>NC_140589.1:898013117-900413117 GCF_964204655.1 Triturus cristatus | reverse complement strand
TATATATATATATATATATATATATATATATATATATATATATATATATATATATATATATATATATATATATATATATATATATATATATATATATATATTATCTACTGGCGGTCGCCAGTAGATAGTTATAGTTAGGACCGTGTTTCCATAGGAAATCTCAAAATTCTATTTTGAATAACTTTGGCGCCGGTTGACGAATCTTCGTGAAATTTTCAAAACTAATGGGGCGCTCCGCTCAGCTCCTACCCTGAAAGTCTCGGGGGAAGCGTCAAGCGGGGGCCGAGAAAAAAGGGGGGTCCCAAAACGCGTTTTCCCCATGCATTTTCCCATAGGACCTTTAGTCGAAGGTACAGCCCGAACGGCTGAACAGAATTACTTGAAATTTGGCAGAGAGGTAGTCCTCAGGTCAGGTATGTGCCTTTTGCATATATGGAGTCAATCTGTTCAGTAGTTCCTGAAAAAATTGCAGTTAAAAGCACATACATATCTATAGCCGCGCACCGTGCGCGCACCCTAACGTGCGCAAGCGTAATTCTGATTGGTTGTTACATGTCAGTCAACGTTCGAATCGGTCGAAATCAGGAAGTGTCGGCCGCCATTTTGTTTGTTTTCAGTGCGAGAGTGGAAAAGGAAGTGGCGAACGTGAAAAGGGGGCAGGGTAGAGAGTTCCTGACCCCCTAGCCTTTGTCAGGGGGTCCCTGAAGGACCCCGAAGGCAGAAAAATACATTTAAATTTATTTTTTTTAAATCGCGGGGGTGCGCGCACCGTGCGCGCACGGTGAAAAACCATAAAAAAAAAAAATTTAATACGTAGTTTATTGTAAAATAAATATATAAAAAAATAATAATACATACATAACTTAGCATTTAAAAAAACGTACAAATTCACTGAAAAAACCATAGGTTTCACACACGTTATAGTTAGGAATTAGCATTTAGAAAACCTTGCAAATTCACTTAAAAAACCATAGGTTTCACACATGTTATAGTTAGGTGGATATTTCACTCGTAAAAAACCAATGAAATTCCACTGTTATAGTTAGTTCAGATAACTATAACTTGCGCGACCGCCACTCTATCACAAGGATGATGTCATCAGTGATGTCATGAGTGATGTCACTGACCATGTCATGAGTGATGTAATATCTGACGTCATCAGCAGAGGATTGCGGTCGCGTGAGTTATAGTTGCCTGCACTAACTATAACGGGGGAATTTCAATGGTTTTTCACGAGTGAAATGTCCAGCTAACTATAACATGTGTGAAACCTATGGTTTTTTAAGTGAATTTGCAAGGTTTTTTAAATGCTAATTCCTAACTATAACATGTGTGAAACCTATGGTTTTTTCAGTGAATATATATATATATATATATATATATATATATTACCTACTGGCGGTCGCCAGTAGGTAGTTATAGTTAGGACCTATTTTCTATAGGAAAAGCGTTTTTTGATTTGCCAATATCTTTAGCGCCCTTTGACTAATCTTCGTGAAATTTTCCAAAAAATAGGGCTGGACCGCTCAGTTTGTGTGTTTAAAGTTTCCGGGTGATTCGTCAAGTGGGGCTGAGAAAAAAGGGGGGTCCCAAAGCGCGTTTTATCCATGTTATTTTACATAGGAAACTTTATTACAGGCTACAGTCCGACCTGCTGAACGGAATTACACCAAATTTGGCTAAAAGGTAGGTCTTGGTTTAGAGTGCACCCTTTTTTAAATGATGTATATCTGTTCAGTAGTTGCTGAGCAATTAAAAAAATTAAAATATCGATATCCGAGCACCGTGGAGTCGCGACTGCTCCAGGGCACAAGCTTCACTCTGATTGGCTGCCAACATTGCCAACCAGGAAGGTTTGGCAGCCATCTTGTGACTCGGTAACGGATTCACAAAAAAAGAGTAAATAAAAAGGTGAAAAACAAGAAAAGGGGTCAGGGTACAAATACCCTGAACCTCTAGGTGTGTTCAGGGGGTCCCACAAGGATCCCCAGGGCCAAAAAAAGCATGTAAAAAAAAAAAAAAAAAACGGCCAAATTTGCGCTGGGGTCGCGAATCCATCCGATACAATAAAAAACAAACAACGCGTGGGCTACTGCGCTTTGTTGTATTTAAGCCCCCGGGTGGGCCAGGTCCCGGGGGCATGCCTAATTATGTTCTCTACCCCCATAATAGTGATGCAATTTTTGTGAGCGTGCCTTGTAGCCGGGCTGGCTTCACCCTGGCGTTGGCAGGTGATATGATCTGCCAGTGGGCGTGTAATGTCCACCAGGCTGCAAACCTTGTCCAGGTAGCATTGCTGCAGTCGCACTATAGCACCCCACAGGGAGACACAGAGGATCAGAGGGGCTGCTGAATGGGAATCAAAGGCCCGGACAGTGCACTACAAGGGTGTCTTTTCGCAGACAAAGAGCCCCCCCCGGCCAATTGTGTCTGAATTAGCACTACTGAGAAAGCGACCCTGACGGGGCACATTTACATAAACACGTTCGCCCTACAGAATCTGAAAGCAGGCCGCACTGGCGGCCTTTGAACTGCCCATGTCCGGGGCCGGAAGCGTGGGAAGGCAGGACTGGCTTCTTTGGAAAACATATTCCGTCACAGCAGCCCCTTCAGCAACAGTGTCCGATTCCACTGAGCGCTGGAGCTCCCAGTATCCGTGAACGACGCCTCCTTGTCAAAGCGCCCTAACCGGAAGTACAGCGAGTCTAACCTCCTGACTTCCAGGGCATTTCTCCATCTGCCCTGGCAGGGGCCATATTGAGTATAATTGGTCCATCTCGACAGGAAAGTTTGAGTCGAAGTTGGAACACTCCGTCCACACATATGCCCAGCCTTCCCTGCGACCCGGGCAGAAGGACCAGACTTCAGTGTTTTCTGTGAAGAGCGCCTTCCTTTTCTGGCTGGCGCAGAAGGTGGTGGTGTCAACAGGTGGATATCAAACTAAGTGGGGGACAGTGACAGATGAGGGGATGTCGGACAAGAGGGCCGCCAAGAGCACATTAACATCATAAATGGCCTGGCACCTGCTGCCCCCGCCACCTAGGAGCGGGGCAACCAAGTTACAGGGCCCGCTACCAACACTTCTGTTTTTGATTGTCAGATAACGTCATTATATTGTCACTAAACTCACAGTCTTTGTGCATTCATTGATCTTGTGCTGACAGAAAAACTGCCATGGTCGACGAATGCGCCACGTCCACCTTCTCCGACTTACAGTTACCGAGAGGTGCTCGGGCTAGTCTTTTGTTGTGTGGGCAGAAGCCTCTTTCCGCTCAGACTTTTCTATAAAGACAACATACTACCAAAAAAACACACTACGTCAAGCATGCCGCCTATCGCAGGCACCACAGCCCCACCGGCTCTTGTGTAGGTTTTTCAAAAACGTGCAATTTGTATTTAGCTGGGAATAAATAGCTCTGTGTGCTCCTGCACCTGCTGCCGGGAGGTCAAGTAGCAGGTCAAAGGTAGTAAGAAATCCCGAAGGGGCCCATTCAGAATGTCACCCTTCCAAGATCAATAAAACTCAGAACTTTTGATGTGGGTTAATACTTTGAACTCTGTTCCCTGAAGCTATCTTTCTTGCGCTATATTTAACCGTGTGCTTTGCCCTTTTCAATAAGCAACGAAGCTCGCAGCGCTTTACTGCTCCGCGAGGTGTGGAACTCGGAAAGTATTGGTGCTGTCAGAGCAAAGCAGGGACTGCTCCTCCTGCGCCCAACGGAAATGTGTTTCTAATGGAAAGTGAGCCGCTAGATACCAACAAAAAAAATCCCGCTCAAACGGCGCAGACGGCGCTGCCTCGAGCGTCCTCATTTACTGAGCAAGTCAAAAATGCTACGCGCCTGTGAAGTACACTGGGCACTCGCTAACCCATATACCAGACTGTAGCTACGCCCTCTATAAAACCTCATCATTCAATGAAAACGTATTTAGCTGGATAAAGTTGTTGAAAATATTATGTTGAACAGTACAGTAAAGTATTCGGTAGAATGTCGCCTGCAGCAAACTAAATGGAAACTAGTGACTTATCTCTGCACAGTATTTTGTGCCAAAGATTTTTGTCTTCAAATAGCCATTTTAAAAGTGCTCTAATCTGCAAGATTGGGATTTTGAAAAGCGGCTCAATGTAATGTTTATCGAATAGTCGACAGCTGCTGTTATTAGTTGACATTGGAATATCGCTATCATTGTGTAATTTCATGACATTTTCCAAGAAATAAATCAAGAATTTAAAGTGAAAGTAACCGGAAGTAAAACATTGCGCCTAGATTCCTGAATGTCTATAATCTATGAGCATCGAGGTCTCGGTTTGCACAAATTGGGCTATAGCCAAGTACGTTCATTCACTTGGCTTAAACTAGAATTAATATTCTTCTGCGGCGCATTCGGAAATGGTCTGATAGAGATGATGTTTGTTTTTTCACAGTAATGGATGTGCCACATTTGCCATATAATCCAACATCTGCTGCACGCTTTGCAGATTTTATCAAAAAAAGAATGTGTCACTCATGCGCTGTCCCCGTCTCCAGACCCAGGGTGGGACCAGTACCAGGCTCGCAGTGCCATTCCCCTTACCCTTAGGGTTGGCCCAGTGCCAGGGCTGGGTATTATTTCCTCCAGCCCCTTGAGC
Source organism: Triturus cristatus (assembly GCF_964204655.1). Taxonomy (NCBI): domain Eukaryota; kingdom Metazoa; phylum Chordata; class Amphibia; order Caudata; family Salamandridae; genus Triturus; species Triturus cristatus. Next base: position 900,408,487 of record NC_140589.1, on the reverse strand, counting down.
CCCAGAGAATACCCTTTGTATGAGTTGGGTGTCCCTCCTTCAGCCCAAAGGATATGCCCAATGCCAGTTTTTCCAAGGTCCCTCTCTTCAGCTGCTTTCGGGAACCACTTTCCAGTCTTTCATTTCCTTTCCCTGTGCACTGGATGGGCCCAGTGATGAACGTGTAGTGCCCATCCCTGCAGCCCAGAGAGCGGTTCACCAGCCATGCTTTTGTGCCCTCCCCTCCGCCAACTCACAGGGTAGGTGACCTGTGCTACTTGCACTGCCCCTCTTCACCCCCAGGCTGGGCCAAGTGCCAGACTTGCAGCGCCCCCAGCAGTCAGGGCCAGTCACTCCATCCCCCAACGAAGACAGTGTATAAGACCTATCGAGTCCTTCGCTCAGACCAAACCTTGCACCCTCTAACAGGCCTACAGCACTCCATACCCCCTCTAACTCAAGGGATGCTCCTGTGCCAGCCCTGCAGCCCCCCCTGCCAGAGTTGCAGTGGCCCTCACTACAGTCCCCACATCAGGTACGTCAGGATATCCCGGTGCCTTGGGTTATCTTTGCTTACCCGTGCATCCCCCTGCTACCGGCGCCGTGGGCTTTCTCATCCAGTCATAGGCTTGTTGCCCCTACCTGTGCACCTCTGGCGAGTCCTGCCGCTGCTGGAGGTGCCCGGGCAGCAACCCCGGACAGGGCGGCCCAGTGTGGTACTCTACTTTGGTGGAGCTGTAGCCCAGGCTGCCCCCGCAGGATGGGTTCAGGTAGGCCGGGTGACTCCATTCTTCCCTCGGAGGGGTGCTTTCTGCACTTTTCTTGCCTTTTCTGCAGGTCTCTTCCCTCTTTCTGCACGTCTGTTGCCTCTTTCTGCACCTCATTTGCTTCTTTCTGCACCCCTGTTGTCTCTTTCTGCACTCGTCTTCCCTTTTTCTGTACCTTTCCTGACTGTTTTTGCATCTCACTTGCCTCTTTCTGCACTTTTCCAGCTTCTTTCTACACCTCTGTTGCTTCTTCCAGCAACTCTCTTGCCTCTTTCTGCACTTCTCTTGCCTGTTTCTGCACCTCTGTTACATCTTTCTGTACCTCTTTTGCCTGTTTCCGCAACTCTTTTGTCTTCTTCTGCAATTCTGTTGCTTCTTTATGCATGTTTCTTTCTTTTTCTGCACTTCTCTTGACCTCATTCTACAAATCTCATATACTTTCTGCACCTCTTTCCGCACGTTTGTTGCCTATTTCTGTACCTCATTTGCTTCTTTCTGCACTCATCTTCCATCTTTCTGCACCTTTCCTGCCTGCTTTTGGATCTCACTTGCATCTTTCTGCACTTTTCTTGCTTCTTTCTACACCTCTTGCTTCTTTCAGCAAATCTATTGCCTCTTTGTGCACTTCTCTTGCCTGTTTCTGCACCTCTCTTGCTTCTTTTTGCACCTCTGTTGGCTCCTTCTGCACCTCACTTGCTCCTTTCTAAACTTCTCTTGCCTTTTTGTGCAACCCTATTGCTTCATTCTGTACTTTCCATGCTTCTTTCTGCACCTGTCTTGCTTCTTTCTGCACCCCTGTTCTCTTTATGTACCTCTTTTGCCTCTTTCTGCACTTTTCTTGCCTTTTTCTGCACCTCTCTTCCCTCTTTCTGCACGTCTGTTGCCTCTTTCTGCACCTTATTTGCTTCTTTCTGCACCCCTGTTGTCTCTTTCTGTTCTCGTCTTCCCTCTTTCTGTACCTTTCCTGCCTGTTTTTGCATCTCACTTGCCTCTTTCTGCACTTTTCCTGCTACCTTCTACACCTCTGTTGCTTCTTCCAGCAATTCACTTGCCTCTTTCTGCACTTCTCTTGCCTGTTTCTGCACCTCTGTTACATCTTTCTGTACCTCTTTTGCCTGTTTCCGCAACTCTTTTGTCTTCTTCTGCAATTCTGTTGCTTCTTTATGCATGTTTCTTTCTTTTTCTGCACTTCTCTTGACCTCATTCTGCAAATCTCATGTACTTTCTGCACCTCTTTCCGCACGTCTGTTGCCTATTTCTGTACCTCATTTGCTTCTTTCTGCACTCATCTTCCATCTTTCTGCACCTTTTCTGCCTGCTTTTGGATCTCACTTGCATCTTTCTGCACTTTTCTTGCTTCTTTCTACACCTCTGTTGCTTCTTTCAGCAAATCTATTGCCTCTTTGTGCACTTCTCTTGCCTGTTTCTGCACCTCTCTTGCTTCTTTTTGCACCTCTGTTGGCTCCTTCTGCACCTCACTTGCTCCTTTCGAAACTTCTCTTGCCTTTTTGTGCAACCCTATTGCTTCATTCTTTACTTTCCATGCTTCTTTCTGCACCTGTCTTGCTTCTTTCTGCACCCCTGTTCTCTTTATGTACCTCTTTTGCCTCTTTCTGCACTTTTCTTGCCTTTTTCTGCACCTCTTCTCCCTCTTTCTGCACGTCTGTTGCCTCTTTCTGCATCTTATTTGCTTCTTTCTGCACCCCTGTTGTCTCTTTCTGTTCTCGTCTTCCCTCTTTCTGTACCTTTCCTGCCTGTTTTTGCATCTCACTTGCCACTTTCTGCACTTTTCTTGTGCCTTTCTCCACCTCTGTTGCTTCTTTCAGCAATTCTCTTGCCTCTTTGTGCACTTCTCTTGCCTGTTTTTGCACCTCTCTCGCCTCTTTTTGCACCTCTGTTGGCTCTTTCTGCACCTCAATTGCTCCTTTCTACACTTCTCTTGCCTCTTCCTGCACCCCTGTTGCTTCACTCTGCACTTTCCATGCTTCTTTCTGCACCTGTCTTGCTTCTTTCTGCACCCTTGTTGTCTCTTTATGTACCTCTTTTGCCTCTTTCTGCACTTTTCTTGCCTTTATCTGCACCTCTCTTCCCTCTTTCTGCACGTCTTTTGCCTCTTTCTGCACCTCATTTGCTTCTTTCTGCACCCCTGTTGTCTCTTTCTGCACTCGTCTTCCCTCTTTCTGTACCTTTCCTGCCTGTTTTTGCATCTCACTTGCCTCTTTCTGCAACGTGGATGTCATCAGTGATGTCATTTGAGATGTCATCAGTGATGTCACTGACCATCTCATGAAGGATGTAATATGTGACGTCATCAGCAGTGCATTGCGGGGACGCGAGTTATAGTTAGCTGAACTAACTATAACGGACTAATTTCTCTGGTTTTGTACGAGTGAAATGTCCAACTTACTATAACGTCCCTGAAACCTGTGGTTTTTTCAGTGAATATATATATACATAGACATATATATCCAACAACAGTTAGCCCACAAAATGGAAGAGGCCACCAGCAGATCAATATTTTCGTAAATTTATTAGTGGCACCTTGCAGGCATTCAGCTTCGAGGAAACAAGCATCCACATAATCTGGCCAAACGCGTTTCAGGAAATTCATCCTTTCATCAGTGGCACATCACGCTGAATGGAAAAACAATGTTCAGCCGTACACCTGTATTTGAAGCAAGTTCCCACCCCTGTGGGCGTGGCCTTTTTCAAAGCCTTCTGGGTCTTGTAGTGGCGGCATGTATTTCTCCAGTGAGTCAGCTTTCCCTCAGCAAATATTCAACAAAAATAAAAAAACAAGTGGGATGATGCGAGGTCCAACAAGGTGATTGCCATGCTTTGTAGGTGTCACCACAAAAGCCAGCACCAATCGGGCGCGGACAACTGCCTCCCATGCTGCCAATGCCACTACAGCACCGGCACAGACCCACTCTCAGGCGGTGGGCCTCTTCCGAAGGCCAGACTTAGCCATAACATATCCAACAACAGTTAGCCCACAAAATGGAAGAGGCCACCATCAGATCAATATTTCGTAAATTTATTAGTGGCACCTTGCAAGCATTCAGCTTCGAGGAAACAAGCATCCATATAATCTGGCCAAACGTGTTTCAGGAAATTCATCCTTTCGTCAGTGGCACATCACGCTGAATGGAAAAACAGTGTTCAGCCGTACACCTGTATTTGAAGCATGTTCCCACCCCCGTGGGCATGGCTTTTTTCAAAGCCTTCTAGGTCTTGTAGTGGCAGCATGTATTTCTCCAGTGACTCGGCTTTCCCCCAGCAAATATTCAACAGAAATGAAAAACCAAGTGGGATGATGCGAGGTCCAACACGGTGATTGTCACACTTTTGTAGGTGTCACCTTGAAAGCCAGCATCACTCCGTCGCCGACAACTGCCTCCCATGCTGCCGATGCCACTAAAGCACCGGCACAGGCCCGCTCTCAGGCGGTGGGCCTCTTCTGACGGCCGGAATTATGAAAACGATATAATCATCTACGCAACATGGTTCAGAATAAAGCAACACAACAAAGAGTCTAGGTCAAAGCTGCTAAAGAGGGCTGTAAAAAACAGGAACCCAGCAACCAACAAAGCAAAAAAGGGAAGAGCGACAACAGTGAAAGTGACGTGTCGGTGATCTCTGAACAGGCAGGAGCAAAAAACAACATTTTAAAGCAATTTACCTTGATGTCACAAGAAAGAATCTCAGCCCAAAACAAACAGAGTGCCAAAAGCTACCGAGTTCGAGTTTGAGGAGGCAGAGGAGACGCAAAAGCAAATCCCAGATTACGAGAAGATTTGGAAATCCCAGTGGGAAGCAGAACAAGAGGGCAAAAGAAAACAAAGTAATGGATCCCAGAACAGTAATCAACCTATCAGGTCGAAACCTCAGCATAGATGAGACTGAAGTTCTTTCTTTGGGGTTATCTTTCTGACCCACCACTGACTTAGACTACACACAAGGCCGCATCAATCTTTTCCAATTCACATGAAAACTAAGACGGAAGAAATGGTTTGCCACCAGAGTTTCTGATACACCAGACAATACAAATGAGGTACCTAGTAATATCAATGTTGGGGATATTGAATTATTACATACTATGAATGAGCTTGAAGGGGACCCAGGGTTTATACAGGATCCCTATTTAAACCTGATTAATGAAAATATCATATTAGATCTTAGCCACGGTAGTGGTTTCAAACCGAAGTCAATTTTTTTGCCACAGTTAGCGAATAAGGAGATTGATGTGTTTGAAGAGGGCATGATTCAGGAGCTGAAAAATTGTGTAAAAAGAAAAAATATAGTGCAAATAACATCACAGGTGCACATATACAGGCTCTTAAGAATGATAAAAGCATAGTTGTCAAAAAATCAGATAAAGGAGGAAATGTTGTGGTGTTGTCAAAGGAAATGTATCAAAAGGAAGGTGACTGGCAGCTTAATCATAAAGACATATATGAAATAAGCACTAAAGTGAAATATGAAACTGCAAATAGGGTTATCAAGAGCAACTAGGGGAATGGAGAGAGAGAGAGGTCTCCTAGAGTGGGAGGAATATGAATTTTTGAAATGCAATCTCCCCAAATTACCTGCCTTGTATTTACTACCTAAATTGTGCAATGACAGCCAAACCACCCCAGGTAGACCTATAGTCTTGTCTAGAGGAAGCTGCTTGGAAAGTACATCACAGTATGTTGATTTTTATCTCCAACCATTGGGAGGAATTGGTTCAAGGCCTTCCGTCTTTTATCCAAGACAATGGTGATTTTTTGAGCTGTATCAATAACAGTGAGTGGAATGATGATTTTTACTCATGTGTCTTGACGTGAATAGTTTCTACACTTGCATTCCACATAAACTAGGAATTAAAGCATGTTGCCATTTTCTAAGAAACAGATCATTATCATACCTGTTTCATACAGAAATGTTGATCAACAAGATGAATACGTGCCTAACCCAGAACTTTTTCACCTTTAACAGACAAATATATAGACAAACACCAGGAACTGCTATGGGGACCTGCTTTGCCCCCGGCTTTGCAGGTCTTTACCTCAGCTGGTGGGAGGAGCAGGTAGTAAGCAGCATAGACCTGTTCACTGAGCATGTGACATTGTGGGTACGATTTATTGACGATATCTTCTGTATCTGGACGGGCAGTATTGATGAAGCAAAGACGTTTGTGGAGATTTTAAACAACAACACACTCAATCTCAAAATTTGCAGCCAACTTGACAAAGAGACCACTGAGTTTCTGTATTTGAGATTCAAAGTCAATGAAAAACACCTTGACAGCCATTTGTTTAGAAAGGAGACAGCAGGAACTAGCTTACTGCACGCTCAGAGTTGCCACCCAGAGAAATTGATTAGGAGTGTCCCTCTGCCTGAGCTATTAAGAGCAAAACGCAATTGTAGCACAAAGGATGGCTATGACAAAGAGAAATTCATAATGGATGAGAGGTTTCAAAGCAGAGGGTACACACAAACCATGATTACTAAAGCATGTGTAGAGGCAGAGAAGCGAGACAGGAATGAATTACTGATACAGAAAGAGACAGCTAGGAATGACTCTGAAAATAAAATCAGGTTTAGCACAACTTCCAACAGGCAATATAAACTAGTGAGGAAAGGTTTAGATACATTCTGGAATGTATTGAAAACAGACACAGATTTGATTTCATACATAGAGGATTATCCTCAGATTACATACAGAAAAGCCAAATTGCTTAAAGACATCATCTGTCGAACCCCCAATACTCCTGAAACAAAACGCACCAACACCCAAGGGTTTTATACATGTGGCAGGTGTAAAGCTTGTAAGTACAGCCACAATCGCAAGGAGATTAAACTATCACCTGAATGCCAACCCTTTAGAATAACTAAACATGTATCGTGTAATACTGATCATGTGGTGTATGCTCTCAGATGCCCACATGAGAAATATTACATAGGGAGCATAATACACAAGGCCAAAAAATGGCTTCTTGAACACTTAAGGGTGATTAAAAATGATGACAAACAATATCCCATTGCTAGGCACTTCAAAACTCAACACAACCAGAACAGTAATCTCCTATCCTTTTGTGTTCTGGACACCATCCCAATGAGAGAGAGAGGGGGTGGCCGTGTTCAGGAGCTTAGGCGCCTTGAATCAAGGATGATAATACAATATCATACTATGCACCCTATAGGACATATTGGCGATGAAGCACTGGCGGTACATGTGGGATGAATTATAACCAGATCCGCAACGTACAACAATAAGCTGCAAACTAAAAGATCCTCTAGATTTTAATGAATGTTTTTATTCTCACTACCGTTGGTTTATATTGATTTGGTGCACAAATTATGCTGTTTCACTTTAGATTTAACTTGTATTTTTTGCATATTTTTTGCAGATTTCCATATGATGATTGTGATGCAAGTGGAAGGCAAAATGAGTAAAAGATATCTTTAATTGGAAGCGGAAACTATCACAGATGATGGGATACACTCTTTGATCGATAGGAAGAACTGTCACATACACAATAATACAAGCCCACAAGGGGTTAAGTTCTAGTACACCACAAAAGACAGAATGAAGTTGGTTATGCCCACTTGGTCGACATGGAATGCAATGACTAAGTGAGAAAAACCTCCCGGGGTCCGTTGCTAGGACAAAAAGTGTGTATTAAGCAGGGGGCTTTATGATATCGTAAAATACTTAACAATTATATGCAAATCAGCTTTGGCCTGATGCAAAAGGGACATTTAATCTCAAACTAGTACATGCCATCTGAAAGGAAAAAAAACACAAATGCAGAGCAATTCCAGGCTAACTGGACCTCATTAATGGGGATCAGAATAAGGCCCATGGCACAATGAGCTACAGCATCCCCATCTTAATGCACCTATTGTGAAATATACTTAGGCAATCTCACTTGGAAAAACAAAAGATTGATGAATGGAGTGCTTGAATTAATGTAGGCCATCTGCAATTAATTTGAATTTCATTCAAGTTCAAAGTCTTTTGCTGACTGTGCCACTAAAGACAGTGACCAATCAAATGCTAATCTATGTTGGTCATCTTCGTGTGGGAGCAGCTAAGTCTTGTTTTTCTCATTGAAGCACCATATATGCACACTGACAGAGAGCTATATTATTTTTTACTATGGTTGAGGAAAGGGAGGGTCATCTTAATCCTGGCAAAGCTCCACCTCTTGTGAATCCTGGCCCCTCCCTCAAATTAATACTGGTGTTAAATAGCATATTAAATTCGTTACAATTGTATATACACTATTTTTTATAATGTCTGTGGAAATGGCATCTTAGTTGATAATTGTGGAATGCTTTGTCTACCTCAAGAAGCCTTTGTGACTCCATACTCACCTTCAACATTTCCTTGGTGTTCATGCATGGTGCATCCAGATAGGTCAGACAAAATATGCATTCAAATACTGTGGGACAAGCTTGGTTTCTGTGATCCGGGTGAATGCCCGAAACAAGGCCTCAAAGACTGCCAGAAAAATAAAAGTCTGTTCTGTCTAACTGTACATTTATGGTATTGACATACCTGAAAAGAAATCCATTCTACCAGAAAAGCCAAGGAGGAGTAGCCCTCTAATATTTTGTTAGGAAGAGCATGCCCCTGTCTTGTTCTGTGCTTCAGATGGCATAAACCTATTGTTTCCCCATCCATGAACTATGGATAACAGAGGGCTGATGTGTACTTAACCCTCTTTAATTTATGCAATTGGAACATCTACTCATAAATTGAGAAAACTCTGTAGGCCTTGCAAGGGTTACAGAAAGAACTATAAAAATACCACTACAGTACAACACAGACCGGGTAGGGACATAAAGTCTGTACCACCTGAAGTCAAAAAAGGGACAAGGACATACACCTTCTAGCATGTGTCTTTTTTTTACATTTTCCTCTGTGCAACAGGATGCTTCATTCCTGCATCACTCACTGATGCCACTGTTACATTACACATGCCAACCTTTCCCTTACACACAATGCATGCGCCAGGTTCATGAAGTTAAAGGAGAGGGTGGGCAAAAGCTTTGAATACCTTTTGACACATTCTAATACCGCACATTTAAAAAAATGTTATGCTGCTCAGAACAATGAGCACATCAATTTTACATAAAATGAGCAGAACTTTATCATGTCATAAAGAAAATACACAAATAATTTCTCAGAAGTGCATTCAACACCCCAAAGATTTCACAAAATTCTCAACCAGTCGCTTGCATCTGTTGATTAAAATGATGCATAGTGCATAATTGTGCTTGGTGTCCTCAGAAAAATGGGAATAATTCTTGTAATGGGTGCTCCCTTTCTCCACTCCTAGTTTCATAATAGAAATGGCCTGATGAAGGTTTAAACTTACCACAGCTGAAATACAAACAGTGAACGAAATTTCTTGCTTTCTTCATGATGTATAGAAAGTGTTCTAGGATGAAACCCTCAGAGTACTTCATTACAGCTACTGTGAGGTGACAACAAACGTACACAACTCTGCCTGTTTGCACAGCAGAGGTGGAAGCCCTGTGGTGCCTTTGAACTGACAACACACAGCAGTGGTGCTAGTCCTATAGTGTCCTTGAAAGTGAGAATCACAACAGACAGACCTGAGCCCTGGGAGGTTTTTTGAATTAAGATGGATGGCACAACAGAGCGACTGGAGCCCTAGAGTGACCTTCAAACTGGCACAGGGGGCACACTGAGATTTTAAGAGTATGTTTTTCAGTTCCTTTTTGAAGTCCAGGTGGTGTTCCTTGTGTGAGATTCTAGGAAATGGACAGCCAACAATGAGCCTCACAGTCTGAAGGGAGGTTATTTTTTCATTCAGTGATCTCACTGTAGTACATGGTTACTGAGGTACCAGTTACAAAAGGCCACACTTATTACAAGGATTACCCATTAGTTTCATAGGTCCTATGGCAGGGAGCATCAATCTTAAACTTTGAGGTTGTAATATGAGACTGACATGGAAGGGGGTTGTGGCTAAGAAATAACAATATATTACAGGAACAGTACCAAATGTAAGGTCAATTCTAGCAGAAATTATATGAAGCAGTGACACGATTGAAAATGTCTGAGCAAGGAGGGCAAAGAAAAGTACTAAGTGGGAAGACTGAAGCTGACAACCAGATTGAATTGTATATTCCTGAGAAGCAGGCAATGGTAAGGCTGATGGAGCCTGCAGTTTATTTGCTGTTAAACTGTAAGTGGCAGAACTAAACAGTTGAAATCTTATAGTTTAAAACACTTCTGTACTCTCCTAACCGGTGACCTACATATATGGGTGTCACTAACCGAATGTAACTAATATCTTGGATTCTGTGATCCTTGCCCTACCAGTGTCAAAACAGGCCTTAATCCATTCCCCATCTCTCACCGTCTTCCCTAATGGGAAGGCATCTCTCAAATACATGTAAACTTTTTGTGACCTCAAATGACGTGCTGTAGGCACAAAATCCCACCAGTATGTGGAATGGTCTCTATCTCAAAAAGTCCTATGAGGTTGCTGAACACCATGTTGAGAAGCCAGCAAGCTCTGCCATTACTTTGCAGCCAACAGTTTCCAGGTTTGTGAACTCTGACAGCTGAACAAGATGGTGAGAGATCAGTTATCAATAAAGAACAGGCTGCTTTCCAAACAACAATCCCTAATATCACATCTGCAGACCATAATCTTTAATTTAGTGAACTGTAACATCTATACCAGAGGATGGGTAATAGCTGTTTTAGAAGACAAACTGGTGGCAAAAATCCCTGCTCCTGATGTGTACTGATACAGTTGGTAGACCATAAGCTCAATACTTATCAGTAAACCTTGAATAATAGGTGTGTCAGAAGATAGGTGGCCTGTGCAGCCCAAGGTGCATAGCATGTATGTGTTTGATGCACGGAGTAACTGCAATGCAGCGAAGAACACTTAAATTATTTATTAACTTTTTATCACAAGTGCACACATGGTGTAAAGCCATCACAAAGCATTATGTCAATTTACTTACTTTTACTTACCTTACTTTCTGGCACAGCACAAAATTACACAGTACAAGTGCTCACACCACCTGAACTAAATGCGGACTGTCTGAGTGCTTAGGAAGTAATGCCAGAAGATCTAGGGAAATCACATAAATCATTTGAGTGAGGCATGTGTCTTTTTGCAAAATTGGAGGGGGGGGGAGTTCTGCTTTCAGAGGGGAATAATCCTGGAAACAAGTAGAGGTGGGCGATAAATACCGCTACATCAGTGGAGTTCGTGGAGTTTTGGCTACTCCGTGTTAAATTTTTAAAGCGGAGTTTCGACCAAACTTTGCTAACCACTGCATGGCGGAATTTGTTCTCCCTCATGGCTCACCAACAGTAAGTTAGCAAGCGTGAACGACAATTGGTGACCCCAGCGTGATTTTCAGGCGCTAGGAGGGCACCCAGCTAAATTTTCTCAATATGGGTGGTGTGGGCGCTTGCAACCATTCACGGTGAGAAAGCTGCCACTCGAGTAGAAGATCTACTTGAGCGGCAGCAAAAACCGCACCCTCTGGCACGCTGTGTGGTGCCGTTCACGCTGATTTTGCAGAGCGATACAAGCTATTGCCAAAAATCAATACAAGCAGTGCAGGATGCCCATTTCTGCCTGTTAACAAAACTGTGGCATCTCTCAGAGTTTTCATGTAACTCCACAAAATTCCATGGAGTGAAACTCCGCAAGACCCGCCCACCCCTAGAAACAAGACCAAGGCTGTGATCAGGGTCGCTACTTACTTTGGAGACCTTGAAAGTGGGATTCAGGTCAAAAGTGATCAATGAGCCTCATGTAGATTCTCGGGCGTGCAGGAGGGATCTTTTTGAGGGAATGTATTCTGTCTCCTGAAGGAAGGCAGATATGATTCCAGCAGTTGTTAGGTTTTTTGTTTGTTTCGGTGTTATAGTAGTCAGTTCACTGATCCTACACGGGGTAGCTTATTTTCTGCAATTTCCTAAATGTTTCGGGTTTAGGGGCTTTCATGACAGTTAACAGACAGTAATTTCCACTGTTGTGTCCAACATAAAACATTGATCCTAGCAAGCAACATGTTGGCTCACAGGTTAAAAAAAAGAACCCACCTTGAATCTCACACAAAATAGGTATCGCAATAACAGAGGCACAATTTGCAATCCTCCAGGGTGTGTAGTACCAAAGTACTTTTACAGCACTATCCCAATATACACAAATTCAAATTGTGGGCAAATTGCAAGTGTTTTCACACGCCCGCCCCCAGTTCTGCCAACAAAGAAAGTGCAGTGCATGCCTGACAACCTTTTTGTGGGTATAGACCTTTATTTGCACCCCATTATCAATGAGTTCTAGGGTCACAATGAGGCACAAGTGTAGATTACTAGTATGGTGGCCGTACATTTTCTCTTGCTAGTACATGCAACCTGAATGATTAACACTTTTAAAAAGTAACATCTATTGAAGGAAAATCAAGCCTGGAAGTACTAAGGAACCTCAAAAGGGCTGACCCGGATCTATATCTAGGCAAACATGCAATACTTCTGCTTGCCCAGAGCTATACCTTTTTAATTTGCTACACTTATTGACAACCAAAACATGGACAAGGAAAGTATACAGAGGTATTTATAGATTTGCTTAATTCCATGTATATATACATTGACAACATATGTATCTTTAAAATAAACAGAAGTGCCCCTCTTAGTGTCATCCGATACATGGGCGTGTGATCTTGCTAGCTTTTTTACTGAGAAGATTAAGGTCATCCAGGCCTCTTTTGCGGAGAAGACTGGCGAGGGGAGGTGTAGCACTGGGGTGGGTCCTGATCTATCGTCCATGCCAGATGTTATGCTGGAGGAGTTTTCTGCTATCTCCAATGAAGCTTCCCTATTGCTGCTGACCAATTTGAAATCTGGTTCGCCACTGGACCCCTGCCCGGCCAAATTTTTGGCCAGAATGGCATCAGTTGTGAATCCATTGGTCAACCCTCTCCTTAATGCCTCCTTGAGGGAGGGCAGGGTCCCATGCGCCTGGAAGAGGGCGATGGTGATCCCCCTCCTAAAGAAGCCTGGATTAGACACCGAGGTTTTGGCCAATTATAGGCCAATTTCCCTTCTCCCGGCCCTAGCAAAAAATCACGGAGAAGCATGTCCATGGCATTCTATCTGGTTTCTTAGAAACCAACCATCTCCTGCATCCATCACAATCTGGTTTCCGTCCCGGTTTAAGTACCGAGACGGCACTGCTGGAAGTCTCGGAGGTTATTCGGGAGACATTGGATGCAGGCGGCAAGGCCATGCTTGTCATGCTAGACTTGTCGGCGGCCTTTGACACCGTCCCCCATGAGGCGCTTCTCGCCAGGCTGTATGACATCGGGCTTAGGGGGACGGTGCTTAAATGGTTTACATCTTTCCTCGAGGGCCGCCGCCAAACAGTCTGGGTTTCCCAAAGCACCGCAGAAATGCCGCCATTGGGAGTCAGAGTTCCACAGGGATCTGTGTTGAGCCCGACCCTCTTTAATATCTTTATGGCCCCTCTGGCGGCACTAGTGGAGGCTTTTGGGGCCCAGATTATATCGTATGCGGATGACACTCAACTGCTCTTCACGTGCAAGAAAGATCAGGCATTTGATGGTGTGGGCATTCGGGGCTGTCTGGGGATGGTCTTTGACTGGTTCCAGCAGAACAGTCTCAAGGCCAACTCCAGTAAGTCAGAGGTCCTTTTCTTTGGTTGCACCTCTGACCCTGAATGGCAGGCTTGGTGGCCTATGGACATGTGTCCTCCGGCTCAGTCCTCTCTGGTCGCCAAAAACCTAGGAGTTAAGCTGGACAACAAGCTTACGCTAAAATCACATATCCTTGGTCTGGTTGGCACCTGTTTTGGCATTCTGAAGATGCTTCGCAAATTTTTACCACTGCTCTCTGAGGAGCATAGGCGGATCATTGTCCAGGCGCTAATAGGCTCGAGACTGGACTATGCCAACGCCCTTTTTTTGGGGCTTCCGGACTACTTGGTCCAGCGCTTGCAGGTGGCGCAGAATGCGGCGGCGCGTGCTATTTTTGGCCTCCGTAGGCGAGCGGGGGTCTCTGGGCTACTGCAAGCATTGCACTGGTTGCCTGTCCGGAAACGGATCATGTTTAAGACTTTGACTCTTATGCACAAAGCCCTGTTTGGTTCAGGGGCTAAGTACTTGCAGCGGAGGTTGACTTTTTATCGCCCCGCCCGCGCTCTACGTTCAGAGGCACTATACCTGGCTTTGGTGCCACGTGTCAAGAGAGCTCGTATTGGTGGGCGTTCTTTTAGCCTGAATGCCCGCCACCTCTGGAATTCGATGCCTCTGGCTCTACGCAGCACGTCCAATTTGTTTTTGTTCAGGAAGAGCCTTAAGACCTGGCTTTTTAATCTCTAGGTCTTCTACTTGTTCCTTTTATGTCTGTGCTGTTTCTATGTAGTTATGTTACTTTCGCTGAGCTGTATGCGCAAAAGCGCCAGGACACTCTTTCGGAGTAGCCAAGCGCTATATAAATGCTTTGTAACATAACATAACATAACATAACAATAGTAAATCTGTACTTACCAATTTACACTTCCCTCACAATATTTGGGTTATTTATATGTTCGCTAAAATAATCTTCTAGCACTATATTTCTGTAGTTGATATTGTGGCATGCAAATTATACAGCTAGCTAACATAAGATGCATTCTATTTTTGAATTAACAACAGGCTTTTGGTATACCCTTACACCAGCACACAACTCTCATAACTTGCCTCAGGAAACATACCAGCTGCTGCTGGAACTTTAAAGTGGTTGAAGAGATGCAGACAATATTTTCAGAGGCAATCGTCTCATGCTGTATTCTGTAACTGCTAGCCTTTGGTGCCGTACGAGCTGAGATAAGAAATATGGCTTTAAACACGACTTCCCACATCACGTGTAAGAAGCCTACTGCCTCAGTACCTGCCATTGCCTTCCCTCACCTTCTCACTCAATGGAGAAGGAAAACAGATCTTCATTCACATGGGCAGACTGACTTTCTTGGCCGTTTTATTGGGGAAGCAGGGAGCACCCGAATCTAGAATTCTGAGAAAGGAAGGTCTGTCAATCTTCCATCTTAGGAACTGTGCCAGAATCCAGGGAAAATGGATATATACTGGATTCACCAAATGAAAGAAGCTTCCATCCACTGAGATTGCAATATCAATTTTCCTCTCAATAAGAGTATTTTACTTCAAGACTCTCTAGATTTTTAACTTTAGAACATCCAGAAACAAGACACTCAATTTGCAATCTGGCTCAAGCTGTAAAACTCCAGCCATACGGTCAGGTAACTGGGAAAACATATATTACTCATAAGTTCCGACTTGATGATACTTTAACACAAACAGACTGGCTAAGGTGGACCATGCTGGAGAGGATATGGGTCTCCTGTATCTTGATAACCTTGTTTCTAGAATAGTCCGTCCTTTTATCTGTCTTATTTAAAGGCAAAGTAGGCTTCAGGGTGTGACTAGGCTCTAGAATGCTTACCTGGGGTTAGCCTCTATGGCAGGCCAGATATCCAGGGCCTGTGGAACATGTCGACAGTTGTTACCATTGTCTCATGAGCCACAAAACCCAGAACCTACTCCAAGCTTACTGAAATGCTAAATTCCTCATTTTTAGGCTCTGATTTTTAAAGACAAGGCTTGAAAGTCAAACAAGGTACACAGCTCAGTTTGCAAGTGGCAGACGAGGGGTATACTGGTTGGGCAAAGGAGGTGTCTGGCTCCAAAAATAAAAAGGAACTTTCAACTGAATTGTATGGCCAAGAAGACATACATGAGTGGGCACCAGGCACAGTCCTCAAACTCACAAGGCTTTTACACCTGGATAAGCCATCCTTACAGCCTTACAGGTCAGGGCGCAGGCTCATAAGCATCCATGTATAGTAGGGGCCATTAGCACCACTAACAGTGAAATATGCGCCACGCTTGTAACTAGTGGTTCTCCCCTGATGCATCTCCTCTCTCTACGCTTCCCAGTTCTCACTCATTGTCACAATCTTGATCAGGCTGGGTAGTGGCTGCATGCCTCCAGTCTCAGCACTCTTTGATGAACAAGATTTCTCACATTAGGGTAGCGGGCAGATGGATGTGGGCTTTGAGCTGAGGTAAGTCACATTCTCTACATTCCAGGCAGTCTTTCTCCTTCTCTTCTTCATGGTACAACAGAAGCAGAGGTCTAGGGTATATTCCCTACTCCTTTAGGGGAGACATTCAAGTTATCTTGCTTCTGGTGACACTAATAGTGCAACTCTGGTCACTGCTGTAAACAGCCCTGCTGGAACTAGTTTGGCCCAGAGAAGGTGAGCACAAAGGATCTTTCCTGCTCCACTCAAGTTTATGTGATTGGAACCCAGACCCGTGCACCTGGCTTCACAATGGCTTCTACTGTGAGAGTTGGTATGGACAGGGAAGGGAGAGACGCATAACAGGAGACAGCAAATCTGACTACCAGTAATCCCCGGTTATCATCCTGTAGACTTAAAGACTGCATACAGACAAGGAAGACCCCAATTGAGGTTCATCATCCCATATGTATCCAAGTACTACTCACACATGCCACATACAATCAGGGGAATTAGAGGGCTCAGACATGAAAGACTGGACAAATGTACATATGAAGAGCTTTTAGGTACTCCACCCACTGGAATGCCGCTAAAAAGGTGTGCACCCCATGACTATTTATCAGCTATCACCAACTAGTGTCACAGCTGAGTTGAGGCAACAGTAGTCACACATAGGAAAGGAAGTGCTACTTTGGCTGTTCCCCTCTCGCCTAACAGATTCTAGCACTCTGCTGTAAGCAACATCCAAAACCATATTGGACACTTCTTAGCAGGCTTCTGACACAAGTCTCCTGCATTGGAAATCATCTTGGGTCAGTCCAAATGAAAACATTTAATGAGACGGATGCCACATGGCTACTGCATCAGGGACTTTCAATCCCCCCATAGGAAATCCTATGAAACATCTCTAAAGAGGTTTCCTCTGCCTGTCACCTGACAGTAAGAATGGAACCTTTTGGACAGGTTAAGATTACAGGAGATTCCTTAATTACAGGGTAGTTGAATCACTTGACATATTTAATCGGTTTTGGTAAGTTTCCTATACCTCTGTGGCCAAGGAAAGATGTTCCTTAAAGTATGATGCCAATTTCTTTCTTTGTCTTTGAAGAATGAGCAGAGGGCCCATGTTGCCAACTGTAATTTTGTTAATTCAAACAATCAATCAATTTCATCTTTATTCGAATCTTTCAAATTCATAAAAGCAATCACATATATACAAGCCCAAAAAGTAATTATAATTCTAAATATATATTTAAACAACACACATTGCAGGGTTACATATTATTTGGCAACAAGATTATTTCAAGGGTTTTCCATTGTTTTACGTACATGGGTTACAACTCTCAAGAAAGTGCTAACACGAAAAATCAATTCATCAGTATGCAGGGTGAGCAACATCGCTTAAGACTGCTCCAGGGAAAGTGGTCTTTGTTTCTTAAAATATGGGAGTAAAAACCATTTAATATCTTTAAGATAAAATTTACAAAAAAAGAAAAAATGTAGATCATTTTGTAAACTCACTCCATCACATGGGCATAACATACTTTCAGATTTCGATGAAAAATAACCTAATGGAAAACATAATAAAAATCTAACAGTACCTGCCCTTAGACGGAGCAGTAGTGATCTTTCCCAATTTGTCATTGGTAGCGTGAGATACAAAGGAATTGGTTGTCTTTACAGGTCTTTGTTCACATAAGCCTGGACAGTTGATTTAGTTAATTCCGCTTCCAGTCTCATATTACTATAAAGTGCATACAGTGCAAACTTAGTTTCATTTTTATCTGTGGGCTCAATCTTAGTAGGATCAATAAATAAGTGGCCTTTACCCACACTGCATAATTTCTTAAAAACACCAGCAAGCCACGGGATTCTCATCCCTTTCTCGCAGTTTAGACAATCTCTTATAATTTCATGGGTTAAAGAGGCCGCTGTATTCCTCCAAATTGCCAGCCAGAACAGGGCCGGTCTTGTTGCTACAAAATCTGTTATGTAAAGCAAATTTAATTTGCAATGACAAATATACTCCGATGTAGCAATAGGGGCTCCAAGGAGTTTCCTACAAAAACGATTTTCCTCGGTTTGGATACTAGCCAAACCCCATATCTCAGCCCCAGATGTTGCTACCGGTACACACTGCAATTTAAAAAAAAAAAAATAGCTTTAGTAGCTCCTATTTTCTTAGGCCGTGGGAGACTGAGAATAGAATTAATGGCTTTTGAGAACTTGCTCGTGGCGTGGGCCAGATGTCCACTCCACGAGCCGTTCGCAGCAAAAACCATTCCTAAATAGGGAAAAGTATTTGTGGAATATAACTTATCAGTTCCCACCGAAATAGCACTAAGCTGTCTTTTCCCTGGCCCACAAGACATAATAAAAGATTTTTTAAAGTTTACTTTAAGATCTAAGTTATCCATATACTGTACAAAACTTTTAACCAGAATACGCAGGGCATTCGGGGTAAGACCCATAAGGACCGCATCATCTGCGTAAAGCAATGTTGGTAATGGCCCCCCCCTTATTTTTGGAACATCCGTAGTTGCCGATTTTAGGGAGTTACTTAACCCGTTAATGCAAATAATAAACAACAGGGGTGCTAGAACGCACCCCTGCCTAACTCCTCTTTCCACTCTTATGGCCCCAGAGGTTTCCCCCGCCATCCCAATCCTTAATTGGGCTTTTGTATCAGTATGCAAATAGGCCAAAAAAATGTACAAGGGGCGCATCTAGACCGTAATTTAAAAGAATAGACCACAGTTTAGACCTATTTACAAAATCAAATGCGGACGATAAGTCCATAAAAGCTAGATAAATTGGTGACGACCTGGCGATGTTATATTTGCCAATTACTAAATTGAAATTTAGGCACTGCTCTGTCGTCCCAACCCTACTTCGAAAACCCATTTGGCACGGGTCCAAAATACCCGATTCCTCTGCCCATGTATTTACTCTATTGTATAAGACTCGTCCCAGAATTTTCAGAGTATTATCTAAAAGTGAAATAGGTCTATCATTTACTGGATCTGTTCTCTCCCCTTTCTTATATATTGGCACTATTATACTTGTGGACCATGTGTCAGGCATAGGTACTAGAGGTAGGCTATTAAAAACATTCATTAAAATGGGTGCCCAAAATTCCGGTTTCCATTTAATTATATCTATTGGGAAACCATCTGGCCCAGGGGCCTTATTGCCAAGACTTTGTTTAATAGCCACAGTCACCTCACCTAAACTAATCTGTATAGAGCATAATTGACCAGATGTATACTCATCATTAACTTTTGGGGGTATGGCATATACTTTTGAAAAATGATCTTCCCACCGGTCACTCGGGATAATACAGCAAATTGTGGATAGTTGGTTTCCCATGTTACGCATCTTTTTCACTACAGGCCAGAAAGTAATTGCATTCTTTCCTGTTGCGGCATCAGATAGCTCCTCCCAATGCTCTTTCAGAATCGCTGCCTTACGTACCTCTATCATAGATTTATATTTCTTTCTTGCCGCCCTAACCTCCGATTGGGATCTCGGCTTTGCACTCAGTGCCTTACGTAAGGCCATGTTAGCAACTGAGCAATTTCTGTCAAACCACCTGGGATCCTTATCTATCCTTTGGTTAGGGACAGATAGGAGTGATTTGATGACTATACATAAGCTAGTAAAATCTTTAATTACCCTTTGATTGTTCCCATCTGAAAATGTGCATGAATCAATCAGATGTTGATGCTTTTTTATAACATGCTCAACTATCCTTCCACTATCAACCCCCCTCCATTTCAACCTCAGATTATTTGTAACGGGGATAATATCTCTAGCACCTAAAAAGCTTGCAAATACTGGAGAGGGACCCAATTTGATTTTTACCACTAGTGCATTGTGATCCCCAAAAGCGGTTTCTAAAACCCTAGCCATTAAAAGGCAATCAATTAACTCAGGTAACATAAAAATATAATCAATGGTTGAAGAGTGGTCTCTACCTCTAAATGTCGGAACATTATTAATTGTAGAGATATGGTTTATATCCATCACGTTAGTTAAAACATGCTCACGGATAAAGCAATCCAATTCTATGCCACGTTTTACCGCACGGTCGGTTTGCATATTTCCTTCATTTAGTTCAGATTTAGAAATCTTTGCATTAAAATCCCCTGCTAGGATGATCCTATTACCCCTTCTATTATCAGATGGTTCAATCATGTCAGATAAAAATTTAAAAAGTTCTATAAAATCTTTATTTGGAATTGAATAAAAATCATTATTGTAATAATTGATCACAAATGGGAGCCTTCCTTTTATATTCAATAACCTGAATATTGGGGTTGTTAGTTGGCATTATCTTTATGCTTCCACCTGCCGTTATCCTAATACCAATCAATAACCCGCCCATAGGGCGGCCAAAATCGGGCTTAGTTGCAATTACACTATTACAATGGAAGCCCTCTATCTGAAGGTCCGTAATAGCCCAAGTCTCCTGAAACATTATTATGTCTTTATCCAGTAGTATACTTAACTAATCTAGACTCCAGCCCTGCAACATTCCAGCTAAGGATACTAAGATCCGTTTTAGTCAACTTATTTAAACAAGGTTTTTGGCTTTTCCCATTTTCAATCTCCTTATTTAAGAACCTATGTCTGGGCTTTACAGTCCCTTTGCCGCCCCCAGGAATTTCCATTACAACAGTCTCCACATTATTCGTCCCTATTACTAATGGACACTGTGTAGTAAATGCTGCAACTACATCTGCACCTGTATCCCTATTCTCCAGAGTTGATTTTGTATGGCTATTAACCATCTGGTTGACTCTACCATTGTTCATTCTCGGCCCCTCCCACTCTCTAATTGGGGAACCAATAAAAGCTATGGGTCAATCTACAAACTCCAGGCAACTATACCTATTAGAAATCGGGATCCCTCTATAATTTTCCAAAGAGTCTCCATCACTGCGGTGGCACACTCCCCACTCTCCCTGATCTCCTCTCCAATCCCAATGGCCTATTCTGCTCCAATTTTCGTCGTGACCCGACCCAAAACAGCTCATAGAGGTGTAAAAAAAGGCAAGTCTTTTTGTTTCAATACGTTCATTACGCCCTTGATTTCTCCATGAGCATATGTAATCTACTGTGTTTGGGTCCTCAAAATTGAATATTACACAATCGCCATGGGTTTTTTTCTCCTCATGTCACACCCAAGGCACTCTACGCACCATTAAAATCCTACTTGACTGATGGGGAGGTAGCGGACGATTAGTGTTAAGCCAATGTTGGACTTTGTTCTTTAATGACCAACTGGATTCATCTATATGATCCACCATTTCTGGGACCCCTGTCATGACCACCACATAGGGACTGGCTTCTGGGGGCAGGTTAAATTTAAGTCTGCCCTCTTTCACTCCCATGTCCCGGTCCCGGTCCCTTTTGGGAAATGTGGTTTGTTAATTGTTAATTGCTCATCAGTTACTTTTAAACACATATACTTCATGTTGTTAGTCATATATGAGGGGGAGGGGAAGCTTATCAACCTGACCAGTTGTTTCCGTTAAGCTGATTAAAGGCCTCTACTGCTTGGGGAAAACTGCTTCAGCACCAGATACTGGAATTTACATTTTTGATTAAAAGTTTAATTTCTGATCAAATCAGTTGTATTAGTCATCAGCAATGGATCATGGGTTTACAGATCTGTTCATCTTAATCAAAACTCAATTAATTTTGCATAGGAACCCAATCCAAAGAAGTACCTAGGATGACCCCTTACCTCCATCCTGGACCCCTAAAGGAACCACATTGCCAGAAGCAGCATCATTTCTTCAAGTAAAGGGTGGGAGAGAAAGGTGGTTAGTTACATTTTCGTAAATAGAATCAATGTTTACTGATTGTTCATATCAATTAGCACTTGCATAGCTCAAAGCCAGCCATTAGTATGATATTGCAGCGCCTTTCACTGGCCTGAACTACCAAGAGTATAATTTTTCTGCACCTTATTTATTGCTTTCGGAAGGTATTATCCATCCCCTGCAAGCAGACTGCCTATTGGTTAGTCTTCAGGTGAAACTCAAGGCTCTCATAAGAACCTACACTGCGATGGATGGCCTGGCCATACCAAGCCTGACCAATCACAAATAATTTACCATGTAAAGCAGGCAGCAATGGCCAAGTTAGACTAAAAACCATTAACTGTCAGGACAAGCTACAGGGCCAGCCATGAAGCAAACCCTCAAATGTCAGAGAAGAAAAGGCCCTGCCAGACTCCAAATCATTAGTAACTGAACACAACCAAAATGCAGCTATCCAATACAAAAGCCATCAACCGTGCCCAGGAAGATAAACTATTCACTGCCAATGAGAAGCTATGAAGTCTGAAGACACATTCATGACTATCCAAGTAGGAAAGAAAACAGCTACCAAGTGGAACAAGAATGTGTTGCATTATCAGCAATTTGTTTTGAACAATGTACTTGGGAATCCTGAACTCAGCTGGTGATTGTTGTGTTTGGTGAACCCAGGCCAGTACCTAGTCAGGGTGATAAGCATTCTTGTGCATTCAAATAGCTTTAGTCACAAAACCACAGTCATCTGTTTGGCATATATAGAAAGTGAGTTGGCCTCTGTCTCAATAATGTGATTATGAGATACCAAGGCAAGCAGAACTACGTAGTGTCACTGCCACTGCTAATGGGAATGTGAGGTAAATATGCATGGTGCCATTGTGGAGGTGAAAGATATTCTGCATCAACTATAAAGCTCTTCTTTGGGATCCATATAAATCCCAATGGTACAAAAATGTAAAAGAGAGGCCATGTCAGACACAAAACCAGCAAGAAAAGACAGGCAGAGCTTCAATCCCATCTATCAAGCGGCAATTAAAAGGTTGGCCCCCCAACCAAGTCGAACATGAAGACCACTTAGGTCATCAAACAGAAGTGGGCTTTTAATACTAGAGAACCAGAGGAAAGCGCTGACCACCCTCCCCCTTCTTCCAACTCTAAAGCACCCTTGTACTCTGAACGACAAATTGACACTCACCTTAGGGATCTCAAAATAAGCAGAAAGGGATCCATCTGTAAATGCTGGGAGATGGCAGTTCGATACTTCGCTAAAAACAAAAAACTGAAAGCAAAAAAATGCAGCATGAAAGAAATACAGTAGTTGATAATACCTTTAGAAACACACTTAAGACTTGTGAGCTTCACAAGATGGCTAGGTGGTGAGTTCAATCGATATAAAAAGGAAACATGTAAGAAGTCTGGGCCTGGTGAGCGTTATCATATCTATTCCCTGGGGCCCCCCAAATGCACAGCCCAGCACCCCTAAGTAGTGAACGCCATTGCCTAAGATAGCATTAGCAAAAAATTAAAAGAAACCGCTCAAATATAATTACTATGTGTCCTTCTGTGAATGAAAGATGGAAAGGGAGATGCAGAGGGAAAGAGCTTTTTATCGCTCTGATCCTCTGATTCTATTGAAGGTGGGGCCTCGACTCAAATTGGGAAAAACTTTCAAAGTGGGTGCCTACTGTCCCCATGTGCAGGTAATGGCACAACTAACTGGTGCCATCTGATCACTAGTTATGGGCCTTCACTGACCCAGTCTGACTGAACTACACTCATTAGCAAATTGTCTTTTTCTGTGCCAAACACTCTGAAGTAAACAAATGGTGGCACATAGCTCTTTCCTTTAAATTCTGATTGAGGCAACCATGCAGACTCTGGGTTTGCCCTGCTCCAAGAAGCCCCTCTCCATTCTGAGAGGGGCATTATCTCATCTTATACTATATGCCTGTTAATTCCCTTCCTTCGAAAACATAGCACAGTCCTGAAATGGCAGCGGTTCGTGAAAAAATAGCATTAATAAAATAGAAATTAAAAAACATTTTTAGAATGTTATTTTTAACAATATACCCACCTGTAAATAAAAAGATGGTGGTGGTTGGACAGGCAGATGTGAGGGCTGACACAGCCATATCCTAGCTCTCTCTTCAGGCATCTCTCAGTGTGGTTTGAAACTGTTTGTGTGCTTTATTGGAGTGGTTGAACGTTATTCATTCACTCATCTTTCAAAATATGCTTTGACTCCAATTGCCCCCCTTTCCCGTCTCCCTCACTGAAAGTCTTCAATTGTGATTCCTTTCTCTTTTCCTACTCACTTGTCATTTATTTATGCTACATATATCGCCTGCAATTAGAACTTGAAAGTGTGCAAGGAATGCAACAATACATTTTAGAAAAGAAAAATATGCATTACTAAAATAAAATCAATCTAAATTAGTCTGCTCAACTACATTAAAAACAGTTAATAGGACACCATAGGCTTTCACATTATATTGAGATGTCCCTTTTTTCCCTATTTCTTGCTTTTCAGTCTTGCCTTCTTCCATTTAATGTAAACCCTTAAAAAATGAATGGTCATACGGTTGGTTTACTCTTCTCTATCTCGCCTCTGCTTCGTGTGTGTCAATTTTCCCATCCACTCTATCCCTCTCCTCTCTTCTTCCCACTTTCTCCTAAACATTCTCCTTACACTCCCATCAATCTATCACTCTAGCACTCTGTGTTGTGTTTTTATCATTATATTCTAAGAAGCAGAATACATTCCTTTCTTCAGAGGAAACAGCAAAAAGCTCTAAAGTCATTACATTATCCTTAACTGAAGAGTCTAAGGTTTAGCGAGGATGGAGCTCTCAATCAGAGAACCAGTCACTGTTGCATATACCCCTTTCATTTGAAAGCAGGATGGATATGACTATTCCTGTAAATATCCATGCAGTCCTTCCTCACCACCACCCCCAACCTAACCTCCCAACCCTGGTAGCATTAACTCAAATGGTATAATAAAGAAATTATCAAATTAGGAAACATAAGCATGTAACTTCACCACGGATACCTTAGTGTGAAAAGGTGGTAACGTTGTTTTCAGAATATAAACTAACCCACATTTTAAGCAAGTAGCCAAAATTCTAACATTAGAATGTATAATATTCTGACAATTTTTATCTGGATAAACTGTGAATAAAATCATTGTTTTGCATGCAATTGTGTGTTTGTCTGGCAACTTGATTATCTAAATAAATGTTTTCAAACAACAAATCTCAACTTACTGGTGTAAAAAAGTGATGTTCCACTTTCAGACCATCAAGTAAGAACCCCAAATTCAAAGCAAGTATCCAAAATTCCACGAAGATGCCCTTTCTCCAGTTAGTTAGGAATCACAGAAGAAAGTCTCCAAGAATACAATAGGCTCCGAAGACCAACGCTTCTGACCAAAAGGGCAGAGCAAGTGGAGAAACCTCCTAACTCATTCATCTCTGAGCAGAAATGGCCACACAGCTGGGTTTAGGTGCACTGAGGAGCAGGAGGGAACTCACTATGACATGGCTGATGAGGTTATTTGCATTATATTCTTGACTTTCACAGCAAGGTTTGTAAAATGCAGAATGACTCGGCCCGTTATCTGCTGTGCTGGGCTTCGCTGCTGGGGGACCCGTACCCAGGACAAGGGCTCCATGTCCCAACACCACTTGCGGTTTTTGACCGCCGACGCCGCCAGACTGCACCATGAGGCGCTTTAAAAACATCAAAGGGCTACCGCAGCGCAGGACGCCAGTCATCTGTTGTGCTGGGCTTTGCTGCTGGAGGACCTGTACCAGGGACAAGGACTCCATGTCCCAACACCACTTTAAAAACATCAAAGGGCTCCCGCAGCACGCACAGCCCAAGGGCGGGTCCGTCAGCACCAGGCAGAGGCTGGACTGGGCCAGGTCTCTTTCATCTACAATCCGTTATGGGTATGCGAA
This sequence comes from Triturus cristatus, assembly GCF_964204655.1. Classification (NCBI taxonomy): domain Eukaryota; kingdom Metazoa; phylum Chordata; class Amphibia; order Caudata; family Salamandridae; genus Triturus; species Triturus cristatus. The sequence continues at coordinate 900,382,859 of NC_140589.1, read as the reverse complement.
AATTACCCGCTAATTCTGATGGGGGGAAAGTAAAAGCTAAGATACCTAGGAACTGTGCTTCTATTATTTCGTATCTGACGACTGCTGTTGGGGTGTTAAATGAAGAAATCCATGTTGTGGAGGAGCAGTTGGGTCTGGGGGGGGATCTTGGTCTGGATAAAGACTTACAGACCAGTCTTTGGGCGCCATTGACTGAAAGAACACAACCTAATTTAAAAGGTGTTAACAGTGATCCAGATTCGGAGGAGGATGAGTTAGCCCTCACTGAAGCGTCACAAGTTATTTTTCCCAGTCCCCAGGATTCTGTGGCAGTCACCGGTGGAAGGTTGAGGGGAGTTGTATCTGTCTCCTCGACGGGGGCTATAGAGGAAACGCAGAAAGGGTTTGAAGTTGGGGGCAAATACTGTTGGGGGGGTCAGAGGACCTTTCGGCTCAGAACCCCGGACTAAAGCCCATTACATTACTGATGTGGAGAACTTCATTCAAACGCATCTTGTGACTTTCCTTGGGACACTCAAAGAGTACCAATCTAATTGTATTAAAAATGCATTAGAGGCAATGTTAACTAAACTGACTTTTATAGACTTGCACTTGAGTAAACTGAGGGAGCTTAAAGATGACAAAATTAAAAATAAGGCTAACGGTCCCCATAAAATGGTTCCGGACGACCAAGTTGCAACTGGTTATACATACACAGGACCGCACAATTGGGATCAAAACTTTGCCCTGTATCAAGGGATCCCCACATCTTATCTTAATTATTTAGCTCTCTATAGTGACAAATTAGGGTTGAGTGCCCAGTCTAGCTCCATAGGGCCCCAACCACAGCCGGAAGAGACACTAACCTCTGCCTGTAGAGTGCGGCAGAATCAGTCCTCAGGTGTACAGAAAATTAAATGTAGGCTCCATTTACGGAGGCCACACCCTTGTCAGTCAATCAATCAATCAAATCAGTTAATTTGTAAAGCGCACTACTTACCTGTAAGGGTTTCAAGGCGTGCGGGGGGTGTGCTGCTGCTACTGGTCGAAAAGCCAGGTCCTGAGTCATCTCCTGAAAGTCAGCAGGTCTTCGGTTTGTCGTAGGTTGAGGGGGAGGGTGTTCCAGGTCTTGGCGGCGTGGTGGGAGAAGGACCTACCTCCGGAAGTGGTTCTACGGATGCGCGGGACCGTGGCCAGGGCGTGGTCAGCGGAGCGGAGTTTCCGGTTGGGTACGTAGAAGGAGAGTCGACTGTTGAGATAGGCTGGGCCTGTTTTGTGGAGTGCCTTGTGTGCGTGGATCAGGAGCTTGAAGGAGATTCTTCTGTCGACGGGGAGCCAGTGCAGGTTCCTCAGATGGAGGGTGATGTGGCCGCAGCGCTGGACGTCGAGGATCAGGCGTGCAGAGGCGTTCTGGATTCTTTGCAGTCTGTTGATGAGCTTGGACGGGGCTTCGGCGTAGAGGGCGTATCCGTAGTCGAGTCTGCTGCTGACTAGGGCCTGGGTGACTGTTTGCCTCGTGTCTGTCGGGATCCATCTGTAGATCTTGCGGAGCGTACGGAGGGTGTTGAAGCAGGTAGAGAGGAGACTGCGTTGACTTGTTTGGTCATGGTGAGTTTCGAGTAGAGGATGACTCCCAGGTTGCCTGCGTGGTTGGTAGGAGCCAGGGGTGTCCCCAGTGATGCGGGCCACCAGGAGTCGTCCCATGCTGAGGGGTTGGGCCCGAGGATCTCCGTCTTGTCTGAGTTCAGCTTAAGTCAGCTTTCCTTCATCCAGTCGGCGACAGCCTTCATTCCCTGGTGGAGTTTGGATTTGGCGGTGAGGGGGTCCTTGATTGGGGAGAGGATCAGCTGCGTGTCGTCGGCGTAGGAGATTATGTTGAGGTCATGCTGTCGGGCGATGCGTGCGAGTGGTGCCATGTAGATGTTGAACAGCATCGGGCTGAGGGAGGATCCCTGTGGGACGCCGCAGATGATCACTGAGGCTTCAGACCGAAACGGGGGGAGGCGGACTCTCTGAGTTCTGCCGGAGAGGAAGGAGGTGGTCCAGTCCAAGGCCTTGTCTCAGATCCCTGCGTCGTGGAGGTGCGTGCGTAGTGTGCGGTGGCAGACGGTGTCAAAGGCCGCCGTCTCGCCGTTGTCTAGCAGGATCCTGATGTCGTCTGTGGCGGCGATGAGGGTGGTCTCAGTGCTGTGGTTGCTGCGGAATCCTGATTGGGAGGGGTCCAGAATGCTGTTGTCAGCAGTGTTAGTAGGGGTCCCTTCTTTGAAAGACATTTATGAGTCCTTCGATGAACTGATCTTAAAGTTATGTGTTGGTGTTTAAGGCTGCCGGACGGAGGGGTGAAAGCAGCATGACACATTATTATGGCCAGGCATGTGGGTTGGGTCAGACAGGGGGTGAAGACGGTTGATGGAGATTGTTTTGTTGTCAATTTCAATCAGGCTAAAGTAGCTTGCCTGCTGTTTAGGGAGTCTGGGAATCCTGGGTCGGGAGGGATTAGAGCATTACCTTTGGGGTTTTTCTATCGCCCACCTGTGAGAAACCTAGCTGGGAATTTTATGTCTCTGCGGGGTCATCCCACAGAAAGGACACACACAGGGCAAGACATTATGCGTTTGCCAAGACAAATTCACCTGCCCAATCAGACCCCAAACCCACAACCTACACGTTGGTTAACATCTGGGAGTGTCACAGGGCCTAGACCAGCTGGGAACACATTAGAACTGGCCAATAGATGCTCCCCTTTGTCCCAGTTGGACGCCAATGACTGACTATTTGGTCATACACCCATACTGGCACAGACCCATCCGAGTAAGACTATTCTTAGCCTGACCACCCCTATAAGGGTTGTAGAAAGAGGGCCTGAAATTTTGAAAATTTTAAGCTGGAACTTAGCCGGCCTAAAGAACAAATGTGACGACCCAGTGTGGCTGGATCTGGTGAGGGAGCATGATATACTGGGATTTCAAGAAACCTAGGAGTCTGAAAACATATTCTGGCTGGACAGGTACACAACTTACGCGTAGGCTGCGCCACCTTGGGTTGCTGGCCGCTCCGGGGAAGGCCTGCTAACACTAATTTCCTTAAAAATGAGGAGTAGTCATTGTAAATTAGATACAGGATCCCCTAATTGATTAGCGGTCGAAGTTAACCCCCCACAGGCTCAGAAAATACTTGTTCTTAATTTCTATAACTCATTTGATAAGGTATCTATAAATAAGCACTTATGCAGCCTAAATCACTTTTTAGTTTCATATAGGAAGAAGCAAGTTAGCCAGTTTTCGATTATCTTACTTGGTGATTTTAACATTCATTTGAGTAACAAAAAATGGCAGGTGCTCGATGAATTCGGGCCGGGAGAAAATTTTGAGACTTATTTTGAACATTCCCCTCAAGGTGAATATTAAGAGGATCTTCTAGCTGACTTTGGTTTGGTTCTTCCAACTACGGCAGAAGTTGGCATGGGTATCCCCTCGTTTAAGGGTAGGGGATTGTTTTCCACTATTGGTTATAAATTTGTTAACATGTTTTTAATTCCTCTTGTCTTGGCTTATGCTGCGAAATGGTCACAATATAGTGACCATAGCCCTATTCTCATTAGTTTAAGAGGGTGTTTAAAGTCCTCAGATGTGGAGGAGTCTAGGGCCTTAGCTCCTACATTAAAAACTATGGATCAAGGGAGCATATTGAAATGGGCTAAGGTGGTACCAGATCTTTTTCTAAACGATTTAATTACTGCAGGGAAGGAGATAGCCATCTGTCAAGATAGTCCACAGTGGGGAGTGGGGATAGTCGCAGCCTTTGAAAGGATTTGTAAGCAGGTAGCCAGCGCCCTCTCCCAACCTAATAAAGTAGGCACTCATAAAGAAGAGAGGTGGTTTGACCACAATTGCACAGTTGCCCATCAGAAATTATTATTTGCCCTGAAACAAAAACCCCAGGATAGAAATTCAATAGCGGCAGCAAGGCTAAAGTATAATCGCGTTCGGCATATATGCAAATCGGAAATTAAACAAGAAGCCTGGGGCGATTTGCTGTCTGACGACGTGATAAAGTACAGTGCAAAGGTATGGGACATTATAAATAGGCCTTTCTTTTCTGGTCTTGAGGGCAATTCTGTTGAGTGTAATATCCCTGAAGAGCTCTGGTTTAATCATTTCAAACATATCTATGGCGGCCAGTCTGCTCAGGTAATCACAGAGCCCACTTGTCCAACCGCCGTATATGGTTTGAACTTTTCTGAACAAGAAGTGGCCTTGGCTATAGCCCAAATGACCAGCAATAAAGCCCGGGGGCCCAGATGGGGTTCCTGTTGACCTTTTTAAAGCTGGACTGTTCCCATGAGGCACAGGGTCAGACTGATTTGCATATGGCCATGTCTGAACTGGGGTGGCAGAGTGGGCTTAAGAACGGTGATGGATCAAACCCAGATCTGTTGACTGGGTGTGAGTGTTTGATTGGTTCTGATGCTCCGTCCATCACCACCCCCTTTTGGACCTTTTTAAAGCAGACATCCCTCTATGGGCAAAGCTACTGGCCAATGTTTTAAAACATAGCATGCTAACAGGGAATGCCTAAGTCCTGGGCCACATCAATTATTGTCACGGTGTTTAAAAAAGGAGAGAAAGTGGACCAATCTCATTGATCGACTCCATGGTCAAGGAGCTGGGGAGAGTGGTTCTCAGCAAACTGACTTGATGGATCGATGAATGTGGTGTCCTGTCAAACCTTCAATACGGCTTTAGGAAGGGCAGAGGCACCTTGGATCAGTGCCTTAATCTCTATCTTTTAATAGGAAAATATACAATAGCCAAGAAAGGGACACTTCACCTTGCGTTTATGGATCTATCATCGGTGTTTGACCGAGTAAATAGATCCAAGCTCTGGTACCTGTTTTTAGCGATGGGTATGGATAAAAATATTGTGCATTTTGTAGCTGATCTGCACAGGGATCTCTCGGCAGCAGTAAGGTTCGACCAAAAGGGTTATCTAAGACAGAAGATAGATATTATAAGAGGGGTCAGACAGTGTTGTATCCTGGCCCCGTTGTTATTTTCTCTTTTTATTAATAATTTAGATTCGCTCTTGTGTGGAGCAGCCAAGGACATCCCCTGGGTGGGGAATCGATTGATCCCTGCTTTGCTGTATGCCGATGACGCTGCCCTACTGGTGCGCACAGCGGTGGGGCTCCAACACTTTGTCCTCCTTTGCTAATTTTATGGGCCTTTTGCACTTAAATGTACATTTTTCAAAATCACACACCATGAGTATGGGAGTAAAGCCAAGCAAAATCAAAACTTTTAGTTGTGAAGTGTTAGAATGGGGAACCTCTGGTAGGCACAGGTAGGTACTTGTGACAAGCAGTGGTCCCTTCTTCTATTCAGGGCGAGAGAATTACCCGTGCAGAACAACCCCTGCTCACCCTATAGGTAGTGTGGCGCGAGCAGTCAGGGCTAAACTTCAGGGCGCTGTCGGTTAAGCAGATATAATAACACACAGTAAATCACAACGATCCCCCACAAACGGACACCAGGCGTAAGTTGTATCAAAAATACGTATACTTTATATAAAGGATTCTTGGTTACGCAGGCATGTACAAGACCATAAATAACGGTTGCGAAATGGGAGCCACAAGATGATAATTAGGCACTGTTCTTTTCTTCAGTCACTTAGTCTATCACGAGCGCTTCGCAGTGCTCGGTTGGGTCGGTCCAGTCACGGTGATGCGCAGTGCACCCGGGGTACAGTGATACGGGGAAATCAGAACGTTGCGGACCCCGAGTCCGATAGAGAGTTCACTGTACCTGGGAACCTGAGATGTGTTTGGACGAGTCTTCGGGGGAGATGCAGGTTCTGCACCTCGCGGGTCTTCGGATCAAGAATTCAGCGGGCGGCTCTCGGTAGACAGGTGCGGCCCAGGACCTCCGACACGGACTGTGCAGGAGGTCACTGCGGAGGGCGGCACGGTCAGACTCAGGCTGGGAGGTGAAGTGGGGCGGCCGGATACGTTACGACGTACGGGCGGCCGTCCGAGGCTTGATTTCACTTCCCAAGTAGAAATCCGGCGGGAGGGCGAGAGGGGACCAGGCACGCTCCAGTGGCAGGCAGGTGACAGGGAAGCGGGGCGGCCAGCCTCGATGGGTCCAGAGCGACTCAGGCAGAGCGGGGCTCTCGGCGAGGGAAAGCGGCCAGGCTTCTGGGTGTCACGGCCCTAGGAGGGGTGGCAAGGTGCGCAGAGCACTCCGGCGGGAGAAAGCACACGGCTCGAGTTCTCAGACGAGCGGAGACACGGTGAACCCACTGGTCCTGGGGTTCAGTTCAGGGGGCAAGCTCTTCTTCCAAGCCCTTGGAGATAGTTGAAGAACAAAGTGCAAAAGTCTCTTTCAGTCTTTTTCCTCTCCTTCCTCAGCAAGGCACCTACTGCAGGCCAATCCCTCAGGTCAGGGAAAGTTACTCCTCCTTCAGCTTCTTCCAGGTCCTTCTAGTCGGGCAGAGTTCCTTCGAGGTTCAATCTGGATCTGATTTCTTAGGAGCCAGGCTCCTACTTTTATACAGTGATTCTTTTGTTCTTTAGCTCCAGGGGGCCTGGGCCTGGCTCAATCCAGTTCTGGAGTACTTTGTTTTGGTGACTCTGCTCTTTCCTTTCAGCAGCAGGGCAGAGACATCAGCCGCTCCACAGGGGGCGGAGCCGGCTTTGTGGTGGCAGAGCACAGGTCTATTCAAGAGTCAGGGTGTACTCCTCCCACCCATCCTGGGGCAATCTCTCTACCCACCACCTGGCAGCCAACCTGTCTCCTGGAACCCCCAGCCCTGCTCCTGTACCGTTGCTAGGCAGAACACACACCCACAGCAGAGGCGGACTGAGATGGTCAGGCACGCAAAGGCTAACTTTCTAAAAGTAGCATTTGCAAACCCAGGATATTAAAATAACCTTTACTAAAAGATGTATTTTATTATCCCGAGTTCAGGCATACTAAACATGACTTCCTACCATGCTCTCTGAGTCCACTGAGGTCACAGCGTGTAGCGATCCCAGCAGCCCATTCTGGCCTATGGAGAGCAGGTAGCCTTCAATAGTGAAAAACGAAAATGGCTGTAATTCACTATTAAGACATGCCACACACATCAGGGCATGTCCTACCTTATGCCTACAATACACCCTGCGCTTGGGCCAACCAGAGGGGTGACTAACATGTAGTTAAGGGAAGGTTTAGGGACTGGCAAGTGGGGACACTTGCTCAGTCAGCGCGACGGTACCGGACCGCGCGCAGGTTCTGCAGTGGCAGATCCTAGACACATTTTACCCCGCTGCTTCGGTGGGTGGCACAATCAGTGCTGCAAGCCCACTAGCAGCATTTGGATATACAAGCCCTGGGCACCCCTGGTGCACTCTACTAGGGACTGATAGTAAACCAAATATGCCAAACGTGGAAGTCAATTCACATAATACATTTTACCATAGGGAGCACTTGCACTGTGGCACTGGATGGCAGTGGCACAGTGCCCTGAGCAGCTAACACCAACACAAAAACACATTGAGGCACAGACGAAAATGGAAGGGTGACCCACGCCAATGGTGCCAGGTCTAACACGTGTCCCCTCCAGCTGAAAAGTGGGGAGAACTACCCTACCCCAGGGAGTTCTTCATCACTAAGGCGGAAAAATCTGGAAAGACCATCAGCATTGGCGTGGTCTGTACCGGGGCGATGTTCCACCGTGAAATCCATCCCCTGTAGGGAAATGGACCACCTCAACAACTTAGGATTCTCACCCCTCATCTGCATCAACCATCTGAGGGGCCGGTGGTCTGTTTGAACCCGGAAGTGAGACCCAAACAAGTAGGGTCTTAGCTTCTTCAATGCCCAGACCACCGCAAATGCTTCTCGCTCAATCGCACTCCACTTTTGTTCCCGGGGAAGTAACCTTCTACTAATAAAGGCTACGGGTTGGTCAAAGCCCTCCTCAGTGATCTGTGAGAGAACAGCCCCTACACCATGCTCTGATGCATCTGTCTGCACCAGGAACTCTTTGGAGAAGTCAGGGGCCAAGAGCACGGGCGCCGTGCACATGGCAGTTTTCAGGGTGTCAAAGGCCTTCTGACAGGTGTCAGTCCATATCACTTTTCTGGGCTGCTTTTTCGAAGTCAGCTCTGTCAAGGGGGCAACGATGCTGCCATACCCCTTGACAAACCTCGTGTAGTACCCGGTGAGTCCTAAAAAGGCCCTCACCTCCGTCTGGGTCTTTGGGGGCTCCCAAGCCAGGATGGTTTCTATCTTGAGCTGTAGGGGCGCCACCTGGCCGCTCCCTACTTGGTGTCCCAAGTACACCACGGACCCCTGCCTGATCTGACACTTGCTTGCCTTGATCGTGAGGCCTGCCTTGCGCAGCGCCATCAACACTTCCCAGAGATGTCGCAGGTGTTCTTCCCATGTGCCGCTGAACACTGCGATGTCATCCAGGTATGCTGCGCTGAACTCGGACAGCCCAGCCAACACCAGGTTTGCCAACCTCTGGAAGGTGGCAGGGGCATTCTTCATCCCAAAGGGCATCACTCGGAACTGAAAATGCCCATCTGGTGTAGAGAATGCTGACCTCTCTTTGGCCCCATCAGTCAAGGCGATCTGCCAGTACCCAGACGTTAGATCAAACGTGCTGAGGTACCGTGCAGCCCCTAACCGATCGATGAGCTCATCAGCTCTGGGGATGGGGTGTGCGTCAGTCTTCGTGACCGAATTGAGTCCTCTGTAGTCCACACAGAACCGGAGTTCGGGTGTGGCACCCGGCGAGGCAGCCTTTGGGACCAAGACCACTGGGCTGGCCCAAGGACTGCTGGAGGACTCAACCACCCCAAATGCAAGCATCTTTGAGACCTCCTCTTTGATGCAGGCTCTGACCCTGTCAGTTACCCTGTAAGCCTTGTGCTTCACAGGTAAGCTGTCTCCGGTATCCACGTCATGGACGCACCAATCTGTGATACCAGGAACCAGGGAGAACAGGTCAGGAAACTGCCCCAGCAGCTGGCGGCAGTCATCCTGTTGCTCAGGGGTCAGGGTGGGTGAGAGGTTAACTCCATCCACTGACCCGTCCCGCACTGAGGCTACCAAGAGGTCAGGAAGAGGCTCGGACTCCTCTTCCGTCCCATCATCGGTGGCCAAGAGCATACCCACTTCGGACCTCTCCAAGTGGGGCTTCAGTCGATTGACATGCAGGACCCTTAAGGGGTTCCTAGGAGACTGCAAGTTCACCAAGTAGGTGACAGAACTCTTGCGCTCCACAATCTCAAAGGGTCCGGTCCACTTGTCCTGGAGTGCACAAGGCTCCACAGGGGCCAGGACCCATACTTTCTGACCAGGCTGAAGCTCAACCAAAGTGGCATTCTGGTCGTACCACCGCTTCATTTCCTCCTGGCTGGCTTCCAGGTTTGCCTCAGCAAGTTGCCTGAAACGCCTAGTCTGGTTCCGGAAAGCCAGCATGTAACTGTATACATTCAGGGGAGGTTTCCTGGGAGATTGCTCCCAGCCTTCCTTGACCAGACTAAGAGGTCCTCGTACTGGGTGGCCGTACAAAAGCTCAAAGGGGCTGAACCCTAGAGACTTTTGGGGCACCTCGCGGTACGCAAAGAGGAGGCATGGTAAGAGGACGTCCCACTTACGCCTCATGGGCTCCTCGAGACCCATAATCATGCCTTTCAGGGTTCGGTTGAAGCGCTCAACCAACCCGTTTCCTTGGGGATGGTAAGGAGTGGTGAACTTGTAGGTCACACCACACTCTTGCCAAAGGGACTTCATATATTTCGATATGAAGTTGGTCTCCCTGTCAGACACCACCTCTAGAGGGAATCCCACTCGGGAGAAAATTCCCATCAGTGCCCGTCCCACCACGGGGGCCGTCACTGTCCTCAGAGGGATGGCTTCAGGGTACCGGGTGGCATGGTCCACCAAGACCAGGATAAACCTGTTGGCCATGGCTGTCTTGGGGTCCAGTGGCCCCACGATGTCAATCCCCACTCGCTGGAATGGGGTACTGACCACAGGGAAAGGTTGGAGTGGAGCTCTCAGCTTCCTTCCACTCTTGCCACTTGCCTGGCAAGTCTGGCAGGTCCTGCAGTGAGTGTCAGAACTCTTGCGCATTTGGGGCCAATAAAAGTGGGTGACAAGCCTTTCAAAGGTCTTGTCCTGCCCCAAATGTCCTGCTAACGGTACGTCGTGAGCCAGCCCCAGTAGGAAGGCTCTGAACTTCTGGGGTACCACCAGCGCACGGGCTGACCCAGGTTCAGCAACCTTAGGCTCCGAGTATAGGAGGTCGTTCTCCCAGTAGATCAAGTGAGTTCCGGACTGATCACCATTGGCCTGGGCTGCAGCCTGCTGCCGCATACCCTCTAGAGAGGGGCACTCTTTCTGCTCCCTGCAGAACTCCTCCCTGGTGGGGCCTCCTTCTTGCTGCCAATGGGTCAGCTCAGGCAGGTCCCCCAGTTCGGCTATCTGTTCCCCGGTAGGCTCCAGGGCATCCCCCTCAGGGTCTGCTTCCTCCTGGGCCGTAGGAACTTCAGGAGCCGGATTCCCGTGCCTCCTGTGCCCTCTCTCTAAGGCCGGTTCCTGGGCCTCTTCCTCAGGCTCCAGGGTTCCTTCAACACCCCTACTGGCTGCCATCGACCGGGTGGTCACGCACGCCCAATCAGGTAAACCCACCATCCGCAGGTGAGCTTTCTTCTCCACCTTTTCCCAAGGGGAGCTCTCCAAATCGTTACCTAGGAGACAATCAACAGGCATGGCCTCTCTCACAGCCACTTGCAGAGTACCAGAGACCCCCCCCACTCAAAGGGAACCTGAGCCATTGGACACTGACTCTCGGTGTTGTCGGCGTTGACAACACGGCAGAATGCGTGTGGGACAACCTGCTCTTGAGACACCAGGTGTTGCTTGACAGCAGTCACACTGGCTCCTGTATCTCTAAGAGCCCCCACCCTTCGGCCATTTATGGTCACCCACTGCCCGTACTTTTGAGTATTGGGGGGCAGCTGGGCCTCAGCGACCATCTCACTGTCTCCTAACGAGACTAGGGTCATCTGTACGGGATCCCCCGCCCCTTGGACATCTATCTCCCTCCCAAAGGCTACACTAGTCACCTGCTTGGGGGGTGGAGCACCAGAGGGTGCTGGTTTACCATACATGGGGCACTTGGGATCCACGGAAATGTGCCCCAGGTTGTTACACTTGTAACATCTGAGGGGCCCTCTTTGAATAGGGTTACCTGTCGGGGCCCCGGTCTGCTTCGGGGGTGGGGGAGGCTGAGAACCTTTCCCTTGGTTCCCCTGGGGATTACTTTGGGGCCCTTTGTAGAACTCTGTCTGTTTACCCTTGTCCCCCCCGTTCTTCTGCTGGGGACCCTGGACACCTTTGGCGGGGCCTCCCACGGGACCCTTGTGGACCCTGGTGCTGATCCAGCGGTCCGCCTCCTCAGCAAACTTCCTAGGGTTAGTCAGCTTGCTATCGATCAGGTGTTGGCGTAGCTCAGGAAAACAATTATCCGACAAGTGCTCCCATGCAATTAAGTCAAACAGCCCTTGGTAATCATTCACTTTGCTACCCTTCACCCAACCATCCAGCGCTCTGCAGAAAAAGGTCACATACTCTACATAAGTGGTACCAGGTTTCTTGGTGCAATTCCTAAATCTCTGTCTGTACAACTCAGGAGTTAACCCATACCTTGTCATGAGAGCTTCCTTCATGTGTGGATAGGATGTGTTGACATCAGAGGGGAGATCCAGCAGTGTGTCCCGCCCCTCACTCAGGAACCTTCCCCACAACCCCGCTCCCCAATCTTTCTCAGGGACCCGGTGGGAGGACATGGCTACCTCAAAGGCCCTGAACCACTGCCCAATATCATCCTGCTTATAATACTCTTTCACTACATCCTTAGGAATGTGCACCCTCGACTCTGTTAAATTGCTGCCACCAGAGGGCGAGTTGTCTAAACTCCTGGCCTTGAGATCCAACTCCCTCATTTTTACCTCATGCTCCATGGCCAGTCTTTGCCTTTCCATTTCCATTTGCAGTTTCGCCATCTCCACTTCATGTGCTCGTGCAGCACTCCTGTCGGCCATCTCCTCTGGCGACAGGCCTCTGCTAGGCTCAGAAACACCTTCTGGGGGTATCACCTCTCGTGCATTCTCTGGAAACTTTGATTCGTGCCAGGCTCTCAGCGCCTTTACGTACTGATCCTTAGTGGTTAGTCCGCTTTGCTTAATTCGGTACTTGGAGAGATATCCTTTCAAGATATCATTGTTGCACTTCCGCAGTGCGCCTTCCTCCCAATCGATGTCATCAACTCCAGAGAATACAGAGGACGCTCTGCTCCCACTGACTGAGCTAGGCATGCTTTCTTAAAGTGGAGATTCTTCCTTAGCAAAAACTGTCAATCAATCTGTGGCTGCGTTATAGGTCTGCTCCACGTGGTGATCAATAATTCACTGTATGTAAATCATAAATGCAAATCCGAAATCCCACCGCTGCCACCAATGTTAGAATGGGGAACCTCTGGTTGGCACAGGTAGGTACTTGTGACAAGCAGTGGTCCCTTCTTCTATTCAGGGCGAGAGAATTACCCGTGCAGAACAACCCCTGCTCACCCTATAGGTAGTGTGGCGCGAGCAGTCAGGGCTAAACTTCAGGGCGCTGTCGGTTAAGCAGATATAATAACACACAGTAAATCACAACGATCCCCCACAAACGGACACCAGGCGTAAGTTGTATCAAAAATACGTATACTTTATATAAAGGATTCTTGGTTACGCAGGCATGTACAAGACCATAAATAACGGTTGCGAAATGGGAGCCACAAGATGATAATTAGGCACTGTTCTTTTCTTCAGTCACTTAGTCTATCACGAGCGCTTCACAGTGCTCGGTTGGGTCGGTCCAGTCACGGTGATGCGCAGTGCACCCGGGGTACAGTGATACGGGGAAATCAGAACGTTGCGGACCCCGAGTCCGATAGAGAGTTCACTGTACCTGGGAACGTGCGATGTGTTTGGACGAGTCTTCGGGGGAGATGCAGGGTCTGCACCTCGCGGGTCTTCGGATCAAGAATTCAGCGGGCGGCTCTCGGTAGACAGGTGCGGCCCAGGGCCTCCGACACGGACTGTGCGGGAGGTCACTGCGGAGGGCGGCACGGTCAGACTCAGGCTGGGAGGTGAAGCGGGGCGGCCGGATACGTTACGACGTACGGGCGGCCGTCCGAGGCTTGATTTCACTTCCCAAGTAGAAATCCGGCGGAAGGGCGAGAGGGCACCAGGCACGCGCCAGTGGCAGGCAGGTGACAGGGAAGCGGGGCGGCCAGCCTCGATGGGTTCAGAGCGACTCAGGCAGAGCGGGGCTCTCGGCGAGGGGAAGCGGCCAGGCTTCTGGGTGTCACGGCCCTAGGAGGGGTGGCAAGGTGCGCAGAGCACTACGGCGGGAGAAAGCACACGGCTCGAGTTCTCAGACGAGCGGAGACACGGTGAACCCACTGGTCCTGGGGTTCAGTTCAGGGGGCAAGCTCTTCTTCCAAGCCCTTGGAGATAGTTGAAGAATAAAGTGCAAAAGTCTCTTTCAGTCTTTTTCCTCTCCTTCCTCAGCAAGGCACCTACTGCAGGCCAATCCCTCAGGTCAGGGAAAGTTACTCCTCCTTCAGCTTCTTCCAGGTCCTTCTAGTCGGGCAGAGTTCCTTCGTGGTTCAATCTGGATCTGATTTCTTAGGAGCCAGGCTCCTACTTTTATACAGTGATTCTTTTGTTCTTTAGCGCCAGGGGGCCTGGGCCTGGCTCAGTCCAGTTCTGGAGTACTTTGTTTTGGTGACTCTGCTCTTTCCTTTCAGCAGCAGGGCAGAGACATCAGCCGCTCCACAGGGGGCAGAGCCGGCTTTGTGGTGGCAGAGCACAGGTCTATTCAAGAGTCAGGGTGTACTCCTCCCACCCATCCTGGGGCAATCTCTCTACCCACCACCTGGCAGCCAACCTGTCTCCTGGAATCCCCCAGCCCTGCTCCTGTACCGTTGCTAGGCAGAACACACACCCACAGCAGAGGCGGACTGAGATGGTCAGGCACGCAAAGGCTAACTTTCTAAAAGTAGCATTTGCAAACCCAGGATATTAAAATAACCTTTACTAAAAGATGTATTTTATTATCCCGAGTTCAGGCATACTAAACATGACTTCCTACCATGCTCTCTGAGTCCACTGAGGTCACAGCGTGTAGCGATCCCAGCAGCCCATTCTGGCCTATGGAGAGCAGGTAGCCTTCAATAGTGAAAAACGAAAATGGCTGTAATTCACTATTAAGACATGCCACACACATCAGGGCATGTCCTACCTTATGCCTACAATACACCCTGCGCTTGGGCCTACCAGAGGGGTGACTGACATGTAGTTAAGGGAAGGTTTAGGGACTGGCAAGTGGGGACACTTGCTCAGTCAGCGCGACGGTACCGGACCGCGCGCAGGTTCTGCAGTGGCAGATCCTAGACACATTTTACCCCGCTGCTTCGGTGGGTGGCACAATCAGTGCTGCAAGCCCACTAGCAGCATTTGGATATACAAGCCCTGGGCACCCCTGGTGCACTCTACTAGGGACTGATAGTAAACCAAATATGCCAAACGTGGAAGTCAGTTCACATAATACATTTTACCATAGGGAGCACTTGCACTGTGGCACTGGATGGCAGTGGCACAGTGCCCTGAGCAGCTAACACCAACACAAAAACACATTGAGGCACAGACAAAAATGGAAGGGTGACCCACGCCAATGGTGCCAGGTCTAACATGAAGGTAATGAAATAACCAAAGTCACCTCTTTCCCAAATTTAGGTATTCTGTTTGATGATAGATGTTCATGGGCCCCGCAAAGGAGGGCGAAGAGAAACGCTATGGCACGATTCACTGGTGCGGTACTCGATTTCGCTTGAAGGTTGGGTGCCAAACCTGTGCAGGCAATGTTAAAAATATATAGATCTAAGTGTATCGTCATTGCGATCTACGGTTCCGAAATCTGGGGCTATAAAAACTGCACTGAGCTTCAAATTGTGGAAAATACAGTTCTAAGAAGTCTGCTCTCAGTCCCCCAATCTATATCTTCGTACATTATTCATGAAGAATTGGGTATTGGTTATGTGGCTGATTTAACTAAAATGATCCCTTTTTCTCAAATGGATTTCAATATAGTGCAATCCAAAGTTAGTGTTAAATCAAATAGATTATTCGAGACTGTATTGCACTAGATAGGGCTGGTAATATTCCATGGCTGAGATATGTGGAAAGTATAGCTAGGATGCTTGGCTGACCAGAGGTTTTTGATAACCCGGAAAGAATGGTGTGGGCCAAGACCTAATTTCTCCGCTTAGCATCCGTAGAAAGGGAGGCCACTGAATTATTGAAACCCACTGTCCGTGCTCACCAGATTTTAAAAACCTCTTGCTTTATGGAGCCCTATTTGGCTAGTCAACAAACCTCAACCCGCTTTCTTTTGACGATAATGAGGTTAACCTCTTGCATTGTTTATTAGCTGAACCTTTGGGCTGGAGTAAGATAGAGGATCTGGGACCATGCTCTTGCGATAATTTTTCGAGGCAAGATACTTTGCACTTTGTTATGTTCTGCGACCACTATCTGCAGATTCGCAAGCGCTTTATTTTTCCGATCTTAAAGGACAAAGGCTTCATGCAGGTCAGGCCGGCCCTAACCTACCTCTGCAGATGTTGAATAACCCCTGGGAAATTTTTAATATCGCTAGTTTTTTAGCTGCTGCAGTTAGAGCAAGGAAAAGAAGGAAATAATATGAGTGCGGGCTTATGGGTT
Source organism: Triturus cristatus (assembly GCF_964204655.1). Taxonomy (NCBI): domain Eukaryota; kingdom Metazoa; phylum Chordata; class Amphibia; order Caudata; family Salamandridae; genus Triturus; species Triturus cristatus. The sequence goes on along the minus strand of NC_140589.1, from coordinate 900,367,051 downwards.
TTGACTTTTTAATTATCTTAAAATTCGGTAATGAGTTTTTTTATACTATATGTATTTTCTAACATTAGTTAGTTCTGGCATTTCATTTTTAATGTATAATTGACTCCTCTTCGTAATATGTATTTATCTATGAGGGATTTGTGTAATATTTGGTTCTATGTGATGGGTATTTTAACTTGCTTTTATGGTTTTGAATAACCGAATAAAGTGATTTTGACTGACTGACTCGGGCCAATTGGCATCTCCCTGTTTTCTGACTTTACTCAATTTTCTAATTATGTTTATTCTTTAGTCTACTCTGTGTAAAGGACAGAGGGCCAGATGTATGGAAGGGTTTTACGCATTATGTACCTATGGGAGTATGCCTTAGTACATGTGGCAGAGAATATTGTTTTTAATAGAAAAATGTTTCTTTTCTTTATTTCAGAGAATTTTGTTTGGCCATATGCTTCTAAAACTGCAGACAGAATATCAGGCTCCAGTGATGGGCATTGTTCTTTTTTCCACTGGGATAAAACGAGAGGGAATTCCCTGGGACTAAACTCCAGGGTTTGTTTTTAAACAGGTTTTTTGTTGCATGAAAGATCCATATTGTTAACGGGGCAAAGTGAGGTACGTTACCCCCTCTGCCCTCAAGCAATGAAAGTAGCTAGATATCACAAAAGGTGTTAGATGTCATTAAGTTTGTTGCATTCCATGGCTTGGGTCATTCATTCTGTCCCTCTGTACCACCATCAGGCACAATCTCTTTGAACAACATATATACTATGATACCCATGATTACTTTTGGTTGAGAAAGGGGTGATCTTGCTGATTCAAAATGCCATATAAAAATAATAATAATAATGTTACTTGGTATAGCGCAAACAGCTACCTCAAACAGAGGCGCCCCGGAGCTTAGCAGCAGTCAGGAACAGACAAGAACATCAGCTGATCTAGCCAAAGAGCCATGTCTTCAGCTGCTTTCGGAACTCAACTTCAGAACCCAGAATGCGGAGATGCAGAGGCAGAGCATTCCATAGCAAAGCCGTTTTTACCGAAAAAGCCCTGCCACCCTTCCGGGCCTTGACAAACCGGGGAACACATAACAGAAGCTTAGAGTTAGATCTCAGAGTGCGAGTCGATTGGTAAGGGAGCAGTCTCTTTCTGAGGCAAATCAGTCCTATATTGTGGATTGCCCGTCAAGGCCTTAAATTCAATGCGTTTTGCAACCGGGAGCCAATGGAGTCGTCTGATGTGAGGGGAGGTGTGCTGACGGAAAGGCACTCTGTGAATAAGCCTCACAGCCGCATTCTGTATCATCTAAAGTCTGTATATCAGATAACTGGGCATTCCTATGAATAAGCCATTAGCGTAGTCCAGATGGGATGTTACCGCCGCATGAACCACCATCCTCCTGCTCTCCTCTGGCAGGAGGTGCACAATTCTTTTTAGCGTTTTTAATTTGCCAAAGCAGGTTGATGCTACATGACAAATGTGGGTTTCGAAGGACAGATCTGAGTCCTACTTTACGCCCACATTTTTACCGGACATTGTGGAATGCCCATCTCAGCAGGCCACCAGAGTCCTGCAGATGGGGGGCAGGGCTGGCCAAAAACATGATCTCTGTCTTGTCTGCATTCAATTTCAATTTATTGTTGTTCATCCAGATGGTGATGTCTTTCAAGCATCGCTTTAATCTGGCAAATGGGTCCTTTGACTGATCCTTAAAGGAGAATATCAGCTGGGTGTCATCAGCATACGACACGACCTTTAGCTGAAGAGTGGTACTAGGTAGATGTTAAAGAGCAAGGGACATATTGCCAAGCCCTGCGGGGCCCCGCAACTCAAAGGCTTAGATGATGATTGGTGTGGATGAAGAAATACACTTTGTGTGCGGTTGTAAAGAGAACACTGGATCCATGCTAGGGCAGTGCCCTGGACACCAAACTGTTCAAGTCTGTTTAGTAGTATGGGGTGAGCGATCGTGACGAAGGCCGCAGATAAGTCCAATAGGATCAGCATAGTTGATGCTCCCGCGTCCATTGACATTCTTATAGATTCAGCCACCTCCACCAAGGCGGTTTCAGTGCTGTATCCAGTTCGAAAGCCTGATTGATTATCGTGCAGGATGTCGGGAGAGTTGACGTGCTCATTTTTCCAGCATTTTTGCCAGCGCTGGTAACAAAGAAATAGGATGATAATTCCCAAGCTCCTTGGGGTCAGTATTGGATTTTTCCAAGAGCGGTAATAAGAGAGCCTGCTTCCAGATGTCAGAAAAAGATGCCTGTCGCCAAAGACACATTCCAGATGTAATTCAATACTGGATTGATCCAGCGAGCAAGTGATCTGAAAATCTTAGGGGGACAAGGGTCAGTGGGAAAGTACGATTTTTACCCCAAGATTTCAGCCAGAGATTCTTGCAAAGTTATATGGGCAAAGTCTGTATAGATGTCCTCCGCCTTGCATGTTATTAAAGCCTGAGGAGCCACTATTGACTCTTCAGATGTAAAAGAAGAGTATACGATCTAAATCCTCTTCTCAAAGAAGTTGGATAGGTTAGAACATAGAGCTAATGAGGGCGTGATTTTTCCTTCGGCCACAGAAGGATTAGTGAAGGATCTAACAATTCTAAAGATTTCTTTGCCCGAGTGCTCTGCATCCTCAGTCTGTTTAACAAAATATTATTTCCTGGCCATTCCCATCATTTTACGTCGTTTCTTTAAAGCTCCCCTATACTTCTGCTTCGCTTCTGAATTGTACTCTTTCCTCCATTGCCTTTCCAATCTCTTGCATCCACTTTTTTCACTCCTAAGATCATCCGAGAACCAGGGGGCTGAAGGGAATCTCTTTGAGATTTGGGTATTGTTAGTGGCACTACCTCATCAAGTGAGGCCGAGATCCTAGCATTAAACAGCGCAGCACCCACATTAGGATCACCCGAGCATAGCATGATTGGTCTCCCTGAAAAATCAATGGGCCCACATTATCAGTATTCACTTTCTTTCAATTCCTCCCTAGCCTCAATTATTTATGGCTCGCCCACTGCGGTTTGCCCATACTGAGTGAAAATGGGACTAGATGGTGATCTGACCATGTCATTCATTGAGGGTTTTCCTCTCTAATAGAGTGAATATTAGAGAAAATAAGGTTGAGCGTATGACCAGCTCTGTGCGTGGGTGCCGACACGTGTTGTGTGAAGTTCGCTCTGTTAAGGGATTGCACTAGTTGTGAGGCAAGGGGGCAAGAGGGGTCATCCACATGGAGATTGAAATCCCCAAGGGCCAAGAAGTTGGAATATTGTAAAGATTTCTGCGCAATCAAATCGCTCAAATCCCAAAGATGAAGATTCGAACACTCAGCGGTCTATATATTAATAGTCCTGCAAGGGAAAAAGTAGGGGAGAGCTTAATGCAGAAATTCATGCCCTCAATTCCAAGACCACTCAATTCGGAGAAAGTAACGTCCCAAGACTCTTTAAAAAGGATTGCCACACTGCCTCCTCGCTTCTCCCCAGCCCTATTGACACATACTATCCTGAGGCGAGGGTGGATTGCCAACGTTAGAGTCGGGAGGGTGTCAACTTTCAGCCAAGTTTTCGTAAGGAACACTATGTCCCAGCCCTTATCTGTTAGGAAGAGCCAAATGTTGTCAGTGTGCCTAGGCAGTGATCTACTGTTCATCAGACCTGCTCTTACCCTGCCTCCCGATGCCCTCTGTAGCTTGGGAGGTTTGCCCCTGCTACTAGATATTCCACCTGGAATTCCCTGCTTAAAGTTACAGATCTTGCAGTGATAGGAGGAATCAAAATTTTCCCATAGATCACCATGGGATCCCATGCATGATTTACTACCAAGGGCAAGGAGCAAATCAAGTGACCAGAAACGCCCCTCTTCACTATCCAAACGGGCAGCATGGCTGGCGCTGGTCGTGATCGGGGGCAGACTGGCTTGCCTTTGGCGCGCCCGCTGTCTGTGTCTGCTGTGCGATGGCGTAGCGGCGTGCATTATATAGGTATCCAGCAATGAGCACTCCAAGCTGGACTGCTGATGGCCCCAAGATGTCTACCCGAAAATGGCCCAACCGAGCGGAGTAAAGATGGCGCTCCGCTCGGTGATCCGGAGCAAAAGTGCAAGTGCAGAGTTAGCAGCAACGGGCAGCGCTTGTTAAGGTGAGAGCGTATATGTTTTAAAAACACAGAGTTTAAAAACACAGAACAACACTGTAAAATAATAGCCCCCACTTTCTAAGAAGGAGACTAGGCTCACCCTACCAGACGCAGCAGTGAGCCCCTCTGATAGCAACACAACAGTAATCAATCAAGTGAGGCTCAGAACTGACATAATCTGTGCCTGAGACCGCATATGGGAATAGTTCACTGACCTTGTCTGTTTGGACTCAAGATTCCTCTAATCAGTAAACTGTATTCTCCTCAGCCAAGCTCTCTTAAAGGCAACACGGAAAGCTATATGAAACTCAATAAATCTAACTTGTGTGCTCAACATTAGAGATTATCTCTTTAGATTTTGATTAAGGCAACCAATTGGATTCCTGATATTCCTTCTTCGAAAGAAGCGCCCAGTCTCAGTGGGGCAGTATTATCTTGCGTTATCATATGTGTATGTTAATTCCTGTTCACTGTCAAGACACTGTGCCCAAAATGTCTCATCGATGTGCGAAAATTTCCATTAATAAAATATGAATCAGAAAACAAACTAACAATATTCCTTATTATAAGATGCACTTCTGTAATGAAAATATATTGGGTGGAGGGTGAGGCAGAGAGGAGAAGTGAAGCATTCCAATCCTACTGCTTCTGACATCTCCCTGTGTGTTTTGAAACAGTTTATTTCCTTTTTGGATTGGTCAGAGGTTACTAATTCACTCATCGTCTCATCTACGTTTGGACTCTAATTGTCCTCCCCATTTTGATTCCCTTCTCCCTTACTCAAAGTCTTCTATTACAATACTTTTCCCTTTCCTTCCCGCTCAATGGAATTCATTATAATACACACATGCCCCGCAATTAGAGCTTCAAGGTGTACAGAAGAGACAACACATTTGATAACATAAAAAATAGCATTTCTATAAGAAAATAAAACTCTAATTCAGTTCCTTTAGGTAGATGAAGATCAGCTCACATGTAATCCTAAATATTCTTTCAAATTCAATACACAAATCCTATCTTTCTCCATCTCTCACTTTCTACCATCTCTCTTCTTCCATTCACAGTAATTATATCCAAATTTCTTTGTCATACCACTATATTACCTTTCTCTATCTCCATTATCTGCATCATCTGTGTCTATTTTACCACCCACACTCTTCACTTTCTCCTCTCTTCAGTGGAAATGGGAAAGTCACAATATTGCCCTGAACTGAAGAGTCAAGACACAACACAGGAGATGGAGGACCCTCAATTAGAGAACCAATCACTGGTGCATTACCCTTTTATTCAACAGCAGGAAGGATAGGTTGCTGCAAAATCTATGCTGCCCCTTATTCCCCTTCTCCATCTTTACCATGACCAACTCAGGAATATTAAAGAAATTATTAAATTAGGAAACTGGAAGAAAAATAGACTTCACCAAATTACTTGTACGAAAAGGTAGGAATGCACAGCTTTCAGAATATAAAGCAGGTTTCCAAAATCCGAAGCATGTCGCCCCAAACTGTTATTTTGCGTGCAACTGTATGCTCTGTGAGCATATGAATGTCTAAATAAACATATTTAAGTTTTAAAAGAAACACACATCAACTTACTTGAGAAGGTGTTACGGTACAGCTCCAATTCAAAGTATGCAAAATTCCACAAAGTGGACCTTTCTCAGCATATGCAAGGCAGCAGCAGCTCAGGCTAGGATGACCCTCTCAAGGGTAAGGTGTTCAAAAGAGGTTGACTGTCATCCCTGAAATGAGGTAGCTGTCTCTCAAAAGTGAATGGATTCTTTACACCAGATTCTGCAAAATAACAATATGGAACAGGATCACAGAAGTAGATCTACAAGAACAGACCCTGAATGTCAATGTTTCTGTCCTAAAGAGCAGAGCAAGCAGAGAAACCACCTAACTCACCTCACCCTGACCAGAAATGATCAAAACCTGAGTTTAGGCACACTGAGGGGCAGGGGTAACTCACTATGACATGGATGATGAGGTGATTATCATTGTTTAATTTACCTTACAGAGGCTTCTAAAATGGCAATGACTCTGAGGGCCAATTTGTCTTTCCTATTTTTCTATAGCCAAGGCGACTGGAATTGTGTGATTTTAAGGCCGCATCGTTCTCCTAAAATTGTTGGTTTGCCAATTCTGCCACATAATTTTTCATCTGCTGCGTAATCTGCATATTTCACCAGAACAAAATAGTTTTTAGCTGAGTCAGATGGATCAAGTTACTAGAAACGGAGTGTCAGATATTGTTGTGCAGTGAAAGACCATAGGCGGAGGTTTACTGGTCCCTTTTCTGTGGCTTATTGCTATAGTTGGGTTTTAAATTAAATACTAATGAGGTGAAACACATGCTGCGTTAAAATGACAAATGACCGTTACATGGGTGGTGTTCCTGATTTGGAGGCAGGCATTGCGACGAATGCGGTGGTGGAACACTCTGACTCGTGAAACCCCCCTCTGGGGCAATGGGCGCTTGCCTCAGCTGGCGGGTCTACAGGGATTCCGGGGATGGGACAATATAGGTATCTCAGTCCTAGGTGATGTTATGAGGGGCCGGATGCTCAAATCCTTTCAAGACCTACAGAAAGAATTCCTTATGCCTCAGTCCCAGTTTTATCGCTACCTTCAATTTCGGCATGCCCTGTCCCCTAGTTTAGAGGGTTTGGAGTCGCTACCGGAGTTTAGCCCACTGAGGCGAAGGTTTTTATGGGAGATCTAAATGACCGGAAGATTTCTCAGATTTATCAACCCCTAGTCACTCATTGCTTCCCCACACTCCAGAAGCTCCGGAGGGACTGGGAAAAGGATGTGGGCACACTGGGGGAGGAGGACTGGACTGAGGCCTTGGCAGCCCCGCGAGGGGCAGCCATAGCGACGCGACTCCGCCTGGCTCAGTTCAAGTATCTACACAGGGTCTACTTTACTCAAGTGCGCTTGTGGGGGGCAGGGCTGATCGCCTTCCCTGTATGCCTTCGCTGCAGCCGAGAGGAGGGTACATTCATCCACACAGTCTGGCGCTGTCCCTCTCTTGACCGCTTTTGGAGGGGGGTATATGCCTGTCTTTTAGAGGTTTTGGGGTGGGAGCTTCCCCGTATGCCGCAGCTGGCCTTACTTCATGTTATGGAGGGAATAGGAGGCAACATCTATAAGCGACACCTCATGCAATTGGGCTTTACGCTGGCGAAATGGGATATTGCCAAGGCATGGAAAGCGCCAAGGGCCCCATCGGTGGCCACATGGAAGAATGGGCTTGACTTTTGTATGCGGCTGGAACACTCTATCTTTGTTGCTAGGGGGTGCCCACATAAACACTACCAGATTTGGAAATGGTGGGCAGACTATCGGGGACTGTTGTTAGGCCCGCCATCAGTGACAGAGGTCCATCCGATGGGATAACTCATATGTGTATCTTTAGACTGTGGGGGTGCCATGCGGGGGGGGCGGAGGGGGTTACCCTTTCTGCTCTGTTTATATGTGGTGGACAGGACTATGCGGATCTTGTGCGATCGGGGGGGGGGGGTTCTTCAGTTGGGGTGTTCCGTTTTCTTTTTATTGATGTCGGTCTGTGCTTGGAAAAGTCATAACTGTATAGTTGGATTGTGAAGTTGCCTCTGGAGTGCAGAGCCCTGCAATATATGTGCAACTTGGCCAAAAAATATTGTTTAAATAAAAAAAATGACAAATGACCTACTACTATGACATCGGTTGCAATATGCTGCATCATTTGCCTAGTCTTTCAGCATAATTTAGTCAACCCTGCTGAATATTTTAGTCCTCCCCTGCAGCATAATTCCAGGGGCCCTGCCTATACCTTCGTTTTTACATCTTCTAATTGTGTTTTTGCTTCTTTTGCTTCTCTGCCAAGCACTGAACATTTGTCATAATAGCATAAGGTTTATTTTTGTCATCTCAATATGATCTGTTCGGCTATATGCTTCTAAAATTGCATATGGAATATCAGCCTCCTGTTTCGGGCATGTGCAGTGCAAATGCTAGAGGAGTTTTAAAATATATGTATATTATTTAAATAATGGGCAAGGTGAGGGCCATCAACCAATTGCCTGTCCTCTGTCAATGGAAGTGACTAAATCACCTAAAAATGTGTTAGATGCCCTTAACTGTGTTTTCTCATTCATGGCTTGGCTTTTTCAAATTCTATCCCTTTTTATCATCATCCTGCACCACCGGTTTGAGTAGGAGAAATGCTGTGATAACCATGGTTAGCTTTGGTGAGAAAGGGGTGATCTTACAGATTCAACATAATGGCCGATGGTAATGGTATAGCTGGACTCCAACCTCTTCTCATCAGAAAATGTTATTTTCCTGCTCCAAATGCTTTACCAGAAGGTGACACAGCACTTTATGTAACTCCTCAATTAAATAGTAGTTTCTGAGCTCAGTTAAATATCATTCCTTTGGACTCTGATTAAAGCAATCATGCTGACTCTGGATGTTCCCTACTCAAGGAAGCCCCTCTCCATTCTGAGTGGGAGAGGGACATTAGCCCACCTAATCTGCTGTGTCTGTTAATTCCCTTCTTCCAAAAACACACTACATTTCCTACAAAACAAAATCTTATGAGAAAACTGGCATTAAGTAAAGAATTGAAAAACATGTTTTCACAATATTCTTTTTATGATATGCCCACATGTAAATAAAAATGTGGTGTGGGGAGAGGAAGATAGGAGGAGAGCTGGAACAGCCATATCCTATCTATCTGTGCGTGCTTTGAATCTGTTCATTTGCTTTGTTGGATTGGTCAGAAGTTTTTAATTCACTCATCATCCAATATATTTTGACTCTCTTTATGCTCCCCATTTTCCATCCTGTCCCAATCAAAGTATTACACATTGTGATACCTTTCCTTTCCCTTCCTCACTTGTTATTTATTTATAATGCATACATATCCTGCAATTAAAGCTTCAACGTGCACATAAGAAACAATACATTTTATAAAAGGAAAAACACTTCTAGAATAAAATAACTCATTTAGTCCATTTAACTACATGAAAATCAGTTCATGTGACATCATAACTATTCTTTAAAATTAAATTGGTGTTCCTCCTGTCCCCATTTCTCTCACTCTTGCTTCCATTTACTGAAACCCTCTTCTAATGTTCACAGTATTATGCTTGCATTATCCCTTTCTATCTCTCCCCTACATCGTCTGTGTCAATTTTCCATCGGCTTTCTCACTCTCTTCTTCCCTCTCTAATTCCCTATGTTTTCTAAACTTACTGGCACCCTCTTCTTCCCTCCTTTTCTAAACTTACTGGCACCCTACACTCCTTCCATCTATTACTTTAGCATTCTGTACTGTTGTTTTTATCACTTCATTCCAAGAAGCAGAATGCATTTCGTTCTTCATCGTAAATGTGAAAAAGCAAAGATGGAGCCAATCATGATGCAGTTTCCCAATTCACTCGACATCAGAATTGATAGGTGTATTCAAGTACATATCCATACTAAGATCAAGATTGACTCCCTCGACTGAGTCTTAGCAGGAGGAACATGGCGGCGGGCTGACGCCGGCTGCAGGAGCTCCGTCCCTGACTGAGTGAAGCTCTGCCGAGATGCTTAATTATTACGAAGCGGTGAGAGTGCAGCGACTTTGACCCAAATAAAAAAGATAGATATACGAAATTTACCCTATATTTATTTTCTTCTCTCTCTGCAACCTTCGTGGTGTTTCCGACGGTCTTACCGGCGAGACCTGAGGAGGATCGAGGAGGAGTAGCCGATGGGTGTGGAGACATTGACGTCAGCTAAGGAGGACTGGCTTGGAGCGAGCTCAGGAGCCGGCGCCTGTAGCGGACGAGGTGCAAGGCTTTGGCGTAGAATCCGCGCGGCTGTCATAAGGTTCGACTTTCGACCCCGGTATGGCGCCGTAAGCCGACTTGGAACATTGATTACAGAGACGAGGTCGGTGCCGGGGGGTCGGGGGAAAGACGTATTTGGCTTGGGGGGTGTGGATATTCGAAGGGGTAATGTTTTTGTGATTAAGGGCCCCCAGGGACGGCTTGAGGCTTCTGTTGAGCTTGGATACAGGTGCGAGGGAAACGAGAGAGGTAGAGGGATGGACTCGGTGATAGACCAGCCCCCATTAACCTCCCCTAAAGAGCGCCTCGCGGAGCAAATACCCCACCAGGGAGGGAAAATAGACGAGGCCAGGGAAGGAGAAGTAGGTAGGATAGGTAGTACACAGGCACAGTTACCTCAAACCCGAACAGCTCCACTAGAGGCAAGAAACAGATACCTATTCCGCTCTCAGCCTGAGAAGGAGCAGCTCCTTCCCCACACCGGCAGGGTAGGGAGACCCATTCCCATTATTCCCCGACAGAAAAAGAGAGAGAAAAGTAAGATAGGCGAAGTGAAGAGATCTAAAACCTGCCCAAGTATAATCAAGCCCACTCCTTCACTAAAATCCTACTTTAGGATAATGGAAAAAATGACGGCCCAAAAGACTCCTATAAATACCAATCCTATCGCAGCTGTTTGTAGAAGTAAGGTGGCTAAGACGGGCAAGCAGATTCTCCCCCCCACAACCCCTCAGGCTTCAGTCACCCAGGTCACTCAGGTCAATAGATACTCCCCATTGCTTTCAGATCCTGAGACAGACCTTTGCGCTGTAGAATCAGAGTCCACGTCTGCGGTAGAGGAGGGTTCAAGACGGCGGATATCGCTGGAGCAAAGTACAATGCTAGAAGCCAGCTCTATTTCTGATATTTCACCATCATTTCCCCGGGAGATCCACGCCGCAGAAAAAGGAACTAGCCAATCCCAACTTGAGCTGCTCCTCCAGTCATTACGCGAAGATTTTCTTTCGAAATTATTGCCTAAATTTGAAATCTCGGAGGGCAACCAGAAGGAGATTAATGAGAAGTGTACCAGCTTGGAGAGTAAATTAGATGATATCTGCTCTCGAACAGAGGCTTTGGAAGGGGAAGTTGCCGCTCTTGCCCAAGTCTCCCAGGCTCAAATAAAAGACCTATCGGAGCTAAAAGCTCAGAATAGGTCACTTCAGATGGACATGGAAAGATTGGAGATTCATGCCAGGAGGAACAATTTAAAATTCTTAAAAATACCCGAGGGGGCCAAAAACGGTGATGTAAAGTCCCTGGTATGCAGATTATTGAGAGAGGGAGTGTTAAAAGATAAGCCCGACTTAGATATAGAGAGCGAAATACAGCGGGCCCACAGGGATCCGTTTAGACAGCACCCTGATAGGAAAGCGCCTAGAAGGATATTGGTGAACTTTCATACCTATGCCATAAAAGAGTTGATACTGAGTAGGGCCCTTGTAGACACGTCTCTGCAGATAGAGTCCACCAAATACCTCATACGTTCAGATGTAGGCAGAGTAACAGCACGGAGGCAGTGGGAGCTGGGGTCACGTATGGCTGATATAAGAAGCCTAGGGGGTCAGGTATTAATGAAATTCCCAGCATCACTGAGGGTGGTTTGGAGAAATAAAACATATAACTTTACCTTACCCCAGGAGGTGGACACGTTTCTGATTGGTATGAAGGAGTCCCAACGCTAGCTGTTCTTTATTCGCTTTATGTTGGGGCGCCATTCTTGGGTTATTTTGGATTTTTGCGTTATTTCTGCATTACCCTATTATCTTACTGCTATATTATCCTATAACACAACTTTTGACGTAATATAGACATAGGACTATATAGGACATAGGGTAGCTAGAGATTATGAAAGGCAAAGAGGGAAAACAAGAGGGAAACGGGGGGTAAGATATGGAGAAGAGAGGGGGAAGAAAAAAATAATAATAAATAATAGCTAAATAAAGTTTCAAAGAATTAAAATTTTAAAAAAATAAAAAATATGGGGGTTGTGGGTAGATGTAGGTGGTTCAATTATTATTTAGTTTCTTTATTCTCACTTTGAACTCAGAGGCAGATCTCACGTCAGGGACTAGGGCTCCCAAATGGCGACATGATCGCCAAGGCTTATAAGGGAGGGTTCCTCAAGGGTGGGGGGGCGGGGGCAGGGTGGGTGGTTGTAAAAAAAAACGTATTCCTCATGTAATCATAACGGCTGAGAGTAACCTGACGCAACTCCTTTGTAGAAAAAGGATTTGGGGCACCTTTGAGCTTCTCATTCTAGAATTCCCTCTTACGTGATAGATACAGCTAAAAAAATAATAAAAATAGTAAACTGGAATGTTAATGGATTAAGGGAAAGGAGGAAACTCCTTAGGATTTGTGAATTCCTAAATAAATCAAAGGCCGACATCTGTCTCCTTGAAGAAACCCACCTGGAGCGACAAGAATGTAGGACAGCGCTTAGGAGCCAAAGGTGGGTCCAGGATCTCCTCTGTTCCAACCAGAGTGGAAACACCAGTGGAGTGGCAATTATAGTTCGAGCTAACAGTAGGATTAGGGTAGAGAAGTTTGAGACCGATTGCTCAGGTAGATGGCTGACTGCATCCCTTGCGATAGATAGCTTACGATTCACTTGCGCAGTCTACTACGGACCCAATACTGACTCCCCAGGGGCTCTTTCTAGTTTAAAAATGAGTCTCCTAAATTATGAAACACCTATCATTTTAGGAGGGAATTTTAACCTGATCTTTAATGAAGATCTGGATCGAACTTCAAGAGTCAAATTTACCCCTCCACGTAAAACACAAACAGAGCTTAAAAATATCATGAAAGATTTTAATTTACTTGACATCTGGAGGGTCAGAAACGGCAGTAGTAGGGAGTATTCTTTCTATAGCCGTTGACATAGACACCAGATTTTTTCCTGTTAGACCAAATACTACTATCTGGGGTAGACACCGTATCCTATATCCCAGCCATACTCTCAGATCATTCTATGGTGGAATTAAGGTTTAGGCTTAAGCAAGAAGATCAAGTAAGGAGGTGGACTTTAGATAGATCAATACTCTTAAAAGAGGAAGTGAGAGTGGATTTGGAGGCTGAGGTTGTTGAGTTCTTTAAGATAAATAGTGGTACCACGACAGATCAATTGGTTTGAGAAACCTTTAAGGCATGGTTGAGAGGATATCTAACCTCCTTAATGATTAGGAGAAATAAAGCACGAAGAAGAGAGGAAGAAGATCGCCTCACTAAAATAAAACTGAAAGAACAACAGTTGCAGAAGGCCTCACTAGATCATCAGGCTAATTTAGCCACCATACAGAATGAACTGGATTCCCTGAGAGCTGAATATCAGGCTAACATTGACAAAATAGTCAAAGATAGATGGGATGCAAGTAAATTGCAAAACTTCTCGTACGGGGAAAAATGTGGACGACTACTTGCCTGGAAGGCCAGGTCTGATAGGGCCAGAAACCTGATTAAGGGTCTAACTATATGTGGCACTGGGGCCATCTCCCACGACAATGATCTAATTTCTGGGGAGGCAAAACGGTTCATGCAGGATCTTTATGCAGAAGAGAGTGGTCCCTTAACACATGACGCAGAAGAATGGTTAAATCAGCTCGATTTACCACAATTATCAGAGGCTGATAGAGGCTATCTGAGCTCGGAAATACAAGAGGGCGAAGTTTATAACCAGATTAAAAAATGGCAAAAGGGAAGGCAGCTGGTCCCGATGGACTTCCTGCAGAGATCTACCAAATAGGTTTAGATAAGGTTGCCCCGGCTCTCACGTCTTTGTTTAATAAGACACTGATATCAGGAGAGATAACCCCACAAACCTGGTCAGAAGCGACAGTCACTCTGATCCTGAAATCTGACCCTGCAAAAATTGAGTCGTATAGGCCAATCTCATTGCTGAACGTGGATTATAAGATCTTTGCGGGGGTTCTGGTGGTGAGATTGGCTAAAGTCATAAAATCTATAGTACATGGAGATCAGAGAGGCTTTATCCCAGGCAGGCAGCTAAATGAATTAACCTTTCAGGCTATCGCTGCCATAGACGTTGCTACTGATAAAAAACTCCCCTTGACTATTGTAGCCATCGATGCAGCTAAGGCCTTCGACCAAGTTAATTGGTCATATCTTTGGCTGGCTCTGTCTAGTTTTGGGATTCCAAAACATTTTATAACAGCAATTAGATCACTTTATTTCTCTCTGTTAGACCCGGCCTCATGGCATGGCCATCCCTGTCCACGCACCACACACCCTGACCCATGCACCTCATGCAGCCCCCGAGCACACGGCCTAGCCGATCCTTCCCACCAGGACACACACACCCGACCCGGACTTCCCCGTCCGTGGCCGTCCTCCATTCGGCCACGCCGGGCCCGCGTGCCCACTTCATGCACCATGATGGCCGCCCGGCCCAAGCGCGACCCTGGCCTAGAGGCGCCACTCCGGCTGGAGGACATCGCGCTCCCATTGGGATGAGAGAGGGAGGAGCAGTTTGCATCGCACCTCTGAGCTCCCCTGGGAAGGTGTGTTTCGATCGGCCCTCCGGCCTCCCCGAGGGCTGGCTCCACGCCTGCTGGGTGTCTGGGACTCCTCCCGACCCGGCCCTGAAAGGATCAAAAGACAATGGCAGGAAACCCCGACAAGCAACCCCCAAGTGACAAGACCCCTGCCTGCACAGGCTCCGGACATCAAAGAGGGGTCGACCTATAACAAGGGGTGCTCTGGGACGATCCGGCAGATTCGCCTTTGGAAACACCTGAGCCCTGCTGAGTGACTCGCGGCTCCCTGAAGATCGTAAGACCTCTGAACTTGTGCTTGAGCCCTGCTGAGTGACTCACGGCTCCCTAAAGATCGTAAGACCTCCGAACTTGTGCTTGAGCCCTGCTGAGTGACTCGCGGCTCCCTGAAGATCGTAAGACCTCCGAACTTGTGCTTGAGCCCTGCTGAGTGACTCGCGGCTCCCACAGACTCTCCTGGTCCCGCCGGACCCCGACGACGACAAGCGTATCCCCCAGCTCGAGGATTGTGAGCTGTGCGCCGGGTACGCCCCTGCATTTGATCCATAACCCCAAAGACTGTCCCGCTACCTCCTACCCCTCCCCGAGACTCTGTGAGCCCGTGCTCTACTTGTATATACTTGCCGTGCTGATCATAAAGATCCTACGACTCCAATTTGATAAAGATTTGTTCTTAAGAACTCACGGTGTGGCGTCTCTTTGTCGTGTGGTGCCGAGTGTGCGATCCTAGATACGAGATTCCTCCCTTGAGGAGTCTCTCGCCATTGCCCGGCTACGATACCTCGAGGGTTGGTCTCAGGATAGTCAGGGCCCCCCTCCGGGTTCCTCTGAGGTCGCCTTCTAACATTGGTGGCAAGCGACGGGATTCGGGCCCATAATCTAGAGATCGTACCGTGAACGACTGACGCACTACCGACAAAGATGGCAGAAGGAAACGCCATGAGTCTCACAGAAAACGATACCAGTACCGTGTTCCAGGCGGAACAACTGGAGGAATACACGCACAGAGAACTGAAGCAATACTGCAAAGAACTAAAAATCGCTACCACTGGTCTCAACACCAAAGAAGATATGCAGAAGGCACTGAAAGCTTGGGTGGATTCTGGAGCACCCCGCCCAGAAGGAGCGGTGGAACTTCACGACGAAGCTGGACACTCCCAAGGAGAACGCAGCAGCAACCAGGTGCGAAGCTTCGTACCAGACGGGGGCCTATCCCCGGAAGAACTCGCAGACAGAGAGAGAAGTCGCCATCACGAACTCGAATTGGCCAAACTTAAAATCGAGGGCGAGTTGAAATTAGCCGAGAAAAAGCTAGCAGTGGAACAGATGAGAGTAAAAGGAGAACTAGAAGAGAAGAAACTCCAACGGGAACACGAAGGAAGGAGACTCTAACTGGAGCACGAACGCAGCTTGAAGGAAATCGAGCTAAAAGCAAGAAGCGAAGAAGTGCGGCCCCCGGGGAACTGAGAGGCAGCCTCCCCGGCGGAGCAGAAGGTCCACATTCCCAAGGATGTGGTCAAAGAATATTACAAAAACTATGACATCCAACAGTGGTTCAGGGCATACGAGGTCGCCATGACCTCCCATCGGGTCCCGCAGAAGGATTGGGGGGCCGGGTTGTGGGGACGATTCCTGAGCGAGGGGAGAGACACCCTGCTCGACCTACCGACCTCCATGCAGACCTCCTACAACCACATGAAAGAGGCCCTCCTCACAAGGTACGGCCTCATCCCGGAGATGTACCGCCAGAGGTTCCGGGACTGCAGGAAGATCCCGGGCACCACCTGGGTGGAATATGTAAACTTCTTCAGCCGTGCATTCGATGGGTGGATCAAGGGCAGCAAGGTAACCACCCTAGAAGAACTAACCGACCTCATGTTGTGGGAGCACCTGGCTGCGAACTGCTTTGTGGAACTACGCCAGCATCTGCTCGACAGCAAGCTCACGGATCCGAGAAAGCTGGCTGTCGAGGCGGATCGCTGGACCAACACCCGGGTCTCCCGGGGCCCCGTAGGAGAGCACCCCCGAGCCAGTCAGGGACCACCCCGCCAGAGAGGGGGGGGGGAACCAGGGAGGGCAGAGAGAGTCCCAGTCCAGTCCCCCGAAAACCCAACCTCCGCCTTTCCCGGCGCCCCCACCAGCTGTATCCGGCCCACCCGTGAGACGGGGGCACCGGGTGACCATCACTTGTTTCCGTTGTCAGAAGCCCGGGCATTACGCCAACGACCCTGAATGCCCCATGGCCCCACACATCACCCCGACAGCACCCCCTGTTAGACAGATAGCCAATGTAGCACTGGGGGAGGAGGTTGAGGAGACCGTAGAGTGGGAACCCGCCGCCATGGCCTTAGTATCATTAGGAGATAGAGAAATGGTCCCTGGAAGCCTCCTGCCCTCCAACACGAAGAAATATGGGCAGCTCGTAACGATCAATGGCCACCAAGTAGAGGCCCTTCGTGACACCGGGGCCAGCATCACCGGTGTCCTCAGTCATTTAGTCAACGAAGACCAGGTCCTCCCCAACGTCTTTTGCCCAGTAATTTCCGCTGACAATACGGAAAGTTTGTGTAAGGTAGCCCTGGTGCCTTTTGAATGGGGAGGGGTGGTCGGGAAACTGAAAGTCGCAGTGAGAACCTCCCAGCCAGTCGACTGTCTCCTGGGGAACGACCTGGAAAGTTCCCCCTGGAAACAAGTCGAGTGCAAGACCCACCTAGGGATGATGGGTCTCCCTGAGTGGGTGTGCGCCACCACCCGATCTATGGCAGCCCGACTGACCCCTCTTGGGGAAGTCGAAGACGCCCCGACCACCGAAGACAGGATTGTCCCCGCCGAGGGTCCCCACATCCCCCCACAAGGAGGGCCGGACGCCAGCGACGAACCCCCACCTTCCGGCTCCGCACAGGTCACCGAGTTAGGCGATCTGCCCGAGTTGGCCCAGTGGCGCCACGAGGGGTGCCCCTCCCGAGAGGAGTTCTGCCAGGAGCAAGCTACCTGTCCTTCCCTGGTCGGGCCCCGGCACCAAGCAGAGGCCCAGGCCGCGGGCGACCAAACTGGAACACACCAGGTGTATTGGGAAAATGACCTTTTGTACAGCGAGCAGAAGTCGGTGGAGCTAGGATCCGCCCGGGTGCTGGTGGTACCCCTACGCTTCCGAGACCTCCTCCTGGGCTTGGCCCACGACGTCCCCCTCGCAGGCCACCTGGGCCAGGACAAAACCTACAGTCGCCTCGTGACTCTCTTCTACTGGCCCAGAATGAAAGCGGATGTAGAAGCCCACTGCAAGTCCTGTCCCACGTGCCAGTCTAGTGGGAAGAGCGGAGGAAAGCGCAAGGCTCCCCTCCAAACCTTCCCTGTCATCAGTACCCCTTTTGAACGGGTCGGGATCGACATCGACATCGTGGGGCCCCTGGACCCCCCAACCTCCCAAGGTCACCGCTTTATCCTCGTCCTGGTGGACCATGCCACCCGATACCCTGAGGCCATACCCCTGCGCACCGTCACAGCCCCCGTGGTGGGCCGGGCGTTGATGGGAATCTTTTCCCGTATGGGTTTTCCCCGCGAGGTCGTGAGCGATCGCGGCACGAACTTCATCTCTAAATACATGACGTCCCTGTGGCAACAATGTGGAGTGTCCTATAAGTTCACCACCCCGTACCACCCCCAAGGAAATGGCCTGGTAGAGCGGTTTAACCGGACTCTGAAGGGGATGATCGCGGGCCTGGAAGAGCCCCTCCGGCGTAAGTGGGACGTCCTGCTCCCCTGCCTCCTGTTCGCCTACCGGGAAGTTCCCCAGAAATCCTTGGGGTTCAGCCCATTTGAGTTACTCTATGGGCACCGCGTACAGGGGCCCCTCAGCCTGGTCAAGGAAGGGTGGGAGGCGGCGCCCCGAAACACCCCACGAGATGTGTTCCGATACGTCCTGACCCTCCGGAACCAGACTAGGAAGTTCCGAGAGCTGGCCGAGGCCAACCTGGAGGCGAGCCAGGAAGAGATGAAGCGCTGGTACGACCAGAACCCACTCTGGTCGAGTTCCAGCCGGGCCAGCAGGTATGGTTCATGGCCCCCGTGAAACCTTGCGCCCTCCAGGATAAATGGACCGGGCCCTTCAAAGTGATTGAGCGGAAGAGCCAGGTCACGTACTTGGTGGACGTCCAGTCACCACGGGACCCCCTCCGGGTCCTTCACGTGAACCGCCTCAAGCCTCACTTTGTGCGGACGGAACTGAGCCTCCTGCTGGCCACCGATGACGGAGCCGAAGAGGAGTCGGATCCCCTCCCTGATCTCCTGTGTACCAAAGAGAAGGACGGCTCCGTAGAGGGAGTGAACCTCTCCCCCTCCCTCACTTCCCAGCAACGTGAGGATTGCCGCCAGTTCCTCGGGCAGTTTTCCGACCTATTCTCTCTAGTCCCCCAAGTCACCGACTGGTGTGTCCATGACGTGGACACCGGAGACAGCCCACCGGTGAAACACCGAGCCTACCGCGTCCCTGATCGGGTCCGGTCCTGCATTCAAGCCGAAGTCTCGAAGATGTTGACCTTGGGAGTGATCGAACCCTCAGACAGTCCCTGGGCCAGCCCCGTGGTCCTGGTCCCGAAAGCAGCTGCCCCCGGTGTCGCCCCAGAACTCCGCTTCTGCGTGGACTACCGGGGACTCAATGAAGTCACCCGAGCCGATGCCCACCCCATTCCCCGAGCCGACGAGCTCATTGACCGACTTGGGGCTGCTCGGTTCCTCAGCACATTCGATCTCACCTGCGGCTATTGGCAAATTGCGCTCACAGAAGGCGCCAAGGAGCGGTCCGCCTTCTCCACCCCGGATGGGCACTATCGCTTTCGCGTGATGCCCTTCGGGATGAAAAATGCCCCGGCCACCTTCCAGCGACTGGTAAATAGAGTCCTGGCCGGGTTGGAAAAGTTCAGCGCTGCCTATCTAGACGATATCGCGGTTTTCAGTTCCGAATGGAGTGAGCACCTCCAGCACCTCCGGAGGGTGCTAACCGCCCTGCGCCAGGCAGGCCTCACCGTGAAAGCCAGCAAATGCCAGATCGGGCAAGGTTCGGTAGTCTACCTGGGGCACCAGGTCGGAAGCGGCCAGGTCGCCCCTCTACAGCCCAAGATCAATGCCATCCTAGCCTGGGAACCACCCACTACCCAAACGGAGGTCCGAGCCTTTCTGGGCCTCACGGGCTACTACCGGAGATTCATCCGAGGGTACGGCAGCCTGGTCGGTCCCCTCACGGAACTCACGTCCAAGAAACAACCCAAGAAAGTGCAGTGGACCTCTGCCTGCCAAGAGGCGTTCGATGCCCTGAAAGCGGCCATGTGCACTGCCCCCGTACTCGAGTCCCCCGACTACTCCAAGGAGTTTGTGGTACAAACGGACGCCTCCGAGCATGGCATTGGGGCCGTCGTGTCCCAGGTGAATGACCAAGGCCTAGACCAGCCCGTAGCCTTCCTCAGCCGAAGGCTGTTGCCCAGAGAACAGAGATGGAGCACCATCGAGCGCGAGGCCTTCGCCGTAGTCTGGGCCCTCAAGAAGTTACGCCCCTATCTGTTCGGCACCCATTTCAAAGTCCAAACCGATCATCGCCCCTTGCGTTGGCTCATGCAGATGCGAGGAGAAAACCCCAAACTACTGCGGTGGTCAATCTCCCTCCAGGGGTTGGATTTCACCGTGGAACATCGCCCTGGTACTGACCACGCCAACGCCGATGGCCGTTCCCGGTTCTTCCGCCTCAGCGAAGAGAACCCCCAAGAAGATGGGTAGTTCTCTCCGGCTTTCAGCTGGGGGGGACGCGTGTTATACCCGGCCTCGTGGCATGGCCATCCCTGTCCCCGCACCACACACCCTGACCCATGCACCTCATGCAGCCCCCGAGCACACGGCCTAGCTGATCCTTCCCACCAGGACACACACACCCAACCCGGACTTCCCCGTCCGTGGCCGTCCTCCATTCGGCCACGCCGGGCCCGCGTGCCCACTTCATGCACCATGATGGCCGCCCGGCCTCAGCGCGACCCTGGCCTAGAGGCGCCACTCCGGCTGGAGGACATCGCGCTCCCATTGGGATGAGAGAGGGAGGAGCAGTTTCCATCGCACCTCTGAGCTCCCCTGGGAAGGTGGGTTTCGAACGGCCCTCCGGCCTCCCCGAGGGCTGGTTCCACGCCTGCTGGGTGTCTGGGACTGCTCCCGACCCGGCCCTGAAAGGATCAAAAGACAATGGCAGGAAACCCCGACAAGCGACCCCCAGGTGACAAGACCCCTGCCTGCACAGGCTCCGGACATCAAAGAGGGGTCGACCTATAACAAGGGGTGCTCTGGGACGATCCGGCAGATTCGCCTTTGGAAACACCCGAGCCCTGCTGAGTGACTCGCGGCTCCCTGAAGATCGTAAGACCTCCGAACTTGTGCTTGAGCCCTGCTGAGTGACTCGCGGCTCCCTGAAGATCGTAAGACCTCCGAACTTTAGCTTGAGCCCTGCTGAGTGACTCGCGGCTCCCTAAAGATCGTAAGACCTCCGAACTTGTGCTTGAGCCCTGCTGAGTGACTCGCGGCTCCCTGAAGATCGTAAGACCTCCGAACTTGTGCTTGAGCCCTGCTGAGTGACTCGCAGCTCCCACAGCCTCTCCTGGTCCCGCCGGACCCCGACGACGACAAGCGTATCCCCCAGCTCGTGGATTGTGAGCTGTGCGCCGGGTACGCCCCTGCATTTGATCCATAACCCCAAAGACTGTCCCGCTACCTCCTACCCCTCCCCGAGACTCTGTGAGCCCGTGCTCTACTTGTATATACTTGCCGTGCTGATCATAAAGATCCTACGACTCCAATTTGATAAAGATTTGTTCTTAAGAACTCACGGTGTGGCGTCTCTTTGTCGTGTGGTGCCGAGTGTGCGATCCTAGATACGAGATTCCTCCCTTGAGGAGTCTCCCGCCAGTGCCCGGCTACGATACCTCGAGGGTTGGTCTCAGGATAGTCAGGGCCCCCCTCCGGGCTCCTCTGAGGTCGCCTTCTAACACTCTCCCAGGGCGAAAATCTTGATAAATGGTTTACTTACTGACTGGGTTCATATTTCGCGTGGAACAAGACAGGGGTGTTCTCTCTCCCCTCTATTGTTTAATCTTTATATTGAGCCCTTTGTCTGTCAGCTGAGAGCTGACCCGGTAATTAAACCCTTTAATATAGCGGATCTCACCTTAAAACTTGCCCTTTATGCTGACGATCTTTTATTGTTTACATCTAACCCGGAAGAAGCCATTCCCAGGCTATTTGATCAGGCAGAGTCCTTTGGGAAGATCTCAGGCTATAAGATCAATAAGGAAAAGACTGAGATCATGCAATGGAATCAGGAGGTGGCAGCCCCAGATGTAAAGCTACGTATGAGGTATCTCGGAATTCACTTAGCTCAGGACATCTCAGAGATACCAAAAGAAAATCTAAGTAGAGTCCATAAGGACGTGTGCAGCCTCCTGCAACGGTGGTCAGGCCTCCCGTTGAACATCTTTGGGAGAGTGAATCTAATTAAAATGATTATTCTACCTAAAATCACTTTCTTGTTTAATTCTATCCCATTAATGTTTAGCCCATTGGATATAGCCAAACTCCAGGGGAAAATAGGCTCTTTTATCTGGAACACAAAGACATCGAGAATCTCCTGGAAGAAAATGAGGAGAACCCTGAAAATGGGAGGGTTAGCCTTACCTGACCTACTTATATACTACCACTCCTTCCATTTTAAAAACTTCAGACTCCTGGCGGATAAGACAGATGCCTCCTCTTTAGGTCTATTGTTTCAGGCGCTCCTCCATGGTATCCCACAAGGGCAGGAATACTTTCTGTTTAAATATGGAGACCCCAAAGACTACAAAAGGGTGAGATTAAAATTTTTAGGTACGGCACTGAAAAACTGGATGTATATCAGGAAAAGATTGGGCATCCCTTATTGCGCCCGTAAGGCCCCTATATGGGATTCACCGGGGACACCAGACTGTCTCAAGGATAAGCTTTCATCTCCCCTCAAAACAGCAGGATTAATATACTGGAGTGATATACAGAGAGATTCAGAGCTCCTAGATTGGGAATCCCTTTTGAGTATGACCCGGGGAACACTTACTAGATTCAAATATTATCAGCTCAGGGGGTGATGGGCTACCATTTCATGGAATATTAACATCTCAAACCCGAAGTTTGATCTAGTAAATAAAAAGGGCAGATGGAAAAAAGAGTTATCTTACTGGTATTGGGCCTTGATTGAGGTGGAGGGTGTGACAAATCCGAACTTCAAAGGTTGTGGGGCAATGTCATAGATCCAGATGTCAACATCTTACGGGATTTATGGGTGGATTCCTTCACGTTGCTCCACACGGTGGTTAAGTCTGCCCCCCTAAAAAGAAATCACCTTTTTACAATGTAAAGAGTGTATATATCACCAAAAAAATTAGTTAAAATTACAAGCCTAGAATACTATTGCCCGAGATGTAAACTGTTGGCCCCAGATGATTTGCAAATGTTTGTAGAATGCCCAATGTTAAAGAACTATTGGCTTAAAATACAAGGATTCATGGCTGAGGTACTAGACATACAATTAGTAGTCACTACTGGGATGATTATGTTCGGATTAACACCGCATTTCGAATTGAATGATCTGGCTTCCAAATTTATTTTTTACGTTATCATCCTGGCACGAAGGGAAATCTGTGAAAATGCCCCCAATTTTGCAGAATGTCTGAAGTACCTCATATACATAAGTGAATCCGATATGGCCTGTGATAGCACTAGTCATGATAAGATCTGGGCGGCCCTTGTGGCATGGCGGAACAGATGAGAGTATTCCAATGATTTTCGCATGGGCACTGTTGGTTCTTTGTCTCCAAACCATCGAAGGGTCAAACAGATTGAATGGAACGGAGTGGAATAAGAAAACAGTTGCTACTAGAGGGGTGTCTCCTTCCCATCTCTCCTCAGACCTTAAATACTAGGATCTGAACAATCCGGGATGAGGAGAGAGGGCGGGTCTCTCCACCTAGAATGCCCGCTTTGGTATATGAGGAATAACAACAACAAAAAAGAAAAGAAAAAAAAAAGTACATATCCATTCTCTTCCGCTCCTTCTACTCTGCCTCCTCCTGCCCTGTCACCACATCTACAATTGTATGGTCAAGAAATATAAAATTAGGAAACAGAAGCTCAACTTGTGTGAAAAGTGTTAACGTTCAGTTTTCAAAATAGAACCCAAGTGGCCCAAATTCCAATATTTGAATGCATACTATTCTAGCAATGCTTTTTATCTGGATAAACTATGAATATAATTGTTGTTTAGCATGTAATTCTGTTTGTGTGGCCATTTGATTGTCTAAATATTTAATTTTCTAAAGAAACAAATTTCAACATACTTGTGTGAAAAAGTGAAGTTCCTGTTTCAGACCGCCAACTGTGTACCCCAAATTCAGAGCAAACATCCAAAATTCCACAAAATTGTCCTTCCTCCAGTTAGGACTCACAGAAGAAAGTCTCCAACAATACAACAGACTCTGAAGACCAATGTTCCTGACGTACAAAGCAGAGCAAGTAGATAAACCTCCTGAATGATCCCTCCCTGAGCAGAAATGGTCCCACAGCTGGTCTTTAGCAAATTCAGGAGCGAGGGCAACTCACTATGACATGGCTGGTGATGTCATTTGCATTTTATCCTTGACCTTTACAGTAAGGTTGGTAACATGCCAACAACTAAGGGTCAATTGGTATCTCCCTTTTTCTGAATTACTATGTCTTTTGATAATGTTTATTCTTTAGTTTACCCTGTGTAAAGCATGGAATGCTGTTTTTAATAAACAGCTTTCTTTTCCTTATTTCAAAAAATTATATTTTACAATATGCTTCTAAAATTATAGTGGGCATTTCTTTGGACTAAACACTAGGTTTTGTTTTTAACCATGAGGTGTTTTTGTAGCATAAAACATGCATATTGCTAGCGGTGCTAGGTTAGGTTCATTAACCTCTGCCGTCAAGCAATTAAAGTAGGTAAATGTCCACAAAATGTGTTAGATGCCATTAAGTGTGTTGTCTTCCATGGCTTGGGCCATTCATTTGGTCCCTCCATAACATCATCAAGCACCACCTGCTTGAGTGCCATATATACTTCGATACCCATGAATACTTTTGGTTGAGAAATGGTGATCTTGCAGATTCAATGCAATGCCAGATGGGAATGGTTCACTGATCTTGTCTGATTGGACTCCAAACTCTTCCCATCAGTAAATTGTATTCTTCTCAGCCAAGCACTCTGCAAGAACTGAAAGGCAACCATTTGGACTCCTGATATTCCTTCTTTGAAGCAGTATCCAACCTCAGAGGTGCAGTATCATCTCACTGTATCCTTTGTGTATGCTAATTTCCCTCCTCTTGAAAGACACTGTATACCCAAAATGTCCCACCCATGTGAGGAAATTTGCATTAATCAAATTGGAATTGAAAACCACTCTCTA
Organism: Triturus cristatus; assembly: GCF_964204655.1. Taxonomy (NCBI): domain Eukaryota; kingdom Metazoa; phylum Chordata; class Amphibia; order Caudata; family Salamandridae; genus Triturus; species Triturus cristatus. The sequence goes on along the minus strand of NC_140589.1, from coordinate 900,342,040 downwards.
ACAATATTTCTTTTCATAAGATGCCCTTTTGTAAACGGAAATATATGGGTTGGAGGGAGAGGCAGTAAGTGAACCATCCCCATTACATTCTTTCTGACATCCCACAGTGTGTTTTGAAACTGCTTATTTGCTTTTTGGATTGGTCAGAGTTTACTAATTCTCTCATCTTCTCATCTATGCTCACGCTCTCATTGTCCTTCCCATTTCGCTTCCTCTCGTCCTTAATCAAAGTCTTCATTATACTTTTCACTTTTCTACTCCACTAAATGGCTTTTATTATTGTGCACACATGCCCTTCAATTGGAGCTTCAAGGTGCACATAAGGAACAAGACATTTAATAAAATATAAAATAACATTACTAAAAGAAAATCAAACCCTGATTTACTCCCTTTAAGTAGGTGAACATCAGCTCACATGATGCCCTAAATATTCTTTTGAATTAAATTGATGTATCCAATCTTTTGCTATCACTCCCTTTCTATCATCCCTATTTTTCCATCCACAGTAATTATATCAAAATGTGTTTGTCATACCATTATATTACCCTCCTTTATTTCCATTACCTGCATCATCGGTGTCTATTTTACCATCCATGTTCTTCTTCACTTTCTCCGCTATTCAGAGGAAAGGGGAAAAGCACTTAAGTCACTACATGAAACTGAACTAAAGAGTTTAGATACAACACAGGAGATGGAGAGCTCTCAATTAGAGAACCAATCACTGGTGTGTTGTGCTTTTATTCAGCAGCAGAAAGGATAGATTGCCGCAAACATCTATGCTGCCCCATTACCCCCTTCTCCAACTTTGCCACCATCAACTCGGGAACATTAAAGAAATTAAATTAGGAAACAGAAAAAAATTAACTTAACTGAATTACTTGTCAGGAAAGATGGGAATGTTCAGTTTTCGGAATATAACACTAGTTTACAAAATTCAAAGAATGTAGCCCAAACTCCAGTAATAGAATGTATTACGTTTATAAAATGATTTTAAGTTGGATAACCTACGATTACCAATGTTGTTCTGTATGCAACTGTATGCTGTGTGAGGATTTGACTGTCTAAATAAACATTTCAGTTTAAAAAACACTCACCAACTTACTTGAGGTGTGAAGGTTCAGCTGTAATTCAAAGCAAGTATCCAAAATTCCACAAAGTGGACCTTTCTCTGTGCAAGGCTGCAGGCTCTCAGGATAGGATGAGCCTCTCAAGGGTAAGGTGTTCAAAAGATATTGACTGTTATCCCTGAAACAAGGTTGCTGTCTCTCACAAGGGAATGGATTCTTTACACCAGATTCTGTAAAATAACAATATGGAACAGGATCACAGAAGTAGATCTACAAGGATAGACCCTGAGGGCCAACGTTTCAGTCCTAAAGGGCAGAACAAGCAGAGAAACCTCCTAACTCACCTCTCTCTGACCAGAAATGATCAAACCGCTGAGGAAGGCACACTGAGGGGCAGGGGTAACTCACTATGACATAGATGATGAGGTGATTTCCATTATTTGATTTACCTTACAGTGAGGATGTAAAATGTCAATGACTCCAAGGGCCAATTTCTCTTTCCCATTTTCCAGTGCCCTGGACCCCTGGAATTGTATGCTTCTATGGCTGCAGAGTTTTCTGCAAATTATTGTTTTGTCAATTCTGCCACATAATCCATCATCTGCTGCTTAATCTGCATATTTCATCAGAACAAAATTGTTTCTAGCTCAGTCAAATTGATCAAAAATTACTAAAAATGCGACAACACATTGCTGCGCAGTGGAAGGTCATTTGCAAAGGCTGATTGGTCCCTAAATACTAATGAGACACATGCCCTGTGTTAACGTGTTAAAATGACAAAAGACCTACTGCTATGACATGCCGCATCATGCTGCATAATTTGCCTCGTCTTGCAGCATAATTGTATATGGAATATCAGCCTCCTCTTTTGGGCAAGTGCATTGCAAATGCCAGAGGAGTTAAGAAAGATACGCATAGTATTTCAGTAATGGGCAAGGTGAGGGTCATTAACTAATTGCCTGTCCTCAGTCAATAAAGGTAGCTAAATCAGCACAAAATGTTTTAGAATCCCTTAACTGTGTTTTCTTCCATGGTTTGGCCCTTTCTAATTCTGTCCCTCTGTAACATCATCTGGCGCCATCTGTTTGAGTAGCATAAATGCTGTATATACCCTTGGTCAGTTTTAGTGAGAAAGGGGTGATCTTGCAGACTTAACATAGTGACCAATGGGAACGATCTGACGGGACTGCAAATTCCCTTCATCAGAAAAATTTATTTTCCTGCTCCAAATGCTCTGAAGTAACCAGAAGGTGACAAACAGTGCTTTATGTAACTCCTCAAAAAAGTGTAGTTTCTTAGCTCAATTAGATAACATTTCTTTAGACTCTGATTAAGGCAATTATGCTGACTCTGGGTGTCCTCTACTCAAAGAAGGGAGAGGGACTTCACCTCATCTTCTCTGCTGCGCCTGTTAATTCCCTTCCTCCAAAAACACACTGCATCTCATAAATGGCAAAGTCCTATAAGTACATTACCATTAAGAAAAGAAGAATTGAAAAACATGTTTTCATAATATTCTTTTTCACGCTATGCCCACATGTAAATGAAAAGCTGATGGAAGAGAGATGGTAAGAGAGCTGAAACAGCCCTATCCTTTCTTTCTCTGCATGTTTTGAAACTGTTTATTTGCTTTGTTGGATTGGTCAGAAGTTATTAATTCACTCATCTCCCTACATACTCTGATACTCTGACCCATGAGTGAAGAACATGAACAAAATTATGGAGGATCTGGATAATGCAATAATATTAAAAACAAGCATTGGCATAGCCAATAGGTCTCATCTTTGGGACCTTATAAGTGTTTGGTTATCCAGCACAATATCCTTGGTGCAACAACATCAACTGTTGCAAGGTTAAACACTTATAAGGTCCCAAAGGCGAGACCTATTGGCTATGCCAATGCTTGTTGTGCTCTTGCAGGAGGACCCTTCAGGGGTCAGCTCCTTTACCCGAAAAAGGGACTGTTTAGGAGTGTCCTTACCGATCAGAGTCAAGAATACTTGGCCCCTAGCTCCTTGATGGCCCCAGCACCTATCACCTAAACTGAACTAAATAAATAAAAGAATCATAAAATAAAATACAATTCCGATGAACTTGTATTACCATAAATCAGGCTTTCACCCTAGGACGTTATGTATTTCTGATTAAACAAAATTAAGTATCATGTACCACTTCGGCTCGAGTAAATTCAAACAACTATCAAGCACGATGTTAAATATAAGAGGAGATAGTAGTTCTACTGTCTTATCATTAATGATCCCGATTTGGTAAATATAAAGAAACAAAGCCATAACAATGTTTTGGGAATTTTGTGGTAAAATTAAACCTGTTTATGTAGGGTAGTGACTCCTTTTAGTTATACAGATGATGATAAGAAAGAAGTGCATTAATAAATCACCCATGTCAGGACAGTATACTGCACACAGTCACAGGGCCACTAGTATTACGCGAGTCTGTGGCAGCTACTTTTTGCGCATAAATAAGGATTTGTCACATCTTTCAGTTACTTATTTATGTATTTGGCTGTTAAACGGGTACTAATTAGGTAAAATCTTTGCCCGGGCAGTTTTAAAAATGATAAAATAATGAAGTAATACTATCAAAAAATGTGCCACGTTATGCCACATAATTTGCCTTTTCTTGCAGCATAATTTAGTCAGATCTGCTGCCTAATTAGGTTCTACCCTGCTGCATAATTCCAGTGGCTCTGACAAGACAGCAGGCATATTAGAGTCAATACGCCTCAACGCTATTTAAAACAGACATTTCTGAAAAGGTGAGCGAATGTCTATCGTTTAAAAAGCTTCTATCATGCTATTCCTAAAAATAATATATACACATTTGTACATTATTTCTATATGTTTTTTCAGTTTGGTGCACAGTGTGAGTAAAACCGTAATCCACATTGCTAATATAACTCAGAAAAATTGCTTTGTTTTAAAGATAACCTGTCTATTAGGGTACCTGACTTCTATCACGGATTACTTGGCTCTTATCCCTGCCGCCAAATGCTCAGACAACCCTCTGGTCTGGCATGTACTATATGAAACTGCAAGCAGATGTATACATTTAACCTTCACATGTCAAGTGTATATTTTGTAGCTTTATGGCTTTCACACCTTTGGACTTTAATAGCTACCAAGATTATTATAACCACAGCAATCATGATTTACATTTTTAAAGTTCTGTGCTGTTACCACCACCTAAACCAAAACCATGATCATACCAGTATGGGAACGTTTGTGAAGCTCCAAATTGTTCGGATGTTTGAAATTCTTCCCACATAAATCACAGGGATAGGTTCTTTGCAACTGTGTTGTGCGTGAATATTTTTCTAATGCAGAAATTCTCTGACACGTTTCCTTTTCAATAGGCTGCTTATCATTGTCGAAAGAGCACGGTTGATCAGCTATTTCTTGCTCCTTGCCCGACGTAGACGAATGGTCAGGTAGGGGCGCAGTGTGACCGGTCCCACCTTCCACAATCATGCTGCAATCATCTACTTCAGACTCAAAAGACACTTGATCTGTTGCTTTTAGGGATCTTAGGAATTTCAACTTTTTGAGGTGCACTGCCTTCTTCAAAGACATCGTTCTATTAGACTGTAAAGATATACTCCCAGAGTTGTTGTCGGAAGCATATAAATTCGAGCACTCACCAAAACAGGGGGATGGCAAGGCTTCAGTGGATTCTGAAACACTCTGAGAATAAAAAAAAAAAACTAATTGTGAATGACTGTGACCGAGATGAAAAGATGAAATAAATTACCTGGCTTGTACCAGCTAGTATAGTACCGGTCTACAAGTGACGACGCGTCGGTCGGCGGTAGCTCACGTTCTGAAAGCACGTCCATGGTGACTGCTGAGTGCTAATCGCCAGAGTGCGAGGGACCCTCCTGATTACCCAGATTTTCCGATTTTAAATAGTGTGCACATGAGTCTTTCTTCCAGGGTACTGACCAGACAAGATATTTTCAATAAAGTTTTTGTTTAAATAAAAAAGTCTGATGTTGTTAAGTCTTTCTTTTGTCTTTATGTGGAACTAAACGTCCGTACCCAATTAGAATTAATCAAATAATCGTTCTGAAAGCACGTCAATTATTGTGTTGTTTGTACGTTCTGCCAGTAGGTTACAGTAAATGTCCTAATAGATACCAGCCCAAGGTTTACTATACATTTCCTTAAAGGGTATCAGCCCCAAGATTTGACGAGAGAGCGTATTTCGGCGCTGCGTGCTAGATTTTTCCCTTTTTGATAGGTTTTTATTGTTAAACCTATAAATAAGTTCCTCGTGCTGCAGTTGCTGTATTTATTCGACAGGTTCTTAACGAGGAGAACCTGGCAACCCACATTTTTTTTTCCAGCCGGATGGCCCCGTCGTTGTGTTCAATTCGTTCCGAAGCGGGCGATTCATTTGAGGTAGTTGCCTATCCACCCTGTTTATTTGTTGGTGGGAGAGAAGGTTTCCCGAGCACAGGGCTAAAACCGAACAAGAACGGTAAGGGAAAGTGGTAATGGGGAAGCAGCATTGACAACTGAAGGAGGGCGAGAAAGGAACACACAGTGGGAAGAAGTGCATGAAAGAAAATGAAACAAGCATTCGGCCGCGCGGCCGAAAACGAAAGTAATAGCGATCGCGATCAAAGCGAAAGTGATCGCGATCGCTTGGGTGGTGCGCGCGCCGCAGTGATTGGCGGCTGCGCGCGTGCACGTTCACATGCACTGTAGCTTTAGGCCACGGCAGCACTTTGAAAAGCCCAGTTATAAAATGTCTCTTCGAGCCTTTGGCTCGCGAGACCTAATTAGAGGAAGCCCGGCACACCATAGAAAAAACGAAATCCTGTATAAGGAGACAGTATTTAAAAATGATATAGAGGATTGCAGAAAAAGACAGCTATTAGCTACATTGATGTTTACAAGTAAAGGGGCGATCTACAACTGTACTTACAGGTTATTAAATCCAGACATTTTAGAAGATGGATGCTGAAGCAAAGACTTGGCCACGTTCCCGCTTTTATAAACTGGAGGAAGGATAATAACTTAGGAATGGAGTGGTTCTTAGACGGCTAATTGTCCTTTCTGAAAGTCGAGCTAGCATGCTGACACTTTCCCACATGAATATTTTGCACATATTTCAGTCTCGAAAGAACAAAATTGTTACTCCCTGTTTATAGAGACAACAGATCCACCAATTACAAGAATTAATGATATTTAGGAAGAAATGTGAAAATACGAATATATATCCTAGCCTTGGTAAATTTACGTACCTTGTTATGAAAAGAACGGAACTGCTGCTTTAGACAGAACAGTAGTTGTAATCAATGCATGGTGCAGATAGCTGAGGGTTCTCCCCTCTTTACTAAGCATTTTAGTATTTCTTTTGGCTGGCAGTAGTTTTGTGCAGCATCATATTGGCATAGTGGTGCGTATCATGTGCTGAAGTTTAAGTGAGAATCTATAAGATTGTTATTTATGGCTTTAATTGATATTTTCAGGGGAAACGGTTTTAATGGGATAATGATTAAGAGAGTTAGGAGAAAGGTGCGACAGGGAGTGTGATGACCTATCTGTTTTAAACTGTTTTGATGTGATGTCGAATGTTTAGGTCTTTATTGTCATCTTCTACACTAGGAAGGTTAAAATAATACAAACTGCAAGATGAAAACTTTTATTGCTTCCTAAGGAGTTATTTGCTCTACTGGGGAACCTTTGGTTAAAGACAAATGGTAAAGAATATGTCTTTCTTTGTAGTATGTTAGATACATGAATTGTATAATGATAATGTTAATATTTGTAATGTCCTTTATAATGTTTGTGCTGCCTTATTGGCACAAGATCAAACATAACAATAAATAAATAATAATACTTCAACTATGATATCCCACTTGGCAGGCACACAGGACACCGTGTGCATCTCTTTCTAGATTCCATTAAAACTCAGTCTACCAAATACCTTTCCCTTAAATCCAGAAGAGACATCAGGCTATAATTTGCCAGATCTCTCTTCATACCTTTCTTATTTTTTATGTAAACAAATTTTTATTGATTTTCCATACATCCAAAAAGGGTGTTCCGGTTATATACCCCAGAAAGATAGTAAAGTCACAGTGCAAGTCAGGTCATTTATGGCACAATTGAAGCACCATATGATGTCCATGCCAACTTTTCAGGAACTGCATACAGTCATCACAATAAGTATTTGCAATCAATGAAAATTCCCATCCCAACTAACCCCCACCCTTCCCCCCCCACCCTCCCAGCCCTCCCAGGCGTGTCACTTAAGTGCAGGCTGCAAGAAGCCAACAGAACTGTTATCTCAGTGGGGCGACTAATTTGAATAGGAGACTGCTGCAGTGGCGTGTCACCTGGCTTGCTTGTCAAGCACCACTACTAAACGTGAGGCTACAGATCGAGGAGGTCTTAGAGCTGTGATGGAGCAGGTAGAGCAAAATTTTGTATACCTCCTCTATTTTGCATGAGAATACTAATTACATAATCTACTAATTATAATTTAATTACATAATCTACTAATTATAATTTATTAACTGAGTGCTGTGTAAAAACTAACCAACAAATTGCATACTCCAATTACACGTGAGAAACTGCTATTGGCATGGCAAAATAACTATAATAACTAAAATCTGTACGCATAAATAATAATAGTACATGTGGTAATAGAAATCGCATGATTTATGTTGCTTTTGTGACGTTTTGCATCTTCGTGGAGGACCGTAAAGGTGAATATTATTGCTTTAAATGTCCCTATATGCTAGGAAAATACGAATACATAAAGGGATTAGTGAGGGTTTAACATTAGAATCATCATTTGTTTGTATTAATTATTCTTTTGTGTTTGTTTCGCTTAAGTTGGCATTTGCGGCCTACCTAAAATGGCAACCCGTAATGGAGTTCAGAAGTGGCCACCGTCTCATGAGCGTGATCCCTACTGCGCAGACTCCGATGGCTCCTTGAACTTCCTGACGAACTCTGCTCAAACTGTCCTCGGTCAAGGATAGGAACTTGGTGGACTGCCAGTTTAAATGAACAATTGGAATATACAAGTGAACCTAAAGCATTGTAACATAAGGACTGACTATGTCACGGAAATGACTGAGCGAAATTCCTGGGAAATAGTGGAAATGAAATTGGACGATTCCCCACCAACCAATCAAAATCCTTTTTCACCTAAAAATGTTTCATGTTATCCCAAATTTAATTATAAAAAGAGTAGTAGAATAGGGAGGAAAAATCGCTGCTGCTGAGTTCGTTCGATTCGCTGTTCGTTCGATCGCTGCCCTGCTCGCTACTATCAGACCTCTGAACTGATCTGAGATGCTGATGCTGCTTTTTGCTCTATGACCACAAACCTATCGATGATAGATGCTTGCACGATTTTTGGTCCTTTTGAGATCGTTGGGACTGTAGCATGCTGAGCAAAGAACTTTTGGACCTATAGCTTTGGCCTGCTTTATTGGGACAATTGACGGCAAAAATTTGATTATGCAGAGCCAAATGAACTAGAGGAAAATCCAGATAGCCAGAATAGGTAAATATAAATGTCCAGCATTTTGTATTAATTGACTACATTTCTAAACTTTGATTAATTAAAAATGATGAGACTAAATGAAATAATATTTAGATAAACGCTTATTGATTAACAGAATATACGAGTTTGTGGTTTATTCAATGAAGAGAGTAAAGGATTCTGAGTCTTATATGTGTTTTAGCTGGTTCCAAATCACCATCAACCAATCCAACTAATTGGTCCGTCGACAAAGTGGTGGAGTGCCTTGATGTTTAGGATTAGGAATCTATAGGTGGTGAATGCTAATGTATATTCTGTAAAATAACTTTTTCTTCCCTATAGGATATAAGGTACCCCCCACATGTCCAGCGCTTGAATTATACATCCCTCCTGTGTGCAGACTCGTGAATGGTGACGTGTGAGAGTTGGTGTTATGGGCCCCACCAAAGAATGCATGTATGAATGAGTTAGTGTGACGACGGGTCTGCGACGCAGAGAGGATATCGGTTTATGTTATTCCCTTTTCCCAGTCTTGCGCTGGATCAGCTGCTTAGGCGTTAGTCCATGACTGCCACAGGGTCACGTACAGATGCGTCATCCCCCTCTGCTTCAGGAGATTTAAGTGCCACAACGAGCGCCTCCCAAGCTCTCACCCGTTCCAGGGCCTTTTCACTCTCGGTTTGCTTTGCTATTTGTAATCTAATCACTACCTCACACTCGGCCCACTTTAGGAATTCTGCTTTTCACTTTGCCATGCTAGGGCTCTGTTTCGCCTTCCAATGGGTGGTGATGTTCCAGACCCAGATCTATAAATTTGCCAGTAATTGTGTTCTTTGACGTGTGGGGAAACCAGTGCAAAATAAAATGAGCCATGGTTGGATCCAGCTCTCTATCAGTGAGGTCTGATACAAATTGTCGTTATCTCCTCCCAATAACTGTCTAGGAACGAGCAACACAATAACATGTGTTTAAAATCTGCACTTTCTGTGTTACATCTCGGGCAGGCCGCTGATTGGGCCGGGAAATGTGCGTGTAGTTTCGCTGGGGTAAGGTATGCACTATGTAAAATATGGAAATGCACTAATTGGAAGCTTGCATTCCTCGTGCTCTTCCAGGCTCTCTCCACTAGCTCTCCCCACGCCTTATCCGGAATCTCCCCTCCTATATCAGCTTCTTATTTGAGCTTCAGGACAGGCGGGGGGTGGTCAGGATTCCAGCGTCTTGGGTCTGTAGAGGCACATCACTGCTTTAAAAGTGCCTGCTGCCAACACTACATATTGGCAGCCCATGGAGGTTCTGTAAGTCCCCTACCCCAGTGTTTCCTGATAGCCACAGTGAGGGCCTTGTACTGTAGGAAATCACCCCCGGAAAAGTCAAAGCGGGTTTGCAGATCATTAACCAGGATCATGGAACCCTCCTCATATAGGTCCCCTATCGTAGTCGGCTCGTGTTCCGCCCAAGTCTCCAATCTCTGCCAATTGCCACCGTGTGGTAGGGCCCTGCACATTATCAATGGTATTTCCGGCACGTAGAGGTATTTAAGTGAGGCTCTTTTCAAATATCTGTTCCAGCATGTCCGTGCCGTGGTAAGTTCCAGGGTGAGGGTCGCGGTGGTGACCGGGAGCCGCAGAATAATGCGGGACAGCAACAATAGGGGCACCAAATCTTCCCCGCGCTCGTCATCTCTCCTAGTGGCCCTCGCCACCCACTGCGTAAGCCATTGAAATTGTGCTGCCAAGTAATAGGTCTCATAGTCTGGGACCGCCAGGCCGCCTTCCACTCTTAGTCGCATGAGTGTACTGAGCACCACCCTGTGTCTGTCCTTGCCCCAAAGGAAGATTGTGACCATTGAACGAAACTGATTGAAATACGTTGCCAGATCCAGATCGGTAAGGTCCCAAAGTAATATAAGAGCCTCAGGAGGGTTATCATTATAAGAAGGGCTGCATGGCCCGCTACTGACAGCAGCAAAGAACCCCAGAATTCAAAGTTGGCTTTTGCCCCTCTGATGGCCTTCCCAATATTACCCTCAAGAATGTCCTCTTGTTTGTTGCAAATATGTGTGCCCAGATAGGGAAGACATCTTCCCAATTCACACCCTCAGTGTGCTTCGGGCCTACCCTATTCCCACGTGCCGGGAACAAGCAAGATTTCGACCAGTTCACCTTCAATCATGCTACTCTGCTGAGAGCGTGGGGTATGTTTTTGCCCCCAAGAGTTCCGTTCCAGAGTCAGCAAGGAAAAGCAAAAGGTCGTCAGCATATAATGCAACATGATGAACCTGTCCATTTACGTCGAGCCCCCGATATGCCCGCCCAGCAAATAACAGTGAGTAGAGGGGACAACCCTGTCACGTGACCCTTCCCACCCTGAAAGTGTTGGAAATTAGCACCCCAGTTTTAATTCTGGCGGAGGAGTCAGTGTATGAAGTCGTCCAGTTCATGAAGCCAGGCCCGAGCCCCATTTTCCACATCACATGGAATAGAAAAGCCCACTCCAGACTGTTGAAGGCTTTTTCTATGTCCACTGCAATATTGTGGCAGCATCCACATGGTGTCCGCTTCCAGGATGTGCAAGAGCCTTCTGATATTGATCGCCGTGTTTCTAGTGGGGATGAACCCGAACTGGTCGTTATGTATAAGGGTGGTCATGTGAGGGAGCAAACAGAAGGCTAAAATTGTACTTCGTATTTTATAATCGAGATTGAGCATGGATAAGGGGCGGTACGCAGTTTTAACCCATGCCTGCTTTCCCGGCTTTAGCAAAGGGATGATCATCGCTTCTCTTGTGGAGACAGGGAGTTTGCCAAGTCTCTTGGCTTCATTATATAATTGTACGAGTTTGGGGGCTAAGAGGTCAATGTATGTCGGGTAAAATTCTATCGGGAGACCATCAGTGCCTGGGGTTTTATTGCGGGCCATACTCTTGATAGGTCCACGCACCTCTCTTACTTCGATCTCTCATCCTAGCAAGATTGCTGTATCCTCATCCAGTGCAGGTAGATCAACCCCTTGCGTGAACTCCTGCAGTTCCTCTTCCATTGGGGACAGCTGACTTCGATAGAGCTCAGTATAATATTCCAAAAATAAGTTATTGATCCCCTGTTGGTCACATCTGGCTACCCCTTTCTGGTCCCTAATCTCCAGTATGACTGACCCCCGTCTGGCCGGATTGGTCAACTAGGCCAGAAGGGCCCCCGATTTATCCCTCTCCGAGTGCGCCCGAGTTATGTAGTTTTTGTAATCAAAGCATCGCAGGCGCTCTACCTGTGTGGCTGCCGCCTCCCTAGACTCTAGTAGCTCCTGTTGTTTATCTGGGTTTTCGGGTCTGTCCTTTTCCAGGGCGCGCAAGCGCTTGTCATCTCTCTTCATATCTTGGAGGAGAAACTTCTGAACTCCAACCATCTCAGAAAGGCACCTCCCCCTAAGGACTGCTTTACAAGCGTCCCACTCCACAAGTGAGGATGTAGCTGTACCCCCGTTATCTTGAAAGTAGTTAGTGATAGCTGTTCCTATTGCAGTGCAGAAAGCTTGGTCGTCTAAAGCCTCTGGGCGCACGCTCCAGGTGGGGATTTTTGGGTGTTCCCGTGACCATTTTAACTGCACCAGAACAGGGTTGTGGTCAGAGAGTGTCCTGGTGAGGTAGTCGCTGCAGCCAACCCCCTCATGGACATCAGGTGAACACAGAATGTCATCCAGTCTGACATGCAATTCGTGGCGGGCCGAGAAAGAAGGAGTAATCTCGGTCATGGGGTGTTGCACCCTCCCGGTGTAAATTAAGCCCCATTTCTGTTGCCAATTACGCCGTGAGTCTGACAGTTTGTGTGCAGGTGCATTAGGGAGTGGAGGGTGAGAGTGGTGAAGAGTAACATCAGTGGTGCAATTAAAGTCGCTCCCCAGTAGCATTGACCCCGTGAGGACGGCCGCCAACTTTCCTGATAGTAGGGAGAAGAAGGCCGGTTGGTCCGAGTTGGGTGCATAAATACTACCTAGTGTAAGGTCCCTACCGTCTAGCCTCCCCGACACCACTACATACCTGCCCTCTTGGTCAATCAGTTGTGACGTGCATTGGAATGGAATACCTGCCCTTACCCATATCAATACACCTCTCGCAAAGGCGGAGTACATGGTGTAATAAGCCTGACCTCTCCAGCGGCGTTGCAACGCCTTCCCTTCCTTTGCTAGCATATGCGTTTCTTGGAAGAATGCGATCTGAATGCCTCTGCGGATCAAATGGGAGTGTATCTTATGCCGCCTGACCATAGAGTGCATATCCCGCACATTCCATGAGAGACAAGTCAAGCCTAATGGGGATCCCATTGTTGTAGCCTATGGTTACGATCCTTAAAAAAACTTTACCCCCGTGACACGCCTGGATCCCCTTAAAAAAAAAAACTATAGAAATGACCCCAACTTCCCCTCCCCAGAACAGGTATCCAAAAAAGAATTCCCGTCCAAACCATAATAGAATAAACCATCGTCCAGTGACAGTGGAAGAGGTGTTCACCTGACAAAAAACGTGTTAAGTACCCCATAGGGCCGTCCTCCCAGTAGCTGATCTAGACATCAATCCCCAGTCCTACTGGATGTTACTCATAAGTCAATGTATGCAAGGCATAAGTTCACTGACACTGCACCAGTGGCACAGAGATGGGAGGCCCCGGTAAATCTCCATGCTGGATTTCACACCATGGCCTTCACACGACATCATCAGCCGTTTGGGGTGTAACCCGTGGCATGTCCGTTCCTAGGCAATCATTGTCGCTGCGGTCTGGTGAGGTCTCCGATCTGCCAGTGTGACATCCACTCCCACTCAGAGGGGAACCAGGGCTTTTCTGACAGTGCGATATCACCGCCTGTAGCGCTTTGCAATGTTCAAGGCTAAGTTCCCTAGGCGAAGGAGTCTTGGTTCCAACTCTATGGCTGCGAGGACTCTGCTGCAGGGTCCCAGGTGCTGAAGCATGCTGCGCGACCGAGCTGCGAGTGTCAAGCCAGTCCCAAGCTTCTTGTGGCGTGTTGAAGAAACGAGCCCCCTTTAGGTCTGCCACCCGAAGCCGAGCGGGAAATAACACTGCACAGAGCAGGTTCAATTTGCGTAGTTATGCTTGACAGCTGCGAAGGACGCTCTGTTTCGTTGTACCTCCCTCGTAAAATCCGGGAAAATCATGACGTTGTTATTGTCAATGCGCAGTTCCTGGTTTTGGCAAAACGTGGTCCCTGTCCTGAAAGTGTAGAAGTCTGCCCACAATAGGTCAGGGAAGAGCCCCTGCTTTTGGTGGTTTAGCTGGAACTCTGTGAACCCGTTCCAGGGCGTAGAAGGGGGATAGCCGAGTTGGAGCCACTTCAGAACGGAGCCAGTCCTCCAAGTAACGGACCATATTTGTCCCTTCTGTTTTTTCTGGAATCCCGATGACTCGGATGTTGTTCTGCCGCGACCTCCCTTCACTGTCCTCATCGCGCATTTCCAGAGTTTTCACCTTAGTTACCAGGACAGCGAGGGATCGGTGCATCTCGTAGACAGATTCCGGTAGACCGCTCATCTCTTTTTCATTGCTGGACACTCTGTCCTTGAGCTTACGATGATCGTCCTTAAGTAGGTTGAGGTCTGTTCCAATAGCATCAATATTCCCTTCCAGTGCCTCTCTGGAGGCAGTTATGACCTGCATGATGTCAGCCAATGTAGGTTTCCGGGAGGTCGGGTCACCACTTGTTTCGGGCAATTCATCCTCCTCTTCTGAGTGGATTCCTGGGGAATCCACGCTAAGGACAGCGAACCCCCGTTTCTTTTGCATTCTCCTCATCTCAAAGAAGCTACGACCTGGTGTGGTGTTGGATCGAGCTCGGTGTCCACCGTGGTTAGTGCGTCAGAGAGCCACCAATTCTGCTGGATCGCCTCTAACACTTTGCGCTCTTCTGACGTGCAAGGTCCTGGTAGTGGCCCCTGACATTTGTTCACGCAGCTCGTCCCAGTCACTCTCTGCAGCCTCCTCTTGTTGACATAGGTGAAGGGCAGGCAATCCATCGCACTCTACACAATCACCCTCACAGGCACACCCCACTGCCATTCAGAGCGTGGGTGCCATCTTGCCGCCGCTCCGTGCTTGCCGCCAAACTCCGGTTTCTTCCTCTCATGCAGCAGTGATGCAGACAATCTGGTCTCATTGCCACACCTCAAGGATACCGGGAGTCCCCCGGTCTATGATTCCGCCTTCCCAGGGCTGTTCGGGGCTCAGGATATTTAATTACAGGGAAGCGGTGGTCGGAGTTCTTCAGCTCGCGTCCGCTCTCATCGGCTGCAGGCCACACCTTTTTCCCCTCTTCATACCTTTCTTATGAAAGGGAATTATTATGGTAGCCAACCATTACAATGGACTTTATTCCACAAAGTTATTCATTATTATAATGAAGACATGGACCCATATCTCAGTTTTTTACATGAAATAACCACCCTTCATTAGTTTTAGGCCATTTGCTTTTTTGTAAGATTACGGTATTTTTAAATGCCACTAAAGCAAAAGGGACAAACTCATGGCATGTCACTGTATTACTCGCTTCTTTGTGATGAACTACAAATGCTCTGTCCTCATCTTCATTATGCAATATAGTATAATGGTGATCCTATTCAGTGTTTTCAATGCGGGTTTCAAGCACTGGAGAGCATC
Source organism: Triturus cristatus (assembly GCF_964204655.1). Taxonomy (NCBI): domain Eukaryota; kingdom Metazoa; phylum Chordata; class Amphibia; order Caudata; family Salamandridae; genus Triturus; species Triturus cristatus. The sequence continues at coordinate 900,326,788 of NC_140589.1, read as the reverse complement.
ATTATACTCTTTAGCTCCTATCGCCCATATTTGTTTGCTACTTTTAGTACTAGTTGCCATGCAATTCATACAACATATGTCTGCATTGCCTTTTCCTTAGTCGTAATCATAATTGTATCATTAAATGATGCTTCTAATTCTCCATTTTCACTCCCTAGGTAGTCACACCTGATAGAATTAATGACTAATGAGATCTGTATTCCGTAAACAGACTAGTGGCCTACATTAGAGAAATGTATACAAAAAAGTGATGGATGGAATGCTTGAATTAATCTCGGGATAACGGCTCGATCAATTACATGTGACTGAAATTAATCCAAGCATTCTGTCGATCACTATTATGTATACGTTAGTGTGTCGCCTTAAGCGTGACAAGTAGGCCCAGATGTGGGTCCTGTGCACACTATCACTGGAACCAGGCTATAGGTGGCTAATGAGCCCTAACACAGGTAAAACCAGGCCTGGGTCGCTTGTGTTCTTGATCAGGAAGAACATTGCTTGGCAGTTAAGGCTGGTCTTTTATCATTGGAGCGGGGTCAACATTGATTTTTATATGAGTCCAACCTGAGGCGACATGTTGGGCAAAAATAATAGATTGGGACGAGACCCCAAGTGAATGCAAGTTTCTGTGATTTGTTCAAGCATTCTGTCCATCACTTTGTTTTTGATGCCCTAAGTGTGACGGGTATGCTCAGAAGTGGGTCTTTAACACGCTGTGCCACTGGAACCAAGATATACTTTGCTGGTGAGCCCTAATAAGGGCAAAACCAGTATTTGGTTACTGTGTTCCAGTTCAGGGAGGACCTGGCCTGGCAGTTTGGGTTGGGCTGTTTCCAATGGGACAAGACTGAACTGTCTTTGGCTGCATCCAAACTGAGGTGGTAGGGTGTGCAAAAACGACGGATAGGGATGCGCTCCCAAGCAATCACCAGTGGTTGAGATTTATTCAAGCATTATATCCATCATTTTGTTTTTTGATGCCCTAAATTAGAGGAAGACAAGATGGAAAGGAACCCCAGAAATGTATCCCTTGACTCATAGATCCGTAGAAGCACACTATCTTTTCACCACTGAGCCTCTGAAGCCCAATCAGGCATCAGCTCAGTGCTCAGTCACAGGGTACGTTGCACATTTTGACACCTGAGAACATGTTTGAAGTACCTAAGACCTCTAGAGCATGCTTCTGAATTATTCTGTAATTTAAGAGAGCAACTGGTTATTATCAAGAGAAGCGCTATTATAGGTGGTGCGTATTCATAAGGCTACAGTAGTAGTATTTGAGTCAATAATGGAAAGTAGTGCATCACATGCTCATTTTGCAGAGATTGTTGTTAAAGAAATAAGCAGAATCTTTGCAAGCAATATTAATCATCTAAACAGAGCATGCCAGTCTTCAGTAACACTCTGAATAATTTTATTAATTTAGAATGGGTTTTTGAAATTTGTGCTGGAAATAATATCATAAAAATGTCTTTAGTTGATTACATAATTATAATAAGCATCCATATCTACCACAAAATACACCAAGTCAATGTATACCTACTAGCAATCTGTGGTTATGATTTTCTCCATGACACTGTTTGTTTTGCTGCATTGTTAATTGCATAGAACACCTGTGGGGCATTATTTCTACTAGGGACTCAGTATCTATGATGGCATTATGCATTCAGGCACAACATTACAAAAAATATTTTTAAACCGTAAAGGAATGCTGGATGGTGTTATATCACCTGCCATTGTATTTGTGACGAGCGCTACTTCAGCAGTGGCTCTATGCATTAGAACTACCAAGACTGGCTGCTACACAAATATGGGGGCATATCAGCAACACCCGGCGATAATTATCGCTAAGCGCACTTAGCGCTAGGATAATTATCGCCGGCTAGCGTGGATTTTTATCGCTGAGATAGCATGCTATTAGCAACACTTATCTCAAAAGCGATAAAAATCTTCGCGCTAACTGCCTAACATGAGATTATCACTGGAAACCGAGCGATAATCTCACGAAATGTGGCGTTAGCCTGTTGATAGGGACTCACAAACTTAGCCATGATATCCACCTTCCATAGGATATCATGGCTAAGTCAGTCCTGAAGCAGGCATAAGGAAAGTAGTGATAACAGGGATTATCGCTACATTTCCTGACGCTATGCTTCATAGCGTGGGGCTTGATGATAGGAGAAATGTCGCTTAGCGACATTTCTCCTGTCAGGTCAGGATCGCCCACTTTAAAGGTGGGCGTTAAGATTTCGTACGCTAAAGCAAGGTTTCACGCGTTAGCGTGACCTTGCTAATTAGGCGATAAAATTATCGCCGCTTCTCGGCCGAAAACGCCCGCAAAAGCGGCGATAATTTTCTATCACCTCGTTGTTGATATGCCCCATAGTTCTTAGTACATTCTTGAATCTAACTGGAAGAACACCAAGGGGCATATCAACAAGGGTTTTATCTCTGCTTTTTTGGCTTTAAAAGCCAAAAAAGGAGAGATAAAACTAGCGCCCTATCAACAACAGGGTGCTAACATGCAAATTTGCATGTTAGCACCCTTTTACTCTACGCTTCCCCTTGCATCTCTAATGAGATGCAAAGGGGGCGTTTCAGAGTACAATAATAGGAGAAATGTCGCAAAGCGACATTTCTCCTATTATCAAGAATGTCGCTAACCCTGTTAGAGACAAAAAAAGCAGCGCTAACCGCGGTTAACGCTGCTTTTTTACGTCTGGTATTTTTCTGACTTAGCCATGATATCCTATGGAAGGAGGATATCATGGCTAAGTTTGTCTGTCCCTATCAACAAGGTAACGTGAGATTATTGCTGGGTTTCCAGCGATAATCTCACGTTAGCCTGTTAGCTTGAGGATTTTTATCGCTATTGAGATAAGCGTTGCTAATAGCACGCTATCTCAGCGATAAAAATTCACGCTAGCCGGCGATAATTATCCTAGCGCTAAGTGCGCTTAGAGATAATTATCGCCGATTGTTGTTGATATGCCCCCTAGTGTTGATGGGCGGAGAAACGTGTTTTAGCTGCAGAAGGCTACTCCATCCCACTCTACCCTATTATGTTTCATTGTTCAAAAATCATTATTTCGACTTCCTTTATAAATATAACCCATCTATCTCTGATATTCTTCCATTGCCTCTCAGTGTACTTCTCCCACACATTTGTAATCCCCACTGTCAGTGTCATTCCACCTTTCTCTCATTCTCTCTGTCCCCCTCAGTGGTTGTCTGTTCCACCTTCATTCTCTCTCATTCTTTCTGTCAGTCCTTCTGTTCCTCTTTGCTTCCAACGATCCCCTTTATTCTTTCTTTCACCCTTTCTGTACTTGCATGCTCCTCTCGCTAACTTCCCCTCCCCCTACTTCGCTACTCTTGCTTGCCCTCACACCAGCAATTCTCACTCAAACACACTATTGTCTTTCCTCTCGTCTGTCTGTCTCTCTCTCTCTCATTTCACTATTACCCTTTCTTTCTCTTCCTAAACTCTTTCTTCCTCCTCTTTTCCAAAACTCATTGCCTCTTCACACTCGTTCAAGTTTTCTCCCTAGCCCTCTCTTATGAGGCAGTTTTTACCATGGACTACAAGGAGAGGAGTAGAGTTACCCACCCTCTGTCTTCTGTTAGTTTGCTCCCCACCCTCCGTCATCAGCTTTCTGCCCCAGCTCCTCCCGTCTGCCATCTGTTGTCAGTGGGGAGAGGGCAGAGATAGCCTTTAAAATGTAAATGGGATCGTCTCACTCCTAATAGCCTATAATTAACACACTGTATAAACACATAGGATGTGGTTAACCAGAGCAATGCAAGCAGCAATGTGCTACCACCCCTCTTTCAAAGTCCATCCATGGGCTAACGGGTGGTATACAATTACAGACAAAAGGCAGGGCACAAATCCTAAACAAGCATTTGCAATGCAATAGGTCTCGCATTTACGTGAGTTTGAGCTGTTGGCAATGTAAATGAGAATGCCTTTTATTTATGTTTTGGTTTTTTAAACATAAATAAAAGGCCTTGTCATTTACAATGCTAATCGCTTAAACTCTCACAAATAAGAGACCTATTGCATTGCAAATGCTTGTGTTATTCAAACCGGCTTTTATTTTTTAAACTCAGACAATGGCCTGATGGAGTGAAACCAAATGCTGCTCTCGGGCATAGTGTGGACCTGTAATGTGTATATTAATTGGATGGTTTGACTGGATAGAACGGAGTGAGCAATGCCTACAGGACAGCTGGGAGGCTCTTGGTGGCCGTCCAATAGGGAATACAGTTCTAAGGTTAAGCCATCCGCTCTTCCGAGGCCTCACTGGCTGGACTCTGGTGAGTAGTTGCCCAGATCCTGCTTCCACGCCCAGTGCACGATGTAGGTTTGACTCCTCACAATTCTGGCTAGACTGAAGGTGGTGATACAAGTGACTATCCGCCTCAAGTACACATCATGTGTTGTGCCTAAACCTCTACGGCTCACAGCTCCAGCCTTGCTGTGCGCTGGTAAACATAGCAAAGGGACAAATGAGTCGGCAGAAGAGACGAGCATCTGAAATCGCTTCTCAAACATGCCGACCATCTTTACAGACTTTCTTTTAATTTAAAGTCTCCTAGGAACAAACTATGAAAAATGTATATTTGGAAACATTACATACGTGCGCGATTTTACATGGCAATATACAAATAAAAAAAACCACGGAGGTAAATACCAGCTACCAAAAATTCCCTACGTTGCAGGAGATGCGCGTCTGCTGTGATTTAAAAAAAACACCCGTCCCGCGAGTGGTGCGTGCAGCCCCATTGTGAATAAGCGCTGCCACTATAGGTAAAGCGGACCGTGCTGTAATTAAAATAAATACGTTACTTAAAGCATGCGGCACGCTGCGATGTCATGGAACATCATTAAAAAAACAGCTGAAGCAGTGCACGTTGTGCCTCCAGTAAGGGAAACTACTTAAAGAAAATAGTGCTTACAGACTAAATAACACGTACCATGCAACAACCGAGGTAAAAGGGCCAATCGCCATGGGACGTTACAAATTAAGACAAGGCGATAATAAGGAGGGACTAACAAGCCTATTTATGAATCAGAAGCCAGCATTTACTAAGGGCAATGACACAAGTCAATGAAATATATGGACCGAGTGGGCGTGGCTTCAAATGCATACTACAATAAAGCATGCCTCGCAGAGCAGCGCATGCGTGCGGCCTCTAGGCTCAACATAAAAAAACAAAGCATTGCACCTTCCACAAAGAGCTTATAAACATTGACAGGCAAAGCAAGATCATGTCATCATAAGGTAATAATAATAGCCTAACAGCGTGTTACAGTCATGAACCCACGTGTGCACCTTCGTGGCTCAAGGATAAATGTACACACAGTGTCCTTATAGTCCAAATCTGCCATTTCAGGGAGCGGGCCGGCAAAAGTTTGAGAGCGCAAGCAGCATAAGTTTAACAGCTACATTGAGAGCTGGGGAGAAACACGCGAGGGACAGAACACCACAGAGCGGGTGGGGGAGCATACACGAGCGAGAAACACGGCGGAGGGGTTGGGGTAAATTAGTTCCCTAAAAGTGGTGCCAAATGGTAGTGTCGAAGCGTTTGGGCACTTTTAAGTGTGGGCCTTTTCAGGACATTGGAAGAACGGAAGTACCTCTTAAAGTAATATGTGCACACTGTAACCACATGTAAGGTACTAGAGATTTCTAAGGTGCACCCAAAAGATTAAAAAAAAAACCAGGTACCTGAAGCTTTAGAACATGTGGAGCCGAACATGCCATGAACAAAAAGATAAAATTGTGATGCAGTCCCATATAATTAGGTGGCATTGCTGTGAGTGGAGAGTTTAGCTATGTCTATGAGCTTTAACAAGAATGGTGGAGATGCAATGAACAGCTGGATCATGCATGTTAACCACTCACACAATGCATGTGGCACAAATGTGTTGTCCTAAGGGTCGATGTGGCTTGTGTAATCTTGCTCTATGGGACTGTGGATGAGTGTATAAGTAACCTTGCCAAAATACAAAGGTTTGTGCTGGCATAACATTGGGTGGGTCACATGCATGAGAAGGGGCACTTACTAGTAGCTGCTGCTGAGGGTACGGGAAGGAACGACTGCTGGTGCTGGCCTTGCTGAGCCCAGGCTAAGGGCAAGGCCGGCCCCAAGTACCTCAGGTGGATTGGCTCAGTCGTGCTCAGGGCACTATGTGGCGTATGCCCTTGCCGATTGGTGGATTTACTCCCTGCCAAGTGGAGATATGGGTGCACTGTTGGTTTTTAATCCAAGAAAGGCTGGGAGTCTTATTGGAGCGCGCAGTACAAGGAGCTGGGTAATCCAGAAGCGTTTCTTAACAAGAAAAGAAGAGTCGATGAGGATGGCACAAAGACGTCCTCAAGCGTGATGCATGCCTTAAATAGCGAAAAGCAGGAGAGACTAAACCTGCTAGGATGCAGATGGGGCGACTTCTCATAAGTTGCATCGGCGAGTACACTGGCTCAAGAGCAACTCTGCTGACTCACTAACTGTGCTGGTTAAATATAGCCAGAAGGACCTAACACCAGAGTATCTTGCCGGAGAACCTGGCGTGTACCTGCCAAACATATTTGAGAGTTCTAGCCGCGTCTGCTGGCTTATATGGGTTTGTATTCTGCTAGGAATGGCTGCGGCAAAGCGCTAAAAACGGGTGGCAGAGGAAAACTGAACTTACTTGATATGGGATGGGATGAGAAAACATCCCTATGAGTGCGATGTGTTAAGTACGGTGTACGCATCTTGCAGAGAAGACTAGTAAAGTTGCAGAAAACAAAAATGCTACACTATTGGAGGCAGAGAGAGTTAATGAGCACTGCTGGGTGTGCCAGTGCCTAACCACTTCTTAAGATTGTGCTCCGAGGTATGGGTGCTTGTTGCAGGTCAAGTCGGTGTGTGCTGATCAGTCAGGTCATGTTAGGAAAAGCAGAGGAGCAAGGGAACAGCCTGCTTTTAAAAGGGCATGTCTAGCGGGACACCAAATCGAGTGAAAAGCCCTGTTAGCCATTTTGTAATGTTAGACATGCGTAGGGATCATTGTTGTTTGTGCCTATGGATCGTTATTCTGTCCTATAGCAAGGTACAATAAGGCTGAGAAAAGCAATAAATCATTACATTCATGTACTTGCCAGCCGGCAACCTGAGGCTCGTGTTAAAACAAGCGAAGACCGCCGTGAGAAGTGATCTTTGCTTATGCTGATTGGTTAGTGAAAAAGTTGACACACCCCGGAAAAACGCACCACGCGGGGGTACTGGGTAGAACTACAGCAAAGCCGAGGACAAACTTCAATCCCGGGAGCATTATTGATTGTGAGCAATGCCTAAATAACCAGTTCCACAGGAAAACAAACTAACCACGCGTTTGCCATGCAATCGCGGCACTCGTGCTTTAACTGTAAACATCTTAAGCTAAAGCGCGGGTGCCCTGATTGCTTCAAAAGTAAAGAAATAGAAAACAACGTTTCTTTCTATTTCTTTACTTTTGAAGCAATCAGGGCACCCGCACTTTAGCTTGGGATGTTTACAGCCAAAGCGCGAGTGCCGCGATTGAAAGCAAAGTAAATAAAGTGAAAAAATAGCGGACACACTTTTTTTTCTCTCTTTATTTACTTTGGTTTTATTGCCGCACTCTGACTGTAAAGATCTTAAGCTAAAGCGGGTGCCGCAAATGGTTCAAAAGTAAAGAAATTGAAAAAAAACGTTTTTTTCTATCTCTTTACTTTTTGAGCAATCATGGCACCGTGCTTTTGCCTAAGAACTTTATAGTTAAAGCACGAGAGCCGCAATCGAAACCAAGATGAACAAGCATTGGCCGCTAAAGCACTTAATGAGCCATGACGGCTGGTAGATAAGAAAGGCAGATGGCGGCTGGAGCCAAAGCTATGGAGACGGGAGGGGGGAGTGGGAGCTGAGGAGCCATCGCGATCGAAACCAACATGAACAAGCATTGGCCGCTAAAGCACCTAATGAGCCATGACGGCTGGTAGATAAGAAAGGCAGATGGCGGCTGGAGCCAAAGCTATGGAGAAGGGAGGGGGGAGTGGGAGCTGAGGAGCCATTAGATGCCAGCTGAGCACGTGCATGTGATCGTGCACTCAAGCTTTAGGCCAGCCAAAAGACTGTGGGTAGCACTTTGAAAATCCCACTTACAAAATATCTCGCACAGAGCAGCGCAAGCACTAGCTCAGGCGAGACCTAAAAACAGAAGTGGAGGACTCACCAAGTTAGGTAGTATTCAAGTGACATCATGTGGTGTGACAACACAGGAAGTGACATCAGACCTTAAAACCTCACACATGTTCCGCAGTTCATACATGATTACACTTAAGCTCTTTCAAAGTCCATGCTCGGGCTAGCGGGTGGTCTAAATTTACAGACAAAAGGCAGGGCACAAGTCCTAAAAAAAAAAAAAAAGAAGTGGGGGGACTCGCCAAGGTAGGTAGTATTCAAGTGATATCATGGGCGTGTCATCATGATGTGCGACATCATAGTTCATGACGAAACAGGAAAGACATCGGATCTTAAAACCTCACATGTTCAGCACAGCTATCATGAATACACTTGAGCACATTACGAGATTTAACAAGTGAAAGCTAATCAGTACTTAAGCCTGTGGATAGTTCGCTGTTGGAAGGAATTTACAGGCCAAATGCAGATGAAGTTTGGTGTCTGACTAACAGTAAACAAGCCACTAACTGCTACATGCTAGGGAGACTAAACTTAGCACTAAGAACAAAACACAGTTCATGCATTGCAATAACAATGCTAGAAACTGCAATTGTGAATATCAAAACTGTTCAACTTTATTTACTAACCTAACATACCACCATTATATACACTGACAATTATAAATACTTTGACTATTTAAAATAAATGGAAGTTGCACACTGTATTTGGTATTCTGAGCATGGTGAACAATACTCTGCACATACATTAATACAGACATTATCATATGGCGCTGGATTCCAAAGTGACACAGGAGACCCCATGAGATTTATGAACATTAAAGAAGAAAGAGGTGTAATACTAAGGCAGTTTTGAATGGCGTGAGAAAAGGCTACTACAGAGACCAGCATCAAACAAAGCCTGCTAGCAAACTGTAAAATGCATCCCTGTTCTGAGCCCATTTATGATCAAGGTGCCCCACCAGACAGCTCGCCTAAAGGCCTGATTGTAAACGATCTCCATACCCTGATGGGTGGGGCTGCAGTCTCACACCTTAGCTTTTAAAAGACGTGTGCAACCTGGGCACCAGCACTGCGGTGTATCTTGAGGGATGGGAATTGAAGTCCAATAACCCTACCATCAACAAAGAGGCTTTAAAATGATATACGATGATTTTTGTAGGTAACTCTCTACTTGTTCTTCGAGCAGAAGGGAGTGGTGGAATCAAGGGAGTAGCCAGAAAATGAATATACCCCCTATTTAAAAGAAATTAGTTTAAATGATGACACCAAGCAAGCGAGCTTGATTCTCCCCAGACGAGCTCCCTTGGCTCTTCTATCCAAGCATCTATCAATTCAACCGTCCACCTTTCAATCCACCCGCTCATATCCTTTTCGCCTTTACATTGTGTCATTCATTCTTTCTTTCATCCATCATTCAATCTTTCCCCATTCTATCCATGCATTTGCCATTTCATAGTCCATTCACCCATCCATCCTCTATGCATCCATCCACTCATGCATCCATCATTTGACTTACCCTTCCATCAAAAAAAACTTTTATCCTTCAATTGATCCTCTTGTGCATCCATCTACCCCCCGACTTCCATTTACTCTGCTATCCTTTCCCTCACTCGTTCACTATTCTTTCACCCACCAATCCTTTCACCCACTCATCCATCTATCTTTGCCTTTTATATCAACCCATCAATCTTTCTTGCTTAACTTTGGTTATGAGCTTTTATCTGCCAAGACAGAAGAGACCATAATGAATCCCACACTCTGTGTAGCAGCTAAAGTGGGGGTTGATAACGCCTCTGGGTGGAACGAAGCTCACTCCAAGGCCTGGGTTGACATGATATTCATACTGCTTCTAGTGAAGAGGCATAAATATAGGGGGACAAGCCAGCAAATGTACAGGGGGGGGGAGCCATACCTGAACCAAGGGCCTGGCTTGGCTCTAAGAGGCCATGCACAAGCCGAGCCATGAAAATATTGTGTGTGTCAATCATGCAACGCACATGTCAAAATATGATGCTTCTTTAAAATGAAAAAAGTTTATTTCTATAACATACCTAATCGTTTCACGGTTGTACATCACATAATGTCACTGCATTGAGAGGTATTAAAGGTGCTAATTTTGAAATATGAACTTAGGAGCACTCCTGCTCCCCTGCCATGGTGACAATGCTACTACTGAACCAAGATGCAAGTAGATTGCCTTTTGGAAGATGCTCTTGTATGGGATAATATTAATAAAGGAAGCATCGTGAAAGAAAATATTTGGTTATGGGACAGCAGAGACTGATCCCAGGTTGGCTGGTTTCACATTGTGCAACCCAGCCATGAGATGGGAATCTCCCTCTCTCACTCCTTATAAATGAAAATCACTACTTTGATGTAATTTTTTGTGCATGGTTTGGCAGGGTGAAGCCACTTAGTAAGTAAGTAACATTTTATTGTATGATTAATTAAAATCTTACAATTAGAACACTCTTTAATACACACCCTTTAAATATAGCAAACAAATCTAAAATTCATAATCTATTCATGCAGTTTCTTCAAATACTAACAGAAAAATACATTATGAACATCAATTCAGACCAGCGATACTATTTTTACTAGCCTTTAAAACTTTGTTACTTATGTGCAAATGTATCTGCATAGTGCAAAGATTTTTATCCCTAGCTATTTAATATTTCCAAATTTTACTTAACTTAACTCACAGCATCAAGTTTCTTTTTTACAAGTATCACAAATTTGGTAAAATTAATGTTCATTATAATGTCCTTTGGCCTAAAACAAGCTTCCATTGCATGTCTACATGTGCGAACACCTCTGACAATTACACAATTTTTCAAATATCGCTTTCTTTCTGCCGCCATTACTGCAAACATGCAAACCAAATGAATAATGTTTTCCTCCCCTAAATTGCATAATCTACAGGGGGGTCGGCGTTGAGTATCTCAGCCAAGGCATTGCATGTTCTAAGCCTGGCAAGTTGCCGAATCTTGCTTTCATAAATATATTTTTAGTTTGTGCTGACCAGGGTAGTTCTAGATATGGTTGCACTTTTAGACTCGTATATTCGTTCACTGTCATCCATGCATGTGACCGCTTAATAAACAGTTCCTTGTCCTTCAAAAGCGATAGATGTTTTACTGATTTATTAATTATTTTCTTAAAAACTTCACGAGTAAGAGACTTTTCCCAGATCTCAAGAATTGATAATTCTTTCAAAGCCATCTGAAGATATTTGTAAAAGGATGACTTTTGATTCCTGTGCATTACTTGCCACAGTAAACACATTGGATTATTAATTTTAGTTTTAATTTGTTTCCAGGTCTTTACATAGCCACTTGAAAGCTCAGTTTCCTCTGTTGAAAGACAGAGGGTAACTGGAAGGGAAGGGAGGGCACCTTTGAGGTGGACAGGAAGTGAATGGAGGAAGAAGAGTGTTGAAAAGAGGGACTAGGCTAAGTGAAAGGGGAGAGGAGTAACTGAAAAGAGGGCACTTAAAGGAGGACAAAGACTGACTGACGAAGGAAGGTGACTGTATTGAGGGGTTATAGAGAGTGACGTAAACAGGGATGAGGGGATGAGAAATAGGGAGGAGATTAACTAAAAGAGAAAGGACGGCCAGGAGATGGAGTCAATGAGTTGCTAAGGGGGCTTTCATGGCACAGTAAGGACACAGGAAGCCTGAAAGAGGAAACACTGGAAGCTTATTCCTGACAGAAGGCTGCACTGTACACCAGGAAGCTGTGACACCATAACACAACGCTCAGAGGGCAGGACACCTCCTAAACCCAAAAGGCCACCACAGGGCACTCAGGACCGTACATCTCTCCCTCCCAGCACCCACATCACTTTTTTTTAAATTTATTTTTTAAGGAGTTGTATATAGTGCGAACTTGACACGGAGGTATCAGAGCACTTTACACGAGCACCAGTTGCCTTACAGACGGACACATTCGGTTTTGTTGTGCACAGGGAGATTAAGTGATTTGCACAGAATCACAGGATGTTAAGCATCCCTGCCAAGACTCGAACCCGGTTCCCCAGCTTCGAGGTTTGACCACTCTAGACGTAAGGCCACATCCTCTCCCTCTCCTCCCTACCATAATCCTCTACACCAAAAATGCACGCCTTTAATGAAAGTCCATAAGAAAATGTTAGCTAACTTTATTACCCGCACTTGGAAATCCTAAGAAAGTTAGTAACAAATGTAAATCAGAAAGGGTTTGTCAGTGGGAGACGTGCGCTATCTATCATTAGGTTGTTCAGCAATATTGCTGCCTTGGCCGAAAACAATGGCGAGGCTTGGTATGCTGTGGAGCTGGCCATGGAAAACTCCATCGATAGTCTTGGATGGTTGTTTCAAGAGCTAGCTTTGCATTATCTCCCGGAAAAACCTGAGAGAGACCAGCAGGATAACAACTGCTTGAGATCAGTATCAAGGTGCGGTAAGATCCTACAGGGCCCAAAACATTCCTATTCTTCCACTCTATACCCCATCCAGTAACCTGCACAGCTCTCTGCATAGAGCTGTTTAAGCAGCAATAGGGTGTGGAGGCACTTGTTATAGTGCCTCAATGCTGCTCCTATCCCCTTGTGTACAGAATGAAGAACAGATTGTACAATAAAATGTATGTCAGGTTTGAGTCTGCAGTATTTTCTTGATGTTTTCCCATCCTTTCTCATTTAGCTCATTCTCCTCCTCGGTCCTAAGAACTCAATCACCCAATCCATCTAGCCGATTTATTTCAAAGCACCCATCAATGCCACAATTGGAAAATATGTCTCAAACGATAAATTCGCCCACTTGGGCTTGATGGAGTGTGTTTTAGCTCTTTATTTATATTTAATTTGTATTCAATTGAATTCATTCATAAATTTCAAATTTACTTTCGGTATTGCAATATACAGAATTAAGTACAAAGTTCAACCTGCTGTTATGAATCGACAAAATTATGGCATGACAGGGGATAGAGTTAACCCACTTGGGTCTAATTGTGACATTGACCCGCCAATTACTTGTGCAGTAACTTAGCCATAACCGCGGATGGTGGTTATTTGGTAAAGCAACCAGTCAATACCTATGTCAGACATACTATTGGAGTTTGATTGGGGCACTGTACACTGTTTGACAAGGGCATGGCCAAACAATATGCAAAAATCACGAGCTGATCATTGATACATTGTAAAAACACATGTATATATTTTTGTGATAATATTTGTGAGTTATTGTTCATGCAAACCAAGCAATTCTCAGATGTTATTCAAGTTTGTTGTTACTTAGGCAAAGATTATTTCATGCATGCAGACAATACCACTGTTTATTGCTATTAGTTCTACATTTCGTTATATATTTTGCACATGAATTGTAACATTCAAAGATGGCCAACGTACACAGAAGCTATGTGTGCCCTTTAACCCTTTGTCTATGTTGTTGACCTTTGTTTCCACGTTATTTAATGGTGCCTGTAATGAGGAGAAATGACCTATGAACAAGGCATGGGTGTTGCCAACAAGAGGGAGCCGAGAAAAAGAGGGGGGGGTAAAAAAAAAAAAAAAATCATTTATCAGTTTATCTATTCTTTTATTCTGAATCAAAAATCTAAAACTCCAGTTATATGTATGCTAAACCGCTTGTTCTGGTATCTAAATTAAGATAAAATTACTATATTATTAGAAATTAGTGTCTAATTTCTCGAGTTGTGTTAATTACTTATCATCCATGTTAGTACTTTGAAATGCTTAATATATGTTCCTCTAGTAAAGCCTGACTCCTCTTTGCCACACTACCAGGACTGAACTAAGGATTCATTAGTGTGGGGGTGTGCTAGAGGGCTCCAGGCAAGATGGCCACACTTACGTGAGGCTTCTGCAGCTCAGGACACAATCCGTCTGCCATCCTCATTTCTTGCCCTGAACACCTGAAAAACCGAAGGAGGAGTAGCGCACACCATCTGCCATCGGCTGCTGTGGGAATATCACCGCAAACCGTGCTACAAACCGTGGGGACTGCCTCCGTCTCCCCTGGCCTTGCTGAATCAAAATGGCTGCCGCGGTGATCGCAGCCCCTTGAATTCACCGCTGCGGCCCTGCTCGCCAATACCCCTTGAAACCCCATCACCGCTGGTGGCAGGTGTGGACTCCGGAGCCTCCTTGGCCCGTGGAGCGGGGCCACCCTGCTTATCGGACGCCCTGGGAGGTCGCACTGACCTCTGTGACCGGCTGCACTGAAGCTTCCCCCCCAGTGCCCAGGGGGGGTCCTAGGCCACATCGACGGGCGGGAGCGTCTGTGACCCGCGCTCTGCCTCAGCACCTGCCCGCCCTGAAGATCCTGCACGGGAGGCTGCGGGGGCTGCGTAGGCGCCAGATTGCGGCTTGAGACGATCCCCATCGCCGCGGAGCCTGGAGGGGGAGCCCTGGCCTGGCTCGGTCCCCGCCGACCCTGCTGCGGAGCTGAGAGCCTGCGCTACCCAACTGCCGCACGAGAATGCTGGCTGGCCTGCCCGCGCTGAATGCAGTGGCACCCCACACCCGCCGGAATTGGTGAGTCTGCCTGCGGCATCAGCTGCCTTCCTTTGATGCCCTACACCCACAACGCGATGATCTGCATTGCCCACCTGCAGTGCGCTATCCTCTAGTCTCTCTCCCTTCAGCCGCACCCTTGGACCCCCAGAGTGCTGCTCCACGATCTTCGGTCACTTCTGGACCTACCCACGCTGACGCGGCTGTACTGTAGCGGCCCGGCCTGCTATGCCTCCTCCCTGAGACGGCCTCCACTCCCTGACGGGGAACCTGCGCCTCATTTTGACCTCTTGCCACTGCTGAGCCCAGCTCAGCCCCCTCACTCCCGCTAACAGGACTACTCTCTCGTTGTGGCCTGCACTGCTCCTGCTGACGGGGCGGACCACCTTGACGACCTCCACGCATGCCCTGCCGGTCAGCACCACCCCCCACTCCATCTCTTTACTGTTGACCCCGCTCGGCTGCAATTCCCATATTGACAACCTCTGGAGGCCCATTTGTTCATTGAGCACTCCAATCTCTTCCCATCACCTGCTTACCTGAGATGGTAGACTGACCGAGTAGACCCTGACAGCCCCTCAATCCAGCTACCGCTGACCACAACCCTCCCTTTCCCACCGCCACCAGTGGGTCCCAACGTCATCTTCACCAGCTGTAATGCCACCTCCGGACCCTGTGGCGAACCACCAGAAACTGTACAACGGCTGGCACTTGCGCCTCCCTGTGACAACCTGCGTGGCCCCGTCCACCGCTGCACTCCCCAGAGTTACACAAGATTAACCCAGGGGACATCTCATCGCCTGCACCTCCCTAACTGGCAGCATCCGCCATAGACAAAGCGGACGGCAAACAACATAAGATCACTTTTGAGGCCCGCAAGTCAACACAAACGCAGGCGGAGGTGGAGTGCGACCAACCCAGAGCCACCGCTCTGGACCCACCCACTTCCATGGAGGAGCTGAAAGAACTCCTCCTGATAATGCAATTCAGTCTGACATCCATAGAATCCAAAATGGATGCGATGAGTGCTCGCATGGACACCCTCGTACACAAGAGCGACCGTCATGAAGAACGGCTCAATGAAATGGAATGCCACATCTCTGACCTGGAAGACACCTCTACCACGTCGACAAAACACTCGACATGGAAAAAGTCCTAAGGGTCATAGCTGCGAAGAATAAAGACTTAGATTCCCGATCAAGACGAAATAACCTGCGGATCCTAGGAGTACCACAATCTCCCTAAAGAACGGTGATGGATCAAACCCAGATCTGTTGACTGGGTGTGAGTGTTTGATTGGTTCTGATGCTCCGTCCATCACCACCCCCTTTTGTACTGCTTTGTTCACCATAAGTTGGCAGTGTATGCTCAGATGTGAGTCCCTTGCTCACTTTGCCACTGGATTCAAGCAAGCCTGGCTGAAGACGGCTGAAGTGCCAGAAACCGGTCCTAGGAAGCTTGTCCCGGTCCAGGGAAGGCATGGCTTGGCAGTTCGGGCTGGACTGTTCCCATGAGGCAAAGGGTCAGACTGATTTGCATATGGCCATGTCTGAACTGAGGTGGCAGAGTGGGCTAAAGAACGGTGATGGATCAAACCCAGATCTGTTGACTGGGTGTGAGTGTTTGATTGGTTCTGATGCTCCGTCCATCACCACCCCCTTTTGTACCGCTTTGTTCGCCATAAGTTGGCAGGGTATGCTCAGACGTGAGTCCCTTGCTCACTTTGCCACTGGATTCAAGCAAGCCTGGCTGAAGACGGCTGAAATGCCAGAAACCGGTCCTAGGAAGCTTGTTTCCTGTCCAGGGAAGGCATGGCTTGGCAGTTCGGGCTGGACTGTTCCCATGAGGCACAGGGTCAGACTGATTTGCAGATGGCCATGTCTGAACTGGGGTGGCAGAGTGGGCTAAAGAACGGTGATGGATCAAACCCAGATCTGTTGACTGGGTGTGAGTGTTTGATTGGTTCTGATGCTCCGTCCATCACCACCCCCTTTTGTACCACTTTGTACCACAATCTGCCACCACGGGAAAAATGGAGGACTATGTGGAGCGCATGCTCATTGAGGCCTTTGGCAGGGAGGCATTCTCACCGGTCTTCATCGTCGAGAGAGCGCACAGATCCCTCGCCCCCCACCCTGTACCTGGCGCCCCTGCTCGCCCCATCAGCGTGAGGTTCCTAAACTACGGGGACCGTGACACCGCACTACGGCTCGCCAGGGAACACGGCAAGGTGCACTTCGATGGGGTGGAGGTGTCACTATACCCGGATTTCACCATGGCCGTTCAGGAGGCGCGTAGAAAATACCTACCGATGAAGAAGAAACTGCAGCAACTGAACATTGCCTATGCCATGCTCTTTCCAGCTAGCCTCAAAGCCACATACCAGGGGAAGCAACATTTCTTTACTAACCCCCAACATGTTCAGGACTTCATAAAAACTTTGCCTAAGACGGATACAGGTCATGCCTCCCCCTCTGTTCACTCCCCCGACACTGGTGGCACATCAGATGTTGAGTAGCAAGATGGCCCTCCTACAAGGATTATACTACGCACTTGGTTTGACATCTTCAACTGCCTTCAAGTCAACAAGCCCACCATTTACTATGTAGCACCCTTAGTTAAAGTCCAGATACCAAATACCTGTTGGACCTCCTTTGTGGGTGCGATAGCTGCTGCCCAACCCGAGAACTACACCGCAAAAATTCAGGACAAGATGGGACTTTTCATTATCCTCCCCCCGAGCACCCTCGCCACTGTGAGGTGTTTTTGGTTCGCCCTCTGGTAGCTACCCACTCAGGGAACAACTATTTCGCTCTGGTTATATAAGTTTATGGCCCTGCATCCACCCTCACCTGTTGGAAGCATTGAGCATGCGGCATTGGGGAAAAGAGGGAGGGTATCTTGTCACAGCAGAATTGGGCTGCTGATGTGGGTGGGGGAGTGGGGAAAATTTGTTTACTGCCACTTATCGATAATCTGACACGCAAAGCCATGACTGACGCAACTGACCGACTTGAGCACTGCCTCACACACACTAGACCACTCATGATCTGTTGCCATGGGGACCCGCCCTAGCCCTCCTCAATACAACTTCCTAACCTGGAATGTAAGAGGACTGGGGGACCCTCGCAAACGTTGTCACATACTTTTGTACTTGGACCGGCACAACATTCATTGCGCTCTGCTCCAGGAGACACACCTGAGCCTCACGACCCCATCCTCATGTGCTTCTCGATGGGGATCCTATCGATCCTTCTCCTCTTACTCCACCTACGCGTGCGGCACGGTTGTTTTAATGAAATGCACATTTCCCTTGGAGTTCTCGCTGACCCGCAAGGCAGATACAGCATTCTATGGGGCAGACTGGCAGCTCAATTTCTCACGCTCGTCTCCTGTTACGGCCCGAACACTGATGACCCTGAATTTTTCCGGGTCCATTGGGGAAAGATACTCGATTCTGGATCGACGCATGTGGCATGGGGAGGGGACTTTAATGTCACCCTAGATCCATCATTAGACCGGTCACATCCACAACCCCACCATTACTCCAATGCCCATAGTACCCTCAATCACATTGTAACAGACTATGGCCTTGTAGATGCCTGGCGTAGCCTTCACCCGCTGCACAAAGAAGGTACCCACTTCTCCACTGCCCATTCCTCCTGGTCCCGAATAAACAAGTGGCTCATTTCCAGAGGCCTCATCCCGTGGCTGCTCCGTGCCTCCCATTTGCTGCGCACCTACTCTGATCACGCTCCCGTTCTACTCAAGCTAGCACCCCCTTATGAAGAATCCCCATACCTATCTTGGCGCCTACCTGTGCAAGCCCTGCTAGTCCCTGTATTTAAGGCCGAGCTCGAACAAGAAATCGAGGATTTCTTCCCTCACAATGAGAACTCAGTTACACAATACTCCACGATATGGGAAGCCTTCAAAGTCACCGTGCGCGGAATTTGCATCGCCAAAAGTGGGGGGATTTTAAGAGCCATCCGATCCATACTCTGTAAAATAGAGGGTGAACTTAAACACACTGAGGACCAGATGCAGGCCACACCGACCCCCGAGCTACAAAAGCAGCTACGGGAACACCTCACTGACTACCAGGAGACAGCTGAACGGGAATGCAAATTCAGAGGTAAATATTTTCAAGCTCACCGTTATGGGGAGGGTGAGAGACCGGGCAAAGCTCTGGGGGCCCTGGTTCGTCCTCCTAGATTTTCCAAAACCATACTTGAAATTTCTGATGAGGAAGGGCACATGCACAGGGACACAGCTGACATTGCTGCCATTTTCAAACGATTTTACAGCACTCTGTACACCTCACATGGAACACATCCCGTCGACTTCAACCCTTTGTTTGATGACACCGCAATCGCTTGGCTTGGGGACAACCAGAGGGAGTTTCTCCTTGCGCATCACAAAGAATACGAGATTATTACCGCCATAATGCAGTTACCGTCTGGCAAATTCCCCGGCCCAGACGGCCTCCCCGCCGAATTTTACAAAACGTTTCGCCACACACTCATTCCCGTCCTACGACATGTCTATGAGGTGGCCAGGGAGACGGGTATATTCTGCCAATCTATGCGGGAGGCGCTCATAATCTCCTTACACAAACCGGGAAAACTGCCTGCGCAGTGCAACTCCTACAGGCCCCTCTCCCTCATCAATGTAGATGCTAAAATATTAGCAAAATTAATTGTGAATCGCATCAGCCCCCTCATTGCGGCCCTGGTCCTCCCCGACCAGTCGGGGTTCATACCCAGTAGAGGCACCTCCCATAACCTTCGGACCCTATTCGCTGTCCTCCAAAACATTCATCCTGACATGAACGCAGTGGCTGTCTTCCTTGACTCCACCAAGGCGTTTGATTCCTTCGAATGGGACTATTTGGCATTTGTCCTTCAGCGCTTGGGCTTTTCTGCCCCCATTCTGGCGTGGATTAATTTACTCTACACGGATGTACAGGCCAGTGTTCTGATCAACAGGACCAGGTCATCCCCCTTCGCCGTAGCCAGAGGTACCAGGCAGGGATGCCCACTGTCCCCTATCCTTTTCGCCCTAGCCATTGAGCCCCTGGCCGCTAAGGTCTGCCAACATTATCGTGAATACGCCCTCATTTACCCCGAACGACAGCTCCTAATCTCCCTGTATGCTGACGACCTCACTCTATATCTGCGTAATCCAGAAGACAGCCTTAACCCCATTCTACGGCTGCTCATCCTCTTTGGACACCTCTTAGGCTCCAACATCAACTGGGGAAATCCCAAATCTTTCCTCTAACTGACACAACTCCACTGTTCACCCCAGACCGCATATTTAAGTGCGCCTGCCATCCCGCGTCGACTCGCATTCTCCACTGTAGATTGCACTACCAGCGATTGGCACGACCTGGGCTGCCGCCTCCACATTACTATGTTATAGTCCCCCTTGCTGCATCTCTGAGGCCAGCTGGGCCTTCTAGTCATGCAGGAGGGCGGATGCTGCCATCTCCTCCGCAAGCTTGCGATTCAGACATGGGGTCAGCTGTATACAAAAAGCACATTTCGCACTAGTGAGGAATTCTTTGGCACTACCACGCCTCCCTCCCTGGAACGCTTTTACTACATCCGACTGAAACAGGATGTTTGGACCCTCACCCCGTGCTTTCCACAGGAACTTCCTACACTTGCTCCACTGCATAATCTCCTTCAGAAAGGCACCCCTGTGCGTGCCATTTCAATGCTCTACCGCACTACCCAAAAAGACTGCATGTATGACCCCCGTCAGGCTAGGACCCGCTGGGAGGAAGAACTAGACTCCATCGTCCACTATCGGTATCTACACCGTCTCTACTATACCCCGCTCGCCTGATGCACCTCCACCTTCGTAACACCAACCGCTGCGAGAGCTGTGGGAGGGAAGGGGCTGACTTCAGACATTTAGCTTGGGACTGTCCTCCCATTCGCAGTTATTGGACGGAGGTGTTGGGAGCGCTTGACCGAATGACAGGACTGCACATCCCGGAAGATCCGCTTGTTACACTGTTACACTATTAGGGTAAAACGAAGCATTGACCGCCTCACTGCAGAAATACATCTCTCTGGCACTCCTGCTCGCCAGGCGAAGGATAGCCTGCAGAAGGGGGCACATAAATTTAAAGTCTGGCTGAATAACCTAGTCTATTGTCAAGAACAGCTAACCACCTGAGCCGAACTCCTCCCGCCATCTTCCTGTCCTCGAGACATTTGGGCCCCCCTTCAGACATATCTCCTGGAGCAGGCCAATATCGCCGATTCAGCCACAGAACCTCAAACGGACAGTTGATGAGGTCCAAGGGTGACGAATGTGTTGTACCATAAACATCCTAATATGGTCCCGCAGATCGTAGTTAAGGTGGTCAAGCCTGTAAGTTTCGGGTTAACTAAGACACACTGCTCAGAACATTTTTGTACTGTATTGCTGGTCAACTTGCAATGCCAAAACATTAAGTGGAATTGGTTATTGTTGAATACTGTAACCTTAGCTAAAAATCAATAAAGAAATAATAAAATAAAAAAAGGATTCATTAGTGTGAATTCAAGGACCATCTTTTGGGTATCGTGATAGCATTAGATGGTGAGGTGTAAACCCCACACAACATAATATTCCACTTTCCTACACTGCCAGGCCAGGCCCTCACCAGACAGGAACAGAAGCAACCCCAGAGAAATTTCAACCTACTTGAGCCTTGTCACGGCAATGCAGCTGGAGTCCTGTGGCACAGTGAGCACAAGACCCACAGAGAAGCACACTCACTGCACTTAGGACGCCTACTGCAACAAACTTGCTGATAAAAGGACATTTGCACATGCACAAACATTTACAACTTATTTTACCATGCGTCTTACACCATTTGTTTTATTTTAAGTGAAGGACTAAGAACAAATACTGTTCTGTTTATAATGTCCTGTGCGTTGCATGCTGGAAGTAATATCTGTCATGATGTACAAGTTACTTACCTTAGGTAGTGCTAATTTGTGATAGAAACTAACCACAGATTCCTCACCTTTTGAATATTGCCCAAGCGTCTGACTGGATCCATAAATGTTTCTGAAGTATCTCTGCGCCCCAGTAGATAGATCTTACAGATCTGCATGGACACCGTCCTGCTTCAGAAAATGACATGGAGAGCCTATATAAGTGTCACTCATGAAGGATGACATCAGTTGCTTTGAGGCTGTCCGTGCCCCCAGAAGCAGAGCCCCAGTAGCAAATAACTTTAGTGAGACGGTTCCTAGACTTGGGATCTTGTTAATAGATATAGCCTAATTCACATAACGGGGAGGATGGAAGGGTCGGTGAGGAATCTGCAGTTAGAGCCTCTACCAGAAAGAATGCAACAGGAGGCAAGTAACTTGTTCTTCTGATAGAAACTTTTAACCTCAGATTCGTCACCTCTTGAATAGGTACTAAAGCAGCACCAAGTTGGAGATAGGTTTATGAATCCACTCAAACCAAAACGTTCTGTAGGACTGAGCAAGCGAAATGCAGCTCTTAGTGAACCTGGTTAGCCAGACAGTAGTGCTACATGAATGTATGGAGTGACACCCACATAGATGCCTGGCAGATGTCCATGACAGGAAATCCGCATGCCAATTCAATGGTAGCAGCTTTGGCTCTGGTGGAATGAGCACATAGCCCTTTTGGGGGATGCTTTTTGGCCAGTGCGTAACGGACCTTAATGCAGAGCACAATCCAGCAGGGTTTTGCCTTTTTTACTTTTTAAACTGCACTGAACCCCACGAAGAACTGATTGCCGAGCTGGTGTTCTCTGGAATGACCAATCTAAAAGCTAAGTGCTCTTTTGGGTCCTAGCGATGTAGTCTCTCATCTTTAGAGAGTGAGGCAGAGCAAAGAACATTGACAGGTGATATTTTAATCAACGTGGAACTGTCACAACTTTCTGCAAGAAGGATGATCATGTCCACTGAGTCAGCTAGTCCAGAAAGAAAGAGGTTCATGGTGGGTTGTCACAAAGCTTGAACCTCAATCATTCACTGCACCAATGCTATGGCAATGAGGAACACTGCCTTGAAGGTGAGATGGTGCAAGCGACAGCTGTGAAGCGACTCAATGAGAATGCACATCAAATATGTGAGGACCAAGTTAAAGTCCCACTGCGGCATGACAAAAGGAGAGGGCGGAAACAGATGTTGTAGGCCATTCAAAAAATTTATCACAACGGCTGAATTAAATGAGAGCTCGTATGGCAACTGTAAAAAATCCAAAAGAGCCAAAAGGTACCTTTTAACTGTACTCGGAGCAAAGCCTTACAGGGCAAGGGGCAAAAACAACAAAACGTCAGATACCTTTGCCTGAAGGGGGGTAAATCTGGAGTGTATCACACCAAGCGAAACATTTGTCTTAATGACAGCCGTGTACTGTTTTTGTTGAGGGACACCTGGCTGCCAAGATTACACCAACCACTTCCGGAGGAAGGTCGAAGGTGTTCAACTGTCACTGTTCACTCTACAAGCATGAAATTGGAGATTGTGAATTCCCAGGTGCAGAACTCTGCCCCATTGCTGCAACAGCAGCTCTTCCCAGAGAGGGCAGTCTGATTGGACGACGGATGCTCATACCCAGGAGATATGGAAACCATACTCTTGGTGCTGAATACGACGCCACTAGGATAATATGGGCCAGGTCGGGCCTGATCTTCAGAACTCTGGGCAGAAGATGTATACACAGGAAGGCATACAGAAGTCCCAAGTCCCAGTCTAGGGAGAAAATGTGCCCTAGCAAGAGACACCTTCGAAATTCCAAAGTGCAGGATTGTTCACTCCCTGTGGTGGCAAAGAGATCGAGCCAACGTTCTTCCCATTCAAGGAAGAAACCTTGCGCCACTTCCAGGTACAACTACTACTCATGATTCGCTAAGTGTTGGTGACTGAGTTTGTCCACACTGGCATTGAAAGATCCTGCCAGGGGGTTCAGCACCAGGAAAATTCTTTGATGGTCTCCTGGCACAAGATCCATGACCCCACCCTGCCATGTTTGTTGCAATACCACATTGTAGTGGTGTTTTCCGTGACCACTAGCACCATTCTACCTTTGATGGATGGAAGAAAGGCTGGCTTTCAATGCTTAGTGGATGGCTCTCAACTCCAGAAAGATAATCTGGAGCCTGGACTTTGCTGGAGACAAGAGGCCTCTGATCTCCACCTCTCCCAGGTGGCCGACCAAACCCTGAAGTGATGCACCAGTCACCACTGTAAGCTCTGAGTGAGCTAGAAAGAGAGGTGTGCTACTGACCCAATCGCTGCTCATTATCCACCATGGCATATTTTTTTGCAGTCCCCTCTGAAATATGGATATGGTCGGAGAAGGTCTCCTTGATGTTGGGCCCACAGAGACTTCAGATACAACTGCACAGCCCACATATGCCACCTGGCTTGTTTGACCAGCAAGATGCTGGAGGTCATCAGTCCCAGCAGCCTCACAGTTGACCTCATTGAAATCCAGGACCGAGGCTGAAAGATCGGAATCACAGCCTGAATGTAGGGACTCTTTTCGCGAGGTAAAGACACAAAACAGGACTATATTCAAAGCTCAGTTGAAGGGTAGCATCTGAGTTGAGTATGTCTTCAGCACCATGATATTGAACCCCAAAGATGATGCAAAAAGTGACCAAAGGCAAGTCCGTCTGCCTGGACTAGCCCCGCTCCTAATAATCCCCATCTCTACACCGGAATGACTCTCCGCTCACTCAACCCAGGCTGCCCTTCAATCTGCTGCTGCCCTTCCACACCCCACTCTACAGGTGGACCCTTAACATGCACCCATTGCTACTTCACCTGCAACAGCACACCCACACATGCCCCATGCATCAACACTTTATCCGCCCACTCAGGCAAACTCACAATGCACCAAACACCTCAACAACCACTCGCGTGCATGCTTCACAACAACCGCTCGCTCAGAAAACACGCAACCGAGATCTGGGATCTCCTCAGCAACAGCATGCCAGACCTGTTCTTCCTTATGGTAACATGGCTCAACCATGCGTCAGCACCAGACATCACTGTGGCCATCATAGACGGTTACAAGATCACACGCCAGGACCGCCTTCACAAGCCAGTAGGACACCACAAGGACCCCATCAAAGGCAGCACATCCACGGATATATACACCCTCTTCATGGAACACTTGCACTTCTGTCTACAAAAAAACAGCTTCACTCTGAAAGGCACCCTTGCATATCGACCACCTGGACCACAAACCAACTTCAGCGACTTCATTTCAGACTTTATTGCTCCCCTCACTATCAACTCCAAGGACTTCGTACTATTCGGCAACTTCGATTTCCACCTCTTGGACCCTATGGACCCCTGCTTCACAGCCCATTTTATAAGCCTGAAAAACATCAGACTCACCCAGCTCATCATAGACCCACTCACATCGCAGGACATACAATGGACCCAATCTTTGTCACCAACAAGAGGATCACCTACAACTCAGCCTTACCACTGACACGGACCAACCACTCCATCATACACTTCCAAATCCTCATACCTCAAGTCAGCACTCTCACCAGCATCAGCATACCCACCCGGAACTCAAACAAAATAGAAGATGACTGGCCCTCAAATCGGAACAACCCAACATCACCTTCAACCTCGACGAGGACATCACCAACTTCAACGAATGGAGACTCCATCCCACCCATCAAAAGCAACAAATAACGAAGAAAAAACAAACAAACCAGCTGGTATATAGATGACCTACGGGAATCTAAACCCCACTGCAAGCAACTAGAAAGGAAACGGAGATCCTTATTCAAACGCCAGAACCGCCTATAAGGCCGAACTCTGACGCTACCACCAACCCCCGCGAGACACCAAAAGAAGGGCACTAATCGAATGTGTAAACACGAGCTCCAACAGCTGCAAGGAGCTTGTCAAAGAATTCACCAGCCCTGAGGCCAGAGTCGACACCATCACAGGCAATCTGCAATAACTTATCCAACTTCCTCCACAGCAAAATATAAAAGACCCCAAAGACCGCAACCAGCCAAGGCAAACACCTGACTGAATGGAAAACACTCTCCGAAGACACTAGAGCGATCATGAAACCGGCACACTCGGGCCCCCACACAGCCATCTTCACCCATATCAACACCTCCATTAAATCCACCACCATCACAGTACACTGGAAACATGCAGCAGTCAACATCCTCCTCAAAAACCCACCGACCAACCCCAGTGAACTGAGCAACTTCCAACTCATCCCTGCTCCCATACCCAGCTACAGTGAGAGAGAAGGCTATCACAAAACAACTCACCAACCACCTTGAATGCCACAGCCTAATGGACCACACCCAATTATGCTTCCGGAGCAACCACAGCACAGAAACAGCATTGATTACAGCCATAGACAAAAAAAATCTACTCGCCCACTCAATGTCGAGTTAGATTTTATCAGGTCCATCTATTTTTAGAACCTACTAGTTCATTCTGGTGAGTGAACTCAAGCTGGAAGGGAAATGGTGTTCTGTTCATTCAGAAAGTGAATGAGCAATAAAGATGTCATTAAATCTTGTTTTTATCTTGACACATTTGCAGTCTGTTAAAAGAAAGAGGTCAAATGTCAGTTTGTCTTTTTACTAATTGCTGCTTGGAAAATGAAGTTTTTTTTTTACTTGCTCTTACTATAGTTAGGGGTTTTGTCAAGTGAGCTGTCTGAAAATGTCATTTTTTTTCTTAACACATAACATTTAAAGTAAGCCTGTAAGTGGCTAGTACACATATTTCAAAAAATATCAGGAATTATGAAAGCATATTTATTTGTAAATAAGAAGTGTGATGCAAACAAAGATTTAAATAGGAGCAAAACAATTCAGAACACTGTACTTGGTCATATATATAAGTATGCAGAAATTTGATTTCCAAAATTGTTTGTACATTATATAATTTGATCAGTAATACCACGTCAGTGGGAATTTTTGGGGCCCCTTCAATGTAAAATCTGCTGATTGCAAATAGTGTGCTACCACTTCATGCTTTAGTTATGCATTTAATAAAAAGTGATTGTTTTTAAACATGATTTGAGGAGCATTCCTGCCCCCGCCCTGATGACAATGCTGTTAAACAACTAAAAGGCAAGTCAGGGGTCATGTGTATCCTATATGTGGCTAGATTTGTACTGTATATGGAACAAACGTTTGGTCTATTAAATCAAACAAATGAGTTTATTTTACAGCAGATATGCTGAACTCCCATATTTGAAGGTGCTATCATATGTGATAATGAAGAAAATGGTGGCTCAGTGAATTAAAATATTTGCCCTGGATCACATTTTTTTAAACCAGTTTATGGGTAAAGAGCATTCCAACTAGGTCGAGTAGATTATTTAAGTCACTAGACCTGGAGGTCTAGTAACAATTTTATGATTTTTTGAGGCCTGATTTACACAATACTAGACTGTGGAGAAACCGCAGCTCTCATCCTACTCAGCTCTCCACTGCCTTTGATACAGTCTCCCACCAAACACTCATCTGAAGATTGCACAACAGAGGCATCCCAGGACCGACCCTCAACTGGATAAGCTCCTTAACAGGAAGGACACAGTGAGTTAGACTACCACTCTACACATTGGAACCCAAGAATCTGATCAGCAAGTCCCCCAGAGTTCACTGTTCAGCCAAACCCTGTTCAACATCTACATGACACCGACTGCTAACATCATGAGGTCAAAAGGCATCTCCATCATATCCTACGTAGATGACACCCAGTTCATCCTTTCTCAGACAGACAAGTCCACCACCACCAGAACAAACATCTACAACTGCATGATCAACGTAGCAGAATGGATGAGATCTAACTGCCTCAAACTCAACTCCGACAAGACAAAAGTGCTGATCTTTGGGAACAAGCACTCTCTTTGGAACTCCCCCTGGTTGCCATCTGAGTTCGGACACACCCATGCCAAACAACCATGGCAGAAACCTGGGAATCATTCTGAACAACATGCTCAACATGATGGCATATATCAAAGTGGTCAGCCCCTCCTTCTTCCAAATTCCCCACAAGATCTTCAAATGGCTATCTTGGAACACCACAAGCATTGCCGTATAAGCACTCATCACAACCAGATTAGACCACAGCAACGCACTATATGCCTGGCTCTACAGCCATCAACTCCACTGACTTCAGACCATCCAGTACACCGAAGCAACACTTATGCTTGACGTCCCATGATGCACCCACATCACACCACAACTCAGAGAGGTCCACTGGCTCCCCATACACAAACGCTGCCAATTCAAACTCCTCACGCATGCATTCAAGGCACTGCACAATATCGCCCCAACACATCTGAACAACCGCCTTCACTTCCACCAACCCACCAGGCAGCTATGCTCAGCCTCTCTCTCACTTACACTAATGCCCCGCATCCGTAAAAGCAGAATGGGAGGCCTAGCATTTTTCTACATCGCACCTTAGACCAAGAAAGACCACCCTTAACACATCAGGGCATACACTTCATGAATTCCGCAAGAAGCTGAAGACATGTCTCTTAGACTTACTTACCGGGGCTGACACCCACCACCATCAGTCTTACTTCTATATGCCTGCCCCAGCGCCTGGCTACTCTCACAGGTGATTAGTCACGCTAGGCAAATCCACATAACACAACACCGGCGGTTCGCCATAGTCTGGTGTTAGTTGAGGACCTTCTAGAGCGAGGCTGTCTTCAACAGCCAGTTGACAAATTAGGGGAAGACTGGGACACTTGAGCTTCTACAGTGTGCAGGTATCACTACCTTCACTTCCATGAACACCCTAGGGGCAGTAGCGAGACCAAAGTGGAACAGAACAAACTGAAAATGCTCCTGTCCCACCACGAACGCATGTAGCGTTTATGTGCCTGCAGGACGGGAATATGTAAATAGGTGTCCTGCAGATTCAATGCCACTATCTAGTCTCCAAGGTTGAGACAAGTCCTGGGCCAGGGTGAGCATCTTGAATTTGTCCTTCCATAGAAAGGAGTTGGGAAAGACCAGATCTAAAATAGGATGAAGGCCTATGTCTTCTTTTGGCACTAGAAAGAAGCAGGAATAACAATCACGACCCACTTTTGGTGCAGGCAACCTCTTGAGTCCCTTTGACCAAATGGTTTGCACTTCCTGCCGAAAGAATGACATATGATTCTCCAGCAGTCATTCTGGGGATGGACAGAAGGTGCAGCGGAGTGGCTATGCAGTACAAGAGTTATCCATTCCGGATAATTTGCAGGATCCACCTGTCTGGTTATTGCTTGCCAACTCGGTAAGAATGGTTGGATCATGTCTACAACCAGGTGGCTGTGCTCCACTAATGGTATGCTAAAGGGATTTCGCAGGTGAGGACGCGAGTGGTCAGAGGATGGGGGAGAAACCGTTGACTCACAGGCACGCTGTTCCTCGCCACAGTGTCACAGTTTGTCTTGGCCGCAAAAATGCTGGGCACCTTGCTGAGGTTGAAGTGGCTGTCAGTATGTGGTACCTCTGCCGAAACCGCGAAAGGAATGGTGGGGCTAATGTGGCTGACAAAGCACAGCAGATAAGCCCAGGGAGTGCGCTGTGGCCCTGCTCGCTAAAGCACTCCAGAGCAGAATCTACCTTGTCCCCAAAAACATGAGTCCCATAAAATGGCATGCCCATAATAGACAAAGGGACATCGCTCGAAAAACCTGTCAATCACAGCCAAGCTTTGCGACGAATGGGGACACTGTAACAAAATGGATTGGCCAGTGAACTTCATGGTGTTCAGGCCATAACCAATTGTGAAATTAGTGGGATCGCTGCTGTCCTGTATTTCTGGGGTTAGGACAGAGCAAAGGTTTTTCTGGAACACCTGGGAGGACTTGAGCAATGGAATCCCAGAGGGCATGGGAATAGCAAGTGACAGAGCAGAGCTACATAGAAGTGAATATCCTGTGCGTCGACATCAGTTTCTTGCTTTACTTTTTCTGCACCCTCTGATGCAGAGCACAAAGAATTGTCGGTACCAGTGCGCAGATACCCAATTTGGAACGTTTTAGTAGTAAAAATGGACCACTCCATAGAAAGGAAAGATGGAAGGGTAGAGAGGAATCTGCAGTTATATATACAATATCCAGCAGTAAGAGCAATACCAAAGGTAACTAACTTGTACTTCTGATGGTTACTTCTAACCGCACATTCCACACCTTTAGAATAGATACCAAAGCAGTACCTACTACTGTTAGAGGATCTATGGATTGGTCTCAGAGAAAAACTTCATGTAGGACTGAATGCATGAAAGGCCCTTCTCATCGAACATGGCTGTCGAGACAGTGCGTCATGAATGTGTGCATCGACACTCACATTGCAGCCTGTCAGATGTCATGCACAGACACTCTGTATGCCAATGGAGTGGTAGCAGCCTTGGCCCTGGTAGAGTAAGCCCTCAGTCCTCCCGGAGGCTGCTTCTTGGCCAGTGATGAGCAGACCTTAATACACAGGACTATCCACATTGACAAAAACCTTTTGTGCACCTCCTTACCTTTCTTTGCCCCCAGAGAGCCCCACAAAAAAGCTGATCATCCACCCAAGGTATTTGGTGAGATCGATGTAAAAGCTTAAAGCGCTTTTGGGGACCAGCGAAGAAGTCTCTCCTCTTCTTTCAAAGCATGAGCTGAAGAAAAAGTTTTGGGAGGGTGATGGAGTGCCCAATGTGAAAAGGAGTCACTACTTTTGGCAAAAAGGCTGCTCTGGTCCTCAACATTAGTTTATCTGGAACAAATGTGGTGTAGGGTGGCTGCACTGAGATCCTGGAGCTCATTCAAGGGAAGACCTGAAACGACTGCTATGAGGAAGGCAGTTTTAAGAGTCAGAAGGTGCAATGTGAATCTGTGCAATAGCTCTAAGTAGGTGTACACTAGAAAAGTCTGGACCAAAATTAAGATCCCACTGTGGCATCATAAATGGTTTGGGAACATGTGTACGAAACCTTGGTTTAAATCACCGGTTATGATTTTTTTTTTTTTTTTACAGACTGTTGGTCCACAAAACATAAAAATGCAAAAGGGCCAACAAATAACCTTTAATAGTACCCACTGCATACCTTGCTGGGCCAAAGCCAAAACAAACAATAAAACATCCAACAGTCACAAGGAAGGAGGTATCTTTGGGTTATTAAGGTATAATTCTATAAGTGTTTATTTGAATTGGGTGGTCACTCCATGAATGTACATGTAAATATGTTTTCTTTGTATTTTCACAGATATTCCCCTGATAAAGAGACGTTAGTACTGAAATGCATTGGGCTGTTTGAGTTTTGTTTATTTCAATGATATGAAAATTCAATTGTTAGTTGTTCAACAAGGCTGATATCTACAGAAATGAATGTAATAATTTGTAATAATGCAAGATTTTCTTGATTGAAAATATTCAGATTTGCATTAAAAATAATGTGAGAAATGCTAAAATATTTTATTGTGAATTTATGGTAAATATATGTATATACTTTATATAGTGTGCACCTCTGTGTAGGTAGCCAGTTGGCTGCTGGCCCCAGTTTTTCTTGTATTCAGAATATGGGCATAAAGCTCCACCCACTTTCTGCCCAACTTATTAATTGGCTCCTGTCCTTTGTAAATGGTGGCTTTTCATTGGTCAATAGGCTTAGTAGTCCCTCCTTAGTATCGCCTTGTTTCTTCTTGAATCCTCCCATGAGGACCTCCCCGTTACATGTGTTGTTACTCCCTAGGTTTTAATTACAGCCTCAAGGCACTTTTTTCTTAAAAGGCTTCAGGCAGGACACACACTTGGTCCTAAGCTAGGCTGGCAGTGGTTATTTCACTCACTAGAACATCTCACATTTATATAAGACCGTTTATAAATTTGCCTTTATCAGCTCCACACATAGTACAACCTAATCCGAAATTAATGTAATAATTCTTTTGTCACATTAAAAAGCTACTGATTGTATATATGGACATAGCTGTTTGAATTTACCCGTAGCACTGTCTTCCATGCAATGCATTATGGGTAGCGTGGATTTACCATATCTTCTGTAGGGTGCAGTACCATATATGACCAAAATAGGTACCCTTTTGGCCACATATGGTACTGCACCCTGCAACATGTGTAGGTAAAAAAACACTCCCATTTATAAAGACAATAACTCCAACTTTGTAGACATGCAGTGCTTGTGACTTGCTCACTAGTGACCTCTAGGTGCAGCTTGCGGTACTGCACCGAGACATGCAGTGCTGGTGCCTCACTCACTAGGGACCTCTAGGAGCAGCTTGCGGTACTGCACCGAGACATGCAGTGCTGGTGCTTTGTTCACTAGAGACCTCTAGGAGCAGCATGCGGTACTGCACCAAGACATGCTGTTCTGGTGCCTTCCTCACTAGGGACCTCTAGGAGCAGCTTGCGGTACTCCACCTAGACATGCAGTGCTGGTGCCTTGCTCACTAGGGACCTCTAGGAGCAGCTTGCGGTACTGCAACTAGACATGCAGTGATGGTGCCTTGCTCACTAGGGACCTCTAGGAGCAGTTTGCAGTACTGCACTTGGACATACAATGCTGGTTTCTGGCTCACTACGCAAGCATTTGCAATGCACTAGGTCTCGCATTACTGAAAGTTTGAGCTATTGGCGAGACCTATTGCATTGAAAATGCTTAAGATGTAGCCTTCTTTCTACAATGAAAACATTGGTAAATATATCCACTAAACAAGTGTATATTTGATTATTACAATTTCTGATGGGTAATTCTAACTGCAGATTCTTCACCTTTAGAATATTCCAATGGCCAGACTGGATCCAGAATTTTTTTTCAGCAGTGCTCCTGCATGCCACTAATTGGGACCGTGTGGCTATACGTTGGCTTCATTCTGCCCCGGACGTGATGGAGCCGAGCCACATATAAATGCAACCCCGGTGCCCTGATGTCCATTTCTTTCTATCCACACTTTTGAGCGTGGATCAGGAGCTGTGCTCCCTTTTTTTTTTTGAAACTGTTTTCAAAGACTTTTCAAAATTTTAATCCTGTATGCTGAGGAATGTTGTATTTACTGAAAACTACAAGGTTCAAACGATTCCATGACTTGTTTAAAACAGATGCCGGTTACAGTCCCACACTAGGTGTGCTTATGGTGTCTGGATTTGTGACACAGAACTCAAAGTCACTCAATGAGTGTGCATCCAAAGGCGATCCAGCGGGACTGTGGGGTGAAGTGGTATAGCACTGAACATCGTGAGAAATCACAAATCTCGTGTAAATACCACTCTAAGTTGAGGGTGCAGACCCGGTGCTGCTCTCAAGGCCGATTCGCTTCTCGGTCAAAATAATCGGGTAATTGAATCTTACGTCAAAGTGGAAACACAAGAAGGTGAAGTGAGCCTTCTATCCAATCCTTGTTCACAAAAGTAATGGTTGCCTCACATCTTTGAAGGTTGGTAGTGGTGGAGTACAGAGAACTCTAGTTTCCATCAGAAACCTGGCTCTACATACATTTCTTGGAGCTGTGGGCCATCCACTTGGCATTGAAAGCCTTCCTGCCATCCTTCGAGGGAAAGTTGGTGCTGATTCAAACAGACACCACCATCGCCATGTGGTACTGCAATAAGCAGGACAGAGTGGGAAATGGGTCCTGTGCCAAGAAGCACTGTGCCTCTGGAGGTGGCTGGGAGATCAGGGCATCTTCCTGTTCGTGAATCACATGGGGGGGGATCTTAAAATACCATTGTAGACGAGCTCAGCTGGTGACGTCTGGCAGATCCCAAGTTATTGCATCCTGAGTTGGCACCGGGCATCATCCAGCGGTGGGGAGAACCCTGGCTAGATCTTTTTGCCACTGTCAGGAACTCTCTCTAGGAAATGCATAGAACCTAGAGTGGCACATCGGACACCTGTACGCCTTTCTTCCTCTGTCTCTCCTGCATCAAGTTCTGAAGATCAAGTCATTCTAGTGGCTCCGGATTGGGCCAGGAGAGCCGGATACCCAGAACCTCTTGGCATGAGCATCTGTACTGTAATCAGATTATCGTTTCAGGAGGACCTTCTATCACAGTAGAATGGCCGGATTTTGCATCTAAACCTTCACAGTCTACACCTACTTGCATGGAGTTTGAGCGGCAGCTGTTGACTGCATTTGTTCTACCACGTGAGATAGTAGATGTCATCCTCGCTGCTATGAGTTCCATGAGATAAGAATCATTGAGGTGTGCATGGTCTACAACAAAATTCTATCCTGAATACAGCATGACTCGAAGAGACAGCGCAAGCGCTGCCTAGGCGAGACCTAAAATGGGTCGAACCTTAAAATCATCCATTTTTGTAAAGCTTCATGTGCCCAAGAAGATGGGAAGTGTTTACACAGGCAAAAGCAATTATCAAAAGAAGCCAAATAAAGGTTCTCCTCTTTTAACCCTTTCGATGCTCATGACGGAGCGGTTCCATCATGAGCAGCGGTTGGGCTGTGCTCATGACGGAACCGCTCCGTCATGAGCACAACCCCTGGGGCATCAATCTTGCCCCCACAGTGGGGGATGGCAGGGGTAGAGTGATGGCAGCGGAAGAGTTTCCGATGCCACCCCGACCCCCCCACGCTTCCCCATGACGTCAGCACGCACCGACGTCATCAGGAAGAGCTGGGACGCCTGGAAGCCATTTGCTTCCAGGCATCCCAGCAGGAGGAGGTAGGTTTTGGTGTCCGGTGGGGCTGGGGGGATTTCTTAAAGTATTGAGGCATCGGGGGAGAGGAAAGAGTAATTCCTCTCCCCCGGTGTCTCAATACAGGGCATTCCTGCAGCACGATCTCACACAGCGTCACAATCGTGCTGCAGGAATGACCCCACTAGGCACCAGGGATGCTTTTTTCTTTAAAAGGACGTGACCCCTTGGGCAAGGGTCACTTCTTTAAGGGGGCAAATGTTTTAAAGACTTTTCTGCCCCCCCTGGGGCCAGATCGCCCAGAGGAGACAGAAAAACCCACTAGAGCCAGGGATCTTTATTTTTAAAAACGGAAGCGACCCCTTGGGGAAGGGTCGCTTCCAGGCCTCATTTTTAAAAAAATGTGTACTCTGGACCCCCCCCCGGGGGCAGATCAGCTCGTGTATTTGGCATTTCTGCCCCCAGGGGGGTCAGAATATCCCACTAGACACCAGGGAGTCCTTGTTTTAGGTAAAGCTTCCTTAAGGGGCACATTTTTTTAAAGTCTTTTCTGCCCCCCCTGGGGACTGTTTGCCTTGGTTTTTTGGTGTTTCTGGCCCCGGGGGGGGGGGGGGCAGAAAAGCCCACTAGAGCCAGGGATCTTTTTTTTAAAAAAATGGAAGCGACCCCTTGCGGAAGGGTCGCTTCCAGGGCCCTCATTTTTTTTTTTTAATGTGTATTCTGCCTCCCCCACCCCCCCGGGGGCTGATCGGCCTGTGTATTTGGCTTCTGCCCCTGGGGGGGCAGAATACCCCACTAGACACCAGGGACATATTAAAATGGAAGCGACCCCTTGGGCAAGGGTCGCTCCCAGGGGGCAGATTTTTTTTAATAAGTTTGGTTATTGTTATTTCTGCCCCTCCTGTGGACAGATCTACCCCTTTTTTGTGGCCTTTTTGCCCTAGGCAGGAAAGGGGGCAGAAAACCCTACTAGGCACCAGGGATTTATTTCTTTTGCAAGGGGGCATATTTCTGTCTGCTGTTTTCTGCCCCGTCCTCAGACAAGCTCACCCGATCCCTTGGGCAAGTTCACCCCCATTTTTGCACAGCCCTATTAGAAGGCCCATCTGGCAGATTGACCAATTGGGTAGTGACAGTGTGTTATAATGTTAATTCTTTTATTTTTTGTGAATTTCAATTGTAATGCTTTTTTTCTCCCTTTTTGTTCTAGTTGAAAGCTTTTGCTCTTTAGACTGTTCCAGGTTGCGGCTTTGTTACTTTTGGTTCTGCTGTTTGTGTAATTGCTTGTGTTTGGTAAGAGACTTTTTTTGTACAATGAAATCTTTTTAATTTCTCTGCATTAATGTGTTTTTTGCAAATGATGTAAGAATTGCAGTATGTTTGGCTTCTGTTCTTTGAGTGTCAAAAACTTTTTGCATTTGTGCTCGATGTGCATTTTGTTGTTTTGTAATTGTTTTTTTTTTTTTCTAGTGGGATATCGTTTTTGCGGTCTCTCTGCGGAGTAGGTGCTGGTGAGTGTAGCAGTCTCTTGCAAGTGAATCGTATAGTTTTTGAGTATATTGATCTTTGTGATAAAGTCACACATTTGTTTTACTTACTTATTTTGCAGAGTGTTGGTTGTTGTTGACTTGTTTGTGCAGTTTCCTTTCTTAGTAAGGATAATGGCTAGCCGCAGGATTACTGCTCAGCAGGTTGTTGGTATGCTTTTTGAGTCTTCCTCTGACCATGGTCCAGAGACTAACTCTGATTCTGAGGCAGAAGTGGGAAGGGAAGATTCAGGCAGTGTGTTTTCTCTCCACATAGCATCATCGGATGATGAAGCTACTCTCAGTGCGGATGAAGCTACTCTTAGTGCGGATGAAGTGCCTGTGTTAGAGGAGGACAATGATGTGCCGATAGAGCGGCAAAAGGCATCTGGGCTACAGCCTGGGGGCTGCAAGGCTTCCCGTTGGTGTAGTGCAGCAAGAGGCATCTGGGCTGCAGCCTGGGGCTGCAAGGCTTCCCGTTGGTGTAGTGCGGCAACAGGCATCTGGGGCTGCAAGGCTTCCCGTTGGTGTAGTGCGGCAACAGGCATCTGGGGCTGCAAGGCTTCCCGTTGGTGTAGTGTGGCAAGAGGCATCTGAACTGCAGCCTGGGGCTGCAAGGCTTCCCGTTGAAAGTGCGGATGTCTGGGTTGCCCGAAGGATGGTGCAGCCGGCATTGCCAGACTTTACTGGTGTTCCAGGGTGTAGAGTAAATACTGAAAACTTTTTGCCAATACATTTTTTTCAGTTGTTTATGGATGATGTATTTTTGGCAGAGATTGTTGAGCAGACTAATTTGTATGCTGAACAGTTTTTGAGGAACAACAGTGCCAGCCTTAAGCCCCACTCTAGAGCTACCCGGTGGACTCCCACAAATCTGGATGAGATGAAGAAGTTCTTGGGTTTAACTTTTTTGATCGGCTTGCTAAGGAAGCCATCAATGTCTTCATATTGGTCTACTAGTCCCTTGATGGCAACTGCTATATTTCCGGCAGTCATGAGTCGTGATTGGTATTTGCTTCTGCTTCGGATGATGCATGTTGTCGATAATGGTTTAGCGTTGCCATGAGATCACCTTGATTGTCTTTTTAAGATAAGGCCTGTCCTTGCTCACTTTGTTGATCGATTTTCTGAGATCTATGCTCCAGGGAAAGAAATAGCAGTGGATGAGTCTTTGGTGTTGTTCAAGGGCCGCTTGGTTTTTAGGCAATACATTCCTAGTAAGAGGGCACGCTATGGAATTAAGCTGTAAATGCTGTGTGACAGTAGGACTGGATATGTCTCTAATTTCAGGGTGTAAACCGGTAAGGAATCCAGGATTAACCCCCCTGGTTGTCCGACCACTTTTGGAGTGACTGAGAAAATTGTGTGGGAACTTGGTAGAGGATTTTTCTAACAAAGGCCACCATTTATATGTAGATAACATCTACACTGGTGTGCGGTTGTTCAGGGAATTGGCCAAACTGGACACTGTTGCTTGTGGCACAATCCGCTCTAACCGTAAAGGTTTCCCAAAAGAACTTGTTTGTCAAAAGCTTGTGCAGGGACAGTGCAGTGCGTTGCGTTGCGAGGAGCTTCTAGCTGTGAAGTTTTCAGACAGGAGAGATGTCTACATGCTGACTGCCATCCATGATGAAAGCACTTCACCTGTGACTGTTTGGGGTCAGGTTGCTGAAGTGCGCAAACCTGTGTGCATTTTAGGCTATAATAGGCACATGGGTGGTGTTGACGGAGTAATCAGATGTTGAAACCTTACGCTGCTCTTTGTAAGGCTTACATTTGGTACAAGAAGTTGGCTATCCATCTTTTCCACTTGGCAACCTTTAATGCTTTTGTTGTGTTCCAGGATTCTTGTCCTGAGTCAAAGATGACTTTTGCTATGTTTCAGGAGTCTGTAATAAGCAGCCTTGTTTTAGTGGAACAGGCAAGTGTTCCTAGAGTTGGAGTGGTGGAGAATGTTGCTAGATTGAAAGATCGCCACTTTCCTGATCACATTCCTCCCACACCCTTAAAAGACTTTTCCAGTAGGAGATGTAGAGTCTGTTGGCGAAGAGTTATGCGGAAGGAGACTCGTATGTACTGCTGGGCTGTGTGTGCCTGCTTGTTTTAAAATGTACCACACGCAAAATAATTTATGGGAGCATCCATGACTGGTAAAGTGACCTGCCTGGCCTCTATTGTTTAAAAATTTTTGATCAGTTTCAAGGTTGGCATTTGTGTAGTGTATTTAGTTTCAGTTTTTGTGTTAGTAGATTTGTATCTATTTGCAATTTGTTTGCGTTTTCTTATTTATATAAAAAAAATCCTAAATGTGATGGCGGTGTGGGTGGACTGGCGCTTGGCTGGCAGTGTGGTGTGCGTGGACTGGCGCATGGCTGACGGTGTGATGTGCGTGCACTGGCACTTGGCTGGCAGTGTGCGTGGACTGGCACTTGGCTGGCGGTGTGCGTGGACTGGCACTTGGCTGGCAGTGTGGTGTGCGTGGACTGGCGCATGGCTGACAGTGTGGTGTGCGTGCACCGGCACTTGGCTGGCAGTGTGCGTGGACTGGCACTTGGCTGGCGGTGTGTGTGGACTGGCGCTTGGCTGGCAGTGTGGTGTGCGTGGACTGGCGCATGGCTGGCGGTGTGTTTTTGTACTGGCACTTGGCTGGCGGTGTGAGTGGACTGGCACTTGGCTGGCAGTGTGCGAGTAGTGACTAGCTGCTGGTCACTACACACACTGCTAGCCAAACGCCACTCAACGCAATCCGTGAGCTGGTGTGGTTGCTGTGTCAGGAATGTGGGCGTGTGAAAGTGATGGGCCCCTGAATGGCGCTGTCTGCTGGTGTGAGTTTTGTAATGTGCTGGGCCCGTGGCTGGCGTTGTGAATGGTTTTGTATGTGTCCCATGTAAGAAAGGTGTGCAAATGGCCTGTAAAGAGGTTGGTGCCTTGTCGTGGCTTTACAGCTCACGAGCTGTGAGTCAATGGTTCAGTTTCTCGTCCTTTCAATTAACAGTGCATTTCATTTTTGTGAAATCTCTGGTTAATACAACTGTATATACTTAACCATCACTCACCCTCGTGCCAAATCCAACTAGTATGTGTGTGTGCTTGAGGAATAGATGGCTGTGCAGTAATCTTTGTCTGTTTTGTCTCTCTGCCAAGCTGTACATTTCATTTAAGAATAACCTAACAACTGTAGTTTTTGTCGTAAACTAAACACCCATGGGAGTGCATGGTGATGTCTCTCTTGTGGATCCCAACAGGTTATCTTACCCACAATGTCCTGCAAACCTCAAAATGTGACTGTGACATTTTCCTTGCATTATTGTGCCCGAGTTTTCACACGGCCGAAAGTAACAAATTTCCAAACCCCCTGCATTTCTCCAAGTATCCCAATAGAAATGGTACCTCACTTGTATGGGTGGGCCAAGTACCCGCGGCAGGGAAGGGCCCAAAACCTATTGATGTGACATCAAAATTACTTATCACAAACCAACCTGGTTTTGCAAGGGGGGTCCCATGAGTTTTTGGTCACGGGCTCGGCGACCATCTAGGGAAACCTACCTAACCCACACATTTCTGAAAACTAGACACCCGGGGGCTTCCAGGGAGGTATGGCTTGCGTGGATCCCCCCACGTTCCCTTACCCAGAATCCCCTGCAAACCTCAATTTTAGCTGAAAAAAATCATTTTTTTCACACATTTTTGT
The DNA here is from genome assembly GCF_964204655.1 of Triturus cristatus. Taxonomy (NCBI): domain Eukaryota; kingdom Metazoa; phylum Chordata; class Amphibia; order Caudata; family Salamandridae; genus Triturus; species Triturus cristatus. The sequence continues at coordinate 900,287,196 of NC_140589.1, read as the reverse complement.
GTGGGAGAGTTGTGGCATCACCGGGCTCACACAAATTTCCCACCACCCAGAGTTCCCCCAGGTCTCCCGATGAAAATGGTGCCTCACTTGTGTGGGAGGCCCTAGTACCCGCGACAGGGAAGGGCCCAAAACATTTTTTGATAGGCAATGTTGATGTTGCCTCCAAATGTTTTGAGTCCTTGCCACGGGTACTTGGGCCTCCCACACAAGTGAGGCACCATTTTTATCGGGAGACCTGGGGGAACGCTGGGTGGAGGGAAATTTGTGGGAGCCCGGTGATGCCACAACTTTCCCACACAAAAATGTGTGAAAAAAGTGATGTTTTCAGCTAAAATTGAGGTTTGCAGGGGATTCTGGGTAAGGAAACGTTGGGAGATCCACGCAAGCCATACCTCCCTGGAAGCCCCCGGGTGTCTAGTTTTCAGAGATGTGTGAGTTTGGTAGGTTTCCCTAGATGGCCGCCGAGCACGGGCCAAAAACTCAGGTGACCCCCCCCTTGCAAAACCAGGTGGTTTTGAGATAGGCAATTTTGATGTCACCTCACTAAGTTTTGGGCCCTTGCCTGTCGTGGGTACTTGGGCCTCCCACACAAGTGAGGCACCATTTTTATCGGGAGACCTGGGGGAACGCTGGATGGTGGGAAATTTGTGCGAGCCCGGTGATGCCACAACTTTTCCACACAAAAATGTGTGAAAAAAGTGTTTTTTTCAGCTAAAATTGAGGTTTGAAGGGAATTCTGGGTAAGGAAACTTTGGGGGATCCACGCAAGACATACCTCTCTGGAAGCCCCCGGGTGTCTAGTTTTAAAAAATGTATAGGTTTGCTAGGTTTCCATAGGTGCCGGCTGAGCTAGGGTTCAAAAACTACAGCTAGGCAATTTGCCAAAAAAGGGTCATTTTTCACTGCGAAATTGAGGTGTGACCACATTGCGTTTTGCGCCGTTTCCTGTCGCGGGAGCTAGACCGACCCACACAGTGGGGTACCATTTTTCTCGTAAGACTTTGGGGAACGCGGGGTGGGTGGAAATTTGTGGATCCACGCAGATTCCAGAACTTTCCACCACAGAAATGTGGGGACAATGTGGTTTTTTTGACAATTTTTTAGGATTGCAAGGGATTCTGGGTAACCGAACCTGTTGGGAAACAGTCAAGTCACCCCATCCTGGATTCCCCTGGGTGTCTAGTTTTCAAAATTGTATAGGTTTGCTAGGTTTCCCTAAGTGCCGGCAGAGCTACGGTTAAAAAACTACAGCTATGCACTTTGCCAAAAAAGGGTCATTTTTCACTGCAAAATTGAGGTGTGACAACATTGCATTTTGCGCCGTTTCCTGTCGCGGGCACTAGGCCGACCCACACAAGTGAGGTACCATTTTTCTTAGAAGACTTTGGGGAACGTGGGGTGGGTGGAAATTTGTCGATCCACGCAGATTCCAGAACTTTCCACCACAGAAATGTGGAGAAATGTGGGCTTTTCAAAATAAAATTTAGGTTTGCAAAGGATTCTGGGTAACAGACCCTGGTGGGAGGCAGTCAAGTCACCCCATCCTGGATTCCCCTGGGTGTCTAGTTTTAAAAAATGTAAAGGTTTGCTAGGTTTCTCTACGTGCCGGCAGAGCTAGGGTTCAAAAACTACAGCTAGGCACTTTGCCAAAAAAGGGTCATTTTTCACTGCAAAATTGAGGTGTGAAAACATTGCATTTTGCGCCGTTTCCTGTTGCGGGCACTAGGCTGACCCACACAAGTGAGGTACCATTTTTCTCAAAAGACTTTGGGGAACGTGGGTGGGTGGAAATTTGTGGATCCACGCAGATTCCAGAACTTTCCACCACAGAAATGTGGGGAAAATGTGTTTTTTGGGATAATTTTTTTAGGTTTGCAAGGGATTCTCGGTAACAGAACCTGGTGGGAGGCAGTCAAGTCACCCCATCCTGGATTCCCCTGGGTGTCTAGTGTTAAAATATTTATAGGTTTGCTAGGTTTCCCTAGGTGCCGGCAGAGCTAGGATTAAAAAACTACAGCTAGGCACTTTGCCAAAAAAGGGTCATTTTTCACTGCGATATTGAGGTGTGACCACGTTGTGTTTTGCCCAGTTTCCTGTCGCGGGCACTAGGCCGACCCACACAAGTGAGGTACCATTTTTATCGGGAGACTTAGGGTAATTCAGATTTGTAAAGCAATTGTTATTACCTATTGATTTGTGATGCATTTCTGCCTTCCAAATGAGAGACATTGTTTACAAAAAGAAGTAATTTTGAAAATTCTCATGCTAGTATGAGTATTCCCAATTTCGAAAATGTGCAAATATGTACTGTTTTCTAAACTCTATAATTTGTTCCCATTTCAGAAATACATAGGTGTCTTTCATACCGATTTTTCCATGTATACGTTTTCCCACAATAATTGCTATATACCCGGAACATAATAAAAAACCATTGCAAATTGCTGCTCAGTTTTTGACTCTGGGTTCGTCGGGTTCTTGGTGAACCTACAAGTCCTATATATCCCCACAACCAGGAAGGTCTAGCGGATGTATCGGTATATTGCTTTCAAAGAGCTGTCATAATTAGAAGAAGTTACAGGTGAAAACGTGGACACAAAAGGCTGTTTTTTTAAACTAATTTTCAATTTTTCCTATATTTAACTGTTAGTTTCTATAAAGAAACCTTGATGGATCTACACAAATGACCCCTTGCTGAATTCCAAATGTTGTCTACTTTTCTAAAATGTATAGCTTTCCAGGATCCATTATTACTTTCACACCCATTTCTACTATTATCTGGAAAGCACAAAAAATAGCAAAAATAGGCTATGTCCCAGAAAAATGCTAAACCTCTGTATAAAATGTTGGTTTTCTGACAAAAGTCTGTCATTCCCTAAAAGCTGGGGAAATGGTGATTTCAGCCCCACAAACCCTTTTTTGATAACATTTGCAGGGAAAAACCCAGACGCTTTCATTTGCAGCCCATTTTTCCCCCAAAAAATAAATTGCTTTAATTTGGTTAATTTCTGGGACCAATCCACAAACCCTGGGTACCTTTAGAATCCCCATGATTTTGGAAGAAAAGGACGCAAATTTGGCGTGGATACCTTATGTGGTCAAAAAGTTACAGGGGCCTAAGCGCGCACTACCCCAAATAGCCCAAAAAAGGCTTAGCACAGGGGGGGAAAAGGCCTAGCAGCGAAGGGGTTAATGCCTCGAGGGACTCAAATCTGGTTACACCACCCAAGTATGTATCACCTCTGGTAGGTGAACTATCCATTGTTACAGCCAGTCTGCCAACACCAAGGGCATGAACAGATTTCCTTTAGATATTCTTCAAGGGTGTTGAAAAGAAACCATGATTAAATCTGACTTTCTTAGACCTGAATGGTAAGCTAAGCAGCAGATTTGGGTCTGTAAAGAATACCTAATTCATTTAAGAGTGGTTACAATGGCTCTTCTGTTTTGAGGACATGAACATGGCGCAAATGCCACACATTAACCTTACGTAAAAGAATGGTTCTCGGGGGGCGTGGCCAAGATGGCGTCTCGGTAGGACGCAGTGCTGTCGTTCTCCACCGGGCCTTTCCCTGCACATTCAGCGGCAGGAGGGGCACTGGAGCCTGCCTGGACCTTCCGAGGGCTGTGCTACACTCTGGGGGACCATGGAGGGCCACATCATAGCTCCGGAGGCAGTTCCTGAGCCGACACAGAGCAGTACGGGGTGAGACGCCGACCGGCCGGGGGCCGCCTTGTGGACTTGGGGTGGGGAGCGCCCGGTCGGTACCTCCGCCAATCTCCGGGACTGACGGGGAGACCGCCACAGCACCGTGACTCGAGCAACGTCCCCGGCTGTACGCGGAATGGGTCCGCATCTTCTCTGGCAGCGGTAAGCCCGGGCCTCGAGCACTACGCCGGGCCTACTCTATAGGCCTGAGTAGGCCCCACCATCAGCGGCCGCTGGAAGCCGGAGCGGTCGCCTGCACCAGCTGCGCAGAGACTCGGAGCGGCCGCTTCATCGGCTGGGGGCCCTCCCCCCTGGTGCAACTGGCAGGAGGAAAACCCCAAGGTGGCGATTGGCGATCTCCAGAGGCCTGGGAGAGATGCACGCGCCATCCATAAGGTCGTGCCTGAGGTGAGGCCTCAAGTGCGGCTAAGAGATCCGAGCTGCACAGCGGCCCATTTGGGGGCACTGGAACATCTGGTGACGCAAGTGTCCCAGGCTGGAGAGGTTCGGATGAGCCTTTCTGCCCGCTAGCCCTAACACTGCCTCCTATCTCATTAAGGTGGCCCTGAGGAGTCTGGTGCCCCCGCACAAGTTCCACTAGGAGGTGAGAGCAGAGGCGGGGGCAGGACTGCACCACAACGGAGGGCCCTACGAAGAGGTGAGAGCAGCAGCGAGGCAGGGGCAAGACAGTACCATGACGGAGGGGCCCCAGCAGTTGACCTCGCCCCCCCCCCCCCCGGCATTCGAACCAGGGCATGAGAGAAGGGCCCAACGTGGCGAATGCGAGCCGTGAGGGAGGGCTCCCGCTGTGATAGTGACAGCTCCATCAATGCCTTATCCCTTTTTATGCAATGCCTCCCTGCTCCCCCAATGGACATCTTGACCTGTGTCGTCGACTTCCAGCTAAAGGAGCAGATCCTCCGCGAGGCCCGGCATCACACGGACTTTACCCACCAAGGTCAAAAGCCTACATTATACCAGGACTTCGCAGCCTCCACCTTATTCAAGCGCAAATCCTTCGGTCCGATTTCGTCACAGCTCTGAGAAACTGGCATCACGTACTCCTGGGGGGCACCCCTTTAGACTGATCTTCCACTTCAACGGGGAGCTGAGACAGATTTGCTCCCTCCGTCGCCTACAAACTCTTGGGCACTGAAGAACCCGCAACGGACCAGCCGCATCAGAACAACAGTTCTGGCAGAAGCGGAAGTGGCCATGGATGGACCACGATTAAGCCCCCTAGCATGTCAGCGTGCCCCGATTCGGACACTATGGCCAGGGAGTGGCAGACAGTTCTGGCATCCCTTACAGGAGCATCCTCGGAGTGAAGAAGGAATCGCCCAGGCTGAGAACTGATGGTTTGTTGCTAACACCCATGCCTGTCATTGGAAACGTTTTAGACATTTACATGGGCTTTGCCTGGGGGGAGCGGGTGCCGCAGGCCAAAGGTACCCTTTACTTTCTTTACAGGGGGATGCATGCTCCAGACATTGGCTGTTTCTTACACTTCACCACACTCATGTTCTTGTTATGTTGGGGTTTTGTTATTTTAATTCCCCCTCGCTGTGCCTCTTGTTTTCCCAGCATGTGTGCGACTTCTGCCTAACCAGGCCCCCTTGTCTAAGATTCTTTAGGGCCCATGTAGGGTGGGCACGATCTATCGCTTCGCACCTGCAGTGCATCCTGTCCACACCGCCTGCTTAGATGAGTGTTAAAATCCTGCCTCTAAATGTGAAAGGGCTTAACAACCCTATCAAGCGCAAAGCTATCCTGTTCTACTTGGAAAATTCCAATGCCCATATTTGTCTATTGCAGGAGACCCACCTAATGCGTGGCCACATGCATAGATTGCGATCTAAGGCCTTCGCACAGCAATACTTCTCTTCTCTCCCTACTAAGAGGGCCGGGGTCGTCATCCTCATATCTCGCACTTTTCCGAGGGTTGTGGGGGCGAAGGTATCAGATCAAGGGGAGGCTCCTGTCGATCTCCGTGACATTGGGGATGCTACGCTTATGCTGGCCACTATTTATGCCCCCAGCGAGGGCCAGGAGACATTCCTATGTAGCGCAGTGGCAGACTTAACATCCTCTCAAGACCAGCAAATACTTCTGGGGCGACATGAATATTGTGTGTGACAGCCAACTGGACCATTCGGCTCCGAGGCAGGGACAGACGGAAGCTCTATCGGACAATGGCCGACAGTGGTTGCATGACTTAGGGTTGGTTGACATATGGTGCCACTTCCACCCCCATACAACTGACTACACCTTCTCTCACGCCCGTGTGACTTATGCCCGGTAGACTACTTCTTGGGGTCCCAGTCTCTTCTCTCTTCCGCACAGGACTTGGTTATAGAGTCACAAACACTATCAGACCACTCGGCCTTGACCACAACTCTACTATTTCCCCCCCCGCCATCCTACTCCTGGAAGCTAAGGGATACATTCCTCCACCACCCCAAAGTCATTGCACGCCTCACTAAGACACTAGAGGAATTTTTAGCTGTAAATGATACTCCAAAAAACTCCATAGCATCCCTGTGGGAAACACTTAAACTAGTTACTAGGGGTGACTTTATAGCCACGTTGTCTGCAGACAACAAGCTACGCAGGGGGAAAAGGGAGGAGCTTTCCTAACAGGTCTTAGAATTAGAGGGGATCCACAAACAGACGGGGGCTCCCAGGGTATGGAGGCGCAAGCTCAGCTAGCTAGCCTGGATCTGGATAGAGCTGAACATGTTGCTCTCCGCTTGAAGCATATGTTTTATACGGGAGGGAATAGATGCGGCCGCCTGTTGGCTCACAAACTGCGTGCTCAGCGTCCGGTAGCAGTGGTCCCACTGATTTTGGATGCTTAGGGTGCTAAACTTACGCGGAAGGTGGATATAGCCCACGCATTTAGGGACTTCTATGCAGAACTCTACTCTGCACAACAAATACCAGAACAGAACAGAATCCCCCAGTGTATTATCAGGGCATATCGCATTCCCGCTTAACATTAGACCAGGCCTCTTCTTTGGATAGCCCAATTCGGGCCGAAGCGGTTATCTCGGCTATAGCCAGGCTCAAGCTCCTCAAAACCCCCGGTCCAGATGGGTTTACTGACATTTTTTATAAAACTTTTTGCTCTATTTTGGCCCTGATACTGACCTGGCTAACACAATTGGAGACTCTGTCTTACCACCCACGATGCTCCTGGTGTTAGTAGCAGTCCTGCCCAAGCCCGCAAAGGACAGCAGGAACTGTGCCTCATACAGACCTTTTTCCCTGCTAAATATAGATTTTAAGATCTTCACCGTAATATTGGCGGCCAGGCTGGGCCTGCTAATACCGGGATTGATAGAGCCGGATCAGGCAGGATTTGTCGCGACCAGGCAATGCAGCGACAACTCTAGGAGACTGCGATACCTCTTGGACAAGACACAACGCCAATCAGAGGAGCGAGTAGTGCTGTCCATCAATGCCGAAAAGGTATTCAACATGGTTCACTGGCCTTTCTTAGAGACCACTCTGGAGAAGTTCGGGGTGGGGAGACTATTTTGAAGGTGGGTGCTCAGTGGATATAGCCACCCTGCGGCAACTGTCCGGGTGAACGGCTTTATGTTGGAACCCTTCCCGATTGCTAGAGGCACGCAACAGGTTTGCCCGGTCTCCCCCCTGCTAGCACAGAGGTTTGGAAAGAATCTGCAGAGTAGAGGGGTTCTCTTTGGGGGGGAGCGGCACACCATCCGTTTGAATGCAGATGATGTCATCTCTACGTTGGAGAACCCTGAGATGTCTGTCCCAGCTTTCCTTGCTAAACTAGAGGAGTTTTCAGCTGCCTCTGGCTTTAGAGTTAATGTTGCCAAGTCGCAGGCCTTATGTTTTTCCTTGCAGCAGCCAACTATCGCTGCCCTTGCCCAGGTGTGTCCCATCCGTTGGGATCAGAAAACCACTCCGTACTTGGGCATAACACTATCAGTATCCACCACTGAGACAGTTTCCTTAAATTAAACTCAGTTCTTGGCACAGACACGGCGGGATTTGAGACGCTCGTGGCCATTTGGCCTTTCGTGGCAAGGCTGAGTGGCAGCCCTCAAGATGAGTATACTCCCTAAAATGGTATACGTTTTCGAGACTCTACCTGTGGAGCTGCCACCGGGCATCCAGAAACCGCTTCAGGCTGAATTTTTATCCTTTCTCTGGGTGGACAAGAAACCACGGATTAGCGGGGATATGAGCTTTAAAACCCTTGGGGAGGGGGGGCTTGGGAATTCCCCACCCCGACCGCTACAACAAGGCTACGCAGCTAAAATCCTTGCTAGGATGGGCTCAACCGGAATCTGAGAAGCGCTGGCTCTTCATGGAGCAAGCACTAGCTGGCCAGCCCCTGTGGAAGATGCCCTTCCTTTGCAGAGCCTCCAGATCCCCTAGACTTTATGGCTCACCAATAGTGCGGGCCACCTATAAGGCATGGGACGCCACGGCCACACGCAACGGATTGACCATATTCCCATTGCCCCTTACCCCTATCACTAACAATCCTGATTTAATCCCGGGCCTTGATCAGGCAGGCTTTGGTCACTGGGACAAGGAAGGCCGCAGATCCATAGGGCATTTTTAAGATGTGGAGGGCCCCGTCTTTCAAGGATTTCCGATCTGACTTTGCAATGCCCGAAACGGAGGGGTAGCACTATCAGCAGATACGACACTGGGAGAGACGGCTTACTCCGTATGAGCGGTGGCTGCTTTCTAAGCAATCCAATAAACGACCTTACACAGAACTGTACCACATACTACACACCCTGGAACCAGTGGTCAAATCTGCAGGCCAGAAACGGTGGGAAACTGGGCAAGGGCGGATATTGAACCCCAAAGAATGGGACAAAATTCATTACAGGGCCCGACACTCAGCACATAATATTTCTAGTGACGAATCTGCCACTAAGATAATGACGTACTGGCACCTCACCCCGCCCAGACTGCATCAAAGTGCCCCTGACCATTCCTCAAGCTATTGGAGGGGATGTGAGGCTGAGGGTACACTGCAAACACAAGGAGATGATGGACGGAGCGCTGAAACTTTTCAGACACTCACCCCCAGTAACAGATCTGGGTTGAATCCATTATCATTCATTTGCTTACTTCGCCACCTCAGTTTAGATCCATCTATATGCAAACCAGTCTGGACACTGTGCCTCATGGGAACAGTCAAGGCCGAACTGCCAAACCAGGTCTTCCCTGAACCGGAAACAAGCATCCTGGGACCGGTTTCTGGGTAACACCCTTTATCAGCCAAGCTAGCTTGAATCCAGTGGCAAAGTGAGCAAGGGACCCACGTCTGGGCATACCCTGCCAACTTAGGGCGAACAAAGCAAACACAAGGAGATGATGGACGGAGCGCTGAAACCTTTCAGACACTCACCCCCAGACACAGATCTGGGTTGAATCCATCATCATTCTTTAGCTCACTTCACCACCTCAGTTTAGACCCAACTATATGCAAATCAGTCTTGACCCTGTGTTTCATGGGAACAGTCAATGGCATGTCATGGTGAGCAAACAAAAGATGGATTTAGGCTCAGATCTCTGTACTGGGGTGAATGTATGACATTGTTCTGCATTCTGTCCATCAATTGTTATTTTCGCATTTGTCACCCAGAGTGGGACGGGTATGCCCAGACTTGGGTCCAGTGCTCTCCATGCCACTGGAATGAAGCTATCCTGGCTGATGAGGGGTGAAACCCCGAAACTGGTACTAGGATGCTTGTTTCCAGTTCAGGGAGGACCTGGCCTGGCAGTTCGAGCTGAACTGTTTCCATTGGGCACAGGGTCAAGACTGATTTGCATATGGCTGGGTCCAAACTGGAATGGCATGGTGAGCAAAAAAACGATGGATTTAGGCCCAGATCTCTGTATTGGGGTGAATGTATGACATTGTTCTGCATTTGGCCATCAATTGTTCTTTTTGAGGGTACACTGCTTCACTTGTTATGGGAATGCCCCGCTCTTAAAACATACTGGACACAGGTTCTGGATGAGATTGACCAACATTTCGACACAAACATTTTACGCTTTACGGAATATGTCATCTTGGGCGCCTCTGACAGACTCACATTCCCCCTCAAGTCCCGTAAAGGCAGGCAGACGGGAATAGCTTTTAGGGGCAGCACTACAGAATATACTGTCTCATTGGGGCACGGACAGAACTCCTATGATACAGGGATGGCTACACAGGCTGTGGTATGTGTCCGGCATGGAGCGTATTTCTTCCTCCCTCCAGAGGGATGGGGCCTCCTTTGCAGATCTGTGGCACCCCTTTATTGCCTTGTTGTGCTCGGAATTCCGCAAGCTCACCTGCCATGGGTACCTGCGGCTACTGCGTCTTCCTGTGCTAACACAAGATCTCCCCCAACCTTAGACACAGTGATTTGCTCCGCGCCATGCTTGGTTTCCCATTTTTCTTTTGCAGCAGTTGAGGGGAGGGAGGAGGAGGGGCGGGATAGGGGAGGGAGGAGGAGGGGCGGGATGGGGGGGAGGAGGGGGGCAGGAACCTTTATCTTGTTTTATCTTTGATTCTCTGCGTAGCACTAAGACTGCTTATGGCCCACAATTTGGGCTTTATCGCTTGATGCATCTTGTTTTGTCTCTCAAATCATTAAAAAGTTATAAACTTAAAAAGAATGGTTCTCTTTTCCTCACAGCTGAGGCAGATATTGAGTGTTACAAAAGTCATAAGGGCAGATGGCCTTTTCCACAAATGCTGTAAAGGCCTGTCTGCACACAAGTACTGATGCCAAACATGAACCAAAACACGGTTTTGCGTTGACAGACCTCTCAAAGAATAGCACATCAAAGCAAGTGATCACATAGTAGATGGCACTGTGAAAACGTAAGTAGTTTGCGCCCACAACCCACAAGGTGACTGAGAAGAGATATTACTGCAGAGTCGATTTACACAGAGGAAATTTGAACAAAAATGAATTAGTACACTGTTTGGACCTGCACTACAAGCAATCTTAGTGAGGAGATGGTAAGGAAGAATATAAAGAGAAACAATGAAAGAGATGCAAATAACACTCAAGAAATTCAGTGAAGTGATTTAAAATTGCCACACCTTGATGATTTCAAGCTTCTTTCTTCTATGTGCATGCATGCACCTGTATCATATTCAAGATGGAAACAAATACTAACTTGCACTATGTCTGTAATCATATTGTTACAAATAAAGAAAATATACTAATAGTACAAACTATCAGTTACTTTCATAATCCAACTAAAATGGGTTTAATTTTTGCAAGGGAAGACAATAAACTTGGCAGCTTATCAGAAGGCATATACTAGAGTGAAAAAAGAAACAGATGCCAGAAACCGCCAAAGTCAAAATTGGGTAGTCCCTTATGGTCATCTAAAGTCTCATGAATGTCATTCTCAACTCTTAATATCAATGTAGCTAGGCACCTGGTCCAGGCAGTCGTGAAATATTTGAGCTGAAAAATCTGGGGAAGGCCCTCTTGAAAACCACCCCAAGACGAAAAACACATTTAAACGCTGGTTGACTGCATGTGACCAAAGGATAACCATGGTTAGTGCATGAACATAACAAGCATTTGCAATGCAATAGGTCTCGCATTTATGCGAGTTTGCGCTATTGACAAATGGCAATGCCTTTTAGTTTTGTTTTCGTTTTTAAAACATAAATAAAAGGCATTGCCATTTACAATGCCAATAGCTTAAATTCGCGTAAATGCAAATGCGTGTATAGGACTTGTGCCCTGACACACACATACAGAAACACAGTAAAAGACGAACACCTGACACCACTGAGAGGCACATTCAAGCGTGCACAGGAACAGAAACAGTAAGTACACGTACACACATAAATGACACCGAAATACATCGACATCCCTTCAGAGGAATCACTCTGCCCTGACTCCTTCGAGGCCCCATTTGCCACTGCACTCCGAGCTCTATTCTCAAAATGATCGGCTGCTGATTCCACTTAAAAATGCCCACAACTTTTAGAAAGGATAAAAAAAATGGCCCACGGTAAAGAATACTGAAACTCCAATTAACAGAGTGCAGGGCGATTTCTGTGTCACATCAAGTAATGTTGAACCCTCGCTGAACACTGTGGGAGCACCTGGCGGGTGTTAAACGAGTTATCCCTGTCTCTACACTTGTTAAGTAGTCGCTGAGCGCCAGGCGCTGCTGCATCATCCTGTGAGCTCAGCTGCTGTACTTGTGGGCAGCGGGTGGGGAGCCTCGAACCCGCTCCTGATGGACGTGGAGACAGTGCCCTCCTACTCTGTGTAGCCACACCATATAGTTACATATAAACGCTTCAGCGATCGGTCTGCGCAGCAAGTTAATCCGCATTTACTAATTGTCCGACGGACAGGCCTTTGAGTTTGAATAGAAGCCGCTGGTGGGCAAATTTCCAAACACGCAATTAACACACGAACATGTGTACAAACTGATCAGAACGGGACATAGGTGAACAATCAATGCAACCTTGCGAGGAGGCGACACACTGCAGTACCACCAGCGCTCAGTGTCTGCACACAAGCATTGAACCAACCAAGCACACGAGGAAACCTAAGGAACAGCGGCAGCAAAGCCATTTAAAGGAAGATGGTGCCCCATACTTCAGATACAAGGACATTCTTTTGCACTGTAAAACACGCACTGTGACTGTTAAAATGTGGTCGCCCTGCCTAGACAAACATCATACGTGACCGATCGCGCGCAGAACCTGGAAGCAGAGGCGGACGAGAGGGCAGCATTTTATCACACCTCCTGCCATCTGTATTCAGTAAGCCACTCGAGTAATCCTGTCATTTTAGATACTTCACTGGGCACCATTTTGTCTTCTCCGTCGCCCCACGCTGTGTGATTGGCCGATGGCGATGCATATATTTTTGAGAAGGGCACCCAAATGGGAGGTCAGTTTCATCAGAGCCCTTTTCAGAGTGCTTGAAAGATTAAACACGTTTCATTACTGTCAATAAATCGCCAGGAGAAGATTTTCATTTCCCGTATTCCCCTTTCACCAAACATTTACATACGATATCAGCTCTGTCACAGTCACCGAGGAGATACGTAGAAATTCAAACATAGAAGCCAAGTATTTTAAAAGTGATTTTTCCTTTATCAACAAACCATGATTTGAAACATCTGCTTTGTGAACCAAACTACATTTTAATAGCAAGTTTTTTTGGATAGTGTCAAATAAATAGATTTCAAAATAAATGGTCATTTGAACACAGTTTACATATAATGGACACTCCCTCATATTTTGTTTAGTACACAGACCCACAGCCAGGCAATTTAACCCAGACCTCTCGCTTTCCTTCAACCCCCAGTAGCAGGGCATGGTATCGCCTGGGTGTCCGGTTTCGCGTGTGTGTGTCCGGCTGCACTTTTAAGAAGCATCAGCAATGGCGGCTGCATGAAAAGAACGGAAAAGCGAACCGGATAGTGTACTAAGATGTAAAGCGCCTTTGTATCAAGGACGTTGGGGGGGGGGGGGGGGGGGGGGGGGGAGTGTGAGGAGCTGGCACGCACTGATGAGAACAAAACCAAGGCAGAACAGACCCGGATAAATAACCTCACGAATTATGGCGTGAAATATAAATGAAAACACCAGAAAGCCAACACTCTCGTCAGAACTGATTGGCCTTGCTGACAGGCTGCATCATGCCAGCAGCGCGAGGAGCGGAGATTGCTGGGCAGCACCAGAGTGTCCCTCCTGTCGTCTGAGGTGGCCAGGGCGGCTGGGAACCGGCTTTAGCAATCAGGCCTCGCTTATCAAGAGATCATTGGCGAGCTGTGCGAAGGAAAGAGAGCGGTGTGGGTAGAGAGCGTTGCGCCGCCTGGGGTCGGAGGACGAGGTAAGAGAGCCCGCCTGAGGCAAATTTTAAACAAGCTGTCTGCATTGTGTCAAAAATATAGTGCGTCCCGACTAATGAAGGCGACTGTGTAACGCCGCAAGTGAAAGATCCAGTCCAGATGGGCCGTCCGAGAAGGAGAATGGGCGGTAACAAGGAAGCCCCATTTTGAATCGGAAGACAGCATTTAGCATAAACAATGACGCCAGCCAATAGGAATGATGGGTGGAGCTTCAAGTCCACTTCTGAAATCTACTCTATTACAAGAAGCCTCGCAGAGCGAGCAGCACATGCGCACTGCAACGCAGGTCTGCGAGACCTAAAAACGTGGCCCTCTTTCAAAACAAGGTAATGTGTGATCGCCTGTCCAATTAGGTTGCTTCTGTATTGTTTGTAAACAGAAGATACAAGAAACTATTCAAGGAGACCTGCTCAGCACTCCAACAAAAAATTTTAACAAACAGTTTTGTTGAGCTTGAGCGACAATCGCTCAACAAATAGGTAACAAAGCAAAATGTTGCACATGTTTGAACGGTAGGTAAAAATAGTACATCAACGTTCTTAATGTAAAACATAAAAAGAGTAAATACTGTGTAGTAACAAAGAATGATTGTGTTTACTTGTGAAAGGATGAATAAGTCACAGCCGAAGGTACTTTTGTTTTAATAAATACATTTATTCAGTAAGAATTATTAAGAAACAACCTGCAATAGTTTAAGAATACTGCAATATTGGATATGCTGTCACATTCCGTCCTCGCAGCACTTACAGAATACAAAAATTATTGGCAAAATAAAGATATCTTTGCAGATTTTCTCATGAAATACTTGCATCCTCATTTACTCTAATGCTTAATGACAGTGTAACATAATGGGGTAAATGAAGTAGTACAGCTTTACTGTATGATTTTCAAGGGATTGTGGCTTCTCAACTCGAGCTAAACCCTCTTTGCCCAGTTCCAACCGACTAAAGGGAAGAACACTGTGTTGAGGGCTGGGCTGCTCTTAGTTTATTCTTATAAAACAGTGGTATCCGAAGGAGAAATAAAGCAAGGGTAGTAACAATAATAATGTGTTTCCAAGTGCTACCCCAAGTGTCCACATCTGGGGAAAAAAAACATAAAAAAATATAAAAAAAAGGGAATTGGTATCTCTTTATACATATACAATAAATGAACCTGGACACATAGCTGGTGTATTTTGAAGTTTCAAGATCTCCATTACATCCAAGAACAGAAAGAAAAGTTGCCTTTCCTTGATCAACATATATACACCTGGCAGAAGTTATAATTTAAAAAGAAAAACATAGTCTTGACAATGAAACATTTTATACGAGAATATATGTACAATTTGCTCTTTATCTCTGTGCATGTTATAAATAAAATATTGCCATGGAGCTCCATGATAAAAATCAGCACTCAGAGGGAATAACTGCTTTCTTCAAGACAAATATTTCTGCTTGGCTGACATCGAACACAGAGTTCCAGGTGAGTAGCAGATGGTGTGAAATCAAGAAGTGACAAACCCTTGAAGGGTGCTTCAACATGTTCATCTTCTTCTGCAGCAATAATCAAAATAACCTCTATGTGTGCCGATGGGTAAAATAGATGATCAGGAAACTAGAGCAGGGCTGAACACAGCACATCTTGGAATCACAAGGCCATAATGACAAACAACCATAAAAGAAGACTTGTTTTTCAATTTTAAAATTGTGCTTCTGAATGCAATATTAGCTTATGTTGTTTAGTTTTGACACTTCGAATTCAGATACACAGAGCCGGCCTTTATTATCATGGAAATCAGTGGCCAACATCCATCTTCGATCTTTAATTGATCACACATTCAGTCGAGTCTACTGTGCGGTACTGAACAACACTGCAGAAAATTGTTCCTACTAGGGTCAATTTTGATTTTAAGGCAATTTTTAAAAACCTTTCACAATTATCGGCAGATAACTGAAGTAGGTCCAACTCCTCTAGTCCCACAGTTTAATAAGACCATCCCAGCCACATGTTATGACCTTGGACGTTTCATGAGGGTGCCAAACAGCGCTTATGCACACTTTATCATGGGCTTTTATTCTACTGTAGAGTTTTGTCGTTTTCCAGTCCCAGATATTAAGCTTCCCATCTGCATCTCCGGATACCACGTAGCTGTAGTAAAAAGAAGGAAAATATAACATTTAAACTATTGTGTCTCAAGAACCTAGACTGTTTGAAGGTATTATGGAATATCAAAGGAAAATAACAGATTACCATTATAGCAGACACCTTAATTTTTAGTCAAAAGTTGAAATTTGTTTAAATACCCAATACTGGTGAAGGTGCATTTCTATTGGAGGGACTAATTAAAAGGAAGGGCACAATAGATTGTGTGTAAGCAGTAGACGGATAAATTGCATCACAATAGTGCGTGCACCTACCAATTCTTAAATCTCTTGAAATAACTTTCTCAACTTAAGCTGCAAACTTTCTCAAGTCAGAGGTTCAAAGATTCTTGCATTCAAATAAGGAACATCAATCAATGTTCACAACGGACTGCAGAGAAAGTGCATGATAGAAAACTGGAGAATAAACTCCGACTGAAAATTTGCATTTGTATATATTCATTTAATAGCGCACAAAAGCCAGAAGACCATGCACCTTAGTGACACCAAAGCCTGAACCTTCAATGCAAATTCCATACAATAAGACTACATAGTACATAACAATATGATTATGATCAATAAAAACAGCCACAGTAAGGTATTTTACATCCTGTGGTACAACAGTCAGCTCAACAGATACATTTAATTACAGTTTACTTGCAAGAATTAAATAAATTAGACAGATGGTGCAAAGAAACCGATTCCATAACTTGGTAACCTGCCACTTGTTAGTTTCTGCCAGCACTCGCCGACATCATTTTGAAGTCATCAACTTGGCAGAAGCAGTAGAGAGTAAGGATATAGTGTGATATAGGAATCGAACTAGGCTTAGTAAGCATGGAGGAGAAATCCCATGAATACCTATCCAAACTAAGTGTAGCACTCCAATCTGTATGTATTCTTGGACGCGATCCTCGCTGACCACAATAACCAGAAAAATAGTCAACTTGACGAATCCAAAAACAAATCTAATGGCTCGGTTTTGCATCCTCTCCAAGTATCTCTATAGTACGTTCAAGTAAGTTGTGAAACAGAAAAGCCTTGCAAAAAAACCGACCTTGGAAAAGGACTCATTCTTACAGGACACCATTAAATGGAACTCCTAAATTCCCTATCAATTGAACAACTGGTAAGGGTGCATCCTTATTGAAGGCCAATCAATCTCTAATGAAGAAGGATGATGTATGCCTACCAGGAGATTCTCAGTGTTTCCTGCATTTAAGGAATAATAGATGAAAGATTTTCACTTCCTGTTTGCAGGATGTATTAGAACAGCAGTTGGAAAGAAACTCAGGCAGATCAACCATATAATTCTATTTACAAAGCCTGATATGTCTTGAGATAGTAGAACTACATTTTCTCAACTACAGAAGCCAGCGGGACATTGGTCTCACTGGCTGTAGGAAAGTAGAATCTAATTATATGGTTACCCCCACTTTGTGCCTGGTGCTAAGCTGTATTTGGACTAATCTGACTGGGAACCTGCTAATCAGGACCCCAGTTTATCTGCTTTTTCCCTAAATTGTTTTGATGAGTACTTGGTTACACTCCAGAATGGATACTGGGGTACCCTCATCAGTCCCTAATATATGGTACTAGGGTACCCAGGGCATAGGTACCCCAGAGGTCTCCCATGGGCTGAAGCATGCATTATGCCACCCATGGGAGACCATGCAAAATGGAACCACAGGTCTGCCATTGCAGCCTGTGTAAGTTGGTGCATGCACCACTTAATGAAGATATAGGTTTACTATATCCAAGGGTCACTGCACTAAAAACCTTTAAGTCACCCCTATTGGAGTCCTTTGCAATCCTGAAGGCAGGGTGCTTTGTTCTAAGTGAGAGGGTGCCCCTGCATGAGCAGAACACCCCTGCAGCCTATGGAGTCCATTCTCCCGGGTTGTCAGTGAAGCAGCCATATACTATATAGAAGGGCACTGCCTAACTAAGCGATGACCATCTCAAAAACGGCTGCAATGAATCCTATCATGTTTAGTATCACACAAGTTGGAATTATACCCCCACACCTTAAACGGTGTGGGGGGTACGATTCCAAGCACTGGGAGAGCCCTCCGTTAGGTTCTCAGTGTTTCCAGTACCAGTCTTCTAGACCCAGACATCACATAATGGTTGCTGCCGACCAGAGACGCATTACTGGCCTCCTGCTGCTGAGCCAAGCTCGAGCAGAGGAAGGTGGAACAATAGGCATCCTGTCACAAGGAGGTGACCACCTCCCAGACAGTATTTAGTGTATTGGGACCGGGTGGGTGCGTTTGCCAGCGCCAGAAAGTCCGTATGAGGGATACACTTGGTGTCCCCATGCATAGTTTAGGTCAACCATTTCTGGGAGTCGCTGGCACCTACTCTGGCACGAAACTGGACAAAGGACATGGGAGTGACCCCCCCCTGTGAGGGTCCCCTGAATCTTCCCAACCCTTTCCCTAGGGTACTTAAGGGCTAATTTGAGTGTAGGTCCTTAGATTTGTCGTGTGATAAGGTTAAGATCAGACACCACTGCACTTCGACTGTCTGGGCACTCTGGACTTTGCTGGACTTCGTTTGGGCCTGACATTGTCTCCCTTCCATCCTGCTGCATCGTCTGTGCATCATACAGGAACCTTCCAAGGCCTGTGAAGCATCAAAGAAACCTGAAGAAATCTCCCTTAGAATGAAGGAGACACTCCCCTACATTTGCAGGCACCGCAATTAAGTCGACTGGTCTGCAGATCCAGAGCTCCTCCGGGCTCCGTGGTCTCTGCAACACAGCTGGTGGTTTTCCACAGCTCCCGAGGCCTGCCCTGCCATCTCACCAAGTTTGAGGCCAGTATTCCTTGTGGGGGTTGCAATAACCGAACCCCTGTGCACCGCGTCCAACTTGCAGTTGCAAAGGCTTGTTGGCTTCTTTGTAAGAAGATCTTCGGACTCAAAGTAGCCCCAACCTCGAGCACCTCCAATGATCAGAATCTTCAGCCACACCACATCGTGTACATCGTGGCCTACATCTTTTGGTGAGTTGCTTGAGGTCCTCTCGCAACTCCAGTACCTCCTGCCTGTGGGTCCACGTGCAGGTCACACTTGTTTCTTTTAGGCTCCCCGGATTGCTCGGGATCTGCCCTGACTCCCCTGCCTTTGGTGAGTCCCCCGGACCTTGCTGGTGCCAACTTTGCTCCTTCTTTGATTCCTGCGTGTCTTGCCTTTGCCAAGGCTTGTTGGTGCTCCCGCCGGACACCGAACCCCTTAGCACTTGACATCCTTCGTGGCACAGCTCGTGCACTGCTCCTGGTCCTCACAGCTGCAGAGTCACGGTCATCGTCATCCATCCTGCAACACATGACATTGGAGGGTATTCGTCTTGCAAGTCTCCTGGTCACCCCTGAGTGACACAGACTCTGTCCTCTCTACTTGCAGGTACCTCTCATCAAGAATCCATCCTTGGATTCCACCGGATACTTTCTCTTTCTTCACCAGTGGCACTTTCCTGAAGTCCTCCATTGGGTTCGACAGCGATTTACGACACCATTTCACACGTATGCACCCGGCTTCCCTGGTGTAGGTAACGTGGATACTAGGGTATCCACAGGTGGGGTGGCTCTTCAACCTTCTGTCTTCCATGTGGTTTCTTCAGGGTCCACTGGGAAGGGTCCCTAATCTTTAAAAATCCAACCCCGACTTGCACATAGAGTTGTACGGAGCACGCAGTTGTGTTTCCACACTGCACACGCTCTCCTTGGGGTCCTTATCTACTCATCTTGGGTGGTTCCTTGGGGGTCACAGCACTTCTACGTCCTCTCGACACAGTCTTGACTCGAGTCATGGTTCTTTTAACACTTTCTTGGTATATATTTGGTCCCCCCCCCAGGGGCCACTGTGTATTTCGTGCTACTTACTGTGTTTCTTTGCTAAAGTATTGTGTGCATTGTGTTTATCTCCTTGTAGGTGATATTGGAACGTGCTAGTGAATTATATAATAAATACATATTTTTATAAATACTTGGTGTGGTTCTTTTCATTTAATCTATACTATAAGATTGCATTCTGGTAAAACAAGCTGATTTACACTCCTTGACTGAGCCTGAAGGCAGCTCTCCACAGCTACCACTTAAGAGAGCTTTCTAAGGTTGTCTAAGACCTCTTAAATCACCATAAGGGTTGTTTGGACTGGTGCAAGGTGCCCACATAGGCCAAGACCCTTACTTAGCTTCTGTTCTTAAAATTTCACTAGGGGGCACAGGTGCAACACATTTGAATAATGTACATGATTTTAGATTCCTTCTTAAATGCTGCAGCAAGTAAACTATCACACTCAAGTTCATCCTTCATGGCGAGGATTTTTGATGGAAAATTAGTCCAAAGGCATCATAAAATTCCTGGAACGGAGTGTGTACTCCATTAACTTTAGGGTAATGGAGGGGTCCACCGTTCGAAGTTGATCCCATCGGCAGTCCAAACACCGATGCACCAGTTACACGAAATAGACGAATATATCTGATATGAGGGAAGAGCTCCACGGACAGTATAGGGGAGACCGAGTTGACCCTAGATAACACATGACAAGTAGGCACAGTTGCGACGACTTACATGACGGTCTATCGGAACGCTTCAGTAGGAGACATATGGTATTAGTAATATCGGGGGGTTCCAAAGTCTAAGTGATTAATGCAACCACCCATTGTACCCAGAAATGATAAATCACATTGTTGTATAGAAACGATTAGTCTGTAAAATCAGTTGAAACTCAATGTGGAAAGTTGTATGCAAAACCCTAATAAAAAAATGTAAACAAAAAACTTTAGGGTAATGGATGGGTCAACATTTTATACATTTTAAAAACATCGTGGGTGGACCTGCGAACTGCAATAATGCATTTTTGTTTTTTGTAAAATAAGAATAGCTCTTCTATAGAGATGTATATGGAGATTTGAGACAGATTTAGTATTAAGGTCTTTGGAAAACTAAGCATTAGGTGGCCTAGAGTTTAACATATCCTCTTCCACCTCTCTGGAACTAATTTATACAGTCTTTTTACATTTTTTATGAAACTGTTGAAGCATGAACAATGGATTAGCCCAATAATCAAGCTGAATTTCTGAATATGTATATGCAGTATTTATGGGTAGGGTCATCAGATCACTGTTGCAACCCAATAGTCTTCAACATCACTAAAAATTCAGTTGCTGGTGAAAAATCTACACCGAGCTCCCATTTAATCCCCCCCAAGATTAAAATATGTTTCCCTAAGGATTGTAAATTCATGCAAAAATATAAAAATTCAGACAAAAATCAAATGTTAAGTTGGGGTGGAGGATAAATTATAGCAATTTTTACAAGTAACATCTACCCCTGTATTTTACTTGACAATCAGGAGTTTAAATGAAAAGGAAAGAGGCGGTCACCGCCATGCAAGATAGATGAGAAAAATGAAAAACAGCCAATCTGCCATCACTTATTAGGATGGGTCTTACAGTTAACTTCACTAAGACCTTCAGATTTTACAGAAACTAGGTCTTTGAGACTGCCAGCAAGTACATTTTCTCATAGAATAAATTCTCCTGGTGACAATTCTTTACACCAGATACAACATCAACCGCGAGAAACTAGAACACTGGCACACATTGATGGAAATGGAAAAGGAGTCAGAGTAGAATGGGACAAAGAAATAATACCCTTTGACAAGGAATAAACAGACAGCTGAAGACTCAGCTGCAGCTGGCAGATGGAGGAAAAGAAAGATTAACTAAAATTTCAATATCCCACCCCCACCACAGACAGACAGGACACGACAAACAAGCTTACCGTGGAGAGCAACTACTTTTCTGACTGCAAGTCTGGTCTTCTGATGAGTCACACGGCTCAGTTTAAGGAAAAAGTGCACTTTCGATCTGCTTACTACGCCTCCTTTCTTCACCACTACCCTACTTACTCATTCTTACTGCTTAGAGTCACTCAACTGTGTCAAATTCCAGCCCAGTTCTACAGCAGAGGTAGATGCTCCATTCATTTACATTGCTGTGCCTGCAGCACCCTTTACTCCTTTAAGGAGCAGCAGGATTAAATTGTCGGTCCTCAGAAGGCAGGCCCTCTGTCCCAGTTAAAGTCTATAGCTGCACGATTCGGATTCTTGAAGCTTAGTCTTAGTTTTCTATTGTTTCCATCTTAAACATTAGTTTGGTAAATGATGAATAAGCACATGGCTCTTAAACCTTTCCCATAATTCTGTACAGTTTTTCGACAGATGAGGGCCTCTGAGACAGGCCCTCAACTGTACTATTTGTTTCAGTCATGCACCTCTAGATTGATTTTTTAAACACTGTTTTAAATACCGCCATCTTAGTCTCAATCTTCCGAGTGGCCCTTAACCAGAGTAAGTTTAGCTAAAAAGTAAGACTCAGCCTGCGAAACTCCAAGTAATAACCGATCACTCGTTTTTCTAAAAGTTGGAGGATAACGAAGCAAATGAATATGCTACTTACCAGTATGCATCTGTTCTTGGCATGTAGGGCTGCTGACATTCATATCTGTGCATAGATCGCCGCCTAGTGTTGGGTCCGGATGTTTGCACGTTGTTGTCCTGGAAGAGTCTTCGAAGTATCCTTGGATAGGTGACTCCTCCCCTGGACTACAGTGCGCATGGGCATCCTCTCCATCCTCAGATTGTTTTTCGCCATTGTGGCAGTGATGGAGTAGATACAGAAAGTGATGACCATGCTTGCAGTAATTCTGAGAGATGCAGCTGCGACAGGCGCCGGGGAGGAGGGAGGGCGATATGAATGTCAGCAGCCCTACATGCCAAGAACAGATGCATACTGGTAAGTAGCATATTCAGTTCGAGGCATGTGGGCTGCTGAATTCATATCTGTGCATAGAATACATAGCAGTGCCCTCTATTAGCGGCGGCTACCCGTGCCAGCTGCAGCGGTCTGAAAAAGTGTCTTGAGAACAGCCTGTCCAACAGCTGCCTGCTGTTTTGACTGCACATCTACACAATAGTGTTTTGTAAATGTGTGTGTAGTGGACCATGTGGCTGCTCTGCATATATCATGCAGGGGAATATTCCCTAGGAAGGCCATGGAAGCCCCCAACTTACGTGTTGAGTGGGCTCGTGGTGGAATAGTTAATGTGCGTTTTGCCTTTTGATAACAGATTTGAATACACTTAACTATCCATCTGGCTATCCCTGCTTTGGAGATGGCGTTACCCTTGTGGTGTGGGGCAAAGGCAACGAACAGTTGTTTTGTCTTCCTGAATGGTTTAGTCCTGTCGATGTAGTACATGAGGGCCCTCCGTACATCTAGTGTATGTAGTGCCCTTTCTGCAACAGTTTGTGGGTTTTGGAAGAAAACGGGCAGTTCAATAGTCTGATTCATGTGGAACTGCGATATTACCTTGGGCATGAATTTGGGGTTAGTACGTAGTACGACCCTGTTGGCGTGAACCTGAATAAATGGCTCTTGAACGGTTAGTGCCTGGAGTTCACTAACTCTTCTGAGGGAAGTGATCGCTACTAGGAAGGCCACTTTCCAGGTAAGGAATTGAATCTCGCATGAGTGTAGAGGTTCAAAGGGTGGACCCATCAGGCGTGTGAGGACCAAGTTGAGGTTCCACATCGGAGCCGGTGGGTGACTAGGTGGAATGACTCGTTTGAGCCCTTCCAAGAATGCTTTGATGGCAGGCACTCTGAATAGAGAGAGGTGCTGCCTAGTTTGCAGATAGGCTGATATTGCGGTCAAATGGACACGTATAGAGGTGTACGCCAGATTGCATCGGTATAGGTGTAAGAGGTAACAGATGATGTTGTGGATGGATGCGTCCAGCGGGTTGATGTCATTATTACCGCAATAAATGACGAACCTTTTCCATTTGGCTGCATAGCAAGCCCTGGTAGTGGGTCTCCTGGCCTCCTTGATGATGTCCATACAGTCAGGTGGCAGGTTGAGATAGCCAAACTCTAGGACTTCAGGAGCCAGATCGCCAGGTTCAGCTGTTGCGGATCTGGGTGCTGAACCTCTCCATGGTTCTGCGTCAACAGCGCGGGTTTGATCCGCAGCCTTTGATGCGGCACCACGGAAAGTTCGAGGAAGGTGGTGTACCACGGCTGGCGTGCCCACGTGGGAGCAACTAGGACGAGTGTCAGGGAGTGTTGTCGTAGTTTGCGAGCCACCAGCGGTATCAGCGGCGCTGGGGGAAAAGCGTACGCAAATCTGCCGGACCAGTTCATCCATATCGCATTGCCCTGCGACTGCGGATGTGGGAATCTGGCGGCGAAGCTTTGGCATTTTGCGTTTTCGCTTGTCGCGAATAGGTCTATCTCTGGATGACCCCACTGCTGGAAGTACGGTTGGAGTACTGATGGGTGTAACTCCCACTCGTGCATCTGGTGGCTGTGTCTGCTGAGCAGATCCGCTATCTGGTTGTCCTTGCCAGGGAGGTGTTCCGCCATGAGGAACATGTTCCTCTGAATGGCCCACTTCCACATGCTCTGAGCCAGATGAGACAACTGTGGAGAGTGTGTTCCTCCCTGCTTCTGTATGTAGTACATGGCAGTCATGTTGTCCGTCCGGATCAACACGACTTTGTTGCACAGATGTACTTTGAATGCCTTCATGGCCAGGAAGATTGCCATCAGTTCCAGAAGGTTGATGTGCATCTTCTTCTGTTGTGTCGTCCATAGTCCCTGCACTGTGTAGTGGAGTACATGAGCTCCCCATCCCTGGAGAGACGCGTCCGCTGTCAGTACTATTTGCGGAACAGGCTCTTGGAACGGTCGGCCCTTGCAAAGGTTTTGTGGATTCCACCAATGCAGAGAGTTGAATGCCCGACCGCTCACCAACACTAGGTCTTTCAACTGTCCTTGAGCCTGATTCCACTGACGTGCTAGGCACTCCTGAAGCGGGCGCATATGTAATCTCGCGTGCGGGACTATGAAGATGCAGGAGGCCATCATGCCTATCAACTGCATAAACACTCGCGCGGGAAGTGAGTGGTTGGGTTTGAACTTGGAGATCAGCAGTTGTATGCTGTTGATCCTCACTAAATTTGGCTGAGCTGTGGCCGCCAGAGTGTCTATAGTCGCACCTAGGTACTGTTGTACGTGTGCGGGGTGGAGATGGGACTTTGGGTAATTTAGTGAGAATCCCAGACTGTGGAGGAGGTGAATGGTGCGGGACATGTGGCTGGCACATTGCTGGGCTGACTTCGCTTGAACGAGCCAGTCGTCTAGGTAGGGGTAGACGTGTATATGCTGCCTCCGTAGATGTGCTGCCACTGTAGCTAGGCACTTCGTGAAAACCCTGGGCGCTGTTGTCACGCCGAAGGGAAGGACTTTGAATTGATAGTGCTGCCCCTGAACAGTGAACCGGAGGTATTTTTTGTGTGAGGGGTGGATGGGTATGTGGAAATACGCATCCTTGAGGTCCAGTGTGGCTAGGAAGTCTCCCTGCTTGAGAAGCGGAAGGACTTGCTGTAGAGTGAGCATGTGAAAGTGCTCTGAAAGAATGTACTGGTTCAGGGGTCTCAGGTCTAATATAGGTCTGAGTGACCCGTCCTTTTTTGGAATTAAGAAGTAGAGGGAGTACACCCCTGTACCCTGCTCGTGGATGGGTACGACCTCTATAGCGCCTTTTAGAAGCATACTGTGCACCTCTTCCTGTAAGAGCGTTAAGTGCTCTGAGGACATAGGACGGTTTCTTGGTGGTATTGTGGGTGGAGTGGAGGTTAACTCCAGACAGTAACCGTATTTTACAATATCTTTGACCCACCTGTCCGTGGTGATGGAGTTCCACGTGGACAGGAACCTTTGTAGCCTTCCCCCGACAGGTGTTATGTGGTCGGGAGGAAGGGAGAGGGAATCACTGCTTGTTCTTGGGGGAGGACCTGGTGTTGCCGTAGCCGCGTCCTCTGCCCTTTGTACTGGAGCCACGATATCCACCCCGGGTGTTTTTATCGTAGGCGGTCTGTGTATTGCCTTTGTTATATGTTTGTTGTGACCCCTGTCCTCTACCTGCTCCCTTGTTTCCGGGGCGACGAAAGGAGCCGCTCCGAAAGGACTGAGTTTGGAGAGCGCCCATGGACTTTGCAGTGTCCGTGTCCTTTTTTATCTTTTCAAGGGTGGTGTCAACCTCTGGCCCGAATAGATAGTCGGGGTTGACAGGCTGGTTGAGTATATTGTTTTGTACCTCAGGCTTGAATCCTGAGATTCGTAACCAGGCATGTCGTCGCAGCATGACGCTTGTGTTTATGGCCCTTGCAGCCGTGTCTGCAGCATCTAGCGCACACTTGATGGAAGCATTCGTGAGTAGCTGTCCTTCTCTGATGAGCATTTCTGCGCCTTCCTTGAACTGGTCAGGGAGATGTTGGAATATTTGCTCGAGTGTGTCATAGTGCGCTCTATCATAGCGAGCAAGGAGCGCTTGAGTGTTGGCTATGCGCCATATGTTGGCTGCTTGGGCGGCAACTCTCTTGCCAGAGGTCTCTAACACCTTGGACTCTTTGTCCGGGGGAGGAGCGTCACCTGTCGTTTGCGAGTGTGCCCTCTTGCGAGCATTCGCTACGACGATGGAGTCGAGTGGCAATTGTCCTTTAATGTAAGTAGGATCCCCAGGTGCTGATCTGTATTTTTTATCAATCCTGGGGTTTATGACTCGTGCCCTGGTGGGTTCCTTGAAAATGTCCTTAGCTGGTTTGAGGACCCCCTTCAGCATTGGCAGAGTTTTTACATGTCTTTCTGAGGATGCAAAAGTGTCCATTAGAAAGTCATCCTCGATGGTATCTGAGTGAAGCTGTACCCCATGGTTATTTGCAGCACGTTCAATAAGAGCGTTGAACGCCGCAGTATCCTCCGTGGGAGATGTTTTTGCCCCATAGAGTTGTGGGTCCTGTGTATCGAGAGGTGCACTGGGGTCTGCAGGGTCGCCCCAAGTTTGATCAGGGTCCTGCTGGTCATCAGGGTCTGTGTCTACATGGTAGGGTGCTTGGTCATCCATGTAGTCCTCCAATGCATCCGTGTCGGAGCGTGTGGGGGAGAACCTGTGTGGATTCTGGTATGAGGAATGGAACGGTTCATAAAGGAGAGGTTCTGATTCCACAGGCAGCTTCCTTTTTAGTGGGATCCTGAAAGGGTCCAATGGCGGTTCCGAAGTTATTTTTCGGTTGTGGAGAATCATCCTGCCAGTGTCGGCGTCGATGACACGTGACGGAGACGTCTCGTCCGGTGGAACCGGAGTCTGGGTAACCGGTGTCCTGAGTTGGAACATCTTCGGGATTGTTGACGGAGGCAAGCCGAAGGTAATGTTGGCTGGCCCCGTAGAGGTTGCTGGAGCTCCGATCGGGCCGGAACCCGACGGGTCTTTGAGGGCCGCCGTGGTTTTGTTGCTTTGCGTCGCAGCAGGCCGCACTTGGGGCGTGTTTGAGGCTTTGGCACCGGGCAGGTTCGTAGAGCCGGGCGTGGATTTTTTCGGTGCCGGCGGGTCCTCGAGTCGAGGTGTGGAGATCACCGTCGACGTCCTCGATACGTGAGGCATCGGCGTCGTCGAGGGAGCGACGCGAGGCGAAGCAGGCGGCATTGCCCTCGGTGTCGTTGGCGTCGGTAGCCGAGTAGGTTTCTCGGTGCCGAAGGCCTTTTTCCGTTTGTCGACTCCGATGTCGCCCGCTTCCAGTTCGGCACCGAAGTCCCTCTTGGTGCGGTCGGTGCCGACGCGTTGCGCTGGCGTCGAAGGCCTCGATCCGACCAGCGCCACTTTCAGTTTCGGTTTCGTATGAACCGGAGCAGCTTTCGGTTTCGGTTTTGTGGTAGGGAAACCAGCTGGCTTATGCAGCAATGGCTGCCGCTGGACGTCCGAGGCCGGGCCCGAGGGCGGGGCCGAAGAACTACGGGATGGGTCTCGGGTAAGGCCTGAAGGCGATCCCTCGACCGGAGCCAAAGGCTGTGGCGCTGGTGTGTCTTCGGTTTGAACAGGTAGGCCTTGTTCATCATTGGAGCTACTCTCTTCGGCCCCTAAGGCCTCCTCGTCGTCTCCTACCTCGGTGTCGTCTTCACCTCTGTGGAAGAGTGACTCGTCGCCCTCGTCCGATCCGGGGTCGTGTTCGGAAACGGGACTGGAGGGTATGACTTCTAATTCTTCGACGTCGGCCTCGTCGAAGATGTCTGTTGGGGCCGGTGCCGCGTGCCGCGCCTCGAGTCTCGCCGCTCTTCGGTTCCTTAGAGTCTTCTTGGAACGGAACCGGGCACAGGCCATGCATGTCGATTCGTCGTGGTCCGGCGAAAGGCATTTGTTGCACACCGGATGGACGTCGATGTGTGGGTACGTCGCATTGCATACCGGACACCTTTTGAATGGCGTCCTGGATTCCATCGTCGAAGTAGTCGATGGACAGGTAAATGCGAAAGAAGTCGGTGCGGAAAGTTAGTAAACTAACAAAATGCTATCGAAACCCGATCGATAAACAGTACCGACGCGAACTAAAGGCCTTTTGGCCTCGACCAAATATTTTCCTAACTTGAGCTAAGATAGCACATCCGAACCCAATGGCGGAAAAAAACAATCTGAGGATGGAGAGGATGCCCATGCGCACTGTAGTCCAGGGGAGGAGTCACCTATCCAAGGATACTTCGAAGACTCTTCCAGGACAACAACGTGCAAACATCCGGACCCAACACTAGGCGGCGATCTATGCACAGATATGAACTCAGCAGCCCACATGCCTCGAACATAAGTAAATCAATTCAAAATAAATCACCCTTTACTGTACACAGTTTCTGTTCCTAAGGAGGCATTGTTCTAAATGTATCTTATCGGACAGAATATTCTGAAGAACTCAAACTAGATGCAAGTTGTCGCTGTGGGGCTGTGTGGCCAGGCTATGTACAGGCAATGTCTCCACTTCACTCACCATGGCTCCACTTCACTCACCACTCTGGCTCCATAACTACCCCACTTCAAAGTATGAAACCCCTCACTCTGAACAAATAGTTCAAGCACGTGACTCAATCAGAGGTAGCAGAGAGATCTGCCAAGCCCTATTCGGTACTCCTAGGAATATCCAAATTTCAGGTAGCCTTCCTCTATGGCAGCGCTCTATGCAGTGGCCTATTTAGTCACTGGGAAGAGGAAATATGATACACACAAAACAAGAACTGGGGGTCTAATGACAGACAGCACAAAAATGGTGAGAGAAACTGAACCAAAGTGCAACAAACCAAGACTAGCCAAGAGCAGAGCATGGATTACCATCAATCGTACTCGAAGGACAGAGCAAATAGTGAGAGAAAAGTAGCTCTCATGATCAATTAATATCATCTGGTGATCCAACTATTGGCAGAGGTGTGTCCCTTGATCATGGGGACTGCCTCGCTAGTTTGAAGCTCTATTGCTCAATCAGACTGGTTAGTGTTAACCAGAGAAACACCAGGTGTAGAAAGTTATAATGAACAAGGATAATAATCCTGTAATGTGCAGTGCAAAGAAAAAGAAGCGGTGAAAGCTAAAAAAAGGTTGTGTAGAGAGGATAAACCTTAATATTCCAAGTACTCTGCACACCTTGATTAAAAGGGTGTAACAAGGTTATAGCAGTACTAACAGGTGACTGCTATGTGAAGGTCAACATGTTTCAGCCATCCGAGTTTTGCTGCCCACGGCTTTCGTCAGGACCTATGTTGCACTAAAACATGCTACTGCAAACAATACACTTCTAAGCGTGAAAGTGACCACACATATCTACCATGTATGGGGTTACAGAAGATAATACAACCTGGAACAATCTAAATCCTCTAGATCGCAAGGTGTAGTCATCACCCCACGTAATCTGGGATTGAACCTCACCTACCCTGGAACCTCGCTCGGGTGTAGGGGGACCCGCTCTATCCGTCGTTGCCCCAGGGCTAATCGAGCTGGATGAGAGAGATCTGCCAAGCCCTATTCGGTACTCCTAGGAATATCCAAATTTCAGGTAGCCTTCCTCTATGGCAGCGCTCTATGCAGTGGCCTATTTAGTCACTGGGAAGAGGAAATATGATCACATAGAATCACTTTCAAAAAGCTCCCAAAAGAAGCATTTGTAAGCTTGCACGAATTACATGCAAAGCTCTCCACAAAGAAACCCCTAGCTAACATCCCCACAAATTGATCAGGCTGGGCTGACAATACTATGTAGCTTTCAGCCAAACAAAAAATCTGAACAATAATCATGGTTATGAAAAGCACCTATTTTCTGTAACTGCATCACACCAACAATCAACATGCTGTCTTCATATGAACCATTTGATGAAAGATACATTGAACCAGTTGTTCATCTTTATATTCTTATGATTAAATGGACAATAGAGCTGATATACAATTGGATCAAAAGGACTTAGCAAAAAGTACCATTTTGGACATAATACTTTTGAGAATATACTTTCCATCCAGACGGCGCTCACACTCTATTGTTGATACAAACACTCTTTGTCCAGGTATTTGAATGTCTTCCCGATTGATATTCTTTTGATCTGTATGAAATCAACAAATGAAGCGCGTAAAGCACTCCCGTGCCTTTTTAGGTCTGGCACCTGCTATATAATACGGCAAATAGATTAAACAAATACATTTCTTCATGTATCATAAACATGAAAAAATACTCACCATAATGTTTCTTCTGTTAAGATATCTTCTGTAGATTTACATCCTCAGTAATTGAGGTAAAATCCTGGAATTATCCAAAGTCACTTATACCTAACAATTTTATTTTTACAAACTTTCTCAACTAAGGCATGATCAACAATGGTCCGCTTGTAGAAAAACTGACTCAAAGAACAACTTCGCTTCAGCTGTCATCCTATATTGAACAGGATGGCTCGCTCTCCGACACGCAAACAGGGTTCAGCGTAGGTAGGGGCACATACAATACAATGATTGCAACATGGGATTAAATCAAGATGACAAATGGAGAATTTAGAAGTGACCATGGACTCAAACCTTTCCCTAATGCCTCAGGTGAACTAAGTTGCGAAAGGATAGTTTCATACGATGAAAGGCCTACACATAATCTTGCTATACTTAGGATTTTGCAAAAAGGCATAAGACGCCACCAGTTTAGTGCTATGCCAGCTGAACTAGCCCAATCAAGCATCTGAAAATCCAAAATGTAAACGCAAGAAGGCATGTAAACCGTAGAATCATGTCACTCATGCCCTGCCTGCTGTAGGTTCTCTTCAGTGACTGCCTAGGGCCAGACGTATCACCTTCAAAGATATGTGCATAGCTCATAGCGCCACCCATGGTTAGGACCTGCCTTTCTTCAAAAATATGGCTGAACCTGTTTAGTCAAAACTATGTTGATGTGATGAAACCACATTCTTATGCTTTTCCACATAGAAAAGCTGCTGATAATCATAGTAGATTAGGAATTTAACGTGCCCTGGAGAATGCAGTATCCGTATGTAAGAAATGATTCATACACACTAATGGCAAAAGAAACCAAAATAAGATATTTAGCAATAACAACATGAAAGTAAGGAGAAGTTAAACTAAGCAGACATGGCATTGCTGTGAAAGCTGAATTAATTATGAGACAAAATTGTGATAATTTCATGCCCTATGGTAATTTTTTTTCTGACCAATAACTTTACTTGTAGATATATACTCTTAGAATGATTTGCCAGCTTAGGAGTGAATTAAAAAGTGTTTGGAAATTAATTTAACCATCTGATGCTAAGTGATGGCAGATCACTGTAAGCCTATGAACCACACGTCACTCAAGGGTGAAAAGATTACAATGATGAATCTTGTGGAAACAAAACCTTTATCTTCAGTGACAATATTTCTGTTGGATGCATTACCTTCCTGCAGTTCCTTCATCTAATCAATATCCTCTAGGCACCAGACTCGATCTGTAAACTTTTTCCCCATCATGTTTTACAGTGGCACCAGATAACATGATATAGTGTCAACCATAACTCCACCCACACAGGATGTGAAGACATCGAAGTGTGTGGCACCCACTTGCATCAGTTCCTGATGCTTTTTCTGCACCCCCTGAGGCCTGGGGAGAGCAAACAAGGGAGAGTCAATGACTGCAACAATACAGAATATGATATGACTGCCATAAGTAACAGTGGGAGTGAGGGCAGTGTGTAATCTGCAGGAAGATAATCTACCCAGCAGAAATAAAAATACTAAAGGCAAGACATTTTTGTTTTTGATGGATACATTTTTCTGCAGATCACACTCGTTATAGAGAAGTCCCAAAGCTATTTCCTCGAACAGGTGGTGTTCAATAGTGTTGATTATCCAAGGAAGTCATGTAACGACCACTGGCAATGTATCCATGACTTTGTGCTTAAACTGTGAGGCAACAGTGTTTAACAAAGCATGTAAGAATGACCGTGTGACTGCCCGGCAGATGTCAACTATGAGAATGCCTCTGGAGAGCAGTGAAAACAGTCATGACCCTGGTGGAGAGGG
The DNA here is from genome assembly GCF_964204655.1 of Triturus cristatus. Lineage (NCBI taxonomy): Eukaryota > Metazoa > Chordata > Amphibia > Caudata > Salamandridae > Triturus > Triturus cristatus. The sequence continues at coordinate 900,255,043 of NC_140589.1, read as the reverse complement.
CATGAATGCCCACCGGAGGTTCCTTCTTAGTCAAGGTATAACAGATCTTAATACAGAGGACGACCAATGGATATGGTGGGGTTCCTCACAGCTCTGCCATTTCTGGCACTACTTAAGCCAAAAATACCTCATCATCCACTCTATGTTGTGGATGTAATAAGACTCTGCATGTCTGTGGTCCAACCTATGCAATCGCTCCTCTTCCTTGATGAGAGGAGAAACATGGAAGAAAGATGAAAAAGTGACGGACTGGCAAATACCAAAAGTCAGACTAGTATGAAGAACCACTTTTTGGGATAGAAGACTGAATGACTGAAGGACGAAAAGGGTCTTAAGATCACCAACCACAGGGGCCATAGCCCCCAAGAAGACGTTTTTCAGAGTCTGAAGCTGAGCCAGGCAATTGCATATCAGTTTAACTGGAGATGCCCTAAGGAAAGCTAAAACAAGATTAAGATCGCAATGAACAATTAAGAGGGGAGTGAATGGCATAAAAACAAAAGACTCTTCCGGTTCTGGGCTTTAGCATGATGATCCACTCATGGACAGCCTTATTTGGAAAAGATTACCTCTGTCATATCGGGATGAAGCTCCTAGTAGTAAACATCCCAAGGGAGGAGATGGCAAGCATCCACTCACACATTGAGAGTGCCTGCAAAGTGTGTCGCTCTCCTGAATTGACCCTGTCACTCGGTCCACTTCCCAACGAGGGCTGCATGACACGACAACACTGTTGATGTAAGGGTGGTGTTGTTGGAGAGAACTTGAATGACACTCTCCCAGAAATAAAGGGAGGAAGACCTGCATAGCAAGATGAACCACAGGCAGTTCCAACACGTTTTTGTGTAGGTATTGCCCTGAAGCAGACCAAAGGCCCCACAGAGTGATGTCACCCAGAGGAGTGCTCCAGAGCAGCTGGAGCACAGACATTCCCCTCATGCTGGAGCCACTACTTCCTCAGGCACCACTTAAGGGCTCTCAGACACCATCTGGCATAGGAAACCAATAGAATGCATGAAGCTATAAGGCCAAACAGGCACAGCACTTTCAGAACCAGATCGGTGTCTGAGCCAGAAACTTTGAAATCATATCCGACATATCTGCAATCCTCTGAGGAGGAGAAAAGCTTTCATAATAATTGTGACCAGCAAAGCTTCAAGGTAACTTAATATATGCATCTGTGAAAGATGTAACTTAGAAGTGTTGATCATGAAACCTAAGTAGTGAACAAGAGTTCTGGTGCACTGAAGATGTCCAGCAATCAGTCCAGTGCAGGAGACTGACTTTACCAGCCAGTTCTCGCAGTATGGAGATATATGACTCCGCAGTAGTGCAGGTACCATTGCCATCATATTGCTGAATACTTGTGAAGCAGTCATAAATCCAAATATCAGAACTACAAACTGGAAATGGTGAGACCCCATAGTGGAACATGGCAGTGCCTGTGACAGGGTAGGATCAGCAAATGAAAAGAGGTATCCTGGAGCTCCAGTGACATCAACCTATATTCCCTGCATGCACTAAGGGCCAGCAATATATGGCTTGTCCTTTAAATTGTCTTGCTGAATGAAAAGGTTCAATAGATGAACGCCTATGACTGGTCACAGACCTTCGTCCTTCTTCAGGAACAGGAAGAAAAGAGTGTAAATCCAGTGCCCTTTTTCCTTCACGGTCACCACCTTTATGGCCCTATCTTTAGGTGGCCAAATCAAGGCATGTGCAGGATAACACTTCCAGATGGAATGAAGGTGGTCTGGGGAGGTCAATAAGGGTAAAGCCTTGGATGACCTAGCAATTTGTCATGACAAACTCTCAAATGGCTGGAGAAAGGAAGACGCTCATGCCCACCAAAAGCTAATGGTGTAGGTGTATGGGCATGATGGTGAGAGGTGGAAGGGTTAGTCGGAGTCTGGGGGTTTTGAGGCAGAAGAGCTTGCAGAATATGGCAGAGTCTAGTGCCACTGCTGGCATGCGTCCTCTAGATCCATTCCTGCGATAAAGGATGGATACATTTGTTTAGAATTTTGAACAAGCTACAAAGGTAGGCAATGGCAAAGGATAGGCCCCGCAAGTGAGCAATAACTTGCCTATTCTTAAAGCATTACAGGATGGAGTCATCCACTCTATGAAAAGCATCATATCAAGGTGCATGTCCCTAAGGTTCACTTTGACTTCTCCCAAAAACGTCAATGAAAAAAATCCAAGTGCGGCAATTCAACATGATAGCTGGGTTCATGGATCTTACAATGATTTCTGCAGAATTTAGACTGCACATCACGATCTGTTTGGAAGCATCCAAACCATTGCTTACCAACCCGAAAAAGGAACTTTTCATATGCTCAGGTAAACTGCTAGGCATTTTAGGTAGCACCACCTGTCAAGACAAAACCTTTGGGTTGTAGGGAGCAGGCACGTCTCGTCGAGCAATTTGGAGACTGCAGGGCCTAAGAAGGGCTTCTCCCAGGAGACCTTATAGGCTCTACTAATGCCCTGTTGAAAGGTAGCACAGGCTCTGAAACTAAAGAGATTTCCATCAAACCTTTATTCTTGGTCTCAGTGGTGGGCAAAGTAAACTCAAGCACTTGTGTTGCTTTTCATACCACCATAGTGACCGAAAGTGCTTCCTCTGAAGGAGGTTCAGAGAGCTAAGAGATGTCCTCTTCTGTAGATGAAGCCAAGCCACTTGTGTTTTCTAAATCTAAGAGGCCAGTATCTGCAGGTATCATAGGGAAAGAGTTTAACCTCTAAATCATCATCCTCTACAAGCCATAGTCTTCATTCGCCTTGACTAGAAATTTGGGGTCGTACCCGATTAATTTGTCCATGCAGGCAAATCTCTAGGCCCTAAGGAGGTGTTCATCATCAAAACAGGCCAAACTTTCTTTTGCTGCTTGAATAACGACCATCATAATGAAGGCGTTCCAATGCAGCCTCCATATTGGCTCAAAGAGTGGCTTCAAGTGAAGATGTTTTAGGCAGCCGGGTCACAGTCTCCATCAAACAAATTGCAGGGAGGGTGTCATATCTTGGATGGCATAGATTTCATCAGTGGTGCCAAGGCTACAACCTGTGGAGACAGGAGCCATCAGGGTTGGAGCAGTCATAATTACCACACCTGTAGGATCCGGCTTGGCATTTGGGAGTATCTAAGAGGATACAGTAGCCATCCTGAAGTTCTCCAGTATTGTTTGCCAGAAAGCTTTAGATCTGCACAGGGTCACCCAATAAAGTCTGAGATCTGCCTTCATATTTTTAAATTCCCGTCATCTTCAGGACTTATCTGGAAACATAATGAAAAGCTACTGCTACTTAAAGGCTACAAGAGAATTATCAATTGGATTGAGCCGACAGCTTAGACCAATGGTACCATTTTCTTTCAAAGTTGTAAAGAACAAGTTACTTACCTTCGATAACCTTATCTGGTAGAGACTATCAAACTGCAGATTGCTTACCTGGACTGGAAATATTCGAGCCGTATGCCTACATGCTAGTAGGAGCCATCGTCCGGCCAGCTGCGCTGGAATTATAGTGCACTGTGCCTATAAAGGCCCCACCCCAGGGCGCTGATGTCAGCAACTTTCCACATCAGAAGCGCGGAGCCACGAAGAATGCAGACATACTGTTGTGGATGGCTAAGGCCCTTGGAAGGGTGACTCTACTGAATCAGTTAGCAGAACAGGGAGAATGGGAGTGTCGGTAAGGAATCTGCGGTTAGATAGTCTCTCTACTAGATACAGCGTTACGGAATGTAAGTAACTCATCTGATATAGACTTCTTGCTGTAGATATCTTACCTTAGAATAGATAGCTAACCATACCTTCCCGGAGGTGGATTTCCGAAACTAATCAAATTTCAAAGCGGGGCCGACTCTTCTCGTATAATGTGGCAAAGCTATGGAACCTTCTACCTCCCCACATACGCTTAGAGGCGGACTACTTGATTTTTCGAAAGAAAGTAAAAACGCATCTTTTCCCTTGATGTCCGCTTAAGTATTAAGTTGCTGCCATTAGCGCTGGGATGCCTATGGGTGAGTATGAGCTTTACAAATGCTACTTTCATTTCATTTCAAATCAAAAAGTCCTGCAGGACTAAACGGATAAAGTGCCCGTCCCAACGGATCTCACCATCTAGACACTAATGCTTTGTGAATGTGTGTAACCATGTAGTATAATCAAGGAAGGAAGGATAAGAAATGGCCCATTCGGCTTCCAGACGAAGATACAAATAATCAAAAAAGGGGGGAGAATGGACCACTTGTCCTGCGTACCAGGTCATGTTTTTCGTTCTGTAAAAAACCCTCATTCACGTACACAAGATAGGGGCAGTATATCTTGGTTACCAATCTACCGCACTGATGGTGGTCGATATGTTTCAGCCTCGTGTTTCATCAGTCGCAATCTGGAGGTGGGAGATGACTGTATGGGGCGAGCCTTCCTATAACAGCCAAGCGTTGAGGTAGGTGAACACTGGAACCCCTCACCTACGCAGATGTGCTGCAACAACCACCATCACTTTCATGAATACCTGAGGACCGCTGGTGAGCACAAAAGAGAGCACAGTAAAATGAAAGCGCTTTTGACCTACTGTGTACCACCGAGAGCACCTGTGTGTCTCGGATGTCTAGGATGAAGGCTTCTGTCCTTTTTGGGCATCAGAAAATAGCAGGGCTATCAATCCCGACCTACTTCTGATGCCGGCTCTCTCTTGATGGCTCCTTTTGGTCAAAAGGGCCAACACTTCCTGATGGAGCAAGGAAAGATAGTCCTCCGTCGGCTGGTCATAAGTGGGTGGCATATGGGTTTCCAGAAAGGGGAAGGAGTAGCCCTACTGGGCGATCAGCAAAACCTACTTGTCTGATGTTACAGACTTCAAGTGAGGCAAGTGATGGTGAATCCTGCTCCCTTTCTCCCCCCCTTTGCCCCAACTAGGTGCCCAGGTTAGCAAAACTGCAAAATAAAGGGGTTTGGAGGCTGCAGCTGCTGAGTGGTTGACTGACCTGACCTCTGGCTGGTAGAACCACGTGACCTGTGGGAACCATGTCCACAGCCACGAAAGGGCTGGGAAGCCTGCTGGCCTTGGTGGCTGGGTGGAATAGGTCGCTGTTGGTAGGCCCTAACGTAGCCCCGGAAGAGGTAGACTGGGGTTGATGAGGGGCCATGGATAGGCTCCAGGAACAGGCTGCAGCTCTGCTATCCTTAAAGTGCTTCAGCGCTGAGTTTGCCTTCTCAACAAAGAAGTAATAGCCATTAAAGGGCATGTTCATGAGCAAAGCTTGAACATTTCCCCCCCCCCCCCACCCGAGAGGCTAGTGGTTCTCAGCCAGGCATGGTGTCAGCGCCAGTGCGATGAAGTCGTTCTGCTCTGCGAGTCGGTTGTGTCAGGCCCACATTAGATGGGTCTGGTGGCTCAGTAGACTAATGCGTCCACTGCAGGGGCCTGTGCTCGACCTCATGGTCACAGGTTCAAATCCTGAAGGGTCCACTCAGCCTTTAATCCATCTGAGGTTGACAAAATGAGTACCATTGAGATGGGTAACAAACATCTGTTATTCAGCACCAAGATACCTACAGGTGAACGTGTGCTTTACAAATACACGTTATGTTATATCTGATAGTGAACTTTGTTGATTCAGCAATTGCTTGAAAGAGTATGGCCCGGGCCTCCTCCAAGACCTTTGAGAGCACTTTCGCAACCGAATCCCACATAGTGTGTTTGTATCGACCCAAAAAGCACGCAGTGTTCACCAACCGCAGTGCTAGGCTGGTGGAAGGGAAAAATCCTCTTACCGAAGGTATCCAGTCTTTTGGATTGCCTATTTGGTGGAATGGCAGGGAATGTGCCGGGACTGATCCTGGAGTGGAGACAGGGACCACCAAGCTCTCAGGGATGTTTTGCTAGTTGAGGAAACTGGAGTCCCCAGGAGTGGGGCAATGACAGAGGGCAATTCCCCAGTGCACATCAGCCTCTGTGCAGAGCTTGGACCAGTCCCCAAGGAGGAAACCTGTAAGGGCTTCATTGAATGGGAGTAAAGGTTCAGAAGATGTGACCCTGGCTGAAGAACTTCTGTCACGACACTGGTCTTGACTGCAACTGAAGTTACAAGACCTCAGTCGCCCTCCGCACCACCATAGCAAATGAGGCACCCTTCTCTGTAGTCATGGTAGGGGTAATAGACCGGGCTAGTGTCCAAACCACTGGCATCTGCCAGTTCCTTGTAGCAGTTGCACAAGTTACTTACCTTCAGTAACAATATATCTGTAAGAAACATTAGTTAGTTATAGATTCCTTACCTTAGAATTACCCCCAGGCATCAGACTGGATCCGGAAAGATTTTCCGTCAGCAGTACCTCTGCGCGTCAGAAGGTGGCGTTGGTCGGATCCAGGTTCGTTGTCGGTGTCGTGGTCACCAGGATGAAGTCGCATTAGCTACTGAGACGCCGCCCTCGCGCGATGACGTCAGTTCTGTACACGACTTTCCCCACCAGAAACGTAGAGCCGTGCAAGACACTGACCACTGGTGCACAAAACTAGGGCACTGGAAGGATGTCCTTAACCTTAGAAATCAGTTCGCAGAACGGAGAGGATGGGTGGGGTGGTAAGGAATCTATAACTAACTAATGTTTCTTACAGATATATCGTTACTGAAGTTAAGTAACTTATGCATCTGAAAGAAACACGTTAGTTATAGATTCCTTCCCTTAGGATAGCTACCCCAGCAATACCCGGTGGTGGGTCTGCGAACCAAGATCACACCAGAAAGTCCCGGAGAACAGAACGGCCAAAGAAGCAGTCTCTCCGGACTTGGCTGTCCAGACAGTAGTGTATGGTAAACGTGTGCAGTGATGCCCACATAGCTGCCTAAGGGATGTCATTTAGAGGCACTCCTCTTCCCAAGGCAGTGGTGGCTGCCGTAGACCTGGTAGAGTGAGCGCGTAGCCCAACTGGATGCTCCTTTTTAGCCAGAGAATAACAAGCCTTTTTACACAGCACGACCCATCGAGAAATGGTGGGTCTGTGTACAGCCCGGCCCTCCTTTGCACCCATGTAGCCAACAAAAAGTTGATCATCCACCCAGAACTGTTTTGTGCGATCCAGATAGGAGAGCGCACGCTTTGGGTCCAGACGGAGGAGCATCTCCTGAGAACCACCTTATCCGGATGAACAGACAAGAAAGGAGGTTTGGAAGAAAGAGCCTGGAGCTCACTCACTTGCCTAGTGGAAGTGATGGCTACCAGGAAGGCAGTTTTTAGAGTTAAGAGGCGTAAAGGACAGTTATGAAGCGGCTAAAAGAGAGCGCACATTAAATAAGTCAGTATGAGTTTCAAGTCCCACTAAGGCATAACAAATGGAATTGGAGGAAAAAGATGCGTTAAGCCTTTCAAGAAATGGGTAACTACCGGGGACTTGAAAAAAGAAGGCTGATCTGGCAGCTGAAGGAAAGCAGAGATGGCAGAAAGGTAGCCCTTGATAGTGCCCAGAGCAGGCCCTGCTGGGCCAAAGAGGCAAGAAACAAGAGTACTTCAGAAAGAGGGGCAGAAAGGGGATTCACAGCCTTTGGTGTGCACCATGCCACAAATTTGTTCCACCTGCAGGCGTATACCGTTTTAGTGGAGGGATGCCTGGCTGCCAAGATTACGTCACAAACTTCAGGAGGCAGGTCGAAAGACGACAACTGCCGCCGCTCAATCTCCACACAAGGCGGTAGAGACCGGACAGGTTCGGGTGGAGAACCGTCCCATGCTACTGCGACAGAAGATCCTCCCGAAGAGGCAGTCAGATCGGTGGATCGATGGCCATGTTGAGCAGCTCGGGATACCAGACTCTTCGTGCCCAATACGGAGCCACAAGAATGACTTGGGCCCGGTCGCGCCTGATCTTCTTCAGCACTCTGGGCAGAAGTGGTATAGGCGGAAAGGCGTACAACAGACCGCAACTCCACTCGCGACGAGAAGCGTAGCCGAGCAAATGCCGCCTTGGAAATGCCAAAGCGCAGAATTGCTGACATTGCGCGTGCTCTACGGTGGCGAATAGATCTAACCAAGGCTCTCCCCACTGTTGAAAGAGACCTTGCACCACCTCCGAGTGAAGATGCCATTCGTGATCCATCATGCACTTGCAGTTGAGTTCTTCTGCCCTGGCGTTCAGAGAACCTGCCAGGTGTTGAACCACCAAGGAAATGCCTTGATGTTCCAGCCATGTCCAGAGGCGAAGGGCCTCCTGATATAGGGTCCACAACACCATCCTGCCCTGCCCTGTTTGTTGCAATGCCACATGGTGATGGTGGTGTTGTCCGTGAACACCTGCATTACTCTTCCCCGGACAGAGGGAAGGAATGCCTTCTGTGCAAGACAAATCGCCCAGAGCTCCAGAAGGTTGATGTGAAGCCCAGACTCCGCCGGAGACCAGAGGCCTCTGATCTCTGTCTCTCCCATGTCGCCACCCCATCCCAGAAGGGTGGCATCCGTCACCACAGTGTGGACGGGAGAGGGATCCGCCGTTGACCCAATCCTGGTTCCTAAGCCACCACTGCAGTTGTCGAGCAATGCCCTCCAAGATCTGGACATAATCGGACAAATTCCCCTGATGCTGCGCCCACTGGAACTTCAGGTCCCACTGCAGAGCCCGCATATGCCACCTGGCATGATCGACCAGCAGGATGCAGGAGGCCATGAGGTCCAGCAGCCTCAGGGTCATTCTGACCGAAACCCGGGATGGAGGCTGTCAGATCGGAATCATAGCCCGAATATCCCAGACTCGCTATTCAGGAGGATAGACACGAAACTGCTTTGTGTCCAGAACCGCTCCGATGAAGACGAGCTTCTGAGAGGGAATCAGGTGCGACTTCGGCACATTGATGGAGAACCCCAGCATATGCAGGATGTCAGCCGTTGTTTGGAGGTGGGAGACGACTGCCTGGGGCGAGCCCGCCTTCATCAGCCAGTCGTTGAGATCGAGGATGACTGAAACCCCTTATCTGCACAGATGAGCTGCGACCACCGCCATCACTTTTGTGAACACCTGAGGGGCGCTGGTAAGGCCAAAGGGGAGCACAGTAAACTGAAAGTACTCCTGGCCTACCGTGAACCACAGGTAACGCCGGATGGCCGGCAGGACGGGGATGTGAAAATAAGCGTCCTGCAAGTCCAACGCTACCATTCAGTCTTGCAGGTCAAGAGCAGACAAGACATGAGCAAGCGTCAACATCTTGAACTTCTCCTTCCGGAGGAAGCGATTCACATCCCTGAGGTCCAAGATAGGACGCAGGCCCTTGTCCTTCTTGGGAACCAGAAAGTAGTGGGAGTAGCAACCACAACCTACTTCTGGGACAGGAACGCACTTGATGGCTCCCTTGGCCAAGAGAGCCGTAACTTCCATGCTGGAGACGGGGCCAGATGATCCTCCGACATGCGGTGGTATCGCATTGGCATGGCTAGAGGGGTAATATTGAAGGGGAGGGAGTAGTCCCTTTGAATTATTTGCAAAACCCACATCTCCGAAGTGATGGTGCGCCAGTGGGGGAGGTAATGGTGAATCTTGCCACACACTGGCGTTTGATGGGCCTGAAATGTTGGACTAGGAGGGTTTGGAGGCTGCTACAGAGGGGGGGTGGGGGGGTGGTTGGTGGACTGGCCTGCCCGCTGGCCCCCGGAACCATGACGTTGGTTCCCACATTCCCAGCCGCGCGAAGGTTGGGTAACTTGCTGCGGCCTGTGGCCCTGGGTGGGATGTAGCGAGGCACCCCTTCCGTAGCCACGAAAGGGGCGAAAAGCAGACTGCGCTGGATGGGAAGAGAGGCCCAAGGACTTGGCCGTAGCCCTCGAGTCCTTAAAGCGCTCTAGGGCATTGTGTGCTTTGTCGCCAAAAAGGCATCGGCAATCAAAGGGCATGTCCATCAAGGTGTTCTGGACATCCCCAGAGTGGACCTCATCTAGGCGTAGCAGCGAAGCGCTACCAACGTTGAAACGGTCCTGCCCAGAGAATCGGCGGTGTCCGTCCCACAATGAATCGCAAACTGGCTGCATCTCTCCCGGCGGCGACAGCCTGGCAGAGTACTGTCCAGGCCTCCTCCGGACACTGGGGCAGCACTTGCGCCACCGTATCCCACACTGAGTGCGAATAATTGCTCAAGAGACATGCAGGGTTTACAGACCGCAGTCCTAAGCTGGTGGAAGAGAACATTTTCTTCGCAAGATGGTCCAGCTTCTTGTATTCCCTTTCCGGTGGAGTGGTAGGGCATGTGCTTTTGCAGGTGAAGGCTTGGACCACCAAGCTCTCTGGGGTGGGGTGTTGGGAGAGGAAAGTGGGGTCGCCCGGAGCTGGGTGGTGTCGTCGGGTGGTCATCCTGTCCACGGGAGCCCCTGTGTTGAGCCTGGACCAGGGGCCCAAAAAGACGCCAGTGAGGGCCTCATTAAACGGAAGCAAGGGCTCCGAAGAGCTTGCCGCTGGTTGAAGCACCTCAGTCAGGAGATTAGCCCTGACCACCACAGTAGGAAGCTCGAGTTTGAGAGCCTCGGCCACCCTACGCAACACCACAGCATAAGACACTCCTTCCTCCGTAGCCATGGTAGGAGGAGACAACATGCCAAGGTCGGGTGAAGTGTCAAGACCACTGGCACCCCCCCAGTTCCTCTCTCCAGTCCTGCTCATGCTGGTCAGTTAAAGGGTCACCTGACCCCTCCCAGTCCTCCTAATCTTCCTCTGGATGCCACATTGGGTGGAAAGGGGCCCCAGGAGTGAACAGGGGCATGGAAAACCCCACCCAGCACCGGATCCGGCATCAGGCGACGCTGGTCCGACTCAGTGTCCACGTCGGGAAGGAGGCTGGGGTCGACGCCGGCCTGGGGGCTGACCGGCGTCGAGCCCAGTAGTTGTGCCGTCAGAAGCAGCGCCGGTGGAGGTGTAATAAGGTCAACCGGAGCCGATCCGGATCTAGGCCTGGATCCAAGGGGGGCCTGCGGCGCCGGAGCTGCCAGCAGCGAAGACCTATGCCCCCCCAACAGATTCCGCGGCTCCCGAAGGCGCGCCGGCGGGTCGGTCCACCCAAAGATGGCATGCATCGCCTTGTAGAAGTACGAAGCTGGGCGGGGGTCGCTCCAGGTCCCAGAAAGGGAGGGAAGCTCGGAGTGAACCCTTCGGGCTCCGCGCACGGAGCAGAGGGAGTGGCACCACCTGCGAGCCTCGTCGGATCGCCTGACCGACGAGGAGAAGTCGAAGAGCGATGATGCTTCTTCGACTTCTTCTTATGCTCCGACTTACCCGACCCAGAGTGTGAAGACCTCGAGCCGGAATGGCGATGGCTCCGCGACCGGTCCCTCGACCTCACTCTCGACCGGAACCTCGTACGGCGCGGAGCCGACTGCCGGTGTTTCGAGCAGCTTTTGGGACAGCTCCTGCAAAGCCTTTGGCGTCAACAGCTGGCATCCCGGCGACCACGAAGCTGAACGCGGAGCCGACCGACGCCACCTTACGACGCAGCGAGGTACTGCTGACGCAAAATCTTTCCGTATGTAATTTATGCCCATTCAGAGCATGTACACCAATGACTCCCAACATGTGGGCTGAGCCAAAGCCCCCCTCTAATTATGCTCATGATTGTCTGGGGACAGCTGTGCTGTCAAGCCAGACCACAAAAATGAGAGTGGAAGAAAAATAAAAACAAAATAAGTCTATGACATTCAAGCTTTCAATGCAGTTAGATGCTTCATATCTTGCTAGAAATAACAAGAAAATTCACTAATACTTTAAAATAAATTATTTAATAAATGTCATATGGTTTAAAAACATTTCTTTCATGGAGTCCAAGAAATGTTGCCAATCACACTGCAAAAGACCTAAAGAGGTTTTTAGCATCTATAGCATCAAGAAGATATAGAAATAATAGGCAGTGAAGCCATTGCTGTAATAAAAATCTACCTCATAGGTCAGTCTTTTGCAAAAGTTCTTTCCTTATTTCTGTGCTGGTGAAACTACTGATATGACAACAATTTATATGACTTACCTCATGTCAGGTGAGAAGTCAACTTGACAAGCATAACCAGCTACCATGTGACCTTTGAAGATTTTCTTTTTGTTCAGTCGGAATCTGTTCTGGGCTCCAAATATCAGAATTTGATTGTCCATTGATTGACAAGCCAACCATTTTCCTGAAGAGAGAGCAAAACGACTCTTGCTGTGAGTGCAAATGGAGCAAACATCGTACTATTTACTTATTCATGCTCTATCCTGAACAAACCATGAGGCACAGCTGTTTCAAGAAATCATTATCCAAGCTTTGGTAAGGTATGGGAATTAGCACTTTCATTATACTTTCAGGTTTCAACTGATTTAAAAAGCTGTGGTCCAGAGTCTAAAATGTGAAGTTCAGGTAGGATCACAGGGACATTTCACCCTAGAAGCTAAATAAATTAACGTTGAATACTTTTTTAAAGTTATTTCATGTAAAATTAAGGATTGCTTCCTCACCTGGCATGTATTTTATTTGTTGCAATGCACTTCAGAATTAAAATTAAGTTAGACCCCAATTTAATTTGAGTAACTGCCCCCGGACAAATTTGGAAACTATATATGTATCCGGATGGAAATGAGTCAAATATTTACAAGGTCATATTTTATACATATGCACACACAAACCTATGTAGCACAAATGGAGTTAAAGTGTCTGCGCCCATAGTTAAGCTGGTTAGTCAACAGAAAAAGGTTGGGTTTTTTTACACACCATTTCTGCAGGACACTTACTTTTGAAAAGTGCTTAAATCCTATAATTTCTCATTAAAATCTTGTGCAGCTTGGTCAAGTGGGTGAAAAGTCTCAGAAATTCCAAAGGGTGCATTTTCCACTTTCCGGAGTTTATGCTCTCCATCAAAGCAAACAATGTTTGACAGATTTACATCAATCTTGGCATGAAGTCAGGAGCTAGTACTGGAACAGACCGTCCAGTTATTCACAGTAAATTAATCCAGTAATTTGAAAGGGAATATTTTTTACGACTATCTTGTACTAACTCTAAAGTCAAAATCTGCTGAGCAACATCTCTCAAGTTCATGACCCATGCAAACCAGTTCTAGAACCATAGAACACTGACTGACTGCAAAAACATTAGGAACTGTGAGTTGTTTGTAAATATGCCCTCAGGAGTGCGCAAAGGCACAACCCAAATGGGTGAGCTACTGTCAAATAAACAGTTTGTATGCATGCTACATACCTGAAAAACCTGTTTTAATAACAGTGCAGCAGGTTCTCGGAGTGGGAGGGCAGGGCAGCTTAATGTCACTACCTGTATCTCGCAGGCTCTGGGGACAGGAATCTTTGAGGTTGGGTGGAGGGAGGAACAAGTCTACATACACCCTGTGCTCAAAGCCAGAGAGCTTTATGGGCAGATTAACTTGACAAAAGGTTTGGCCAAGAGCGACTTCCTTCTCCTAGATCGCACTTGGCATAATTGAATGCCATGTCTTATGAATCAGGGAGGCAGTGGGACTGGGAACAGTGAATAACATTCAGCCACTACCTGTGCCTAGAGCACACTCAGCACAGTCAGTCAGTCAGTCAAAATACACTTTATTCGATTTGTTAAAAATCATAAAAGCCATAAAACAACAGTATGTACAGGTTAAAAATACAAATCATGAATTGAGATCGGGATACCAAGTCCAAAAGTATCTTTATTCGGATATTAAAACATCCATACAAGAACAATGTATTTACACATTTCACATATAGTAATCTGAACATTTCATCTCGGGATACAGTCAGCAGTACGCAAGCTTATAAAAATACAAATACAAATACAAAAATTCAGATAGAAAGTGCATGATAGAGCAAATTAGTGTAAACACAATGCTCAATTATCGCGCTCCCCAATGACAGGCATTGCCCTTTTCTTTGTTTTAATTCTCTGTGCTGCAACCAAAAAACTTGCTACAGAAAATATTATGCGGGTACTACCAAGAAGCTGCAAGAAAATTAGCGCTGGCCTAACTTGGACAAAACCGGCTTCTGTTAAAATGGGTAACAAATATTTTTTTCTTGGGGCCCTATAAAAACTACAAAACATCATAAAGTGCATAGTGTCCTGAGTGGAAAAGTCATCACACTTACACGGCGGACCCCTTTCCGGTTTGCTCCACGTCTGAAAACAACCTAAGGTGTAGGGGATTAAATTGAATCTAAATTTGATTAACAAATATCTATGGAAGGGCTTTGTAACAATAGTGAGATATGGCTCCAGGGATGGGGAGGATAACAGCATAAAGTGTGATCTGACTGTTATTTTAGTCAGTTCCTGTTCCTCACGGGCCAGTCTCGCCTTATCCATAAAGTGTTTTTTAGTCCAATTAATATCCTCTTTCCTAATAGACGATGGCAGAGCAAATAGGTTGGGACGACCTAAATTGGAAAAAGTATTTTTTACATACTCCAACCATGGAATTTTATTCATATGATCCAGGGACATAACATCCTGCAGGATAACATGGTTAAGAGATAATTCTTGATTAAGCCATGTCTTCAACCAACATATTAGGGGTGCTAAGCCGAGCTTATCTGTTACGAGCTTATCTGTTACATAGTCTAAGCCCACCTCCTTATAAATCGAGTAAGTGGGGGTAGACTGGGGAACAAAAAGAAGGTTTCTTAAGAACTTATTTTCCACTCGTTGTAGCGATTCTTGATGAACAAACCCCCATAGAGATGAACCATATGTAGCTATGGAGATGCACTTAGCATCGTATATTTTTAAAAGGGCCTCCATGGGCCTTGCGCCCAGCCTGTTAGAAAATCCCAGTAAGGCCGATGTGGCTCTGGCCATTGAGAGGTTCTTTACCTTAATCTGCGGACCCCAGGTGCCCCTCTCATCAAACGTTACCCCCAAATAGGGAAAAGATGCAACCCTAGACACTGCCTCGCCCTTGCAAAAGAAGGAGATGTTTTTGCCCTTCTTAACATGGCGAGTTGCCACCATCGTGTGGGACTTTGTGGTATTAATTTTCAGATCAAGTTGATCCATGAAAGCCCCAAAGGAATCCAACAAGCGTTGAAGGGCTACCCCGGTACGTGCTAACAGGACTGCATCGTCCGCGTATAGGAGAGCAGATATCCTTGTCTCTCCTACACGCGGCACATCCCCCTCCACAGCCTCAAGATGTTTACCGAGTCCGTTTATATAAACGGTGAAAAGGAGGGGGGCCAAGATGCAGCCCTGCCGTACTCCTCTAACCGATTTAAAGTGGCTAGTACATCTTCCCTCCTTTGTAGCTCTTACTTTAGCAAAGAGGTCCTGATGGAGTAATGCCATGAAATTCACAAGGGACTTATCGACCCCCAATTCCAATAGAACAGCCCACAGTTTTGACCTGTTCACTAGGTCGAAAGCCAAAGAGAGGTCCATGAATGCCAAAAACAGGGACCCCTCCTTGGCAACTGTGTATTTTGATATTAACATATGGAGGTTTAGGCACTGGTCCACCGTGCCCCTTTTCTCCCTAAAGCCATATTGCATGTTTGAAAGGCCACCCCTCCTCTCGATGTTATCTGTAAGTTGGTAAAGCAGGACTCTCCCTAAGATCTTAATGGCAGAGTCTAGGAGGGAAATGGGCCTATCACACCCCGGGTCATCGTGCTGGCCCTTTTTGAAAATTGGCACGATGACAGAGGAGGCCCAACTACTGGGAAAGATGTTGCTATTGGCTGCTGTGAAAACTTGGGTCAAAACCCCTGCCCAGAGTTTTGGCGAGAGCATGTAAAAGTCTCCTGGGACCCCATCCGAACCCGGGGCTTTATTTTTGGATGTCTCCATGATAGTTTTTACTCCTGCTGAAGTGGAGAGGGCTAACGGGGGACAATCCAGGGGCTCCCAGCCAATATTAACTAGGCTCGGATCGCTGGCACCATAAACTTTGCTAAAATGGTTGAGCCATTTATCATCCGGTATAACACAGTCCATTATGTTGTTATCTACATCGGAGAAAAAGGGTTGATTAACAGTGGCCCAGAACTGGGAGCTGTTACGCAAGACGCCAGTAGATATTAATTTCTCCCACGCCAACTGTTTTATGGCGTGCTTTCTCCCCATAATAGTAGCCTTGTATACCTTCCTAGCCATGGCGACCTCAGTCCTGTCTTTCGGGGTTCGTTTCAGAGCTGTTAATAAGGCTTTATGGGCTTTAGAACATTTAGCGTCAAACCACCTGTGCTTTTTTTCAACACCACGGGTGCTTTTAACCGTAAGGGCAATGGATACTTGCGCACAGATGCTTTCAAACGCCCCCATAACTTCATAAGCTGAGGAACCCTCCTTCTGACAAATCTCAACATACTCGCCTAATTTAGGCATCAAATCCTGCATGAAATTTCCAGGCACCACTTTCGCCCATTTAAGCCTTCACCCTTGATCTATGGGACGTAGGACTAATCCCGGGTTGCTAGGGCGGGTATTAATGCCCAACCATTTATTCCATGTTACCACAAGCAAAACAGGATTGTGGTCACTATATATTGAAGTCATAGCCCCGTAGGACACCACTCTAGATAAAAAACCTGCACTCACAAAAATGTAATCAAGTATCGTGCCCGGGATTGATCCTTTGTAGGTGACAATTCTTTCACCTATCACCGGGATGTCGGGTTCGTACAGATTGGAATTGGCGAGCAACTCTTCAAGGGCTTCACCCCCTTTGGAGTGTTCGAAGTGGGGTATCTGAAAGACCATCATGTCCTCATGCTCACTAACCATACACAGATCATTACATGGATGAACATTAAAATCCCCTAATAAAACCAAATCATAATTCATATAATTATTTTGACTGAACATAGAGAGGAAAATCTCCAGGCTATTTAAATGGCCTGTTTCCAAATCTCTGTCCCAAGAATTGTAAAAATTATTGATAAAAACGTAGTAATCTGCTGAAACTGCCCATTCTACAATTAAGAGGTTTAGTGAACCACTATCCACCTGCCTAAATGTGCCTTTCAAATTTAAAGAAAAAAGGGACATAAGGCCACCCTTAGCCCTACCAGATTTACTAGGGACAGCTGGGATAGCAAAAGTAGAAAAACCATGCACCCAGAAATTGGGAGAGGTATCCCAAGTTTCTTGACATGCTATAATATCATAGGCGCTGATAAAATTAATCCAGTCGACATCTTCCCTCTTGGATCTTGCTCCAGCAATATTCCAACTAATAAAATTACACAAGTTGGGCTTGATTAGAGTAGGGGGACTGGGGTTAATAACTTGGACTGGTGCTGGTTGTCAATCAATTTCTTCAATATCAGAGAGTGTAGAGAATCTGTTAGACAAAACCAGACTCACCCTCTCCTATACATTAGGTAGACTAGTCAAAGCTGGCTGAATACCAGGAACGCTCGCAAAAGTATGTTGTGTCAATTGAGTTGGACCTAAGGTGTCTGTTGTGAAACCTCTGCGCCCTCTAAAACGCCCTAATACAGGTATTGGCAATGGAGGGGGGTAGAAGTATCCCAGCGGAATAGGTCTCAGACAGTCGCTCCCTGAGATGTCCGACCCATCCCAAAAAAGTCTATCAGCCAAATCTGGACAATCAAAATTAACAATAACACAATCACCCTGAGGAGTCTTGCTTCTTTTCCCAATCCACCCTACCCTGCGGGCGAATATCACGTGATTAACAATTTCTTGCCCGCCACAAGATGCCTCTCCGCACCATAACTTTGCCTTAGAGATTAAAGTGGTGGCTGATTCACCCGTACCATCAGCCAAGGGGGGTACACCAATAAAAACTGCGACTAGTGGGGCTGCTTGCGGGGGCAAATCAATGTTTACATTGCAACCCTTTGGCCCACTGGGTACTGTTGGCCCACTGTGAGTTCCACCTCTGATCTGAAGAATAGGCTTAGACCCACCAGGTACATGGCTTGGATCATTGTTGAGACGTATTAAACTATGCCCTCCCTCCAAATCTGGAGCCCTCCCTCCAGAAGAGGGGCTAAAATCGGATGTTTCATTTCTGTTACTATACTTTGGGTTCCCAAGGACAGTGCCCTTTGTCAGTTGAGTAGAAAGTGTAGAAAAGTCTTTCACCATATTATCAATAGCAGTGCATTTAGTCAGTAGGCCAGTAAGACAGGTATTCAGTGTTTCAACAATGTCCTTAGCAATAACCACTAATAGGGGCTCAATACGGGCTGTAAACAATAACTCAAGCTGATCACCCAGAGAAACATCCCGAGCGCGGACGGGTATTAGATTACTCTCCGCTTTCTTTCTTTTCCTCAAAGCTTTGTTAGTAACAGTACGTATCTGTGTGGGCTCGTGTAGGGCGGGGGCCTGGGTGTCATCAAGTGGGGTAGGATTCGTAGTAGTAATAGGTGGCGGGGTAAGGATGGGCTGTTGGGTACATTCCTGGGGTGCCTGCAGCTCAAGGGGAGTACGTTGCGTAGAGTCAAAGGTGTGAGCAGGCAATGACGCTGGGGAAGCAGGTAAACCCAGCTCCAGTTCCGCGTTTGCTATTTCCTTTGATAGTACACCCACCGCAGAGGAAAGGTACGAAATAATAGACTCGGACTGTCTAGGCACCTTCGCTCTCTTGACTCCGGCATCAGTAATAACAGTATGTTTGCGCTTACCCATTGTAACTGTTCAGGGGGCTGGCCCAGCCCTGCCTCCGCCTGCCACCGACGGCCACAGACGGCCCGCCCTCTGCCCGGGCTCAGCCCGGCGCCGCCCGCGCGCGTCCTGCGACGCTGAGGGAGCCGCAGATTTTGTAGCGCCTCCGGGCGCGCTGCTGGCCGGGAGTATGCCCCAGAGACTGCCGGGAGCTGTAGTTCCCCCCACTGCGGCCAGCAATGGAAACTGGCATCGAGGGGAACAAACAGCGTCTGCCTCCCGAGTGCCTGGTGGTCCAGTGGGCTGTACAACGTAAGTTTCGCCGGTGTAGGTCAGCACAGATATAAGCCATATCCCGTGAGCTCTCACTACCTATGTGCGCAGCACATTCACAAAACTACACCCTGCAACCAATGCCCATGGGGAATTACCAGAAGCAGGTGTCTGGGGCAGAAGGATTAAGTGCAAACCAATAAAATACATTACGTGCCCGGTGTATGGCCAAAATATAGCTTAATAAAACAAAAATCACTGAAATAACATTGTAGGAAAATGATCCTTTCACTCAAAACACAAAAATGGATCCTAAGAAAAACTCATGTAAAACATATGCACACTTTTTTGTGAGCTGTGCAACAATTATCCCCCATACTTTGCTTATGACCTCACACGTCACAAATGACATTATTGGTGACATCTTATGTCACATAGCACCTTTTGAATTTGACTGTCTCAAATCCTGCTCAAATAGCAACAGATTGTTAAAGCTGTGCCTGTGATTGTTTGTCGTTGTTTTTCTACCCTTTGTCTCAAACCTATTCCTCCACAGTCTCCATTTAATAATTTAGAGTTTCTTATGCAGTGCTAATTAACACCAAAGGATGTCAATGTGCTTTACAATGAACTATAATAAGAAGGAATGAAGTACGGGGTATACTTTAAACTGTAAAAACACTAACTATTTAAATTGCTACTGTGAGAATAAGAGCCAAAAAGAGAAGGGGGAGGGTATGAGATATTGGAGGGCGAGGCATATGGCATTAATAAGGAGTGGGGGGACAATGAAAAGGGTTCACATGCTTGAATCATCCCCATTGTTGCAGTGGGAGTCCCATAGTATACATACATAAGCAGTAGATAATACTACAATAGGCTACAATGCAATGAAGAGTCACAGCAATAAAATCAATTGTAGAGTGGATCACTGGTCCTGGGAAACCAGGGTATTGCATGGACAGTACATTGTACTGTATAAGAAACCCTCATTCACGTTTAGTTGGGATCGAGATTAGCGGTATATCTTGATTCTCCGCTGAATGTGGTCTTCAACGTGATCGCATAATCATTGGGTCAATCCAATGCTTCCTCCACCCGGAGGCTTTAACCACTGGTTATCACAGTAGTGATTGTGAATCAAAAAAAGAGTGAGGTGATTGTGATAAAGAAAAAATGTGTATTAAAATTCTCGTAAAGCCAGTAGATACTTTTATTGGTACTGGGTTCGAGACCAAGATAAAAATGTATTCTCGTTGTGCACGTATCTGACTGGTTATGGTCAAGTGCACTGGTTAAAAACTGTGTCCAAAAAAGGTCGACATGTTTCAGCCCTCGTCAGCCCAAGCGGGTCTAGCGGGCTTTCTTCAGGACCTGGTGAAAAAAGGAGGCCCGTGCTATGGGCTCCCTTGTGGATGTGCAGGAAACTTTTCCTTTTGAATGCACATTCAATCTTAAACCAATGGATTGAAAATGTTTGTGGGAGGGAGGAAAGAAAGAAAGAAAAGGAAAAACATAAAAACATTGCGAATTCATTCTGTATGCAATCATAAAATGGCAAAGCTTTGTTAGTAGGAGACCCCCAGTGGGGAACCCCTGGTATGGCAAAGTTCGTCCCTCCTTTATTCATTGGCTGAACGCAAGAGATATGTGGCTAAAATTCACATATACAGCAAGTCCAAACAGTCTGGACTTCCTTGATGTCACTGTCTTCATCGAGAATAACACAATACACACAAAGACGTTCTTTAAGTCAACCGCCAAGAACAGTCTCTTGTCCTATAAAAGTTTCCACCCACGCCCATTAAGAGACAATCTGCCTTATGGACAATTCCTCAGGTTAAGACGTAACTGTAGTGAGATGAGAGACTACAAACGTCAAGCCAAGGACCTCAGTGAAAAACTGCAAGCAAGAGACTACCCAGTTAAGACCATTGAAAAATGCCGTAAGAGGGCCAAAAATCAACAGAGAGAAGCGCTACTTGAAACCATCCCAAAAGAACCAACACCAGATCTGATCACTTGTGTGAGTACCTACAGTACTGCTTCCAATAACATCAAGAAAATCATAAACAAAAACTGGAAGATCCTGACCTCTGGAAGAAAGCCCGCTAGACCCGCTTGGGCTGACGAGGGCTGAAACATGTCGACCTTTTTTGGACACAGTTTTTAACCAGTGCACTTGACCATAACCAGTCAGATACGTGCACAACGAGAATACATTTTTATCTTGGTCTCGAACCCAGTACCAATAAAAGTATCTACTGGCTTTACGAGAATTTTAATACACATTTTTTCTTTATCACAATCACCTCACTCTTTTTTTGATTCACAATCACTACTGTGATAACCAGTGGTTAAAGCCTCCGGGTGGAGGAAGCATTGGATTGACCCAATGATTATGCGATCACGTTGAAGACCACATTCAGCGGAGAATCAAGATATACCGCTAATCTCGATCCCAACTAAACGTGAATGAGGGTTTCTTATACAGTACAATGTACTGTCCATGCAATACCCTGGTTTCCCAGGACCAGTGATCCACTCTACAATTGATTTTTTTGATATTGAGACAAGGAAGCTGAGTGGATCTAAGCCCTTCTTTCTCCCTCCAAATTGATTTTTGAATGAGTCACAGCAATAGCCTATCCATTTTCTTTTGTAAAAAAGAACCAAACTTAAGTGCCCTCTTGAACAATCCCAAGAGAGGCTAGGTTCCTCAGATTTTCAAGCACAAGTGTGAAATTTTATACCTTGAGGGAACAAGGGAAGCCTCTCAGAGGAGGAGGGTGGGTCACATGTGAATCTATGAAAGATACCAATACTGGAGAACCGTAATTCCCGGTAAGTAACTCATTTTCTTCACCAGTATTGGATCTTTCATAGATTCACATGCTTGAATCCGAGTAGTTAACAGTTGCATAGACAAACATGCATAGAAAAAATCTGAAATATATACATATCTACCCTTAGAAATGGTAGGTAACAAACCACATGCATATGCTAAACCATGATAAGATATAATGTAGTAAACTACCATTAATATAGAAACATTACACAATGCGAAGGAAAAAACACCTCTAATAGTAGAGGCTTACCTAAATTAAATATACACCAGCAAAAAGAGCAGTAGAAGAGTAAACTGCTCTTGTAGAATGTGCCTTGGCTTTGATCATAAGCGATTTTCCAGCCTTAGTATGACAGAGCTGAATAGCAGCAGCGATCCATCGTGCAACAGTTGTTTTTGTGACAGCAGAACCCAGTCTTAGAGGTCCATAAAATACTAGCAGTTGATATGTTCTGCGCATCTATTTTGTTTGTTGCAAATAAAATTTGAGACATCGCTTGACATCCAAAGAGTGGAGAATTTCGCCGCCGGTGAAAGAGGATGCGAGGAAAAAGTGTGCAGAATAACAGGCTTATTAAGGTGAAACTGTGATGGGACCTTCGGAATGAACTTGGAGTTTGTCCCAACATAACATAGTCTTCTGTGATGCACAAGTTAGATACTTTTATGGTGGAGGCTTGAATTTCACTTACTCTCCTGGCAGAAGTAAGCGGGAGAAGTAATGCCACTTTCAATGTAAGAAACTTGAGCTCAATTTTGTGAATTGACTCAAATAGTGGTTTCATCAATTGAGACAGGACTACATTAAGGCACCATTCTGCCAGAGGAGGCCGAATGGGGGGAAAAGTCCTGAACAATCCTTTCATGAACTGCTTGATGATGCGAGAAGAGCAGAGAGAAGAAGCGTCGGACGTGCATCTGTATCGGGAGAGGGCCGCAAGGTGGACCCTTAATGACACCCTACGCCCGACCTGATTTTGTCAGAGATAAGAGATAAGGCAAGATTTGTTCTGGAGATGAGAGAAGAGGGTGAAAGTCGTTCCGAAGGCACCAAGAACAAAAACGTTTCTATTTAAGTCTGTATGTTTTAGTAGTAGATTCAGCTCTAGCTCTGGACAATATGTCCCTACAGTCATGAGGAATGACTAAATCTTTGAATTCATTGAACTCAGGATCCAGGCATGTAACTGAAGAGAAGCTGGGTGTGGATGCAGGATCTGTCCCTTGTTCATGGTTAGGAGTGGTTGACACTGGCAGGCGATAAGGCTTGGATTGTGACAGCAGGAGTAGTTCCGTGAACCAATTCTGGCGGGGTCACCATGGAACAATGAGGATGAGCTGGCACGGCTCCCGTTTCATTTTCATCAGCACTCTGGAGATGAGGGGGCATGGGGGAAAAGCATACGCAAAGATTCCTGACCATCTTATCAAACGCATTCCCCCATGACCCTCTATGAGGATACCTGCAGGCAAAGAACAGTCATTCAGTTCTCTTGAGACGCAAATAGGTCTACGTTGGGTGCTCCATTTCTGGAAGATGGAATCGAGAACCAGCTGGTTGAGTTCCCACTTGTGATTTGTTTGAAGTAATCTGCTCAAGGCGTCTGCCAGGTTGTTCTTTACTACTGGGAGATGCTCCGCCTTGATGGTTATGTGATGCCGTAGTGTCCATTCCCAGATCCTTTGAGCTTCCAAAGACAGGACTGGAGATCTTGTTCATCCCTGCTTGTTCACATTATGCATGCAGGTGGTATTATCTGTACAGGTGAGGACAGAGTATGCTCTTATTCTTGGGAGAAACAACTGGAGGGCTAGAAAAATCGCCCTCAGTTCAAGAAAATTGATATGCATTTTGGATAGCGATACTCAAGTTTGCGCTTATTTGGTGATACTGAAGATGCGCTCCCCATCCTTCCAATGATGCATCTGTGGTCAGAACGAACTCTGAAAGAGGCGAGAGAAATGACAGACCAAGAGAGAGATTGTTGGCGGACTGCCACCAAAGAAGTGCATCTTTCATGATCGATGTTATCTGCATGATCTCGTCAAATGATCCTGTTATCTGAAGCCATTGTCCATCTAATTGCTCCTGAAAGGGTCTCATCCTTAGACGTTCGTGAGGCATCATGAGGATGGCGGACGACATCATGCCAATAGAGGATTTGAGGAGACAGAAAGAAGCAAACTCTTTTGTAGAGATTGTGAGCCAGAGATAGAATGTTGCTCTGTCTTTCTGCTGAGAATAATGCCTTCTTTTGGAGGGTATCCAACGCTGCTCCCAGAAACGTTACCTGTTGAGAAGGAATTAGAAAGGATTTTTGATGATTGACTGCCAGCCCCAGAGAGCGGAAGAGCTGTAGACAGAAGATGATGGCCTCCGAAGCCTGATGAAGAGAAGGAGCTTACATCAGCCAATCGTTGAGATGTGGAAAGATCTGTAATCCTTTTAATCGTAGATATGCTGCCACAGGAGCAAGGCATTTGGTGAAAACCCGAGGAGCTGAACAAAGGCCAAAGGGAAGCACCTTGAATTGACAGTGCACGTCTGCCACAGTGAAACGGGGGAATTTAAAGTGCTTGGGATGAATAGGGATAAGGAAATATGAGTCCTGCAAATCTGAGCTTGGCCAGGAAATCTGAATGGCTCAGAAGTTGTATTATCTCCTGGCGAGTTACCATGCGAAAGGATTTCTTCTGCAAGTATTTGTTGAGTTTTCCGAGATCTAGAATGGGACGCCATTCTCCCTATTTCTTCTTCTTCATCAGAAAGAAACAAGCGTCTTCCCCTCTGAGTGTGTGGCACACATTCTATTGCTCCCTTCTGGAGCATAACCAATGCCTCCTCCTTTAGCAATTGAAGATGGGGTGGTATTGATTTTTGTGGCGTTTGAGGAGGTGGAGCTGTGATAAGCTCTAGGGTATGGCCATATTTTATTATATCAAGGACTCATTTGTCTGTTGTTATTTACTGCCATTGGCTTAGGAAAAGAGAGAGAGGGACTTTCTTGAATGGAGTGGCTGTGGGAAGAGCGGTATGCGGGAACGTCTCGGCACTGGATTGACCTTGCTGCTTTCGTCTGGAGTAAGAAGCCTGCGGCGGTACATGGTATTGTTGCTGATGTTGGTAGGTAGGACGAAAAGAGGTGTACGTCTGAAGTTGATATTTCTGGTAACCTCCTCGAAACGAATAAGGTACTTTGCCAAAGTGCCCCACGAATGGGGATCTTTCTGTACTGGAGCTTGCCCAAAGTCTTAGCTGTGCCAGTGTCAGTTTTAATAGGCTGCAAGGAGTCATCAAGGGGCAATATCGGACCACATCTGGCAGTTATAACTCGCTAATATCGCCAGAGCGTTAGCTGCGCGCACCGTAGTACCAGAAGTTGGTGTAAACCTCTTCCCAATGTTATCGAGGTGCCTTCCATCCTTGTCAGGTGGTGTAGTAATAGGTGCTAAAGGGTTCCTTGATCTCCGCTGGGCAGCCTGAGAGATGACTGAATCTGGCTTAGGATGGCCTACCAGACAAGCTGGAGCATCAGCAGGAGCCCTATATTTCTTGTCAATCCAGGGCAAGACTGGGATAACCGTGACAGGTGTCCTCATAACCTTTACACCTTCCTCTCAGATGTGATCAATAATAGGTATCGCTCTCAGTCTTTCTGGATGGATCCTTAAAATCATAAAGAAAACAGTCAGACTGTTTAACTGTTATTGATGATTGAAAACTAGAGGCCTCCCTCTCCATTAATGCGTGGAAGCCACCAAAGTTCTCCGGCGGAGAATACGCAGTTTGAGGAGATGGAGAAGCAGGTGTTGAAATCACATAGTCCTCCCACTCATCACCTACTTGCCATCTTTTTGAGGTTGACC
Organism: Triturus cristatus; assembly: GCF_964204655.1. Taxonomy (NCBI): domain Eukaryota; kingdom Metazoa; phylum Chordata; class Amphibia; order Caudata; family Salamandridae; genus Triturus; species Triturus cristatus. The sequence goes on along the minus strand of NC_140589.1, from coordinate 900,229,472 downwards.
TTCCTCAATTTCTCCCTCATCAGAAGTATCATGTTGCGGCAAAAAAGTATCCCTTACAGGGTAAGTCGTAGGAGAAGGCTCAGGCCTATGTGGCGGAGATTTTAGCGGTAGAGGTGCATGGGGCGGCGGAGGCGCAGGAGCAGTTGTTGAAGGAAAACGTGTGCCGTAGTCAAGTAGCATGTCCTGCAGGTCTTGAATCAAAGCTACAGGAAGGTGGACCATTGGTTCACTAGCCAGTTCCATGTATTGAATTTTTGGATGTGGAGGGTGATATTCCTGCTGATAGTATCCTTCATAGTCATCCTTATCATCATCTTGATACTTCACATGAAGCTGAGAGGGACTGTGAGCAGGACCAAATATCCCATCATAAGATTCCTCCAGAAAGGTTGAAGGTGGTAATGGTGAAACCACATTCTGAAAAAACGCGTTGAAGAGAACATCGTTGATGGATATACAGGTGTTAATTGCAACATCGATGGTTGCTTACGACCAGGCGTGGGTACAGCGTAGTCAGCTTTGTTGACAGCAGCGGTGTCTGAGTTGTTGACGAGGACATAATAGGAACAGAAGAAATCGCAGTCACAATCATTGACGATGCTAAAACGGTAGTCATCGACGCGGTCGTCGATGACGAAGAGGAGGTCATTGACGGAGCCAACGTAGTCTACGCTGACTAAGAAATCATCGTCAATCGAGTCGTCATCGACAAGGAAGTCGTTGGCGACGTTGAAGCCTTGGTTGTCGCTGGAAGTGTCATCAGCGAAACCGTGGACTGCGGAACAGTCGACAGCGTAGTTGTATCTATCGTCGACGATGTATCTTTCGTCGACAAACTCTCGATGCAGAGGTAGGTGAATTGCTCTCCGATGGGGATTTCTCCGAAGGGGACACAGATGATAACGCCGTTGACAATATAAGCCTTCTAGAGACTGTAATCTTCATAGATGGTTATGAAGATTGTTTTCCATATCTCTATGACGAATGCCTTTTCTCCTCAGTAGGAAATGAATGCTTTACTTTTAGTGAGGTGCCTGCATCTTCCTGATGAGACTTTTTTGAAATCTTTTTCTTGGAAACTTCTGGAGATTCATGTGATCTTTCTCTCTTTTTAGGGGTTTCCTTCGAGGTCTGAGAGGTAGAGCTCTCCTCACCCTCAGAGACATCAGATTTTTCTTAATTCTCTGAGCCAAATCAACAAAACTTCCCTCTCTGTCTTTAAGGGTTTTGGTTGAAAAAGTCCTACAAATGTTGCAGTCCTTTACCTTGTGCTGAGTGTAGAGACTGTATATACAGTTTTTATGAGGATCCTCAGCATGTAGCCTCTTTTTCTGCATGTTCCTCAAGATCTGAAGAGACCTTTCTTTGAGTATAAATATTGAAAAGAAGAAGAAACTGAGCAGAGCTCAGAGAGGCTCCCTTTTACATGACGTGCGGGAGAAAATCTGAGGATCCTAGCCTCTCTTGTGATTGTTCTAGAGGGTGCTGTCACCTGATTGGCTGCTACTTACGTTTGATTCTTTTTTACAACTGAAAATGGATATGCTATTGCAGTGACTTCATTGCATTGTAGCCTACTGTAGTATTATCTACTGCTTGTATATGTATACTGTGGGACTCCCACTGCGATGACTGGGATGATTCAAGAATGTGAATCTATGAAAGAACCAATACTAGAGAAAAAGGTTATCAGCATGTGGTTCAGTCATTCCTCTTTAGGTGGAGATCGAGAAGAGATTCACACAATTAAGTTTAAAATAATTTCATACTTGACTGGGGGACAGTTCAAGTGTGTATTTATAGACTCACCCATCCTTCACAAGGGCCCTTCTGAGGTATTGACAGGCTCTGATTAGTGCTCTGACTGACTTAAATCTGAGGCCATCCCAATCCCACTCCTGCAGCTGCAAACACACCCCCTTCTATACCCCCACCTACCAACTCACTGCCTACACACAACTCTCAATCTATCACCTTCTTCCAATTTCCTACTTACAACTGTTATGCTCTTTAACGGCTTAACATTCCATCCATTTCTTTACATTGACAATTGGATGACTCCTCCAGCTCACCCAATGCTTTTTCATGCTCACAACTCAGTTTTATCTATCTCCATTGCTATGAATAAAAAAAAACAGCCTCCTCACCCTGGTCCTAATCTTTGTCATCCTTCCTCATCACTGCTGCTCCTTCTCTGCTTTCTAGGTTCATCCAACTTCATAATTCTACAAGACATCCGTCTTAACCAACTGTTTCAAACTCACACTTCAATATGTCCGTTCCCTCTTCCTAACTCGCCAGTAATGGAATAAACCTAGTCTCCTCATTCCCTTCCCTACCTTTTATATAACACATCGCACCAGCACATTTCCCGAACCTATTTCCACCTTTGGGTACGCATGCTCTAACAATGTACACTTTGATACCCATCTCCCCCAGTCCTGTAATGACTTCTTCCCAAATAAATGCACTCCTTGGTATCACTAACGTCTCCGTTTCCTATTCCTGTATATGAACAAGTTACTTAACTTCGGTAACGATATATCTGTAAGAGACATAGATTAGTTATAGATTCCTTACCTTGTGAATTAACCCCAGGCGTCAGACTGGATCCAGAGAATTTTTTCGCCAGCAGTACCTCTGCGCGTCAAAAGGTGGCGTCGGTCGGCTCAGCTTTCGTCGTTGGCGTCGTGGTCGCCGGGTTGACGTCGCAGCAGCTACTCAGACACCAACCGCGCACGCTTACGTCAGTTCCTATACACGACATTCCACGCCAGAAGCACAGAGCCATGCAAGACACTGACCACTGGTGCACAAAACTAGGGCCCTAAAAGGAAGTCCTTAACCCTAGAAGTCAGTCCGCAGAACAGGGAGGATGGGTGGGGCGGTAAGGAATCTGTAATTAATCTATGCCTCTTAAGATATATTGTTACAGAAGGTAAGTAACTTGTTCATCTGAAAGAGACAATTAGTTATAGATTCCTTACCTTGTGAATAGATACCCCAGCAATACCAACCCCGGAGGTGGGTCTGCGAACCACACCAGAAAGTCCTGGAGAATAGAACGGCCAAAGAAGCAGTCCCTCCGGACTTGGCTGTCCAGGCAGTAGTGCTTTGTAAATGTGTGCAGAGATTCTCATGTAGCTGCCTGACAGTAGTCATTTGAGAGGGACACCACGTCCCAAAGCAGTATAGCTGCCGTCGCCCTGGTGGAATGGGTGTGCAGCCCCACTGGAGGCTCCTTTGCCAATGAATAGCAAGTTTTGATGTACACAACAACCCACCTAGAGATGGTTCGTTTGTGCACGGCCCAACCTTTTTTGACACCCATGTAGCCGACAAAGAGCTGGTCATCCACCCGGAATTGGTTTGTGCGATCCAAATCAATCAATCAATCAATCAAGGGTTTATAAAGCACGCTAATCAGCCGTGAGGGTCTCAAGGCGCGGGAGGGGGTGTGACCCGGATCAGTCCAAGAGCCAGGTCTTAAGGTCCTTCCTGAACGTGTGCAGGGACGGGGAGGGTCTGAAGTTCACAGGGAGCTCATTCCATTCTTGGCTGCGATATAGGAGAAGGCTCTCTCGCCTGCTCTGTTTCTGCGGATGTGGGGGAACTCAGCCCGGGCGAGGTAGGCGGAGCGGAGGTTCCTCTTGGGTACATGGAAGAAGACTCTCTCGTTGAGGTATTTGGGTCTGATGTTGTTGCGGGATTTGTAGGTGTGTGTAAGGAGTTGGAAGGTGACCCTCTTCTCGACGGGGAGCCAGTGGAGGTCTTGTAGGTGTTCTGTTGATTCTGGCGTATAGGGCTTTGCCGTAGTCCAGTCTGCTGGTTATGAGCACGTGGGTGACGGTCCTTCTGCAATCGGGGGGGGGGACGGAGGATCCATTTGAAGGTCTTGTGGAGGATGCACAGGCAGTTGAAACCGGTGGAGGTGACGGCGTTGATCTGGTGGTTCATAGAGAGGGAGGAGTCTAGGATGATGCTGAGGTTTCGTGCGTGGTCTGTAGGTGTTGGTGGCTTCCCGAAGGCGGAGGGCCATCAGGTGTTGTCCCAGACGGAGGTGCAGGGTCTGAGGATGAGGACCTCGGTTTTCTCTGAGTTGAGCTTCAAGCAGCTGTCTTTCATCCAAGCTGCAACGTCCTTAATGAAAGCAGGGTCTGGTGTCTTTGGGATTCTTCGTGAGTGAGTGGATGAGCTGGGTGTCGTTGGCATAGGATACTATGCTGAGCCCATGCGGACTGATGATGGCGGCGATGGAAGCCATGTAGATGTTGAAGAGCGTGGGGCTGAGCGATGATCCTTGGGTACCCCGCAGTTGATATCGGTGGGTTCGGAGAGGAAGGGAGGGAGTCTGATCCTCTGGGTTCTGCCGGAGAGGAAGGATTGGATCCAGTCGAGGGCGGCTCCTTGTATCCCCGCGTCGTGAAGTCTGGCTGTGAGCGTGCGATGTGAGATGGTGTTGAAGGCTGCGGAGAGGTCTAGAAGGATGAGGGCCGCAGTGTCCCTGGTCCAGTAGTAAGCGGATGTAGTCGGTGGCGGTGAGGAGGGCGGTCTCAGTGCTGTGGAATCCAGATTGTGAGGGGTCTAGGATGGAGTTCTCTTCGATGAAGACGGTCAGCTGGGCGTTTACGAGTCTCTCAGTGACTTTGGCTGCGAAAGGGAGGAGAGAGATGGGCCGGTAGTTTTTCAGGTCTGTTGGGTCAGCAGTTAGCTTCTTGAGGAGGGGGATTAACCTCCGCCCGCTTCCAGTTGTCTGGGAAGATGCCGGAACTGAAGGAGGCGTTGATGGTCCGCCCTAGTTCGGGTGCAATGGCGGCCCTGTGGAATATGTGCGGTGAGCAGGGGTCCACTGGGGCTCCTGAGTGGGTTTTCTTTATGGTCGCGGTGATGTGTTAGACGGTGGCGGGATTCCAGGTCGTGATGGTTGGCTCATCTGCAGTGGCAGAGAGGGGGGTGGTGTCCGGCGTCTGCTCGCTGAAATTGTTGTAGAGGGCCTTGATCTCCAGATGGAAGTAGAAGCTGAGCTTGTCGCAGAGTTCCTGGGAAGGTATGACGTCCGTGGCTTCGCTGGGGGGTTTGGTGAACTGCTGTATGACCTTGAACAGTTCCTTGGCTTTGGTCGCGTTGGTCTGGACGTTGTCTCTTATGAAGGTCCGTTTGGTGTCTCTTATGAGCTGGTGGTATTCCTTCAGGGCGTTCCTGTGGTTGTTCTGTGCTTCCGTGGTTTTCTGTCTCACCAGGTTTTCTCCAGGTGTCTGCAGGAGTGCCTGTCTTCTTGAAGTTCTGTGGTGAACCAGGCGGCCTTCAGAGGGCGTTGTTTGGCGGGGTGGCGGAGGGGTGCGAGCTTGTCGGCGCAGCAGGAGATCCAGTGGTGAAATTCTTTGGCCGAGGAGTTGGTGTTGATCATGGCGCTGGGGGGTCTTGGATGAGGGTGCTGTTGAGGTGTTCCTCTGTGACCTTGTTCCAGTTCCTTCGAGGTGGGCGCGGGGCGAGCTTGGGTGCGGTGGTGGTGTTGAATGCGAAATGGACGCAGTGGTGGCCCGACCAGAGGTGCTGGGTGGTGTGACTGAAGCGGATGTTTGTCCCTCCTGCGAAGATGGGGTTGAGGGTGTGTCCAGCTCTGTGAGTGGGCATGTTGACCAGCTGCTTCAGTTTGAGGTTGTCAAGGAAAGTGGAGGAGTCGGGGTCGTTGCGGTTGTCAAGGTGGAAGTTCAGGTCCCCGAGTAGAATGTAGTCCGTGGAGGTGATGACGTGGGGTGCGGCAAGCTCGGCGATAGTAGTTGTGGACTGGGTGCGAGGTCCTGGCGGTCTGTAGATGAGGGTGCCGTGTAATGTGGTTCTGGGGCTGGTCTGGATCTGGAAGTGGAGGTGTTATGTGTTGGAAAGGGGGTCACTCGTGCTGGAAGTGGAGAGTCGGAGGGGGGTCTTGTGTGCGATGGAGAGTCCTCCAAGGCAGTGGGTGTGAGAAAGTGCCATCTTTCTTGCATGGTATGCCCCCACTTTTTGCTAAATTGCTGAATGAACTTCGATTGAGTGTACCCTGGGTTCCTGCCAATCAGGTGCCCAGGGCCTATGATCCTTCCTTAAACCACACAAACTCCCAATTGGCAAACCCTAGCCACATGTCAGCCCCTAGTAAATGGTACCCTAGGTACCCAGGGCCTTGTGGCCAGGGAAGGCCTCTAAGGGCTGCAGCACTCATTGTGCCACCCTCAGAGGCCCTGTACCCTTACACACACACTGCCCTTGCAGGCTGAGTGTCTGGGTGCAGGACAAAACAAAGAGTCGACATGGCACACATCACTGTGTACCATGCCCATCACCTACACTGCCAAGGCATATGTCAGCCACCCCTCTAGCTGGGTGCATTACGCCTATGGTGTGGGCACAGGAGCAGGAGCCCTGTGCCCCTACAGTACCCGGGTCCATTCCTGGGCACTGTAAGTGCAGTGCTGTCATTTAAGAGTACATGGTGCTGAGAGCTTGTCAAACACGAGCTCCACAGCACCATATTGGCACCACTGAAGCCTGGGAAGTTTGGTATCAAACTTCTCAGCACATTGAACCCACACTGATGCCAGTGTAGGATTTAATGTACTAAGCACCCCAGAGGGCATCTTAGAGATGCCCCCTTACAGCTAACTTACAATCCACGTCTGCTCTGAGGCTGCCCAGGCTGCCACACAGCAGACACGTTGCTGGACCCCTGGGTGGGGGAGCCCCTGCTCTCCCGGGCCTGCAACAATGCACATCCTGGGTGAGGTGAGAAATCTCCTCCCCCAGGATGAGCAAAGGGAAGCTTCAAAGGCAGGCCGCCATTTGGAGTTTCCCCAGGCCACTGCAACCCCCCACTCTGGCGGGAAGCTTGGCCGGAAACCCCATACAAGGACAGGGGATGTGCCAGCCTGCCCACCCCACCCCTCAGGTGGGGGAGGCGAGGTGAAGCACATCTCCGGGCTCTCGCCATCTTGAAGATGGGAGGCCCTACCCTATCAGGATTAGGCTACTGCCCCCCTCCCACAGGAGAGAGGCAGGATAGGGGTGTACCCACCCCAGGACAAGGACCCATTGGTCCCTGGCCTTCACCTACCTGTAACGCCCCTAAATCTAGTATTTAGGGGCCCCCTGAACCTTCCTCCCGCAGATTCCAGATAGAAAATTACAAGAAGAGCAAGAAGAACAAAGACCTGCCCTGCAGCTGCTAAAAAGAGAAGAAGACACCAACTGCTTAGGCCCCAGCCCTACCGGCCTGTCGACTCTCGAACCTGCACCAGCGCGGCATCTCTCGTGGCCAGCAACCTCACCAACCCCGGAGGACCTGGCTACCTTTTGGCTCTAAGCCCCCTGGGACTCCCATGAGTAGAGGCTCTACTCAAGAAACCTATTTTTTACCCCTGGCAGCAGCCCGGGACCGCGGACCCAACACACTCTGCACCAGCCAAGCCTGGCCAGTGCCGGAGTGGACAAAGACCCTGAGGACGACCCCACGGCGACTGTGACCCCGAGTCCGGCACCCAAGGACCCCCCTCGACATCCCGGAAGAAGCCTGCAGCCTCAGAACCCAGTGCCACCCCAGCCGCGATCAACCAGAGGGTAAGATTCCCGACGTCAAAAGGCACCCCTGCACCCGGCGCCCTGCGGCCCCCTGTGCCCAATCCCGGGGTACCCACCTAACCTACAACTACCCAACTTACCTCTCAAAGTGGTGGTGGCACCTGAAACATCCTCGTCCCCGAGCCTGCAGCCTTTTTCCAAACCGGAACATTCCCATTGATTTCCATTGAGCGCCCGAAGGCTCAAAAGCACCCTGCACCCAGCCGCCCGAGTGGCCCTGGCAGTGCCCTCTCTACACTAACTTACTTCCCCACTTGCCCTGAGTAAGTGACCAGGAGCCCAGCTCCCACAGCCGCGTGGCTTGCCAGACAGCAGCCATCAACCACGGCCCCCCTATCCCTCATAGGATAACATTGGGCCTAACTCTCTCTGCACCCGGCCGTCCTGAAACCGCTGAGGGTGAACCAACTGTACCTACCTGACACTGGGGGACCCCTGAGTCCATGCCCGGAATTTCAACTCTGCCAGTCGAGTACTTACCCTTAAACCGCTAACTTCATTTTCCTCATAGGGTAACATTGACTGGCTTTTTCTTCAAAAATCTTCTAAGTGTGAACTTTTCAAAACTGCAAAAATTCACCAAAAATCAGCCAAGCGACAAAAACGAATTTACTCACCTGCTCCTAGGTGAGCTCCCAGTGCTGGATCTTGGTGCCCAGCCCTGACCCTGAAAAGTGTTCACAACTATACTTACCTCTAACTCATTTTTCTCCCATAGGAAACCATTGTCTGCTTTTCTGTGAAATTTCTTCCAAGTGTCTACTTTTGCAAATTTGAAATATTCTTTTAAAATCGTACCATTTCTGCAAACGAAATTACTTACCTGCTTTTGATAAGGACCCCAGTCCTGGGTCTAGGCACCCAGTCCTGGATTACTAAAGTAACGATAAAGTACTCTACCTGCAATGTGAATTTCTTGCCATAGAGATCCATTGAATGTTTTCTTTGAAATATTTTCTAAGTGCTAACTTTTGAAACAGCTAAATATTATTTAAAAATCATTACAGTTATTAAGTCGACTTTCATCACTTGATTCTGAATACTGACCCAAGGCTGGTTCTAGGAGCCAGACCTGGAATTCCAAAAGTAATCTGAAAAGTAATTTATTACATATAACCTGAATTTACCATTGAGCTCAATGCATTGTTATGTTTAGGAAATAGGATTGTTTATTGCAACCAACTGTGACTGTTTACACAAATTTATTGCTTAAGACAAAAGTATTTATATTCAACCTCTCATTCTGAGAAAGTATATTTTTACTCCCTTTGTGGTTCTAAAAATAAAACAAGCATATTTTATATATATAAACCATTGGCCTAGAGTTCAGTTATTGAGTGTGTGAAACCATTTGCTGACTGAGTGTGTACAATAAATGCTTTACACTGTCCTCTGGTACTGCCTTACTGCTCGACCAAGCTACCACTTTTGAGAGTAAGGTCATACCTAACTTTGACCTCTATCAGCCTCTGGGGGACTGTGGACTCTGTACACCCTGTACCTATTAGGGAACAGTATATACAGAGCCACTTTCTCACAGTGGGGGCGGTCCTTTCTCTGGATTTTGTAGCCGTTGGGGATGGCAGTGGCGATGTCGGGGCCGGAGGTGGTGTTGGTCCAGGTTTCCGCGAGGAAGGTGACGTTGGGTCAGAGGGTGTCGATCAGGTCCCAGATCTCTACGGCATGTCGGTGCAGGGAGCGCACGTTGAGGAGGATACATGTCAGGGTTTCGACGGTGGTGGGGGCTTTGTCGATGGTGAAGGATTGACGGCAGGGTCTGCACGAGAATTGTCCTTGGGTGGTGTTCGGCGAGGATCTTTCGCAGTTGGTGTGTCTTCCGGTATTGAGTGTGTGTAGGGTGGTGGAATCGTAGGGATGGGGCCGAGGAGAACCAGGGTTCCTGGCGCTAGCGCACGGTCGCCATAAAGTAGGGGAAGGGGGCGGGACCAGAGGTAGGGAGGCGGAAGCGGGGCAGTGTCGGGGGGAGGGGGAGCAGCGGCTGGAAAGTGACAAAGCACAGCGGGGAAACAAAAACCAAAAAAGAGAGTAAACAACACACATTACAAAGTAAATCTCAAATGAGGAATCAGTAAACAGCGGCAGAGAACGGAACAGCAGGCGAGTGTGGAGGCACCTGTGGCGCTGGGGCGGGCTGCCCGTGCGAGCACTGCTCCAGGGAGGGCTCAGTACCGAGGCAGTCCGGTGGTGAGGCAGAGCTGCTGGGGAAGAGTGCTGGCCTGGACCAGAGGTCAAGGCTTCACACGCGCTCCCCCGCAGCGGTTGCCATTAAGTAGGGGAGGTGGCGGGACCAGAGGTAGAGAGGCGGGAGCGGGGCTGTGTCGGGGGGAGTGGCCGCAGGGGCAGCAGTGGCTGGAAAGTGACCAAGCACAGTGGGGAAACCATAATAGAGAGTAAACAATACAATACAATACAGATTACAAAGTAAATCTCACAAAAACGGAATCATGAAAAAGCGGCAGAGAACGGAACAGCAGGCGAGTGAGGAGGCACCTGTGGCGCTGGGACGGGCTGCTGGCGCGAACATTGCCCCAGGGAGGGCTCAGTACCAAGGCGGGCAGGCAGGGCAGCTTGGGAGAGTGCTGGCCTGGACCAGAGAACGCACGTTTTGGATCCAGACGGTGGAGCCTCTCTTCCTCCTTAGAAGGATGCGGAGGTGGAAAAAAAGGTGGGCAAAGTGATGGTTTGACCAATGTGGAAAGAAGTAACCACCTTGGGAAGAAAGGAAGGTCTGGTTCTTAGGACGACCTTGACCGGATGAACAGCCAGAAATAGAGATTTTGAAGAAAGAGCTTGGAGCTCACTCACACTGCGAGCAGAGGTGATGGCAAACAGAAAGGCAGTCTTTAAATTAAAAAGTCTGAGTGGACAGTTATGGAGCGGATAAAAAGGAGCGCACATAAGGTAAGAAGGAACCAAGTTCAAATCTTACTGGGAACAGGAGGAAAACAAGCATTGGCATAGCCAATAGATCTCGCTTTTGGGACCTTATAAGTATTTAGCCATGCAGCACGTTATCCTGGGTGCTGCAACATCTACCGTTGCTTCACGTACCACTGGCGAACGGCCACACACACCCAAGGATGGGCTTCAGTGCTGTTTAATGAAAATATGATAAAGTGTCTTTCAAATTGCAAAAAAGTGCATTTCTTTAACAAAGAAGTTTTGACACTAATAGGCACATTATAGCACTGCATTGAGAAGTACTTATTTAAAGTGCATTTTTTTTGTACAACTGGTAGTCTGAACTTATATATCTGGATTTGTCACACAATCCATCATCTGCTGCATAATCTGTAGATTAAAAAAAACATTCTAGATCAAACAGATCACAAGTTACAAAAAATATGGCAACTCTGGTTTCTGTGCCATTCACAAAGGTTGACTGGCCATTTATAAGTTGCTTATTGCTGAATGTGGGTGTTAAATTGTGGAGGGGAGAGGAAGCCCTGATGGGATGCAGTTGGCACAAGCAAGTCACACAGGAAGAGTATGTGTGTTTAACTTTCTCCTTGGTCGAGAAGTGCCTTAAGTGGAGGGGTACAATTTGTAGCACAAAATCAAAGACAGGGCTGGTGCTCACATGAGCAGTGTTGTTGCGTCAGGCAGACATAGGAGCAGAGAGACTAGGCTGGCATACCTACACATATGAGAGCATGTATGGCCTCAAAGTCCAGCTCATTAGAGAAACGCAGCGCCAGCACATCAGGCTTCAAGGCGCTTCTCAACAGACATTCAACACCTTGAACACAACAGAAGAGAGTGTACAAAGCTGCATCTTTTAGTGAAAGAGAGCTTCCTATAAAAACAAGTCAGAGACTGGAGTGGCAGTGTGGGGCGATGGGAAATCTTTATTCACCCAAAAGAGAATGAATGCGTGGGCCACTCTCCCAGCAGACATTGTGGAGGCACGCCATGTCAATGAGTTTACACAAGGGCAGCAGGGGTGAAGCTGGTGACGTTGTGCTTTGGAGTGCAGCCAAAGATGGGCAGAAGGGGCCAGGGGCTCCCGTCAGCTGCCAAAGCGCATGACGTCAGTGGAGATGATCTGTATCTTCTGAGTCACATAAAGACACACAAACACACATACATACACACAAAGGCGTGCACAAACAAGCACACATGCAGAAATAAACACATCAGAAAGACAAAGATATACAGACTAACACACCCACCCACATATATACAGACACTGATACACACAGACAAGTGCACACACACAAACATACACACCAGGAGCTTAAACATATACAAACACGCACACAAACATATACACAGACACACATACACACACACATACAACACAATACATACAACACAATACATACATAAGTGTATGCTCATAGGTGCTGGCTCCAGCTGAGGGAGTCACAGCCCTACCCCCATTCAGGACACACTAGAGAAGCTCAGGAGTATATTGCATACTGCATATGGTATATTTTTGTGACTTTCCAGCAAAACCCACACTGGGGATGGATAGCTCTGATTTCCCATTTGCCTGTAAAGTTTTGCAGGTGCTACAGAAATGCCCCATGATTAATAATATTCAAGACTGCAGACATGTCCAAGAAGACAAGGGCTAGCATAAAGCCACATAATGGGATCATTGGAACATCATCAGGGTAGACTCGGTCACTATGACCACCTCCAAAGCTAGGTACATGACATGAAAGGAACCAGACACTTTCAAATGTATCTCTAGCTTGGCAAGTCCTCTTTCGACAAAATCTTTCAATGAAATATAAGTTGAAGATAGCAATTGCAATGTTTGCTGTGTTGGGAGGCAGACTAGGAACTCAGCAGATGGACATTCAGCAAGAGTAAAGGATGGAGGCCAGTAGGGCTAGGAGTTTTTCTAGTTCACAGTAAATTGAAGAAAATCCCGAGGTGAATCTGGCTTTACCGGCAGATCTATTTACGCTTACCATACACTGAAAGTGATGCAAACAGCAGCTGGTGTCCGACAGGAGGCCATGAACAACTACAAAACTGACATCCTGCAAGTAATTTTTGGGGTCATTTGATTTGACAGTGACAGTGATTGTCTGCAAAACAACCTGTCTAGCCACCATTTCAGCAAAAGAATAGATCCACAATTTGCTATCATTCTGATTGAAAGTTTCCATCTTGCCAGAATCAGTATTTGCAGCTTTTGCATTCTGGGGTCACGTTTTGCTGTCCAGGTAGGTGGGGGCATGTGGAACACAGCAGTTTCCTGTATTCCAAAAGGAAATCTGCTTTTTGCCAGTGTGGCAAAGAAAGAATTTTGGCGCTTTTTCAAAACGAATTTCCATCCCTTAGGCAGACAAAAAGGTTTGATTTTAGCATTTCCGAAATACTTTCCACCCAACCCTAGATACAAGCAATGTAACCACCTAAAAACCAATGTCGAGTAATTTGCAAACACTAGCCCTACTGAAGGTGAGCAATGAAAACATTTCCCGCTTCATCTATTTTATTACATTTAACAAACTGTAATTGATGCACAAGAGTCGCTGCTGTGGGATCTTGAGTTTGTTGGATTGTTCCTACCATCATTCACTTCCGAACAACCAGATGGCAGCCAAAACTATGAGGTGAGCTAATAATCATCTTGAAAACTTGTTTGTGTCTGCGGGGCCTTACCATGACAAAGCAAACCCACAACAACAACCAAACACCAAAAAAGAGAAACACAACAAAGCAGGTTCTGACATTGGGAAGTCAAGGTTCTATTTCCCGACCGGTGTATTTGGTGTTTTGTCTGGTATATATTTTTGGGCTTTGATCCAGGGGTGCCCTCTTCACTTCAAGCGCATACGTCCGGTCACATGTCTGCTTTAATGCGCATGACGAGTAAACACACCGGCGTACAATTACAAGGAAGCAGCTCGAGCCATAAAAGTACAAACGCGAGAAGGGAAACCGTACACGAAGGTGGCCTACATCTAGTCAGATTACAGGATTTCTAAACATTTCTGTGACATGTCATTTTGCTGCTGCAGTGCCCCCACACCGGGCGACGTTTCATAGTGGGAGTGAACCTGCTCTAGTGCCATTGTTTTTTATCACTTCTGACATCTGTACAGCTCCCGCAGAAAGATGACAATTGTAAAACGTGGTTTCTCCCATTCCACATAGAAGTCAAAGTTACCTTAAAACTTTGAGGGGGAGGAAGGCGGTGTCGTAACTTCTGAGAAATTAGAATTCAAGCGTGAGAGGACTGCAGAGGATGGCGGATTCAATGCCGAACCCTCAATGGTATGTCACCTAGTAGGCGGCCTGGAGGAGCTTGTTTGTCCCCTTGTGTCAGGAAGGCCAAACGGAACTCTTCACGGAAGCAGAATGTAGATTAGTTCCCAATGCCCACCTCCCAGAGCTCACTGCATATATCAGCTGCTCCAGGCAGGGGGAAAGGGGAATTGGACAGAAAAAGAGACACTCGAGCTGGTCTGGCTCCCTCCTCAGCTTACTGTAGTATTTCTGGGAAACCTAATGCACAGAGAGGAGATAAAAAGGCATTGAATCTCTTTTCTACCCTATTTAACTATTCTTTGCTCACTCACTCTCTCTCTCCTATTTCTTCCTACCAGATTTTGCTGGAGTATTGCCTCTCTTTTATATGGTTCTACGTACACTCTGGTTTTCGGCTTTCTAAACCTGTATGAGCATAGAAACATACTTGGTTAACTTCCCTCTTTGATTTCTCCAAAGCATTCCTCACACTCTCTTTCTTTTCTTTCTTACCAGTCTTGTTCGTAGTAGTATCCCTATCTGAAACCAAGTACAGGTAACCTGCTTGTTCCTTTTTTCTGTGACGAAGTCTTGCTGCTTGGAATGAGGACTAATGTCTATGCTCTTGCTCAAATAGACAACGCGCAAAAAGGGACAGGGTAGGAAAGAAAGGAGGCAGGGAAAGTGAAGGGAAAACGCAAGGCAGGTTAGGGGAAGAGCTTGAGAAGAAGCTGAAGTCCGCTGAGCGAAGAACGAACAGCGCGCAAGTCTCTCAGAGTCCGCTTACTTGCGAAAGATTGCTCAGTCTCCTTTATCCGCAAACTGCAGCCGGTCTACCTCACTCGACGGATACTCTGGAACTCTGAATACCTCTTTGCCTGAAGTCCGCTACTCATATACGGTTCTCTGATATTATTTTCACTCTGACTAGATGGCCTTAGATACTCTAGGAAATGCGTCTCCAAACACTGACAACTGTCAAGTGAAGACGAATCAAATTTCAATGCCAGGATAATTTCTTGTGAGGAGCGTGAGCTAAAGCTCCCTCACACGACTATGGTTGCATTGAAGTGCGCAGTGAAACGCGCTTCGTGAGGAGACGAAATCTCGTGATCCCGCGAGACTTCCTAGTGCAATGGGCTAGTCTGGAAAACTCAGCGGCCATCTTGGAACGGAGTCTTTTGCC
Organism: Triturus cristatus; assembly: GCF_964204655.1. Classification (NCBI taxonomy): domain Eukaryota; kingdom Metazoa; phylum Chordata; class Amphibia; order Caudata; family Salamandridae; genus Triturus; species Triturus cristatus. The sequence continues at coordinate 900,214,441 of NC_140589.1, read as the reverse complement.
TTAAATACTGGTCCAAAAATTACAGAGGGAGGGTTTTACCAAAACCCGATGCAGCCCTAATGAACTGCGCTGCGTGGTGATAGCATTCAGCCCCATCCTGACAGTACCCCCTCTCAAAGACCGATTCATCGGTCTAGGTTTCAGGTGATGTTGGGCATGAAATCGTCTAATTAGTCTAGGGGCATGTACATTCTTTGCGGGTTCCCAAGATCTTTCCTCAGGACCAAACCCCTTCCAATCCACTAAATAGAGTAGGGCTCCTTTGCTCCTTTTAGAATCCAACACCCCTTTTACTTCATATTCCAAATGTTTGTCAATCATTAAAGGGGGGGGAGGTTTGTCTAGTCTGAGATTAGGAGCTGTCTTCTTTTGGAGAGACACATGGAACACTGGATGAATTCCTAACTGTGTAGGTAATTTTAATTTAACGGTGACTGGTCCTAAAACTTGTTCGATGGCAAAGGGGCCTATGAAGCGAGGTTGGAACTTTCTATTTCCCTTTAACCTAAGGTGCCTCGAAGATAACCATACTGAATCTCCCACTTGATACTGCTGTGTCTTTAGCCCACTCTGCCACCCCAGTTCAGACATGGCCATATGCAAATCAGTCTGACCCTGTGCCTCATGGGAACAGTCCAGCCCGAACTGCCAAGCCATGCCTTCCCTGGACCGGAAACAAGCTTCCTAGGACCGGTTTCTGGCATTTCAGCCGTCTTCAGCCAGGCTTGAATCCAGTGGCAAAGTGAGCAAGGGACTCACGTCTGAGCATACCCTGCCAACTTATGGCGAACAAAGCGGTACAAAAGGGGGTGGTGATGGACGGAGCATCAGAACCAATCAAACACTCACACCCAGTCAACAGATCTGGGTTTAATCCATCACCGTTCTTTAGCCCACTCTGCCACCCCAGTTCAGACATGGCCATATGCAAATCAGTCTGACCCTGTGCCTCATGGGAACAGTCCAGCCCGAACTGCCAAGCCATGCCTTCCCTGGACCGGAAACAAGCTTCCTAGGACCGGTTTCTGGCATTTCAGCCATCTTCAGCCAGGCTTGCTTGAATCCAGTGGCAAAGTGAGCAAGGGACTCACGTCTGAGCATACCCTGCCAACTTATGGCGAACAAAGCGGTACAAAAGGGGGTGGTGATGGACGGAGCATCAGAACCAATCAAACACTCACACCCAGTCAACAGATCTGGGTTTAATCCATCACCGTTCTTTAGCCCACTCTGCCACCCCAGTTCAGACATGGCTGTCTCTTGTAGCCTGCCTTAGCCTGGTGTAGGTTGGATTCTGCGGATTTTCGTGCCTTGCTCAGATTTGTAAGTAAATCACTGACTGCAGGAACCCCAAAATCTCCCTGGTTACTAAAGGGATTAGGATGTAGCCCAGAGTTTAAATAGAATGGGGAGTAGCCAGTGGAAGTGTGTTTGGCGTTATTATGCGCAAATTCGGCCATCCATAACAAATCTGACCAATCACCTCCCTGTTCTAAAAGAAACAGACGCAAGTACTGTTCTAGTTCTTGGTTCACTCGTTCAGTCTGACCATCGGTCTCTGGGTGATAGCTGGTTGACAGCCTAACCTCCACTCCCATGCCCTTCATGAATGCCTTCCAAAAGTGTGAAACAAATTGGGGACCCCGGTCTGAAATCACTATCTTAGGTACACCATGAACCCTTACAATATTTTCCCTGAAAAGTCTGGCTAGTTCGGAAGCTGAAGGGATCCCTTTGACTGGAATGAAATGACTTATCTTGGTGAAGGTGTCTACAATTACCAATATGGTGTTGAAACCCTTACTCAGGGGGAGGTCTACAATTAGGTCTAACGTGACAGTGTGCCAGGGATGTGGTGGAGTGGGTAAAGGCTGCAAAAACCCCTGTGGAGCTTGCCTACTAGCTTTTCCTCGGGCACAAAGCTCGCAAGACTCTACGTATCTCTTTATTTGAGAAGTCATATTGGGCCACCAGAAGTATCGCTGAACCAGATCTATGGTTTTCATTGCTCCCTTGTGACCAGCCAAAGGCTGATCATGGCAGTCTTTCAAAACTTGTTCTTGGATCTCCTTAGTAGGCAGGTAAAGGGCACCATCTTGATAAGGCAAGGAATTAATTACTTCTCGACCCTACTCTTGCCTAGCCCATTCAGCCATCTCTGCCTCTGACATTACCCCCCGGATTTCTTCTTGGTACCGGGTTTCAGAAATGGTACACACAATCTTGGATTCAGGAATTATTGGTTGCGGAGCCACAGCATGTTCGGTTCCTTCCGTTTGAATGCGGGACAAGGCATCCGCCTTTCCATTCTTGTTTCCTGGTCGGTAAGTTATCACAAAGTCAAAATCTGCGAAGTAAAGGGACCATCGCAATTGACGGGGAGTTAACGTTCTTGCAGATTTTAAGAATTGAAGGTTTTTATGGTCTGTGAACACAGTAACGGTATGACGGGCCCCTAACAAGTGATGTCTCCATTCAACAAAAGCTTCTTTCACCGCCAGTAGCTCCTTTTCAGCGATAGTGTAGTTTACTTCAGCTGAATTCAATTTCCGAGAATGGTAAGCCACGGGATGTAATTGCCCCGTTGACCTGTGTCGTTGAGACAATATTCCACCAACTGCTTGATCAGAAGCATCTGCTTCCACAAAGAAAGGTTCCGTAGGGTCTGCGTGAAGCAGGATGGGGGCTGTGGTGAAACTCAACTTGAGAAACTCAAAGGCTTGTTCTGCCTCCGCTGTCCAGTGGAACTTCACTCCTTTCTTTAGCAATCTGGTAATTGGGATGATCTTCTGAGAGAATCCCTGGATAAATCGCCGATAGAAATTAGCGAATCCTAAGAATCTCTGAATCTCCTTCACATCCTTTGGCGATGGCCAGTCCACCACCGCTTGCACCTTCTTACCTTCCATGGTGATCCCTCCTGGAGATAACACGAATCCCAGGAATTCCACTGTTCGCACGTGGAAAGCGCATTTCTCCAACTTTACATAGAGTTGATGCTTGCGCAATCTCTCCAAAACAGCTTTTACATGATTCGAGTGCTCACGTGGGTCAGAGGAATATATCAAGATGTCGTCCAAATAGATCACTGCGATCCGATCCACCAAATCTCCCATGATATCGTTGATGAAATGCTGGAAGGCTGCTGGCGCATTACACAATCCAAAAGGCATGACTTGATATTCAAATAGCCCATACTTTGTCCTAAAAGCAGTCTTCCATTCATGACCTTCCTTCATGCGGATGAGATGATATGCCCCTCGAAGGTCTAATTTTGTGAATATTTGAGCGTGTTTAATCTGATCTAGGAGGACTGAAATCAGAGGCAGGGGGTATCGGTTCTTGACCGTAACCCGATTGATAGCGCGATAGTCAATGCAAGTTCTCAGAGACCCCTCCTTCTTTGGGATAAAAAATAGGGGCGAAGAAACAGGGGAATGGGATGGTCGGATAAATCCGTTTGCCAGGTATCGATCCAGATATTCTTTCAAGTAACTGTTTTCCGCTTCCGTTAACGCATAAACCCTACTGCAAGGTAATGCCGCCCCTGGTTCGAGATCAATTGTGCAGTCATAAGAACAATGTGGAGGGAGTTTCTCGGCCTCTTGTTCACTGAAGACTTCTTGGAATTCTTGATACTCTGCTGGAATTTCCAAGGTATTGATTACTCCAATTGAATCCCCACCAAATGACAGCAAGGTGGCTAAAGATGGTTCAGGGGGTTCGCTCTCCGAGAGAAAACAATGTTCAGCACAAAAGGAGGAATCCATGGTGATGGTTCGATTCTCCCAATCGATGGTCGGATTATGCTGCGTCAGCCAAGGAAGTCCCAAAATTATCTGAAATTGCGGGGCATCAATCAAGTTGAACTGTAGAGTCTCGTGATGACCATTGGACTGAATCATTTCCACCATCTCAGTGTGATGTGTGATCGGACCTGACGAGAGGTTAGTACCATCAACTGCCCGAACTGATTCCATTTGCTCCTTTCGCACTGCTAGGATTCCCATCTTCTTTGCAAATTTTATATCACAAAAATTGCCAGTGGCCCCTGAATCGATCATTACTGCCACTCCTAGAAACTTGTGCCTCCTAAATCTCAGTTTCATCTGCAAGGTTACATGTGGCGCCCGAGTTTGAAGGGTATTTGAAATTTGGTGATCCCTTGGAGTCTGATCTCCCACCTTCGCCATCAGAGCGACTCCGCCTACAGATGGTCTTGGGAGTTTCCCGGATTTGGGGTCTTCGGTTTCTTCGGACACTCTCTCACAAAATGCCCTGCTCCCCCACAATACATGCATAGCTTCTTCTGTCTCCTTTGTTCCTTCTCTTCTTTACTTAAAGGGCCTCGAACAGATCCAATCTGCATTGGCTCACTTTCCGCCGTTCCACCAGTAGCCTTGCTGGATTCAGTCTTCATTCGATCAAAGCGTGGATAGTTCCAGCGAAAGTCCTTCGTCTTCCTTTCTCCCCTTCTCTCTGCACTGCGGAAATCGATTTCCAGAACCAAATCCACCAACTCTGAGAATTCAATGGGACGCTTTGGAATCTGTGCCAGTGTATCTTTGATGTCATCACGTAGGCCTCGATGAAACAGTGCAGACCTCTTTTCCTCTGGCCAATTGGTCTCCACCAACAGTTTATTGAACTGAGTTAAGTAGGAGATAAGGTCCTTATTACCTTGACGCAATTCTAAGAGTTCATTATCTGTAGCCTGAGATACTCTACGCCTATCAAAGATCCTGAGGAATTCGGTCTTGAACTGCTCCAAGTTGTATAAAAAAGGATCGTCCCTGGAAACTAATGGCATGGCCCAATTTGCAGCGTCCCCTCCCAAATATGACAATATGAAGGCCACCCGAGATTGGGCATCTGGGAATAAATTGGCACGACACAAAGTGTAAGGAACATTGGGTGAGGAAAAGCTGCGCTTTCTGTGGGTCTCCACAATATCTTTCAGGGGGGGCTAGTGGAATGATGGGGGACACAGAATGAACAACCTGTGCAACTGTGCGTGTGTCTTGTTTTGTCTGTGTGCCACTGGGAAAGGTTTGAGCGGAAGTTGCCCCTGAGGATATCTCACTAACTCGCTGAGATAACAATAGTGTCTCCTGTCTAGACGCCATAACTTCCTGCCTTAAACTCTTATTTTCTTCGCTTAAGGTTCCTAATTCTCTCTGGATACCCTCCAGCATATCCCCTAAGGCCTTTAAACTAAAACCCTCCGCCATTCTGCCCAGGTGAAGGAAACTCGTGGGCACTTCAATCTGTCAGGAAGGCCAAACGGAACTCTTCACGGAAGCAGAATGTAGATTAGTTCCCAATGCCCACCTCCCAGAGCTCACTGCATATATCAGCTGCTCCAGGCAGGGGGAAAGGGGAATTGGTTAGAAAAAGAGACACTCGAGCTGGTCTGGCTCCCTCCTCAGCTTACTGTAGTATTTCTGGGAAACCTAATGCACAGAGGGGAGATAAAAAGGCATTGAATCTCTTTTCTACCCTACTTAACTATTCTTTGCTCACTCACTCTCTCTCTCTCTCCTATTTCTTCCTACCAGATTTTGCTGGAGTATTGCCTCTCTTTTATATGGTTCTACGTACACTCTGGTTTTCGGCTTTCTAAACCTGTATGAGCATAGAAACATACTTGGTTAACTTCCCTCTTTGATTTCTCCAAAGCATTCCTCACACTCTCTCTCTTTTCTTTCTTACCAGTCTGTGTTTGTAGTAGTATCCCCATCTGAAACCAAGTACAGGTAACCTGCTTGTTCCTTTTTTCTGTGACGAAGTCTTGCTGCTTGGAATGAGGACTAATGTCTATGCTCTTGCTCAAATAGACAACGCGCAAAAAGGGACAGGGTAGGAAAGAAAGGAGGCAGGGAAAGTGAAGGGAAAACGCAAGGCAGGTTAGGGGAAGAGCTTGGGAAGAAGCTGAAGTCCGCTGAGCGAAGAACGAACAGCGCGCAAGTCTCTCAGAGTCCGCTTACTTGCGAAAGATTGCTCAGTCTCCTTTATCCGCAAACTGCAGCCGGTCTACCTCACTCGACGGATACTCTGGAACTCTGAATACCTCTTTGCCTGAAATCCGCTACTCATATACGGTTCTCTGATATTATTTTCACTCTGACTAGATGGCTTTAGATACTCTAGGAAATGCGTCTCCAAACACTGACGACTGTCAAGTGAAGACGAACCAAATTTCAATGCCAGGATAATTTCTTGTGAGGAGCGTGAGCTAAAGCTCCCTCACACGACTATGGTTGCATTGAAGTGCGCAGTGAAACGCGCTTCGTGAGGAGACGAAATCTCGTGATCCCGCGAGACTTCCTAGTGCAATGGGCTAGTCTGGAAAACTCGGCGGCCATCTTGGAACGGAGTCTTTTGCCTTAAATACTGGTCCAAAAATTACAGAGGGAGGGTTTTACCAAAACCCGATGCAGCCCTAATGAACTGCGCTGCGTGGTGATAGCATTCAGCCCCATCCTGACACCTTGCAGATATTGTGTCTGTCTGTAAGGAGGGATGTTTCTATTCTCACTTGGGCTATACAATCAATTTGTTGGTCCAGTGTTCCCAAAAAATATACTACAGGGTTTGATGTTTTCTTCGAAATACATGAGCCTTTTCATGCTTTGTGAGAAAGGAAGACCCTTTAATCATTTATACACGTGAAGCAAAAAAAACAAGCATTGGCCGCACGGCCGTGAAAGTGCCGCAGCCGCGAAAGTGAAACTGATCGCACGTTGCCAGCGATGCCCTTAATGAGCATGACGAGGAAAGCCAGATGGCACCTCTGCTCGTAAGCACGCACCCGCGTACGTAACCGCAAGCTTGACGCCAGCAAAAGTGTGTGGTAGCATTTTCTGAAACCCAATTACTAAAAGTCTCGCCAGTGTAGCGCATGCGCTGGCTCAGGCGAGACCTAAAAATTAGTAATGGCGTTAAGAAAGCGATTTACAACAGGGGATTTAAAAAGAGAAGGCTGATTAGGAAGCGCAAGAAAGGCTGAAATAGCCGAGAGGAAGCCCTTAATAGTGCCCATAGAAGAGCCATGTTGGGCCAAAGAAAGTAGGAACAAGAGAACCTCAGAAAGAGGGGCAGAAAGAGGATCCGCAGCCTTTGCTGCGCACCATGCCACAAATTTCATCCATCTACAGGTGTATACCATCTTAGGGGAGGGACACCTGGCTGCCAAGATAACATCACAGACTTTGGGAGGCAGGTCAAAAGCTGTCAAAAGCCGCTGCTCAATCTCCACTCAAGGAGGTGGAGGCTGGACCGGTTTGGTTGGAGGACCGTCCCCTGCTGCTGCGACAGAAGGAGGATCGATGGCAATGTGTAGCAGCTCGGGATACCAGACTCTTCGTTGCCAATCTGGAGCCACAAGAATAACTTTGGTCCGGTCACGCTTGATCTTCTTCAGCACTCTGGGCAGAAGTGGTATAGGCAGAAAGGTGTATAGAAGACCGCAACTTCAGTCACGACGAAAAGTGTCACCTAGCGAGTGCCGCCTTGGAAATCTAATGCGCAGAACCAAGACTCTCCCACTGCTGAAAAAGACCTTGCACCACCTCCGAGTGAAGACGCCATTCGTGATCCATCATGCACCTGCGGCTGAGTTTGTTCGCACTGGCGTTCAGTGAACCTGCCAGGTGTTGAACCACCAGGGATATGCCCTGATGTTCCAGTCATGTCCAGAGACGGAGAGCCTCTTGACATAGGGTCTACGACCCCACTCCGCCTGTTTGTTGCAGTACCACATGGCGGTGGTGTTGTCCGTGAACCCCTGCACTACTCTTCCCCGGACAGAGGGAAGGAATGCTTTTAGTGCAAGACGGATCACCTGAAGCTCCAGAAAGTTGATGTGGACCCCGGACTCCCATGTGGCCGCCCCACCCCAGAAGGGATGCATCCGTCACCACTGTGAACTCTGGTTGGGGAAGGGAGAGGGATCTGTCGTTGACCCAAACCTGGTTTGTTAGCCACCACTGCAATTGTCGTGCAGTGCCCTCCGAGTTCTGAAAGCAATCTGAGAGATTCCTCTGATGCTGTGCCCACTGGAACTTCAGATCCCACTGCAGAGCCCGCATATGTCACCTGGCATGATCTACTAGCAGGAGGTCATGAGGCCCAGTAGCCTCAGGGTCAATATGACCGAAACCCAGTATAGAGGTTGAAAAATCGGAATCATAGCCTAAATAGCCCAGACTTGCTGCTCAGGAGGATAAACCCGAAACTGTGTCGTGTCCAGAACCGCTTCAATGAAAAGGAGCCTCTGAGAGGGAATCAGGTTTGACTTCGGCACGTATATAGTGAACCCCAGTGAGTGCAGGAGGTCCGCCGTAGTCTGGAGGTGGGAAAAGACTGCCTGGGGCGAGCCCGCCTTCAACAGCCAGTTGTTGAGATAGGGGAAGACTGGAACCCCTGATCGGCGCAGATGAGCTGCAACCACCGCTATCACTTTCATGGACACCCGAGGGGCGCTGGTAAGCTTAAAGGGGAGCACGGTAAACTGAAAGTGCTCGTGGCCTACCGTAAACTGCAGTTAACGCCAGTGGGCAGGCAGGACAGGGATGTGAAAGTAAGCGTCCTGCAAGTCCGACGCTCCCATCCAGTCTCCAGGGTCGAGTGTAAAACAGGACCTGAGCTAGTGTCAACATTTTTAACTTCTCCTTCCGGAGGAAGCGGTTGACGTTCCTGAAATACAAGATAGGATGCAGGCCTTTGTCCTTCTTGGGCACCAGAAAGTAGTGGGAGTAGCAACCACGACCTTCTTCTGGGGCCGGAACACGCCTGATGGCTCCCTTGGCCAAGAGAGCTGTAACTTCCTGTCGGAGAAGGGCCAGATGACCCTCCGACATGCGATGGTAATGAGGTGGCATGGCTGGGGGGGGGGGGGGTGGCGGGGTAGTCTTGAAAGGGAGGGAGTAGCCCTTTCAGACTATTTGAAAAATCCACATGTCTGACATGATTGTGCGCCAGTGGGGGAAGTGATGGCGAATCCTGCCGCCCATTAGCAACTGGTGGCCCTGAAAGGTCAGATTAGGAAGGTTTGGAGGCTGCTGCAGAGGGAGTGGTGGTGGACTGGCCCCCAGACCCACAACGGTGGGGTCCACGTCCCCGGCCGCGCAGGGGCTGGACAGCTTGTACGGGCCTGTGGCTCTGGGCGGGACGTGGTGAGGCACCCCTTCCGTAGCCACAAAAGGGGCGAAAAGCAGACTGCGCAGGACAGGTGGTGGAGAAGCCCAAGGACTTGGTCGTAGCCCGAGAGTCCTTGAAGCACTCTAGCGCATTGTCTGCTTTGTCGCCGAAGAGGCAACGGCCATCAAAGGGCATGTCCATCTGGGTAGCTTGGAAATCCCCGGAAAAAACAGTCTACCTCATCCAGGCTTAGCGTCAAAGGGCTACCGATGTTGAAATCGTCCTACCCAGCCAGTTGGGGGTATCCAGTCCACAGCATATAGTAAACTTGGCTGCATCTCTCCCCTCTGCGACTGCACAGGACAGCATGGCCCGGGGCTCCTCCGGGCACTGGGAAAGCACCTGCACTATCGTATCCCACAAAGAGTGGGTGTAACGGCCCAACAGACATGCAGTGTTTACTGACCTCAGTCCTAAGCTGGAGGAAGAAAACATCTTCCCTATATGGTCCAGCTTTTTGCATTCCCTATGAGGTGGTGCAGTAGGGAATGCTCCTTTGGACGTGGAGGCTTGGACCACCAAGCTCTCAGGGGTAGGGTGTTGGGAAAGGAAAGTGGGGTCGCCCAGAGCCGACGTTGGGCAATCATCCTATCCACAGGAGCCCCTGTGCGGGGCTTGGACCAGGTGCCCAGAAGGATGTCTGTTAGGGCTTCATTGAACAGCAGCAGGAGCTCCGACGAGCTTGCTGCCGGTTGAAGCACCATGATTCCTAACGAGTAGCCAGGCAGAGCAGCAAGAGCAGGTTTGAAAAGGGAAAGATCACCCCCCCCCCCCCCCCCCATCCCCTAATTCCCTCATCGGTGCTGATCCGGATCCAGGCCTGGATTCAAGAGGACCCTGCAGTGCCGAGGCTAGAGCTACCAGCGGCAAAGGCCCAGGCCCCCAGCCGAGTCTGCGGGGCCCGAAGGCACGCCAGTGAGTCGGGCTGCCCAAAGATGGCATGCATCACTTCGTAAAAAGCTCGAAGCTGGGCAGGGGTCGCTCCGGGTCCCAGGAAGTCGGTGGCGGAGACTCCGCGACCGGTCCCTCAAACTCCCATGCGACCGAGACGTTGAACAGTGAGGAGCAGACTGCCGGGCCTCGAGAAGTTTTCGGGACCGCTCCCGCAAAGACTCCGGATTCATGGTCCGGCAGTCAAAACACGACTTGGGGTTGTTGTCGCGTTCCAGGCACACGCGCTGCAGATCCGTTACCGACATCAGCTTTCAGCACGAACTGCAAGCCTTGAAACAGGCCATCTCTCGTGCACCAGGAGTTGATGGACTCAAAAAAAGATGTCGAGGAAAAGTCAGTCAAATAGTGACTGGAGGTACCGCTCTCTCTGGATATGCGCTGGCTAGGACGGAAAAAATTCACCGACGTCAGCGCGCGAGGGCGGCGTCTAAGTAGCTGCCGTGACGTCATCCCGGCGACCACAACGCCAACGACTAAAGCGGAGGCGACCAACGTCACCTTTCGACGCGCAGAGGTACTGCTGATGAAAAAATTCTCTGGATCCAGTCTGATGCCTGGGGGTAATTCACAAGGTAAAGAATCTATAACTAATTGTCTCTTTCAGATCTAGATGTTGAAAGGTAAAAGTCCACATGTTGTAGGTTAAGAAGAAAGGGTCACTGAGTCCAGTCCCAGAGAACAATTGACATGGTGAAAGATTACTAGAGTTAAATGCACCAACTCTGATGATTGTTTTGCTGGTAAGGCCAAGCTACACAAAGTGAGAAATGGTTAGCTATGTTATTGGTTATGTGGGCTATTGCAACAGGCTAGTTTTGTTATAGGATTACTCCAAATCTACTCCCATATGTTACATAGATTGTAAGATGTAAAGATCCTATCAGTAAACGAGTTAGGCTAGTGTTCCATCATCTATGGTGTATGAGAACGTGCACATTTGAGAAAACATTATTCATCAGCAGGCAGTAGTGGTTACCTATAATCCTTTAGAAGATGACAATTCCATTCAGAACATTTGATTGCCTACAACTGAGTAAAATACTGTTTAAAATGCAGTTGGAAACAATCTTGAATAACTGACTCATCAGTGCCTATTGAGGCCAATGTCTGGGCGTGGAGGTTCAGTTGAAGAGCCAGGTCTTGAGATCCTTCCTGAATTGGGTCAGCAACAGGGATTGCCTGAGGCGGAGGGGTAGGGTGTTCCAGGTCTTGGCGGCGAGTTAAGAGAAGGATCTTCCTCCGGTTCTAGTCTTGTGGATCCGTGGGATGGTGGCCAGGGCAAGTTGAGCGGAGGGAAGTTGTCTGGCAGGTATGTGGAATGAAACACGGTTGTTCAGAGATGCTGGTCCTATGGCGTGGAAAGCTTTTAGGGCATGTGTGAGGAGCTTGAAGGCGATTCTCTTGTTGACTGGGAGCCAGTGGAGTTGTCAAAGGTGTTCTGTGATGTGGCTGCGGCAGGAGATGTCTAGGACCAGTCTGGCGTTTTGAACGTTCTGTCGTTTCCTGAGCTGTTTGTGGGTGACGCCAGCGTAGAGTGCGTTGCCGTAGTCGAGTCTACTGGTGATAAGTGCGTGGGTGATTGTCTTTCTGGATTCTGTGGTGATCCATCTGAATGTCTTCCGAAGCAAGTGGAGCGTGTGGAAGCAGGATGAGGATACAGCATTAATCTGTTCATTGTGAACAAGGAGCAGAGTATGATGCTGATGTTATGTGCGTTGTCCGTGGGGTGGCAGAGGTTCCCAGAGCGGCTGGCCACCAGGAGTCGTCCCAGGCTGATTGCGCGGGTTCCTGGAGGAGTACTTTGGTCTTGTCAGAGTTGAGCTTGAGGCAGCTATCTTTCATCCAGGTGGTAATGGCCTTCATCACGGAGATCTCAACCTATTGTAGTATACAAAGTAAATCTGTAAGTGACTGAAAGCTACTGGACCCTGCAGAATCAATGGCCGGTTCTCACCCTCTGTGAACATAACAAGGGAGCAGCGGAGTCTGTTGTGGAGCTGTGGTATTCTGGATGTCACAGCGATGTCTTGCATGTGTCATCTGGTATCTCTAGCTTATCATTATGATGTAGGAATGTTCTAACTGTTACCTAGGTTAAAGAATGTATTGGTTTGAAGGTGGGGTTCTGTGACCAGGGACAGTTGGTAGGAAAACTGTAATGCTGATGAGCTGGCTGTAGGATTGGATGGGTCCTGTTTTGAATAAACCTCCATTTATCCTAAGGATCTCCTGTGTCAAGGCATCTTATTTCGTCCTAAGGAGGTTCCCACATTGGCGTAGTCGGCAGCTGGACCAAAGAAGGACCCAACATCCGCAACGCTCTGCTTTGTCATTTAAATGAGGTACTCTGTTCTCATATTAAGGGGCTGGGGGCTTTCGCCGTGAAGGACTTAATTTGGGATAAGTAATCGTCACGGGCTCGTCCCTTGTTTTTTTAATTGGCATTTTCTGTTAAAAGAAGAAAAAAACGTTTAAGAGAACCCTCGAACTGAATTTCACTGCGTAGCCTACCTTAATGAAATGAGGATTGAGCTGCAGGGTTTTGTGGTGTGTCTGGTGAAGTTTCGCGTCTTGCGGTTAAGTCTGCGAGTGAAGTTTCAAGTTTAACGTCGTGACCACTGTCTCCAGAGGAGCTCTTCACTCGACGATCGTTCAGTGCTAATGATGACGTAGTGGAATCCTGCAAGGGGATTCGGTGAACTACTAGCGTCATCATTAGCGTGTCCGTCTGAACGTTGGGAACGGAGTTTGCAATAAATGCGTGTGGCTCGCTGAAAGCAGTTTCGTCACACGGGCGTGAGGAAGTGAAGCCACGGTGTTTTGTTATCGAGCTCGTACTGCAAAGGATTTGGAAGTAAGTGACTGGTGGTAGTTAAATAAGGAGGCCACGCAGCAAGATCATCTCAGTGCTTTGACTTCATTTTCATGTATCAGCATGAAGTCGCTGTGAGCAGAACATCGTCTTGTTCTGTTTGCGTATGGTTTGGCACTAGGTGTTTGACCCAACTGTCATCAAAGCGTTTATGCGAGGAAGCACAGCGTGTTGTCCTTGGTTCATCTGAGAAGTAAAGAATCGCCGGATTTAGTCTCTTTACATTAGAGATTCTCTTCATACTGCTTGTGAAGTGTTTTTTTGGGGACTTCGTGTTAAACTCGAGTAGTGCATCATTCTGTTGTGTGACACTGCCATCTACTGTCCTTTTGGTGCATTTGTTTTCATTTTTCTTATGATTATTCGCACTGGGGAATTTATTCAGTTAATATGAAAATGTGTGGAAGGAGCATTCTATGAGTAGAATACGGGGTGTTTTATTAACATTCAGCATAATTTTGCAGTAACTGTGGGAAACACAGTAATTTAAGTGTTCTGTGTTCTGTGTATTGCTTGTAGCTGGTTTCACTTACAGGAACCATGCAGAATGTGACTGCTCCTCCCTTCTTTTTATCAGAACCAGGCGAACCCACTATCAAGTGGAAGAAAGTATTTGAGCGATATGCTAAAGTCTGTGGTAGCAATCTTGGTGCGGAGAGAAAGACTGCTCTTCTCTTACATTGCCTTGGTTCGGAGGGACAAGATGTTTTTGATCATCTAGCTGATCTCTCGGCTGTTGAAAGCAGGGGGTTAAATGAATATGAAGTTTGTATAAAAAAATTAGATAATCATTATCTCCCAAAAGTTAGCACAATACTAGAGCGTTATCAGTTCACCAAGAGACTACAGAATGAAGGGGAATCATAGAAGTATATGTTACTCAACTAAGGAAGCTTGCGTCTTCTTGTAGGTTTGAACAGCTTTTGGAAGAGAGGATAAGGGATCAGTTTATGTTAGGATGCAATTTAGAGAAGGTTCGTGAAGAACTCTGGTTAAGAGATGAACCCTCTTTAGATGAGGTATTGCAAGTTGTGAAAAGAATTGAACATTCCTTAAAGTGTGTAGACACTTTGAAAAATTATGTGAAAGTCTCTGTTCAGGTTGTTAAAGAAGGCAATGGTAATAAAGACTTGTCTAAATATGCTGATGGTGTTAAGAACAAAACAAGATAATTTGTTCCTAAATGCTTTAGGTGTGATAGACTTGGGCATTATGCAAATGATAAAAAATGTCCGGCGCTAAAGGCAACTTGTGCGAAATGCAAGCGCAAGGGTCATCTTGCGGTTGTGTGTAAAACTAAAAATTCTACCAGCAATGTCAAAACTGTTGAGACTGGGCTTCAGGAGGAAGACTTTGTATGTGGTCAAATTGTAGTACAAATTCAAGCTGATGTACAACAAAATAACTCTGGGGAGCATAGGTCTTCTCCTTTGGATATAATTCAAGTTGAGGGTGAGAGGACAAAAGTTTTGTTTGATTCTGGGGCCAAAATTACCATTGTCTCAAAAGCATTTTATCAAGAAAAGCTTGCTGGGAAGTTAAAGTTACTTAAACCAGATATACGCCCTTTGGCTTATGGGGGTGAACCTATACCACTGTGTGGGTATTTCACAGGTTTAATTGAATATGGTGGAAGATATCTATCAGGGAAGGTGTATGTCTCCAAGAAGGGCGACAGTATTATCAGCTGGTTCCATCAAGCAGATTTAGGGGTTATGTTGGATCCAGGGAGTTCCACTCCTATTATTCTTAAACAGAGCATTCAAACTGTTCATTTAAATTCGGAGGGGAGTGTTCTGTGTGACATTAAAAGTAAATTTCCAAAAGTATTTAGAGAAGGTTTAGGATGTCTTAAAGATTTTTAACTGAATATACCGCTACGTCCCAACTCTCAACCTTCGACTTGTAAAGTTAGGGGTGTGCCTTTAGCAGTGAGGGATGAAATGAAGAGAGAGTTGGACAAACTGAAAGAAGGGGGAATAATTGAAGAGGTCTCTAACACGGAGTGGCTTGCTCCGGTTGTCGCTGCACGCAAGGCCAATGGGTCCCTTCGTTTATGTGTGGATTTAAGACAGCTTAATAAATGCTTGGTTGTAGATAAGTATCCACTGCCTAATATCTCAGAATAACTCGCGTTGTTAGGGGGTGCTAAAGTCTTCAGCACTATTGACTTGGCATCTGCATATCACCAGATTGAGCTGGATATGTCTTCCAGGGATCGGACTTCTTTTATCACTCCTTTTGGGACTTTCAGATTTGTTAGGATGCCGTTTGGCTTAGCATCAGCGGCATCTGTATTTCAGCGTGCCATGGAAAGAGTTCTTGAAGGGTGTGATGGGGTTTGTGTCTATCAGGATGACATTTTGATATTTGCAAAGGATCATAAGGAGCATAGGAAGGTGCTTTTTGAGGTATTGAACAGACTGGAGAATGACAACCTAACCATAGAGCTAGAGAAATGTCATTTTGTAACTTCTTCTATTCATTATTTAGGGCACACAATTTCTGGTGCGGTTATATCTCCGAAGCCTGACTTGGTTAATACAATTTCACGCATGCCACCTCCATCTTCAAGAGAAGAATTGATTAAGTTTTTTGGAATGACGGAGTATTATAACAAGTTTGTAGAGGGATTTGCTGAACATTGCTAGAGCATGAGAGCACTCTTGAGGAAAGGGGTGGAATTTAAATGGTCTTGTGAGTGTGATGAGGAATTTATTGGGCTCAAGGAAAAACTCTGTAATGCACCTAATCTAAAAGGTTTTAGTTCGTCAAGAACGTCTGTTGTAACTACGGATGCAAGTATAAAAGGGTTGGGTGCAGAGTTGCAACAGGAGAGTGAGAATGGTTTGGAAACTGTTACTTTTATTTCAAGAGGCCTTAAGGATACGGAATCACGCTATTCTGTAATTGAGCGTGAGGCGCTTGCGGTATTTTGGGCTATCAGGAAATTGAAGAAGTTTTTATGGGGTACTAAATTTGTTGTTAAATCAGATCACAAACCGCTATGTGAGATTTTTTAGAAGAAAGGTATTGACCAAGTTTCTGGAAGGATCACTAAGTGGGTCATAGCTCTTCAGGAGTATGATTTTCAGATTAAGTATATTCCTGGTATTGAGAATACAGTGGCTGATGCTCTCTCTAGGTTGGTAGAGGGCTATGGTGAAGAGGAGGACACTGATGATTGGGCTGAGGGAGATTCGCATGTGTGTTTGGTCAATACTGGCATTATTGATGAGGATCTATGGTGGGAAAAATTATCTCAGGGTCCAGTTTTATCTGAAGTAATGAGTTTGATTCAGAGAGGGTGGTGTAAAAAGAAAACTGGGTCAATTGAAGCAATGAAATTTTGGGGTGTGAAGAACAAATTAGGTGTGTCTATTGGTATTCTTTTACGTGGGACACGGTTGATACCTCCTTTAGAGATAAGGAAAGTGCTGGTGGACATGGCTCATGAATTGCACTCTGGCATGTCTAGGACCAAAGGAGCGACTTCGTTCTTCTTATTGGTGGCCTGGTATGGATTTACACATTGAGAGAATTATTAGAGATTGTTTGGTGTGTGCCGCAAGTGAAAAGTCAAAAGTTGTTAGAGTTCAACCCATGGTTATCAGGGAGCTTCCGAGTGGTCCGTGGAAAGAGGTGGCCCTGGATATTGTGGGTCCTATTCATTTCAATGGTCAACAGAATTAAATTTTTGTGCTGTTGGACTTATTTTCAAGGTGGCCTGAGATACAGTTCACATCTGGTATAGAGACTGTTCATGCGATTCGTTTTCTTGAAAGTCTCATGGCTAGAGAGGGATTCCCGGAGTCAATCTTGACTGATAATGGAGTGCAATTGGTATCGAAAGAAATGGAGAAGTTTCTTAAGGATAGAGGCATTAAGCATAAGAAATGTTCATTATACCACCCAGAAACCAATGGGATGGTGGAGAGGTTCAATAGGGTGATTAAGGAGACGATCTCTTTAGCAAAAAGCTCTGGGAAAAACTGGAAGGAACAAGTTTTAAAGAGAATTAAAGATTATAGAATGACTCCACACGGTTCAACGGGGCAGTCTCCTTTTGTTCTTTTTAAGGGAAGGGCTCCTTGCACTCAGGTTGAACCTTCATGGGTTCGACGGTTGGGTGACTCGTGTGTGGTTCTTCGGTTGAAAAGAACAATGAAGGGTGGAGGAAAAAAGAGGAGAACAAGTGTCGATATAGGAAGGCAAACTTTGATGTAAGAAAATCTACCAAGCATACGGAAGTCAAGGTTGGGGATGAGGTTGTTGTAAGACTTCCAGGTTCAAAAGTAGGATTCTCCAAACCTCTGCATGTTGTTAAAGTGTTTAATAATGCTGTTAGAACAAATGACCATAAGATTTGGAACTTAGGAAGAATTTTTGTGTGTTCTGATTTGAGTGTGGATTCAGAGAATACTTTGAGTAAGGATACTGGATTATCTGATTTCTCACGCAAATCTTCTAGGGTTCAAAGGAAACCAGAATATTTAAAAGACTGTTTCGTGATGTGTTGAGATTCTTTGTGGAAAATGTTATTTTGTAAATGCTGCAAACATGTTTATTCATCTAGTGTTTTTTGTTTCTTATCGGAGGGAGGTGTGTGGTATTCTGGATGTCACAGCGATGTCTTGCATGTGTCATCTGGTATCTCTAGCTTATCATTATGATGTAGGAATGTTCTAGCTGTTACCTAGGTTAAAGAATGTATTGGTTTGAAGGTGGGGTTCTGTGACCAGAGACGGTTGGTAGGAAAACTGTAATGCTGATGAGCTGGCTGTAGGATTGGATGGGTCCTGTTGTTTTGAAATAAACCTGCACTTATCCTAAAGATCTCCTGTGTCAAGGCATCTTATTTCGTCCTAAGGAGGTTCCCACAGGAGCCTTAAGTTGTTCTGCCACAAACTAGATCACAGACCAAAGTTTCACGTTTTCAGCAGGTTTCCAAACTTTGGGAAAGATTTTGCATTGTGAATGGTGTTTCAATACAGTAAACAAAACCCAATGCAATAGTATGTAAAGTACATCACTTTAAAGGGGCCATCCAGTGAATGGTGTCAATATGTTGCAAAAAACAAACCGATGTCACCAAACAAAGAAACATTCTAGAATGCTTATTGCAGGTGATTAGGAGTGATGATGGACTTTGTCAAGAGTACAGTTTTTTTCCTTTCTCCGGATGGACACTTCAATATGGAAGGTTTGGAACCTTGAGCATGCATGGGAGTTCTAGCAAAGGGAGGGGAGTTGCAAAGGTGAGAGTGCTAAAAACTAAAAGCAAATGGATTTTCACCAGGAAAATGCTGAGAGCTGGTCCGTACAGGAAAGATAGGGCTGAGCTGGCACTTAATATTGACCTCCATGTAGCAGACTTAAAAGACATGCCTTACCCACTGGACCTTTTCTATTAACCAGTTTCATTCTTGTCAAACCTTCATAACTGGGACAAAGGTAACTCGCCTTCACCTCACAAGATACTATCAGGAAGTTCAGCCATGGTGCACAGGGGTCCGAGGCCAGCAATGGGTGCTTCAGCAATCTAAAAAGACCTTCTTTGTTAGGTTGTGAGTGGGGGGGGGGGGTCAGTAAACCCATGTGCTAAAAATACTACTCAAAGTGCAAGAAACAGAATTGTGTTCAAGCAACAACTCAAATAACCTGCTCTACAGAAAAACAAAAGAGAAGTATGAAACTATTGTGATCTGCAACTTGCATTTGCACTGAAAAAAAACAGAAACCATGCAACTAAAAACAAATACAGGATTCAGCTTTTTAGGTCGAGGACCGTCCGACCTGCCGAAGGCAGAACCGGAAGTCGGAGATTTAATGTTTTGGAGAAGAGGGGCTTGCACCCGCCCCTCTTCTCCCCTCTTCTCCATTGGCTGGCCTCTTGAATGCTGGCCAGCCATTGGAGAAGAGCTTCGTCACTCCGAACAGGCCCCGTCCTTTTCGGATTCGGGGGCGTGTTTTTTGCAACTTTTCTGATTATCTCCTCCAGCCAATGGCAAGAGGAGAGAAAAGAAAAACATGCCCCCGAATCCGAAAACGCCACTGCGTTTCTCCGAGGCATTTCTTCTTGACCTTGGAGAAAGCAAGTGGTGTCTGCGCAGAGCGGGTGCTAGTCAGAAGCTTCTGCCATGATAACCATTCATTGTACAACCCCCCACAATATGTTTTACTATATACATACGAAAGGCGTTTGAAAAAATGCACAACCTGGCGCTTTCTGCCGACCTGCAAAGCTGCACGTGACTCGCCCGCGTGTCAGAGGTGGTATGTGACCTGGTCCCTTCCGATGTTATGACCTGACAAAAGTGACATGGACAGCAGACTCCTTTTCAAGAAAAAGACAATAAATTTGAGCGGGTCAATAGCGGTTTATTTGGACCCCCGGCACGTGCGCTGTCGCCTTTTCCCGCCGCCTCGCTTAATCCAAAGCGTGAAAAATTTGCCTTCAGAGCGTCCCCTTCATCCCACAGGCGGAGAAGTGTGGCTCACTGGTTAGAGGAGGCAGACCTGGAAGCAGAGGTCAGCCCGGGACCAGGGTTCAATTCCCGGCTCGGCTGGGTCTTGAGTCCATAAATGTCCATGGACTCGATAATTCTCGCTCCAGTGCATACTCAATTCATGGGTTCACACTCTGCGACTCTGGGCAATAGCTTGCTTAATCTCCACATGGGCCCCTCGCGGCGGGATGCCTGGCTTTCACCTTGCAGATGCCCTGCCGGGTTATCTCACAGGGGAATACCAGGACAGGTTCCCTAAGCAAGCGCTTAGAGACCGCTTGGTGATTTGCGCTATATAAATTCCTGCACATTTACATTTACAGGCAAATACCGGGGCCTCGAGAATTCGGGGGGCGACCTAGCGTCACTCGGGAGACCTGAGCGCTGTCGATGTCAACATAGACAGACGGGGGATCGGATCCCGTGGCAGTTGCATTGCCCTTACCATCCCTATTAACAGCAGCAGCGGGAACATAGCTTGAAAACGTCTTGTTAGGAGAGCTTGGCGGAACGAGAGCAGGCGTCTGCCTGGGCCCTGCCCCTCCATGCGGCGGGCCCGGATATCCGGTCTGCTGTTATCGTTTGCGGAGTGATAGGGTGTTATGTTCCGACGCTGGTGTTGTACATCCGGTGGGTGCAGTGACTAATGGAGCTGCTTAGAGCCCGCCTTGGTGCCAGCAGGTGTTGGCACGGCTTACCCGCCAGCTCAGCTGCTCTGCCCTGCGGGGACATCAGCCATGCCAACCGGGTGGTCACGGCACAGCCAATCCGCGCAGCCCTTTCCTGGGTGCAGCACAAGAATACCGTGGGCACAATATTGTCTGATGAAATGTCTTGAATATCGCATAAGTCTCTCCCCACTGAAGTTCATGGAAGCAATATTTTTGTTTTGGCAACAGTCTTTGGGCCATGATGATGTTTACGTCCCCAGATATGCTGACCTATTGCCACTTAGGCCCGCCGATAGGCTGACCAATCCCCTCTTACGCCCGCCGATAGGCTGACCTATAGCCGCCACCCTCTGCATCTTAGTCGTGACCGCTGCTACGTCACTGTGACCTGGGCTCTGCCGGTGCAGCGCCGCTCACAGTGCCATGTGTCAGGGGTGCATGGTTTTGCCACTTTCCTGTCTGTGGTGCCCGTGAATGGCCCCTTGCTTCTCCTAGTTCGGCCTGAAACGCTTTCCAGGTGAATCGGGGTACGCAGGGGTTCCAGGAATTGGTAGTAGCAAGTCCTGCTCGGTGTCGTAGTAGCAAAACCCTGCCAGGTTTTGGCAGTGCCAGATGTATGTTAGGAATTCTGCCTTACGTGTTGTGTAGTATGATGGTGCGTCCTAGCCACAGTGGTCATACTCGGCTGTGCAGTCGGTGTCTGCGCTGCGAGGCCTGGACGTGCAGGGTATGGTTGGATGTTGACCGATTTCTTTCTATAGTGTATTTCCTTAGATACATGCTACCCCCCCCCCCCTCCCGCTACATTTTAAGCCCTGTCTGTTCGAAAAAATGACTTGAATCATTCAAGAGTTACTCCTTTATTTTAAACGGTCTCCCCCCCTTACCTTCAACCCTCTGCATGCCTGCTGCTCTCTGTCACAAGCCTGCCCCCTCAATCTCGTTTATTGTATTTTTGTAAATTGCCAACATCTCCTGTCATTGCACACAACCTACCCTCTTTTGACCCATTCTCACGCAGTTTAGCAAACATGACCTCCTCTCGTCCATCTGTTAAGTCCACCATCCGCTTCTAAGAACCCACACGGGCCCCGGAGATTAATGAGGACACGACAGACATCGTGGTCTGCTGTACTTTGTCTGACATTCTGTCTGTCCAAGCTCTCAAGATCCGCGGATTTACCATGGCGTACCCTATGCCTAAGCCTAAGACACTTCGATTGTCCTTGTATGTTTTTTGATGTTGCAGTTATATATAGCGCGAACTCCACCATAAGGCACTGGAGCGCTTTACATGCAGTAGGTCACATGCGTTTGTTGGCCGAGATTAAGTGATTTGTCCACAATCACAGGATGGTGAGCCGAGACTCGAACCTGGTTCTCCAGTTCAAAAGTCGGGAGCTCTGTCCGTTAGCCACGCGCACTCTCCTAATAGCGCTTCAAGCGTTTATTCTCTTGGGGGGAGGGGGGGGGGGGGGTTGCTGGATGATAGGTCACGCAGGATCCACCCTATGATAAACGGCTGAGACCAGCAGAGGAACAGCTGATCTCAGACTGGGTGGAGGGGTAATCGTGTGTTTACAGTGCGCGACCTTTGACCCCCTGCATGTGGGCCTGAACTATGGAGTCACGAGCAGGGGATTTGCCGCGCTGGAGCACCGGGTGAAGCCATCTGTCTGCACGGGGTGGTGTTAGATGACCTGGATAGACAGGGTGGGTCTGGGGCAGAGCGGTTTTCTAGGACCCGGGATAGCGCTGTTATCTGGGAAGGCGCTAGTTCTCGGAGCACTGCTGGCACCTGGGGCCCTGGTGGTACCTATGGCTCCTAGGGCACTGCTGGTAGTCCGGCCATGGCTCTGTGAGACAGCACATGGCGGCCGCAGCAGCCATGAGCACCCCTCCTACACTGCCCCCCATGACATAACGACGGAGCCGCCCCACGGGATCAGTCCCTCAACAACTGATGGCAGGGAACATGATGACGCGCACCTTTAGAGGTAAAAGTGAATTCTCTATTTTGTTACTCATGTATGCAATATGTGAACAAGTTGATGTCTGTTGCCTGTGTATGGAGCCTTTAGAAGCATTACGCCGATTTAATATAATCTTTAATATTAATTCGTTAATATTAGTAGATAACGATGTAGAGGTAATATTTCCGCGTTCTTTAGGTCTCGGCTAGAACAAACCGCCGGCAGCATTACCTGCCACACTATTGTTTGTCTTAAAACAGCTTATATTTTGGACTCCGAACAGCATACTGATACATGTGCCCGAACCCCAAATGCTGATTTGCTCCCCTTCTCATGTCAAGTTGGTGATGATTTGTAAAACAGTTCAGCAGGTTAGTGCACATAAACAAAAATAATGTCATGAGCAATGCCAATAGCTCTAACTTTAACAATGCCGAGACCGTTGCATTGTAAATGCTTGTTACATCTTGAGCGCGATTACTATTCTTTCAGTCCAAAAATGCTCAGAAAGACGCAGATCTCGAAAGTCTTACTCTTTACACTGAGAATTCCACATTCACACATATTCTCAGAGGTAACAGGATGACAATCGTGAGATGGCGTTGAATCTCTTATTTAAAAGTGAAGTTCTTCGACAAAGTCTTGACAAACAATGTTAACATGAACTAACGAGGGGCATTATTTCTACACAAACTTAATGAGTTCTTAAAACAAATGTGAAATCTTGCAAAACAGTTTTCTAGGCTTATTAGCTGAATTGGTTATGGAGGGGTCCATGAACTTACAACTGAATGTTGGAACATTCCAAAAAGGTACTTGTTAAGCTGAGGAACAATAAAGCAAACTTGCAACAAATACAAGTAGAAGACGTGTATTTGGTACAATGCATATCAACCCATTTCTGGCTGCTTAAGAAAACAATGAGTACCTGCCAACCTTAGAACCCAAAAGTGCCACAATGCAGTGACAGCTGGTGATCTTTGAAAATGATGCGCAAATTAACTGCCAGGAGTTAACCCATAGTTTTTAAAATTTGCCTCACTCATATTAACTGCCTCTCAAATTTACTCTCTTCCCCCCCTCACTCACTCCAACTTACATTCTCTCATATTCAATCGCATACAAGCATTCTCATTTTTACGGATTCTCATTCTCACATCAAACTTACAAACACACACACCTTTCACTGGCTCTGGGTCCTGGTGCAACCGATGACCATTGGTAGCTACACTAGCCACTCCCTTTCACAATCTACTATCAATAACTCCTTCTAAATCACTAAGTGCCTAAAATTCACTTTCACTTATTCAGAAACTCTAAAACACAGATTCTCACTTACTTTCACTATCATTGACACTCCCAAACATACACTTTCACCTAATTACATTCACTTTCCATCACTCACAAACACATACATGGACAGAGAAACATTTTTGCATGGCAGCAGCAGAGCAGGAATCTGGCTTTGGATACGGGAACCAGACAACCATGATTCCCAACGAGTAGCCAGGCAGAGCAGTGAGAGCAGGTTTGAAAAGGGAAAGACACCCCCCACCCCATCCCTCTCCCAGCTTCTTGGTAGGAAAGGAAGCACAGCCCTAAAAGAAGCTGGGACACACATGGGGCTCCTGCTCCGCTGCAACTCTGTATAGCTTCTCACTGGGCTCAGGGTTGCATTGATGTGCAATCTGACAGCCCCATTTTAGCAGATATACTGCTCTGCCTGAGGAATGCGTAGACTATCAGCTAAATAAAATGTATTGTGCCTGTGAGAGAGGATCGTAGTTGAACTATACCCCTTAGACATGCACAATTCAGACATCCAATTCCAGAGTGTTATGTTTGTAAACAACACTCAGTAGATGGGTCTTTACTCTGCCCCCTCAGCCCCTTCCTCCTTTCATCAGGAGCCTGTCTGTAGTCAAGGCTGTAAGGGCTAACCTGAACACTGGCAGGTGCATGAAAATACAAAAGTTGTGTTTTCTTGAACACTGCAAAATTAAATGATGCGCAGTGTTGGAACTCAGACAGGCGAAGGTGCAGAATGTGGGGCTCACAGGAGGCAGGGGGCAAGCAACCTGCAGACCGTGACAAGAAGACAACTGTTACAATGACTAGGCAAATGGTATTGGACAGAATATAGAGACTGGAATTAAATGGCTCACTTACATGGCTCCAAGATACACATACTACCAGACACAGAACATAATTGAGGATTCTGCAGCACTCCCCACCTTTACTCATGCAGACTTATTGTGCACCCATGCACTTGCTAATCTCCACTTTCCACAGCAATGTCGAGGCAACCTTACACACAATCATCAATGTAAAAACCACACAATATAAGCCATTTTGCAAAACAAGTGTTATTCATCCTCGTTTGCACAAAGTCTTGAAATGATTGATCAAACTGGTCAACATACTCAAACAGCACATATTCATAAACATCCTCCATGATGAAGCTGAATTCTTATCTTTGGGAATTTCTTTGGCAGAAGATATACAACAGGAATAACAGAGTATTGGTTATTGAGACTGTATGGCTATGTTAATTTAACAATATTGTAATTTGGCTGTCTATTTGTCCAGAAGTGTTAAACTCATCAAGATTTTAAGAAAGTTCCTCTTTCGTATGGTCACCCAAAATGGTTGCACTGATGTTGCTGGCCTTTTGACTTAAGTCCACAGGGTCCTGCTGGCCAGGCCCCAGTGCATGTGCTCTGAACCCTCAAACCTGTAGGTGCAATTGGCTGATTCCCGATTGGCATACTTAACTTACCTACAAGTCCCTGTTCTATGTAGAAAAAAGTGCAGCTAGGGCTAGTAAGTTAAAGGCCACTATGTGGCCTGCAGCACTTACTGTGCCACTATGGCAGTGACAAGTTGAAAACGTGCCTCTAGGTCTGCCACCCAGCCTAGTCGAGCAGCTTTAAAACCTTTGGCCTGACATGGCGAAATAAACCCTTCTTCCAAGTCATAACCTTCCTTTTTAATTTTTACAAGGCATTCAGAGTGCTAAATATTAAAAAGAAGGATGCATTCCTTTTGTGTTTGACATGTCCTGACAGTGAAAACTTGAAATTGTCATTTTCACTGTGACAAGGTTGGTAGTTCCCTTGGCTAACTTGGAGTTACACTAGCCCACGCACTAAGTTCTATTTGGGAACCCCAAAAATAGTGCCCAAGGTACCAACTTAATTGTTACATTAAACATGACTTAATGCGGACGTTGGATTTAAATAAACTTTGAATGCAAAGAAGACTTTAAAAAGCCACCAATTTCTTGCTCCCATAGTTCTGGTAGCTGTTGTTGGTTAACTACAGCAATTGTCACCAGAGACAGCTGCTGCCTTCCTGCCAGGTGGTGTGAAGCACTGCCATGAACAGGAACAAAGGGTATGGTAGAGGGAAGAGGGGTGACCTCTCCTAACAGGATAACCCAAGGGAAGTGGCCACAGATGGCCCAGCTTAAAAAGAGCTACTGTCTCTGAAAGGGAAATGCTAGTCAGTCCTCAGCCTGCCAGCTCCTTTCTGTAGGTAGACAGACTGGCATTTCATCAAGAGGGGGAAGACTCCTTGCAGAACTGGTTTTCCAGTGCAGGTGGCTAATTATACTGAACACACCTCAGGGGTATGCCCATAGCTCTGAGCCAGGGAGAAGGATCATTTGTGATCTGGGTAGAGATATGCACTGTGGGATTGTTTAGTGCCCTCTGCCCCCAGGAAACGTCAGAAAGGGTAGGGTTCCCCAGTGAGTGGGAATTGTAGGCCCACTGGCTAGGAAGTCCTCCCACAAACTCACAATTGTCATAAAAGTGCACCCCTGCCATCCAGCCTCACAACTCTGCTGGACTCTGAAAGGACAGGAAGAGGACTGCACCTGCTGAACCTGTGGACATCAGAAAGGCAGACTACAGCCAGGAAAACAGCACCTGCTGCACCAGACAGGAATTCAGAAGGAGAAGGGCTGCTCCTACTGTTGAATTTGCGGCGAGTAATGCTAAGGGCTGGACCTGCTCCCACTCGTGCCAAGTATCAGTGAGTGGACTCCAAGAACTAGTTGTCTAGCCTTCCGTTTAGCTTCAAGGACATAAAAGCTCAAGAAACCTGCACCGGCAAAGTGCCCCTGCTGACTAGTAGCCACTGGATATGCCCTGGAATTTGCTAGTGTAGCCGTGAAATTGAGTCCTAGCCCCCCCAGAGGTGCCTTTCCAGGTCCTTAACACTTGGCTGGTGCTCAAGTATATTCCTTCTCCCAGAAGAACTGCAACTTGCAATCCAAAGGCAAAAGATTATGGTTTTTGGGAACAAAGTCAGAGGCTCATTGACCCCCACTACTTGCCGGGTCAAGGGTAGCCTTGAACCCCATCAAGAACTAAGACTTCACTGGCCCACTGGACTTCGCTTGTCCAAAGACGTCGAGCCCAATGCTGGCCTCAAGCTGCTGAGGACCCTAATGACCTGACCGTCAATAGGAAAAAGAACCAGAAAAGTTTCTAAGTGTAAAGATAACATCTTGAACGGGCCCAACCCAGCTCCCGCATCTGATCCCGAACTTCATTCACGGTCGGCCTGAAACTATGACTTTACTCTGGGCCGTTGCTTTAGAGCAGAGGTCTTCAAACTTTTTTACTCTGAGCCCCCCCTAAGCAAAATGTTTTGAGGTCAGGCCCCCCTCCAAAACTTCATGACAAGGATTGGGGGAGCGGGAGGGACATGGCTGCGGCCAAGAGTGATTTACAAACTTTTGGGAGTGAAAAGCAGTGATTTATGAAAATCGTGCAAAAATCAAACTAAGGTTTCCTTTATCGGATTTTTGTCCTTTTGGTGACTATTTAAAGATCAAAATAAATATTTGTATAACTTGGAGTGGGATTTTTATTGTATAGCGTTTCCTACTAATTTACTGTTTTGGCAATAGATGCTTTATATTTGTTTCACTTTCAGTTAAGCCTGACTGCTCTGTGGCACGGCTCTCTAGGACTGAATCAAGATTTCATTTTAAGAAACCTAGCTGGACCTCATACAAAATAGTGATATTATTACTTGGTGATGTTTCACAATCACGCCAAAAATGAATCCACTTTATCACATAGTTAAAAATAGCATGTGCACAGCAATCAAATCAATATATGTTTTTTCATTGCTTAAGATAAGGATTCAAACTCTAGTCAAGCTACTTCAAAGTGAAGACAACACAGTGAAATGTTTACGACGTAAAATGTCAAAAAATTGTTGAATCAGATGGCGATCAAAGTGTACATTACAGTTCATTGACATTTCAGAGGTTACCTTCAAATCACACGAATGGGACTTCAGAAGAGCCTCTTCTGGTGTTGGAATGATACTACTAATGTTTTCTTTTGTCCTCACTTTTTTTTGTCTGAACACCATTTTTTAGGTCTCAAAGACCTGCATTGCAGCGCAAGCGCGCTGCTCGCTCTGCGAGGCTTCTTGTGATTGATACGATTTCAGATGTGGAGTGTTGGCTCCGCCACCTCTTTCCATTCGCT
The DNA here is from genome assembly GCF_964204655.1 of Triturus cristatus. Lineage (NCBI taxonomy): Eukaryota > Metazoa > Chordata > Amphibia > Caudata > Salamandridae > Triturus > Triturus cristatus. The sequence continues at coordinate 900,186,748 of NC_140589.1, read as the reverse complement.
AGCATCATCGTGCATGCTAAACCCTGGCTTCCCATTGTTAGTGAGGCTTTTTAGTCCCTCTTGGTTACCACCCTGTCCAGTTTTAGCCCCGCCCACCTGGACTGGATGCTTTTCTGGTGGCGTGACACTCTGCCCTTCATTACTCGGTGTATGCACTTTTTAAGGGAGAAAGCGCGATGTAAACAAGAGGCTGCCGTTCCGCAATGGCGACAGCTTGTTAATTTTCAGGTAGTGCATGGAAAGGTACCACAAGCTCGAGCGGTAACCTGTAGAAGAAGCCTGTCCCCTGGTGCCCTAGCTCAGCAGCTAACACGGATATTAAAATACAAAGATGACCACACACGCCTTCAAGGTAGAAGCAGAAGTGTATTTCCGTGCATTTTTAAACACACATCGCCGCTGTGTAAAAACAGGCATTAATAGGGCAGCTATTAATGCGACGCTGTAACAAACTGGATTCATATTTCGTCTTAAATACTTTTATGATTTATTCTCAAAATGAAAATAAAAAATAACCTAAAAACACGTGTTTATTCAAAACTACATTTTACCGCATGAGATAGCAGAGAACATGACATTTATTTTTATAAAGCGCGACATTCATCCCACTGGGATATCACGGAGCTAGTTGTGGCGGAGAAATGATGAGTCAGGTTATGATTAGTTGGGGCAAACGGCATTACTAGGGAAATAGATATGTTTTGAGTTTCTTCCTGAACGCCATGTGTTCTTCAGTAAGTCTTAGCTCCAGCGGGAGCTCATTCCAATGAAGTGCTGTAAGGTGTGAAAAAGTGCGTCCATCTGTCCTGCTTTTACTTATTCTCTTGGTCTCAGCTAGTACTAAGGAGCGTGACCTTAAGCATCTGGGTGGGACATAGAACTTGATTCTATTCTGTAGAATCTTGGGGCCTGTGTGATGGAGTGCCCTATGAGCGTGTCCTAGGAGTTTAAAACGAGCTCTTTGGAGCATAGGCAGCCAGTGGAGTTGTTTCAGACATTTTGTCACAGAACTGTATCTGCTCTCATTGCACACTAGTCTAGCCGCTGCGTTCTGAATGACCTGCAGACGTTTAAAATGATAATCTGGCATGCCAACAAAGAGCGCATTTCCGTAATCCAGCCTGCTAACCAGTAGTGCCTGCGTAATGGTCCTCCTACTTTCCAGAGGGATCCAGGGAAATAGTCTCTTTAGGAGCTTCAGGGTAGCGAAACTTCTACCACACAGGGTCCGCACGTGGTCTTTCATCGATAAAATATTATCGATGATAATGCCCAGGTTTTTGACACACTGCTTTGGAGCTGGCGCCGCGCCCAAAGAGAGGGGCCACCAGGATGTATCCCAAATATGATTGGCTCCGCAGAGAAGCAGGAATTCTGATTTCTCTGCATTGAGCTTTAAACAGTGCTCTGACATCCAGTTTGCCATCTCGGTCAGACAGTTATTGAGTTTTGCTCTGGTGTCATCATGCTCGTTTCCGATGGCTATTGTCAGTTGGGTGTCGTCCGCATAGGAGCAAATTCCGAAGCCCCACTTCATGCCAATTTTTGCCAAAGATGAAACATAGGCGTTAAATTAACATTATGTATATACGCCCCCTGTGTATACGAAAGGAAAGCATTCAAGCATGGTAATGGACTTCAACAACGGTACGCTGTGCCCCTCCCCTTTGTGGCCTGTTGACTTGTGCCCTCTTTTTAACTGCAGCTTTCCGTCACCCTACATCTGATTGGGCGAACAAATACAGACTGACACATTGACTGCAGTGGCTCAGGTGTCCGTTACTCCAGTAGGTTTGCGCTTGTTGATTGGATGTGTGGCTTGTCATTCGTGGTCTGGCTGGCCCGCCTTTCTCTCCAGCATTGGGCAGCAGATGGAGTTTGGGATTGTTGAGCTGTGCAAACCAAGCAGTGATTGGCTCCTTGGTAACAGCTACAACGAAGCTGAGCTGCGGTGTGTGCAGGACGCGGAACTGCCCCTCCCCTGCTGTTTATTCCCAGGAGCAGGACATCCCATAAGGCTCACGGCGCGCCCCCGGAGCCGGGGCGGCGGCTGACTGTCCCTCTGTTGTGTGCGTTGAGCTGCGCATCGGTTGGCCTGAGGAGGACAGGACCCCCTCGGCAGGTGCCACAGAATTGAGAATGCTGGGATCCCCGAAAGCCTGAACCACACCCTAGCAACCAGAGGCGCAGAGTCCCATGTAGCGTATTGCCCCAGGTCTGCTGACGCTGCCTGGAGGCCTGAGAGCCACCTGCAAGTAGTCTCAGAGGTAGTCCCTCCCCTCTTTCCCCTGCTACATAACCCCCTTCCCTGTTTCTTGTAGACATCTCTTCTGTATAAAATCTTATTCACCCCAATAGACCACCCCCCTTTCACTGCTATACTTTTCTCTTTTCGTTAACAGACCATTCTCCACTCTTTTTCGTTAGCTGGTTATTCGCAAAAGAAGGTGAGGGGGCAGGGAGTATGGCCAGGCCTGGAGGAGTTGGTGGCAGAGAGGCTGGGAGGAGCCGCAGGGGACAGCTGGCAATAATAGCTCAGTGCGTGCGGTGCTCAGAGGTTAGCTCAGATGCTGCTTGAGAGGGCGTAAATCACCTCAACTACACAGTTGCGCTTGGTGTGAATTAAAGGCGCTGCTTGTGCGTGAGGGTTGGTGCTCAGCCCAACATCAAGAAAATGCTAAAAGTGGTTCAGCCAGCCGGGAGGCATTAGCTACACCCTCAAGCAGGGAAGAAAGGGGGGGGGGCAAATATATACATTTCAGCACCAACATTCTGGGCTCTGTTCCTTTCCATTGCTTTGGTGCCTTCTTTCCCCCGCCCACCCTACCTCCCTCCCCTTGTCCTTGCTGCCTTTCACTCCCCCCACATATTCATTAATATTTACAATGCCAATAGCTCTAAATCAAACCATTGCAAGACCTATTGCATTTCCAATGCTTGTCCTGGACTACTATCGGCTCCTTCTCCTGGCCCTTGTGTTTCGGATCTTCACACTGCCAGTGGACACTGCCAGTAGACAACGCAGTGAATGGATGAATCATTTTTTTCCCACTGGTTAACTGTATTCAATGTCAAGCTTGGAGCTCTCACTATTAAACAGAGGAGCCAACTATGATACCAGATTTATACTCTGAAATAGAGTGCAGAGCTCTGCAGGCGATTTGAGACAGAAGTGGTGCTTAGCACTTAATCCTGGCTGGGGCCAAGCAATGCACCCTCACACTTCACTTTTTTCTGAGAACACCTGCCCATGTCTGAATCTGTTAGCTAAGTGGCAAGATCTCTGTTGTGAAAGCAGCTGAGGAAAATATTTAAAAAATGAGACGTGAGCATTTTTCTGCTAAACAAAACCCAGCAAGTGCTCAAGCTGTACTGGCAAGAAGTTCCAAGTTTGGTTGGATGGGATAAAGCAGAAACAGGCAGGATGATAGGCAATTTTTGTTTAGTCTGTGAGCGCATTTCAAATCTTTAGTTGGCCAATTTGGCAGTTGGAATTTAAGGCACTGGAACTTTCCTACATTTGAGATGCAGTACAGTTTTTAATTTATCATACGGAATTTGGTAAGGAAGGTACTTTACCGTTCAGGCTAGAGTTGCATCAAAAAGTTTTTTCGCAATAATTCTAGGTAGTTTTTGGCTAAGAGTAATAACAGAAAATTGATTTGATGGAGTGCAAAAAGACAAATGTAGATGTCCTTATGTTAACACTAAAATGTGCTGTTCCTCACAGTGGCATGAAAACCTCCTTTTATTAATTCACCCAAACTTTCTTTAACCACCAGCAATATGCCTCCAAGAATGCGAACTTCCAATGACGTCCCCACATAATACCGTATTATTTAATGTCAAATGATTTTCATGCTTCACAATTGACTGCTTAGCATCTTGCAAAGTTACTAGACAATAAATGACAGTAAAGGTAACACACACAGATTGAGAAATGATTTCAGCAAATAAACCGGGCCTTCTCGGAGTTGGTTCAAGCTCACTCAGTGATTTTAGTGAACCTTGTCACACCTTGTAGTATGAAGGCCCTGTACACTATAAAGTGGTCAACATGTTAGTTTAAATGCATGTATCACATTCAAGTTTCACTGGAAATGTATGAATTAAATTATGCAAAAGTAATAAATCTGTGGGAACAGAAGGAAAGTACCTGGATAACATGAATGTTCTTAAAGAGTCAACCTAATCTGTAAGCAAAAGCAGTTCAGTATTTATGTGCCACTTACCATTCGGAGACAATGTCACCGCAGGCATAGAGTGCATACTTGGCTCTGCAATATACTTGAAATCAACAGGAATGTCCCTATAAAAAAAAAATCATAAAGAGGAAAGTGAGCTATGTATTAATGTATAGCAAAATAAGTGTATAAACAATTACATTTGTGAACTTCATCCCCTTAAAAACACTGACTCAAGGTAATGGATGATGAGGTAACTTAGGTTGTAAAACTTGAAAAGATGGCTTTTTAGCCACTCTGCAGGCAGGCCAAATCACAAAACAGTGAAAAGTATCAGGTAACTGATCAAACGCCATGGGGGCGTGGCCAAGCCGGCTATGAAGGCGGACGTGCTTTGCTGAGACTCCGCAATCGGGCCAGCAAGTCGTCCGTTTCCCAGCGCCGATTTGGACAGCGGACGCATCAGACAGGCGTCGGAAGGTGAGCGGCATCCAGTGATCCCCCTCAAAAACCGGCATCAGAGAGATTTGGGGTGCAGACGGCGGAAAACGTGACCAGGGCTGCTGAGAACAAAATGGCGCCCGCCCGTTGTTAGTTGCTGGCAGTGAACGGAGCAGATCATGGCGGACATCCCCAGAGGCGACGCACCCCGTCCTCGCCGCTGGCGCAACGCGGTACAGACCAGCGGTGTAGGTCCCCAACTGAGGCACCCGCGACCCAACGAAGCAGTGAGAGCCCCTCAGCCTCGGTGTCACCTGAAACGAAAATGGCGGCTGGGGCCCGAGATCGCCAGAGGTGCTGAACCGAAGGTCCAGCGACCCCCCCACAACATAACGGATTGCGGTGAGAGACCAAACTACTTGCCACCACAGGGCGAGGCAGTCCCACCCCCTCTCCCTCATCCACCAAGTGCAGGTCTGTTCTCTCGGTGATGATGCCTGGACCTAAGATGGCGCCCGTGATCCCAGAGGGGCAACACAGTTGAGACCACACGCCGGGGACCTCCGTGAGTGCTCAGAGCCCACAATCTCCAGGTGAGCCATCGGATTCCTCAGGTGGGACCATTACAGCGGAGGGTCCCCCATCCTCCTCCCCTTCTTAATACAGCGCATCCCAGGCACACCTAAAATGGACGTTGCCTGACCCTGGCATGAAGGCACCAAATCCATAGTCGCTCCTACTATACTCCACACGCCTTGCCAAGGGCGCAACTTGGGCGCAGATTGTCGTTTCCCCAAGGAACCCCGCAGTATCCTAGACATCAGGATCACCACCCACAGTCCCACGTGTCCTTCTAAACACGAGTGATGTGAAAGACACATTGACAGCTGGAGCAGAGGCTCCCCTTCTCCCATAGATCAACTGACCTGGCACCGCCCTACCTCTGACCAGTTGGGCTCGTTGGTTCTCCTGGTCCAATACTGAAACACCTCCACTACAGGTCGCACCCCTCAAGGCGAACGCAACGTCACAGACCCTCACGGTTACCACAATGGGGAAACCACGGGCGTCTCAACACACCACAGTGCCCGAGACTGCCCCCAAAAATATGCCTAAAGCCAAGACCGGGACTGCATTCGCTACGCCGCAGGCCAATCCCTCAATCTCAGATAAGCTGGACCGAGTACTGCTAGCCATCGAACACTCTAGAATTTCCTTGGAAAAGCGCTTGGGCACCCTCACGACGGATATTAATCTCATACGGGACGAGCACCGCAAACTCGCCGATAAAGTGAAAGAGGGGGAGAAGGATCTGGCTGCGCTACAACCCACTGTCAAAATGCATCAAACGATATTGCAAGATGTCCTGACCCGCCTGTCCACCATAGAGGAACGTACGGATGACTTGGAAGGGCGCTCACGTCGCTGCAACATCCGCGTGCTCGGCCTTCCGGAGTGGGTCGAAGGTATGGACCCGGTGGGATACGTGGAAACGTGGGTGAAGTCGTTCTTCTCCATCGAACGGGCAGACAGAGTACCAGCTCGCAAACCACCACCAGGAGCACCCCCCAGGCCAATGCTGGCGAAATTCTTACATTTCCGTGACCGAGACGCGGTGCTACGAGTAGCCAGACAAGCAGGCCCCCTGCACGTGGAGAACAAACTGATCATGATCTTCCCGGATTATGCGCGTGCAGTACAACAGCAAAGATCCTCGTTCTTGGAAGTAAAGCGACGGCTGCGTGCAAACAAAATACAGTACTCCCTCCTATTTCCAGCTCGCCTCAAGGTACTCCATAATGGTGTGGCCACCTTCTTCCCGAGCGCAGAAGAGGCGCACGACTGGGCAGATCTACACTGTGCGCATCAATCTAGAACGGCTTCTACACAAAGCACATCGTACCAGAAGACGCACCCAAAAACAGCAGCTCAGCGGAGCAAAAACAAGGACCCGGATCGATACCCAAGATTCCCCAGACCTAGAACAAATCATGAAAGAGAGACGGGAGGTTCTACAAGCGGTGATCGATCTACAAGCCTCCTCCCAGATGGAAGACATCGACCAAGCACCACACCTCTTCTCTTCAGAAGGGGACAGCGATGAAACAGCTTCTGGAGTGGACTCAGTTACACCTCTCATGGTCACCCCCCAGTCAGCTGACACTTTGATAAATGGACAAATGAACTCTCTCCCAGCTTGAACTGATCTTACAACCCACCAATTGTGACCCACGTAACTTGCCCACCCCTCATGAGCACCTGTGACAGACATGCTTCGCCAAGCTCCAGACGACGCTCAAAGATCCTACAATGGCCCGATCAGCGGGATGTCTTGCCCTGCACGTACTGCCACCCCCATGGTTTATCGTTGCACTCTCCAGTTCAGAGAGAGTAGGTTTGGACATATCGCTGGCCGCGATGGGTCCTCAGCATTGGGAACATTTTCCGGCCCCAGTTACCTCCCATAGTTTCTTACCCTCCTCTAACATCATTCTACCCCCCATGGAATCACAAGTAACAAGGTCCTCGCAACACGTCGCCTGGAGGTGGGGGGTATGCCCCCCACACCACACAAGATGCATTGGCTGCCGGGCCCCGACAGGAACGGTCCACTTACACGAGCACATACAGAATCACATGGCTGTACAGACACAGAACGCTGACATCAGTATCCTAACACTCAACGACCGAGGTCTTCATACGCCACACAAGCGATACGCCATATACTCCTACACGAAGCGCCAAAGCGCTCGGATCGTGTTTTTACAAGAGACACACCTCACTAACACCGAGATCAGTAGATTACAGTCCAAATGGCGTGGCACCATATGTGCCACGTCATACTCTGCATACGCACGGGGGGCAGTGATCTGGGTCCGGCCAGGAATCCCATATCAGGAACGAAGACGGGTGGTAGATAAGGAAGGTAGATACGCCCTATTGGAGGGCCTTCCCGATGGACACTCGGTACTTCTAGGCAGTATATACGCCCCGAACGTAGAACAAGACAAATTTTGGGTACGACTCACAGAGGTACTCGCCCAATTCACCACTATACCATGGATTTTAAGAGGCGACTACAATTGTACACTAGATATCACTCTAGACCACTTCCACCCTCCACCCACGCACTCGACTGCTCAGAAACAGACAGAGCGGTTCAGGGCCTGGGTCACACAATGGGCACTCACGGATGTCTGGAGAATGCAACTTCCGCAGACCCAACTCTATTCGTTCCATTCCATCCCGCATAACCTCAGAGTCCGCCTAGACAGATTCTTGTGTTCAGCTGCGGTTTAACCTAAAGCACACCACTCGGATTACCTAGGCAGGATTATCTCAGACCACGATGCCCACATTCTGCACCTAAACTGGAGACCCCCACACCCCCCAGTCCCAACATGGCATCTTCCGTGGGATTGCCTAGTAGACCCAGTCTTTAAACACGACCAGGAGCAGAGTATACAAGACTACTTCACACACAACGTCGGGATGGCGTCCTCTACATTGATAGAATGGGACACATTTAAGGTGGTGGCCCGGGGAGAATGTATCAAGCAAATAGTGGGAGTTAAACGAACCCTAGAGCGAACACTCACCAAAGCTGAAAAACACCTCGCTACCATCACTTAACAGGATGACTTATCGGACGAGGCAGTGACACGGCTCGCTAAGGCCAGAGCGGACTATAGGGCGGCTTGTGTCGACCTCTGACGATACATGCAAATCGGATGCACAAGGAACTTGATAAAACAGGTACCTTGCTAGCTTGGTTAGCCAAACAAGACAATGACATGAAACCCATAACTGAGATCATAGATCCCTACGGCAACCTAGTTCGCTCTCAAGACCAGATTCTTACAGCATTCCATCAACATTACTCGGCGGTCTACCGACACCCCATCTCGGACGAGCAAGACGGTATAGATCACTTTCTCGACCCTTTAACGATTCCCACAATTACGAAAGACGATCGTACGTCTCTAGAGGCGAAGATACAGACCACAGACATCACCCATGCTTTACGCACCTTAGCTCGCAACAAAGCACCGGGACTAGACGGACTCCCCTTAGAATACTACAAGACTTTTTTCCCCTCTACTGGTCCCTCGATTGGCGGCGATGTACACCACAGCATTAGATACGGGGGAGTTGCCGGAATCCCTCCGGGAATCGGTCATCGTGACCTTTCTGAAACCTAACCGTGATCCACAATTGCTGGCATCCTATCGTCCCATCACACTCCTTTACACCGATTGCAAGATCCTAGGTAAGATACTTGCGGACAGATACACACAAATTATACGGCCCCTGGTACACCCCAATCATTGCGGTTTTGTCCCGAGCAGAACCACATCCCAGAATATCCGTTGTCTATTCCATGTCCAAGATCAAGTGGGTGGCACTCACCCCTGGGCTGCCTGCCTTATACTAGACCTCGAAAAGGCCTTTGACACCCTCACATGGCAGTACCTCTTCTCGGTGTTACAACGAATAGGACTCGGCCCCACTCTCTTAGCGTATACACAGCTCCTCTACACCAAACTCACCTCACGCGTTCGTATAGGGCGATACATCTCACCAGCATTCGCGGTACAACGTGGCACAAGGCAGGGCTGCCCACTCTCACCTCTGCTTTTCGCCATAGCGGTGGAACCGCTGGCAATACGGTTGAGACTGGAGGGAGAACACTGGGGCATTCCTATAGATAATACCATGCACAGCATTCCTATGTATGCCGACGATCTTCTTATATACATCAGAGACATCACCGTAGGCTTAACGCCCATCTGGGTCATGCTGACAATTTGCAGAGGTCTCGGGGCTAAGAGTAAACTGGGAGAAATCTACGGTGAACCCGCTACATCAGAACCTTCCCCCTCGGACGGTCAGGCTGGGCTATCAGGACATTGCCTGGAGCGCAGAGGCTCCCCGATACCTCGGGGTTCGCCTCTATCACACTCCGACTGATCTTTATGACGGTAACCACCGTAAGGCACTGGCTGGTATCAGGTCCTCGGTGGGGTTCTGGAGACACCTCCCGTAATCCCCGATTGGCCGGGTGGCCATCGCCAAAATGATAATCGTTCCGAGGCTATTATACTACTTCACAAATTTGCCAATAATCCCGCCCAGAACCTTTTTCCGCGAGCTGGATGCACTCCTCGGTTCGCTGATAGGGGTTGCGAGCAGACATAGGATAGCATTGGCGAAGCTACAGCTACCCACCACACAAGGGGGTTTGGCCGCTCCATCCTTCGAATCCTATTTCTTAGCAGCACAGTTACAGTGGCTATCCTATTGGACGGCAGGCAGACACGTAGCAGAGACATACACTATGAACGGCCCAGTGCCCATAACAGAAATCCGCCGATTGCTATTGCCTGGTACTAAACCTCGACGTACATACCCCCTACAGGTGACTGTTGCACGCCAGTGCATGCAGAGGATACACCGTATGTCGGCCGCGATATCCCCATACTCTCCCCTTCTTCCGATGGTCGGATGGCCCATGCAGGAACACTACTATCCACCTAACATGCGCCGCATCTGGACAGCATGCGGTGTCACTGAAGCAGAGGGTCTGTTCGAGGACGGCCAGCTCAAGCCTTTCCAAAGCCTAATAGAGGATCATGACCTTCCCACCGGCCAGTTCTTACTCCATCGCCAACTCCTCGCACATTACAGACAGTACCACGACCTTTCGACAGGGGAACCAACTATACACCCGGTCATACACACACTCTTGCACATGGGAATAGGGCGTCACTTGGTCACATGGCTCTACAAAGCTATCAGGGAACTCGGGTACAAACCACTAGAGACCCTACGGGTCACCTGAGAAGACGAATTAAGCCACTCACTACATGAGAAGGAATGGGAAAAAGCCCTCGAACAGCCCAAGAAGGTGTCTCGAAATGCGTGCTTCAAGAATATACAATTCTACATCCTCCATAGAGCGTATTTGACACCAGCACGACTCCAACGCTTCTATCCCGACACTCAGTTCCTGTGCCCCAGATGTCACTCACAAGTGGCAGACTTTCATCACATGTTCTGGAGCTGCCCCACACTACACTCATACTGGTAACACATCCATAAGTCCCTCGAGGATCTTACCGGACTCACGTATTTGAACACATGGGAAGCCTGTGCACTGGGTATCTATCAGAAAAGAAAGCAACACAAAGTACCCCTCAGATTTGCCTCACAAGCCATCTTACTGGCCAAACGCAACATTGCTATGCACTGGCGGTCTCCCACGGGCCCCCCGGTGGCTGCCTGGGAGGGGGCGGTTCAAAAATGGGCATTAGCGGAGGAAGACACATTACGGGAAGCAGATGTAACAGGGATGCGCAAACACCCCATATCACTAGACTGGGCTATTCTACTGAACCACTTCAAACAATCACTGACCCATGATGACCCAGAAGACGGCTCTGACACACCACAAGACACACAGCCGCAGACACAGACCGAGAACATGGATGCTAGATCCCCTCACGCAACACATATAGAAAGCCATTAGCTTTTAAGCTTTTAATGACCCCGCCCGTCTGCCCCTAGAGGCGTGTGGACCCACCATCCACTAGGGCATATGTCACCCTGCGACCACAGATGATACCAGCACCCAAAATTACATGAACACCCCCCCCCCACCCCCCCCCCCCCAGTTTGATTCCAACCCAGTTCTGTTCTGAAATTTTATATCGAATCACGTCCACAAAGACAAAACATTGGACTAATAACTACACGACGAACAATGCATTTGTTTTGATGTTCAGGATATGCAGCTTGATAACCTGTCACATGATGCAAAATGTCACAGTAAATACAAAATGTCAATAAAAATATGTTTTAAAAAAACTGATCAATCGCCATTTTTTTCTAAAAGATGATCTCCCCAAGAGTTCACAATTGTGAGTATCCAGAAATCTTCTAAAAGTAAAAAGCTAAGATTAAATCTAAAACTTGTACCCACGCAGCTCAGAGTAATAGCATCTATTAAATAGTGGAGAGCATTGCAGCATTTTAGTCAATACCCAAGATTAGAATAATAGAGCCCAGTAGGAAACTTGCTATCACTTTGATAATGGGTTTGAATATATAAGCCTTTGTAATAATGATCACCTTTTCTTCAAGTGTCATTCACAATACTTGTATACGGCCAGTACTATTGAGCTATCCTGTTACCTCAATCTACAGCCTATCTACATTGTTTTATAAACCACTGTTCATTAATCCTGTTGCCTCTACTGTTGGATGAGGGTATTTCATTTGTTTTATTCCACCTTTTATCTATCTCTAATTAAATCGAGAGCTAGTTCCTCACCCGGTCTTCGGATGACCATGAATGAGTAATCCCTCGGGACTGGCACCTTTCTAGCCATGATTTTAATTGCTATTTCTGATGTCCTGACAACCAGATATTTTTAGCAACTAGGCTTGGGATGACCAACGCCATTGCAACTTCATATTTTCGTGAATTCTGGCAGCATCATAATCCTAATGTTGACCTGTTACTACAATGCCACAATACTTAAATAAAGTTGAATGAATCGGAGGACAACCTTGCTGTTTCTACTTTAATAGTAGTCTCCTTCCACATGCACTTGACACCCCAACATGAGGTGGTCTCCAATGGTGTAGGGCAAACTAGCCACTATTGTGGGCTGCAATTGTAAGCTTCCCATCTGAGAACTACAGTAATCAGAGTAGCCACTTATCTCTGTTTCTTGTCAGCAGAATGCTTCTGTAAGAGTTATTTGCACATGCTACTAAGCATGTGCTTTGTCAGTTTCTGCCTTCGGTGGGTCCAGCTTATTTGAACAATTTCTTTCCTGTTTTAGAGATTCTCTTCCCTCTTTTTCCTCTGTTAACCGAAGGACCGTGTATTAATTCCATCTTGCAAGTTTGAAGATAGAAAAAAAATTAGTTACACTCGGTCACACTGCAAAATCATTTGTGAATGTAAAACTTTTGATATTGTTAAAAACATCTGTAAATCTACAGTTGTGGACCTGTGGTGTAGCTATTTCAGCATGAACTGTGCCTTTTCTATTACTGGAATGTATATTATGGAAATGTATTTGCTCGCAAATTGACAAATGTGCATGCACTAATTGCTTGTTTGTTTATAGACATGGTTAGAAAGCTCCTGCAAAGTTAGTTTTAATCTTCTGTAGTATTGTTTTTCCGGTTAGTTTTGCATGGGTTCCCTACATGGTCTATTGCAAGATATTGTTATATGTCCTCCCTTTCCAGTTTAACGCTATTGGTCTTTTTGTATTTTATTATCCATTTTCAAATGTTGCTTTCACATTATTATAACCAAACTCCATCGTAAAGTGATTAACCAGCTATTAAATGTAGCTATTTTGATAATACCTAATCCTGTCTAAGTATGTGCATATCCAAATACCAATTAATTAAAGTTTCAAGTCTGTAGATACCCACTTACATGAGGATGTCGGTACTTTTCCCTGGGCACTCACTGATGAACAAGTTACTTACCTTCAGTAACGCCTTATCTGGTAGAGAATCTCTAGCTGCAGATTCCTTACCTTAGAATTATCCCCAGGCATCAGACTTTTTTTTTTTTTAGCAGTACCTTTGCACGCCAGTAGGTTGCGTTGTTCAGCTCTGCATGGAGTGGTCCACACCGTAAGTGACGTGCGCAGTGCCGATATGGGTGCCACGCCAGCGCGCAGACATCAGTTACTTTTTACAACTTTTCACGCCAGAGGCGCAGAGCCACAGAGTACACTGACCACTGGTGTAGAATACTAGGGGCCTGAAAGGGGAAAGCCCTGTCTCTAGAAATCCATTTGCAGAGTGGTGAGGATGGATGGGTCGGTAAGTAATGTGATAGAGTCTTGATTAGATATCATCTAATAAAGCCTTCTAGCTGCAGATTTATTACCTTTGAATAGATACCCAAACAATACCTCCCTGGAGGTGGGTCTGCGGACCATTGTAACACGAGGAAGTCCTGCAGGACCGAACGGGGAAAAAAGCCCATTCCTACAGACCTGACTATCCAGGCAGTAGTGCTTGATAAACATGAACAGGGAATCTCACGCTGCTGCCAGGCAGATGTCTGGGACCAGCATTCCGTGAGCTAACGCAGTGGATGAAGCATTAGCTCTGGTGAAATGAGCACACACACCCTCGGGGGTTAGCTTCTTAGCCAGTGCATAGCAGATTTTATAAGGAGCACGATCTATCGCAAGATGGTTCTCTTCTGTGTGGCCCATTCCTTCTTCCCTTCGACATACCCCACGAATAGTTGGTGGACACCTGGAACTCTTGTGTACGGTCAAGGTAGAACGCTCTTTTTGGGTCCAGACGGTGAAGTTACCTCCCTTCTTAGGAGGGATGAGGCGGAGTGTAAAAAGTAGGCAGGGTGATGGATCGCCTACGTGAAAGAGAGTAACCACTTTCGGGAGAAAGGAAGCTCTCATACGAAGCACTAGTTTGCCTGGGAAGATGTTCAAATACGGAGGCTTGGATGACAACGCCTGAAGCTCAGTGACCCTCCGGGCACATGTTATAGTCACGAGAAAGGCTGTCTTGATGGTAAGGGGCCTGGATGAACAGAAGGAAAGTGAGGATGAGATGGAGATCTTACTGGGGCCTAATAAAGGGAGAAGATGGGAACAAATGTGGTAAATCTTTAGAAACCTAATTACAATAGGGGCTTTGAAGAGGGATGTCTGATCAGGCAACCACAGAAAAGCGGAAGTAGCAGGCAGGAAGCCCTTTAGAGTGCCCAGCTGGGCAAGAGAAAGAATGGAAAGGACGCATCTGTCACTACGGTCACATCTGGTTGGGAAGGCACAGGGGTTTGCCGTTGAGCCAACTGTGGTTCACTGGCCACCACTGCACATCTTTCGCAGTTCCCTCAGAGATCTCTACCTTGTTGTACAGATTCCCCTGATGCGGCACCCATAGAAAGTTTAGGTCCCACAGCAGGGAGCACGCATATGCCAGCGGGCATGCGTCACAAGCAGTATGCAGGAGGCTACGAGGCTCAGAGTCAGGTTCACCGAAATGAAGGCTAGAGGCTGAAACATCAGCATCATAACCTGAATATCCTTGACTCGGCGTTTGGGAGAATAGGCTAGAAACTGCACCATGTCCAAAACAGCCCTGATGAAAAGGAGCATCCGAGAGGTTGTCAGGTGAGACTTCAGCACGTTGATACTGAACCCAAACGAATGCAGGAGGTCCACCATAGTCTGGAGGTGGGAGACGACAACCCAGGACGAGCCTGCCTTCAACAGCCAGTTGTCAAGATAGGTGAAGACTGGCACTCCTGATCTCCAGAGATGAGCTGCAACCACCGCCATCACCTTGGTGAATATCCGATGGGAGCTGGTAAGGCTGAAGATGCATGGCAAACCGAAAGTGCTTATGACCTACTGTAAACCAAAGGTAACGTTTTTAGGCGGTCAGCACTGGAATGTGAAAATATGCATACTGTAAGTTCAACGCTAACATCCAGTCTCTTGGGTCCAGGGTAGATAGGATCTGAGCAAGAGTTAGCATTTTGAACTTCTTCTTGAGGAAGAAAGTGCTGGTCATGGATAATACAAAGGCCTCCGCTCTTTTTTGGGCACAACCAACTTCTGGTGTCGGCACTCTCTCTATGGCTCCTTTGGCCAAAAGAGCTGTCACTTAATTGCAGAGCAGAGATAGGTGGTCCTCCATCAGCCTGTTGTAAGTAGGTGGCATAGAGAGAGGGGTAGACTCGAAGGGGAGGAAGTAGCCCCTTCAGACGATCTGAAAAACCCATCAGTTTAATGTTATAGACCGCCAGTGGGGGAGGTGATGGCAGATCCAGTCCTCCACTGGGTGCCCATGATGGTAGGAGGTTAGACTATAAGGGTTTGGAGACTGCAGCTGCGGAAATGGTGGACTGGCCCTGCCTTCTGGCTGCCCGACCCACACAGTCTGTGGGTACAGCGTCCTAGGCCATGCAGAGGCTGGAAAACTTGTGCGCCACGGTGGCTGGGTGGGTAAAGACACTGCTGGAAGTCCCGTATGTGGCCTTGAAAGGACCGAAAGGCATTTGGAGGCGACGGAGGCCATGAAAAGGCTAAAAAGACCTGGCCGTAGCAGTTTTGTCCTCAAAAGCGCTGAATCCGAAGAGACAAGAGCCATCAAAGGACATGTTCATAAGTGATGTTTAGACATTCCCGGAAAAACCAACTGACCTTAACTCGAGGTGGCGCTGCAGGGCCACTGTCAATGAAACCACTCTGCCCAGTAAGTCAGTGGTGTCCAGTCCTTATCTAATGGTGAAATTAGCTGCATCCCTTATGTCGGCAACAGCCCGGGCCTCCTCCAGAACTGTTGTCAGCACCTGTGCAACAGTATCCCACAGAGTGTGGGAATAGTGGTACAAAAGGCATGCCGTGTTCACAGGCCGCAAAGCCAGGCTGGTGGAAGAAAATATTTTCTTGCCCAAGTTGTCCAGCCTCTAGGACTCCCGATCAGGCGGTGTGTTTGGAAATGGACCAGGATTTACAGGTTAAGTGGAGGCATGGACTACCAAGCTCTCCATGGTAGAGTGTACTGGTGGGAACTTTGGGCCCCCTGAATCAGAGCAGTGGTGGGCTATTATCCTGTTAACAGGAGCCACTGTGTTCAGCTTCAACCAGGTACCAAGCAGGACATCAGTAAGTGCTTAGCTAAGCGGGAGAACTGGTTCTGAAGGGGACACTCCCATCGAGACGTTAGTCTTGACTGCCACAGAGGGCAAGCTAAGGACCAGGACCTCAGCTGCCCTCCTAACCATCATTTTACATGAAGCACCCTCCTCGGTAGCCACGCTAGGGGGAGAAAGCATGCCAGTATCTGAAGAAGTAGCCAGTCTGCTGGCATCCGCCAAATCCTCACAGCAGTCCATGTTGGTATCATATGGATGATATTCTTCAGGGCCCAGCAACCCCTCCCATTCCTCCCTGAGTTCCGGCCTGGAAGGCAACTCTCCTTCGGCTCCATGTCAGTGTCGGGGATATAAATGTGGAGTACCGATCAGAAAGTCAATTAATCAAAATGTTTTATCAGAATGTATTTTTGTAATGGTTTTAATTAATCAAAAACAACACATTTTTCACTTACTTAAAAAAAAATGGGGATGGCGCCACCGGTGGGCACAGGGAGCATTGGCCACAGGACCAGTGCTGGAGAAGGCTGGCATTGCATTACTTGCGCCAATCCACCAGTGGATATCTGGGGTCAGACTAGCACTGGAGCCACCGGCGTGGATCCAGTAGGTACCCCTCACTAACCCACAGGGTAAGAAGGCACGCTGGATGGAATGGGCAGCCCAAATTTGAGGTGCATAGCCTCAAAACTCTTTCAATTTGGTGGGGTTCGCCCCAGCTTTCGGAAACTCTGAGGCGTGAAGACGGCCCAGGTGCTGGCTCAACCGTGGAGCCAGGCCTCAAGTGGCAATGCTCCCTCGGTCTAGTCGGCCGACGGACGGGGCAAGGCCAAAACGCGCTTTGACTACTACTTCTTGTGGAGGGATTAACCCAAATGACCAGACGACTTTAAGCGCAATGAGGATCTCCAACTTCATGACTGCTCCGTGGTCCTTGCTCTCGACCAGGATCTAGATCATCGTGACATCACAGGTCAGGCTACCAGGAGCTTGAGGGAACGCTTCCTTAAGGCCTTCGGGTGCATGGTGTAGCAATCGAGGCACCAAAGGTAAACAAGGTGCAGGTCTGTCACCGACATCGAGGGGTGACAGGCTCCACTGGGGTTGAAGCCGGCCTTCTTTAATGACATTCCTGCCTCACCAGGAGGAAAAAACTTCAATACACTTTTACAAAACATTGAAAAAAGTTAGTCAAAAATGGACACAGGGGTGGCTCTTCCAGGATCTGCACTGATTGGCGCAGAAAGTAAAGAAGTGACATCAGCGTGCTAGGGGGACGCCTATATAGGCACCGCGCATGTCACTTCCGTTGCTGACAATGCCACATGCAGCCAAACAACGCCACCTATTGGCATGCAGGGATACTACTAAAAAATTTCCAGATCCAGTCCGACACCTAGGAATAATTCCAAGGTAAGGAATCTTAGGCTAGAAGTCTCTATCAGACAGGCCCATCTATTAATCATCACTGCCAAGTGTACCATTGAGGGAATCCTAAGAGTCTAATCCAAATTCCACAAATAAATTGGCACTATGGCTGTAGCACGAGATGCAACCTGCATAGACGACTTTAAGTGAGACCAGGAGGAGAATGGGCAATAATCAGAGAGCACGTGCCCCCTAGGATGTTTCAATCAGAGCTCCACCAACAGACAAGTTGAGGGAATGAAGAGGAGGAGGGAGAAAGGAGAATTGACTTTAATCCTCCATACTTAAAGTCAAATCTGTAGTAGGTGTTCATGGTGGGTAACACACAAACACACCTCAGCCTTTAAGATTGATTCAACGTCAGAGAGATAGTGGCTATCCGAACTTTTAAGATATCTTTAACCTGACCAGCAGCTCTGGTTTTGATTATGAGAAATCTGTATAATGAAAATAATAACTGAGCTGTATATGGCAAGAGGTTTAAAATTTCCCACCCTTCAAATCTGCACACTAACAATCATGAATTTTTAGTCAAAGTATAAAGGAAAATGCAAATAATTTTAGGGATTCCTGTGCTTCTTTAGCATACTCTTCACAACTACCTGTAAAGCTGAAGGATTTCTAACAAACTCATGTGAAAATTTGTAATGGAAAAGGCATAATTCGGTCCTTTTCAAAAGGTTTCTTGAAAGGTGTGGTGGGCCATCAAATGTCTCTCAAGGATGTTGGGCTTACTCATGTAACTTTAAGAATATGGATTACTATTTGGCGTTGGTTACTACCCAGCTCAAGCACTAAATCACAACTCTTGTCAGAGACAACTCTCAAGGTCACTAAAGTAAGCTAAGCTCAAACCCCTGGTAGCTATGGCATAGAGCAGACAAGATTAACTTAGGGAAATGTGCAAAGCATTTATGCTGTACCAAAGGAGTTATAAAGTCAATATGCAAAACAATAAAAATCCCAAACCAATGCAGACAGAGTAAAATTTAATAAACAAAATTACATAAAAATGATGAAAATCCAATAAGGGGAGATATTTAAGTTTTAAGTAGAAATAGCACCACAAAGCATCAATGATAGTCAACGGTCGGAGTAGATCAGGATCTAGGTGAGATTTGAGGGTGGCCGTGATGGAGTGCAGGTTCGTACCGGACTTTTAGGTCCCAATCGACTACAGAAATACACTTCCAAAGCCCCCCATGGTCCTCATGGGAGGCACTTGGAGACTCACAGGGTGTTAGGGAGAGGCCAACAGAAGGGTTCAGTTGGCACTGGACAGATGCCGGAAAAGGCCTCTTTGTTGTATGCATGAAGCTTGAACAGGCAGTCAAGACTCATGGGCCCTTTGAGTCCACTTCTTTGTCCTGGATACAAGAGAAAGCAGGCCCAGTCCTTCAATGTCTTCTCAGGTCACAGACAGTAGGTCCAGGCCTCTTATGATCTTTCGCAGGACCAGAAAAGTGTTCTAAGTGGGTGTGTGGAGATGCCAGATTTATGTCTGCCACTAACTAGTGGGTGGGAATGACTACAGGGCCCTCATCAATTGGGTAAAAGTACCCAGGAACAAACCTACACACTTTTGCAGCATTCGTGTTTGCCTTACTGCAAACAGGCCCAAAATGCCATGTCAGGGCATTTTCAAGATGTTGAAAGTCTACAAACACGCAAACTTGGGTTCTGAGGGCTGGGGAGTATACTATGATAATTCTAGTTTTTTCTCACATCTAACACAAAACTCAAGTTTGCGGCAGGCACTGTACCCACAACAAACTCAAGGGCAGAATTGTGGTAGGGCCAAAAAACGGTTCCTTCAGGGAATCCACAAGAATTATCTTGGCAATAACGGACATATTTTCAAGGTTTCCCTCACCCTTTCCACAGAGTGAGCACTCAAACAAGACATCTCGAGTAGTGTCATTATAGGATTTTATTAGACGCAAAACAAAACATATACAAAATTATGGTAGCAAAGATCAGTTTGAATAGGAATAAGGAATGACAGACAGTAAATACTATGAAAAAATATGTTACTTGCATTGAGTTTCTACTAATTGTTACTAGCACCTAGAAGTCTGCCTTCAGGAGAGCTGCAGTGCATTACATTACTGAGGACAGGCAGGGTGGTTACTGCTCACGAAACCAGGGCCTATCTTTGAGAGCCCAGATTGACAGCCAGAATCATTGGCAGAGAAATTCCTAGATGCACACGAGGCTTCTGACTTAGAGAGCTGAAGACAGGCTATTTGTACTGTTTTTTACATTATCAGTGAAGTGTTTCCCTGATTTTGGGCTCAGTGTGCTAAGAATCTTGGGGGAAAGGTCAGTCTTATATGTGACTATACATATGAATAAATATTGGGCCTAAGTTACACACTACACCACTCACGATCATGATATGATAAACACAAGCAATGCATTTTAATACAATGCGCCTTAGGGCATAAGCAAATGATAAGCAGCCGTATGGTGGACACCAATGAAAAACTAAACATCAGAGGGAAGGGTACATAGCCAGGTTTGCAGTACTAGAAATATGCAAAACGTCATTTCCAAAGGTTACCCCCAAGGTCTCAATCGAAGCTAAAATGATAGGGGATCCTAGGATTAGGCAACGTGATGGGGATACTATATATGGTAACATGATCCGCACCATGGGATCAAACCACACTGTGGGGAGGAAGGCGACTCTACCTTACTGCACAGCTAACAAACTTCCTCAAATGGGACAGAATAGGCATTAAGAATTTGGGATACATCTGGCAGAGGGATCTCATTTGCTCATTTCAAGACCTACAAAGTAAATTTAACGTGTCACTGACACAATTCCACAAATACCTGCAGCCTAAACACGCCATGGTCAGCTACAAAACCTAATTGGAGGGAACCCATGAGCACGTTCCCCTTGAGGCCAAACAACTAATGGTCAGACTCGGGAAATGGGCAGGCTGCATATCCCACATTTACAACAGCCTGGTCAATAACGCTCAGATGGATTCACATCCATAAAGCAGAAATGGGAAGAATGGCTGGGTCCTTTGGATGATCTCAACTAGCAATCCCTCTTGGAGTTTGCCATACCCTCACGCCTTAAACAGATCCAGGTGAACTATCTGCACATAACTTACTTCACTTCTTGTTGGCTGTAGTGTGCTGGAGAAAACCCACAATTAACCGGCTTCAGCTGTACATGTTCAGACGCAGAATTCTTTCATGTGACCTGGCAGGGTCCCCCATGGCTGAACACTGACATCAGATCAACGAGGCCTTGAGATGGGTTTTGGGAAAATCACCTGAAGAGAAGTCACAGATCCCGAGTGAGATGGTGACCTAGAAGCTAGAGGAACCATACTGTTCTAAAGACTAGGTCACAGGTTCCATATTGCACTCTAATCAAACCTCTATATCAGTGGTTCTCAACTTTTTTTTACTAATTTGGACTCCCCACTGAACAACCCCCCACCTTCCGCCCCCCACCGAGTCATTATTGGAAGCCGGGGACCCCCGGCCTAAGCCTTTTGTAGGATTTGAACCTTAAACAATATAAAAAAAGACAGAAACCAGTATATTCCATAAAAATGCTCAAATTGTGTTTAATTCACAATCAAACATAGAAAAGTTTTCACATATTCAATTTTGCTTATTTAATTGTACATACTTTATTAATTATAGTTTATTCATGTTAATATTATTTTTGTAAAATATTCGAGGATCTCCTAAGTAGGCCTTATGGACCCCCTGGGGGTCTTTGGACAACAGGTTAAGAACCACTGCTCAATATCATGGCCTATTGAAGGCACCTTATTACTTAAGGGAAGGTTAACTAGGAGACTGCTGTTTCTCTGAATTGGTATGGGGATTTGAAGAAGAATGGATATTCATGGGATGATTAACATTTGAGCTGCCTTTATCCATCAGATTACCAACAGGAGGAGGGGATAAAAAAATGTCTTTACATTTTTTTTTGTTTTAACACGAGCGCAATCTCCTCTATGTATAGAAGGAAAAGTGTTCATGATTAAGATTCTACCAGCTTGTATAGATTCCTCTACCCAAGGCCTTCAGAAAAGCATGAAGGTTTAGGTCACAGGAGCTATGCTGCAACATAATCTATAGACAAACAAGACATGTATGTTAAAAGTGACCTAGACAGCTGCTTCCTGCTTTCTCGGCAATGCCTAAAGACTGAAGGAGGCATAATACCAATCTGTGAAAGCTGTTCAGAGAAAAGGGATGAAAATAAGAGAACTAGTGTCTGTTAGCTCAGGATCCCAGCCTCTCTGGCAAAGGAAAGATTGTTTGAGATGCTGGCAGTGAGAGTGGAGACTTTTTCAAACTGCAAGACTATTTCTGGCAAACAGGCCCGGCAGATATGCAGCTTGTGCCAAACTAGTGCCAGATGGGTGCATTGCTGAAAAAAATTGGCTGCAGTCTGTTGCACATAGATACTTGTGGATGAGGAAACAAAGAGAATAGTATCCGTTAGAAACATGATAATTTACAATGAAAACTAAAGAACAGTAGGCAACTAATCATACTTTGGTAGTCTGTCTGTAGTTGAAACATACCAGGAGTGTGGTGCACAAAAACTAACTACACTGAAAAGATGGAAACGTGTAGGGACAACCACCTTCTGAAGATATCACATTTCACATGTCGTAGAAAGCAATTGATGTGCATTTCATGATAGCCTTGCTCTTGAGCATTTTTAATACAAGCTTCCCTATCTAATAATGTCTTAGACAGAATCACTTCTGCCCCTCGACTCCCACCCTCAAGATAAACTTCCGCTGTTGCCACTAAGCCATTCTCATTTTCAGTGACCATAGGTTGAAAACAAGTAACTGTCTGGTAATGCCCATGGCCTCACTCAAAGTACCGGACTTTGCAAAATCTTTTGGTTTCATCCTTTATGGTTAGAGACACTAAACCCTCCACCTTCTTTCTTGCTACTCTTCATCCCATCACCCTAAAGGTCATAAAGTTACGCCACTTATACAAAAGGTGCACAAAGGCTCACAGTGGTAATGTAGAAGTAATGTGTTCAGACTTTGATTGAAATAGTTGCATAATTTTTCCTGAAAAGGTAATCTATTTTATTTAACATTTTGTCAGATCTACAATCAGTAGCTTGGCTTGAACGTGAGCATACACGTCTGGTCATATAACCTTGATCAAACTCCACAGGTTCCACTATGAAGATTGGATCAGAAAGTTTTTGGATCGTCTTAACTCATACATTTGGGCAAACTGTTAGTAGAAGAACACCTCCAGATATATATTCGGCAAATGCAACTTCATACTTCAAATTCCAAAATTTAAAAACAGCAGTGAAATGAGCTTTCTCTTACTAGAAAAATCTGCAACAATCTCCCATAAAGTCCCTAATTCTGATCCACCTACCTTCAGAAAGAATGTAATCCTGAACATTAATTCTCACAAGTTCCAACACCTGGCTTCACTATTGTGTCACTATTGTGAGTACTCTCTGTTAACTATGTGGCATTTTTTAAGTTTTAAACATTCTTGACAAAGATGACTGGTTTTCGTACCTCCAATGCGGAGAATAAAACCATTTTCTCCACTGTGCAAACATAAGATGACTGTTATGGGTTGGAAGGCAGCCAGTGGGTTGATAAAGCATTCTAACTCAGCTGTATGACAGTGGTGTTATGCCTGTGCCAGATCCATCGGTAGACTTCCATGCAGCTCAGGCCCATTTTGCAATCTTACCAACAAATTACCCCACTGGAATGTGGAATGCTCTAATTCAAGAACATGACAATCACGTATTCCAGTTAATACTTAGGATTCAATTAACCAGGCATTGCGCAGCAGGACTGGCGAGGCTTCCTAGAGTTTAGTCTCCTATTATCCCTCTAGTGGATAATCCACTGCTTCCTCCCGACAATGAAGCATTTTGTTAAAGGCATGTTGAGCAGGGCAGAAAAGGTGATCCTGTTGCTGCTGCAGGTTGGCGAGGCAGGGGGCTCCATTCAATTGGACAGGTTTATATTTCAGATTGCGACATACACTAACAGCTGTTTCCTAGGAAATCCCTCGACACAGCTTATACAATGACTGGATACATAGCGATACATAGCGCAGGGTGACCAGGTTGTATCCACTGACAATTACAAAGTCAATGCAGAAGATCAAAGGGAGGAATTCTCAATGATTTACAATAGGACTTCTGTTGTACACAAGCTGCCAAGGTTTCTATGAATAACAAGCATTTACAATGCAATGGTCTCGGCATTGTTAAAGTTAGAGCTATTGGCATTGCTCATGACATTATTTTTGTTTATGTTTTTGTTTTTAAAACATTTAACCCCTTCAGCGCTGGGCGAATTCCGCCGCGGTGCTGAAGGGTTCGAGCGCGGGCGGGCTCATGACGGAACGGTTCCGTCATGAGCACAGCTCAACCGTGGCTCATGACGGAACCGTTCCGTCATGAGCATGGAAGGGGTTAAAGAAACGGCATTGTTATTTACAATGTCAACTGTAAACAGTTTATTCCAAAATACATCTCCTCGCTTGTCTGTCTTGTAAATACACTATTTCTTTCATAGGTGAGTGGGTTGCTTTTGCTGGAGTGCGGGTCAAACGTTGCAAAACATTGGGTTTTAGTACAATTGTTGTAGTCATTGGAGGCATGTATATAAAAGTTCCAGACAAAAATGTTATGGTAAAAATGTAGACCTATAAAAGATGTGTTTATAATGTAGTGGTCTACACGTATTTCAATTAGAAATGCAGAAAATGTATGAATAAACATGTTTGCAGTTACCTCCTAAACCCCTTGAACACAACATCGCTGTTAGCCTACCCATAACTCCAACCTTAACAATTATCTAAAGCCCCATAATGTAACTTTATCCTTTGCCCTTAATGCCCTGACCAAACCCGTAAATCTAACCCCCAAGCCTAAATCTAACCCCAAACCTCACCTAAATCACATTCCTTCCCCTAAACGGACCCGTCCTTCAGCACAACCCTTAAGCTGAGGCGGTTTTACCATAATATCCAGTAACCTAACCTTTACACCATTCATTTAATTAGCCCTTAATCTCAGCCTTAATCATAACCCTATTCTTTTACATAAAATATCAATGTAATTATCATTTAATAATAAAAATATGGTAAGCATATAAAAACATTTTCCATTTTAAGGAGATAATTTCGTACCTAATTCAAATGAATACATTACTTTATTACTGAAATAACTTTGCTCACCGAGATTTTCAACCCTGCAGTTTTACAACTCGCGTGAGCGGACAGGGCGCTTTCTGCCAGCTGTCTACACTGCGGAACTTTACAAGGAAAGTGAGAAGCTAGTCAGTGAAATGGAAGAGGGACTAACTATACAGAGCCGTGCTTCCCGGGAGACCTAAAATTAAGGTTTTACGGTAAGGGAAGGGCAACTCTGCCCTCAACTCCTTTCTAAAATAAACAAAGCACTTTCATTTCACTCTCCTCTCACTTCAATGGACTCCAAGTTCAGGCTACAAAAACCCCTGCGGTCTGAAGCGGCTGGCCAATGATTACAAGAGAAGAGCTGGCGGGGCTGGGTGAGAGTCGGTCACCTCTCAGGGTGAGGACGGTCCTAGCTAAAAGGATGGACGGGCTGGGCACGGAGTCGGCCACGTGTCAGGTCATATGTGCCACTTTCTTTGTAAAGCACCTAGTGCTATGTTGGGGGGGGTCAATGTATGTATGCTTGTGAAAGGCCTGGAGCACACGTGTGAGACAGGCTGGCGCTCCGAAGGGTCCAGGGAGGGGGCGCAGAGCGAGCCAAATGTAAGATAAACCGGTGCTTCTGACCGGCAGTTAGTGCTGGGGCCAGAGCAGCCCCTTGTAAGACAGTCGCATGTGAGAAAACAGTGTGTTTCTGAAGGGCTGGTAGGGCTGGGACAGAGTCAGTCACTCGTGAGACAGCTTGGTGCTTCAGAATGAGCCGGTAATATTGGGGAAGAGTCAGTGACTTGGGCACCAGTGTGTTTCTAAAGGGCCGGAGGGGCTGGGTCAGAGTTGGTCACTTGTGAGACAGTCTGTTGCTTCTGAAGAGGCGGTAATATTGGGGCAGAGTCAGTGATTTGGGAAACCGTGTGTTTCTGAAGGGCTGGGACAGAGTCGTCATTTGAGAGGCAGTTTGGTGCTTCTGAAGGGCCGGTAATATTGAGACAGGGTTGTTAGGAAACAGTGTGTTTCTGAAGGGCTGAGACAGAGTCGGTCACTCGTGAGACAGCTTGGTGCTTCAAAATGAGCCGGTAATATTGGGCAGAGTCAGTGAATTGGCCAACAGTTTGTTTCTAAAGGGCCGGTGGGGCCGGGACAGAGTCGGTCTCTCATGAGACAGTTTGAGGCTTCTGAAGGAGCCGGTAATATTGGGGCAGAGTCAGTGACATGGGCAGATAAGGCTGGGACGGAGTCAGTCACTTGTGAGACAGCCTGATGCTTCTGAAGAACCCAACGGGGTGAAGCAGACGGTCTCAGAGGCCGTATGTTGACATCTTTGCTCGCATAGTCAAGCGTCTGTCAGACGTCATTGGTGGACTAGTGCAAGTAAGGCTCGGTTGGGGGAGGGGGGTGGGGGGGGTTCACACTTTAGCACATTAACAGCGCCATTTGATTTAATGCTCATAGGGAAGGCAGTAGGCGGAAAGACATGAGAAGTACACTAGGGACATAGGGGTGTAAGGAAGAACGAAAACATTACATTTCTATTTAGTAACAACATAAGAATCGTAGTGGAAAAGAGAGAGTCTGTCAGTGAAATGCCACAACACCCCTCCCGCGCGCCCAAACACACGAGCACTATCTGTAGGTCGTTTATTGCTGTCTGTCTGCTGAGGGCGGAGGGGCCGATGCGGGCAAGTTTAGTCAGAAGGCCCCGTGGACCAATATATCCCCCTTTCACTGCCAGCCCCTCTGCTGAGATCACCAGAGAACTGCCTGAGATCACCGGCGAGCGCTGGGATTACGGGAGAGCGCTGAGATCACCGCCAGACCCGAGAGACACTGCAGCTTCGCTGCCAGAGAGCCTTTTCAATAAACTCTCCTCTTCCAGGAAAGGGACAGATTATAAACAAGGAGGAAGCTGCGAGCTGCACGAACCTGATGCTGGACACCACCGCCTTTCTCCGAGGCGGAGCAGAAATGCCTCGGAGAAAGTCAGCGTCCTTTTCGGATTCGGGGGCGTGTTTTGCTGTGGTCTCCTCCTTGAGACTTCTTGCAAAAAACACGCCCCCCGATCCGAAAAGGACGGGGCCTGATCTGAATGACTGACCTCTTCTCCAGTGGCTGGCCAGCATTCAAGAGGCCAGCCAATGGAGAACAGGGGAGAAGAGGGGCTGGTTCAAGCCCCTCTTCTCCAAGTCATTAAATCTCTCGACTTCCGGTTCTGCCTTCGGCAGACCGGATGGTCCCGAGACCTAAAAAGCACAAAGACTGTGCTCAGAACTAGCCCCAAATGAAGGACTAATGCAGTTTCAATGTCTAGGACCCTGGACTATAGGGGATTTCTTGTGTTTCAACTGTTTCAGAAAGTGGGTAATGTAGGCCATAATCTCTGTTTCGTAGCCTAGTCTTGTACTCCGGTATGTTTCCACAAAGGACTGTAGATTTCTGCAGGAAGCAGAGCTTCTTAAACAAGGTTTGTGTGTTCACAACATTTTAGGTTGAGGCTCAGATTTTCCATGTATTATATTGTCCTATCTCAAACTCCTGCTTAGGCTCCCGAGTTTAAAAGGCTGGGCTGACTAGAAAGGTGGCGAAGGACTGACTAGTAGCACATGACTGGCAGTTAGCATTGAAGCCTTTTTATTTTCTTAGAGGACTTGCCAGTGGAGGGATCAATACGTTTGCTCTCATTTAATCTGAGATCAATGTTTTTGTCCTGGTTTAACCTCTGAACACTTCAGTCACACCTTTTCTGGTGCAAGGAAATACCAGCATACACAGTCTTGACAGCGGTGTCAATGAGGTCCCAGAACAGTAGCACGTTCAGATTATCTGTATAGGTGCCTAAGTGAAGTATATAGTTATATGTCTCATGCATAGCTCAGAAACAAGTACACTAACAGTTAAACTTGTGCCACAAGTGTAGGCAGTAACTGAAGACATTTGTATTAAGTTGCCTGGGTGATACTACAAAGAACAAGTAAGCTTACTTGATGCTGGGTTTTTAATATTTTGCCTCTTTGTCCATGTGAGAGGATGAAACTTAGCCCTTCAGAGAAACTACAACAACAGATTGAGCAGGGTTGCTCCTTGAGTCGATGATGGCAATATTTTTGGATGCCCAGAAATGGACCTTCAAGTGAGGTTTTTCCTACATATCCTAAGTGTAAGAAAGTAGGATCTGTTTCTTAGGGTTACCACCACTTTTGTGCTGAGGTGATGATGTTTTAGACTAGTCTGAATGGGATCCTGCTAATCAGGACCTCAGTCTATCTGCTTTCTCCTTAAACTGTTGTGTTATGTACTTAGGTACACCCCGGGTCGGATACTGGGGTACTCTTGTCAGTCCCTAGTATACGGTACCCATGTACCCAGGGCATGGGTACCCCAGAGGTCTCCCATGGGCTGCAGCATGTATTATGCCACCCATGAGAGACCATTCAAAATGGAACTACAGGCCTTCCGTTGCAGCCTGTGTAAGTTGGTGCATGCACCACTTACAAAAGATAAAGGTTTACTACATCTACAGATTACTGCACTAAATCCTATAATTCACCCCTACAACAGGACTTTACAATCCTGAGGACAGGGTGCTTGGTTCTAAGTGAGAGGGTGCCCCTGCATGAGTAGGATACCTCTGCAGCCTACGGAGTCCATTCTCTCGGGTTGCCCGTGAAGCAGCCATATACTAGTATAGAGGGGCATTACGTGACCCCACGATGACCATCTCGAAAACAGCTGCAACGAACCCTATCGTGTTTGGTGTCAAATATGTTGGGATCATATCCCCCACACCGTTACCCGTGTGGGAGTTATGATTCCACCCACCGGGAGAGCCTTCCGTTAGGCTCTCAGTGTTCACGGTACCAGCCTTCTAGTCTCGGACAGCACAAAATAGTTGCTGCCAACCAGAGAAGCATTTCTGCCCTCCTGCTGCTGAGCCAAGCTCGAGCAGGGGAAGCCAGAACAATAGGCATCCTGTCACAGGGAAGTGTGACTACCTCCCAGACAGAACTTAATGTATTCGGGCTGGGTGGGTGCGCTTGCCAGTCTGCATGAGGGGCACATTTGGTGTCCCTGTGCATAGTCCAGTTCAAACCAGTCCTGGGAGCCATTGGCTGCCGCTCTGGTGCGAAACTGGACAAAGGCGATGGAAGTAACTCCCCCCTGTCCAGACCCTTCCCTGGGAGGGTCCACTGTATCTTCCTGACCCTCTCCTTAGGGTACTTAAGGGCTTACCTGGGTGTAGGTCCCGAGACTAGTCGTGAACAAGATTCAGAACTGAAACCACTGCACTTTTGCCGTCTGGGCACTCTGGACTTAATTTGGGACTGACTTCATCTCCCTTTCAGTCTGCTGCCTCCTCTGTGCACCGTACAGGATCCGTGCAGGACCTGTGGAGCATCCAAGCCACTTGAAGATAATCTACCTTGAAGTGAAGGAATCACTTCCCTGTATTCGCAGGCACCTTAAAACTGCTGACCGGTCTGCTGATCCCGAGCTCCTGAGGACTCCGAAGGGTTCAACAACACAGGTGGTGGTTGTCTATGTCTCCCGAGGCCCGAGCTGCCCTCTCACCAAGTCTGAGGTCAGAATCCCTCATGGGGGCTGCATTAACCGAACCCCTGTGCACCGTGTACTTTTGCAAGTGCATAGGCTTGTTGGCAAGTGCATTGGGCTCCAAGTAGCCCCAACCTTAGGCAACTTCTTGAACCAAGATCTTCAGCCACACCGACTCGTGGACACCGTGGCCGGCTCCTTTTGGTGAGCTGCTCGAGGTCCTCTCACAATCCCTGTGCCTACGGCCTGTGGGTCCAATGAGGGTCATCTTTGTTTTCCTTGGGCTAACTTGATTGCTCGGGGCCTGCTCTGACTCCCTTGCTTGTCGTGGGTCTCCTGGACTTTGCTGGTCCCAACCCTACACCTTCTTGATTTCCTGCGTGGGTTGCATTTGCCAAGGCTTGTTGGTGCTTCCGCCGGACACCGAGCCCTCAGCACTCGACTGTGGGACAGCTCGCATCTGTGTCCTGGCCGTCCTCGGCGTCGGCTGGTCATCGCATCTGCAGAGTCAAGGTCACCTTCATCCTCCCCGAAGCACTCGACATCAGAGGGCATTCGTCTTCCAAGTCTCCTGGTCACTCGCAAGTGACATAGACTCTGTTCCCTCTGCCTTCAGGTACTCCTCTTCAAGAATCCATGATTGGATTCCTCCGGACACTTTCTCCTCTTCCAGCAGAGGCACTTCCCTGAAGTCCTCCATTGGGATTGACGGCGGTTTCAGACGCCACTTCACACCTATGCACCCGGCTTCCCTGGGTTGGGTAACTTGGGTTCCACAATATACACGGGTGGGGGTGGCTCTCCAACCTTCTGTCTTCCACGGGGTTTCTTCAGGGTCCACTGGGAAGGGTCCCTAATCTTTCAAATTCCAACTGCGACTTGCACATAGACTTGAACGGAGCACACGGTCATGTTCGCACACTGCACACGCTCTCTGTGGGGTCCCTATCTACTCACCTTGGGTGGTTGTTTTGGGTCCCAGCAATTCTACATCCTCTCAACATTGTCCTGACTCAAGTCGTGGTTCTTATACCACTTTCTTAGTATATGGTTTGGTCCCCCCCTTGGGCCCACTGTGTATTAGTACTATTTACTGTGATTTCTTTGCTATAATATTGTGTGCTTTGTGTCTATCTCCGTGTAGGAGATACTGTAACGTAATAGAGAGTGTTCTATAAAAAATACATATTTTTATAAATACTTTGTGGGGTTCTTTTTCATTTAATCTATAAGATTGCATTCTGGTAAAACAAGCTGCTTTACACTCCTTCAAGACTAAGTCTGAAGGCTGCTCTCCACAGCTACCACTTGGATAGCTTTCTAAGGTTGTCTAAGACCTCTTAAATCACCATAAGGGTTGTCTGGACTAGTGCAAGGTGCCCACTTACATTAGTGGACATCATATACTATGCCAGCCTCTCACACTAAGCTTCCTTGAAAGCCTAGGGCTGAAAACCTCCAGTGACTTTTGGCAGGGTCCATCTACAGCAGTAGAGGTGCTTTTACTCTGCAACTGAGACATTTCAAGCAGGCTTGCATTGCTTGGAGCTTCACTGGTATCAATGTGACTTGAGAGCAGTCAGTCCTGAAGGAGTCCGTTTTCAGATTGGAATTTAAGGCATCAAAAAATTAGTTTATACACGAAGAACAATGACTTGCTAGAAAACCTTGAGCTCAGATCTGAACGAAGAAGGGCCATACAGCTCAAGATTCTATTGTTTCTGATCTGAAGGATTGAGAGTATCAAACCAGTATGGTACGGAGTGAGGAGTACCTGTCCTCTATGTGGAATAAACCAGCTTCACTGTAAACAAGAAAAGACTTCAAAATCAGAAGCTCAGGGCCCCCGTTGCCTGAGAAAGAATAGTACTTATCAAAACAATATAACAGAGTATCTTAAGCGAAGAAATATATATCGACCTTGCAGGACCCTCAGCTCTCAAATGCTTAGTGCCTTGTGCTGAACCTTGACAAGTGGATACGCTGAAATTATAAAGTATCACGGAAATAATGGCCATGCCATCAAGCACAATTGTTCATGTAGGAGTTACACATATCACTTGCAAATGTTAAGTGAGATACACGCAATTTAGGAGGGTCACTGGACAGTGTTTTGATGATCACAAGGATGCTCAGAATCCAGTTTCGGAGAATCCGCACGTACCTCTTGACTCTTCTCCGAAGAATGAAATCCAACACGATCTATGACATTGGTTTTTTTTTTGCTCTGCATGCCACCAAATGGTTCCAAGGGAACCTCATACCAGTGATAGCAAAAAGCACAGGTATGCACTGGTCAACTGCACCAATTCCCCAGTTGCCTGACAGGCATGGCCCAAGGGCAGCACCTTGCAACACAAGCAGGCAAAAATGATGGAAGAGAAGTTCAGAAAGGGAATAATGGCAACTTCTAGGAGTAAATAAAAGGGACTGGACCAACTAGGAATTGCTGAGCATGCACAAAACAAGTTGGTGCCAACTGCAGCAAATAGCCATCATGAATCCCTTAACACAAATTGCAGCATCACAGCAGACTGAAGACTATCTAGACTGAAGGAACAGGCAGACGAGGAGCGAAAAAGAATACAATTTATGGGGATAAAAACAGAGACTGGCCCCATCAAGGAATTAATTGAATGTGATAATACCAGGTTTGTATCTGCTGCTACAAAACGATCAGCAGCATATATAAGCATTGTTGAAATCAGGAGCACTGCAGCATAAACTACATACACTGACTGGAGGAAGAAGAGCATAAAGAGTGAAAACCAGACACATTTTGGAGTGTGGAAAGCGGGCTATGCTGTGCACCCACATTGCGGAAGAAGGTTATGTCTCAATTGTATGCATAGTACCAGGAGTGAACTTTAAATTAATGCATGCCCCACAACAGGGTTGCAAAACAGTCAAATCACAAGGTTGCATGCTAGCCGCAGGTTACAACGGAAAGAAAGCCAGGACATAAAAATAATAGTTACAACTCTTTCTCAAGTACAAAAATGTATTGAAGCATAAACTATTTGAACTTTCATATATAAAAAGTTTATTAAAAAAAAATTCACAGACCGAAAAGAAAACGCTGCAGTCTACAAAGTATCAGTTGTCAATTTCCAATGTTAATTCAACCTTCAACCGTTAATCACTTACTCACATTGCCAGTCATTTACGCTCTCTGATGGCACCACGCAATCTAAGGCAGCTTTATTTATGCATTAAAACATATTAAATAAAAATCCAACACATTCATACACGCTATGGCCCCAAGTATGTTTTTAAGTCCAAAGTAGATGGCTGCTGGCCAGAAAAGCATTTAAAAAGTATCCTGAATTACAGTTACTTTCTACCACCTCCTTAAAGATGCAGTCCCATTATGAAATCTTTATAATTTATAAAATATAAAGGCACTGTATATTTTGATAACTAGCTTTTCAAATTGGCAAACCATACATTCACAATCTATTCTTTCATTTTAAGTTCAACCAGGACGTTTATTAAAGCATTAATTAAAAATAGCAGATGGGTATGCAATCTGGTTAGACAAGGTTCTGCAAGAAGGAAGTTAAAATATGGCATTAACTCAATTTTTCTGCTGAACATTTAATGCTTGCTGTGTTGCTAATTGGTCTTAGAGACAAACATGACTTAAGTCTGCATTTCTCCCAGGAAACTAAGGAAAAGATATATAAATTGGTTTAATATTTTTTCCAGCTAATACTGCAAAGCCCAAGTAAACACCATGGCATGGAATTTTGTCTGGCGTTATAATCTGAAAACATCAACATGTTGCAATGTTTGTGCACTCATCCAATTAGCTAACGGTGAGTTGTGGTGAGCCAAGCTCTGGCAGCTATCAAGGCTACACTACTGGCACGTTATGCACCCTGCAGTACCCACCAGCTTCGCGACCGTCTCCTCTGCTCTTATTATTCTCACCCTTATCAACTATGTTTAATGGCCTACAATGGTGCTGCACTACCTAGTTACAAGTGAGCACCACTACCAGTGCATCCCAGAACAAAGGCTGCAATGTACATCTACCAACCAAGGTCTAGGAACTGAAAGCTTCTCATACTTCCAACTAGCTGGCTCAACAACCCAGGAAAATGCGGGGGAGCGTCCCATCTCCTCAGGATCAAGTTTTCAAAGCCAGCGTTTTGCACAAATAAGATGGGGGCACCAGATACTCCATTGCATGTCAAAGAAGCAATGACTAAGAGAGAAAATGCCTTCTGGATGTACCAGGTGAATACTCGGCCACATACTATAGCATGATAAAAATGAGAGTCCAGGCCACTACCACAGCAGGGCAAAGGAGCTGCATAGTTTTCCTATGGGCTGCTCTTCTGGAAGACTGAAACATCTCAGCTCAGCAGCCTTCTTTGGCAAGGTTTTCCAAAGCGCTCTCCCCCCCACTCCATGTGACACTGAAGAAGTCAAAAGAAACAACTGTAGTCTATGTAAATACATTTTATTAGTTATATTTTGGTTTTATTACAAAAGTTGATGTGACATGCACGGAGCAAGATATCACCGTAACTCCTGTGTTTTTTGAACACACATACTAAGTACCACAAAACAATGCTGCTGACAATGTAAAAGAAAGCAGATTTCACAGTAGAAAAGTTAATGAGCATTACCTCAGTTTGCAGAATACTACTAGAGACGGGACAGAGTGCAAACTAAATTACTGTGAGTGTGCATGCCTCCACAAACCACAACATAACATCTTGCAAAGTCTAGCAATGGTCCATGCCAGCTCGTCGCGGAGGCAATGAAAAATCTGAAGCAGCAGTTTGAGGTAAGCCAAGAAACGGTTGACCCTGGCTTGAGCCAAGTGTCAGGCTTGGACAATGATCCATGTGGGTGGATTCCAAAATGGAGCTAGAACATGTACTTTTCTGCTTCATGCAAAAGCAGAACGTGTAAATGAATGTCCCTGCATATCTAACACATACTGGCTGGCTAGCTGTACTTCACGAACAGTGGTGTGCAATTCCTACAGTCAAAGGCTAGGACATACGGTTTGATGTCCAGGGCAACAGGTTTTCATGTTTATGTGGTCACCGGAAAAGTAATCCAAGTTTGCACAACTTATCCATATGTATATGAATAGTACCTTAGTTGCACAAAAAATCCTCTTTCTCAGATCCATCATGCGGTACTGTAAACTGTAAAGTAAATTATTTGCACTGCAGTATTGGGCTCGCCTTTCTGGCAGTCAGACACCGGCAGGTGCACCAGTTTGAAAGAGTCATTTTCTTTTGATCTTGTGGGCTGTCATTGGACCAAAAATCAGCTCACACACTGGCCATTTTAGGCTGGACAATCTGGCAGTGTCAGACGGCCCGAAATAGCAGACAAACCCTGTAAATGGAGTTCTTTAATGCAAAGCTTTTAAAGTTACAGTGAGTGCTCTAAGGAAATACAGTGAGCTGTGAGTTCAGCCTACAATATTGACAACGGGCGAAATTTCCATTATGTAGCTGTAATCTAGTGTAATTTCAATTATTTTGTATCATGCTTCATATGCCAAGTTCACGAAAATATGTTATTACACCACATAGTATAAAAGCATGCCGTTTGGGCAAACATTTTGAGCAAATGGAAAGAATCAACACAAAGGGCAAAAACACGATCAGCTGACGATTTCAGCAGGTGATGGAAAGGTACACAGGTGAGTGGAAATTCCAAAACATCAATCACATGCTCAATTTGAATCAAAGCCCTCAAGCAGACTCCCTTTAAAAACGATCAGGGGTAGAACACTGAACTAGGGCGGCCCTAAAGGGAATGAAGCTCAGATAATGTTTACCTCCTTGGCTGTCGTGTGAACGCTTTTCAACAAGGTAAATGTGCTACTAAACAGAAACACTTTCATAGCCTTTCAAACATGTTAATGCAGTTTACTGCTATTCTAACTAACTGTTCACATCCCAACCTCAAATATGTGGAAGGATTCAAGCAAGTGAATCTACGAAAGAGCCAATGCTGTGTAACATGGCTTCCAATGGAACTGTATCCATTTCATCTGTGATCATGGGTAAACGAAGACCTGCTTATACTTATATGCTTAGTGTCTGGTTCTCTCCTTAGCCCCAATATTATTATTATACAAAAAACTGGATAGCCACAGTTCGAAGTTTAACAATCGGGAATTAAGCAAAATATGTAAATCTACTAGTTATTACTATTAATATGTTGGCTTACAAACCACACATCTACAAGTTATCTGCAAGATAGTAGATAAAAAAAAGTGACTATTCAAAATCAGGCAGAAGATAGTCATTACAATGGCTTCACTCGGTTATTAACTTCGGAACCAATGTGGGTATACCAATTTACAATCTCAACATAGGCATCCAAGGAGCCACAGTCAGATAGATAGATCTCTCTCTCTCTCTCTCTACACCCCCCGCCCAAGACGACGACACCAAGACCAATTCTACAACTGCATGCCAGATGTAGTCAACTGGACGGAGGACAACTGCCTGAAGCTCAACACAGACAAGACCGCAAGACTGATTATCGGAAAAAAAAGCTCATCAAGGGAAGCATCCTGGTGGCCCT
This sequence comes from Triturus cristatus, assembly GCF_964204655.1. Taxonomy (NCBI): domain Eukaryota; kingdom Metazoa; phylum Chordata; class Amphibia; order Caudata; family Salamandridae; genus Triturus; species Triturus cristatus. The sequence goes on along the minus strand of NC_140589.1, from coordinate 900,150,712 downwards.
CAGAACTCGGCCATACTCCTACCCCTGCTGCACACCATCTTCCTACCAAAGAACTCCGCTCTGCATTCCCTTCTCTAACCTTCACCCGCCGCATCAGACGTAGGAAATATGGAAGTTGCTCTTTCTCCTCATCTCTTTCAGAGTTCCAAAAGACCCTGAAGACCTGGCTATTCTGCTAATCAACTAGACTCTGGCAGCGCCTGGATACACTCACAGATGACAACATGGAAGGGCTCTACAAATCTACTAATTGATTGATTGAACATAAGGTGTAAAACTTACCATTCCCAGACTCGAAGACTCTTGTCATCAGATGTACTCACAAAGCGTCTGTTTTCATCCACAAATGTGATGGTGTTGACAGCTCCCAGATGCCGATCGTATTCCTGCACAATCTCCCCACTTCGAATATCCCACTGAACACAAAGAAAAAAGAAAAATAACTTTATATCATGACAGCTTGACATCCGCCTAAAAAATTTACAGAAGTTTTTTTTATTTTATTTTTTTAACTCTGTAATTCCTCTGGTAGTTTGGAAGGGGTAGGGTTTTTAATTTAAAGCAAAGAAACTGTCACATGGGAAACCAGGAACTCGCCCAACATCATAAAGTATCAATATGATTCATGAGCCAAGAGGAGTACTCACTTCTTCCAAACACATTAAGACAGCAAGGGCAATTAAAGATAAACTGTCAGTTTGCCGAAACATGAAAAAAAAAAAGTTGCATTTGCAGAGATTACAAATCAGACTTTAAGGCCATTTCAGAACATACAAACAGTTCACTGTTGTTTTGCATGATCACTGCAGCCAGATTAGGACTGCATGGGGGTAGGAAAGTAGGACCTGCTTCTTATGGTTACCCCCACTTTTGCTTGATGTGATGCTGTTTTTGACTAGTCTGACTGGGATCCTGCTAATCAGGACCCCAGTCTATCTGCTTCCTCCCTGTTACGTTATGTACCTAGGTACACTCCAGACTGGATACAGGGGTACCCTTGTCAGCCCCTAGTACATGGTACCCATGTACCCTGGGCATAGATACCCCAGAGGCCTCCCATGGGCTGAAGCATGTATTATGCCACCCATGAGAGGCCATGCAAAATGGAACTACAGGCCTGCCATTGCAGCCTGTGTAAGTTGGTGCATGCACCACTTACTTAAGATATAGGTTTACTATATCTAAGAGTCACTGCACCTAAAACCTTTAAGTCACCTCGTGGACAAGATTCAAAACTGAAACCACTGCACTTCGACCGTATGGGCACTCTGGACTTCGTTTGGGCCTGACTTAGTCTCCCTCTCAGTCTGCTGCACCGTCTGTGCCTGTGCACGATACAGGATCCGTGTAGGACCTGTGGAGCATCCAAGACACCTGAAGATAATCTCCCTTGGAGTGAAGGAGTCACTCCCCTGCATTCGCAGGCACCGCTGACCAGTCTGCTGATCCCGAGCTCCTACGGACTCCGAATGCAAAACGTTTTCCCTCTTCTATCCCTCCGCTATCATTCTCAATCCAAATAACTGATTAACCTATCCACCACTCAAATTACTTTCATATTTCGCTATACTAATTCATCACTAATCCTTTATGGGTTCTGGAGTAGCGTGCTTCTTGCCATAAAAGCGCTTTGACCCCTCGTCAGGGGTTGTAAGTACTAAAAAATGCAATTACAATACAATCATTTGGGGTGCTCCCTGCTCTGGCCTAGGATCACAGTCACATCCAGAGAGAGAATGGAGCATCTGCTGGTAGGTGCAACGTGGCAAATGCACAAGGCTAGAGTGAGATTGCATTTTGACCAATTGTGCTTTTGTTATTTCATAAATCAACATCATACAGGTTCAAACACTAGTCAATTCGGGGTCTGGCACTGGCATCGGGTCATCTTCTGGTGCCAGTGGTGTCGGAACCAGTATCGAAATAGCGAGTGCCAGTGTAGATCTTGGGGTCACACACCAAGACAGCAACCATGCTTATTTATTTTGGGAGTTTTCACTAGGTAAATAATATGGGCCTGCACTTTTACACTATAATGTGGCCTCACTGTGGGTCAATGTCTACCTGGGAGGGAAGATCCCAGCCCTGTGATGAACGTTGGAACTGTAGTGGCGCCAACCAAGGTGTAATCTTGCAGACATTCGATGAGAGGCCCTGCAGTACTGGTCTACGCACCGCACAAGAGCCAAAGATTAGGGCTGTCTGTGCAGAGAGAAAACCCAGAGACCTTCTGTACACTCAACATATGGGTTTCAGCCCAAGTCAGATACAGTACTTCTGCCCACAGGCCACTAGACTCTCGGTTCCTGTCTTCACAGTCTTCCAGGGTAGCCCAGAAGGCCAACAGAGCACCTGGCAATCTGAGTTTTGCTGGTTCTCACAGGCAATGAAAAGTGCTAAAAACAATTTAAGTGTATCAAAAGTTAAGCACGTGTATGGTGCTTTACCTTTCTGAACCAGTTTTTTAATGTGTGCAATGACTCTAGCCCATTATGTTTGTATATTGGGTGCTGCGCTTTGCCTTATGATTTTGTAAAGTGCATGTCTATATTTTGTGCAATGATCTTTTCGCCCACTGGATACCCTCAGGTTAGGTGGCACGTGTTCCCTGCCAATATTGTGGGCCCTCTTAAGCTGTACTCTTATGGCAACTATCCCACGTGAGGCACTCACCATCATTGTATCCCGGCTAGTACTAACAGTATCAAGAGCTTCAGCACTGTCTTGTGGCAGCCACCAATCTATATTATACCATATCAACTTCACAGACCTACCGAAGGGCCAGAGTCACTTGGGACTCTTCTGAACCAATGCCATGATCTGGGGAACCAGCTATGGAGTACCTCCAAAATCACTCTGTACTGGACTTTAAGCGTTTACCAGTTCAGTCTATTGCATAACCACTGTGTCACATAATCAAATGCAGCTTCTTAGGTGCCAGCAAACAGCACCTATGCAGCCTGTCTCGTGGATAACCACAGCACCACTGGACGAGAGTCCCTTTTTTGGGGCCCAGTTCAAACGATGTTTGAAGGATTGCAATACTGGTATCAGGAAAGTCAGGAGATTGGAGAGTGCTGTATTTCTACCAAGCATATTCACAGTGTTGTTTCAGACGTAATGAGAAAGAAGATGTAATTTAGCAGAGAATTCTTCACTGGAAACAGACTATTTAGTCATGTGGCCTTTAAAAGAGAGTTAGGATAATGGGGCAAAAACTATCAAGGGCATGTTATTGAATCACAATTTACCTATTCCTTAAAAAGTTTATGTAGTTGTGTTCAGCCTGGGAGGAAGTCAGACAGAGTACAACAGGACATTTACACACCACTTCTTATCAGAGATAGTCCGGCTATAAAATAAAATGTTACCTGTAAATGTATGTTGTAAGCAAATAATGGTAATATTGTGGCCTTAGGAGATTTTACACTTTCAGACAGTGCGGATGTGAGTATATATTTTTTGCGAGATGATTAAAAAAAAGGTGATCTTGTATGGTTATACAGTTGTTACAAAAAAGATAAGTCAATGTCTCATGGTATTTGATATTTTGCGGTATCAACACAATACAAATATGCTGAAAGCATTACTGTATCGTTATTACAAAAAATGTATACTGTACACAAACTCCAATAAAGAACTATATGAAAAATAATGGTAATATTGTTGTAGTGCTGAAATGTATAAACAGTGAAATCCACTGATTATCAGAAATGGAGAAAACACTGCAAAATACCCACTGACATACCAAAAAATAAACAGTAATAACAAGAAATCCTAGATATTCCTGAAAGCAGCATTCGAAAGTGATTTGTTTTATTCAGACAGAAATGCAAGCCCCTCCACAATACAAGATCATGTAAAAATTCTCTGCTGCAGAGGAAGCTTTGGAGACAAACATAGTTAGAGAAATAGTCTGATTAATTTGGAAATCTGATCCCGCCTTAGCAAAAAAAATCATGCTTTAATGACTACACAATTCTGGTAAACTGCACAGAGTTCATGCAAGCATAGTGCTGACTCAACATCCTGAAGTTACAGCTATCAGGAAATCTGCCTTCTAAGCAAGATATTCTAAGCAGCGTTATGATTTGGCTCAAACAAAGGGTCTATCAACTCAGAAATAACTATATTTATCTCCCAAAGAGAATGTGGTCTTCTCATATGTGAAAAAACGTAAAGGTTTTCTAAGAAATGTTAAATACACAAAGACTTGGAGAGAAAAAAGTTTGATGAAAGCTATTTTACTTTGTAATGTACACCTGCCGTTTAGTTTAGGACTGCCTCTTTCTAGCATTCACTTGAACTGAATCTGTTCTGCATGTACTAGATGCAGAACCTTTCTCAGTTGAAGATATAGGAGGCTCTGGTGACTACCTTCTTCACTTTTTTTCTTTACATGCAGATGCATTTTTGGGGAAGTTTGAAATTTCCATATTAAATGTGTTCAGAGGTTAAACTGCCATGGTCAAAGATGGTAGGTTAGGGTGCAGGATCTGGCCCTATAATAAGGATATACGGTCCAGTCTGCACAAATATGTCTTAAGTGTCTGTTCCAAACATGTTAAGAAGATAGGTGTACTGTGATTGTCGTGTCTATTCTATAATGACCTGCATCATTCTCGCTTTAAAGTAGGACAACTTGAGAATAACCAGGAGCGGTGGAGGAAAGGTACACAAATCTCTCGGACCATCTTTGTTTTTTAACCATAGATGAATTTTTGAAACGGGCTGCTTAAGACATCTGCTTCTGAGGTGTCTATCCATGGAAAATGGAAAGCTGTCATTTTATGGTCTCTAGCTTCCACCACTTGACCACTTCCAAACAGCTTGTGCTTCCGGAAACAGAGAGCGAGAAATCTACAGAGGTGACCCCTGCTTGTTGAAGGAATTTATTTTAGTTCTACTCCCCACTTCGATCAGTAGATATTTCCTTTTGCAGAAATCATTTCAAATCAAACTAGAACCCTGTAGAAAGTTTATGTGGTAATGGAATACTTCATCAGACCGGGTACATTGGATTTTAGGCTGATCTAGTTAATCTCCAATGGTGTGTAAGAGAATCATGTGTTACTATGTTCTGAACAAGAAGGTCTTGATGAAAAGAAAGCCCATTATGTAGATTCTTCATTTGACACCACCATATAAAAGATTGACAAGCTGGGTGTGTTAAAATGGGTCTTCCCATTTGCTTGAGAATCGATTCCGCTGATCCTTCAGACACTGTTGCAGAGGACAATGTTGAGAAGTACATTAGGGAAATGCAGAAAGTCCTAGAGCTCTGCAGTGATGTAATCTGCTGGTCAACCCATTTTCAGAAAATGACGGCATTCTGGAAACACACATGCCTCTCCAGCAAAGGGAATACTCTTGTTTTTTTAATCTTAACATGTGCTAGCAGGTAACAGATGAATTGTACTGCTGTTGGTTCGCACTTCTTTTTCTCAACATGAAAACCCAACCAATGGAGGAGATGTTGTCTGAAAGTTTTGCCTTTTTTGACATGACAAATAATTTTATCAGCCAGACTTCTAGATATGAATACATTATTAATTTATTTTCCTTAAGACTGCAGGCCACACAGAGAAAGTTCTCAGAGCAGACTCCTGGCTGAAGAGTAGACGTTTTTATTAGAAATTTCAAGAAATTCAGATGCTTCCGGGTAAACGGTATGTGAAAGTACACATACTGAAAATCGATGGCACGCAACCACCGGCTGGTGAAGTTGGAGTCATTTTGATTAAGGGCAAGCATTCTGAATTCTTCTTTCCTTACCTATTTGTTTGTGGTCTTTAGATCAAGAATGGTTCTGAATTTCTTTTGGTCTATTTTTTTTTAACAAGAAAGAGAAAGTTGAACTACATTCCTTTTGGTGAAGGACAACCTGCATAGCTTTTGAAGTAAAGCAACACCTAATTTAAAAGGCTCTTGATGGATTTTAGTTGACTTTCTTGGTAGAATGCTTCAAGGTGAAGATTTGTACATCAGAGATTACCTTTCTGTTTCTTGTTGCATGGGATTTTTTGCCACTATGTTAAAACCTTTTTGATATGCTCCCCCCATCAGAGAATGACTGAAGAGGTCTAAGATGGAAGCTACTGCTATTATACACGGGAGGCTTCCTCACTGGAGCGGAGGGCTGCTTTCCCTCTTTTCCTGCTAAACCTTGCTGGCACACATTTATTTTACTGTGCTTATGATGTGTCCAAAGAGGGCTCTGAATAGACTATTTGAAGTATCTGAGATCTGTAAAACAGCATGTGTTTCTACTACTTCGCAAAACTCACAGCCTTTAAGCTATCAGCTTCCATTTTCATTTGATTCATTTTGTCATGCAGAAAAACGATATTTCAGAAAACAAAGGCTCAAAATTCTCTGCTGAGCATCTTGTTCAAATTTGCAAGATTTGAACCAGGAAGAGCTCCGCGAGGTGAGACCCTGACAATATTCATGAGCCTCCTGGTGTGAGGAATCTGCAGCAACACTCAAGACTTGAATATCAACATGGGTTCATAAGTAATTTGCAAAAGTCCTCTAAGGATCTCTCAGAAGACCTTCTGAAAAAATTTCCAACGGCTCCGAAAATGAACAGTCAGAGGAATAAAAGTTTTAGCGCTAGCCATTTCCAGAAAGGTTTATTAATAAGGCACATTTATTAAGAAGCATTGCATGTTGTTTTTTTCCTCAGTTGTTCCAATTCCAGAACCTGGTGAAGTGCCTTCCCTAAAGAAACAGGATATTGGTCAGGAAGGATGTAGTTCTTGAAAAACGTTTGCAGCTGAATATCTCCTAGGAGGAAAAGGCAATCTCTCATAAGAATGACAATGATGCCTACAGTTCATGGGATTTCTTGGGAGTATGTCTGTAGGATGAAAAGTGCCTTGTAGGCTGACTAGGTCAATCTTTTAGGTGTTCTAAGCTTTAAAGGAAGCAAGGTCTTGCCAACAAAATACACCTTAGATGTAGGCAGTCATAGCTGAAGGAGCAGCACTTGACAAAAGAAAATTCTTTCCTCAAGGTCTCTTTATGTCTGGGGGCATTCCTCTTTATCCTCCTGTAGTCTTAATGTATGCTCCATGAAGGCAAATATTTAATTTATCTTTCAATGCAGTTCTAAACATCGTCAGACATGGCATGCTATTCCCAAAAACTGAAGGCATGTTGAAATATCATAGGAAACATGTCAATTCCTGTGAAAAACACTTGGCAAAGTACTCTTTCTTGGAATAAAAAAACACCTGCCAAATAGGTAGGTGGCTTCTAGAGTCAGTTTGAAAGTCTCTCTGAAAGTGTGCTTTAACTGGGATGTTGTTTGATTTATCGAGAGTTCCAGCATAAATTCCTACATTCTTTCAGTGGAAGATTTCAGACAGGGTGTATAACTATTTACAAATGAGTTTTCAATAGCACAAAGGCCATTCCAATGAAAAATATATCAGTTTGCCGCAAAACAAAATTCAACCATTGCTAAGTCTACAATAATCAACAATAACTGGTGGACAAAAAAAAGCAAACAAAGCACTTGGTTATTTGCAGATTTATCACCCTGAGAATTATTCCTACAATATGTATAAGGAGCAAAACATCTGCATTACCGTGCGCGTTTGAAAGGGATCAACCTACAACTGAGAACATACGTACTCTTAATATTCTTGGACAAATAGTACAAGCTGCCACTTTTTGTTTATAAAGACACACAGATCTCCAAAGAAAGCTTGAGTTGGCACACGGTTCTGTGCAAATATAGATCTAAAAAAGTCTTTGTAAACATGGTCTAATGGAGGTAGGCACCTAAAACGTTCAAAGCATCTATTCATTAACATACACTAGTGAAACGGAATTTAAAAAGGCCTTCTCACATTACAACTTTTCATTGGAAATGTGATGTGATTAATAAGGGCACTGGAATTGAAGTGTCCTTAAATACCCTGGCTACCCTTTCGGTATCAACACAATAGCTGGGAAATTTAACAGAAGCTGAACTGTTTACCTGAGCAAATGTGGCATGTCAACTGATATGCATTTTTAGGAGTGAAGACCATTTTTGTTTGAAATTCCAATGTATATCACATGTAACTGTTTCTTATAATCAAATGTTGATACAGCTTTTGTACCTTCTCTCTACTAGTGAGGTAGGGCATGGTGTCATGCTGCTCAAGTATAGAATTCAGCATAAAGATGAATTATTTATTTTAAGGACACAGGGGACCCCTCGAAGAAGTACACAATCAAATGCAGAATGCAGGTACTAAGCATCATTAATAGGTAAATTCAAAACCCTAGTTTTTTTTTTAACTCAGCCTGTAAGGTGCTATAATAAAGTTACATTCTACTAAGAAGCAGCTTTAATCTGACCTCCGTCTTCACCTCTCTCCCTCCTACAGGGTGGCTGTGTGCTGGCAAGGACATACTAAAGCAGTTTTGCAGTTGTGGGACCGGGAATCAGGGGAACTAGCTGAATGCTGTCCCTGTGGTTCTGGGTGTTGGCCTTGTTAGCAGCAGCCTCGGTCATGATCAGATTGGAAAGCCTGCTGGACTGATGGAGGGGTGGACACTAGCGAAAATAAAACCCACTGCCATAGCCACAAAGAGAGCAGACTTGTTGGAATTGTCTGGTGGGGGAGAAATAGTATTGGAATGTGCTGTGGCCCTGCTTTCCCTGAACCATACTACAGCCAGATCTGCCTTCTCACCAACAAGGCGATAGTCTGCAAATAGCAGGTCAATCAACAATGTCTGAAAATCTCTGAAGAAGACCGAAGAACAAGTTGCTTACCTTCGGTAATTATGTATTTCTAAGAGACATATGTAGTTATAGATTCCTTACCTTTAGAATTACCACCAGGAGTCAGACTGGACTTCGGGATTTTTTTCTTTAGCAGTACCCCTGTGCGTCGGTAGGTGGCGTTGGACGACTTCACGTCCATCGTTGGCGTCGTGGTTGCCCGAATGACGTCGCGGTGTCTACTTAGACGCGGCCCCTGCGCGCTGACATCAGTTCTGACACGACTTTCCACGCAAGAAGCGCAGAGCCGTTGCAAGACACTGACCACTGATGCACATAACTAGGACCCTGGAAGGGAGTCCCTATCCCTAGAACCCAGTTCGCAGAACAGGGAGGAGGGGTGGGGCGGAAAGGGATCTATAACTACATATGTCTCCTACAGATACATCGTTACCGAGGGTATGTAACTTGTTCATCTGAAAGAGACTGTAGTTCTAGATTCCTTATCTTTAGAATAGATACCCCAGCAATGCCAACCCCAGAGGTGGGTCTGCAAACCAAGTTCACACTAGAAAGTCCTACAGAGCGGCAGAAGTAGCAGTCTCTCCAGACTTGCCAGTCCAGGCAATAATGTTTGGTGAACGTGTGCAGAGATGCCCACTTGGCCGCCTGCCAGATGTCAAGGAGTGGGACTCCACGCCCCAAGGCAGTAGCAGCTGCCGTTGCCCCACTGGGGCTTCCTTCTTTGCCAAGGAGTAGCAGATCATAATGCATAGGACAACCCATCGAGAGATGGTGTGTTTTTGTACAGCCCGACCTTTCTTGGCTCCCACATATCCAATGTCCACTACTTTTTTAACTATGAAGGACTACTATAAGTTGGAGACAGTCCTGGATGACATTAACCCCATTGGTCTTAGGAAACTATTCCTCCAATGGAGACATAATGCTTTGCCAATTAGAGCCCTCACTAGCTCCTGGCACTCTCCTACTTCTAAAAATTGTCCGGCCTGTACTGATGAGCTGGAGAATGAAATTCATCTACTGTTTTTCTGCCCATCTTATGCGAAATCCAGGAAAAAGTGGATTATTCCCATTTGCCGAAACTGGGGTTTTAGGCACCATTTGGATGCTTATCGATTGCTGAAATCCGATCTATCCCCCCCAACTGTATTTGCTGTCAGCAAGTATTTAGCTGCTGTGTGGAATATTAGAAGAACTTTTTTGTGAAAATGAAACTTATCTGTATCACGAAGTTCTTTCTCCTGGTGAACATTCCTGTAGATGATGATGGAATTTTTCTTATTTTCTCTAACAAAATGTTTTTTAATTGTGTTATTTCTGGTCTTATTTGTATTGTATTTCTTTTATGACTTTAAGAAGTCGAAATAAAGATCAATGAAATGAAATGAAAAATAAAGAGTTAATCATCCACCCAGTAATTTTTTGTGCGGTCGAGATAGAAAGACAGAGCACGTTTTGGGTCCTGACGATTGAGTCTCTCTTCCTCCTTGGAAGGGAGTGGAGGTGGGCCAAGTGATGGTCTGTCCTATATGGAAAAAGTTAACCACTTTGGGAAGAAAAGAGGGCCTTGTGGTACCGTAATCTTTGTGCCCAGTCCGGAGCCACAAGAAGGACTTGCGCCCAGTCAAGCTTGATCTTCTTCAGCACTCTGGGCAGAAGTGGGAAAGGCGTACAGGAGGCCGCAATTCCACTCGCAACGAAAAGTGTCGCCGAGCGAGTGCCGCCTTGGAAATTCCAACGCGCATAACTGCTGACACTGCGCTTTCTCTTTGGTGGCGAACATATCTAACCAAGGCTCTCCCCACTGCTGAAAGAGACCTTGCACCACCTCAGAGTGAAGACACAATTTGTGATCCATCATGCACCGATGGCTGAGTTTGTCAGCCCAGGCGTTCAGAGAACCTGCCAGGTGTTGAACCACCTGGGATATGCCCTGATGTTCCAGCCATGTCCAAAGGCGAAGAGCCTCCTGACATAGGGTCCACGACCCCACCCCGCCCTGTTTGTTACAGTACCACATGGCGGTGGTGGTGTCTGTAAACACCTGCACTACTCTTCCTTTGACAGCAGGAAGGAATGCCTTCAGTGCAAGATAGATCGCCCGGAGCTCCAAAAGGTAGATGTGGAGACTTAACACCGCCAGAGGTCGCCGTCTCTCCCAGGCGTCCTTCCCATCTCAGAATTGATGCATACTCATTACTGTCAACTCTGGTTGGGGAAGGGAGCGAGCTCTGCCGCTGACCCAATCCTGGTTCTTGTGCCACCACTGCAATTGACATGCAGTCCCCTACAAGATCTGGAAAATGTCGGAAAAAGATTCCCCTGATGCTGCGCCCGCTGAAACTTCAGGTCCCACTGCAGAGCCCGCATATGCCACCTGGTATGATCCGCCAGCAGGAGGCCATGAAGCCCAGCAGATTCAGAGTCAATCTCACCGACATCCGGAATAGAGGCTGAAACATCGGTATCATAGCCAAAGTATCCCTGACTCGCTGCTCGGGAGGATATGCCCGAAACTGCACTGTATCCGGAACTGCTCCGATGAAAAGGAGCTTCTGAGAGGGAATTAGGTGTGACTTCAGGACGTTGATAGAGAACCCCAGTGGGTGCAGTAGATCCGCCGTAGTATGAACGTGGAAGGCGACAGCCTGGAGCAGCCAGTCGTCGAGATAGGGGGAAGACTGGAACCCCTGATCTGCGCAGATGAGCTACGACTACCGCCATCACTTCCGTGAACAGCCGTGGGGCGCTGGTAAGGCCAAAAGGGAGGACGATAAACTAAAAATGCTCGTGGCCTACCGTGAACTGGGGATATGGAAGTAGGCGTCCTGCAAGTTCAACGCTACTATCCAGTCTCCGGGGTCGAGGGCAGACAGGACCTGAGCCAGTGTGAGCATCTTGAACTTCTCCTTCTGGAGGAAGCAGTTGAGGGCCCTGAGGTCTAAGACGGGACGCAGGCCTTTGTCCTTCTTGGGGAACAGAAAGTACTGGGAATAGCAATCACAACCTACTTCTGGCACAGGGACCCTTTAGATAGCTTCCTTGGCCAAGAGAGCTGCAACTTTCTGGAAGAGAAGGGCCAAGTGATCCTCTGACATGGGATGGTGGCATGGAGGGAGGAGTAGTCTTGAAGGGGAGGGAGTAGCCCCTTCGTACTATCTGCAAAACCCACCTGTCGGTGTGATGTTTTGCCAGTAGGGAAGGTGATGGCGAATCCTGCTGCCCACTGGCCTCTAGTGGCTCTGAAAGGTTGGAGGCTGCTGCAGGGGGGTTATGGGTGGACTGGCTGGCCCGCTGGACCCAGACCTGCGTCGCTGGGTCCCACGTCCACACAGAGGCTGGGTAGCTTGCATGGGCCAGTGGCTGGACTGCGTCAAACGTGGTGAGCACCCCTTCCATAGCAAAAAGGAGACGTCGTGGGGCGAGAGGTTGCCGTGAGGCCCAAGGACCTGGCCGTAGCTCTAGAGTCCTTAAAGCACTCTAGCACCGCGTCTACCTTGTCACCGAAAAGGCGACGGCCATCAAAGGGCGTGTCCAGTAAGGTGGATTGGACATCCCCAGAAAAACCAGACGTCCTCAACCAGGCGTAGCGCCTCAAGACTCTGCCACTGCATGAGCGAGTACGGCCTGGCCTCCTCCGGGCACAGTGGCAACACTTGTGCAACCGTATCCCACACGGTATGGGTAGAACGGCCCAAGAGGCATGCTGTGTTCACCGACCGCAGCGCTAAGCTGGTGGAAGAACTTCCCAAGGTGGTCCAACATCTTGGATTCCCTATCTGGAGGAGCAGTAGGGAATGCGACCGTAGAGGACAAGGCTTGGATCACTAAGCTCTCGGGGGTCGGGTGCTGGGAGAGGTAAAGTGAGTTGCCTGGGGCCGCGCTGTGGCGTCGGGCAATCATCCTATCCACAGGAGCACCTGTGCTGGGCTTGGACCAAGAGCCCAGAAGGACGTCTGTGAGAGCTTCATTAAAAGGCAGAAAGGGCTCCGAACGAAGAGCACCTCTGTCAGGAGGTTAGTCCTGACTGCCACTATAGGAAGCTCAAGGCCCAATGCCTCAGACGCCCTACGCAACACCACTGCATAAGAGGCTCCCTCCTCTGTAGCCACGGTGGGAAGGGGGGTGGGGGGGAACCATGCCAAGGTCTGGGGAGGTATCCTAACTACTGGCATCACCCAATCCTCTCGTCAGTCAGGCTCTTCAAGCTGGTCAGCCAAAGGGTCCACAGATCCCTCCGTCTTCCTCACCCTCCTCTGGTTACCACTCAGGGCAGAAAGGAACACCAGGAATGAAAAGAGGAAAGTACCTTCCGGCGCTGGTGCAGTGTTGGGGGGGGGGGGGGGGGGGGATGGTGGTTGGGGGGGGGATGGTGGTTGGGGGAACGCCAGTCGGGGGGCACAACCGGCGTCAGGAGCTTAGTCACTGGAATCGGCACCAGGGAAGGTACCGTGAGGTCGACCGGCGCCGATCTGGATCCAGGCCTGGATCCCCTGGGGCACTCTGGCGCAGGAGCAGCCAGCATCAAAGGCCCAGGGCCCCTAGCCGAGTCCATAAGGGCCCGAAGGTGTGCCGGCAGAGTCGGCCTGCCCAAAGATGCTGTGAAGCGCTTCGTAGAAAGCTCAAACTGGGCAGGGGACGCTCCGGCTTCGGGAAAAGGAGGGAAGCGTGGAACCATACCAGAAGCAGGCTCCGAAGATGGAGCCAGAGAGTGACGCCGCTCTGGGTCCCGCGTCGAGTCGACCAATGGACAGGGCGAAGGCGAAGAGCCTCGGTGCTTCTTCGCCCTCTTTTTGTGCTTCAACGTACCAGAGGATGAAGACTTGGAAGATCAATGGTGAGGGTGGCTCCGCAACCGGTCCCGAGACCTTCCTCTTGACCGGGACCTCGAGCGGCGCGTAGCCGACCACTGAACCTCCAAAAGCTTTCGGGACTGCACCCGCAAAGACTTTGGATTCATGGCCCGACAGTCGGAGCACGACTTCAGGTCGTGGTCGCGCTTCACACACACGAGGTGCGGATCAGTGACGGACATCAGCTTATGACAGGAGTCACAAGGCTTGAATCCGGTTCTGCGAATGGACTCCCTCATGCACCAGGAGTCGAAGACTCGAAAAAGACGTCGACAAAAAGTCGAAAAAGGTTAGTCAAAAATTGACTAAGGGGCAAGCTCTCTCCGGATCTGCACTAGGCTGGCATGGAAAAAGAAAGAACAGACATCAGCACGCAGGGGGGAATCTATGTAGACACCGCAATGTAATTCCGGCGACCACGACGCCAACGACAAACGTGGAGTCGATCGACGCCACCAACTGACACGCAGGGGTACTGCTAAAGAAAAAAAATCTCCAGATCCAGTCTGACGCCTGGGGGTAATTCTAAAGGTAAGGAATGTATAACTACAGTCTATTTCAGATAACCTTATCAAGGCGTGGCGCCGAACTGTCGCAGTCGTACCCATTGCTGTACTTAAGCAGTCTGTCATGTCCAAACCAGACTGGTTTACAAAATGTACTGCATCACAGCCATCCTGGATAGCTTTGGTCAGGGAAGCCCTGCGTCTGTCTGGAACTGCAGGCAACACATGAGCTATTGTGTTCCATAGGGCATGGGAGTAATGGTCTAGAAAGCAGATAGAATTCACTGAACACAGAACAAGGCTTGTGGAAGTAAAAATAAAAAAATAAAAATAAAAAGGGGTTTGTAAAAGGTTTCAATTGTTTTAGACTCACAATCAGGTGGGGTGGTTGGGAAGGCACCTGGATTTACCTTTGTGGTAGATGCCTGCATCCCTAAACTCTCTGGCATAGGGAGTCGCCTGGTGCAGGGTAATGATGCTGAGCGACCTACCAATTAACTAGTGGTTCTGAATATGATTTTGCCAAGTACCCAGGAATGTATCCATAAAGACTTCATTAAAAGGTGATAAAGGTTCTGTGAAGCTTGACCAGGACTCCGCACCTATATCAAAACATTGGTCTTCACATCACTAGTGGGAAGTTGTAGGTCGAACACTTCCTTAGTGGCAGGGACACGAGGCAACACAAGGCCAATATCTAAAAAAGTATCATGGCCACTGTCATCTTCAAGTTCTTCACAACAGTTTTATCATCATATTGGTAGAAAAATCTTGAATCGGTGTCAAAACAATTGTGTACAGGTTCTGCCCTACTGCTTGGGAAGTGCCAAGTATCAGAATCGGAGGGACTGCCCACAGGCTGTGCTCCAATAGGAACTGGGCATGGCCTCAGCAGAGGTTGTGTCGGATCCTGCTCAAAATCAGAAAGAACAATGGACTTTAAGTCATCCTCCACTGTAAATATTGGCGTTGATGTAAAGGGGTCCAGCACAGCAAGTGGCGCTGATGTTGAACCTAAAGCTAGTACAAGAGGCACAGATGACCACATGAGTGGACACCGCCAGTGGAAACATGGCAGGATGCCCCTGCAGATCCATGGGGTCCAAAACTGGCCAAAGGGAACAAGTAAAGCGCAGAATGGCCTCCAAGACTAGACTCTGAATCATTGATCAGGAACAAGACGGGGGAGTTACGAGAACACCCCCGTGCCTTCTCTGGAGTTCAAGAGCTGCAGGGAACGGGCTGATTCCCAATTCAATTTCTCATGATACCTTTTGGACTTACCCAAATACTTTGACTCCGACGATCTGCGTCGGTAACAACACTGAAAGAGGGAACGGGACCTTCATTTCGACTTTGACCAGTCATGGCGTAGATTTCTCTCATGTTTGGCAGCATACAACTAAGGCTCATGGTCACACATGGCCTTTGGATTCATCTGAGTGCAGTCATTGCAGGCCCAGGAATTGTGCTCATACCCCAGACACCATAAGGAGTAGTTTCTTACCTGTAACTCCAGTTCTCTTGTAGGGGTATTTCCGTAATAGTCATAATCATGTGAATAGTCCCGCCCATGTGCACGGACCCCGGAGCACTTCATTAGATACATCTTCTTAAGTTGTCATCTTCTGCCTTTCTTCAGGAAGGCCTGTATAGACACTTAAGAGATAAAAAGACAATAATGCAGCCTAACCAACTAGGCTGCACTGGCCATTGCTTCATCTTGAAGTGAAAAAAGATAGCCAGTTTAACTTTTAAATTTTGCAATTTGCTGAGTTTTACACATAGAAAACTCTCCTTCACAAAGCTCCTTTTTTCATGATAGAGATGAAAAGGAATCGATCGAGAAGCTCCCGTAGGCTGCCATTATGTGTCTGCAAATGGCTACCGTGCCTTTCAGAGTCTCCAGAGACCCCCGGTATCCCCAGAGGCAGTTACTTTCAGTTCTTTTTGAAGGCGTAAAGAAGCAGAGCCTGCTGAGTCTTGGGGACATCTGTGTCTGCCACCGGGGAGGTGGGCGGGTTGTTTATGACTATCACGGAAATACCCTTACAAGAGAACTGGAGTTCTAGGAAAGAAACTACTCCTTCTCTTGTAGGGGATTTCCATGTATAGTCATAATCATGTGAATAGACTAGCAAGCCCATCCCAAAACAACTCTCCGGCGGTGGAAGACACAAAGAACAACTGCCCTATTGTGCAAATAGATTTCGAAGAGAAGTCTGCCCAACCTGAGCATCTGCCCTAGCATCAGTGTCTAAGCAGTAATGCTTAGTAAATGTATGGACTGACTTCTAAGTGGCAGCCTTACAAATTTCTGAAATAGGTATGTTACGAGGCAAAGCAGCAGTAGCCGCTTTACCTCTGGTAGAGTGAGCCCTAGGCTTACTAATCAAAGTCTTGTTGGCTTACTGATAACACAGCTGAATACAGGAAACAATCCATCTAGAAATGGATTGTTTGGAGGTAGCAAGACCAGTTCGGACCGAGCCACAGTTTACAAATAACTGGCCAAATCTATGGATATCCTTAGTCTTGTCCAAATAGAACTTCAAACCCCTCTTAACATCAAGGGAATAAGCAACCTCTCGGCAGGAGAAGAGGGGTTCTGAAAAAAATGTAGGCAGTGTAATAGTTTGGTTAACATGACACTCTGAAACAACTTTAGGAAGGAACTTCCTCATAACTACCTTAGAGGAATGAAAGACTGTATAAGGTTCTTTACAACATAATGCCTGAAGGTCGCTAACCCTGCAGGCAG
This sequence comes from Triturus cristatus, assembly GCF_964204655.1. Lineage (NCBI taxonomy): Eukaryota > Metazoa > Chordata > Amphibia > Caudata > Salamandridae > Triturus > Triturus cristatus. Next base: position 900,133,843 of record NC_140589.1, on the reverse strand, counting down.
AAGTTATGGCCACAAGGAAAGCAGTCTTCCATGACAGCTGCTGAAGAGGAGCCTTATGAATGAGTTCAAACGGTTCCTTCATCAGTCGTGAAAGGACCACATTTAGCTAACAGGGAGTTGGAGGACGCCTAATGGGAGGAAGCACTTTCTTCAATCCTTCAAGAGAATCCCTGATGACTGGGATTTTAAACAAGCATTTACAATGCAATGGTCTCGGCATTGTTAAAGTTAGAGCTGTTGGCATTGCTCATGACATTATTCTTGTTTATGTTTTTGTTTTTAAAATATTTAAAGAAACGGCATTGTTATTTACAATGTCAATAGCTTAATCACTCTCCAATGCGAGAGCCTATGACCATTAGGATGAGTTCTCTGACGAGCACCCGGCCCCGCTGGAGCAGCCGCGGAGCTGCTTGCTTCTCATGGCGTGCTGTCTAAGTATCTAAGTAACTGATGTAAACAGGTCCACAAGGGTATGGTAAGTAAAGGACACAACCTGCAAGTAAACTGCGTTCGTACGTAAATGTGGACTGCAAGGAGGAACCTTGAAAAGCCCCTATTTGTCCCCCAAACGTAAGGTGTGTGTTCCGAGGAGAGTACAGCACTTAGAAAGTACACCCTAGGTATTACCGGACGAAACAATAGCAGTGTCAGACCTGCATGAAATTACCGTAAGAAATGGAAATACCCCAAGAGCAAGTTGCACTTAGGGCAGTACACTTTGACTAGCGTCCCAAAAATTTGTAAACCTGCGTGAACGCAATCATACTCCGACCTCCAATGGCTGGAAAGGAATACGTGTTCATGGGTTGTAGCCCCCTGAATACCTGATTTATGTAAACACATGTCTTTGTGTACACTAACAGTAAAAACAGCTGTCGATAGAGACGTACACAACAGATGTAATCGCTCGCCTAACGGGGCATCTAAGTTCTAACTCACCCCCATGGTGCATTCTCTCGACTTCCTGAATGGAAATTGGTGATCTGCACGGCGGGCTGCGGAGCTGGCCCACTGGCTTAAAAATATAAATATTTGTTTACTGATATGAATGTGTATCTAGGCAGACCGGGTTCCAAGTGCATAGGGGCCGCAAGGGCGGTAAATCCCTTGCCCAACGCCATGAGCATGCCATAAAGACACGGAGCCGGCGAGGAGCGCTCAAGGGCATCTCTACAAGGATGCCCCTTTGTTTTGTTTCCGAGTGGGCATTTCTCCGAGGCCTCCTGCCAGGAAAGGGCGTTTTCTTGCGCGATAAACTTTAGCTCAGAAGAGCTGCTGCAGGGATGCGGGGCGGAGGACGCAGCCTCAGCAGCAGGGACCGACGCCGCCTGAGGGTGGGGGCCCCAAGGAGGGGGTGAATGAGCTCACAGGCGCAGATTGATTAATGCTCCGTTTGGCACCACGTCCAGAGGCGCCGGGATTTATAGCGGGTCTCGCTTCCAAGGAGGAACAAGAGGGGTCGAGGTAATGAACCCTCCGTCCGAACCAAGGAGGGGGAGGGAACCGAGGGGTGGGGGCCAGGGACTGGCCAAGCACAACACAATGGGGGAGAGGGAGGAGATGGAAGAAACCTTTCTTCCAAAAACAAGAGAGGTGGAGACCCCTGGGAATCACTTTCCGCCCATGAAATACACTGAGAGAAGTAAACACATAACGATGACCGTCTCTTGCGTACCAGCCCCTTTGACGTAATTACCGCGCACAAAAGGCCCCCGGGAGCCCCACGCTGGGCCAGCCTGAGAGGACAAGGGGAGGAGACCAGAGCAGCAGCCGAGCCGAGAGCAGGGGGAGAGGACGAGCACACCACTGCCTTTCTCCGAGGTTAATGCCTCAGAGAAACGTAGCGTCGTTTTCGGATTCGGGGCGTGTTTTTCTTTTTCTCCTCTTGCCATTGGCTGGAGGAGAGAAAGAATAAAATAAAACAACACGCCCAGAGAAAGAATCGAAAAAACACGCCCCCGAATCGCAAAAAGACGGGGCTTGTATGGAGAGACAAACCTCTTCTCCAATGGCTGACCAGCATTTAAGAGGCCAGCCAATGGAGAAGAGGAGAGAAGAGAGGCGGGTTCAAGCCCCTCTTCTCCAAGTCATTAAATCTCGCGAGCGAGACTGCGCAAGCGCAGCCTTCGCTAGCCGAGACCTAAAAAGGAAGTCTGTGAAGGACATTTCCTATAAGCAGTCAAAGCTGCCAGATGAACTTTGATCGAATGGAACTGAAGGCCAGACTGAGCCAAGTGTAGTAAGGAAGGAAGGAAGGAAGGATGACATCTTCGTTACAGGAGGTAGGATCCACGTCCTTAGAAACATACCAGATGCACAATCTTTTCTATTTATATGCATAGGACGTGCATGTAGATGGTCGTTTGGCCTCCTTCAATATCTCCATACAGTACTGAGGGAGATTCAAATGTCCGTATTGGTATTGTACTAACTCAGGAGCCATGCCGCCAAATTCAACAACGAGGTTGGGGTGCACCATCTGTCTGCCGAACTTCGTCAGAAGGTCCGGCCTGCATGGAAGACGGAGATGTGGCAGGAAAGACCGGTGGAGTAGGTCTGTGAACCGCCACTAACGGGGCCACTCCGGAGCAATGAGGATCATCTTGGCCCGTGATTGCGAGAGCTTGATCAGCACTGTCGGAATCAGGGGAATTGGGGGAAAAGCGTAGAGAAAGCCACCTGACCAATTGATCCATAGTGCATTCCCCAGAGTCCCTGGTTGATAAAACCTGGAGGCGAAGTCGCGGCATTTTCTGTTTTCTGCTGTAGCGAACAGATCGACTTCTGGAGTAACCCATCTTTCGAAGATGTCTTGCACCACCTCGTCGTTTAAGACCCATTTGTGGTTTTCTTGAATGAGTCTGCTGCGCGCGTCTGCCTGAGCATTCTGGACACCGGGAAGGTGAGTTGCCGTGATGGACAGTTTCCTGGCTAACAGTCAGTGCCAGATGGCCTGGGCTTTCCGAGATAACACTCGAGATCTGGAGCCCCCCTGCTTGTTGAGATAGAACATGGTTGTCATATTGTCCGTCTGGACAAGCAGGAAACAGGTGTGAAACGACGTCCGGAAGGCTTTCAGCGCCAAATGGACTGCTCGAAGCTCCAGGAAGTTGATGTGGTACTTGGTCTCTTTTGGGGACCACGTGCCCTGTATTTGAAGACGGTCGGAATGTGTACCCCATCCGTGGAGAGAAGCATGCGTTACTTTGGTCTGCGTGGGTATCTCCTTGTGGAACGGAATCCCCTGGAGGAGATTGCGTAGAGAACACCACCATCGGAATGATTGATGATCCTGCTGCAGCAGTAGAATTCTGTCTTCCCAACCCCCCAGTGTCTGGTCCCACTGATCCTCCAGACATTCCTGCAGGGGTCTCATATGGAGGCGTGCATTCGGAGTGAGGAAGATACAGGAAGCCATCGAGCCCAGGAGAGATGATACTTTCCTCACCGTCAGGGAGGGCATGATCATGAGAGCTTGAGCCTTCCGAAGGATCGATAAGCGTCTCTCCTCCGAAGGACACACGTTTGCTGTGCGTGTGTCAATGGTGGCTCCCTGGTATTGAAGGTAATAGTGACAGGAGTAGAACCCGTTAACCCAGGTGAGACCGGGTAATTAGAATAGCAATATAACAGCGTCTCAACTGGGAAACTTTCTATGTATTCAGGTATTGAAGGCATTGTACCGGAGTCGAGAGACTTCGTGAGGTTGATGTGGAGGCCCAAACGAAGTAGGAGATTGGAAGTCCGATTGAAATGCAGTTGCGCTTCCTGAAACGTAGCTGCCTTGATCAACCAGTCATCCAGATACGTGTAGACGAACACCTTGTTCCTTCTCAGATGCGCGGCTACCATGGACATGCATTTGGAAAATGTCCGAGGCGCTGACTTCAGGCCGAAAGGCAGCACAGAGTACTGATAATGGTTGTTGCCCATGGTGAAACGCAGGAACTTGCGATGTTTTCGTGCTATGGGCACGTGGAAATATGCGCCTTGCAGATCTATTGCGCATAGCCAGTCTCCCTGATGAAGTCGAGGGTAGGTCTGATGCAAGGACAACATCCAAAACTTTTCTCTGCGAAACCATTTGTTGGCATGTCGCAAGTCCAGGATGGGTCTGAACTCGTTCTTGTGTTTCTTGCGAACTAGAAAGAACCAAGAATACAGTACTGATCCTTTCTGTGCCAGAGGAAGCGGTTCTATCGCCCTTTTCTGTAATAGGGTGTTGGCCTCCATCTGCAACTCGTGTAGACTGATGAGACCTCAGAGGAATAACGCAGCTGGAAAGGGCGGAAGGTATTTTGCTGTTCTTTAGGTTGCTCCAAACCTACAGCCTTCAAAGTCTCCATTTCGGTCTTCATGTGGGTCATCTCGTCGTCCACATGGGAACCAAAGAGAGTCGTGCCAGAAAACAGGAGATTGGAAATGTACTTTTGGGCCACAGGCTTCAGAGACGTAAGACGCAGCCAAGCATGTCGCCGTAGAGAAATCTCGTGGCAATACCCGTGGGCGGCCAGGAGTGAAGTATCCGCTGCAGCGCTGATGACTTGGTTCGAGACCATCAGGCCCTTGTTCAAAATCTCCTGAAAGTCTTCCCGCTTGTCTCTGGGTAGGAGATCCACAAATTGCTGAAGGGACTCCCACAGGGATCTATCATAATGGCCCTGCAACACGGTAGAGCTGGCCGCCTTCATGGAAGTCGCTGTGGTGTTGCAAGCCTTTCTCCCCACCGAATCCAGCTTACGGCTCTCCTTATCCGGTGGCACCGTGGAAGTCGGAGCCGCAGCATGCTGTTTTCAGGCCGCCACCACTATGACATAGTCCGGAGTGGGGTCCAGTCGGAGGAAGGCAGGGTCCGACTCCGGTGGGCAATACTTCTTCTGTAACCTGGAAGGAGCAGATTTTATATTAGATGGCGTCAAGAACAGCTCCATAGCCGGTTCCTCCAAAACCGGCACCAACGGGAGCAATGGACGTGATGTTTGTCTCTTCTGTAGAGTCTCAAATATCACCAATGTCAACGGTACAGGAGCCGACAGGGGAATGTTCAGTTTCGAAGCCCCTCTGACCAGAACCTCCTGGAAGGTGGAGATATCGTCCATGGGGGACACCATCTAAGGGGGAGAGTCCGTGAGAGTAGGAGAGTACCTCCCCGTACTCGTGGAAGATGTATCCCTGGTATGCCTGGGATCGAGACCTCTCATAAAGGTGACAACGGGATCTTGTGGAAGACCGGTGGCGTCTATACGAACGATCTCTCGAGACTGTGTTCTTGGTCTTCGAGGTTCCAGAGGACGCATGGGCTGAGGCTCCACGGGCCCAGGCTGAGGAGGCGGTGGTGGTGGTGGAGGAATCTGAGGTGGAGGAAGAGGAGGTGAAGGAGGAGGAGGAGGAGTAGCCGGAGGAGGAGGAGGAGTAGCCGGAGGTGGAGGAGGCGGAGGAATCAGTGGCTGAGGTATCACTGGAAGGTCCACCGGTTTAAGAGGAGCAGGAGGCGACCTAGCTGGTGAGTAGGTACAAGAGTACTTCAAACCTGGCGAAGAGACCAACCTTCTCCGCTTACAAGCTGGCCGCAAGGAAGGGGCCCTGGACTCCACATTAGACGTCCCCCTCGACGTCGATCCTCTGCTCAACATAGAGCGTCAACGTCATCTGGAACGCAAACTCCCTGTCGACGACGATAGGCTCACAACGGAGTGAGGCCCAGAACGGGACCTCGACAAACGTCAGTATCGACCCCTCGACGTCCACCTTCTCATCGTCTTTGATCTTCTCCTTGACGTCGACCGTCTAGTAGACTTTGATCTTCTCCTCAACGTCGATCTTCGCGTCGATGGTGATCAGCGGCGATGCTTCGGCGGCAACCACCGTTGCCTTTGAGACTCCGATCGACACCGATGATGCCTCAACAGCGATCTCCGTGGAGTCGACGTCGATCGCGGGGAAACCCATGACGGCGATCTCGTCCGAGACCTCGCCGTTCTTCTCCTCGACGTTGATCGTTGACGTCGCTTCAGCCTAGATCCCGGGGTCGACGGAGAGCATATCATTGTCATACCTGCTCTTGACGTCGTCGTCTTCGATGTCGATCGGGACCGGTGTCGTTTTTCTGTCGTTTCTCGGCTGGGGAGCCTCCCAGAGGCCAAAGCATGGGACTTGGTAGATGACTTACCCTCTACTTTCCCCAGAGGCTGAAGAAGCTGCCTTCTGTCTTCTCTGCTCCAACCGTTGGAGCCGAATCTTCTCCCTGTCACGCGGGGTGCATCTGGAAAAGTTCTTGCAGATAGAACAGGTGTCAGGCACATGAGACACAGGCAAACACAGGATGCAGACTCTGTGAGCATCAGACTTGGCCTTCTTCCTACCACAGTCAGGGCACTTGTCAAATAAAGATGGCATTTTGACAAGAACACTGTAGAAATTCAGCCAAAGAACTACAACAGAAGGTAGACAAAGGCCAAAGACGTCAGGTGAAGCTGCAAAAATCCAGAAATAATCACCTTTTTTGGTATTTCATTCAATATTATTAAGAGCTCAATGCTCCAGGGTCCTGCTAGCAGGAGCCGGAAAAAAGAACTGAAAGTAACTGCCTCTGGCTGTGCCTCATGGGATTCCGGGAGTGTCTGGAGACTCTTAAAGGCACGGTACCAATTTGCAGACACATAATGGCAGCCTATGGGGGCTTCTCTATCCATTCCTTTTCATCTCGATCATGAAAAAAGGAGCTTTGTGAAGGAGAGTTTTCTGTGTGTAAAACTCAGCAAATTGCTAAATTTAAAAGTGAAACTGGCTATCTTTTTTCACTTTAAGAAGAAGTAATGGCCAGTGTAGCCTAGTTGGTTAGGCTGCATTATTGTCTTTTTATCTCTTAAGTGACTATACAGTCCTTCCTGAAGAAAGGCAGATGACAACTTAAGAAGATATATCTAATGAAGTGATCCGGGGTCCTCGCACATGGGCGGGACTATTCACATGATTATGACTGTACACGGAAATCCCCTATAAGAGAAGCATACTTTGTGAGGGTCGGTTACAGACATCTGCTTGTGAGAGTCCCTGCATGGCTTGAACTCTGTTTTAAGGGGTAACCTTTGGTTGAATGATGGAACCACGCAAGCCATTACCACACATATGCCTTTACAACGTGTTCATTACCACACATATGCCTTTATGATGAAAATGTAAGTATTTCTCGGATATATACATATATATATATATATATATATAGAACCTGATCAACTCCCCACCCCCAAAACCCTATGCACCCTAAAGAAAATACCCTTGCCGCCCAAATACCCTTAGTGACACTAAACCCTAAAAATACCCTTGCCACCCAAATACAACTACTGACTAAATCCCTAAAAATACCATTGACACCCAAATACCCTTACCCACCCTAAACCATAAAAATACCCTTGGCACCCAAGTGCCCTTACCCACAAAAAAACCCTCAAAACTAGGCTTTGCACCCAAATACTCTTACCCACCCCAAAAATACCCTTGCACCCAAATGCCCTTTTCCACCCTAAAATTACCCTTGCCACCCAAATACCTTCACCTAACCCCTAACAATACCCTAGCCACCCAATACCCTCACGCACCCCTAAACACGCCCTTGCCATTATATATATATATATATTTCTCTTTCTTAAACTAAAAAAAAACAAAGGTTACAGGGGCGTTATAGTTAGGAAACAGAATTTTTTTAAACTAAGAAATTCACTGAAAAAACGTTACAGGGGCGTTAGTAAAGCTCATATTTCACTCGTACAAAACCAGTGAAATCCAGCAGTTATAGTTACCTGAGCTAACTATAACTTACAGCCCCACAATGCACTGCTCATGACCTCAGAGTTTATGATTGTTAAACACATACTACAGTTAAATTAGTATATTAGCTGTACCACTAACGAGTGCTACTACTTCTAAACATATATTAAGTGAGTGACTGTGTGTAGCCATGTGTGAGTGGGTGTCTGAGTGGCTGTAAAGGTGTGTGAGTGTGTGTCTGAGTAGCTATACGTGTGTATAAGTGGCTATGTGAGTAGCTGTATGGGTGTATAAGTGGGTGTGTGAGTAGCTGTGTGGGTGAGTGTCAGTGGCAGGGTGAGTGACCGTGCGAGTGGCTGTATGGGTGGGTATGTGAGCGACTGTATGGATGAGTGAGTGGGTGTCTAAATGGCCTTAGAGTGAATGACAGGGTGTGTAAGTGGCTGTAAGGGTGAGTGAAAGGATGGGTATTTGGTTAAGTGAATTCGTTAAGAGAGTTGGGCAGTGGTGCTTCCTAGCTGAAGTGTTATCAGCCAATCAGATTTGAGCAAGGGGCCCGTCGGATCCTCGAAGAATCTACGTCCCTAGATAAACAAATTTGGCTTTTCTTTATTATCTCAAAAAGAACTTAATGGATTTGCACCAAATAACAACAAGCATTAAAAATGCAACAGGTCTCGTCTTTGTCTAAGTTAGAGCACTTTTTTTTAGCAAATGGTGTTTCTTTTTAGCAGTGTTTTTATTATTGTGTTAACAGTTTTCAATGTACATAATATGCATATTTATGCATGCATTTAGAGGTTTCGTTATTTAGATATGCAGATGTATTGTATGTGAATATACATGTTGGTCTATATATGTATATAATAGCATAGTGTGCATACTTATACAGATCTATACATGTATAAAAGCATATTTTAGTGATATTGGGATGAATATATGTATATATAGTGATATCTTTAATAAAATTGCTTCAACTTTCACAAATGTGAGACCTGTTGCATTTGTAATGTTTGTTATTTAGTGTATACATATATGTATATATATATGTGGAAAGATATATGCATATATATTGACATATGTATACATATGTATCTATATATGTGTGTGCGCATATATATGTGGAAAGATATATGCATATATATATTGACATATGTATACACATATATCTTTATATATGCATATATATGTATGCATGTGTATAGGTAAGTGTGTAGACCTCCTTTTGTTCGAGTCTCTTGGTTGGGAGCAGTCAGGAGCCTCACACCTGATGCAAATGCAGCAGGGGAAACAAAGGCTCACACTTTGTTAGCACTTCACACATACTTAAGAAAGACAGCTTTTCACTTTGTTCAGTCCCTGTTAAGAGATATGCAGTCGCTGTTAGAATGTCAGATGTGTTGGCCTTTCCCAGTATTTACACACAAACAAATTGCATTTATTTAGTGCTTACTTCCCCTGAGGAGGCGTTGAAATAATTTAATTACCACTATTTTTTCTTGTACAGCCCTACTCGTCCCAATGCAGTACATCAGAGCGCTTTACATCACACATGCATATTACATATAACATAAATTATATACATTTGTAAATTAATGTACAGGATGTGTTACATAAAACTGGGGGATTGCAAGGTGTCAGAGTCACATATCATCTTCCATATCTCACTGTGCTATTATCCCTGTAATGCACTCAAACGTACACATGATAGACCTGCTGAACATATATGTGAGGGCTTAAGATCTGATGCCAAGTCTTATGATGCCAGTTCCTGTAAAGTCGTGGCTTGTGAGGCCACTTCATGTAATTTCAATTCCTGTGATGCTATGTGTGATGCCATGCGATGTGATGTCATGTGCCATGATGTCACGTGCCGCTATGTCACGTGACGCTATGTCACGCGCCGTGATATCATGCACAGCGATGCCACTCGCAAACTGCTTAACTAGGTTAGTCCCCCCCCACTTTTTGGGGGGGACTTGTGCCCCGATTATGTAGGTATTATACATCGGTATCACCTTGATTGTATTGACTCTTGGCGAGGCTTAGGGGAACAATGTACAATACGTGTGCCCCTGTCGTGGTGCGTATGTACCACCCAACTAAGACGCCCAGTCGCCCGGGTTGTTTACCACAAGCCCTGGCAAATGTTACTAAATTAACATATACCCTGGTATTCAGACACGATCCACTGAACACGGAGGGGAGGGGGGGGGTAGGCATTGCAGTTCAGTATTAGTTAGCAACCTGTAGCAGAAAGCAAATTAGTTAACCCAGAGGGTGTTTATTTTTAAAAATCGCCTTTGTGTCACGCTGTCTGTGTTGGTGAGCACTATCAGTTTAGAAATGCTACTCCCCTCAGCCATTGCAAAGTTGTAGTCCTACTTCTATGTTTGTGGAATGTACAATTTTTTGGGTTTCAAGATCATTACACCCTCTCCAATTGACTAAACCAAAACTGAGCGACGGCGCAAGCCTGAGGCAGAGGATCACAGTGGAAGATACGCTGCGCCGCTGCCTGTTTAAAGGCCATTAGAGGACCCTCGTGACATGATTGTCAATTAAGCCACCACCCTGAACCAGTACTGCCTGACAGACGCAGATCATATGAATGTGTGAGCCTTATATGGCCGTCCTGGTGGCATCGGACAGGCAGCCAGGCACATTTTACAGAGAGGTTTGAGACTGACACCCTTGGGACCCTCTTTTAAGAGTCCCTGCCCCCATGAATTAGTGATGGCGTCAACACCAGCAAGCACCAAAACAGATTAAGTACTGCCCCACCCTTATTTTGCCAACATGGCTTTGTGTGTTTGTATTTTTCAGCTAGTACTTAGAGTTTTTAGAAGCAGACCACAAGCCCTTGAAGACAGATGCTGTTGGCTGTCTTAGGATAAGTGAATCACTGTGAAACTTTAATAATAATAAAAAAAATACTTTCTCCCTTTTTTGCATTTATTCAGCACCTACCAGGCTTCAGACCTGCCAAGTTCCCCACGTCCATCGGTGATGAGCTGCTCTGGTCCACGTTTATTTTCCCTTGAATTGTGGGACTTGTAGTCTTATATATTCCATTATAAAACAGGACTACAAGTTCCTGAATGCAAAGAAGAAGAAAAAAAAATCGACTACAGCAAGACATCACCCAAGGGCCTGGGAAACTTGGCAGCTGCGACGCCTTACATGGGTAGTAAGCATTATATAAGTGCAATTACAATGCATCTTAATTTGTGAACTCTGACTTTTGTTTGGAAGCACTGAGGGCATCAGTCAGGTTAGGAAGAGGGTAGAGGCCGTTTTCCGAGTGCAGAACCTCTGATCTCTGTGCAATGCACAACTATTGTCTCTCCTTTAATACAAGGATGGTTGTTAGAATGCATTGTCTCAATGAGAGCCCCTGTCATAGGGTTTGTGGACCGGCATATTGTGGATTTCCAGTGACTCCCACTCCCTGGTGAAGAAAGGAATCAGTAACTTTGTGCAGCATGTGCTTACAGTGGGAGAGATGAGCCGGGCCAGCCACCGTTAGCCTGCAACTCCCAGCATGCACCATGCTATTGGTTTAAAGGTCAGGAGTGGCTGGGTGTGTCACATTTGACTGTTAAGCCCTCAGTGTCATCCATGGATATTGCTGCAATGGTTTTCATTCTGAAAGTCTTGGATGTAGCACCTCAGCTCGCCTCTGGGAGCTGTATTCACAGCTCGACTGAAGCTGCTTTGGCCCCCACCTCCTCAAGCCGCTTGAAGCCCCCCCCGAGCTCAGCTGAGGCCTATTTTTAGCCAGCATTGGGAGGGATGTAGATGCAGTCCCATCGCCTGTCATGGGGCGTGCAAAAATTACAGCTTCGCTGCGGGGAACCTTTGTTGGGAGAGCGGCAGCGCGGGGAAATCGAACCGGAGGAAGCAGTAATTGGTGGGTGCCCCCCTGGGTGAATACGGCGCGCGGAGACAGGATTCGGAGGCACAGGGGCCAGCAATTGGTGAGGGCCTTGGGGGAAGATGGGCTTGCCTGTCAGCACAATGGGACAGGACTTAAGACTCATTAGTGGACTGGCCCAGTGGTACAGTGACTGAGCTTCTCCTTCTTCAGTAAGTGTCTCAGCTACAGAGGAGGTGCCATGAAATGAATGGTCATTCAAATGACTGCAGTTAACAAGCGCGGTGCTGGTGCAATCTTCAAAATGTTCCTGCGACACCTAAAGTTGGCCGAGGCACTTAACACTCGAGCCAGGGGCATCTCGGGCTCAGCTTGAGATCCCCATTCATTCTCCATGTTTGATTTCTGTGTAACATACCTGTGTAACCAGTGAGCACGCACCATGACGTGCCCACACTGAGATAGTATTTATGTTGCTGTAAACAAATGATGCACTCATATGTAACCTCGAAGTGGAATCATGCTGTATGTGACATCAACGTTGCTTTATGCATGACGCCTTGACATGCAATCTCATGAAGCACCAGCTTTTTGAAACTGTTTACTGCCCACATGGGATGCGTTTTAACTAGGCTGCTAGTCTTTGTGCACAATTACAGTACCAGCAGTTTATCTAAATTCTACAGTAAGCCCTGCCCGTGTTATCCATCGTAAATCTACCCTCCTGAGTGACATTCATTATGTGTTCAATGGGTATACATTCATACCCCTGCAGAGGGCGCCCACGCGCAGGACAGAGCATCCAGATAGGATGTTTTCACAACGGAGTTGCATCATTTTTTTAGACACTCACTTTCATGAAACATTATGACCATGCATTTTTACACACTCCCCCGTTTTCTCCGAGCATGACATTTTCAACCTATGACACACGATAGGCCATTTACAGACGGGCCCCCTGACGAATATGACGGTGAGCGTGTGCACTCCCTCGTGCACGCACGCCACGTTGATCACCCTTTTTAATACTGAACCATTAGGGCAGCCAGCCTTCATTCAGAGCTTCCACCACGAATGAGAGGCAAGTGCGCCCCTCAAGTAACTCCTTAACCTTCTTTGTAACTTTCCAGAGGACCTAGGTACCCCAAACTGGTTTTTACTCTAGCATTATTTTTCCTGCCGGTCCGTGGATATTCACAGCGGCTGCCGGATTGCATGACAGACGCATGGGCTTTATTGTAGCTACATATTCATGGTTTATTTGGGATAACACCACGTGTAATGAGCTCGTGTACCCCTGCCAGGATACGGGATCTATACGGTAACTACATAGACAACACCCCGGGAGCACATCACGCCCCATTGTTTAGAATTACCGCCAGCACCCGGGCTTTCTCCTAACCAGCACTGCTAGGGCATGTGACTTGTTTCCTTAGACGTAACATCCGTATTGTTAGAGCCGCAATGCTCACGTTCTCTTGCATGTTCACTTAAGTACACACTATGGCGTTTGGTACCCACGGACAGCGATTTTGGCATGCTGCACTCCCGCAAGTATAAACCAGAACGTAAGGGGAAACAAGCGCGTCCCAAAAACGAAAAAAAAAAAAAGAGGATCGCGCCGGAGCTTGTCTTTATGGGGCCATGTGTTTATACACTTGGCCCCATAAAGATAAGAAAGCTCTCACGGCAAAAGGAAACCAGACGAGCCCGTCAAAGAGGGCCGTCTCTAAAAGCTAAAAGTAAACGTCAGAAGGAGCTCTTTTCCAATGGCTGGCCACCGTTTAGCATAAACGGTGACGCCGGCCACTAGAAAAGAGGGGCGGGGCTTAAAGCGCTTTACTGAAAATTCCCTAAAAACATTAAATCTCGCCAGCGAGACTGCGCATGTGCGCAGCCCACTCAGCCGAGACCTAAAAAGCACTCTTTCTGGACCAAGAGCTAGCCTCCTGCCAAATTTGGTGTAATTCCGTCCAACAGTTCTGGCTGTAGTCGTGTCTAAAAGCGATAATGAATTAAACTGGGAAACAATTCTTTTTCTTTTTTTAAACCCCTCCCCTTTTTATCAGCCCCCGCTTGACGAATCGTCCCAAAACTTTCCAAGCACATCAAGAATCACCAGGGCACTTTTTTGGGAATTTTCATTAAGATTCGTCAAATGGCCCCTAAGATATGGGCAAGTCAAAAACGTTTCCCAAGGAAACATGGTCCTACCTATAGGCGACTGTGTGTGGATATGGAGATATATATATCTCTATCCACACACATTTACCTGTGAAATACTTACATTATCATTGTAAAGGCATGTGTGTTAAAGCATACGCGTGGTAAAATGGTTTGTGGTTAAGGCATATGCATTGTAACAGATGTGTGGTAAAGGTTTTGCGTGGTAACGGCCATGTTGTAAAGGCTGTTTCCCCATTTTTCCTTGCACACTGTTGACAGAATTTTTTAAAAAAGGTCATAAAGACCAAGGAGTAGCTCCAGATACACATCCAAAGAAAGCAACTGACATCAGCAAGCATGGGTGGCGCTTATATGTCATCACTTCCGGGCTGAACAAATTCAGCGCGGCGCCGAACAATCCCACCTACTCGCATGCAGGAGTACTGCTTTGAATTTTCCAGATCCAGTCTGACTCTTGCAAAATATTGACAATGTGAGGAATCTGCAGTTAAAAGCATCCATCACAAGGATGAGGGCAGAACCGCTGAGGTAAGAAGGAGAATACGTTTAAGGAGGGAAGAGACGAACAGAATGGGGGTTGGGCACACGAGTCTTCCTAACAATAAAAGGGGAAGAAAAATAAATGTCTGAATATAGAGTGGCAGGTGAGGAAATTGAAAAAAGATTCCATCTTTTAAGGAAAGTAACTTAATGGAATGAAATTTTGAGGGGGAAAAAAAAAATCAATGAATTACATTCTAACATTTAGTGAAGGCCATTTATGCTTGATAATTTGTGCACACTTATTAGGTAAATTGGCATCTCAAATGTGGTATTCTACATGGTTTTCTGTCTTCAGAGAACGCATACCACCATCAGACTTAACGGTCTGCGTTTGCACAGTTCCCGTCAATTGTAGTCTCCTCTACCCACATGCTCCTTCAAGCCCTATCCTGGTTTTTACTGGTAACATGTCTGTCTTCAACCAATCACAAAATGCTTTAATTTAATCAACAATATATTCTCCAAAGATTGTACTTTTAGTCACTCTTTTTTAGCCACAAACTTATTTGACTTTGAGTATTATGTTAATTACTTCAAACTGTTTCCTAACTTCTCACTCTGTGAGCATGACATTAAATGTCTGACAATGAAATTTTAAATCATTCAATGAAGTCAAGTGACTTACTTGCACAATCTTCTTGTCTGACATTCCTGCTACAAAGAGTGACTGTTTGTCTTCATCGGGATTAAATTTGACACAGTATGGCACCTTTCGGTTTGTAAACCTGGAAATGCACTGACCTGTAAATAAAATTCTAAATTAAATGTTGAAGTTCAAAAGTTGGGCTTTGACACATAAAATGTTTTGAAAAACAACAGCGCTCTGCAGGTTTTAGACATTTGGCTTCTCAAATGTGTCTTAATGCTCTGCAGTAGTACATTATAAAGTTCAGTGCTTAAATGAAAGATTATAAAGACAGTGGCGTCCTTGAGTATTTCATCACACCCATTACAGATGAATAGTTGTAACAAAAGAAAAATATTTGATTATTTTAATGCTGACTTTATTTGCAACCAGGGACTGAGTCACTAAGAAAGTTGTCAATGTAGGAGTACAACATCTGCTTCGAATTACAACTTTTCAATATTTTCGAAAATAAAAGTTGCACCAGAAAAACTACGAATCACTTTTGGGTTAGTTCAAATGTGCAATTTGTAATGTATTTTTGTCTTGTTTTTTTATTGAGGGATTTTCTTCCTCTGGGGCGGACCGCTTCAAAAAACTCCTCTAAAGTTCCAGGATGGTCCTTCCTCTTCCCCTTCATGTAAACCCAATTACACTACGCTTATGTTGCCCCAATTCTTTCTCTTGTACTCACACCTTACCTAAATATACTAATGTTGGTCAGGTTGGCAGACAACAAAATGGTGACGTACCTGAGGGGGAATAGTTTTGCAGCTTGAGGAACTTTCTTGATTCACATGCTATGCATCATTTCGGCATCTACATGTTGGCCTCTAAATTCTTCTGTCCCCTGTTTTATTTATTTATTGTACTGCTCGGGTGGCTTAGACCATTTGGTGCTCCAGGTCCTTCCCAGTGATGTAAGACGCCCAACCCTGAAGCCATTTGTTTGGTCTCCTCTTTAGATTAGTTTTACCCCTTCTTGCTTTTTCTCAGTTTTTGTGACGTTGTCTTGTTGTGGCTTCCTTGGAGTCCTCCTTTACTGCAATGTTATTCTATGTGTTCCATGCTCCTCATTTCCGGTGAAGCGTGTGGGTCGCATCTGAATCCAGAAAATTCTTCAAGCTGCAAAACTAGCCATAAAGGTAAGTAACCATTTTGTTTAGCAGCGTGAATCTTTTCTGGATTCATATGCTGTGCATCAATTATGTAGCAGTATTTATCCCCTCAAGTCCCCATGAGGCGTGCTTTAAATGAGTTAGAGGGAGGAAATAAGTGTGAGTACCTTCTGTCCAACCTGTGCCTCCTCAATTACTTGTATGTCCATGCAATAATGCTTTGTGAATGTGTGTATGAAAGAACGAATAGTTTCTTACCTGTCGGTGTAGTTTTGCAGCTTGAAGATCTTTCTGGATTCACTATGCTGTGCATTATTCCGCGATCTTGTGGTTGGGTCCGGATTCGTAGTCTTTTCTTTGTTTTTTTTTGTTTTTTTTGTAGCCCAGGTGGGCGTCGACGTCCACCATTTGGTGCACCTCCCGTGACGTCGTCGTGCTTCCTGCGGAAGTCCCACCTTTGGGGCGCCATCTTCGGGTTCTTTTTAACTTTCCTCTTTTTTTTTTTTTTTTTTTTTAACCCTAGGCGATTGATTAATCCTTTTTGTCCCTTTATCTGTATGTTTTTATTTCTTTGATCTTTTCCATTTTACCCCCTCTTCCTCCAGCCTCATCTTCCTGGCGGAGGTGGGTGGGTTCGCTAGTGAATCCAGAAAGATCTTCAAGCTGCAAAACTACACCGACAGGTAAGAAACTATTCGTTTTGCAGCGTGAATCTTTCTGGATTCACTATGCTGTGCATAGATTTTGTAGCGGTTTTCCTAGTTCTGTGGCGGCTGGGTGGTAGATGAGCGTTGGTCGTTGAAAATGTGCTGAAGCACCTTCTGTCCAACCTGTGCTTCCTTGTTCATCTGAATGTCCACGCAGTAGTGTTTCGTGAACGTGTGCACAGATGCCCAAGTTGCCGCGAGGCATATGTCCTGGATGGGCGTGTTCGCCAGGAAGGCCACGGTGGCCCCTTTCTTCCTTGTGGAGTGAGCCTGCGGCCCCTCCGCTAGCTCCTGTCCAGCCTGTTTGTGGCAGAATTGAATAGTGAGGGCAATCCACCTTGCGATGGTGCCCTTAGTCACTGGTCTACCCATGAAGCTAGTAGCAAAGGACACAAACAGCTGTTTCGACTTCCTGAGTTCCTTGGTTCTCTCAATGTAGTGCATCACCGCTCTTCTGGCATCGAGGGTGTGCAGTGCCTTTTCTGCGTTTGTAGTCGGGTTTTGGAAGAAACTTGGTATCTGGATAGTCTGATTCATGTGGAACGCCGACACTACCTTGGGCATGAAGTGTGGGTCCGTTCTCAGGACTATTCTATCTTTGTGAATCTGAATGTAGGGTTCCTGCAGCGTTAGTGCTTGAAGCTCGCTCACCCTGCGTAGTGAGGTTATGGCCACCAGAAAGGCTGTTTTCATAGTCAACATCTGCAGTGTGGCCTTGTGAATGGGTTCAAACGGTGCCTTCATGAGCTCCGTCAGGACCACATTCAGATTCCATGCCGGCGGCGGCAACCTTTTCGGGGGGGCCATCCTTTTGGCTCCTTCCATGAATCTCCTCACCACCTGCGAGCTGAAGAAACTTCCACCTTTTTCACCTCTGGTGTAGGCCACGATGGCCGCTAGGTGTACCCTTAGTGAGCTCGAGCAGAGGTTACTCTTTAGAAGGTGTGTGAGGTACCTCAGTACTGTTGAGTCTCTTGTCATTCTGTTTTGCAGGCCCTTTTTCCGGCACCACACAGTGAACCTCTTCCATTTTGCGCTGTAGCATTTTCGTGTAGTTGGTTTCCTCGCCTCCCGTAGCACTCGCATCGTGCTCGGCGGCAATCTTAGGTGTGCGAACTCTAGGTCTTCAGGAGCCATGCCGCCAGGTTGAGGGTCTCTGGCTCTGGGTGCAGGACCTCTCCGTTTTGCATTGAGAGCAGGTCCTTCCTCCTCTCGAACCTGTATGGGTCGCCTTGTGCCATTTCTTGAATTTGTGAGAACCATGTCTGCCTCGCCCACTGCGGAGCCACCAGGATCAGGGTCATGTTGCTGGTTCTGCACTTGTCGAGCACTCTGTGCAACAGGGGTATCGGTGGAAAGGCGTAGGCAAATGTCCTCGACCAGCTTATCCATAGGGCATTTCCCTTGGATTGCTGATCTGGTTGCCTGGACGCGAAGCTTTGGCATTTTGCATTGTGGCGTGTTGCAAAAAGGTCTATTGTGGGAGTCCCCCATCTCCGGAAGAGTTTCTCCGTTTCCTGGCCATTGAGCTCCCACTCGTGTGATGCTGAGGTCTGCCTGCTTAGCCAGTCTGCCTCCACATTGTCCTTCCCCGGTAGGTGAATTGCCAGTAGATCTATCCTGAGAGGTATGGCCCATCTCCAAATCTCCTGAGCTAGGGATGAGAGCGGGAACGACTGTGTCCCCCCTTGTTTGTTGATGTAGAACATCGCCGTGGTGTTGTCTGTTTGGACCAACACCCTCTTGTTGAACAGGTGCCTCTGGAATGCCTTCAGGGCTAGCAGGATTGTTTTCAACTCGAGGTAGTTGATATGGCGGACCGCATCTGCTGGGGCCCATAGACCCCTCACTCTGAGGTTGTCCATGTGCGCTCCCCATCCCTTCTGCGATGCGTCCGTGGTAATGGTCACTGTTGGGATTGGTGGTGTCAGGCTTCTCCCTGCTGTTATGTTGTCTCTGTTCCACCAAGTTATCTCCTCCTGCACTGCGTGCGTAACAACCACTAGATCCTCCCAACTTCCGTTTGCTTGTGAACATTGTTGTTGTAGCCATTCCTGGAATGGTCTCATGTGCAGGCGTACATTCGGCACCAGCTGGATACAGGACGCCATCATCCCCATCATCATGCTCACAGCCCTCACTGTCAGAGCTCGCCCCTTCTGGTAGAGCTTCGCCTCCTTCAGTAGAGCCTCTGTCCTCCTCTCGCTGGGCACTACTGTACTGTTGCGGGAGTTGATCTTTGCCCCCAGGAAAATCTTCACCTGCTCCGGTTCCATCGATGATTTTCCCCAGTGGATCGAGAATCCCAGATTCGTGAGTGTGTCTGTTACGCGTTTTGCGTGCCTCTCGCACTTTCCGCGTGAGTTTGCCTTGACCAGCCAGTCGTCCAAGTAGGGGTAGACATGTATTCCCTGCCTTCGTAGGTGCGCCGCTACCGCCGACAGGCATTTTGTAAAGACCCTTGGTGCTGATTTTAATCCGAAGGCCAGGGTCGTGAACTGGTAGTGTTCTTGTTCGATGTTGAATCTTAGAAGGCCCTTGTGCCTTCTGTTTATTGGGATGTGAAGATAGGCATCCTTGAGGTCCACGGTGACCATGAAGTCCCCTTCTCTTATCTGTGGCAGAACCTCCTGCAGTGAAGTCATTTTGAACCTTTGCGTTCTGATGAACTTGTTTAGGTAACAGAGGTCTAGTATGGGTCTGAGGTCTCCGTCTACCTTCGGAACCACGAAGTAGTTTGAGTAGACCCCTTTGTTGCGTTCTCTGAACGGCACTGTCTCTATGGCTCCCTTTTGCAGGAGTTTCCGCGTTTCTTCTCTGAGTATTGCCAGTTCTTGGGCCGATCTCAGTCTTCCCCTTGGTTTCCTGTTTGGAGGTCTTTTCTCCAAATCTACGCAGTACCCGTACTGCACAACGTTCCGTATCCACTTGTCTGTGGTTATACGCCGCCACTCCTGAAGGTAGAACCTCAGTCTTCCGCCTACTGGTGTCGTATGCTCGTAGGCTCTTGAATTTTCTCTTCCCCCTGATGACACTTTTTTGCGCCTCACCCTTGGGGTCCTGACGAGGGTAGGCGTCCTCTTGCGTGCTGAGTCACTTCGTCGAGGGCTGTTCGCCCCCTCTCTTCCTTTGGCCACGTCCGTTCCCTCTCCCGCGAAAGGACTGGCCCCGAGGTTGATATTGCCAGTTTTGCTTCTGCTGGCCTTGTCCGTGACCTTCACCCTGCTGACTTTGTTGGAACGCCTGGTGCGACGTCCCCTGCTGGCTTCCTCCCCTACCGTAGGGTCTTCGAGGGATTTCCTCGCCTCATTCCCCTCAGCTGTAGGGCCCCCATGGACCTCGCCGTCTCGTTTTCTTTTTTCAGCTGGGTGAGCTTGTCGTCCACTGTTGCTCCGAACAGTGTCTCTCCATTGAAGGGGGTGCCAAGGATGTTGTTCTGCACTTCCGGTTTGAATCCCGAGATTCTTAGCCATGCATGCCTCCTCTCTGTGACCCCTATGGCCATGAGTCTTGCTGAAGTCTCTGCCCCATCCAACGCCGTCTTTATACAGGAGTTGGCGATGTTTTTGCCTTCGTCTATCAGGTGAGAGGCTCTCTGCCGGTATTCTTCGGGGAGGTGCTTTACTAACTCCCCCATCTCATCCCAGTGCTGGTATTGGTGTCTATTGAGGAGTGCATTTGAATTCGCCATGCGCCAGTGCATTGCGGCGTTCCTCTCGACCTTTCTCCCTGTGAGGTCAATCCTCCTGCTCTCCTTATCCGGGGGTGGGCCCGAAGTTGCTGGTACGTTGGCCCTTCTCCTGGCCGTGGAGGCTATGATGGAGTCCGCGGTCACGCTACCCTTGATGTAAGGGGGGTCCAGGGAGGAGTGCTTATATTTCTTCTCTGTCCTGGGCGTGATCGACCGGCAGGTCGCAGGTTCCTTGAAGGCTTCTCTCCCCTGATTCATCACGCTTTGTAGCATGGGGAGGAACTGGCTCCTTGTCTGGATGGGGAGCAGTGTCTCGACGAGAAAATCGGCTTTCGGTTTCTCCTCGTCGAGTTTGACGCCGAAGGCCATTGCTGCGCTCCTGACCACCCTATTGTAGACCCCGATGTCGTCGGGTGGCGAAGGCCTCGAAGGGTACGTGTCCACGGGCTCCTCCGGGTTTTCGGTGTCGAGATCGTGCCATTCGACGTCGTTGCTGGTAGATGCCGCCGATTCGTAGAACGACCGTTGGTCTTCTTCCTCGGCTTCTCCCTCATAATAGGGCTCTTCTTCCTCTTCGAGTTCCCTTGTCAGCCCTTCGGCGTCGAACTCGTCTTCGACCTCACCGACGTCCGCCGATGAAACCGTTGGAATCTTGAATTCCTTCATCCTGGCGTTGAACTCCTTCTTTCTTTGAAGGATGTTCTCCATTTCGGCCTCAAGCCGCCTCTTCTTTTTCTCCATCTCGGAGATGCTTTCGGCGTCGACCGCGGGTCTTTTCGATGAAACTTGCGTCGACGTCGAACGTTCTTTCTGCGTCGATCGGCCCGTTTCATGGGATGCTTTCGACGACCCTTGCCTTTCGGCGTCTTTCGGCACCAGGGAGTCCTTTTCTAAGGATCCGCTCGGCCTCTTGTCCGTGGTTCCCCCTTTGGACGTCGAAGTTTTCGGCGCCGGGGCTCCCTTCGTGGACTTTGACTCAGATTTTCTCGAGTCACCCTCGTGTTGTCGAGGTACTTTCCGTTTTGCGCTCGACGATTCTCTTACCTCGTCTTCTTTTTTCTTGTCGGTCTCTACGACCGTGAAGTTTTCGGCTGTCTCGGTGACGTTGTCCTCGTCGTCCGTGGAGAGGCCCAGATCGTAGAGCGTCGGGGGCTTCCCCTTGCCATCCATGCTGGCGTTGGCCCTTCTCTGCCGCTCTCTCACCCTGAGTGTCTTCGGCGCGAAGGCTGAGCAGGCGTTGCAGTCGATACTCTGGTGATCGACCGGTAGGCAGAGGTTGCAGACCGGATGCTGGTCTTTCTGCGCGAACTTGTGGTGGCAGTTTGGGCAGAACTTGAATGGCGTCTTGTCCATTGCGCTCAGGGTCTCTGAGCGTGCATTCTCCAAGGCCGTCGAAGAAAAAGGGCGCTGGTCCTCCTTTCTTCGCGCTCCTGATGAAATCTTTTCCTTTCCTGATATCTTCTAGTGTTTCTATCGACGAAACTCGCTTTTCTTCCTTCTTCCTTCGAGTGTAATTCTGGAGCTTCCCGATGACGATCCAGACCCAACGGCGGAAAAAAGAATCTGAAGATGGCGCCCCAAAGGTGGGACTTCCGCAGGAAGCACGACGACGTCACGGGAGGTGCACCAAATGGTGGACGTCGACGCCCACCTGGGCTACAAAAAAAAAAAAAAAAAAACAAAGAAAAGACTACGAATCCGGACCCAACCACAAGATCGCGGAATAATGCACAGCATAGTGAATCCAGAAAGATTCACGCTGCAAAACATGCTGCTGCCATGCAGAGATTCTTGACTCAGAGGCTGGCTATAAAGGCTAGCATGGATCCTGTGAACTTTTTTTTAATGTACCCTTGGTCTTTGTTTTAGTGGCATGGCCACTAATTTGTAACAAGTTCAGATAATTTGTACTATCCATCTTGCGATGGTCCATCTGGTTCCCGGTGCTCCTCTGTTTGGGGCGAAGACAAAGAATTGGCTTGCCTTTCTGATGTCCTTTGTTCTCCGCAGGTAGTACATGCTGTGAGAAAGTGGCTCTGTATATACTGTTCCTTAATAGGTACAGGGTGTACAGAGTCCACAGACCCCAAGGGTTTAACAGAGGTTAAAGTTAGATATAGCAAAACACACAAGATGATGGACGGAATGTTGCACAATGGCAGAACACTCACCCCCAGTCACAGATCTGGGTTTAATCCATCGTTATTTTGCTCACCACACCACCCCAGTTCAGACATGGCCATATGCAAATCAGTCTTGACCCTGTGCCTCATGGGAACAGTCCAGCCCGAACTGCCAAGCCATGTCTTCCCTGGACCGGAATCAAGCATCCTAGGACCGGTTTCTGGCTATCAGCCGTCATCAGCCAGGATAGCTTGACTCCAGTGGCGTAGTACTAAACTGGGGTGGTGTAGTGGGCAAAAGAACGATGTATTTAACCAAGATCTCTTGACTGGGGGAGAATGTCTGCATTGTCAGCATTCCGTCCATCAATTGTTTGTTGTAAAGTTAGATATAACCTTACTCTCCAAAGTGGTAGCCTGGTCGAGCAGTAAGGCAGTATCAGAGGACGTGTAAAGCACTTGTTGTACACACTCAGTCAGCAAATAGTTCCACACACTCAATAACTGAACTCTAGGCCAATGGTTTGTATATAAAAAAATATATGCTTGTTTTATTTTAGAACCAACACTTGGAATTAAAATATACTTTCTCGACAGGAGATGTTTCATAAAAATACTTTTGTATATGCAATAGACTTTTTAGTAAACAGTTACAAATAGTTGCAGCAGGCAGCTCTATTTCTAAACACAATACATTGAGCTCAATGCTAAATTCAAATTATATGCAACAGATTACTTTTTAGATTACTTTTGTAATTCCAGGCTTGGATCCTAGATCCAGTCATGGGTCAGTTCTCAGAATCAGCTGTTGAAAGTCGACTTTGGTACTGTAGTGATTTTTAACTAATATTTAGCTATTTCAAAAGTGAGCGCTTAGAAAATATTTCAGAGCAAACAATCAATGATTCCCTATGGAAGGAAATATAGGTTACAGGCACAGTAGGTTATCGTTACTTTTCTAATCCAGTACTGGGTGGCTAGACTCAGTACTGGGGCATTTATCCAAAACAGGTAAGTAATTACGTTTTCAGATGTTATACGATTTTTGAGGAATATTTAGAAATTGCAGAAATGAACACTTAGAAGAAATTTCATAGAAAAGCAGTCAATGGTTTCCTATGGAAGAAAAATGAGTTAAAGGTAAGTATAGTTGTGGGTACTTTTCAGAGTCAGTGCTGGGCATCAAGATCCAGCACTGGGAGCTCACCTAAGAGCAGGTGAGTAAATTCGTTTTTGGTACTCGGCTGATTTTTGGTGAATATTTTGAGTTTTGAAAAGTTCACACTTAGAAGAATTTCCAAGAAAAAGCCAGTCAATGTTACCCTATGAGGAAAATGAAGTTAGCGGTTTAAGGGTAAGTTCTCGACTGGCAGAGTTGAAGTTCTGGGCATAGACTCAGGGGTCTCCCAGTGTCAGGTAGGTACAGTCAGTTCACCCTCAGCGGTTTCAGGACGGCCGGGTGCAGAGAGAGTTAGGCCCAATGTTAGCCTATGAGGAATAGGGGGGCCTGGTTTGGTGGCTGCTGACTAGCAGGCCACGCGGCTGTGGGAGCTGGGCTCCTGGTCACTCACTCAGGGCAAGTGGGGAAGTAGGCTAGTGTAGAGATTGCACTGCCAGGGCCACTCGGGCGGCTGGGTGCAGGGTGCTTTTGAGCCGTCGGGCGCTCAATGGAAATGTTCCGGTTAGGAAAAAGGCTGCAAGCTCGGGGACGAGGATGCTTCAGGTGCCACCACCACTTCGAGAGGTAAGTTGGGTAGTTGTAGGTTAGGTGGGTACCCCGGGATTGGGCACAGGGGGCCGCAGGGCGCCGCGTGCAGGGGTGCCTTTTGGTGTCGGGAAATCTTACCCTCTGATGATCGCGGTTGGGGGGGGCACCTTGTTCCGAGGCTGCAGGCTTCTTCCGGAATGTCGAGGGGGGTCCTTGGGTGCCGGACTCAGGGTCACAGTCGCCGTGGGGTCGTCCTCAGGGTCTTTGTCCACTCCGGCACTGGCCAGGCTTGGCTGGTGCAGAGTGTACTGGGTTCGCGGTTCCGGGCTGCTGCCAGGGGTTAGAAATAGGTTTCCGAGTAGAGCCTCTACTCATGGGAGTCCCAGGGACTTAGAGCCAAAAGGTAGCCAGGTCCTCTGAGGTTGGTGAGGTTGCAGGCCACGTGAGATGCCGCGCTGGTGCAGGTTCGGGAGTCGACAGGCCGGTAGGGCTGGGGCCAAAGCAGTTGGTGTCTTCTTCCTTTTTTAGCAGCTGCAGGGCAGGTCTTTGTTCTTCTTGCTCTTCTTGTAGTCTTTTGAATCTGGAATCTGGGGAAGGAAGGTTCAGGGTGCCCCTAAATACTAGATTTAGGGGCGTTACAGGTAGGTGAAGGCCAGGGACCAATGGGTCCTTGTCCTGGGGTGGGTACACTCCCTATCCTGCCTCTCTCCTGTGGGAGGGGGGCAGTAGCCTGATCCTGATAGGGTAGGGCCTCCCATCTTCAAGATGGCGAGAGCCCGGAGATGTGCTTCACCTCGCCTCCCCCACCTGAGGGGTGGGGTGGGCAGACTGGCACATCCCCTGTCCTTGTATGGGGCTTCCGGCCAAGCTTCCCGCCAGAGTGGGGGGTTGCAGTGGCCTGGGTAAACTCCAAGAGGCGGCATGCCTTTGAAGCTTCCCTTTGCTCATCCTGGGGGAGGAGATTTATCACCTCACCCAGGATGTGCATTGTTGCAGGCCCGGGAGAGCAGGGGCTCCCCCACCCAGGGGTCCAGCAACGTGTCTGCTGTGTGGCAGCCTGGGCAGCCTCAGAGCAGACGTGGATTGCAGGTTAGTTGTAAGGGGGCATCTCTAAGATGCCCTCTGGGGTGCTTGGTACATTAAATCCCACACTGGCATCAGGGTGGGTTTAATGTGCTGAGAAGTTTGATACCAAACTTCCCAGTCTTTAGTGTTGCCATTATGGTGCTGTGGAGCTCGTGTTTGACGAGCTCTCAGCACCATGTACTTTTAAATGGCAGCACTGCACTCAGTGCCCAGGAATGGACCTGGGTACTGTAGGGGCACAGGGCTCCTGCTCCTGTGCCCACACCATGGGCATAAGGCACCCAGCCAGAGGGGTGGCTGATATATGCCATGGCAGTGTAGGTGATGGGCATGGCACACAGAGAGGTGTGTCATGTCGACACTTCATTTTGTCCTGCACCCAGACACTCAGCCTGCAAAGGCAATGTGTGTGTGTGTAAGGGTACAGGGCCTCTAAGGGTGGCACAAATGAGTGCTGCAGCCCTCAGAGGCCTTCCCTGGTCACAAGGCCCTGGGTACCTAGGGTACCATTTACTAGGGGCTGACATGTGGCCAGGGTTTGCCAATTTGGAGTTTGTGTGGTTTAAGGAATGAACATAGGCCCTGGGCACCTGGTTGGCAGGAGTCCAGGGTACACTCAGTAAAAGTACATTCAGCAATTTAGCAAAAAGTGGGGGCACACCATGCAAGAAAGATGGCACTTTCTCACACATGCCAGCTCTTCTAACATCCAGGGTGTGCAGAGCTCACTCAGCTTATGTTTTCAGGTTTTGAAAAAAGGCTGGTAGTTGTTGTGTTTGGTTAACATGGACATGAGAAATCACCTGTAGTAGGAACTGTGGGGTTGTCCTCATTACTGCTCTGTCCCTATATTTTTGTAATTAAGGTTCCTGTGTTTTCAGTGCTTGTAGCTCACATACCCATCTCAAGGAGGTGACAAATATTAGGAAGGCTGTCTTGAAGTTTAGGTGTTTGAGGTGCGTTTTGTGCATTAGCTCGAAAGGACTAACCATGAGCTGTTTTAACACCAGATTTATGTTCCATAATGGTGTTTGTACCCCTCCTTGGTGTGCCTATACTTTTTGCCCCTTTTAGGGACTTCTTGTAGACTGGTACTCTGAAGAAACGTATAGTTTCTTACCTGTCGGTGTAGTTTTGCAGCTTGAAGACTTTCTGGATTCACTATTTACAGGTAGGGTTCTTGGAGCGTTAACGCTTGCAATTCACTTACTCTTCGTAGTGATATGATAGCCACTAGGAAAGCTGTCTTTAGTGTGAGCATATGCAGTGTAGCTTTGTGAATAGGCTCAAATGGTGCTTTCATTAGCGGTGTGAGCACTACATTGAGGTTCCATGCTGATGCTGGCATTCTGCCTGGAGGAGCGATCCTTTTTGCACCTTCTAGGAATCTTTTTACCACCTGTGATGTGGAGAAACTTTTCACTGTTTCTCCTCTTGTGTAAGCCACAATTGCCGCTACGTAGACCCTTAGGGATGTGTAGCCTAGCTTGTTTTGCAATAGATGCGTTAAGTATCTTAGTACTGTTGATTCCTTAGTAATCTTTGTTTGCAGATTTTCCCTAATGCACCATTCAGTGAATCTTTTCCACTTTGCTACGTAGCACTTCCTTGTGGCCGGTCTTCTTGCCTCTCTGAGTACCGCCATCGTACTTACCGGTAATTTGAGGTGTGCGAACTCTAGGTCCTCAGGAGCCATGCAGCTAGGCTGAGGCTTTCTGGTTCTGGGTGTAGTACTCTTCCGTTTTGCATTGTTAGCAGGTCCTTCCTGGTGGGGAACCTGTGTGCGTGCATTTGTGACATCTCCATGATGTGTGAGAACCATGTTTGCCTGGCCCATTGGGGTGCTATCAGAATGAGCGTCATGCTGCTGATCCTGCACTTGTTCAGCACTCTGTGTAGTAGTGGCATTGGTGGAAAACCGTATGCAAATGTCCCTGACCAGCTTATCCATAGCGCATTCCCCAGGGACTGTTTGGACGGTACTCTGGATGCAAAGCTTTGGCATTTTGCATTTTGGTGTGCTGCAAAGAGGTCTATTTGTGGAGTCCCCCATTTGTGGAATACCTTCTGGATTTCCTGTTGGTTGATCTCCCATTCGTGGGATGCTGACATCTGTCTGCTGAGCCAGTCTGCCTCTACATTGTCCTTCCCTGGTAGATGTATTGCTAATAGGTCTATCTTTCTGGGGATTGACCATCTCCATATTTCCTGCGCTAGCCGTGAGAGTGTCACTGAATGTGTCCCTCCTTGCTTTTTGATGTAGAACATGGTAGTTGTATTGTCTGTATCAGTACTCTGTTCCTGTACAGCAGTTTCTGAAAGGCCTTTAAGGCTAGGAACACTGTCTTGAGTTCTAAGTAGTTGATGTGCTTTTTTGCATCCTGATGTCCCCACAACCCCCTTACTTTGAGGTTGTTTGTGTGCGCTCCCCACCCTTTCTGGGAGGCGTCTGTTGTAATGGTTACAGTTGGAGTTGGTTGTGTAAATTATCTCCCCTGTGCGAAGTTCTTCTGGTTCCACCACGCTATTTCTTGCTGTACTGTTTGTGTGAACCACTAGATCCTCCCAACTCCCTGTCGCTTGTGACCATTGCTGCTTGATCCATTGTTGGAATGGCCTCATGTTCAGGCGAATATTTGGTACCATGATGCCATCATCCCCATCAGCTTGCTCACAGTCCTCACTGTCAGAGCTTGCCCCTTGCGGTAAAGACTCGTCTCCTTGCATATAGCCCGAGTCCTCTTTGCACATTGAATCACCGTGCATTGTATGGTGTTGATTTCTGCCCCTAAGAACCTCTTCAGTTGTTCTGGTTCTATTGACGTCTTCTCCCAATTGATTGAAAACCCCAGTTGTGCCAGCGTCTGTATCACTATCCCTATGTGCTTCCTGCACCTGTGGTATGAGCTTGCTTTTACCAGCCAGTCGTCGAGGTATTGGTATACATGTATCCCCTTCCTCCTTAAGTGTGCTGCTACTGCTGCCAGACATTTTGTGAAGACTCCTGGTGCTGATTTTAGTCCGAAAGCTAGCACTGTGAACCGGTAGTGATTTGTGCCTATTGCAAACCTGAGGAGGAGTTTGTGTTTGCTGTTGATGGGGATGTGCAAGTAGGCGTCCTTTAAGTCTATAGTCGCCATGTAGTCTCCTCTTTGTAGTTGAGGTATGACCTCTTGGAGGGAGGTCATCTTGAACTTTTGAGTTTTTATGAACCTGTTTAGGAATCTGAGGTCCAAAATTGGACGTAATGTTCCATCTACCTTAGGTATGAGGAAGTAGGTTGAGTATACCCCTTTGTTCCTTTGTTTTTGTGGCACAATTTCTATGGCTCTTTTCTTTAGCAATTCTCTTGCTTCCTCCCTCAAGTGTGTCAGCTCTTTTGTTGTGCGCACTCTGACCTTTGGCCTTCTGTTTTGCGGTGGCCTTTCCAGGTCTATACAGTACCCGTATTGTATGAGTTTTAATATCAATTTGTCTGATGTTATTCTCCACTTGTACCTGTTATCCAGGGTTATATGGTTTTTCGACTGTTCCTTAAAAAACCCTCATTCACGTTTTAGGTGGATCGTGTGGCGGTATATCTTGATTCTCCGCCTAAAAAACGTGATAGCATCATCATTGGGTTTAGTTTTATGCTACCTCCACCCGGAGGGAACCACTGGATATTTACAGTAGTGATCAGGGATAGAAAGTTGGATAAAGTGCTCGTGTTCAGTGAATCAGTGTATTAAAAAGGATATTTCCTCATGCTACCTAGGCTATGATTTTAATTGTTGTCTGGTACATGGGAAAAGAATAAAAAGGGAGGAAGTTGTGCAGGATGGGCGTGTAATGTGTCCGCTGCACAATCAGTCCAAAAAGTGGGTCGACATGTTTCAGCCCCCTATCTGCCCTTAAGGGTCAGGTGGGCTTTCATCAGGACCTTAGGGGTGTGTGGTGATGGTCGGTGTGGGTATAGACCACTACCTGTGTGAGGAGTTCAAATACAAATTCGTAGAACTCTTAGTTGGAGGTTATTACCTGTGGTGGAGAAAGAGATTGTTACAATGTCCTCATAAGTTCGACATCGAGATTAAGAAAAACATCAAAATTAAAAAACCATAATGAAAAAATGCTAATTTTAAGAATGAAATGGCAAATCTTAAATACAGTAAACTTTGCAAGTGGTGTTTCGAACACTCAGCTAGTCGTCACATTGGGACAAAAGCAAGTATAAATGGCAGATCTTTTCATTGATATCTGAATGTATGTTGAAATATAGTTGTTTATCGTTCATATTGATTTATACACCAAGGTATAGTGTCTCTCTTGTGGTATCATAGCTCCGTTGATTACTAGAAAAAGTTTACTAGAAAAAAAGGGGGTTTATTTACACAGTAAGCAACAACTTGTACACGAATATAGTCATGTCAGGGAAAAAGCATTCCGTTCTCTTTTCGCGGCTGGTTATGCTGTTAATAGTGCGCGTTGTCAGTAAGCCAAAAATCACTTATCTATGTATATCAAAAGATTTTTTTAGGCATACTCAATCTTATTGTGAGCGAGATGGCAATGTGGCTAGAGAGATACATAGTCAATATATATGTGCATACCGAGTTAGAGTCAAGTGATAATGGTACAGGGTGGCGCTCCCATATGGACCCAAACTGTAGTTAATACTACGTGTTGTCAGTATGCTTTCACGTGCCCATTACTATTGGGTTAACGTCAAGTAGTGCGAGGTTGTGCTCCCATGTGGGCAAAAGCTGTTGTTAATAAAGCGCGCTGTTGAAATGTCAAATATGACCGTTACTCGATCTTCCTTCAGCTTTAAGTTGTTAGTATAATTCAGCAGTGTGGCATTATTCGAAAAAGAAGGGGTGTGTAGTCTGTGTAAACTCAAGCGCAGCTCTCTGTTCATACCGTTTGCATATAGTTTTTATGCTCAATGTTTGGTATTAGAGGCTAAACAGTCAGACATACCTACGGAACAACAAAGCGTTCAATTATTCGTATACCTTTTAGCACTCCAATTTGAGGCTTCAACGAAAGGGTTTGAGCGCGGTTAAGCTGTTTGGAAAGAGGGGGGGAAAGGGAGGGGGGGAAAAGGAAGGGGAGAAAAGAAGAGCATGGTTCAGAGTCAAAACCCTTCGTAATCGGGTTACGTTGCGTGTCTTCTGTCCATGAAGCCTTCATACCGAATTTTCGCTATGAGCACGACTTGTGCTGACGCTGTCTTCCTGTTTCACGGAGACGGCCCAAATCTACTCCTTTTAAGCTGAATGATGTGGAGTGAGGAAAGACTATTGTACTGTTGGTGTCAGTAATGCTGCCATGAAAATATATTTACCAAACAATCGTAATTCTGGATGTCACGGTAGGTTTTCTCTGAGGGGACGTGGGTGGAAACTATTGAAGGAAAGAAGGCTGTTCTTAGTCGTGGGTTTAAAGAAGGTTTTAGTTTTAATGGTGTTATTAGTCACCTAGATGTAGAGATCAAGGAAATCCAGATGGTCCTTGTTGGCATTTACAGTGAATTTTAAACATTGATCTCGTGTGTTAAGCCACTCGTGGAAACTCTGTAGGTTTTCCTCTGTTCCTTCCCAAAACATAATGATGTAATCTATGTATCTTTTCCAAAAGTGGATTTTTGAGAGGAAAGGATTGTTGTCATTCTGAATATGTGTCCTCTCGAAGTTGCTTACATAGAGACCTGCCACACTCGGCGCGAAGGTACTCCCCATGGAAGTACCATGGCATTGTTGGTAGAGTGTGCTGTCGTATTCAAAATAATTCTCGGTAAGAGCGAGTCTGCAGCATTCTAGGATGAAATATCTGGGCGTGTGGTATATCCAGTGCTGTTCAAATAATAAGTCTTCGCGAGTAGAGTTTCTTGTTGGGGCAGACTAGTATAGAGACTCTCCACATCCAGAGAGACCAGTATCATTGATTCGCTGAAAAAGGTTTGGTCTTGTAGACAGTTGAGAAGGTCTCGTGTGTCTTTTAGGTAAGTTGGAGTTTTTTGTACCATTGGTCTGAGATACTGGTCTGCAAACTGGGAAAGAGGTTCAAGGAGTGAGCCTATTCCAGATACGATAGGACGTCCTGGTGGTGGTCGTTGGTTCTTATGTACCTTAGGTAAGGAGTAGAAATAAGGTGTACTTGGGGAGTCAGTCCTTAGGAATGAGGCTTCATTCTTATTGATCCAGTCGTTAGTCTCTGCTTCCTCCACCATCAGGTTAATGGTTCTTTTCAACCTGGGGGTAGGGTCTGCATTGATGATTTTGTAGAATTTTCTATCTGATAATAATTTAAGGCATTGGTCGTTGTACTGGCCTTTGTCTAAGATCACTATTCCACCGCCTTTGTCAGCAGGTTTTATAATGATGTCGTTTTGAATTCTCAGTTCTTCCAGAGCTTTCTTTTCTCTGGTGGAGATATTAACAAAGGGTTTTATTCATATTTTGTCGATTTCATTTATCTCTCTCATGGTTGCTTGTTCGAAGGTCTGTATTTCTATTGGGACCTGATGATTCATTGGGCAGAATGTTGACTTTGGCCTTAGACCGGTATCGCCAAGATTTGAATTATCTTTGGTGTGTTGGAAAAATGCTTTCAATTTGAGTGTCCTACAGAATTGTGCAACTTCACACTGTAGTTTAAATAAATCCAATGGTGGAGTTGGTACATAGCCTAGTCCTTTATTTAGGACATCTTCCTGATCCTTGGAGAGGGTGATTTTAGACAGATTGAAAATTAGCGAGTCGTGCTGGTACTCGGTTTTTCTTTTGTGGTGTTGGACATGCTTCTGGTTAATATCTGTCTCTCCTGGTCTGTCCAAGTGACATTCCTTCTTCTCCCTCGTTGGTTGGTATGGCTTCTCCCTAAAAAATTCAGTTGTTGTACGTACGGTCCCATATATGGGCCTAATTGTGGTGATGCTGTTTGGTAGGGATTGATCCATCCTGAGTAGTTAGGAGTAAATGGGTGGAGGTGGTTGTTCTCCATAGTTTGGGTTACACCACCTATTTGGTCTTCGTCGTTGTTGGCGTCTATTGGATCCTCTGTATTTTCGTTGTTGCATATTCTCATCCTTGCTCCAGTCTGAGTTATTGGAGGAGTTTCCACTGGAATCGTTGTTGGTCGATAGGTCTGGTACCTCATAATCATCCTTCCTGTAGGGATGCATTTTTTCCATAGAGAATTTCTTTAAATCCTTACTTAATTTCTGGATTTTACTCTGTGTCAAGTATTCCTTTGTCTCGTTCATTTCACGGTTGATTTCTTCCAATCTTTTCTTAAAAACCGTGATGTGTACCAGGTTCTTTAACTTCGTTTCGCTCAGTTGGATCTTTATTGTAAGTGCTTCTGTGAGTCTGGTTGCAGTTTTTATTATGAGGACTAAATAGTCCCTGGTGCACTTCCAAGAAATGGCAGACCAATCTTTCCTAAAAGCAAGATCTTGGTGCATTATGGACCCATAATCCTCTAGGGGCAGCGTTTCCACGTAGGTATTCCGTCATGATAACGCCATGAATGGCCGTTTTAACTTGTTCTTTCTTGTCTTCAGACAATTGGTCCCAGTCATCATTCTGTGCTAGGGTTTGTGTCAGTTCACCATCTTGCAAAAGGGAAGGGAGAGAGAGAATTGCATTGATCTCATCGGCGGAGTAACTTAATCCTAAATTCTCGGCCATTTTCAGAATTGTATATCAGATCAAAATCCTGACGTACGGAGTTTTTTCCATTATTCGAATTTCCTCACCGAAATTTGTGGGTTTTTTCGAAAAAAGTAGAACTCCCACAGCTGCACGCTGCTGAATATATAGTCAATCAATTGTGAGGGAGATAGAAGGAAAAGTGATCCATTCACCTTCAAGAGTTTATAATCAAAATTAGAATGGACCACTTGTACCTGTTATCTAGGGTTATACGGTTTTTCGACTGTTCCTTAAAAAACCCTCATTCACGTTTTAGGTGGTTCGTGTGGCGGTATATCTTGATTCTCCGCCTAAAAAACGTGATAGCATCATCATTGGGTTTAGTTTTATGCTACCTGCTTCCGGAGGGAACCACTGGATATTTACAGTAGTGATCAGGGATAGAAAGTTGGATAAAGTGCTCGTGTTCAGTGAATCAGTTTATTAAAAAGGATATTTCCTCATGCTACCTAGACTATGATTTTTATTGTTGTCTGGTACATGGGAAAAGAATAAAAAGGGAGGAAGTTGTGTAGGATGGGCGTGTAATGTGTCCGCTGCACAATCAGTCCAAAAAGTGGGCCGACATGTTTCAGCCCCCTATCTGCCCTTCAGGGTCAGGTGGGCTTTCATCAACTGTCTACAAGACCAAACCTTTTTCAGCGAATCAATGATACTGGTCTCTCTGGATGTGGAGAGTCTCTATACTAGTCTGCCCCAACAAGAAACTCTACTCGCGAAGACTTATTATTTTAACAGCACTGGATATACCACACGCCCAGATATTTCATCCTAGAATGCTGCAGACTCGCTCTTACCGAGAATTATTTTGAATACGATGGCACACTCTACCAACAATGCCATGGTACTTCCATGGAGAGTACCTTCGCGCCGAGTGTGGCAGGTCTCTATGTAAGCAACTTCGAGAGGACACATATTCAGAATGACAACAATCCTTTCCTCCCAAAAATCCACTTTTGGAAAAGATACATAGATGACATCATTATGTTTTGGGAAGGAACAGAAGAAAACCTACAGAGTTTCCACGAGTGGCTTAACACACGAGATCAATGTTTAAAATTCACTGTAAATACCAACAAGGACCATCTGGATTTCCTTGATCACTACATCTATGTGACTAATAACACCATTAAAACTAAAACCTTCTTTAAACACACGACTAAGAACAGCCTTCTTTCCTTCAATAGTTTCCACCCACGTCCCCTCAGAGAAAACCTACCGTACAGCCAATTCCTGCGCCTCAAAAGAAACTGCAGTGAGCTGAGTGAATACAAGGAACAAGCACAGGACTTAAGCACAAAACTCTTGAATCGTGACTATCTCACCAAGATCGTCAACAAATGCCAAAAAAGAGCGAGAAACCAACCTAGGGAGAATCTTCTCGAAATGACACCTAAAATCCAATCGCCGGACCAACTGACATGTGTTACAACATATAATATAGCCAGTAACGCGATCAAGAAAATCATCAACAAAAACTGGCGCATATTGACATCAGGTAATCTAGACTGGCCAAAACCTCGCTTTGCAAATAGAAGAACCAAAAATTTCAAGGAAATACTAGTGCACACTCGCCCTCTGGAAGAGAAGACAAGTATAAATACAAATACCTTATGGGGTCTACCACCAGTAGTAGGCCACTTCCCGTGCGGTTATTGCTCCGTTTGTCATCTAACAGAAACAACGAAATTCATTGAACTGACACCCAACCTTAAATAGACAATGAGACAACACACCAACTGTAACACAACACATGTTATCTACAGGATTACCTGCCCATGCAAATTGAAATACATCGGCATGACGTGTCGCAAAATAAAACCGCGAATCTGTGAACATAGAAGCAACGTCAAATGTAAACGCAAGACCACCAAGATGAGCAGCCATTTCATTGATCATCCACACACTCTTAATGACCTCAAATGGATTATTCTGGAAACTATGGTGCCCGGATCACCAAACGTTGAGAAACGACTTTTTGAGAAAGAACAAAGATGGGTACACCGATTAAAAACGAACCTACTAGGCCTGAATGATGATATTCCCTGGCTCAGCGTACTATGAACTCGTAATCCGTGGAATCCATTGAAAAAACACGTGGTGCACTTTACAAGAAATTTAAATATTTTTAAAAAAAATATTCATTACAGGCTCACAGTATTAAAAAACTACAACCAATACAGCTCGTGATGATATATAATACTTACAGCTCTCTGCAAAGATTCTGCAAAAGAATTTAGAGATATCACCAATACTAATATATCTAAATCGTCAGCAGAATGACTACAATTTGGCAAATATTAAAGCTATAAAAGAAAAAAAAAACATTGAAATAATTACTATCTTGACATCCAGAATTACGATAGTTTGGTAAATATATTTTTATGGCAGCATTACTGACACCGACAGTACAATAGTCTTTCCTCACTCCACATCATTCAGCTTAAGAAGAGTAGATTTGGGCCGTCTCCGTGAAACAGGAAGACAGCGTCAGCACAAGTTGTGCTCAAAGCGAAAATTCGGAATGAAGGCTTCATGGACAGAAGACCCGTAACGTAACCCGATTACTAAGTGTTTTGACTCTAAACCATGCTCTTCTTTTCTCCCCTTCCTTTTCCCCCCTCTTCCCCTTCCTTTTCCCCCCTCTTCCCCCCCCCCCCCTTTCCCCCCTCTTTCCAAACAGCTTAACCGCGCTCAAACCCTTTAGTTGAAGCCTCAAAGTGGAGTGCTAAAAGGTATATGAATAATTGAACGCTTTGTTGTTCCGTAGGTATGTCTGACTGTTTAGCCTCTAATACCAAACATTGAGCATAAAAACTATATGCAAACGGTATGAACAGAGAGCTGCGCTTGAGTTTACACAGACTACACCCCCCTTCTTTTTCGAATAATGCCACACTGCTGAATTATACTAACAACTTAAAGCTGAAGGAAGATCGAGTAACGGTCATATTTGACATATCAACAGCGCGCTTTATTAACAACAGCTTTTGCCCACATGGGAGCACAACCTCGCACTACTTGACGTTAACCCAATAGTAATGGGCATGTGAAAGCATACTGACAACACGTAGTATAAACTACAGTTTGGGTCCATATGGGAGCGCCACCCTGTACCATTATCACTTGACTCTAACTCGGTATGCACATATATATTGACTATGTATCTCTCTAGTCACATTACCATCTCGCTCACAATAAGATTGAATATGCCAAAAAAAATCTTTTGATATACATAGATAAGTGATTTTTGGCTTACTGACAACGCGCACTATTAACAGCATAACCAGCCGCGAAAAGGGAACGGAATGCTTTTTCCCTGACATGACTATATTCGTGTACAAGTTGTTGCTTACTGTGTAAATAAACTTTTTTTCTAGTAAACTTTTTTTCTAGTAATCAACGGAGCTATGATACCACAAGAGACACTATACCTTGGTGTATAAATCAATATGAACGATAAACAACTATATTTCAACATACATACAGATATCAATGAAAAGATCTGCCATTTATACTTGCTTTTGTCCCAGTGTGACGACTAGCTGCGTGTTCGAACAACACTTGCAATTTTTACTGTATTTAAGATTTGCCATTTCATGCTTAAAATTAGCATTTTTTCATTATGGTTTTGTAATGTTGATGTTTTTCTTAATATCGATGTCGAACTTATGAGGACATTGTAACAATCTCTTTCTCCACCACAGGTAATAACCTCCAACTAAGAGTTCTACGAATTTGTATTTGAACTCCTCACACAGGTATTGGTCTATACCCACACCGACCATCACCACACACCCCTAAAGTCCTGATGAAAGCCCACCTGACCCTGAAGGGCAGATAGGGGGCTGAAACAGGTCGACCCACTTTTTGGACTGATTGTGCAGCGGACACATTACACGCCCATCCTGCACAACTTCCTCCCTTTTTATTCTTTTCCCATGTACCAGACAACAATAAAAATCATAGTCTAGGTAGCATGAGGAAATATCCTTTTTAATACACTGATTCACTGAACACGAGCACTTTATCCAACTTTCTATCCCTGATCACTACTGTAAATATCCAGTGGTTCCCTCCGGGTGGAGGTAGCATAAAACTAAACCCAATGATATCACGTTTTTTAGGCGGAGAATCAAGATATACCGCCACACGAACCACCTAAAACGTGAATGTGGGTTTTTTAAGGAACAGTTGAAAAACCATATAACCCTGAATAACAGGTACAAGTGGTCCATTCTAATTTTGATTATAAACTCTTGACAGGAAGGTGAATGGATCACTTTTCCTTCTAACTCCCATACAATTGATTGACTATTGATGTTATTCTCCTCCACTCCTGGAGGAAGTGTCTTAATCTGCCTCCTCCCGGTGATGTGTGTTGGAGGAGTCTTTGAATTTTTTTATTTTTTGCTGGTTTTTGTCCCGTCTCTTTTTGCACTTCCTGAGGTCTCATCCAGGAGTGCGTTGTTTCTGCTGGTGAGTC
Source organism: Triturus cristatus (assembly GCF_964204655.1). Taxonomy (NCBI): domain Eukaryota; kingdom Metazoa; phylum Chordata; class Amphibia; order Caudata; family Salamandridae; genus Triturus; species Triturus cristatus. The sequence continues at coordinate 900,096,222 of NC_140589.1, read as the reverse complement.
ACTTTCCTGTGGGAGGCTGACTTCCCCACTGGCCGTTACCCCTTCCTCGGCTGCGCCCTCAAAAGGATTGTCCTCGGGGCTGGTACTGCCAGTTTTGCTGCTGCTGTCCTTGCTGCTGTCCCTGGTTACCTCCTTGATAACTTTTCTGGGTGGTTCGGTGTGTTGCCCCAGGCTGATGATTTCCTCTGCTTGTCGGTCTCCTGGAAGGTGTTCCTCTTCTCATACCTCGGAACTGCAGCGCCCCCATAGATCTCACTGTTTCGTTATCTTTCTTCAGCTGGTTCAGCTTTTCATCAACTGGTGCTCCAAACAGTTGTTCCCCGTTGAAGGGTGTATTGAGGATGTTGTTTTGGACCTCATTCTTGAAACCAGAAATTTTTAACCAGGCATGTCTCCTTTCTGTGATCCCCGGCATCATCTGCCTGCTCGATGTCTCTGCTGCATCCAGGGCTGACTTTAAACATGTATTAGCCATGGTTCTTCCCCTCTTCTACCAGGTGGCTTGCTCTTCTCTGGTATTGTTCTGGTACATGCTTGAGCAGTTCTCCCACTTCTTCCCAGTGCTGGTGTGCGTGTCTGTTGATGAGCGCATTGGAGTTGGCGATGCGCCATTGTATGGCTGCACTTCTTTCCATCTTCCTACCTATCATGTCCATCCTCTTGCTTTCTTTGTCTGGTGGAGGGCCAGAGTTTGTGGGTTATAGTTGCTCTTTTCCGAGCTGTGGATGTAATGATGGAGTCGGCTGGTACTGACCCTCTGATGTACATAGGGGCCTTCGAAGAATATTTATATTTCTTCTCTGCTCGTGGAGTCACAGCTCTACACATGGCAGGCTCTTTGAACGCCTCCTTTCCCTGGTCCAGCACACTTGGGAGCATGGGCAGGAACTGGCATCTAGACTGTGAAGGCAGCAAGGTCTCCAAGAGGAAGCAAGACTGGGGTTTCTCTTCCGCTAGCTGCACCCCATACGTCTCAGCCGCCCTTTTGATGACTTGATTGTAGATCCCTATGTCGTCCAGCGGCGAAGGCCTCGACGGATACGAGTCTACGCCCTCTTCCGGTGATTCAGCGTCGAGATCTTCCCACGGCAAGTCTTGAGCCTCCGAAGAAGTCGACTCTTGGTAAGTCTCATCTTCTTCCCCTTCGCCTGTCCCGTAGTACAGGTCCTCTTCCTGTTCCTCTCCAGGTTCAGGTGTATTCCGCGCTTCGAATTCCTCGACGCACTTTCCTGTTTCGGGTGTAGTCTTCGACGATATGCTGTAGGATTTTAGCTTTTCGTCGAAATCTTTCTTGCGTTGCAAGATGTTAGCCATTTCGGCCTCGAGCCTCTTACTTTTCTTCTCCATCTCTGCCGAGTGATCGGCTTCGAAGGCCTCGACCTTCCTCTTCGCGGTTGTCGACGTCGAAGTCGAAACCAGTCTCGGGCCTTCGCCTTTCGACGTCGAGGTCTCTTTTTCGTGGCTGCTCTTCGGCGCCTTTCCCTTGTCTTGGGATTTCCCAGTCTGGTGGTCCTTCTCAGAGGATCCGATGGACTGTTTGTCCCTGGATGCAGTAGTCGATGTCGAGACCCTAAATGGCTCTGCTCCTTCCGAGGACTTTGGCTCGCCTTTGCGAGTATCAGTGGAGGGTTTAGTGTTCGACGACTCTTACGTCCTTCGATGTTTTCTTTTTGACCTCGGCGACCACAACGTCTTCTGGTCCTTCTGCTACATTGTCTACCTCTCCGCTGGAGAGTCCCAAGTCTTGTAGCGATGGGGGCATCCCCTGCCCCTGCATGTTGTAGTTTGCTCTTCTCTGTCTCTCCCTTACTCCGAGAGTCTTCGGGGTGAACGCTGCACAGGCGTTGCAGTCCTCGCTTCGATGGTCGAGCGGCAGGCAGAGATTGCAAACCGGATGTTGGTCCTTCTGCGCATACTTGTGGTGGCAGTTTGCGCAGAATTTGAATGGAGTCTTGTCCATCACCGCGCCCAGGGAGCCCCCTGTATGCGCATTCTCCTTCGAAAAACGTTGAATTCTTCCAAGTTCTCTGAACTGTAGTCTAGTTTCATCTTACTTGGTCTCCGGTGTCTTCTCCAGTGATCTATTCCGATCTTTCGTCGATTATTCTCTCCAAAGTTCTTGGAGCTCCTTCCTGTTGATCCAGACCCAACGGTGGAAAAAAGAATCTGAAGATGGCGACCAAAGGTGGGAGCTTCCAGAGGAAGCGCGTCGATGTCACGAAGGACACCAAATGGTGGTATGTCGACGCCCACCCGGGCCACGAAATAAATAAATAAAAAGAGTTCAAATTAATTCCGGACCTAACCACTAGATGGCGGAATAATGCACAGCATAGTGAATCCAGAAAGATTCACGCTGCAAAACTGGTCTGTGATCCCTCTGGTGCACAGGACTAGGGCTGAGATGCGCACCTTTAGTCAGGTCTATGACAGACCATCATTTAGGAGATGGGTGAGGTACTTCACCACTATGATCTCTTGAGCCCATTCTACCTTGACTCGTTGTGTCTTGCACCATTGTGTGAATCTGCTCCACTTTGCTGAGTAGCAACTTCTTGTGCTGCCCCTTCCCTGGACAAGTACTTCCATAGTTGTGTATGACAGATTCAAGTGTCCAAATTCTACGTCCTCAGGAACCATGCTGCTAGGATGAAGGTTGCTCGTTTTGGGAGATATGCTTGTCCCCCTCTTCAATGATATTAAGACTTGGTGCAGAAAGAGCTTTATTATTCTGCCTAGGGCCATTTCCATTAGATCTGAGACTCAAGTCTGTCTGGCCCACTACGGGACAATCAGTATTAGAGTCATAGCTGCTTGCTTGCATCTGTTTAGCACTATTGGTATTAGCGGCAGGTTTGGAAAAGCGTACTCAAATCTCCCTGACCAGTCTACCGAAACGGCATTCCCCTCTGACCCCTTTAGCTGGATAGGAAGCTTTTGCATTTTGTGTTCTCTGTTGTTGTGAAGAGCTCTATGTGTGGTGATGCACACCTTTGGAAAATGTTGTCCACCAATTGTTATTTGAGTTACCATTCGTGGGAGGAGTCCTCTTGTCTGTTTCTGTGTTCTGCACACCTGGCAGGTGGATGGCTAAAAGAGTTTATCTCCTCTGGGTGCCTATCTCCAAATGGTCTGTGCTAGCTGGGACAGTGGATGAGACCTCATTCCCCCCCGGTTTGTTTAGGTAGAATATAGTGGTAGTGTTGTTCATCTGTATTTAGATCACTACTACAGAAAGTTTATGTACCATAACACTGATTATGTGGCAGACAGGCTAACATTGTGGACAGTTCACTATACGATCCTAAGTATATGGGATAACATGTTCCTTGTAGGATGAAGTTTATGATAGGCTTATGGAGATTTTTATCCCTGATGAAGTCCTCTTAATGGGACAAAACGCTTTGGCTAGGCTGGAAACATAAATGAAGAATACATTTTTTGAGGACTCAACATTTTGGCTCCTGTGTATTAATGGACTGAATAAAGCATTATTCATCTTGACGGACTGATTTGCGCTATTTTGATAAAAAGGATAATGAATTACTATTTCTACATGTGACACTTGCAGCTCTCCCTATGTTTAGAAATGTCTGCGATTGTGCCATGGCATAGTGTGCCCACCTTTATTATCGCCTTGCCATTAGCGTCTTGAGCTGGAACTCCCTGCACGACGTACAGCACTCTGAGTCGTGGGTTTTCGGAAGACATAGGCCCCAATTTATATTTCGGTGGGCGGGTTACTCCATCATAATGGTGATGGATATACCATCCACTGAAATATAAATCCCATAGGATATTATGAGATTTATATTTCGGTGGACGGGATATCTATCACCGATGTGACGGAGTAACCCCCCACCAAAATCTAAATCAGGTCCAACGTTTGGAGACCTTGTGTGTGTCCTTCGGGGCTTATTTATGGTCGAACTGTGGGAATAACCTTAAAGGGGGAAGCTCTAACCCCTACCTTCATTCTCTCATCCCCATTGTCAATGATGATTGACGTTTGTGTTCTATCTGTAAAAAACAGTGCTTTCTTTCCCTCGATTCTGTTGCATTTGATGATGTTCATTTTTTAAAATGTTTCGCTGCCACAATTCAGTGAAAATATGTAGTCTCCTTTGAAAATCTTTCAGACACAATGGCGAAAAAAAGATTCCAAAGATGGCAACCAAACAAACAGGCTTCCAGGGTGGGTGTCTGGCGTCACAGGAAGGACCTAGAGCACGAAATGGTCAGCGTCATCCAGCAGTTTAAAAAACAATGAAGACAGAAGAATTCTCAACCCAACCACTAGAGGGCGGAATTATGCACAACATGTGAATACAGTAAAGATTCACTCTGCAAAATTCCACTTCTGAACTGCTTCCGATATGGGATTTCTGAGTCTACGCTCAAGGATTTCCATCATAATGAGATTAACTTTTTTTTTTACCCCACCGGTTTCACCTATGGAGGTTTATAGTGTGCATTGGAGCTGAATTCATAAAACCCACAAGTCTGAAACTAGCATGGTCAGCAGACATTTGGGACTGGGTCACTTAGGGATGATAGATGACCCAGATTAATAAATTATAAATCATACACAACTTGGAAATGTTGAAATGGATGCAGAGGGTTAAAAAACTGTGAAACTGTTGGAGGACTCGGACTCCCATCCCTCAATCCCATTTAGGCTCCAGCTGCCAGTTCAGACTGGTGTAGATTGCCAGTTAGCAGGAGACCAAAGAAACTTACACTGTGCCATTAGTGGCTCAGAACTCAACACCCAAGTAATTCTGGAACAGTGTGATGGAGACTCACCCAAACACACTAAGTGTATCGCCATGGTGCCATTTAGATAGAGGTCAGTGAGAGGAACAGCCACATAAGGGTGATGGTTCAGGGTCGAGGGAGAAGTGACATGATTCGCTATTTTAAACCCTACTCTATTGGATAAGCAGAGAAAATCTGGGGCATTGACAAAGTAACACATTTGGGACTAGCATGGCATTTAAGTACATAATTGACGCCAAGATCGAATGTGTTTATTTTTTTAAAGAAAAGGAATCTTTGAAGCGTACTACTACACCAAAGACCCTTTATAATAAAAACACAAAAAAGACACTGTAGTTTTTGGTTTCCATTATCAAAACTGCTCGCTTTGCAGTCAATTGGCTTGCTTTTCGCTGACAGAACAGAACTGGATGTTAATGTCTACAATGGTAAAATTGGAAGCTTTTCTAAACAAGCATTTACAATGCAATGGTCTCGGCAATATTATAGGTAGAGCTATTGGTATTGCTCATTATTTTTTTATTATTTTGTATCCCTAAATAAATGGCATTGTCATTTCTATTGGCATTAGATTTTTTTTTTGCATATGTGATACCTATTGCATTAGCAGAGAGAGAGTGAGGTAGTGAGATAGAGAGAGAGAGTGAGGTATTGAAATAGAGAGTGAGGTAGTGAGAGAGAGTGAGGTAGATAGAGAGTGAGGTGGAGAGGGATGTTGTGTGGTAGTGATATATAAGCATAGAGTGATGTTGTGATGTAGTGAGATAGAGAGAGGTAGTGAAAGAGAGAGTGAAAGTGAGTTAGTGAGATAGAAAGAGTGAGGTAGTGAGATAGAGAGTGATTGAGGTAGTGAGTGAGAGAGAGTGAAGTTGTGAGCTAGAGAGTGAGGTAGTGATGTTTTGAGAGAGAGAAGTTGTGAGATAGTGAGATAGAGTGGTAACTGGAAAACGGACCGATCCATGACGGAACACAACAGGTGTAAGGGAGACTCAAAGCGCACGACTTTCAATGGCCGTTAATCAGCAATAAACCAATGGCCGAGAAAGGTGGGGAATCGTGAACGCTGGTCATAAACTGAACCATTCATCCATTACGCATTATGCCGACAATACAAACAAGAAGGTCAAATGCAATCATTTAGATTCCAGGGTGGGACACACTGCTGGGAGGGCTGTGAAACAAAGTCAGTGCGACAGTGCATCCATTAGCATGTCTAAATTAGGCTCGACCTAAAAATGTAAATGACACAATAAGAGACCAATGGATGAAAAAGGCTGACTGAAAGCATCTACGATTATATTATTCATAGAATTTTAGTTAAATATAAAGGTCATGTCTAATCCTATATATAAAAGATAGACAGGGCTTTGACAGGACTCTTAAACCAATATACTTAAAAAAACAGACTTTGCAACGGGACCACATACACTCACTATGTATCAATATGTCTGGCTGAACGAAGCAGCCTAAAAATGAAGGTGCATTCTGGGATAAATTGTGCAAATGAGGCAGTCACATTTCCCTCCCTGGCATTGTATGCTCCACCGCTGGGTCCTGTTATACCTGGCCGAAGAATCAGGCTGGTGGCACAGCTGGTAGAGCTCAGTCCTATGTGGCACGTGAAACAGAGAGGAGCGTTGTTAGACTGGAGACACACTGGGGGCAACGGCGTATTTCCTCGGAAGTGAAAAGTTCCAATAATTGCCGAGTGGTCACCGCTTAAACCACAGAGCAACATCCTCCGATGGCGAGGTAGTAAGCGCTATGCAAATGTTATAGTACGAATCCACACAATACATTAGTGCCTTAACCATCCCGCATTCAGCAAAACCACACGTAAGATGGCCTCTGCTCTACAGTCGCACTCCACATCACACATGCGTGTTCTAAACTGTTCTTAAAGTTTACATTTTGGCAGTCCTACCAATGCATTCATTTTGCCGTTTATATTTGGATTCCCTTACCTACTAAGAAACTGTTTACAAAGCACGAACGTGACACCTCCCACTGGCATAGCATTTGGGTCTGACTGCAGCGACTTTCATCAAGGAGCGAGGTGAGCCAATCGGAATGCCTGCTTACATTGACTGATACGATAAGGGAGGCTCTATAGGAGGCAGGAGGGGCAAAAATTTGGCGGATGGAAGCTTCTAAACTTTTTCGGATTCGGGGGCGTTCCTGCTGTTCGAAAAAGGGCGTGGCTAAAAAGTGGAAAGAACAGCACGGAACACGCCCCCGAATCTGAAAAAGACGGAGCCCATTTGGAGGGACGGCTCTCTCCTCCAATGGCTGGTCTCCGTTTAGGAAGCCAGCCAATGGAGGAGAAGCAAAAAGAGAGGCGGGCTAAATAGCCACTCGAGGAAACATTAAATCTCCGACTTCCGGTTCTGCCTTAGGCAGACCGGACGGTCCTCGACCTAAAAATAAATCCAGATGCCCTGCTGCTGAATAATACCTCCGGTTTGTTCAAGATTAGACAAGATGGGACAATCAACGGTGACAGCTTTAGGAGAAAGGACATAACTGTGATTGTGGTAGCTAAAACAATGCAAAGCATGTGCACTGCATTAGAGGCTACAGTTATTTATTTTAATTGGCAACTAGAACAATTCAAAGAGCAGGCAAGTTTGCTACAGACTTTAGCCTCTTTCATAGCTGTAAGAGGCACCTCACCGCTGCCCTCACCTGCACTCCACCCCCAATTTTGACAGACACCAACACAGCAGCAAGTAACCTTCACTAATGGATCGCCAAGTGGGCTAACACTCTCGCCACCCTCCAACACCATGAGGCGACGCAACAAAGAAGCCAACTGGTTCACCATGACTCTCCAAGAATCCAAGTGCTGCTGCCAACGATGGGAAAAGACAAAGAAAAAGCAATACCCCAGAAGCACGCTCCGCCTACAAAACAGCTATCACAGCACACCACCAACTCATCAAATCCACAAAAAAGAACTTACTCCAAGACATAATCCTCTCTAACGCCAACAGCTCCAAGGAGCTCTTTGCCATCATACAGCAATTTACTAAACACAACAGCGAAACAACAGATGTCCCTGGCTGCCAAGACCTCTGCAACAGACTCAGCTCCTTCTTTCACCTTAAGATCAAGAAGCTCTATGACAACTTCAAGGACCAAGACCCCTGCACTACAGCAACACACGACGCCACCCAACAGACCCTTCTCACCTGGACTCCTCTCAAAACCGAAGACACTCTAAATACCATGAAGAGCATCCACTCCAGAGCACCTTCTGACCCCTGCCCGCCATATATCTTCCACAGGGCCACCACTGCCATCGCACCCGAGCTACGTCAAACTATCAACTGCTCCCTCGATACAGCCACATTCCCCGACAACTGGAAGCATGCCAAAGTCAACACTCTCCTTAAGAAGCCCTCCGCAGATCCGACGGACCTCAAGAACTTCAGGCCTATCTCTCTGCTTCCATTTGCAGCCAAAATCATCGAAAAGGCAGTCAACACCCAGCTATCACACTTCATAGAAACCAACAACATCCTAGATAGCAACAAAAAACTCCTCTGCAAACTCCAGACCATCCGGAACGCCGGACTAATCCTCGATATCCCATGGCACAACACCATCACCCAACACCTCAGCGACCTCCACTGGCTCCCCGTCGAAAGAATAATAACTTTAAAGCTGCTCATGCACGCCTATACACACAACGCCGGACCACAATACCTCAATGACCAAATCTCCTTCCACGCCCCCAAGAGAAACCTCTGCTCAGCCAACCTCTCCCTAGTCACCATCCCACGCTTCTACACGACCAGATAAGGTGGAAGATCCTTCTCCTACCTCGCTGCCAAGACCTGGAACGAACTTCCTCTTCACCTCCGAAGGAGCCCGACACTGCACCAATTCAGGAGGGACCTCAAGACCTGGCTCTTCAAATGACACTAACGGAGATGCCCACACCCACTCTCTGTGCTTTGAGACCCTTACAGGTGAGTAGTATGCTTTACAAATCCCTGATTGATTGACAATAAACACCAAGCTTTGCAGATTAAGCAGTAACAATCGAACCCACAGGCATGTGCAAAATTATCACCACTATTGACGAAACTGAGCTCTCTCCAAGACCGGCTGCAAAAGGTCATTGATGACTTTAAGGGGGAAGGGTTGTGCTGGAAGGCAGTGCTGCTCAGCTAGGCCAGGGGGTACTCATCCATTCTGCAAGCAACCCATTAATGGTATACGATGGGAATCTATCAAATTTGTCTATACGAGTTATCACTGCAGCTGTGAATACAGATAATATACTTGCGATGCTATTCCTCCGGTAAAAGATGCTTGTGCTAGCCAATCAACCTATTTTCAATGTGTGCTGTTCAGAATGCATCGAAAAGGGTTAATACAGACAAGAGGTGAGATCTTTAGTAAGCTCTAAAAATAGGAGCAGCACTATTTTTCATAAAAGCTGTCCACTTTTTTTGGAACATGTCAAGCCTGACAAAACAAATTATTTTGATAAGGCTTCTTCCAAGACTGTTACTGTCACATACGTCGTACCTCAAGCATTCCAGGAAAATGGAGCGCCGAGTGCAAACGCCAGACAGACCGAACTAGTGGGCACTACGGTGTTTCTCAGTTCCGAAATTAAGAATCCTCCATTTCATGCCACCAGGATAATTTTTCCATAAAGACTTAGAGACAATCTATTTGCATTGTAAACAGAAATGGCACTGAGTGATTTAAAAATATATTTCACCTGTTTCGGTGTCCCAGAGTTTTAGGTATCGGTCATATGCAGCACTAAGGAATTGTGTCCCAGCATTGTTGAAACAGATGTCTCGAACAGCTTTGTTATGCCCTATAAGACAAAAAATTCACACTTTATCAATAGATAGCATACATTTATCCAACAAGCCTCATTGGTACATCATAGCACCTTATTAAACAGCTCTTCAAAAGCAGTACAGCACATATCCATGGAGCAACTGCTATTGGAAATGTTATGAGTATTGGTGTAATAATGAAAGAGAACAAGCTTGGAAGTAAAGGATAATTAATTGTAAATGCATCCCAAAACAAGCTCAAAACTCTTCATCCACGCCTACTGATACTGCCTTGGCTATCAGTACTGTTTGATACCATTACTACCCAAGACTTACGCACTTCACGTAGTCATTTAAACCCTGCTGCATTGTTGTTCTCCACTCCTGATTTGAAATAGTCTCTCTGACTTTCACGGATGGCTTTGTATTGACAGTTACACGATTGGTACGGAAAGTGGAATATGGAATGCCCATTTGTAACTGTGCCTATATTTGATTTGCCTGGAGGCCTGTGAAGACAGCATCTGGCCAGCTCATTTCATGAAAACACTCTGGGTTGCAAGTTTAAACCACAGCAGTTAAGTACTAAGTGTGTGAACAGCAGAGCCCCTCACTGTGAGAAACTGGGCAGCTCAGTAATCATCCGATTGCTTGTAAAAGCAGAGTAAGAAGCACCACTTACAATTATAAGTGAACCAGACAGGCTTTATGGTTAACTGGGGGCCCAGAAGGGGCAAGTAAAAAATATAAGAAAGCAGATTAGGAAAAGCTGGAAAAGGAGACAATTATTCTCAAGTGTAGACTTCATAGCAGCACTTCATATCCAAGTTTTCTACAGTATACATTTCTGCAGTCAGGCATGAAAAAAAACAAGTAGTATATCGCACACACTGGACCAGTCATAAATGCGGTAATAAAATGGTCTTCTAGAACTGGAGACTTTGACTTGAAATGCTTTCATTTTGTCTTTGTTCTATTCTAAATACTTAGATGCTATATTTATAGAGTGCATACTTTACTTTATGCTTTAGGTTTTTAGCTGGGATTTATGTGTGCTGCATATTTCGGAGATACCCAAGATTGGGATTACAACTGTTAGTCTTGTTTACAATTGCATGGACATGTAAAAATGTTTACCTATAAATGTTCTTAAACATCTTCGTTCTTCATACATTTCCCAGATCTGTGAAAGTAAAAAAATAATTCACATTTCAATAAGTCTTCGCAACACCAAAACGAACACATATTGCTTCAATTCGAACTATCCTACAGTTTAAGTGACAATACTAGCTAACTATTGCATACTATCCAAAAACAATCAACTAATTAAGTTACACAGGGCCATGAATTCTTCACTCCAGAACACTTCACAATAACCTCTCTCAATGTAATCAATTAACTTAGTCCAGGACTATAAAAAAACAATTACGCTTCCATCAGCACCACAGAACCTTAAACTACACTTGCAAACAGGTTTAGCCCAGAATAGACTTTTTATAAGGAGGTTGATCTAGACAATGGGGTGAAAGTATTTCACTAAAACAAGCAGTACCCTGTGCTACCAGATCAACCCACTCTGCACTCTAGACCATGGGTACTCATAAACTTTCTCTGGGGGCCAAATTTACAGTGTGGTTTGTGGCCGAGGGCCGCACTGGTGGGGGCGGGGTCAGTGGGGGAGGGGGGCGGGGCTAGAGCCACAAAAAAACTGTGACCACGAGGTTGAACACAGGTCCCTGCAGCAGACGCCTATGTCCACTGAGCCTCCAGACACGATATAGAATATATATATATATATATATATATATATATATATATATATATATATACACACACACACACACATACACACACATATATTCTCTCTCTCTCTTTCCCTTCCTCTCTCTCTCTCTTTCCCTCCCTCGGTCACCCTCTCTCTCTCTCTCTCTCTCTCTCTCTCTCTCCCTCCCACCGTCCCGTCCCTCCCCCTCCCTCTCTCTCTCCCCCTCCCTTTCCCTCCCTCTGTCACCCTCTCTCTCTCTCTCTCTCTCTCTCCCTTTCCCTCCCTCTGTCACCCTCTCTCCCTCTGTCTCACTTTGGCTCCCTCCCTCTGTCTCCCTCCGTCTCCCCCCTTTTGGCTCCCTCCCTCTGTCTCCCTCTCCCTCCGTCTCCCTCCCTTTTGGCTCCCTCCCTCTGTCTCCCCTCTGTCTCCCTGTACTCCCTCCTTTTCCGTCCCTCCCTCTCCCTCTGTCTCCATCCCTCTAGCTCCCTTTTTTTTCCTCCGTCCTTTTCCCTCCCTCCCTCCCTCTCCCTCTGTCTCCCTCCCTATGTCATCTTCTGTCATCTCACCCTGCGTGTGTGCCAGCCGGCTGAGGCAGCTTCCAGGGCACACCAACAGCCGCACCCGAGCACTTCACAGGTCTTTAAAAGACTATTTGCAAGTCAATTGTTGTATTTCACCTTTTCTTAGGCCCCGCAGCTCCACTCTGACTATCCCTGGAACCACCCAGCCCCCACAGAACAGTCAGAGTCACGCTGGTGCAACCGCAAGCGTTTAGGAACACTCATTGTTTGTATTTTTTTTTAACCACGGGTACGATGTCTGCAAGGTCCGCGGGCCGCCAAGGAAGGCATGCCAGGCCGCAGGCGGGCCGCAGGCCGTACTATGAGTACCCGTGCTCTAGACTGTTCATTGATCAACACTGGCTGAATTACCACATTTTATGGTTTAACGCCAAAAAAGAAAACGACAATGCAAGCAACACTATATGGAAAATACTATAAATGTTCCTTTCATCAAACTCCAGTATTTGGACAAGGAATTTACTAACAAATAAATATACCCATCTTGAAAAGGAGAATGGGGTATCTGCATATGTTTCTGCAAGCCACAAAGGCCATCCATCCTTGTGGCAGGACTCCAAAAAGAAAAAGTAAGCAGTGCCATAGGGGTGGGATTTAAGGAAAAGCAAGGGAGAAGAGCAGTAAATGACAGATGGAAACTGGGGACAACCACAAAGCAGGAGTAAGTTTGGTGGGATCTACAACGCCCTTCTTTTAACTTTCAATGTATAAAGGTGTATCATAAAGTATTTAACTTGCATCTATATATTTGTATGTCAAAAAAAGAACTGATTATGTATTCTTTTCTTTGCAGTTTCTCTTCTTCTAGAATTGTATGAATATATTGACTATTGAGAAGTTGCTCCCCTTTTTGTAAGATTTATTTATGAGGAGGTCAGAACGGATACTTGCCATTAAAAGCGTGGAGCAGGGCTGAGTAAGCGATTTAACCTCCAAAATGAGAAGCATCTAACTAAACAAAACCCTAGCAAAAGCAAATCTGATCCTTCTACCACAGACAGACAGCGTTTCTCTGGAGAAACCACTGACTAAGCAAGGGGTGAAGGGAACAATAGGTGATCAGAAAGCTCGAAAGACTTCAATCCTTGATGTTATCCCTTTAACGTTTTCTCACACCTATGCAAATATTTCCTAAACTACTGTTGGTATAGAAGAATATGAAACAAGGATATTATCAGATTCACTCAGAGAAGCAATCATGCATGTTATTGTATGACCCTATAAATTAATCCTCTCCTGTGTACATCTTATGGGCCACAGCACATGATGAATGTGGACAGTAGAATACTGGGAACTAGTATTAAAAAACACAGAAAGCAAGGTCGATTTATACAGAAAGTGGTTGTATTCCTTGATAGAAAAAAATAGCAGCAACCTCAAATAACATTGTGGAGCAAATGCAAACGAGACACGATTGCTTGGAGGTGGCATCACTACTTGCTGAAAAAGCCTGTGACTATTGGTGGGGATTCAATATTTCAAACAATAAAAAGAAACTTTGGACCCAAAGATATACTCTTCTACTCTACACTTACTAAAATAGTATTACAATATCATGAAAGACTGGATGTGAGGATGAGAACTCATATGTGGGCAGTTATGTATGCAAACATAACAGATTCAAGAAACGCAGAAAATCTTATTTCTCCAAGACTGCCTATTTGAAATCAGAATTATGTATGGAAAACTGGTCAATGGTATTTTTTGTTTTTTAAAAGTGAGCCAAACCTACAGCTTTTATTATCCTTTGCAAACCAGGGACCTTCACAGATCAACATGTTTCTGCTCAAGGGCAGGGTGTACATGCTTAAGCTACTCAACAAATCAAAAATGAGCCATGGGGTCATTTGGACCCAATGCTCTATGGAGTCAGGAAATCCCTTCTTCCTTATGACACAGGTGTTTTAGGGTCAATAAGAAGAGGCAAGTAACTTGATCTGTGACTGGAGGTTACCACTTGTTTGTGTAATCAAGATAAAAACTGATTTACCGATGTATGTTTAATAAAAAGATTTATTTTAAAAAAACCTGATTTGTTTTGGTTAACATCTCTTCTGTTCTCAAATGCACCTAAACTGGAGATGCAGATGCAAACCTCCCTCCTCCTCTGAAAGGGACATCGAAGTAAGGGAGTAGAAAGGTAATTGTTAGAAAATATAATAACTTAAGGGTGGGCAAAAGTAAAAACTAATTCCAGATTGTGTTTCAGAATGTCTAGTAGAGCTGTTGGGGTCATATTGCCAACCGAAATCATCGCAGGTGAAAGTGGATAGTTGCTGAATACGAAAAGTTACTTACTGATTATTGTATTTTAGGGGTTTCTGTAGTGTGAGCTACTTCTGATCAGTGAAAATCATAGTGAGCTACTGAAGGCTAAGCAATTTGTGCATCGTTACCAGATACCCCATTTCCAGCTTCACGGACTTTAAGCCTAATGTTCATACAGCCAGATACTATGGTTTGAACAAAATACTTTGACCAGAAGCACTATGACAGGGCTGCCATGTGTCAGTGAGAGCGTGGACTTTGGGGATACATGAACATGTGTGCGTATGCATGGATGTGTGTGAGAAAGTGGCTCTGTATATACTGTTCCCTAATAGGTACAGGGTGTACAGAGTCCACAGTCCCCCAGAGGCTGATAGAGGTCAAAGTTAGGTATGACCTTACTCTCAAAAGTGGTAGCTTGGTCGAGCAGTAAGGCAGTACCAGAGGACAGTGTAAAGCATTTATTGTACACACTCAGTCAGCAAATGGTTTCACACACTCAATAACTGAACTCTAGGCCAATGGTTTATATATATAAAATATATGCTTGTTTTATTTATAGAACCACAAAGGGAGTAAAAATATACTTTCTCAGAATGAGAGGTTGAATATAAATACTTTTGTCTTAGGCAATAAATTTGTGTAAACAGTCACAGTTGGTTGCAATAAACAATCCTATTTCCTAAACATAACAATGCATTGAGCTCAATGGTAAATTCAGGTTATTTGTAATAAATTACTTTTCAGATTACTTTTGGAATTCCAGGTCTGGCTCCTAGAACCAGCCTGGGGTCAGTATTCAGAATCAAGTGATGAAAGTCGACTTAATAACTGTAATGATTTTTAAATAATATTTAGCTATTTCAAAAGTTAGCACTTAGAAAATATTTCAAAGAAAACAATCAATGGATCTCTATGGCAAGAAATTCAAATTGCAGGTAGAGTACTTTATCGTTACTTTAGTAATCCAGGACTGGGTGCCTAGACCCAGGACTGGGGTCCTTATCAAAAGCAGGTAAGTAATTTCGTTTGCAGAAATGGTACGATTTTAAAAGAATATTTCAAATTTGCAAAAGTAGACACTTAGAAGAAATTTCACAGAAAAGCAGACAATGGTTTCCTATGGGAGAAAAATGAGTTAGAGGTAAGTATAGTTGTGAACACTTTTCAGAGTCAGGGCTGGGCACCAAGATCCAGCACTGGGAGCTCACCTAGGAGCAGGTGAGTAAATTCGTTTTTGTCACTTGGCTGATTTTTGGTGAATTTTTGCAGTTTTGAAAAGTTCACACTTAGAAGATTTTTGAAGAAAAAGTCAGTCAATGTTACCCTATGAGGAAAACGAAGTTAGCGGTTTAAGGGTAAGTACTCGACTGGTAGAGTAGAAATTCCGGGCATGGACTCAGGGGTCCCCCAGTGTGAGGTAGGTACAGTTGGTTCACCCTCAGCGGTTTCAGGACGGCCGGGTGCAGAGAGAGTTAGGCCCAATGCTATCCTATGAGGGATAGGGGGGCCTTGGTTGGTGGCTGCTGTCTGGCAAGCCACGCGGCTGTGGGAGCTGGGCTCCTGGTCACTTACTCAGGGCAAGTGGGGAAGTAGGTTAGTGTAGAGAGGGCACTGCCAAGGCCACTCGGGCGGCTGGGTGCAGGGTGCTTTTGAGCCTTCGGGCGCTCAATGGAAATCAATGGGAATGTTCCGGTTTGGAAAAAGGCTGCAGGCTCGGGGACGAGGATGCTTCAGGTGCCACCACCACTTCGTGAGGTAAGTTGGGTAGTTGTAGGTTAGGTGGGTACCCCGGGATTGGGCACAGGGGGCCGCAGGGCGCCGGGTGCAGGGGTGCCTTTTGATGTCGGAAATCTTACCCTCTGGTTGATCGCGGTTGGGGTGGCACTCTGTTCTGAGGCTGCAGGCTTCTTCCGGAATGTCGAGGGGGGTCCTTGGGTGCCGGACTCGGGGTCACAGTCGCCGTGGGGTCGTCCTCAGGGTCTTTGTCCACTCCGGCACTGGCCAGGCTTGGCTGGTGCAGAGTGTGTTGGGTCCGCGGTTCCGGGCTGCTGCCCAGGGTTAAAAAATAGGTTTCTTGAGTAGAGCCTCTACTCATGGGAGACCCAGGGGCTTCGAGCCAACAGGTAGCCAGGTCCTCCGGGGTTGGTGAGGTTGCTGGCCACGAGAGATGCCGCGCTGGTGCAGGTTCGAGAGTCGACAGGCCGGTAGGGCTGGGGCCAAAGCAGTTGGTGTCTTCTTCTCTTTTTAGCAGCTGCAGGGCAGGTCCTTGTTCTTCTTGCTCTTCTTGTAGTTTTTTTATCTGGAATCTCTCGAAGGAAGGTTCAGGGTGCCCCTAAATACTAGATTTAGGGGCGTTACAGGTAGGTGAAGGCCAGGGACCAATGGGTCCTTGTCCTGGGGTGGGTACACCCCCTATCCTGCCTCTCTCCTGTGGGAGGTGGGCAGTAGCCTAATCCTGATAGGGTAGGGCCCCCCATCCTCAAGATGGCGATAGCCCGGAGATGTGCTTCACCTCGCCTCCCCCACCTGAGGGGTGGGGTGGGCAGGCTGGCACATTCCCTGTCCTTGTATGGGGTTTCCGGCCAAGCTTCCCTCCAGAGTGGGGGGTTGCAGAGGCCTGGGGAATCTCCAAGAGGCGGCATGCCTTTGAAGCTTCCCTTGGCTCATCCTGGGGGAGGAGATTTATCACCTCACCCAGGACGTGCATTGTTGCAGGCCCGGGAGAGCAGGGGCTCTCCCACCCAGGGGTCCAGCAACGTGTCTGCTGTGTGGCAGCCTGGGCAGCCTCAGAGCAGACGTGGATTGCAGGTTAGCTGTAAGGGGGCATCTCTAAGATGCCCTCTGGGGTGCTTAGTACATTAAATCCCACACTGGCATCAGTGCGGGTTTAATGTGCTGAGAAGTTTGAGACCAAACTCCCCAGTCTTCAGGGTTGCCATTATGGTGCTGTGGAGCTCGTGTTTGACGAGCTCTCAGCACCATGTACTTGTAATCTGGCAGCACTGTACTTACAGTGCCCAGGAATGGACCTGGGTACTGTAGGGGCACAGGGCTCTTGCTCCTGTGCCCACACCATAGGCATAAGGCACCCAGCCAGAGGGGTGGCTGACATATGCCTTGGCAGTGTAGGTGATGGGCATGGCACACAGAGATGTGTGCCATGTCGACTCTTTGTTTTGTCCTGTGCCCAGACACTCAGCCTGCAAAGGCAGTGTGTGTGTGTAAGGGTACAGGGCCTCTAAGGGTGGCACAATGAGTGCTGCAGCCCTTAGAGGCCTTCCCTGGTCACAAGGCCCTGGGTACCTAGGGTACCATTTACTAGGGGCTGACATGTGGCCAGGGTTTGTCAATTTGAAGTTTGTATTTTAGGGAAGGAACACAGGCCCTGGGCACCTGATTGGCAGGAGCCCAGGGCACAACAAGGAAAAGTGCATCAGCTATTAGGCAAAAAAAAGGGGGGGTTACTGCAACAGAAACCCACTTTCTCACAATGTGTGTGTATGGGTAACTGAGAGCCTGTGTCCTATGTACTTGTGCTTTTCAGTTATAAATATGGCACTGTGTCCAGCCAGTGGAAACAAGATGCCTACTGTGTGTAAAGGCAAAACTTTGAAATTAAAGAAAATCAAACTGAGGAGTAACTTTGTTTATTTTGATTTCATAAAAATCATCATTTAAATTTTCTTCCATTTCTAAGTGTCACATTTACAAACACCAGGCATCCTGTACCCAGTGGCCTGTAGACACGGTGCCATATTTAGAACAGCAAAATAAAGCCATCTGTTTAAATTGGAGGAATTTAAAGTGAAGAAACATGTTTCATAAAATATTAAGATGTAATTGGCTTAACTGAAGGTGGAGAAAGTCATTAAGACTTAGAGCTCGATTACGATGTCAGTCGGAGTTGACTCCGACCGTCACCGTCTCCGAAACGACAGACCTCCGGTCGGCAGTCCTGACACCACAATTACAATGCGACCGCACATGGTGAGGTCGCATACTCCCATTTCTCTATGGGATTGTGTGCTGTGGCCATAAACCAGCCGTAGCACAGGCTCCCATAGAGAAATGGGAGATTCTGTTAATCCCTGCATCGCATGGCAGGCACCTTGAGGATGAACAGGGGGGCACCCTCGGCCACCAACCCGAGGCTGCAGTGAGAATGGGGCCCTGCTAGGGGCACCCAAACTCACTTTCCGACAGGCTTTCCATGTCGGAAAGCCAAGCATGGAAAGCCTGTCGGAAACCGAGCATCGCATCCAGACTGCAGAAACGCCATCGTAAGGGATTACGTTGCAGTTTCCGACAGGCTTCTGGAGCCATTGTAGGGGAGGGGATCCCTTGAAGGTGAGGGAAACTTCGGTTTCAGATTTTCAAGAAATTAGATCTTTTCCAAAGAAGATAAGACCAGCATCGAGGAACAGCATGCCAAGTCTTAGAATGTTACGTTCCTGGGAGAGGGACAGAGTTCCTCTTGAAAGAAGAAGATTTCTCCCTTCCTGCGTCGTTTTTCTTTTTTCATGCTTTATAAAGGAGGACTATATGGTGGATCGCTCCCAGTCAGCACTCTTATCAGTTTTTGGCTGTCATTGTGGCCCCAGGAACCACATACAGATGTTGTGGAATCACATAAAAACACTTTGTTCAACATTGTTGATAGGGTCTGAATCCACAGACATTAGGTGATGACGGATATAATTTTTCATCAATTAGACATAAGGAATACAGTAAACCACCAATGCAGAGTTCTGGACCCAAGGCACTAAAAAAAAAGGCACTGACACTAGAGTGCCATATATAGGTCAATGTTGTCACATCCCAGACGAGTGGAGTTGCGAAGGGAGTCATGTGGCACTATAACAACTTTTGTCTACTTAGTTTTAAGCAAAAACATTTGAACAGGTCTCTACAAACTCTTAGCATAAACATTGTACTACTGTGATCTGGTTCAAAGCCATTTTGGTAGCAATGTGAAGAGTCAAAGGCAAGTTGGAGTAACAGAGTAGTACAGTAAGCGATGGGTAGGGTGGACTACCAGACCTGCTGTTCTTTTCCTAAACTTATAAAAATCTTTTTTCAATACTCATAGTTTACATATTTCTGAGAACAGTCATGACAAATGAAAAAAGGCTCATCCTAATTCATGCTATGCTGATGTCTTGTACAGGTCAAAAAAGTAGGGTACGTCTGCTCCGCCACAAAATTGATGGCCCGTAGCTTAAGTTCTTGGGTTAGCTTGCTCTAAAACGTCATACATACATAAAATGACAGTGAAAAAGCATGTGAAGAAATGAGGAGGGAAGGAGAAATACACCACATTTACACATGGCACTGCAAGGATCCTTGGCAATTAAATCTAAATTACAGTTTAGGACTTGTGGTGTGGAGGATTGAGGTTACTGCATTGGCACTTGAAGAGAAAGATAAATCTTGTTCCTGCCTTGCAGTAGCCTGCCAACCTTTTCGTCTCATCCTTGGAAGGGACGGTGTCAGTCCGTTTAGTGTTTTAGGCATAAATCTGCCCCAAATGGACGTTGTTGGCATCTGGAAGCGGAAGAGGGACGCAAGACAGAAGCCCCCACTCAAAATAGGGCACTGTCTGCATGGGCACGAGGTGCAAAGCCGCACTTTTTGAAGATGCCTATACCCTTCACAAACCACCAAAGGGGATTGCCATTTTGTTGTAATTGTGCTCAATGGACATAAATCCACAACCAGAGAGGAGAGCATATCCTGGCTTGGGAAAGATGTATAGGTTTTTTTACTGACGTCATCCACAATCTGAACAAAACCAAAATTCTGCTACAATTGTCTTGTTCAAAACAAAATACTTTGAACATATTAAAATATGACTCAGAATATAACCTGTAAAGGAAACACAGGAATCATATACTGATGCAGTCCTAGGCAGTCAGAGCTACAATGAAATACTAGTGGAAGACTGCACTAAATACATGGCAACCTAATACAGCAAAGGTCACAACACTCACCACTCACTTTTGGATATTGTTTAATTTACAAACTGGTTGAAACGAGCAATAATTATTTAAATATTTCAATCCAGTAAATAAATAAACTGTGAAAAGCCATGTCCACTTAAAAATACAAATATAACTCAAGGTAAAACAAGAAAAATGTTAAACGTGTATTCACGAAAACAATAGCGTCAAGACATACAGAACACAGTAAATAGACACCTTGATTTTACAGTCCATAGAGCAAGATAGCAGCAAATGCCCGGAAAGGGGGAACAGCCTGACTGCACTGACACCCTGCAAAAGAAAAGGTGAATACAATGAAACATATGCAACAAACCTCTTACAGACAGCTATCTACTTTTACAGACAACATTTGTGGATCCTGTACAACTACAAATCTGACATTTCAGATGATGAACGAGTGTGTGTTCATTCCAATTAACACAGCCCACAAGTTACCCACGGAAAATAAAGTTAGAGAATATGAATGCTTTATTTCCAATGACAGATTTTCCATCTCCCCCTCATTTACATTCGAGCAAGTCATACAACTATACAGCTTAAGATAATTAATAGGTGTCAGCAGAAAATTTAATAATCACAGTGTTCTCTTTTTAGACTATTTAAATGTATAATCTATTTTTACGGACAGGATTCTAGTGTATTAGCAACGATATCTGGAAACTTATTTCAAATGGCAGCAAAGGCTGGTACTGACTCTCCTTTACACAGTTCAATATGCCATGTCTATTGACCATAAGTTCTTGAATTGTCATGATAGCCCCAGAGATTACAAAACTATTACTCACAAGAAACTAATTTCTTTACTTTGCAACTCTGAAGTATTAGAAGTTGGTGAACTGAATTTAAATCCGGTAAATTCAAATGAAAAGCTTTTAATGTTGGCACTCTTATACGAAATTCTGATATCTACTCAGGCAGTTGGTATGCTGCCAATAAACAGTTGTATGGCTGCATTGTAGAATCCTTGGCAGGGAACTGAAACAGACAGCGGGTATTATTATTTTCCTTTTATTATGAGATTAGAGAATGGAAATTAAACTCAGAGGGTTGATTTGCAATTGCATTTACGGGCAAAAGTAATAACTGATATACCCAGAACAGACAATAATATGCAGCAGATGTAAGTGCAACAAAAGCTGTGTTAGGTTAAATTGTACTCTTATTATACTATTTGGTTTTACAACAACTAAATTTCTTCCCTCTCACTTCTCCACCTTTATGTCATCCTACCTTTACTTTAAAAACCTTTCCTCAACTTTGAAATAACCCTTTTTCATACCCTCATTTTGGTCCCCATCTCAACCCTAAACTTTACAATATTAGTAGCGGTTTCCTAAGCCATATTTTAATTACATTTTCATTACTACTAGCCCATACCTTAAGCCTAAATTTAATTAAATTCTATATCATGACCGGGGCGAAGGATTATTCTCATCTTCATTCCCTTTATTAAACAGACACCAACATTAAACCATAAATAAACTAACTTTCCCAGAAGCACCAGGGCAAATGAGGGTCCAAAACAGCATCCAATCCTCTTGCTCATTATCACTTCAAAGTCCATCATCAACACTTATGGCCCCCTCTTTCCTCGCTCTAGCTTCAGCAGCCGTGAGTTGAGTATCGCCACCTCTCTTTCTTATACCTTTGTATTTTCCCCATTTTCGATAGGGTGTTGCAAGCAACCTGTTGCATTTACTGAATAATTGTTTTGCAGGATAGCCATCTAAACATATTCAGTGTTTCTTACGCAGTACCAAAGTCATGTGAATTCTCCGTGAGCTGGAGTGTGTTGCTGCGGTATGGTCTTCCAACGCTAGAGAGCATCTGCATTCACCAGTGCATGCGGGTTTCACATTTTTAAATAGAGAACAGCGTGATCTATTGCAGAGCCTTGGCTTCACGCCTGCACATGGAGCATTACGGCCCCAAGTAACATCTGTATCTTAATTTCCCTGTATCGAAAGAAGTGCTAACGTCCTTCGCGGTCTGTAGTCTTGCAAGGTAGCTTAGACTACTCCACTTCTCTGATAGACGTCGTCCAGATTGCTTACCTCACGGATAGCTAGAGGTATACAGCATTCTGGTCTTGGAACCCATAATTGAGCCCCATATTCACTCAGCTTGTGCTAGTAAGACATTTAGCCTTAAAGGCTACCATAGTAGTGCCAGGCACTTCAATAACTACAAGATGCAGAGCTCTGAGCATTATACAGAGGAAGAATCTGTCTTTATAATTCCTTCTGATGATGATTTATTTGAGTCCGTGGTCCCTGGATACATCAGGCGGTGGCCTCAGCTACAGCCCTCTTGAAGAAGAGTTTCCTACAGATAGCTTATTTTTGTCCAGACCCCCTCCTCGTGGGGGAAAAACGCCCAAGGTCACTGGAGAACAGTCACTTTCAAAGACAGTCTGATTAAAACCCTAGCAAAGCTCAGGGAAAACTGAGACATGAGCAAGGGGTGGATTTAGATGCCTCTGACAGATTGAAGAGGGTATTCCTTTCCCACTACCTGCCTGGATTCAATGACTTGAGAGTCCAAGTCCCTACCACTGAGGGTAGCATCATGGGGATGTTGTTACCCAACTAGATTCCCCTAACACCATAAAAACCTTACAAGGACTTGGATGGTTATCTTGGCCCCTCTAGTCACTGGCATCCAATTCCCACATGACAACCTAGGACTGGAGCATCAGAAAATGACACATCAGACATGCATTATCCAGACGATCTCCTCCATTCTCACTCTTCGCAGTGGTGGAAAAAGGCCTGTGTACATCTCCAGAGTGGCATCTCACTTCACTGGAGGGTAAGGTGCGTATAACCCCAGAAATAGAAAGCAGGATGGCCATGTTTTTGGGGAATTATGTCAGAGACCATAAAAAGCCATTGACTGCGCATGGCAGTCTTGTCAAGGTAAATTGCTTGAGATTATTGGCCCATCACTAAGATTATGGACATGGCCGAAAAGGCCAAAAAATCAGGGTCCCTGATCTCCCCAGAAATCTTGTTGGGTGGGCTCCCCAAGTAATCATCTTCTTAGGCAATTCTAATTGTGCTTTTTCTACTGAGCAGTGCATGTCACTCTTGATTAACGTTGACCCTATGCTTGGAGATCCGGCATCATCAGAATAAGTGGTGATTGCACATGGGAGCCTGCTCAGGGACCCATTCGTGATGCAACTAGGGAAATCTGTGGCAACGTTTACATCCCTGGATAAGGTGCAACTTCCCTGAAAAAGATTTTCACCCCTAAAGTTTTCATAGAGGTCGGTTGTGGTAGAGGGTGCTTGACTGGCCACATCCACTCCCAAGCCCCAAACAGAGGCTTAGGCTTGCAGCATGGTCAGTGGCAGGACCAATCTCATTTAGGGCCTTTCTTCCCCTCCAGGAGTTCTCAACATCACAGAGCAAGGAAATTCCCAAGGAACCAATTCTGGTAAGTGTTCTCCTTTCTTCCCAACTAAAAGTGGGAGGGCAGCTAGTGCGTTCTGTCCACGATTGGAGACGTGGAACGTCTGACATCAGAGTCCTGCAGAGATTTCAAGATTTTCAAACAGAGTTCTATGGCACTCGCGGCCAAGGCAAAAGACCTCAAACTCCAAGTTTCAAGCCAGGAAGCCTCAATCATTTCTCAGGAGGCTTACGAACCTCGAGAAAGATGACATTTCTCTAACAGTCATTCACCTGAACGGATTTGTCAGCAATTTTTTTGTGGTAGACAAAAGAGAGGGAGGCAAATGCTCAGTCATAAATTTGAAAGAGTTTAACGAGGGACTGCTCTACCGGCATTTCAAGAAGGAAGGTATCCACCGTCTCCTGCGGCACAGCGACTGAATGGTGCATCTGGACTTGAAATATGGTTACAGTACAGTCTCAATTGTTCTTCCAAACCCAGGTTTTCTGCAGTTTGTGGGAAGGCCAAACTTACGAATTTAAGACTCTCTCATTCACACTGTTTGGCAACCTTGTGCTTTACCAAGGTGCGAAGGTGAGCCATGGACAGCCTACGGGCCTGAGGGGTACGTTGCATCGTGTACCAGGATGACATGAACATCTGAAAATGTTTTCAAGACAAAATACTTTGTTGTGTGGGATTGCCAGGATAGTGGGCCTGCTGTCACTGTCCATACAGGTGATAATTATCAGCCTGCTTCATTACAGGGCCCTTCAGTTGAAAGCTTATCATCTTCGAAAGGGTCTAACATACTCTGAATTAGTGCGTTCGACAGAAGAGGCCAAGGAGTAGATGGAATGGTGGCTCACTCACATCGACGTGGAACGGGAGAGTGATCATCTGTTCTGATCTGGATATAATCATCGAGTCGGATGCCAGCAAAGTGGGTGGGGTGCAAGATGCAGCGAATTGTCTACAGGACAATAGTTCACTCAAGAACGACAGTTGCATATCTATTGTTTGGAACTTCTAGCAAACTCATTAGCAGTACGATGCTGAAACAAGAAAACTGTGCAGTGTTGAGTCTAGTTGAAAACGGACGTATAGGCAGTACGTTACCTCTAACACCTGGGGCGGTCAAATAGAAATAAGCTTCGGATCCTTACACAAGGCCAGTCATTCTCCCATGTCCACCCCCATCTGCCCGGACAAACGTTTTTCAGTAAAGTCGGAATACTTCCAGGTCGTCACCAATGATACAGCAGACTGGCATTCACAACGCACTCAAGAGAGGAGTCTTTATAATTGCATCCAAGGGTATTCAGGGAGCTAGAGAACAGATGGGGCCCATTCACAATGGACTGGTTTGCGTTGAGACTAGGTCATCAAGTGGACAAGAACTTCATTTGGAGATCAGATCCTCAGGCGACTGAGACAGATGCTTTCCTTCAGGACTGGAGCCAAGAGTAGGGATACAAGTTCTCCCCATCACAAATAATTACAAGATTGTCAGTGCAAGTCAGAAGACCGAGAGGAAATGTAGTGGTCACTACACCGATTTGGGGTATTAATTTTGGTGGAACTTTCTTTCTTGGATTCCCTCCTGAGGAGGTTACCTTCCACATTTCTAGAAGAACTAAATAAAATTCTAGTGTTTTCATTCCCTTCTTTTGATGATACCCCAAAACTGTGTATAGTTAGATTTATCAAGGCATATGAAGACATAGAGCGAATTTCACCCCCAAGTGAATGACAATTATTGATATCTATTGGCACGCCCTTTTAAGGTGGTGTCCTCTCCCACTATATTAAGATGAGTCAGATGGATCATTCATAAGGCAGGCTTCGATACTTCCATCTTTGGGGAGCACTCTGCCTGTGGAGCGACTGCTTCCAAAGCTTTTACACTTGGGGTTGCTTGGAGGATATTCTGAGTGGCGCTGATTGTTGTACGGACTCTACTTTTAAAAACGTTTACTCTAAACCAGTATTGACTATGGCTTCTTTGGTGGCGAATAAGCTTTGAATAAGCACAATCCCTGCACCCAGTATTGTATAGAATGTAGAATTTCATAGCTTTAGTAATGGAAAGTTTAAATTCTATTAAGGACACAGAGGTGGGGATTATTCCTACCAGTGGTCAGAAGCAAAAGTACTCCACCCAGGAATATAGCATGGGAATTAACAGAGGAGGGCCAATACGCTACGTATGGATTAGGTATTTCATTGCTCTGTTTTCTCCATGGATTGTTCAGCTTAAGATTGGCTTCGCACTTAACACTGTGTAGATCATCTATTGTTTATTAGTCGGATTGTACACTTAAATGCTGCTCAATAAACGTTTCGGCGAAGTATGTTGACGTTGTTTGTCTTGGTACGAAATAAAAATCAAAACAGGAAAGGAGTGGAATAGGAGGACAGCTTATGTTGCATGAAGAAAGATGGGGCATAGAACTCGATGGACTTTTGAGGAATTATGGACGAGATGATTGGATGTTGTTTTGGACTCTCATTTGCCCTGGGGCTTCTAGGAACGTTAATTTCTTTATGGTTTAATGTTGGCTGCAGTTTAATAAAGAATGATAGGATTAGCGAATTTAAAATTTCAAGTTACGAATGCTAGGAAATTGCCCTTTAAAGATGAAAAGATACCATAATCTAACTCTAAACCTAAATACAAATAAAAGCATGTAAATGGTTCCATCTCTGCTTGTTTGCTGTCCTGAAGTTAATGCCTTTAGGTACTCCGGCACAGCAGAATTCAATTAGACTTACTAATTTACTAACAAAACCTGTACATGGCAAACAAATTAAGTGTTTGACTAATGATCCTGTAATTGCAAATAGCATAAAAAGGGGCCCATCATTTAGGACATGTGTAGCAAACCTACAAGTCAAGTAACATCTTACAGAGTCACATATTACAAAATATATCTTACACATGGGTTCCGCAGCACCAATAGTAAAGGCACCCTATAGTATAAAACACATTCTAAATAACTATATTATTCATAATAAGAAATGCATACCTTTGTATGTCCTGACCAAACAAAAATCTGTTTCTTGGGAAGGTAACATTTGTCAGGTGGTTCTGAGGACCGCAGGTTAACACCAACATCTTGTGGAATATGAAGATAAGATCTGCCCTGATAGTCATACATTTCTTTGACTATAAAAAACGAGGAAGAAAAAGATGTTAGGTTAAAACATTGCACTCTTTAAATGTCAGTTCTGCACTCAGTACTGTATGATCCAATGCACTGAACAAAACAAGAATACTGTATGAGATTTGAGTTATTCTGTATACATATGTTCCCTTTACTTACCCAATATAACCTCTCTTGTAAAACTTTACAAGGCAGAAGAGCACTGATTTTGTAAAGTGCATTCGGGTCCTGCATTTCAACCATCAGCAGCCATAAACTGCGCTTTTTTCACAACAAATTTGATTGCATTTTGATAACACATCAAGGCCTGACCTGCCCACATATATATGCAAGACAATAATTAACAAAAGTATCTTTATGATGGGGATACAAAAAACAGGGACAGACCTTCCTAAACCGCCCCCCAGAGCCCCACATGCCTCAGACAATGCCCCAAACCAAGTACATTATTAGTTTCCAGTTCACGTCTTCAAGGTTCAACCCCATAGGACTGTATTTCGGTGTCAATGTGAGCCGTGGCAGTCTGCACTGGTGCCAAGATTATACCACGATAATCTGCCTAACACTGCCATATCTTTGCGTGTTTTTGAGGGCTACCACTTGCCTGGAAGAAGGCAAATTCCAGACCCATACAGTGATCCATTGCCTTCTTCCACACCCCCACCAATGTCGGCGTGGCTGCCTTCCACATTTTGCAATGTCCCTTTTTGCTAGGATAATCCACAAAAATAAGTCTCTTATAACTGTTCCCGCTAATCTCCTCTGTAATATGCATAAGGATCATTTTAGGCTCAAATGGGACAAGAGAGGACTTCTGCAAGACAGGAAGCCACCCCCGCCAAAAGCGCCGCAATGCTGCACAACTCCACACACTATGTAGGAAGGTTCCTTCCACCACTCCACACCGAAGACACAAGGAAGAAGCAATGGCACCCATCTGCCACAAGCGGTGCCTTGTATATGATGCCCGGTGCAAATATTTAAATTGGATCACACGAAGACAATGGGAAATAGCTATAACCCGGGGAGCTGCCAGGGCCTCAGTCCAGTCTTCTTCATCTAGATTACCAATATCTTCTTGCCAGGCTGTCCGTAGGCTCAGTAATGTGGTGGAGCTGTTTGTGATCGAATTTTGGTAGATTTGTGTAATTTTATGAGCACCTAGATCCCCCATTAGTAATTTGCCCTCCAGCGAGCTAAACTCTGGCAGTTCCAAGAGGTCACATTTGTAGGGGAATATAGTGTGGCGGAACTGTACCTATAAAGTTAGCTACGATGGAGCGGATATTCAGTTTGCAGCTCTTGAAATGGTTTTAGGACAGTTCCCTTCATAATGTCTCCCAGTGCAGACACCCCAATAGCATCCCATCGTTGAAACCCTAGCAATGCGGCCACCTGCCAGAGAAACACCCAGCAACAGTGGGGTCCCCCACGTCAGTCTTTCCCAACACCCCATCCGCCGGAAGGTTTGCCTCCATACGCAAATTACCACCTGGGTCACCGGGGGAAGAAGTCTAGCCCTCTATTACTATAGAGAAGATCGAGGAGTGCTGAGTCCCCCATCACCCACGTCTCTGCAGTGCCAGCTGGATCATTTTGGGCATTATACCACCAGTCACTGATATTCAATAAGGAGACGCAGCATAATAGGATTGTAGGTCTGCTGCATCGATGCCCTCACAGTACATGGACAGGAAGCATGTCCTGAGAGCAACACGTGTAGCACCCCCAATAGAAACAGATTTAGAACCGTGTTAATCTGTCGGAACCACGTGGGAGGAATAGTATTGAGGAAGTTCTGAATTCGGTACAGCATACGTGGCAGCGAGATCATTTTAAAGATTGCCGAGCGGCTGAGCAAAAATTAGGGCAGCGGGAACCATACTTTCACTTCACCCCTAACGTGTGACAGAAATGGGCCTAGACTGCAGGACCATGAGAGGGTAGGGTCTGGGGAAACAGTCTGCGGCCAGCGATAAACTGAACGCCCATTCCAGGCCACCAGCGGCACCACCCACAGGGAATACCACCAACTTCCTCACATTCATATGTCGGTGGTCTCACCGAAGACCTGCATTATCTGCAGGATTCGAGGGTCAGACGTTGCTGAATCTATAAGAAAGAAGAGCGCATCTGCATAAAGTGCTGGCCTATCGGAGAGCTCCGTAGGCCACTTGATGCCTAGCACCAGAGTATCTATCCTCAATCAGTAAGCCAACGGTTGCATAGCAAGGGCAAATAGGTGCGGGACAATGAGCACCTTTGACTAGTGCCCAAATGAATGGGAAAGAGGGCGGATAGCGCCCCTGCACCTCGAACAGAAGCAGACAAATCAGTGTAGGGACGGCGGATAAAGGAGAGGAACCGTGGGCCCAGATTAATAGACTTTAGAAGAGTGAATAAATATTCCCATCTGAATCAAAAGCCTTGTTGATATCGGCTAATAGTACCGCCACCTGTCTGCCCAATCAATGCACCAAGGCCAATGCGTTGTGGAATCCTCGGATAATAAACTGCACTTTTTTGACATTCGCGAAGAAATAGAGAGTAGGCAAGTTCTCGCACTTAAGTACAAATAAATGAGTCAAACTGAAAGGGCATGACAATGTGTTGCATCAAAACAGAAGACTAGAATTGTAATGTTATAAAAGTAAGAGCAGTTTCACCTGCATTCTCTACAGGGTTTTAGCACTGTGACTATTTGGATTTTCAAAGCAGTGCCATGACTATACACCAAGGAAAAAGAAGAAAGTGATGAGGATTTTGGATGGCTTCTCTGTCAGACCTGGCATCAGACCGGCTATCACAATATTAAAAATACACTGCTGTTTTGATGCTCTGAACAAAATGCCAACTGACAGTTTTGCTAACTGACCATAAATGAACAGGTCAAAGACTAGAGTGGCTCATTTAGATCAAACAGGCTGAGCTAAACTCATCTGAAGAGGTAGTTAACTTTCAATTGTTCGCAGCATGTGGGAATGTATGCCACATGCAGTAAGGCAAAATGCGCGCTGTCATCTCTTCCACATTCACTGAACCCACCGCTACACATAGCTGCATACAGTTGAGTTCTATAGCAATAGTTCAGATGGAGGATAAATAAAAGCTGTTCCTTAACTCTGGCTAAAGTAGGGGGTCATTATAAATGAAGGTAACCAATGGAATTTAGAGTATAAAAAAGGGGTGAGTAACTAACACTGCATTGCAGCAGCCTCGAATTTCAACAAAGGTGAAAATCATAAAGGAGAAATATATATCTCCCCAGCATGGGTCCGCTTAAAGGATTTTTTTTTTGTTAGATGGTCAAGCCGATCAGGCAGCGCCTTTGAAAATCTATTTAAGTACTGCATCGGGTGGATCCCAGCAGCTGCCTTGTGTACATTATTTGTTATGTACAAGCTAGTGAAAAGTGTGCACATGCTCTTCAATTCTGGGGAATCGATGAAATAGCATTTTGAAATGGAGATGATCTTATGGGCTATTGATACCTTGTAAACAAGCCAACTAGGTCCATTACCTTTACAGATAACAGGATTTGAATGGGGGATCTCACATACTTCTAAAGGGAAGTAAATGGGTTTGCAGCTATAGTACAGCTTGAAAGATCTGGTCTCAAAATTTGTAAGGACTACATAAATTCCGATATATTACAAAAGTGAGGTCACCCTAGAAAAATCATTGGATGTAATAGTCTGGTCATGACCAGAACTAGGATTCCTGATGGACAGGGCCTTCTGAATTAAATGCCAGGTGTCCAAGTTCTCAGATAATGCATGCATGTTCATCATCCCTGAATATAAACACTCCACACTTCTTGTTGGAGCACACACATGCCTATGAATCAATCAATCAATGAAGCGCAAATTGATGATAGGCACTTGTTGAAGGGTAAATGTCTTTCTCTGTGCGCAACACTGTTGCCTGAGGTGGCCAACCTAACAAAGGAAAGCTGTCTGAACTTAACCCAGAGCAAGATAAGACTAAACAGACATAATGATCTCTCTCTGCTATCAGGCACTGGACGAAGATGAATGTGAGCTGCCACTACTTAGTGGTGTGTAATCAACTCCACATGACACACATGCACAATCTATGACCTTCTTGTTTGAACGCAGTTCGAGCCTGCATGCTCATGAAGCTAGAGTTATTCCAACTAATTTTCTTTTTTAAACTACAGGCCAACGGATATCAAACATTCAGTTGAAGACTTTTTGAGATTAGATTAACAACAAAATAGAATAACCCTCTGTGTATGGTTTCAACCTGAAGCATAGATGCCTCAGCCAACCAAATGTATACTACACCTGAAATAGCTAGACTGAATACCACAAGCACAGGAGCTTACATGAAGAGGGGTCGATCACTTCACTGGAATTTGAACAACAATCTGCAAATTGCTAATTTATCTGTACAACTAATGTATTGCAAGAACACTCTCTGGTAGACTGTGACACTTAGAAGATGTCAGGCTTTAACAAAGCCAGAGTAAACTATAAGGGCATACACCACAAGAAAATTAGCAATTTTTCAGACAAACCAACATTCAATGTGGAACTTACTGCCAACACAGTACGGACCTTCAGTTTTGAAAAATCAGAAAGTTTAGATAACTTCTTCGAAACAATCCTTTTACATAATTGCACCCAAATACTGGAACTTACAGCCAACAGAAATGAAACTAGTCTCAGATATTCCACTCCTTCATAAACTGCTCAAAACTTTCCTCAGAGTAATATCAAAAAAAGTAAACCTAATCAGCCCCGCGCCACTCCACAATTTACACTCCGCCACCGGCATTAAGAATTATAACCAAGATATTATATTGTATTGTAATTGCATTTATATAGCACTTACTTCCCCTGACGAGGCGTTGGAGCGTTTTTTTGGCAAGTAGCACGGTACTACGGAACCCATAAAGGATTAGTGGTGAATTGGTATGGTGAAATATGAAAGCAATTTGAGTGGTGTATATGTTAGTCAGCTATTTGGATTGAAAAGCATAGTGGAGGAATAGAAGAGGGAAAAAAGGTTTGCATTTGTATAGCGCTGGTTACCCCTGAAGAGGTGTTGAAGCCCTTTTTCCGAGAGCAGAACTCTACTCCGAAACCCATAAAGGATTAGTGGTGAATTAGTATAGTGAAATATGAAAGTAATTTGAGTGGTGGATATGTTTGTCAGTTATAAAAAAAAGTGTAAAAGTGAAGAAAAACATCTGTCATATACTACCAGTTCTTCCCCTTCCTAAATGCTAATCCTTTTCCAATGTTTGGGAGGGACAAGTAAAGGTTTGGCCTTTCTCACTTTAACAAATTATATCCAGGTCAAGTTTGAAGCCATGTCTGCCCTCCTGATACCAATACCCCATCCACACCCAAACATGTTGGGGATTGTGAGGATCCCCATAGTTTCAGATTTACTGTGGAGATGTCTGAGAAAATAGCCACACTACGGAAGCATTTATTTTTTTCTACCAAAACATGTGCTGTACATTAAAGGTTGGCTTATTTTCTTAAAATTGTAACAAACAAAATGTTTTCCCAGCTTTATGGAACAAGCTGGTCAAAGGGCAGCCAAAATATAGATGGTGGTGGACATGTGAGAAAAAGAGGCCTTGTACAGGGATTCCCAGTTTATTTCTATACAACATAAACCTTTGAGGTCTCCCAACTGGGAAAAGAACCCGGGGTGATACAGATTACCAGTTCTCCATGGAAGCTGGAATACAGATGTTAAGTACACATTAAATAAAGGAGCCAATTTTTCCCAAACTACTTTTTCTACTTTTGGATTGAAAACAAAAGCTGTTTAGAATTTAGGGACCTTTGAGGTATTGGGAGGAGGGCTGACTGGAGTTGGTTTGGCGATACGAGCGACAGGGTAGTGGAAGAGTTTATACACACACATCTGAATCTGCTCCGATAAGGGAGCTAAAATTCAGATGGTTTAGTAACTGAATTCTGTTCACTATAAAATACAGAGAGCAATCAAGTTCTAGAATCAAACAAAGACAAAACCTCAAATTTGACTTGTATTTTCACCTTTGCATTTGGATTTACAACATGTGAACAAGATTTACTAGCAACAAGGACGATTCTTTTTATCTTGTTGAAAAGTAAGGCATTCGTATTTCTGAGACCAGGGTTTAAGTCTAATGCATTTGGAACGCTTTCAATACATTAATCAGAACTGCTATTAAAGCTATGGCAATCAAGGTTAATTTGTAAACTATAGATCTTGAAAACATGCCATCAAGTGAACTGAGTTTTGATAGTCAACATATATTTTTCATTACAAACTATATCTAACTGGGATGCCGAAAACACATTCCTAAAGGGATGTTTAAAAATTATATATAACTAGGATACAGAAAACACATTCCTAAAAGGATGTCATTACCATGTAAAATAGTCTTCTCATCTGCTGGCTTCTCATCCTCATGTTTGCCTTTCTTCTGTCTCTTTGCTGTAATTTCATCAAGCTCTTTCTGTTGCTCCTAGGAAAATATAAACATTTTCTTTGACAAAAAAAAAAAGAACATTTGATATTCCTCGTAGGACATCTTGCTAACCATAATCATGTTATACTTTAGATGTGAATTACGCTTGACAAATGTAATAACTACCTACCTCTGACGGTTTAGCCACATCTTTTTCATCAACATATTTTGCCCATGGTCCCAGAAAACCATCAATGCAAGATGCATCGCTTCCTTTCAGTTTCCTCCGCTTTTCAGTTTTCTTCTGTCCAGATTCAAACACTGTTAACCCTGAAAGAAAGGAACACAATTTACAATGTTTTCGATGCTTAAAAAGTTCAATATCATTTGTTAACTTCATCCAAGATGCAAAGCTTATAATTTAAATAAGGGCTGATGTGCACTTTGGCTGTCGATCTAGGGCTAGCAACATCACCTACAGAGGTAGTATTTTTTGTCTAGCCCTAGACAAGCTCCAAAAAAACAGGCTGAAAAAAATCACAGAGGAGTAGATGAAACATGCAGGGGAAAATGGCAGCAGGCTGAGCAGCAAGGTCCTTGGGTTGCGCTTTTCAATAGGATCAATGCAGAGGGTGAAGCCTTCTTCAGTTGTCAATGATAAGAAAATCGTGGAAAAAAGGTTAATGCAATACCAATTTAACTCAAAGCTAACAAACACATTTACTGATTGAATAAACTATCAGGATGCATTCCCAAAGGAAGCAATTCCCAAAGTGCATCCCAAAACTGTTGCAGATCATCGTTCCGAGAAGACTTCAATAGATGATTAGTGCACACTTATTCTCACAATCAAGATAGAAGTTCACTTCCATGAAGTTGTCAGCAAAAGTCAACTCAAAAATTAGTCTCTATAACAGAAATGGAAAAACCGATGACATGCATGAGTCCAAGATTGTGAAGAAGGAAGAGGTGGTAACTTTCCCTCTCAAATGATCCATGGGTTCACCAGACAAACACCTCAGAGTTAAGATAAAGAAGAGTCCAAAAACAGGGGTAAACTCAACCTATACATCTTTGAGCATGCAGGAGGAGTAGGGAAAAATATAAGACTGGGTTCTCCTCGCAAGCCCACACTATCTTCCAACCCAGCTGTGTCACATAAAAAGTCATCAAGATTGGCACCCCTGCCGATTTGTTTGACAGGCTCACAGTCTTCCGTGGCTCTAAACAAATCTGCAGGCAGGACACAATCAGACTGGAGGTTAAGACGTGTAAATTATTTTTAAAAACCACACAAGGCAACAGGCCTTATTCATCTTTTCTCCTAATATCTGGAACAACATCCCTGTGCCCATCTGCACTGCACCAACTGTGATATAATTTACGAAACAGCGGAGGGCCCAGTTATTTAAAGAACGCCAGGTCATAATGCAGCAAGAAAGTCTGTAAGAAACCAACTACCCCTACCATCACACTGACAATATCCTTCTGTTCATGTACAGCAATTCTCAGCCTTTCCCCTAAATTCACACTATACAGATAGAATTAAACTAATGTATACATAGTTTGGCTATTTGAACAGACCATCCAGACTGACTGGATTGTATATTTGTCACGACCTTTAGTAAGTACATTGGGTGTGCTTCTGGAAAATAGACCAAGACCCATTTAGCCCAACTATTTGTATGCAAATGTTCTGTTCCATTACAAATAAATGTGGTCTACGCCTCTGGATACATTTATTAAAATGATACTTTTTCATTCTGATCCCAGCAGTAAGAGACTGCATTGCTCTTGGCAGCTGTCGCATTCAGAGCCTAATGATAAAAACCTCAAGGCCTACCATAAACTTCTCCCATTAGACCGAATAATAATCCGAGGTTCTTTATGGCAGAAGAGAAAGCTAGAGAAATGTGAATGAAGCAATAACAGGAAGAAATATGTGGAAGAATCCGACATGGTAGAATGAGGGAGAAACACCAAAAATGCCTAGTTCAACCGATTTCTACTTGGAGGGGGCTGTCGCTTCGTGAACTTTGATCTCCACCACAAATATTTTTTTGCCTTTTTTAACTTTAGATTTTGGAGTCACCTTGATTTAGGTTAAGTTAGAGAGACAGCCTACAACGAAAAACAATAAAACGTAATAGCCAGAGCATTGTGGGAATGAGGTTTTCGAGGATCAGTGCCGATGAACAGATTTGTGGGCGGAGGAAAATAACTGAAGTCAGGCACAACTTAAGTTATGGGGGGCGGGGGGTAGCATTCAGATAATAGGGAAAAGATAAATTTGTCGAGGGAAATGTTTGAAGGGCTCTGTATGAACAGTTTTTTTTGCTGCTAAATTAGGCAGATACACTACGGTTCTGAAACTTTGGTTAACATGCAGGCCTTTGCTCAATGTCCTTTATCAAATATGATAAACATTGGGTCAAAGGAAACCACATGAGCTTTCCATCAGAATATGTCTGAGCAAAATCATGCCGGGAAGCAAGCCACTATTATTCATTATTAGTGCCAATGTCTTACTTGTGCAATAAATCAATTTTTATTCAAAAGAATTACAGCTGCTACAATTGTTAATATATCAATATAGGTTTGTGGTGGGGTCATGTGCTGATGAATGTATTAGGAGGGGGACAATATAGTTTTCTGAGTAAATGTAACATGTTCCCATGTACATTTAGAAGCCCATATGTTACACTTTGCATGCTTGGCGTGGGTTTTTACCTGCATTTTTGCCTTTGCCTCATGTATTTTACTGTGTGTTGGACTTCGTTTTTGCTGGTCCAGATGCTTTGGGCACTTTGACACTGCTGTTCAGTGCCAAAGTGCAAGTGCTTCCTCTGTAATTTGTTGCCATGGATTAGTGTTTCCATAATTGGCTTACTTGATTTACTAGTAAGTCCGTAGTACAGCGCACCGTGTGTGCCCAGAGCCTGTAAATCAAATGCTGCTAGAGGGCCTGAAGCACTGATTGTGCTACACAAATAAAACAGCTTTGCAAAAGGTTCTCTGACCTACCACTGCAGTGTGTGTGCGCAGTCTAGCACTGCCATGTCGAGTTGGCAACTGCACCCACTTGCCAGACTGTAACCTTCCCTTTTCTTAAATGCAAGTCACCCCTAAGTTAAGCACAAGGTATCCCTGTGGGAAGGGTGCTGTGTATGTGATATGTGCGACATGTCCTGATAGTGATATACTGCCAATTTAGTTTTCACAATTGAAAGGCTATCTGTCCCATAGGAGTTTACTTATAACGACTTATAAATTATAACAACTTATAAGTATAACTGCTCATGGGAACAAGATAGGAAAGTGGAGTTTGATATGCCTGAACTCCGAATGTAAATATGCATCTTGAAGTAAGGATGATTTTTATATTCTGGGTTTGAAAAAAAAACACTTTTAGAAAGTGGGTATTTTCTCGCTTGGCCAGTGTGCCTTGGCTAGGTTTATTGACTGCCTGGCTTTGGAGTGACAGGGGCTGGAGATGTGCATTCGAGGGGGGGGGGGGGGGGGGTCCTGCCTTTCCAGGGTGAGTCAGGGCTGGGCTGAATAGACCTGGGCTGCACTTGGAGGACAGGGAGGAGATTTCCTTCACACCTGAATGGGCCACGGTCAGCCTTGGACAATGCGCTCTCCACCTCCTGTCAGGAAGGTGGGCCAGGGAGGAAAGAACTGTTTTTGCCGAGTACAGACACTCTCTGCCACAAGGGAACAAAGGAAGTTTGACTATAAAAAAAAAGGGGCTCAGACTCCAGACTTTTAGATTACTTATGGAATTCAAGAAGAACCTCTGCCAAGGAGAAGAGCTGGGAAAAGCTGAAGGAGAAGTACTGTCCCTTTGCTGTGTGCTGTCTGGGGTTGGCCTGCAGTAGCAGTTTCTGCCAAGGAGAGGAACTTTGCTTTTTTTAACAGAGTTTTATTTAGCGCGTACTTGACAAGAATCGGGTATCAGAGCACTTACATAGCACCAGTTGCATGACATGAGGACACATTCATTTTTGTTAGGCACGGGGAGATTAAATGATTTGCCCAGAATCACAGGATGTTCAGAGTCATTGTCGAGACTTGAACCCATTTCCCCAGATTCATGGTAGACCGCCCTAGCCATTAGGCCAAGTCCTCTTCCCCTGTGTGTATTCTGCTTGACAAGTATCTCCAAGGGCTTGCCCCCTGTTCAAGAAGTCTCAGGAACAGCAAAGACTTCACCATACCTCTGGGCACCGTCTCTGGAACCGCGATTTTCAGTTGCCACAGAGAAGAGCAGCCGACTCCGTCACCGAGTCCGTCGCTGGTTCCGTGTCCTGAAGGCCCCGCAGAAGGCACCGCTACACTCCGCTTCGCAACCCTATTTTCACCGATGCCGCTGAACGAGCGTCTCCAAGCAGCTGCTTGCACCGTGTCCTGTGGGCACCACACTGCACCGCCTCACATCACTCTGCCTCCCAGACCTCACCAACACCATCGCTGCCTGCCCAAACATTGACCAGCTCAGTCGCCTGCACTGTGACCTGCCAGCACCGCATTGAGCACCGCCTCACTCCACATCGCAGCCCTGGTCTCACGGACCCCATTGGTCGACCGTCACCAAGCCACTGCATGCACCACGCCGTGAGGGTACTGCACGCTGCACCGCTTCACTTCACAGCGCAAATACGACGGTTGCTCTGACCGAGTCGAACCAATGGGATCGGTTAAAATGAAAAAGGTACTGTCTACGAGTCTGTTGATGCTATAGCTGACCCGTACAGATGCAGCCGGCTGGAACTGTTAGACGCTGTCGTTTGCAGCATCACGGTAGCCCCGGTCGGGCCTACCGACTCGGAAGAACTGTGTTTCAGAGATATTTCTGCAATTTAAAGGTTACCTTGCAAAATACCTATTTTTTTCAGTACTGTATGTTGGATTTTTGTCGTTTTTGGTCTTGCTTGGTTAGATAAAGATTTGCTTTTTTTCTGAACTGGTGTGGTGTCTATTTGTAGTGTTTTCACTGTGTTACAGTAGGCATGCACAAATGCTTTACACACTGCCTCTGATTTAAGCCTGTCTGCTCGTGCCAAGCTACCCAGGGGGTGTGCAAGGGTTATTTTAAAAGTGTATACCCCTTACCCTGAATAGGAAGAAGGGTCCCTACTTGGATAAAGGTGCAAACCTTTGTCAACTAGAGACCTCCATTTCTAACACCATACAATGTTCTTTAATTAGTAGCTTAGAAGTCTTAGTGGGCAAAGTCACACTTGCTAATTTATAGCACAAGGTGCTGGTTGACTTTTATTTGAAACTGGCAACATCATTGTTGGGAATGGGTCACTGCACCCGAGCCAAAAGTTGGATGAAGTTGGTTACTAGCCTCCTTCTCTTCAATGGATCAATGTGGTTGCTCCTTGAATTCTCTTAATTTATCACATAATGTGAAATGGATGCAGTGTTAAATGGATTACACGGACTGACAAATTAGGGTGAAATCTTCTGTGATGTTTAACAGGGTTTTGTTATTATATAATAATATAATTAAATATTATATTGAGAAACAAATCGAGGAATGTGTACTAGTCAGCCCAAGTCTGTACTCCTTACTGCTTGGGATGCATTTACCATTTTCATTAAAGGCTATGTCATATCTTCTGGCATTTGCAGACTGCAGCAAAGGAAGGAATATGCTACTTACCAGTATGCATCTGTTCTTGGCATGTAGAGCTGCAGATCTACACACTTGTGCATAGATCACCATCTGGTGTTGGGCCCGGATGTTTGCAGTTTGTTTTTCCTGTTGGAAAGTCTTTGGAATTCACGAGTTCGGTGACTCCTCCCTTGGATCGTATTGCGCATGGGCTTCGGCTCCATCCTCAGATTGTTTTTCGCCAGCAGGGAAAGATGGAGCGTAGTAATAACAGTGAAGATGCCCATGTGTGTGTTATCTAAATAAGATAAGCTGGAACAGATACAGGTAGCCGGGGAGGCGGGTGGGCATGTGTAGATCTGCAGCTCTACATGTCAAGAACAGATGCATACTGGTAAGTACAATATTCCGTTTGAGGCATATGAGCTGCAGATTACACACTTGTGCATAGATTATATAGCAGTACCCACCGTTAGCGGCGACCACCCGTATCTGTTGCAGTGGTTTGAAATAATTTTTTGAGTACAGCCTGGCCCACACTAGCTTGTTGCTTAGTTTGCACATCTACACAATAGTGTTTGGTGAAAGTGTGCGGTGTTGACCATGTAGCTGCTTTGCAGATATCATCTAATGGGATGTTCCCTAGAAAAGCCATTGAAGCCCCTATTTTACGTGTAGAGTGGGCTTCAGGGGGAACGGATAGCGTTCGTTTTGCTTTATGGTAGCAAATTTGAATACATTTGACAATCCACCTAGCTATCCCCGACTTGGAGATGGGGTTCCCCTTGTGTGGTGGAGAGAAAGAGACAAACAGTTGTTTGTTCTTACGGAAAGGTTGTGTTCTCTCGATGTAGTAGAGTAAGGCTCGTTTGACATCTAGTGTGTGAAGAGCTCTTTCTGCAACAGTTTGTGGTTGCGAGAAGAATACTGGTAGTTCTACAGATTGGTTTAGGTGAAAAGGAGAAATGACTTTGGGGAGGAATTTTGGGTTGGTACGGAGAACCACCTTATTATGGTGCATTTGTAGAAAAGGTTCTTGAATAGTAAATGCGTGTATCTCACTGACCCTTCTGAGGGAAGTGATGGCTACAAGAAAAGCGGTTTTCCATGTTAGGAATTGAAGTTCACATTTGTGTAGGGGTTCAAAAGGAGGTCCCATTAGTCTGGTGAGAACAATATTTAGGTTCCACACAGGTGAGGGTGGCACTCTGGGGGGAATTATTCTTTTAAGGCCTTCCATGAAGGCTTTAATGGCAGGCACTCGAAAGATTGAGAGATGTTGCCTGTTTTGTAGGTAAGCTGCTATGGCTGCGAGGTGTAGTCGAATGGACATATAGGCTAGATTGCACCTTTGTAGGTGGAGTAAGTAGCCTATGATGTGTTGAATGGACACATCTAGTGGATTGATGGTGTTGTTATGACAATAGATAACAAAACGTTTCCACTTGGCGGCGTAGCACGCTCTAGTGGTAGGGCGCCTAGCTTCTTTGATGACGTTCATACAGTCAGGAGGAAGATTTAGGTACCCGAATTCTAGGATTTCAGGAGCCAGATCGCAAGGTTGAGCTGAGCTGGGTCCGGGTGTCTGATCTCTCCATGGGTCTGGGTTAAGAGGTGTGGAGAGAGGCGTAATTTTTGATGTGGTACTACCGATAGTTCCAGTAGTGTGGTGTACAACGGTGTCTGGCCCAAGTTGGCGCTACTAATAATAATGTGAGGGAGTGCTGTTGCAGTTTGCGCACTAATGGAATTAGTGGGAGAGGCGGAAAAGCGTACGCAAATCTGCCTGACCAGTTCATCCATATCCCATTGCCTTTGGACAATGGGTGTGGGTATCTGGTGGCGAAGCTTGGGCATTTTTTGTTTTCGTGGGTGACGAAGAGGTCTATCTGTGGATGCCCCCACATTTGAAAGTATGGGTGAAGAACTTGCGGGTGAAGTTCCCACTCGTGGAGTTGTTGTGTTTGTCTGCTGAGTAGATCTGCTATAGTGTTTTGTACTCCTGGGACATGCTGGGCTAGGAGAAAGATTTTCCGCGGTATGGCCCATCTCCATATGCTCTATGCTAATTGAGAGAGCTGTGGAGAGTGTGTCCCGCCTTGTTTTTGAATATAATACATGGCTGTCATGTTGTCTGTGCGGATTAGGACTGCTTTGCCCAAAATTTGTGTCTGAAAGGATTTTAGGGCTAGGAAGATCGCTAGTAACTCCAGATGATTGATATGGAGTAGCTTCTGTTGAGGTGACCACTTGCCTTGCATGGTGAGATGTAATAGATGAGCTCCCCAGCCGTAGAGCGATGCGTCTGTTAGTACTATCTGTGGAACCGGGTCCAGGAACGGTCGACCTTTGGAAAGGTTTGTGGTAGTCCACCACTGCAGAGAGCGATGGGTACGACCGTCTACCAACACCAGATCTGTTAATTGACCCTGGGCCTGGTTCTATTGGTGCGCTAAGCACTCTTGGAGAGGACGCATCTGGAGTCTTGCGTGAGGTACTATGAAGATGCAAGAGGACATCATCCCTATTAGTTGCATGGACACCCGAGCTGGAAGGGGGTGTTGTGCTATAAATTTTGCGCGCAGAGCCTGGATGCTTGCAATCCTGGCAGGATTGGGATAGGCGAGCGCTTTTGAGGTGTCTATAGTGGCACCTAGATATTGTTTTATGTGGGATGGGTGGAGATGGGAATTTTCGTGGTTTACCGTGAAGCCCAGCTGATGAAGTAGCTGGATGGTGGTGTGTGTGTGTTGTACACACTGATTGTATGAACTGGCTTTTATTAGCCAGTCGTCTAGGTAAGGGAAGACGTGAATGTGTTGTCTTCGCAGATGTGCTGCCACCACTGCTAGGCACTTGGTGAATACTCGTGGTGCGGTTGTGACTCCGAACGGGAGCACTTTGAATTGGTAGTGGTGGCCCGTCCACTACAAATCTGAGGTACTTCCTGTGGGCCTTGTGCACTGGAATGTGGAAGTAAGCATCTTTTAGGTCCAAAGTGTTGAGGAAGTCGTTTTGGGAAAGTAGCGGAAGTACCTGCTGAAGCGTTACCATATGAAAGTTGTCTGAGTGTATGTATTTGTTTAGGGGCCGAAGGTCTATGATGGGCCTTAGAGTTTCGTCCCTTTTTGGTATGAGAAAATACAGGGAGTAGACCCCCATATTTTGTTGGTTGGTTGGAACATGTTCTATTGCCTCCTTGTCTAGGAGGGAGATTACCTCCTGCTTGAGTAGCCGTAGAATTTATGGTGACATCGGGCGTTGTCTGGGTGGAATGTTTGGGGGGGTAGATGTTAGTTCTAGGCAGTAGCCTGGCGAAATTATTTGTGTTACCCATTTGTCTGAGGTGATGGTAGTCCAGACAGGAAGGAAATGATGGAGTCTGCCCCCGACCGGAGTGTGATGGTCTGGGGGAAGTCATTGGGGATGCGCGGTGGCAGAGCGGGCGGTATTTGTTTTGCCTCTGCCTTTGTTATTGTTGCCCCTGTAGCCGCCTCTTTGGTAACCCCTTGTAAATGTGGACTGAGTAGGGGATTTGTATGCAGTGGAAGCGGAGTCTGAGGAGTAGCCTCTGGATGTGCTCCGAAAGGAAGAGCGGCGAAAGGAGCGTCTGGGAGGGTGAGATTGTAAGGCTCCCATGGATTTTGCCGTGTCCGTGTCCTTTTTCATTTTCTCCATGGCGTCATCCACTTTGGGGACAAACAGATGTTCCTGGTCAAAGGGATGGTTGAGGATGGAGGCTTGTACCTCCGGTTTAAAACCTGATATCCTTAGCCAGTCATGGCGACGGAGGAGGACACAAGTATTGATAGCCCTAGAGGCTGTGTCTGCTGCGTCTAAGGCACAACGTATGGAGGTATTAGTAATGGTTTTGCCCTCCTGAATGAGTTTGTTGGCCCTAGCTTTATATTTATCAGGGAGATGGTGCATTATGGCTTCCAATTCGTCATAATGGGCCCTGTCATATCTGGCGAGTAGCACCTGTGTATTGGCGATACGCCATATGTTGGCAGCTTGGGATGCAGTACGCTTGCCTGATGCTTCCAAGAGTTTAGACTCTTTGTCAGGTGGTGGTGCTTCACCTGATGCCTGGGAGTTGGCCCTTTTACGTGCGGTAGAGACTACTAGAGAATCTAGTGGCACAGGTCCTCTAATGTAGGAGGGATCTGTAGGGGCAGATTTATATTTCTTCTCAATGCGCGGGTTAATGACCCTGGCTCTGACTGGGTCCTTAAAGACCTCTGGCGCATGCTTTATAACTCCTTTGAGCATAGGCAATATGGAGGTGGCTCTATGTGTGGTGTCGAATGTATCGAGGAGGATATCCTCCTCCACGGGGTCGTATGTAGATCTACCCCGTGATAGTGTGCTGCCCTTTGCAATAGGTGGTTGAACCCCAATGAGTCTTCTGGTGGAGAAGGTCTGGAAGGTTAAAGATCGCCCTGTGGGACGTTAGGGACATCAGGGATATTGTAATCATCCCATGGGTCTGGGGATCCTGTGGGGGTGGGGTCCCCTGTAGGTAGATCTTGGGGTGCATTCCCTATGTCGTCATATGGATCCCCCTGATCATCATCAGCCGGAGATGGAGTTGGGGAATGATGAGGTGGGGGTGGAGAGGGCGGAGGAGGTGGAGGAGGAGAAGGTGGAGGCGGTGGAGGAGGTGGAGGAGGTGGGGAAGGTAGTCTGAAAGGGGAGGTAGCAAAGCCCTTCCTCTTTGGAGGTGGAGGCGGAGCCGGTTTCTTCAATTGTCTCTTTTTGATAGAGAGCATTAAATGTCCAGTTTTGGGATCCTTGGTTAATGTTTTTTGTAAGGGATCCGGTGTAAAACGTTCATGTGAGGTTGGTTGGTCCGTCGGCGCCGTTGGTTTCTTATGTTTTTCTGTGCCGGTTCGTTGTTTGGAACCATGCTTAGGAAACTCCGGTTGTTTGGTAGGCGCCGAGATGGGTTTCGGCTTCGAAGTGTCGGTGCCGGTGGTCTTGTGTGCTTTGGTCGGTACCGAAGATGAGGTCGGTACCGAAGAGCTGGGTTTCGACCCGAGTGTTTCGGTGTGGGGCTCGGTGTCGAGATGGAGGTCGTTTTCTTTTTCGGTGCCGAAGAGTATTTATCGGCACCAACGGTGGGCTGGCTCGAGCCTGAGCCGCCGGAAGGCTTACTTGGCTTCTTTACCGGGCTCGAAGGTGCGGTGTGTGAAGCAGTGTCTCTGGTCTTGCCTAGGCCTGGAGGCGAAGGCGTGACCGAAGCCTTTTTCGGTGCTAGCGAGGGTGTGGGGGTAGATTAGTAATCACGACCCTCTGTGCCGGGGTGATGTCCTCCACATCTAAGTCGTCGGCTTCGGAGGCGCTGACGAGTCCCTCGTCTGTGTGAGGCTGTTCTGGAGCGTCAACACCTTCTCCGAAGATGTCGTCCGGAATCGTTGTCAAGGAGTGTGCCATTGTTCTTCTGGCTCTTCGGTCTCGAATAGTCTTTTTGGACCGGAAGGACTTGCACGCCGGACAGTCTTGAGCCTCGTGTTTAGGGGAGAGGCAGAGATTGCATACCTCGTGGAGATCGGTGTGGGGGAATTTGGACCCACATAGAGGGCACTTTTTAAATGGAGTCCTTTCCATTAGCCAGGACCGGAGCTTGGGTAGGCCCGAAGGCCGTCGTCGACAACTGGAACCGAAGGTCTGTGCCGATGAGAAGTTGCATCGAGTGGGGAGATCGCGTTCGAAACA
Source organism: Triturus cristatus (assembly GCF_964204655.1). Lineage (NCBI taxonomy): Eukaryota > Metazoa > Chordata > Amphibia > Caudata > Salamandridae > Triturus > Triturus cristatus. The sequence goes on along the minus strand of NC_140589.1, from coordinate 900,051,670 downwards.
ATACCGCGAATTGGGGTGAGGATTGCGCGTCGATCGTCGAACTGGAAGCTGTTCGGAACCGGAGCGCGAAGATTACATCCGAGCCCGATGGCGGAAAACAACAATCTGAGGATGGAGCCGAAGCCCATGCGCAATACGATCCAAGGGAGGAGTCACCGAACTTGTGACTTCCAAAGACTTTCCAACAGGAAAAACAAACTGCAAACATCCGTACCCAACACCAGATGGCGATCTATGCACAAGTGTGTAATCTGCAGCTCATATGCCTCAAACACAGTATTTAGTCACTATTTAATTTTGTGAAGTACCTGGAGAGGGTACATACAGCTTTGATTCACTCAGACCTGTATGATAGGGGGATATGAAAAGTCCTGACAGCATTAAAAGTTGCTAGAGTTGCTTACATATATTGAATTGACCACTGAGGAAAAGTAGGTGTATGCAGGTTTATACACTGCTTTACAGTTCAAAGGAAGCCTGCATTACGAGGGTTGCAAAGATATTCAACCAGAAAACGTTGACTACCATTAATAAGGCCAAACCTTTTTCAGCAATTAAAAAAGACTTTTCTACAACAAACATGGACACCTTTTTCCCTTCTTGCTTTCCTGGTAAAACATTATTTTTTAAAGTACATTCAATGAACAAATTGCTTACTTTTGGTAACACTTTTTCGGATCGATACATAGTGATCCACAAATTTCCTACATAAACCCTTTCCCAATTGCCACAAGACTGCATCAAGGAACTTTTCTAGCAATATTGAATCACTGGCACCCGGCGTTGCGCAAGTCATGGATCCACTGAACTCCACCCAAAATGATAGAGGGCTCATATAAAGCTGCACAGGTGGTGATGAATTCAGTTACACCAAATTTTTTCTTCTCACAGAAATTAAAAACGTTAATGGAGGAGCCAAACATAAAAAAGAAGAATAAATATACCTTCGGACATGGAAATTGATGAGGGACCTTCAGGGTAACATGTGTCCATATGAGAAGTATTTATCAAAGATATAAAACGTATTCTTTTAATGGATACATAGTCACCTAGATTTCCTATGAAAAGCACTCTCGTAGCAGTCTCTGAAAGGGGGTAGTAGGATGAATATTAAAGTATTGCAGGCTTATTAATAGAAACTTCAAAGTACAACCACAGTAAACAGATTGTGCTCCAATTTCGAAATTTAAAAAGAAATGTTTTTAAATGGAGTGCCGAGGTACAGTTGTCATTGCTTGACAAATTGTTTAAAACAGAAATCCCCTCAAAAGAGTCACATTTCAGCCAGTTCTCACCCATCCTTCCTCAGAGTCCATGCAACTAACACACCAACCACTAAGTCCGAAAATAGACAAAAATATGACTTGCTCACCAAGCTATCATCCATTGCAGAATTCAAGCTATACAACTAGGCCATCATGTTCCACCACCACCTCTCACCCATACCCCTTCAACGTTCAACATACACAAAAGAATGCCACTACACAACAGTCTTTATAACTTTGCTTCTCGTTGTCTGTCACACAACAATGCTACTATTCAACGAAAACTCCACAACCCATCTCCTCAATTCCAACCGGTTTCCCTACCACACAGCAGACACTACTAAATGCCTTCTCAGCCTGTAGGACACCTAGACCTGCAAAAAAACACAATACGCAACAGCACACCACCAAAACCTCCAAAGATAACCACTCTTCTGCAGCACAAAACCACACCCCCTTCAAAATAGCTCCCTTAAACTGCCTACTGATAAACACTTGTTCTGACGTAAAGTCTCTAAGGTTTGCATCTATTCCAGCTAGGCCCCCTACTCCATCTTGAATTAAACTTCTCCCAAATTCTGCCAACTCACTATCATTTCTGTTACAAACAACAACATGGATGTAGTCGCCCTTATCATTCCTAGAACTAGGAGTGTCGAGCCTTTCTGGTAATGTCCTAGATAACACAACTGATGCAACACCCTTTCTGGAACAAGTGTTCCCTTATCAATATGTCAGGACAATATATCAACACCCATTGATAATTCATCAATGAGGTGTAGTCCAAATTAACGTCCCTTCGTCTCCCATCTTCTTAAAGATATGACTAAGACTTTTTCTTTGGCACATGTAATCTATGTACCACATTCCTGAAATTATGCCGGAGCTTTTCATCCCTGATAATGTTTAGTATTTAAGGACCACGACTCAACCCCTTAGGTAGAGAGGTCCTCACCCCAGATTACCCTGCAAGATATCATACAAGTAGATTTTGGTTTTCCTGTACTCAGAGAAGATGATTCAACTTGCTGGACTCGGATAAGAGCAGGGCACCCGATGGAGGCTGCTAATGTAGCGCATGTTTGCCTTTTGCAGGGAACGCTTCCTCCAAATCTCTTACAATAAGGACAGCCTGAGCTGTCAACAAGGTATACAGTGCGTCGCTTCTCCCTAATAAACTCTAGACTGCAAGTTACTCTACTACATGCTCTCCTGAGGTAGAGCATAGAAGTAAGTTTTAGGTTGTTCGGCTTTTGGATTACATTTGAACCATGTTATAAGAGTTAATTTTATTTTCGTTGTTTCCAACATGCCTTCTTGCTGTTTTTATGATAACCTGTGATTATTTTAGATGTACCAAGCAAGAGGTTTGCCCGTTTGTAATAAATATTTTAGTTAAAAGTGTCTGTTGTCCTTAATGCTGTGTGTTATACTGTGAAGAAGAATGAAATAGGTTTACTGTTACCACAGCGCCCCTGAACCTTTTCCAGGGATTGTTAGTAACCTAAAATCAATTACTTCACTTAAACTATGTAAAGGGTGTGGTCTCCTCTTGACTACAATAACTTGTCTTTAACGTTCAGCGCTGATGTACTGAACTAAGTTCACCTGTGTCACCGGTGGGTGGGAAAGCAAACCTTGGAGAAATGCACTCCAGGTTGTAGTTTACATGACAGTTCTATGTCCATAAAGAAGTACCACACTTTCGACCAGTTGACGCACAGAACCGGAATTACTGTTCAAAGCATAATCATAACTGGGGGAAGACAGGTCCCCAGTACTGCATAAAGCCGTTCCACCAGGCTATCAAACTGTTACACAAAGTCACATTCAAAAGAGGAGGCAGCTTAGCCATCTTATTTAAGTAAACAGCCACTCTCAACAAAGCTGATGTTTGCATACAAGATTGTGAGGCCTTCCTAATTTTCCTGCAACTTTCTCCATATTTACAGAGTACCATCTAGCAATGGAAACCCCTTTCTAACTAAAGTTTGAAACCTACTTTCCAAATACTCAAACCTATGCATCCTTGGTAACCTGAACATCCGTTGTTTGACAAATCTAATATGCCCCTATCCAGAACAATTCCCTCTGCCCCCTTGGATGAATACAGATGTAAAAAAGCTAAAACAACAAATTTCAAAGCTTTACAACACCTGGCTCAAAACAAACAACCCTCAAAACAAAATACACTTTCACAAACATTTAAAAAAGCTGAATCCAAAATGTAAAATGCCCCCCCAAAAGGTTTCTTTTAAAAAATACTCACAGAATTTCCTAATCCCAAGTGCACCGATGGAACCCAGCCAATTTCGCAGAAATGTGGTCACAAACTGGCAGCTCATTAATCAACAAAAGCAGACACATTGGATTTATAACTAACACAGAAAACACCAACAGCACTAACCCTTTTCAAACAAACCCATTCAGGGCAAGGTTAACACAACCTCTGCACCCCTTCAAAGAACTATCGACAATGATTTTCTGGATCTTGTCAAAGCGAAGAGGCCAGGCGGTTGCCCCTCGGACCCTTGTCTTCCACAAATAGTAAAAAATGTTCTTTTGGCAACTTCAGAGGCCAATCCCTTCAGAACGCTGATCAACAACTCCTTAACAGAAGTTCACCCAGAAGGCTTAACCCTTTGAATGCTGAGGATGGCTTTTTGTCTTCCACCCCAATGTGGAGGATAGCAACAGGTCGTCAGGTTGGGGTGGGGGGGGTGGTGGTTCATGGGGAAAGTTGCCATGCTCCCACCGGAGGCTTCCCCGCATGTCTGCTTATGTTGGGACGGACATGGAATCACGTCTGCATCAGCCTCCGCTGGTCACCAGTGACGTCAGCACACCACACAGCATGTGGACGTTACTGATACTACCGGACGGCGCAAGCAGGTAAGGCAAATAGCTCCCAGCGCTTCTGATGGGTTTCGCCACGCCAGTCTGCCCCTCAGTGTTTGAGGGAGGCATTGCTGGAAATGGGGAGTCTCCTCTTTCCAGGAACTTGTTTGCAAGAAGCTCCAAAAAGGCCAGAGCAGTGCTTTGTGTTGCAACAAACTGCTCGCTATCTAATTCTCAGTCAGGCGGGAACGAATAGTTTCTTACCGGTCGGTGTAGTTTTGCAGCTTGAAGATCTTTCTGGATTCACTATGCTGTGCATTATTCCGCGGTCTGGTGGTTGGGTCCGGATTCGTAGTCTTTCTTTTGTCTTTTTTTTTTCTTCTTTTTTTTTTTGTAGCCCAGGTGGGCGTAGACGTCCCACCATTTGGTGCACTTCTCGTGACGTCGTCCTGCTTCCTGCGGAAGTCCCACCTCGGGGCGCCATCTTCGGATTCTTTTTTTTTTTTAACCGTAGGCCATTTACAGTATTTCTTCTCAATTATATCCTTTCTCACATTTCTTTTCAAGTCTTCTTTTGTTCTCCATTCTCTGTCTTTTCCCCCTCTTCTCCATCCTCATCTTTCTGGCGGAGGTGGGAGGGTTCGCTAGTGAATCTAGAAAGATCTTCAAGCTGCAAAACTACACCGACAGGTAAGAAACTATTCGTTTTGCAGCGTGAATCTTTCTGGATTCACTATGCTGTGCATCGATTTTGTAGCAGTTTGTCACTTTTGTGGCGGCTGGGTGGAAGATGAGCGTTGGTCGTTGAATATATGTTGAAGCACCTTTTGTCCTACTTGTGCTTCCTTGTTCATTTGTATATCCACGCAGTAGTGCTTAGTGAACGTGTGCACTGAAGCCCATGTTGCCGCCAGGCATATGTCTTGAATGGGTGTGTTTGCCAGAAAAGCAATTGTTGCTCCTTTCTTCCTTGTGGAGTGGGCCCGTGCCCTTTCCGATAGTTCTTGTCCTGCCGGTTTGTGGCAGAACTGTATCGTCAGTGCGATCCCTCGCGCGATGGTGCCTTTTGTTACTGGTCTACCCAGGAAGCTGGTTGCGAAGGACACAAAAAACTGCTTAGTTTTCCTGTGCTCCTTGGTTCTCTCGTAGTGCATCACCGTCCTTCTAGCATCTAGAGTGTGCAGTGCCCTTTCTGCGCCTGTGGTAGGGTTCTGAAAGAAGCTTGGTATTTGTATTGTCTGGTTCATATGGAATGCCGACACCACCTTCGGCATGAAGTGTGGGTCTGTTCTCATTACGACTCTGTCCTTGTGTATCTGGATGTAGGGCTCTTGCAGCGTTAGCGCTTGCAGCTCGCTTACTCTGCGCAGCGAGGTTATTGCCACCAGAAAGGCTGTCTTCATTGTTAGCATTTGAAGGGAGGCCTTGTGAATGGGCTCAAAGGGCGCCTTCATACGTTCCGTTAGGACTAAGTTGAGGTTCCACGCCGGCAGCGGCATCCTTTTTGGTGGCGCTATCCTTTTTGCCCCCTCCAGGAACCTCTTTATAACTCTTGATGTGAAGAAACTTTCACCCGTCTCACCTCGTGTGTAGGCAACAATCGCTGCGAGGTGTACCCTTAGTGAGGATGAACATAGTTTAGCCTTTAGTAGGTGCGTTAGGTATATTAGCACCGTTGATTCCCTTGTCAGCTTATTTTGCAGTTTATGTCTCCTGCACCAAAATGTGTACCTCTTCCATTTTTCCCCATATCATTTCCGTGTCGTCGGTCTCCTTGCCTCCCGGAGCACTCGCATAGTGCTTTGAGGTAGCTTAAGGTGTGCAAACTCAATGTCTTCAGGAGCCATGCCGCTAGGCCGAGGCTCTCTGGCTCTGGGTATAGAACCTCTCCGTTCTGCATGGAGAGTAAGTCCTTTCTTTTGGTGAACTTGTGTGGTGGTCCCTGTGCCATCTCCACTATTTGCGAGTACCAGGTCTGTCTTGCCCACTGTGGACGCACTAGGATCAGCATCATGTTGCTGGTCCTGCACTTGTTGAGTACCCTGTGTATCAGTGGTATTGGTGGAAAAGTGTAGGCAATTAATCAAGTTCTGGAGTTAGGCAACTTTCCAGCATGCTGGAAAAAGGCCACGATTAGGCCGGTCTTAAAAAAAACCTACGCTAGACCCAATAGAGCCCAAGAACTACTGGTCTGCCCATAATGGCCAAGATCTTGGAAAAATCAATGAAACAGAACATTGACAGAATACCTCGACACCAATGAAGTATTGGATATAACTCAGCATGGTTTTTGATCTAACCACTCGACCGAATCTGCTTTGATCGTAGTTGCTGAGGAGATCCGGAGAATAATTTATCAAGGGGGAAATGCAGTCCTGGTACTGCTTGATCTGTCGGCAGATTTCGACACCATAAACCATACGGTGTTGGTTCAGCGACTTCGAGATGTGGGCATTGGGGGGGGGGGGTCAGCTCTGTCCCTCCTATCCTCTTTTCTGGACGGGAGAGTGCAGAGCCTACACTGGGAGGGTTTGCAATCAGAGAGCTTCTATTTGCCCTGTGGGGTTCCCCAGGGCTCTGCATTATCACCCACCATTTTCAATATCTACATGCTGCCCCTGGCCTGCCTGATTAGGAAGCATGGTTTTGAATTGACGTCATATGCTGATGACTCCCAGCTCATAATCTCCATGGCTAAACATCCAGAGAACACAGCTGTCAGGTTTCATGCCTGCCTGGAGGAGACTATCCTATCCTATCCTAAATGTTTTTGACCAGCTTATCCATAGGGCATTCCCCTTGGATTGGTTTTCTGGTTGTCTGGATGCGAAGCTTTGGCATTTTGCATTCTGGTGTGTTGCAAACAGGTCTATTGTCGGTGTACCCCACCTTCTGAATAGCCTTTGCGTTTCCTGTCCATTGAGCTCCCACTCGTGGGACGCCGAAGTCTGCCTGCTGAGCCAGTCTGCTTCCACATTGTCCTTCCCTGGTAGGTGAATGGCCAGCAGGTCTATTTTGAGTGGGATTAGCCAGTCGTCGAGATAAGGGTATACATGAATCCCTTCCCTCCGCAGGTACGCTGCCACTGCCGCCAGGCATTTTGTGAAAACCCTTGGTGCGGACTTTAGCCCGAATTCCAAGGTTGTGAATTGGTAATGTTCCTTGCCAATGGCGAACCTTAACAGGCTTTTATGCTGCCTGTTCATTGGGATGTGCAGGTATGCATCTTTGAGATCCACGGTGGACATGAAGTCTCCGTCTCTCATTTGCGGGAGTACCTCTTGTAGGGACGTCATTTTGAATTTTTGCGTCCTTACGTACTTGTTTAGGAACCGTAGATCCAGGATGAGTCTTAGTGTCCCGTCCACCTTTGGTACCAGGAAGTAGTTTGAGTACACTCCCTTGTTCCTTTCTTTGAAAGGTACTGGCTCTATGGCATCCTTTAGGAGTAGTTCTTGTGCTTCTTCTACGAGTTGCACTAGTTCCTGCCCTGAGTGCTCCCTCCTCTTTGCTTTTCTGTTTGGTGGTTTCCTTTCCAACTCTATACAGTATCCGAACTGTATGATGTTGAGTATCCATTTGTCTGTTGTTATCTTTTTCCATTCTTGAAGGAAACGTCTGTCTGCCGCCTACTGGTGTTCCATGTTCGTTGGTGTTTGGTCTGTGTAACCCTCTCGTCTTTGATCTTTTGTGCTCCACCCTCGGAGGGTTTTTGTGGGTGAGCACTCTTTCCCGTGTGAAGTCACTTTGAGGTGGGTTGATCTCCCCCTCTGCGTCTCTGGCCTTGTCCGTTCCCCCTGCTCCGAAAGGACTGGCCCCGAGGCTGGTACTGCCAGTGTTGTTTCTGCTGGGCCTGCTGCCCGTGATTATCGCCTTGATGGGCCTGCTGGAATGTTTGGTGTGACGTTTCCGGCTGGTTTCCTCCTCTTCCGTAAGGTCTCCGTGTCGGGGTACCTCTTCTCATTCCTCTGAATTGCAGGGCCCCCATGGACCTTGCAGTTTCGTTCTCCTTTTTGAGCTGGGTGAGTTTTTCATCCACCGGTGCCCCGAACAGCGTCTCTCCGTTGAAAGGGGTGTTCAGGATGATGTTCTGAACTTCTTGCTTGAAGCTTGAAATCCTGAGCCAGGCTTGCCTTCTTTCTGTTATTTCAATTGCCATCAGCCTGCTTGATGTTTCTGCTCCATCCAATGCTGTTTTAAGGCAAGAGTTTGCTATACTCTTTCCTTCCTCCACTAGGTGCGCAGCTCTTTGTTGGTATCGCTCGAGGAGGTGCTTCATCAGTTCCCTCATTTCGTCCCAGTGTTGGTACTGGTGCCTGTTCAGCAGGGCATTGGAGTTCGCCATGCTCCAGTGCATTGCCGCGTTTCTCTCTATTTTTCTCCCTGTCAGGTCCATCCTCCTGCATTCTTTGTCGGGAGGTGGTCCAGAGGTTGCTGGGACATTTGCCCTCTTCCTGGCAGTAGATGCAATGATTGAATCTGCTGTGACGGACCCTTTGATGTATGGAGGGTCCTGGGAGGAGTATTTATATTTTTTCTCCGTCCTAGGTGTGATGGACCTGCATGTTGCTGGGTCCTTGAACGCCTCGTTCCCCTGGTTCATGACACTCTGGAGCATGGGGAGGAACTGGCTCCTAGTTTGGATAGGGAGCAGTGCCTCCAGTAAAAAGTCTGTTTTCGGCTTTTCTTCCTCCAGCTTAACACCAAAAGCTGCAGCCGCGCTTTTGACCACCATGTTGTAAGCACCTATGTCATCTGGCGGCGAAGGCCTCAGGGTAAGTCTCCACAGGCTCTTCTGGATTTTCGGCGTCGAGGTCCTGCCACTCCAGGTCCTGCGTCGTCGACGGCGCCGAGCCGTAGTTCGATTGTTGTTCCTCATATTCTTCTCCCTCATAGTAAAGGTCTTCTTCTTCCTCTCCGGGAGTCTTCGACAGTTCTTCTCATCGAACTCCCTTTTCCTTTGAAGGATGCTCTCCATCTCTGCTTCGAGCCTCCTCTCTTTCTTCTCCATTTCGGAGGCGTGTTCGGCGTCGAGCGCCGGTCTTTCAGACGGAGCTTGTGTCGACGCGACCTTATCTTTCGAAGTCGAACACAAACGCCCACTTTCTTGGCCTTGCTTTGACGACCTTTGCCTTTCGGCGGTCTTCGGCACCTGGGAGTCCTTCTCGGAGGATCCGCCGGTCCTTTCGTCCTTGGATCCACTCGCGGTCGTCGAAATTTTCGGCGCCGGTGTTGCTTCCGAGGACTTTGACTCTGTTTTTTGAGAGTCTGACTGTTTTTCGGGGCCCTGTCGAGGGTTTAGTGCTCGACGTCTCTCCTACCTTGTCAGACGTTTTCTTATCGGTCTCTGCGACCGTGAAGTCATCGGGTCCTTCGGCGACGTCGTCTTCGTTGTCGGTGGAGAGGCCCAGTTCGTACAGTGTCGGGGCCTTCCCCCTTGCCCTCCATGTTGTAGTTGGCTCTCCTCTGTCTCTCTCTCACCCGGAGCGTCTTCGGTGTGAAGGCCGAACAGGCGTTGCAGTCCTTGCTCTCATGGTTGACAGGCAGGCAAAGGTTGCAGACCGGATGTTGGTCCTTCTGCGCGTATTTGTTGTGGCAGTTACGGCAGAATTTAAAAGGTGTTTTGTCCATTCCTGCGCTCAGTGTCCCTGAGTGCGCGTTCTCCGTTGGACGTCGAAGATCTCGAGGTTCTCCTCCTTCTTCGTCGTCCCGGCTTGTTGCTCTTCCTTTCTGTAGTCTTCCTCAACTTCTTCTTCGATGAAACTCGTGCTTTTTCTTCTTTCTTCGCCCAAAAACTCTGGAGCTTCACGGTGACGATCCAGACCCAACGGCGGAAAAAAGAATCCGACGATGGCGACCCGAGGTGGGACTTCCGCAGGAAGCAGGACGACGTCACGAGAAGTGCACCAAATGGTGGGACGTCGATGCCCACCTGGGCTACAAAAAAAACAAAAAACAAATAAAGACAAAAGAAAGTCTACCAACCACTAGACCGCGGAATAATGCACAGCATAGTGAATCCAGCAGTCCACACTCCTGAGGCGGAAGCCGGGAGAGGTTCGAATTTGCTCGTTTTTAAAAACTGAAAATTATCACTTTGTTTATGTGTGCTAGCTTTTAAAAGCACCTTGTTGACTTCTCTGCCACTCACCAGCACTAGCAGCAGATCCTAACGCTGCCGGCTGGTCGAGCATTGAAACATTTCCTCGGACGCTCCCAGCGCGAGGACTTAGGCCACGCCCCTTTTAGGACACGCCCCCCGCGTCAACTACAAAGCGCTGAAAACAAGCGCCTGACAGGCCAGCAGTTCACACTCCTGAGGCGGAAGCCGGGAGAGGTTCGAATTTGCTCGTTTTTAAAAACTGAAAATTATCACTTTGTTTATGTGTGCTAGCTTTTAAAAGCACCTTGTTGACTTCTCTGCCACTCACTAGCACTAGCAGCAGATCCTAACGCTGCCGGCTGGTCGAGCATTGAAACATTTCCTCGGACGCTCCCAGCGCGAGGACTTAGGCCACGCCCCTTTTAGGACACGCCCCCAGACCTCCCCCTTGGCAATTACCTACATAATGTGCCTTGGACGGAAGCGCAGCGGACGAGCGCAGCGGGAGCGCCGTTTGCGCGCCGAAGGCGCGCCTAAGGCAAGCCCGTCTGCGCCCGTCCGCGACCGGCCTGCGACCAGCGCCAGCCATGCTGCCCGTGCCCACAAACAAAGGATAGTCTGGTCCAGTGAGGAGCTCCGGGCTCTGAATGCTGCTACTATCTGTCAGACGCCTGAACTTAATCTGGCGACTCAGGCTCTCCCTCCCCATTGCCCACGCTGCCATATGTCTTTAGGCACAGTCTCCTCTCTAACAACCTCACTTCCCAAAAAAGCTTGCAAACCTTCTCGTAACACCCCTTCCATCCAACTTAGAATCGGATTACTTAACTGCAGATCTCTTCCCAAGCATGCTAATGACCTATGCTTGCTCATAACGGACTCACATTGGGACGCTCTATGCCTCACAGAGACATGGCTCAATGAAGACAACATGGCATCCATTTCGTTAGCAATCCCGCCAGGCTTTAAAATGAGCTTCTCCAATAGAAAGAAGGGCCGAAGAGGAGGTGGAGTGGCTTTCATTTACAACGAGAATTACACTCTGTTGTCCTCCACTCCTACCACACTCCCAAGCATTGAGGGGCTACGCTTTTGCCTCCAAATTACCCCCCCAACTATCTCTTACAGGCCTAGTTATTTATAGACCCCCTGACTGTCCGACATCAGCCCTGTGTGAGCTTACGGACTTTATAATCCTAAACTCTCTAGACCACTCTTACTTTTTCATAGCCGGCGATTTCAATCTCCACGCCGACATTCCTGACTGTCCACAGGCTTCCCATCTTATCTCTACCCTGCAATCGGCCAATCTGACTCAAGCTATTACAGGCACCACGCATCGGGCAGGGCATATGCTCGATCTTTTCTTTTCCAACATACCAAACACAACAGCCTCCTCTCCGCTACCGCTGCTCTGGACGGACCACTACCTAACTACCATGACCATCTCAATCCCCACCCAATCTCAGAGCACTGGAAAGCGATCCTATGTGCGGAGAAAATGGGACAATCTAACAGCGGACAAATTATGCCCAGCACTTCGCGCGACCCCCATACCTCAGATGCTAATTCCGATGCGGCTTCTCTGAACTTGTGGATAAGCAAAACAGTGGATTCTATAGCGCCGGCCAGTATTGCCACATCACGAAGAGAATCTCCCTCTGCACCGTGGTTCACCCCTGAACTCAAGGCCGAAAAAAGTAAATGTAAAAGACTGGAACGCCTTTGGCGAGATAACTACTGCGACGCTGCCAAATCTAGCTATAAAAAAGCCCTTCATGCTCTACATTTATCTATTAAAAAAGCCAAGAAAAACTTCTTTGAGGCCTCCATCCTACAGGCGGAACAATCAAGCAAAGAAGTATTCAAGATTGTTCAATCCTTTTTCAAGCCCAGAGCTATCGAGACGGATATCATCCCTTCAGTAAATCTCTGCGAATCCATTTCAGACTTCTTTGATACCAAAATTTTAAAAGTCTATGACACTTTTACGGACCCTGAGCCGACATTAATGGATGAGCTAAGAGTCTCTGAGTGCCTTATTACCCCTTTAAATCAATTTCAGCCTATTACCCTCTCTGAAGCAGTAAAAGAATTACAAAAATGTAAATCGGGAGGCCCGGACGATCCCTGCCCACCTAAACTGTGGAAACTAATGTCAGAAGCAATTGCAGTTCCCCTCCTACACATATGGAACACGTCCATTGCTACGGGCACGTTTCCGGACTGTTGGAAACAGGCCACACTTCTCCCGCTGAAAAAAAAACCCCAAGGCGCACCGGATGATCTGAACAATCTCCGACCCATCTCTCTCCTTGCAGCCCCCGGCAAAATGCTTGAAAAAATAATCCAGCGGCAGCTTAACAAATTTATTGAAGACAGCGGCGCCCTACATGAAACTCAGTCGGGCTTTAGGGCCGGCTTCAGCACCGAGACGGCCCTCATTGAGGTTGCCGAGTCTATCAGGTGGTCCTTAGATTCAGGGGCATCAGCTATGCTGGTGCTCCTGGATCTATCAGCTGCTTTTGATACTGTAGATCACAGCAGATTGCTGACCCGACTTAAGGACATAGGTATTGGAGACAAAGCTCGCAATTGGCTACTCTCCTACCTCACTAATCGCTCCCAGAAAGTGGCCTTGGGCCCCTTCTCTTCTGGACCAAAAAATCTCTGGTGTGGCGTCCCACAAGGGTCGGCACTCAGCCCCCTGCTGTTTAATGTATACTTGGCCCCACTCTTCACCTTGATTGCCAAATGGGGGGTCAAGGCAATATCCTACGCGGACGACACGCAATTAGTCTTCCCATACACAGACACGTCCGAGGCAGCATTTAGCAAAATCAGGGTGTTAGACCTGTCAGCCCTTTGGGTGGTCCCTCCTCATCATTATTTATTTTGTCCCACTTTTGCCTCAAACCCTGTTTGAATTTTTCCTTTTTGGGAACCACCAGACTTTTTAGTGTTGCTGCAGATTCAGGGAGCCATTTTAGCTACCCCTGAAACTTCTGTCTGAGGGCCTGGAGCACAAAATGGTGGCCACCTGTGACATCACCAGCATCCACTGGAACCTACCAGCACCTTCCAGAACATTCCAGGAGATTCCAGAACCCTGTGACAGTTGGAGGCGGTTTAGAATGTTGGGAGGTTAAGACAGAGTGTTGGCAGTTGGAGTTGGCAGTTGGCACCTGACTGGTGAAGAGAGAGCAGCACAACAGTGAAGGAGGAAGGAGTGAAGCAGCAGGGGTGGAAACTTGTGCCTGGAGTGGGGTCCATAAACCCACCCTTGATACTTGTCCCTACTGATGGATCCCAGCCTGTAGCCCTGTGTGGGAAGAAGACAGAAAAACTCATCCTAAGGACCTGAACAGCAGGAACAGGCCTTAGAAGCAGAAAGCAGCAAGATCCTGACCTGGAAACTGGTTTCCCTGGAGTCCGGCGTCGAGTAGCCTGAGACCTGGAGCCCGAGGTGGAGAAGCGGCGCTGACTGAAGTAGCAGACGTCGTACCCGGAGCCGCCTGAGGTCGTGAGAGGGCGCCGACGGAGGTCGTGAGGAATACCAGAGGTCGAGGAGGAAGTGAACCGAGGTCGAGCGAGCGGCGTCATCGGAGGAGTGAAGTCCGCCCTCCGGAGTCGTCGGAGACCGAGGTAGAGGTGAACCGGAGGTCGGGAGTGAGGATCGCACTCCGGAGTCGCCCGGAACCTGAGAGGAGGAGCACCGGAGGTCGGGGGTGAGGATCGCACCCCGGAGTCGCCGGAAGTCGACATCGAGGCCAGGCCGGCCGACGTCATCGGAGCCGAGAGCGCCATCGGACCGGAGCCGCCCGAAGTCGACATCGTGAAGAGACTGCCCGACGCCGTCGAATCGGAGGTAGAGATCGAACCGAGGCCGCCGACATCGGACCGGAACCGCCTACCGGCGTCGTCAAAGAACTGACATTGTGCCGAGGCCGCCGAGACCGAACCGGAACCGCCTCACGGCGTCGACACGACTTCAGCGGCGTCGGAACATCAGAAAAAGGGCAGTAAGTGGAGTAGAGGGCGCCTAAGGCCCTGTGGAGACCTGAGAGACTTCTCTAAGGGGCTAGGGAGGTGCTGGAACCAACCTGACTGTGCCTGGGGTGAACTGGGACTAACCTAGAGAGGTTGTGTGGAGAGAGAAAGCCAGGGCACTGGTATTCCCCCCTTTGATCTACCTCAGTTTAGGCCTCAGCCTTGTCCCAGCCAGGGAGTAGCCTCCCCCCTCAAGCCTTCCACAACCCTACAAGCTGTGCCTGGGCCAAATCAGCCCTTAAGAATTGAGAAGTCAACTGATTACATGAGGGTTGCTGTATACTTTTAATTATTTATTGGGGGTACTGTATTTATTGAGTTTTTACCTATTTATTGCTGCACTCTATTTATAGGTCCACAGGACTTGTTGGTGTACAATATTTATTGGTACAGTATTTATTGCCTCAAAGTATTTAATTGTCTGTATATATTGCACTTGTATTTATGCCCTGTTATTTATGATCACCCCTATTTATTCCATCAAACAGCCAATATTTATTTGACCTGCACTAATTTAAAATTGTATATTGTGATTGACTTATTTATTTTTCCAATCAGCAACTAGAGAAAAAGATAAAGAAGAATATTTTCATAATTTTTACGGTGTAGAGTCGTTTTTGGAACGGATGCACGCATGGTTATTGTATGGGTATATTGTATGCTTAGCACTGCGCCTGTTTCCTGACCACTCGAGCCAAGCTACCACAGTGTGTTCGGGAAGTCCACCACCACCCTGCGGAGTGGGAGTGGGCTGTTTCCAACATAAATTGGTGTTCAGTGGTGGGATAGAGCTGTGCCTACGTATACTCAACAATAACTGTGGGTAGTCCATAGGCCTACACCGGGAGTTTTCTCAAAGCGGCCTTCCTAATTGTGGGTTTTTGTTTTTTTCCAAATTTACTCTGGTGGTGGGAGGAGGTATTATTAAAGGTACCCCCCTGCATTGTTACTACACAAAACCTGTCCTCTAACCTGAGTGGGCAAGATGGAGTTTGTACTAGAAAATCTAGAAACGTACACTGTGGCCCAACTCAGGGAGTTTTGCCAGCGGGAGGGGGTGTACTGCCCCCCAGGAGCAAAGAAGGGTGCACTCCAAACCAGCTTAAGGGCTTGGGGGGAGGCACGCAGGGAAAGCAAGGCTGAGGAGGAAGACAGGGATGGAGAGCCTGACCCCGAGGGGGCTGAGATGTACCAACCTGAGGTGGGGAACCTGTCAGCAGGGCCCAGGACACTTTCTAGGGGGGGCAGCCGTGCCTCTAGCGGTGGCTTGTCTGAAGTGGAGCTAACGGACCGGAGGGAGAAAAGACAGCTCACATGGGACTTAGCAAGGCTGGAAAAGGAGAAGGAGGAGCAGAGGATGGCCCATTAATTGCGACTGAAAGAAATAGATCTTCAGATCTTGAGAATCGGGGCACAACCTGTTCCCAATGGTGGCAGCC
Organism: Triturus cristatus; assembly: GCF_964204655.1. NCBI lineage: Eukaryota > Metazoa > Chordata > Amphibia > Caudata > Salamandridae > Triturus > Triturus cristatus. The sequence continues at coordinate 900,035,975 of NC_140589.1, read as the reverse complement.
AAACCCAAGAGATCACCAGGGAATCTAAACCATACCTGCCAAAGGACATAGTGGCTAGCTATGGAGTGGGCGACGATATCGCCAAGTGGCTAGCGGCCTATGAGGTCTCACTGAGGGCCCATGGGGTTCCGGAGAAGTACTGGGGAGGGGGATTGTACAAGTACATGCCTCCAGCTGGTAGGGATGCTTTATTGGCCCTCGAGGAGGATGAGCAGACCCACTACCCCGCCATGAAGCTGGCGCTCATCAGAAAGTTTGGACTAACACCTGAAAAGTACAGACAGAAGTTCAGGGGTAGTCACAAACTGGGCACGCAGAATTGGGTGGACTTCCTGGACTATGCGAAGAAGGCACTGGAAGGTTGGATTCAGGGCAGTGAAGTGAGGAACTACGAGGAGTTGTTTGACTTAGTGCTGAAGGAACACCTGCTCGAGAAATGTTTCCCTGAACTGCGGCAACACCTGGTGGATAGCAAGCTGACCAGTCCCCGGAAGCTTGCTGAGGAGGCGGACATTTGGGCTAGTACCCGGGTGTCCACAAGGGGGACTGGAGGGGATACTCAAAAGGCCGGACAGGGCGCCCCCCAGAAGAAAGAGGGAGGGGAAAAGAAAAAGGAGTTCTCCAAAGGCCCCCAAAATAACTTCCAAGGGAAGGGAACAGGATTCACCTCTAAGGCTAACCCACCCAGAAACCCTAATCCTGGCCAGAGTCAGCAGCCAAGGGTTATCCATTGCTACGAGTGCGGTGGCGTTGGACACTATAAAGGAGATCCGAAGTGTCAGAAACGATCACCCCCTCCCACTGGAGGAAAGACCCCCGGAGTAGCTAGTGCAGTGCTCGGGGAGGAGATGTCCTTAGCTAAGGGAAGGGAGTGGGCGGGTGTCACTTTAGTGTCCCTGGGAGAACGGGAGATGGTTCCTAAGATCCAGGTGCCCGCAAATACCGCAAAGTATGGGCAGTGGGTCACCATCAACGGCCAAAGAGGGGAGGCTCTGAGAGACACAGGAGCCAGTATGACTATGGTGCGTAGTCAACTGGTGTCTCCAGAGCAGGTAATTCCCGATGTACTCCACCCAGCCGCGATGGCTGACGGCAGAACAGGCCACTATCCAGTGGCCGAGGTTCCCTTTGAATGGGGGGGGTTGCAGGTTCACTTCGAGTTGCCGTAAGCCCTGCCGTGCCAGTCGATTGTCTGCTGGGAAATGACATGGAGCACAACGCTTGGAAGGAGGTGGAATACCGGACTCATACCGAGATGCTGGGTACACCTGACTGGGCCTGTGTTAGCACAAGGTCCGCGACTACCCGAAGAGGGAGTTCATTCCGGCTGGAGCCTGGAACAAAGGCCCAGCCAGCTGCCAGTCAAGGGAAGAACCGAGGACAGGAGGAGCCTGCCTCGGCGTCTCCACCCCGTAGGACGGATAGGCCACCGGAGGTGGTGGACCAGGAGTCTGCGGAGGGGGACGTTACCAACCTGGAGGACCTACCCATCCCGGCCGAGTGGCACGTGGAGGGAGGCCCGTCCAGGGAGGAATTCTGCCAGGGCCAGAGGGAGTGCCCTACCCTTGAGGGGCTGAGGCGACAGGCCGAAGCCCAGGCAGCAGGGAACGTTGAAGGGAACTACAGTGTTTACTGGGAGGATGGCCTCCTCTACAGTGAACCAAAGGCACCCCTACACGGATCGTCACGAGCCTTGGTAGTCCCTCAACGTTATCGAGCCTTCCTTCTGGAGTTGGCTCACGAGATACCATTGGCAGGACACTTGGGGCAAGACAAGACCTTCGCCCGTCTTGTCCCACACTTTTATTGGCCTCAGATGAAAGTGTCGTCCGATACCTACTGCCGGACATGTGTGTCTTGCCAAGCCAGTGGGAAAACAGGGGTGAAGCTGAAAGCTCCCCTGGAACCACTTCCTGTCGTTAGCACCCCCTTTGAAAGGGTGGGCATCGACATTGTGGGTCCATTAGATCCGCCAACTACAGCTGGTCACAGGTTTATCCTGGTTCTGGTGGATCATGCCACACGGTACCCAGAGGCAATACCTCTGAGGACCATAACAGCACCTGTTGTGGCAAGGGCCCTGATGGGAATCTTTACCCGAGTGGGTTTTCCCAAGGAAGTTGTGTCCGACAGGGGGACCAACTTCATGTCAGCATATATGCGGGCAATGTGGAAGGAGTGTGGAGTGACCTACCGGTTCACAACTCCTTACCACCCCCAGACCAATGGTCTGGTGGAAAGGTTTAACAAAACCTTGAAAGGCATGATCAGAAGTCTGCCTGAAAGCCTGCGGAGGAAATGGGACGTCCTCCTACCCTGTTTACTTTTTTCTTACAGGGAAGTGCCACAGAAGGGAGTGGGCTTCAGCCCCTTCGAGCTTCTGTATGGGCACCCTGTACGTGGACCTCTTAACCTGGTGAGAGACGGATGGGAAAGAACTCCCAGAAAGCTCCCCCAGGATGTGGTGAGCTACATGCTGGCCTTCCGGAGCCAAATGGCTAAGTTGTGGAAGCAAGCTTCTGACAACTTGGAAGCCAGCCAAGCAGTAATGAAGGCGTGGTATGACCACAATGCTCACCCGGTGGAGTTGGAGCCTGGCCAGAAGGTGTGGGTGATCGAACCAGGAGAGCTTAGTGCCCTCCAGGATCGCTGGTCAGGACCCTTTGAGGTGTTGGAGAAGAAGGGTAAGGCTACCTACTTGGTGGACCTGAAGACCCCTCGTCAGCCCCTGCGGGTGCTGCATGCCAACCGCCTCAAACCCCACCATGAGAGGCCCGAAGTCATCTTGATGATGGTGACTGACGGAGGAGAGGACGTGGAAAGCGAGCCTCTCCCTGATCTGTTTGCGTCTCAAGAGAAGGATGGGTCGGTGGAGGGAGTGATTCTCTCCCCATCTCTAACTCCTGAACAGCAGGGGGACTGTCGCCAGGTCCTGGGGCAGTACTCTTCGTTGTTCTCCCTTGTCCCGGGTAGGACTCACCTGTGCGTCCATGACGTGGACACAGGAGACAGCCCACCTGTGAAGTCCAAGATCTACCAGATGTCAGACAAGGTGAAGGCCAGCATTCATAGTGAAGTCACTAAGATGCTGGAGCTAGGAGTGATTGAACCTTCTAGCAGCCCCTGGTCCAGTCCGGTGGTGTTAGTACCGAAAGCTGCACCACCGGGTGCCCAACCAGAACTGAGGTTCTGTGTGGACTACCGGGGACTGAATTCAGTGACAAAAACTGATGCTCATCCGATCCCTAGGGCGGATGAATTGATTGACCGGCTGGGAGCTGCCCAATATCTAAGTACCTTTGACCTTACTTCAGGGTACTGGCAGATCTCGTTGACTGATGGAGCAAGGGAAAGGTCAGCCTTCTCCACGCCCAATGGCCACTACCAGTTCTGTGTGATGCCCTTTGGGCTCAAGAACGCACCTGCCACGTTTCAGCGCCTGGTAAACCAGATCCTCACCGGAATGGAGAGTTTCTCTGCTGCTTATCTGGATGACATAGCCGTCTTCAGTAACAGCTGGGAGGATCACTTGCGTCACCTGCAAGCTGTTCTCCAGGCCCTGAGACAAGCTGGATTGACGATCAAGGCCAGCAAGTGCCAGATCGGGCAGGGGTCGGTAGTGTACCTTGGACACTTGGTGGGTAGGGGAGCGGTGCAACCCCTCCAGGCGAAGATCGAGGCCATCATGGCCTGGGAACCCCCCAAGACACAGACTGAGGTCCGAGCATTTTTGGGCCTCACGGGATACTACCGCCGCTTCGTGAAGGGGTACGGTACCATCGTAACCCCCCTCACGGAGCTCACGTCCAAGAAACAACCTCGACGGGTAGTCTGGACGGAGGCTTGTCAGCAAGCCTTTGAGAGATTGAAGAAAGCCATGTGCGAGGCCCCGGTCTTAAGGGCCCCAGACTTTTCCAAGGAGTTCATTGTCCAGACAGATGCATCAGAACATGGCATTGGGGCAGTGTTATCGCAACTCAACGAAGAGGGTCTGGATCAACCCGTGGTCTTCCTATCCCGGAGACTACTTCCCAGGGAACAGAAGTGGAGTGCAATAGAGCGTGAAGCCTTTGCAGTGGTATGGGCTCTGAAGAAGTTGCGGCCATACCTGTTTGGCTCGCACTTCCTGGTTCAGACCGACCACAGACCCCTTCGTTGGCTGATGCAAATGAAGGGGGAGAATCCCAAGTTGTTGAGGTGGTCTATTTCCCTACAGGGGATGGACTTTCAGGTGGAACATCGGCCTGGAGTGGACCACGCCAATGCAGACGGTCTCTCAAGGTATTTCCGCCTTAGTGATGAGAACTCCCAAGGGGTTGGGTAGCTCTCCCCACTTTCAGCTGGGGGGGGACGCGTGTTAGACCTGTCAGCCCTTTGGGTGGTCCCTCCTCATCATTATTTATTTTGTCCCACTTTTGCCTCAAACCCTGTTTGAATTTTTCCTTTTTGGGAACCACCAGACTTTTTAGTGTTGCTGCAGATTCAGGGAGCCATTTTAGCTACCCCTGAAACTTCTGTCTGAGGGCCTGGAGCACAAAATGGTGGCCACCTGTGACATCACCAGCATCCACTGGAACCTACCAGCACCTTCCAGAACATTCCAGGAGATTCCAGAACCCTGTGACAGTTGGAGGCGGTTTAGAATGTTGGGAGGTTAAGACAGAGTGTTGGCAGTTGGAGTTGGCAGTTGGCACCTGACTGGTGAAGAGAGAGCAGCACAACAGTGAAGGAGGAAGGAGTGAAGCAGCAGGGGTGGAAACTTGTGCCTGGAGTGGGGTCCATAAACCCACCCTTGATACTTGTCCCTACTGATGGATCCCAGCCTGTAGCCCTGTGTGGGAAGAAGACAGAAAAACTCATCCTAAGGACCTGAACAGCAGGAACAGGCCTTAGAAGCAGAAAGCAGCAAGATCCTGACCTGGAAACTGGTTTCCCTGGAGTCCGGCGTCGAGTAGCCTGAGACCTGGAGCCCGAGGTGGAGAAGCGGCGCTGACTGAAGTAGCAGACGTCGTACCCGGAGCCGCCTGAGGTCGTGAGAGGGCGCCGACGGAGGTCGTGAGGAATACCAGAGGTCGAGGAGGAAGTGAACCGAGGTCGAGCGAGCGGCGTCATCGGAGGAGTGAAGTCCGCCCTCCGGAGTCGTCGGAGACCGAGGTAGAGGTGAACCGGAGGTCGGGAGTGAGGATCGCACTCCGGAGTCGCCCGGAACCTGAGAGGAGGAGCACCGGAGGTCGGGGGTGAGGATCGCACCCCGGAGTCGCCGGAAGTCGACATCGAGGCCAGGCCGGCCGACGTCATCGGAGCCGAGAGCGCCATCGGACCGGAGCCGCCCGAAGTCGACATCGTGAAGAGACTGCCCGACGCCGTCGAATCGGAGGTAGAGATCGAACCGAGGCCGCCGACATCGGACCGGAACCGCCTACCGGCGTCGTCAAAGAACTGACATTGTGCCGAGGCCGCCGAGACCGAACCGGAACCGCCTCACGGCGTCGACACGACTTCAGCGGCGTCGGAACATCAGAAAAAGGGCAGTAAGTGGAGTAGAGGGCGCCTAAGGCCCTGTGGAGACCTGAGAGACTTCTCTAAGGGGCTAGGGAGGTGCTGGAACCAACCTGACTGTGCCTGGGGTGAACTGGGACTAACCTAGAGAGGTTGTGTGGAGAGAGAAAGCCAGGGCACTGGTATTCCCCCCTTTGATCTACCTCAGTTTAGGCCTCAGCCTTGTCCCAGCCAGGGAGTAGCCTCCCCCCTCAAGCCTTCCACAACCCTACAAGCTGTGCCTGGGCCAAATCAGCCCTTAAGAATTGAGAAGTCAACTGATTACATGAGGGTTGCTGTATACTTTTAATTATTTATTGGGGGTACTGTATTTATTGAGTTTTTACCTATTTATTGCTGCACTCTATTTATAGGTCCACAGGACTTGTTGGTGTACAATATTTATTGGTACAGTATTTATTGCCTCAAAGTATTTAATTGTCTGTATATATTGCACTTGTATTTATGCCCTGTTATTTATGATCACCCCTATTTATTCCATCAAACAGCCAATATTTATTTGACCTGCACTAATTTAAAATTGTATATTGTGATTGACTTATTTATTTTTCCAATCAGCAACTAGAGAAAAAGATAAAGAAGAATATTTTCATAATTTTTATGGTGTAGAGTCGTTTTTGGAACGGATGCACGCATGGTTATTGTATGGGTATATTGTATGCTTAGCACTGCGCCTGTTTCCTGACCACTCGAGCCAAGCTACCACAGTGTGTTCGGGAAGTCCACCACCACCCTGCGGAGTGGGAGTGGGCTGTTTCCAACACAGGGGCTGTCTGCAAGACGTGGCCAAGTGGATGAACACAAACAAACTTAAAATGAACGCGAGCAAAACGGAGGTGCTATTCTTTGGTAACCCCAAACATCCCCCTCCGGATCTGTGGTGGCCAACGGAAATGGGCCCTGCCCCATCTCCCAGCCCCCATGCAAAAAATCTAGGAGTAAAATGGGATGAGAAGTTGTCTTTCTTGCCGCATATACAACAGCTCACCACGGGCTGCCTGCATAAACTCAAAAATTTGCGGAAATTTCTGCCTTTGCTACCACTCGAGTGCCGGAAAACGGTTGTTCACGCAACAATCACCTCTCGACTCGATTACTCTAATGGCCTCTATCTTGGTCTACCTAAATATGCGGTGCAACGCTTACAAATCGTGCAGAATGCGGCTGCGAGATTAATAAAACGGGTCCCTTTTAGGCAGCATATCTCTCCGCATCTGCACGAGCTGCACTGGCTACCAGTGGCAAGCAGAATTAAGTTCAAAGTGCTAACCCTGGCTTTCAGAGCGCTAAAAGGCACATGTCCAAATTATCTGAAACTCCGACTTCCTCGCTACCACCAAAAACGTGAGCTACGCTCAAACTCCCTACTCAAGCTAACTGTACCGCACATAAGGAAAGCGAGACTTGGAGGCAGATCCTTCTCGGCCGGCACGGCGAAACTTTGGAATACCCTGCCTCCTGCCATCCAATCCGCTACGTCAGAAGCAAGTTTTAGGAAACTCCTAAAAACCTGGCTTTTTACGCAATAATCCTGCCCCCCTTCCTGACTACTTACTCTTGTTGTGGGACTCGCTAGCGCCGGGACACCTCCCAAGAGGTAGCTGGTCGCGCTCAATAAATTTCTGTATTATTATTATTATTATTATTATCCAGAAAGATTCACTCTGCAAAAGCATATGTGCTCAATCCACTCCACAATGAGCATTTCTACTGCCACAGTTTAGGGACAGTTGACAGACATCTACAAGCCCATCTGTATACTGGACTACAGCAAGTACATAGGTGGAGTAGACAAAAAAGACCAAGTTCTTCAACCATACAATGCGAGTCGTAAAACTTGCACGTCGTATAAGATGTCGGCTCCCTACCTGATTCAGTTGGGAATATATAATGAGTATGTTATCTATTGGCAGACTATCATAGGAACACTGATGTCCTTCCTTGACTTTCAGTTATCTGTTATTGAAGAACAAGTTACTTACCTTCTGTAACGCATTATCTGGTAGAGACAATATCTAGCTGCAGATTCCTTACCAGATGCCTGGGTAATTCAAAAGTAAGGAATCTGCAGCTAGAAGTCTCTATCAGATAGCCTTTTTGCTGTAGAAGCAGCAGCCTCTATGTCATCTGTTGCGGAGGATACTCCAAAGCTGCAGGATCAGTACTTTGCTTACTGCATTCCTGCAACAGAGCTAAAGAGTCGCTGATACTGCCGATGCAGATTTTGTGCTTGGCAAGGAAAGAGGAAGATGACTAGATATAGCTGTCCTTAGTTCCCATCTCAGCCTGGACCACGTTTGCCAACTTGCTTCACTTTTTAGCCCACAAAAGTGAAGTTTAGATTAGGAGTTACTATCTGATCCTCATGACTGTTCATGAATACATAACCTTCCATGGGCCACTACTTGAGTAGCTATGTAGCACAGTAAATGTGTCCATCTAAGTTTGAAAGAAGAACTCTAATCCAAGATGTTTTTTATCTAAATTAGATTTGAGCCACTATGCATCTAATGAATTCAGTAAATAAGCACACATTGGGCTCGTGTTTGGCTACCAACAACCTACAACCCCAATCAAAAATGTGACAGTTCTGTCCACCGTATAACAAGTGCATTTCAGTGAGTGCACTGCACGTAAAGGTAAACAGGACATGCACAATATTTTGACCAAGTAGGCAGTCCCCAAAAACTTTGACCCGTATTCTTTCCAAAATTGTCCTTTAAAGAATTTAGCCTCAGAATGCTTAGCTCCATTTTGAAAGGAAGATTTGCTGAAAATGTCTTAGGAATGGGCCGCAATATATCCTCTGACATCCCCAAACTCACTTCCACAAACTCGAAGGAGCTTGATTTAATGCAATGGTAGCTCTGAAAACACAGTAAAGACAAGTCTTTATGATCCAATGCAGGCTGCCACAGGTAGGTGTAAGGAAGGGTGCACTTGGCATGCTCAAAGTATTAGGACATGCATGGATGTGAAGAGGTAGTCAAACCGTAACCTAGGTTTGTTTTCATAGGGATATTGTGTAGGTATAAGCAGATGATCATGGTCAAAGTAAAACTTTGGTCAAAGCACTAAAGGCGGTATCTGTGTAGTGGCGATTGTGTGGCTCGGAGCTGGCAGAAAGTGTGTCCGTTGGCCTGCGGATTGTGTGGTTCTTGGCTGGTGGAATGTATGTATTGGTTTGCTAGAGGTGTTTCTATAACAAGTTGGCTGATGAGTGGTTGAGTGGCAGCATGACTGGAGTTTCAGTCCTGTTGGTGAATATATGCAATGGATCGGTTTGTTGATGGTAGTTTTGTGTGTGTTGGGGTTGTGGCAGGTGGTATGGATGGCTTTCTGTGGCATGCATGAAAGGCATGTGAATGGACCATAAAGTGGTTGGTGCATTGAGGTAGCTTTATGGCTCATTAGTACTAAGAAATGGGTTCAATAATCTGATATTAGTATTTTTTTTTTTACCCTATTACTACTGGTAGTGCCAAAATCAGCAGGAATGAATTTGTGCTTGTGTTGTGGACAAATTCTGAAGGGACATTTACATCCCCTCACATTTTTTAAAACTGAACACCCACAGATGTCCAGGATGGTGTATCATGCATTGATCCCATTAACTGATACACAATGCCCTGTAAATTCCCAACTTTCCCTAAAGGCCTAAATCACACATTACTCCCATGTCTGCGATAGGCACAGATTTTGAAAGTGTCGATCTACAAAATTCCGACTACTGAGTGTTTCCACCATTATTCTTCTAAAAATGCTAACCCCTTTGTGGCTTACCCCGTGTGACACAAACTGTCTTAAAACGCAAAGAGAGCCATTGGCAATAGGGGTAGAAACCTACCAAATCGTTTCGGAAAAATGGACACACACGGAAGTCCAGGGTAGTGTGTCTCGGGTGGATTCGACAATGTTTCCTTACTCACAATGCCCAGGACACCTCCTATTTCAGCTGAACAAGTTACTTATCTTCGGTAACAATATATTTGTAAGAAACATATGTTAGTTATAGATTCCTTACCTTAAAATTACCCCCAGGCATCAGACTGGATCCGGAAAGTTTGTCAGCAGTACCCCTGCACGTTGGTAGGTGATGTCGGTCGACTCCGCGTCTGTCGTCGGCATCATGGTTGCCGGAATGACATCGTGGAGATTACTTAGATGCCGCCCTTGCGCGCGGACGTCAGTTTTGTATACGACTTTCAGCCCCAGGAACACAGAGCCATGCAAGACACTGACTACTGGTGCACAAAACTATGGCCCTGAAAGCATGTCCTTAACCCTAGAAATCAGTTTGCAGAACGGGGAGGATGGATGGGGCGGTAGGGAATCTATAACTTACATATGTTTCTTACAGATATATCGTTACCAAAGGTAAGTAACTAGTTCATCTGAAAGAAACAGTTACAGATTCCTTACCTTAGAATAGATACCCCAGCAATACCAACCCAAGAGGTGGGTCTGCGAACCAAGTTCACACAGAAAGTCCTGGAGAACAGAACGGCCAAAGAAGCCCTCTATCCGGACTTGGCTGTCCAGGCAGTAGTGTTTGGTGAACGTGTGCAGCGATGCCCATGTACCTGCCTGACAGATGTCATTTAGGGGGACTCCTCGTCCCAAAGTAATAGTAGCTGCCGTCGCCCTAGTGGAATGGGCGTGCAGCCCCTCTGGAGGCTCCTTCTTAGCCAAAGAATAACAGGTTTTGATGCACAGAACGACCCACCTGGAGATGGTCAGCTTGTGCATGGCCTGACCTTTCTTAGCGCCCATGTAACCAACAAAGAGTTGGTCGTCCACGCAGAATTTTTGTGCGATCCAAGTAGAAGGAGAGCGCACATTTTGGATCCAGACATTGGAGCCTCTCCTCTTTTGAAGGAGGCGGAAAGAAGTTGGGCAAGGTGATGGTTTGGCCAATATGAAAAGAAGTGGCCACCTTTGGAAGAAAGGCGGGTCAAGTTCTGAGGACGACCTTGTGATGATGAACAGCCAGAAAAGGAGGCTTGGAAGACAGAGCTTGTAGCTCACTCACCCTGCGGGCAGAGGTGATGGCCACCAGAAAAGCAGTTTTCAGAGTGAGGAGTCTGAGAGGACAGTTTTGTAGCGGCTCAAAGGGAGCGCACATCAGAGAAGTAAGAACCAAGTTCAAGTCCCACTGAGGCATTACGTAGGGAACAGGAGGAAAAAGATGAGTAATGCACTTAAGAAATCTATTTACAACAGGGGACTTGAAAAAAGAAGGCTGATCTGGAAGCCTGAGGAAGGCTGAAATGGCCAAGAGGTAGCCCTCAAGAGTGCCCAGAGCAGAGCCCTGCTGGGCCAAAGACAGGAGGAACAAAAGAACTTCAGAAAGAGGGGCAGAAAGGGGATCCACGTTCTTTGCTGTGCACCATGCCACAAATTTGGTCCATCTGCAGGCGTATACCATCTTAGTGGAGGGACGCCTGGCTGCCAAGACTACATCACAAACTTTAGGAGGCAAGTCAAATGACGTCAACTGCCGCCGCTAAATCTCCACGCAAGGAGGTGGAGGCTGGACAGGTTCAGTGGAGGACCATCCCTTGCTGCTGCTACAGAAGATCCTCCTGAAGAGGTAGTCGGATCGGAGGATCGATGGCCATGTTGAGCAGCTTGGGATACCAGACTCATCGTGCCCAATCTGGAGCCACAAGAATGCCTTGGGCCCGGTCGCGCTTGATCTTCTTTAGCACTCTGGGCATAAGTGGTATAGGCGGAAAGGCATATAGAAGACCACAACTCCACTCGCGATGAAAAGCGTCACCTAGCGAGTGCCGCCTTGGTAATGCCAAAGTGCATAAATGCTGACATTGCGCGTTCTCTTCGGTGGCAAATAGATCTAACCAAGGCTCTCCCCACTGCAGAAAGAGACCTTGCACCACCTCCGAGTGAAGACGCCATTCGTGATCCATCATGCACCTGAGGCTGAGTTTGTCCGCCCTGGCATTCAGTGAGCCCGCCAGGTGTCGAACCACCAGGGATATGCCCGGATGTTCCAGCCATGTGCCTCCAGGCTCAGTGCCTCCAGACATGGGGTCCACGACCCCCCCCCCTGCCCTATTTGTTGCAGTACCACATGGCGGTGGTGTTGTCCGTGAACACCTGCACTATTCTTCTCCGGACAAAGGGAAGGAATGCCTTTAGTACAAGACGGATCGCCCGAAGCTCCAGAAGGTTGATGTGCAGCTCGAGCTCCGCCGGAGACCAGAGGCCTCTGATCTCCGCCTCTCCCATGAGCCCCCCCCATCCCGGAAGGGATGAATCTGTCACCACTGTGTGATCTGGTTGGGGAAGGGAGAGGGACCTGCCGTTGACCCAATCCTGGTTCGTGAGCCACCACTGCAATTGTCTTTCAGTGCCCTCAGAGATCTGGACGCAATTGGACAGATTACCCTGATGCTGCGCCCACTGGAACTTCAGGTCCCACTGCAGAGCCCACATATGCCACCTGGTATGATCAACCAGCAGGATGCAGGAGGCCATGAGGCCCAGCAGCCTCAGGGTCACCCTGACCGAAACCCAGGATGGAGGCTGAAAGATCGAAATAATATTCTGAATATCCCAGACTCGCTGTTCAGGAAGATAAATCCAAAACTGTGTAGTGTCCAGAAACGCACCGATGAAAATGAGCTTCTGAGAAGGAATCCGGTACGACTTCGGCACGCTGATGGAGAACCCCAGCAAATGCAGGAGGTCGGCCGTAGTCTGGCGGTGGGAAGACAACTGCCTGGGGCGAGCCCACCTTCAACAACCAGCCGTCGAGATAGGGGAAGACTGGAACCCCTGATCTGCGCAGATGAGCTGCGGCCACCGCCATCACTTTCGTGAACACCCTGGTAAGGCCAAAGGGGAACACGGTAAACTGACAGTGCCTGTGGCCTACCGTGAACCGCAGGTAACACCGGTGGGCCGGCAGGACGGGGATGTGAAAATAAGCATCCTGCAAGTACAATGCTACCAACCAGTCTCCAGGGTCGAGGGCAGACAAGACCTGAGCAAGCGTCAACATTCAAAACTTCTCCTTCCGGAGGAAGCGGTTGACGTTCCAGAGATCCAAGATAGGACGCAGGCCTATGTCCTTCTAGGGCACCAGAAAGTAGTGGAAATAGCAACCACGACCAACTTCTGGGGCAGGAATGAGCTCGATGGCCCCCTTTACAAAGAGGGCCAAAACTTCCTGTTGGAGAAGGGCCAGGTGATCCTCTGACATGCGATGGTACTGAGGTGGCATGGAGGGAGGGGTAGTCTCGAAGGAGAGGGAGTAGCCCCTTCGGACTATCTGCAGAACCCACCTGTCGAACGTGATGTTGCGCCAGTGATGGAGGTGATGGAGGATCCTGCCGCTCACTGGCATTTGGTGGCCCTGCAAGGTCAGACTAGGAGGGTTTGGAGACTGATGCTGAGGGGGCAGTGGTGGACCGGCCTGCTCGCTGGCCCCCAGAACCACACCGGTGGTTCCCAAGTCCCCGGCCGCGCTGGGGCTGAACAGCCTGCGCCAGCCTGTGGCTCTGGGCGGGAAGTAGTGGGGCACCCCTTCCGTAGCCACGAAAGGGGCGAAAGGCAGACTGCCCTGGGCGGGAGGTGGAGAGGCCCAAGGAACTGGCTGTGGCCAGAGAGTCCTTAAAGCGCTCTAGCGCGTTGTCTGCCTTGTCACCATAAAGGAGATGGCCATCAAAGGGCATATCCATAAGTGTGGATTGGACATCCCTGGAAAAACCAGTCAAACGTAATGAGGCATAGCACCGAAGGGCTACTGACGTGGCAATCGTTCTGCCAAGTGAGTCGGCAGTAAACAGCTCATAGCGGATGGTACACTTTGCTGCGTCTCTCCCCTCGGCAACTGCGCGGGAGAGCACGGCCGGGCACTGAAGTAGATCTTGCGCCACCATATCCCACACAGACTGGGAATAACGGACCAACAGACATGCGGTGTTTACCAACCACAGTCCCAAGCTGGAGGAAGAAAACATCTTCTTCCCAAGTTTGTCCAGCTTCTTGGATTCCCTATCAGGTGGAACTGTTGGAAAGGCGACGTAGAGTCTTGGACCACCAAGCTCTCCCAGGTTGGGTGTTGGGAGAGGAAAGTGGGGTCACCCGGGGCCGGGCGGTGGCGTCGGGCAACCATCCTATCCACAGGAGCCCCTGTGTTGGCCCTGGACCAGGTGCCAAAAAGGATGTCCGTTGGGGCTTCATTGAACGGCAGCAGGGGCTCCGAAGAGCTCGCTGCCGGCTGAAGCACCTCTGTCAGGAGGTTAGTCCTGACTGCCACCATAGGAAGGTCGAGGTGGAGAGCCTCGGCCATCCTACACAACACCACTGCGTAGGACGCTCCCTCCTCCGTAGCCATGGTAGGAGGAGACAACATGCCTAGGTCTGGGGAGGTATCCAGAGCACTAGCATCCCCCAGTTACTCTCTCCAGTCCGACTCGTACCCCACCTTGTCTGTCAAAGGGTCATCAGACCCCTCCCAGTCTTCCTCACCCTCGTCTGACTGCCATTCTGGCTGAAAATGGCCAGGGTGGAACACAGGGACAAAAAGTACCCATCGGCGCTGGATCCGGTGTTGGTCGACGCCGGTCTGGCTCAGAGTCCACATCGGGGTGGAACCGGGGTCGACGCCGGTGTCGGCTGCGGACGTGGTGCTGGTGGAATCAGCGAACGGTTGAGGTGTAATTAGGTCGACCGGCGCCGATCCGGATCCAGGTCTGGATCCAAGGGGGCTCTGCGGTGCCAAGGCCGAAGCTGCCGGCGTCAAAGGCCTAGGGCCTGCAGCAGAGTCCACGGGGACAGAAGGCACGCCGGCAGAGTCGGGCTGCCCAGAGATGGCATGCATCGCTTCGTAAAATTTACGAAGCTGGGCACGGGTCGCTACCGGTTCCAGGAAGGGAGGGAAGGCCAGAGTCGACCCTGAATACTCCGCACGCGGAGCCACAGGAGGGGCACCAACCGCACCCTGCGTCGCGTCAGCCGACAAGGGGAAGACAAAGAGCGACGACGCTTCTTCGACTTCTTCTTGTGCTTCGACTTACCTGACCCCGAGTGTGAAGACTTAGACGACGAGTGGTGATGACTCGGTGATCGGTCATGCGACCTCCCTCGCGACCTGGACCTTGAGGGACGCAGAGCCAACTGCCGTGCTTAGAGGAGTTTTCAGGACCGCTCCCGCAAAGACTTTGGGGCCATGGTTCGGCAGTCGGAGCACGACTTGGGGTTGTGGTCGCACTCCAGGCAGTAGAGGCACACGCGTTGCGTATCCGTTTCCGACATCTATCGGGTACAGAAACCGCAGGCCTTGAAGCCGGCATCCCTCATGCACCAGGAGTCGATGAAGACTCAAAAACGAAGTCGACAAAAGTCGCAAAAACTCAGTCAAAAAGTGACTGGGGGTAGCACTCTATCCGGATCTGCGCTTGCTGGCGCAGAAAAAGAAAGCACTGACATCAGGGCGCGAGGGAGGTGTCGTATAGTTTACCTGTCGGGCTGGTTTTGCAGCTTGAAGACTTTCTGGATTCACTATGCTGTGCATTGTTCCGCCATCTTGTGGTTGGGTCCGGAGTTGTAGTTCATATTTTTTTTTTTCCGTGGCCCAGGTGGGTGTCGACATGCTACCATTTGGTGTCCTTCGTGATGTCGACGTGCTTCCTCCGGAAGCTCCCACCTTTGGTCACCATCTTCGGATTCTTTTTTCTCTTGTCTTGTGTTGGTCTTATTCTTCTTTTATCCCTTTAAAGTCCTTTCCCTGTTATCCTCCTTTTCTCCTGTCATCTTTTGGCGGTGGAGGGTGGGATTGCTAGTGAATCCAGAAAGACTTCAAGCTGCAAAACTACACCAACAGGTAAGAAACTATACGTTTTGCAGGGTGAATCTTTCGGGAATCACTATGCTGTGCATAGACGTTGTAGCGGTTTGTTATTATTGTGGTGGCTGGGTGGAAGATGAGCTCTGGTTACTGAATATGTGTTGTAAGACCTTCTGTCCTACTTGCGCTTCCTTGTTCATTTGAATATCCACACAATAGTACTTAGAGAACGTGTGCACTGAAGACCATGTTGCGGCTTGGCAAATGTCTTGAATTGATGTGTTTGCTAGAAACGCAATTGTTGCTCCTTTCTTCCTTGTTGAGTGAGCAGGAAGTAACTGTTGTCCTGCTTGTTTGTGGCAGAGTGTATGGTTTGTGCAATCCACCATGCAATGGTAATTTTGGTAACCGGTCATCCCCAAAAACTGCTGGCAAAGGATACAAAGAACTGCTTTGTCTTTCTGCACTCGTTTGTCCTTTCTATATAGTGCATTACTGCCCTCCTGGCGCCCAGTGTGTGTAGCGCCCTTTTTGTGCTTGTGGTAGGTTTTTGGAAAGAACTTGGTATTTGAATTGTCTGGTTGATGTGGAACCGTGACACCGCCTTTGGCATGAAGTGTGGGTCTGTTGTCATTACAATCCTATAATTGTGTATTTGCAGGTAGGGCTCTTGAAGTGTTAGCGCTTGCAATTCACTCACCCTTCTTAGAAGGGTGTTTTTAGCGTGAGCATGTGCAGTGTAGCTTTGTGAATAGGCTCAAATGGTGCCTTCATCAATTGAGTTAGCACTACGTTAGGTTCCATGCTGGTGCTGGCATTCTGTTTGGAGGTGCGATTCGCTTTGCCCGTTCTAGAAATCTTTTTACTACTTGGGAGGTGAAGAAACTCTTTCCTGTTTCTCATCTTGTGTAAGCCACTAGTGCTGCTAAGTGCACCCTTAGGGATGTGTAGCTTAGTTTACTGTGTAGTAGATGCATTAGGTATTCTAGTACTGTTGATTCCTTTGTAATTTTCCTTTGTAGTTTCTACCTAACGCACCATTCGGAGAATCTTTTCCACTTTGCTACGTAGCACTTTCTTGTGGTAGGTCTCCTTGCCTCCCTGAGCACCGCCATTGTGCTTGCTGGTAGTTTGAGGTGTGCAAATTCTAGGTCTTCAGAAGCCATGCTGCTAGGCTGAAGCTCTGTGGGCCCGGGTGAAGCACCCTTCCGTTCTGCATTGCTAAAAGGTCCCTTCTCTTTGGGAATCTGTGTGCTGGTGCTTGCACCATTTCTACTATTTGTGAGAACCAGGACTGTCTGGCCCACTGAGGAGCTATTGATATTCGCGTCATGTTGCTCATCCTGCATTTGTTGAGTACCCTGTGTATCAGTGGTATCGGGGAAAAATCGTATGCAAATATCTTTGACCAAATTTATCCATAGCGCATTCCCTTGGGACCGATGGTCTTGTTGTCTGGATGCGAAGTGTTGGCATTTTGCATTTGTGCGTGTTGCAAATAGGTCTATTTGTGGTGTGCCGCATTTCCGGAATAGTTTCTCTATTTCCTGTTGGATGAGCTCCCATTCGTGGGATGCAGACGTTTGTCTGCTGAGTCTGTCTGCTTCCACATTGTCCTTCCCTGGGAGATGTATTGCCAGCAGGTCTATTCTTAATGGAATGGCCCACGTCCATATTTTTGTGCTAGCCCAGATAGTGCCACAGATCGGGATCCTCCTTGTTTGTGGATGTAGAACATGGTGGTTGTGTAGTCTGTTTGGATCATAGCTCCTTTTGAAAGGCTTTTAATGCTAGCAACACCTGTTTTTAGCTCCAGGTAGTGGATGTGTTTGATTGCATCCTGCTGCGACCATAACCCCCTAACCTTGAGTTTGTTCATGTGCGCGCCCCACCCAAGCTGGAAGGAGTCTATCGTGATGGTCATTGTTGGAGTTGGCTGTGTGAATGGTTTCCCCTGTGATACGTTTTCTTTGTTCCACCACGCTATTTCCTGATGCACTGCATGTGTGACAACCACAAGATCTTCCCAACTCCCTGTTGCCTGTGACCATTGCTGCTGTATCCATTCCTGGAATGGTCAAATGTTTAGGTGAATATTCGGTACCAGGTGTATGCATGATGCAATCATTCCCATTAGCTTGCTCACGGTCAGAGCTTGCCCCCTGCGGTAAAGACACGTCTCCTTCAGTATTGCTAAAGTTCTCTTTTTGCTGGGGAACACCTTGCCCTGTATGGTGTTGATCTCTGCTCCTAAGAATATCTTCACCTGTTCCGGTTCTATTGTAGATTTTCCCCAATGGATTGAAAAACCCAGTTGAATTAGTGTTTGTTTCACATGCTGGATGTGTTTGCACTGGCTGTAGGAGCTAGCTTTTACGAGCCAGTCGTCAAAGTAGGGTTATACATGTATTCCTTGCCTCCTTAGGTGCTCTGCTAGGCACTTTGTAAACACCCTTGGTGCGGATTTGAGTCCCAATGAAAGCAGTGTGAACTGGTAGTGAGTCTTGTTGATCACAAATCTTAGTAGGCGTTTGTGTTTTTTGTTGATGGGGATGTGTAAGTACGCGTCCTTTAAGTCTATAGTGGCCATGTAATCCCCTTCCTGTGCCTGGGGTATTACTTCTTGCAGGGAAGTCATTTTTCATCTTTGTGTCCTTATGAACTTGTTAAAGAACCTTAGATCCAGGATCGGCCTTAGCGTATCGTCCACTTTTGGTACGAGGAAGTAGTTGGAATAAACCCCCTTGTTTCTTTCCTTGTACGGCACTATCTCTATTGCTTTTTTATTGAGCAGTTCCTGTGCCTCTAGCAGTCCATTTGTGTGCTCAGGGAGCCCCCTGTGTGTGCATTCTCCGGTGAACATCGAGATCTAGTGAGAAATAATTCTTCTTCATAGTCCCGGTTACCTGACTTGTAGTCGAGTGTGATGAAAAACTGTGATTTCGTCGATTTTTCCCAATTTTCGTCGATTCTCTCTGCAAAACTCTGGAACTCTTCGGTAACGATCGAGACCCAACGGCGGAAAAAAGAATCTGAAGATGGAGACCAAAGGTGGGAGCTTCCGGAGGAAGCATGTCGACGTCACAAAGGACACCAAATGGTAGTATGTCGACGCCCACCTGGCCCACGAAAAAAAAAAAAAGAGAGAAAAAAGGCTACAATTCCAGACCCAACCACAAGATGGCGGAATAATGCACAGCATAGTGAATCCAGAAAGATTCACGCTGCAAAACTAAGTAACCTCCGCAAAGTCATCCCGGCGACCACAACAACGGATGCGGAGTCGACCGACGTGCAGGGGTACCGCTGACGGAAAACTTTCCGGATCCAGTCTGACGCCTGGTGGGAATTCTAAGGTAAGGAATCTATAACTAACGGTTTCTTTCAGATACACATTTTCCTTACATTTCTGTGCAGAAAGTTTCAGAATCTATGGAGTTAAACACATTTACAAATATCCTGCATTACCCCACTTGTCCCAATAAAAACGCTGCCCCACTCGTGTGGCTGGGCCAAATGCCCGTGACCGGAATGGTTCAAACCAAGGTCAATGGGAGTCCTTGCAGGACTTTTTTATTTTAGCCAAAAGTGGGAAGCGTTGGCCTGGAGGATTTTACCCCATTGGGTAGAGCATGCTCAGGAGTCATTCCACTAGCGAGTGCCAGTCATAAATGTGGCACATTCAGGCATAAAGTTGAGAACACTTTCTGGACCTACCAAGATCATCAGAGACGCGCTGTCTGTGACCTGGAGCTCGTCAGGACTATACCAGCTCCCTCTTGTACTCAGGACAAAGACAAACTTCAAGGGTCAGTTGGATGACCTTGTGTATGGCCACAGGGAGACAACAAGCTGCAAGAGGACTATTCTTAGAAGTACCCAGCTAACCAGAGGCATTTAGATCTGTACTGGACCTCACTGTCAGCCTCTGCCTGACACATTATGAGTCTCCAAGTGACTCCCCTGAGATCCTGGGGAGATTTGGAAGTGCACTCCTGCTGTGGATTGAGACTAAGTTAAAAATTAAACCCTTTGACCAGGACAAACCTGTGCTCCATTGCGGTCAGCAGCAAATTGTGCCTAGTTGCCGGTCTACCACGACCATTGACTATCATTGGCACTTCGTGCCTTTTAGCACTATATCTGCTTAAAACTTTATAAATTCCTGTCCCTGGTTCCTCTTTTGGATTATTGCCATTTTATTTACTAAATTTTATTCTGTTTCTAATTCTATTTGGGAGTTTTTATTGTTTTGCATTTTGATTTTATTAGTTTTGAAACTGCAGAAATTCTTTACATAGTCTCCCAAGTTAAGTCGGTCTGCTCTATGCCATATCTACCAGGGGGTGAGCTCAGGTTATTTTAATGACTTGGAGGGTCACCCTAAATAATGTTGTGATTATTCCTTCCTTACCCACCCCAAATAATAATCCTACTTCTTACAGTAGTCCTAAACATTATTGTCAATACTTGGCAGCACTTCTAGAACAGTATTAGAAGAATCAAACACTACCTTTAAGTGTAAAGGGACATGACTATGTCTCACAATTCAGGCGTTTTCCTAACTGTCTAAAAAAAAAAAGTTTCACCTGAAGACTGTTCTCAAATATCCAAGGAGGATGCTATAAAACACAAAAGTAGGAACTCGACATCAGCATCATTAAATCTCTTGAATATCCTGAAAACCCAGTTAAATACCAGAAAGAGGTAGACACATCTCTAATAACAAAGATTGTTGAACTCTGTGAACTCTGTGAAAAACAATGTTGGAATTAAAATAGGGAAGAGGTTTGTAGTCTCTTATAACCCAGATGCTTCTGCTGTCAGGAGATGCAGCCCAAGAGAAGCAGTTTGATCTATAGTGCTCAATATAAATATTTCCACTTACTGGAAGGTCCTAGAGGTGACCATAACACACCTTCTCAAACATTTATTCTTTGCTACTCTTTCCCACTTTCCTATCAACAATTTCCTGTCATTCTCTAGAGATGTGTCCTGACACAATCACACTAAACACATGGATGAGAAGAATGCTTGAAAATAGTCTAAAGCACTGGCAATTGATCTGCTCATCCACTGCTTCACTCTAGACAGAGACCCACTTTATGCTAATCAGGATGGACAGTCTATCCCGCAATACAGATAAAGCCTCGTCCAAAAGAGGGACACCAGCAACAACAGACCTTGTTTCAGCCTTATTAGACCTCATCAGTGAAGTATGGCTTGAATCTGTGGCACAAACGGGACCCACATCTAGGTACTGCTTGGGCACTTAGGCAGTTCTTCTAAACACACAAAAGGTGATGAGGAATGCTTGCAAATTGTCTAACCTCTGGCAATTGAGATGGGAACATTCCAGCCCACTGTGGATAGTAATGACAAAAGCATTCACAATTGCCTCCTCCACTCTTTTCAGAAGTCATGGAAATTGTCAACCAATACTATAATTGCAGTGATAGCAGGTGGGTGAAGGGGCAATGGAAAATGACGTCGGTATATAATACGGGACAAGCTATGTCATGAATAATAAATACAAAGTCTCTCTTCAGTCTTAAATCTGTGCAATGACAGAGGAAGGTAATTAATAGCAACCCCCCTAGAAACAGTCTCATAAACTGGTAAGTTATGGGAACAAAATACTGAATTGCTCAATAGAGCTTGGAACCATTTGGGGATCTAGAATAAACCTTGCTAAAAGGACTTTCTCAAAAGCAGAGATAGACGGTGCCCAAAGCTGGCCACTATGGAGACTGGCCAGCCTCAATATTCTGAGCTCTTGGATTAGGCTAAGTGCCTCTTAGTCCAATCATCCTCAGATTTCTTGTACTCTTGCTCACCTATCACCATTACAGATTCTGAGGGTCAGGGCTGATTTGTAGCAGGTTACATGTGTGGAGCACCTTTGCACTGTAGTCAGCCTATGGGAACACCACACATCCAGTATGGTGCCTAGATCACACTTGTAGACCACAGTACTGTGCTCCTTTAAGACCATTTAACAGCTATTAGTGTAGGTGGACAACAAAAGTTGGTGGCTGTTACTTACACACACACACACACACACACACACACACACACACACACACACACACACACACACACACACGAGGGCTACACTAAAGGCTATTAAATGGATTTAAAAGGACACAGTACTGTAGTCTACAAGGTCAATCTAGGTGTGTATGTAGATGTATATATATTCCAAAAGAGTAACGCACGCCACCATCCGATGTGCGTAATCAGGCCACACCACTGTGCTTCGTTCAAAAGTAGGTTTTATTCGGACAGAACCAAGTACCATTACGCGTTTCGGCTCCCATGAGCCTTACTCATATGCCAGCAACCCTGCAGTCGCCACCTGATCTGTTTTTAAATCCGGTATTCATTGACAGTGACAAGGGACCACAGTCCTATTTCCTAAAGGCAGCCTCAGAGTGTAACTGCAGTTCAAAATATAGTTGTGTTATTTATATATTCTTTCCCAGAGCAGTGGCTTTCATTCTCTCGACTTGATGCCAGGAAAATCCATCTATTATCTATTTTGCATCTTATGTATTCTGCACACGGTTTGATTCTTAATTTTTCATTCGAGTATTTTACGAACCACAGTTCTCACAGTGCCTTTGTTTAGCAAAATAAGTGTCCATGTCCCAACAGTCACACAGTTCCAATACCTCTACATCTTTGGCTTCCAGCATATCACTGTAGTCTCTTTAATGCCTTTAAAGGAAAGTTCCATGTATGGCAGTGACTGTAGGGTTGCTGGCATATGATTAAGGCTTAGCGGAGCCAAAACGCTTAATGCTACTCTGTTCTGTCCAAATAAAACCTACTTTTGACCGGAGCACAGTGATGTGGCCCGATTACACACATCGGATGGTGGCGTGCGTTTCTCTTTTGGAATGTGTGGAGTTTTGACAGAACTCAACAGGCCCCGATCCAAGAGGCTGAGAGGCACCCTTACTGTCGCGCTTTCGTTTGGAGATAGCGCATATTATATATATATATATATATATATATATATATATATATATATATATATATATATATATATATATATATACACATACATACATACATACACATATACATATATACATATATACATACATACATGTACATATACTATCGGAAACTACAAACAGCCTTGCCCTCTTCAAAATCTTCAGCAGATGACTGCATAGCTGTAGATTTTCTATTATGGGGTAAACTTCAAGTAATCCATTCCACTTCTCCAATTCTAAAATGGTTTATTGCTGGAGCTACAAATAATGCCCTCCCATGTGGGGTGAGGATAGATTCCTCATTGACATAAATTCCTGATGATGAATTACTCTCAGTCTATTTAATCAAATTGAGGGCATCACTTCTGTCTAGATTTCTATGTGTATTCAGAAAGTTGTGGGTCATGCTCTTAAGGGTGAGCCCTTCCTCAGCTAAGGAGCTGGAACTGGGTTCCCTCAAAACCATTCGAGTCACCGCTCAGTCTTTTTTAGGTCACTCAAGGTTCAGCAAACCCTTGTGGTTCTGGATGATACCAAAAGGTGTAACTCTTAATCTCGTCACAAAATATTAATCAGCAATTTTCAAGATGCAGTTTTCGGCCCTTTGGAAACTGATTTGGGATATATATTGTAACCAGACCGGAGTCTGGACTATTTAAAAAAAGCCAAAAATGCACCCCACGAAAATTTGACAGAATCAATAATGCCAGGTCGGTAATTCATCTAAAACAGATTTAATCAGAATTACAAATAACCAGAGGAGCAATAAAAGAATGTCTGATAAGCAACTTCAAGGGCAATACTGTTTTACCCATTGTTTAATGTAATCAATCAACTAACTATTTGTAGTGCGCTGCTTATCACCCAGGAGGGTATCCAGGCACTGTAAGCATGTATTCATAAATATTGCAATTACATTTATGCAATAGTCTTAAATGTAACCATATTATGTAGAATGTACCAGAAGGCTCATGCCATTTACCTTGATTCTTTTCCGCATCTTCAACAGAACCAATATATTTATTATCAGTTTGCTGAATGTCTATTGAGGGATCCAATGCATAACCTAAAAAACACGAGAGAATCAGCACAGAAAGTACAGAAAATGTCATACTACCTTTATCTTACACAACATTCCAGTCTAAGACTAGATCCACACGGCAACCAAGGATTCTTTATACACTGATTAAAAATTCAGCAAGCAAAATCAAAAATAAATATTTCACACACTACAGACGTGCAAAACAACAATGCGTGAAGTCATAAGTGTGCAACAGTCTATTTTCTAACACAAAATGTCTTTCCATTCAGTAATGATTTCTAGATTTAGGCCTATAGGCTACAATAAGGCCAAATGATTATTTAAAAGAGGAGCGATCAGCGTCCCTTTGAGGCTTGTTTTTATCCTTTAACTAAAAAATAATAAAACAAAAAAGGAAATTCTCTTTTGTATTGGAAATTGGAAAGCATAAATACTTATTCATTTGAACCTCTACAGAAAAACAAAGTCATAAAGTGCAGCTAAAGAGCAAAATACAGAGTAATTTTTACCATAGGTTGAAAAAGTTCTTCTTTGCTGTTCAAACATGAAGTCATTGATATGAGTCGGTTCCGCAAATCCAGAGAGCATATTTCTAGGGGCAGACATCTGCTGAGTTGTGAAGGGATTAACTGGTCCAAACTGATGAGAGAGAACAATTAAGCAAAAGAGGCAATTAAATGATTTGCACAACAGGGTACATATACTAAGAACTTGAAATGCTTCCATATTACCAGATCATAATAAATACTTTAGCTGTAAGTAAGTAAAATGATCAGGATGTATGTAGACTAGCTGATTTCATTAGCTAAGGTGCCTGGTAAAATACACAAGTGAGAAGGCATTGCCCGGCCAGCCTTCTAGCAGAGTGCTATATAAAGTAGATCTAAGTTATGAAGCACACCCGTTATGTAGTTTAGCAAACACCAAAAAAAACAAAAAAACAGAGAATGTAATGGTACGTTGTGCAATAATGAACTACACACATTGGCTGCAATTTAAGAAAAACCTCCAACATATCAAACCGAGAAGGATTCCCATGCGCAGCAGATAAATCAATTTGTTGCAACATGTCAGAGCTGCCTAGTTCTATATCTGGTGCAAGTACAGCACAGGTTACTTGCATTCTGGGGAAATTGAGAATTACAAGTACCAGAATGCATGGAAAAAGCTGGGACTGGGAATACTGCTCAAATATCCCATTAGTCAACAAGGGAACACTGGAGGGCAAAGGAATAAAGAAGGTAAGAAAGAAAGTTGGGTACAGCAGGATAAAGGATGTTTCCCTCGGCACAACGCTCAAGGTTAGGTGGTCACCTACCAGGTTGGTGTTCTACTACAAGATCTAGTTTTAATATCATTCTAATAAAATATCAACTCCAGATTATCACTACCACTAAACTGTCAAGATTTACTAATCTTAACAGCACAACTACGTACCTTGAAAATATATATTACTTACAGGCAAGCAGATGTGGAGCTACGAATAGTACATCTATACTTACCAATATACATTGACCTTGATGGTACCTTGAGTGGTGCTCTATTTCCCCGCAGGGCGGTATTGAAATACTGACTATGTTGTGGTAGAGAAAGGGGTTCTATACAGAAGAAAAACCTTTGCAAAAAAAAAAAAAAAAAGCTCAGAGAAAACAATTTTGTACTCCTCTTCCAGAGCCCAAGTCTACTGTGCTAGTGTGACTGGTTAACAAGTACCTAGAAGCTGAAATGTTCTAAATTAAATGAACACATACCAGAGGACCCCAAAGAAATAACAGGACCACAAAACTCCTAGAAATATGGAGATATTAAAATAGACAAAGAGATACCTTCCCGTTTCCAGTCATAAGGCAGTAGATAGAACAAGCAAAGGGCAATGCCAATAGACCTGGCTTATAACAAAGTGCCTGAATGTTTCTATCCATGCGGTAATAATTAATCCATTCTAGTTTCATTAATGACTTAGGCTGTCCATTTATTTACTTTTGAGAACAGTAACTGCTGGGAGGTCGCTCCCATCCCCCCTCCAATTTCCACATGGACCACTGAATTTATACCTGTTACCCCAGTGAACAGAACCTCATCGCTCTGTGCCCGGACTCCTTGGTGCTTGCAGGCAGGCTCCCTCCACTCAGACTGTGCCTCCAGCCTCATGTACCCTTACTGAGTACACGTGCGACATTTGAACACTGACGCTAGCTTTTATTCCTCCCATTTAGCCATTTTTCATTTTTTTGTATCCTTAACTAGAGGGTTGATTGGACCGAGTCTGAACCGTTGTTAGTTTAACTAATTTATTGTATGCTTATTTCTGAGTATACACTTGAGGGTGCCGAGCCTTGTTTTTATTTCCTTTTCTTCATGATTTTAATTATTTTCAGTTGGCAGTTTTTGTTCTCCACTTCTATTCTGCACAGCCTGCCTAATTTGGGGCCGGCAGGGCCAGTGGTGTCACTCCTCCTGGGACAGAGTGCTGGCAGCCATAAAATGGCATTTTAAATTCCTTTATATGGAAATAATCCATATGAAAAAATTCAGATTTTTTAAAGGACAAAATACTGCAATAAATACAGCAGGAATACAGCACTGTGCAGTGCAGATCCCACCGACTGCAGTCATCTCCAACTGGGCTGGAGAGGCAACGACAACGAGAAGCCAGGAGTGGTCAAAACAGTACAAATTGCGATCACAGCTGGGAGTGAGGCATGGAGTGAGGCATGGAGCTCGCCACCGCTACTCTGCCACCTGCTTACTGCAATATGCGCCGCCCACCAGCACACTCCATATACTACAATATAATTTGGACACAGCCATCATCTTAGCAATAAGAAATACACAGAGCATCATTCGGTGTTGCACCTGCCTCGATGCTGCTTGACACTTAACATGACATGCTACTGATATTAAGCGTGTGATTTCACAGCTCGATGCACTGAAGGCAATAAAAAGAAGCACAACTGGGTTTTTTTCTGCGAGAGTAGGCTTGCACCTTCATTCGATCCACACTCCATCCTCCTACCACCTTAAATTAAGAATGGGAGAAGGGTGTAGAGGGCTACAGTAACAGCTCCCTCAAACACGATGCATTTCACTCCAGGAGGCGTGAATTCAAAGCGGCACCAGAGAGCATACAGTTTCAAAATTTAAATTTGCACTTCCATCTTCCTAGCTCTCTCCTGCAGCAAAGCAGGTTCTGGTTTACTGGCTCTGTATGTGAGTCATAATATTTTGCAACAGGAACACAAACTTTGCTTTCTTGTGATAATTTTTTTTGCTATGTTAAAGCCACCCAATATGGCAAACCAGACTAATATCCTTAGGGGGGGAGGGAGGTAGAGGGTGGCTCAATATACTTCATAAACAAAATACACTTTTTGTTGTTTAAAATGTAAAACCCTTTCCCAACATCTTTGTCAGCAGGGTACAACATGCACAGCTGCTTCCTTCTATATTTGACACGGTTTCTTAACATTTACATCATGGAAAACATTTTAAGGTTGCAGTTTGATAGCAAAAGAAAAGTCATGAGAATCTGCTACCATTGTCTCTCGTGGCCTAGTAGATGTCCTTCTAATAGTGAATGACCATGTATAGGATAGGGGCAGTGTCATGGCTTATAACCAACAAAGATTTGTTCCGTGTTGAACAGCTTCAAATTCACACTTCCCCTGAATTACAGAAATTGACATGCAGATTTATGGGATATAAAAACAGTTTTCTGAAATCGTTCCCATTCAAATTTATTTAACTATTGGATATAAGATCCTGCAGAATTGTACGGGATGATGGGAAAGAGCAAACTGGACTCATTGCTCCTTACTTAAAACCTAAAGTTAGGAAATTGCCTTGTGTTCTTAGGTCAGGACTTGAGGGTTCAAACTAATGCATATGAGACAACGGTGCTTCAATCAAGATGACAATCCTTTTCAGTGTAGATATTTGTGCAAAAAACTACAAACTTGGGATCATCTAAAAAAAAAATAGCTAGCTAATCAATTGTGGAGTAAGATTTACCTGAAAATAATGGAAATTTGAATTCTGAGGTATGATGAGTTTGCACCCTTATGAATCATTTCATATTGAAACAAATCCTCTTAAAGGACATAAGGACTACACAATGGAGTAAAGTCACATCAGAAGCATGACAAAATCCGTACGAATCAACCAGTGTAACAATGCTAATTACATTTCAGGATGGGGTAATTTGACAGAGTTTGAAGGGTTTTGGGAGTCATACTCTGATAATCATCTGAACTCCAATATTTTGAACACCCCGTTTTTTACCTAATCAATTCAGATCCGACTTTCCAGTAGGTCTTGTGGTTAGAGACTACAATCCTCATAAAAACACATAATTTAGCAGAGTAACAAAGAATAAAATAAGGAAGATTTGATAACAGAGTTCTAGATCTAAATAGGGCAAAAATAGATTTATTATAGAATTATTACCAAATGCAATACAGAGAAAAATGCATGAATCACCATGAAGGCCCAGATACATAAAACTTAGCAAAGTTCCTAATTAGACAAGTCTAGACAAAAATCAAAGAATCAAACTCAGAGTACAGGCAGCATCCCAATAAGAACATCTAAAACAAATGGACAGAGTCCCAGGAGGAAATTAGAAAATCACCCCAGTAAAGCCCAAGAGTCCAAAATCCAGGGATTTTTTATAAAAAGTTAATGCAAACTACCAATAGATCCTGCAAATTCAGCATGGTATGATCATGGTTAGGTTAGCATTGGCTAATCAGAAACAGCTACGTAATACTTTAAAACTTTAGAATTAATCCATTTCTTAAAAATAGAAATCTTCCATCTGCTTCCTCAGCAACTGCACTCCAGAGATGTATAACACAAAATGAAACATTGCTTAAACAATAGCTTATAGAATCAAGCCCTCAAGCAAGCCTACATCTGAGCTTTCAGGGGAAGTCCTTCAAAATTATACTTGGGTAAACGATAGAAGCTTCATTCACAATACACGCTTTCTAACAATTGTCCCCCTTTGACGTCATTCAGTTGGGGCTTTGTGGAAACAAGAGGAGATGGCTTGCAGCGAGTCACTTACTGGAAGGGGGAATGAGCAGGCCCAAGATGAGCAGAACACCAGAAATTGTATCTATTAAAATAAATGGTGTCTCACAAGAAAATGTGACATAACTACTTCAAAAAAATAATTGCGCTTCTAATTTGTTTCAAGTGCAACATCATATCATTGGTTATGACTCTATGCATCATTACCTGTTGAAACACTCGATCCCTCTAATCGTCTAGCTCAAAATCTATTGATCTTTCCCATTTCTTTCTATTTTATTATCCTCATTACTTCTACTCTTACTATTTTATCTTCTAATCATACTCTCTAATAATTTTAAGAAAAGAAACTACACAAATCAGTATTAATATTTTTGGTGTTTATGGTGTGATGCTTGGTTCTCTCCCACGAGACATCGCCAATTGTGTCTTTCGGTCTCCTCGCTAGCAGAGGCACCCCTTCCATCCCGTTACTGCTGCCGTCTTTGCTGGTTTTCTTTGCTGTGCTTTTGTCACTGCATTCTCTAGAATTATGTAGGTTCCGGTGTTCCCACATCACTGGGCTCAGATTAGCTGGTCTAGCTTTTAATAGTCCTGTGCCTCCTCGCTCACCGACGTGCTTCCTCCCCTCCTGTCATTGCCATCCTTCCAGGTTTTCTTTGCACTGCTTTCATCACTGCATTCTGGTGTTCCCACTTCAATGCGCTCAGATTACCTAGTCTAATTTTTAATAAATTCGCTGTGACCCTTGACACTATGAGCAGCAAGTCTGTACTCTAGGGGCCTTACGGGCATCTTTGCGGATTGAGGCTTTGAGGGATCTAAAAAGATTTTAATGGAACTGACAAAATCAGTAGGATTCAAGAAACCCTCGGAGGCCATACAAGCATACCATTAGGTATTGTATACTAATGCTTTATTAATTGCATTTTCACTTATTTTCTATAGACATTAAAATAAGTACACGTTATCTATACAGGAGGGATCTTGTTCTTGTCCTGACGAAGATGCCTTGCTGCATCGAAACATGTTGACATACTAGGAGTATCCGCACATTACGCAGGACATCTCCGCACCACCTTTTTAACAGTACCAGCCTCCCTTGACCGATTAAAGTTTTTACGTCTAAAGAGGCCAGGTCCTTTTTAATACACTTACCTACATCCACTTCAGACCCTCCCTTTTGCATCACACATAGCACTACATTATCAGTGCTCCCGCGTAGTCGCAGGTCGTAGCACGCCCCGTCCCGCAGCGGGGCGGGAAGACCCCTATGATGAAGCATGACACCAAGGGCAATTCTGGTGTGTGAGGGGTATTTAAACAAACACAGTGTGTGTCCAACCACAGTGGGATACACACCCTCCACCACCCTAGATATCTGAACCCAGGTTCTTTCTCCCCCCCCCTCCTTCCCCTAGAAGTGGATCCTTATGTTTTGTAACTGATTCTGTGTGGAGGACGTATCCACCTTCTATGCCCGTGGAGGGCTTTACCTATTCACTCCCAGATCTTGTTATTTATAGCTCTGGCCTGGTTTGCCTCGTTTCTATCAGAGAGCTATTTCCAGGTCCACGCCCCCCCATATCTGTCTAGTATTTACCCTCTAAGCTGCGGTGTTCCCCCAAGGCTGTGCCTTGAGACCCACGTTGTTCAATGTGTACGTCCGCCCTTTGGCTCTCCTGGCCAAAGAACGTAACATCAAAATGGTATCTTATGCGGATAATACCCAGTTGGTGTTCACCTTTTCCAACAAGCTAGCCATAGACCAACTGAAAATACGTGCGGATGTTCTGGCCATTTCAGACTGGATGACAAACAACTACCTACAATTGAACTCTGCCAAAACGGAGTTGCTCCTGGTAGGCCGTGACACCCACAACTTGGAATACCTGTGGTTGCCCGCAACACTGGGCTCTCCCCTGCAACCGAAAAACGCTGTCAAAGCTTTAGGGGATCTGACTAATACTGCCTTCTCTTTTGAGCCCCATGCAAAAAAAGTGGCTGCCACTTGTTTTGGCCTCCTGCGCAGCCTCAAACCCATTTTGGGCTTTTTCGATGCTCCTACCTGTCAATTGATAATGCAATCAGTTGTCCAATCTCGCCTAGACTACTGCAATGGTCTCCTGCTCGGCGTCAATAAAACAGTTACTGCAAGACTCCAACGAGTACAGAATGCAGCGGCACGTACTCTTTTTGCCTTACCTAGGCAGTACCATGCCTCCAATCTTCTCCACCATCTTCATTGGTTGCCCATTAAACAAAGAGTTCAGTTTAAAAACCTATGCACCACTCACAAGATTCTGCACAGCCAGGGTCCGGAAATCCTGCAGGAACTCTGCACCGCCTATGTTCCAATGCAAGCACTACGCTCCGCTGATCTTCATCTGCTATGCTTCCCACGAGTCCGCCGATGTAGAGCAGGTCTCGTTCCTTCAAAGCTCTGGCCCCTGCACTATGGAACTCTATCCCACGGGCTGCCCACAGCACTCACGACCACTGGGCACTCAGGAAGCCGATTAAAACCTGGCTTTTCACATCCATCTAGCGTCATTTCTTCCGGCTACCCGTTCTGCTAGAGATGGGATGCCCTGTTGCTGGGGCAGCCATGCGCAGTATAAAATTACCTTAACATAACATAACATAACAAAAGTTCTTTGTGGTCATTTAGGAGTAGTTCAGAGCTCCTGTAACAAATCTAAAGCAAGGTTTAGCCCAGTTAAAAAACACACTCACAATTTTGACCACAATTTTTATCAAAGCATACAAGTAACTACAGTAGTTGGTTAGATTTGTATTAAGTAAGACAAACATATAACAGTCTCAAGTACTTTGAATAATTCAAATGTAATACATTCAATTGGCCCCTCCCTGGACTAGGCATTTAGTCTCATTCCTCACGTTGGGAGAGGCTCCTGACAACATGCCAACGTGGATGGGAATGTGATGCGCTAAAAATGACAAAGGTGAGTAATGCTTGCCTACTCTAGCCTAGTAGCCATTCCAGAATTTCCAGCTAAACATGTAACATGAGATTATTTGTTGCCATAATTATCCTTGAAAGGCATATTACACATTGTTAACGCAACGCATATTTATTTACTTGTTCACCTAATTCTTCAGCACAATTGTGGAGGGTTAAGACTTATTCAAAGAATGCGTAATGAGGATTCAACAGCAGAATATGTTTTAAGGACTATGTACTCAGCTTTTTATGAATGTCCATAACATTAGCAGCCCTTAGCAATGCTTTAAATTAAAGCGTTAAAAAGCAAAAGCTGAAGAAACATGGTTTTTCAGTCAAACAATATCCAGCTGGCCAAGTCAAAAGATGCTTCAGTGGCAGAATCAAACACTACTAAATGAGTATTTGCAAAAGTGTAATTAATTAGTCTACTAAAAAGTGGTAAAATATAGGCCTGGTCAACAAGCAAGGAACAGGTTGAACGCTGGTAAAGCAAAGCTCTACCCACAATTAATAACGTGTAAACATCAGGGGGAATATCACATTGCAATTGAAAAGGCCACCTAAGTTCACTCTGCCACTCAAATTAGCCAGGTCTCTGGGCAAACTTGAAAACATTAGAAATTATTTAAAGAAATAAAAGATAGAAACATTAAAGGAGTCCCTAATCATCTCAGACATGAATGGTGAGACCTGGCTGACTTTCTTTGAAATCAAAATTATTATGATATGAACCAATATTTCCAAAAGAATGGAGTCATCCTAAAATCTGACCGAACTGCCACGTTGATTCTTCCTTCTCTACTTTTGCAACACAGAGTTAGAACAAGTACTTAAAATGGGAGATGAGCTGAATCCTTATCTGCGGACCAATATTAGCTCTCTGCAATAAAAGAGAACATCCTTAACCTGAGTTTAACGATGGTAGAAACCTGCAGCCGACCAAAATCACCAAGAAAATTAACAGCCCAAAGTACATCTCCCATTCATCAGTATAACCATCAAATGGAAATTAGCTAACCAATTTCAAGACTTTGTGGAAGAGAACATCATCTCACACAACAGACAGTTCAATTTCAAACAATGAAGAGTGACAGAAACCCCGTTAGCTGACACTGGAGAAGAAAAGGCCAACTCCCCAGATGAGGTTCAAGCTGAAACAATTTTACAAAGCCTGCAAGTTGAATTCAGCACAATGTGCCTGGACTGTGGAAAACTGCTCTATTATACTCATCACATGGAGCTGAACGGAGCACTCGTATTATTGAAACAACTTCTGTGACATTGTCTATGTTGGACCTGCAAGAAAGATATTTTGAGACCACAGAGATGGCAGAATTAAGCATCTAGGCTCTCTTAAACCTTAATAATCTATTTTTGCCAATGTGCAACATTCCGTCCATCTGGAGTAAAGCTATCCTGGCTGAAGAGGGGTAAAACCCCGAAACCGGTCCTAGGATGCTTGATTCCGGTCCAGGGAAGACATGCTTGGCAGTTCGGGCTGGACTGTTTACATGAGGCACAGGGTCAAGACTGATTTGCATATAGCCATGTCTGAACTGGGGTGGCGTGGTGAGCAAAATAACGGTGGATTAAATCCAGATCTGTGACTGGGCGTGAATGTTTTGCCAATGTGCAACATTCCGTCCATCATCTCGTGTGTTTTAATAATCTAATTTCAGCATACAATCACTCAAAGAATTACATGGCCTTCAAGTGGAAGAGAGGTAAATTAAACTTAGTCTCCATCACCTTCAAAGCACTGGGGGACAAAGGTCTGAAATATCACCAGGCCATATTTCCTTCCTATACCTGAACCACAATTTGAGAACCAACAAGGCACACTTTTTAAAACAGATTTTATTAGCATTTTCAATAAGAAGTAAATCAGTCGTCAGGATTTGTCATTATGGTGCTCACTATGCAGCAATATATTATTACTAATGAAGTCCCATTAATGGCAGGGGGCGTGGTCGAGCACTAAGATGGTGGACGTGCTTTATTGGCGCTTCGAGTCCCATCCCCCAACGCCCTCCGGAGCCGCCGGATCCCGAGGCAGATCTGCGCAGATAAGGAGGACCTTGGCAGCGAAGCAACAGGAGGCAGTGGTAGCAGTTGGTGGCCCCCTCGTGACGGAGGACGCCATTCTGGGAAATCTGCAACATCCTGGTTTGGAACGAGACAAGTGAGCCTACGGTGACGCTGCTGGGCTGTGGTGACGGTGGGGGAGGTCTAGGGGTCGATCTGGCCAAGGCCCCCCCCCCTTGTTTGCAGCTACGCGGTGGCGATCGGCTGCCGCGGAGTGTTTGGTGGCCGGGGGATAACCACTGGACATTCGCAGGCAGTGCAGATGCCGTTTCGGGACTGAGCTGACCCACGCTTCATCTACGATTTATAAGGAGGTCCTGACCATTGGGTTCACATGTGATTGGGACGGGGAGTGGTCCGAGGGCCGGTCGGGCCTAGACTCTCCCCGCCTGATCATTCTCATGACGGGCCGAGGCGTAGTAGCGGTATTGAGAGTGGAGCTCGATTGGTCCTGCTGGGCACTGCTATGTACATACGAACAAAGGGGGTGGTGCTGCCTGGCCCTGCTCTGTGGGCTCAATGAGTGGGCGCTATCTCTCCTTGTGTTGACTGACGCCGTGGCAGTAACTAGTGGTGTGGTCGTAGTGACGGCAGATACAGGGGCCTATAGGTTTCAAAAGACTATGGGGACTGTGGCCAAGCTCCTTGGGTAGTTTCCTCCGAAGAAGCGAACGCTCTGACTGCACAGCGTAGGAGACTGGAGGGGGCCCTAGAATTGATAAGGAACCCATTGGTGCGGACTATCACTCCTGTGTAGAGCTGGTCTTGGTTCCCCAAACCCTGTTCCAGCAATAGGGAACCAATCCAAAGCAATAGTGTGCCGGCTTAATCAAGAGGTGTGTGGTGGGGGGTCCGCAGTCTGCTGGCACGAGCGTATAAGTAACCCCATAGGCGCCTACACAGCAACCAGCCCGGAAGTGATAGCATGTATTGTAAACGGCTGGAAGGAGTTGGGAGAAAAGCGCATTGCTGGAGTGTTTCTCACGCAGCAGTGGCCACTGATAAGAGTTGCGCACACTCCGCCCTCTATGCCTAGCACACAGCAGTTAGCCATGGGCAGTCTCCGCTCGAATGCCCACCAAGATGCTCCGTCCCGTAGGCCTCCCCCAGGAACTCGCCCTCGCCCTTTTTTGTTTCGTCTATTGAAGTTTCGGGACAGGGATGTGATATTGCGGGAAGTAGGTAAACACCCTGGTCATAAGGTGCAAAATTTCACTGTTTCCTTCTTCCCAGACTACACTGCACAATTACAGAAGAGGCGTGCTACCTTCGGAGCAGTCAAGAAACAACTCAGAGAACTAGATCTGGAACGGCAACACCCGATATTTAGATTCCCCTTCTGAGGCCTGGGACTGGCTGGAAGAGAGCGGGCTGACGTCTGCGCCTAGGCCCCCGGAGGACCTCCAGCTGTTAAAGAGACCCAGTCATTGCCGGCTTTGAAAGAGAGGCAAAGACATGCAGGCACTCGTGACCGCCCCTGACCAGGAGCAGATTAGATCGAAGCGCCAGAAGGCATTACAAGTGGCGGTGGCCCTCCAGCCAACAAGATCACTGTTGCCGTCAAGGCCCACATTGTCCCCATCGAGGTCTCAGGAAGGCGCTGACACCACACCAGAATGGTCGACTGATGCTAGTTCGCCTCATCTACAGGACATCACCCCACAAACATCGGATGACATTATCTGAGAGTGAGGCATATATCACCCCGTGTATCCAGAATGCACAAAATAAAGGTGGCTCTACCGCCCTCACTGTGTACGGCTAATGTGGTCTCTTTGTTGAAGCCGGGTAAGGATCCAACTTCCTCTGGATCGTATAGACCGATAGTGATATTAAATACGGACTCCACTTATCCCCACCCTAGTGCACCCCGACCAGAATGGGTTTGTCCATAACCGTAATACTGCTCTGAAGATCCGTCGCTACTTTAGGGTCGCCGGATACGCTCCTCTAAATTGGCCCCGATCAGGTTGCCTGGTGCTGGACCTTGAAAAGACTTTCGATTCTCTTGAATGAAATTTTCTTTTCACCACCCTAGCCCGATATGGCATAGGAACTCATTTCCTCAGTATGGTTTAGCTGCTATACAAACACCCGACCGTCAGAGTTCGGACGGGTCCTTTTGTCTTGGATCCTATAGAGGGTAAGACGTGGGACAAGGCAGGGATGACATTGTCCCCTCTCCTCTTCGCGTTGGCGGTTGAACCATTAGTGGCGTACATCCACTCGCACATAGACATGGGAGTCACCTTGGGAGATGGCACGCACGTTATCTCACTATACACTGACGACTTGCTGTATGTGCGAGATCTTCATGCCATCCCACCCTCTTTGGACCAGGCCCTAACACGTATTGCCAAAGCATCGGAACTGAATGTCAACGCCGCAAAATCTATTCTCTCCCTTTTCTTGCAGGCGACCTTGGACCCAGGATACTCCCTTGGGGAAGTCCCGGTGATATGGTGCACAGATCTTTTCAGATACCTAGGAGTGTGCATATACAGTATCAAAGAGAATCTGTTTGAGGGTAAAATAACTAGAGCCACTATTGCCATCCAGTCGCAAATGTGCTTCTGGAAGACCCTTCCATTGGCGATCTCTGGTAGGATTGCCCTCATAAAAATGGTGGTCCTCCCTCATCTCCTCTAATGTTTCACTACCTTACTATTGTCAGCTCCCCTTCCTTTTTTCACAAATGGGAAAAGACAATCAGGGACTTTATATGGGGAACGTCAAGGCACAGAGTGTCTATGGGAAAATTATATCTGCCAAAACAACAGAGGGGCTTGACGGTGCCCAACTTTGAACACTATTATCTAGCCTCCCAGCTACAGTGGATAGCCCGTTGGCCGTCTTCCTGACACCTAGCAGATACGGTTTCATTGCAACCACCAGTGCAGCATCATACCTTGCTGCATATCTTTCATCTATGTACGAAACCCAGACCCCTGGGAGCGTTATTACTCACCATAGCTTACAAATGCTTCCAGAGATGCCTCTTCCTCACCAGGACTACCAAGCCGTACGCCCTCGCCAGCCTGTTATTAGGATCACCAGGAGGAGACACATGCACCACAGCAGCCAAAATGTTCCACTGGGACACAGAAGGCATTCAGGACACGGGGCCCTTTATCGAGATGGCTCCCTCACCCCAAACCCAAAACTTATGTCCAAGGAGAATATGTACCCTGGGCAATTTTTATTGCACCGTGCGCTGATAGCCTCTCTGACATCCAAATGGGGCAATCTCACACATGAACCACCCACACACCATACGAATCAGTACCTTCATGTGATGGGAAATGGGGGGCACCTGACTCGTTGGTTTGTGTCATCACTCCGCCAGCACACAGCGATCGACCTTACCCCCTAAAACATCTTTGGGAGGAGGCTCTGGGGTGTATATTCATAGACAAGGAGTGGGCTGCCGCTCGGGGCGGCCCAACACATATCCTGCGCAATCCGCGTTTTAAGCAGATTCAATTTTTCATACTACATCGGACATACCTCGTCCTACTTGCTAAGATCTGAAGCAGCCTGCCCTAGATGCTGCCTATTGGATGCAGACATACTTTATATGCTGTGGCATGAATACTGGGCTAATGTAGCGACTACGCTGGCCACCTGTACAGCCCGCGACATTCTCTTTCGCTGGGGGGTTAACATACTCCATCTTTTTAGTAGGAATAAGAAAAACAGGGCAGCCTCCTGATTCCTCGACCTGGGACTGATCGCGGCAAACGCTTGATTACGAAGTGATGGAAATCCCCGATAGCAACTCACACAATAGCTTGGCGCCATTCCCCACTCAACTGGGCTAGGGCAGAGGGGGTGGCATTGCGCCGAGAGGATCTGCTGGGGAGCTGTAAGTTCCCTCTGGTGAGTCACTGGAAAAATAGTGTCGGACTTGCCGAGCCTGGATACTACCGCGGAGGAGCCTCAGGAGGGGGGGATCATGACCAGTTACCCAGCATTTAGTCTCAGAGTACACAAATGGAAGATTAGGGAGAACATGCCCCGCTCACATAGCTTAAGATTCTACATCAAGGAGCTATCAACAATAGGTTCTAGCAGGACTCTCCCTTTCCAACACACTCGGCAACAGGTCTCAGGCGACTACCCAATCACTCATTTGATTACTTTGTCCTCATTTTGTTGTACCCTATGCCCACAGTTTAATTACGTAATGCACCATGTAAGCATATTACAATGTCTCATTATCACCATTAAGGTTATTGGAATGCTACTCCTTCAGTACCTATTTGAAACGTTGCATTGCCCAAATAACTTGCTATTACAATGGTTTGTACTCTGAACCGCATTGCCTATATGTTGTCATAGAATATGGTGTAATTACACTGTTTGTGGTGTATGAATATAAGAAAATGCCAATAAAAAGATTTCAACAAAAAAATGAAGTCACATTAATGGCATGTAAAAGTATTCGCAGCAGGCAACTGAAATGTGTGTGTCAACCTGTGACCGATGTCGCTCCCCTCTCATCACTTCTTCATATTAACTTTGTAACAGGCATCCCCCTCCCACATCCCCTTCCCCCTGATCTCCGTTGTGCCTTGGAGTGTGCCAATCTCTGTAGGAAATGGAAGACCCACATCTCTATAGAATGGTTCCCATGTGGGTCCTGGTGCCATTGTAGGCCCCCACGCAGTTCCAGTACCCAATGTCACAAGTGCACTAGCCCTTTAAGGAAGACCAGTCCACCTTTATGACTACAAATTGCTATGGGGTGCCCGACATCACTCCAGACGAGGGGGGTACAGGGTTCTGCAATGCACCTACCAAATGTCTCTCAAGCTCGGGCCAGGTGGAGGGAGCTGCGACCACATTTAGCCTCTCCAAGCACCACAACACTCTCATAGCCCGTACTTCTCAGCAATTCCTTCATCGAACCCGCCACCCAGGGACCTAAGGGGGCCTTTCCAGATTCTGGCGATTTCTCTTTTTGAAAGAACAAAAGCAAGGTCTTGGAACCTTCTTGTAGCTTTAATTTTGGCAATGTGCGGGAAGCAACTCAATAGACAGTGACCAGGACATCACTCTCAGTCATCTCAGCTAGGACACCAGTAATTCCCTCCCAATAATCCCCTAGCTCCAGACACTCCCACAACATGTTGATGAACCAAGTCCCCACCTCCCCACACCTCGCGCACTTCACTCCCTTCACTGGGAAGAGTCTATTAATTCTTCCATGGGTGAGATATGCTCTGTGCGGCACATACAAATGAGTGAGCTTTAAACAGGCATTTCTGGACACCTTGGTTGTGTGCTTCATTATAGACTCCTAGTTTCCGTCTAGAAAGGGAATCCCTAGGTTCACCTCCCAGCGGGTCCTAGGGGTTCCCAGAGGGAGCATCATATCCCCCCTGTATCGTTCATTAGAGACAAGTGACTGATTTAAAGGTCCCCGATAAAGTAATCAAGGATTGGCAGCTGTTAGTATGGAGTGGCTCTGCCATATCTATCCCCCAGGGTCTACGGATGGCCACCGTTACTGCACCATGGAAGAGGAAATGGGCCTAAGGTAGATCATGCTGCAAGTGGAGTTCCTCAAACGGGAGGAGCATCTTATCTTCAAAGAGGGTCTAAAGCGGCGACACACCCATCCGACAAGGCACATCTGATCACTTAGTTCAAATTCAGTCACAAGAAGCATGGAGCGAGATTGATACAAGTGTGGGAAATGCAACTATGGAACTCATAGGCCATCCTTGTGAACCTTAAGACTGGCAGCTTCAAAGGCAACACTGGCAAAGTCAATCGGTATCACCTTTCAAATGCTGGAGCAAAGCTATGTTGTAGTGTTCTACTTCTCTTCTCGAAAGCAGCCTCCTGTTTCCAGGTGATGATCCTGAGCATTGCTTAGGAATGTTGCTCGACTTGTCAGTTGACAGTTGCGAGGCTAGGATTCTGGATGGAGTCTCTGTTGATGATAACTCTATAAAGCCTACTTCAAAACTACCCTGAACTACCGACTACTTCTTGACCTCAAGACTCTGATATTACATATTTTTTATTTACTTATTGAGTTTTATATAGCGCTGGCTATACCCTGAGGTATCAGAGCGCTTTACATGAGGAAGAAACATGGTTTCAGAACATGGTTACAAAGTTACATCAGTTACTGGAGCTTAGTTACAGGAATTGCACGAGTACAAAAGCATAGCATAAACATGAGGAAAAAATAGGCAAGGGGAGAGAGGGGAGAGAGGGAAGGAATAGGGGAGGTAGAGGAGAATAATGGAAGGAAGAGTAGGGGGAGGGTATAGGAGGCACAACTGGGAGACTAGGAAAAAACAGTGTCTGACGTCCGGCTGGGTAGGTGACTGACGAGGGGTGAACCACGGCCAAACTCCTCTATAGCTGCGTGGGATAGCTCCACCGGTCATCGGCCAAAGGTTGCTTGGGTACCGCGGTACATACAGAAAGGTTATAGGTTCCGCCTCGGGGGGCATAGTCCAAAATGTTCCATCGAACACCCAGGCCTCCGCTGTGTGAGACTCTCTTGTCGCTTTGGACTCTGAGGGGTCTCTGAGACTCCAGGGCATAAATACTGGAT
Organism: Triturus cristatus; assembly: GCF_964204655.1. NCBI lineage: Eukaryota > Metazoa > Chordata > Amphibia > Caudata > Salamandridae > Triturus > Triturus cristatus. The sequence goes on along the minus strand of NC_140589.1, from coordinate 899,995,889 downwards.
CACTCCCCAACAAGGGGAGGAGGAGTGCTTTGGAAAGGGGCCCACTCATGGTGGCCATTATTAGAAAACTGGTGTGTCATAAGTCCCCAGAGGCAGTGATTTCGACCTAATTTCGCTTCAATAGATCGGACTAGCTGGTTCGGCCATTTTGATTCTTAGTGAAGACCTCTTTTGTTTCTGATCTAGGGATGTTGGTAGAAAGTCCTTTATTTGTTTCTGCTTCAGGGGTAAAGACATCTTTCTATTTCGCTTCAATAGATCGGACTACATATGGCCTTACCAATGCTTGTTTGGTCTGGCATTTTCATTGGCCAAAACAGCCAAACATGGCCACCCACATGCAAGCAAGAGCAATCATCCTACAATGTTTCTGCAAATTTTTTAATATTATGTGAAGGCCCAGCAACTACTCCCTTTTGTATATTTACACTAGATACCAACTGAATATTTAAATTCTTAATCTGCATTTCTAAAATGGCATCTATCATCTTTACTAAGAATAAAAGTATTTAAAAAATGTATTGAAAGATGACGGCATTGAGACGCATGCTCTGGCAGCCATCTTGGAATTATTTTTTATACTTAAAAAAAAAAAAAAAAACATTTCAAGATGCCTGTCCGCAGGCACACTCAAACATGGGTGGCCAACTTGAATATATATTTTTAAGTATCACCAAAATGATTCTAAGATGGCTACTGATAGATGCACAAGCGTTCTCGCACCTTGCCATTTATTTTTCTTCTTTACTTTATTCTTGATTAAATGCTCTAAAATGGTGGACTTACATTAGGCATTGTAAATTAAGAAATTAAGTATGCGCTTGGGATGCCATGCAAATACACAGAAGGTAGCAGCAGACTGCAGCTGCTGGGCCTTTGCATAATCTAAAAATATATATAAAGTGGGACAGGTGGCAGGAGTAACAACTGACAAGCAAGGAAAGAGCAGACTGGTAACAGTGTGTAGCTTAAGGGTTCTCACAAAATCAACCGCATCACTACGATCAGTGAAACAGTAGAATACCTTGCCCCACCACAATTGAAATGTAAGCAAAATAAACTAAACCAACAATGGTCTACAGGTTCCCTCGACACAAAAGAGCTATTTTGAATATGGGAATATTTGCTCCTCTCCAAATCCCCCATGCTAGGCACCATATTAAAAGCATCAAGAACATATAAACTACCTATTCTACCTGCCAAATGTAACATTTTACACAAACTGTAAATCCTTCTTAACCTTTAGATTATTTCAACCTCTTCACATCAATAGCGCCCCTCATCCTTCAATCTCTAAGTGAAAAAGCAGCTTCATTATTTCGGGAAAAATCAATCCTGCAAGAGACAGCAATTAACTAGCAAAATAATAAAACATCTCAACTCCACCAACGATTACTTGGATCTCCTACTTGCCAGCACCATCTAGATTAACCTCCACCACTTCGAAAAACATATGGTACTCCTCAATCAATGGCTAACTTTACTATGGCATCTTGTTGACATTTCACCTCAGTTTTAGCACAGACACTAAAACCCTAAAAATATTGGGCAAAGTGCACTCTGTACTCGATGATGGGGACGCCTGCCTACTTGTTCTCTTTGACTGCTCAACGACATTTGATAGAAGTGATTGCTGTAGGCTAAGACAAATACTGGTGAACCACATGGTTGCCTGCAGCCAAGCTTCATGTTGGCTCACCCACTTTCCGAGCATCCACTCTCTTAAGCCATGGCAGATATCATGGGACAAAACTCTCTACACCTTGTGCTACCCAAATCTTTGAAGAGCATTTGTTTCCACCAACATCGCCAGTCTAGTCTAAACATGAAAGAGAGGATGGTTGGCTGGGGCCTAACTCGTGAAGCAGCTGAGATTACTGCTAAGAGAAAATTAATTAAATGAAGGATAAAATGGCAGCATTCCAAAGAGACAAGGGACACATCTCCATGGGGCTCTTTGAGCTGCAATTTAAATTGCAGGATTAAAAGAAGTCTTTTGAAGATTACAATTCAATCCATGTGAACTCTCAAAAGGTCAGTGGTGTACTTCAAAAAATCCAACCGAAAGTATATTATTTGCATATTTAATTTAAAAGAGGGTGTGATTTTCAACAGTTGCCTGGTTTCTGTAGTAAAGTTCACAGCTGTACTTCAGAAACTAAAATTCACAAGTCAATTAGAAATTGATTAAGCTCACCATTTCTTTCAGCCCAAAATAGTTCAACTTCCAGGTAAACTATTTTCAAGGTCCTCGGAAGGGCAGTAAGCAAGAGCTGCTATCAAGCAACACTAATTTCCCAGCATTTCCAAAAAGAGACAGGTAGGTTAATCAAACCTTTTCAAGCTAGGAAATCTTGCCACAAAAGCGTTAGGATACAAATGCAGTTCCTACCATTGGTGGCATTGCTGAGTTGGCTACAGAGGATGCCCTATGCTAATAAATGTACCTCCCTTGCTCAGTTAGTCAAACCCATGGTAGCAAAGCAATGAGGGAGTAGCCACACCAGACAATAAAACAATCACTATTGTAGATTACATACTGTAATGATCAACTTTACAACAAACTGAGTCCATAATCACCACACGCTGGAGATATATGGGCCTTGTACCACTACTATCTGATGCAGGTTGCTGACCCAGAGGAGCACTGAAGTATTGTTTAGAGACCCTTGTATTGGTGACCAGCGGTGTGAAATTGATGTGCATTTTATAATATAGTGTTAGGCGGCTTGATATGGAATGTACTAAATTATGGGGTCAGGTTTGTGATGGGTCTGTCTTGTTGTATTGCTCTAATTTTTCTTTCAATTTCGAAAACTTATTTAATAAAACCAATTTGAAACAACTGAAATTGTAGTTCCTACAAACCCATTACAATATGAATCTACCTCTATGAAGAGTCCCAAGCATTTTACAGCCTTCTTGGACAATAATCATCCTACGCCAATAAACCTAACTTACACACCACATATTATTTTGTGAAAATGTTGTTTATTCTCGTTCTACACAAAGGAGTGTCAGGGTTTTAGCGGTTGATGTATGCAAATGCACTCTCACTTTTTGTAATCTAGTTGAAATGTGGCATAAATAAGTCATTGTTGTTATGCTGCGGTGCTGTTTTCCCCAATTATGTATTTGTTTCATCTCCATACATGTAATAAGTCTCATACAGTCGCTACGTTTTCACAGTAAGATGGGAAATGGACAGAGTTGGTCTTATGTCTCAGTGCGCACCCATTAAAATCATTTTCTTCTTTCCTTGGCAGACACCGATTTACAAATCTGAATAAAGTGCTGTTAGAAGCACCCATACGCACAGAAAAGAATGCCATGTGACATTGAGTGCCATATGAACAAAAGCATTTTTGTTGCCAACAAACGGCCCAATTTGCATAATCAGGTTGTTCCAACCGCAAAAATGCTTTTACACATGTACAGAGCACAAACTGTGATTTGGTAACATGTTACCAAACTGCAATATATGTTTAGCGATTCGGTACTTAGAAGGGTCATGTTTAGGGCGTACCTTCCAGATACCGAATTTCAGTCCTATATATGAATGTTTCGCAAAAAGTTCAGTTTTTACTAACAGCTCAGGGAAAACTGCCTACTCTTAAAAATGAAACTTATGTTTAATTTTAGAAACGCATCACCTTTTCAATTAAGAAAATTGGGATGCATTTAAAAAAAAAAAAAGATTGATATATTAAAAAGCTTTATTAAAAAGCAATCGCAGACATACATGGTGGTCTGCTGACCCCAGCAGGTCACTCGCTCTGTGAGGGCTGCAATTCTTAATGGGTTGCAAACTGCACCCCCTCATTAATGTTCATGAGGCAGGTCAATCTGTGACCCAGAATGAATAGCTAAAAGAAACTCAATTAGAAATATTGATTTCTTCAATGCAATTCACAAAAAATAGCAATTACGTAATCGCTATACCTAAAATCTGTACATATGGTCCTTAAACTGTAAAAGTCGGCAAAGCTCCAGAACCCGGTTCTTTCAACACTTCGGAGAGGGTTTCATTACAGTCTCATTCTAAGATACCCAAACATTGTAAAGGCAGCACCTTCAAAGTATAGGAAAAGCACAATGTAGATTGAGAAATTAGTCACAAAAGTGTTAGCCACCCAGCTGGCCTTGCTCATCTATTCAATTTAGTTTCAATTCAAGCACATTTTCTCAAAGCTGTCTATTATCTCCCAACTGTCAAGATCTGGAAGGAGAAGGCTCATTCTTAAAACGGGGATGACCACTTCTAGAAGCAACACTGTCTAGCCAGTCTATACCAAAATTTACAGATGATGTCTAATTCGATAACAGTGTCAAACAGCACCACAAAAATACTAGAAAAGCAAACAAATCTTTTGGGTGCAAATACAGATGGAAGAACCTGCTCTTTTATCAAAATCTTAAGGAATGTAAGGGTAAGATGGGAATTTAGAGGAGGACCTTTGCTAATATTCAAAAGTGATCATCTCGTCGAGCTTGTAAGAGCTGAGCTGGTATTTAAGTATCTAAGATTGCAGGGCAGAATCAGTCAGCTTAAGTTAACAAGCATTTGCAATGCAACAGGTATCGCATTTACGCGAGTTTGAGCTGGTGGAATTCTAAATGACAATGCCTTTTATATAGGTTTTGTTGTTTGAAACAGAAATAAAACGCATTGTCATTTACAATGCCAATAGCTTAAACTTGCGTAAATGCGAGACATATTGCATTGCAAATACTTGTTTCTCCTTGTTGCATGCGGCCGGAACACAACCCACTCAGCTTTGCCAAGCGATCACTTGAGACTTACTTCAGCAGAGTGGCGTTGGCACCGAGGCGCAGTCTGAAGGAGGAAAGCCACACATGTGGAAATGATAGTGGGGAGGCGACCCACTGGATTTTGCACGACCTCCCGCTCGTCAGGTGAAAATCGCAGCAGACACGTCTTTCCTGCCTGCCTTGGAATCCCACAAAGTGATGAATTCTGAGGACAAAGGGGCACAGAGAAGTCAACGTGCAATGTTATAGCCTGAGAAAATATTTTGCCGTTCCTTTTTTTTTTTCTCGCAAGGTAACGCAAGACACTACTTATGAAGAGCCTCATAGGGAATCTCGCAGGGGCGCCAAGATTAAATTAGCAGTTCTGCCCATGCTTCGCAAACCCAGGCCTGAAAACAGATTAAGCAGGCTTCATATATATCGAAAAACGCTTCAAAAGCCTTTTGGAGCGAAGCACACAGAGTTCCTTTACAAATATTCATCCAGAGTAAAAGATGACATTATTGTATTTTGGAATTCTGTGTAAATTTGGTTTTGTGTGTGAACTTTTATGGATTTTATGAAATTCGAATAAAGGTCTTTTGATTGATTGACATTATTGTTTTTCAAACCTTTTATCTCCTGGACTGGGGGTACATCCGCAGAGAGATCAGTGGCGCAGTGCTTTAAATTGAAACATACATGTAATAGTACCCTCTGTTTAGAGTACCTGTTTGCTCTTCAGAAGTACAGGTGGTCATCCATTTAGAAGTGATACTCTCCCCTTCAAACGAAAGAAGTGCAGGTGCTCAGTACCGGACAGCACCTTCCCATTTAAAGCACTGGTCCCTGGTCCGCTTGAGTAGCACCAAGCAAAGAATCACGGCGGAGGGCTCTGTGGGACAGGCACTTGCAGTGTACAATTCCGATTCACCCAAAATGTTTTTCGGTGTAGAAACGTGCAAAGGGTGAATACAAAATTTGCGTTCGGTTAAAAGGTGTGCAAAAAAAGCATATCACAAAAAAACTAATTGACTTTCAGCACTTTTCGGTCAGCTGTCTGCTACCAACATTTTACCTCCTTTGCCTATTTTCACTCTTGTAACTCCAAGTTTGGAGATTAGCGGGATAAGTGATTTTTGTATTTATTATTTTCAAAAACAATCGACTTGATTTCTCAAATATCGGTGGCCATGAATAACTCGATTTTTTGCCAATAAATCATTTAAAGAAGGAACTATACCGATTCTAACCCCTGTGTCAGGTTGACACGCGGTGACGGTGGTCAGTGTGCAGATAAAAGGCTGAGGTGGCCCTTATTGGAACTCTTGACCGATCAATTACCTCTTCTGCATTACCAAATATGTCACAATTAAGGTGAATACTAGCCTTCGGACTGTTCTAACCGGGTCCACGTTTGTTAGGAGTGCAGCTGGCGTGGTGGAAGCAAAGCGGTTTGCCAAGATCATACGGTGAGGACAGGTAGCGCCGGGATACTGGATTGGAGGGCTCCAAAGTTTGGAGGGAGAGGCGGCTCTTAAAAGCAGAATATGAAGTTCACTGCTTTCCTGTTGCCCTTTTAGACACAGCGTGTAGCCGTGTACCCAGGAACGCACCCCTGCAGAAGGGTGAAATCTCTCCCATTGTGGGTGGATTTTTTCAGTAAAACCCAAAAAGAGCTACTGTTCTTGACCGTAAAAGTAGGCATCGACAAAACAGAGGGCTAAAATTTATATCATGACATCCCCGAACTTCGAGGTTATCAATTTCATTGCCTATAATTTTTAAATCCTATTTCTGTGTTTGGTGTTTTACTTGGACGATGAAAACTGCAATAGGATGCAAAATGCGTGCCCCGATTAGCAGATGTCCTGCCTGGGCCCCTTGTTGGCAGAGAGAAACATTTCACGGGTCTGGACAAACACTGAAACAAACACACAAACACACACAGATGCGCACGCGCGCACACACACACATGGACACACACACTTGCACACACATGCAGGTACGTACCAGTACCTGTCACGAGATCAGCTGCTGGTTTCCATATGCGGATCTTGCACAAATGACACACTTGCTTATTGTGCACTCCATGACAAACAGTGAAGGCTCATGTTGCTGTTCACTGAAACCTCAAAGGATTGCATTACCGGTTATTCTCCTGCTAACAGGGATGACATGCGCTTTGTTTGGCGCTACACAGCACCACGTGATCACACTGGAAGAACACTCTTCAGTTGCTTTATATTCTCATCTGAAAGTAAAACTAGGCTGCAACCCTCGCCTCTGAGCCATGCACCCCAGGGCCTCTGTGCACACCGCAGCGAGTGCAGTTGTGCTTGGCCTGTGGCTCTTTAGGAGCTCGGCGAGGGCAGTGCTGCGCCCGAAGCAAGGAGGAATCACCTCCAGGTCTGGTAGAGCAGCTGTTTGTGTCTCCCCGTGCTTAAGTTAGAAGTCCCTGGAAATCCCTGGTCTTCGGTTAAAGCGGAAGGTACACACTGCCTTCATTACTTTCTTACACCATAAAAACTTTATGGTGGCTAGAGGAGAGAAAGTGTAAACGCAAAAAACACATGAACACTGAGTCCTACTGCCAGACAAACAAGCGCGGTCCCAAAAGTGAAAGAGGACCACGCTGCAGCATGGGGATCTCTTGTCTTTATGGGGCCATGTGTTTCTAATTAGAAACACAATGCCCCATAAAGATAAGAAAGTGCTTTGCGACAGACGCAAAGCTGGCGAGCCAGTCCGGCTTGCAGGCGAAAGGGCGTGAACCCAAAACCCTCATATCCAATGGCAGTCCACCGTTTAGCATAAACGGTGACACAAGCCAATGGAAATGAGGGGCGGGGCTTCAAGCCCTCTACTGAAACTCCTCATCTACAATAAATCTCGCCGAGGCGAGCAGCGCTTTGCGCTGCCACGCGAGACCTAAAAACTGGAGTCAAGGAAAACTGTTAGAATGAGTAAATGATTATTGTAAGCAAAATACTAAAATGCTGGAGCAGAGAATAATCCTGCAGTTAAGAACCGTACAGCTCAGAAGAGCAAACTGGAAACAGTTTGAGCAAATTAGCTACAGCCTGCTAAGTGCTTCTATTACCAGCACAGGAACAGCATGAAGCACCCCTCAAGGTCTGACTTAAAGTGTTTCATTGGCTCCCAGTGGATGGCAGTTCAACAATCTAATTACTCACGTGCAGAACTATGGATTGTTGCACGGTGGTAGAGAGGGTTACATTTGAAGAAGGGTAATGCCTGTAAACATTTGGGAATTACTTTATGACAAAATATATAGTAAGGCATAAGACATTGTTACAAGGATGCATAGATGACACAAGGAAAAAATGGCTTGGTCATGTAAGGGATCACAGCACAAGTGAAAGAAACAAGGTACAAAAAATGCTAAATGTGGATATGTTAAATAATGGCAGTAGATAAAATGGTGGAGTTATTATTTACAAAACTTTATCCAGTGGAGCATGCTTAATTGTTTAAGAGTACAGTGCCATTGGTAGCAATGTTATTTTGGAGAAAGTCATTTATACTATATAGAATGTCGACTCACTGAAAAGGTACATAAACCTCCAAAGGAGCATCTAAGGAGCTGTATTATTTGGGGGTTGAAGGAGGACCAGGACTGCTATTAGCTACCCCAGTGCCCTGATGAGAACTGCAAACAGGGCAGACAGTGCAGAAGCAGTCTGTGGCTCCTGCCCTTCTTGCCTGCACAACATGTGGGACAAGGGCGATCAGGACACTGGATAGCTTCTGTTGTGTCCCACATCGACAAATGGCAAGCCAGAGGATACAAATAGCTCTGGCATTTTATAGGCAAGGTGGGGGGAGTGTGGCCCGGACAACCTTTCCAGCCTTAGAAAATGCCAGCAAGGCATAGGACATTTCTCCCGTGTGGAAACTGCTAATAAAAAACAGCCAAGGCAAGGGAAATGCTTGCCTTCAATTAGGCATGATGGGGTAGTAGTGGCTTTAAGACCTGGTGGGAGTATGTCAGGGAAAGAACTTACTCTTGGTACGGTGCAATAATTCATGGAGAGCAAAAATTTAAAATAGCCAACAGACAATGCTGGGGAAAATTAACTAATGGCACTGCAAGTGCAGCAATATTTGTACTCTTACTTGTGCCCCATCTCATGGTTCTGGCTAAGCCAGAAGGGGTAAATTGAAAGGCATTTTACTTCTTACATTTTGTTTTTAGCCTGTCAGACAGACTGAGGAGAGTTCAGCATAAGTGGACACACCTATGGCCCACCTACATATTCATAATAAAGCATGGACTCTTCTACTCTGCTGTTTGTATTCTTTAATGGCATGGATGTTCACAGTCAGCAGTAGATCACATCCTCCCCCACACTTACTTTTTTTGTTAAACAAGTCTGGTGTTTTATTCTCTCGAGACTACCAACATGCACTTGACGGTTAAACAAAGCTTTTTTATTGTTTTCCATTCTTTGGCTGTGAAAATCTCTGTGATCAAATGTGAGATAAACAAACAGGCCTACACTTTTAAAAACTATAGAGATGCCATCACTTTATTTACAAATTTAGCAAATGAAACTACTTTTCAGCCCTTTTCAAAATTTCTCTATGTACAAGAATATGCAACAAATTAACAAACATACCTCCATATGAGCAAAGACCCTAATCTTTTCCTTCTTTTTGTTGCTTAAAACTTTAAAAGAGCAGAAAACTATAGCAAGCAGAGTCTCCTAACCCCAAGAAGTATTGGGGGTGGTGATGAGATCAAAAAAGGGAGATCCTGTCCCCAAAAATAAGAACTACAGGTGCTCTGGTTTGAAGTATCTGTGCATCCAGAAGCAGGGGCCCACAGATCATGAGACACAGTACTAGTCCCCTAAATCTGAGTAAATGATGTGGGTATGATCTTGGATCAGCTGCAAAAAAGAGGTAATGCTAAACTAAATTAAGAAAGACTGGATTCTCTTTAACTACAGCCTTGTGTGCACCGCCATAGGCCATGCAGAACTGAATCTGGCTATAAAAATTCTGAGTGCAAGCAGTGGAATAACTAAAACAAGCATTGGCATAGCCAATAGGTCTCGCCTTTGGGACCTTAGTGTTTAGCCATGCAACAGTTGCATAACTAAATACTTATAAGGTCCCAAAAGCGAGACCTATTGGCTATGCCAAGCGGCCGCGAAAGTGATCGCGATCACGATCAAACATCAAAGCGGCCGCAAAAGTGAAAGTAATCGCGGTAAAGCGCTGCGCGTGCGCCCGCGCACATGCACTGTAGCTCTAGGCTGGCCTGGTAGCACTTTTTGGAGCCCTCTCAATAAGTCTCACCAGACCAGCGCATGCGCTGGGTCAGGCGAGACCTAAAAAATGGCAGGGCCCCCATTCGGAATAGGATGAGGGATCCTCACGTCACATATCTTAGAGATATTTATGGGGCTGCATAGGCCTGCATTGCACCTCTTCGTGCAAAGCATTGCTGAAGGCCACCACATGTACCCAGAACCTGTTGAAGGTCATAGGCAATGCTTTCGGAGAAACAGGGGCTGGGCAACCAGACCCCGCTGCCATCAGTGAGAGGGCCTGCGTAGTGGGTTCTTTTAACACAGGAGCGGACATAATGGTATGGCTCATGGTCAGGACCTCCACTCAAAGACGCTGCGCATGGCCAAAGGGCTTGGTCAGTGGTTCTTAGCTTTGGGCTAGTGCCAAAGTATAGCATTACAAAACAACAAACTCTCTAAAGGTTCAAAACTTTGTTAAATTAAGTTATGGTTATTTGCTGAGAAGAGAAATAACTCTTAGACAGTTGTCTAAAAAGGTTCAGGCAAACGGATGTTAAGGTTACAATAAGAAACCTTGTAACCACAGATTTACCAGTTGTGTCAAGCAGCACAACCATAACTACCCTCATCACCACTGACCTCCCCAGCAAGGAGGGCTTGAGTCTAAAGTTTGTAAAGTCTTCCTTATTCAAAACTAATTTATATTGACACAAAAAGCAAGTGAAGAGAACAAGTTATCCATACAGCCAACACGTGTTTCTTCCCACTGGACTTTTATATGAAAGGTTGGGAAGTATCAAATATACAGCATTTATTGCAGAGTAAAAATAGGGTTCAAAATGGCTCCAGGTAACACGTTGTAGAATACAATGAGGTTGATACAGTGAATTTACGTATTACACATGTTTGTGCCTAGAATGTCACAACATTGCAGAAGAGTGACTTTTTACTAGTATCCAGAATAATAAATGACCTTAAGTAGTTACTAGTTAAAAACATGTCTATGCTACCCATAAGTATGCACCTGCAAAGAGTAGGCTTAATGTATGCCCCTTATGGCTGTCCACTTTCTGGGTAAAGCACATCATGTAGTAGCTGATGCCACTCGCTCACATTTCTGGCTACTATGAGAAAACTGCTTTTTGTCAGTTTGTGAGGGACGGTCAAACTGGATAGTGGGAGTTATTTTTTCAAACTGCACGAGCACTGTTTTTAATCCCTGACACTATGATATAGATATTAAAGCAGTTTTCTCATAGTAGCCAGTTTTAATACACTTAACACTTTTTCACTAAGCACTGCACCCATCACTTTATGATAGCTAGCTCTTCATCTGACGGATCTTAGTGTATCCAGTGGTATTCATTAAAACATCCCTGAGCTCCTCCCTCGTAGTCAAGGGGGTTGTAGCCCTCGACTGTACTAGGTTTACAGCCAAGAAGAGATCCCAGATGACGAAGCATGTCACCCTTGGGTGAGTGATGGCATTCCGTCCTTTAAATAGAGCTTCCCACTGTAAGGTCACGGTTGTGAACATATATTTTATCATTCAGGCTCGTATATAGGACGCTTAGGCGCCAGGTGATCAATGAGACCCACAGATATATTTTTGTATTTTCGAGTTCTACTTAGGGATAATATCTGTGCTGGCCGTTAAATTGTCCCTGGACCCTCCAACCTCAGGTTTATTTCTTTTTCGTAATCACATCACACACATGGCTGTGATACTGCCCAGGCCGCTGTTCCCAAACAATGCATGATGGAGGGATAAAGCATTTCAAGGACTCAATCAAGTCAAGGTGCAGGGTAAACACTAATCCCACTTCCCACAAGTGTGGAGGTGCCATTACAAGCTTTCAACTATACATTTTGTATTTCCCATTCTTATTTACAGCTACTTTTCCAAACCAATTTGAAAATAGATGTTTGAGTCAATACAAGGAACAGCTATGCTGAGACCTTATGGGACTGAAAACATAAGCATAAATGGACCTTTTTAGCTTTTGCTGTACAGACGACGAAGCTCATAGAAAACTCGAAAACTATCTCAAGTTATGCAAAATCACTTGTTTCGGAATGAAGAGGACTCAAGGAGAGACTCTGGGGCAGGGAGCAGCCAAATTGAATGGTCTGGGCTCAACTCATGCTATAGTCGATCATATTTTCTTTTCAATCTTTATATAAGTGGGCAAAGTGCATAACCACCAAGTGGACATTCCACAGTACTCCAAAGGAAATAGTTCCATACACTTTAAATTTCCATGCTAGAGAAACCTAAACTGAATAATACTGATGAGAGAAAAATAATCACGGCTAGGATATTCAAGAAGAGCATTTAATTACTGGGAAAATTAAAACACTGGGAGGCAAAAATCTTTATTCCATGCTGAGAGAAGACACTCAAAAAGAATGTTCTAAAAATAAGGGACTGTTATTTTTTGCGGACTGTGGATTTTATTTATGTAGCAGCTGTATAAAGCACTAGTGCACTAACAATAGCAATATTGTGTTCTAAATAGTAACAGATAGATTAATACATCTTAACCATAAATTATAACTTGTGATTAGGCATTAGACACGGTTGCGTATTGGGGCCAGATTTATTCATAGACGCATGTAAAACGAACATCTCACTTACCTGAGGTGCAAACATGGTGTCATATGTGGGATTGTAGGTGACTTCTTTGAGGGAAGGGTCAAGGTGAACTCCTGTTTCAACATCTTCCTAAAACAAAAAAAGGACAACATTAAATTCAACAAATAGCCTTGTATCCACATGGCAGTCCAAATGACATTAAAATCAGCTAAATGTATTGGTACATTTACATTTGCCCAACAATATTTAGTAGTTCAAAAGCATAATTGTAAGGGGCTTTTTGTTTCCAACGGATGCTTGCTTTTGAAATTATGTCGCAGTTTTAAATGTCTATGAAAAATATGGTTTTAGTAATTCTAAAGAAATTTTAAAAGTTACGTTTATTTAATAAAAGGGTGTAAAAACACTCAAAGCTTAAACCTTTCTCACCCAATGACCAAAATGACAAACTGTGAAGTACAAACTCATAACAATATCCAAACACCACTTCCTTTACATTTTTAAAAGACACTAAAATACTAAAAAGCGTATGTTTATCAATGCCTGCTTTTTACTTCTCCGTAAAACATGATTCTCCAACAATTGCAGACTGATTAGAAAGTATTGCAGTCCAAAATTATAGTCTGCAGCCTGGCAGGATGAAAAAAACCTGATCTCAGTCATATAGGAGCACTAAATAACAAAAAAGTTCATCTATCAAGAAAGTAAAAGATCCTTAGCCATTTTCGACCATACTGTGATCTCACGTTAGGAGAGCCCCCCACGCATCCGGTCCTTCACATGATACTGCGAATGGGACGGGGTCGTCACCTCACGACCTGGCTATACAAATCCATCCGGGAGTTGACACCCTCATCATGGACGCCCCTACGGGCCCTATGGGAGGAAGAGGTGGGGCGGGCGTTTCACGATAATGAGTGGGACAGGGCACTCAAATTCCCCAAAAAAGTCTCGGAATGCCCGCTTCAAAAATATACAATATTATATTCTTCATAGGGCCTACTTGACCCCAACGCGCCTCCAGCGTTTTTACCCCGACACAATATTCCTCTGCCCCCGCTGCCAGGCGCCAGACGCCGATTTCCTCCAAATGTTTTGGTCGTGCCCGGGGATCCGGGCATACTGGTCGACTATCCACGAGACCCTTCGGGACCTTACGGGGTTGCCCCACCTAGATACCTGGGAGTACTGCGCACTGGGAATAATGGGCCGGAAGAAGCGGCATAAAGTGCCCATACGATTCGTCTCATTAGTACACCTCCTGGCTAAACGATGCATAGCTATGCATTGGCGTTCCCCTGCGGGTCCCCCGTTGGCGGCATGGAGGGGAGCGGTGCTCAAATGGTCTACGGCTGAGGAGGATACCCTGCGGGAGAAGGAGGCGAAGGGTACACGCAAAACCCCGATATCCCTGGAGTGGGCGCTGTTGATGCATCAGTTTAAACAAACCCAACCCCTAGCTGATCAGGACGCGGACGCGACCTCCCCTACTGCCACGCGGCTATGCGCGACACATACCCACTCGGCAGACGCCCCCCCCTAACACTTTACACTCACCCCGGAGTGACTAGGTTCCTATCCCCGCTGCCCCGAGGCCTGCGCCTATGCCATGGGTCCGCCTGCTTCGACGCGCTGCGGCCAGGAGTTTCCAATGCGATGCCTCACCGGTTACCTTACGGACCACATGTGCTGTGGTCTAGTTGACCCTTCTCTAATAGTCCATGACTGCCCCTAGTTCCCTCCCCCCCTCCCTGGTTTGGTCTGTTATACGGCAAACACCTGTCGCATTGCATATAACTGCAGCAAAGATGTTTATAAATGTCAAGATTGATTTCATCGGACTGAAAACATGTGCTTAATAATACTGCGATCCAATACTGATATGTAACAACAGTACTAACAAATGCCAATAAAAACAAGTTTAAAAAAAAATAAAAAATCAAGAAAGTAAAAGACCACTGCTAATGATGGGCTGAGGTTAAAGTAAATCAAGCAGACACCTACAATCACAACTTATTGGTGCTCAATCACAGAAGGGTGGTTGAGATCTAATCTTTAATAATATGGTTTCTTGACAGGAAACAAAATAAATATGTTTCCAGTAGCATGCTGGGCTTAAAGGTTTTTCACACATTGAACTATTTTAGGGAAAGATTGACCCAGATTTTAAGCAGAGATTTTACTGAATGCCTAGTAAATGTGTTCACACAATGCTTGTTGCCTTTCAATTAGAACTCAGTCTGGTTACATAAATAATCATGGCTGCTTTGGGATACAAGGGTATTATTGTGCTAGCGCTCAGTGTTGACCCTAGCAAGATGTAGAATGATAATCTAAATGACCAAAGCTGCCCTTTAAAATGGATTAGAATTGTTACTGGTGGAATAATTTAATGCAAAGATCAAACAGCATGTGTAGATCCAGGAGAATAAGATCTAGGATATCCCAAGCAAAGTGAAGATACATGTGCACCCACATTTCCACTCTCCAACACTCAACCATGAGGAAATCTTCATTGGTGAGGGACCTGGCAAAGACTCTATAAAGATTGCTCCTAAGCAGAACGGATATGTCCTACAAGGAAGCCCACTAATTCATCAGAAAGTGCCCTAAATGGATCAAGGAGACAATCAAATACAAGGCCAACTCCCAATGCCTGCGCTTTCCCAAAGCCCATGGGCAACCAGCTCAAGGTGGGACTCTATATACAAGTAGTTTCCGCTGCAAAGTAGGCTGGATTCCCACAGCTAGAGGGGATGTTTAAGGAAAAATATAGGGCCATTCATTCACCACTTTTAAAGAAGAGCACCCAAGCATGGGAGGACCACAACCACTTTCTCCCTCCTTGATGAAGACTCCCACGCAAGCTGTCACTCAAGGCTGGTGAGATGCTTTTTCTGTGTTACTAGGGAAATTGCCATCTGGTCAATTACCCTATGTGGCAAAATGCCAACCCTCTATTCACATGTGAGCACGGTAGTTACATTTTAAAAGAACGCCTTTTAGGGGAGGAATTCTGGACCCTGAGATTCAGTTAATCACTGTATCCTCCATCGTTCGTACAACATAAAGACTAATTGAGGAATTATTTGACATGAGAAAAGATAGAAATTGTCCCACAAAAGAAATATATTATACATCTGGGAATCCGTTCTAAGGTAAAATAAAAGATGATTAATATTCCCAGAACCTTGTTTTGTGATATTAAATATATACTGTAGGCTATAGCCAAATAAAGTACATTTAAAGTGAGTGACATTAATATCCAGGTAGAGAGCATTACAGTGATCTAACTTTGATGTGATGAGTGCCAAAGCTACTTGTTTATGTGCATGAAGTGGAATATAGGAAAACACTTTCCTCAGCAATTTAATTATCCAAAAACAGGGAGAAACTGTCCCGTTTACCTGCAAATCAAACAATAGATTTCTATTGACCACTACTCCAAGATTTTTTGCAAAGTCTGTTGGAGTAGGTAAGGTCCCCAGCCTATCTAGCCACCACCAGAAGGTTGCCCAACAAAGATCAGTACCACCACCCTTGTCCCCATTTAGTCGTAAGTAGTTTCTTTCCATCCATGTGGCCACTGTCTGCATACAGATGTCCCTAAAAATAGACATGATGATTTAAGCATCAGCAGCAAAAGACAAAGCTTGGAGCCTAAAAGATCAGAAACGTTTTGCCAGTGAGGAGACATACAAGTTGAACAGTGTAGGGCTCATAGAGGAGCCCTGAGGCACCCCACATGGCATCATTATGGACTCCGAGCAAAACTGATCCACCATGACAACCTGTGACCTGTCACTTAGAAAAGAGGCCAAGAGTTTAAGTGCCAAGTCTGTGACCCCAGTTGCTGGAGCCGATCGACAAGCCGGGTTGGGGAGATGGTATCGAAGGCTGCAGATCGGTCCAGAAGAACCAACACTGATGCCTCCCCAGCATCCACCATGGAGCGGATGTTGTTGACTGCAGATACTAATGCGTCTCAATCCCATGGTTGCTCCTCTAGCCAAATTGAGATGAGTCTAGGAGTTGGAATTGTTCAAGAAAGTTCATAACCTGAAAGTTCAGATGTTTCTCGAGGAGTTTAGTGGGTACAGGCAGCAGGGAAATGGGACAATATTTTTTTAGCTTTGCAGGATCCAAATTGGCCTTTTTGAGCAGAAGCTTCACTACCGCCTTTTTCCAAATTTGAGGAAAACCCCCAGATTCAATATCTTTATTCAGGGTTTCAGTAAGATGGGGGAAACTATATTCTTGGCTCCTAATTCCAAGATATTGGGGGCGGGGGGGGGGGGGGGGGCTCTAAGATGGAGCCCGATTTAACACCTAGCAGATAATGTTCTGTCTGCTGTTGTGTCAACAGAGTAAAACACACTAAGCTTGCTGTGGGCTTGTCTTTGGTAGACAGATTACTTTGAAGGCCAGATTCTGCCTGAGACTCTACATTCAAGGAGTTCGAGAACTTAGAGTTGTGAAGGTCCAGATCTTTGTATATATCCACAACTTTGTGAAATATAAGAATTTTGCCATTCGGACGCAGAAATCCTGGGAGTTCTCTATGCGCAAAGGAGCTCAGGGGACAGATTAGAGGTTTATTAGCCTAAAAAGATATTTAGTGGATTTAGTTGAAGCAAGCTCATTGGTACAGTACAGTGACTTTTCCTCTCTAGCTGCTTTAACTTCAGCAATTCTTTCAGGATGGAGATAAGATTACCGCCATGCTCGTTCCTGGCAACAACACACGTCTTTCTGAAAACCATGGTGCTGTGGGCGTCTTTCTTCGTATGTAAATTACCTTAAGCGGGGCCATGATATCAATGAATGCTGTGAGCCACAAAGAAAATTGTAAGGCTGCTAATTCAGCATTCTCATGAGCAGTCCATTTGCAGTTATTCAAGGTCTGGGATAGTGTTTCTGCACGGAGGCATTACAGTTCCTTATAAGAAGTGAATTCATACTACCAGTAGGTGGTTCCTGGGAAGAGGTCCAAAAGGGAACAGCAAAATGGTCAGTCTAGGTAAGGGGGAGAGGATTAACAACTTTGACCTGGACGTCATTAGTAAAAAAATAACGTCCAAGGTGTGGCTACCTTTATGAGTGCCAGTCGTAACTATTTGGGACAGTCCACAGCATGACATTTCTTTGAAAGCCAAAGATATCACTCTCCAGGTGGAAGTTAAAGTCCCCTAGCACGGAGATTACTTTTACCCAGGTACGGTTCTAGTATGTGAACAAACTTGGATAGAAAGGTCGCCCTAGATCCAGGTGGCCTGTAGACTAGAATGCCTGCTAAAGATGGATTGGGGCCAATTTTATGAGAAAAAATAATGCTTCACAGGGATCAGTCATGGATTGAGTTAAAAATGCAGGTATATTTACTTTTATATAGAACTGCTAGCCCTCCCCCTACACTACCGGCTCTGTTGTGTCGCTCGATCGAATAGCCTAGAGGAACTGCATCAACCAAGTCGAGGTCAGAAAAGTCTTTAGCCCAAGTCTCTGTAACAAAGACACAGTTAGGCTCATGGGTAATAAACTTTGCAGCTTCTACCTTATTTTTTATAAGGGATCGAGCGTTGATCATGAATCCCAAATGGCTAACTGTGGTAATAGTAGTCCATTCATCAGAAGAAGGCAGATGGAATTCCTGAGACGAGGGGTAGGAGGGTGCTGAGGGTTTGAACTGGGATGGACACCAGGGACTGCTATTCATCTTATTATACGAGAGTGTGCTGAAGTTGAAGGAAGAGGGACAAACTAGTACACTAAAGTGACTACGCAGATTTAACAGCTGTTTTCTGATATAGGACAGACCAGGAGTCTCTTCGCTTGTGAAAGGGCCAAGGGTTCTTGTGCAAGGTGCATTCCAGGCCAGACGGGCTTGCCTTTCCTGCATTCCAGTATGTGTGTGACAAATTAGATAGATAGACTCAAGGCCACCTTTTATAATACATCAGGTGCAGATTAGGGACCGACTACAACTGATAGAGGTAAAAGTGGGTCCTAAACAAACCAGTGACCCTGAAAAGGGCTAACCAAGGTTCAGTCAAAGCATGGCAAACACAAGAATGATGAACCATTGAAAGTGACTGCATTCACGCAATTTTAAATCTTGCCAAAGGAGATCCCAATAAAATCAGATAGGGTAAATATCAGGTTATTTTATACACATACTATATTCCTGTACAATATAAAAAGGTCTCTGAAAAAGCTCATGAAATTAACAGCTGCCCATTCAAACTACCATGCATGGTGTTTGGCTGGGGGCGTGGCTGAGCAATGCAAGATGGCGGACTCATTTTGCTGAGGCTCCTGTGAGAGGGCCAGTCATCTGTCTGCATGCCTAGACCTCAAAGACAGAGGGCAGTCGCCGGTGACAAGGTGGCCCTCCCCTTGAGTATTGGTATGAGGAGGCGCCCAGGGACTGTAAACTACAGGCTCGGCGGCAGTACAGGGAGCCCTGGCGGTGTGGCGTGAGGGCAGACGGCACTGGTGATTGAGGGGGCCTGGAGACTGCTACTTGAGGTTTCCCTCCCCACCGTGTCCCTTCTGATATTCTCACCTGGACTCTACCTCACTGCACAGACATAGATATGACCATGTTGGGGGGCTGGACTGTAGCGCCTACCCCCAAGTGACCTTCAACGCACTTGCTTGGTGTAGTGGACCTTCGTGCTGAGCTACTAGCTGCCTGGTAATGGGAGGAGGAACTTCCTGAGGGAGACAGCCCCGGAGGAGTGGAGATTGGTTGCACAAGCCTCCCTGGTGCAGTTGGGCTTGAAGCACGGCACTGCGGGACGGCGAGGCTGTATGGTGTCCCACAACCCCGCTGGCTAACTGATGCCATCACCTCCTGAGGAGAGATCAGGAGTGGCTACCACAAGCAGATGACAACAGTGCTGCAGTACTCAGGAAAGGCCTGCTCCTCCCCTCTCCCCCCTCCCCCAAATGCGCATATAACTGGAACCGCACCACTTCAGTCCCAATCTGATGCAGACCCCATGGCCCTCAACTTGGATACCCTCCTTAACAACATCACAGCAACCTGGCAGGGCCTTGGGGGTAGGGTCAATGTAATTGCACTGGAGTTAAGACTACTGAGAGAGGACCAGAGGGAGCTTGCGGACCGGGTAAAAGGCTTGCTAGGGGAGCAAAAGGCATCCCAGCGGGCCAGTTTCTAATGCATAGGCGCCTTGTGGCTGCACTCAAGGACATGGGGGGCATTAGCAGCAAAAAGCACATTCCGCACCCTTTGACACAGGCACTTCCCGCAATGGGTGATGGATGCTGCTTGATTTCTTGGCTTTCAAAAACACTGTCACACAGCACACAAGATCCATTGACTTCTCCAAGACCCATCTGGGCGCACGATATAGGGAGTGGAAGGACTCAGAAGGAATGGGATAGAGTGTTGGCATACCCAAGTAAGGTTTCTCGCAATGCCCGCTTTCAATACAACATATTACACAGGGCTTATCTCACACTGCCCAAATTACATAAAATGCATTCTGCAGCTTCTCCGGATTGCCCTCGCTGCCACACCTCCATGGTGGACGTAGTGTACATGTTCTGGACGTGATGCACATGTTCTGGACATGTTCGAGCACTCATTCACTACGGGCAGGAATGTGCACGATCCTAACTCGTATTGCTGGCCGTCTGGGTCTCGATGGGGCAGCTAGCTGTCTACCCAGTTTTTATAAGCGGTGAAAGGCAGGTGGTGCCGCTAATCTCTTTAATGATTTGGCGCTGTTGATGGCCTGTTGTATGATAGCTATGCACTGGAAGCGTTGAGAAGAGGGTTGAGGTGAAGACCCATTGCAGCTGTGTGGGAAGAACTCCTCTCCACTTTTCAGGGAACCCCTCCCCAACAGTGTTGATAGCGAAGCTTGACATGAAATCATGCTTTGTCCAGACAGTGCTTTTCCCAGGAAGGACTGATAGTTTTCCCCTCGCTTCCTCTCCTTCCCGGCCCCCTTCCCCCTCACCCCCCCCCCGTGAAAGAAGACTTAAATAGTAGCATTATTGGGCTTCTCTTGACCCACATCTCTTTCCCATTGTTTGAGGCATTCATTGCACCTGCCCCCCTAATCTTGGGTGTGCGGCTGCAGGTTATTTCTATACCCAGCTTGGGTTCATCTTTACAAAGATGGATTCATAGGCTTATGGTTTAAGCTCTGTTGACTCTGTTTGGAATTATCACACCATCATAAAACTTCACTATGTAATGTACTTGGAATTGTTACACTGCCATATCATACCTGTATTTACAATTGTCTGCATGGCCATAAGCAAGCATCTAGGGTTAATATTAAACTTCAATAAAGATGGTTAAAAAAAGATGCATGGAGTTTGGATGAGGAAATGCATGATGACTAAAGAGGACAGGCTGATGTAGGATGGCGAGAATCCGTTTTTAGAACGCACTGACCCCCTTGACAGGTCAAGTGCTATTCTAAAAAAAAATAAAAAAATAAGTTGAGCTCCTCAATATCTGGCATGGGGGGATTCTTCATTCAGATAAGCTACTTGAGAGGGTTCCTTAGAGGCCTCACACTCTTCTTGTTTCCCCCCTTTCTTATTGTGAATGTGACCCACGTCGCTTCACGCTCAGCTGCAGGATATTTTCTTAGATTCTAATACATTTAACTAATGTTTATTACCATTTTCTTTACTATGGTTAGGAGGTCAGCTGCTTATCACCTCTAATGAATGTCCACTGACCACACCCCCCAAACATTCTAAATAATTAGCCAGCCGAAACTAAAATATTTTCAATTAAGACCAAAGTACAGTGGCACATGTTACATGTGGTTACCGTAAAAAAAAGGTTGGTTTCGGGCATGCCACTTCAGAACTGAACACCCGTAATCAAAAGATGCAGTCACAACTTGTCAAAGTAACCATCAGTTGCATATCGTCAGCATAAGAAATAATTTCAATGCCAAAGGAAAGGACCAGCTCAGCCAAGGGAGACATGTAAATGCTGAATAGAGTGGTGCTGAGCTATGAGCCCTGCGGTACAGCATAGATGAGACCAACCCCCCTTAAAGAGTGTACAAGGAAATAAAAGAAAATCCAAAAGAAAGACAACTAAAATAACAAGCATTGAAAATGCAATAGGTCTCGCCTTTGATTAAGTTAAAGCCATTTGCTTTGCGATGGTTTTGTATAGAAAAGCAAAATGGCTTTAACTTAATTAAATGTGAGCCCTATTGCATTTTTAATGCTTGTATCTTATGTTTTCATTCTCCCCATCTTACAGTCTCCAAACTGCTCATCACACGTTGGCTGCCTTTTCGTCATTCTGTCACTCCTTTCACCCAAGACTCTTTGCTTCTCAAGCGTGTGTGCTGTGATTCATTTCCAATGGAATAGGTGTCCCATTACTGAAAGCTTGAGCTATTGGCATTGAATTATTATTGGCAACGCCAATAGCTCAAACTTTTAGTAATGCAAGACCTATTGCAGTAGTAGAGAGTAGTAGAGAGTGAGTAGTAGAGAGTGAGCAGTAGAGAATGAGTAGTAGAGAGAGAGAGTAGTAGAGAGAGTAGTAGAGAGAGTAGTAGAGAGAGAGTAGTAGAGAGTGAGCAAAAGAGAGTAAGCAGTATAGAGTGAGCAGTATAGAGTGAGCAGTAGAGAGTGAGCAGTAGAGAGTGAGCAGTAGAGAGTGAGCAGTAGAGAGTGAGCAGTAGAGAGTGAGCAGTAGAGAGTGAGCAGTAGAGAGTGAGCAGTAGAGAGTGAGCAGTAGAGAGTGAGCAGTAGAGAGTGAGCAGTAGAGAGTGAGCAGTAGAGAGTGAGCAGTAGAGAGTGAGCAGTAGAGAGTGAGCAGTAGAGAGTGAGCAGTAGAGAGTGAGCAGTAGAGAGTGAGCAGTAGAGAGTGAGCAGTAGAGAGTGAGCAGTAGAGAGTGAGCAGTAGAGAGTGAGCAGTAGAGAGTGAGCAGTAGAGAGTGAGCAGTAGAGAGTGAGCAGTAGAGAGTGAGCAGTAGAGAGTGAGCAGTAGAGAGTGAGCAGTAGAGAGTGAGCAGTAGAGTAGTAGAGTGAGTAGTAGAGAGGAGGAGAGAGTAGTGGAGAGTAGTAGAGAGTGAGTAGTAGAGAGTGAGTAGTAGAGAGTGAGTAGTAGAGAGTGAGTAGTAGCGAGTAGTAGAGTGAATAGTAGAGAGAGAATAGTAGCGAGAGAATAGTAGCGAGAGAGTAGTAGAGAGAGAGTAGTAGAGAGAGAGTAGTAGAGAGAGAGGCTCTGAAGATGAAACCACACCTCTGTCTCTGAGGGACATCTGTGTCACTGCCCCAGGGCAGCAGATGTAAAAGAAAAGAGCTCCCACAGTGCCACGTCTCTCCAGTGGTGTTCTAAAGCAGCCAGGAGGACCCTGGCTTGACATTCTGAGTCCACGCAGGATGAACAATGCCCATCTGATAGGTGTCCAAGCGCTAGGATGAGAGTGGGGGGCTTCACTGTCCCGTGTGCCAGCACCCCACATCAGCTTGCTGGCGCGAGGTGAAAAGTTGTTTGGGTCAAAGTCTGCTCAGAGCGCTTAGGAGGAGTAAATGAGGTGTGGAGCGGCGCAGGAATTTTAGCGCCATCGGTGAAGTGACATTTCAAACACCCATCCTTTATTAAACGGGCGCATGTGATGGTTTTAGATACAATCTTCCACCCTTGAAAAAGGCTCCCTAGGCAGCTGGCTTGAATGATCTTAGTATAGTACCAGCCCAATGCAGTGGTCTGTCACGTGCTGGCAGTTTTACCTGCTTCTAAGCACCCCTAGTTCATAGTGGTAAGTGAAGAGAAATTCAGGCTCAAGCTGCTGGCTGCCCCACCTCCTTTGTAGAACGACCAGACTACACCAACTGGAGAGATCTTTTTTATCAGTCTTGTATGCTACCACTTTAAAGGCAACATTGCAGTATTAAATACAAGGAAACAGCTGTGAGATAAAATAATCTGGTCTTTATATACAAACTCTACGACCAGGTAAGGTTAGTTTTGAAAACAACAGTAATACTCAATAATCATCGGTCCTCGAAACACTATGACCTGATCCTTGGCAAAGCTACCACGGTCCTTTACTGAAAACCCTTTCCCAGACATGCTATTGACTTTTTTATGTAGATCTTACCCTTCAAAACGTCAAAACTCTGAAAAATGAAAGTTGGACCGATGCTGCCTCTCTGTATTTTCACGTGACTCTTAGATTACACAGGGTTGCAGCAGGCGCGCGCATGGTGGCGTGCTTTTAGCACGCCGTTTTTAAAGTGCACGTGTGCGCGCATGGCGGCATGCTTTCACTTCAGTTTAAAGTGAAAGCACACCGTGTTTAAAGGCGCGCGCACACATGTGGACAGGTAGACCCGAGCTACAACAAAATGGCGTGGGACTGTTCACTGTCCCACGGACACGTGCATGCTGTCTGCATTGGACAGATGGCGAGTGCAGCCATCTTTGTCCATGTAGACAGGTGCATGAGTCCACGGCGGAGAATCGATTCCAAAAGGTCTCTCTGACGAGCTCAGCGCATGCGCTGCTTTCGCCAGGCGAGACCTAAAAATGAGGTCTGTGAGGACCAGGCTCCCCTCAGCTTGTGGGGTTGAGATACAAACGACGGACTGGGGGGTTGGAGGACCCAGGAGCTGAGAGAGACACTCTCATAGCACTCAGATCCAACCAGGGAGTAAGGCAATCTGCAATCTATTAGCACCACAAAGAGAAGTTGTTGAGAGTTGGATCTCTAAACATGGGGTGACAAGGGGGAAAAGATATGGCAAACTCCTAGGAGGGCACAAGACTACATTACAGGTCAATGTTTATTGCCCGGTAGTGAAAGACCCTCAGCTAATTCAGCTGGCAGCAAGTCAGTGAAGAAGAGATATTTATGTATAAAGTTCAGAAGCCTTTTGCACAGCAGACAACTTATGGCAGTTGACTGTGTGTGCGTGGGTCAAGAATAGTATGGATTCATAAAATGAGTGGAAGTAAACTGTCACTAAAGGAGACCTTTACGTGGGAGAAGAATTTATTGCGTTTATAGACATTAGGGCCCCTCAACGCAATTTCTGCAAACTAGCAAATCAAGAAGGCCACTTTAATACATGGCCAGAGACTGGATATGCTCAAACCCTGTAAGAGGTGTTAGATGTGCCCATGTGAAAAAGGATATTAACCTTGTATAGGGTAATTGGAAAGGATATCCCCAAGAATTCTAAGACATTTTATTAAATGAAACTCCACATGCTTTAACCCCTTCCATGCGGCGCGAATTCCGCCGCGGTGCTGACCGTTTCTTACGCGGGCGGGCTCATGACGGAACGGTTCCGTCATGAGCACAGCTCAACCGACGCTCATGACGGAACCGTTCCGTCATGAGCACCGAAGGGGTTAAGTGTGAGATTTCCACGATGAGAATGCAGAGTATACAGCCTATTAAAATTAGAAATATAAGGAGGAAAAATCAGGTACAGTTTGCCCTACAATTGGCCAGAAAGCAACTATCAGAAGGAGAGATGTCAATTAAGACACCCATTTTGAAGGATTGCAGACGTAACGGCTTGGTATTTTTCCTGAAGTGATACAGAACAAACTGGCACAAACAGATGCCCAGCTAGATGACACCCATATAGACTAGCAGGCACTCGCACAGGAGCTGAACCATCCTGCACATGAACTGTCTCCGTTTACTCTTTTGTACACTTTATAAAATGTCAAAATAAGTATATGGTAATGTTTTAGGCTTTTGCGTATGCATAAACAAGCCTTGGCAAAGCCAAAAAGTTGTACCTTTGAAACGCATTAGCAGACTATTTTTGCTTTGCAGATGCTTGTTTCTAAAGCGGAACGTTATCAGCAAAAACAGCAATTATTGCCAAAGCCAACAGTACTAGTTTTATGGTGGTAACATATGCAGCACAGACCCAATAAAGGCAGAGATCGAAATTAAAGGCAGTCTACAAGGAACTCTCCAAATCTTATGTTCACTTCGATTTTGTTAAATAAAGGCAAAGTCAGGAATCTGCTATCATTAAGATGTAAAAATCATTAAAAAAGCTGAAATGATTGGAGTCATATAGCGAAAGTAATGTTGTAAAGAAGATGTGGGTAAAAAAACAGATTTAACATTGAAAAGAATGAATGCCACAAAAAAGATTACATATCCAAAGAGGGTCGAAACCTCGTGCATATCACATAAAAAAGAAGTATGAAGCTCCTGTGATATGTTTATTAGAAAGCTTCAACCTCTGGTCGCAACGACAAAGACCAATATGTTGTTGTATTAAAGTGCACATATATTTTCCGTTTTTTGTTAACAGCAATATTAAATCTCTGCTAACAAGAAGGAAAATAAAAACAGAGTACAGTTAAGTAAAGAGGGAGTAAATACTTTGAAATCAATATGACATTTTTACTTATTTCGGCGTGTCAAAAGGTTATTTTAACGTTTTATTTCCTACTGTGAAAAGCAACAAGAATTGGCAATGCTAATTGGTCTGGCTTTAACAAATGTCTGTAAATGTGAATCATTAAAAGTAAATAACATGGGAATTTATATGTATTTGTTTGAAAGCAAAGACCTGTAGAACAATATTGATGTAGGTTAAAAGGTCAGGTACAGTTGCACTGTCAAGTCAGACCTAAACATCCATGTAGGTTACGCTATGTGACTACCGGGCATACCTGCCGCCGCTACAAGGAAGACTTTCCGGCCCTGATGAAGTTCCTTTGAAAGGAACTAAACGCGCTGGCTGTTGTCCTGTCATCTGTTTTACAAAAGAAGAATAAAAGATATTGAAAAGACTGTATTCAACAGAGTTGGACTTCATTCTTGGTGCTCACTCCATGTTCTTCAATCTATCTATCTGGATTCCAGTGAGACCCAATTGCAGCGGGTCTAGGAGGTTGGATTGCACAGGACTCTTACTAAGTATAGCATTGGGATTGAGGTGCTGAACCCGTGGTCAGCCTCAGTTGGAAGAAATTTTGTGTAATCCATGTAGGCTAAAGTCTGCCCTTCTCCAGTCTATGCTGCTGTCAGAGAAAACACTATAAATAGCATTGCAATGTCATGTGTGTGCCCCTGAAACGTCAAACTCAGGTAGCTGGATAAATGAACAAAATGATCACCGTTTTGAGGAGGGCAAGCTCTTTTTTGTAGAAGCACACTTTTGCCCAATCAAAACATGTACTCCTGACTCGCAACATGTAGGCGGTGCAAATCCACTCTCTAGTGATGCTGACACAATTGTTTGTAGACAGCTGCGCGGTCAAACCAGACCATAAAAAGCAAGGACTTTATATCCTGCGTTGGAATACCGTTATATAAAAAATATAATTAAAAAAACAGTAAGTCTTAATAAGCAACGGAAGCATACAGCAAAGAGTTCGTTAGTAAAAAAATAAACGTTTAAGAAAATAATTCCAATAGGCGTTTGGTATACTGTTATGAAAGATAATACAATCACGGTTAAGGTAATCACTTGAGGGCAAATAAAAGAAAGAAAAAATGGCATTTTCAAAAGGCAGAAAAACCCCTAATCGGTTTTACTTTGTGGTCATTCATTATGCTTTTATACTGCCATGCAACTGTTGTAGATATTAAATAAGGAACTACTAAATAGACTCAAATGTCCCTTTCTGACTTAAGGAATACGTTCTCACATGTTTTAAATATACTGAACTATAAAGAGTTAATTCTTAAACTTTAAGTAACTATATAGTTCACACAGCTTAAAAGACAAAAAGCCTAACAGCACAGACCAATAGCCACTTTTTTTGTTTGCTACCTCGTGTGACTCCATTTAAAATTTACACGTAACAACTAGGGCTTGCACAAGTTAACAAATCCCACTGGTGCCAACAGTAGTGAAAGCCTGCTTCTTTAGCCATATGTACACATGGTTCAATAATAGGTGTATGAAATCACAATAACATCCCATTTAAGTAGTGCAGGGCGCCAGCTGTATTGACTCACTGAATATCAGCGCGATGTATAGGTCAAATTAGGAATACTCATTTAATGGACCTTGAAAGGACAAAACTCGTTTTCGGTCCCTTTAGTATTATAATCCCAGAGCTTTAGGGTTCATGCTGAACTGTGTAGTACATGCATAAGCCTATTCCTCTATTTCACCTTTTGAGCCCATCTGTATGTTTGCTGGGCCTCCAGGAAGGTCATGGATTATGTTCTAAATCTGGCCTTGTTCCTCGCTCACGTACAACTATGTTATATCCTGCTAATGTTAATCCAATGCTATTCTACCACAAGTGGAATGTTAATGTGATGATGCTGTCAGAATGTTGGGGATCTGTCAGAGAAGGGACAGTTGGCTGGGCTGAGCTGCCTGCTTGCTGCTCCTGGTGGAGTCTCCCTCTGGGCCTGAACTGATCCTGATCTGGTCCTGTTCTAATCTTCCTGTGATCTTGTACCATCTTCTAATAAACCTCCTTAAACCATTTCAAATGAGTGGACTTAATCACTACAGAATTTTGGCGACGATCTTTTAAAGAACCTGCTTCTGTCACCTCTACTAGGTCTTCAAGCAACTTAAACTTAAAACTTAAAATACAGAACCTCCTGCTACTGAAGTCAAGGTACCCCAACTGGCATCCTGACCCCACCAGTGACCTCCCATCGGTCGCCCACAGCAGTCTGCCAGTTGTTCCTATAGTCTGCGCAAATGCTGTGCCCTCAATGAGAGTAAGCCTGCCAACATCTTCAATGTTTTTCGATTTGTGCTGTGCCTTCAAGTGAGGGTAAGCCTACTGATTTCAGGGGAAGTGTTTTACTTTCGTCTCTGTGTCTACAACACCGGTAATTTCAAGCCTGCTTACACCTGCTTACACCTTGCAGAAGAACCTACGCCACAAGAAACGTCTACAGTGCCTGAAGTAATATCTGTGGTTTCCTGAGTTTTCACCTGCCATGCGGAGTGTAATGCTGCTGGGTTGTCTTTCTGCAAATTCATCTTTCGTGAAAGTATACATGATTTGTTGTGTTTTGCTTTCGGCTTCTTCAACATCAACATATAGACGCTTTGCAGAGAAGTTCAAACTAGACTTATGGCTGCCAGTTAACTCCCTATACACTGGATCAAGTACTGGCATTTTTCCTGGTAGCAAGTAAGAAGCATGGTAACCTGTTGCAGTTTTTGTTGCTGCATCCAGTGTGGAGAGGAGTTTGTTTGCTTTAACAACGTCAGTAAGCTGTTTGTGATATAGAATGACATTCATCCTAGTGAGAGAGTCGTCTACTCATCACCACTTTCACATGCTGATATCGTCTTGCCAGTGAGTCTTAACGAGCTTTGCTGTGTGCGCTGTGGTATGTGCACGCAACTTCATGGTGCCTTTTCTTTCGTGATATAAATGCATGGCATTAAGCGGGATAATCAGCCAAGAATACAATTTTTAAAGGTAATTTGTTGGCAAGATGAGTGAAACTTTTTGTGAGTTTATTTTTCATTTTACCTTATTAAACTTGTACCTGTGACAGTTAAACGGCTATGCAGCATATTCAAAAAGCGAGCTCGAGGCATCCCACGCAGCGATGCCTTTTTCTCTTGGAGTTGTTCAGCTTTGTATTGTTCTGCAATTACGTCTTTCAACTCTTCTTTTAGACGCTTTGCTTTATGGACGTGCCGTGAGCCTTCCGGCACCAACGTGACTCAATGTGCCACCATCTTGGGATTGTAATGCTCCTGCATACACGATTCTACTACTGCTTCAAGTTTGCTTTGCCAACCGCGTTGTCATCCTCATAAAGTTTTTTTTTTTTTAAAAGCTTGTCATAGTGTGAAGATCGACGAAGTCGGCATCAACTCTCCTGGTTTGTTATTTGTTTTCAATTAAATCCAGGTATTTTTTTTCTTTGTTTGCTTTGGTCAAAGTCCGAGTGCCTGTGCAGAGTATGAGGGAAACAACAGACTTTTCCTGAATTTTCTACTGACGTGCTGCCGTTGATGAAAGTTTGGTCTTGGCAGTGACTTTCCCTTACATTTTAATTGATGCGGTTACATATGCGATCTTTTATTGGATTTACAGGCAGACAGAGCTTTTTCTTCCAGTTTAGTGGTAATTGCCGTTACCACACTCTCTATTGAGTCTGCTTTTTCTGCATGCTTTGTTTCTTCTTTTTGCAAGTTTCCTGGATCAGTTTAATCTCTACCTTGTACTGTTTGGATCCCAGGAACGCCTGTCCTCATTATTGCGGTGACAGGCACACCATTGACGTTTTCGTAATACAAGTTTATGGTGCATTTTCATGAGATTTAAATGCTAAGATGTTTTCTTTCACAGGAAAATTATGTTTATAGTGTTTTGCTATTGCTGCTTGCCATCTTTGTTAATTTGCTTTTCATACGTACGTGTCTTGTTGGCATGGGAGTCTACTAAACTATTGTTTCCCGGTCTTGGGATGGGAGTGGGTTTTCAATCCCATGTCCCCTTGTTTAAATTTTTGTATCCCTGTCTAAGGGATGGGAGTGGGTTTTTAGTCCCATCACCCCACGTTCACAGTAATTTTTTTTGTTTAAAGGGGGTGTGAGCCCCACCTTTGTTACGTTTGTGTTGGGTATTAGTCCCTTCATTTAAATATTCACTGTTGTGTGTGTGGGTAGCCATCTTTTGATGCCACACTGTGCTGCATTTCTGTTTTACCTGCTGCACAAGTCCGAGGGTTTTAGTCCCATGTGACGTATTCTGTACATTTGGGTGTCAGTCCCAATGTTTATTTCACTTGGGTTTAAGTCCCATAGTGTCCCTCACATGAGGGGTGGCGTATTAGGTTTTCGCCACAGTCTTCTCACGTGAGAAGTACTTCCTTGGGTGTCGTTCTACCCATAGTATTCTAGTCTGGGTATCATATTCACTTGTTTTATGTGAGCTCTTATTTCACTTCTTACATTTTTCTTTGTTCAGCATTAAAGGAGGAGGATGGTGTTAGTGTGTTGATCTATGCTTTCATCTTTCCTTCCTCCTTAGTGTGTCTGTTTTCCCAAATGTCTGCAGTAACACAAAAACGTCTACTGTACCACAACCAATGTATTTTGTGCAACTAGAAACAAGGTAATCTGTGGCTGTTAGTGTTTTTGTCTCCAGTGCGTAGTGTGCTGCGTCTGTTTTATATGAGGCAGTCTTCTTCAAGTCCATCATCCATCACTTCATTCAGCTCAAGCTTTCCCTTTCTGTGGGTCTGGATGTGTGACTTTTTTATTTTCCATTAGCGCTCCTCTGTATTAGCGCTGTGTCCACTGGTTTGTAGTTACTCTCGGACTGTTTACTGCCATGAGGTAGATCTATTTGACCTCTGCATTGTGAAGTAAACCACCTTTGGCTCAGCAGATCTGTTCTACCGTTTTGGAGGAAGTTTGTCAGTGTGACACTAAAATCATCAGAGGTGAGACAGCTTTATTATGCTGTCTCTTACCGCATTTCAGGCTCAATTTTTACATATGATAAACAGATAAAACTACTGTTGGACTGTTTTTCAAATTTCGAATTTAGCTTGCGCTTCTTACCTGGCTCTGGGTGTTGCGCGAGGCAGTTACAGATCTCCATGACGTCTTCTTCTTCGTGGAGCACGCATTTCTGCTTTTAGACGTATTTAGTGCTTGGTGATGCCGCGAGCCATCCGGTGCGACGTAAAATACGTGCCGCCATCTTGCAGTAGAGACCATTGTTACTGCATTGCCTTGTTTCACAAGCCATTTGCCAACCACGCTCATTTCACTGGAAATCAACGCTCGCTCACAGACAACCATCTCGTACTTCGTGTCGAGAATAAAAAAACGTCGAGTACATCCTTCAGCTTATCAGTCCTCCCTTTCATGTCACCTGACATTCAACACCGGCCTATGTTTTGGAGTCCGGAGACATCCCATCGAGGTCAGAGAACACTCGCATCAAGATTGAAGTACACTTTTTAGTTGTCTTTCTACTAGGAGTTCTTATCTGTTCCTCAGTGAAAGGCTAATGTCTTACGATGGAAAAGCTTCAAATTGCTCTACTGCAGCATGATAAAGTTTAAAACTGCGAGATTGGCCAGAACTACACTGCTATCTACTGCCAAGTTGAAGTAAGACTAGTTTCTGTTTTCCAAGGAGTCTTTCTCACAGTTTTCCTATGTGTGAAGTTTTTCCACACCCCGTATATTACTGCTTCTGTATATGAGGTGTCTATTTTCGTTTCTTCGCTTGTTTTCATTTTGTTTCTTTAGGCAAGGGCATTTGTTTGCTTGGGATGCTCGGGTGAGTAGTCGCTCACCGGCGTGTGACATAGGTTTAGGTCATTACATTTCTGCGTCTGTTACAAATGTTTTATCATTTGTCTACTGTTTTTTTTTGCTTGCTTCGTGTTCCCCTACACTGGGATTGCAAGGAGTCAGTAGTCCTTTTTGCCAGCAGTGGGTTTAAGTCCCATCTGCGCGTTGTTCACTTGTGCACATTTCACATATGCACTATTCTTTTTCCCTCTCTTGGAGGATCCATGCAAAGGTTACACTCCTTTTGCAGCAGTGCGGGTTCCTACCCGTACGCTTTCTAATGTACCTGTCTACAGGGTGAGTCTATGCGAAGGTTACAATCCTTTCGCATTAATCAATTTGCGGGTTCCTACCCGTACGCTTTGTAATGTACCTGTCTACAGGGTGCGTCTATGCGAAGGTTACAGTCCTTTCGCATTAATCAATTTGCGGGTTCTTACCCGTACGCTTTCTAATGTACCTGTCTACAGAGTGTGTCTATGCGAAGGTTACAGTCCTTTCGCATTAGTCAATTTGCGGGTTTCTACCGGTACGGTTTCAAATGTACCCGTCTACAGGGTGTACCCATGCAAAGGTTACAGTCCCATTGCATTAGTGCGGGTTCTTACCCAAACACTTACTGTTCTTACCATATGGGTTCCTACCCATATTTGTTGTTTAACACAGTTACATTACTACTGTGCACGGTGTGGTTTTTCCACACAAAGTTTGTCCTTACACTCATTGTGTATGGGGAGTTTTCCCAGTTTTGTGCACAACGCATCTCTATCCCAAGAGTTTAGTCATGGGTTCTCACCCATGCATTATAGTTCACATATTTAGCTTATGTTTATACCCTATATGAGTGCTTTTCATGCTTTCATTGCTAAGTATGTTCTGTTGTTATTCTATTTTTATTGATATTTTTTGCACAGTTATCTTTGCATTACATTTTTGTCATTGCGTTACTATAATGGTGTTTAGATGGGGAATCACCCTTATTTTTCCTCATCTTCCTTGTTTCTTTCTTCTTTTCTGTTTTCCTTCTGAGGTCTTCTTTTCGTGTCTCTTGTGGACTCTGGACTTACCTTTGCTTTTCTGTCATGTTTTCTACCTCTGCGTTTGTCGCTGTTCCTTGATTTCCCTCTTGGTTGCTCTTCTTTCTATGGTTGTTCTCACACTGCTCTTCTTTTGATGGATGTTCTTTTATTGTTGTTCTTGTTGCTTTTGTATTATCATTTTGCTTTCACTTTCTCAGGTTCTTCTCTTCTGTTTCTAGCCTTTTGTTTCCCCGTATAAGAAAGGGGGATATGTTATATCCTGCTAATGTTAATCCAATGCTATTCTACCACAAGTGGAATGTTAATGTGATGATGCTGTCAGAATGTTGGGGATCTGTCAGAGAAGGGACAGTTGACTGGGCTGAGCTGCCTGCTGGCTGCTCCTGGTGGGGTCTCCCTCTGGGCCTGAACTGATCCTGATCTGGTCCTGTTGTAATCTTCCTGTGATCTTGTACCATCTTCTAATAAACCTCCTTAAACCATCTCAACTGAGTGGACTTAATCACTACAAACTATGAGTAGGAAGTCCGCCAGAGGACCCTATTATCACTGGTATTCGGAATTGCAGAGGTGGGCGGAAGGTGATACGCCAGGAAGAGGCTCTGGAAGTCTGAAGGATTCTGGTCCTACCTGCGTGGGATACCGTTTTGTTGGCTTTTTAGAGTATGTACTGTTGGGGCGAGTGCTGGTGAAAATTGTCCATCTGTCAGCTTTGCTCCATCCTCGGATGCTGAAGTGCTGAGCCCAGCCTACGGAGACACCCCCTATTAGCCCCTGGTTCTCTTTCTTTCGTTGCCTTACCTATTCTTTTTTTATAAACTTTATTTTTCGTTTTAAAACAAACAATCATATTACTCCCCCCTCCCCCCGACATCAGAGAAAAGCAGTACATACAGGTCCAATCAGCAAACATATACATAGGTAGTACCTTGGAGTGAGTCAGGACACCAGCTATAACGTGAGAGTATCCGGCCCAGCTCCGCTCAGTGCCGCAGAGGGGCAGCCTCGCCTTCATCTCCTCCCCCCTCCCCCTCCGAAGTTAGCGGGGAATACAACTCTCCACTCGTTCCCTCCGACTCACTCTGTGGCGATTGCCCCTCCTCCGCCAACCCCTCCATACACAGAACTCGCCACGCCAGAAGGTCCTCCTGCAATTTATCGTCCCTCCTAGAGCGCTGCATATGTGTTTCTTCCGCCAGCGTCCATTCCCTCACATCCCTGAGCCACGTATTAAGCTCCGGGGCCTTCCGTCCCATCCAGGTAATCGCGACCCTACGCCGCGCCAAAACCAACATTAACTGCAGCAATTTATAGGAGAGCTTCCGTTTCCTCGGTTTGTGAACCAGGGCTAACAGGCAGTGTAGGGGTGTCCGTTGGATTCGGTGGCCAGTGGCGGCCGCGTTGCGGCCTACCACCCCTACCCAGAACATCTCCACCAGAGGGCAGTCCCAGGCCAGGTGTAAAAATCCCGCCCCTGCTGCGCCGCACCGAGGGCAGTCGTCCCCCCTGCCCGTACCAAATCTACTCAGCGCCTTCGGAGTAAGGTAGGTGCGGTGCATGAAATTAAAATGGGTGAGCTTAAACCGCGCATTGCAGGATACTCTCCTCGTCAAGGCTCCGATTCGCGTTCGTTGCCTTAACGGCTCTCCCAAGTCCGCCTCCCAGGCCGCCCACGCCGGAGGCTCCGGGGGAGCCGAATCGCGTTTCATCGCCGCGTATAACAATGCAATCAATCTGCGGCCCCGGACGCTCGTCAGGATTACATTGAGAGTCTGCGTCATCGAGGGCATCTCCGGGCACCGCGGCCAGACCGAACGCACCACCGCACGCAGCCCTTGATAATGTAGATATTGTCCCCCACGAAGGCCATAAAATTCCTCCGCTTGCTCGAATGACAGGAAGGTCTCCGAGGGGTACAGGTCTGCCAACACTTCACAACCCCCCTCTTTCCAGTCCCGGTATGACACCTGGCCAGTATCCAAATTGGTAAATCCCTATGGAAGGGTGCCGCACCCAAGACCCGCTCGACAAACCGCTGCCATACCCGTGCCGTATGTGTCACCACGTAGGGCAACGCAGCGCCCGCCCCCGACCCCCGCATCAAGGCCAATTGAAGGTCCGTCGCCGTGGCCCTGCCCGCCAGCAATCGCGTCTCCCACACGTCCGTATCTGCAAACCATCCGGCTGCCGGGAGGAGCTGCGCTGCATAATGATATAAATCGAAGCATGGGGCTTCCAATCCCCCCTCATAGGCGCGCACGACCGTCCTGAGGGCCACCCTGCTGCGTCCCCCCGCTCAAAGCAGGGAGGTCAGCAGCGAATTGAGGGTCCGGAAAACCCTAGGAGGGAGAGGGCATAGAGTATTCTTAAGGATGTACAAGGTCCATGGCAGCATTACCATCTTGGCTACAGCTAGGCGTCCCATTAGGGAAAGCGGCAGGGCGTTCCAAAACGTCACAGACTGCCGAAGTGAGGCAAGTACCCGATCCATATTCCGTGCGAGCGCCAATCCTTCCGTGGCGGCCACCTGGATACCCAAATACCGGAAACTTGCACGTTCCCAGCGCAACCCCAGCACCGGCAGGTCCTCGCAGGGCGTTGCATCAAAGCCCGAAAGCGGGAATATAAGAGATTTACTGCGGTTAATTCTCAGACCCGACGCCTCCCCAAAACGGTCCAGGTGGTGCAGCAAGACTGGAATTGCCTCTGTCGGCGCCCTCAGATAAAACAAAGCATCATCTGCATAGAGCGATAACACATTCCGCGTATCCCCCACCTGGATTCCCCATTTCTCCATTTCTCCATTTCTGCCCTAATCGTGACCGCGAACGGCTCAATTACCAGCGCAAAAAGTAGCGGCGAGAGGGGGCATCCCTGTCTCGTGCCCCGTCCCAGCCGCCACTCCTCCGATCTCGCAGCACCCAGGCGCACCCTTGCCCTCGGGGCGCTATATGAAATCTGTATCCACCGACGAAAGTTGGGCCCAAGGCCCACCCTCCGAAGGACCTCCTGTAAGTACGCCCAATCCACGGTATCAAACGCCTTAGCTAGATCAATAGAGACCAACACCGTCCGATCTTCCCGACTTCTCACTTCATGCTGTATGTGGTTCAGGCGTCGGAGATTCATCGCCGTATTCCTCCCTGGGATAAACCCACATTGGTCCTGGTGCACTAGATGCGCCATATGGGGAGCCAGCCTGGTGGCCAAAAATTGTTAGGATTTTTACGTCCGTATTTAACATGGTGATAGGGCGGTAGGACGACGGGTCATACTTATCACCCCCCGGTTTGAGGATCATACAAATTTCGCCCTGGACCATGGTCCGTGGGAGGTCACCCCTCTCCAACGCCGCATGGAACACCTGCAGCAGGAGCGGGGCCAGCTCCTCCGCGAACTCTTGATAGAACTCTGATGGAAAACCATCACTGCCGGGCGATTTAGCACTTTAGTGTCCCTGGGAGAACGGGAGATGGTTCCTAAGATCCAGGTGCCCGCAAATACCACAAAGTATGGGCAGCGGGTCACCATCAACGGCCAAAGAGGGGAGGCTCTGAGAGACACAGGAGCCAGTATGACTATGGTACGTAGCCAACTGGTGTCTCCAGAGCAGGTGATTCCCCATGTACTCCACCCTGCCGCGATGGCTGACGGCAGAATGGGTCACTATCCGGTGGCCGAGGTTCCATTTGAATGGGAAGGGGTTGCAGGGTTACTTCGAGTTGCCGTAAGCCCTGCCGTGCCAGTCGATTGTCTGCTGGGGAATGACATGGAGCATAATGCTTGGAAGGAGGTGGAATACCGGACTCATGCTGAGATGCTGGGTACACCTGACTGGGCCTGTGTCAGCACAAGGTCTGCGACTACCCGGAGGGGGAGTTCGTTTAGGCGGGAGCCTGGAACAAAGGCACCGCCGGCTGCCAATCAAGGGAAGAACCGAGGACAGGAGGAGCCTGCCTCGGCATCCGCGCCCCGTGTGACGGATAGGCCACCGGAGGTGGTGGACCAGGAGTCCGCGGAGGGGGATGTTACCAAACTGGAGAACCTACCCATCCCGGCCGAGTGGCACGTGGAGGGAGGGCCGACCAGGGAGGAATTCTGCAAGGGCCAGAAGGAGTGTCCTACCCTTGAGGGACTGAGGCAACAGGCCGAAGCCCAGGCAGCAGGAAACGTTGAGGGGAACTACAATATTTACTGGGAGGATGGCCTCCTCTACAGTGAACCCAAGGCACCCATGCACGGATCGTCACAGGCCTTGGTTGTCCCTCAACGTTACCGAGCCTTCCTTCTGGAGTTGGCTCATGAGATCCCCAAGGCAGGACACCTGGGGCAAGACAAGACCTTTGCCCGGCTTGTCCCACACTTTAATTGGCCTCAGATGAAAGTGTCGTCCGACACCCACTGCCGGACGTGTGTGTCTTGTCAAGCCAGTGGGAAAACAGGGGTGAAGCTGAAAGCTCCCCTGGAACCACTTCCTGTCATTAGCACCCCCTTTGAAAGGGTGGGCATCGACATTGTGGGTCCGTTAGATCCGCCTACTACAGCTGGTCACCGGTTTATCCTGGTTTTGGTGGATCATGCCACACGGTACCCAGAGGCTATACCTCTGAGGACCATTACTGCACCTGTTGTGGCTAGGGTCCTGATGGGAATCTTTACCCGAGTGGGTTTTCCCAAGGAAGTGGTGTCCGACAGGGGGACCAACTTCATGTCAGCATACATGCAGGCGATGTGGAAGGAGTGTGGAGTGACCTACCGGTTCACCACTCCTTATCACCCCCAGACCAATGGTCTGGTGGAGAGGTTCAATAAGACCTTGAAAGGCATGATCAGAAGTCTGCCTGAAAGCCTGCGGAGGAAATGGGACGTCCTCCTACCCTGTCTATTGTTTTCCTACAGGGAAGTGCCACAGAAGGGAGTGGGCTTCAGCCCCTTCGAGCTTTTGTATGGGCACCCTGTGCGTGGACCTCTCAGCCTGGTGAGAGACGGATGGGAAAGAACTCCCAGAAAGCTTCCCCAGGACGTGGTGAGCTACATGCTGGCCTTCCGGAGCCAAATGGCTAAGTTGTGGAAGCAAGCTTCTGACAACTTGGAAGTGTTGCAGGGATTCTGCTGATACACAGAACTATGCGAAGAACCCCGGGACCTCAGTGAATTGTGGTGTACCAGAAACTCACCTCAGAACCCAGAACCCAGTATCCGGCTAGCATAAGTATCCCATTCGTTATCCGAGGTTTAGCTCGGATGTCCCAATGTGTAGATAACCCAGAACAAGCGACTCAGTACATGCTCAGGAATGGTGGGAATCGGAAATACCTGTTCGTATATTATTCTCACATCAGTCCACAACAATAATCAACAGAGACACGTTGTAAATAAAAGGGGTTTATTTTTATAGACCACGTGTCCTAAGATGCAGTACTTTGGCTAATACAAGCAGACAAATGATTAATATCAAAACCAGCAACATAGTTACAATACCATAGAATATAAAAGGGGTGATCATATTATAATGACAGTGGATACTACCACCTTCCCTTTACTAAGAAGCTAATATTATTATTATGCTAATAGAAGGTCTCTTAGGCTTGAATAGGGGACCCCATACCTCAAAGATCAGCTTAGTGAAATCACATCACAGGAGCATCAGAAGTCTTCTCGCAGGAAGGCTCGTCTTCGGTCTGAATAATAAACATGATGTCTGTGATATTTAAAAGCACCAACTTTCAGGGATTTGCAGCTGCGCGTGTGTTATGGCTAAATAGTGGGCCGATCAACCTAGAGTGGAAAACATGCATTGTGTAATAACCCAGACTGTGTATCACATCATGTACAGACCAAGGTCGCTGCGCAGAGCTTGGGATGGTAACAACAGATTGCTCTCGTGTGAAGCAAGTCTCGAGTCAGCAGTTTGTTTTAAGAAATAACATGTAAACGCAGTGTCGTGTGCAAAAGCAAAAAGATGGCTTTCCAACATCTAACGTGGTTATGCTAACTTAACAATGCCTGTACGTATTCAGAGAGAACTCACTACACGCCCCCTTGATCGAAGCACTATTTAGTAGGCAAGAAAAGAGAGAACGCAGAGTTCAGTTTCGTCAGAGCAGAACAAGGCGTAACCAATCCAAAGGTTCAGAATGAGTTAAAGTCTGAAACGAAAAAAAATTGAAAAGCAACAGGGGAAACTGTGGAGTCCGGGAAAAAAATATAATCAATTAAAAAAAACTCAAAACAACCATCAGGGAGAAAATAAAAAAGTGTATATGCCGCGGCAGGGTGCTGTCCAGGAGCGACAGGCGCCAAGGACGATAGTTCAGTCAATCCATGAATGTATAGGCAGCATATGTGGCAACCGCTTCCAACAAAAAATCATTTGCAGGGCCAGCGAAAGTCTCAGCCATCCAATCCATCAACGAGAAGGAACACACGTGTTCCTCAATCAGCGGAGCTTCCAGCACGATCAGAGGGCACCCGGAATGTTCCTCCAAATAGCTCATAGCCAAGAAGTTGTAGGCAGCTGTAGAGATGTCCCAATTACCCAGGATCCCATGTGCTGCTCCACACGCCATTATCCGGACACCAGAACAGGTCAACTCGTGAGACACTAAGGGCCTCATTAGTCGATCGAAATCCGGCACCGGAGACACCAGGCTGGTCAAGCACAAATCCAAAGGCCATTCAAAGGGGCAATCCAGGCAGTGTAGCACAGGCTGTACGCAGGTGAAGTAGCAATACCGGAAGGACAATCCATACGCCAGGCTTAATGTCGCCAACGGCAGAGTTCCATAAAAGTCAAGCATCCTATCCCGAAGAAGCTGCAGGCGGGACAGGTGCACGAGTGGCACAGATGGAGCAGCCATTTCGTAGTATGAAAAGGAAAAGCAGCACACCTGCCACTAGCGCCAGAAGTAGCGGAACACCTCCAAAGATGCTCGAGAAAAGGGAATGAAAAAAGCCCGGAACCACACCAAAAATAGTTTGGAAAGAGGTCACGAGACCCGAGCCCACAAGTTTAAAAAAATGAGCCAGGCCGGTCGTGGACGAGGCATTGAAAATAGTTTGGATCAAAGAGCCGAAATGTAGGGGGAGGTCAGTATTCAGAAGCGCCTGTACCTCTGTGCGCGTATTAGCTACGTGAAGGTCGAATGTTTCACGAGAGGAAGTCAAAGACACCTCTTTTTGGGACAATAAGGCTCTTATTCTGCTCAACTTGTTGAACTCTGCTTTCAAGGTTGGAATCGAAGGCCAGATAGAAACATCCAGCCGCCCATGCGGGGGTGGAAAGAGAACATTATTGCAGCAGACAACTTTCTGCGAGACAGTTACTATGTATGGGATTCCCACTAACATCCCACAGCAAGCTTCATTATTCAAAATTAAATAACTACCGTTAGCAAGCAGCGTGAAAGAAGGGGTAATCACAGGCACTGGGATACCCCGCAGAACGCAGGCCAAATTCGGGGCTTGTACATTGCACGCGCCGTGTAATTGAATGTGCCTACAAACCAAGGAATGGTCTGGTGACGTGGTGCATTCCTCGCCTTTCAAATAAACCTCAGTTCCGTCCCTAGTACATCTATACGTAAAGGGGAGGGACCAAACCTCATGTATGAAAGCAGTGCCCAGCGGTTCATATCTACCTAAAGCATAATGTTTCATACAAGACGTAAACTTAAAAAGCGCGAAAGGGAGAGTAATCAATCCGTGTGCTAGCCACGTAGCCGAATTGATCTCCGCTACTGAGAAGGGCAACGGTTCTAATTTTTCAATATGTAACAATGAATACGTAGCATCCTTCATGGACATAAATCGCTGCCTATCAGTGAGGTTAAAGGGAAGGAATAACGATGTAGTGTTCAGATAGTCCCAAGGGACCTTCCCTGCCTTCAACGTTTGCAACGTCCATGCAAACTGCATAACAGAACGCAATTGGTTTTGACCATGATATAACACAGACATATCATCATGCACAATATCAACAACTGATGAAACAATATTATCTAATGTATAAATCCTAGAAGAGAGAGTGCTAATGCTATTATCTATAACGGCTAAAACCTTCTCCATGTTTGCTTGGTCAATCGCTCTCAATCTGGAAGCCGCCTCAATCTGTGACAACTTCCAGACTTCGTTGTAAATAGCATACGCCCACCTTTTGGTTCTGCCGCCCACAGGACCCTTAACAAAATCATTCAAATCTATTCTGTCATGTAATTGTGATAAGTGATCCTTGACAGACGCCAAAGTGGAATGTCGCAGCCAAGATTGACATAACTTGCCCACAGAGTATGTAGTGACAGTATGTGACGACTCAAACCGAGGGTCTACACGTTCTTGAGTATACCCCGGTTTCAGTCCCAGAAAACGTCGTTGACAGATATCTGAACTGCTTTGCCAAATTAACCAACCCTCACTATTAACTTTCGAAATATTGAAAGATGTATTTGAAATTAAGGATTGCAAAGCAGCGCGGGACAGATCTGTGTGGTTATCCCAATTGGGATAAGCGCCCAGATCTGGCACAGAAGGTGACTTTAATTGTTTAG
The DNA here is from genome assembly GCF_964204655.1 of Triturus cristatus. Lineage (NCBI taxonomy): Eukaryota > Metazoa > Chordata > Amphibia > Caudata > Salamandridae > Triturus > Triturus cristatus. The sequence continues at coordinate 899,954,420 of NC_140589.1, read as the reverse complement.
AAGTAGCCAATCCGAAACAGGTGGTTTGGAAGATGGATGAATTTAAAAATAAAATATGATTTGGTATAAGACAGGCACGATGTAAAGCCTCTGTACCCTGTACCTGCCACGGCTTGGAACCCCAAACCGACTTGAGATCAATAGTAGCCTTCCACACATCATAACCTTTGATTGACAACTCGTCCATAAAGGACTTGGAATAAAGTAACTTTGTGTGTGTCAGTCTAACCTTTGTGGCAGACTCAGGCAGCACCTTAAAATAAAACGCTGCCGGGTTGGAAACACTGAAATTGGTGAAATAAGAATACTTATTAACTAGAGTTTGTGAACTACCGAATTCAGGAGTAGGACAGTGTTCCCATTGGGTATAATTTACAAAATTCCTAAAAGTATTTGCCTTATGCAGGAAGTGATTGCCATAATGTTGAAAGCAAAACTGTTCAGCATAATTCGCCGCATTTTCATATAAATCTTCAGCATCAAAAGCGGCATAGTATTTCAAATCAGAAAACAGTGATTCAATGGCGTGTACATCCCAATCATCAGAACGTATGTTTTGCCTAACCACATCACCCATAGAAACACGAAACACATTAGGTACATTAATGACCTCTGTAGGCCCATGAATTTGGAATTTAACAGCATCCCATGCGATTCCATCCAAGACGGGCCAGGCAGTAATATTCACAAAAGTCTGGTCCCTCTTCATGATGTGGGACGAGGAGTGGGGGGCCAAAGTTCCATTGATAAGTCTAATTGTCGATCTCTCACTCAGATAGTGGCCATCCACAAGACGGAAAAAAACTATTATAAATCCAATGGACATAAACAAAAAAACACTGAAAAGCAACAGCCAAATGTATGTCCAAGGGGCAATCAAAAAATGTCTCTTAAACCAGCTGAAAAAAACTGCAATGTTCGATGGGGGGCTTGAGGGCAATGAGTTAGTGTCAAAGGAGAAACGGGACTGTCCAAGCGCCGTAGATTGTAAAACAGGTGAGGGACCACGTGTAGGATAAGCATACTCAGTCTCTTCGGGCAAACCACCAGCCGATGGTATCAACAAGGGATCAGTAACCGATTGCATCTCGATGGCAACATCAGGCAAGGTGTTAGAAGCAAGAGTCAACATCGAATTTCTTTGCATCGTCTGGCATGAAACTGCTGGAGTCACACTAAGAAGTATCGGCCACTCGCTGAAGTTTGACATTGTCAATAGAGATGTACCTGTTTTCTTTGCGACCAGGAAGTGGAGGTAAAATGACTGTTCTTGTACCCTGCACTCCAAGCACTGGAACTGGTGCACGATAAGAGGGGCCGAACTCCTTCTTGTTCTCCACCTTCTCACGGACCAGATCACCAACTCGGGGTAGCCAGCCGACTACCGGAATCTGAACTTCAGCTTCAGATGTGGAGGGCATGTGTTCCTTCGATAGAGTGTCTCTGGCTTCTTGCAGAGTCTGTAAAACAGCACAGTGATCATCTACGTCAAAGGGTGCGGTCGACGCCGCCATGTCTAGACCATCAAGGTCTGGTACAAACATTCTGATTCCGAAGAGCATCATGTACGGGGTCCGCCCACCCAGAGACCTTCTAGGGAGATTATTAAGTGCACGTTGAACGTTATACAAATGGGCTAGCCAGTTCCGGCCTGTGCCTAAAACACGGGCTGTCAATGATTGCTTTAAGTCACGGTTCATTCGCTCCACCACACTATTACCCTCAGGTCGGTAGGGGGACGAAAATTTGACTAGGACCCCCAAATTTCTCATAGCCTCCTTGTAAGCTTTAGAGGCAAACGCAGGGCCCTGATCAGAATGGAAGGTACCACACGCAAAAGTTCCCACAAAGACACGCAAATCTCTGATGACAGTTCGCGAGTCAGCACTCCTTTGTGGCCATACCCACAGAAAACGTGTGCACGAATCCACTGCAACCAAGATGTACTTGTACGCAGTATCAGAAGAAAAAGGACCGCAGTGATCCAAATAAACACAACCAAATGGTTTATTGGATATGTACAACTGTGTTTGTGATGGGCGCGCAACAGTAGAAGGTTTAATCTGTTGGCAAATGTCACAATCGAGAACATAAGCGCGCGCTTGTTTATATAAACCGAACCACCAGTAACGTTGTTGTAGCAGAGATATAGTGGCTGACACTCCGGCGTGGGCTGACGCCAACCCCTCATGAGCAGCCAGAATCAGTGCGGGTCTGCAGTCCGCGTTGGGAATAATTCTGTCACCAACGTCGTTAATCCTCACTAATGGGACATTATCAGGACTTAAACGGTAAATGTAACGAGAAGGAAAACCCTTCGGGTAATCGCCTCCCTTTTCTGTAGCAGCAATAGCTGCCAAGATGTCATCATCAATCTTACTCTTTGATCTGGTAACTGCTGCCACTAAGTATGTAGCCACTGCTGTTTTTGCTGCCTCGTCAGCTAAGCTGTTGCCGACAGCATGGACACCAAGTCGCTGGTGACCAAGAGTGTGAATAACATTCACGAGAGGGAGACGTTCTTTAAAGTCTGCCACTCGAACCCAAAGCGTTTTATGCTTAATTGTGCCACCTTTCGTGTCTCGATAGTCATTCTGAGACCAGAAGTGTAAATTGTCATTATAGGACTGGACACAGTAGAAAGAATCACTCACAATTAGTGTAGTGACTCGGGGATCGGCAAACTCCAGTGCAAGCACTAGAGCCCGAAGCTCCGCCAATTGCGCGGTACAATCGCCCAATGACTGCGTATGCACTGCATCAGATTGGAATTCACCATTTACGAAAGTACCTACGACAATTGCGCAAGCCGCTGAGTAGGCGTGCTTTGATCCAATTGCGGGCTGCGCAGACCCGTCAGTGTATATGACACAATGGTATTCTTCGAGCGGGCGCAAAGACAGAGGAGCCGGATGAACGAATTCATACTGCAAGAACTCTTGAGTCTGTAATGAGGCATCAAAGATGTAGGTGACGTCTGGCGACGTCAGTGTTGTGGCCCATTGTATCCACCGAGGATGCAAAGCTTTAGAATTTGGTACACTTGCCTTTGTCACCGCTTCTAAGGCGGGATAGGGTGTTACAACCAGAATCTGTTTCCCATGTGACAGTGCGCGTTCTTTAAGGATCGCCATCTGTACAGCAGTCAGAACTTTTTCGACCGCGGAAAAACGTAATTCAGCAGAGGTGTACAAGTGGGATTTGTACGCAATGGGGACTGTATCGCCCTCATTAAACGTCAAATACGTGAAACCCACGGCGCCTGGCACAATTCTTATTACCAGGTTGGTGCGGTTATCACGTGTCAGCAAATATTGTGAAGCAAGAAGGTCAGCCTGTAAAGACTGTAGAATTTTAGAATGTTCCAGCTGCCAGCTAGACTTCGAAAATGTGGGTTGTACCAAGGCGTAAAGCGGCTTGATACGCTGGGCATAATCAGGAATGTACGTACGGCCGAAATTCAGAAAGCCCAGTAGAGATTGTAATTTCTTTAGTGTCGTTGGCGCACTCAAGCATGCGCACTTCTCCAGAAAGTGGGGAGCTAACCCCTTTCCTTCATTATTGAGCTCGTAGCCCAAAAACAACACTGTATATTCCGCGATGTGAGACTTCGCAAAATTGAATTTGTAGCCATAGTCAGCAAAACTCACTACAATATTGTCGACTCGAGACAGATGCGGCAACAGCTCGTCATCCGTGAGGTAGATATCGTCAACATAGGAGTATGCCTCGGGGTCTATTCTTTCTAAGAGGGAAACCACGCGAGCGGAAAAGACGCCAGGGCTATTTTTGTAGCCCATGGCTAATCTCGTAAACTGTTTTTGTTTACCGCCCGAAGTAAACGCTGTCCACTGGCTACTCAGTGTGGACAGGTTATGGCTAAAAAAGCCATTGGAAATGTCAAGTGTCGTTTTAAATCGTTTACGCACGAGACTGTCGACTAGAGCCGAGCTATGTGTATTTTGTACCGCGCAGGTCCGGCAATGGGAGTTTAGGTGCCGGTAATCCAAAACTAAACGGTACGAGCCGTCAGGCTTCGTCACAGTGAATAAAGGGTTATTCATAGGGGACACACATGTTTCAATTACACCCTGATATTCCAATTGTTCAAGGATCGCCGCGACGTGAGGTCTAGCCTCACGACGCATGGGATATTGGGGCTGTGGCTGGGGCATGGACCGTAATGGAATCTCATGGCAGGGGGACAACCGGTCCCAACCCACCTGAGTACGATATACCGCTGGCGCAAGCGCCAGCGCCCACTCACCAGCGTACATTTCAGCTTGGTCCTTAGGCACCGTGTGCGCAAAGGACGGGAGGATTTTCTCCTCCCCTCTAGGAGCTTCCAAAATGAAGGCCGGGGGCCAATCTGCCTCCGCTAGGAGGATATCATAGGTGGTGGTCAGATTATCCCAAAAAATCCCTTTTATAGTACGTTGTATGTCACCCTCTATTAATAAGACTATTTCATAAAGTCTATCAGGGGGAGCCACTCTGGTGTCAGCTGTTTCAACAGTAACCAATACATCAGTTGCTGTCGCCGCCAGAAATGGACGCAGAGCTTGACGGACTATGGTTATTTCCGCTGCGCTGTCTAGTAGCGTCAGCGCCCATGTCCGGTTCCGAAGCTGTGTCCGCACTATCTGAGGCATATGTCGCCGTCAGAGCCGCCACTTTCTTCTTCTGAAACGGGGGTCTTTGTCGAGCAAACTCGTCCTGCTTGCCTTTACCCTCAGTCTGTCGGGGTTGGTCACGCTGTTGTGGAGCACCCCGACCTTTGCCGCCGCCTCCGCCACCAGACTGTGCAGCCGATGTTTCCTGTGAAGAACGAGGAGAACGCGGTTCAGAAACCTGAAATCTATCAGGAGACTTAATAGTAGCACGATCTCGCAGATCATAAGTGCGTTCACTACTTGACTGTACGGGAGAGGCAGGCCGAGAGCCCTGTTTCTGCTGCTGCTTGCCCTGTTGTTTAAACGGCCACTTTTGTTTTGGAAAAAAGGGACGTTCATCCTTACCAGAAGTTCCTGCCTTACCCTGCTGCTTAGAATCGGGATTCTTGATCACAGGCTTAACTCCTAAAGAGCTACGACCCAAATCACGATATGCTTCTGCGATTATTTTAGCAAATTCCTGCGGCTTGTCCTCTTCAGCAACCTTCTTCAGTTCATTACGAACCTGAAAGTGCAACGCATCACCCTTAAGGTTTCCCATTATCATGGTAGCCACCAGGCCAAAATCTCCGAGGAGCCGCATCCCCAATTCTATCGCAGACTCCGCTCCATGGTCCTCTTGAACCTGTTTAATGATGGAGGGCAGCTGTAACATAGACGGAGTGCCGAAGCACTGCGCGTACGTCGCAGCAAAAATCTTACCCCAGGATACACAGTCATCTATATGGGGAACTAAGTCTTTAGGCAAACTAATGGTGAGGATCCTGTGTTTTTCCACAGGAGTTGTATGCGGATAAACCGCCTCTATTTGGTCAAATTTTTCAGCAAGCCAAAAAGGATAATCATCCCTTGTGAGGGGGCGCTTGCCCACAACAGAATTGACCATAACAGGACTAATGACCACCGCGTGACGATCACTAGGTTGTCCCGCACTAACAGGCACCCCCGCCTGTACAGTGCGCGACACATACTGCACTAACGCCCTATATACTGTTATAAGGGCAGTGTGTAGTACACGCAATTCATCCACCGTCACCGTGAGGTAACGGGGATGAGGCGTAAATCCGGCTAGTACCGGCCAAGTGGCCCCCGCAATTGATAAAGGGCCCATTCTCGGCGGTATAACCACATGGGGGAGGGCGCCATTAAACCAAATCTGATGTTGCCAAGCAGATATCGGTATCTCCTGTGTCCTATAAGGCGCATAGGCGGCAGGCACGGCAGTGGCAGTGTAAGAATGAAATGTATTATCATTACCACTGACTGCCGGAATCGTCACCCAAGAGTAGAACAACTCAAAGGGGTGAGCCGCATCGGCTCCCACCACAAAGATGACGTCCATGCCCGCGTCCGGCACCCCATACTGCGTCAAGTGACGTTTCAGGGCCGCACGGCTATGCGCCGCAATATTAATTGCCATAAGGACAAGCTACACTTCAAGTATTTAGTAGCACAAGGGTTCAATAACCTTTTTAATAATCAAGCTTGAAGGAACCTATATCAATAGAACTAGGTAGGTTTGTAATCCGTCAGACTTGTTATCCGGAAACAAGAATGAGGGTGTCGTGGACTAATTGTAAGCACTACTAAGGCGTTTCAACTCATAGACCAAACGTTAGGTGCGCCATGTTGCAGGGATTCTGCTGATACACAGAACTATGCGAAGAACCCCGGGACCTCAGTGAATTGTGGTGTACCAGAAACTCACCTCAGAACCCAGAACCCAGTATCCGGCTAGCATAAGTATCCCATTCGTTATCCGAGGTTTAGCTCGGATGTCCCAATGTGTAGATAACCCAGAACAAGCGACTCAGTACATGCTCAGGAATGGTGGGAATCGGAAATACCTGTTCGTATATTATTCTCACATCAGTCCACAACAATAATCAACAGAGACACGTTGTAAATAAAAGGGGTTTATTTTTATAGACCACGTGTCCTAAGATGCAGTACTTTGGCTAATACAAGCAGACAAATGATTAATATCAAAACCAGCAACATAGTTACAATACCATAGAATATAAAAGGGGTGATCATATTATAATGACAGTGGATACTACCACCTTCCCTTTACTAAGAAGCTAATATTATTATTATGCTAATAGAAGGTCTCTTAGGCTTGAATAGGGGACCCCATACCTCAAAGATCAGCTTAGTGAAATCACATCACAGGAGCATCAGAAGTCTTCTCGCAGGAAGGCTCGTCTTCGGTCTGAATAATAAACATGATGTCTGTGATATTTAAAAGCACCAACTTTCAGGGATTTGCAGCTGCGCGTGTGTTATGGCTAAATAGTGGGCCGATCAACCTAGAGTGGAAAACATGCATTGTGTAATAACCCAGACTGTGTATCACATCATGTACAGACCAAGGTCGCTGCGCAGAGCTTGGGATGGTAACAACAGATTGCTCTCGTGTGAAGCAAGTCTCGAGTCAGCAGTTTGTTTTAAGAAATAACATGTAAACGCAGTGTCGTGTGCAAAAGCAAAAAGATGGCTTTCCAACATCTAACGTGGTTATGCTAACTTAACAATGCCTGTACGTATTCAGAGAGAACTCACTACAGAAGCCAGCCAAGCAGTGATGAAGGCGTGGTATGACCACAATGCTCACCCGGTGGAGTTGGAGCCTGGCCAGAAGGTGTGGGTGATCGAACCAGGAGAGCTTAGCGCCCTCCAGGATCGCTGGTCAGGACCCTTTGAGGTGTTGGAGAAGAAGGGTAAGGCTACCTACTTGGTGGATCTGAAGACCCCTCGCCAGCCCCTACGGGTGCTGCATGCCAACCGCCTCAAACCCCACCATGAGAGGCCCGAAGTCATATTGTTAGTGGTGACTGACGGAGCAGAGGACGTGGAAAGCGTCCCCCCCAGCTGAAAGTGGGCAGAGCTACCCAACCCCTTGGGAGTTCTCATCACTAAGGCGGAAATACCTTGAGAGACCGTCTGCATTGGCGTGGTCCACTCCAGGCCGATGTTCCACCTGAAAGTCCATTCCCTGTAGGGAGATAGACCACCTTAGCAACTTGGGATTCTCCCCCTTCATCTGCATCATCCAACGAAGGGGTCTGTGGTCGGTCTGAACTAGGAAGTGCGAGCCAAACAGGTATGGCCGCAACTTCTTCAGAGCCCATACCACTGCAAAGGCCTCACGCTCTATTGCACTCCACTTCTGTTCCCTGGGAAGTAGTCTCCGGGATAGGAAGACCACGGGTTGATCCAGACCCTCTTCATTGAGTTGCGATAACACTGCCCCAATGCCATGTTCCGATGCATCCGTCTGGACAATGAACTCCTTGGAAAAATCTGGGGCCCTTAAGACCGGGGCCTCGCACATGGCTTGCTTCAGTTTCACAAAGGCCTGCTGGCAAGCCTCCGTCCAGACTACCCGTCGAGGTTGCTTCTTGGACGTAAGCTCCGTGAGGGGGGCCACAATGGTACCATACCCCTTCACGAAGCGGCGGTAGTATCCGGTGAGGCCCAGAAAAGCTCGGACCTCAGTCTGAGTCTTGGGGGGTTCCCAGGCCATGATAGCCTCGATTTTCGCCTGGAGGGGTTGCACCGCTCCCCTACCCACCAAGTGTCCAAGGTACACTACCGACCCCTGCCCGATCTGGCATTTACTGGCCTTGATCGTTAAACCAGCTTGCTTCAGGGCCTGGAGAACAGTTTGCAGGTGACGCAAGTGATCCTCCCAGCTGCTACTGAAGACGGCAATGTCGTCCAGATAAGCAGCAGAGAAACTCTCCATTCCAGTGAGGATCTGGTTCACCAGACGCTGAAACGTGGCAGGTGCGTTCTTGAGCCCAAAGGGCATCACGCAGAACTGGTAGTGGCCCTTGGGCGTGGAGAAGGCTGACCTTTCCTTAGCTCCATCAGTCAGAGAGATCTGCCAGTACCCGGAAGTAAGGTCAAAGGTACTCAGATATTGGGCAGCTCCCAGCCGGTCAATCAATTCATCCGCCCTTGGTATCGGATGAGCATCAGTCTTGGTTACTGAGTTCAGTCCCCGGTAGTCCACACAGAACCTCAGTTCCGGTTGGGCCCCCGGTGGTGCAGCTTTTGGTACTAGTACCACCGGACTGGACCAGGGGCTGCTGGAAGGTTCAATCACTCCTACCTCCAGCATCTTAGTGACTTCACTGTGAATGCTGGCCTTCACCTGGTCTGTCATCCGGTAGATCTTTGACTTCACAGGTGGGCTGTCTCCTGTGTCCACGTCATGGACGCACAGGTGAGTCCTACCCGGAACAAGGGAGAACAACGAAGAGTACTGCCCCAGGACCTGGCGGCAGTCCTCCTGCTGTTCAGGAGTTAGGGACGGGGAGAGAATCACTCCCTCCACCAACCCATCCTTCTCTTGAGACGCAAATAAGTCGGGGAGAGGCTCGCTTTCCACGTCCTCTGCTCCGTCAGTCACCACTAACAATATGACTTCGGGCTTCTCATGGTGGGGTTTGAGGCGGTTGGCATGCAGCACCCGTAGGGGCTGGCGAGGGGTCTTCAGATCCACCAAGTAGGTAGCCTTACCCTTCTTCTCCAACACCTCAAAGGGTCCTGACCAGCGATCCTGGAGGGCACTAAGCTCTCCTGGTTCGATCACCCACACCTTCTGGCCAGGCTCCAACTCCACCGGGTGAGCATTGTGGTCATACCACGCCTTCATCACTGCTTGGCTGGCTTCCAAGTTGTCAGAAGCTTGCTTCCACAACTTAGCCATTTGGCTCCGGAAGGCCAGCATGTAGCTCACCACGTCCTGGGGAAGCTTTCTGGGAGTTCTTTCCCATCCGTCTCTCACCAGGCTGAGAGGTCCACGCACGGGGTGCCCATACAAAAGCTCGAAGGGGCTGAAGCCCACTCCCTTCTGTGGCACTTCCCTGTAGGAAAACAATAGACAGGGTAGGAGGACGTCCCATTTCCTCCGCAGGCTTTCAGGCAGACTTCTGATCATGCCTTTCAAGGTCTTATTGAACCTCTCCACCAGACCATTGTTCTGGGGGTGATAAGGAGTGGTGAACCGGTAGGTCACTCCACACTCCTTCCACATCGCCCGCATGTATGCTGACATGAAGTTGGTCCCCCTGTCGGACACCACTTCCTTGGGAAAACCCACTCGGGTAAAGATTCCCATCAGGACCCTAGCCACAACAGGTGCAGTAATGGTCCTCAGAGGTATAGCCTCTGGGTACCGTGTGGCATGATCCACCAAAACCAGGATAAACCGGTGACCAGCTGTAGTAGGCGGATCTAACGGACCCACAATGTCGATGCCCACCCTTTCAAAGGGGGTGCTAATGACAGGAAGTGGTTCCAGGGGAGCTTTCAGCTTCACCCCTGTTTTCCCACTGGCTTGACAAGACACACACGTCCGGCAGTAGGTGTCGGACGACACTTTCATCTGAGGCCAATAAAAGTGTGGGACAAGCCGGGCAAAGGTCTTGTCTTGCCCCAGGTGTCCTGCCAAGGGGATCTCATGAGCCAACTCCAGAAGGAAGGCTCGGTAACGTTGAGGGACAACCAAGGCCCGTGACGATCCGTGCATGGGTGCCTTGGGTTCACTGTAGAGGAGGCCATCCTCCCAGTAAATATTGTAGTTCCCCTCAACGTTCCCTGCTGCCTGGGCTTCGGCCTGTCGCCTCAGTCCCTCAAGGGTAGGACACTCCTTCTGGCCCTTGCAGAATTCCTCCCTGGTTGGCCCTCCCTCCACGTGCCACTCGGCCGGGATGGGTAGGTTCTCCAGTTTGGTAACATCCCCCTCCGCGGACTCCTGGTCCACCACCTCCGGTGGCCTATCCGTCACACGGGGCGCGGATGCCGAGGCAGGCTCCTCCTGTCCTCGGTTCTTCCCTTGATTGGCAGCCGGCGGTGCCTTTGTTCCAGGCTCCCGCCTAAACGAACTCCCCCTCCGGGTAGTCGCAGACCTTGTGCTGACACAGGCCCAGTCAGGTGTACCCAGCATCTCAGCATGAGTCCGGTATTCCACCTCCTTCCAAGCATTATGCTCCATGTCATTCCCCAGCAGACAATCGACTGGCACGGCAGGGCTTACAGCAACTCGAAGTAACCCTGCAACCCCTTCCCATTCAAATGGAACCTCGGCCACCGGATAGTGACCCATTCTGCCGTCAGCCATCGCGGCAGGGTGGAGTACATGGGGAATCACCTGCTCTGGAGACACCAGTTGGCTACGTACCATAGTCATACTGGCTCCTGTGTCTCTCAGAGCCTCCCCTCTTTGGCCGTTGATGGTGACCCACTGCCCATACTTTGTGGTATTTGCGGGCACCTGGATCTTAGGAACCATCTCCCGTTCTCCCAGGGACACTAAAGTGACACCCGCCCACTCTCTTCCCTTATCTAAGGGCATCTCCTCCCCGAGCACTACACTAGCTACTCCGGGGGCCTTTCCTCCGATGGGAGGGGGTGGTCTTTTCGGGCACTTCACATCTCCCTTATAGTGTCCGACACCACCGCACTCGTAGCAATGGACAACCCTTGGCTGCTGACTCTGGCCAGGATTAGGGTTTCTGGGTGGGTTAGCCCTAGGAGTGAATCCTGTTCCCTTCCCTTGGGAACTATTTTGGGGGCCTTTAGAGAACTCCGTTTTCTTTTCCCCTCCCTCTTTCTTCTGGGGGGCGCCCTGTCCGGTCTTTTGAGAGTCCCCTCCAGTCCCCCTTGTGGACACCCGGGTACTAGCCCAAATGTCCGCCTCCTCAGCAAGCTTCCGGGGATTGGTCAGCTTGCTATCCACCAGGTGTTGACGCAGTTCAGGGAAACATTTTTCGAGCAGGTGTTCCTTCAACATCAAATCAAACAACCCCTCGTAGTCCCTCACCTCACTGCCCTGTATCCAACCCTCTAATGCCTTCTTTGCATAGTCCAGGAAATCCACCCAATTCTGTGTGCCCAGTTTGTGGCTACCCCGGAACTTCTGTCTATACTTCTCGGGTGTTAGTCTAAACTTCCTCACGAGCGCCACTTTCATGGTGGGGTAGTGGGTCTGCTCATCCTGCTCCAGGGCCAATAATGTATCCCTACCAGCTGGAGGCATGTATCTATACAATCCCCCTCCCCAATATTTCTCTGGAACCCCATGGATTCTTAAAGAGACCTCATAGGCTGCTAGCCACCTGGCGATATCATCACCCGCACTATAGCTAGCTACTATGTCTTTCGGCAAATAGGGTTTGGATTCCCTGGTGATTTCTCTTTCTTCGCTGCCACCACTAGGAACAGGGTGTGCCCCGACCCGTAGGATCTGGAGATCTATCTCCCTGAGCCTCAACTCGTGAGCCATCCTCCGTTCCTCTTTTTCTTTCTCCAGCTTCGCCAAATCCCATGTGAGCTGTCTTTTCTCCCTCCGGTCAGTGAATTCTGCTTCTAATAAGCCGTTGCTAGAGACACTGCTGTCCTTCCTTGAAAGTGTTCTGGGCCCCGCTACTAGGTCCCCTACCTCAGGTTGGTACAAACCAGCCCCCTCGTTGTCAGGCTCTCCATCCCTATCTGCCTTCTCAACCTTACTTTCTCGTCGTGCCTCCCCCCAAGCCCTTAAGCTGGTCTGGAGCTCACCCTTCTTTGCACCTTGGGGACAAAACACCCCCTCTCGCTCACAAAACTCTCTGAGTTGGGCCACAGTGTAAGTTTCCACATCTTCCAATACAAACTCCATTTTGCCCACTCAGGATAGAAGACAGTTGCTTACAGAAGCTATGCAGGGGGGTACCTTTTGTAATACCTCCTCCCCACCACCAGAAGTAAATTTGAAAAAAACAAAACTCAAAATTAGGAAGTCCGCTTGGAGAAAACTCCCGGTGTAGGCCTATGGACTACCCACAGTTATTGTCGAGTAGACGCAAGCACAGCTCTATCCCACCGCTGAACACCAATTTTATGTTGGAAACCGGGCAACCGGGTTAGCAGTCACCAGGTTCCCAGCACAATGGTAGCTTGGCTCGAGCGGTTGGGGTCAGGCACCGTGTTAAGCGTACGTCACACCCTCACAATAACCATGCGTTCATCCGTTCCAAAAACGACACTACACCGTAAAAATAATGCAAGTCAAATTGAAAATATATATGTCTTTATCTTATTTTCTCTTAGTTGCAGGTTTCATTACATAAATACAAGACAATAAGATTCTCCTTGAAAATGCAGGTCAAATAAATACTACTACATTGGAATTTCAATAAATAGGTTCAGGTCATAAATAAGTAAGGAATAAATAGATGTGCAATAATTACAGATGGCAAATAAATACAGTCAGACAATAAATATAGTGCAGGAATAAATTAGTGGATGACACTAAATAAAGCACTTCCAATAAATAAAGTAAAACAATCAATGACAGTGACAATGCAAATCATTTACATGAGGTCACTTGGTCTTACTTTGCCCATACACAACTTAAGGACACTTGGATGGCATGGGGGGTGTCCCACCTAGGTTGGTCAAGGCTGGGGCCTACACTGAGGCAGAACAAGAGTAATCTAAAGATCTGGCCCTCCAAACCACACAGCTCTTTATGTAGGTCACTGTACCAGTCTCAGTTCACCCCTGGCACTCTCAGGTTGGTTCTAGCACCCCTTTAGCCCCTATAATGGTCTTTTAGGGCTCCACAGGGCCTTAGACGCCCCCTCTACCACTTACTGTCCTTTTTAAGATGATCGGCTCCACTCGGCACCGTGTCAACGTCGCTGGGCGGCTCCGGTTCGGTGTCGCTGGGCGGCCTCGGCCCGATGTCGCTGGGCTGCTCTGGTTCGATGTCGCTGGGCGGCTCCGGTTCGATGTCGCTGGGCGGCTCCGGTTCGATGTCGCTGGGCGGCTCCGGTTCGATGTCGCTGGGCGGCTTCGGATCGATGTCGCTGGGCGGCCTCGGCTCGATGTCGCTGGGCGGCTCCGGATCGATGTCGCCTTCCGGCGTCGCAGGGTCACGGTCTCCCCGCTTCCGGGTGTCTCCGGAGTGCGACCTCCACTCCCGACCTCCGGCGCGCTTCACCTCAGATTCCGGCGTCTCCGGAGTGCGATCTCCACTCCCGACCTCCGGCGCGCTTCACCTCGACCTCAGGTGACTCCTTACTCGACCTTCGGTGTCTCTCCACGACCTCCGTCGGCGCCCTCTCTCGACCTCTGACAGCTCCGGGTACGACGTCCGCTTTCTGTCAGCGCCGCTTCTCCACCTCAGGCCTCAGGTCTCCAGGCTTCTCGACGTCAGGACTCCAGGAGGACACTGCTGAACAGGTCAGGAACTTGCTGTTCTTCTTCTTTAAGGCCTCTTCACAATATTTAGGTCCTTAAGATGGTTTTTCTGGTCTTGGTCCCACACAGGGCTCTAGGCTGGGCTTGGTCAGTAGGGACTAGCATCAAGGGTGGGTTTCTGGACCCCACTCCAAGCACTGGTTTCCACCGCTGCTGCCTTACTCCGACCTCCTTCTGAACTGTTCCTCTCTCCTCTCTAGTCAGATGCCAACTGCCACTCTGAGATGGCCTCCCAACATTCTAAACTGCCTCTCACTGTCACAGGGTTCCAGAATGTTACGGAAGGTTCTAGAAATCTCCAGTGGGTTCTGATGATGTCACAGGTGACAATGGGTGGCCACCATTTTGTGTCTCAGGCCCTCAGACAGAAGTTCCAGGGGTAGGGAAAATGGCTCCCTGATCCTGCATCAACACTAAAAAGTCTGGGGGTTCCCAAAAAGGAAAAATTATAATAGGGTTTGAGGCAGAAGTGGGACAAAATAAATAATGATGAGGAGGGACCACCCAAAGGGCTGACAGGTCTAACATCACCCCTCTCCAACGCCGCATGGAACACCTGCAGCAGGAGCGGAGCCAGCTCCTCCGCGAACTCGATAGAACTCTGATGGAAAACCATCACTGCCGGGCGATTAAGCACGCGGCAAGCGGGCCAGCGCTCCGCGGACCTCCGCCAATGACAAGCCCTACCTTACCTATTCTTATCTTCAGGAGGGGGGTCGGGTGGTTGGGTGTTCTGCTTAGGGCAGACATGCTGAGGAGGGACGGCTCAACTTGCCCATGTTGCCCTTATTGGTCTGGTGCTCATCTTATCCTTGTGTGGTCTGTGACCCCTCTTGAGCAGCCGTGCTGCCTTGTAGGAGCTTATTGACTATGTTATTACCTCTAACTGTACATTTATTGTATTTTAAAAAAAAAAATGTTTATTGGTATTTTTATACGTACAAACATAAAACATATAATCAATCATCGCTTTCTCGGTACAGGATAGCAGCCCCACCTGGTTATGTTGCTGGTATAGTTGGTTAACACAATTTCTGCAAGGTTGCCCCCCTATCTACTGTCCTAGAGAAAGGAGTGAGCGAGAGGGGGAAAAAGTGGGAGATCAAGATGGGAAAGAAAGAGGGAAGCACACCTGGAGAATGATAGTCTCTCGTCGGAGCTGTGAAACTAGCGGGGAGTGAGGCTGTGAACCTCTTGTCTACCTTTTGTCGTGGCTGTTCATGGCGGCTTGTATGGGTCCAGTATCTTGTCTAGGGACGTCCATATGCCTGTGTGGCTGTCTCCATGGTGTGCTACGCAACGCCGTGTTGTCTGCTCCTCTGAGGAACGTCACCCAGTTGAGCCAGCATTTGAAGGTTGCTTTGGAAGTATCCTTTCAATTGGTGAGTACAATTTTAACCACTGCCGTCAGTAGGAGGTCCAGTAGGTCTCTATCCTGTTGTGAATCTAGCTCTGTTGTAATAAATGCGGTGGTCAGTGTGGTAAAGTTCTCTGTGAGTGCGCATCCTAGTGTTTGGTTTATAAAGGTGAAAATTCGACCCCAATATTTTTTAACCATGGGGCAGTGGTAGATAAGGAGTGCCAGCTCCCCCTTTTCCTTGTCGCAGTTCCAGCACTGATCGTTTTCCCTCAGCCCCAGGGACGCCAGGGTCCAGTAAGTTTTGTGAAGGAGCCAGAATTTGGTCTGAGCTAGCACCAGGGAGATCTTGTTATGGGCGGGGGAGGACCAGAAGAGGTGGCTTTCTTTCTCGCTGAGAGTGGAGCCAAATTGTTTCTCCCAGTATGTGGTTGCTTTGTCATTAAGCTTGGAGGCATTTGGTCTTAGTAGTTTGTAGAGGTGGGATACCTGATGTCCTACTCGGTTGAGATTATCCATGTATTGGATGATTGAGGGCTTGTGCTTATTGAGTGTTGTTTTGGCCAGGGCTGTTCTGATTTTTAAGGAAGTTATACGGTTCATTCTTGATCGTATCAGGGATTAGCATATATAGAACCAAGCCAAAGCATTTCTGAAACCAAGCAGCGTGGTGGCAGTAAACCACAGAACAAACCAGTTAGGAGAGCTGCCAACTTCAAAATTAATTTAATTGTCTGAGGTGGAGCGGAGCCTTGAAGGGCAGGGTCTGGTGCTGGAGGGGTTTTGAGCCCATCAGTCCCTGGTCAACCATGGCGAAGGGACAGGGCTGAGAGCCGGCACTGTACAAGCACACCACTCCCCGTCCACAAAGAATAAAAAGGCCAGAAGGTCTCGCCTACGCAGCGCACATGCGCGGACTAGGACACCTTTAGCCGTTGTGCAGCTCTTTTTGGAAGCACATACTCATGCTTGTGGCGGCATACACCTTGCAGGAGCGCGCAGGTGCGCGCCACAAGCACGATTATGTATTTCCAAAAAGAGCAGGCTGCGCACGCACGCCTGTAAATCGTGCCCTTATTACCTTGTTTTACGGCAGTGTGGCTGCCTGTGTATGAAACTGAATTCCCGGCGCTTCTGCTTCACTTAACTGGGTAAAGAAATATTCCTTCCGAGCCTCAACCGCTCTTTTTAGGAGCGAACCATGGATGTGGGCGAGCTGCTGAACTACCAGGTTAGTTGGGAGGGCGAGAGACGCTTACCGTGACCGGCTGAACTGTCTCTACTGGAGTAGTACATGTTATTTTGTTGCAGATTTATATAGTGCGTACTCGACCGGATGGTATTGGAACCATCATAAGTGAACCATCGTCTGAGTTTGAGCGAAGGCATGGGCACAATAATATACCTTCACTGTATACACGGACTCCTTCTGCCTCACACCTGCTCTAATGATTTACTTCCTGGGTCACATTACACACCCCCTGCACACTTTCTCAATCTCTTCTTGGAAGTACACACCTGCACCCACACCTTCATGATACGCAAGTGCCCCTTTTCCTTTCTACGTGTGTATCTGCCAATCTTTTGTGGTTCACATTTCCTTCACTCTCCTCCCTTTTTTCTGCCATGCATACCTGGCCCCTCTCTATTCTACACACCTGGGTTTATCTTAGCTACTTTTGCTCACCCTTCCTTCCTAATGCATCAATATCCCCTCCTTCATAGTATATGCATTTTCCCTTGCAAACTTGTTACTTTGTTAATGTTTCACGCCTGTCTCTTTTTCGTTCGCAATACCAGATTATTCCCTTCCTTTCCTCCGTGTACACACGGCTCATTTTCCTAGTGCATGCTTACGCTCTCTTAAGTCCCACTGCACTCTTGGACCATTTACTTCCTGATGCCCATTTGTCTCATTCTTTTTCCCACATAGTGTACACTTGCCACCCCTTCCATTGTGGTGCACATATGTTGAACATCTTCCTGGGACACTCTTCCATTTCTTTCCTGGTACACATCTGTTCCCCTCAGTTTGCAGCAAATCGGCTGCCTCAAGATTAACAGCATGAAGCTGGAAGGCAGGTCAAGACATCGACGCCCTCTTGAAAGATGTTGTCGGGGATCGAAGATGACGATGTGCCATTGTTCTTCGAGCTCGTCGGTCCCGGATGGGCTTTTGGAGCGGAAGGAGGCACAAGCTGGACAGTCTCTGGCCTCGTGCTCCGGTGAGAGGCAGAGGTTGCACACCTCATGTAGGCCGGTGTGGGGGAAACTTCGACCCACATTGAGGACACTTTTTAAATGGCATCCTTTCCATGAGCCGGAGACGAGGCCCGGGTAGGCCCGAAGGCCTGTGTCGACGACCGGAATCGAAGACTTCGAAGTTGAAGGGTCACGTGTGGCTGGAAACGCGATCGAAAACAATACCGTCAAGATGGGAAGGACTGCGCGTCGAAAGAGAAAAACGTTAACGGTTCCGAACTGGAGCACGAGAACACATCCGAGCCCGATGCCGGGAAAAAAACAATCTGAGGATGGAGCCGATGCCCATGCGCACTATGATCTAAAGGAGGAGTCACATACCTTGTGACTTCCAAAGGCTTTCCAAGACAAAAACAAGTGCAAACATCCGGGCCCAACACCAGATGGCGATCTATGCACAGTGTGTAATCTGCAGCTCATATGCCTCAAACTTGTCTTTCCATATATTTTTGTCAATAATGGTGTATGGAGAGCCAGACCTTGCCACTATCAGCATCCCCAACCCACCCAACTTTATGCTATATACAAGTGGTTTAATCATGAAAACTTCGCAAATCCCCAAGCTTTGAAACATATTTTCTTGCAGCACAACTACAACGGCTATCCCGTTGGACGACTGAGTGATATATGGACGGATCAAGCACTGGGTCTGGACCCCTCCAGGTCCCAACAATCAGATGCCTACTCCTACCAAGGCCCAACACGCAGATCCCTGGCCCAAGTGAAAGTGGCAAAGACATGCATGGCGAGGATACAGCGACTCTCCCAAACAATTCCACTGTATGCTCCGAATTTGCCCCTCATAAGCCTCCCGCACAACCCAGGTTTTTATACTGCGAGAGGGATGAGAGTCTGAACTGACCACTTAATGCTCACGAGGGATGACTTGTTTGCAGAGGGACATCTTCTCCCCTTTGGCCAATTGGCTAAGGAGAATGACCTCCCTCCTGGCAGTTCCTCTTACACCGACAGCTCAGGCATACATACCACACCTTCTGAGACCCTTTGGAGGTGGAACCCGTGGTGCACCCAGGACTGCTTTCCATTTTGACCTGGGGCGCCGGTTGCACCTATTCACTTGGCTATACAAAGCAATGCGTTAACTGATGGCAGCTACCCTCACAGCTGTGCGTCAGAATTGTGAAGATGAATGTGGGAAGTTACTGCATGATAAGGAACAGGAGCGGGCATTGGAATTCCCAAAAAGGTCTCTTGCAACTCACGCTTCAAAAACATACAGTTCTTAATCCTACACAGGGTCTACCTAAATCCAACTCAACTTCACTGCTACGTCTCCGAGACGCAGTTCTCATGTCCACAACACAGAGTCTCTGAAGTGGACCTCATGCACATGCTATGGTCCTGCAATGTATAAATAAGGACCCCCTTCTACAATTTTTTGTTCCCAGGGCAGGGAAAATACAATTGTTAAAGAAGAGCTCCCTAGGCAACTGTTAGTCTATTGGATGTATGAGAGCATCATTCTTCACTTATAGGAGAAGACTCAGTGTACAATAACTATCAATAAAAAATCATTTTCATTCATACAAAATCATTTAAAAAGACCATCATACAAACTATTTTACTTTTTAGGATAAATATATGTAGGACATTAACATCACATTAAAAAAACAGCATTTATAACAATGATAAAGTGTTTTCCAAATATCTCATATGATAAGCTAAAACTGTAAGTCCTGTACAAATGGTCTGTGTAAGAAAAAATGGCACAAACAATGATAAAGTAAATTTAAAAAAAACTGTTCAACTGTTGACGAGCAAATGATACAAATTTAAAATCAAAAATACAATGCATGTAAAGGTACAAATCCATGGCTTTTGCGTTAAAGATGAATTTTCATAATCTACAAGTGATTCGGTGAACCAAGCGCCTTTATCAGGAAAGGCACATTTAAATCATGTGTCCAGACCAATAAAGATGTGGTCAAGAAAGAACATCACATTTGTGTCGGACAGGTGAAATGCGGTCGGCTTATTGTTTAAATAATGGAGAGAAGGCTCAATAACCGACCAAACATGATCCGGGTTAGGGCCCATAGTAAAGCGATATATAAGGAAGGATTAACACAGCAACTTTAATGATGTTAAATTTTCCTGATGGGTTAAGGTGTGATCGAATATTTCTAGTTTTCTGATTGCAACATATATCCGTAATGCAGGAGTAGCAATCTCAGGATAAATCAATGCCTCCAGAAGAATCAATATCACTCTCATAATCCGAAAGGAAACCAACGGAACCTTGGATCTTGATTCTGAGAGAGATATTCGTTCTCCCGGAGGCATTGATTTATCCTGAGACTAGGCCCTTCTACATCGAGCAGATCACCTGGACCAACGCTCAACTGTTGAGCAAAGTCAGCATCTAAAGCAGTTCTACCCTACACCCAAGTACCATATACCTCAGATGATGAACACTCTCCATGCGCACATCTCTTTTCCATTATTACTAATGAATTGTCATGTCGGATTGCCCTATCTACTGTTATAAGGTTTAAAAAGATAAAAATGAAAGAATGTTTTAAAAAAAACATTTTTGAATTGCAAATACATTTGCTTAGTTACACTATATTAAGTGCACAAGGCATTTAGCCTTGCCATGCAATATAATTGCAAAACAAAACCTTAATGATAGAATGCACACCAACAAAATTATTTCCATTGCACAACACACAGTAACAGAAATATTATTTAAGAAAATGTTTAAGTTTGGGGAGTTTGCACTGGCTGGGTGCCAGTGGCACGGTTCATGTATAGTCCATAACAGATGCTATTGGTTATTGATAACACTGCTTCTGGAGATCTCTGCTTAAAACTTCCCACTTAAGCACTGTTGATAGTTGGGGGAAAGTTTGAGAGTTCTGCCCACGTAGCAGGGACAAACGATGTTGCACACATGGTGCATGCAGTGTGCAGAGATAAACGAGGCCATCAAAAAACAAGCTTGGATGGGATAGGAGAGGGTAAAAAGGAAAAAAAGCTGCGCAGGACAGGGAGGGGCCAGGGTAGCAACAGACGAGCTGGAGAGGGAAGAATAAAAAAAAAAAGCTGAGCAGAGAGTGTATAGGCAGGAAGCGCAACAGGTTAGCCTGGGGAACACCACAGCGAGCTTGGGGGTGACAATATGAAGAGGGGTAAGCAGCATACCGGAAAGGGGCATAGACCGCAGGGAAGGACATGGTCTCCCAATGAGTCCGGAAAGCAAAAAAGTAATTCCCTGATATAGAGCACTAAAAGGATACAAGGCATCCAATCAAAAGGCTGCGAAAGAAGCCAAATGCAAGGGGAGGGATAACCACAAACAGAAGGAAAGCCATCAAATATGGTGCACGGAAATGAGACTGAAAAGAAAGCCAACCAATGGTATGCAACATGCTGAACTAAAGTCCTCTGTCTGGTACTGTCCACAACAGGTGTTGACCAACAGACAACTAAAAGCAGTAGGTAAGACCTAATATTCAATTACGTACCATAGCTAGAATTGAAATTGCAACCCCTCCTCTGAAGGTGACTGTTATCGTGCACAAAGCTCGAAAGCATAGCTGCATCGCTGTTCTGTTATACACAATAATTAAAACATGAAAAATAATTACTTCAAGTGCTTACCATGAGGTAGTATTTGAAGAGATTCTGTGTATGAACAGATTAGCTTCCACTATAACAAATCAAGGGTAGCAATGCCATTACAGACTCTTATGCTAATGGTTCATTTAAAAGCATAATGAGTCAGCAATAAATGACAAGTCTGGATAGGATTTAGAGATCTCTCTACAGAGGGGAGAAAGTACTGCACAGTAAGTACTCTTCCAAGCAATGACTAGGAAAATTAACCGCCAACAGAGTATTTAAAGCATTTAGCCAAAGCCATCAATGAAATCTGGATGGGCATTTTAGCACAAAAGTCAAGTTTCATAAATTGTGGATAATACTAGATGGTAAGGACACACTCAATAAAACCCCAGCGGAAAAAAGAAAGTTGAAATAAATCAACACAACAAATTTAGAAAATTGAGTTGTCAATCATTTCAGAAGAAATCAACATCTTATATGTAACTGAACGACAGCGGGCACACTCATTTGGACATGAAAATTAACTCAAGGTAGGAAGTGAATTCCAACCTCCACATTAGGGAAGGTGACCCGTTTTTTAAATGGATTGTAAAACAAATTAGCCATATTCAATTGTACTAAATGGGTACAATGTAACATACTTGCCAACAAAAACAAAAAAAACACCTACATGCGAGAACATTTGCAGTAGGGTTTCTTTGGGGAGCAAAGGTGCTATATATTGCTTAAGCGCTTCTTAACACTAGTGGTGGTTCAACAGTGGGACTTTGAACCGGCTGCAAGCTGACATACCCTGCTAAACAGAACATCGCATTAAAGTAAAAATGACACTTTAGCATATGACACATAAAGACTTCAAACAGATGGATATAATGGAGGGTGATCGGTCTGGCAATAAGAATAAATTATAACCATAAAGGGCTGACTGTAGGAAGGGCCAATCCAAATTAAAAGGCAGGTCCACAAAAGTGGACAAGGAAATTAAAGCCTTGAGGGAGGTAGTCCAGCATGGGTGTTAGGGCAGACTGGTCTTACTTATCTGACCGACGGACTAAAGAACAGGTTGTGTATGTAGTCACAAGGAGGATGGTATTATCCAAACACCAAGGTGAAATGGAAGGTCTTGAGGAATTGTGAAATTTTAACTTCAAGATGGTTAGGCAAGGAGATCTAAAGAGAAGTATCTTAAGGGACTGGGGTCAGTCCCTTAACTCTTTTATATCTAAATTGGGGGGAAGGGGGGGGGGGGGGGGGAGACATCAGTTACTTGCTGGCAGACTGGAGACTCCGGGTAGGTTGACAGGAAACAAAAACACTAGTGATAGAATTTGGAGTATGGCTATTTATTGTCTTGTGGACAAGACAGACAGGGTGTCTTGAATATTGTGTTTTCCAGCAGAGGAAGCCAACCTTGAGATGTGGGAGTCAGGGAGAATTCATCAGGACGTTTGAGATTGTACATTAGTCTGGCAGCATAGTTTTGCACTCGGAGTTGGTTGAAGGAAGAAATGGGAAGACCTGTGTAGAGTTAATTTCAATAAGTTGAGACATTACCACAGCGAATAACAATGCCGTTTTCTTGGAGTAATTTAGCAAAGATAAAATCACCGTTAGTGGACGAGGGTGGGAGAATGCATTTTTGAAAACAACATTTACTTGCAAAGAGAAAGCCAGAACAGTCTCTTAGATTATACCCAAATTAAGTGCTTGGTACACGAGGTTTGGAGAAGGCTCAAATCTTCAGGTCAAGCAAAGGGATCAAAAGGCTGACAGAACCAAACAGCAATATTTTGTTCCTCTCCTCATTAAGAAAAAGTCAATTATTTCCCATCCACCTGTAAAAGCGAGAGAGATCTTGTGAAGGTTCTCTTCTAATTTCAGGAACAGATACGTTCAATCACCATACATATCATCCAATATAATATGAGTCTAGAATTCTGGTAGGGGGCTATGTAATGTTAAAGACTAAGAGCAGAACTCTGGGGAACACTGCAATGGATGTCATGTATGCTTCAAAGGAAGAGGGCCAAGTTTAACCTGATTTGTGTGCTTTGGTAGAAAGCAGGAGAACTATGCCAGAGCAGTACCACCAATACCAGCTGAAGAAGCCACTCTGTCCAAAAGCACCATTGCTACAGAAACTGGATGATGGAATGAGAATGATTTTACAGGTACTAGCCAAAACCAGCTCCTTCTAGATGCTGAAGAATTGCCGTTTGACGAAGTTCACACTATAGAAATATTATATGCATACATACATGCAAGAGCTCTTTAGTGGAAGGACTATGCAGAGACTGGTGGTAGACATTTTTAACCCTAGTGCAGGCAGACTTGTAGCCCCTGAAGCATCCATGGCAGCCTATGCAACCGAATCATAGTCTTGTATTACTGTAATATGTTTCTAATGCTCTACCAGTCTGTTTCCATGGCATACATAGTTTGTAAACCATGTAGTGGGGTTTGAGGAACAGTAGTTCTTGACTGAAGAAGGTGCCAGGGAATCCAAAACCACAGTCAACTTGGAGTTTAGATGGTTTTGAATAGTTACATGGATTATTAAGGAAGGGGGATTCCTGGAATGTCTTTGAGAGCCTGAATGAAGGCCTCAGATTTTTGTTTATTCATACTGCGCCAAAGGGTGGGGGGGTATAAGTTGGGACAAGTTTTAGGTTCCAGGAGTGGCAATGGATCAAAGGTGAATTTACTTTAAAAATGGTCAGACCACGATACCTGAATGATATCAAGGATCTGGATATCAGGAACTGTTGTGAAGAGTAAATCAAAATAATTCCCACCTTTGTGAGCGGGTTCTTTGACCAATTGTTTGAATCCAAGGGCATCTATGTCAACTACTTAGCTCTTGTAGTAAATGTTCTACTGAATATCAGCCCAGATGTACATATCGCCAACAAATATGACTCAGTTGGATAACGTTGTTATGTAACTGGATCATGAGCTCTATGACCTTTGAATGGAAGGAACACAAGAATTTCTTGAAGTGGGGTGCGGATGGGTGATAGATGACCACTGTGACCAACCACTGAAGTTGTCAGAGGTGTGACAACCTTGGTATATAAATATATATTTGAAGGATGTGACTACAAGACCGTCAAAGATGTTAAGGGAAGAGTCCTAATAAACCAATACCACGTCAACTCCATGAACCAGATTCCTTTTTGTCGGTTAGATGTTATGATTTGGCAAAAGATGGATTGCTATGTCTTCTAAGAGGCATCAATGAGCCATGTCTCTGTAGTGGAAAGAGATGAAAACCAGAAAGTTTGACAAGGTGTATTTTATACAAATTTCTGGCTTCAGATCTTGCATTTGCTAGAGTGCCCAAAATAATACATTTGCTAATGGGGTTGAGGAGAGTGAATCATCTAAATGAGTGATGAGAAGACATAATTGGAAAACATCACGGTGTGTTGCAAAAGAGGTAGCATAGGGAGGCGGTGATTATTTTATCTAGAAATGACTGTGCTCTCGCGAGATCATTTTTAGCTTCAGAGAGAATCGGTCTAGGAACTGAAGGTTTATCTGGGTAGACAATCACAATATTGCCATTGTTGTAGATAATTATGGTTGTATGGGAGGTCATAGTAACAAAAGAGACTACAATCTTCCAACACTCATATATAATGCCTCTGACTTACGAGGTGAAAAGTTGGATGAAGGTACTTTCCCGAGCCTCAGCATTTTATTTGCAGAACAAGAGATCTGAATTCATTTTGCCATTGACATGGCGTATTTAAGAGTCGGATATTAGGATTTCGTATAATTTTTTGAGAAAATTTACTTTGAATCTCTTACTACATTTGGGGGTAACCAAATGAGGGCAGAGTATCTCAAAAAGTGATGAGCCATGGGATAGTAAACCTGAACATAGATGGGTAGAGCAGGCCATTAAGGACTAGGAGTCAATTCACAAATTAATTCTTTAGAGGATTATGGCCCAATGGTTGAATTGACCTAGGACAAAACAGTATCCCACTAATTTCCGAAAATTCAGAGCCACCAATCAAGGTTTACCCATTGAAGAAAACTCCTGAGTGATACAGGATACATTTAGTTAGTAAATACCCTGCTTGGCAACTCTGAGGTGTTAAGTCAAACAACACACTATGTATCTGATCGGTGGCAGTTCTTTATGATTATGTCCCTATCTTTTTTTAACACCAATGGACTCTGTCTTGTTGTGTTATTCAACTATTGTCAGTCTTTAGATTTTGTTCATCACAGTAACTGTACTTAGCCATTGTCCTTTAACTGTACTGATGATCATAAAAGGTCAAATATATATGAATGGTAAAAAAGCAGTGTTTGAACACAACAGGTGGAGGGTGGGATCTAACAAATGAATGTGTATAAAGACAAACAGGTTTTTACCCGCATGGGATCAGATGATCCCTCTTCCAGACCACAAGAGAGGGAAACAACAATGGTGGCGATCGCATAGTGAATCAGAGTTTGTTCTTGGCGGCCAAGCCCATGCAGCTCAACATCGGTAAAGAGTAGCTGAGATGACTGGTCAAGAGCATAGAGACAATTTAGGGACACCATCCAATCGGCACAAGAAGAAAACTCCTAATGCACGGAATTAGCGTCCACACCCCGAATTTGGTATCCGTGCTCCAGAGGACAGCGATCCAGGGGCCGATAAGGCAGCCAAGGTGATGACAGCCAAAGCATGGGGTAAGCAGAAGGCTAGGGTAACCAACTCCAGGCGGATGGTGTATAATGTGGCAAGCAGGATGGCAGAATCAATCTGCACCATGGGCTGACCTCTGAATGGCGGAACACCCCCACTGCAGGAACTTGCCCCAAAAGCGTGCCCATAGAGCAAAGGATGGCGTGGAGGTGTCCTGATGATTGGATGGTGTTGATTCTGCGATTTATCATGATTTCCAGGGGGTGGCGACTAGAACTTCAAGGTGTATCTATAACCCATCCACCATCTTGATATTTTATTTATTTATAATTCTTGGAGCAGTCATTGGTGTAAACAAGCTAGGTCCCATCTTAAATAGTTACTTGTCTCAGGATTGCCTCATGATTTCAACTAGCAAAACTGCTCTCTTCTGCCACCCTCAGCAGTTTCGCTAATCAGGTGAGCTCTCAGTCCGGTCTCATGCATAGGAGGTGGAGGAGGGGAAAAAGTGAGATGCGAAGTGAGGTAGCTGGCACTCTTTACACCTATCTAGAAGGATGGCCATCAAATAGGATCACAGTTGTTGCATAACAAATTCAGACCCCACCATTATCCACTGACCCCACCCTATAAGTCTACTGGTATCCTAAAATAATATCCTGTTGGGGTCAGCCTGCTCTTGGTGGTATCCACATCTGTTCTGTTTGGTAAAACGCTAAATCAGTACTGTTTAACAGGGCATGTGACAATTTACGAGATCTGGCTGTTTTTTGTGCAAATACCCTGTACACAGCATAAAGTGCACACCTGCTGCCAAACAGAGCCCGGCAATATCATGCACAAGAATATATTTGGTTTATTTAGCTGGTGCTGTGTTTAAACTGCCTCACAGCAGTGTTTTACCTGGTTTAGTATTGTTTCTGCATTCAGAAATAAATGCCAAAGGATGTATAAGTAGATATTTTAAAATGATCAATCACAGTGACTGTTCCACCCTACAGTTATAACCCCTGCTCCTTTAAAAGATGATGCAAACCTATGGTCTCTAGGTTAGCTAATATAAATCCATCAGGTGGCTGAAGTGGAAGCAGAGTATGTACATCCCACATTATGGAGTAATGAGGAAGGAGTGTGCATGATGACTGAAGTAATAAAAGAACAGCAATCTCCTATGTTGAGTATTTTGTACTTTTTCTCAACATCATTCCTTCTGGCTCAGACTATATAGAGAGCCTTCACCATGAAGTGCAAGAAAGCCACCCTAGGTCCGGATGTTCATAGCCTAAAGTAACTTTTGACTCTTAAAACCGTATTCACAGAACGGATTCATAGAACGAAGTATAATCGGTCACCTATAATCAAAGATGTACCAACAACAAACTTGCCAGCCAAACTCATAGAACTGGCTACAGTATGTCCTGGTATGTTCACTTTAAATTAAGGGGTGCCAGGCAGTTTGTTAGTGGTACTGTTAGGCAACGCCCAGAGACAGTTCCTACAGATTAACGCACTACATAAATGTATTTATTTGCATGTATCTACACTCAATCCCAACCAAGTTGGTGTTGAGTTTGTCATTTTTAATTTGGTTAAAAAAAAAAAGTGTTCCGTACTCAAGTAACCATGTGTCTGCTTTATTAATTACTGGCTGATTGCTTAAGCATCACACACAAACTGCTTCTGTGAGTCAAGAGATGTAAAGGCTGGGAGATCACTGAAAGACAAGGGGATGCATCTAAGAGTAAAGGTGGATGCTAATGAAATAGACTTGATTTCAGTAATCCCAGGTGCTCCTTGTATGAAAATTAGTCCACAAAAGCTTGGGCCAGGAGTGTGGTCTTAAGCTCATGTCTGAACATGAAATGGTCCTTTTGTGATTGCAGCAACACGTTCAACTTGTTCCATTCTGCTGATGCCAAGTGCCTCTTAATGTCATGCAATATATGCATCACATTCCTTTATTTATATTTAACATTTCTGTTTACATTCAGTCTAAAATCAAATTGAAGCTTATTTAAATAGAATGCATATTTAGTTCTACAAGCAAAATAGAGAAGAAGCATATTCCACTGTTCGAGACCTGGTGAGTCATGGCTTTTCTGCAAAGAGAAATACAGGTCTTGGCCTTCCTTTCTATAATTCTTTCTAATGTGTACTCTCTGGCTGTTAATTACATCTGTTGACAAAATGAATGCGTTTGTTTTGCCTTGGTCTGCCTCTTGGGATGCCCCGTCTCACAGCAAGTGTTTTATTGTGTTGAGAAATGTTTAATAGCTTTCCCTTACACAGTGCTGGCCTCCGCAATTGGCATTATTGGACAGATTACTGTTATTACGTTCCATTAGGTAAAGACTGAGAAGTTTGCTTCCTTGCACAAATTCTTTATCACAACACCCTGAAAGCCTTTTTAATTGAGACTATTATACTTTCTCTTCCTATCTTTTAATATGACCTTCCTTTTCAACGTTTATTTTATTGTCTGAAGCTACCAGGGTGGTTTTCGAACTAGATTACTCACGAGAGCTGTGCAATTAAAAAGCCCACCATTTTCCTTTTGCATAATGGTGATATTTTTTGGGCTTACACGTTGTAAAAGTAAAACTGTTCAAATAGCGAGAAGAAGGCTGCACATTTCTGCCATTTTTGTGGACCTGTGTCATTTGTGTTGTTAAGAAATACACTGACTCTGGGAGAGTAAGGAAGCTGATTTAATGTTAGAACTAAACTAGTTGTGCGGATTACTGTAAATGTCAAGGGGGGGGAACATAAGGTAACTAAAGGGGATGGAAAATGGAGTAAGATTTTGTTCCAGATTAAACAACTAACAAACAAACAAACAAAGGTGACAGAAAGAGCTGGACTTCTGAAAACAGTAGCTAGCTCTTTTGCAGATCAATGAAAGTTAGATGGAATGTTCCAAGGTAGGTAGAACATATTACAGTGGTACAGCCTGTGCTACAACCTGCATCCTGAATGCCACTCAAGTAAACGATAAACAGATTTTGAAATTCCATTTACAAAACGTACCACACTTCTGTAGACTAAATAAATCACATGCAATTAATTGGGATAAGTTCCATATTTACGTTGGCAACTCTGGATCACTCTAGTTCAGAAAGATCCAAAGGTATTTCTGTATTAAATAGCACATTTGTAAATTTGGAGTCCCGAGTTTTTCCACCTTCTCTGAGCCAGGGACTTGCAGAACATCTACATGCCATAAAGAAGCTGAAATACTTAGTATATTACCAACCCAAGCTAATATATACGTTCAAAGGAGATTTTAAAAAAATCATTAGAAATGGAGATCAGAATAAGGTACAGCAAACTTGCAGAGATGGTTCAAGGTTCAGCGATCCAGATGCACTTTTCAGCAACACCTAACAGTCATCAACTGGCCGCCTGTGTCCCTTCTGCCTGAGCTAGGGATAGGTCTGTGCCCGACCGTGCCTTTGTCTGGTTAAAGTATGAGGCCGTGAAAGTTAATAAAAGTAACCGAGGCATTCCCCCGACTGCCACAAGCAAAATCAGCTATTTACCCGACATGGACTATGGGCTCAGCGACTTGAAAGCTTGTTCCTCTACAACACCTTTGAAGCCTAGAGAGACACAAGCAGAAAGTCAGAGGGAGGGAAGAGGAAAAGGTCATGGTCAGCTGGGACACAAGGGCTGGATACGTTAGATAAAAGTACTAGGCAAGGACAGGAAAATAAATTATCAGCATTTTCCTTATAAGTAGAGTGCTGATCTTCCTACCCACGAGGAAGGGTTGAATATGCCAATGGAGAGGTGAAGGCATAAGGATCAGCCCAGGGAGGGGAATACTACTGAGGTCTCCATTATTTCACTCTTTCCCTGCCTGGACAGTAAGCTAAGAGAAAAACACTGCAGATTTGCAGGAGAGAAAAAAAGGAAGAGTACCCTTACTACAGACTGCTTAGCCCCCTTGAGGAAATCCTTACACCGCTGACAAATTTGTCTTCAAAAAGGAATAGTTTTTCAGGACTTCTGTAGCCTCGAAAACCTTGTTGGCCTGTTCCTCTATTGCAGAAATGTATTTAGGCAGTACTTGCTAACATGTCTTGCAAATAATTTTATTTTATTGCATAAATGACTGACTGGTCCTTTTGTCTTGCAAATATTTTTATTTTATTGCATAAATGACTGACTGGTCCTTACGTGCCTATGACAGGCTTGTAAGGCTAGGGAAGCAGTCAGCCACATATCTACTTAGTCGCTCTATAGCTAATTTCAGCTATTTAGCAAAAAGCAAGTCAGCTGCAGTGTTAGACCCAGCGAACAAGTAGCAAAAATGCATAACAGTTCCAAAAAGCAGGCTAAAAAGCCGGACAGGTTGAAGGGTTATAAATGTCTTGAGGCAACTTGGCTGCACTGTTATCACTTCTCAGAATAATCCCTAAAAGGCGAGTTTATTTACAGCACAGTCTACCACATGTCAACTTCTTCACAGGCAGGACTGACGAACAGTCTTTCCCATGTAAAAATCACCTGTAAAAACCTAGTAGGAGTGGGTAAGTTTCAGTCACATATAGATTTGCCTCTGAAGGGCTGGTTCAGATGCTTCAGATGTGCGCATGACCAGAGGACTGCGGTGCCTACTTATGGAGAAAACTACCTCAGGTCTTAGGTGTGGCATTCTGTCATGACTCTTGGTTAGAGATTGGGGAACAGCCGCAGTGGTTCTTATTCATAAGCGGCCCTCAGACTGTTGGCATTTGGGTCCCCAATTGGCTTAAACAGGTCCTGAGCTTTACACTGTGGTGAACTCTGGGGAGTCTAACTGCAGGAAGGTACAGTCCTTTGGAGCTGCCTCTGGAAACATTTGCATAGGAGCTCAAACCAAGATGGCCGTTATAGCCACCAAACACCATTCAAATACACCTATTTTGGTCTAGAAAGTTTCAAATCTTATTCATTCTCACACTAGTATACAGTTATGGGCTAGCCATAAGCAGACCCTTTTCACCATTTTCTCCAAAGCCTAATTATGAGTGGACCATTAAATTCCATCTCATGCGTAAACCTTCCATTTGGGCACCGAAATTAATTATGAGTTTGGCTTTATTTAACGCATCGATAATTGAGTGCACTAAATAAGCCAACATTCTGTCAACTTCAGCAGGTCAAACCTGCCAAATTTAAAAGGAAAAACCATAAGGATATTTACTGTATCATGAGGATTTGTGTGTGTTAAACACCAAAATGTGCATGTCATGCTCCATAAACTTGTAATAGGTGTTATTTATCGCACCCGATAAATAACATAACCGGTGGTATCGTTATTTATCAGGGGCGATACGTAGTGTCTCAACTCGTAATCAGGACCTGAAAGTTCCCGACAAGTATAAGCTTAGGTAATGATCTTAATCAGTAGTATAGTTAATGTGTGTAGTTCTTTCCCCGTTCACAGGAGTTCAACATGTATTCTCTTTTTAGGTTCCTAAAAAGAAGTCAATCTGCCATGGATTAAGTCCCATGCTATGTTTGGCAATTCAATTAGTAGTAGCCAATGGTTGATTGTCATACCCAAGCTGGTACTCCATCACACCAATTTTCTACTTGGGGCAAGTAGGAGAGTAATTACGGAGGCGGCTCCAAGGTAACAGCATGCAAGGGTCTAATCCGGGTCTTATGTGCATGAACTGAAAATAGCTACTACGCACATTTTTGGATTGCCAGAGGGTATTCGGACTGTCTGAGAAGCCATTCAGAGCCCACAACAATATATCAGCCTATATGCTCGTAAGGAGTGACTTGGACATTACTGCACACACCCCAATCCCTGCAGCTGCATCAACAAGTGCAAGACATGTAACCTGCATACAATATGTAATACTGTCCATGTGCAATGTACAGGTGCATGAACTGGAAGAAATATGTATTTTAACCATGCGGTTCCTGTTCGTGCACATGTGAAATGTTCGTTTGAACAATGACACTTGAAGTGTACAATTAAAACAACTTCATTCAAAATTATATGTATCAAAATATCTTAATATCTTAAAACAATTTACTTTCGTTACTGACTGGTATGTAACATTGCTGCATCATCTAAACTTCCACCACCCCTGCAAAAAAAAATAAAGGAGAAATACCTGTAGCATGTCTCAAAAAGACTAGCTATATATATATATATATATATATATATATATATATATATATATATATATATATATAGATTATATATATATATATATATATATTCACTGAAAAAACCATAGGTTTCACACACGTTCTAGTTAGGAATTAGCATTTAAAAAACCTTGCAAATTCACTGAAAAAAAACCATAGGTTTCACACATGTTATAGTTCGCTGGACATTTCACTCGTACAAAACCATTGAAATTCCCCCGTTATAGTTAGTTCAGCTAACTATAGCTCGCGCGACCGCAATCCACTGCTGAGGACGTCACATATTACATCACTGATGACATCATCCTTGTGTAAGAGTGGCAGACCTCCTCTTATCCTAATATAAACTTTGATACACACATTGAAAAATACAAACTAAAGTTTTGAAAACTATAGAGATACCAATACCAGTTAGAACAACCTATTCAGTAATTCCAAAATCTACATACGCATCCACTCATTCATCAACACTTCTATATAGTCACTCATACATGTACTCAGTCATCATATGTACTCATACACTTATACATCCTGTTACACACCTACACTCATACATAGAGTTACTCACACACATACAAATAAACATCCATTTACTTGCATATACAGCTATACACACACCACTACACTTACTTCTACAGAAACTTACACACTTACTCTCTTAAACAATCACTTATAGAAACACATAATTATTCATACAGGAACTCTTCCAATCTCTCACTCTCATATATCCTCACTTATATACATCAATACTCACATATACTAGTTTAAAACATATGGACTTACTCATAAAGACACTATTGAGACAGTCATTCACTCACTAACACACCCATACACACACTCATCCACCCATACTGTCCTGCTCACATACTGTCTTCAAAACACATACAGTGAGTCACTCATTCATGCATTATTCTATACGCTAAGTAACAGCCCCCACTGAACCATACAGACACTCATACTGATACTCTAAAAACGAACTAATAACCCATATACACACTCATGTAGCTACTCACCAACCCATGCAGCCACTTATACACAAAGTGAGACACTGATACAGATATTTAAACATTACTCACTAATACTGGTATTCACTAAGATACTGTTAATAAGTCAGTTATACAATTAATTTTACCAAAAAAAACATCCATTTAGACACTTATTTACCCATTTATTCTTCCATTAACCTTAAGATATACATATATAAAAAATATTTATTTTTCAGAAAGACACATTAACTGGATGATGTCATCAGTGATATCATGAGTGATGTCACTGACCATGTCATGAGTGATGTAATATGTGACATCATCAGCAGTGGATTGCGGTCGCACGAGTTATAGTTAGCTGAACTAACTATAACGGGGGAATTTCAATGGTTTTGTACGAGTGAAATGTCCAGCTAACTATAACATGTGTGAAACCTATGGTTTTTTCAGTGAATTTGCAAGGTTTTTTTAATGCTAATTCCCAACTATAATGTGTGTGAAACCTATGGTTTTTTCAGTGAATTTGCAAGGTTTTTTAAATGCTAATTCCTAACTATAACGTGTGTGAAACCTATGGTTTTTTTTGTGAATTTGCAAGGTTTTTTAAATGCTAATTTTTAACTATAACGTGTGTGAAACCAATGGTTTTTTAGTGAATTTGTAAGGTTTTTTAAATGCTAATTTATGTATGTATTATATTTTTTACATATTTATTTTACAATAAACTACCTATGTATATAGTTATAGATTGACTGTATCCTGTAATACGGAATGGCTCAGCTCTTTTTTTTTTAATTTGGATAAAGTTGAACAGCATAGTTAATATCTTCTATAAACTTATAAACAGTTTAAAATGTTTTTTTTTTAAAGGGTTTCACAAGGTGAGCGCACCGGCAATTTATTTTATTAAACAAAATGTTTTTATTTTTTTTATTTACCAGGTCCTTTAAGGACCCCCTGAGAAGGTCTAGGGGGTCAGGGAGTGTCTTCCCTGCCTCCTTTTCATGTTTTAGAAATCGGGTTAAAAGTAATTCATTTCTGATGCGTGCGTGCACCGTGCGCGCATGCGTGCGAGCACAGAGCGTGCTCCGCGCAATATTTATAAAGTTTTTTTTTTTTTGGGACCTTAGGGGTCTTTTATGGTCCCCTTGAGTAGGCCTAGGGGGTCAGGGACTCTCTACCATGCCCCCTTTTCACGTTCTCCACTTGTGTTTTTAGCTCTCTTCTGCCTCTAAAACTCAAAATGGCGGCTGGGAGGTGCGTGCACCGTGCGCGCACACCGCGATTTTTTGAAAAAAAATAAAATGTTTTTTTCACCCTTCGGGGTCCTTCAGAGACCCCCTGACAAAGGCTAGGGGGTCAGGAACTCTCTACCCTGCCCCCTTTTCACATTCTCCACCTTTCTTTTTCACTGTCACACACAAAATGGCGTCCGACACTTCCTGATTTCGACCGATTGGAATGTTGACTGACATCTAACCACCAATCAGAATTACGCTCGCGGACATTTGGTGCGCGCACGGTGCGCGCATATAGATATTTATGTACTTTTAACTGCAATTTTCTCAGGAACTACTGAACAGATTGACACCATATATGCAAAAGGCACATGCTTGACCGGAGGACTGCCTCTTTGCCAAATTTCAAGTAATTCTGTTCAGCCGTTCGGGCTGTACCTTCGACTAAAGGTCCTATGGGAAAATGCATGGGGAAAACGTGTTTTGGGACCCCCCTTTTTTCTCAGCCCCCGCTTGACGAATCACCCTGAGACTTTCAGGGTAGGAGCTGAGCGGAGCGCCCCATTAGTTTTGAAAATTTCACGAAGATAAGTCAACCGGCGCCAAAGTTATTCAAAATAGAATTTTCAGATTTCCTATGGGAACACGGTCCTAACTATAACTATCTACTGGCGACCGCCAGTAGACCCCCTGTTCCGGTCCTCTGGACGCTCTTCGGCGGTGCGTTCGAGATACGGCAGAGCCTCGCCGTGATCTATTGCACAACACTCTTATCTCTGAGAAATTCTCGCGCACTTGCAGTATTCGTAAATAATCTCGCTCCAGATTATGTTGCTTTTTCGATGTTTTATTATTGTTACAGCATACCAGCTACCCCTAGCTGGTATGCTGTAACAATAATAAAACATCGAAAAAGCAACATAATCTGGAGCGAGATTATTTACGAATACTGCAAGTGCGTGTGAATTTCTCGGAGAAAAGAGTGTTGTGCAAATATATATATATATATATATATATATATAAATAACACTTCCCAGGGCCTTTTAGGCCCTAATAATTGAAACAATAAGACTATTTAACTTTGCCGAAAAACGTTTTTCAAGTTCACATGGAAGACGCTGAAAGACAGAAATAGACACTGAGGCAAGGTTACCCGTTTTATTAACTTTAATGAGCCTACAAAAAACTAAGAGGTTGTGAAGATCAAGCTTCAAATAACCAATTCTGAAAAATAGTCAGGCGTAGTAAAGATGAAACATTTCTGAAATTTGGACTTGAACCTTTATATGCAGATATACACAAGATGAACATTATCTAGCTTCATCTAGGCCCGATGGTCAGAGTTTTTCAAGAGCCCTTACAGTCTTAGTTTATACTCTGAAGTACTTGAAAACTTGTCAAAAATCTCCCAGACTATTGTGATGCATTCTTGCTGAGAGACCGACCAGGAACAGACAGTATGGCTACACCAGGCAGAACGAGAAGTTAAGAATGCAACCACCTGCTTCTCTTTAGCGCCCCAGTTAGGGCCAACTCCCCTCTAGCTGTAATTGAAATGGGGTCAGGAAGACTTAAACACTAAGTTAGGGAGATAAGTAAATAGGGCCAATCGAGTCATGAAGTCTAGGAGTAGGCTAGTAAAAATACTGAAGAGACACAAACCCGGAGACAGAAGACCTATATAGGGTACTTCATCATTTTGTTGGGGTAATAAGAAAAGCAAACTCTTTAACGGTCTCAATTGCTTCTTGTAAATACATGACCTCCACATGTATGCTGCATTACCTCTGCATAACAAACATTTACAATGCAATAGGTCTCGCAATTGCGAAATTTTGAGCTATTGGCATTGCACCATCGCGGTTTAAATCTTGACCGTAGATGCACTGTATTCTTAATCCTGGCGAAGAACGTCTCATATTTTTTGGCGTTCTTGAGCTAGTTTTAACTTCACTATCCTCACCGTTTTGATTTATTTTGCGCTGCGCCCTCATTCACACTGCTAGCTATTCATTTGTGGATTTATAATGTCCATCCCAATTTAAAACATCCCTGAGCTCCTCCCTCTCAGAGAGGGGGTTGTAGCCCCCAGTGGAACTAGGTTTTTCCTCTGGGAGGAGTATCCCAAATGATGAAACATGTCACCTACAGTGAGTGAGGGATTTCGTCCTTAAAAGGGAACTGCCCATAAATAATTCTGTTGGGCGTAGTCATTGGCTCTTTTTCACTTAATTGTGTGTTCTCCGCAGAGGCGAACAGATCTAACCAAGGCCCTCCCCACTGTTGAAAGAGACCTTGTGCCAGCTCTGGATGGAAAGACAAACTCGTAATCCGCTAGGCATCAATGGATGAGTTTGTCCGCCCTGGCGTTCAGGGAACCTGCCAGGTATTGAACCACCAGGGAAATGCCCTGCTGTTCCAGCCATTCCCAGAGACCCAGGGCTTCTTGATAAACCCTACTCCGCCCGGTTTGTTGCAGTACCACCTGGTGGTGGTGTTGTCCGTGAACATCTGAACTAGCCTACCCTTGATAGAGGGTAGAAAGGCTTTTAACGCAAATCAGATCACTCTGCGCTCATGGGTGATGCATCTGTCACGACTGTGAAATCTGGTTGGGTAAGGGTGAGGGGTCTGCCTCTGACCCAATCATGGTTCGCTATCCACCATTGCTGGTCTTGTGCAGTTCCCTCTGAGATCTGGACCATGTCAGAGAGATAACCCTAATCCTGCGCCCACTCGAACCTCAGGTCCCACTGCAGAGCCCGCACATGCCATCTCATATGTGTCACTAGCAGGATGCAGGAGGCCATAAGGCCCAGCAGCCTCAAAGTCATTCTCACCAAAATCCAGGATATAGGCTCAAACATCGGTATCATACATATCCTGAATATCCAGGACTCACACCTCAGGAGGATAGGCCCAAAAACGTTGCTGTATCCGGTACGGCTCTGATGAAAGGGAGCACCCGAGAGGGAGTCAGGTGTGACTTTTGCACATTGATAGTGAACCCCAGCCAGTGCAGGAGGTTCACCATAGTCAGGAGGTTGGAGACGACAGCCTGGGGTAAGCCTGCCATCTGCAGCCAGTCGGTAAAATGAGGGAAGATTGGTACCCCTAATGTGCATAGATGAGCTGCGACCACCGCCATCATGTTGGTGAACAACAGAGCGGCGCTGATAAGGCCAAAGGGAAGCATGGTGAACAAATTGCTCATGGCCTACCGTAAACCGCAGGTAGTGCCGATTGGCAGGCAGACCAGGGATGTGAAAATAGGCGTCCTGCAAATCCAACACTACCATCCAGCCTCCCGGGCCCCGGGCAGACAGGTCCTGAACTAATGTGAGCCTCTGGAATTTCTCCTTCTTGAGGAAGTAGTTGAGGGCTCAAAGGTCTAGGATAAGACCACGGCCCTTGTCCTTTTTCGGGACCAGAAAGTAGTGGGAATAGCAACCACCACCTACTTCTGGCACTAAAACCTTCTCCATGGCTTTCTTGGCCAAGAGAGCCATGACTTGCTTCTAGAGCAAAAGTAAACGATCCTCCGTCAGCCGGTCGTAGAATGGAGTCATAGAATGAGGGGTAGTCTCGAAGGGGAGGGAGTAGCCCTTTGAAAATGATCTGGAGGACCCACGTGCCTGATGTAATGTTTGTCAGTGGTGGTGACGAGTGACGATCCTGCCACCAAAAAGACGCCCATGGTCTGGAAAGGCGTGACTAGGCAGGCTGTGAAGCTGCAGGGAGTGGTGGTATGACCACACTTCTGGCTACCCGATCCACATGGCAGGTATGAACAGCGCCCTCGTCCACACGGGGCTTGTGGAACTTGCTCAGCCTGATGGCTGGAATAGCTGGCCTGGTTTTAAGCCCCTGCCCTAGCCACAAAAGGAGTGAAAGGCAGACTTGGGACAAGGGGGGGTGGGGGCTGAAAGGCCTAAGAACTTGGCAGAAGCCCGCAACTCCTTAAAGGACTCCAGCGCCATTTCCGCTTTGTTTACGAAGAGACAGGTGCCATCAAAGGACATGTCCACGAGCGAAGCCTGGACATTCTCTGAAAAGCCAGATGTTCTCAGTCAGGCGAGATGTCCAACAGTCACGGTAGTGGAATTTGCTTTGCCCAGCGAGTGGCTCGGGTCAACACAACATCTAATTGAGAACTTTGCTGATTCTCTCCAGATTGATACAGCTTGGGAGATGAGGGCCGGGGCCTCCTCCAGGACCTGTGGCAGCACGTGCGCAAACGTTTCCCACACAGAGTGGGTATAACGGCCAAATAGGCATGCGGTGTTCGCGTACAGCAGTGCAAGCCTGGCTGTCTAGCCTCTTGGATTCCCTGTCCGGGGGAGCGGCAGGGTAAGCGGCATGGGAAGTTGAGACTTGAACTAACAAGCTCGGTGGGGTGGGTAGTGAGGAAGTTTGGGTTGCAACGGACAGGGTGTTGGCGGCGGGCAATCACCCTGTTAGAACCCCCTTTGCTGGCTTTGGACCATGTTCCTAGGACAGTGGTTCCCAAACTTTTTTGACCCGTGGCTCCCTTGACCTAATTGGCAGTTGACCGTGGCTCTTGTGTCCTGGAGGCATTGTGGTGGGACCACTCGGGGTGTAAAGCAGCATAAGTGCATTGTCATTACATCTGATGTCGGGGGCACCCGCACGCGGACCGGAGCAGGATGCCCGCAGACCCTACCGCCGCCAACTAAGCCCAAGATGGCGAAGCAAGGGCATACGGATCAAACGGCAAATAAGCTGGATGCGGTGCTCGCAGCAGTGGAGCGGCTGGAAGAAACTATGAATCAGACCCGCACCCCCCTGGAATCTAAAATCGACAAGGTAGCTATCGACCTCACTCACTTACATGCAGACCATCAGAAACTAGCGGACCGTACCACTGTTTTGGAATCTGCACTCACTGACATCAAGCCGCAGGTGGTACAAACAGATAAACTTGTACAAGACTTGCTGAAACGTGTGGAGTTCCTGGAAGGCAGAGCTGAGGATTCCGAGGGTCGGGCGTGACGCACCAATGTACGCGTGGTAGGCGTTCCGTAATACTGGGAAGGGAGAGAGCCTGCTTTACACATGGAAAATTGGCTCAGAGATCTACTGCCGGAGGAATCCCTTTCACCACACTTTGTCAAAGAATGCGCTCATAGGGTTCCGACGAGCCCCCCCCCCCCCTCCCCCATCGGGATCAAATCCACGATCCCTGCTCCTTCGGATCCT
Source organism: Triturus cristatus (assembly GCF_964204655.1). Classification (NCBI taxonomy): domain Eukaryota; kingdom Metazoa; phylum Chordata; class Amphibia; order Caudata; family Salamandridae; genus Triturus; species Triturus cristatus. Next base: position 899,915,040 of record NC_140589.1, on the reverse strand, counting down.
CAACTATCGAGACCGCAACTCTATTCTGCAAGAAACAAAGAAGCTCCAAGATATCCAAATTGACAATCACAAAATAATGTTTTTCCCGGATTATACCATTCAGGTACAGCGACAGAGACTCTCATTCATGGCAGTGAAGAAACGCCTTCGGCAAAGTGACTTGAAATACTCTGTTATTCCCGGCCCGCCTGCGGGTGGTCGCCAACGACAAAACACACTTTTTTGATACGCCAGAGGGAGCAGAGGACTGGCTGGACACATTCACAGGTGCGAGGCCTCAAGATAACACTGCGACAGCGGCACTGCCAAAGCAGAGAGATCCCTTTCGTCGCCGCCGGAGAGAGCGTAGATCTACGGGGATGAGGGCACCACCTTCATCACCGGTGGGCCCCCGCTCGGAGCTGATGCTGAGCGGACAACGGGACGCCCTGCAGGCGGTAGTGGAAATCAGCGGTTCACTGGCAATGGGCAGCGGGTCTGGCTCCAGTCAGAGGGAGCTGTCTAGCTATGATGAATGGATATATGGCCTGCAGGATTCACAAGACTCAAATGAACACCCAGATGTCACCCCGCAGACGGCGGACCTCCTAATATGACCACTGTAGGATCCTGCATTTGAATGGAATACAAACTGAGGTATTGGGGTAGCTGTGTGGGGGCACGCTAAAGGCAGCAATGTCAATGTTTGTGAGGCATGGTACTAGAACTTTACTTGGTCCACAGCATGCTATACAAGGGAGCAATGGGTTTTGAACGCATACAGTTGAAGTTGTGGGCATAAACACACACACTCCCATTGGAGAGAATCCCTGAGTTAATGTAGACCATCTGCCTCATTTATATAGTATTTTTGCCTGCTGCTGGGGAGCCTCTGGGAAGCCAGACGCACGAACTGTGGGTAAAATGAAGAGTAGCACGCAGTGCACCCCCCCCCCCGGATCATTTTGACTGTTATCTCCAATTGGAAGTTTGGACGATTGCTAGTTGCAATTTCGCCCTTTTGGTATTAGCTATGTTTATACATTCGTATTATTGTTTTTTTCATGCGATGTCAGATGTTATGAGTCGAATCTTGCATCATCTCATGCTGCAAGTCAGCGGGCTAGATAGAATGTGCCAAACTAAGTCATATTTTATGCGTGTGTTAGTGGGGCTGTTACAGGCATATGATAACTGGAGGTGTCGCAGGGCCAATGTCTTCATTTAAGATTGGTACATTCGCCCTCACTCAGATATCAGATTTATTCATACCTTAAACTGCATCATATACAAATAGCCTTATTGCAGGAGACCCACATGGCCAAAGTGGAGACGCAGCGATTACATCACCGTTGGCGAGGACAACTGTTTGCCACGGGGTACTCTGCTTTTGCGCGAGGTGCACTAATATGGGTGAGGTCTGGGGTTCCTCTTCAGGTTGCACAGTCGTTGGTAGACCCGGAGGGGAGATATGTGATAACTAAGTGCACACTGGATGGCCGAGATATAGTACTTGCATCACTATACGCCCCAAATACAGAACAGGCTGCATTCTTCGACAGGATATCACATCTCCTAGCGCCATGGCACGACACTCCAATGCTACTAGGAGGAGATTACAATAGTGTACTCGACATATCACTAGATCGCTCATTTCCACCCGTCCCAAGCACAAGCACACATCATGCTATGAAGGCGCTGAACAATTGGGCAACACAGTGGCGTCTGAAGGACGCATGGAGGAACCGCCACCCCCAGGACAGGATATATTCTTATTACTCAGGGGCTCACGATTTGCATGTGCGATTGGATCGCTACATGCTCTCGGAAGCACTGCTCCCCCACATATCAACAGTTTACTATTTGGGCAGGACGCACTCGACCATAACCCACATATAATAGAGATGTTATGGGAACATCCTCATCCGCCAGTTCCGACCTGGCGACTACAACCAGACTTGCTATTGGATGCACCTTTTCGAAACCTACTAGCGGCCAACATTACACGATACTTTGATGACAACACCGGCACAGCCACGACACCTCGTGGGATGCATTCAAAGTTGTCATCGGGGAGGGGGTGGGAGGGGGGGGGGGGGGGGGGGACTGCCTTGGGGCACACGCATGTATCCGGAGACAACTGGAGGCAGATCTGACACGCCTAGAAACTGAACTGCTCCGAGAGGATGGTACAGCGCTGGAAGGCAATGCTGTACCTTTAGAGAACCTTAGAGAAGAACACTCGGGATTGCTAGATCGACTCCGCAATTTAAACTATGCAGCACACTCTGCGTGCACACATCATATGCTGGTGCGGCTGATACGACAAGACATAGCCGCCGCGCCCGTGACAACAATACAACCGGTACAGGGAGTTGAGGTACATACCCAGGGTGACATACATCGTGCTTTCGTGGAACACTACACCACAGTATACAGGTCTTGTTCGGTAGCCACGGACACCGACATACAAGACATTTTATCCGCCTCAACGCTGCTGCAGCTAACAGACCATCAACGGGAGGATTTGGGTGCCCCTCTGCTATTGGAGGAAAAAAGAGATAGCATTTATTCGCTTTCAAATGGCAAGACGCCGGGCCCTGACGGACTGCCGGCTGAAATTTACAAGGCATACTTTGATGTGCTGATACCGGAATTGCTGCGGTATATGAGAACTTGGGCTCTTATCGCCCGCTAGCTCTGTTAAACACAGACTATAAAATCCTTGCCTCCACCCTCGCCAAGCGTATAGCCCCGTTTGTGCCAACTCTGGAGTACGTAGATCAGAATGGATTTGCCCCTAACAGAAGCACCTCCCTAAATATTCGTAGGCTGTTCAGAATTCAGAGATATGCAGCGCAGACCAAGCCTAGATCTGGCTGCCTGATATTAGACCTGGAAAAGGCCTTTGACTCACTGGAATGGCCTGATCTAGATGCAGTTCTGCGTAAGTATGAGCTAGGAGACGAATATCTACAATTGGTGCAATTGCTGTACCAACGCCCAACAGTGAGAGTCCGCACGGGCAAGCTCCCGTCAGATGAAATAAGGGTGAGACGAGGTACTAGGCAGGGATGCCCCTAGTTCCCGCTGCTCTTTTCTCTGGCTATGGAGCCTTTGGCAGCTCTCCTCCGAGGGTGGCGCGGATTGGGGCATCCCTTTGAGCGATGGATTGCATGCAGTGTCCCTATATGCAGACAATTTTTTATTATATATATACGAGACTTACATGCTGTGCCGCCGGCAATTTCAGCATTGTTCCGCAGGTTTGAAGCGGTGTCGGGCCTCAGGGTAAACTGGGCCAAGTCAGGCGCCTACTCTTTCTGTGAGAATGTGGCCGATGCAGATATAGTCATTAATGAGACTGCGCTAAACTGGTATCCGACTACGTTCAGATACCTTGGTGTGTGTGTGTGTGTGCGTGCGTGCGTGTACACACACACACACAAATTATTGCAATACCTGCATGTAATGGGGGAGGGGTCGCATGTAATACAATGGCTGGTGCAAGCCCTTCTCAGTCATACATTGAAGCCGCTACAGAGGCTTTACGCACATTGGAATGAGGACAGAGGCCGTCCCTGGACTGATAAAGAATGGGAACGAGTTTTAGCCAGTGCCACACATGTACCGCGCAATTCAAGATTCAAACTAATACAAACATATATATTACATAGGGCGTATCTTTCACCAGATAAGATTAACAAATATTTTAATATCAACACCTCCGAATGCCCAAGGTGCCGCCTACTAGGTGCTAACCTGCTACATATGCTGTGGTCTTGCCCTAAGCTTCACACTTACTGGCGTGCGATATCGGAAACGCTCACTACCTGCACCAACATGGAGGTACATGCCAATTGGGAGGTCTGTATCCTGGAGTTCTATAAAAGAAATAAGGCAAATAAAGCGAGCTTCAGATTTCGAGACTTAGGCCTCATGACAGCAAAACGACTCATAACTAAATGAAAGATGGAAGCACAAGGATCCGCCAGAGGTATTACATTGGAAGAGGTCCCGCCAGAGGTATTACATTGGAAGAAGTCCCTAGAAGTGTGGGCACAGGCAGAGAGCACCACCCTACACAGGGAAGAAACGGCAGGGTTGAGGAAACATCCCACTGCACAGACCTGGGATGATATGCTCAGAATGCTCGTGCGCTCCGGTGCCCCACTGCAGACACCTCCCGCACAGCAGGTGGGGCCTAGCACCTGATGTGTCACCTGAAAGTAGAGGATGTGCTGCATCTGTATGCTATCCCAACCACAGTGGTTGGATCAGACAAAGCCTCGCATTCCTTAAAGATGCTAAACGGAAGCAGAAGTAACCCTAGCGACCACACACCCGCATAGGCAACAGAAGTGGCAGCCCACGCTCAATAACGACACTAGTCTAGACATGGCAACACCTATAAAGACACACCAGGTATTGGATACATATTCCCTCAGCATATTGAGATCTCTTGTTTGCTTAGATTTATTATCGGTTGTTAAAGGATTTGGTTGGAATGTTATAAAAGAGAGATATCTAGTGAACAGATGCGACATTCATATATATATATATATGGATCTGTTTATTCTAGACATGTTCTAAGGTATAATTCAAGAGTTGAGATCCAAAACGAATAACATTCTCATAAGTATTGCTTCCTTTTTATTTATTTTCTTTTATTTTTCTTGCCTCTGTCGCACTGTGGATTACTGTTGGGAATAGGCATACCGAACACTTTTATCCTGGCTCTCGATGGGAGATGACGTGCTGGCCGTAAGTGCCCAAGACGATTAACAACTGCATGAGCATCCATATACGGTAGATACAAACGACACCAGGATTATGTTAAGGAAATACGCCGATTTCTCTGCACAGTGCCATAGAATAAGAGATGTTATAACAAAGGTGATGCTTATTGATGCTTGATCATAGATGTATCGTATAGATAAAAATGTACTAATAAAAATATTTTAAAAAATGAGCGATAACTTTCCTAAGGAAAACCTGTATTTTGTCAAGAAGTGGAGCGAGTTTCGGACAGGAAGCAAACATATGCACTGAATCTACACTAAACTCTGAACATAAAGGACACAGCGTCCCCTTACCTGTTCCCCATTTGGCGACTCTGCTAGGTGTAATGTACAAAACAAAAGCGGTTTTAAAGAATTGCACCTGCAGTTTAGCAGAGAGTAGATACCTCTGGGCAAATCTCAAAGCGCTGTAAAAGGTACTGTGCGGAACCTCCAACTTAGATTGCCATTTGTCTGCTATTTTGGCCAGGTCATCGGGCATTTGACTATTCAGGGTGGAATAAATAAGACCTATTCGAGGTAAAACATGGGCCTTTAGTTTATCGATAAGGTCTATTTTCGCGAACCCTGCGGAGCCACCAGCTTTTCGAGACAAAAAAATAAAAAAATTAAAATCGCGAATAGCATAATGTTTAAAAACGTCTTGGTCCCGCAGTCCGTATTGATTTTTAAGGTCAGCAAATGATTTAATTCCAACGATGGTAATTAAGTCACCCAATTTTAATATTCCAGCTTTAAACCAGTCTTGAAGGTAAGATCTCCCAAAAATAGCAGGCAAAGTGGAATTTAGGTTAATGAGGGGGGGAGTAATAATTCAGTCTGCCCAGCCCGTAGATCCTACGTATGTTGGAGAAGACTTTGAAAACACTTATCAAAGTTTTAAATCTGACTCGTTTGTAGTACCCGAAGGACGTTTGTAGCAGAAGACAGCCACGAGCCTCTTCCCCTAGTAGTAGTTGGAAGGGCGACAGGGACCCAATAGTTGGGATAAAGGAGTGTTTGTCAAACAATTGCCTGCTGTACTGTAGGACCGAAGCCCAGTAATATAATGTTATGTTGGGAGGTGCCTATCCACCCCTTTTCCTGGGAAGAGAAAGTTGTTTGTATGCTCGTCTAGGCTGAGAGTACACCCAAACAAATTGTGTGAAAATTTGTTGAAACCTCTGTAACATAGTTTTGTAGAACTCTAGAGGAATGGCCCGAAAGAAATATAGTAGCTTAGGGAAGTAAGTCATCTTAATGACATTGCATCGCCCCACTATGGACAGATGCAAGTTGTTGACCCGGTGGAGCACTCTCTTAGTATCTGCTGCCAATGGGATTAGATTTTCTGCCACGATCTCAGTGTTTGCAGTCACAGTTACCCCCAGATATTTTGCCTTTGGAACAACCCGCCTATCCACCCAATTTCTTTGTTTAAAACAATCTGAGTTTTGTTTGTATTGAGTACGTACCCCGAGATTTAGAGAAAATCTTCGAATCGCAGTTGATGAGAGAGTGATCAGCCTATACGATCCCATTTCTAGTGGCGATTTATCTTTTTTAGGGAAGATAGCAATTTTAGCAATAGACCGGGAGGCAGATGGAGAAGCCCCGTTGTAGAGCAAGAAGTAAAGATAGCCTTTATTTGGGGAGCAAAGATTTTTATAAAACTCAACAGGGATACAACCGACACCTGCGGCCTTCCCATCTGGCAGGCTAGCCAAAGCCTCAGCGATATCCTTCCAGGTCGAGGGGTCCTCAAGTTGGTCACGGACTTCCGGGCTAAGTCGAAATATTTAGTGAGTAAAGATTTGAGTAAAACTCTCGGAATGCCCTTTGGATTTTGTTGGGTCATCGGTCTCCTCTCCAGTTGGGAGTTGGATCGAGAGTATTTCGTTGGCTGCTACCTGCTGTCTAGTTCTAAGAGCCAAGTGATGGCCAATTAGATCACTGCACTCATAATTATTTTCCCGTGAAGACTTGCCCTGGAGTTCAGATATCAGTATTTTTACTTTCTTATTTTTGTTTATCGAAAACTTGAGGGTCCCTCCTCTGATGCCAGCCTTTAATGTATCCCATACCGTCATAATTGAGGCTGACCCTACATTTAGTTCGAGAAATTCTTGAATCCATGACTGCATGTGTGTTCGATAGCTTTACTACAAGACGTAGGCTTTCTCAAAACTCCAATTCGGGGTCTCCCTCCAGTTTCCAAGCTCCCCAATGTTTAAAATAAGTGGGTTGTGATCCGACATTAAACGCGGGGCAATATCAATAGAACAATCACGAAGCAGAGAGGATGAAACCAAAAAATAATCTAACCTAGCTGAGGAGTGATGCGGGGCAGAAAAGTAGGTATAACCCGGCAATGTAGGGTTTAAGCTAGCCCACACGTCACTAAGCCCATGAGTTTGTATTAAACTTAATATTGCTTGGTATACTTTGGGCTATCTGCCAGCATAAACCCATTGATCATCAGCTTTTCAAATGCAAGGCAGATTAATATTAAGGTCGCCACAGATAACAATTGGAGAGGGCCAGTGGGCAAGTTCACCTGTGATCCAATTAATTACCCCAGGGTCATCTGTGTTGTTTCTATTGATGGAGCATAAGGTAAAGTTTGGGGGTAAACAACACTCTGCTATCACCCATCTTCCCAAAGGATCGGATTTCACACGAATAGATCTGAGAGGATATCTGTTTTTAACCATAACCCCTACACCTTTTATTTTAGCACCTTGTGTTGTCCCCCCTATAACTTTATATCCCAGTGACTTCAAAAGATGTTTTTGCGATCCTTCGATGTGCGTTTCCTGGAGGCAAACAATGTTTGCCCCCAGAGAGCACAAACCCTGTGCAACTTTCTGTCTCTGTAGGTCATCGTTCAGCCCACAGATGTTGACCGATACAATTCTAAGGGTGCTTAACTTATTCAGTTAAATGCTTTTGGCACTTCCACCATTTTGAACAGAATACAGATTATGTTCCCCATTTAATCAAAGATGCAAGAGAGAGCCTTAAGGTTTTCCTCACCCTGGTTGACCCGTTTTGTGCATTTTTTTTCTTCCCCCTTTCATCATTTTTTTTTTCTTCCCTTTCAAAGTATTAACAAATACTTTAACAAGTTGCCGTACAAGAAAACAAACAAGTGTCCTTAGTCTGTCCATCTCAGGACAATTTCCCACCCTCCCCTCCCCAGCCAATACCCCCATATCTTAGAGCAATCAGGGAGACCCTGAGTGATGGTAATCAGATGTGAGTCTCCGCCGCTAAGCCACGCCATAGCACTATATATAGAATTATGGCTATGTCTGCTCGTACAAAAAGCAAGAGATACACACCCAGATGCATATCCAACTTCAGAAGCCTATTTGCATAATACACGCAATGAAACAACTAAAAACTACAAGTGAATGCCAGAGAAAGTTAGTCAAAAAAAGAAAAAACAGGCATAAGTGGGAAAAAGAAAAAAAGAGGAAATAGAAATAAAAAGTAGAGACTTTTAGCATTTTCTCAGAGGCAGAGGTGTAGTCAGCTACAATTTAGCTCTGGCCCCTTTTTGATATGATTTCCCCCATGGTATTCTCCAGCCTTAATCTCTGACAAAAAGATTCGGGGGCCCCCGTTTAAGATAACTTTCAGTCTGGCAGGGTTCGTTAAGTACACTTGAGCTCCGAGCTGTTGGAAGGGGGAGATTAGTTGGCGCAAGCGCCATATCCGCTCTACTGTATGGTGGCAAAAGTCAGGTTTAGCTAAAAAAGTTACACCATTAGCCCCCTTCTGGGAATTAGAACGGGCTTGGTCGTAGATCAGCTGCCTGAGGAGGAAGTTTCCGAAGTACACCAGAAACGCCCTTGGATTTCCGCCAGAGAGACTGCTGTCGTCGCGTCGTCGTTTTAGGTTAAAAGGAAAACGATGTGCCCACTGCACTTCACGATCCCAGTTCCAACTCAGTTGTTCAGGAAAGGATTCTTGCAGGAGTTTCACTATGTAGCGTCTTGGATCATCTACCTCCACTCCTGGAATTCCAAGTAGGCAGAGATTATTCCTACGCTGACGATTTTCCTCTTCTTCCTTTTTCGTCATTTAATCCATTAGGCAAGCAGCATTAGCGGGTCCTTGGTCTTTTATAAAGAAAACTTCTGACTCCAGACTCTCTGTATGGCCTTCAACCATAGTGACACGATCGCTTAGATCAGTACAGATTTTATTCAGTTTCCTCATGCCCCCTTGTAGTTTTTTTGCAGCCCCTTTTGATGAGCGATTGTCAAAGCGAACCTCCTCTTGAAATTCTTTTATTGAGGAGAAGATGGAAGCTAAGGAGGGTTCTGTCGCGTCTGCTGAAGCAGGCTTTGCACTTTCCCAGAGTGGTGCATGAACGGCATCTTCGTCAAGGGGATAAGACATCTGTGAGTCTGAATAGTCCCACTTTAGCTGGCTGTGCCTTTTTCCCTTGCTTTTTGTCTTCTATAGACATTGCACTGTTCCTGTGTCTATAGGGATTCGTCGTTACTGCCTGCGCTTGAGTTAGAGCCACCCTCTTCGGTAGTAATCCCAGAGCCATCTGACACAGAGTAGAAGTTTTCACCACCTAACTCCGGAGTTAAGGGGACTTGTTGTCCAGAATTGGCTTCCAGACTCCAGATATAGTTGTCAGTGCCGGATTCATGGGGGTTAGATACTTCCTCCGGGAGACCAGGTGTTAGAGCAGATTCAAGCGTTTGGACAGTAAGGGCCAAAGATGTCGGGTTTACCTGTTCAACTGGAACCTCGATATATCCTTCTATAGGTAAATGGATAGGCATTATCAGTTCTTCCGGGGTGTCTGGTTGTTCGCTTGAAGTCCCCATGGGTTGAATTGACGTACGAATTTCCTTTGGTGTAGCTGTTTTTTGAATAAGGGCAGGGTCACTTTGTTTAACCAGAGGTGTGCCTTCAGCCACATTCTCAAGGGAGGGTATGGAATTGAGCATGGAGTCTATCACAGAGAGTGGTGTGTCAACTCCTGAAAACAATTTAGCTACAGAGAGCCGAGATCCCACAGTTTCCCTTTGGGCTCCAACTGCCCCCCCCCCCCCCCCCCCCCCAAGTCTCCCAGTTATCTGCTTATTAACACTGGCCTCCCGTTTACCTTTAGGTAGATTCTCTGCCAGTCCATCGTCTCTGGGATCGTTGTTAGCCTGGGTAGTTCTTGTTGTGCTGCCTTTGCCTGTTTTACCACCCCTGGTCATCATGATCCGATTCCGCTGTTTCCTCTCACTCTGCCGTATTACCAAGTTAATAGCAGCTGAAGAGTGTGAGAAAGTGGCTCTGTATATACTGTTCCCTAATAGGTACAGGGTGTACAGAGTCCACAGTCCCCAAGGGTTTGACAGAGGCTAAAGTCAGATATAACCTTACTCTCTAAAGTGGTAGCTTGGTCGAGCAGTAAGGCAGTATCAGAGGACAGTGTAAAGCATTTGTTGTACAGTCAGCAAATGGTCTCACACACTCAATAACTGAACTCTAGGCCAATGGTTTATATATAAAAAATATATGCTTGTTTTATTTTAGAACCAACAATTGGAATTAAAATATACTTTCTCAGAATGAGATGCTTTATATAAATACTTTTGCAATATGCAATTGACTTTTGTAAACAGTTACAAGTGGTTGCAATAGGCAACACTATTTTAAACACAATAATGCATTGAGTTCAATGGAAGTTTCATATTATTTGCCACAGATTACTTTTAGGATTACGTTTGGAATTCCAGGACTGGATCCTAGATTCAGTCCTGGGTCAGTACTTAGAATCAAGTGATGAAAGTCGACTTAATTATTGTGATGATTTTTAAACAATATTTTGCTATTTTAAAAGTTGACACTTAGAAAATATTTCATAGAAAACAGTCAATGATTCCCTATGGAAGAAAATTCAAGTTGCAGGTACAGTATGTTCTCGTTACTTTTGTAATCCAGTACTGGGTACCTAGACTCAGTACTGGGACCTTTATCCAAAACAGGTAATTACGTTGTCAGATATTGTACGATTTTTAAAGAATATTTAAAGATTGCAGAAATGGACAGTTAGAAGAAATTTCACAGAAAAACAGTCAATGATTTCCTATGGAAGAAAATTGGGATACTGGTAAGTACAGTGGTAAATATTTTTCAGAGTCAGTACTGGGCACCAAGATCCAGCACTGGGAGCTCACCTAAGAGCAGGTGAGTATTTTCGTTTCTCGGCTGATTTTTGGTGAATATTTTAAGATTTGAAAAGTCCACACTTAGAAGAAATTTCAAGAAAAAGCCAGTCAATGTTACCTTATGAAGAAAATAGAGTTAGCGGTTTAAAGGTAAGTACTCGACTGGCAGAGTTGAGGTTCTGGGTATAGACTCTGGGGTCCCCCGGGGTCAGGTAGGTACATACGAAAGGCCACTTGCTGGATCCAGTTTTCAGCAACTGCACACATTTGAAGGCTCGTCCCCCCATAGCACTTCCCTGGACAGACCATGCCTTAGTCCCGTTGCTCTGGACAACAGAGAAACTTATACCCCCTACACCCACTGTCCAAGAAACTCGAATTTGGTCTAAAATACCGCTGGCCCAGTGGACCCAAGAATTACAAAAATCCATTCCTTCAATCGGTCAGACTCCCTCACAGGCCAATGAAACATTCAATGAATGGATTCTGAGTTCCCTAAACGCCACGCTCCCCCTGAAGAAAACAGTTTTTAAAAGATCCAGAACTTCAGCTCCCTGGTACTCCACCGAACTAAGGGAGAAAAAGCGTTTTTGCAAGAGATTGGAACGTAAATGGCGACTAGGTTACGCGGAAATAGATAAAACTATCTACAGAGACGCCATCAGGTCATACAAAAAAGACATAAAAAGTGCGCAATCCTCATACTACTCCAACCAGATTGCAGAGGCTAGCTCCAGCTCAAAAGAGATATACAAAATAGTAAAAAGCCTCATCACCCTCCCCACACCCCCGTCTATAACGGAGAACCCAGAGCTCCGCTGTGAAGACCTGGCTAATTTCTTCTCTCAGAAAATTAACCTTATATACTCATCCTTCCCTTCTACAGACCAGACTGCTCTGATTAAAGCAGCCCCTTGTCCCCCTCAAATCCACTCACCCAATCACCCTCCGGTGTTGGCGGAATCCCCCCAGTTGCAGGCAGATTACCCACCCAATCACCCTCCGGTGTTGGCGGAATCCCCCCAGTTGCAGGCAGATTACCCACCCAATCACCCCCCGGTGCTGGCGGAATTCCCCCAGTTGCAGGCAGATCACCTCACTTTCCTCATGCGCCAGGTGAAGTCGGGTTCCCCTAGAGACCCAGCACCCCCATATGTTCTAGTCTCGGCGTTTCAAACCATCCTCCCCACACTGCTTGAAGTACTCAACACCTCGATTACCACCAGCATAGTACCAGCAGCATGGAAGCAGGCTATGGTGAGGGCCCTGATTAAAAAACCAAATCTTGACACCAAGAACCTCAACAATTACCGCCCGATCTCCTTGCTGCCTTGGGCAGCCAAGATCCTGGAGAAACATATAAATAGCATAATAACAACTTTTCTCGAACAACACCAACTTCTCGACCCATCCCAGACTGGCTTCCGCCCCAAGCATGGGACCGAGACGGCACTGCTGGCAGTCACAGAGGAGTCCAGGAGAATCTTAGATCGGGGAGGATCGGTGGCAATCATCCTCCTCGATCTGAGCGCCGCATTTGATACTGTTAACCACGGTATCCTTCTGCGGCGTCTCCTGGACACCGGAATATCTGACAGAGCTCTGGAGTGGCTCAAGTCCTACCTGAGTGAAAGATCCTTCCAGGTGTTTGAGGGCAATGTCACTTCCTCCAGCAAGCCTCTGGGATGTGGGGTCCCACAGGGATCTTCATTGAGCCCGACGTTATTTAACGTCTACATGAGGCCACTGGCTGAGATCGTCCGTCCGTTCGGTATCAAGATCATTACCTACGCGGACGATACCCAGCTGGTGGTCTCCCTGGCACAGGCGGGCGGTACGTCGGCAAATGTAGATCTTGCAGGCTGCCTGGATACGGTCAAATGCTGGATGACCAAGTCTCGTCTCAAACTTAATGGAGACAAGACAGAGCTCATGCTCCTGGGTCACATTCTACCATCGACCATAGACAATCTCTGGCCCACCAGCCTAGGTCCGGCCCCAACACCCAAAGACGCCATTAAGAGCCTTGGTGTCTGGCTCGACAGGTCCCTGTCCTTTGACCAACAGGCTACAAAACTTTCTGCCACCTGTTTTGGTATCCTGAGAGTCATTAGGAAGATTTTGCCTCTACTCCCCTTTGAAGCAAGAAAAACCGTAGTCCTGGGCCTGATCCAATCGCGGCTGGACTATGGAAATGCATTATATCTCGGAGCTCCCGACTTCACCTTGCGCAAACTACAATTAATACAGAACTGCGCAGCCAGAACACTCTTACAAATTCCTCGCAGATCCTCAGTAAAGTCCGGACTGAGGAAACTGCACTGGCTCCATGTAAAGGAAAGAGTAGACTTCAAATCACTCTGCATCGCACACCAGACTTTCTGGTCGCAAGGCCCGACCATCAACCTCCCTCTCATCACACCCTATATACCCACCAGACAGTTGCGCTCCACTTCTGCAAATCTAGCCATTGTACCGCAAACAAAGAAATCAAGATCCGGAGGCCGCTCTTTCTCCTTCAATGTGGCTAAAAAGTGGAACGCCCTACCCCAGCATCTCAGATCAAACCCCGACATTCTCTCTTTTCGCAAACAGCTGAAAACGCTCCTGTTCACCACATAACCATGGTACTGAATCTGCCTTCCTCCTTACTCAAACTTCAGAGATATGCTTAGCGCTTGGACGCCTCAGGGCAGCTACCCGCGCTTTAGAAATCCGAATTCATTCATTCATTCATTCAGTTGGTTCACCCTCAGCGACTCTAGGGCGGCCAGGTGCAGAGAGAGTTAGGCCCAATGTTATCTTATGAGGGATAGGGGGGCCTTGGTTGGTGGCAGCGGACTAGCAAGCCACGCGGCTGTGGGAGCTGGGCTCCTGGTCACTTACTCAGGGCAAGTGGGGAAGTAGGTAGGTGTAGAGTTTTCACTGCCAGGGCCACTCGGGCGGCTGGGTGCAGGGTGCTTTTGAGCCTTCGGGCGCTCAATTGGTTTCAATGGGAAATCTCCGCTTTAGAAAAAGACTGCAAGCTCGGGGACGAAGATTCTTCAGGTGCCACCACCACTTCGAGAGGTAAGTTGGGTAGTTGGAGGATAGGTAGGTACCCCAGGATTGGGCACAGGGGGCCGCGGGGCGCCGCGTGCAGGGGTGCCTTTTGGTGTCGGGAAATCTTACCCTCTGTTGATCGCGGTAGGAGGGGCACCTTGTTCTGAGGCTGCAGGCTTCTTCAGGAGTGTCGAGGGAGGTCCTTGGGTGCTGGACTCTGGGTCACAGTCGCCGTGGGGTCGTCCTCTGGGTCTTGGTTCACTCCGGCACTGGCCAGGCTTGGTTGGTGCAGAGTGTGCTGGGTTTGCGGTTCCGGGCTGCTGCCAGGGATTAGAAATAGGTTTTGAGTAGAGCCTCTACTCATGGGAGTCCCAGGGGCTTAGAGCCAAAAGGTAGCCAGGTCCTCCGGGGTTTGTGAGGTTGCTGGCCACAAGAGATGCCGGGCTGGAGCAGGAGCAGGTTCGAGGGTCGACAGGCCGGTAGGGCTGGGGCCAAAGCAGTTGGTGTCTTCCTCTTCTTAGCAGCTGCAGGGCAGGTCTTCTTTCTTCTTGCTCTTCGTTGTTTTTCGGAATCTGGAATCTGGGGAAGGAAGGTTCAGGGTGCCCCTAAATACTAGATTTAGGGGCGTTACAGGTAGGTGAAGGGTAGGGGCCAATGGGTCCCTGTCCTGGGGTGGGTACACCCCCTATCCTGCCTCTCTCCTGGGGGAGGGGGGCAGGAGCCTAGTCCTGATTGGGCAGGGCTTCCCATCTTAAAGATAGCGAGAGCCCGGAGATGTGCTTCACCTCGCCTCCCCCACCTGAGGGGTGGGGTTGGCAGGCTGGCACATCCCCGTCCTTATTTGGGGATTTCCGGCCAAGCTTCCCGCCAGAGTGGGGGGTTGCAGTGGCCTGGGGATGCTCACAGAGGCGGCATGCCTTTGAAGCTTCCCCCTGCCCATCCTGGGGGGAGGAGATTTAGCACCTCGCCCAGGATGTGCATTGTTGCAGACCCAGGAGAGCAGGGGCTCTCCTATCCAGGGGTCCAGCAACATGTCTGCTGTGTGGCAGCCTCAGAACAGACGTGGATTGTAGGTTTAGGTTTCAGGGGGCCTCTCTAAGATGCCCTCTGGTGCTTGGTACATTAAATCCCACACTGGCATCAGTGTGGATTTAATGTGCTAAGCAGTTTGATACCAAACTTCTCAGTCTTCAGTGCTGCCATTATGGTGCTGTGGAGTTTGTGTTTGACAAGCTCCCAGCACCATATACTCTTAGATGGCAGCACTGCACTTACAGGACCCAGGAATGGACCTGGGTACTGTAGGAGCACAGGGCTCCTGCCTCTGTGCCCACACCACTGGCATAGGGCACCCAGCTAGAGGGGTGGCTGATGTATGCCAGGGCAGTGTAGGTTGTGGGCATGGCACACAGGGATGTGTGCCATGTCGACTCTCTGTTTTGTCTTGTATCCAGACACAGCCTGCAAGAGCAGTGTGTGTGTGTTAGGGTACAGGGCCTCTAAGGGTGGCACAATGAGTGCAATGGAGGGAGGGGTCTGTGCCAAGATCGGTGCGGCATGCTGTACTTTCACCCCAAGAAATGACATGGACAATGGGTAACTGACGCTTGTCATTCAAGCATTGCATAATCTTCAAAGAAGAAAGAGCCAAGACGGAGGTGCCCCTGAGCAGGAGTTGTTTTCGAACTGGTTATCCTGGGTCCCACAATGGATATCCAGTTTATCTAAATCACTACTGCCAGTTATCACTATGTTGCTGTTGGTATGCGGGGTTATACCACCTGCTGTAAAAACTCAGTCCTCAAATTGGAAGAATGCAAGTAAATAGGGAGGTAGTGGTTGTCAATAACAAGTATAAGGAAAAACAGGCCCCAAGCCCAGCAATTGTCGAAATGCACGAGTCAGATAGTGTAGTTGAAAAATCAACTACAGGGGTAATGTTAATATGCAAATCGGTGCGTACATCGATTAGAATGAAATATCGTCTTTATTAACAGACTAGGGCGTCCAGAGATTTACGAGAACCCAGAAACTATTATTAAGGGGGATATTGGCTGGGTTAAAGTTCAGTTTTTAAACCTAAGAACTCAAGAGCGGGAGGAAGAGGAGCTTAAAAAAACATCGGTAAGGGCTCATTTTTTATTAATATCCTCTCCCCAGATTGAGCCTTACCTTAATCTGGTCAGGTATCACTATCATCGCTGGTTGTTGACCAGATTTCGTTTCAACCGGATTCACCTTGTTTTAGGGAGCTTCCAGGGATGGAGTAAACCCGTAGATGCTGCTTTTTGCAATTGCGATGGTCACTCATTTCAAGACACTGCGCACTTTACCTTTTTTTGTAAATATTATGTTGAAAGCAGAAACAAGTATATCATACCATTGTTGCGAGGGAGGGGTTTTTATCAAGTTAAACCTGCTTTGATGTATTTGTAATTATTAAATTCCCCATGGATCATTTTTAACATTGCTAATTTCCTGGTTGTCGCTGCTCGGGCACGGAAAAAACTTGATGTACAGTTTACCTTATCATCTTAGTGATATTTGTATTTGTCGGGATGAATTTTTATAATGTTGCTATTATATTGTACTTGTGTTTATTTAATAATATGTAGTATTGTGATGTACTTTTGTGATTTTAATTAATCGATTAAAGTGGTTTTGACTAACAGACTTGCCTGTTGGAAACTCTACATTAACTCACAAATATGTAGTTAGGCAGGCCCCAAGACCTAGGCCTGGGAATTGCTGCAGGTGGGAGGGTGTGTAGCTTGCAGGCAAACACTCTGGAAAGAAACTCTTGCTCAATCCCACAGATAGGCGCAGCAACATTGCAATGGTCACAGGAGATTCCCCAATAAAGCGCACATGGCCAGAGGGGGTCGGCGCGCTACTAAAGACACCATAAAGTCAGATGCGACATGAGTTAGGAACACACAGCCAATCAGGATCTAGCACTCGTAGTGATCGCTCGCTCTCCATGCCGAACATCTGTGCATCTTATCCACTAGCCACACTGTGTCCACGAGAGGTTGAGACCCATCTGTGGTAACCATTAGACAATTAATTTGACATCAAAGGCAGCAACCTACTTTCCTCACCATATATGGTACGGTCATTCCCCCCCTTGCGGCGCTGTATGCATGTGGGTAGGTAGGGAGAACTCCACTAACCAGCATGCATCAGGGCAGGCAGTCAGGTCTTACCTTGGAGGTTGAGCCACTATATAAGGCCTTCCTGTAGGCGGATCCGGTGCTTGTCACCTGCTGCGGTATCTGGATTTGGAGAAGCAAGCAGACTGAGCCGTTAAGAAGCGGATTTCCTTTCACGCCGCGAGGACGACACCAAGGAAGCCCTGGAGGCTTGTGTCTCAGCCCAATTCTTCAGGAGCAGCTTGGAAGCTGCTTGAGTTCCTGCCTTCATCACCAAGCGAACCGGCTTGGACTGAGAATATTCCTGCATGGTCTGGAGTCCCGCGATTGCGCGGTAAGCCACCAGGTCCCCCGAGACTGTTTTCGTTACTTTTGTTGCCTTTGCGTTGAGCTCACGGATATTGTGCTCATTCGCTTGCCCGAAGGAAGGAATCATTCCAGTTCCTATTTAAAAGGATATCTGGTTTGTTTTGGCTTTTTGGGAAACGGAACAGACCCGAGGGTCACACAGCAGTTCAGCATTTGCTGAACACATCATATACTTTGCATACATGTTTACCTTACTCTTAACATAGGGCTGGCTCTCATGGAGAGAGAGTCTTTCCGTGCTAATTGTGTACTTACTCTTTAGCTGAGATTACCTCCAATAGGCTGTCTGCTACAAGAGGGCTTGCATGGAAGGGTTGCATGTAAGTACACAGGCAGAAAAGGAGGGAGGGCATTCGATGACTGACAGAGTGTGTATGAGTGGTTACTGTATTAATGTTTGTTCTTTATTTCATATACAGTGTGCTGTGAGCTGTGATGGATCTACCCTAGTGTGAGCATATTCCAGTGATCCCCGAATTAGGAGATGCGCAAGGAAGAGTGCCGCTGAGTTTCTTTTCATTATTCCTTATTTTCCCCATTCCCTTGTGCACTGCAGTGCGGAGTGTTTCCATCCCTCTGTGGGGTAATGCAAAGGGGATTTGGGATCTACGCAGCGCCCCCGCTGGATTTGTGTCTGGAGGTTAGTGAAAAACATTTCTGGGAACCTGACAGGTACACCGGAAACTTTTAACTCTCACCAGACTTTGTATTTAAGAAGAACGCTTACAGATTGTAAATTGAGACAGTCCTCAGACACTGTGCCAGTAACTGTTCTCCAGTCAGTAATGTTTAATTAAACCAACTGTTCCTGTTTTGCCAAAAGCCTTGTGTCTTCGGTTTTTTAAGAGATTTCCAACTCAAGTAACAATTTCTTTGTAGTGCAAATATATGCTAACATAAAGAAAAAAAGAAAAACAACATATGTCAAGTAAATGTAGGTCTTGTGCTTCAATAAAAAAATGAGAAGGTAAAGCTTTGCACTGGTCTACCAACATGAAACAGTGAAAATTGATACAGTATGCTTAATACTGTTTTATGAAGGTGGCGTGGTTTCGAAAACTCTACATAGGAACATTGTGGTCCAGTAACAATGGCAATGGAGCTTCTGGTAATCCCACTGCAGCTGAGCTGCTGAGAGAAGAACTAAAGGAAATATCACCTGAAAATTGACTCCGCTGGATGCAGAGTAGCACAGAGTAAAAAGGCAAAATACTGTTACTTAGACTATGCGACAACCTAAAGACCAGCGATTGTCTTCTAGACAGGACTAAATACTGCCAAAAAAGCCAATGGCTTAAGAAGACTGATACAACTCCAAATTATATGCAAGCTGTTCTGAACGGATGATATATAACAAGCATTTACAATGCAATGGTCTCTGCAATATTATAGGTAGAGCTATTGGTATTGTTCATTATTTTTTTATCATTTTTGTATCCCTAAATAAATGGCATTGTCATTTCTATTGGCATTAGCTTTTTTTTTGCATATGTAATACCTATTGCTTTAGCAGAGAGAGAGTGAGGTAGTGAGAGAGAGAGAGAGAGGTATTGAAATAGAGAGTGAGGTAGTGAGAGAGAGTGAGGTAGATAGAGAGTGAGATAGAGAGTGAGGTAGATAGAGAGTGAGATAGAGAGATAGAGAGAGTGAGGTAGTGAAAGAGTGAGGTAGTGAGGTAGAGGGATGTTGAGAGGTAGTGATATATAAGCATAGAGTGTTGTTGTGATGTAGTGAGATAGAGAGAGAGGTAATAAAAGAGAGTGAAAGTGAGTTAGTGAGATAGAAAGAGTGAGGTAGTGAGATAGAGAGTGATTGAGGTATTGAGTGAGAGAGAGTGAAGTTGTGAGGTTGTGAGCTAGAGAGTGCGGTAGTTATGTTTTGAGAGAGAGAAGTTGTGAGATAGTGAGTTAGTGAGATAGAGTGGAGTAGTGAGGTAGAGAGAGTTATGTAGTGAGAGAGAGTGAGGTAGTGAAACAGTGATGTAGTGAGGGAGAGGGATGTTGTGAGGTAGTGAGATGTAAGCAGAGTGGTGTTGTGATGTAGTGAGATAGAGAGAGGTAGTGAAAGAGACAGTGAAAGTGAGTTAGTGAGATAGAAAGAGTGAGGTAGAGAGATAGAGAGTGAGTGATGTAGTGAGTTAGAGAGAGAGTGAAGTTGTGATATAGAGAGTGAGGTAGTGAGAGAGTGAGGTAGTGATCTTTTTAGAGAGAGAAGTAGTGAGATAGTGAGGTAGTGATATAGATAGAGGGGAGTAGTGATGTATAGAGAGTTATGTAGTGAGAGAGTGAGGTAGATAGAGAGTGAGGTAGTGAAAGAGTGAGTTAGTGAGTGAGAGGTATTTTCTGACGTAGTGAGATAGAAACAGTGAGTGATGTTGTGAGGTAGTGAGATAGAGAAAGATTGAGGTAGTGAAAGAGAGAGTGAGGTAGTGAGGGATGTTGTGAGGTATTAAGATAGAAACAGAGAGTGATTTAGTGAAGTAGTGAGATAGAGTGAGGTAGTGAAAGAGTTAGTGTAAGTGAATTAGTGTATTTGAGAGAGAGAGTGAGGTAGTGAGATAGAGAGAGTGAATTAGTGAGTTAGAAAGAGAGTGTGAAGTTGTGAGGTAGTGAGACTGGTGTAGTGAAGTTTTGAGAGAGTGTGTTGTGTTATAGTGAGGTAGCGAGAGTGAGATACAAATAGATAGTGATGTAGTGATAGAGAGTGAGGTAGTGAGATAGAGAGAGAGTGAAGTTTTTAAGTAGTGTGTTAGAGTGAGAGATAGTTACTGTGGTAGTGATATTGTGTTGCTGTGAGAAAGAGAGAGTTGAGTAGTGAGTTAGAGAGTGAGGTAGAGAGTTAGTGAGAGAGAGTGTAGTATAGTGAGAGATAGTGAGGTAGTGAGAGATAGTGAGGTAGTGAGAGAGAGAGAGAGTTAGGGAGAGAGAGTGACGTAGTGAGAAAGCCAACCCCACACACATACAGAACCACCCACACAGAGCCACACACATACAAAGTGTATCACCCAGACATACATACAGAGCCACACATACAGAGTCAGCCAGACACAGATAGAGAGCTATCCACACAAATATTCAGAGCTACAGAAATCCACATACAGAGCCACTGACTTACACATACAGAGCTAGCCAGAGACATAGAGTCACTTAACACACATACCGAGCTAGCCATCTATACACACACAGAGGCACCTATGCACTTATTGAGCTACACATACACTGAGCCACACACACGCACAGCTACACACATAGAACCACACAGACATGCACAGACTTACACATACTGAGCCACACACACAGAACCACCAACACATACAGAGCCACACACACAGAGCGCCACAAACACAGTTACACACAGAGCCACACACATATATCCAGCCTAAACTTAGGTACACACAGACAGAGCTACTTCTAAATAGCGACACTTAGCCATAAAGCAATCTACACAGACACATGTGTACACATAGATCTATATACATTCACACAGTGCAATATAGAGTGGACGCCGTGTACCTGCGTTTAACCCTGACTCGTGCCCTGGTCTTGCCTCAATTGTGACGGCCCTTGTTCCACCAAAATCGGCTATTTTGATTCACTTTAATTTGTGTGCACTACACCGGGACATATGTCATTTGCAGTGGGTCTAAGAGTGGGAGCTAAAACCTGCGCAACGTAAGGTAAGGCCTTGGTAGTTTGACAAAAAGAACGAGATGGGAGTTTAAAATGGTAACCAAATCCATGCATGAAAAGTTATTGCATCTCCATGACATCTTCAAAGAACTACCAAAAAAGAGAGAAGGGGCTGGAAGATTACCAACAGGTCATCGAGTCGACACAACATCTCAACACTTGGCTCCTTCACTTCTCTAACTTTCCGTGAACATGTGTGCGGTGTCTCTTATTGGGTTTTAAAAGCAGGCAAACACAAACCACTACTACACAAACATACATGCAGTACAGAAAGCACGAGTAAGAGTGGTGTGGGGAGGGGAGGGAGTTGTTTAAAGTATGGAAGAAAATAAAGAATTTGAGATAGTAGGCAGGACGATGAAGATAATGAGGACTAGTTCTTTTAGAACCTGCCATTCAGGTTCTGCACTGGGAGAATGTTCCTACCCCTCTGGGCATGAGATGAGCTCAGGCAGAAGCGTGAGGAATGAGATCGAGCAGGCTATGGCTCCAGAGGTCAATTACGTCAGACTGGTCGGACAATAGAGAGGAGGTGAGCGTTTCAGAGCGAAAGAGAGGTTTAATTTTGATTCAAGAAATGTGTTTACTACTACCGTTTGTCGACCAATTTGGAAAGTTGGCACTAACCTTACCTGCTGGTAATAGTACTTCTTCTCTTTATTCACCCATACCTTGAAAAGGCCTCTTAATTTTGGGGCAACCACTATTAGCTTCTCGAGCAGGGGGAAAAAGGACTTTTTTATGTTCTCTGTATTCAGAATGATTTAGTTGACGTACTTATGAAGCACAGGAGACTAGCTGGCCCTCAGTACTAAGCCGGGACCTCTACTTCACAAGAAGACCTCCGTAGGCTACACCCACTCCTTAATCCACTGATAGATCCCTCCACTTTTCACATACTTGAAGCACCCAGTGGGGGGGGGGCACGGGGTTGCTGGTTGGGATTAAGGTGTATTGGCAGAGGCAGTCTGGGAAGCTCGCGGTACATCGCGCCCTGCACCTCTCGCTGTGTTACCCTCCGCTTTATGCTCCTAACAGGATGTAATACAGCCAGTGGCACAACAGTCGAGCCACATAATTTTATTAGGAACGGGGAGATTAAGTGCTTTGCCCAGAATCACAGGATGTTGTGTCCCTGCCGAGACTCGAATCTGGTTCCCCAGCTTCGAGCTGGACCACTCTGGCCATTATGCAACATCCTCTCCGTGTAAATTATTACTTCAGGTGCACCTGTCCAGTCGTTTAATTCGGAGCAAATCGTGCCCATAGCTCCTGGGGTGCCGTGTGCTGGCTGAACAAACCGGCCCCTGTCGACTTACAAGCCTGGCATCCCGAGCTGGCAGTGTTTAATGCCACTCTCGCACTGACCGGCCCAGAGTCTCGTGCACCTACTTAATGTGCTGCTGACCTGTGCGCTCGTCTTCCAGGCGCTGTGCAAGCTCCTATTACATGCCCGGTCTGTTAATGCTGAAAGGGGGTTGGTGAAGCTGCGCCATAGAGGGGTGCAAATTCGGAGCAAACCCTTACTGTGTTTCACAGGTAAAGACTCACAAATACATTGCACTCTCTGTGGCAGATAAAGCGCTGCGGGTTGAGGTCGGGCTGTGGGCGCATTCAGGAAGTTTTTCGGCGGCCAGAAGATCGATGCGTTAGCTGAAATGTAAAACAAAAAAAAGTGCGTCAGAGTACCAGTCCGGTCTGTTAATGCTGGAAGGGGGTTGGTGAAGCCGCGCCATAGAGAGAGGTGCAAATTCGGAGCAAACCCTTACTGTGTTTTACAGGTAAAGACTCACAGCTACATTGCACTCTCTGTGGCAGATAAAGCGCTGCGGGTTGAGGTCGGGCTGTGGGCGCGTTCAGGAAGTTTTTCTGCGGCCGGAAGATCGATGCATTAGCTGATATGTAAACAAAAAAATAGTGCGTCAGAGTACGAGTCCGGTCTGTTAATGCTGGAAGGGGGTTGGTGAAGCCGCGCCATAGAGAGAAGTGCAAATTCGGAGAAAACCCTTACTGTGTTTTACAGGTAAAGACTCACAGATACATTGCACTCTATGTGGCAGATAAAGCGCTGCGGGTTGAGGTCGGGCTGTGGGCGCATTCAGGAAGTTTTTTGGCGGCCAGAAGATCGACACGCTAGCTGAAATGTACGCACAACAGCAAGAAGATCCTCACGGCCAGACGATACCTAAAAAATGGCGGATAGAAGCTTCCAAACTTTTTCGGATTCGAGGGCGTGTTCCTGCTGTTCTAAAGAGGGCGTGGCTAAAAAGTGGAAAGAACAGCAAAAACACGCCCCCGAATCTGAAAAAGACGGAGCCTATTTGGAGGGACGGCTCTCTCCTCCAACGGCGGCCCTCCGTTTAGGAAGCCAGCCAATGGAGGAGAAGCAAAAAGAGAGGCGGGCTAAATAGCCACTCTAGGAAACATTAAATCTCGACTTCCGGTTCTGCCTTCGGCAGACCGGTAGTCCTCGACCTAAAAATGACACTGATAAATAACTGAAGTAGGCCTACTCAAAGTCCAGCTTTTCTAAGCAAGACCATGTATTATTTTTGAGAAAATATGAGACTGGCGAGACAATTAAAACAGTCTTTTGGTCAGATCTAAAACACACAAAAATAGAGCACAGGGAGCAGGAGCATGGTGGTCATTGGATAACATGTATAAGACACACAGCACTGGTCATGAGCATAACAATCTTCCTTGAAGCACATGAATCAAGTGTTGTGCTGCAATGCCAGTCAGTGCATGCTTCCTTCAAAGACAAGGAACAAATGTGGAAGGGCAAGGCTTCTGCAAGCTTTCTTCATAGATATTGTGGCCACTGGGCAGCACTATTTAACGCTCCCTTAGATTAAACGAACAAGGCGTATTTCAGACTTCGGAAAAGTGTAAAGAACAGCACAGGGCTGTATGAGCTTCACTCACATGCAAATTTTCCAAGCACAAGACAGGTACAACACTAGGCAGGAGTATATACTTCCCTCACACCCATAAAACAATTAACGATCTGGCCAGAAATAATGTATGCTTCCCTCACATGGACAGCATCTGCAGTCCAATCGTGTATGTAAGCACACAAACACAATGTGCCACATTTTGTAGTAGTGTAGGTTCCTTTCACGTACAAGTACAAGATGGCCAGCAGCAGTGTAAGCCAACATATCCTCACTTACAAAACAGATGTCAGTTACACTGATAGGAACATTTAAGCTAGGTTAGGCACAGAATACCCAGAGTAATATATTGATTAAGTCCTTAAGCTAGATCAGTTAAAAAAAAATTGGGTGGTTTAGCAACATCAAGTCAATGCTTTCCGCTATAGGCGTGGGGAATTTGTGGGTCGAGCCGGATGCTAGCTTGCTACCTAGTAGAGACTGCGTTAAGACCCGTTACTGGAACTGGGTGGATCAGAAAAATGACAGAGACAGACACACAGTATCACATCAGAATTCTTAGAGTTCAAGTTACTAGGCATATACGAGCAGTATATAGAGGTCATCACCCTCCCATGTGATTGAAAGCTGTATATCCAATTTAGATTTGATACCCTCCCTTTGAAATCGTCCACAGCGACATGGCAGTGAGAAGCCACGCATGCATTGTGCTGCTGTTCCTGTTGCCCGGGTGTCCATGAGATGATTAAACATGTTCTCTTCACATGCCCACTCTATAAAACCCCGTGGCTTAAATGGTTAACCACTGTCTGCAGGCAGATGGGTATCCGATGCCTTTAAGAGGCGCTACACATCTTAAATACAGATTCCAGGACACTAATAGCTTGTGCAGTAGCCAAATTCCTGGGGAAAATGTGGCTCATTAAGAGGCTTGCATTGAAGAACGTCTGAACCGCATGTACAGCTTTTAAATTGATCCCTATTTTAGTCTATAGTCATAGTCTATGCCTCACATACTAATAGCATTCGAAATTGAGACCATGCCACTGTGATTACGTGCGCAACGTTCTTCTGACTCTTTTTGTACAGCGGCAACATAACCGAACTACTTTGTACACATTGTTGCCTCATTTACATAAGCCATTGCTTCACTTCTAATGGAGCTAAGTGACCAAGATTGTAAGCTGTGCTCCCTTTGGTTTTCCTAATTTGTATGCAATATGGTACTCTTGCACTAAACGCACTTGCACTTTTTTCCATCTCCCTAAGAGGTCCATCCCGTGAGGGTAACCTCCTTAGTGTAATTCTGTCCAGGTTCTACTCTATCTGTAAGAAGACTTTTACTAATGCATTGTTTTTTTTACAAATCATAGTTTTTAGCCGTCTGTCTAGCTGTTTTAACTGAAGGATCCACCTAACAGGAATTCGGACGTTGCACTCAATGCATTAACGCAATGCTTTTATCAATGTATCCTTACATTATATGCACTTGCACTTTTAAGTAATCTTCGTAGGGTTCCATTATGTGCGAGCCTCTTATTTGGCATACCTGCCACCCTATGTCCCAATTGTAACCGTTTTTAATGAAAATGATATATTCTAAATCGATTGGTTAACCTTTGTCTGTAGAATGAATTATGGCAATGTATGCGTTGGTGAATCCACTGTTTTGTACTTCTTTGCACTTTGATGGTCGTAATGACCGAATAAAGTTCTTTGACTGACTATATAGATGTGGGTGAGCCACTGAAGGCTCGAGCGAGATGTCAGGCTCCAGTTCAGCTTTTATGAGGCTTCTGACTTCAACCGACACTAACCTTTTGCACCAAGAATAAAAGGCAAAGCATTAAAATCTGATGGTAAACAGGAGCAAGAAAGGGATACCAATTCAGTGGCTGAATTACACAATATGAAACCAGAAAACCTGAGATTAATCCTGGCTTGGCCACTTGACCAAGTTAAATAATCCTAGGCAATTAATTTGACATGCCTTCTATTTTTGCCCATTATTGCATATAAGAAAACATTTAAATATGTGAGGATGTGTGCTGTACAAAAATCTCTCTTGTGTTTGACTTATTAAACTATAATGCTCAGTGTAAAGTAAGAATAGAGTACATATAGGGTGTACATGACAACTGACTTGCCTCTTAGTTCACTAATGGTAAAGTCATTGTGGTGGGGGTTGGGGCTGTGAACGCTTCTAAGTTCATGCTTCAAAACTCTCTCTTAATAAACACCTCTCAATCCATTGATGCAATTGGATGTACTAAGGTAAATCCATTGTTAAATATATATTTTTTGATTTTTAAGACATTTTACCATATTTTTTCATAATATTTATTGTAAGGTTTCCATGACGAATGTTCCCATGACATAGCTTGTGCATGGGCTCTTACAGGCAAGACAGGCTTCTGTTGCCAATCAAGATTTTTGGATAGGCTCTCCCTTTAAATGTATCGGCTCACCCACCTCTACTAGAATACTGTGTATAACAGTTACTTGTGTTCGCCCTCTCTCAGTAACTTACTCTGTGGAGATTCTGGCCAGCTTCCAATGGCCTCAGAAGGATTACTATTTCCTACTTCTAGTTTTAGTAAGAAAGAATTGTGCATCAGCAAACCTAAGAAGTTGTTTTAAAGTTATCTGTGCATTTTATTAGTAGAAAATGAAACAAACATCCCTCATATAATGCATTGTTCGAGTTCTAGCACTCTGTCCAAAGCAAAGTCTATGTTCTTTTACTAACCATCATTTTCTACCCTCCACCCATCAAGCTGACTGTACGGATTACTGTGGCGGTCTTGTCTTCAGAAGCAATGCAGCAGCAACGGCATAACTTCTTTAACCTCAGCTGGCGGAAGACAGCCAGGGCCGAATGGCGCACTGCGCATTAACAAAACAGAACACGGGCACTGCTTTGCCATTCAGTGAGCGCGCAATGAGGTCGTCACAGTGCCTCTGGAGATGCTACAGTGGATTCTACTACTCGTCCAGCTAAGGGATTCCTACTCTTGCAGATAAGGAAATCTGACGGAGCAAAAGCTCAGTGCTGTAAGAGCTCCTCTGGCCCTAGTGGGCAGTAGTGCTGGAACAATTTTCAGACTATAGTGCTACCATCAATGCCACATCACTGAACTCATAGGGATTTTGAATTCAAGCACCACACAAATAACAAGTGTTGCAAACAGCCACACCAATTCAACAGCAGATTGGTAAGGATGTAGTATGCAGCTGGTGTTGCATTTAGAAGCACATGTCACAAATATATCACTAAACCATGGCGTAGTAGCACACTGCCATTGAAAGACAGACCATTTTTCATCTAAATGAACATTAAATTTGGACAGACCTATAGTTTTACTGTTAATGAGCAGACATTGGGTTCCAGTGATTGTCATTTGCGCATCACCAAGTACAGTGCCTTGATTTGTTTTGATCCTGTTCATTTTTTTGCTTTCATCACACTTAAGATTCAGAAATTAAGTGCTTTGTTTGCGCTTTCATGTTTATTTTAAAATATTTGTACAGTTCATTTACAGGTATTTAAATGTTTCTGTGTGTTAGAGTAAAAGAACATCTTACCCAATAGGAGCAAGAAGAGTAAACACAAATCTCCATGTTAAAATAATAAGCAACAATTTGTAAGGAGGATAGATTGACATTTAACCTCTGTATTTGAAAGCACAGCAAATGTGACAAGTTTAAAACAACATTTAAAGTCATTCGCGTTTGAAACTCCAGCTGCAGCCCCCACCCCAACTTCCAGTGCTTACTTTGCAACATAGTGAGTACCAGTGCCCAAAGTTCTGCTCAGATGCCAGCAGCCGGTGTATTAAATGTCCCCACGCCGAATACCAAGGCTGCATAGTCCTGAATCAGCCCCATGCCTCCTAAATTGACTGCCAGACACTCCCAGCCTCTTTATTTCACTCTTACAGGCCCCTGCGTTCTTCCTTGTTGACATTTTTTAAGTCTACTTCTCCTTCTCGTAAGCAGGTGTCGGTTGACCGATCGGCTCAGGTTAAGCCGTGCCTACTTCCAATGTCTATGCTAGAAGGTGGCCTCTCCGGGCTCAAGAGGCTGTTGGGACTGAGCCCCCTTACACATCTGGGTACGGGTGCTTTGATCCGGCTCCGCCTCTTGTTTCTACACTCCTAATTCAAATACAGACGTAATGCTTCTTCTAGAATCGCAAAATAAAAGTAGTTGGTAGTTTTTCTACGAGAAAAGTGGCAACCCTACATCTCAGTTACAGTAAAGCCTCCTTACTAATGAACTACACCACCCCCTGGGATGTACGATCTTTATATTTTCTATTTTAATGAGGTGGTCAAAAATCATGAACCAAATCAACACTAGAAGCAGTGGCGGACCACGGATCTCACCTTCACAGCCACTTCAGGAGCAGCGTCTACGCTGAGCAGGGCCCGAGAGCCGCCTGGACCTTGAGGAGGAGGCCGCAGGTGCTGGGTCTTCTCCTCCTCATCTTCCCCAGTTCCATGCTCGGAGTCAGACCCACTGCTACTTCCATCATACGTAACCAGCGCAGCGAGCGCCGCCATCTTGCTCCCGGCCTAACGTCATCAGCAAGCGCGTCGCCCTCTGATGTCAGTATACTTCCTGGTGGTTACTAAGGAAGGAGGCTTGTTGTTTCTTTCCACTTTTCATGAAACTTTATTGAAACCACGAAGCGTACATTCCTGAGGGAGCGTTGAAGGTGCCTCGATGAAGATTCGAGGGATTAAGTCTCCCCGCGGAAAAGTGATAACCATGTTCGATTAGAGACTGCGAAATAGTTGGTTATTTGAAGCTTTGCGCAGGAAACTGCCACAGGAACAAAATAGAACACGATGGGCAATGTTTTGGTAAGAAGCATGCCAATAGACCAAATTCCTGCGTAAGATTCATGATTTTGTAAAGCCTAAATCACTATTTTGGCTCTGCCATCTGAAATTGCCTCTGCTCAAGAGAAGTCAATGGGTAAAATGCATTTTCCAAACTCCCCTACTTCCCTCGTGTAAAAATGTTGCCACGTATAAATGTACTTTTATGTGCCAGCATTATAAAACTAGAAAGTGGGAGATATTGGAAAAAAAAATCGCCGGATTGCATTTAGTCATTGCCATATATATTGATTGCATACATGCCAACATTTCAGAGGAGGAAAGTACGAAACAAAAAAATAGTAATCGCGAGAATACATTTCTCCCATTGATTTCTGTTGAAGGAGAAGCAATTTCAGGTGGGAGACAGCCAAAAGAAAAATATTTTTGGAGTACAAAATTGGGAGTCTCCCGCCTGAATCCGGTCTATTAGCATCACTCACAGGTCTTCAAACTGGGGGGCGTAGATGGGTTCCCAGGGGGGCGCAAAGGCCTCTGCAAGCACATGTAAATGAAGACGCCTGGAAGTGCAGCAATGTTTATTTGCTGCATTTCCAGGCTGTCTTCATTTACTCCGAAGCCTACAGAGTGCCGTGGGGTCAGAGGTCAGTGAGTGTGCTGCTGGGAGCTGGGCTGGGCAGTGTCTGGATTCTTATTAAGACTCCAGCACGCCCGAGTTTTTCACAGGTCTCTAAAGACCATTTGCATACCTTTGGAAACTGGTTCCGGAGGCTTAGTTTTCTTTCTTTTTCCAGTAACCCCTGGGCCCTGACTCTGCCTATTCCTTACATTTGTACTGTAAATTTACTGCTGTAGTGTGAAAAGGCATTTCATGAAAAGGAATATAAAACAAGCATTGGCATAGCCAATAGGTCTCGCCTTTGGGACCTTATAAGTGTTTAGCCATGCAACAGTTGCATAACTAAATACTTATAAGTTCCCAAAAGCGAGACCTATTGGCTATGCAAAGCGGCCGTGAAAGTGAAAGTGATCCCGTTCAAACATCAAAGCGACCGTGGGGCCGCGAAAGTGAAAGTAATCGTTGTAAAGCGGGGCGTGCGTGCCCGCGCACATGCACTGTAGCTCTAGGCTGGCCTGGCAGCACTTTTTGGAGGCCTCTCAATAAGTCCTAAAGATGGGTGGAAAGTAGGCAGAGCTTCATGCCCATATCATGAATACAGCAATTGCTGCCTAGGCGAGATCTAAGAAAGCTTGCTGAGGTTGGTGCAGATGTTCTGTGGTGTTTTCACACCCCTTAATAGACGTCTGCAGTTCAAAGCCTCAAAGCTCGTTTTCCCTGCCACAGCGTAATATTGGTTACTCACTGGGAGCCCATGTGAAGGGAGACGATATTGTGTGTCACACGGTGGCACTGTGTGAGTTGGCAGGTATGAGGTTGTACCTGGTATTTCATACATTTTGTGCACGATTTTCGTCTAGTAGTAAATCAAGATGCTAACAAAAACATCAAGTAAACAAAATATGGACAGTCGCGGCTCGCACAGGTAAGCGCGGTAGGACGGTGAGGTGGGGTGGAAGCCAACATACGACGGGATAATAAAAAGTAAATAAATAAATAAAACCACTTACTTTGCGCTCGCTGCATTACCGACTCCGCGATGCGGGGAGCGCAAGGTAAGTGGTTTTATATATTTACTAGTTTACACTATCCTGTTGTATGGCGATTTCCACCACCCCCAACCCCGCCCCGCCACACCACGCTTACCTGTACGAGCCGCCACTGAATATGGATGTAACTCGAAATAGGTGCAAAGTGTTAAAGCAGGCCCACACATCCTTTGCACCCACTTCCCCACGTTGCATTGAACACTATATGAGACTGTCTGTGCTTGTTTCCACCATTCCAAATGGCTATTCAGTAGCCCAGTCCCCGCCCCTTTGCCAAGGTTAAGTCGAAAATCTGGTTCACCTGGCTAACTTTCTGCAGTTGTAAATTTCATCTGCCACAGTAAATGCACACGCATCCTGATTTTTTGATTCGTCTACTGTGTTTGTCGTGCAGGCGAGTGAGGCGACACTTTTTAAAGGAAAATTCTTACCTTGGATCAGTCTGCTCACACGTCCTGGTGCAGGGACGCTCTCTCAAAATGAGGGTAGAATTGCGGCTTCACTCGTGTAAAACTCTCAGGTAAATATTGGCCCCAATGCAACAAATGAGATTGCATCCTTTTCATTTAGGCTTGGTCAGCCAATTAACAGTGCATAAAGACATAAATATTCGCAGAAGTGCTAATTTTGTTTCAAAACACCGGTGTTGAACCGAAATAAAGGTGCACACCTTTAAATGGCACGTCTCTATCGTGGTCAGAGAACTTCTTCTCATCAGAATCGACGTTTGCTGACCTGGCCTTTAGCTGAACAAAGCAATACATTCTGGGGCTTGCGTACTTGAGCGCAATGATTTGGTCAAAAGCAGCGCCTTCAACATATTATTTCCATGTCACATGAGATGCCAGATTTCCAGTCCTGGGTTTTTGATTTATCCATGCCATACATTCCGGGAGCTGTAGTATTTGGATATACAGAGCCTTTTGATGATTTTCTGCGCAGTGCCTCACTATAGGTAACCCTAGGTCACAGTGGACACCATTTTTGGGACTTGTTTATTCCGAGTCACAAATGTGAATTCTGGGGGTTGTAGTCGTTTAAAGGAACATAATTGAGTGTTAAAAAGACACTATTCAGACTGGAAACATTGTATTGTAAATCCATAGGTCTGTGTCAGTGTTAAGAAGTGATACGAGCATGCAACGAACTCACCTGTGGACCAATCCCCCGCAAGCATTAAGTAGCCGTTGAAGGAGCGCTGCGGGTTGGCCAGTGGAGGTTTCCCATCGACATTAGGCTGACAGTGCAAGGCTGCAAAGACGGGGAAAGGGATATCTCAGCCCTGCCTCCCAGGAGTTGTGAGGAGACCCCGGGGCCAACGATGGCTCGAGCCGCGCACCTGTAGCTGTGCGAGGACCCAGGCCTCCGTTAACGCTCCTTGGGCAGTTTGCCGTGGCCTCCCGTCGCGCGCGCGCGCGCTGCAGGAGAGAAGTACTTCAGCTTGCAGAAAGGACTGCACGCGGCACCGAAACGAACCATGAACCTGAAGGTAACAATCGTGCACAAGGATTGTGCATGGGCGTAGCTTCAGGGAAGGTGGTTTTAGACCCCACCAATCCATGTACTTTTTCAGATAAATAGTTGGGTACAGGTGTTTAGGGCCGGTGTGCTGAGATGTTCGTCGGATTTCACCAGGAGTTGTTATAAACACACAGACAACAAGCATTGGCCGCACGCACGCCTCGCGCTTAAAGTAAAAAAAAAAAAAAAAAAGACAAGCCCGGCGGAGCGTGGTGCGCGCGCGCTTGGGGGCGGGGGAGCAAACCCTTTGAAGTGCTCCCAAAAAGCGGAGTGCATGGCGGCACCAAGCGCGTGATTGTGCACGTGCTAGCAATGCAATCCGCTTTTTGGGAGCACTTTGAAATGCCCTTTTACAATAGTCTCGCTTTGCGATCGCTTACGCGATAGCAAGGCGAGACCTAAAAAGGGTTGCCAATAGAAAAAATGCCAGCCATGAATGTTTAAAGAGCCTGCAAAGACCTTGCTTTGACACTAAATAGGGTCTTAAATAAACAAGCATTTACAATGCAATGGTCTCGGCAATATTATAGGTAGAGCTATTGGTATTGCTCATTATTTTTTTATTATTTTTGTATCCCTAAATAAATGGCATTGTCATTTCTATTGGCATTAGCTTTTTTTTGCATATGTGATACCAGTCCTTGGGCTCCTTTCCAAATCATTATGTTCAGGTGTGTACATTAGACTGCATCGACTGTGCTGCACATTTGGTGACGATATTACTTCATTATTTTGTCATGTCTACACATGTTGACACCAGCTATGCAAGGTCTCACTTCATGAGTACCAGTTTAACAGCGGCATGCAGCAAAAAGCAACTGTAAAGCCAGTCAACCTTTGCCAGGGGCCACGATGTATGAACTCTTAATCCGTTTGTGCCAGAATTGTTGTTGTTGTTAAAATCAGCAAATTAACCCCCCACCACTCCTCCAGCCCAAATCTAGCCACGGGTCAGCCCAGGGCCACTGAACGGGAGGGGGGTTGAGACGGGGAGCGCCAGCTGGGACGTGCAAGATTCTCCCTAGAAGCCCCACATAAGGGCACGCGACTAGGGGAGGGAGAAGCAAATGTGAACTAGTTTTATATTAGCTTCATGTTAGCAGTCGCAGCAGAGAAACCAAGGACTGAATGGTAATGGAGTTTGACCTGCCTCTCCCGGGCATGGTGGGATGTGCCAGTGTGAGCAGTTTGCTCTGCTATAAAGGAGTTCAGGCCCAAGCTTAACTTTGAGGGGAAAAAGGAGAGAGTTTGGATTGGAGATCCCCCATCTGCTACATGCCTAATGGGTCTAGTAGGAAGAATGGTACCTCAGCTGGTAATTGGAATTTTAAATATCTGAGAGACTGTTCCTCTGAACCTAACAGAGGTCAACGAGACACCCAGACGGCAGCGCGACTGTGTGCAGTTTTGTTGATTCAAGGCCCAGCAGAGCACCAGTTATTAAGAACTGGGCCACTGGTCGTTCCCAGTCTTATCCTGCCAAGAGACGAGGAATTCTGTGCCCTTTGCACCGTTGACCCTTTCCCGGTGGCCCAGCCGCGCGCTCACTAAGGAGAGGCTTGGCAACTTGGAGTGAGGTGAGGTGCGCGTGTAAGAGGGGTTGAGCGGTGTTAGACGGCGACCTCAGAGGAGCCCGGAAAGGGGGTCCTGACTTCCCTGAGTCCCACCCGTGTTGTATTGTAGCCGGGCACTGGCGAGAGATTCCCCAGGGGGAGGAATCTCGCAACTAGGATCGTACTTCTGGCACCACACGACACAGAGAGACCACACTGGGTATTCTCAGAAACAAGCTTTATCAAATAGGTATCACTGCAAATATGTACAAGAGGAGCGCGGGCTCAAGAGTCTCGGAAAGGTAGGGGGTAGCGGGACTGTCTCTGGTAACGCTTCCAAGCAGGGACGTATCCGGCGCACAGCTCACAATCCTCGAGCTGGGGGATACGTGGTCGGAGTCGGGGTCCGGCGGGACCGTGAGAGTCTGGGGGAGCCGCGAGTCACTCAGCGGGCTCAGGTACAGGTTCGGAGGTCTTACGATCTTCAGGGAGCCGCGAGTCACTCAGCAGGGCTCAGGTACAAGTTCGGAGGTCTTACGATCTTCAGGGAGCCGCGAGTCACTCAGCAGGGCTCAGGTACAAGTTCGGAGGTCTTACGATCTTCAGGGAGCCGCGAGTCACTCAGCAGGGCTCAGGTACAAGTTCGGAGGTCTTACGATCTTCAGGGAGCCGCGAGTCACTCAGCAGGGCTCAGGTACAAGTTCGGAGGTCTTACGATCTTCAGGGAGCCGCGAGTCACTCAGCAGGGCTCAGGTGGGGTCCAGTTCCAGGAGCCGCGACCACGTCAGCAGGCTCTCGTTGTTCCAGCGTCGAATCTGCCGGACAGTCTCAGAGCACCCCTTGTTATAGGTCGACCCCGCTTTGATGTCCGGAGTCTGCGCAGGCAGGGGTCTTGTCACCTGGGGGCCGCTTGTCGGGTTTTCCTGCTATTGTCTTTTGATCCTTTCAGGGCCGGGTCGGGAGGAGTCCCAGACACCCAGCAGGCACGGAGCCAGCCCGCAGGGAGGCCGGAGGGCCGATCGAAACCCATCGTCCCAGGGGAGTTCAGAGGTGCGATAGAAACTGCTACTCCCTCTCTCATCCCCTGGAAGCGTGATGTCCTCCAGCCGGAGTGGCGCCTTGAGGCCTGGGTCGCGCTGGAGCCGGGCGGCCATCTTGTTGCAGGGTGTGGGCACGCGGGCCCGGGGTGGCCGATAGGAGAGAGGCCATGGACGGGGATGTCCGGGGTTGGTGCAGGTGTCCTGGTGGGAAAGGTCGGCTGGGCCGCGTGCTTGGGCTGCAGGCACCAGGTTTCGGTGGTGCGGGGGCACGGAGGGCCATTCTACGAGGCCGGGTCCAACACGCGTCCCCCCCAGCTGAAAGCCGGAGAGAACTGCCCATCACCTTGGGGGGTTCTTGTCGCTGAGGCGGAAGAACTGGGAGAGGCCGTCAGCGTTGGCGTGGTCCGTACCAGGGCGGTGTTCTACGGTGAAGTCCATTCCTTGGAGGGAGATTGACCACCGCAGTAGCTTGGGGTTTTCTCCTCGCATCTGCATGAGCCATCGTAAGGGCCGAT
This sequence comes from Triturus cristatus, assembly GCF_964204655.1. Taxonomy (NCBI): domain Eukaryota; kingdom Metazoa; phylum Chordata; class Amphibia; order Caudata; family Salamandridae; genus Triturus; species Triturus cristatus. The sequence goes on along the minus strand of NC_140589.1, from coordinate 899,879,796 downwards.
GGTCAGTTTGGACTCTGAAATGAGTGCCGAACAGGTAGGGTCGTAGTTTCTTGAGTGCCCAGACCACGGCAAAGGCTTCGCGCTCTATGGTGCTCCACTTCTGTTCTCGGGGTAGCAGCCGCCGACTGAGGAAGGCGACGGGCTGGTCTAGGCCTTGATCATTCACTTGGGACAGGACGGCCCCAATGCCATGCTCGGAGGCATCGGTCTGGACTATGAACTCCTTGGTGTAGTCGGGAGCCTGGAGGACGGGGGCCGTGCACATGGCCTTTTTTAGAGCATCGAAAGCTTCCTGGCAGGCAGCCGTCCATTGCACCTTCTTTGGCTGTTTTTTAGACGTGAGTTCCGTGAGAGGGCCGACCAGGCTGCCATACCCCTGAATGAATCGGCGGTAGTAGCCCGTGAGTCCCAGAAAGGCTCGGACTTCCGTTTGGGTGATGGGTGGGTCCCAGGCCAGGATGGCGTCGATCTTTGGCTGTAGAGGAGCGACCTGGCCACTCCCGACTTGGTGCCCCAGGTAGACTACGGATCCTTGCCCGATCTGGCACTTGCTGGCTTTTATGGTGAGGCCTGCCTGGCGCAGGGCGGTTAGCACTCTCCGGAGGTGCCGGAGGTGCTCACTCCACTCTGAACTGAAGACAGCGATGTCGTCCAGATAGGCCGCGCTGAACTGTTCTAGCCCGGCCAGGACCCTATTTACCAGTCTCTGGAAAGTGGCCGGGGCATTTTTCATCCCGAAGGGCATCACGCGGAAGCGGTAGTGCCCATCGGGGGTGGAGAAAGCAGACCTCTCCTTGGCCCCTTCGGTGAGCGCAATCTGCCAGTAGCCGCAGGTGAGGTCGAAAGTGCTGAGGAACCGGGCGGCCCCTAGTCGGTCAATGAGCTCGTCGGCTCGTGGAATGGGGTGGGCATCGGCTCGGGTAACGTCATTGAGCCCCCGGTAATCCACGCAGAACCGGAGCTCGGGGGCGACACCGGGGGCTGCTGCCTTCGGAACCAGGACCACGGGGCTGGCCCAGGGACTGTCAGAGGGCTCGATCACCCCCAGGGTCAACATCTTCGAGACTTCGGCTTGAATACAGGACCGGACCCGGTCAGGAACCCGGTAGGCTCGGTGTCTCACCGGCGGGCTGTCCCCGGTGTCCACATCGTGAACACACCAGTTGGTGACCCGGGGGGTCAGGGAGAAGAGGTCAGAAAATTGTCTGAGGAGCTGGCGGCAGTCCGCTTGTTGCTGGGCAGTGAGGGCTGGGGAGAGGTTCACTCCCTCCACGGAGCCATCCTGCTCCTTGACACACAGGGGGTCCGGGAGGGGATCCGACTCATCTTCGGCCCCGTCATCGGTGGCCAGCAGGAGGCTCAGTTCTGTCCGCACGAAGTGAGGCTTGAGGCGGTTCACGTGCAGGACCCGGAGGGGATCCCGAGGCGACTGGACGTCCACCAAGTAGGTGACTTGGCTCTTCCTCTCAACCACTTTGTAGGGCCCAGTCCATCGGTCCTGGAGAGCGCCAGGCTTCACGGGGGCCATGACCCACACCTGCTGGCCCGGCTGGAACTCGACCAGAGTAGCATTCTGGTCGTACCAGCGCTTCATTTCTTCTTGACTTGCCTCCAGGTTGGCTTCGGCCAGTTCTCGGAACCTCCTGGTCTGGTTCCGGAGGGCCAGGACATATTGGAACACATCTCGGGGGGTGGTCTGGTGTGCTGCCTCCCACCCTTCCTTAACCAAACTGAGGGGACCTCGGACGGGGTGTCCATAGAGTAATTCAAACGGGCTGAACCCTAAGGACTTCTGGGGGACCTCCCGGTAAGCGAACAAGAGGCAGGGGAGCAGGACGTCCCACTTACGCCGGAGGGGCTCTTCTAGGCCAGCGATCATCCCTTTCAACGTCCTATTAAACCTCTCTACTAGGCCGTTCCCTTGGGGATGGTACGGGGTGGTGAACTTATAGGACACCCCACATTGTTGCCACAGGGACGTCATATACCTTGATATAAAATTAGTGCCGCGATCGCTCACGACCTCGCGGGGGAAACCCACCCTGGAAAAGATCCCCATCAGGGCCCGGCCCACCACGGGGGCCGTAATGGTGCGCAGGGGAATAGCCTCTGGATAGCGGGTGGCGTGGTCTACTAGGACCAAGATGAAACGGTGACCTTGGGAGGTGGGGGGGTCCAGTGGCCCCACGATGTCGATTCCGACTCGTTCGAAGGGGGTATTGACGACCGGGAAGGGTTGGAGGGGAGCCTTGCGCTTCCCCCCACTCTTCCCACTGGCTTGGCACGTGGGGCAGGACTTGCAGTGTGCCTCTACCGCTGCTTTCATCTTAGGCCAATAAAAATGGGTCACGAGACGGCTGTAGGTCTTGTCCTGACCCAGGTGACCGGCGAGGGGGACATCGTGGGCTAAGCCCAGGAGGAAATCCCGGAAGCGGAGGGGTACCACCAGTACCCGTCCGGATCCCAGCTCCACTGATTTCTGCTCACTATACAGGATGTTATTTTCCCAATAGATTCGGTGCGTTCCGGTCTGGTCACCTGCGGCTTGGCCCTCGGCCTGGCGCCGCAGCCCGACCAGGGAAGGACAGGTGGCTTGCTCCCGGCAAAATTCTTCCCGGGTGGGCCCGCCCTCGTGGCGCCAATGGGCCAACTCGGGTAGATCCCCCAACTCGGGGACCGGGGCGGGGTCGGATGGTGCGGGTTCGTCGCTGGCGACGGACCCTTCCGATGGGGGAACGGGAGGACCCTCGGCGGGGACGGTACGGGCTTCTTTGACCGGGATGCTCTCGACTTCTCTCCGGGGAGTGAGTCGGGCTGTCATAGATCGGGTGGTGGCACACACCCACTCGGGGAGTCCCATCATTCCTAGGTGGGCCTTGCGCTCTACGTGCTTCCAGGGAGAACTCTCCAGGTCGTTCCCTAAGAGGCAGTCGACCGGCTGGGAGGTTCTTACGGCCACCTTGAGTTTACCTATCACCCCTCCCCACTCAAATGGCACCAGGGCTACCTGACACATACTTTCCCTATTGTCGGCAGATATTACGGGGCAAAAGACATTGGGGAGGATCTGCTCCTCGGGAACTAGGTGCCTGAGGACACCGGTGATACTGGCCCCGGTGTCCCGCAGGGCCTCTACCTGGTGGCTATTGATCTTGACGAGCTGCCCATATTTCTGTGTGTTGGACGGTAGGAGGCTACCAGGGATCATTTCCCTATCTCCCAGGGATACTAGGGCCATAGCGGCGGGTTCCCACTCATCGGCTTCCTCAACCTCCTCCCCCAGGGCTACGTTGGCTATCTGTCTCGCAGGGGGGACTTGGGTGGCCATGGGACACTCTGGGTCATTGGCGTAGTGCCCGGGTTTCTGGCAACGAAAACATGTGACGGTCACCCGGTGTCCTCGTCTCCCAGGGGGCCCTGTTACTGGCGGGGGGGGCGCCGGGAAAGGTGGAGGTGGTGTCTTCGGGGGGCTAGGCTGGGACTCTCTCGGCCCTCCCTGGTTCCCTCCCCCTCTCTGGCGGGGTGGTCCCTGACTGGTTCGGGGGTACTCTCCTACCATGCCCCGGGAGACCCGGGTGTTGGTCCAGCGGTCGGCCTCCACAGCCAGCTTCCGGGGATCTGTGAGCTTGCTATCCAGCAGATGTTGCCGTAGCTCTACGAAGCAGTTCGCAGCCAGATGTTCCCATAACATGAGGTCAGTGAGTTCGGCAAGGGTGGTGACCTTGCTGCCCTTGACCCACCCATCGAAGGCCCGACTAAAAAAGTTTACATACTCCACCCAGGTGGTGCCCGGGATCTTCCTGCAGTCCCGGAACCGTTGGCGGTACATTTCTGGGGTGAGGCCGTATCTTGTGAGGAGAGCCTCTTTCATGTGGCTGTAGGAGGTCTGCAGGGAGAGGGGTAGGTCGAGCAGGGTGTCCCTTCCTTCGCTCAGAAACCGCCCCCACAACCCCGCCCCCCAGTCCTTCTGTGGAATCCGATGGGAGGTCATGGCGACCTCGTAGGCCCGAAACCATTGCTGAATGTCATAGTTTTTATAATATTCTTTGACCACATCCTTGGGGATGTGGACCTTCTGTTCCGCTGGGGGGGTCGTCTCTCGGTTCCCCGAGGGCCTCCCGTCCTCATTTCGGGCCTTGAGCTCGAGTTCTTTTAAGCTGCGTTCGTGCTCTAGTTGGAGTTTTCTTCCTTCGTGCTCCCGTTGGAGCTTCTTTTCTTCCAGTTCGCCTTGTACACGCATTTGCTCTACTGCTAGCTTTTTCTCCGCTAACTTCAATTCGCCCTCGATTTTGAGTTTGGCTAACTCGAGTTCATGACTGCGGCTTCTCTCTCTGTCCGCGAGTTCTCCCGGGGATAGGCCCCCGTCTGGTACAATGCCTTGCACCTGATTGTCGCTGCTTTCACTTGGAGGGGGTTCGGCTTCGTCGGGGCGCTCCCCCGTGCCTTCCGGGCGGGATGCCCCGGTCTCCACCCAAGTTTTCAGTGCTTTCTGCAAGTCTTCCTTAGTGTTGAGGCCAGTGGTAGCTATTTTAAGTTCTTTGCAAAATTGTTTTAGCTCTTTGTGTGTGTATTCTTCCAGATGCTCCACCTGGAACACTCTGTTGGCGTTGGTTTCTGCGGAGCTCATGGCGCTTCCTTCTGCCATCGTTGTTGGTCGTGCATCCGTTGTTCACTGTACGATCTCTAGGTGATGGGCCCGAATCCCGTCGCTTGCCACCAATGTTAGACGGCGACCTCAGAGGAGCCCGGAAAGGGGGTCCTGACTTCCCTCAGTCACTCAGCGGGCTCAGGTACAGGTTCAGAGGTCTTACGATCTTCAGGGAGCCGCGAGTCACTCAGCAGGGCTCAGGTACAAGTTCGGAGGTCTTACGATCTTCAGGGAGCCGCGAGTCACTCAGCAGGGCTCAGGTACAAGTTCGGAGGTCTTACGATCTTCAGGGAGCCGCGAGTCACTCAGCAGGGCTCAGGTACAAGTTCGGAGGTCTTACGATCTTCAGGGAGCCGCGAGTCACTCAGCAGGGCTCAGGTACAAGTTCGGAGGTCTTACGATCTTCAGGGAGCCGCGAGTCACTCAGCAGGGCTCAGGTGGGGTCCAGTTCCAGGAGCCGCGACCACGTCAGCAGGCTCTCGTTGTTCCAGCGTCGAATCTGCCGGACAGTCTCAGAGCACCCCTTGTTATAGGTCGACCCCGCTTTGATGTCCGGAGTCTGCGCAGGCAGGGGTCTTGTCACCTGGGGGCCGCTTGTCGGGTTTTCCTGCTATTGTCTTTTGATCCTTTCAGGGCCGGGTCGGGAGGAGTCCCAGACACCCAGCAGGCACGGAGCCAGCCCGCAGGGAGGCCGGAGGGCCGATCGAAACCCATCGTCCCAGGGGAGTTCAGAGGTGCGATAGAAACTGCTCCTCCCTCTCTCATCCCCTGGAAGCGTGATGTCCTCCAGCCGGAGTGGCGCCTTGAGGCCCGGGTCGCGCTGGAGCCGGGCGGCCATCTTGTTGCAGGGAGTGGGCACGCGGGCCCGGGGTGGCCGAAAGGAGAGAGGCCATGGACGGGGATGTCCGGGGTTGGTGCAGGTGTCCTGGTGGGAAAGGTCGGCTGGGCCGCGTGCTTGGGCTGCAGGCACCAGGTTTCGGTGGTGCGGGGGCACGGAGGGCCATTCTACGAGGCCGGGTCCAACAAGCGGACACGCTGGGACGTCGAGGGCAGAGGCTGCGAGACTGGCGACGCACGGAATGTTGGCGGCGGTGCGATCCTGGGGGTTGATCACAGCTGGAGGGAACCGAGAGCCCCAACAGGCTGACGTGCTCTGGGTGCAATGTAACGGTCCGAACATGAAACAGAAACGAACCTCCTACCCGGGTGGCTCAGGTCTCTTCTGTGAAGACCCTGCCCTCCACAGCTCCCGTTTGCATTCATACATTAATACACCCCCTCCTTACCGCCCAGGTTCAGGTCCCAAAAAGCTCTTTGTTACAGAGCATGAAGTGAGAGATACTCGTTAGAAAAGCTATGCAATTGTTAGTGCGTGGTTACCAAACAGGTCTGCTAACATCTGTGACTGAGCTCACCCTCCCTTCCGTGTAGCCTTGGGAATGACCGGCGCCAAGTTGGACCTCGCCAGGCATCGCCATACTCCCCGTTGGGTCAGCCAAGAAGATCCTCACAGACGATAGCGAAAAAATGGCGGATGGAAGCTTCGAAACTTTTTCGGATTCGGGGGCGTGTTCCTGCTGTTCTAAAAGGGCGTGGCTAAAAAGTGGAAAGAACAGCAAGGAACACGCCCCCGGATCTGAAAAAGACGGAGACTATTTGGAGGGACGGCTCTCTCCTCCAATGGCTGGCCTCCGTTTAGGAAGCCAGCCAATGGAGGAGAGGCAAAAAGAGAGGCGGGCTAAGGAGCCACTCTCAGAAACATTAAATCTCCGACTTCCGGTTCTGCCTTCGGCAGACCGGACAGTCCTCGACCTAAAAAAGTATGTATTCATTTGTAATTTGACTTTCTGTCTGTTCCTTTTATTTTCAGTCATGAAAAATTCAGGCAGCCCTAGAACACATTTAAAAGTGCTTTATATTTGCTTTTCAAAGTATGCACAGATAAGTGCTGAAAATAGGGCTTTAGGAGACTGTTTATTTTTGTACCGTCTGCAACATCAAAATAATGAGCTGGCAACCCTAATCATAAGACTGGAAGTTTGTTGCAGGATCAGCACATTATTTATTTCCTTCACCCTCGATTCCCTGATTAATTCAATAATAGCAATAGTTTAACTTATATCTGAAATCCTACGCCCCGTCAATAACATGCTGATTAACGTCAAGTGTCTGGGAATTCACCCTGCATTCAGACAACTCACTCCTCATTCTCACCCTTCACTTTCACCCTGCACTCACAGCGCATAGTTATGGTTTTCCCGCATTTGCCACATAATCCATCGTCTGCTGCATAATTTGCAGATTAAAAAATGTAGCAACACATGTTACCTCACAGTGGAAGGCCCTTTCTAAAGGTTGACTGGTCACCTTTCTGTTGCTTATTTCTATGTGTAGGTGTTAATGTTGTACTTATGTGGGGCAATAAAGGCCAGGACAATGTTAACAAGTGTAAAAATAGCAAAATAGTGCAGTAATGCTATCACAAAATATGCACCATAATTCGCCTTTGCTTGCTGCAGAATTTAGTCAACCTTGCTGCATAATTTGGCCGTCTCCTGCCGCATAATTCCAATGGCCCTGTTTATAGTGCTATGAGGTCCCAGCCTGTGGCAGAAAGCACTGTGGATATGTAGTCATTATTATAAAACAGTATTTACATACTCTAAGCTAGGCTGCTGCAAAATGATGCAGTGATTGAGATAAAACAAGTTCTTACAAAACATACTTTTTAGTAATAAGTAACCAAACTGTATATAATGCAGACATTTTTGTAAGTGTCTCCACTATTCCAGATCCCAGCTGATAACTCCTTTACATTACATCTTAAAAAGAATAGATCTTTGCCACCATAAAGCTTTAAGCAGATCCACTGGAATTATTCAGCAGAATAGGACAACATTATGCGTCAGGTTGGACTAAATTATGCAGCAAGAAAAGGTAAATTATGCGGCACAATGCGCCACATTTTGTGGTTAGCATTACTTCATTATTTTGTCATTTTAACTCACGGTAATGCTGTCAGGGGAAATATTTCACCTCATTAGTACCAGTGTAGCACCCAAATACAGCAGAAAGCAACTACAAGATTACCAGTCAATCTTTGCAAAGGGCTTTCCACTGCTCCAGAACACTTTGTCACGCTTTAAGTAACTTTTGTTCCGTTTGAGCTAGAATCAAGATTTTTTTGTTGAAATCTGCAGATTATGTAGCAAATGCAGTACACTGATAATTATGTGGAAAACGCTGCTGCTGCTGCAGAAACTCATAATTCCATGGTTTCTTCTTTAACTTTCTGCACTACCACCCACACTTCGTTTTCAGGCAGAGGCATCTCAAAGTCAGTATTAACCATTCAGGGGCAGTTTTTTGTGACAGCTGAGTCCGTGGGGTGGCAGGTAGAAGGCCAGCAGGGTTGCATCCAGATGCAGAGCTCTAATCCTCTCGATCCTTGGGGCCTCACAGTAATGGTCTAGGAGACAGAGGAAAGGAGCGAGATTCATAGATATTGTCAAACAGAAGACCCAGAATAGGGAGCACTGTATGCAGACTCATTTTTATGTTTACAAATGGCCAAAGACCGCTTCTTCAGAGAGATACCCCAAAGAAGAGGACAATATAAGTGCTTTTGTTTTTTTTTAAAGGGACATTCATTAGTGAAGCTGGTACTGCTGTCAAGTGTGTAAGTGGCCACTGCTGGTTATCATAAAGGAGCAGATGCGGCAGGACTGGGGCCCAGGGATTTGGGGGGCCCACTGCATCACAATTATGACTGACTACCTTTAAAAAAGGGGCATCAGAGCTTATTGTCCTTTCAGGCATTAGGACAGAGGTGATGATCCATCATGGAGAGAATGAGGTAAAAAAGGCAAAGGAGGAGAGGAGGAGCCTAGCGCGCAACCAAGATGGCCGCGTAGGTGCGAAGCTCCCGAGGACCTCCGCGACCTCCTGAATTAATCCTGATTATATCCTGTCTTTGACGAGGGGACTGTGTCTGTGTACCCGAGCTGAGGCGGCACCCGTTTTCCGTTTTCGAATCGGACCCCGGACACTGGTGGGAGCACCGATCGAAGATTGCGGCCTTCTCCGCGCCGGCCCCCCGGATTGGAGTTGTGGGGCGATCCGGGGACAAAGCGAACAACAGCGGCGGGCAGGGCTGGGCGACTCGCGTACCCCGCGCTTTCACTTTCGCTTTTGCGCCCTCCTTGCCCTCAAGCGAGGTAGGGTTGCGGAGCGGGGTGCGGTGTTGTGGCCTTGCCCCTGTGCCCGGCTGACCCGCCGGCTGTGAGTTGTCCTGCGGTCCAGTGGTCACCCCCTCCCGGAACCCGTGAACTGGTTTATCGGCCCTTTCGAGGAGATTGGCACGACTTTGGGAGCGCGACATGTCCACAAAGCAAGATGGCGACCGGGCCAAGGTGAAATCGACCCGCCGCGGCCCGGCACCTCAGACAAACAGTATGGACCGCTACACCCTCCAGAAGGGATCCCCAGAGGCACAACGTACATCCCCCGCGGGCCCGGCTGAGGCGTCTGCTCAACCCGCGGATCCGACCCTCCGGGACGTCATGGGCGCCATTGCCGAGATGAAGGCCTCGGTGGACCAGCGCTTTGATACTCTGGCGCAGAAGATAGACTCGGCCCTGGTGGAGGTGGGCCTGGTGAGAGCCGACTTGTCCAAAACAAAGGACCGGGTCGATTCCCTGGCCCACACCACCTCAAGTCTCACTACAGACGTGGCGGCCCTTCAAAAGGAGGTGCACCGGCTTGGCCAGGCGAGCGCCATGATGGACCGTCGATTGGAGGACGCCGAGGGTCGGGCCCGGAGGAACAACGTTCGTATTGTCGGGGTGCCGGAGGGACGGGAGGAGGAGGCGGCAGATTTGTTTGTGGAAGACCTGATCCTCACCCATCTCCAGCCCCGGGGGCTGAGTAAACTTTTTGCGGTGGAACGTGCTCACAGGGTCCCCGGAGGAAGACCTAAGGTCGGAGCTCCGCCGCGGCCTCTCATTGCCCGGATTTTTAACTTTCGGGACAGAGACGCTATCTTGCAGACTTCCAGGCTACAGGGACCGGTCAAGCTCGATAATATGGACGTGAATTTCTACCCTGACTTTACACCGACGGTCCAAAAGCAGAGACTGAGTTTTCTCAGAGTTAAACGTCGCCTACGGGACATGAACCTTAAGTACTCAATGCTTTTTCCAGCTAAGCTGAGGGTGGAGGTGGATGGTCGCACGCACTTTTTTGACCGTCCCGAGGCGGCTGGGGACTGGTTGGATACTCTGCCTGGGGATCGGGGCCGGGGGGGTGGGGGGGTGCGGTTGGCGGGGAGGGCTCGCCGGTTCAGAACTGAGGGGTGAATAGTAGGCCTTGCTCTGGATAACATTTTGGTTACCATTCACTGATTGTGTATGTTCCCCTCCTATGGAGGTCGTACGGGGTCCGTTGGGGGCTTTCCCTCCTCCTCTGGGGGACTAGTTAGTTTTTCATCTATGGGGCGACAGGCACACTGCACTTTGGGGGGGCTGTCTGGGCTCATGCAGGGGTGCAGGGAGGGGGGAGTTCTGTTGGGATGGGTGGGTGGGGGTGGAGTGTTGTTTGTTTGCACCGCAAGGCGAACCCTTTACTGTATTGTTGTTTTTGAGATGCTCTTTGGGGGACGATTGATGGCTTCCATGTATGATGGGGGGTAGGGATCTGACTGTGTTATCATGGAACGTTAACGGACTGGGGGATAGGATTAAGCGTGGTGTGGTCCTGCAGTATCTGAAACGAATTTCACCAGATGTGATCTTCCTGCAGGAGACACACCTTATAGGTAATTCCTTTCATGCCATGAATCGGAGAGGCTATCGCTTGGTGGCCCATTCGGGCTTCACCTCGGGCTCGCGGGGGGTGGGCATCATGATTAAGAACTCGCTCCCATTGGAGATTGATGAGGTGCGCCATGATGAGAGGGGACGTTACACTGTCTTGGTGGGTAGAATGGAGGGCAGAGTGGTCGTTTTTGTATCAGTGTACGTTCCGCCGGGGTTGCAATCTACCACGTTTGCGGACCTGGGGCGCCTCCTCCTTGACCTCCCGGATGGGCTTCTGGTAGTTGGGGGGGACTTCAATGCGGTGGCTTCAGGGTCTATGGATCGTCATCCCCCCAGGGACCTTCCCCGGGCACAGGCGTGGCTGTCCGGCCTCTTAGATACACTAGGATTGGTGGATTGCTGGCGACTAAAGCATCCCGCGCAGCTGCAATACACCTTCCACTCGGGTGCCCATGGTAGCCTCTCGCGGCTTGACTATATCCTTGTTCCTGCGGCCTATGCTGGGAGGGTGGGAGAGGTGCGCCATTTGGCGCGGGGTATTTCAGATCACTCCCCACTACTGCTGCATCTTGGTGTCTTCCCGAGGGGGGAGGGCAGGGTAGCCCCAATCAATGCCTGGTACCTGCGCGACCCCACTATTCGAGCCGAATTGATCAAATCCTTGCAGCGGTACTTTGAGGAGAATGTGGGGTCTGTCCCTTCTGCCATCTCCCTTTGGGAGGCTTTTAAGATAGTTCTTAGGGGGGAGGCCCTCTCCTTTATCTCCCATGCCCGGAGGCGCGAGCGGGAGGAGGTAACCCGGGTGGAGGCCGAAATTACTGAATTAGAGGGTGACCTGGGGAGCGGGGTGACGGATGCCAAATTGCATATTCTACACCTCAAGCAGGCGGCCAATAGGGCCCTCGTCACGGAGGCGGCTAGGGGCCTCAGTAGAGAGCAACAGGGGCGACTGTATGATGTGGGTGATAAGGCTGGTAAATTGATAGCGTGGTTGGATAAAAAGGAGAGAGCGAGTCGTGTGGTTCCGTTGATCGAGAGGATGGATGGTGTATGTGTCACCGAGCCGGACGCCATTGTCTCCTGCTTCGCGGATTATTTCCGCGAGGTATATTCCCCGGTTTCTCCCTGCTCGGAGGAGGATTCCCATGCCCTGCTTCGGGACATCGCGCTGCCCTCCCTTTCGGTGGAGGACAGGGATTCGCTGGACGCTCCTCCCACCTCGGACGAAATTGCCCTTGCTATCCGCTCGGTCGCATCTGGCAAGGCCATGGGCCCCAATGGCATTCCTATCGAGCTGTACAAGTTGCGACCGGATGTGCTGGCGCCCCACCTGCGCGCGATGTTCCTGGCGGCCTGCTCGCGGGGTTCCCTTCCGCCGGACCAGCGTCTGGCCACGATCGTGGTGATCCACAAGGAGGGGAGACCCCGTGAGCGGGTCACATCCTATAGGCCTATCTCGCTCTTGAATGCGGAGCCCAAAATCCTCGCCAAGGTGCTGGCCAACCGGCTGGTCGGCGTGGTGGGCGACTTGGTCCACCAAGACCAGTCCGGCTTCATACCCCATCGTAACACGGCCCTTAATCTGCGACGCTTGCACGGGGTGCTCGCGCGTGTCCCGTTCGTGCGGGAACCGGCCATCTTGGCGTCCTTGGACGCCACCATGGCGTTTGATACGCTTGAGTGGCCATACATTTGGGCGATGCTGGCGAAGTTTGGCTTCGGACCGGGCTTCATCAGCTGGGTCAAGTTGTTGTATTCCGGCCCATTGGCGCAGGTGGTGGTGAATGGACGAGTTTCGGCCCCATTCGCACTGGGACGGGGTACGCGACAGGGCTGCCCCCTGTCGCCTCTCCTGTTTGCACTGGCCCTGGAGCCCCTGGCGGAGTGGCTGCGGTGGCACCCTTCCATCCGTGGTCTCCGTTGGACCCCTGAGCATGAGGACCGTGTGTCCCTCTACGCTGATGATATCCTTCTATATCTCGCCTCCCCGCGTAAATCACTGATCGTCCTAGTTGATGTTTTGCGCTCATTCGGTCGCAACTCAGGCCTCGTCATCAACTGGGCGAAATCCTGTGTATATGTGCTTGCCGGGGAGGCTCCGGTCCTACCACGGGACTGTCCGATCCAGATCGCCTCCCAGGGGTTTCGGTACCTGGGTATATATATTACTCTGGACCCGGAGGCCCGCTACGAGCGGAATTTGCTGCCCCCCCTCCAGCGCTTGAAGGAGGACGTGGTGCGTTGGCGGCGTCTGCCGCTCTCGCCGCTTGGCCGAGCGGCCTTGTTTAAGATGATGTCGTTGCCGCGCTTTCTGTACGCTCTCCAGAACACTATGGATTTGGTTCCGGCGCGCTACTTCCGAGAGGTGGAGAGTTTGCAGCGTCGCCTGTTCTGGGACGGGAGGCCACGTATTGCCTTGGCTAAATTGACGCTCCCGTGGTACGATGGGGGGGTTGCCCTCCCGGATATTAAACGGTCTTACTGGGCCTCCCAGCTAGCTGCGATTAATCATGGCCTTTACGGGCCCGCCTTGAACCCGGCATTTGAAATGGACAAGATGCTCCTGCCCGGTGGCGACTACAATCGGGCGCTCTACTCTGGCGCGCCGGACCCTCGCCTGACGGGACCGACGCGTGTCATGGTGCGTGTGTGGCACGCGGCTAACGCAGCTATGGGGTGGAAGGACCGTTTGACCCGGGCGTCACCGCTATATGCATCGGCGAGGTTGGGCTCCTTGTGGACCTCGAAGGGCTTTGAGAAATGGGACACGATCGGCATCAGCACAGTGGGAGATCTCTGGACGAGGGGGGGATTCAAAACTTTCGAGATGCTGCAGACGGAGTTTCAGTTGCAAGGCAGTGAGTACTTCCGGTACTTACAAGTCCGCCACGCGCTGGGCTCCATCTTCCCGGATGTCGCGTCCATTCCGGAGTCCTCCCCCCTGGAGGACAGAGTGCTGGATGGCCATGTCCCAGACAGCACGATCTCCCTTATATATAAAAAACTGATTAACGACCGATCGGGCCTGCTGACTGGCCTCCGCGAGGCCTGGGTCGCCGATGGGCTGGAGTTGGACGACGAGGACTGGATGTCCGCGGTGGCCTCTCCGAAGGAGGTGGCCATCCCGGCTCGCCTTCGCTTCGTCCAGCTTAAGATCCTCCACCGGGTTTACGTGACGGGGCCAAGGCTTCTACGTATGGGCCTAGCTGAGGATGGACTGTGTAAGCGTGGCTGTGGTGCTTTGGCAACTTTCTTGCATATTCTGTGGGAATGCCCAAAGGTGGAGCGATTCTGGCGTGGTGTGCATGAGGTCCTGCGAGTGGTTACGCGTGTCGTGCTGTTGCCTGAAGCGAGGAGATGCTTGCTGAATGTGTGGGAGCCAACTGACTACTCGGTTCCGCAGACGCGGTGGGTGACTCTGGGATACATGATCGCTAAGCGTGACATTGCCCAACTGTGGGGATCCCAGAGGCCTCCGGCGGTGTCGGCCTGGAAAGAACACATGGATTGGTGTATGTTTCGTGAAAAGGTGGTGTATGTTGCGAGGGGTAAGCCTGGGGCGTGGGTGAAGATCTGGGGCCCCTGGAACGCTTATCGCGGGGGTATTTGCGAGCCGCCGCTGCTGCCGGCTGCTTCGCCAGCTCCGTCCCCCTAGCCGACCCCCTCCCCCAGCCATGGGCACGTGGTTCCCCAGTCCCTGATCTGTTCTCATTCCCCTCTTCAGAGTTTGGCGATTGGTTAGGGTCCCCCACTTAAGGAGCGCGTGCTGTCACTTGGGATTGCGGGTTGCCTTGCGGGTGTGGTTGTTTTTGTGTTGTTGTGTTTTGATAAAAGGAAACCGTATTGTTGGTTTGGAGTTATGTGGCCTGCACTACTGATATCTCCTGATTTACCCTTTTTGCACCGCCAAGAGATTTATCTGTATGTATGTCATATGCTACTGCCACTCTAGCGGCCGGCCAGACGGTTGTAGGCCCATACTTGTAACCATTTGAGATTGTAATAAACGGTTTCAAAAAAAAAAAAAAAAAAAAAAAAAAAAAGGCAAAGGAGATAGCCTGCTGCTCAGGACTGCAGTTATCATTAGTGCAGCAGGTATAGTTGCATCGCGGTCAAAGAGTGTGAGGGGCTCACAACACCCCAATTAGGTGGAGCAGTTTGTTTGGTATATCTGTTTTTGTTTGATGCATTTGCTGTTTTATAAGTCTCATATTTGGTGCAATTCATAAGCTATAGAAAAAGTATTCCTGAAATCATCTCATAAGCCCCGCTCCCTGCACGCAGCCATGTCCCTCCCGCTCCCCCAATCCTTGTCAAAGTTTTGGATGGGGGCCCGACCTCAAAACATTTTGCTTAGGGGGAGCTCAGAGTAAAAAAGTTTGAAGACCTCTGATAGGTGGTTGAAGCAGAAACAATTTTAGGTGAGAGACAGCTAAAATAAAATAATTTCTTGCTTATAAGATCGTGAGTCTCCCCTCGAATCCGGTTTGTTAGCATGTATGGTTGTACTGTCCATTCCAGTAACACCTTGCCTTTTGTAGCAAAAACCATTGGTCAGGCACTGTCATATACTGTACTACACTGACTGCTTGCACTTATTTAAATTGAAAGCAAAAGTCTTAGCATTTCTCCGTGATACCCAGTGCTGGGAATTGGGAAAATGTTTACTGCAGAAACCCATAAATTGTGGGTCAGGTTGTGGCAATATAAGGAGCTGAAGTCACAAGGGGTGGAGTCATGAGAAGCAGGTTGACAGTCAAGTTAAACTTTTTATTTTTTTAAACTGCTACATAGAAATAGGAAACTTGACAGTACATCTGTTCTGACTTAATTTGTTGGAAAGGCTGCATTTTAAAATTCTTACAGTGTTAAGGCATCTGCTGCAGAGAGCTTTGGCACCTAGTAAATCCCTGGGAATAACAATAATAATGGTAAGATAACTCTGGTGGTTAATGCACTTGATGGAGAGATCAATTTTTTGTCTAGTGAGTCACAGTTTTGATCCGTAAAGTAGCTTAGAGGGTAGCTGGTGCTGTATAAAACTCATAATAACAACAAAAACTTAACATGTTAAAATGAATTTATTAACATTGAAGAAATAATAAAATACACTTTTAAAATGTATAAAACAATATAAATATTAATATATATATTTTTTAAATGATGCATTACAATACATTTATTATAGCCTTATAGCCCGCCGTAGCGGGCTATACCGGCTGTTAAAGGCCCGCTGCAGCGTTAAAGACCTGAGCCGAAGGCTCAGAGGGACTTTCAAAGCCGGTATAGCCCTGCTACGAAGGGCTATAAGGCTATTAGAACATTCTGCCACTAGAGGGCAGAATGTTCTAACAAAACAAAGCCTTCAGCCAGAGCTGTGAACAAAGACGCATTGGAATGTTGGTGCTCCGGGCTTATACCAGCCATTATAAGCCCGGAGCACTTTATTGTTTTCAATGGAGCTTCCAACATTCCAATGTTCTATTATACAAGTAAACACAGGTTACATATGGAGTAAATAAAAATACATAACAGTATATTTATTTATAGATATATATATATATTTATGGTGGACATGTTGCTCTAATAAACCAACTTGGCACAAGATTTTGGAGTCTGTACCGTCCTTGATGAAACAGAGCGGGCTGTCAGGAATACATATATATATATATATATATATATATATATAGTGCTCTGATACCTTCAGGTCTAACGAGCGCTACATAAAACTCTCAAATAAATATATATGTTCTCTGTCTTGTCGCGTGTTCTGGTGCTTTGAGGACAGGAGTCAACTGTGGCTCTTGTGGATCGTTTTGTGTGCCTCTTGTGGATGTTGTTGTGTGGCATTTGAGGCACTCTGATGCCTTTGGGTCTTGCTAGCTTTATTATAAATGTATACTATACTTGTTATCTATGCTGTGAACAGTTACTGTTGTAAAACGCTCTGACTCATGCTGTGCATTCAATTCAATACTTTATTTGTTTTCATAATAAAAATCATAAAAGTACAATAAATTACACTTTTTGTGGTCTATTTTTTAAAAATTCTTAAAAACATAATAACAACACGTCGTAAATCAATGAGTCGCTTTTAAACTATATCACAGAACTGTTTAGCAACACTAGAAATTTTTTGTTTTATCATAAAAGGCAGCCGTTGGAAAACTTGACATACCACAACAAATCTCCACAGTAGGCAATGATTGTAAGTAAAAATAGGGCGGTATTGTGTAAAATTCCACGGTTTTAAAAAGGGTATAATGTAACGTTTTTTCAGGTTACTATAACATTTAAAGAAAAGTACTACATGCATAGTGCTCTATGTCATCGTGCAGTCACAGGGACAATCTATTAGATTTGTAGATCAATCATCAATTTCTGGGACGCTAATCAAACAATGAAAAGTATCCATTCTTAAGTGGGTCAAACTGAATCTGTGCCTAGAATTTAATACAGCTTTGAGGTAGGGTTGCATTTCATATTTAGTTAAGATAAGTTGATTGTTTAAACGAGTAGGCTTTAAAATTTCAGCACTCAATCTAAGATTCTCGAATTGTATTATACATTCATTTTTCAATGATTTTCTGCTAATAGATTCCAAGGATTCAGGCTTCTCAAAGTAGTCAGAGTGCCCCAGGTCACATAAATGTGGATATATGTCAGCCAAGCAATACGCGAAGACAAATTAGACTTGTCTTTGCGTAAGCCAAGGCATGCGCAAAGACTAATTTGACTTGAGGCAATCCTCAGTGATGGAACGGTTTAAGCCAATGCATTCTGATGTCCAGACTTTATTCCATATAATATGGGCTGTATCATTATTAGGTCTGTGAGGAACGAACCCCCCTGTTCAGCATGACAGACATAAATAGGGGCACTTTTAGGGGTGAAGAGTAGGTACCTTAGAAACTCATTCTCTGCCATCTGTAGGGCCGGCATTTTGTGTGACCCCAGATTCCTGCCCCGTATAATGGTACACTGAGACATTTAGCTTTATAGGTCTTTATCATCTCATCAGGGGTTTGCGCCCCACCGTCTGGCAAAAATTCGTAAAGTCACTCATGGTTTTTTAATTTGCAAATTCCTAGTGGAAATAGCACGGTTCCATGAGCCTTCTTTGGCAATTAATATGCCTAAATATGAAAAACTATTTCTGAAGCCTATATTGGTGCCTTTGATTTTCATGTCTCTACCAGTGGCTGATCCCCTCTCACACTTCATTATGAATGTTTTCGATTGGTTTGCTAACAGACCAAGATCCTCCATAAATTCAACAAAATTTGTGAGTAGGGTCAGTAGACTAAGGAAAGTGCAGGCCATAAGAACGGCATCATCAGCGTAGAGAAGGGCAGGGCGATGTCCCACCTGTGGGAGGTCTTTGGAATGTAAATCCAACACTGTTTATATATTGTGGAAAAGGAAATGGTGCTACCCTTCTCTCTACGCTGAAAAGTTGAGTGCATTCTCCCCTAATTCCATACCTAACCATAGCTCTACATCCCGAATACAGGTCTCTTAGAAAGCTAATAAACAATGCCTCCACCCCCTATCTCTCATATTTATCCATAACAGTATAGATGACGCAATCAAAGGCCGAAGACAAATCAACAAATGCCAAGTATATGTCCCCCTCCTTACTTTTAGTGTACTTTCCAATTAGGATCATTAGGTTAAGGCTGTCCTCTATTGTCCCAATCCCGGGGCGGAAACCGTATGGTCTGACTGGATAGCAGGAGTTTTCGCCCAATCTTGTAGCCTATTCAAAATATTACGGCCCACTATGTTTGCTGAAGAATCCAGCATGGAGATCGGTCTATAATAAGCAGGGTTATGACGATCTCCCTTTTTATAAATCGGGACAATGTAGATTTTCCACAGCCTCGGTGGGCTGAAATTCTGGATTTAATTAAAGACACGGAGGCAAATATTATGCAATTATCCTTTATTGCTACCACTCAGCAGCATCTTAAAAGCTTCTAGCACTTAGAATCTTTATAACATTCCAACATAATAAACCCCTCCCACCCACCAACCAGTCCTCTACCTTCTTTTATGAACTGTGAACTTGGATTTATCAAAATGTTCTTTAAAAAGTTCATTATGTTGAAAATGAACACTCATCCGAGAAACAAACTCTTCTTCATATAACTTCGTTGAAAACTTAAAATTCCATTGGAAATCTATCAATTTCTTAAACTTGGCCTGTAGTAAAGAATGAAATAACATCAGGGGTGACCAATCAGCGCAACGTAAAATCTCTTGCAGACTTCCGCCCACCATACAAGCCGTGGATGCAGCTGCACCCCTGACTGAGAGCGCAACAAACATACTCACATCCACGCCACACTTTTTCATCAATTCCTTCACCCATTTAGCCAGTATGGGTGAAGAGACCTCTCGATGAGGGTGTCTAAAAGTTATTTATAACTGTTCCACCACGGAAGGTCTAATCAACTTTGTTCTATGTTCGTATTCTTTAACACAATGAACCACACACAATTTTTGCCTTTCATCGAAGAAAGGATAGAAAATTGTCTTAGTTCTTCTTACTTGGAGAAAATACCTACAGGTGTAAAACTCCTACCAGACACATCTAAAGCGCAAACGTTTGAAACCCTGCGGAAAGACAGTAAGCACAAAAGCATAGTCAACTTAAAGGACAAATCTTTCAAACTCAAATCGGAATTGTCACTCCAAGATTCCAGAAAACACATCACTTTCAATACCTCCCAGAGGATGGAGTACCTGGAGCCTGATGGTTTAGCAATTTTAATGCTCCTTAACAACCTCCTTACCATAGCGTCATGACTTACCGAAAAGCCATTTACCAAATTGTGACCTGCTGAAATAGCTGATCTGTACCAATTCACTGACCTTTTGAAAATAAATCTGTCAGGAAATTTAGCACCTTTATTATATCTGCTGAAACGGGATCCAAATCCCTTTCCACACACCACCTACGCCATTTCCCCCAAGCCAGTGTATAAGCCTTCCTTGTTCCTGGCGCCCATGGCTCCTCAATGAGTCTTGAAGCTTCTGGTGAAAGTCCAGGTTTTTTCCATACTCTCCTGAAAGCCTCCATGCCACCAACTGAAGTTGACCTGTTTCCACAAGACTGTGAACCTCCCCTTGAGGTCCTCGTAATAGTTGTGGAAAAACCAGTAACAACACCGGCAGATCCACACTAATTTCCAACAATATCGGGTGCCACACTTGCACGCTCCAAAGAGGAGTGATCACCACCACCGTCTCTCTCCATCTGCGAATCTGCCTGTCACCCTGCTGATCATGGCAAAGGAAGGAAAAGCGTAGGTTTGGAGACCTCTCCAATCCTTGAAAAATGCATCTATTCTGGCCGCTTCCGGATGCCAACTGTAAAATTTTTCCACCTGAGTATTGAGTCTGATTTATTTATTTATTTATTTTATAATCTTGTATAGCGCTGAATCACCCCGAGGGGTATCTTATTTTGAAACCGTGAGGAGTTTTCCTTAAAGGTTTAGATCGGAGTAAGGAAGTTAGGACTCTTCTCCATTTAGCTCTTCACTTAGTGAAGAAGATTAGGTCGTTAACCACCACACCTTTTGAAGTGCAAAAGTATGCATCAGAGATAAGCGTTTAGAGGTGCTGCTTGATTAAATTATTTTTGAAGTTATTAGCAGCGTTTTTTGATAGGTTAGGTTGGTAAACAACCTTAAATTCATTATGTCCCTCTTGTGACAATAGGTTACTGTACGGGCATGAATTATTTGGAACCATGAGGAGAGAACAACATCTGGTGACTAGGCCCAATGTTTGCACATCTATCTGTAGTAATTGGCTATTATCAAAACATCAATTCTAAGGTTTAGACACTTTGTGGTGCTATCGTGCTGAGCACCAAGCCACCTTTGGTGCAAATGTGGCCATACTTTGATAGCAGGGTGTGGACCCAATGTCCAGTAAAGAAATTCACTAAAGCACACACAGTTCAAATCACAAGGTGAGTCTCCTGTTTGTAGTCCGTTATCAATTCCAGTCCACACATGTCAAAATCTTCTACAATGATTTTTACTCCAAAAGCAGATTTCCATACAATGTTGTCCAAAAATACTGCAGCTGACACGTGTTTCGTCCACCCAGGCTTTTTGAAGGCTATGAGTATGGCGATATGTCCAAACTGACCTTATAATCTCTACAGATTTGATGATTGCAAGGTATAAAAAATTATTCAGTCTGTCTGGAGTCTCAAAGTAATGGTTGTCCCAATAATGGACTGACCATGAAATAATCCCCCAAATTTATGTCTGCTTCAATAATAATTCACCAAACAATGGGACAGCACCACCCTGATAAGCGTGCTGATCTGCAGTATCTATGTCCGTAAACCGCCGTATGGAGACTTACTTTGTGATTTGAACTGTGTGTGCTTGAGTGCATTTCTGTACTGGATGTTGTAATAGGAGGAAGGTGGTGCGGTATAGTTTGACCTTTTTAAGGCATAATTTACAGAGAATTGTTATGGGCACGTCTGACCTGTTTGTGTCACAAAGGGTTGTAGCTCAATCAAACTTAATATAGTTACATGATTAGAGGTAAACTTTAATTTGATTCTGTAAGAAAGTGCCCTCTTTTTGCATGGTTGCCCTCAGTTTTTGCCAAACTATTGATGTGCTTTGACTGAGTGTGCCCTGGGTTGCTGCCAACCAGATACCCAGGACCTATGTTCTTTCCCTAACCTGCATTGATACAAATCCCAATTGGCACTCTTTGGCCACATACAAGTCCCTTGTAAGGGTACTATAGGTACCAAGGGCACTAGGGCCAGGGAAGGCCTCTAAGGGCTGCAGCACTTATTGTGCCACCCTTAGAGACCCTGTACCATTACACACACACACTGCCCTTGCAGGCTGGTGTTTTGGTGCAGAATAAAGTGAAGAGTCGACATGGCACACATCCCTGTGTGCCAAGCCTACAAGCCACTGCCCTGGCAAATGTAAGCCATCCCTCCAGCTGGGTGCTCTATACCAGTGGTGAGGGTACAGGTGCATGAGCCCTGTACCCCTACAGTGTCTAAACCAATTCTTAGACGCTGTAAGTGCAGTAATGCTATTAAGAGTATAGGGTGCTGGGAGATTGTCATTATGAACTCCAGAGCACCATAATGGCTTTACTGAAAACTGGGAAGTTTGGTATCAAACTTCTCAGCACATTAAACCCACACTGATGCCAGTGTGGGATTTAATGAAAAATGCACTCAGAGGGCATTTTAGAAATGCCCCCTGAAAAACGACCTAACTCTAGTGTCCTGGCCGTGTGGCTGCTCGCCAACTGACACCACCAGACATGTTTCTGGACCCCTGGGTCAAGAGCCTGCTGCTCTTGGGGGTCTGAAACAATGCACATTCTGGGACGAGGCGCCAAGCCTCCTCACCCAGAATGGGAGGGTCCGCAAAGGGGAAGCTTCAAAGTCTTGCCACCTTTGTGAGCTACTACCCCAGCCATTTGTTGCTTTCAGCAACTGACCCTCACCGGTTCTAACCCCCACTTTGGGTGGGAGAATCGGAGGGAAAACCCAGTGAGGAAGGGAGGTGTGTCCACCTTTGCCAACTCCACCCCTCAGGTGGGGGAGGCGAGGTGAAGCACAACTCTCAGTCCCCGCCATCTTGCAGATGGGGGGACCCAGCCAACCAGAGAGAGGGATATGCCCCCCTCCCACCAAAGGAAAGCATAATAGGGGGTATACCCATCCCACAGAAGGGACCCATTGGTCTCAGCCTTTACTTACCTGTAGCTCCCCTAAATCTAGTATCCAGGGGCAACCCCGAGCCTTGCCTCCTCAGATAAGAACTGACAAGAAGAGAGAAGAAGGACCGAAGAAGCCGTGCTTAACTAAGAAGAGGAGGACGCCCACTGACTTGGCCCCAGCCCTACCGGCCTGTACCCACTTCGAACCTGCTCCAGCAAAATCCCAGCGTGACCTGCAGCCAGCAGCCCATAAGAACCCTCGCCAAAACAATACTTTGTCTCCGTGAGCGCCGGATTTGCTCACCCACAGACTCTGGCTCCGGCCAAATCTGTGAGTTTGCACCACTCTTCACCTGACGCCCACAGCCTGAGTTTGAGTGGTCCAACACCACGAGGAGGTCTCCCCGGCGATCCTGACCTGAGATCTGTTGATTTCTGACCTGCCCCGAATCTCCAAATGACGCTTGCAGCCCTTTTCTGGAGGATCCCCCCGACCGCGCCCAGAACTGGTAAAAAAACGACACCTAAAGACACGCCTGCACCCATCGTCCCACAGCCTTGGGTGGCCCAACCGACAATGTCCCTGCAGCCCCAGGCATCCCAACTTATCTCTCCAATTGGTGGTCGCCTCCAGAAGATCTTCGTCCCTGAGTCTGCAGTGTTTGTTGCAACCAGAGAATCCCCATTAAAATCAACAGGGCACCTGACGCAACACCAGCACCCTGTAATGTAATGTAATGTAATGTAATAAGTTCTTATATAGCGCATGCTGTCACCCTACGGGTATCCTGGCGCTTAGACTGAAGTATGACCGTCACATGAGCAGACCAGAGTAATTGGAAAAAGGGGATCAATCCTTAGGAAAGAGCCAAGTCTTCAGACTCTTTCTAAACTCGGTCAGGGAGTTGGCTTGTCTGATGCTCTGGGGCAGCTCGTTCCATAGATATGCGGCCGCCACACTAAAAGCCCTCCCCCCCTTCCTAGAGCGGTTAACTCTGGCCGTCGTCATCAGGTTCGCGCTGGTGGAGCGGAGTTGCCTCATGGGATTATACCAAGTGAACTTCTCCTGCAGTGGAACTGGGCCCGAGTCATGTACCGCTCTGTATACCATACAGAGCGATTTAAAACAGACCCTTTCCTTAATAGGCAGCCAATGGACATCTCTCAAGGCCAGAGTAGTAGAAGACCTGCGTTGCCTATTTAGCGCCAGCTTTGCTGCCATGGACTGGACTCTGCAGCCACTGGAAGATGTATTGTGGTGCTCCCAAGTACAGGGAGTTGCAGTTGTCCAGCCTACTGAGCACTATGTCCCTTACTACAAGGGAGCGAGAGTCCTTTGGTAGTAGTGGGAGAATCTGCCGTAACATGCGCATCAAAGCGAAGAACACGCTAACAGTCTTGTTGACCTGCGACTCCATTTGGAGATTGCCATCTAACAAAACCCCCAGATTACGCACCGTGCTAACTGGAATCAGAGGTTCCTCCTCGGGAGTGAGCCTAAACTCCAGTGGTATATGCTGAGACATCCTAGCAGCAGAGCAATATACCACCTCTGTTTTCCCCCCATTAAATTGTAGAGAATTTTTCCTGAGCCAACCAGCAGTCTGACGCATAAATTCCTGGAACGTATCCATGGAAACTGCATGTTTCCCTTCCATGTAAAACACCAGTTGAATATCGTTAGGGTAGTTGACCAGGTCAATTCCGAAAGATTTAATAATGGGGAACAGGAGCCGTAGATAGATATTAAAAAGAATAGGGCTGATCGCAGAGCCCTGCGGTACCCCATGGCATACTGGCGATTTGCTGGAAGTGAACGGTGCCATCATCACCATCTGTTGTCTTCCTGACAGATAGGTTGGTACCCTGTACCCGGTCGCCCCTGTGCTGCTGAGGGTGCACTTGGGGTGCTAAATCAGACCCCCCGTTGCCCTGAGCCTAATACCAGAAGCTTTGCTCCCACAACCTTGTGGCCTGCGTGTGAGCAGCCACCAACCGGAGGCCCCTATCCCCCATTGGATAACATTGGGCCTCAGCACTCTGCACCCTGCCAACCTAGTGTGGCTAAGGATGCTTAAAGAGTGCACCCTTGACCCCGGGGGAACTCTGATGCTAACCCCAGAATATCAACTATCAAAATAAAGTGTGGTGTTGGTTTGTATGAAAACTTGAAACACTGCAAATATACAAAAACTGTATTACATACTTTTTGTCTAGGAGATGTCCAAGTGTAATATCTAGGCATATCGCACAGGTTAGCAAAAGTAACTTAAAAAGTAATCCAAGCAGTAACGTACACAGTAATCTGTAAAGTAAATGAAAAGTAATTTCGAACTGTTGACTTACCTGTAACTCAGCCAACTGCATTTGATCCTGCATTCAACTGTAATTTACTGCAAAAATATTGCAAAATATTATTTTACACACCTGCTCCAGGCCAGGCTTGGTTCTAGAAATGAAATAACGAAATAATAGTTTTGATACAAACAAAATGGGTCTGAATTCAGTCTTTGAGTGTGTGATATAATTTCTTGCCTGAGTGTGTACAACAAATACTTAACACTACCCTCTGATAAAGCCTTACTGCTCGCCCACACTACCACAAATAGAGAGTAAGGTGCTATCTACTTTTATCTCTGCCTACCCTAGGGGTTTCACTGGATAATGTACACATTATACCTTACTTTGGTATAGTATATACAGAGCCAACTTCCTAAAGATTCAACCTATGTGGGGTCTATTCACATAAATAGTAGGAGTGTTAGCATGGGGCTTCATTGTGATAAAATACTGCAGGGAGATTGAGCAAGTTGGTAGGAGAAACAAGGATTGAGATGAGCAATGAAGAGAACACCATTGCAAGATGGCCGCTCTCTAGGAGCATCTAGTATGGTCCTACCTTTATCTTAATGAAAGGGTCTGTTTCCCATAGATATGGTTGGCTTCATCAATGAGGTTCAATACATTAGCATCTTTTAGAAACAATGGAAACTACAGTTTAGAGAATTTTTTTCACAGAATTTAGAGAGGTGTTTCAGGAGGGAACCAATGCCCGATACTATGGGTCTGCCAGGGGGTGGAGTGACCCTCTTGAGAATTTTAGGGAGAACATAGAAGTAAGGTGTCCTGGGTGTGTATTGACAAAGAATTCTGCCTGATTTTTAGTTATTCAGCCTTGGAATTCAGCTGCCGCTACCATAGAGCGGATCTTAGTCAAAAGCCTCTCAGTGGTGGGTTCTTGGGTAACAGGAGAGTAGTATCTACATGCTGTCAGTTGGCGTAGGCACTCTTTGTTGTACTCAGAAGTGGACATGATCAAAATGGCCCCTCCTTTGTCCACTGGTTTGATTGTGATCAGGGGGTCATTGGCCTGTGATTTTACTGCAACCAGTTCCCAGTTAGACATGTCATGAAAAGGTGGTTTTGGGCTGGATTCTTTTATATCTTTGAGTATTTCCTGTTCAGACGTAAGTATCTCATTTAGAGTCATGTCTGCAGTGGTAGTGAATCTTGAAGTATTCTGTAGCCCTGTATCCGAAGAGTCAGGAGTAGGTTTGTCCTGAAAAAAGGCCAGCAGCCTGATTTTTCTGAAGAAGTTATAAAGTTCACAGTTGAGACAGAACTGATCCTCTGTAGGGGATGGACCAAAACCAAGGCCCTTTTGGAGGATATTACTCGAATCTGCAGTAAGTATTGAGGGAGACAGGTTAACTACTAGTTTCTTTTCATCTGGCTCCTCATTTGCATCTGTGGTTCGGGCTGTTGCCAATGAACGTCTTTGTGGCCCCCTCTTCTGACTCTTCCTCTGCCCCAACCTCTGTCTAAAAAAGGTTGGGTAAAAGGCTGAGAGAAGGGAGGTGGGGCACTTGAGGGAACATGTGGAAGTGAGTAGGCCACATAGGTTCTGGTCCCTGTTATGGGGCCATGGGATACCCTCACTACGATGGCCCTACCACCGCCAGTGTTGCAGAGCAGGCTAGGTCGCCGGATTTTAACCATGCAGGACGCCATGAGTACTGAGTCTGATTTCCAACTTAATCTTTAATTTATGGATATCCCTGAGGGTAAGAACATTTGCCTTAACCGAATGTTACTGCATTTCTACTTTTATATGGCAACTAGATATTGATCTTTTGCGATGTCCTTTTACACGTAGGACATTGGGTTTGTGTATGTTGTGAGACATGTTTACCATCTTTTTGTGTGTTTGTCTATATTTGTTTGCATGCTCACTGACGGGCATGATTCGCTTAAGGCTTGATTATGGGTTCTGTTGCCAGATGAATTTATGAATCACTGATGGGAACCATTATTCGACCATCCTTTTTAGCGATGCCTCTAACTTGCTGTCTCTCTTTTATAGGTGATTTTATCAGTGGTTACTTTACTAACACTTTACCCTCATCAGCTGTAGATTAGGTAAATGTATGGTCCTGATGAATTTCCCAGATCCATTGTGACTAATTAAAGGCAAGAAACATGTTGGGCCACATGTATAAAGGTTTCAAATA
The DNA here is from genome assembly GCF_964204655.1 of Triturus cristatus. Classification (NCBI taxonomy): domain Eukaryota; kingdom Metazoa; phylum Chordata; class Amphibia; order Caudata; family Salamandridae; genus Triturus; species Triturus cristatus. The sequence goes on along the minus strand of NC_140589.1, from coordinate 899,853,091 downwards.
GCGAGTTCCTAACTGCGATTTCCTGCGATTCACAATTAGGAAATTACTATTTCAAATGTATGAAACTCTTTTGAGTTTCATTTGTGATTCCTAGGGGGGGTCGCAAATCGACCTACCATTAATATTAATGAGGTAGGTCGCAATTTGCGTATCCCTAGGAATCGCTAAAATCACGGGGATGGTGGCCTGCTGGGGTCAGCAGACCACCATGTCCGTGATTGCTTTGAAATAAAGCAATCTTTTTTTTAAAATGCATCCTGTTTTCCTTAAAGGAAAACGGGTTGCATTAAAAAAAAATGCAATCGGTGTCGCAGTTACGCGAGTTTAAGCTATTGGCATCGTTATTTGTAATGTGAATAGCACAAACTTGCATAAATGCGAGACCTATTGCATTGCAAATGCTTGTTTAGGACTTTTGCCCTGTGAAAAACAGTCTTGGCTTATGCTTGAACCAAAAAGGTTTAGTAGAAGGCCTTAGCTTACACTAGACATAAAACAAACCAAATACTTCTATATTAAAATAAAAAGCTCAACACCCGAATGTGCGACAATCTCCCAGCGGCAAAGTTAGTGGGAGGTTCAGAATCACCGCTATCGCGATTTGAAATGGTGATGGATGCTTTCAGGAAGAGAGAGCAGGAAATGAAGGGACTGCACAAGAGGACAGGGAGGGGGAGAGAGGGAATCAGGAAGCAAAGGCGGAGAATGAACAGATGGGAGGGAGAGCTAGAAGAGATTTGAGGGGTCGAGAACCTGCATGAGAGGGGGGACGTGGTACAGAGGAGAGAGAAAGGAGAGGCAGAGAAAAGTGTGGACAGAGAGGGAGGAAAGAGTGTGGAAAAGAGAGGTAGAGAAGAGTGTGAAAAGAAGAGACAGAAGAGCGTGGACAGAGAGGGAGGGAAGAGTGTGGAAAGAAGAGGCAAGCAGGCGGCGACGAGAAGGTAGGAAGTGAAGGAAGGCAATTTGATGGGAATGGAAGGGGAGAGAAGCACAGAGAGGGAGCCCAAGACTGAAACAAGGGTGAAAAGCATGGAGAGGGAGACAGAGAGTGCAGGAAGAGAGAGAGCGCAGACAGGGAGCCCAACAGTGAAGCAAGGGTGAGAAGCACAGACAGGAAGCCCGAGAGTGCAGCAGGGGAGAAAAGCACGGAGAGGGAGACAGAGTGCAGCAAGGGAGAGAGGAACGGAGAAGGAGCCTGAGAGTGCTGCAGGGGAGAGAAGCATGGAGAGGGAGCCCAATAGTGCAACAGTGGAGAGAAGCACGGAGCGGAAGCCCAAGTGTGCAGCAGGGGAGAGAAGCATGGAGAGGAAGCCCGAGAGTGCAGCAGGGGAGAGAAGCACAGAGAGGAAGCCCGAGAGTGCAGCAAGGGAGAGAAGCATGGAGAGGGAGCCCAAGAGTGCAGCAGGGGCGAGAAGCACAGAGAGGGAGCCCAAGAGTGCAGCAGGGGAGAAAAGCACGGAGAGGAAGCCCGAGAGTGCAGCAGGGAAGAAAAGCACAGAGAGGGAGCCCGAGAGTGCAGCAGGGGAGAGAAGCACAGAGAGTGAAACAGAGAGAAGCAAGGGAAGAAAAGCACAGAGAGGGAGCCCGAAAGTGCCGTTAGGAAGAGAGGCACGGAGAGGAAGCCCGAGAGTGCTGTTAGGGAGTGAGGCACAGAGAGGGCGACTCAGAGTGCTGTTAGGGAGAGAGGCATGGAGAGGGAGCCCGAGAGTGCTGTTAGGGAGAGAGTCATGGAGAGGGAGTCCGAGAGTGCTGTTAGGGAGAGAGGCATGGAGAGGGACCACTGGGGCTGTGTGTTCCTGGGGCAGAATGTGTGTAGCTATCTATCTGCATGCATGCATGCAGTGTCACGGATGCACTAGTGTGTGTGCATGAATGGGAAAGGTGTGACAGTGTGCATAAAGTTTACATTAGGCTGCCTTTTCCAGTGGAACCGGCGCAGGAAAGGCTATTAAGCGATTAGGGAAAGTGGTTTTCCATTTCTACTTATTTTTTGAATAAAATAATATTTTTGCAGACACCAGGAGTCTCTTTAAAGAGCTAATAGCGCTGTAGGGTGTCTGCGGAGCCGATGAATGCCCAGCAGCCCAACACTGCCACAGAGAGTGTCCTTGGAACTTGAATGGTGGTGCAAGTATTGCGAATTCCTGGAATAAAGCTGCAGTTGGGTTTAGGATATTGTGGTATTTTATTGACTTATTATTTATAGTGTTCTAAAAGGAGCAACAACGTTATGGCGGTAGGGTGACCAGACGTCCCGGATTTTCCAGGACAGTCACCGTTTTTCACAATGAAATATACAAGGTAGCCTAATTTGGTGACTGAAATAATTAGGCTTCTTAGCATGTACGTCTGAGTAACCCTAATAATACCCAACTCACCCTTTAGGCTGAAGCGTGAGCAAAATGCAAATCGAAGTCCCTTGACTATCTCGAGGGCTGAGGTCGATAGTAGATTAAGTTCAGCTTTCTTGTTGACGCACGCACGCGCTGTGGTACGAGTTGGGGTGCTGTACTGAGGCAATGACTAACCCCCCTAGAGGTAACTCAAGTGTGTGTTTTTTTTACCCTCTGCTGCTGGACGCTGCTCGCATGTTACTTAACACAGTAATAAACAAACTCTTCATATTTTTTAAAGTATACAATACGATTTGGGATTGAACTCTAATGCTGACAGTTATGAGAAGCATGCCAGAGGATGCAAACTGTTGTATTTTAAGGCCGATTGAATTGTTGTGAATATTGTGAATATTCTTTCATGTCTTCGCGTTCTCTGGTGATCGAAGGTGATGAGATGGACAATGACAGTTTTTATGGGATGTTCAGGAGAGGGCAAACACGTTCTTGGTTGTGCTTTGCTGTGGTCTTTATGCCAATAAAGTGCGACTTCTAAAACACGGAGTATGCTATATTCACATTTCCCTTTGCGCGCGCCTTGCGCTGAAGGTTTAAAAAAAAAAAAGGCGTGTAGGCTGCAGCGGGAGAGAGAGGCGGAGGGGTGCACCCGAGAGTGGTGTGTGCACGCGCGGGCTGGGTAGAGCAGTCTGCTCTTTTTCGAAGCACATTCTCGTGCTTGTGGCACGCCCCTGCACGCTCCCGCACGAGTATGTGCTTCGAAAACGAGCTGAACGACGGCTAAAGGTCTCCAATGCAGCGCATGTGCGCTGCGTAGGCGAGACCAAAAAATGAAACATTTTCTTTTCATTTTTTAAGAGCAGGCAGTGATCCATGGGACCACTGCCTGCTTTAAAAAAACGTTTGTACAACTTTTCCAAAGGGGTGTTGCAGGGATTCTGCACATACACAGAACTATGCGCAGGATTATGGGACCTCGTGTATAGGGGCTAAGCCTTCCTAACACCTTAGTGCCCACAAGCCCTAGACTGACTAGCTATAGTGTCTTACTTGCTCTCCTACTCACAAACGGAGAAACCAATTATTAGACACCCCAGAACACAGCACTCCCGGATCTCTCAGGAATCGCAGTAACAAGACACACCCTTTCACTCTCACCCTCGGACTTGTCCACAATAAATGCTGACAGGAACAAGAAAATAGTTTACAATATTTATTTTAACTAATGTGCTCTAAAATGCAGTATAGGAGCCGCCACCAGCAGCAAAATGCATAAAATCAATACAGTTAGCATTGCAGCAAGGCCATATATCATAAAGGGAGATGTCGTTTTATAAAGACAGTGGATAAAGGACTTTAATGCCTAATCACCATCCCCTTGGTAAGCAGAAGTATTGTTATATAATAGAAGATCTCTGGGCTTTGTCAGCAGACCCCATACCTCAGGCCATAGATCGTATTTCTACATCACAGGTGCGAGTTGCTCTTCTCCCTGGAAAGGTCCCTCTCCAAGTGTCTGTTACCTAAACCTGCATCCCCATAATATCAAAGTACAAGTCTCCAGCAAAAACAGCTGCATTGATATGTTTTGTCTAAGTGCTAGGGCCTGACCAGAACAGAATAACAAGAGTCAGTGTTTATCGACCTTGCTCACTATGTTCAGACTAAACTCCAGGAACAGGCAGAGAACGATCACAGCAGAGAGTGCTCATGTGAAAGGCATAAACAGAGTCTCATAAAAATAAAGACATGTAGTAACGTGCGCAAAAGCAGCATCATGGCTAACTTAAAGATGTCGACAACGATACTGAATCACAAACCCATTTTGCAATTTGGTAACGTTACTGAATCACAATATTGGGGTTGATACATATAAAAAGCCCTTTTTTCATTCTCAAATGGGGTTCGATGGGGATGGGCGGAGGGAGCTGAGCTTAAACGAGAGGAACAAAAAGGGATGCAAAATATACCTATCTTGCTAGAATGGAATGCAATGCAAGAGGAGTTCACGGCCAAGGACTTATAACCATAGAATTGGAACACGTAATTCTGGGGTGCAGGTTTCGTCATAAGGCAAAGACAGAATATAGTGTGGGACAATCTACCTTTCTGTGTACTGCTCATGTCATGGAATGTATATGTGACATTGTATATCACTGTTTCCAGTTGTGAGATGACCACTAGATATATAGGAAAATGTTACTTTGAGTCCGGGGAGGGGTGGTAGGTGGGTGGGGGGTGTTTTCGATTTCTTTTATTGCATGCACGTATGCAACTTTTATGATGGAAATTATTGGCTATAACATTTGTATTGGTGTGAAAATCAATAAAAATATGTTATAAAAAATAATACATTCTCAAATGGGCTGATTCTGCGAATTGGCCCATCTGCGACCTCAAAAAGCCTTCATATATGTGGCCGGTTGACCCTTGCTGTGACCACATTTTAAGCAGTAAAGGATCATTATCTCCACCACAGCCACACACTGGTTTTACTCATGACAAGAGCAACTGCTTAATAAAGACCTTATAGGTCCCTCTTAGTCATGTTTAAATCACTCAATCACCAGCCTACACATACTGCATCTCCCCATCACACACACTTTATCACAGCTTTTAAAATCTTTAAAAGATCTCCGGCAAAGAGCCCTCGAAAGGGGCCCATTGGGCATTGTAGCACCAGCCCAATGAGGAGCTGCCTGATGATGAAGCATGACACCCATATGGGTGTGTGAGCGCTCTTGCTTCTGATCAATCAGATCCCTCTGATCTGTTTCACCAGTCCTCTCCAACCTGTGTTCCTGATTTCTCCTTCCCCTTTATACCTTTTATAGGAACTGCATACCTTTTTGTCGACCTTAAGAGCTTCCTTTTCTATAAATGGGGAGGAGGCTGTATCCTTGTTACAATGAAAATAATTCTAAAGAGCTAAGTACAGATCTTTGATCACTAGGTCCTGAGGCCAAGTTGGTTGGAGTTTCCAGGAGCGTATGGGTGTGGGTATTTTGCCCAAATTCAATTTCCTTTCTAGTACGTTATGATTTGACAGGGTTTCACACAGGTATGTTGCAAGACTAATAGTTATTCCAAGAGCCCCAGTACATCCCACTCGGTCTAGCCGTGCATGCAGTTTATGTGGTACTGAGTAAAGAAGTACTTTCTGAGCCCTTCAGCCATGACCATCCAAACATTGATCAGTCCCCAATCCGCTATCCACTTCTGTAGGGCCTTGGCATTGCAAACCGCTGGTGCACTTGCGAGGAAAGGGGTGAATGGGGTGATCCAGCTGCACATCCAGGACACCATTTAAATCCCTGCCTATCACCCACAGTAGTCCTGCCCATGGCACCTGTGTTCTTGATAGCTTTTCTAGGAATCATGACTGGTCAATTTTGTGGGAGTAGAAACTGCCTATCAACATTGGGTCTCCATCCAATCTGTCCCTTACCAACACATATCGCCCTTCCTGATCTAGTTTGACTTCTTGTGGTTCAAATGGCACTCCTGCTGTCACCCAGATCAACACTCCCCTTACATATTGTGAATAGCCAGTGTAAAACAGTTGACTTTGCCATTTCCTCCGAAGTCTACCGCCTTCTGTGTCTTTCAAGTGGGTCTCTTGGAGAAACGTTATGTGAGTACGACACCTCTGCATATGTATTTTGTAGTGTTTATTTAGTGTATCCATGCGTCTAACATTCCAGGTAGTGGCAATAAACCTATCCTATGTCCCTGTCTTTGAATTGTATTGTATGCGATCTTATGTTTCGCTTAATATCAAGTCGCTGCCTCTTTTTCCCTCTCCTGTGTAGGGTATACCTCACTTCTCCAGGAGTGTATTGTCCCTCCCACAACCCCAAGTCAGGCTTCTAACTGTGCCCACGGCCATTATAACACTGTAAGTTTGTAGGTCTCTCAGGACCCACACCTGCACTCTGACTACACGAGATAAGACTGAATAGACACGGAATAAAGTAGGTTGGTGGTTTATTGAGGTTATGGACAAGGTCTGGGTATAGTAACTTAGGAGTCCGTATAGGGAAGGGAGGAACAGAAAAACATTAACGATCCAGGACATTAGAGAAGCAACAAAACAGTTCCGGTGGCCACTTCCATAAGTCTCTCTTGCGTGAAGGCTTCCAGGCGATTCCTTTATAGTTTGCTCGGTTTGGTTTGGCGTCCCCGGTATGTAAGGAAACAGAAAAGAACAACCTCCCGTCAGTATTTTGACCTTTAGACTCTTAATGGATGTGATTGACCCTTCACCATTTTGTCACCACGGTATGTGAGGGTAGGGAGTGTGAGGAGTGGGGTATTCTGACTAGTGCCCTGTTTTACTCGGTCTCCCAGCTTTCACCCTCCCAGTCAGCACTTTGAAATAATTCAGGAAAGACACTGACCTGGAGCCACAGTCCTCCAGGACCGTAGCGTTGGGAGTCTTGGCGTTCTCTCCTTCCGAGGGATGGCTGGACTCTGCAGGGATCTCGGTTGGGGCCTCGCCGCCCGTCGGGGCTTCTTCCCGGTTGTTCCCTTGGGGCTGCTCGGTGTCCGCTGCTGTCTTTGCCGCCGATTCGTACTCCTCCGCTTCTTCGCTCTCTGTCGTCTCCTCACTCGCTGTTCTCTCCTCCTCCGCTTCTCCCCCCTCCTCTCGTCCGCCCGTCTTATCGCGAGCCGAGCGATCCGCCCCCATCTGGAGGACTAGACCGCCACAGTCCCCTCCATGGAACTCGGCTGCCGCCATCTTGAAGGGCACGGAAGCGGCGGCTTCCGAACAGCCCGTATCACACTGCCTTTCTCCTCGGGATGGCCGATCGGGCCATTCAGATACGGGAAATCGGGAGAGATAGTCCGCGTTGCCTTGCAACCTTCCCGGAATGTGTATGGTCTGAAACGAAAAAGGTTGTAGCGCTAAGAACCATCTTAGTATTTTGGCGTTGGTGTCCTTATTCGTGGCTAGCCAGGTTAAGGGAGCATGGTCCGTTAGCAGAAAGAAATGTCTCCCTGATAGATAGTATTGCAGGGACTCTATGGCCCATTTAATGGCTAAACATTCTTTCTCCATGGTTGCATATCGGGTCTCCCTGGGGAACAGTTTCCGACTTAGGAATAACACAGGTTGTAGAAGCCCTTGGGTATTAGGTTGGGATAGTACAGCCCCCACCCCTCTATCCGAGGCGTCTGTTTGTAACACAAAGGGTTTATGGAAGTCTGGACAAGACAAAACAGGTGCGCTACATAGAGCGGTCTTTAGGGTATTGAAACTGTCTTCCTGCCTCTTCCCCCAGTCTATTTTGGCCTTTGGGGTTGTGCGTCTCAGTAGGTCTGTGAGGGGACTCGCCAGTTCGGAGAAATGTGGAATAAATCTTCGATAATAACCCACTAACCCCAAAAAGGCTCGAACGTCTTTCTTGGTGTAAGGGCGGGGAATCTTCTGTATAGCCTCTAGTTTGTTGTGTTGCGGTAGAATCGTACCGTCCCTGATTGTGTAACCCAAATATTCTATTTGGTGTGTCCCAAGTGTGGTTTTCTTGGGATTTAAAGTAAGCCCTGCATGCCTCAGGGTTTTGAAGATATTGTTGAGATGGGTTAAGTGTGTGTCCCAATCGGGACTATATACCACTATGTCATCTAAGTAGGCGACGGCATAGTCCCGATGTGCTTTTAACAGAACGTCCATCAGTCTTTGAAAAGTTGCAGGTGCTCCGTGGAGACCAAACGGCATCACCTTGAACTGATAGAGACCGGATGGAGTTGAAAACGCCGTTTTTTCTTTGGCTGACTTTGTCAAAGGGATCTGCCAATACCCTTTTGTTAAGTCGATGGTGGACATGACTCGTGCTTCGCCTAACCTCTCGACTAGTTCGTCAACCCGGGGCATTGGGTAGTTATCAAACTTGGAGTGTGCGTTCACCTGGCGAAAGTCTATACAGAAACGGAGACTTCCGTCAGGTTTAGGCACCAACACAATGGGTGAACGCCATGGGCTGTGTGAGGGTTCGATAATGTCGGCTTTGAGCATGGACTCTACCTCTGCCTCTACAGCTCCTCTCCTAGCCTGTGGTATCCTATATGGTTTTAGATTCACCACCATTCCTTCCTGAGTGATAATGTCGTGTGCTACTAGTGATGTACGGCCCGGGTTCCCAGAACTTAACCCGGGGTATTGATCCAATAACTCGTGTACTTGCACTCTCTGTTCAGGAGTTAGCCTAGATCCCAACTGGGGTATCTCGTCATTGAACCTCCCCTCGAGTTTCAGACATATATCCAAAGGTTTGTTTATGGTTACTTGGCATACTGACTGTATCCTCTCATCATCCCTGGTAGCGGCCTCCTTCTCCTCCCACTTCTTCAACAGATTTATGTGATATGTCTGTCCTGGGCTATTGGTGTGGGGTACCGCTATTCGATAAGAGACCGGAGTGACTCTCTGGGTCACTGTATACGGTCCTTGCCATGTTGCCAACAGTTTATTTTCTGAAGAAGGCAACAGAATCAACACTTTATCTCCCACTTTCAACTCTCTCCTTTTGCTGGTGCGGTCATACTGCTCTTTTTGGTTAGCCTGTGCTTTCTCCATGTTTTGATGAACGGTGTCCCATAGATTCGCTAAGGTTTCCTTCAGGGTATTGAGGTACCCTAAAAGAGGTTTCCATTCATCCTCCTCCTCAGTCCACTGCTCTGCTGCCATTTCTAATAACGTGCGAGGAGTACGTCCAAACAGGAGTTCGAAAGGACTGAATCCTGTGGATTTTTGCGCGTGTGTTCTGATGGCGAATAAGACCAGAGGCAATTTCCGATCCCAGTCTTTTCCTGTGTCTCCAATCAGCTTCTTCAGGATGGTCTTGAAGGTTCGGTTATACCGTTCCACTAGACCATCCGTCTGGGGGTGATACACTGAGGTTCGGATTTGGCGCACCCCTAATAATTTGCAGATTTCTTTCATTAATTTGGCCATAAAAGGAGTTCCCTGGTCTGTTAACAGTTCCAACGGGAAACCTACTCGGGAAAAGAAAGAAATCATAGCCTGAGCTACTGCTATCGTGGTCATACTAGTGAGAGGAATGGTCTCAGGATAACGAGTAGCATAGTCCACCAGGACCAAAATATACTGGTGTCCCCTTGCTGACTTTATGAGTGGCCCTACCAAATCCATACCAACTCTCTGAAAAGGCACGTCAATGATGGGTAAAGGACACAAAGGTACCTTTTTATCTGTAGAAGGATTGATCATTTGGCACTTAGGACAAGTTGCACAGAATCTAGCGGTTTCTTGATATACTCCTGGCCAATAATATCGTTCTAACAGGTGTTTTAGGGTGTGTTCTTGACCATAGTGACCCCCTCCTGCGTGACTATGAGCTAATTGCAGGGCTTGTTCCCTGAAAGCTATTGGTATCAGCAGCTGTTCATACCTCCGACCTGGACCACCAACGGCCCTATACAGCAGACCATTTTTCACAAAAAAATAAGGGCCTACCTTGTCGGGGTCAGGTTCCTGAACATGCTTCCAGGCTTGTACCAGGGTGCTGTCGTCTTTCTAAGCTGTTCGGAAGCTGCGGGCGGGGGTATTGCTGTCGTCTGGGGAAGAAAGCATACATGAGGATACACTAGAACAGGCTCGAGTGTATTGTTCTTTATTTCTTCTTTTTTCGCTACGGGATTTCTTTTCCCTGTCTTGGGGTCTCATTATGGATTCAGTACAGAACGGGGCCTCTTGTAACCAGTCAATCTCCTCTCCTGACTGCATAAGTCCGGTTAAATACTCATGAAAAAGAGGAAGGTCGGTGCCTAACAAAACTTTTTCTGGAAGTCCCGGTACCATCCCCACCTTTCGCACTTGTGGGTAACCATCTATCTCTAACATTACCTCCGCTAAGGGATAGGCCCTCACATCACCATGGACACAGGACACAAGCACTGTCTCCCCATCACACTCTTTTGCCCCCGGAAGTACTTCTTTGGCTATTACGGTGTGGTGACATCCGGTATCTAGTAAAGCGTCTATTGGTTTCCCATTTATCCTGACCGATTTCTTATACCTCTGTCTAATGCCTCCTGTCATTAACACCTTTCCGCGGGACCACCCCACCTCCATGGGCTCTGCGTGATCTGTGTTCAAGGGGCAATTCCGGGCTATGTGTCCCCACTCAGCACAACGAAAACATTGGGGCCCCAGATGTGTGGGAGTTGCTTTTGGAGACGGTTTGGGAACTGGCTTTGTTATGGGCAAGGGTCGCCTATCTCCTTCACTGGAGGGTTTGGACAGGAGTTTAAGGGAGGTTAACGGGGCTCTGGCTGTTTGAGCTTTAAAGTCCGGAGACCTATGGTATGCACAAGCTAATTCGATGGCTGTCTGTGAAGTTAGAGCCGGATGCTGTTTCACCCAAGCTCTCGTGTTATAGGGTAGGGCATCCAAGTATTGTTCCAAGAACACTTTCTCCACCACCTCCTCTACAGAGGCAGTACTGGGTTGAAGCCAACGGGTTCCTAAATCTTTGATGCGATAGAACAAAGCTCTGGGATTGTCTCCGGTCGCCCATTTTTCCTTGCGAAATCGTGCTCTGTAATATTCGGTATCACATCCTAGTCGTTCCAAGATGGCTCTCTTAATGTCCTGGTAGGGGGTGACACCCGCGGTGTTGGCCGCCTGGTAGGCTGCCTGTAGTTCGCCTGACAAGAGCGGGGCGATGTACTGACCCCACCTTTCTGGAGGCCAGGCAGCAGTCGTTGCTACTCTTTCAAAGTTCGTAAAGAAATAGTCAGGGTCTTCACCCTCTTGGAACTTTTGTAAGACGCTCCCAGGGACGTGGGGATGTACCCGGGTGTTGGCTATCACATCCGTTAGTCTCAGTATGGCGGTGTCTTGCACCTGTTGGTTGTTCGTTAACAGGGCGGCCTGTGCTGTCATAGCCGTCTGAAAAGACTCCCTTTCCTTCTGGGCGTTTTCATTTTGTTGCTCCAGGACTAATTGCAAATGTCTCTGTCCCTCAGCTAACTGGGTGATGATGTCCTGGAGGGTTACGGGTTGTGTCATCTTCAGGCCTCAGATGACGATCCCACTTCTGACACCACTGTAAGTTTGTAGGTCTCTCAGGACCCACACCTGCACTCTGACTACACGAGATAAGACTGAATAGACACGGAATAAAGTAGGTTGGTGGTTTATTGAGGTTATGGACAAGGTCTGGGTATAGTAACTTAGGAGTCCGTATAGGGAAGGGAGGAACAGAAAAACATTAACGATCCAGGACATTAGAGAAGCAACAAAACAGTTCCGGTGGCCACTTCCATAAGTCTCTCTTGCGTGAAGGCTTCCAGGCGATTCCTTTATAGTTTGCTCGGTTTGGTTTGGCGTCCCCGGTATGTAAGGAAACAGAAAAGAACAACCTCCCGTCAGTATTTTGACCTTTAGACTCTTAATGGGTGTGATTGACCCTTCACCATTTTGTCACCACGGTATGTGAGGGTAGGGAGTGTGAGGAGTGGGGTATTCTGACTAGTGCCCTGTTTTGCTCGGTCTCCCAGCTTTCACCCTCCCAGTCAGCACTTTGAAATAATTCAGGAAAGACACTGACCTGGAGCCACAGTCCTCCAGGACCGTAGCGTTGGGAGTCTTGGCGTTCTCTCCTTCCGAGGGATGGCTGGACTCTGCAGGGATCTCGGTTGGGGCCTCGGCGCCCGTCGGGGCTTCTTCCCGGTTGTTCCCTTGGGGCTGCTCGGTGTCCGCTGCTGTCTTTGCCGCCGATTCGTACTCCTCCGCTTCTTCGCTCTCTGTCGTCTCCTCACTCGCTGTTCTCTCCTCCTCCGCTTCTCCCCCCTCCTCTCGTCCGCCCGTCTTATCGCGAGCCGAGCGATCCGCCCCCATCTGGAGGACTAGACCGCCACAGTCCCCTCCATGGAACTCGGCTGCCGCCATCTTGAAGGGCACGGAAGCGGCGGCTTCCGAACAGCCCGTATCACAAACACAAACTTAACACATCATCAAAGCTCAACAGAGAAAACATTAATATGAAAGCAATAATGGTATTATCTTGGCGCTAGCTTGTGGGCCCTAGCAGAACCATGATATGTGTCCAGTCCTAAGTAGGTCTTGCACTGACATCCATTCAAGGTGATCAATTATAAGGGCATGTCAGTGTTGTAGTTGTACCCGGCATCGAATGAGGCTCAGCGTACTCGCTGCAGATATCTCGTTTTACCCGGACCACCATATATAAGGTGGGTCTTTGCTTACTGTCCATAAAAGAACGGATTTGCTACTGCTATAGAATATAAGATTCCTGATACAACCTTGAAGAGTGATACTGAAACACTCATAGAAGTTGAACCATTGACCAGCCAGGTCGGAATTATAACTAGCAGAGAGGCGTGCAATATTTACACAGAGAACCAAACAGCCCTGAAGAAGTCAAGGGGTAATCCCCAATGACGAAACACGTGTTGGCTGGACCTTCCTTTCTTCTAAATAAAAGACAAAGAAAGGACTACAAGAGACATTATTTATTGTTTGCATTTAGCTCTAAAAAATATTATGATGTACTTTCATTGAATACCTAAGCGTGTGCATAGGACAAGCTACAGTGTTGTAGGAGCTCTGGTGGATGTCCAGAGCCGTCTCAGTCTTGGAGACTGTGCATCCCGCCAAAGGAAGCAATTCAAGCTACGGGGCCTGGTGACTACTGTTTCCTAATCTTTACTCTCCCCCGATGTGAAAAGGTCCTTCGCTCGTAAGTAGCTAATATTTTGATGGCAGCTTGGCAGTCCTCCCAAATTTGTTTTGTGGAGGGCGTGACCCCTCTTCCCTCTTGGTTGTGTGTTCAGGTGCACCTCCTGCAGCACATGCTGGGCCTGTTGCATATGTGCGTATGTTGTTTATTTCATCCCGAACTGCCGATACCCAGGAATGACATTGGTTGATCCAGAGGTCCGCATCTTCTGGCATCATGAAAAATTGAGTTTTCTGATCTGCCATGATCTTCATGCGAGCTTGGAACACCATAGTGTTCCTCAAACCCAGTTCTCTTAGTTGTTTTTTTCATTGGTAGGAAGGATGCTCTGCAGAGCTGTACTCGTATTGTAAAATCTGGGAACATCATCACTCTGGAATTTCCTATTGTAAGCAGACTTGCTGCTCTTGCTTTCTGCAAAATCGTTTCTCTGTTGTAGTAGTTCAATATGCATGCATTACACTTTATTGAGTTTTACTTGCTTGCTGTCTTTGTGCTTGATTAGGGTACTAGACTATCTGCAGTTGTTACTCTCTAAACATATAATGTATTGAGATCTATACAGCTATAGTTTAAATGGTATATTATTTAGCTATATATCTTTTGTGGGATATGATTAATTATCATAGTATCCTTTCTGTTTTACTAATTTATTAATATGTTTTCTTAAGCTGTTTGATTGTATGGATTTAGTTACAATGATCTTTGGGACCCTTGTCATACACTTTATAGGATTATGTTTGAGCAGTAGCACAAAAAGTAGAGTAATGGTCAAGTAAGTCTTATGCGATAAATGAAGATGTAAGTTCATGACTGATCTTTGCTTTTATTTTAGTTTTACTTTGACATGATTTATCAATTTGAATATAGATGTTAGATTCAAACTACTTGTTCATTATGGTTGATTGAGTTTTTAATTGTTTAGGTTCTTTGCGGTTGAATATTGTCATTCTTATGTTTATTTTATATGATTATGTTTGAGCAGTAACACAAAGGGTAGAGCAATGCTTACGTAAGTCTTGTGTGATGAATGAAGAGGAAGGTTCAAGACTGACTGTTCCTTTGTTTTTATTTTAGTTTTACTTCGACATGGTTTATGAACTTGAATTTACATGTTAGATTCAAACAATTTGTTTATTATACTTTATTGAGTTTTTTATTGTTTACAGTCTTTGTGGTTGATTTTTTTCATTCTTATGTTTATTTATCATGTACCTTCTTTGAGTGCTTTAACCACTTCGCTGCCAGGCCTTTTCCCCTCCTGTGCCACGCCCTTTTTTGGCTATTTGGGGTAGTGCGCGCTGAGGCCCCTGTAACTTTTTGACCACATAAGGTATCCACGCCAAATTTGCGTCCTTTTCATCCAACATCATGGGGATTCTGAAGGTACTCAGGGTTTGTGGATTCCCCTGGAGGGGTCACAGAAATGAGCCAAAATACAGCAACATTTAGTTTTTTGGGGGGAAAATGGGAAAAACGGGCTGCAAATGAAAGCATCTGGGTTTTTCCCTGCAAATGTTATAAAAAAAGGGGTTGTGGGGCTGAAATCACCATTTTCCCAGCTTTTAGGGGATACCAGACTTTTGTCAGAAACCCAAAATGTTTTACACAGTTTTGGCATTTTTCTGGGACATAGCCTATTTTTGCTATTTTTTGTGCTTTCAACCTCCTTCCAGTTAATGGTAGAAATGGGTACAAAAGCAATAATGGATCCTGGAAAGCTATACATTTTAGAGAAGTAGACAAAATTCTGAATTCAGCTAGGGGTCATTTGTGAAGATCCATCAAGGTTTCTTTATAGAAACTAACAGTTAAATATAGGATAAATTGAAAATTTGTTGAAATAAAGCGCCTTTTGTGTCAACGTTTTCACCTGTAACTTCTTCTAATTTTGACAGCTCTTTGAAAGCAATATACCGTTACATCCGCTGGACATTACTGGTTGTGGGGATATATAGGACTTGTAGGTTCACCAAGAACTCGACGAACCCAGAGCCAAAAACTGAGCAGCAACTTGCAATGGTTTTTTATTATGTATCGGGTATATAGTAATTATTCTGTAAAAAAGTGTACATGGGAAAATCGGTATGAAAGACACCTATGTATTTCTGAAATGGGAACACAATATAGAGTTTAGAAACAGTAGATATTTGCACATTTCCGAAATTGGGATACTCATACTAGCATGAGAATTATCAGTCATTTTTTAGAATGACTTGTTTTTTACACAATGTCTTTCATGTGGAAGGCAGAAATGCATCGAAAGTCAATAGGTAATAACAGTTCCTTTACAAATCTGAATTACCCTAAGTCTCCCGATAAAAATGGTACCTCACTTGTAGGGGTAGGCATAGTGCCCACGACAGGAAATGGCTCAAAACTCAACGTGAACACACCACATTTTCACATTGCAAAATCACCCTTTTTTAGCAAAGTGCCTAGCTGTAGTTTTGTAACCCTAGCTCTGCCGGCACCTAGGGAAACCTAGCAAAACTATACATTTTTGAAAACTAGACACCCAGGGGAATCCAGGATGGGGTGACTTGACTGCCTCCCACCAGGTTCTGTTACCCAGAATCCCTTGCAAACCTAAAAAAGTGCCAAAAAAACACCTTTTCCCCACATTTCTCTGGTGGAAAGTTCTGGAATCTGCGTGGATCCACACATTTTCACCCACCCCGCGTTCCCCAAAGACTTCTGAGAAAAATGGTGCCTCACTTGTGTGCGTCAGCCTAGTGCCCGCGACGGGAAACGGCGCAAAACGTAAGGTGGACACACCTCAATTTCGTAGCGAAAAATGACCCTTTTTTGGCAAAGTGCCTAGCTGTCGTTTTTTAACCATAGCTCTGGCGGCACCTAGGGAAACCTAGCAAACCTATACATTTTTGACAACTAGACACCCAGGGGAATCCAGGATGGGTGACTTGACTGCCTCCCACCAGGTTCTGTAACCCAGAATCCCTTGCAAACCTAAAAACCTGCAAAAAAACGAATTTTCCCTACATTTCTCTGGTGGAAAGTTCTGGAATCTGCGTGGATCCACAAATTTCCACCCACCCCGCGTTCCCCAAAGTCTTCCGAGAAAAATGGTACCTCACTTGTGTGGGTCGGCCTAGTACCCGCGACAGGATACGGCGCAAATCGTAACGTGGACACACCTCAATTTCACAGTGAAAAATGACCCTTTTTTGGCAAAGTGCCTAGCTGTAGTTTTTTAACCATAGCTCTGCCGTCACCTAGGGAAACCTAGCAAGCCTATACATTTTTGAAAACTAGACACCCAGGGGAATCCAGGATGGGGTGACTTGACTGCCGCCCACCAGGTTCTGTTACCCAGAATCCCTTGTAAACCTAAAAGATTGCCAAAAAAACACATTTTCTCCACATTTCTCTGGTGGAAAGTTCTGGAATCTGCGTGGATCCACAAATTTCCACCCACCCCGCGTCCCCCAAAGTCTTCTGAGAAAAATGGTACCTCCCTTGTGTGGGTCGGCCTAGTGCCCACGACAGGACACGGCGCAAAACACAACGTGGACACACCTCAATTTCGCTGTGAAAAATTACCCTTTTTTGGCAAAGTGCCTAGCTGTAGTTTTTGAACCATAGCTCTGCCGGCACCTAGGGAAACCTAGCAAACCTATACATTTTTGAAAACTAGACACCCAGGGGAATCCAGAATGGGGTGACTTGACTGTCTCCCACCAGGTTCTGCTACCCAGAATCCCTTGCAAACCTAAACAATTGCCAAAAAAAACACATTTTCCCCACATTTCTGTGGTGGAAAGTTCTGGAATCTGTGTGGATCCACAAATTTCCACCCACCCCGTGTTCCCCAAAGTCTTCCGATAAAAATGGTACCTCACTTGTGTGGGTCGGCCTAGTGCCCGCGACAGGAAACGGCGCAAAACGCATCGTGGACACACCTCAATTTCGCAGTGAAAAATGAACCTTTTTTGGCAAAGTGCCTAGCTGTAGTTTTTGAACCCTAGCTCTGCCGGCACCTAGGGAAACCTACCAAACCCACACAGTTCTGAAAACTAGACACCCGGGGGATTCCAGGGAGGTATGGCTTGTGTGGATCCCCCAACGTTTCCTTACCCAGAATGCCCTGCAAACCTCAAATTTAGCTGAAAAAAACACATTTTTCACACATTTTTGTGTGGGAAAGTTGTGGCATCACCGGGCTGACACAAATTTCCTACCACCCAGCGTTCCCCCTGGTCTCCCGATAAAAACGGTGCCTCACTCGTGTGGGAGGGCCAAGTACCCGTGACAGGCAAGGGCCCAAAAGGTATTGAGGCGACATGAAAATTGCCTACCTCAAAACGACCTGGTTTTGCAAGGGGGGTCACCTGGGTTTTTGGCCCGGTGCTCGGTGGCCACCTAGGGGAACCTACCAAACCCACACATTTCTGAAAACTAGACACCCGGGGGATTCCAGGGAGGTATGGCTTGCGTGGATCCCCCAATGTTTCCTTACCCAGAATGCCCTGCAAACCTCAAATTTAGCTGAAAAACCCCATTTTTCACACATTTTTGTGTGGGAAAGTTGTGGCATCACCGGGCTGACACAAATTTCCTACCACCCAGCGTTCCCCCAGGTCTCCCGATAAAAACGGTGCCTCACTCGTGTGGGAGGCCCAAGTACACGCGACAGGCAAGGGCCCAAAACGTATTGAGGCGACATGAAAATTGCCTACCTCAAAACGATCTGGTTTTGCAAGGGGGGTCACCTGGGTTTTTGGCCCGGTGCTCGGCTGCCACCTAGGGGAACCTACCAAACCCACACATTTCTGAAAACTAGACACCCGGGGGCTTTTTGCCCCCCCCCCCGAGGGGTAGATTAAGGGCCAATGCCCCATCTGCCCCTCGGGGGGGGCAGAAAGACTGTAATAATTGGGGGGTGGGGTGGGGGCATGGGCCAGCCCGTTTTGGGCAGCCCCCACCCCTATTTTTATTTTTTTTCCAATTCCCTGGTGTCTAGTGGTCTTTGTGCCCCCCCAGGGGCCAGATTGGGGGCCAATGCCCCATCTGCCCTCCTGGGGGGGGCAGAAAGGCTGTAATGGTGGTGGGTGGGTGGGGGCATTGGCGTGCCCGTTTCGGGCAGCCCCCACCCTAAAAAAAATGGATGAGAAATCCCTGGTGTATAGTGGGCTTTCTGCCCCCCGAAGGGGCAGATTAGGGGCCAATGCCCCATCTGCCCCCCGGGGGGGGCAGAAAGACTGTGATAATTGGGGGGTGGGGGCATGGGCCTTCCCGTTTTGGGCAGCCCCCACCCCTATTTTATTTTATTTTAAATTCCCTGGTGTCTAGTGGGCTTTTTGCAGATTGGGGGCTACTCCCCTTTCCAACAATACCTCTCCCATCTTTCTACGTGCTCAGGGGGCTGAGATAGCCCCCTGAGCACGTACAAAGTGAAACTGAAATGAGCCTCTTGGCTCATTTCAGTTTCATTTTCAGTGTAATGACGTCGGCGCGACGTGCGCGACGATCGTTATTACACTGAAAGCAGGGGGGGAAGCTCTTCCCCAGCTCCCGAGGCTATTTTGGTTAAAAGGGAATCCCTCTGGTGCCCGCACCAGAGGGATTCCCCGGGGAATGCCTCATGACGAGCTGGACTCGTCATGGGCACAGCGAGTCCAGCTCGTCATGGGCACAGAATGGGTTAATGCTGTGTGGGATGAAAGGGTCCCTTTTTTCAACCACAGATCGGTAGGAAGCCAAGATGCTCATGGTGTCCTCCGTTTTGGCAGTGTCAGACTATATAAATTGGCCTTTTTGTGAGGTAATCCTTTGATGATACACTGATGGTGAAATGGCACTATGTCGGTTACTCATCTTATGCTAGGTGAGGAGTGGTCTCATGGGAAAAGGATATTGTTTTAGTTGTAATATACATTTCTTCGAGTCAGCACTTACATTTGTTATGGTTTCTACTTCTTTTATGTATTGCTTTTCATCTTAGCGCTGCCTTTAATTTGAAACTTGAGTACATTGCTGCTATTAGAGCAGTGTAGTTTGAAAATACAAATTGAGGTAATTATTGTATCCTAGATTGTGGTGGGTTTGAGTGATATTTGATGTAATGCAGAATGTTATATTTGATATAATATGTTTCTTAACCATGGCATGTATGTAACTACACATTTGTCTTTAGAGGAAGTATACTGTATGTATGTATGTATGTATGTATGTATGGCGTATTTGTATAGCGCAAAACTATCACCCGAAGGGTGATATACTGGTGTGATAGGTATATACTGATGTGTTGTGTACCCTTATATTTGACTGTGACTTATACTTTGATATTTGTTGGATACAATTGACATTTATTTAGAGAATGTTGTACATTTGTGTTTTTGTACTGTGATACCTAGTGGAAGTAAATGTAATTAATGGGAAGATCATTCTTAAAAAACTTTATTAGCTGTATTATTATCTGAATGCAATATATTTGTTTGGATAGGAGAGAACCTTTTGTTTTTCAACTATGTGTTTTGTCTTTTTAGCAGTCTTGTTGAATTGATCACCTCTCTTGTGTTGTGTCTATATATGTTGCAGTTTAAGTTTTAGATGGGTGCTTTGGAGTGATATTGTTGAGAAAGTGAAAACTATTTTTGTCTCTTTTACTTTTTGTGACTGTCCATGAATTTATTGGATTGTTGTATATATTGAAATGGTGATACATTTTTTTTTCAGTTTTTTTTAAATGATTTACTGGATTGCTAGAACTTTCAAATAGGCCCTGGTGAAGTGATTTTTAGCATGAAACATGTGTTGGCTGATTTGCGCTTGGACGACAAATTTATTAAGAATAAATGTTTGATTTTGCCCCTCGCAGTTTTTTTCTTTGTATGATTTTTTTATACTGTGTTCCTTTGGTGGCAGGCAAGCAGGCACACCATGAGGGAGCATTTGTTGCCGGTTTACATAAATCTGCCCCAGTTGTGAATTTATCATTTTTAACTGCCACATCCCCTGGTATGGTAGTCTGTATCTCTGCCATGGAGGAGGTCATGCGCTAGTCCGCTTTCCGTTTTCCAGCCATGGTCTTATGGCTATGTATTCTTCCCTTAGGAGAGGTTGTTATAGTAAGAATGGCTCTTTCACAGTCCTTCGTAGCATCCAGAAACAGTCGATCCACAGGTCAGTAGTGCAACAACCATACAGCTGGCCTCACACCGGGGAGAAGTGGAGAGAAACAAATATGGCAAGTCCACTTTGCCTCCCCTGGGGGCACAAGCAGCCACACAGGTATAGTGCCCCGTGCTAATATTCCAGTGTATCCATATGGGGGATGGGCGAACGGCCTGTCTGAGTAGTGCATCCAGCTGCTGCTTCTTAGCTCAATTTCCTATGTGGGTTGCTTATCCGTAGGCTAAATCGGTGCCCAACACCACAAGAGGCCTGTTTTGGCAATTTAGGCCATGCAGTTATGTAAGCGCTCAGAGGTTTTACAGGCTATGTTCTTCACCAGCCGGCCCATTTGCCTCAAGACCACTTAGGCGGAGCTTACCTTTGTCAGTCAGCAGTCTTGGGGGGGGGCCTCCATCCTCTGTGCAGAAGTATTTCACATAAGGAGCATGCCACGTGTTTGTTGCGGTCTCACCCGCCTGACTACAGCGGCCTACCGTGTGGTGTCTCCCATGTTGGAGAGGGCAGCTCCAGAGGGAGGCTGGTGGTACTTGTCCAGCTGGTGTTCTGGTGGAGGTATTTTCTTCTCTTTCCCCCAGCCTCATCTCTCTCTGACTCCCGGCTCCTATGCCTACACGCAGGGCACAAGACCTAAAAAAAAAGTGGGGGGACTAACCTAGTTAATCAGTATGCAAGTGACGTCACGGCGCGTGACATCATGGTGTGAAACCAAAGGAAAGTGGCATCATAAGAAGTGATATCTGATCTTAAGCCCTCACATATATGTTTAACATGTCTATCATGAGTACATTGGAGCATATTCCCAGTATATAGGGAAACCCTCCTATAGATTCTAACTTTTGTAAGCTACACATAAAACAATGTTGCCTTTTGTCAGAGTAAACGTCCTCTACCCATAGTGCTTTACAAGAAAAACTAGTGATATTTAACTTATTACACCTCCTCCTCAGGGGTAGTAAGCACTATATCGATGCTATTTATTTTGTGTTGAAACTGGGAAAGACCTACACATCTGACATTCTTCAAGTGCATGCGTATCTCCTAAACAGAACCAGAACAAAGTGAAAAGCTGCCTCTTTAAAGTATGTGTGAAGTGCTAATAAGATGTGAGCCTTTGTTTCCCCTCAGCTGCATTTGTGTGAGGCTCCTGACTGCTGCCAGCACGAACAAAAGGAGGCCTGATGACCCCTCAGATTCGGCCTTTGTTATAAGCCCAGCAGGAGTGTGAAATAAGAGAGCCCACTCCCGCCTGCACGGTGTTGCAGATCGGATCGGAAGCAGACAACAACGTGCAGGAGCTGCTGAATGTATCCCGAAGGTTGCAAATTACACCGGGACGAATACAGCATATTTTTCAGTGGGGCCCAACTTCTTGGCACCACCCTGTGAAAAGAGTGGGTGGACGACGTGTACGTATCCCCGATTTGTGCCCTGCCTACATGGAACTCAGCATTTTGTCTTCCGGGCTCTCGGAGACCGGACCGCGTCCTCAATTGCCATCCCTCCAGTGGGTAATTGCGCAATGCTGGGCAGTCTGCAGTAACTCCACCTTGTCACCACTGGGTGCTGGTTATCAGTAGCCTTGTACTTGTTTGTGCCGGGCAGATGTATATGCAGTGTAGCGGTCTAGCCTTCCGACATCATGTGACTCACCGCAAAGCATTGTGGGAGTGGCGTGACGCGGACGGCCATTTCGGATCACGGCGCGAAGGCTATGAGATGGCTCTCCCTTAAGAGAATAAAGGATCTACATTTACCTATGTGTTCTGTCCTCATTCCGGGGCGGGCCAACTTGCTACACCACAGTGGCGACGAGGCAGCAGACCCACAAGGCCGTTTTCAGCTGCTGTTAAGGTAGGGGAGAGCCGGCGAAAGTACTGCGGCGGGCACGGCCAGTCCACCGCGTCCAGCAAGACAGGATTGAGGCGGCGGCAACCAGTTTTCATTGCGTGAGGTTTTCTACTCGCATCTCGGCGCGCGCCTCACACCCTCCCCTCTTTCCTCAGCACCCACTATCACAACCTGCTCCAGGGGCCTGTGTGGTCCACAAGACCTTCCCCGCGAACGAGGTGTCCCACGAGGGTCTCCCACGGCCTCACCACAGGCAAGGCAACACCGACAGCAAGCCAGCCAGCGCGAGGAGTACCTGGTCCTCAGACCTGTATTGCCACGCCACGAAGCAGCAGCATCAGTGAGTACACGGCAGCAAGCAAGCCAGCATGGGGGGCACCCTGCTCACAACCAAACGTGCCCCACTACAAGGCCATAAGCATCACCTAGCGACTTCCGCCTCACATCAAGGCGCACCGCCTTCCACGCCGCCTGCACCATGTGCGCACAAACCTTCTCCTTAACCAACCCGGTACCACCGAAACCATGGGAACCAGCCATGAAACGGCCGACTGGAAGGGGTATTTCCTGAACTACCTATTGGCGCTGGAAGGTTAAGGTGAGGAGGCGTTCTCCAGTAAACACCGGAAGGAAATCCTCCTACATAATCTGGGTCCAGTAAGGCCTGCTCGTCTACGAAAACATGGTGAAGAAACCTAGGGCTTCTACTGACGACGGCGTCTTTCAACATGCCTTGGAAGATTTGGACAACCATTATCAGCCAGTAATTTGCACAGCCATCGACCGAAACAATTTATTCCAACCCAAACAGACCAAGTCGGAAACAGTGGAAACTAAGTAGTTGCCCTCAAGAAACTAGCCATCAACTGTAAGTTTTGGACCCTGCATGATGACCTCATAAGAGACCAAATCATAATGCACACTACCAACTCAAGCGTCCAGGAGAAGGTGTGGGTTAGTGGCAAAGCGTCCGTCCTGGAGATCATCGCAATAGTCAAGAGAGCTGAGTTTTCCAAACAATGCACACTCGCTGCTAAGAAAGAACCTGTCCAACAACCCACAGTGTGCAAGGTGACAGACCGGAGGTTCCCGAACACAAAATCTACGGCCAATCCTGGCTCAGCCTCCAACAGGCAATCTACGCCCAAATCCAAGGGGCCCAGCCGCGCTTCTGTCGACGAGCAAGGAACCTGCTACAGATGCGGCAGCCAATCCCACATGGCAAACGATAGGAAGTGCCCAGCATTCCATGTCAAATGCTCCTTCTGCGGAGGCACTGGACATTTCGGCAAAGTCTACAGACGGAAGCCCAGAAGCGCCGCACTCAAATATGTTCAAGATGACTCCGACGACCAAGATGGGGCAGACCAATCTGACTAAGATTGCATCCTCTGCATCGAGAACCAAATCCTGACCATTGGCGGCGGCGGCAAGAAAAAGCCATCCTGCATGTTACTACTTGGCGGCATCCAGATCGCCATGGTTACGGACTCCGGCTCTCCATACACGATCATCCAAAAACATCCAAGGGACAAAAATTTGCCCACGTGGTGGGAGACCACCTTCATTCTACTGACGTCCACCCAGTCACATACACAGGGGAAAGAATCCCCATGGTGGGGTTCCGGCGGCTCCTGTTCGAGTTCAAAGCCAAGCACACAACAGCAAAGTTGTACGTTGCGCAGAAAGACCCATCCGTCCTAGGGTGGGTGGACCAGGGAGCGCTAGGCATACAACTCAACCCAGGCGGTGACACACAAGTGCTCCTGACGGACAACCCATCCACGCCAGCCTCGTTGAAAGCGGAGTTCCCTGCAGTTTTCAGCGACCACATCGGGAAGATGTCCAAGTTCACCCACAAGATCATGCTCAAAGAAGGAGCTGTGACAGTCTCCCACAAAGTCAGGAATATCCCATTTAACTGCAGAGAGGCAGTACAGCTAGAACTGAAACGGTTGGAAGACAACAACATCATTGAACCAATAGAATGCGCCAAATGGCTTGCGCACTTGGTTGAGGCACGCAAACAGAGTGGGAAGATACGTCTTTGCATTGATCTCCAAGAACTCAATAAAAACATCATTGTTGACAAGTTTCCATTGCCCAAAATAAATGAACTACTGGCCCAGACCAAGGGGGTCAAATGGTTCTCCGCCATCGACCTCAAAGCCGCATACCACCAAGTGTCGCTCCATCCGTTGTGCAGGAAGCTCACCTCTTTCATCACGCCTTTCGGCTGCTATAGGTTCAGACGGTTGCCCTTTGGTCTCGCATCC
Source organism: Triturus cristatus (assembly GCF_964204655.1). NCBI lineage: Eukaryota > Metazoa > Chordata > Amphibia > Caudata > Salamandridae > Triturus > Triturus cristatus. Next base: position 899,828,728 of record NC_140589.1, on the reverse strand, counting down.
GCGCCGGCCGTCTTCCAAAAACTGATGCACAAACCCTTCAAAGACGGCCACGGAGTCCTCTACTTCCATGACGACATCCTCGTCATAGGGTAGACTAGAGCCGAACACAATGACATTCTACACACCGTACTGGACACGCTGGCGGCCAACGGTCTCACGGCAGAACTTGAGAAGTGCAAGTTTGGCTTACGCAAAGTGACCTATCTGGGACACAAGATCAGCGACACAGGCATCTCCTCAAAAACAGCAAATGTGGAAGCCATCATGTCCGCGCCCTTCCCTAAAAGCAAAGATGATGTCCGCTCGTTCCTAGGGCTGGCGGAGTTTTACAGCAGATTCATCAGGAACTGCGCGACCAAAACGCACAGCTTACGTCAACTGCTGAAAGAAAAGAACACCTTTTCCTGGTCCGCAGAGTTGGAAGCGGAATTCTCTGCCATCAGAAGAGACATTTGCGGGGCGGTCCCCCTACACGGATTTGATGGCGCCGCGCCCAGCATCCTGACCACGGACGCCAGTGACAAAGGGTTGGGAGCAGTCCTCTCCCAGAGAGCAGCGGATGGTACAGAGACCACCGGGGGGTTTGCCTTGCGATCCATCACCCCCAGTGAGGAGAAGTATAGCGTGATCGAAAAGGAAATGCTAGCATCCATCTGGGCGATGGAAAAATGTTGACCATATCTTTGGGGATCAAGATTCACGCTCCGCACAGACCACAAACCCCTAATCAAAGTTCTCACATCCAGCGGCAACGTGACAGCCACCCCACGCTTCGCGAAAATGACACTACGTCTCTTGGACTTCGTGTACAACGTGGAATACATCCCGGGTCCTAAGAACAGGGTGGCATCAGTGCCCAGGACTGGGTGGAAGCCTACGCGCAGGACACAGACCTCTCACAGGTGAAACTGTATGTCATACACGGCTGGCCAGAGAAGAAGCACACAAAGGACAACTTCAGGAAATACTGGGAGGTGCGCGACGAACTCTCTATTAGCGATTACTTTGTATTTCTGCTGTGAGGCGACAGAGTTGTACCCCTGAAAGGGTTGATCGATTGCATACTCCACATCACCCACGAAGGCCACCTGGGCATCGTAAAAGCGAAAAGAAGAATTAAACTACTGTACTGGTGGCCAGCTAAGGACAAGCAAGTGGAGAGATTTGTGAGAGCATGCGAGCATTGCGCCAGAGCTGACAAAACACTCACCACCATGAGACCCCCCATGGGGGAGTTCAACACCCCCAACAACCCCTGGGAGGACTTATCCATTGACATTGTAGGCCCCATCCTGGATTCCTGGGGCACACCCAAACACCTCATCATCTTAGTGGACCGATACTCAAAGTGGCCGGAGGTCGAAATCAGCGAATCAGTGGACTCCAACACCGTCATCACCTTCCTCACCAACATCTTCCTGAGGGAAGGCATTCCCAAAACCATCACCAGCGACAACGGAGCCCAGTTTACATCAGCCAAATGGACATCCTTTACCAACCGAAACGGTATCCAGACAAAACACATACCCGTCTATCACCCGGCGGGCAACGGCCAGGTGGAACGCTTCAACCGTGTGATATGGGCTCCATCCAGGCAGCCATCAGTGCCGGAAAGGACTGGGAGGCTGCAGTCAAGAGCACAGTGTGGGCATATCGCATCACGCCCACCTTCACAGGCTACAGCCTGTTTAAAATCTTGAGAGGTAGAGAACCTTTTACCAGAGACAATACAGCCTGGATGAACATGCGACTCCAGAGCAAATGGTCCCCGGCCATCGTCCGGAGCAACATTGAGAAAGCCCAACGCATTTACAAAGCACATTATGACAAGAGGCATAATGTGCGTGAATTCACGCTGACGACGGGCGACTGGGTCAGAGTCAAAAGGGGCCACCCAGGACAAAAAGGAGACAGCAAATTCAGTGAGCTCCTACGAGTGGTCGACCTATACACACGTTCAGCCTTGTTGAGCGACGGTAAGGTGTGGTCACAATCCAGAGGCACAGGGTCAAGACTGATTTGCATATGGCCATGTCTAAACTGGGGTGGTGTAGTGGGCAAAAGAACGATGGATTTAACCCAGATCTCTTGACTGGGGGAGAATGTATGCATTGTCAGCATTCCGTCCATCATTTGTTTGTTGTAACGCTTTTCGCCCTAAGTGGGATGGGTATTCCCAGACGTGGGACCCGTGCTCACTACGCCACTGGAGTCAAGCTATCCTGGCTGATGACGGCTGATAGCCAGAAACCGGTCCTAGGATGCTTGATTCCGGTCCAGGGAAGACATGGCTTGGCAGTTCGGGCTGGACTGTTCCCATGAGGCACAGGGTCAAGACTGATTTGCATATGGCCATGTCTAAACTGGGGTGGTGTAGTGGGCAAAAGAACGATGGATTTAACCCAGATCTCTTGACTGGGGGAGAATGTATGCATTGTCAGCATTCCGTCCATCATTTGTTTGTTGTAACGCTTTTCGCCCTAAGTGGGATGGGTATTCCCAGACGTGGGACCCGTGCTCACTACGCCACTGGAGTCAAGCTATCCTGGCTGATGACGGCTGATAGCCAGAAACCGGTCCTAGGATGCTTGATTCCGGTCCAGGGAAGACATGGCTTGGCAGTTCGGGCTGGACTGTTCCCATGAGGCACAGGGTCAAGACTGATTTGCATATGGCCATGTCTAAACTGGGGTGGTGTAGTGGGCAAAAGAACGATGGATTTAACCCAGATCTCTTGACTGGGGGAGAATGTATGCATTGTCAGCATTCCGTCCATCATTTGTTTGTTGTAACGCTTTTCGCCCTAAGTGGGATGGGTATTCCCAGACGTGGGACCCGTGCTCACTACGCCACTGGAGTCAAGCTATCCTGGCTGATGACGGCTGATAGCCAGAAACCGGTCCTAGGATGCTTGATTCCGGTCCAGGGAAGACATGGCTTGGCAGTTCGGGCTGGACTGTTCCCATGAGGCACAGGGTCAAGACTGATTTGCATATGGCCATGTCTAAACTGGGGTGGTGTAGTGGGCAAAAGAACGATGGATTTAACCCAGATCTCTTGACTGGGGGAGAATGTATGCATTGTCAGCATTCCGTCCATCATTTGTTTGTTGTAACGCTTTTCGCCCTAAGTGGGATGGGTATTCCCAGACGTGGGACCCGTGCTCACTACGCCACTGGAGTCAAGCTATCCTGGCTGATGACGGCTGATAGCCAGAAACCGGTCCTAGGATGCTTGATTCCGGTCCAGGGAAGACATGGCTTGGCAGTTCGGGCTGGACTGTTCCCATGAGGCACAGGGTCAAGACTGATTTGCATATGGCCATGTCTAAACTGGGGTGGTGTAGTGGGCAAAAGAACGATGGATTTAACCCAGATCTCTTGACTGGGGGAGAATGTATGCATTGTCAGCATTCCGTCCATCATTTGTTTGTTGTAACACAATCCAGAATGGCCAAGTGCAACAAAATCCTTCATTGGGGCATGGACAGTAGCAACACCTACGCCAGCGATCTTGAAGAAGGTAACAGCGCCACTGGGGTAGAAGCACTGACCACAGAACTAGTGAGAGAGGACATGGAGGTTGCCAAAAGGAGTGAGATCAGCACCTCGGCAAATGCTGAAGGACAGACAACCAAGCGGCAAACACCTGCTTCTGCACAGCCAGGAAACAGACTGTGCTGGTATCCCACAAGAGACATCCGATACCCAAGGTAGAGGCCATGAGGAGAGTATGAGGACGGCCGGATCCAGTGGAGGAAGAGAGCAAGGGATCCGAGCACCCGTCACGCACACCCACAAGGGCCGTACAGTGAAGATTCCGGAACGGTTCAGTGAATTTCAGTAGTGAACCTCCCTCTCTCTCTCCCCCTCTTACGCTCCGCCTATCGCCCCTTCAGTTAAAGTTCATATTACCATTGTTGTTAAGAGGGAAGATGTCTACTGTCGCAGTCTAGCCTTCCGACGTCAAGTGACTCATCGCAAAGCATTGTGGGAGTGACGTGACGCGGACGGCCATTTTGGATCGCGGCACGAAGGCTATGAGACGGCTCTCCCTTAAGAGAATAAAGGATCTACATTTAACTACATGTTCTGTCCTCATTCCGGGGGGGGGGGGGGGACTTACTACACCACAGTATACAGATATGTCTGGCGCCGAGGGAGAGCTCTCTCACTTCACAACAGCCATTCTAGGCGGTTAGCAAAACACTCCCAAAGTGCTTCCATTGTTTGAACCAATGCAAACAATTGCAAAACCATGTTAGGTTAAGTTTCTTAAATTGAACAAAAGATCTTTCTACTGTGAAGGATTAAATTTAAGAAGGATTCTTCAAATGTATTAATTTAATTTATACAACACATTCAAATCCATAGCTTTAAAGTACATGCATAGAAATAATCTCTTTAGTAATCTGGTCACTCGGTATGAAGTCTTTGAATCTTATGAGAACATCCACACTATTGAGGCTTTAAAAAAAATCCTTTGTTATAAAGAGTGAGTGTGCCATTTTAACGAAGCTGCACCCTACTCTTCCTGCACTTAGGAAATGTCTTCAAAGTAGCCTAAAACACTAAAAATCATCTAGAAAAGCTTCCCAAAAAGCCTCGGACTGACAAAGCAGAAAACACACAAAAAACCTATAAACTTGTTGGAAACCAGCGCAGGTTTTGTTAATAAACATTTTCAGTGAAAAGTAATCCAGAACTCATCTGCTAAACTTCATCGGTGCCTCTGAAAATAATTTTTGGGGCGTTTACAACACATGTATTTCATCTCGGTCTCCGTGAATCTTCAAGTAACGGCATTATTAAAAGCAATACAGCTGCTTAAAAACGACTTAGGTTAACCTATTGAATATAAGTACATTTATTTTTATGTACCGGATACACTGGAGAGAAGTGGGAATGTGAGATCAAAAAGTTTCTTTGCTCTCACTCACAATACAGTACACTCTCCTTCCCTCTTAAACAACTCAATGCCAGGATTAAACACTCAGGAACAAATGTTTTTGAAAAAAAGAAAAAGTGTAGGAAAATTTCACAAAATCAAAAAAGTTTGGGACTGTTTCCAAGTAATACCACCTACATTGTTCTTTGTGTACATACCGCTACACCTTTTGGAGTAGCTTGGCGGGTTAGATTTCAAACATTTACCTTTCTCCACGTTTGAATGGGAACCATGCAACAAATGGAAAAGTGCTAGAGTTGTGGCAAAAGGGCCCCTGCTGCAAAACATGCACGTTAAAGCAGCCTCTGAGTTGTATAAGGGGATATTTTTGTCGTCTCCAGGCCTATTGAGACTTAGGCTGAGGGAAAAGAAATGCAAAGTGAGAGTAACACATCTGCTAAGGAAAGTTGTAGCTGCAAATGACTCATCAAGGACTCTTCATTGTCAGAGAGAACTGAGCCTGCAATAGAAATGTGTACTCTATCAAAAGAAGTGTCCTCACAGGGGCGGATGCTGTTACAGATTTAGTGTTAAATTGGGGGTTGTGAAGCTTCTATTTATGGTCGACACTGGGGCTACTATCAATGTCATGATTGATGACGAGCTTTTCAATCTATGTGTCAATGAGCAACAGTTACACCCTTGAAAGGTTAAGATCACCCACCTTTTCCCAGTAAGGGTTACATTAGCACTAATCTGTCACATGATAGACGCTGTGAAGAGTTTTATATCTTTGTCATTGAGACAGAGGTTGACAAATGAAGTAAGTTGAGTCCCAGATCCTCCACAAAGCTTGGCCGAGTTCAGGTTCTCTGCTGACGTCCTGCAAGGACTCAAGCATCTGCAGGCTGTAATGTTGTAAAAATGTCGCAAAGGTTTCGTGAAGATATAGGCCATCTAAAGAACCGACTACTCAAGCCACACACTCCCTATTCTGTAAAACCTGTTGCCCAGCACCTCTGTGACATTTCATTTAACATCCAGTAACAGGTTCCTGCCCAGATCAACATCCTAGATAGTAAAACATCATCAAAACAGTAATAGGGCACACTCCCTGGGTTCCAGGGCCCAAAAGGCAATGAAGGTGCAGATCAGAATCTGTGCCGGTATGCACAAGCTGAACCTAGCTATTCCAAGGGAGTGCCGTCTCATTCCTCACATACAGTACATTATACATCAGTTAAATGGTGTACAGTTTGTCTCCTAACTCAGCCTGTAAAGGGTATCATTAGCTGAAATTAGAGAACACTCCGCCCTACATCAGCACATTTGACACCCACATGGGCTTGGTCAGATAAAAAAGGCTGCATTTCGATATATATATATATAAATAAATATATATATATATATATATATATATATATATATATATATATATATATATATATATATATATATATATTATTTTTGTGCATATTTTATATAGCGCGAACGCGACCCGAAGGTATTGGAGCGCTATACAGGACCGTATTTACATTACACATTCAGGCACGGGGAGATCTAGGGCCCTATTCACAGAACTAACTTAAGACAAAATCCTAAACTTACTACCATTTTGGTATTCACAGAAGGCACTTACTCATTTTGGTATTCACAGAAGGCACTTACTCATTTCGGTATTCACAGAAGTTAGGAGTCCTAACTTTAGGATTTTTCTCAATTTAGTAGTCCTAAGTCTAAACTTAGGACTACTAAATTGAGAAAAATCCTACTTTTAAGACTTTCGGTATTCACAGAAGGCATTTAGGAGTCCTAAAGTTAGGAGTCCTAACCATACTACTACTAAACTGAGAAAAATCCTAATTTTAAGGCTTTCGGTATTCACAGAAGGCATTTAGGAGTCCTAAAGTTAGGACTGCTAACTTCTGTGAATACCGAAATGAGTAAGTGCCTTCTGTGAATACCAAAATGAGTAAGTGCCTTCTGTGAATACCAAAATGGTAGTAAGTTTAGGATTTTGTCTTAAGTTAGTTCTGTGAATCGGGCCCTAAGTGATTTGTCCAGAATCACAGGATGTGGACGCAACCTCAAGGCTCGAACTCTGGTTTCCTGCACCAAAGTCGGCAGCGTAGATGTCATTATTCCCAGGAGGGAATAATGACATCCCTTGCTGTTTTAACTATACTGAAGATGATTTAGTATTTTAAAAGACTCAACAATAACATGATGATACCGTTTGTAAAGTTGCAGGGTTTACTAGCAGATTAAAACCTCACTGAAGGCGTTTACATGGGACCCAACAAAACAATGATTGCATTGAACAAGTTATGTGTAGAATTGAAAATGTATACCTCACTAACTCACGGGTTATACGAATATAGAATTCAGGAAGGAGGGGAGAGGGAACTACCTTTAATCTTTGTGTAGGGAGCAGGAAAAATTCTCCCTCTCAATGTAGAACCCCACACATTAAATTATCCTGTGCCCCCAGTTTATCCTGTTATTTATCCAGGAACAGGTTAAATCAAGCTCCAGGATCAAATATGTTGTTGTTTGTTAGACCCTCATACATGCTTCAGAGAGCACTTTTAGATATTGTGGAACAGGCATTAAGAATGATGAAAATGCCTTGAGATACCTGTTTTCCTTTATTATTGGGTAATACAGGCAAGGTTAAAAATCTGAATTATAGGTGTTTCTAGGAGGATTAGAATCCTTAAACCAGTTTTGCTGACATGTTTCAGCTTTTCACAATGGTTAGGGTTTGTAATATCGCGAGAGATGGTGGAACAGTCCACGTCTCTCACAATATCAGGGGAAGCAACTTAGATAAGCCACCCCCTCGATCAGAGAATAATACAGTGGGCTCGTCGGAGATCGAGACCACGTGATGTAAGAGAATAAAAGGTCCAGAGCGCTGGGCGTGGCAGTTTTGTGGCTGACCACTAAAGTTACACGTGTGTGCCCGAGTGCAGTCTGCGTCCACTAGGCCCAGTCACCCAAGACTCTACACTGGCGACGAGGTGGTGTCAGCAAGCTGCTGTCCTACCTGCGACCCGCCGTGCTGGTGCCCGCCGTCATTGTGCACTTGCCTGCAGCTGCGCTGCCTTCCCCGCTGTTGTGCCTCGCTCGGCGCGGGCATCGTCTGTGTCCCTGCTGGCGTCGGCAGCCTCTCTGACGGTCTGCCAGGCATCGGTGCTCGCCGGAAGCACGCTGAGCACAGGAGCGCGTGGGCCAATTCACCGCTGGGAGCGCATCTATGCGGTAAGCGCTCGCGGACTCTCTGCTGCCCCCTCTGGCCGCTAGAAGCAACCGCACCTGCAGCTGTTTGCCTGTCAGTGGGAACGGTGCATGATCCAGCCCCCAGAGCTGCGCGCTGCCGCTGCAGAGCCAGTGCCATCATCCTACAGGCCTCCATCCACCAGCCTGAAGTGAGAGTGCACAAGAGTGCAGAAAAGTGTAGGAAAGGGGCAAATAACTGCTGAACCAGGGGAACCTGCCCCTCAGAAAAGAAAAAGAAAGGAGCAAGCGACTGCATGCACAGTCCCCCACGGTGCCCGGCCACATCATGTCAAGGTGTCACTCCCTGCACTAAGCCATAACTGTGTGACCCCCGGCGGTGGAAGGGTCCCCCTGTGACGGTCGTGCGCACGCCCCATCCGGCCCCCCCCCCCAGCAGCCACCTCCTGCGTTTCTGCTACCAGTTGACGTGCCACCACGCAGCCCACAACGCTAACGCCTCCTGCTGTCAGCATTCAGGCACCCCGTCCACGCAGCGGAATAGCCGTCAGACGCCCCAGTGATTGCCTGGTGCAGTGCCATCATGACCACCGTCCCGCCCCTGGAACCCTACGCTGTGACCGGTCCGCCACCTTCCCAAGCTGCACGGTGGAAGGAGTGGGTAGAGCGGCTGGAGACGTTTTTCGAAGCGGCTGAAATCGCAGACCCACGGCAACGGTCTATGCTTCTCCACCTAGGCGGTGCCGACATCCACAAAATCGCAAAAACTGTCCATGAAGCTGGGCCCCCAAAGACCTATGCCACGCTGCGCGACGCCATTACCGTGCATTTCGAGCCATATGCCAACTCAGACTACAAACGGTTCCTCCTCCGCCAGGCAAAACAACTCCCGGAGGAATCTGTCGACGTGTTCTACGCTCGCCTCAAAGAACTAGCGAGCACGTGCACCCTACCCGATGAAGATGATGAGGTGCAAGCACAATTCATTCAAGGGTGCGCTTCTTCAAAACTCCGCAAGCGTGTCCTCGAGGAACACAACATGGCAATGAAAGACATATTGACCCTAGGGCGATCCAAAGAATTGTCCAAGGCCAGGGCGGCCCATATGGAGCTCAAAGCTATGACAGCTATCAAAGAAGAGCCGGTCTGCGCTATTCGCCCCACCTCACAAGGCCCGCAGCAAAGACCCAAAAAGCCCTCTGCCCTAGGATCTGGACAGCCCTCCAAGGTCCGCCTCTGCGGGTGGTGTGGCAGCCCGCTCCCTCACGACAGCGCATGCCCAGCCCAAGGGAAAACGTGCAGCGCATGCAGGAAAGTTAATCACGTCTCGAAAGTCTGTCGCTCAAGATCGTCACGGCAGTTACAAGGCCCGACTCGTCAAGTGAGGGCCCTTGAGCCTGTCCCAGGTGACTCCTCGAGTGGCGACATGGATGAAGACGAAGCCGCGACGGTGCACGTGGTGCACATGCTACACGCCCTGTCCGCGTCCGCGCAAGTGGCTCCCATGTGCACCGTCACCGTGCAAGGCCATCCGGTGGCGACGCTTATCGACACAGGAGCAACAATCAACCTCATGGCCGTCGGTGCTAACAGGCGGCTACCCAATCCACCAGCGCTCCGCAGCACCAACGTTCAGGTGTTCGCCTTTGGGACTCACACCCCACTCCAAATGTGCGGGGTGTTTCAAGCAGAAATCTCGCACAACGATGTCTGCCAGGCGGCCAAAATTTATGTCTCCCGTGAAGGATCCGGGTTCCTACTCGGCTGTCGCTCCGCACAGGAACTACGCCTCATCCACTTTGCCTTTGCAGTACGAGCACACGATCTGGACCGTTTAATATTGGAGTTCGCACCTCACTTTGATGGGATCGGTTGCCTCAAGGGCCCGGCCGTCCGGCTACACATCGACAAGTCGGTAGCCCCCGTGGCCCTCAGGCCCAGGAGGATTGCCTTCCACCTCCACCCAAAAGTGGAGACTGAGCTCTGCATGCTGGAAGCGGCCGGCATCATTGAACGAGTAACAGGTCCCACCCCATGGGTGTCTCCCATCGTCGTAGCGAAGAAGCCGAAGCAGCCAGACGCTGTCCGCATATGCATCGACATGCGGATCCCGAACCTCGCCATCAAGCGAGAACGCCACCTGACACCCACAGTTGATGACATTATAGGCGAGCTTGCAGGGTCAAAGTGGTTTTCAAAAATGGACCTCCAATCAGGGTACCATCAAATCCCTCTACACCCGGATTCCCGCCCGATCACAACGTTCTCCACACACGCAGGTCTCTGGCGGTACAAGCGCCTCAACTTTGGAATCTCCAGCGCAGCAGAGGTGTTCCAAAATATCATCAAGACCGTCTTGCAGGGGTTAGAAGGCATGCTCAACGTGAGCGATGACATTTTAGTTCATGCCCCCTCTCTAGGAGAACACATCCTCCGTCTCAACGCAGTGTTCACACGCCTCAAAGACTGCGGTTTGACTCTCCACAGAGAGCAATGCGAATTCCTGCGCTGGTACATCAGTTTCTTTGGGTATCGTTTCTCGGACAGAGGCATCGGGCCTGACCCCTCCAAAGTGAAAGACGTCCAGGAGGCGCCAGCCCCTACATCGGTAACTGGAGTCCACAGTTTCTTGGGAATGGTTACATATTGCGGCCGATTCATCAAAAACCTGTCGGATCTGACAGGCCCACTGCGGCAGCTCACGAAAACCACTGCCCACTGGGCCTGGGGCCCAGCACAAGAGCAGGCGTTCCAGCAGACGAAGGCTGCCCTGTCGGCGGAAACTACCCTCGTGTACTTCGATCCGTGCCACGACTCCCAACTAGTGGTAGACGCCAGCCCCACCGGTCTCGGTGCCATCCTAGCACAGCATCAGAGCTGTGGAGAGTGGGGACCTGTCGCCTATGCGAGCAGAACACTTCCGCCTACCGAACAGCGTTACTCACAAATCGAGCGTGAGGCCATAGCCATCCTCTGGGGATGCCGACATTTCCACATCTATCTGTACGGCCATCCATTCACTGTTATAACTGACCACAAACCACTAATTCCACTCTTCCAAGGCTCGTCATCTCGCCCTCCTCCACGGATCGAGAAGTGGATACTGCAGCTGCAAGTGGAGTATAGACCAGGCACCCGGAACCCGGCCGACTTCTTGTCACAGCATGCCTGTCCAGCTACCCCTCCCGAAGCGGCGGAGGCGGCCGCTACGGAGGATTACGTGCGGATGATAGTCGAGCGGTCCTGACCCCTCCCTATATCGCTGCAAGAGGTCATCGCTGCCACTCGAGACGACGATTGCCTCCAAATGGCAATACAAGCAGTTTCTTCCGGAGACTGGCGGCCCCTACAGAATCCATCACCTCTGCGAACTGCGGCGGCCCAAGCAACGCTGAAATCACTACACCACGTCCGCCAAGAGCTGTCAGCGTGAGCAGACGGTTGTATTCTGCGTGGCCCGCGCCTGGTCTTACCGGAAAGCCTTACCAGACAAGAAGCTCTCCTTGCCCATGGAGCACATCAAGGAATCGTCAAGTCCAAGAACCGGCTTCGGAGTAAGGTCTGGTTTCCCGGCCTGGACCACCAAGCGGATTCCGTGATACAACACTGCCCTGTGTGCCTCGCCACGAGCCTACCAAGTAGACCAGCACCCATAATCACCGAAGCGGGCCCTCGTGGCCCATGGGACAGTGTCAGTGCGGATTTCGGCAGCCTCCCAGGAGGAAGATACATGTTAGTGATTGTGGATGACTATTCCAGGTACCCGGAAGTAGAGCTGGTCTCGTCAACGTCGGCAACCGAAGTCATTCCCAAGCTAGAAAAAGTAATAGCCACTCATGGGCTCTTTGGTGAGCTCCGGACTGACAACGGGCCACCATTCACCAGCGTCGAAGTAGCCGAATACCTGGCCTCCCACCGGATAAAGCACCGGAAGATAACGCCACCGTGGCCCCAGGCCAATGGTGAAGTTGAGAGGTTGATGCGAACTCTGAATAAGACTATCCAGATTGCGCTGGCAGAAGGACTCAACTTAGAGCGAGCTGTGTACCAATTTCTCCGAGAATACTGGCTCACCCCCCATTGCACCACTGGCATATCTCCGAGCCGACTGTTCTTTGGCCGAACGATCACCGACACCATCCCCCATCACTCCGCTTGGGTGGAAGCAGCTAGTCCCCCGAATCTATCAGACCTCAGGCGCCAAAGAACCAACGAAACAGCCTCCCAGAAAAGACATGCCAAAGAAAGCCCTATCGCCGTTGGTGACCGAGTGCTCGTGCAAGATCGACACCCAGGAGGGAAGTTCCGTACACCTTTCGAGCAGCACCCCTGGATTGTCACCACCATAAAAGGCACCATGGTTACTGCCAAGCGAGGCTCCGAGACAGTCACCCGTAACGTGTCGTTCTTCAAGAGAGTCCCACCCGTGGAGGGAAGCGACGTCCCCGAATCTCCCGAACAGGATGAGACGCCCCGGAGTAGGCCTGCAGATCCTAGCAGCAGGCTGACAGGACGAGGAAATTCAGGCTCCCTGGACTGCCCCACCAACCCACAGTCTCCGCTGCCACCAGATCAAGAATCCGGTGGAGACCAAGGCCCAACACCCACCTTCGGTTCGGTGGACCAGTCTCCGGACTTGCAGATGCGGAACAGCCAAGGGAGGTATCACCTCCGACCCTGCCCCAAGTCATCCCAGAAGTATAAAGACTATGTGACCAGTGGCTAGTCGGCGATCAGGGATCGGGTCGCAGCCAGGGTGAGCAGGCGCCACAGGCTCCCAAGTAAGACTGTTTGAATTTGTTGTATTGTGGCCAGCAGCCAACGGCCAGGGCTGACAGTGTATATTTAGGTTTAAGTTTGTGTTTCATTCTGTTGTTATCTCCTGGCATAGGAGGAATGTAATATCGCGAGAGACGGTGGAACAGTCCACGTCTCTCATGATATCAGGGGAGGCAACTTAGATAAGCCACCTCCTCGATCAGAGAATAATACAGTGGGCTCGACGGAGGTCGAGACCACGTGATGTAAGAGAATAAAAGGCCCAGAGCGCTGGGCGTGGCAGTTTTGTGGCTGACCACTAAAGTTACACGTGTGTGCCCGAGTGCAGTCTGTGTCCACTAGGCCCAGTCACCCAAGACTCTACAGGGTTCTAGGCTTTCATCAGAACGTCTAACAAACAACTAAGCAATTGATCCTGAACGTTGACTGAAATTGTTCAGGGGTGCAGGATAATTTAATGTGTGGAGTTAGGATTGAAAACAAACAAATACGTCTGATCATCTGGAAGTGCTTTGCCACCATAGTTGCTTGTCACTGGGTGAAACCCTCTTTGGACCCTATTCCTCTGGTCTGGATCCATGGAAGAGGAACAGAACGAAAGAGGAAGAAAACATCCAAGGTCAATGTGTAGCTCACAATCAAGGGGTGCGATTCCATTATCTGCCCAAATGTTCAACTACCTCGTGCTCTGGTGTATTGCCAAGAGCTGTCCTGGGATGTGGGGAGGAGTAGAGAGTAGATGGGACTATTAAGGTGGATAGGAAAAGGATGTGGTGAAGGTTACATTTTAGCACATGGCCTTCTGCCAGGACCATGGCGGTGAAATATCCAGCGTCTGCCAGGAGCTCGAATCCTACAGGCATACCATCTGGGACACGCTTTCTCAGATTCTTCAACTTCAAGTCTTTGGTTTCTCTTCTGACACCTACAGTTTCCAGAGACACTACTTCCCACTTTTTGATTCCCCAGTCTTGTGAGCTGTTGTTTTACCATGGCCTCTCAAACCTCCTTTTCTGGACTTTGTCCATGGCTCTGCCTTTCGGGTTTCTGATTTCACGTTCTGACATCCTTAGTCCTCAGGCCCATAATTAGTGTTACTGCTGTCCTGGTGAGGAAGAGCAGAGACAACAAGCTGCACTTTATACCTGTTAGGATCACCCTCAATGAAAAGAAAGTGATTTTTTTCAGTTTGCACTGACATTTTAGGGACAGATATTTTCCTACATATTTTCCTGATCCACAGAAAGTTGAGGCCCTTGTGTCTGCACCTGCCCTGGTGTAAATGTCTGCTTTCTGTTGTTTCTGTCATCAGGATAACTTAGCGAGTTGAGCGTTGCTGTTGAAACAGGCAGTGAACTGCATGTCTGGAATTTGAGTTCCATCTAGGCTGCAGTGTGGTAGTTGAGAAACAGTATCACCTGTTATTTATAATGTTACAAATGTTTCAAAAAAGCACAGGTGCAGGATGGAGCACTATATAAAACAGTTATTGTTATTGAAGGATCATACAAAGAATGGTGAATAGTGTGTATGGTCAAAGGGTTGCTAATTTGCGTTCACCAAGAGAAAATGATTCTTTTACTTTGATTCTACTTTGCACTCTAAAGTCATTGTCAATGCTGGTGTCATATGACTGGCAGCCATTTTGACTCAACGTAAATCTGTTCCTGAGTAAGTGCAATGTAACATCGCCTACTTCAGCAGGAGTTTGACAAAGTTTATGAAGGCATACCCACAGGCAGAAAAGAAAAGCATATATTTTTGGTGGACAAGTGAACATTCACCGGTTCTTCTATCATCAGAGGAAATTCACTCTTCTGTGGCCTCAAGCCAGTGGAATTATCAACTGTTTGATGGCACTGATGAAAACTATAGGTTATGGCAAGCTCACATGAAAGCGTTGCCTTGAGTTTATTGCAACACACTCCACGGCGGCCCAGGCTAATCTTGACCGATGAATCGAAGCATCAAGATCAGCACGAAAACATAAATTGAAGGTTAGCAAGAAATGGAGAGCAAAGTCCCCACATGTCAGTCAAGGAGGTCTTGGAAAAGGAAAAGGCTCACATTGAGACCATTCATGCATTGTTCTTTTACTTTGATAGCTTTATTTCGGTCGGTGACCATAAAAGCACAGATAAAATATATACATATACATAAAATACATAAATAATTCAGCATTTGAGATAAAAAGTTATTAAACAACAGTTATCAAAGTAGCAGCAATAAACAATTCCAATTCCAATCTTTGTTTCGGCCATTTGGCCATAAAAAATACACAATACACATATACAATCACAGAAAAAAAAAAAATTTTAAGAGGGACCCAACGCCTTTAGAATACGGTTGCGCGTATGCCAAACATTGGTAAGAAATTTTGTTAGTGCGAGGACAGTTGGGCCAGAGACATCAGATTTTAAAATCCTATACATTGGTGCATATTCCCTGCAGCCCATATTCCTTATCAGCAGGAGGAGCCAGTATTTTCGTGCTACCTTGTAGGCTGGACAGAAGAAAGCCACATGCAAGTCAGTTTCCTCCGTAGCATCACAAACCGGACACTGCTTTGTGGTGGGAGCCGATGACCAGGTGCTTGTAAAAGACCGGAAGGGCAGTGTGCCGTATCTCCATTGGAGAAACAGCTTCCGGGCCAGTACAGGGAAAATAGGATCCAATACCTTCTCAAACCTATAGAGATCCTTGCTTTGCAGAAACACGGAGGATAAGGACCCTTCTGCCTGGGTGACTTGGGCCCTGGCTAATTTGTGTTCGTGATATACATTAGCCAGGGACTTTTTGGAGATGTTTAGTGCGGCTTTCGCTGGCTCAGTCCATAAATCAGGGAGCCCTATTTCCATGCAAGTGGCTAGGATGTTTTTGACCCAAGGGATATTGAGCACTTTTGGGTGATTCAGAAGTTCGACCAGTTCCGCCCGATATTCTGCAAGATCATTGCTACTCCACAGCCTACGCCAGAAGGCTATGGGTCTCAGGCTTATTTCATCAGCTAACGGTCGTAAACCCAAATCAAGCCTCAGGGGGAGGAGCGGGGTGCTGGGCGGGAGTGCGGCTATCTGTCTTATAAACTTATTTTCCGTTAGTGACAGACTCCGGCAAGGCGTGTGACCCCATAGTTCCGCCCCATACATTATCGCTCCCCTAGCCTGGGCCTTATATATCTGGATTAGTGCCCCCAATGGACGGTATGATGAACCAGTCATCATCCGGGCGATACCCCCAGTGGTTTGTATGAGTTTGAGGTTAGCCCTACTCTGATGAGATCCCCAAGTCATGGTTTCGTTGAGAGTCACACCAAGGTATTCAAAGGTGGCTACTCTCTCGAGCCGTACAGCTCCCAATTGCGGATTTGGCCGCAATTTTTGGCTCGGATTCAAAACCATGAATTTGGTTTTTGCCGCATTAATTTCCAGCCCCCTATCAGTACAGAAGGCCACGAAGGAATCAAGAATCCTCTGTATACCCATAGGGGTTTTGGATAGCAGCAGGGTGTCGTCCGCGAACATAATTGCGGGCACCCTGCTGCCATTTAATTTGGGGGCGTCAGTATAGTCAGTGGCATTCAGATGGGCGATTACCCCGTTGACGAAGAGGCAAAACAGGGTTGGTGCCAACACACAACCCTGTCTTACCCCCCGGCCAACGGGGAATCTATCGGTCAGTTCCCACGACCTCCCGCACCTCACTCGGGCGTAATTATTGTGGTGCAGCCTCTGTAAGATCAATAGGATGTCCGGGGGAACACCCATCTCTGCCAGGACGCTCCAAAGTTTCCCCCTGGGCACCAGATCGAAGGCGGCCCGTAAGTCCACAAAAATTGTGTACAGACTACCGCCCTCGAATTTTGCTGTCCTCCAATAGATTAGGTTCAATCTGAAAACCTGGTCCACTGTGGATACCCCCTTCCTAAATCCCGCCTGGTAGGGACTAAGGGCGCCCACCTCCTCCATCCAGTCCTGGAGCCTATTCAGCAACACCCTACCAAACAGTTTCTGTGCCACGTCTATTAAACTGATTGGTCTGTAGTTGGTTGGGAGGAGAGGCGAGCCCTTTTTAAAGATGGGGACCACCTCTGCCCCCAGCCAAGTACTAGGGATTTCCATGCCACCAAGAACTCCATTGAAAAGGGCGGTAAGGTAAGGGGCCCAAACAGTGGGCTCCTGTTTAAACATATCCCCTGGTAATCCATCCAGTCCCGGCGCCTTTCCAGAAGCCAGTCCTGAGATGGCAGCGGTGACCTCGCCCAGCATTATTGGCTCCCCTTCACAGACCGGCCAGCCCACCTCAACAACAGCAGGAGATTCTCCCGGCTCAGAACTGTATAGGGTCTGGAAGTGAGCCTGCCACACCCCTGGGGCAATGTTGGGCTCTAGTGCCGATTGTAAATTCCCCGACCCCCCGTTCACTATCCTCCAAAACAGACGTTGGTTTTGGGTCGCTAGGGCCTTGGTGAGTTCTTCCCACTGATTTTCCTCCCATTCTGCCTTAGCGTGGGCAATGAGTTTCTTGTAAGCTCGCCTGCTTTGTTTAAGGCTATCCCCCCCTAAACCCTCCTTGATTAGTCTAAGGAGTTCTGTTTTTGCCCTTCTGCATGCTAGGTTATACCATGATGTTTTGCCTTGCCGCCCCCCTTTTAGTTTTCGTGAACTGCAGGTGAAATGAGGTGCCGCAGCTTTTATGAGGTCCTCATGAGCCTTGTACAATTTGCCCTGGGAGTCTTTGTTGTTTGCCTCGGTGTCCAAGCTCCCCACAGTTTCCAAGATGGGGGTTATCCCATCATAGAGCATGGGGAGTTTATTCTTGCTTGTAGCCAGGTGCTCCCACCTGATCCTTCTCCTGCTGTTGTCAAGGAGGAGCGCAGGGTTGTTCCCTTCCGCGTTAGTCACGAGAGCTTGGGGGCCAGGGTGAACAAGGTCAAGCTCAAGTGCATTATGGTCACTATCGGTCCTTTCCGTCACCCTAAAATCCTGGTTTGTCGGCCACTTCACTATTTGGGCCAAGACATAGTCCAGACGGGACTCTCTTCCCGGTCTGTTGTAGGTGGTTTTACTGGGTATGTCGGATTTCATTCGCCCATTACAAGCTCTGATTCCGAACTTTAGGGTGAGGGCTGTAATTTGTAGTGCTAGTGGGGTCCAAGCCTTCGGAGGTGGAGCTTCCACTAAAGGCACTGCCCATCTGGCCTCTTCTTCCGATGATAACCCATCCAGAAGGCCAGGGAGTGGCTCAAAATGAGAATTAAAATCCCCTCCCACTACATAGAATGAATCACTCGGTAGGTCAGATATAAAATTGGAGAGTTCATCTATGGTCGGTGATTCCTTTGCAATTCCCATTGGCCTAGAATAAATGTTAATAAACACAAGTTTAGCTTGGTTGGGCCATGATAATGAAACCGCAAGGATATCTTCAGAGTTAGCCGACAACCGCGTTGCCACACAGCCCAGATGAGATGCGACCCAGGTCGTAAGCCCTCCTGACGGACGACCTTTGCCTTCCCACCTCGCTGGAATGAAGAATGACATGTAGCCTTGGTGACCATAGTCCTCTCTAGCCCAGGTTTCCTGGAACATACATACGTCTCCAGTCTCGATATAATTTGCCCAGTCCGGGTCACCCAGTTTACTAGCCAGTCCAGCAACATTCCAGCAAATTAGCCTCAGATGTTCAGGGGTATTAGTTGCCGTGCCAGAGGGGTTAGAGGAGATGGTTCCAGACTCTACTGCAATCGGGAATTCTGACGCATTACCAACAGTAGGGACCGATGGTTCGGAAAGTCCACTGGAGCCGTTCTCCACAGGAGTTGGCTCATTCAATATTCCAGAGGCATTGTCAACATTGTGGGCAGATAGATCAAAAAGTCTGCTGGTGCCATCATCCAGGAACACTGGATCGTTCAGTGGACCAAGGGTTTTACCAACAATCGGGGTGGATGGCTTGGAAAGACTACAGGAGCCGCAATCTTGGGTCATTGGCGTGTGAGCGGAAAGTCAATCAACCCCATCCAAACCATTCAAACAATTGAAACGGTTGAAATGAAAATAGGGTGTGTCCTGCAATTGGAGATTTGGGCGTTGTACATAGTCCTTATGTCTGCGTCTATGTTCCACCCTTATCCACTCATCATGCGATGGAGCATGGTGCATGCGGATAGGGGGGAAAAAGAAGGATACTGGAAGGGTCTGAATAGTGGAATCCAGTGATCTATTTATTCCTTCACAGATATGCAGAACAGTGCCCGGATCTTTAAAAGTTACCAAGATGCAATCCCCTATTATTGTTTTTCTGGTCTTCCCTAACCAAGGGACCCTTCTAACCATAATAATCTCATTATTGAAATGAGATGGTAGGGGTCGGTTCAAATTTAGCCATTTAATGACCTTTTTCTTTAGGGATTGGTAGTCTTCATTTTCCCCTGATCTTAGATGGGGGGCACCTGCTAGGACCACCGTTAGGCTATTAGCTTCTGGCGGCAGATCTGGTCTCCGTGGTCTTGGGGCTTGCCGGCCCGGGGAGAAAAGAGGGACGCTGCCGGCTTCTTGGTGGCCGCCATTAATCCCTGTCTGGAAACTTTGAGGGGCAGAGTCCCATTGGTTGTAAAGGCCTATGGGTTGAGTTACTGCGCGGTGCCTGGACTGAAATAGCCATTAATGGCTGCAGGGGGGGGGCAGTAGGCACGCTCTGAGGGGGGACTTTGTTGGCACCCTGTGGGACTCCTATTTTAGGAGGGTTTCCTGCGGGGAGATGAGGTCCCATATTTTTAGATTGCTTACTAACTAAGGTGTTCAAGGTAGTAAGAGATGTCTCTAGTAGAGTGAGCCTAATCTCCACTTTTTTCAGGCTATCGCTAATGGGCTGCAGAAGGGAACAAAGTAGGAATTCTATACTCCCTATAGTTGTGAGAGGGGGAATTATATTAGATGTATTGGCCACTGGGTCGTTATTAGTAACAGCTATATTGGAGCTGGGGGCCTTGGAGGGAAGAGCAATAGGCACAGTCTCATTGTCCCTCCCAGATTGTAGTGCGTTTGTATGTTTTTTGCCAAAATCTAGATGGAATAGTTTGGCTTTCCCCCTCCCTCCCATTGACTTCCTACTACGTTTGCTTGGTGGAGGCCTATGCAGCTCCACCACAACACTTTGTTTTGGCTTACTTTTCTTAGTTGCATGCAAAGGGGGAGTTTGGGTAACCAAATTAACGGGGGTAACACATGTCGTGGGAGGAGTTGTGTCTATGAACTTTCCAGGGACCAACCCAGGGGAACTAGAAATTTCCCGAAATAAGAGGGGGAAGTCCTCAAGAGTCAGGGGATTTAAGCTATTGGGGGGCGTACCTTCCTCTTGGGAAATAGGATACAGGATGATCTCTGTCAAGGGTCTGCTCTTCATGGATTCAATGGAGCGCCGCCGCTCCGCCCTGCGTCTCTCCAGAGAATTTTCTTTGCCTGCGTCTCGTTTGGCAGATTTGAAGTAGTTGTCCAGTGTCCCTGTGTTGCTGCCCCCCTCCCTTAATGGAGTTTCACGTGGTCCTGGCGAGGGCATCACCTTAATCAGATTTGGAAGTAAAAGGTAAGGGATATGGCCCAGCCCGGCCTCCTTTGGCCCCGGACGGCCACAGACGGCCCGCCCTTTGCCCGGGCTTAGCCCGGCGCCGCCCGCGCGCGTCCCGCGACGCGGGAGGAGCGCCGGAGCTTTATGCGCGCTCTTGCGCGTGTGTGGCGCTAGGCAGTGTGGGGACTGAAGTCTCTGGCCGCGAGGGTAGTGATGGCGGCGGCAAGGAGACACACAGCAAACAAAAGCCCAGGGCGCGGTAAAGCCACCAGCAATGAGGGAGCAGTCTGCGACAGTGAAAACCAGCAGGTAGGCAGCGTTTCTCCGATTCAAGGTTCCCGCTCTGCAGGAGGAGCGCCGGAGCTTTATGCGCGCTCGTGCGCGTGTGTGGCGCCAGGCAGTGTGGGGTCTGAAGTCTCTGGCCGCGAGTGTAGTGATGGCGGCGGCAAGGAGACACACAGCAAACAAAAGCCCAAGGCGCGGTAAAGCCACCAGCAATGAGGGAGCAGTCTGCGACAGTGAAAACCAGCAGGTAGGCAGCGTTTCTCTGATTCAAGGTTCATGCATTGTTTATGAACCTTATATTTTGAGGAATGTTCAGGGTTCCATGGTCACAGCATGGAAACAAGGTTGTTTTTCTTCTGGTGGCTGAAAGGTGCCTCGTGTGTTGCTTACTTAGAGAGCAATGACACCAATGTGGACGATTCTTTAGGTAAGATACTAATGATGACTACATTCTTGACCTTCCAAGTTCATCTAGCCTTTCTCCTTTTGTCCTGGCACTTTGGCCTCTTTCACTTGATGCAACATTAGACCCCCTGAAATATTCACCGCAATGATGAACTAAGACTAATGTTTAAGTACGGTGGAGTTTTAATGTACCCTAAGTTACACAAAAATGTTGAACCTCCGTTGAGCTCATCCGAAGGGATGCACCAATAAGGAAAACCTGCAAAGCCAGCAAATATGCATTCTGAAGAAGCTCCAACTGTAAAATAAGGCTTTAAGTTGATATTTAGTCTTTGTGTTATTTGTGAAGTGCAGAATAAACACTGTTGTCTCCGACAACAATTTTGAGAATTTTCATTGCCATAGAGTTTGGTTGCTCTCTGGAGAAACTGCTGTTCCAGTGCTTGCTCTATCTACAAATGCTCATGTTTTGCGGCCATTCTTGTTTTTGTTAATAAAGTATTTAGTTACGGTAGCATGGCCTGGCCGAGGATCAAAATGGCCGCTCAAGCTTAAAACTCCGAAGGTCGCACCGATATTAGAAGGCCTAAAGTCGCACAGCATCTCTAAATACCCTCCATTATACTGGTGAGTCATAAAGAACACCCAGGCAGGTAACTGGAACGGGCGCGGACCGCGTGCAGGCACGAAAGGTAGAGACACGGCCGGTGACTGTGGCCTGACACAGCCCTCGGAGGCTCCATGGTGACAGGGGCCATGGGTGAGCCTGAGGGTGCAGCCGTGATCGCGTCTGCCAGCTGTGCTGTAACCGAGACCCATTGATGCGAAGGCCTGCTCTATGAGACGTGCTGCTAGCTGTGGGAGAGATATGGCAAAACATACCCGGCACTCACCATACTGAGAGAAGGGGTCCTGAAACGCCAGTGAGTCAAACCCCGATCACATTTCGCTTCCGCCTCTGTTCCGCGCAGACGAAGACGTGTCTGCCGGATGTTGGGGCTGGGGAGCTGCGATGCATGCCGCTGGCTCCAGAACACAAGCGCGGCCAAACAGTGACTCTGGAAATACCTGGGTGCTTCGCAGGACCCGCAGTGAAGCACTTAAGATGCGTTCTGAGTGCGAGAACCGCTCTGGGCCTCTGGAGTGATACTTTGGGTCCTGGTCTTGGCGCCGATGGTAAAAGACCGCGGACTCGACGAGGCGCGCGGATGGTGCCACTCCAGCGGCTCCGCACGCGGAGCCTGAAGGGTCAACTCCGAGCTTCCCTCCCTTTCCGGGACCCGGAGCGACCCCCGCCCAGCTTTGTACGTTCTACGAGGCTATGCATGCCATCTTTGAGTGGACCGATTGGGGGGCCTAGGTCTTCGCTGCCGGCGGCTCTGGCCCCGGCGCCGTAGGCCCCCCTTGGATCTAGGCCTGGATACGGATCGGTGCCGGTTGACCTTATTACGCCTCCACCGGCGCTGCTTCTAACGGCACCACTACCGTGCCCGACGCCGGTCGTCCCCCCCCGGCTGGCGTCGACCCCAGCCTCCTTCCTGACGTGGACACAGCGCCAGACCGGCATCGATCGATGTCGGATCTGGCGCCGGGTGGGGTTTACGTGCCCCTATTCACTTCTGGGGCCCCTTTCCAACCACAGCGGCAACCAGAGGAAGATGAGGAGGACTGGGAGGGGTCAGGTAACCCTTTAACAGACCAGCTTGGTTCTGAACAGGACTGGAGAGAGGAACTGGGGGATGCCAGTGGTCTCGACACTTCACCCGACCTTGGCATGTTGTCTCCTCCTACCATGGCTACGGAGGCGGGAGCGTCATACGCTGTGGTGATGCATAGGACGGCCGATGGGTGGGTTTTGCAGATAGTCCGAAGGGGCTACTCCCTACCCTTCAAGACTACCCCTCCAGCCATGCCACCTCGTTACCACTGCATGTCGGAAGATCATCTGGCACTTCCCCAGCAGGAAGTCACGGCTCTCTTGGCCAAGGGAGCCATCGAGCGTGTTCCTGTCCCAGAAGTAGGTCGTGGTTGCTACTCCCACTACTTTCTGGTTCCAAAGAAGGACAAGGGCCTGCGACCTATCTTGGATCTCAGGGACGTCAATCGCTTCCTCCGGAAGGAGAAGTTCAAAATGTTGACGCTTGCTCAGGTTTTGTCTGCCCTCGACCCGCAAGACTGGATGGTAGCGTTGGACTTGCAGGACGCTTATTTTCACATCCCCATCCTGCCGGCCCACCTGCGTTACCTGCGGTTCACGGTAGTCCACGAGCATTTTCAGTTTACCGTGCTCCCCTTTGGCCTTACCAGCGCCCCTCGGCTGTTCACAAAAGTGATGGCGGTGGTCGCAGCTCATCTGCGCAGATCAGTAGTTTCAGTCTTCCCCTATCTTGATGACTGGCTGTTGAAGGCGGGCTCGCCCCAGGCAAACGTCTCCCACCTCCAGACTTAGGCCGACCTCCTGAATCTCTTGGGGTTCTCCATCAATGTGCCAAATTTGCACCTGATTCCCTCTCAGAAGCTCCTCTTCATCGGAGCGGTTCTGGATTCAGCTCAGTTTCGGGTCTATCCTCCTGAACAGCGCATCCGGGACATTCGGGCTATGATTCCGATCTTTCAGCCCTTGTCCCGGGTTTCGGTCAGAATGACTCTGGGGCTGCTGAGCCTCATGGCCTCCTGTATCCTGCTGACCAATCATGCCAGGTGGCATATGCAGGCTCTACAGTGGGACCTGAATTTCCAGTGGGCGCAGCATCGGGGGAATCTGTCCGACTACATTCAGATCTCGGAGGGCACTGCTCAACAACTGCAGTGGTGGCTCATGAACCAGGACTGGGTCAGTGGCAGATCCCTCTCCCTTCCCCAACCCGACTATACTGTGGTGATGGATGCCTCCCTTCTGGGATGGGGTGGCTACATGGGAGTGGCGAAGATCAGAGGCCTCTGGTCTCAGGTGGAGTCTGGGCTTCACATCAACCTCCTGGAGCTCAGGGCGATTCGTCTTGCACTGAAGGCATTCCTTCCCTCTGTCTGGGGAAGAGTGGTGCAGGTGTTCACGGACAACACCACCGCCATGTGGTATTGCAACAAACAGGGCGGGGTGGGGTCATGGACCCTATGTCAGGAGGCCCTTCGCCTCTGGATATGGCTGGAACATCAACGCATTTCCTTGGTGGTTCAACACCTGGCAGGTTCTCTGAATGCCAGGGCGGACGAACTTAGCCGCAGGTGCATGATGGATCACGAATGGCGTCTTCACTTGAAGGTGGTGCAAGGTCTCTTTCAACAGTGGGGAGAGCCTTGGTTAGATCTATTTGCCCCCAAAGAGAACGTGCAATGTCAGAAACTCTGTGCATTGGAATTTCCAAGGCGGCACTCGCTCGGCGACGCTATTCATCGAGAGTGAAGTTGCGGTCTGCTGTACGCCTTTCCGCCTATACCACTTCTGCCCAGAGTGCTGAAGAAGATCAGGCACGACCGGGCCCAAGTCATTCTTGTGGCTCCAGATTGGGCACGAAGAGTCTGGTATCCTGAGCTGCTCAACATGGCCATCGATCCTCCGATCCAACTGCCTCTTCGGAAGGATCTTCTTTCGCAGCATCAGGGGACGGTCCTTCACCCGAAGCTGTCCAGTCTCCACCTCCTTGTGTGGAGATTGAGCGTCGGCAGTTGAAGTCTTTCGAGCTACTTCCCGAAGTCTGTGATGTAATCTTGGCAGCCAGGCGTCTCTCCACAAAGACGGTATACGCCTGCAGGTGGAACAAATTTGTGGCATGGTGCACAGCAAAGGCTGTGGATCCCTTTCTGCACCTCTCTCTGAAGTTCTCTTGTTCCTTCTCTCTTTAGCCCAGCAGGCCTCTGCTCTGGGCACTATCAAGGGCTACCTTTCAGCCATCTCTGCTTTCCTTCGGCTACCAGATCAGCCTTCTCTTTTCAAGTCCCCGGTAGTTAACCGTTTTTTGAAAGGCTTAACACATCTCTTTCCTCCAATTCTTTTCGTTATGCCTCAGTGGGACTTGAATCTTGTACTGACTTACTTAATGTGCGCTCCTTTTGAGCCACTTCATAACTGTCCTTTACGTCTCTTGACTCTTAAGACTGCTTTCCTGGTAGCCATCACTTCTGCTAGAAGGGTGAGTGAGCTCCAGGCTCTTTCCTCCAAACCTCCTTTCCTGTCTGTTCATCCGGATAAGGTGGCTCTCTGGACCCGTCCATCCTTTCTTCCCAAGGTGGTCACTGCTTTCCACATCGGACAGACCATTACTTTGCCCACCTTCTTTCAGCCTCCGCATCCTTCAAAGGAGGAAGAGAGACTCCACCGTCTGGACCCAAAACGTGCGCTCTCCTTTTATCTGGATCGCACAAAACAGTTCCGGGTGGATGATCAACTTGTTTTTGGCTACGTGGGTGCAAAGAAGGGTCGGGCCGTACACAAACGTACCATTTATAGATGGGTCGTGTTGTGTATTAAGGCTTGTTACTCTCAAGCTAAAAAGAAGCCTCCAGTGGGGCTACGCGCTCACTCCACCAGGGCGATGGCAGCCACTACTGCATTGGGAAGAGGAGTGCCTCTGAATGACATCTTTCAGGCGGCCACATGGGCATCGCTGCACACATTCACCAAACACTACTACCTGGACAGCCAAGTCCAGAGAGACAGCTTCTTTGGCCGATCTGTTCTCCAGGACTTTCTGGTGTGATCTTGGTTCGCAGACCCACCACCGTGGTTGCTATTGCTGGGGTATCTATTCTACAGTAAGGAATCTATAACTAATGTGTTTCTTTCAGATGCACAAGTTACTTACCTTCGGTAACGATATATCTGTAAGAAACATTAGTTAGTTATAGATTCCTTACCGTCCCAACCATCCTCCTCGTTTTGCGAACTGATTTCTAGGGTTAAGGACATCCTTTCAGGGCCCTAGTTTTGTACACCAATGGTCAGTGTCTTGCATGGCTCTGTGTTTCTGGCGCAGAAAGTCGTGTACAGAACTAACCTCAGCACGCGAGGGTGGCATCTAAGTAGCTGCTGTGACATCATCCCGGCGACGCCGACGACAAACGCAAAGCCGACCGACGCCACCTTCCGAACGCAGAGGTACTGCTGACGAAAAAACGTTCCGGATCCAATCTGACGTCTGGGGGTAATTCTAAGGTAAGGAATCTATAACTAACTAATATTTCTTACAGATATATCGTTACCAAAGGTAAGTAACTTGTGCATTGGCACAATACCAGAGGCCTGCCTAACAACTGGCATTCTAGCCGGGGCCCCCCGTGCAGGTGACTACTGAGATGGGGCGCACAGATCCTCGCCAGCGCCCACTGTCATTCGATTCTTCCAAGACCCCCAGACGGGGTGAGGATGAGCCCCGAGGTGGCACCAAGTCACGCACAGTATGCACAGAAACTAAGACAGCTGAGGGAACTGTGGCATACTTGCCGAGCTGAAAGCGGGATTCGTTATGGGGCAGGGGGCGAGCTTACTGATTCCTTTACCATTGGAAGAGGAGTGAGACAAGGTTGTGTCCTGGCACCCTTCCTATTTACATTGTATATCAACAACTTAGGAAAAGTTTTGATGGATGAGTGCCAGGACCTTCCATTGGTTGGGAAGTGTCCACTCCCTGTGCTTATGTATGCGGACGATGCCGTCCTTATGGCCCGCACCCCGATTGGGCTACAGAAAGTTATCTCTAGTTTCACAAATTTTATGTCAAATCTGGGTCTTTTAGTCAATACCGCCAAAACTTTTATTTTAAATTGTGGACGAGGGAGTAAGATCTCACATTCATTTTTTCTTGAGCGAAACCGCCTCGTACTCTCTAATACCTTTTCCTACCTGGGGGTCTTATTTGACCACATTGGCTCATGGACTCAGGCTATTCACTCTAAGAAGTTGTTATTTTTAAAGGCTTTGGCCGCCCTGAACAATTTTAGTAGGAAATTGGGCAAACGCCTGTCCCCAGAATTACTCCAAATTTATAAAGCTAAATGTGTTGCTATCGCAACTTACGGGGCTGGCATCTTGGGGTCACACTGATGTGACCGCTCTTCAGATGGTGGAAAATAGATTCCTTAGGTTTTTATTGGCTGTTCCGGAATGTGTGTCCACTTTTAATTGCCATTTGGAACTTGGTTTACCATATTTAACTGACATAATTCGTATCCAACCAATTCTTCTGTGGTATCGTGTCTGGACTACCGAGCAGACTGTTTTAAATCGTCAAATCATTACCGATTGCTGTGGGCTGGATGGAATCTCTCGTATTGGATGGCTGAAATATGTCAGAGATCTTCTGCGGAGAATGGGCCATCAGGAATATTTTGAAGATCCTTCTATTTTAGCCAACTTAGATAAGAAAGAATTTAAACAAAGTTGTCTTTACTTTGTAAAAAATCGTAGATTCAACTCGGAGTTCTCCAAAATTACTGTTATAGCCCATCAGCATATCTTGATCTCTCCTAAGATGCAGCCCTACTTGAAATTGGTCATCTCTGATTACGAAAGATTTTTGCTTACCCGATTTAGACTGGGCATTATTCATAGATCCCTTAGCTTTCCAGCCAGAAATGACTGGTCCAGAGTGCTAATTAAATGTCCATGCATCGAGTACTCAGCTCAGACCACCATGCATTTTTTATTTTTCTGCAAATTTTATCAAGTTCAGAGAAAGAGATGGATTCTCCCTGTTCTTAAATCCTTAGGTCACCGACGATGCCGCCCTGCCTTTTTGGTTATGCAATCACTTGGGGATGAACTTTTAACTGCATCTATATCTACATTTTTAAAGTCGGTTTTCACCTGTAGAAAGTCTATGCCCTAGGGATATGTGGTTTAAAACCTGTGATTAGCAAACCTACGCTGCATTAACCTGATTTTACAGCGTTTGTATTTTATATGCTATGTTTTAAATTGTTTTAACTTGTAGAAAGTTTTCGATCAAGTAAACCTCATTTTAAAAAAAAATTTGAATGATTAATCAACTCATGCAGATGCACATCTAGCTTTTGTGAGAATGTATTTCTATATGGCATTGTTCTAAATTGTTTTTATCTGTCTGTGCTTTTATGATTATTTTTCTAATAGTCGAATAAAGCTTGATTTGATTGATTGAAAGCGGGATTCAGAGCGGTGGATAACCACCTAGATAATATAGCTGCTAAACTGGAGAGCATGCATCAATGGCTTGACCAGCAAGAAGTGCAATTAGCCGCAGCTGAGCAACGTATCTCAGCTATGGAGGATGTAGGTTCTTCCAGTTCCAAACGGATTGACAAACTGGAGAAGCAACTTAAACAAACAGCGACAAAAGCAGAGGTTAGAGGCGAGATCACGTAGGAATAATATATGCATTTCAGGAATGAATTCTGGAGTCTACCAATATGGGGCGCATGAGCGGCTATGTGGAGCAGCTCCTCACTGATCTGTTCGGTGGGGATGTCTTCTAAACCACGTTTGCAATAGAGAGGACCCACAGAACTCTTGGACTGAGGCTGGTTCCTGGTGCCCCCAACCCCGGCTCATAATCACCAAGTTAATCAATTATCAAGATCGTGACACTGTACTGCGACTTGCCCAAGAAAAGGACTCACTGCAGTATCAAGGCATGGCACGGGCATTCTATCCTGTCATGTCCTTTAGGATAGTCTCATCATGTATACCCCATTTTTACATACATTGTCCCATCCACACAATTATAAACAGGTGACCTTTTACCTAGTAGCTTGCTCCTGGCTCTTGAAACCAGGCTCTAAGTATTCTATCATAATCCCTGTACCTGACGTGCATAAACATGTCCCCAAGCACTGCAGAATTATTCT
The DNA here is from genome assembly GCF_964204655.1 of Triturus cristatus. Taxonomy (NCBI): domain Eukaryota; kingdom Metazoa; phylum Chordata; class Amphibia; order Caudata; family Salamandridae; genus Triturus; species Triturus cristatus. The sequence goes on along the minus strand of NC_140589.1, from coordinate 899,799,742 downwards.
GTATAAGGGTCACCACTTTTTTTTTTCATCCTTGGCCAACAGCCAGCTGTGCATGATCACACTTGTTTAGAAAAGAATTGGTGATTGTTTTCAAAACATTTATGATTGTTTTCAAAACATATTGATTCTAGAAAAAACCCTGGAGTGGCCACTTTAGTATAAAAGACCCTCACTCCCCCCAACAAATTAGAGGAGAATTCCTTCCAAGCTGAGACGGGGGTCCTGCATGCAGAATCTCCGACACGCTGCGGTCTGACGTCCCTTGCGGGCTGTCATCCTCGAAGCAGAGACGGGGTCCTTCATTCCCAACCATTAGGTGAGGGGATGGTTCTTCTCTAGGGGTTTCCTGGCTACATATACACATAGCTACAAACACATACACCTACACACTAGCTTAGGCTAAGTACATTTTAGAAAAATTAGGGCGCATTTTAGGAATATGCAAGTGCTACAGTTTTTTATGAGATGCTTATGTTCATCTTATTAGCACTATGGTAGAAATTTATCTACTATTTACTATATTGGTAATAGCAATCTCTTTCATATGCTTCTGTCTCCTGATTGTCGCAGCACATATGTTTTACACAAGATTGTCGCTGGACCAATAAATACTTATTGAAATGTCCTAATGGCCAACCTGTGTATTTTCTGAGAGAAAGCAAGCACGGGTGTCTGAGCGAAATGAACTGTACTGTTTTCCACGATCCCCGAGGAATCAGGGTTGTCATGTTCAGTGGTTGCCAGAGACTACCTACACCACTGTAGAATTCAGGGGGGTGGTAGTGGCACTGTAGAGCTAGCTGGTCTAATGGCTGACATACCTGTGGGGGTGTCTGGAGCGGTTGGGACACCAAGCCCTCATTTTAGGTCACCCAAAACGTGCAGGTCCTGGGGGTCTCCTAGGAACTCCACAACAATCTAGTCTACACCCCAATTGTGCTGGAAGCGAGATGCAAATTTACAGACATCAAGAGAATCTTAAGTAATGCCAGTGTGAAATAGTTGATGCTGTATCCGGCAAAACTATGCATACAATCCAGTGGCAAAGTGCATATATTTGAAACAGCAGACAAGGCTGTCCAATTTCGAAAGCAGTATCGTACCGAACTCACTACTATGAACAAGACAACTGATGATTCTGCTTCTGCATACTCATCAACCACATATTACTACTCTACATCTGGAAAATGCAGGGAATGGTTTGACCCACACTACTCTGGTTTTGTTGCAAACTGATGCCAGAATTCTTTGTTTTCTCACTGGGCTAGTGCGACCGTGATGGTGCACTTCTCCAGATGTGTGTACCTATGATTTCATTCTGTCGATGACTTTGGAGACTGCACATACACTTCAAACTCACTAATCATCAGGCCATTGCTAATCGTTACATAACCATGGTGTTAGACCCGGGATCCCTGGTTGGCTGAGGTAGGTACCTTAGGACGAATAGGGACCCGCGGTTCCACGTCAGGGAAAGGAAGGTCACCTTCTGAGATAGCCCCGCTCAACCCCTTGGTAGCTTGGCACGAGCAGCCAGGCTTATCTTCAAGGCAAATGTGTAAAGTATTTGCAACTGCACTCACAGCAACCCACCACAAATAGACTCCACACGAGTTTTATAAAAACGAGTATAAACTTTATATAAAAAGATATACGATAAGACCACACAATATAAATCCAACATGTGCGTATTTGTAATATTCCTTCTGGCCGGTTGTTAGGCCAGCCAGCACTTGTAAATTCTGGCGATATTAATGAGTACTTATAAACAGTCTACTGTAATCCTAACACCATGTTATGCAGATCGTAATGCTAGAATCAGGCACCTTGCAATGTAAAAATAATGCAATGCGTATCACAATAATCAGGTACTTTGCAATGTGAAAATAATGCAATGCGTAATACAACCACCAGGTACGTCGTTATGCAGAAATAAGGCAATGCGTAATACACTAATCAGGTAGTTTGTTATGCAGGAATAATGCAATGCGTAATACGCTAATCAGGTAGTTCGTTATGCAGAAACAATGCAATGCGTCATACGACAATCAGGTATTTCGTTATGCAGAAATAATGCCATGCGTCATACACTAATCAGGTAGTTCGCTATTGAGGAATAATGCAATCCGTAATACTCTAATCAGGTACTTCGTTATGCAGAAATTATGCAATGTGTAATACGACAATCAGGTACTCCGTTACGCAGAAATAGAGTAATCCGTAATACACCTCGGCACCGATCACAGTGCCTTAGGCGGTCTCTCTGCCACTCGTGCTGACTCGCAGGTAGCCTTTTTCAACAGTTGCCCCCCACTCAGGTATGGTATAACACAAAAAGTGCAGCTCCGCACTCCGGCCCCGGTACTGCCACTCCCTTGGCAATACGGGCCGCAATATGAGCCGAAGCAGAGGCTCGCGCTGCCGGAATGAAAAAGAAGCCGAGAGTGTCTCCCTTCGAACCTGCACCCCCGCCCCAGGAGTCAACACACGTTACCTGGGGGACGCGAACTCCCTCTCCTCTCCTCGTCCAGCAACTTGAGCCTCCGATGCAATCTTTGTGAATTGGCAACGGCGGGCTCGGGCCGGCGGCTCAGGTCCTCCAGGGTTGCTGGTCTGGTCCACAACTGCTACTAAGATCTCAGGCTGCCACAGGGCACATGCACACAGCGTTGCTGAGACTCCCTTGAGCTTCGGGTGCACTATCACCGGGCACTCCACACAAAGGTCTCAGGCTGCACGATGAACACGCAAGCAGCATCACTGAGACTCACTTTAACTCCGGGTGCACGATAACTAGGCAATCCTCACGAAGGTCTCCCGCTGCACAAAGCACACGCACAGAGTGTCGTGGAGACTCACTTGGATCCCGGGTGCGTGATACGAGGCAATTCTCACGAAGGTCTCACGCTGCACAAAGCACACGCACACCGCGTCGATGAGACTCACTTGGATTCCGGGTGCACGATAACAAGGCAATCCTCACAAAGGTCTCAAGCTGCACAAAACACATGCACACAGCGTTGTGAGACTCACTTGGATTCCGGTGCACACAATAACTGGACAATCCTCACAAAAGGTTCAGGCTGCAAAAAGCACATGCACACATCGTCGCTGATCCTCGCTTGGACTCCAGGTGCCCACGATCAGAGGGCACTGCTTACGAGGGTCTCAGGCTGCAACAAGCATGTGCACACAGTGCCGCTGATACTCTCCTGCAAACTTTTGTGTTCCTGAGTTTCCGCAACAGGGAGCCAGCTCACCTCGGGCCCTTGGGTATAAGTTACTTCAGGACACAGCACAGCAAAGTCCCTTCAGCCTTTCCTTGGTTAAAACAGCAAACTGCAGGCCAGCCCCAGAACACACAGCAAGGGTCAGTCCTTTCCTTCAGTCTATTCAGTTGTTTCTTCCTTGGCAAAGGTTCCTCTTGACCACGAAGTAGCTCCATTCTTGTTCGATCTTGATCAAGCCATTCTCCAAAGTTCAGGGGCTTCAGCTCTCATAGTTATACCCCTCAATGGCTTTGAAGTCTTTGTGTTCAGGGGGCACTGACCCCTGTTCAAACCAGTTCTGGGTGCCTCCCTGCTAGTGACACCTTCTTCCTTTGATTAGTGGGGGTCTGGATGCTCAATCACTCAGCAGGAGATGGGACACTTGTTTTATAGCAGCAACCCAGGCCTCTTCACCTCTAGGGGCTACTCCTCTCCCTACACTCCAGATGCAGGTCAGCCTGTTGCTGTCTCACCTCCTCCCCTGGGTCAAGATATTCCCCAGACCCTATCGCTTTAAAATCCAGACAGTCAATCCACAACCAGGCAGAGACACACAGAAATGCTAGAGCACAAAAACCCAGACACTTCTAAAAGAGTGGCTTATAAACACACAATGCAAAAACCACCTTCATAAAAAGATGTGTTATTACATTGTGAGTTCAGGCATACTAAACTTCACCTTTCCATCTTAAGCCTTTAGGAAGATAGGCTGGAAAACATATTACACAGCCTTCCCATTCTATCCTATGGGCAAGATGGCCTTTCCACAGTGAAAAACGAAATGGAGATTATTTCCCTGTTAGGACATGGCACACACCTTAGTACATGTCCTAATGTTTAACATGCACTGCACCCTGGCCAGGGGTACCCTAGACCTACCATAGGGGTGTCTGATGTGCATAGAAAGGGAAGGGTAAGGTCGGGCAAGTGAGTGCACTTGTCAGAACAACATGGCAGTTTAACAAACTGCGTGCAGGCACTGCAATGGCAGGCCTGAGTTCCCTTTTTAAGGCTACTTGTGTGGGCGGCACAATTAGTGCTGAGGCCCACTAGTAGCATTTGCATTACCAGCCCTGGCACACATAGTGCACTTTACTATGGACTTTACTAGCAAGGCAAACATACCAATCATGGACAACCAATTACCATTACACTTTATACAGGGAACACTTGCACTTTGACACTGTTTAGCAGTGGCAAAGTGTCCAAAGCATCTAATTTGGCAAAACAAAATCTATCACAGCACCAAAAATAGAGGAGGTAGAGGCAAAAAGTCTGGGGTAATCACGCCAAGAAATGCCAGGTCTAACACATGGCTAATAGGTGTTCTCCTTAAGTGTTGCCAGGATGACTCCTAAAAATTGATATTATTCTTTGATAGGGGTACGTTTTTTTGCGGATACTCTGGTAGTATCTGTTACACTGCAGGAAGTGGGAGGGGGTAATAGGGGTTTCTGTATTATGTTACTTGTACTTGTTCTCTATTTGTTTTCTTCTCTTACTTAATTAGTCTCTATATACGCACAAAATACAGAAAGTGTCCTATACAAACAGGTTTGTATAGGACACTTTGGGTGGGCGATTTGGGCATATCTAGCCCCCCTGTACACTAATTCCCTTCCTCCATGAGTGCACCCACTTAAACCCGTATCGACGCCAACTGAAATGCATTACCTGGAACATACGGAGGCTCTCTAACCCTCGGAAAGGCCGGCAAGTACTATCCTATTTAACCAGGCATAGAGGGCAGATCGCCTTCCTCCAGGAGACTCATTGCGCCCTAGACACTACACCCTGCTATACGTCTGCTTGGGGTGCAAACTGATTCTTCACGAGTTATAGCACGTATTCCAGAGGGGTATGTATCCTAGTGCACAGGTCTATACCTTTCACAGCGCAGGAAGTGATTGCTGACCTCAGGGCTCATTACCTAATATTAGAATGCACATTAGCCCCTATCCCTCTTCTGTTAGTAAACATTTATGCACCAAATACAGACTCCCCCGAAACCTGCTCGCTCATATCTGCACAACTTACTCGACAACACACTTACACTATAGTAGTGGGCGAGACTTTATCCTCTCCCGAACCCACTGCTTGACACAACAGGCCTAGACCCCACTATGAAGCCGCATTCCTTGCAGGCTCTATCCACGATCACAAAATCCCATTTTTTAATTGATGCATGGCAACATAAATACCCAACCGCCAAGGAATACTCATTTTATTCTGCACCACATGGAACCTGGTCCTGTATTGACCATTGGTACAACACACCAAATTTAACGTTGGCACTAACAGATATTGTACACCTCCTCAGAGCACTATCAGACCACTCCCCCGTGCTTCTCACTATACAGATTTCCGAAGGCTTGTTACCACGTGTGCCCTGGAGCTTTCCTACTAACACGCTGCTAGACAAGGTCTTCAGAAGCGAAGTGCCTGACACAATCACTGAATATTTCCAACATAATCAGGGCACGGTGCAGAAATACTTAACGTTATGGGGCGCATTCCAAGCATACATAAGAGGGGTGTGTATTGCAAAGCACTCTGGAGTACTAACGTCGATACGTCATCACCTAGCACGAGTAGAACAGGCGCTGAAACTAATCGACACCGAGATGCTCGCAGGAGATCACCTGGCTCATTTACGTAAAAGGGCTATCTCGCCCACTGCAAAGTTAAACACCTCGATAAATACTCTAGAGCACAGGCCTATGGAGAGGGAGAGAGACCTGGTCGCACCCTAGCCAATACCCTGCGCCCACCATATCAGGCAGCAATGATCCCGTCTCTACAATTAGAAGACGGAACCATTATCACAGATTTAGAAGATATATCTCACACATTTACGCATTATTACAGTCAATTATACATGTCTAAATGCTATGCCACTGCGGAAACCATTGAGAACTACCTCGCAGAGATTGCCATGGTCTGGCTAGAAACAGGGCAGCAACAATTCTTAGCAGCACCTATCACTTGTGATGAGATTGTTCAAGCAATAGACAATCTCAACGGAACCCGTGTCCCTGGACTGGATGGCTTCACCGGAGCCTTTTATAAAGCATATAAAACTGAATTAACTCCACACCTCCACGAGGTATATGGAGAAGCCCTGTCAATTGGCGTCCTCCCTCAAACAATGCGGGAAACGGTCATAACCCTCCTGTTAAAACCTGGCAAGTGCCAGATTCCTGCACATCCTACCGCCCATCGTCACAATTAAACCATGACTAAAAATGTTTAGCCAAAGTACTAGCTACACGCCTGTCCCTACTAATGAATCAGGCTTTGTGCCCAATCGCTCCACGTCAGTGAACTTGCGCACTATATTCACAGTAATCAATCAAATTAATCCGAAACTACTGGCAGTTGCAGTCCTATTAGACGCTAAAAAAGCGTTTGATTCGCTAGAGTGGCCTTTCCTCCTTGCCACTTTGAGCAAACTTGGCTGCCCTAAGGGATTCTGTGACCTAGTCCTACTCCTGTATACAGCTCCGATACCACTCTTAAAAGTAAATGGTACTGTAACAGACCGGTTCCTTCTGACCCGGGGTACACGGCAGGGATGTCCGTTTTCTCCACCATTATTTATAATTGCCATGGACCAACTTGTTCGACAGTTACAAGAATTCCTCAAACCTGAAAGTTCATAAATCAACCCTTACCCGCTTGATACACTTACCACGCGTACTACCCAGAAGTATCACACACATCCAAACTATCGCAACCACCTGCTGGGCATGGACTAAACTCCAACGATACCTTGGTTAAGAACACCTGTCCTCCCCACACATTCCGATACCTGACAACCCATGGCTAACCGTTACAACTGAGTCGCTTACCAAGAAAACCCAATCTACCTGTCGTATATACAAAATGGGGGATGTAAATGGTACTGTAACAGACCGGTTTCTTCTGACCCGGGGTACACGGCAGGGATGTCCGTTTTCTCCGCCATTATTTATAATTGCCATGGACCCACTTGTTCGACAGTTACAAGAACGCCACTTGGAAAGAGGACTTCAATTCCAACTTGGCCCACAGTTGGCATCGTTATATGCAGATAATGTTGTGCTATTTCTCAGGAACCCTGAATCCAACATTGCCCTGGTACTGAGAGAGGTGATCCGCTACGGGGCATTGTCTGGTTTGTCAATTAACTGGACAAAGTCTGAAATCTTCCCATTAACAGACGCTACAATCCAGGTTACTCTTGACTTCCCTGTTGAATGGTGCACGGACCCCCCAAATATTTGGGGGTTCACTTACACAGTTCAGGTTCTGAAGTAATCAGCATATAGCCCCACTGTGGATAAATTAAACACATCAATTGACAATTGGATAAAAACTCCCTCTGTCCATAGCCGGTAGGATCGCTATAATAAAAATGGTAGTACTCCCCCCCCATTTTTAGGTCTCTCCTACGCAGCGCGCATTCGTTGCATAGGAGGAGACCTTTAGGAATTGATTCAGTTTTTGGCCCAAAAACGTGCAAGCGTTGCATTGCTTTCAATGGCAACGCGTGCACGTTTGGCGATTCCCTTGCGGGAGCAAGCTTTGAAAGCATCTGTTTGTAATTAACAGATGGTACCTGCTCGCTCCCGCAAGGGAAACCGGTGCAGGCCCCCTCCTCTCTCCCCTCCCCCTGCTGCCTCCTCCTCTCCTCGTCAAACTTTTTTTTATTTTTTTTACTTTCAGTGCGCCGGACACGCCGTTATGGTCGCATCTGGTCCAGGTCGTCATGGTTGCATCTCTGTCGCGGGATAGGCAGGACGGTAGTCGGTGCAGTGTCTTATGCATCGCTGCCTGTTTCGCATTATCCAGACACAACGTGCTGGGTAAATTGACTACTGCCACTTGACACGCCGTCGGGAGGGTTGTCCGATCGTCGCTGTTCCAGCGAGCCAAGTGGCTCGACGCTGTTCCAGTCACTCCTGCCTGCTACGCAAGATTAGTAACGGTGAGTGCTTCATGCCACCCCCCTCCTCCCGTCTCAGCAACAGTCCCTGGCGGCCCAGCTTGGCCATGGCGCGGGCTGTCATTGGGAGGGGTGAGCAATTTGTTATCTGGTCAGCAGCCAGCGGCGGTGGTCAGTGACCAGACCAGCATGGTATGGGATATGCCCGGGGGTGAAGGAGCATTCTCCCAGCCGTGACTTTAACTGTCTTCGGCTGGGGTCGCTTGCGAGTTCCGTGCCCCTACTTGAAATACTGCCCTGTACTCCCTGGGGTACGCATCCTACGGGTTTCTGGTGGGCTTACTGGGTAGCAACAGAGGACCCGGCCGGGTGTTTGCAGGGTTCCCCGCGGGCTGGGGGGTAATGGGCGTGTGTAGTGGCACCAAGGCACGCTCGCCGAGGTCGCGCATATGGCGAAGTGCCTAACCCCTTTATGGTGTCCCCCGGGGCGAGGCTTTGTGTTGGGGGCTAGAGGATGCGCTGCATGCTTGGCCCGGGGGCACGTCGTTCTCCCTGCAGTGGGCGTGTGGGGTAGTGCGAGGCGTTGATGGTTTCGCTTTCCGAGGCTTAATGAGATGCATGAAGCCCACGAAAACCCAATCTACCTGTCGTATATACAAAATGGGGGATGTATTAGACGAGGCAGGATTGCGCACAGTCACATCGCTCGAGAAAGGGCACAATGTCACACTAATGAATAGGTTAATTCTGCATAGACTACACAGCACGCTATGCGCCGTGTTCCCTACTGCCCCCCTCGAACCTCCCGAACTCGCCCTGCTGTCAATGGTTATTACGCTTCCTGATGCAACACACTTTTTTTTTAAAACATACTTTATTGATTCCCAAAATATCATTGCGATGGGTTCAATGTAGTATGTATGGCATTTTATCTTTTTGTTGTTTCCTCCATCATATATACGACAAGGCGGTATGATTAACAGACAGTTCGATTTCAGGCGTTCCTGTTGGTACATCCGCCACTGCGGCCATACGATGGTTTTGCGTACACTGGAAATGCAATATTTCTTCTAGAGTAGTTTCACTTAGTGTGTTTCAACCTCAAAAACGTAACATTATCTATTTGCAGTGCTAACAAAGTTCGGCCTTGGTCCGGTTTTTATCAGCTGGGTGAAACTCCTCTACTCCACGCCCATGGCACAGGTAGTAGTGAACAACAGAAAATCCGCCCCCTTCGAACTCGGGCGGGGCACTCGTCAGGGCTGCTCCCTTTCTCCCCTCCTGTTCGCTATGGCCCTCGAACCCCTCGCAGCCTGGATCCGCAGTGATGTTGCCATTCGTGGACTGCAATGGGCACCGGGATGGGAAGACAGGATATCCTTGTACGCGGATGACGTTCTTCTCTACCTCGCCTCCCCTAAGAGATCCCTTACTGTCCTACTTGATATCCTGGACATCTTTGGGAGATACTCGGGCTTCCGAGTTAACTGGCAGAAGTCACTCATATATGTCCTCAGCGGTAACACCCCGCAACTACCCCGAAACTGCCCAATATCGATAGCCTCTGACGGATTCAAATACCTAGGCATTTTTATCTCTAGGGATCAGACACTTCGATATGCGCGCAACTTAACCCCACCCCTGCAACGCCTCAAAAGCGACATTCTGCACTGGCAATCGCTCCCTATCTCCTTACTGGGTAGAGCGGCATTATTCAAAATGATGTCACTGCCGCGCTTCCTATATGCATTGCAAAATGCCGCAGATCCCGTTCCTAACGCATACTTTGGGGAGATAGAGAGCCTTCAGAGGGCTCTCCTCTGGGGAGGCAGGCCACGCATAGCACTATCGAAGCTCACGCTTGGCTGGTATGATGGCGGAATTGGACTGCCTGACATTAAAAGATATTATTGGGCAGTTCATCTAATCGCAATCAATCATGGCGCCTATGGCCCCCCCGATGCCCCGGGATTCCGCATGGACCGCTGGCTCCTGCCCAACGGGGGGTACGGTCGAGCGTTGTACTCCACTCCTGGTAAGCTCCCCCTGACAGGACCTACCAAACACACGACCAAGATATGGCACACTGCTACACAGTCACTGGGCTGGGCCAACAGATTAATGCTTGCTACCCCGCTTTGGGATTCACAAAAACTAGGGTACCTGGGAGACTCAAAGGGGTTTGACAAGTGGGATTTGATCGGTATCTCCACAATTGGTGACCTTTGGGAGGCGGGGGGAATAAAACCGTTTAGTGCTTTGCAGACCCAATACTCACTCGCCGACACCGAGCTATTCCGATTCCTCCAGGTCCGACACGCACTGCGGACCGCACTGCCAAGGGACGTCCCACCACCTGCTAGCACCCCCCTGGAGGATAGACTCCTTGATGGATACCTGCCCGAGCGGGCCATATCTCTGACATACAAAAAGCTGATCAACAACATGCATGACCCCCTAACCCTATTGAGAGAACGATGGACGGGGGACGGTATAGAACTAGATGATGAGGGGTGGCAGACAGCGATCTCATCCCCTAAAACAGTCGCAATATCAGCAAGACTCCGTCTAGTGCAACTTAAAATACTGCACAGAATATATCTCACTGGGCCGCAACTGGTACACATGGGGAAACAAACTGATGGGTCCTGCAGACGGGGATGCACCCAACCGGGTATTTTTATACACATCATATGGCACTGTGGGATAATTCAGGAGTACTGGCATAAGATACATTCGATTCTTAGTGAAGTCCTGGAGGTTGAACTCCGACCTGAGGCTCCCAGGTGTCTCCTTAATATCTGGGAGCCCACGGACCTCAACACCTATGCCATACAATGGGTCACGCTTGCCTGTATGATCGCTAAACGAAATATTGCACAGCACTGGGGGGCCCCACAGGCACCCAAAATCGCAGAATGGAAAAAGGACCTTGATTGGTGCATGCAACGAGAAAAATCTGTTTACATTGCGAGGGGATGCCCCCGGAAGTGGTCTAAGATATGGACCCCTTGGAACTTGTACCGAGGTGAAATTTGTGCCCCCCCCAGACTGAGTGATCCGGATATCTCCCCTTCCCCGTAACTCCAACGACAAAAGTATATTGTGTTTTGATGACACCTTGTGTATGCCATTACCTATGTTGTACCTCTGTGAACCTATGCCTTGTTGTCGAAGTTTTTATAATAAAAAGAGTTTAAAAAAAAAAAAAAATGTAACATTTATAACATTTATAACATTCCCCCTCCTACTACCCTCCCTCCAGGTCTGCCATTACATGTATGTTTTGTTATCTATTAGTATTATCTACATACCATTACTTGTTCTTCACTGCTTATGTACAGTGGTATCGTGTCTACTGATGCAACACACTTACTATCCAGACTTTACAGCACAGCATCTAATATGAAACCCATTGTTGACAAGGGGTCAAGTGTGTCCTGGGAGAGAGATTTGGGAACCCAATTACGGGACAGGATATGGTTCTGTTGTTGCGAACAGATCAATTTTCTCTCAAACAATCATCGGCACAAGCTATTACATTTTAAGTACCTGCATCGTTCATACTCCACCCCATACTTAGTGTCTAAATTTGACCCCACAAAACCTCACACCTGTCCGAAATGTGCATCAGATCATGCTGACTTCATCCACTTAGCCTGGAACTGCAAAGAAATACTAGCGTACTGGGAAGAAGAGTCACTCGGACTAATGTCCGTAATGCAAAGAAGTCAACATGTGAAACGGGAGCCTGCCGAGCCAGATACAAAGCATATCTACTCCCGCTTCCCCCGCATACAGTTTGCAATACAAGAGGTACGCATCGCCTGAAAATACACACTCCCTCCTTACACACTAAGGGACCGATTTACAGAACTAACTTAAGACAAAATGCTAAACTTACTACAATTTTGCTTTCACAGAAGGCACTTACTCATTTTGGTATTCACAGAAGGCACTTACTCATTTCGGTATTCACAGAAGTTAGGAGTCCTAAATTTAGGACTCCTAAATGCCTTCTGTGAATACCTAAAGTCTTAAAATTAGGACTTTTCTCAGTTTAGTAGTAGTATAGTTAGGACTCCTAACTTTATTTTTTTTTATTTTTTTTTTTTTTTGAAACCGTTTATTGCAATCTCAAATATATACAGGCATGGGCCTACAACCTTCCGGCCGGCCGCTAAAGTGACGATAACAATTGACATACATACAATGAGGTACTTAGATTTGCATAGACACTAAGGCAGGAGGTATCCACAACGCGGGCCATACGGCTCTGAGCCCACAATACGGTTTCATTTTATACACTACAACAACAAAAATAAACACACACCCGCAAGGCAACCCACGATCGAAAGTGGCAGCACGTGCTCCTCAAATGGGGAACCCCAAACCATCCACTAAAAACCCCCGAGAGGGGAAGGGAAACAGGTCCAAGACTGGGAGAACACTGTGTTCGGAACAGAGGGAGGGAGCAAACTAGGGGGATGGAGCTGGTGAAGCGGGAGGCAACAACGGCGGCTCGCAGATATCCCCGCGGTAGGCGTTCCAGGGGCCCCATATCTTCACCCATGCCCCAGGCTTACCCCGCGCCACATACACCACCTTTTCTCGGAACATGCACCAATCCATGTGTTCTTTCCAGGCCGAAACCGCAGGGGACCTCTGGGATCCCCACAGCTGTGCAACGTCCCGTTTAGCCACCATATAGCCCAGAGTCACCCATCGCGTCTGTGGAACCGAGTAATCGGTCGGTTCCCACACATTCAGCAAACATCTCCTTGCTTCAGGCAACAGCGCGACATGCGTAACCGCTCGCAGGACCTCATGCACACCACGCCAGAATCGCTCCACCTTCGGGCATTCCCACAAAATGTGCAAAAAGGTCGCTGAAGCACCACACCCACGCCTACACAATCCGTCCTCGGCATAGCCCATACGCAGAAGCCTTGGCCCCGTCATGTACACCCGGTGGAGTATCTTAAGCTGGACGAAGCGAAGGCGAGCCGGGATGGCCACCTCCTTTGGAGAGGCCACCGCGGAAATCCAGTCCTCGTCGTCCAACTCCAGCCCATCGGCAACCCAGGCCTCGCGGAGGCCAGTCAGCAAGCCCGAGCGATCATTTATCAATTTCTTGTAAATGAGGGAGATCGTGCTGTCCGGAACATGGCCATCTAGCACTCGATCCTCCAGGGGGGAGGACTCCGGGATGGAGGCCACGTCTGGGAAGACGGAGCCCAGCGCGTGACGGACCTGCAGGTACCGGAAGTATTCACTGCCCCGCAGCTGAAACTCCGCCTGCAACGTCTCGAATGTTTTAAATCCTCCCCTCGTCCAGAGATCCCCCACTGTACTGATGCCTATAGTGTCCCACTGCTCAAAGCCCTTCGAGGTCCACAGAGAGCCCAACCTCTCGGACGCATACAGCGGTGACGCCCGTGTCAAACGGTCCTTCCAGCCCATAGCTGCATTAGCCGCGTGCCATACTTGCACCATGACACGCGTGGGTCCCGTCAAGCGGGAATCGGGCACACTAGCGTAGAGCGCTCGATTGTAGTCACCACCGGGCAGGAGCATCTTGTCCATTCCAAATGCCGGGTTTAGGGCGGGCCCATAGAGGCCCTGATTAATTGCAGCTAACTGGGAGGCCCAGTAATACCGTTTGATATCCGGGAGGGCAATTCCTCCGTCGTACCACGGGAGCGTCAACTTCGCCAAGGCTATACGCGGCCTCCCATCCCAGAACAGGCGGCGCTGTAGACCTTCCACTTCACGGAAGTAGCGCGCTGGGACCAAGTCCATAGTGTTCTGGAGAGCATACAGGAAGCGCGGCAGTGACATCATCTTGAACAACGCCGCCCGGCCGAGTGGCGAAAGTGGCAGGCGCCGCCAGCGCGCGACGTCCTCCTTCAAGCGCTGGAGGGGGGGAAGCAAATTTCGCTCGTAGCGAGCCACCGGGTCCAGCGTAATGTAGACACCCAAGTATCGAAATCCCTCCGAGGCAATCCGGATCGGACAGCCCCGCGGGAGGACAGGAGCCTCCCCGGAAAGCACATAGATACAGGATTTGGCCCAGTTGATGACAAGGCCTGAATTGCGGCCAAAAGAGCGCAGAACATCGACCAGGACAATCAGTGATTTGCGCGGGGAGGCTAAGTACAAAAGGATGTCGTCTGCATAGAGAGACACGCGGTCCTCATACTCAGGGGTCCAACGGAGACCTCGGATGGAAGGGTGCCACCGCAGCCACTCCGCCAGGGGTTCCAAAGCCAGTGCGAACAGGAGCGGCGACAGGGGGCAACCCTGTCGCGTGCCCCGTCCCAGCACGAATGGGGCCGAGACTCGACCATTCACCACCACCTGCGCGAGTGGGTCCGAGTACAACAATTTGACCCAGCTGATGAAACCCGGCCCAAAGCCAAACTTCGCCAGCATCGCCCAGATGTACGGCCACTCGAGTGTGTCGAACGCCATCGTGGCGTCCAACGACGCCAAGATGGCCGGCTCCCGCACGAACGGAACACGCGCTAGCACGCCGTGCAGGCGTCGCAGATTAAGAGCCGTATTGCGATGGGGGATAAAGCCGGACTGGTCTTGGTGGACCAGAGGACTCCTAACTTTAGGACTCCTAAATGCCTTCTGTGAATACCGAAAGTCTTAAAATTAGGATTTTTCTCAATTTAGTAGTAGTAAAGTTAGGACTCCTAACTTTAGGACTCCTAAATGCCTTCTGTGAATACCTTAAGCCTTAAAATTAGGATTTTTCTTAGTTTAGTAGTAGTATAGTTAGAACTCCTAACTTTAGGACTCCTAAATGCCTTCTGTGAATACCGAAAGTCTTAAAATTAGGATTTTTCTCAATTTAGTAGTAGTAAAGTTAGGACTTCTAACTTTAGGACTCCTAAATGCCTTCTGTGAATACCGAAAGCCTTAAAATTAGGATTTTTCTTAGTTTAGTAGTAGTATAGTTAGGACTTCTTACTTTAGGACTCCTAAATGCCTTCTGTGAATACCGAAAGCCTTAAAATTAGGATTTTTCTCAGTTTAGTAGTAGTATAGTTAGGACTCCTAACTTTAGGACTCCTAAATGCCTTCTGTGAATACCGAAAGTCTTAAAATTAGGATTTTTCTCAGTTTAGTAGTAGTAAAGTTAGGAGTCCTAACTTTAGGCCTCCTAAACTGAGAAAAATCCTAATTTTAAGACTTTTGGTATTCACAGAAGGCATTTAGGAGTCCTAAAGTGAGGACTCCTAACTTCTATGAATACCGAAGTGAGTAAGTGTCTTCTGTGAATACCAAAATGAGTAAGTGCCTTCTGTGAATACGAAAATGGTAGTAAGTTTAGGATTTTGTCTTAATTTAGTTCTGTGAATCGGGCTCTAGATATCTTGATATGTCACGCTCATACTACACTCTGTGCTACGAAGGCCCTGTATTTGCTTCCGGTATATTTTGATGAAAATGTTCATACTGTATAACAATGTACTATCATGATATGATAACTGGAACTGCTAGGACACATGTAGAACTGGTTGTTGGCTTGAGACTGTCATTTTGTTTTTAATGTATTCTGCTATATTCTGTAAAATTTAATAAAACTATTTTTTTTTGTGTATGTAGTTACAAAGGCTATCATGGTTTTAGTGATTACTAGACATTACACTTGAACTATGGATGGGATTGATGGAATAAACACTTGGGTATCTACGTAGATGCTTAGGCATTGAAAAAAGATATCTATGCAGAATGGAGGGAGGTTAGCAATTGATCCAGCGGAAAGGGCAAATTTTCATAATCTCCCTATGTCACAGACTCGTTATCACACTAACTCATTCATTCATTCATTCATTGGTGGGGTCCATAACACCAACACTCATACGTCTCACCCGAATCTGTGCACAGGAGAAAAAGTGCTGGACATGTGGGGGTACCTAGTTACCTATCGGAATAATTCCTTTACATTATATACATTATATATACCTGCACCTATAGAATCCTAACTTTGACATCAAAGCACTCCAGCACTTGGTCGATGGACCAATTAGTTGGACTGGTTGATGGTGATTTAGAACCAGTTAAAACACAAAGTCTTGGAAACATTTGATTAATCATCAGTACCTACTTAAAGAACCACAAACTCACTTCGTATTAATCCAAATTTTTTTTATCTAGTTTAGTTCACTCTGCATTAGCACTTAAGATCTATAGTTCATTACATAATTTGTTTATTTCAAGAAGAGATATCTCTTTAGGACATCCACATAAGTTTGCATGGCATTATATTTACCAAATGTCGTAAATTGGAGACCCTCCGATCACACAGAGGATGGTTCAAGTCTCTGCGACAATCTACGGATAAACTGTTCAGTCCACGGCAAAGATCAAACCCCTTCAGATAGAATCGTTCTCTTGTATCCCAAGATACCCAGGTAAACCATGGAAAATCTCCGTCAGTTCAACGCAGACCCAACGCCAAACGATTCTCCCAACGAACCAACCCCCCTCTGACAGATCACTGCTTTTTATACCCTTTTCCCTCTTAACGTTAGGTCAATGTACATCAATTTAGGGGTAGAAAGTGTTCTGATTGGTTAATCCAATTCAAATTGTAAGTTCTTCGAATGTTCTCAGGTTCGCCCGTTTTCCCATGAGCACTGGCATGGCAGCACTCAATTGTATATCTTTTTGGTAATTCACAGGCAAAAGTTCCGAAGTAACAACAAGCAAGCCTCTTCGTACAGGTCCGTCATTGTCCCCTCGATAGTTCACACCATTCATGGTTTGGCAGTCCTCCATGTTCCTATCCTTGACAAGGAACACTCTGGTTCGTGGTTGAGGTCACTTGGTGATCTCCAGAGCCATTCGATTCTGCGCAGTAGACATCGCGCTCACATGACGGAGGCACTCTCGGAACTCCATTTTAAGTACTGCGGCCTAGTAGGCCGGAATGCCAACTTAAGTAAAAACAAGCATTTGCAATGCATTAGGTCTCGCATTTTCGAGAGTTTAAGCTATTGGCATTGTAACTGACTATGCCTTTTATTCATCTGTTTAGAAATGTTGCACATAAATAAAAGGCATTGTTATTTACAATGGCAATAGCTTCAACTCTCAATCTCGGAGAGGTAGTGGGGGCGGGCAAGTTGGAGGGGTGAGAGGGTGTTGGGCACGGCATTCAGTACTCAATAAAAATAAAGAAAGAAAGATGGCAGCTGGTATAGTTAAAGCGGACCGCCATGTCAAAGGAAAGGAGCGCGGCCGCTATATATTGCAGGAAGAACTGTAGTAAGAGATTTGAGGCCATAGTCATCTTGGAATCAGGACAAAATTAATTCAAAAGGGGCTTGCATCACAAAGCACCCATGTACTCAATACGTGTTGGCTCACAGAAGATTAAAAGAAAAAGTGTCCTACTGAATACATCTAAAATCTAAAAGGCCCTCCCAAGCTGTCACTATGACTTACAGTCTACCAGATTCCACCTTCATAAAATCCAGATAAAACATCCTCCCACTCTGGGATTTGAAACTCATGGTTGAAGCCATTGTAATTTCAACCTTTCTTAGTGGCCTCCCCTAAAAAAACTCATCCCCATTAACATGTGTTCTTCATGCTGCTTCTCTTTCAATGTACGGAACATAGGTGCATACTGCCTACATCCAACCTCAAAACTTCACTAGTGCTACAAAAATAATTAGCAAAAAAAACACAAATATATTGAAAACAAAATAAAACTTAATGGACGTTCTTTTCAGGTCGGTGAGAAATATAATTGATATCACATTTTTGGGGGAGTGCAGTGAAAACGTTACACTTCGACCAACTTCCAGAGATTGCTGGAGAATGACAAGCTTGGAGGTACAGAGGTATATGTACAACGTGAAACTCAAATCTCTGTACACGTTGGTGACAGTAAAACAAATCGCACAAAGAACATAGAAAATATAGCGAAGCAAGATGGAGATCCCAAAACGATGCTGCTAGCCACTGATAGCCCCACTAGTTTAAGGCTCACATGTATGCTGAATGTGTTTCCTGTAATTAACCCCCAGAGTGCTGGCAGCGAGGAGCAGTAAAATGACCAGGAGGCTGTAATGAAAACCACATGTTCGGGCTACAGGTCGCCCCTCCCAAAACAGCAGCCCCCCTAGAGACTAGAGCACGTTATTGTGGGAAAAAACATCGGGCCAGTCCCATTCACTAGCCGGGTATTTCAATTGAACAGCAATTACTACCGACAGCCGGCAATGCAATATATGTAGGTCCTGCAAGCTGGTATAGACCATGTACACAGTGCACGAGTGAACCCCGTACAGCTCCCGGCATCCTTTACCCTCCTGAAGTACGTGGGGGGAAGGGGCGTGAGAGTGGGGTCACACTGCAGCTAAGACTGGGTATGTTTTCTTTAGGCTGAAGGTTTTAAACGCCCCAAAGCTGCTCTGCACGACTAGGTGATGCAGTTCACCGTCTGCTGAGCCCTGCCCGCTGTCGGGGCCGGAGGTGACAACACGGACACCTACAAGCCTCCGCCAGGCTCGGGCTAAAAGGAATCGACGCCCCCTTAGTAGCAAGCAATGAAGTCCAAGTAGACAGTAGCGCTTTTGAAAAGCACAGCGCTCATGAAAAATGTAAACCAAAGTTAAAGTACACAATACAAAAACGCAAGCCTACTAATGCAACCTTTTAAAATTCGCCACACAACCTACGTGCCTCGAAATGCATACAAAAAATGTAAACGAAAGTTAACGTGAACAATACAAAAATGCATGAAATAGTAAAAGGGTTAACTTGAACAATAGAAAGACGCATGCAATAGTAAAAGAAACAAGAAGGAAGTGGGATAAGGGAGGGGGTAGGGCACGTCGCGCCCTCTAAGGGGAGAGAGGCACGCAGGCTGGCAAATGGTGTGCACTTTCGTGGCCGCTTTGATGTCCTCAGTGGCCGCGCAGCTCACTGAGGACATCAAAGCGGCCGCGAAAGTGATCAGGCAGGCTGCCAAATGGTGCGCGCGCCCGGCGCACATGCACTGTATTTGGAGGCCTGAAAAGCACTGGTTTGCACTTCCAGATCCCCCGTTTACAAAAGCTCTCACGAGAGCAGCGCTGAAGCGCTGGCTCAGGCGAGACCTAACAAACATAACAGCGATTAGAATATAGAAATGAAGATTCCAATGTTTAAACCCACACTAATCCCAATGTATATTAGTGTTTCCTAGCTTATAGCAACATTTAAAGCAATAATACTCACCATTCCGCATTGCTGAAAGCACAAACCATCACAAAAGCGACATGAATCATGCAATTCTCTATTTTGCCAGGTTCTAAAGTTAGTTTGCGTACCGCAGTTAATTATTTTAATTGTTTTGCCATGCAATTAGCATCTTAGTCCCACGTATATCTCATGTTTATCAAGGTGCAAAGATTGATTAGTCGTTCCATTCCACACTAGTTAGTATAAGTTAATACTTAATATGGTTAAGTAATGAATTTCATGCAAAATAGAGGAGGTATACGAAATTTTGTTTCACTTGCTCCATCACAATCATCAAGGTCTTATCCCAATAACACGCCTCTTCTCAGATATACGAGTAGGGAGCTCTTCCTTTGTTGTCGGAAAAAGGGGAAACACCGTACTGGTCAAGAGGCCTAGTGCATGCAGCCACATCAGATCCTTTGAAACATTTATATTTGGGTGGTCATTCTCACTGTAATTTCCCCAAAGCCAGTTTTAACCGGTATAGCTGAAATGTATCATCCCCAGACGGGATAGCATATCAGAGAAAGAAGATGGAACAAGCTGTTATTGCTCTGGCAAATGGAACTTCAGCTACTTTACTCTGCATCCAAGACCACAGAAACACATTTATTGGATAGAAAGTCCAGAAACTGTAACCCCCACCCCTTCCACCACTGGGTTACAGGAAGATGACCTGAACCTATTCTTTATTCTGCCACCAATGCCAGTCTCTCATATTTTGGCTAGAGTGGACAGTAGCCACTCTGGGGTGCACTTTGGGTTCCATTGTCATTTAAAGCACAATAATGGGCTTGCATGAATATTAAGCTTGCAGATGGGAAAATATGGAGTAACACAAAAAATCGTCCCAGGAAACCCATCTCTCCACAGTCACCCAGAGGACTTTCCTCCTGATGTTTTGTTCGCCCCAAGTTGGCAGGGTATCCCCAGACGTGGGTCCCTTGCTCACTTTTGCCACTGGATTCAAGCTAGCCTGGCTGATGAAGGGTGTTACCCAGAAACCGGTCCCAGGATGCTTGTTTCCGGTCCAGGGAAGACATGGCTTGGCAGTTCGGGCTGGACTATTCCCATGAGGCACAGGGTCAAGACTGATTTGCATACAGCTAGGTCTGAACTGAGGTGGCGAAGTGAACTAAAGAATGATGATGGACTCAACCCAAATCTGTGACTGGGGGTGAGTGTCTGAAAAGTTTCAGCGCTCCGTCCATCATCTCCTTGTGTTTGCTTTGTTCGCCCTAAGTTGGCAGGGTATGCCTAGACGTGGGTCCCTTGCTAAATTTGCCACTGGATTCAAGCTAGCCTGCCTGATTAAGGGTGTTACCCAGAAACTGGTCCCAGGATGCTTGTTTCCGGTTCAGGGAAGACCTGGCTTGGCAGTTCTGGCTGGACTGTTCCCATGAGGCACAGGGTCAAGACTGATATGCATATAGCTGGGTCTGAACTGAGGTGGTGAAGTGAGATAAAGAATGATGATGGATTCAACCCAGATCTGTGACTGGGGTGAATGTCTGAAAAGTTTCAGACTGGGGGTGAGTGTCTGAAAAGTTTCAGCGCTCCGTCCATCATTTCCTTGAGTTTGCTTTGTTTGCCCTTTTGTGGGTTCTGTCATCTAACAGAAATTGCCAAATAAATGGTGCTAGACTCAACTCCTATCTGGACACTGAAAAACCACACCAACTGCAACACCAAACATTTTGTGTACATGATTACATGACTGTGTGCCATGAGATACATTGGCATGACAACCAGGCAAGTTAAGGTTTGGATCACCGAACATCGGAGTGGTATACAATGTAAAAAGACCACCGTCAATGTGGGCACTCATTTCCTAGACAAAAACCACACCCCAGATGATGGTAACTGGACTGCTAGAAAAACGCTACACAACATGAACAAACATGCACTTTTTGGGGGAGGAACAACACTGAATTTTTCACCTAACCACACACCACACGTCACTGGCCTCAGTGACATTGTGTGGAGCAAACTGGAGAACTGACTTACACTACATGCATAGTATGGTCCACTAACACCTGTGCAGACCCTATTTACGGTGCCTGCCAAATACCTACTCTTATATTTCTTTCTATGGTACCTTTTGAGACCTGATGATGGATTCAACCCAGATCTGTGACTGGGGCTGAGTGTTTGAAAAGTTTCAGCGCTCCGTCCATCATCTTGTGTTTGCTTTGTTCACCTGATGTTGGCAGGGTATGCCCAGACGTGGGTCCCTTGCTCACTTTGCCACTGGATTCAAGCTAGCCTTGCTGATGAAGGGTGTTACCCAGAAAACGGTCCCAAGATGCTTGTTTCCGGTTCAGGGAAGACCTGGCTTGGCAGTTCCGGCTGAACTGTCCCCATGAGGCACAGGGTCAAGACTGATTTGCATATAGCTGGGTCTGCACTGAGGTGGCGAAGTGAGCTAAAGAATGATGATGGATTCAACCCAGATCTATGACTGGGGGTGAGTGTCTGAAAAGTTTCAGCGCTCCGTCCGTCATCTCCTTGTGTTTGCTTTGTTCGCCCTAAGTTGGCAGGATATGCCCAGACGTAGGTCCCTTGCTCACTTTGCCACTGGATTCAAGCTAGCCTGGCTGATGAAGGGTGTTACCCAGAAACCGGTCCCAGGATGCTTGTTTCCGGTTCAGGGAAGACCTGGCTTGGCAGTTCGGGCTGGACTGTTCCCATGAGTAACAGGGTCAAGACTGATTTGCATATTGCACATAGCGGGGTCTGAACTGAGGTGGCGAAGTGAGCTAAAGAATGATGATGGATTCAACCCAGATCTATGACTGGGGGTAAGTGTCTGAAAAGTTTCAGCGCTTCGTCCATCATCTCCTTGAGTTTGCTTTGTTCACCCTAAGTTGGCAGGGTATGCCCAGACGTGGGTCCCTTGCTCACTTTGCCACTGGATTCAAGCTAGACTGGCTGATGAAGGGTGTTACCCAGAAACCGGTCCCAGGATGCTTGTTTCCGGTTCAGGGAAGACCTGGCTTGGCAGTTCGGGCTGGACTGTTCCCATGAGTAACAGGGTCAAGACTGATTTGCATATTGCACATAGAGGGGTCTGAACTGAGGTGGCGAAGTGAGCTAAAGAATGATGATGGATTCAACCCAGATCTATGACTGGGGGTAAGTGTCTGAAAAGTTTCAGCGCTTCGTCCATCATCTCCTTGAGTTTGCTTTGTTCACCCTAAGTTGGCAGGGTATGCCCAGACGTGGGTCCCTTGCTCACTTTGCCACTGGATTCAAGCTAGCCTGGCTGATTAAGGGTGTTACTCAGAAACCGGTCCCAGGATGCTTGTTTCTGGTTCGGAGAAGCCCTGGTTTGGCAGTTCGGGCAAGGCTGTTTCCATAAGTCACAGGGTCAAGACTGATTTGCATATAGTTGGGTTTGAAATGAGGTGGCGAAGTGAGCTAAAGAATGATGATGGACCCAACCGAGATCTGTGACTGGGGGTGAGTGTCTGAAAAGTTTCAGAGCTCCGTCCATCATCTCCTTGTGTTTGCTTTGTTCGCCCTAAGTTGGCAGGGTATGACCAGACATAAGTCCCTTGCTCACTTTGCCACTGGTTTCAAGCTAGCCTCACTGATGAAGGGTGTTACCCAGAAACCAGTCCTAGGATGCTTGTTTACAGTTCAGGGAAGACCTGTCTTGGAAGTTTGGGCAGGGCTGTTCCCATGAGGCACAGGGTCAAGACTGATTTGCATATAGCTGGGTCTGACCTGAGGTGGCAAAGTGAGCTAAAGAATGATTTTTTTTTTTAAACTTATTTTTATTGCCATTTTCACATTTCATACATTGTACATCATTCATATTCTTCAAGTGGTCGCGTCCGATCATACATCCTGTAAGGATACTTAACAACTGTATTGATTGATGATTCGTCACCAGGAAGCATAAACAGTGCATACAGTTATCGTGACGTTCACATCCTACGATCTCGGGTTCCATATATGGCAAAGGAACTGGGGTTTAACATAGGCATAAACTAGGGAATGGATATGGAAGAATATATCCAATTACATTAGTGAGGGAATGTAGCGTCATGATGGTGAGGTACCTCTGATACTCATGTTTGCCTATCCTAGTCGGTACGACCGAGAATCATAATAGTGTGCCTGGAGCTAGGGTGTGTCAAGACCTCGCGCGGTTGGGAGTCTACGGATTCAGGTGGGCAGGGCCTGTGACTGTGTACTCTGGATTAGTTGTGTAGATGCGTCGTCTGGTGGGTCCGCCCCCGGGGAGAGCTGCCTAAACTGGTATAATAACATGGCCCATTCCATTGATATAGGGTGCTTGCGGGTCCCTTTCACCTCCTCCTCCCGTAATGTCTCCTCCTCCGCCGCCGCCCATTTGTACGTAGCTCCCACCCACGCCGCCACCGGAGGACCGGTGGGGGAACGCCAATGCATGGCTATGCTGCGTTTGGCCAAGAGCACCGCTAAGGAGAGGAAGCGAGTCTGCACCTTGTGCTGCTTACTTACGCGAAAGATGCCTATGGCACTAGCCTCCCAAGTGTTCATGCAAGTTAGCCCAGTGAGGGTACTCAAAGCGGTGTGAATGTGGTGCCAGAAGATTTGAATGACGGAGCAGCTCCAAAACATATGCCGGAAGTCTGCATGTTGTTCGTGACATCTGGGGCATAGGAACTGAGTGTCAGGGTAGAATCGTTGGAGGCATGCAGGTGTGAGATAGGCCCTGTGTAGGATGTAATATTGGATGTTTTTAAAACGTGCGTTTCTGGAGACGTTCTTAGGGTATCTCAAAGCTTTCTCCCACTCCCCCTCATGGAGCACCCGCCCGATTTCCGCCTCCCAGGTGGCCCGGAGGGTCGCCAATGGTTTATTAGTCAATTCCCGTATGGCTTTGTAAAGCCATGTAGTTAGATGGCGTCCTGCTCCCATATGTAGGATCGTGTGTAGCACTGGGTGTGTGTGTGGTTCCCCTTTACTTAGGTCCTGATGCGGTCGGTAGCTATCTAGGAGTTGGCGGTGAAGCAGGAATTGCCCTGGGGGAAGCTCGTATTCCTCCACCAAACTAAGGAACGGTCTTAGTTGCCCGTCCTCGAAAAGGGACGCCGCCTCCGTTAAGCCACACCTCGTCCATGTGCGAAGCGCGCTATTCGTGTAGTAGTGTTCCCGGTTGGGCCATCCTACCAGAGTGAGTAGAGGGGAGTACAACGGGGTCCCCGGGGACATGCGGTGTATCCGCAACATGCACTTACGTGTGACCAACACCTGTAAGGGGTACATGGGCTTTGGGTGTGTGCCAGGGAGGAGCAAGCGACGGATCTCCGGAACCGATACCTGTCCTGCGATGGTATGAGTTTCCACAGTATACCTGTCTGCTGTCCAATGAGACAGCCATTGCAGTTGTGCTGCTAAGAAGTAGGCTTCGAATGATGGGGCTCCCAAGCCACCCTGCGTGGTGGGCAGTTGTAGTTTTGTCAGGGCTATTCTGTGCCTGGTGGACCCCCAGATGAGCGCACTAAGAAGGGAGTCTAGGTCCCGGAAAAAGGTTCTGGGCGGGATTACCGGCAGGTTGGTAAAAAAATACAGCAATCTCGGAACCATGATCATTTTGGCCAACGCCACTCTCCCAATTGAAGCCAATGGAAGGCTCTTCCAAAATCCGATCGTAGCCCTAATGCTCGCCAGTGCCTTGCAATGGTTACCCTCGAACATATCTGTGGAGGAGTGGTAGAGACGAATACCAAGGTATCGGGGGGCCTCCGCGCTCCAAGGCACTCGCTGGGTTCCTATGTGAACCTCCTGCGGAGGTAGTTCCGGATGCAGCGGATAAATTGTGGATTTATCCCAATTCACCCGTAGTCCTGAGGCCGCAGTAAATTCCTGCAAAGTTTCCCAGAGGGGTGTCAGATCGTCCGCAATGTCCCGCACATAGAGCAGCAGGTCATCCGCATATAAGGAAACACTATGCACCGTGTCTGCTATCGGGATGCCCCAGCTCTCCCCTTCCCGCTGGAGTCGTATGGCTAGAGGCTCCACCGCCAGGGCAAAAAGCAGAGGGGACAGCGGGCAGCCCTGTCGCGTGCCCCTCTGAACCGCAAACTCCGTCGATATGTATCGGCCTAGGCGCACCCGCGAGGTCAGTCCGGTGTACAGTAAGCGCGTATAGGCTAAAAGGGTGGGCCCTATGCCTACTCGCTGCAGCACCGAGAACAGAAACTGCCATGTGAGGGAATCGAAGGCCTTCTCAAGATCTAAGATGAGACAGGCCGCTCGGGGGTATATCCCCCGTACCTGATCCTGAATGTGGAAGACTCGACGTATGTTCTGGGACGTACATCTGCCGGGTATAAATCCGCACTGATCCGGGTGAACCAGAGAGCGTATAATTTGGACATATCTATCCACCAAGGTCTTCCCGAAGAGTTTGCAATCGGCTGACAATAGCGATATTGGACGGTAGGAGGCCATTCGCTGTGGGTCCCTATGTGGTTTCAGGAACGTCACGATTACGGATTCTCGCATGGATTTCGGCAGTTCTCCCTTCTTCAGCGCCGCCGCAAACACCTCCACTAACCGAGGGACTAGGTGCACTGAAAACGTCGTGTAATATTCTAGGGGGAACCCATCCAACCCTGGAGCTTTATTTCGGGCCAGGGCACGCAGGGCCCGCGTCACATCCGCCGACACTAGTATGGCATCTAAGGCCTCCTTCTCTGTCCTCGTGATTGTTGGGAGAGGTAAAGGATCGAGAAAGCGATCCACTACATCCTGCGGGGTAGAGGTGGGGTCGCTATTTGTCTCGGCATAGTAGTCGCGGAAAGCCCCCAGAATCTCCGCTTGGGAGCGCACTAACACCCCCCCAGGGTCCAGTATCTCGGTGATGGGCTTGACTTCCGTGTCTTGCCTGGCCAACCACGCCAGTAGAGTGCCCGTCTTGTCCCTCTCTCTATGCATCCGTGTAGCATAGGATCGGAAGTTGCACCTTCGCAGATCCGCGGAGGCCGTTTGATAGGCCGTTTTGGCTTCTGCTATACGCCGCGTCTCCTCTTCGGACGTAGCGTCCCGTTTGGTGAGGGTCGCCAGGCGGTGTTCCGCGGTGGTGAGGGCCTGTTCCAATACGCGCTTAACACCCGTTATTTGCTTCAGGCACTCTCCCCGGGCCACCACCTTAAACGCATCCCATTCCACTAACCTAGATGATGCTGTCCCTGAATTGCGTGTGAAATAGTCTTGGATGCTACCTTCCTGATCGTGACGAAAGATCTGGTCTGATAGACAGTCCCGCGGTAAGCGCCATGTGGGGACCGGTGGGTGTGGGGGCCGCCAGTGTAACTGGAGAATGTGAGCATCATGATCGGATATGATCCTGCCCAGGTAGTCTGTGTGGGCGATCCTGGGTAGGATAGTCGTCGTACATAAGAAGCGGTCAAGTCGGACGCGCAAGTTGTGTGGGATGGAATGAAAGGAATACAAGCGGACCAGGGGGTGGCGCATCCGCCAGGCATCAGTGAGCGACCAGTGCGAAATCCAAGCCCGGAATCTAGTAGTGAGCTAAAGAATGATGATGGATTCAACCCAGATCTGTGACTGGGGGTGAGTGTCTGAAAAGTTTCAGCGCTCCGTCCATCATCTCCTTGTGTTTGCTTTGTTCGCCCTAAGTTAGCAGGATATGCCCAGATTTGGGTCCCTTCCTTACTTTGCCACTGGATTTAAGCTAGCCTGGCTGATGAAGGGTGTTACACAGAAACCAGTCCCAGGATGCTTGTTTCCAGTTCAGGGAAGACCTGGCTTGGCAGTTCGGGCTGGACTGTTCCCATGAGGCACAGGGTAAAGCCTGATTTGCATATGGGTTGGTCTGAACTGAGGTGGCAAAGTGAGCTACAGAATGATGATGGATTCAACTCAGATCTGTGAATGAAGGTGAGTGAAAAGTTTCCGCGATCCTTCCATCATTTCCTTGTGTTTGCTTTCTTTAAAGAAACCATGGATGAATCTAAATCCTTTGACCCTGACCATCTGGGTAATATACATGAAGCATGCCACTGACTTTAAAAAAGAACTGGGTAAAACTCTGACAGAAATTACAGATTTTGTATGGGTACAAAAAAAAGAATGCAGAATGGCATAGAAAACTCACTAGGTCTTCGAAAAAAGAGGACAGATGCTGCCAAACACATCATTTTATACCTGGGCCTCTCGGCTTAAGCAATTTAGGTAACTGTTAGCATTCAGATTCCAGAGTGAGCCCTAGAGCTGTTTGAGAGCTCAAAATAATCTAGACTCCTGGAGGAGATTCGTATATGTCTGCTTCACCCTGGTACTTTAAGTAAATTAAACTGATGGTAGTATAAGGTGCTGTAAATTTTGGCATGAATTACTGATCCAGCGGCGTACCAACAACAGATACTCTACGACCATATACTCACCTGGGCTCATAAACACACACACAATTGAGTAAACCCCTGGAGTCAAAGTTTATAAGTGTGATCACAATATCAGGATTAGTTATTTATTATTCTTAACTAACCTTTTACTGATCAAAGAGTTCTTTCCTCTGGTCGATGGACCATTAGTTGAACTAATCGATGGTGATAATGAACATAACTCTAACTTTTCTATACTTTGAAGTAAATAATCACATACTCAGGAAAGTTTTAAGTCTTCATCTAAATTAAATGCATGTGAACCACTTCAAAAACACAGTACAGACACCATCACTCGTAGGAGAGAAAATTCAATTAATTAATCATCAAACACATACTTCGAACTTATACAATGACTTATGCTCAGAAAGGGAGAGGACAGAGAGAAAAGAACATCTGCAAATACACAAAATTATTTTTACCAAGAATGGTGTGAAGACCAACCCCCTGGCCAAAGGGCTGGGGTCTCCCGGGATAGTTCAGGAGACAAAGACTTAAAGACAGGATTCAGGACAGGATACTTGACCTCTCTAGAACCGACGGTTGCTCCGCACCCCTTTCTGACACTCTCTTCCTCCTCGAGATTCTTCAGCAATCTTCTGATCTAACCTAATTGAATTAGTATAGAAATTTCTGCTCCTGGCTCTGCATTCGATTCTTCATCAGCATCTCTCCCAGCATCAGCATCATCCGCTACACCGACAGCCTCCCGAGCTCTGCAGCATTCCGCAATCTTCATCTGACTAACTAACTAAAGCTATCTCAATATACCTTTCGTTCTTCATGTACCACCCACTAAAGTTTAAATATCGTAAAAATACGAAATCTAATTGGTCAGGCAAGGGAGGGGAGATCATCACACCATACTTACATGTCACTTTATTCAGTTAGACCATTGTTCGCAAACCCATTCCCTTAATTTTTATTCAGAACTTTTATTTTCTACCCGCATTCACATTTCATCAGCAACATGGGTTAACAAGCATTTGCAATGCAATAGGTCTCGCATTTATAAGAGTTTGAGCTATTGGCATTGCAAAATTACAATGCCTTTTATTTATGTTTTGGTTTTAAAACAAATAAAAGGCATTGTCATTTACAATGTCAGTAGCATAAACTCGCATAAAAGCAGTGTGTGGAGTGCAGCAGTGTGTGGAGTACAGCAGTGTGCGGCGTGCAGCAGTGTGTGGCGTGCAGCAGTGTTTCGTGTAGCAGTGTGAGGCATGCAGCACTGTGTGGCGTGCAGCGGCGTGCAGCAGTGTGCGGTGTGCAGCAGTGTCGTGCAGCATGCAGCAGTGTCGTGCAGCATGCAGCAGTGTCGTGCAGCATGCAGCAGTGTCGTGCAGTGTGCAGCAGTGTCGTGCAGCGTGCAGCAGTGTCGTGCAGCGTGCAGCAGTGTCGTGCAGCGTGCAGCAGTGTCGTGCAGCAGTGTGCAGCAGTGTCGTGCAGCAGTGTGCAGCAGTGTCGTGCAGCAGTGTGTAGCAGTGTCGTGCAGCAGTGTGTGGCGTGCAGCAGTGTTTCGTGCAGTAGTGTGCGGCGTGCAGCAGTGTGAGGCGTGCAGCAGTGTGAGGCGTGCAGGAGTGTGAGGCATGCAGGAGTGTGAGGCGTGCAGGAGTGTGAGGCGTGCAGCAGTGTGCGGCGTGCAGCAGTGTGAGGCGTGCAGCAGTGTGAGGTGTGCAGCAGTGTGAGGCGTGCAGCAGTGTTGTGCAACATGCAGCAGTGAGTAATGCAGCAGTGTGCAGCAGTGTGTGCCATGCAGCAGTGTGTGGCGTGCAGCAGTGTTTTTCGTGTAGCATTGTGCGGCGTGCAGCAGTGTGCGGCGTGCAGCAGTGTGTGGCATGCAGCAGTGTGAGGTGTGCAGCAATGTTTTGTGTAGCAGTGTGAGGCATGCAGCAGTGTGCGGCGTGCAGCAGTGTGTGGCGTGCAGCAGTGTGAGGTGTGCAGCATTGTTTTGTGTAGCAGTGTGAGGCATGCAGCAGTGTGAGGCGTGCAGCAGTGTGAGGCGTGCAACAGTATGGCGTGCAGCAGTGTGAGGCGTGCAGCAGTGTGAGGCGTGCAGCAGTGTGAGGCGTGCAGCAGTGTGAGGCATGCAGCAGTGTGAGGCGTGCAGCAGTGAGGCGTGCAGCAGTGTGAGGCATGCAGCACTGTGTGGCGTGCAGCTGCGTGCAGCAGTGTGCGGCATGCAGCAGTGTGCTGCGTGCAGCAGTGTGCAGCAGTGTGCGGCGTGCAGCAGTGTGCGGCGTGCAACAGTGTGCGGCGTGCAACAGTGTGTGCCGTGCAGCAGTGTTTCGTGTAGCATTGTGCGGCGTGCAGCAGTGGGAGGCGTGCAGCAGTGGGAGGCGTGCAGCAGTGGGAGGCATGCAGCAGTGTGAGGCATGCAGCAGTGTGAGGCGTGCAGCAGTGTGAGGCGTGCAGCAGTGTGAGGCGTGCAGCAGTGTGAGGCATGCAGCTGTGTAATGCAGCAGTGTGCGAAGCAGTGTGTGGCGTGCGGTAGTGTGCGGCGTGCAGCAGTAGCAGTGTGTGGCGTGCAGCAATGTTTTGTGTAGCAGTGTGAGGCATGCAGCACTGTGTGGCGTGCAGCGGTGTGCAGCAGTGTGCGGCGTGCGGCAGTGTCGTGCAGCATGCAGCAGTGTCGTGCAGCATGCAGCAGTGTCGTGCAGCATGCAGCAGTGTCGTGCAGCAGTGTGCAGCAGTGTCGTGCAGCAGTGTGCAGCAGTGTGTGGCGTGCAGCAGTGTTTCGTGCAGCAGTGTGTGGCGTGCAGCATTGTTTCATGCAGTAGTGTGCGGCGTGCAGCAGTGTGAGGCGTGCAGCAGTGTGAGGCGTGCAGCAGTGTGAGGCGTCCAGCAGTGTGAGGCATGCAGCAGTGTGAGGCGTGCAGCAGTGTCGTGCAACATGCAGCAGTGAGTAATGCAGCAGTGTGCAGCAGTGTGTGCCATGCAGCAGTGTGTGGTGTGCAGCAGTGTTTTTCGTGTAGCATTGTGCGGCGTGCAGCAGTGTGCGGCGTGCAGCAGTGTGAGGCGTGCAGCAGTGTGAGGCGTGCAGCAGTGTGAGGCGTGCAGCAGTGTGAGGCATGCAGCAGTGTGAGGCGTGCAGCAGTGTGAGGCATGCAGCACTGTGTGGCGTGCAGCGGCGTGCAGCAGTGTGCGGCGTGCAGCAGTGTGCGGCGTGCAGCAGTGTGCTGCGTGCAGCAGTGTGCTGCATGCAGCAGTGTGCAGCAGTGTGCGGCGTGCAACAGTGTGTGCCGTGCAACAGTGTGTGCCGTGCAGCAGTGTTTCGTGTAGCATTGTGCGGCGTGCAGCAGTGGGAGGCGTGCAGCAGTGGGAGGCGTGCAGCAGTGTGCGGCGTGCAGCAGTGTGCGGCGTGCAGCAGTGTGAGGTGTGCAGCAGTGTGAGGCGTGCAGCAGTGTGCGGCGTGCAGCTGTGTAATGCAGCAGTGTGCGAAGCAGTGTGTGGCGTGCGGTAGTGTGCGGCGTGCAGCAGTAGTAGTGTGTGGCGTGCAGCAATGTTTCGCGTAGCAGTGTGCAGCATACAGCAGTGTGCGGCATGCAGTAGTGTGTGGCTTGCAGAAGTGTGCGGCGTGCAGCAGTGTGTGGCGTGCAGCAGTGTGTGGCGTGCAGCAGTGTGTGGCGTGCAGCAGTGTGAGGTGTGCAGCAGTGTGAGGCGTGCAGAAGTGTGTGGCGTGCAGCTGTATCGTGCAGCATGCAGCAGTGAATAATGCAACAGTGTGCAGCAGTGTGTAGCGTGCAGCAGTGTGTGCTGTGCAGCAGTGTGTGCCGTGCAGCAGTGTTTCGTGTAGCATTGTGCAGCGTGCAGCAGTGTGTGGCGTGCAGCAGTGTGTGGCGTGCAGCAGTGTGTGGCGTGCAGCAGTGTTTTGTGTAGCAGTGTTTTGTGTAGCAGTGTGCGGCGTGCAGCAGTGTGAGGCGTGCAGCAGTGTGTGGCGTGCAGCACTGTGTGGCGTGCAGCAGTGTGAGGCATGCAGCAGTGTGAGGCATGCAGCAGTGTAAGGCATGCAGCAGTGTGAGGCATGCAGCAGTACATGAAATACAAGCATCTCACTGCTAATGGGTTAAACACTGAATATAATACCATTTACCAGCACAACATGGGTCTAGAGACACACAGAAAGGCAGAATAGAGTCCGCTATTTCAGATCACATTCTCAGCCTACAGCTTGGTGCCATTAGCTGGTGCGCTTACACCACCACTGTTAAGCGCCCGGCTTTTAACTAGTGCACCACGTGCTGCCCCACGAGGCCGCCAGTAACTGCAACACTGGGGCTCGTGCCCCAGCCCTTTCACTTTATAAATCACTGTTAGCAGATCTGTTAATCCCACTGGTGCAACTCCAGTGAGGCAGGACTACGGCTCCCACAATGCATCACATTATTAAACGAAAGCTCAGGACTGGAAAAGACTCGAGACCTGACTGTTCAACTGAAACCCCCACCGCAGCAGCCTCAGCGCCTGGTTACCCTTGGGGGCGATTAGACGCACTTTACAAAACTTGTTGATGTTAAATTGATAATGAATACGTGGTTACTGGCGAATGAGTGCATCAGATAATCTGTGCTAGAAGTAAAATGTGGACTTTATGCCACACCCGAGCGAATAAACGGAAATACTTCTTTGCTCGGATACCAACCCCACCTTGTTCTCTCTCTTACACGCACATCACGCACATGGTCACTGCTTATCATGAACTAGCATTACCGGCGCTCTATTACATAAATAAAAAGCCATGGTGAATGCTGCTGGATGCTGTTTGGCAGGTGGGAGGGGTAAATAAAAGGCCACAGTGATTAAACAAAGAAAGTGAAACCAGCCATGGCATCTTGCTGGATGATGTTTGGGAGACAGAGGACAAGAGCGCACTGAAGCTGATGAGGAGGGAGTGGGAGGGGGGAGTGGGGGCGGGCGCAGTGGTGCGGGCCGCAGTTGTAAAAGGCAGGGAGAGGGTGAGATTGAGGAAGGGAAAGATAGGGATCAAAGGAAAAAACAAGGGGGTGGCAAATGGTGTGCACTTTGATGTCCTCAGTGGCCAGGGGCTCACTGAGGACATCAAAGCAAGTGATCAGGCAGTGCTTTTCAGGCTGCCAAATGGTGCGCGCGCCTGGGGCACATGCACTGAATTTGGAGGCCTGAAAAGCCACTGTTTGCACTTCCAAAACTCGCTTACTATAAGTCTCGCCAGAGCAGCGCTAAAGCGCTGTCTCAGGCGAGACCTAAAAATCTAACATGTAGGTCCATTCAGTTGAACTTTTCACCGTCCGTTCTCAAGCTGGAACACTCTACGACCTTGACTATTATTCAAACTCTGTGTCATCCTTCCGGGTTCACTTTCAGTAGTCATGCGCAGTCATCACATGGCTTAGCTTACTTCAGTTATACACAAGAGGCCCAAATGCTCACTAGTGATAAAGTCAGAAAAGACAAATGTTACTTTCACAAATAAATGGTTTCACTGTATACCACCCATCTCTACTCTATTCCCCTTTACTTATTATTACTTTCCCCGCATTAGCATTAGTAAAATAGCTTGTTTTTGCTTCAGCTAAGCAAGTGCCATGCAACATAGTCTTTGAGACTCCATTTTAGTGCCTTCTGCTCATGCGCAAGAATTTCCCTCCAAGCATTAGCTCGTCATACTGCATAGATGCAGTTGACAAATGCGCAGTAAAGATTCCCCATTTAATGCAGTTCTTGCTCTTCATTCATGTTATGCTTGTTAATAAACACATAAGCAAGCTTCACTAACCCACATGTTTGTGTGATGCGCATTAGTTTTACACAAAACGGATTTTATAACTTGTTAGTAAGTTAAAGGAGTGGATTGCTTACGAGCAAGTCTCTTTTCCACGAGTCCTTGCTCCATCATTACCACCGATCCTGGCACACACCACCCAGTTTAGGATTTGCTGAATATTCCACTAGATGGCACATGAAGCTCCTCTTTAAAAGAAGGAAATTCTGATTTAAAGCAGGCTTCTTTAAGGAATGGGAATATTAGGACCATTGGTTTTTTTTGCACCCAAGGGTAAACCTTCAAGATTCAAGTATTCTTAGGTTATGGCCTGGTTTACAAAGATCAACTTAAAAAAGTGAATACATGAACCTACTACTGTAAAGGAGAAACAAAATAAAATGTGTGTGTGCAACAAAGAGATCCCAACGTGGTATGTCTTAATACAAGAACTTGACAAAGAGGGCCTGGCACATTTGGGTGGTGTTTAGATGATTTGCTAGCACTGGAGCAACAGCACAAGCAGCAATTATCAATTGATTTCTTCACAAAATGATACAACGTGCCTTTTGTAAAAGAAATAACATTTTCACCATCCTTAGGTTTTACTGGTCACCAATGGAGTCCACAGAACTCAACCCCACAATCCAAGCCAAATGTGAGGAGTTAGTAGCTGATGATCTTCATATGGTACCAGATGCCCAGCTTTGAAAGTATTCTTGTGGTCTGTTAGTAAAACTATGCAAGAGATATTGGGTGGAAGCAAATTAACGCAGATTTTTCCATAATTTATGAAGTGCCTGATCAGGTTGCTACTTATTTAGCCACAAAACACTTTTGTTGTTAAGGAGGCCCTGAACCCCTGTGGAGAGGGACTGTAACGAGGGAGAGGGCCTTTAACAACTGGCATAGCCTGATACAGAATGTCTGTAATGCTATTAAAACATTCCACCCACTAAGGATAGAATGTTCTAAATTAAAAAGGGAGAATCATGAAGACCAACATTGGAATGTTGGAGCCTCCGGGCTTATACCAGCTATTATAAGCCCGGATCTGCTCCATTGTCTTCAATGGAGCTCTCAACATCCCAATGTTCTAAATATATTTGATTCCTTTCATTGATATACTTCTGTGGAAATATGTTGGGTGCAATGAATTCTCATTTAAAAAAAATATATATATTTATTAATTTTATAAGTGCCATGATACACATATATCATACAGTGCATGAACAGTTCCATAATCACAGATCAGCTTGAACAGTTGTAATGATCATTTCACATGCTGCATTGTCTTTAATGGAGCTCTCAACATCCCAATTTTCGAAATATATTTGATTCCTTTCATTGACATACTTCTGTGGAAATATGATGGGTGCAATGAATTCTCTTCATATTCTTGATGGTAACTTTGTAAATTATTGAGTGACTTTGGGGACTGAGGCTGTTACGGTTCTTTTTTCCGTTTTCCAGTTATCTTTTTTTCACAGAGTTTTATATAGCGTGAACTTGACCCGAATCGGGTATCAGAGCCTTTACATAGCACCAGTTGCATTACACGAGGATACATTAATTTTTGTTAGGCATGGGGAGATTAAGTGATTTGCCCAGAATCACAGGATTTTCAGGGTCATTGCCGAGTCTCGAACCCAGTTCCCCAGATTTGAGGTTGACTGCCCTAGCCGTTAGGCCAACTCCTCTCCCCAATCTTTGGAGGATTCTGTTTTCTGCTTTCATAGTGTTTACATCGAAGGAGTGCCAGCCACACTTCTGTCAACGTTGAGGGAATGAGGACGACTTGAGAGGGAATAATTTGTTGAAGGCAGCAGAAAGCCAGAGCTGGAACTCCTGAATTGTTGTAATGGAGTAAGTTGACACTGAACCCACCAATTGTGATTTGAGAGTACTAATGCTGCGTTTCTTCCACGGTTTGACATTAATTTTGCTGTTCAACTGTAGTGGTGTCAAGGGAATGGAGGGACATTTGAGGTTTAAGTGAATAATATAATTGATGCTCCAAGTGATGGGCTAATTTCCTGTGATGTGACTAGGTAAGTCGAATATCACATTGAGAGTGTAACCGCTGCATCCATCGCACCCTGTACAAAGTAGTGGAAGTTCATGGCTTCTAGGTTTGAAAGGAGGAATCTGGTTTGACAAACGATTTATGGAGGGCACACAGCATGCAAATGTTAGTGTGTTTGATGGCAATATCAGTGAAGGCATCAGGGAAGGCCTTGCAGAAGGATGGGCTGTTTAGAGGAGATGTAAAGACATCTGGGATGAAGAACAGTAGGCAATGATGAGAAGCAAATTAGCAATGATTCATTTTCTGTGGCTGTGACATTTTGTAAGCTTTTCGTGAGCACAGAGTTCTTCAACACCATCACTACTCCTCCAGCGTAGGTAGGATGTGTTCCTATCTGAATTTGATAGGCAGGCGAAATGGCGTCTTGTGGCAATGGGGTTGCGCTGTGACCTAGCCAAGTTTCTGTAATGAAGAGAAAGTCCAAGATGGAGATGGTGATCATTTTGTGGATGTTAAGGTGCTTTTTGTTCATATGTTTTGCATTAATGCGGATGCAGAATAAAGCAATTGAAACGGGATGGTTAGTGATCAGAGGACGCAAAAGAGAAGAAGAGAAGAGTTGGATGATATATG
Source organism: Triturus cristatus (assembly GCF_964204655.1). Classification (NCBI taxonomy): domain Eukaryota; kingdom Metazoa; phylum Chordata; class Amphibia; order Caudata; family Salamandridae; genus Triturus; species Triturus cristatus. Next base: position 899,763,489 of record NC_140589.1, on the reverse strand, counting down.
TTTCCACTCGTACTTCAGAATGCTGAGGAGCAGTTCGAGAGGTGTGGGAGTGGTAGAGAGAGGAGGAGGAAGGATGGAGGCTAGAAGATTAAGACTGGAGGGCAAAGACATGTGGAAAGAGTTGAAGAAGAGGGTGGGGTAAAGGGCAGTGGGGTTGGGAGATGAAATCAAAAGAGAAATCAAAAGAGATGAGAGACTGATGGGGATAAGAAATGTGGGCCCGGGGAGTGGGGGGGGCTACATTTCTTCCTTTGTGGTTCATTTGATGTGTATGGGTCACAAGAGGTGGATATGAGGGACAGGGATGGGATGGAAAGACTCAAATGTGGAGATAGATGAGACAGATGTTTAGAGAAGAAAAATGGCAAGAGTCGATGGACAGATAGTGAGATAGTGGACTGGAGAGGAGAGGATTCAATTGGCATGGAGAGGGAAAGAGGAAGAAGCTAAAGAGTTGAAGAGAGTGAGGGAGGGTTAAGGAATGGAAGTCAGGTAGCTTGGTTATGGTCTATCAGGTAAGTGGAAATATATGTTTATGTTCATGTTTAAAGCTTTTGTAGTGTGCACACCGTCACCCTGTAGGGCTATACTGATAATACACTGCAAAAGATAAAAACAATAGCATAATCTCTAAAGAACTAGGCAAATATCCATCAAAGTCTCAATGAGATATATATATTTGCGAAAATAAAACAGTTTTCAGTGATTTTCTAAACCTGAGATGTGATTCTTTTCTAAGATGAGTGGGTAATTTATTCCATCTTTGTGCTGTAGAAGTGTAAAAAGCCTAACCGCCGAGCAATGAGCGAAGAAATCAAGGAACCTCTAATAAACCTTGATAGTTGGATCTTAAAGAGTGAGAAGGTTATACCACTTAAACTGGCTTGACAATAAAGAGCCACTTGTGGGGTATACAGCTTTATGCACAGGCATAAAGATTTGAAGATGATCCACTCCTTTACACAGAGCCAGTGGAGGATGGCTTCAGTATGAGAAATATGGTCTCTAGCTCTTAGACATAGCACCAATCTCGCAGTGTAAATCTGAACTACTTAGAGCTTGTGAATCAAATCTTCAGGTAGCTGAAGATAAGCAGCCTTGCAGTAATCAAGTCAGACTGATATGAAACGCATTAAGGATCAGCACCTTGACAGAAGACAGATGAACAATTCTCTTTAAAGTTCAGAGTCGGAAAAAGCAGGAGTTAACTAGTGATTTAGCATACTTCCAATGAGTTAGAACTAATTCAATTTTTAACTATATTTCTCCAACTGGGAACCAGAGATGGTTCATATCTAATGAAGTAGGGCAGAGGGATGATTCCACTATGAAGTAGCTCTTAAAGGGCAGATAATCTCTGTTTTACTGCCAGTCAACTATAAATGGTAGTTTCACTTTTGTGAGACTGATGCCTAATAAGGAACCTCTGACTACGGGTAGGTCGAGATGCACAGGTTTTCAAAGTCTTGGCCTGCCAGATGTAAAGCCAACCGTTACCAGTTGCCATGAGGCCACTGACACTTGGTAGCACCCAAGCAGATGGTGTTTTCCAGGAGGAGCCCCAGATGGGGGGAAAAGCCTGAGGGCAAAAAACCTCCTTGATGGCAGCCAGGCTCCACAGGGATTATAGAGGAAAACACAAGAGGACTATAAATATCCAGAGAGCTGGAACCGCAGGAGAAACTTGGGAATAGCTAGGACAGGAGCAATAGGAGACCAACACAGCCAGGAGCACCTCGAAATGACCAAGAGGGAGGAAACACACAAAAAAGACTGATAAACTATTGTGGCGCAAGGACTGAAAGTATTCCTCTATTGTATACCCAAAAACAGGAAATTACCTCATGGGCAGAGGACCAACCATGTTAGGTTGGGAATCTTCGATAGGCTAAAATGGTGTGGCCAACTGTGCTGTTGTCTGGATCCTAATGCTGATTGTTGTTGTCATAGGCAAACAAGTAGCATGTTTGTGCTCCATGACATAGGCCTTTCTCACAGATAGCGGTTTAGTTGGACCAGGAGGGGCGTCTAAAGCACTACGCTCATAGTGGTCGATGGGTACCGCCTTCACTAGGAGCTAAGAAGCACAAGCGCGGTGGTGGTGGCATACCATGTAGTGAACAGTAGCAGTGAACAGATCCTTTTGAACCTGTGTCACTGAAGTGAGTCTAACCAGCTCTCTCACCTTTTAAAGTTCAACTGCTGTGTGCTTAACTCACCAATGGCCTGTATCAGCTAGATGTAAAGTGCTGTACAGTGCAGGAGTGGTGACTGTGCTGGATGTATGTGTGCCTGGGAAGGGTACATTACAGGGTTTCGCAGTGCTATACAGTGTGCGCATGCTCAGTGCATTTATCAGGTATAGGTATACCTGCGAGGAATACATTACATGAGAATTAGTGCTGTACAGTGCGTGCACAGTCAATGCATTTACTGGATGTATGTGTACTTGCGAGAAGTAGAAAACATGAAGGGTGACGTGTTGTGCAGGACACGCATGTTGGATGTGCATCCTAGCAGTGTGTGTGCTTGCAAGTGGCACACCATGGCACAATACGGAAAGGCTACAGTGGTGAGCAGCGAAATGCAGACTGAATCTGTGTCTGCATGTATGTTTGCCTAGGGTGGCACCATGCATGGAGGTAACAGTACTGGTTAGTGTGTGCTGTGTACATACATTGAATGAAAGTGTGCCTGTAATGGTACATTGCATGGAGCACACTAGGTTCCATTTTGGGAAACTCAGGCCTGCCTGATGAAGACATGAGGAGCAGTGGAATCGCCTCAGACAGATTTGTATATTGTTGGATTCCTGTGAGGAGGTTGGGACATGCTGGTAAAAGGAGAAAGTGGTTTGCTATGATACTTTAAAGGTTGTGCTTTGATCCAGTTAGATCACTAAGAAATGTCTTATACACATCTCAGGCAGGAGATGTGGCAGATAAGGGATTGATAAAGATTAGGACTGGAAGCCAAGGATATAACCTTTTGATGCACATATCACTGTGGCTGACATCCATGTGTAAACACTAGTCATTCCCAGACAGCCTTTCAATAGGAAGAGGGAGAGGCAAAGTGTGCCCTTCAAAAGAAGCAGAACCCCAATATAAAACTTCAGAGACCCAGACCCTAAATCACATTTGTTGTCTGGAAATGGACTATAAGAAGGGGAGGATGAGACCCCCAAAATTTGCCATCTGCCAAGCAGCCAGATGGGCTGTGTGAGGAGGGAAAGTTCTGCAAGACTTCTACCTGTGACCATGACTGGGGCCAAAGCCAAATTGTCTCCTAGCTGGGTGAGGGGACATCACCTAGGGAAAATAAGAGCAGCTGCTCTGAATCACCAGCGCCTGCCTACTTGCCAAGACCAATGTGCCCTGTGAGAAAGAGCAGAGCGTTGGAAGTAGCAAGGTCCAGTTGGGAGCCCAACAGGGTGGATTTCTGGTGCGGGTTGGGAACTGCTGAACTGAGTGGGTCATTGCCCATGTGCAGATTTTAGTCGGTAACCCCTGTATGTCAGGAGAAGGAAGCCGTGGAGACACCCTTAGGACAGTACTGTATGTGGAGAGTGAAGCCCGTGCAGAGCCTAGCGGTGACCACGTATGCCAGGAGGGGCTGCCGTGGTATGCACTACTGTGTGGTGAGGGCTGGCACCTTGGCCGGTAGTGTTACAGCAACCCCATATGCCAGGAGGGGCTGTTGGGTCGGCCCATCGCCCAATAACTGTGAACTGCTTGACACGTAGGTCACCACCAAGCATCGAGGATTGTACCGGAATTGCCCACATGAACTAAGGAGGACGCCGTGGGTGTATTGCTACATCACTGAGACCCCAGCCAGGAGCACCAGAATCCAATGCCCCCCGGTGCTACCACTACCATTCCCTGTTAGGGAGCACAAGACACCGTGCAGGAAGAGCACCATAGCACTTCCTCCGATCGCTGCTAGAGCTGGCACCATAAGCTAAGGAGAAAGCTTGTGTGCAGGGTGCTGCCGCATCTCCTGCATGCAGCCGACTCTTCAAATAGGACCAGAGACACTGCAAGCATAGATGCTGCTGGAGAGGTCTAAGACTGGTTATGGGTCTATTGGGCCACAGAAGCCTCGCTGCTAAGGGCGCTACAATGCCAAGACACCTTTGACTACTTTGCTAGGAGTCAGAGTGGACTCTTGAAATGAGGACTACTAGTGAACATTCCCTGGATGCGACCACCAGTGAATGGGGAATTACCCCAGCCTCATTACGAAGAGCAGATGGAACAGACATTTGTCAGCGAAACACTAAAGCCCGGACCTGAAGGAGAAATGTGTTATTGTTTAATCATGTCGTAACATTGCGTTGAATGTGTAGAGTTGTTAATTAAATACTTCTTTTAATTATAAAAATAAGTATTTTACTGGACATTGATTTATTGACACTGCTGCGCGCTCTTTGAGTTATGAGTAGTGTTCACTAACCTATATTAACACTTCCCCCCTGAGGGAGCCCTAGACTGCTCGACCACAGCTATCAAGGAGAGTCCTGTGCAAAAGGAGTGTTTGGCCCAGTTTCTCAAGATCCATAGTAGGTCAGGCCCCAGGACACCAGGAGTAAAAGGACTCAACTACTGCAGTCGGGTTCAGTAACCCCTGCATGCCCGTGGCCTTTTGAAAGGGGCTCCAACAGGCATCTATATCTATCCCAGGAATCCTAAAGGGTTCTGGTAAGTAGGATGACCAGGAGAATGGAGGAGACAGAGGCATTTCCCCAGCATTGCCCCCCTCAGGGGAAAGAAAGCAGGAGACCATGCCAGCGGGTCGACTATCGCAAGGTAAACTTATAGAGAGAGCGCAGCGGCCCACCAGCGCTCCCAGGGCCTTGCTTGTGCCTGAGCCACATGTCCCGCCAGCCTGAACATAACTAGCGCACTATCATCTGGTGGGACACGAGTATCGGCGCAACATTCACATTCACTGTTCAACCAGTGAAAGGCTGGAAAAAGGTTTGTAGCCTTACCACTTAGATCAGGGTGTCTCTATCCTTTTGTTTAGTAAGAGCTACCTATGCATAATGAAAATCATTGCAAGCTACTCATTAGTATTGCAGTCTTGTACTAAACTCAAAATCAAAGAAGATTACATTAGCGGCCACCCTATGGAAGATCCCCTCAGTACATCCGGGAGAGCTGCCAGGAGTGACGTAAAAGATTATTTGTTAATTGGGAATGCTTTTACATGGGTAATACCTAACAGTCATAGTTGCAAAGATCCTAGTACCAAGGTAATAATATTAGTAAAAGGTGTCCCTAACACCAAACGATTTATCACTCAAATGTCAGCTTCAAATATATTTTGGAAATTCAAGCATTTTTCTCCAAACATCAGATTAGAAGTTCCAAAGAAACACATTTTAAAGTCAAATACACACTTTTCAATTTTGATATGCATACATTAATTCTACAAGCAATCAAAAGCTTCTACTTGATTAGGCTGGGCTACACAGAGGAGAGCTGCTTACTGGCAGCTGGTGAGCTACGAATATGCCTCTTTATTCCGCTTGCCGTCACCCCGCATGTTGTTACAACGCGGTCGTTACAACGACCGCGTTGTAACAACGCACACCATTACCCCGCAAGTCGTAACAACGACTTGCAGAGGTCTGCGCTGGATGTTGGAATAGTATAATTTACTATTCCAACTCCAGTCTGTGCGGACCGTAGGGAAGGTGTTGGATTTTAAATCCAACACCTTCTACCCCCTCTGAAAGTCATTGTAACGCCTTGCGGGGTAATGGTGTGCGTTGTTACAACGCAGTCGTTGTAATGACCACGTTGTAACAACATGCGGGGTGATGGATTCGTAGTAAGGTCCGTTTACCGTGATCTACCAGTAGCTCGAATGCGACCCATTGGAGAAGCCTGGCTTAGATCATGGGAGATCTTCAATATGATCTGGATGTCGTTGGCATACAAGAAACAATCTGCAGTGGAAAAAAAAACATTCTTTAGTTTTTGTGGATATTTTGCGTATAAATATATTTTTTGCCAAGTTAATTTAATAGAGGGGCCACCATTGATCCACCAGCAGCGCTCCGTCATGGGCAGCTTTTTCCTTTTTGTACCATTTACAAGATCTAGGAGAGGTTTTCCTGTACTGTGTTGCAAGTTGATCCAAAATAGACCCAGGCTGATCCGAACACAAGGTCGACTTTGTTTATGGGTCGTATAAAGTGGCATTGAAGTCTACAGATAAATGAGAGGCAATTGTTGTGCTGAAGCTGCTTTCCTAATCCCTGTCTAAACCAGGGCACGTAATTCCCTTATTTTGAGTTTTCTGGAGCCCGCGTAGGAAAGCAATGCGAAATGATCTGTCCAAGGAATGGGGAGGGGAGGAAATGACAAAAACAAGGAGTGTGTGAGCACAGTGTACTTAAAGCATGACCCTTAACAAATGAGGGATGTGGGGTGTTAATGGCAAACTAGAAAGAATCAAATCATTCATTAAAATGGATGAGATGCATTTTCGAAATAGGTTTTAAAGTCCCCAAGCAGAGCAACCTTGGAAACATAAATCTCTGTTTCAAACAATGCTGAGGATTGGACGTCCAGGGCTTCCAGGCCACCATTAGCGGTGTCTATAATTAAGTGAGCAAATCCACAGGGACCAGAAAAGGATCTGAACTTCCACAGTCAGGGTGTCTAGAGTGGAATGACATTTTGCAAACATTTGGCCCCCACCACATCGCCCCAGATGATCAACATGTATCACACAGAACAATCTGAAGTCATACTCCTTCAAAATATCCATAGTGCCATATTGGAGCCATGTCTCTGTAAAATATCCTAAGTTATATTCTTTAGATAATTCACAGATGGCAATGCGATTTATCACAGCCTATCATGCAACCAAGGTCCTACACAGCGAAAACTGTAAATAATGTGAGGACGGGAAGGGGGTACAGGATTGTTCATTATATAGGCCAAGATCAATCATGCTGAGATGTTGGAAGGATAGATGTTTCCATCTTCAGAGGGGCATCGTTGGTCAGGATGCACCTGTAAAGGAAGGTGGTAGAATGACTCAGTAAATGAATCAAAGAAGCACCCATGGTAGAACACATACTTACCCAGACCCCAGGTTTTGTTAGTGGGTCCACCCAGGTGGGTTCAGGTTTGAAACAGTATGGTAGCACCATGAGCTCACCTCTAGAGCCGCTGCTGCTGCCTCCCTTTCTTCCAGCAAAAGACAGCCAACACAAGGGAGAAGATGCGATAAAAGAGAGACAACACAAGGGAGGAGATGCGATAAAAGACAGCCAACACAGGAGAGGAGATGCGATAAAAGACAGCCAATACAAGGGAGGAGATGCGATAAAAGACAGCCAACACAAGGGAGGACATGCGATAAAAGCAGCCAACACAAGGGAGGAGATGCGATAAAAGGCAGCCAACACAAGAGAAGAGATGCGATAAAAGACAGACAACACAAGGGAAGAGATGCAATACAAGACAGCCAACACAAGGGAAGAGATGCAATACAAGACAGCCAACACAAGGGAGGAGATGCAATAAAAGACAGCCAACACAGGAGAGGAGATACCATAAAAGACAGCCAACACAAGGGAGGAGATACCATAAAAGACAGCCAACACAAGGGAGGAGATGCGATTGTCTGGCAGTCAGTCGGAGTGATCTTCAGACCCATTCACATGATCCTACTAGGTCCCTGCCCGAAAACATGAAACCAATAAAGGGCAATTGTACTTTTAACCAATCCCCCAATGAACCAACGTGGAATTGGTGTTGTGGGTATACAGTGCAAACTAAAAAGATAATGTAGTATCAGAAACATAAAGTAGCACAGGTAGGCCAAAGCTAGGATTGCCTCAGTGTTTTATCTCTGAGGCTGCTGCTGTCTCATCTCTTTCCTCCTACCGGTTTTGCCACTAGTATTTTTTGCTTTCCCGGTAACCTTCGCAGGATGGTATGCTCCAGAAGACAAAAACAGGACAGGGCAAGCTACTCACACATGATATGGGGCAAACTCTAAAGCTTCGTTTAGATATGTAAGGGTACAGTGCCAGCAGATTGCAGCAACCTGTGATTTAATGAGCAGCATAGACCCTCTCAAGGATGGCTACCATACTTTTCCGCAAAAGATGCTTTATGGCTCGGTAATTCTACCAGTCCCTCATTATAAGCATTTGAAATTTTCATACACAAAGACACATCATATCAGCCTTCAGTGTGAGACAAGACATATTGTAGGCACTCAGCCACCTATTAAGAAAAGACAGCAGCATTCTGTAGCCTTTTCATTTTTGATGAAAGCACTGGCATTGTGCCTAAAAGAAGTCAGAGAAGAAACTAGGTAGACCTACGCTTTTCTCTGTGTGCTCTCACTTCACGTGTGAAAACTGTTTTGGCTGTTCATCTTCATAGCTTCTCATTTGTTCCTTAAACAGAGGAAAGCTTAGTGGTGTACCTTTAGAGTGCATGTCAGAGATTGACTTGTAATCTTACACTGGTGACAGAGCAGTCTGCACAGACATATGAAACAGCACTTCTGATGATATTGCTTCCCTAAATCAGGGCCCATAAGGGTATTTTTCTGTGAGTCAGCTGATTCTTCAAGGTAAGTCATCTTGTGAGAAGAAGCAGAAAACCACCTCATATCCGGAGGTGGAAATGGCCTTGCCACATCAAGTAGACAACTTCACTGAGACCCTGGAACTAACTGGGTGTTACTACACATCAGGAGTTATCAGAATCCAGAAGGCGCCATGGCATAGTCTTGGTAAACATTTAGCAAGATCGACAGATCCAACCACATTGAAGAGGCAAGTGACATTGATGGAGCAAGGACTCGTGGAAAAGAGACTTCCTCGTAAGCAATCCACTCCTTTAACTTACTAACAAGTTATTAAATCTGTTTTGTGTAAAACTATTGCGCACCACACAAACACGTGGGTTAAGTGAAGCTTGCTTATGTGTTTATTAACAAGCATAACATGAACGAAGAACTAGAACTGCTTTAAATGGGGAATCTTTACTGCGCATGTGTCAACTGCATCTACGCAGTATGACGAGCTAATGCTTGGAGGGAAATTCTTGCGCATGAGCAGAAGACACTAAAATGAAGTCTTAAAGACTTGCGTGCATGGCACTTGCTTAGCTGAAGCGAAAACAAGCTATTTTACTAATGCTAATGCGGGGAAAGTATTAATAAGTAAAGGGGAATAGAGTAGAGATGGGTGGTATACAGTGAAACCATTTATTTGTGAAAGTAACATTTGTCTTTTCTGACTTTATCACTAGTGCGCATTTGGGCCTCTCGTGTATAACTGAAGTAAGCTAAGCCATGTGATGACTGCGCATGACTACTGAAAGTGAACCAGGAATGATGACACAGAGTTTGAATAAAAGTCAAGGTCGTAAAGTGTCGCAGCCTGAGAACAGACGGTGAAAAGTTCAACTGAACTGACCTACGTGTTAGATTTTTTAAAAATGTTGCAGATGAAATGTGAATGCGGGTGGGAAATATAAGTTATGAATACAAATTTAAGGGGATGGGTTTGCGAACAATGGTCTAACTGAATAAAGTGACATGTAAGCATGGTGTGATGATCATCCCCCCTTGCCTGATCAATTAGATTTCGTATTTTTACGATATTGAAACATTACTGGGTGGTACATGAAGAACGAAAGGTATAATTGAGATAGCTTTAGTTAGTTAGTCAGATGAAGATTGCGGAATCCTGCAGAGCTTGGGAGGCTGTCGGTGTAGCAGATGATGCTGATGCTAGGAGAGATGCTGATGAAGAATCGAATGCAGAGCCTGAAGCAGAACTTTCTATCCTAATTCAATTGGATTAGATCAGAAGATTGCGGAAGAATCTCAAGGAGGAAGAGAGTGTCAGAGAGGGGTGCGGCGCAACCATCGGTTCTAGAGAGGTCAACTGTTCTGTCCTGAATCCTGTCTTGAAGTCTTTGTCTCCTGAACTCTCCCGGGGGACCTTCACAGCCCTTTGGCCAGGGGGTTGGCCTTCACACCATTCTTGATAAATATAATTTCATGTTTTTGCAGATGTTCTTTTCTCTCTGTCTTCTCCTTTTCTGAGCATAAGTCATTGCATAAGTTCGAAGTCTGTGTTTGATGATTAATTAATTGAATTTTCTCTCGTACGAATGATGGTGTTGGTACTGTGCTTTTGAAGTGGTTCACATGCATTTAATTTAGATAAAGACTTAAAACTTTCCTGAGTCTGTGATTATGTACTTCAAAGTATAGAAAAGTTAGAGTTATGTTCATTATCTGTCACAACAGAGGAAGGTTAACCACTAACCTCTTGAGCCGGATACAGCGGGAACGATGGTTGATGCTAGTTAATCTTTTGCCCCGAAATGGAAACACCTGTGATTATATATATATCACTCTACAGGTCTAACCACCGTAGAGGAAAGGGAAAAAAGGGACAAATGAAACAATAAAGTTGTGGCAGCCAAAAACACTTAATAGGGATGTCTTCTAGAGTTGTAGACCTCACTCCTACGATCGCCCAGTGTTCCCTGCATGTGAGACACAATACACATTCATGAAGTTCCCCCCTTATGCCACCATAAACAATGCTTCTCTATGTGTAATGTACTTACAGTTAAATGCTGCCACACATATCCAGACTTAAAAATCACAGAAAGATAAAAATAAAGAAAAAGGCAAATCAAGTTCTCTGGGTAAATTCTTTGGTAATAGGAATCAACTACAATCCTTATCGAGTCAAAGTAGAGGTACTTATCTTACAGCAGATAATCCTCCATTAGAGTAGCTCCACTTGATCACAAAGTATTTCCTCTTTTACCCGCAGAGTCAGCGTGTAAAGAAGCAACAGTTACTTCGAAGACAATGAGAAAGGAAATACCGCAGTGTAAGAAATCCGAGCCTCTTAGCAGCTCCGGAAATAATCTCAGCCAGATTTGCATGTCATGCTCGCTCTCCTGAGCGTGTTAAGCATTCCATTGCCATTAGGATCTTCATACCCCCATGCGCTTCACCGCGAGTCTTCTGGGAGGTCTCCATAAACATCAGAGAACGTGTAGACGGTCGCACTGCAATTCTATCGCTAGCCGCGTACTAGAGTTGCTCTGTCATCAGCGCGTGATCTGTGTTTGCGGCGTCCGGGTTCTGCAGTAAGGAAAGATGGCGCTTGTCGGCCCTTCGTGGACCGGAATCAGGGACGCATTGGTTTAAGAAAGGTCCCCTGTACGATCAGGAACCGGGGATGATAATCCTTCAAGTTCTGCCACATGACGCCAGGAAAACATGAACAGCTTCCAGAAGGACCTTATCACTCGAGTGACAAGCCCAGAGTCAAGCAGAGGTGGGGCTTATGTACTCGAGAATGAAATGAGACAGGCAATCTCTCCCATGGGATTCTGGGAGATGTAGTCTCAACATTCATGCTTGCATCCGTACTAGTGTGTGTGTATGTATACTCCCCACTCTATCTACGCCTAATCATGACAATATCACCACCAATTAGTTCAACTAATGGTCCATTGACCAGGGGAAAGAACTTTTTGATCAGTGAAAGGTTAGTTAAGAATAATCAATAACTAATCCTGATATTGTGATCACACATATAAACTTTGACTCCAGCGGTTTACTCAATTGTGTGTGTGTTTATGGGCCCATGTGAGTATATAGTAGTAGAGTATCTGTTGTTGGTACGCCGCTGGATCAGTTTTCCAGTAGCAGAGTTATGGTTATAATTGACTAGTTTGGTGCTAAATATTTATTATTGATTTATGTTTAACAAAAGAGTTAGCGTCTTCTTTTATGTTGTCTGGAAATTCCCGGGGAATGAATAGCGGGTGCTGACAGAAGCCACACTGCAGTGAGGTTACTCGTCTGTTGGAATAGCACTGAGAAGTTACGCAGGGCTGGCAGAGTTAAATTAGGGAGTATTTTGTATAAAAGTCGAGTGCGAGTGATAGCAGAGAGTTCGCTGGTGAAACTTTGTTCTTATTTCCTAGTAAGGGTAACACTGAAGGAGTAACAGGTTCTTCCGAGCTTGAATGAAAGGTAAACAAATGTTTTTCCTCGCAGTAGAAGAGGAGCAATTCTGAGACTCCAGAATAAGTCGCAAATCTATCCTTTGTTTAGTGAAACAGGCAGAGTAGCAAATGTTTCTATGTTGTTATTAAGGAAGAATTAAATGAGAAGTATTAAGAAATACGTTTCGTATTATCTTGTTAAGGGAGGGTCAGTCACTGGAGTTGTACTGACGTCACAGAGAGCCGTGCTGGGATTGGTTGAAACAGCGGGCGTGAGAAAGAAGCAGCTTTGTAAAGGAGGGGTCAGTAGTGCGGAGTAATACTGACGTTGCAAAAGGCCACGCTAGCATTGGTCAGACCACTAGCATGAGCCTGAGTTTGATTGGTCGAACAGATAGAAGACACCCGAGGATTGGTTGAAAGAGAATTTGTATGCTGGTTTCTGATTTGACTGCTAGTGTGAGTCGCGCAGATAGAAGATTTCAAGGGTTTGCAGAATACAATTTTATATATCTATCATCTAGAATATATGGAGAGAAGAGGAAAATGTCGATAATAAAGAAAATTAAAAGTTTAAGAAAGATAAGCCTGTGTTGACTAGAGAGGGAATTCCTATTCCGCCACCAAAAACGCCTGCTTGTTTTATGATGATGGAAAGAGGATACAATACTTGTGTATGGTTAGAAAATTGGATAGAATATACGAAAGGTGATGGAGTGCTAGCTTTTACTGAAAATGGTACGTTTAATGGGATAATTCTTCAGAATTTGAGGATGAGAATGAATGATTTGCAACCAAGACCTAGGTTAACCCAGTATGAGGCTTTAGAAGAATGGGAGACTGAATCAATCAATCAAATTGTCTTTATTCAATCTTCCAAAGATAGATCATAAAATATGCACACAATAATACAAAAGGAAATAGCAGCCACATAAATTTAAAATAAAAACACCATAGGTTAGTTTACATCAATTATCAAGACTAAAAACTAATCAAAAGCAAATAAAGTGACAGTGCAACATTACTAAATCTGGAAGAAACAGCAAAGATCTAGATTGATATCAAATATAGACCTTGAATGTTCTGTAAAAACAATTTAAAAAGTTTAAGATCACCAAGGTGCATTTAAAAATACATTACAATGACATTTTAAATGGGATAATTAATAACATTTCATAAGGTGCTTTTTTTCAGAACAACATACTCCGTCTTTTGGATAGGGTACATTTTAAGAAGCTTGCGACTGCAAAGCAAACATTACAATCAATAAGTTGCTGAAGAAAATACAAGGCTGCTTTGCACTTAGAGAATTTATGACTCCGCAATAGCGGAAGTAAAAACTTCCTGGTGTAGGGGAGTAGGGGAGATAAAATTTACCAAAAAAAAAGTGCAAAATTGTTTGACTTGATTGTTCATCGCAAGAGCATATTGCAATTGTTTCTTGGGTATACTGGCCCTAAGGGAAATCATCCAACGAAATGACCCCAGCCTAAACCTCGTCAGCAGGGTTCTTTCATTGACATTGGTCACGTATATTAAATATGGAGCAGTCGATGGGGTTGTTTGAATAATACAGTATTCTCTCACTGAGGGTTTGATCACTTCAGAGAGTTCCCTAGCCGATTTTCTATGCTTGCAAAAGCTGTCCTTGCCTCACTTTCTATCTCCTTTTCCTATTAAGTCTGGGAGCTCAAACAAGGAAATGCAGCCTAATTTCAGAAATCAAGTTTTAATGTAATGGAGCCAAGGAATGGACAAAGCGTGAGCGCAACCTAAACAGTATCTAATAAAAGCCCGATTAAAATCGGCTTCTTTATGAGACCAAATTGAACACCAGAGTGCCAAAGGGGCAGCATTAATTGTGTCTTGAACATAGTCCAAACCCAGCGCCAAATGGAGAGAAAAATGCGGTGATGAAGGCGGAACCCCTAGGACTCGGCGGCAAAATCTGTTCTCCTCTAGCCGCAGTGCATAAGCGTCCCTATATCCCCAGATACCCATACCATATGTTAAAACTGGCAGACATTTTTGGTTATAAATTTCTAGTATAGGAGCAATGGGCTTTTTTCCAATAGACATTGCAAGCGAGAATGTCGTACCAATAGCTTGGGTGAATCGAGTTACTCTATTTTCTACACAGGTAATCCACTGACAGCTTTCATCAAACCCCAAATCTAAGTATGGAAACGTGCTGACCCTTACCAGGGATTTACCCTCAACGTTTAAACTGTGAGTTTTGGTGTTTCTGGGACCACAAATCATCGTAAAACATTTCTTATAATTTGGCTCCAAACCCAAATCCTTCATTAAGTTGACATAGCTGACGATTAGTTTTTTTAAGACCATTCACAGTCCTCGCCAAAAGGACTGCGTCGTCAGCATATATTAAAGCGGGCACTGCCTTATTCTCCAAACATGGGACATCAGCCCCGACAGAAACTAGAGTCTTCTCCAGGTCATTTGTGTATAGAAGGAAGAGGATTGGGGCAAGGACGCAGCCCCGACACACCCCACATTCAATACTGAATGACTCTGTACATTCACCAGCACCACCATACCTGACAGAGGCGGAAAGGTCATGATGTAAGTGACGTGAAAATGTAACCAAACCTGCATCAGCACCCATGTTTGTCATTATGTCCCACAACTTTGAGTGAGAAACATAATCAAAAGCGCTAGTCAGGTCCATAAAGGCCAGGTGAATGGCAGTGCCCTTTGCATATTTGTATTCTGCCACAATGAGGTGGAGATTCAAACTCTGTTCAATTGTTCCAAGCCCCTTCCTAAACCTATATTGACTAGGGGCAAGGATGCTGTTGGCATTGATCCAATTCAATAAACGATCCAAGACGACTCTACCTATTATTTTTACAGAAGAATCCAAAAGGGATATTGGCAGATAGCACTTTATGTCTTGCAGATTTCCTTTTTTTAAAACAGGCACTATTACAGATGAATGCCATGACTTTGGCACCCACTTACTGCAAACAGAATTAAAAACTGAGGTGAGGACCGAGGTCCAGAACACAGGGTTTCCTTAAATAAATCAAATAGGATGCCATCTGGCCCTGGGCCTTTTTGCCTTTACTGTTAGCGATTGCTTTGAATACCTCCTCTTCATTAAACACCAGAATAGAACTCAGTGTGGCCATCTGTGCCAGGGCATCAACAGCCCTACAATCTGAGGAGTACAGCCCAACGTAATGTGCCAGCCATGCCTCTGCTGAGATATGAACAGTTACATTGTCAGTTGGCAAATCATGGGATAAGACTGACCGAACAGCTTTCCAAAAAGCAAGCAACTACAATAGTCTCCCATTTCTCTTCCTTCATTACCAACCTTCTTCTTTTAATAGCCTGCTGATATGACTTTCTGCATTCTTTAATCACTTGCTGGTCTCTAGGAAGTTGCTTTAAAGCCCTACGGAAAGAGTTATTGGCTGCTCTGCAAGAGTTATCAAACCATGATTTAACATGGCGAGGCCGGTGGGCATTGGGTCTAGAGAGCAGCATTTGAATCTGGTCCATGAGGTCTGAGAAGTGAGTTAAAATAAGGGCTGGATCACGTGGTGTGCAATTGCAACTGTGCACCAAGGCAGAACTATTCGTCAGGTTCCACCTTCAGTTTCCTCGGGACTGTACTGATGCTCAAAAGGGGTCCACCTCTCGACCGTCCCAAGTCTGGAATATCAAATACACGCGGACTAGTGAGACACTCAAGCGGGGGAAGGAAAGGGTAGGAACAGCAAGGAGGCAGATCTGTGGATGACACAACAAAGGACACCGTAACTATCCTGCTCTTAGAAACAACACACAGACAATTGAAATACCCCTACCTCAACATATGCATTTGTAAGTATGGATCTACCTGTAAAGTAAAAGAAACAATGTATCAATATCAGAAGAGAGAAGAGAGTGGTTGCAAGCTTCCCGCATGAACTACCGGAAAGAAAACAAACAATTATGGAGATGAAAGTCTATAGATGCACAGCATATTAAGCACATTGGTCCCCAGTGTGTAAATTTTCTCCTCCGACCTACCCTATGGTACATGCAGAATGGCTGTGTATGCAAAGCAGGGTCGACCTGCTCCCCCTCTGAGTCTCTCTCTCTCCAAGGAAAAGAAACAAGGCGTACAACCAACTGTGAAACTTAAAGACGGCACTAATATAATCCTTTAACTGTATAATATCATTGCAGAGCGGATATAGTTTTTGTTAAGAATGCACAATACTATGTCAGAGTCAATAACTGTCAAAATTCAGAAGCAAAACAACACTGAAAATCCCAATCCTCAGTTGTAGTAACCGTTAGTAATACTCTGATCACTGAGGTGGTCTTTATAGGTGTGAAGCCAACCCTGGTCCGTAATCCACACCAACTGACAAGGCTCAACAAAGAAAAGGCATTCCAGAGCCAACGCCGTAGCTCACCAGAGTAAACCCCCAAACTCCCCGCATGAGACCCCAAGAGAGGATGATCTCACAACAGGGAGTAAACGTGCAGGGGGGGTGTATGGAACGGGCAATCTAACACTCCTCTGCACGAGGCTGCAGAAAGCTAGTCTCCTCCAGCAGAGGAGTGTACTTAATGTAAAGCCCCTAGGAAGACATACGCAGTGCTCCTCCGCACGAGACGCCGTTCGAGGCGGTCTCAGCCAACAGAGGAACAGCGCCCAAAGATGCCGGCAAACCCGGCCAAGAATAACGGGAACAGAGCAAGCGGGGATAAAATATACCAGAAATTGCCCAAGGCACTCTTACCCCACCACGCTCTTTCAGAATCGAGACAGCAGCCTGCAGTAATTCCACCAGGATAATCGTCAGCTTCTTCTCCTCCGGACTGCCGCCATATCCGGGTCCGACGAGCGTCGAGGTTACGTGTGACGTGACTCCCACTCCACCTGCCGGGAAATGTAGGTTTCTGTAGTTGGGTGTTTATCTTCTGCATAGGCGCCGGCAGACAGCGTTTACCGGCTTTGAAACACCTAACACTATTACTTATCACCTGAGACATTATGTTATTCATATTCGCAGTTCGCCATACCACCCTGCGCCCTGCATCCTTAGAAGATAAGGCCTGAGAAGGTACAGGCTTAAGCGCAGATTTTCTTATTGGTAGAATTATTGTGGCAGTAATAGGGTTATGATCCCTATAGATCAGAGAATGGACCTCACAGTTTTTAATGGATGGGTACATACACCAGGAGGCAAAAATATAATCAATTGTACTCCCTATACCATGCCCTATAAAAGTTGGAATATATTGATTGGTGGGGTTAGGGACCTTATTAACCAGACCCCGGTCTGCCAGATAGGAGAATAGAACCCGCCCCCTAGCATCCATCACATAATGATCGAGGCTCTCTAGAGAGAGGCTCAAACAAGTCTGAGGACAAAAACGTGGGGACCCCCAATTTGGCAATAAAGCGCCCGCCACCAGTAATTGTAGAGGGCATTCAACCCAGGTCTCTCTTTCCACAAGCTTATCGATCACTTCAAAAAGTTTACTAAAATCACCCATAGACGAGAAATTGTTATTATAAAAATTTCCCATAGAGATCTTATAGGTATCTTTCCAGTTAAGACAGAAAACCCGCACCCCCGGCTGGTCCTGAAACAAAGGTAAAATTGTACAACCAATGTCAACTTTAAACCAAGCAGCCAAGCCCCCTTTGGCTCTGACCGAAGGAGATGGTGTCGGGGGCAGACTAAAACACATAAAACCATCAAATGCAGTTGCTTTTGCCTCCCAGGTTTCTTGCATAAAAACGACTTCATAATTCTTAATAAAAGAACGCCAGCCGTCAATCAGAATTTTGGAAGCTAGGCCAGCAATGTTCCAACTTAAGAAATTTACACGCACATTATTTGGTAAGCCTGCATCCATGGGAGTGCTCACACTAGCCCCGGCAGGGAGGGGATTCTGTACAGGAGTTATAGTTAAGTGAACAACAGAGTCTGAACTTTCAAGTGCCCTGCAAATGTTCTCAGCACTGGAGCCAGTGTAGTGGAGATTCTGAATAGGGGATGTACCGGTTTGAACAACAAAAATGGAATTATCAATTAGACCCTCTCTTCTCTCTCTGCGAACCCAAGGGCAAAGACAACTGCGAAAGATTGAGGGGCAATCGAACTGCTGGAGTTAGACTGTCAGATACACCATTCTCCTCAAGTTTCATTGTCCTCCATCCCACCCAGGGATGAAAATCTATTGTTCAGGGAAAGTGGCACTTGTAGAGTGGGTCTGGACAACAGGCTCATTTGCGAATTATGACTGGCAGAAGTGCGAGGACCTTTTTACAAGATGCTGATAAAAAAAAGCTAAGTGGCATTATCTTAATACAGCTAATTTTAACCATTCCAGTACTGGTTTTATGCAAGATGTCATGAACAACCAAAGGGTTACGAAAATGAACCACAATGATGTCCCCATTGTGACCACAAACACCACCCCCGATCCCTCCCCCCCCACACGCCTTGCCATCAAAATTTATTTAGAAAAATCCCAGTTGCCGGCAACATTGTTATTCAACCAGTAAATAGTCTTGTCCATTAAGCCCCTGGTGGATTCAATAATGTCAGCTGCTAGCCTAGGTACATTTGTCAGGGTAACCACATAAGGAGCAGATGCAGGGGGGAGATTAATCGCGGGTAAGGGGGCCTGACTTGGGACGCAAATTACCAGTTGGCTGACTATCAAGTTCACAGGTGTGTAATGTGAGGTTGGCGTACATCCATGCTCTGTACAGGATCGGTAGATGGTAAATCAAGGGGAAAATGCTGGGTACGAACAGGAGTCCTGGATTCCAAAGGTTTCAACAGTTTGGCTTCAATCGAGGCCAGTCGGTCGAAGATAGGGTGAAGTTCAGAGTCTAAAAGGTCACCTATGCACTTACATAATTTGCCCCAAGTATTTTCATCAGCCACTAGTGAGTCCTCAACCAAAACATCCATGCCACCCCTGCTGCACAAAGCCATTTTACCGTTACTTGCAGGATTTCTAGGCTTTGTGGATCTACTAGTTTTTTTCCTGCGCTTGGCATTAGGGCCACTCTCCCCATCAGATTCGCAGGGCTCCTCACCAGCAGTTACTCCTCCACCGGTCTGCACAGAGCCATCCCCCATAGATCTTCCATCGTCACCCAGGTTTTGACTTAGCTCCGTGGAACAGGTATGGGCCGATCTAGCTTCAGAGGTAGATGCCGCTGCTAAAACCTTCTGCGATTACGGTGACTCAGAAGGACCTTGGTTGAGAGGTAGGGGGGCATTGTCATCGGTGGTAAGGGAGAGCCGGCGTTCCACCAAACGTATTTCGTTAGTGACCATGTCCGCAGCCCTAGTTAAGTAATTATCAATAGTCGACCTAGTGCTAGGTGGAGGTAACACACCTGTAGCGCTAATATCACCCTTCCTCTTGCCCATATCTGACAGTAAATAAAATGGGCGTTGAAGCGATGTAAATGGGAAACAAATAAGCAAAGTAGATTGAAACAGAGTGAACTAAGAAGGCCGCAAACTCTGAGAGATATGTGAAAAGTTTATAAAAAGAGTTGAGAACAAAGTACCTTGGATACACGGGCAGCTCCTAATTTGACAAAACGTACGCAAGTCCTTGAAGATCCTCCAGAAGGACTTAGATGGGGAGCCCAGCCCAGCCTTCTCCGGACTTTGACGGGGAGACTGAATGATATGAACGAGAGAAATGCAGAGGTGGGAGATATAAAGGATTTTTCCCCGATATTTGCGTGAGTCACAGGAAGGTTAGCTGAAGCAATTGAGAAGAGCTATGGTGTCAGAAGGTTTATACCTAGTGTTAATGGCTGAGGAACAATCGGGAAGCAAGTGTAAAGAGAAAACAAAACACATAAATGTGACAGGATATGGTGAATCAGATGATGAATTGTTGGAGGACATGTTAACTAAAAATCATCCACCGTAGCAAGAAGGACCCAGTAGAGTCAACCCAAGTGCACCGGTAATGGGAACACCCTTAATACCTCAAATTTTACATGATACATCAGTTAATAGGGTGCTCCAAGATAAAGAAAGAGAAGAATTAAATAGAAATAGAGAGGAACTAATACAGAAAATAAGTTAATTGAATTTAAACCCTGAATCATTGACAGTACCAGTGACTATAGGTCCTGTTATTCCATTATATGGGGATAAAATGAGTTGCCCAAAACCCCAAGCTGTAACAACTCCTTTGAGTAATCCCAGAAAAGAGATAGTAATATCTGATGATCAGGTTAGTGAGTATGATTCAGTCATTTCATTAATGGACCTTCTAATAAAGTAACCTTTAACTGAGACCCCTAAAAGAATCCCACCCGGAAAATCGAAAGAAAGAAGGTCTATGGTACCTTTAGGAACTAGAACCTCAACAACAGTAACCCCAGAAGATTTGGAGAGATGGACACAGGGAATGGAAAAACAAAGCTCACCACCAAAGATTTTAGATATTTACAAATTGAAAGTGGAGTTGGAAGAAATGAAAGCCGGAAATGTGGGATCAGATAGGTTGAATCTTTACAATGAGGAGGAGTTGTTGTTTATATGTAGGAGCATAACCATAAATGCAAAACTGTTTCATGAGAAATTGACAGCGCTTGCTTCAGAAATTGGAGTGGATATAGGGAGATCAAAATTGTTACAGAAACCATACCGAGTGGAGTTTACTGATAAGGATATGGAGAATACGAATGTGTCTGGAAGAAAACTACAGATAAAAGAGCTAATGAACATTTTGCAGAAGTGGGGAGACATTGACAAGTGTAGAACTAAGTGGACAAGAAAGAAGGAGGAAGCACAGGCAAAGGAAGCGTCATCTGCATTCTTGTTAAAAGAATCAGAAAAGGCAGAAAGATTGTGTCCCATGAGAGAGGTGCCTGGTGGTGGATATGTTCGTGTTCCATGGAGCAGACAGGATATTTTGTCATTTACGAACGATTTTCCTAGGTTGAGAGAGAAACCAGTTGAATGGCACAAACAGGTTGAAAGATTTGTAAAAGTTTCAAAGGTTTTGCTGAAGGATCTAGATGGTTTGTTTGATATAGTGGTACCTGCTGACTGATGGACAGAGTGTAAGTGTAAGATCACAGTTCATTGGCCAAGTGAGGAGTATGCTAGAGACTTGAACACAGGAGCACCCTCAGATGAGGTGATGAAGAAATATCACCAAGTGATTACTTTTCTGATAGGGAAAATCCCTCCTAAGAAACAAATTGGGTAAAGATAGATAGAACAACTCAGGAGCCAAATGATTCTGTACATGCATATTATGAGCGGTTGCTACAGGTGTTTAAGCACATTGGTGATAAGGATATAGGACATTTTGTGTATCGGTTTGTGTATGGTTTGAAACCGGAGATTAGTCAGATGATTCAGCAGCACATGTTATGCTGGCAGAGCAAGTCGATCGACGAAATTTTGAAATATGCAAAATATTGCGGGTATAACATTGAAGCGAGGCATAGAAAGCTAAAAGAAAAATTGATGGGGGCACAAGTGAAATTGGCAGAACAGCAGGAAAGTAAATTAAATACCCAAACTGATAGTCAAGTGAAAGAGCAGAATCCGAATGATCAAGTGGTGAATGGTGGTAAATTAAGAGGACAAACGAATAGAGAGGAAGCGAAGAAGAAGTTTCCTTGTCATGTGTGCGGAAAGCTTGGACATTGGAAGAACGAGTGTAAGAGTTTACAGAATAATAATGGGCCAAACCAAAATTTATTATGAATCAGCCATAGCAAGTAGTTAATCCACAGTTTCAGGTGCCACCGGCTCCTATGCCAAACTTTGTGAACCAACAAAATTACAGTACGGACGCCGGATTTCAAGGAGGAAGTGGTAAGAACAATTCTGTGGTTTCACAATATTTTTTACAGAATAATGATGACGAGATGAATTATTTGCAATGACGGTGGCTGAGGGGGGAGGAAGAGGAGTGCGTGCTTGGCGCATCCTTGCTGGTAGATCAGTCAGGTCCATTTATTGAAGGGAAAGTGGAAGGTAGTGAGATCATTTTTCTATTGGATACTGGTGCTACCCGTTCTACTGAGAGAACAGCAGACTTCCCAAACCTACCCCTCTCAGGAGATTCCATCCAAGTTGTAGGAGTTTTGAATCAACAGATTAGAACCCCAATCACAAAGCCAATGGAAGTGCAGATTGGAAATTTTAAAGACATGCACCGATTCGTAGTTTGCGATTCCAGGCCAGTAAATCTATTAGGAAGGGATCTGCTGTGCAAAATGAATTGCACAATGTACTGCACACCGATGGTGTTGCTTTCCAACCCCTGATGAAGATATTGTATATAAATTAATGCTTGCTAAACAAGGTACTGAAGTAGATGAGATGTATTCATTAATGAATGAAAATGAATTACCAGAAGAATTAAGAACCACAGTGAACCCAGAAGTGTGGGATTTTACAGGAAAAGAAATTGGGCTGATGTCAAACATAGATCCAGTGAAAGTGACAGTGAAAGAAGGTGTGGTTTATCCAAACACACGACAATACAAAATTAGTCCAGAAGTGAAAGTAGGAGTTGCTTCAGAAATTGACTGTATGATTAAACAAGGCATTTTAAAGGAAATAATGAGTAGTCCTTGTAATTCGCCAATAATGGGACTTAAAACCCTAGCAGAAAATACAGAATAGTGCAGGATCTGAGAAACAGCAACAAAATTGTAGTGCCTTGTTGCCCCGTAGTGCCCAATCCAGCAGTGATTCTTTATCAGATACCCTGGAATGCAGGCTGGTTTACAGTAGTTGATTCCTGCCAAGTCTTTTTCTCGATTCCATTGCACCCAGACAGCCAGTATTTATTTGCATTTAAGTTCAAAGACCATATCTTGGCATGGTGCCAAGTTACTCAAAGGTATACAGAGAGCCCCTCGATTTTTAATCAAATCCTGAAAATATGTCTGGAAAAATTAGTCATGCCCAGAAATGCAGTCCTGGTACAGTACATTGATGACCTACTAATGGCATCAAAATCACGGGAAGATTGTGTCACTGACTGATTGCATTACTAAACCATTTGGCCGACGGAGAACACAAGGTGTCTCCAGAAAAATTGCAGTTTTATCAACAAGAAGTTAGATTTATAGGCCACAAAATAGAAAGAGGAGTTAGGAAAGTGACCCCAGAGAGAATAAAGATAATCAAGCAAATGCAGTTACCGCAGACACAAAGAGAGATAAGAATGTTTCTCGGAGTAGTTGGGTACTGTAGGCAGTGGATTGTTGGGTTTTTCCTGCTGGGAAAACCATTGATTCAGAATGGGGGTTGGGAGCACACTGCCTCACAGTCCCAGCACAGGTCGCCCCTTTGCACTCCTGGTCAATAAAGTTGGTGCAGACATTGCTGTATATCTCTAGACACATGTTTCTGGGTTGAGCCCGTAATCAGTAGAGAGCAGCAGTATTAGAGAGCAAAGAAAAATCATCTGGGGTTGCTGGAAATGCTGTCAAGTTTCTCTCAGGTCACAGTACCACTCACAGGCACACAGGTGCATCTCCAAAGCTTGTCAGCTTGCTGGCTCAAGGGGGCCTTTTAAAAAGAATGGGGGTTGGGAGCACACTGCCTCACAGTCCCAGCACAGGTCGCTCCTTTGCATCCTGGAAAATGCAGCACACAGTTCAAACTTACTTCAAAATTAGCAGGAGTTTTTCACCACAGTTGGTGCAGACATTTCTGTCAGTGGCGGCTGGTGGATTTGGAAAGTGGTGAGCAAACAATGTTGTACCCTAATGTAATAAGCAAGCGAGCGAAGCGAGCCTGAACTGCAAAAGGAGGGTGCGGGGGGGTTCTCTACCGCAAGAACATTTTGCAAAAAATGGAATTCAAATGGTGGGTTTTACAATTTACACCACATATTTACTGCAAATTGTTGAAAAAAAGGGGGATCCAAATATAGCATTTTTATGAATAACTGATTTGGAAAACAGCATTTTGAGAGTGAGGGCCCTCTACGTTAAAAAATGAATACCACTTTTCGTAGCTACATACCTGGATCACTTTTATGCAATATCTTGAGATGCATTAGCATGTGTGTGCTTTGCCTCTGTAGTTTCCTGTGCGATCTGTGTGATGAAAATAACTACAGCAGGAGATATTGCACATTTTCACTCCTTTTTCTCTTCCATATGATGCTAAACCCTATCTATGCTCAATGATGTGGTTCTTGAGAGTGCATAGTCGTGCATATACAGACACATGCGCCCCATGAATAAAATCAAGACAGACAAAACTATGAATTTGTTTTGGGCATCAGGACGTTTCCTGGACGAGAACTCACAAATTATTTTACATTTTACAGTGTAGATGTATGCTTTGCTTTGGAGTAGTCCTGTCTTTGATGTAGTGGTTTTTAATCATGTCATGTCATGAGCTATAATTAGTTTCATGTTGGAATGGTAGGGATCTCCTGGTCTAGAATGAGGTGATTTTGCACACCATGTTGGGCTTTGTATTGGAATTGCAGGGGTGCTAGAGGCCAGGACTGAACACTACTACCATTAAACATCCCAGAACACAAAGCTGCAATCGACTTCAGCTGCAAATATTGAAGTGCGAGTGTTATTGTTGTGTATCCATCAGTGACCCCGCGCATGAATCCCCAGGGCGTGCTTTGCGCCAGGGGAAGGAGGAAGCAGCCAGAGAGTTATAGTGATTTATGGGGAGAGCCATACAGATATAAAGAGTGCAGAGCAATACAGATATAAAGAGTGCAGAGCCATACAGATATAAAGAGTGCAGAGCACAGATATAAAGAGTGCAGAGCCATACAGATATAAAGAGTGCAGAGCACAGATATAAAGGGTGCAGAGCCATACAGATATAAAGAGTGCAGAGCACAGGTGCCTAGAAAAGGATGGGGTAGGGGGAATGCACGGACTGTGTAGACTGCCCGCGCAGCTCTAGTGGGGAATTGCTTATCTGAATTTCAAGTAAGCCACTACTCTTTCTAAAATGGGCTCCCTCTGCTGCACCCCACGGTTACTAGGAGAGATAGAATGGGGCCTGGTTTCAAGGGGGTTACGTTTTGCATTAGTTACTTCCAAGTGTGCCAAAGGCTGTTATTGTTGTGTTTGCCCACAAAGGACACAGACCCTCGCTTCAGTCCAGCCTGCGGCTGCAGGACAATTGGGAGCACACTGCCTCACAGTCCCAGCACAGGTCGCCCCTTTGCATCCTGGTAAATGCAGTACACAGTTCAAAATTACTTCAAAATTAGCTGGAGTTTTTCACCAAAGGTGGTGTAAACATTGCTGTATATCTCTAGACACGTGTTTCTGGGTTGAGCTCATCATCAGTAGAGAGCAGCAGTATTAGAGAGCAAAGAAAAATCATCTGGGGTTGCTGGAAATGCTGCCAAGTTTCTCTCAGGTCACAGTACCACTCACAGGCACACAGGTGGATTTCCAAAGCTCGTCAGCTTGCTGGCTCAAGGGAGCCTTTTAGAAAGAATGGGGTTGGGGAGCACACTGCCTCACAGTCCCAGCATAGGTTATCTACTGACGAAGGCCAATTATCCTGAAACACGTGTCTAGAAATACACAGCAATGGCTGCACCAACAAGGGTGAAAAACTAAAGCCTGACATCGAAGAAAATGTTGTCATGCACTGCATTTATTATGATGCATCGGGGCAAACTGAGTGCTGGAGTGTGAGGCAGTGTTCGCCCACCCCCCTCCTATTTGAAAAGGCTCCCTTGAGCTAACGAGCTCTGGTTGATGCACCTGCGACCAGTGAGTGATACTGAGACCTGAGAAGACTTTAGGCAGTATCTCCAGCACCCCCCAAAAAAGTGTTGCTCTCTACTGAAGAAGGACAATTATCCGGAAACACGTGTGTAGAGATACACAGCACCGGCTGCACCAACAAGGGTGAAAAACTAAAGCCTGACACCAAAGAAAGTGTTATCATGCACTGCATTTATTATGATGCATCGGGGCAAACTGAGTGCTGGAGTGTGAGGCAGTGGGCGCCCACCCCCCTCCTATTTGAAAAGGCTCCCTTAAGCTAACAAGCTGACGAGCTCTGGTCGATGTACCTGCGTCCAGCGAGTGGTACTGAGACCTGAGAAGACTTTGGGCAGCATCTCCAGCACCCCCAACAAAAAGTGTTGTTTCTACTGAAGAAGGACAATTATCCAGAAACACATGTCTAGAGATGCACAGCACCGGCTGCACCAAGGGTGAAAAATGAAAGCCTGACACTGAAGAAAGTGTTATTATGTACTGCATTTATTATGATGCACTGGGGCAAACTAAGTGCTGGAGTGTGAGGCAGTGTGTGCCCACCCCCCTCCTATTTGAAAAAAACATTAATTCAGTTAACTCGAAAAAAGCAAAGGACCCCATTGTCTGGAATGATGAGTGCGTGGAAGCATTTGTAAAATTGCAAAATTGTCTGTGTGTGGCCCCTGCCTTAGGCATGCCTGATTATACGAAAGAATTTGCACTGTTCTGTTGTGAGAGAGAAAGTTGTGCACTTTCAGTTCTGGCTCAAAGGCATGGATTAAGCAGACGTCCAGTGACATATTTTTCTGCTACCTTGGATCCTGTGGCTGCAGCTTTACCTGGCTGCTTAAAAGCAGTAGCTGCTACTTGTATGAGTCTGGAGCAAAGTGAGTCAAGGTTTACGTCCCACATTCCGTCGAGATTCTTTTAACAAGAGCTCAAACACAGCACCTTACCCCTAGTCGTATGACTAAGTATGAAAGAGTGATTCTGGGAGCAGAAAATGTGACAGTAATAAGATGTACAATGGTGAATCCTCCCACATTATTGCCAGACCCATGTTGTGAAGAAGTGAAAGATTAAATGGATCATGATTTCTTGGATGTGACTGAGATGTGTACCAAGCCCCGTCCCAATATAAAAGAAGAGCCCCTGAGAGAGCCAGATCATGAACTATTTGTAGATGGCTCATGCCTGAGAATACAGGGAGGAGGACTGAGTGCAGCGTACGCTGTATGTAAGGTATCAGAGGTTATTGAACCATCCTATTTACCAGGAGTCAAGTCTGCACAAGTAGCTGAATTGGTGGTCTTAAAAAGGGCATGCAAAATTGGGAAAAATTGGAGAATAACCATATTTACTGATAGTCAATATGGTTTCGGGGTTGTGCATGACTTCGGTCAGCTCTGGATGCAGAGGGGATTCCTGACTTCTTCAGGATTTCCCATCAGAAATGGTAAAAATGTGAAAGAATTGTTGGAAGCAATACAATTGCCAAAAGAAATAGAAGTGGTCAAGCGTGCTGCCCACCAGACAGGAAATGACTATGTGGCGGCAGGTAACAGATATGCTGACCAAATTGCTCAAGATTGTGCAAGAAATAACATGGCACTAAACAGGAAAATTGAAACAAGTAAAATCAGCTGCCAACTTATGTTTTTCTCAGCTCTAGAGACATGGGATGAGGTTAGACAATTGCAGGATGAAGTTGAGGTAAGCGAAAAGGAAATCTGGATAAAATCAGGTTGTGAAAGAAGAACAGGGGATGATGTATGGGTGTACACTGATGGCAGACCAGTCATGCCAGACTGCCTACTTTCTCAAATGGCAAGAATGTATCATGGGGACACACATGTTGGTAGGGATGCCATGATCAGACTATTCAGACAGAATTGGTATAATCCAAAGTTTAGGGTAGTCGCAGAGAGCCTTTGCCAAAGATGCTTAATTTGTCAGCAGCAAAGTCCAGGCAGGAAAACAGTGGTCAGTTGGGGGAAAGTTGAAAAGGCAGAAGGACCATTCACAAGATTGCAGCTTGACTTCATAGAGTTGCCTCCAAGCAACGGAATAAAGTATGTCCTTGTCATAGTGTGTTTGTTTTCATGATGGGTGGAAGCATACCCCACAAGAAGAAATGATAGCCTTACAGTTGCTAAACTACTGTGGAGGGAGTTGATACCTCGTTTTGGTTTTCCAGTCACTTTGGACTCAGATAGAGGACCTCATTTTAATGATGAAATAATTTGTCTAATCTGTGAAGCATTCAAAATTGAACAAAAACGGCACTCCGCATACCGCCCAGAGGCTTCTGGAGTGGTTGAGTGATTAAATGGCACAATCAAGTCAAGGTTAGGGAAAGTGTGTGCATCCACATCACTGAAATGGCCAGATGCATTGCCTCTTGTATTGATGGGACTCCGAAGTATTCCTGACAGAAAAACAGGATTGAGTCCACATGAAATTCTCATGGGAAGGGCAATAAGACAAGCATTTATTCCTGGACATAAATTGATGAATAAAACTGATGATCTGGTATTGGACTATTGCAAAGGAGTGGCTGACCTAGTGCGTTCTGTCTCTCACCAGGTTGGAGAAGACGCAGTTGGCAGGCAGCCAACGCAGGCGCATGATTTGAATCCTGGAGACTGGGTGGTAGTGAAGAAACACGCCAGAAAGTCGTGCTTAGCACCCAGGTGGGATAAACCACGTCAAGTCATACTGGTCACTACTACAGCAGTGAAGTGTGCAGGTTTACCCAATTGGATTCGTGCAAGCCATACCAAATGAGTTCCAGGCCCCACTGAAGAAGAACAGCAACTGATTGAACCAGTTGAAAAAGCTGAAGGTTGTGAAGTTGAAGAATCTAGAGTGATAGATTCTGAAGTGATAGATGACGACCAACCGAGCAAAAGTCAGTGGGAATGGATACCAAAGAAGAAGAAGAACACGATTAGAGAGACAGGAAAGCAGTGAGGATCAGATAGGTGTAGAAGAACACGCTCAGGAAAAAGTGAACAGAGCTAGTCGAAACACTGAGCAGGACCAGACAGGGAAAGAAGAACATACCAAGGCAAACAGAACTATTCAAAGACTTGAGCAGGGGCAGACCGAAAAAGAAGAACACATTCAGGCAGCAGAAGAACAAATTGTAGTAAGACCTGAACAGGACCAGTTAGAAGAAGAAGAAGAAGTTTGGGCAGAAGAATAAGATCAATTTGAAATAAGACCCGAACAGGATCAGATAGAGGGAGAAGAACAAGTTCAGGTGGATGAAATAAGACCTGAACAGGAACAGGTAGAGAGTGATTCAGAAGAAGAAGAATGGATTGTGCCTAGACATTCTGAAATTAAAAGAACTTTAGAAAAAGACGGAGAGGGTGAAAGTGCAGTTCGGATTAAAAGGGTCATAAAAGGTGAGAACTGGCCAGGTGGAGTGAAAAGATTGAGATACTATCTGAGAAAAACAAGAGAAAGACCGGAGGAAGTAAATGAGGTTACTAGTCAAACTCAGTCTAAACGGTCGATTGTGAGAAACACTCAAAGAAGCCCAAGACTGAGAATTTTGAACAACAAATACAAGGGCCCTGAGTGGACCTGTGTAGTATTAGAAGAGTTTGAAAATGTAGACTTAAATGAAGAGTCATAAGAAGTAGTTGCTGCACAGATTGATGAAGGGAAAGTGAGGCCACCTTGAAACAAGAGTTTGAACTTACAAGTGACAAAAGGAAAAGAAGAGAAATCTTCTTAGACTAAAATGGCTAAAAACTAAGTCACTGAGCGACCAAAACAAAGTTTTAAACGAAGATGCTGTAGAGCTTGCATATGTAGCATTTTGTTAGTGATCTCTGTATGGCTATTTCTAACAGTAGCAGTTCCTTATTTCATGATAACAGACAAGAAGAATGATGCAGATACTAATGAGAAAACTGCTACAATGAAAGGAGATAGAGTAGAATTAGAAGCAGCAGATGAGACAGATTTACATCAAACAGTATTAGATAATGATAAATCTTTAAACGTTTTCACGAAATTGTTGTTTCAGTATGTAGATACAATGGAGATTAGTGATTGTTAAGTTTGTTTGAAATTACTAGCTTCAGTGTCAGAAGGAGTTACATACCATCATTTACCTTTAACATATGGTATTTCATGTAGTGTACTAGCAAGTCTGTTTTATAAAACAGGAAAACTTCAGTATCATATTCAAACTTAGATGTATTATTTTCAGAACTTCCTATTGGAAAGAATATGAATCCAGTACTTAGTAGTCCAGATGCACAATGTATGGGTGAATTTTTCCTAACAATGAAGTCAATAGATATAGTAAAGGCACACAAGAATAACTTGAAAGTGAAAGTGTTTTTTAATTTAGTTGAAGAAAGGTTGTGAGAAAGAAATCTGCTGAACAGAAAACCCATGAACCTCCATGGGCTGAGGATGAGGGAATTTATACAGCTGGCAAAGCTCATGCTGCGATGTCCCTAGACTTTGTGAACAAAGGGAAAACCTGCCTCCATAGATTAAAGACAGACTATAATAACGTATTTATTGGTTCCAGTGAATGTGAACATAACTTCCTAATTTTGGGAGGTTGGGGACTAAATGGGGGAACTGATTCAGTATTTCCTGGGGTTTACTACGTGTGTGGGAATAATGCTTACTGTAAGTTGCCTGCACGGTGGTTCAGAAGCTGTTATTTTGGGATTGTATTTCTGAAAATGTATCATGTAAAAAGAATCACTGGAAGCAATGAAGACATTAATGGACTAACAGAGAAAGAGAGCTAGTTTTTAAGAAATAGTAGGTGACATATTTGGTGCATTGATACCTTCAGTGGGAGTCAGTCTGAATTCACATAGAATTTGTAAATTGTTGACAGTAGTTGATCGTCTCTCAACTGATACTGCTGGGGGTTTCTTGATGATTAATACAGAGATGGTTACGATTAGGTCTATGGTTTTACAAAATTGACTTGCGCTTGATATCTTATTAGCAAAAGAGGACGGAGTCTGTAAAATGCTGAAAGCGCAACATTGTTGCACCTACATACCTAATAAAAGTAAGGAAATCAGAGGGTATATTAAGAATATTACAAAACTTCATGACGATTTGAAACCACTGGAGGTTGACAGTGCATGGGAAATACTAACAAAAAGTATTTCTTCAATAAGGACTTGGTTTTCTGATTTAGGGAAAAGTATTTTAGGTCAAATAATTCTTCCAGTAGTTGGAATAACAATAATAGTTTTAACAATAATGATTTGGTGTAAGTGTCGCAGAAACAAAGGAAAGGGAAGGAAATATGAAGTTAATTGGAAAGGAAAGAAAAGAAAGAGGGAATACCATGAGATAAAGATGGAGGAAATGAAAGGGAGAATATTCAAAAATATGAGAGACTTAGAGAACAAAGATGAAGATGAGAAGGCAAAAGAGGAGACTTAAAATGAGAAATACTGAATGTTGGCATCTGGTTAGGGATGGGTAATTTCTTGAAAGCTAAGAAATGCCATCAGAGAGGGGATTGATGGAGCAAGGACTTGTGGAAAAGAGACTTGCTCATAAGCAATCCACTCCTTTATCTTACTAACAAGTTATTAAATCCGTTTTGTGTAAAACTAATGCTTACCACACAAATACGCGGGTCAAGTGAAGCTTGCTTTTGTATTTATTAACAAGCATAACATGAACGAAGAACTAGAACTGCTTTAAAAGGGGAATCTTTACTGCGCATGCGTCAACTGCATCTACGCAGTATGACGAACTAATGCTTGGAGGGAAATTCTTGCGCATGAGCAGAAGGCACTAAAATGGAGTCTTAAAGACTCGCGTGCATGGCACTTGCTTAGCTGAAGCAAACACTAGCTATTTTACTAATGCTAATGCGTGGAAAGTATTAATAAGTAAAATAGAGAATAGAGTAGAGATGGGTGGTATACATTGAAACCCTTTATTTGTAAAAGTAACATTTGTCTTTTCTGACTTTATCACTAGTGCGTATTTGGGCCTCTTGGGTATAACTGAAGTAAGCTAAGCCATGTGATGACTGCGCATGACTACTGAAAGTGAACCCGGAAGGATGACACAGAGTTTGAATAAAAGTCGAGGTCGTAAGGTGTCCCAGCCTGAGAACGGACGGTGAAAAGTTCAACTGAATAGACCTACATGTTAGATTTTTAACAAATGTTGCAGATGAAATGTGAATACAGGTGGGAAATAAAAGTTATGAATAAAAATTAAGGGGATGGGTTTGCGAACAATGGTCTAACTGAATAAAGTGACATGTAAGCATGGTGTGGTGATCTTCCCCCGTTGCCTGACCAATTAGATTTCGTATTTTTACAATATTGAAACTTTAGTGGGTGGTACATGAAGAACGAAAGGTATAATTGAGATAGCTTTAGTTAGCTAGTCAGATGAAGATTGCGGAATGCTGCAGAGCTCGGGATGCTGTCGGTGTAGCGGATGATGCTGATGCTGGGAGATATGCTGATGAAGAATCGAATGCAGAGCCTGAAGCAAAACTTTCTATCCTAATTCAATTGTTTTAGATGAGAAGATTGCGGAAGAATCTCGAAGAGAAAGAGAGTGTCAGAGAGGGGTGCGGCGCAACTGTCGGTTCTAGAGAGGTCAACTATCCTGTCCTAAATCCTGTCTTGAAGTCTTTGTCTCCTGAACTATCCTGGGGGACCGTTACCAGCCCTTTGGCCAGGGGGTTGGTCTTCACACTGTTCTTGGTAAATATAATTTTGTGTAGTTGCAGATGTTCTTTTCTCTCTGTCCTCTCCTTCTCTCAGCATAAGTCATTGCATGAGTTCGAAGTATGTGTTTGATGATTAATTAAATGAATTTTCTCTCCTACGAGTCATGGTGTCTGTACTGTGTTTTTGAAGTGGTTCACATGCATTTAATTTAGATAAAGACTTAAAACTTTCCTGTCTGTGATTATTTACTTCAAAGTATTGAAAAGTTAGAGCTATGTTCATTATCACCATCAATTAGTTCAACTAATGGTCCATCGACCAGAGGAAAGAACTTTTTGATAAGTGAAAGGTTAGTTAAGAATAATAAATAACGAATCCTGATATTGTGATCACACATATAAACTTTGACTCCAGCGGTTTACTCAATTGTGTGTGTGTCTATGGGCCCAGGTGAGTATATGATAGTAGAGTATCTGTTGACGCCGCTGGTTCAACATAGTCTGCCAAGTCGAAGACTTGCACCAGTCCTGCCAGCCACACTGAAGAAATGATCCTTTTGTGATTTGGATTTCCATCAATCAACATGAGTGCCCTGCACTGGATCATCAGGACTATCAGTGCAGTCGGAGAGACCTTTTTTGAAAGGTGTGCAAATCTGACAAGGACACAAAGTGGCAAAAGTCACCCCTGCACACTTCTCTGAACAGAATGCAAGGGCAGTGAAGTTTGTAAGCATAATCAAACATCGAACAAGAAGAGTTGAGGTCAAACATGGCTAGTCCAGCAGGTCCTCATCTCCAGGCCAAGTAAGCCGACAAGTAGTCAGGTGTTTTATCCAAAAGCAGCAGTTGGAAATAGGCTGATTACATCACATTTGTTATTATAAACATTCAACTATATGGCATAAGCTCCCTGTTCTTCATAAACTCTATGGTAATCATCAGTAGAAAGCAAGAAGATGAATTCTCAAAAACGTCTGGGGAAACTCAAGTGTAGCCATCCAGCATTAAATATGTGATTATGATCAAAAAAGCATATTTCCTGAAAAAACTTTTTTTACATCACGCTGTACAAGAAACAAATGCAAAAATAACAATTGATGGACAGAATGTAGAACAATGTCATACATTCACCCCAGTACAGAGATCTGGGCCTAAATCCATCGTTTTTTTGCTCACCATGCCGTTCCAGTTTGAACCCAGCCATATGCAAATCAGCCTTGACCGTGTGCCTCATGGGAACAGTCCAGACCGAACTGCCAAGCCAGGTCCTCCCTGGACTGGAAACAAGCATCCTAGGACCGGTTTCTGGCATTTCAGCCGTCTTCAGCCAGGCTTGCTTGATTTTCAGTGGCATGGAGAGCAAGGGACCCACGTCTGGGCATACCCTTTCCACTCGGGGTGACAAATGCAAAAATAACAATTGATGGACAGAATGTAGAACAATGTCATACATTCACCCCAGTACAGAGATCTGGGCCTAAATCCATCGTTTTTTTGCTCACCATGCCGTTCCAGTTTGAACCCAGCCATATGCAAATCAGCCTTGACCGTGTGCCTCATGGGAACAGTCCAGACCGAACTGCCAAGCCAGGTCCTCCCTGGACTGGAAACAAGCATCCTAGGACCGGTTTCTGGCATTTCAGCCGTCTTCAGCCAGGCTTGCTTGATTTTCAGTGGCATGGAGAGCAAGGGACCCACGTCTGGGCATACCCTTTCCACTCGGGGTGACAAATGCAAAAATAACAATTGATGGACAGAATGTAGAACAATGTCATACATTCACCCCAGTACAGAGATCTGGGCCTAAATCCATCGTTTTTTTGCTCACCATGCCGTTCCAGTTTGAACCCAGCCATATGCAAATCAGCCTTGACCGTGTGCCTCATGGGAACAGTCCAGACCGAACTGCCAAGCCAGGTCCTCCCTGGACTGGAAACAAGCATCCTAGGACCGGTTTCTGGCATTTCAGCCGTCTTCAGCCAGGCTTGCTTGATTTTCAGTGGCATGGAGAGCAAGGGACCCACGTCTGGGCATACCCTTTCCACTCGGGGTGACAAATGCAAAAATAACAATTGATGGACAGAATGTAGAACAATGTCATACATTCACCCCAGTACAGAGATCTGGGCCTAAATCCATCGTTTTTTTGCTCACCATGCCGTTCCAGTTTGAACCCAGCCATATGCAAATCAGCCTTGACCGTGTGCCTCATGGGAACAGTCCAGACCGAACTGCCAAGCCAGGTCCTCCCTGGACTGGAAACAAGCATCCTAGGACCGGTTTCTGGCATTTCAGCCGTCTTCAGCCAGGCTTGCTTGATTTTCAGTGGCATGGAGAGCAAGGGACCCACGTCTGGGCATACCCTTTCCACTCGGGGTGACAAATGCAAAAATAACAATTGATGGACAGAATGTAGAACAATGTCATACATTCACCCCAGTACAGAGATCTGGGCCTAAATCCATCGTTTTTTTGCTCACCATGCCGTTCCAGTTTGAACCCAGCCATATGCAAATCAGCCTTGACCGTGTGCCTCATGGGAACAGTCCAGACCGAACTGCCAAGCCAGGTCCTCCCTGGACTGGAAACAAGCATCCTAGGACCGGTTTCTGGCATTTCAGCCGTCTTCAGCCAGGCTTGCTTGATTTTCAGTGGCATGGAGAGCAAGGGACCCACGTCTGGGCATACCCTTTCCACTCGGGGTGACAAATGCAAAAATAACAATTGATGGACAGAATGTAGAACAATGTCATACATTCACCCCAGTACAGAGATCTGGGCCTAAATCCATCGTTTTTTTGCTCACCATGCCGTTCCAGTTTGAACCCAGCCATATGCAAATCAGCCTTGACCGTGTGCCTCATGGGAACAGTCCAGACCGAACTGCCAAGCCAGGTCCTCCCTGGACTGGAAACAAGCATCCTAGGACCGGTTTCTGGCATTTCAGCCGTCTTCAGCCAGGCTTGCTTGATTTTCAGTGGCATGGAGAGCAAGGGACCCACGTCTGGGCATACCCTTTCCACTCGGGGTGACAAATGCAAAATTGACGGCTGATGACGGCTGATAGCCAGAAACCGGTCCTAGGATGCTTGATTCCGGTCCAGGGAAGACATGGCTTGGCAGTTCGGGCTGGACTGTTCCCATGAGGCACAGGGTCAAGACTGATTTGCATATGGCCATGTCTGAACTGGGGTGGTGTAGTGGGCAAAAGAACGATGGATTTAACCCAGATCTCTTGATTGGGGGAGAATGTATGCATTGTCAGCATTCCGTCCATCATTTGTTTGTTGTAACGCTTTTCGCCCTAAGTGGGATGGGTATTCCCAGACGTGGGACCTGTGCTCACTACGCCACTGGAGTCAAGCTATCCTGGCTGATGACGGCTGATAGCCAGAAACCGGTCCTAGGATGCTTGATTCCGGTCCAGGGAAGACATGGCTTGGCAGTTCGGGCTGGACTGTTCCCATGAGGCACAGGGTCAAGACTGATTTGCATATGGCCATGTCTGAACTGGGGTGGTGTAGTGGGCAAAAGAACGATGGATTTAACCCAGATCTCTTGATTGGGGGAGAATGTATGCATTGTCAGCATTCCGTCCATCATTTGTTTGTTGTAACGTACAAGAAACAAAGACATTTTGACATCCACGTCATTGAAGACAATGCGGACACTCACTCACAGCTATCCAGCTCTGCATCTCCCACACTATTTGTGCAGCACCACCAAAAGTACTATTTTATTTGTATTACAAAATATTTGCAAGGACGTAGGTTCAGGGATGTGTATGTGGTGAAACACCCCCCTAATAATTACATACTCATACTTTCATGGTACTTTCAGCCGAATTGGCTGTCTGCAACAAGCCTTTTGCTACAGACTGGGTAAAGGGGGGTGAGCCAACATATTAACAGGGAGAGTCGAACCAGAACCGAATCAAGGGTCTGGCTTGGCTCTAAAAGCCCAAACACTAGTATAGACCTGACAATATTTGGCATCTAAATCAAACAGCATCATATAAAAAATAGGAGAAAGTTGCTTTAAAAAATAAAAAAATTAACATGCGTATCTGTTTCTCCTTAGTACTTACATCAATGCATTAAGAGGCATTTATCAAAAATAATAAACTTAGAAATATTAATGCCTCCCCCTGCTCTGTCGATGATGCCACTACTGAAATTAGAGGCAAGTCAGTTGTCATGTGTACCTTATATGTGGCCTACTTTATCATAGATGGAGCAACATTATAGTATTTAAACATTTGTGTACAGTGTACTTTCTGAACTCATGTATTTGAAGTTACTCTAATTTGTGATACTGAAGAAAAAGGAATCTCTGTAACTTGAAATATTTGCCCAGGATCACACAGTTTGTTCAATCAAGGTAGTCGGGATTGACCTCAGATTTTCAGGTTTTGCCTTTTGAAATTCAGCTACTAGTTGGGTATCTCTTTCTCCAGTTTATTTTTACATCAAAGGTCACTGTTTTGTCATGGATTCTTGGTGCATGAGGTTAGAACGTGGGACAAGCAGACGTCACATGAAAGCTCAACTACTTTTGGACTTGAGGGTTCAAGAAGACCTTGACATGAGTCAAAGCCAGGAATCTCATCTGTGATGTCAATACCTTTCCCACTTCTAAGACTGGGCCTAAGATTGCAGACTGACCTATGAAGATGTGTTTGAAGCGAAGACAAGGTCGAGGGTATGGATCTCATTAGGCTCCTGCTCATCACTCACTCCACAGCAGGACGCCACCTGCAAAGCTTTAAGTGTGTCGGGTCCTGCCAGGTCTCAGATGCGGCAGCAAGAACAAACTTTGAAATTGGTCCCTATTAGGTCCTAAATTAATTTTCTTTACAGGCAAAAACAATGCTCATATTCCCAACAACTGTAGAAAGCCTTGAGGAAATCATAACAGTGATGCAGTCCTGTTTACATTGCATTTTAAGTTCATTTAGCATTCCATAAGAGTATACGGTTTTTTCCCATATGTAGTGTTTCTGTAGTTTTTCATGCAACGTATGACTCTTTAATGTGAATAGAGTCGCGTCTAGGTGTCTGGGTGAGTTCTGGGTGTGGATGGGTGTTCAGAACTGGACACAAGTGAGAGCGCTGGAGATGATAGTCTGAATGCAGTGTGAATTTCTCACATTGCCTTTCAGTGTGGCAACATAGTTCAGACTGTCCCTACAGTGGCTGAAAACAAACATGCCTGATCCTGTCCATTACCAATTTCCAGCTGCGCCAGCCCAACCTATCCTTTTAGTTGGGTACACCTCATTGCTTGTTGGGAAATCTCAGCCTCACACCTCCTAGCATTATTGACTAAGCTACACCCCTGAATATTTGATTAAATAAAAGTTCACTCTGGGCTTTAATATGCTTCTGCGGTCTCTCCCCAGTTATATATGTATGCTACATCTGATCCTGCATTATTTATTCATTGAACTTCCAACTCAAAAAACTGAATTTAACTGACTTCTTTGTTGGTATATCTAGTCAGGATGTGTATCAGTCAGCCCAACATAGTGGGTTTAAGAGAGAAAGGCATTTTGCTCTCCAAATTCAGGATGTGACCTTTCAAAACAATGCAGTTTGCTTCCTCTCTAAACTTGACCTCAATTAAGGATAGCATCAGCTGGAATTTTAGGATTCCTCTTGAGACATGGCCATTTCCTCCAAAAAGATTCCTGTTATATAATACTATGTCTTTTCCATATACCATGTTTTCCCCACCTGTTTGTTGTTCTAAATTGACCTCTTTCCACACCCTGCAGTGTTCCGTTGATGGAACAGTCTTTCCCTATTTTTGGAATGTTGGGGGGATTGTTGGTGGCAGTTTGAGATTGATTCCTCCGGTTGGTGCTATTAGTGATGAAAAGAAAGCCACGGTTCTAAATGCTTACCAGTGTATAGTGTTTGTAACACTCCATACCTCAGGTTACAGCAACTGTAAGTGCACGACTTTTCCAGATATCGCAATACTCTCATTTCATCACCAGGACTCAAAACATACAAACTGACATAAGACTGAGTGGTCACCATCTTCTCTCATCTTGTACTGCTCAATATCTGCTTCCTGTGGTGCAACCTATGTTTGGGGCCTCACATGCTCCTGCTTCCACCATCACATGATTGCTTCTGGGCTGGGACTCCGTGATATCTGTGGATGTGGGCTTCGCCCCTTTTTTTGGGCCAATCAACATTGAATTTGCCATTTGGGGCCCGATTGCGCTCTTGAGGTCAACTTCTGCTGCTCAGGGACTTCTTTACTGTTCATTCCTGAAGTCTGCACAGCATTTCGGAGCTTGCACCTGGCATAACTGGACAACAAAGGAGGAAAAACTTTACAGATGATAACTTCCTCTAAAATACACACCATTTAAAGTACTTCATAGAAATAAATACAGCCCTATTTATTTATTTCTCTTGTTTTTGTAGTTTCTACAGAACTGAAATCAGTATTTTTCTGTTCCAAAAATGTGTTTTTCCCCCAGTAAACTTTCACTTCAATCTTACCTTTACACCACTACCTAGTACCAGAAGTGAGTGTAAAAGGGAACTAAATAATTATATCCTTCCTCCTCTAAATCTGCTCACATCTGGATAATCTCACCACCCCTGCTCTCTGCATATTTTTTTATGTGAGTTGATTATGGCATTGGTCAGGATGAAATAACCTGGCCCTTTTGTGAATGAGATTGGAGAACCATCAGTAAGGTGAAACAATTGGGAACAACCTTTTGAATCATATTTGATCACAATTGAAGCTGAAGGAGTTTCTCTACTCAGGAAACAATACATTCTACTACATAATCTGGGAGTGGATGGAAGAAAGAAGTATGACAATATCTATGATCATTTGAATTAAGAGAGTGCTGGGGAGCAGCTGTATTTGTTTCAGTCCACATTTAAAGAGTTGGAAGAATACTTTTGGGATAAATTTAACTTGGTTCTGGAAAGGCATGTTTTGGTTGTGTCCAAGGTAAAAGCCAAAAGATTACTTGTTATATTGCTTTGTGAGTTTGGCGGCCTCTGTGACTCCATTACCTGGGATTGATTAGGAAGGTGCATAAGCAATTTTAAGATTCAAGAGAAAAGTTTATCCAGAAATCTTTACTCACACAAAACGTTAGAAATTGTCAAAAGAGATGGGGATGGGGGCTAAGGGACAATGCACTGTGGTTTGGGGATATATTGGTGGGTGAGGGGTGGTTCCTCCTGTTGGGGCACGCCTGCTCTACCTGCCGCAACAGGTACTTCATTGTTTTCGAGGTACAGGGTGGGGGGGGGGGGTGGTTGGTTAGGTTGTTAAAGGGAGTTGTTGTTTTTTCATCGCACTATCCACTTGCAGGTAGGGGTCGTGCTGTGTGGCATGTCCTGGGTCAGTGGGCCCATCGTGGTTTTGATGTCTTGGCATGGCTGCCACAAAGGGTGGATCGGTAGGTTCCTTGGGGTCCCTGCGTATTCTAAGCTGGAATGTCAGGGGAGCGCTAGATAAGATTAAGCGTGGCGCTATCCTTAAGCAGGCAAAACGCGCCAGCACTGATATCCTGATGCTACAAGAGACACACCTTATGGGTTCTCTGTTTTCAGCGCTACGGCTTTACCCAGGTGTTCCATGCTGGCTTTGTGAGGGGTTCGAGGGGGGTGGCAGTCCTGATTCACAGACCAGTCCCCTATATTCTTATCCAAACGTGGGGTGATGGGCAGGGCAGATATATTTTCCTGCAGGGTACGCTGAGGGGTGAGTCCATGATTTTGGGTAGTGTCTATGCCCCGCCGCCGTTGTCCTGGGGTTTTGTGGAGAAACATGTGACTGTGTGGACGGGTATCCCAGAGGGCCTGGCTGTGATTGGTGGGGACTGGAACGATGTGCTGGATGTTGCTGTTGACAGGTGGAGGCCTGGCGGGGCCCTGATTGTTCGTGGTCCCACCAAGCTGTCTTCCCTTGTGTTGGGGCAGAATTGGGATGACCCATGGCGTCGGCTGCATGGCGGGACTCCGGGGTTCACGTATCTCTCGGCGGTCCACGACTCCTTCTCTCGCATCGATTATTTATTCGTGTCTCGGGAGGCCGCTGGCAGGGTGGAGGAGGCTGATATTCTCCCTCGGGGGTTGTCTGATCATTCGCCGGTAGCCATTACACTGCGTGCTGGCCTTGCGCGGGGACCCTTCCGGTGGCGCCTCTCCGCATGGAATCTCCAAGCGGCAGAGTATAGGGAGCACATGGGCGAAGCTATAGACCGCTATTTGTCGCTAAATGTAGGTACGGTTACGGCGGCGGTATCCTTGTGGGAGGCGATGAAGCCCACGCTACGGGGGGTGGACATATCCTTCTGTGTGGCGGCTCGTAGGGCCCGCAGGGAATCTCTCATTCAGGCAGAAGCACCGATATTGGACCTAGAAATACGCAGCGGAGATGAGGGAGGAGGGAGGTTGGCCCGCCACCAGTTGTTGTTAGCACAACAGGATTATTCGTCCCTGTTGCTAGAGGAGGCCAGACAGGCGTGGCTGGCAACCCGCAGCAGGATATACCAGTGGGGGGACAAGTCGAGCAAGCTTTTGCATAGACTGTGTCAGGGGGCAGCGGGCTCCCTGGTCCTCCCGGGTGTGGTCGGTCCCGAAGGTCAACCGATGTCGGACCCGTCGGCCATCGCAGAAAGTTTTGCGGTCTATTATGTCGACCTCTATGCTCCCCGGGAATGTCTATCGCAGAGGTTATCGCCCGTTTCTTGGACGATCTCCCGCCTAGGGCTGTGACGGATGAGGTGAGCGTCGACCTGGATCGCCCATTCTCGGAAGACGAGCTGAATTCGGCTCTTCAGGAGCTGCTGCCCGGTAAGGCGCCCGGTCCCAATGGCTTCCCGACTGAATTTTTCAAGCGGTACTTTTGACAGCTGGGTTTCCATTATTGCAGGGTTGTGGAGGAGGCGAGGGAGGCCGTCCGTTTGCCCAGAGATTGGCGACATGCTGAGGTGGTGGTTTTTCACAAGCCTGGCAGGCCCCCGGAACACCATGCATCTTACTGTCCCATATCCCTTCTCAATGTCAAGGCTAAGGTCTTGGCCAAGGCGCTTGCTAACCGTCTTCGTCCCCACATCTCGACTCTTGTCCATCCAGATCAGGCAGGGTTCATGCCTCAGCAGGCGACCCGTCATAATATTCGCAGAGCGCATGCGGCGATAGCTGCAGCCGAGAGCTTGGGGGTGCGAGCGGCCCTTTTGCTGGATATGGATCGAACTTTCGATTCATTGAGCTGGGAATATCTCTTCGCCCTCCTACGCTGGCTGAATTTAGGGCCTCGTTTTCTCTCCTATTTAACGCTACTTTATACGGACATAACAGCGTCAGTACGCGTGGCAGGTTTGGTCTCTTCGGTCTTTCCCATTGGTCGGGGCACCAGGCAGGGGTGCCCCCTGTCACCTTATCTGTTTGCCCTGGCAATGGATCCCCTAGCTGCATGGGTTTGTATTGATGCACAGGTGTCGGGGCTCAAATGGGCAAATGGACTGTCGGATCGCATCGCTCTCTATGCGGACGATGTACTATTCTTTCTTACTCAGCTGGATAGGAATGGCCCGCGGCTGCTGCGCATTATGCAGGTGTTTGGGGAGACGAAGGGTTTATATATGAATGAGAAGAAATCTACGTTGTGGGTCCTGGGCGGAGGGGCTGACCCGGGCGCTTGGGCTTCCGCGGTGCAGGTGGCGCATGGGGGGCTGAAGTACTTGTGTGTGTTTCTTTCAGACGTGAGGTCGGTCTCCTGGGAGAAGAACCTGGTGCCAGTGTGGAACAGGGTGCGTGAGGACCTCCGGGTATGGTCCCACATGCCCCTATCCATTTATGGCCGGTCGGCCATCTTTATGATGGTCTCTCTTCCTCGCCTGCTGTATCAGCTGCAAAACAATCGATTTTATCCACACTCAGTGTGGGAGGGTATGCTCAGACGTGAGTCCCTTGCTCATTGCACCATCAGGATTCAGGCAAGCCGGGCCGACGAAGGCTGTGATGCCAGAAACCGGTCCCCGGAAGCTTGTTTCCTTCCCAGTATAAGAATTGGCTTGGTAGTTTGGATTGCCCTGTTCCCATCATGCACTGGGACAGGTACAGACTAATTTGCATGTAGCCAGGTTCTGAGCTAGGATGGTGCAGTGAGCTAAAAAACGGTGATGGATTAAAACCATGATCTCTTGACTTGGTAAGAGTATTCTGCATCATTCAGAAACTCTGTCCATCACCACCCCCTTTTTCCCAAATCGATTTTATCCACACTCAGTGTGGGAGGGTATGCTCAGACGTGAGTCCCTTGCTCATTGCACCATCAGGATTCAGGCAAGCCGGGCCGACGAAGGCTGTGATGCCAGAAACCGGTCCCCGGAAGCTTGTTTCCTTCCCAGTATAAGAATTGGCTTGGTAGTTTGGTTTGCCCTGTTCCCATCATGCACTGGGACAGGTACAGACTAATTTGCATGTAGCCAGGTTCTGAGCTAGGATGGTGCAGTGAGCTAAAAACGGTGATGGATTAAAACCATGATCTCTTGACTTGGTAAGAGTATTCTGCATCATTCAGAAACTCTGTCCATCACCACCCCCTTTTTCCCAAATCGATTTTATCCACACTCAGTGTGGGAGGGTATGCTCAGACGTGAGTCCCTTGCTCATTGCACCATCAGGATTCAGGCAAGCCGGGCCGACGAAGGCTGTGATGCCAGAAACCGGTCCCCGGAAGCTTGTTTCCTTCCCAGTATAAGAATTGGCTTGGTAGTTTGGTTTGCCCTGTTCCCATCATGCACTGGGACAGGTACAGACTAATTTGCATGTAGCCAGGTTCTGAGCTAGGATGGTGCAGTGAGCTAAAAAACGGTGATGGATTAAAACCATGATCTCTTGACTTGGTAAGAGTATTCTGCATCATTCAGAAACTCTGTCCATCACCACCCCCTTTTTCCCAAATCGATTTTATCCACACTCACTGTGGGAGGGTATGCTCAGACGTGAGTCCCTTGCTCATTGCACCATCAGGATTCAGGCAAGCCGGGCCGACGAAGGCTGTGATGCCAGAAACCGGTCCCCGGAAGCTTGTTTCCTTCCCAGTATAAGAATTGGCTTGGTAGTTTGGTTTGTCCTGTTCCCATCATGCACTGGGACAGGTACAGACTAATTTGCATGTAGCCAGGTTCTGAGCTAGGATGGTGCAGTGAGCTAAAAAACGGTGATGGATTAAAACCATGATCTCTTGACTTGGTAAGAGTATTCTGCATCATTCAGAAACTCTGTCCATCACCACCCCCTTTTTCCCAAATCGATTTTATCCACACTCAGTGTGGGAGGGTATGCTCAGACGTGAGTCCCTTGCTCATTGCACCATCAGGATTCAGGCAAGCCGGGCCGACGAAGGCTGTGATGCCAGAAACCGGTCCCCGGAAGCTTGTTTCCTTCCCAGTATAAGAATTGGCTTGGTAGTTTGGTTTGCCCTGTTCCCATCATGCACTGGGACAGGTACAGACTAATTTGCATGTAGCCAGGTTCTGAGCTAGGATGGTGCAGTGAGCTAAAAAACGGTGATGGATTAAAACCATGATCTCTTGACTTGGTAAGAGTATTCTGCATCATTCAGAAACTCTGTCCATCACCACCCCCTTTTTCCCAAATCGATTTTATCCACACTCAGTGTGGGAGGGTATGCTCAGACGTGAGTCCCTTGCTCATTGCACCATCAGGATTCAGGCAAGCCGGGCCGACGAAGGCTGTGATGCCAGAAACCGGTCCCCGGAAGCTTGTTTCCTTCCCAGTATAAGAATTGGCTTGGTAGTTTGGTTTGCCCTGTTCCCATCATGCACTGGGACAGGTACAGACTAATTTGCATGTAGCCAGGTTCTGAGCTAGGATGGTGCAGTGAGCTAAAAAACGGTGATGGATTAAAACCATGATCTCTTGACTTGGTAAGAGTATTCTGCATCATTCAGAAACTCTGTCCATCACCACCCCCTTTTTCCCAAATCGATTTTATCCACACTCAGTGTGGGAGGGTATGCTCAGACGTGAGTCCCTTGCTCATTGCACCATCAGGATTCAGGCAAGCCGGGCCGACGAAGGCTGTGATGCCAGAAACCGGTCCCCGGAAGCTTGTTTCCTTCCCAGTATAAGAATTGGCTTGGTAGTTTGGTTTGCCCTGTTCCCATCATGCACTGGGACAGGTACAGACTAATTTGCATGTAGCCAGGTTCTGAGCTAGGATGGTGCAGTGAGCTAAAAAACGGTGATGGATTAAAACCATGATCTCTTGACTTGGTAAGAGTATTCTGCATCATTCAGAAACTCTGTCCATCACCACCCCCTTTTTCCCAAATCGATTTTATCCACACTCAGTGTGGG
Organism: Triturus cristatus; assembly: GCF_964204655.1. NCBI lineage: Eukaryota > Metazoa > Chordata > Amphibia > Caudata > Salamandridae > Triturus > Triturus cristatus. The sequence goes on along the minus strand of NC_140589.1, from coordinate 899,718,621 downwards.
AGGGTATGCTCAGATGTGAGTCCCTTGCTCATTGCACCATCAGGATTCAGGCAAGCCGGGCCGACGAAGGCTGTGATGCCAGAAACCGGTCCCCGGAAGCTTGTTTCCTTCCCAGTATAAGAATTGGCTTGGTAGTTTGGTTTGCCCTGTTCCCATCATGCACTGGGACAGGTACAGACTAATTTGCATGTAGCCAGGTTCTGAGCTAGGATGGGGCAGTGAGCTAAAAAACGGTGATGGATTAAAACCATGATCTCTTGACTTGGTAAGAGTATTCTGCATCATTCAGAAACTCTGTCCATCACCACCCCCTTTTTCCCAAATCGATTTTATCCACACTCAGTGTGGGAGGGTATGCTCAGACGTGAGTCCCTTGCTCATTGCACCATCAGGATTCAGGCAAGCCGGGCCGACGAAGGCTGTGATGCCAGAAACCGGTCCCCGGAAGCTTGTTTCCTTCCCAGTATAAGAATTGGCTTGGTAGTTTGGTTTGCCCTGTTCCCATCATGCACTGGGACAGGTACAGACTAATTTGCATGTAGCCAGGTTCTGAGCTAGGATGGTGCAGTGAGCTAAAAAACGGTGATGGATTAAAACCATGATCTCTTGACTTGGTAAGAGTATTCTGCATCATTCAGAAACTCTGTCCATCACCACCCCCTTTTTCCCAAATCGATTTTATCCACACTCAGTGTGGGAGGGTATGCTCAGACGTGAGTCCCTTGCTCATTGCACCATCAGGATTCAGGCAAGCCGGGCCGACGAAGGCTGTGATGCCAGAAACCGGTCCCCGGAAGCTTGTTTCCTTCCCAGTATAAGAATTGGCTTGGTAGTTTGGTTTGCCCTGTTCCCATCATGCACTGGGACAGGTACAGACTAATTTGCATGTAGCCAGGTTCTGAGCTAGGATGGTGGAGTGAGCTAAAAAACGGTGATGGATTAAAACCATGATCTCTTGACTTGGTAAGAGTATTCTGCATCATTCAGAAACTCTGTCCATCACCACCCCCTTTTTCCCAAATCGATTTTATCCACACTCAGTGTGGGAGGGTATGCTCAGACGTGAGTCCCTTGCTCATTGCACCATCAGGATTCAGGCAAGCCGGGCCGACGAAGGCTGTGATGCCAGAAACCGGTCCCCGGAAGCTTGTTTCCTTCCCAGTATAAGAATTGGCTTGGTAGTTTGGTTTGCCCTGTTCCCATCATGCACTGGGACAGGTACAGACTAATTTGCATGTAGCCAGGTTCTGAGCTAGGATGGGGCAGTGAGCTAAAAAACGGTGATGGATTAAAACCATGATCTCTTGACTTGGTAAGAGTATTCTGCATCATTCAGAAACTCTGTCCATCACCACCCCCTTTTTCCCAAATCGATTTTATCCACACTCAGTGTGGGAGGGTATGCTCAGACGTGAGTCCCTTGCTCATTGCACCATCAGGATTCAGGCAAGCCGGGCCGACGAAGGCTGTGATGCCAGAAACCGGTCCCCGGAAGCTTATTTCCTTCCCAGTATAAGAATTGGCTTGGTAGTTTGGTTTGCCCTGTTCCCATCATGCACTGGGACAGGTACAGACTAATTTGCATGTAGCCAGGTTCTGAGCTAGGATGGTGCAGTGAGCTAAAAAACGGTGATGGATTAAAACCATGATCTCTTGACTTGGTAAGAGTATTCTGCATCATTCAGAAACTCTGTCCATCACCACCCCCTTTTTCCCAAATCGATTTTATCCACACTCAGTGTGGGAGGGTATGCTCAGACGTGAGTCCCTTGCTCATTGCACCATCAGGATTCAGGCAAGCCGGGCCGACGAAGGCTGTGATGCCAGAAACCGGTCCCCGGAAGCTTGTTTCCTTCCCAGTATAAGAATTGGCTTGGTAGTTTGGTTTGCCCTGTTCCCATCATGCACTGGGACAGGTACAGACTAATTTGCATGTTGCCAGGTTCTGAGCTAGGATGGTGCAGTGAGCTAAAAAACGGTGATGGATTAAAACCATGATCTCTTGACTTGGTAAGAGTATTCTGCATCATTCAGAAACTCTGTCCATCACCACCCCCTTTTTCCCAAATCGATTTTATCCACACTCAGTGTGGGAGGGTATGCTCAGACGTGAGTCCCTTGCTCATTGCACCATCAGGATTCAGGCAAGCCGGGCCGACGAAGGCTGTGATGCCAGAAACCGGTCCCCGGAAGCTTGTTTCCTTCCCAGTATAAGAATTGGCTTGGTAGTTTGGTTTGCCCTGTTCCCATCATGCACTGGGACAGGTACAGACTAATTTGCATGTAGCCAGGTTCTGAGCTAGGATGGTGCAGTGAGCTAAAAAACGGTGATGGATTAAAACCATGATCTCTTGACTTGGTAAGAGTATTCTGCATCATTCAGAAACTCTGTCCATCACCACCCCCTTTTTCCCAAATCGATTTTATCCACATTCAGTGTGGGAGGGTATGCTCAGACGTGAGTCCCTTGCTCATTGCACCATCAGGATTCAGGCAAGCCGGGCCGACGAAGGCTGTGATGCCAGAAACCGGTCCCCGGAAGCTTGTTTCCTTCCCAGTATAAGAATTGGCTTGGTAGTTTGGTTTGCCCTGTTCCCATCATGCACTGGGACAGGTACAGACTAATTTGCATGTAGTCAGGTTCTGAGCTAGGATGGTGCAGTGAGCTAAAAAACGGTGATGGATTAAAACCATGATCTCTTGACTTGGTAAGAGTATTCTGCATCATTCAGAAACTCTGTCCATCACCACCCCCTTTTTCCCAAATCGATTTTATCCACACTCAGTGTGGGAGGGTATGCTCAGACGTGAGTCCCTTGCTCATTGCACCATCAGGATTCAGGCAAGCCGGGCCGACGAAGGCTGTGATGCCAGAAACCGGTCCCCGGAAGCTTGTTTCCTTCCCAGTATAAGAATTGGCTTGGTAGTTTGGTTTGCCCTGTTCCCATCATGCACTGGGACAGGTACAGACTAATTTGCATGTAGCCAGGTTCTGAGCTAGGATGGTGCAGTGAGCTAAAAAACGGTGATGGATTAAAACCATGATCTCTTGACTTGGTAAGAGTATTCTGCATCATTCAGAAACTCTGTCCATCACCACCCCCTTTTTCCCAAATCAGCTGCAAAACCATCCATTTCCCTTCCCCCCCGGTTGGTTCCGGCAGGTTAATGCGGCCTTGAGTCAGTTTCTCTGGGGTGGGGGTGTTGTTAGGGTGGCTCTCCGCACCTGCTTTAAATCCACGTACTGTGGGGGACTTGCAACTTCGGACGTTCTCTCGTACTATATGGCCTCACGTTTGTTGGTTCTCAACGAATGGTGGTATGGCGACAGGTCGGATCCAGCGTATGCCTTGGAGCGCCATTTGATGGGTGACCACACACTAAACACGCTTCTTTACTCTGCGCCACTGCGGCGTTCCCTGCCGAATGTGACACAGTTGGTGTTTCGGGTCTGGAGACAGGCATTGCGGAGGATGGGCTGGTGGAATCGCCTGACGGGTGAGACGCCGCTTTGGCACAATGGGCGCCTGCCACAGTTGGCAGCTTTGCCGGGCTTCCATGACTGGGATGCGATTAGAATCTCTACTCTGGGCGATGTCATGAGGGGGTCTATCCTGAAGTCGTTTCAGGATTTGCAAAAGGAATTTCACATGCCGCGTACACAATTTTTTAAATACCTACAGTTCCGGCATGCTCTTTCTCCTAGTTTGGTGGGTCTGGTGGAGTTGGCTGACTTCAGTCCGGTGGAGGCCAAAATTTTCATGGGGGACCTGCGGGATCATAAGATATCGAGGATCTATCAGTCCCTAGTGACGCACTGCTCCCCATCATTGCAGCGTCTTCGTGCGGCATGGGAGGAGGATGTGGGCACGCTTGAGGAGGAGGATTGGGTGGAGGCTTTGGCCTCCCCGCGTGGGGCGGCTATTGCGGTGAGCCTCCGCCTAATTCAGTTTAAATACCTGCATAGAGTGTACTTTACTAGGGTCAGACTGTATAGGGCGGGACTGGTGGCGCCCCCGAATTGCCTCCGCTGCTTGCATGATGAGGGGACTCTACTACATACCATATGGGATTGTTCTGCGTTGTTTAGGTTTTGGCGGGGTGTACTGACATGCCTCTCGGAGGTCCTGGGCTGGGATCTTCCTCGGTCTCCTAAATTAGTACTCCTACATGTCATGGATGATATAGGGGGCAATATTTACAATCGCCATTTGATGCTCCTGAGTTTCACCATTGCCAAACGTGACATTGCAAGGGCTTGGAAGGCGACGGTCGCGCCCTCCGTTTCGGTTTGGAAGGCAGGATTGGATTTCTGTATGGGCCTGGAGGCCCCCATTTTTCTAGCACGGGGTTGTCCGCGCAAGCATTATAAAATCTGGAAGCGCTGGGCGGACTACAGAGGACTGGATCCAGATCCCATTCCAGAATAAGATTTGAATGGCTTGTGGTATTCTCCTCACTGGTCTGGGGGGGCGCATGGAACACACGCGCGTTGGGTGGCATGGTGTCGCCTAGACATGTTACACGGCGAGAGTAGAGCTGCAGTTCCGATCATACCTGCGGATGTTGTTGGGCTGGTTGTGCGATGGGGGGTGGGGTGGGTTCGGGGGGGGGTTTGTTTCACTGGGCTATATTTCATATGCATGGCCCTTCTGTATTCTTCTGTTGTTATTATATGAGAAAATGGTCAAAATCAGGATTTGGTCCATGGATGCTACGGATGCCTCTGGGGTACAGAGCTCCGCTGATTGTACGTTTGACTAATAAAATCTGTTTACAAAAAAAAAAAAGAAATTGTCAAAAGCTTTGAACACACTGTTTAGAGAAAATGAAAGGAGCCAAAGAACCACTACTGTATATCATGAAAGAGAAAAATACAGTTCAAGAAAAGTGCAAAATCAAGGGGACAGGTATAAGAAATAACAAAAATACTGGGGAAACATGCTGTAACATCCATGCTTCAAATGTGTCAATCCCAACCATTTGACAAACTCTTCTAAAGACCTGTCTGTGATAGTGCATGTAGAAAATGAAAAAGAAAGTGACAGTACACCAGAGTTTGCAGTGGTTCCCAAACAGATTGAAGAGCGAGGGGAGGTGTTTAAAAAGGATGCGTTCCAAGCTCTAGATAAGAAGGACAATTTCCCCCCACTCTCTTATTAGATTTTGCTGGATGAGATAGAGCTAAACAGGATTCTCGTAGAACTCCTGTTCGCCGTGTGCCCTTGTTGATTTTATAAGGGATAAAGTCCCCCAGCCATACATCATAAGGATATTTCAAGTCACTGAGGAATTCCAAAACTGTATAGAGGAATGAGGCTGAAGGCCGATACCTTTATAGGTTTATGGAACTCTGAGGTGACTTGCAATATCCTTATGTACAGCAAGGGGTACTTCATCTCATAAAATACATAGTCACACCATCCCCTTTCCCACAAACCACATAAAAACCTTGGTGCATAGCTCTTTCATATGAAAGAGAAAGCATGTTTTCAAACATGAAGAATACAAATAGAACTTATAGTGTAACATTAAACATCAAACACCTCTCAGATATTTGTTGCAAAAAGATTAGAAACAGTTTAATACAAGTCAGTTAAAAAGCTGCAGTAGCTCTTTTTGTGTAGAAATCTGCAAAAAGATTCTAACTTTTCTATAATTAGCTATGGAATGCAAAATATAATCATGCTCTTTCTGCTAGTCACTGTGTACTAGGAAAAAAAGAACAGGAGAAAGAAAAGTTTCATTTTGTTGTTTTAAACAGCTGCTCCTTGACCTAACCTGCCCTTCACCTCGACTGCTGTCTCTGGTAGCAGGCATTGTGACTTCAGAACTTGACTGCAATAACTTATTACAGTTGAGTTCTGATATCTTTTTTATTTTTATAATCAGCAACTGAGTGCGTCACAAGTCGCCGATTATAAAGAAATTAGAGATAGGTGTTTATACAGGGATTGCACAATCTCATGCATTATAAAGCGTTTATGGAGATCTTTAGTGAAGAATATACCATATTTGAGCACATCAAACATCCAGGCGTCTACTATAAAGACCCCATTTTCTTAGTAGGAATGTCAACCATGCAGAGTTCTTTCAAAGGGTGAACTAGTGGGGAAAGTGTACATCACTGAGCCAGGATCAAGTCTTTTGCGATCAAAATTGTTTTGCATAGCTCTTTAACCAATAGATTGGACCCTGTCCTATCATGGGGAAGTCTTTATGTGTATGCAGGGAATTTTCAGAAGACTTTTGTGATAAGATCAGTCACCTTACAAGTTCTGAACTCAAAATTAGATTACAAGAAGAGGCTTCCACGGAGTACGCCCCATTCCCAATCTAAGGAAGAAACCATGTGAATAAGGGTTAAGTAGACTAACTAATGAGGAGATTATAGAACCAATTGAAGCGTTAGAAGGGCTTGCCCCATGGTTCTAGCCCAAAGAGGGGAGGAAATGGCCTCAGGCTGTCAGTGGATTGCCATGATCTGAACTCTGCTATATGGTTTGCCCATCACCCACTTCCCAATACTGGGGAGGCTTTAATTATGATTGGCGATGCATCATATTTTAGTGTGATTGACATCTCAGCAGCTTACCATCAAGTGGAATTCCTCCATGTTTCTAAGCATCTCTCTTCTTTTTGCACATCTTTGGGAGCTTTTAGGTTCTGCTGCATGCCTTTTGGTTCTGCTGCTGTGGTATTCCAGCATATAACGACATAGAAGATCTTCAAGGGTATCAACTGTGTTGCTCGCTTCCACATTGACATCTTAATTCATGGTGACAGCATTGAAAAGCACAATTGTACACAAAGGTAAATCCTCTGTAGGATAAGGGATACTGGGCTAAATATACACAAAGATAAATGCCAGTTTGGAATAGGATCAGTAACCTATCTTTATCACACCATTTCCATGGATGGTGTGAAAACCATAGTTGACCTAATGGAGGAATTATGAAAGACCTCCACCCACGGTAAGAAAGACAATCCAAAGTCCTTTCTTGGACTACAAAAACAAATCTAATACATGAAGTCACAAGATTAACAAGAAGCATTTACCTTAGTCAAAAAGAATATTTCCGAAGAATCCTTTTTGGACTTCTTTGATGTGAACTGGGAAAACATTTGAACAACTGAAACTAGCTCGAAATCCTACATTATCATCAACAGTAAAGAAAGAGTAATAGTAGCCAGCCTCCTATTCAGCCTTCAAACATTTAAAAAACATTCCTTAGGAGGTTTGCCATTTGTGGTCAGCACGATCACATGCCATTAGTTCATACATTCTCCTTGAAAGGTTAGAAGGCACCACTCCCAGAATTGCTAGGTGGCTCTTGGACTCGGAGGGTTACAGCCTTTTCACTGGGTTCTAACTGAGGTTAAGAAATTTATCAGCTGATTGTCTTTCAAGGCTGCCCCAAAAGAAGGAATGATCCTGACAAGGATGTCATCCTAACTGGAGTGCATGAAGGAATCGACCAAGGTGGGTGGTGTTCTGAAGAAGAAAGAGACAATAATTCTTTTTAGATCTGCCAGTTATTAGACTAAGGGTGGCCCCTTAAGCATGCACTAATTTAAGCAGAAAACCCCTACTAGGAAGTCAGGCTGACAGGCTAGGCAGGAGTACTAAAATTATTCTATCAAACGTTCTAAGAGTAAGGATAGTGGATTTAGCCCATGAGGGCCACATAGGCAGGAACCTTACGAAAGTCCAGGGTGAGACACTGTTACTGGTGGCCAGAAAGGCATGCTATGTTTGATCATAAAGTAAGGGACTGTGCCAGTTGTGTTTCAAGCAATAAACTTAGATGAGCTAATAATCCACCTTTGAGTCTAGTGGAGGTTCCTTGCCATCCCTGGTGTAGACTAGTTGTGTACATTATGGGGCACATGCATCAAGGTAGGATTTTGCGAGTCCTTAATCGTGAATATTAAGGAATTGCAATTAAGGACTCGCAAAAGCCTATGCATGTAGGAATCACTATAAAAATAGCAATTTCTAAACAATCCTTAATTGCGACTCGCAATTAAGGAATGGTTCCCCATTAATTCCTATGGGCCTATAGGCCCATTGGAATTTATGGGAGATTGCATGCGCAATTTGCAAGTACCAATAGGTACTCGCAAATTGCGCATGCAATTTCAAGGGTGCAAGGGTGTCAAAAGGACACCCTGTTGCACCCCTGAAATTGTGATGTGCACCCATGTTGCGCACACACACATGCCCCAAGGGCATGTGTGTGCGCAACATGAAACTTTGAAAAATGCACTTTAGTGCATTTTTCAAAGTTTTTGCAAATTACCGACCAGTTTAATTGCTCGGTAATTTGTGGCCCCAAATAGCGAAATCGCTATTTTAAAGTGGTTCTTGCATTGCATTTAAGGAATCACAAAATGTGATACCTTAAATGCAATCGCAATTTGAGAAATCACAATTAATTGCGAATTCTTAAATTGAGAGTGCCTTGAACCTTGAGGCATCGCAAAAGCCCTTTTTGCTGGCGCAAACGGCCGATTTCTGTGAATCACACCATTTGCGCTCGCAAAAATGGGTGATGCATGTGCCTGTATAGGTCTTGGAAGGGATTAGTGTCACAATTCGCTCCCTGCACTCTCGTGCCCACCACCGGAGGGGTGCATAGTGTGACTTTCCTGTGCTCTAATATGCTACCAGACACTCCACTGCATGCATATCCTGACTTCCAGGCATTTGGACACCATTTGGGAATTTACATCCATTACAAATCTATGCCTGGTTTTGTAGAAGCCAGTCTGCTCTTGCTGCAAACTCCTTTATCTATAATCCCCTGCTCACTGCTTTGTCTCCACCCCTGCAGGCCAAGGCTGGGTGGAGGAATTCAGCTCACCTGTGGCTGGCTGGCTGCTAGCCTGCTTACACCTGATGTGCATGAGTACTGTGAGCTCTTTTAAGACCCAGCTCCCTTCAGCCCAGTAGCCACTGTACCTGTGTATAGGTGAACGCCACCCTTGTTTCCTGAACTTTTGATATCCTTGTTTCCAGTGTTTCCTGAGCTTTCATTATTTCTTTATTCTTGAACTATAGCTATACTTGTTCCTGAACCAGCACTGACTGCAGTGCTACTTTGACTCCTCAGCTTTAGTAATTTCCCTGCACGTGAACTAGCACTGCCTGCAGTGCTATCTTGACTCCTAAAGCTTTAGTAATTCTCTGTTCCTCAATCAGCACTGCCTGCAGTGCTACCCTGACTCCTAAAGCATTAGTAATTCTCTGTTCCTGAACCAGCACCTCCTGCAGTGTTAACTTGACTCCTAAAGCTTTAGTAATTCACTGTTCCTGAACTAGCACTGCCTGCAGTGCTACCTTGACTCCTGAGCCTTGGCTCAATTCTTGTTCCTGCTCCAGCACATCCTTCAATGCTACTTTGTTTTCTTGATTTCTGAACCTGCACTATTCTAGTATACCCTTGTAGCCTCCCCTTCTGTATATCGTTTTCCAGTCCCTGCCTTTCTTCCCATTTCCTTGGTTCCAGTTGCTAGTTTACTGTCTTTCTATTCCTGCTGTTTCCTTCTGATTACCTTGTATGTTTGTTACTTGCTTTCTGCCAAGTGTGTCCTGTGATTTCCTTCCTTTCCTGTTAAGCACTCCTCTTTGCTAGCTCCTTGTCCATCGTGCTTGTGTTTAGTTCTACCCCCTTGCTGTTACTGCCTTGCGTGTTCCTGTTTGATCACCAGGATCCGTGGATATACCTGACAACCTAGCTGGAGTTTCTTGTTCACTGTGAGTATTGTCTTTGAGTTACATTTATAACATCACCATAGGTATCAGCTTCACAGACCCTGCCTTTGCATGCATGTCCTATATGTGGGTATTTCCAGTCAGTATCTGTAACAGCAATTGTGGGTGAGGAACTTATTGCGCTTCAGTCTTACCGTGTGGAGCTCCTGAGTGCTTTACCCCACATTCCCTTTATTGTTAATGTTGTTTTATGTATATATATGTCTTACATAGCCATCCTGTGTGTAGTTTTTCTGAATGCTAAATCACCTCTGAGGGGCTGTCCTTTCTGAGCCTTACCTCTCCTATTCTCTTGTACAGAACTTCCTCTTTGGATTCCCTTTCTCCTTTGACTCGCTGTGTGATCTTGGGCAGCTCTGTACCCGGTATTCTGCCTACTTTGTCTTCCCTGGCACCAGTCGTTGCCAGTTTTCCTGACACATGCCAGTATCCTGGACTGAGTCCCGACAGAATGACCAACCCACATTTCCAGGGTCCCCTGTGAGGTTTCTTTGCGTTCAGTTAGCTACCATTTTTCTGTTACATTTGCGTGTGAAGAAATTGAAGGTGTGTCATAATGAGAGGTTTAAGAAAGAAACACACTAGTGTATCATTTAGGTTTGTGCAGGGCATTTCCCCAGTGCCCAACAATGAGAGGTATTTATTGTCTACTGTACAATTTGAGGATGTTACCCCGTTGTCCTGAATCAATAAATCTTCTTAAGAGAAATGGACATTTACGTTCTGAATATTATACTTATCAGCTCTCAAACACCTCTTTGCCAGATTTTGACTTAATCTGCTGTTCTGATCCAAATTCAATGTCTGTGTCAGCATTGCAAAAGGAGAATGATGCATTACTCTGCCTGCTCAACAAGAATTCTGATACTCACATGTCTGTTGGAACTGGTAATAAAATATCATGTTTAGCCACACACAGACAAAGAAAGAGCAGGCACATTATATAACCTCTGTTTTCCTGTCAAACGATATAGCTCAGTCTTATGACCCAGTGAAAATCAAAGTCCCTGATACTAAAGACGCAATGTTTAATGCTACATTCAAAGTAAACAATAGTCAGTTTAAACAAAATCCAAGGTTTAGTTCTGTTGCTTGTTGTGAAGTTGCCAAGCCTACCACTGTCCTTGTAGAGACTGATCTACAGCCTTCACAGGGTATAACTAAATCTAAGATTCTGGAACTACAACAAGAGAATAAAACTTTTCAGAGCCTGTTAAAACACCATAACCCAGAGTTTCAGTGGGAATCTAAAACTTCTGTACAAGTCTACTTTTCTGAATCTATGTTAGACTCCTTACAACTGGAGAATTAAACCTTGCGCTCCCTCTAGCATTCCCCTCAGAGCTGGTCCAGTGATTGTGTGAATAATACTGTGGCTGATCTCTCAGATTCCATTCAGAATAGCCATAGTACCTTGACTCAAAATGCGATTAATGAAAGTATTTGTTTGAATTCAGAATTTTCTAACTCCTCTGATGTTTTGTCTTCTAGTGCTAAATTACATCTAGGCTTTATATCTGAGATATGTCCCTTCACTTCTCAGGAACCTCAAATGCCAGGCAAAACACAAAACATCTCTTTGATTTCTTTTGCTGGTAGTGAGGTCAGTTCGATCTCAGAGACAACCCTTAGACAGGCCATTGACATACAGACAAAACCTGAACCAGTGCCCCACATAATCCCCGATGTGACAATATCCACAGAACCAGACACATAACACTGTGAGAAAACATTATAGATCACGTTTATGAAGTGCATTTGGAGATTGCATCCACCAAACAGTTATTTGTTCTAAAAAACATGTAAGTTTTTTTTTCCAATTGAAACTTATGAACACTACAGGTAAAGTAGAGCTTTGCATTCCAAACCACATCATTACGTCATTCTTTGCGTTATTCTGTTTGATCATAGAGCTATGCAATCCATTCACTGCTGTCATGGAGTACATATCATCATAATATTGGTTCTTTCAGCGTACTCGGCGCCCATTCATAAGCCCTCACCCTACTCTCGTCCCTACCCAATCATGGCCTGCTCACGAAATCTTCAACATCCAGTCCTCTTATTTCTTTCAAGCCTACCCATATCCTATAAAAAATATGTAGGTACCAGAATAATACTGGGCCTCCCATCTCCGTTATATCTCGGAATGGGTCGCACAAGAGAGCGAGAAGGTCTGGTTCCATATGGATAAGGCGGTGGCCTGTCGACCCATATGGGATCTTGCTTGACTTTCACAGGAGGCTCGACCGCGCAGCGCTTACATGGCCATACCAACCAAAACTGTACTAGATATCTGTAAAAAGCTGGCATTGTCCAGGGGCCTCACCTCTTTCCCGTCTCCTCACACTCCCATCACCTACAATCCACCCATTTCCGCCAGTTCTACATCCACAGTCCTTTCTGGCCTGGTCAGAAGGGGGATGCCGGACGCTCAGGGACCTTTTTGAGGGTGACGCTTTTAAATCTTTTGAACAATGCAAAAGGGACTTCCAACTCTCTGAGGGGGCTAGATTACAATATCTCCAAATTCAACACTGGGTACAGACATCGTCCTCCACTCAGGAAGCAACTCGCCCCTTCACCCCCTTTGAATGGCTGGTGTGTTCCTTCGATAAATCTAGGGGTCTGATTTCCTGCACGTACCAAATCCTTCAACATGCCCCCGACTTACCCCTCATGCATATCAGTTGCATTGGCAGTCTGGAGCTTCCGGCGACATTACGCCTAAACAATGGGAACACTTGTGGCATGACATCCCAAGGGTTTTTCATAGCATTTCTCAGAGGGAATCGGCTTACAAAGTCATGACACAATGGTATTACACTCCCCACATGTTACACAAAATGCTCCCCAATTCCTCCCCTCCGCTGGTGTTGCATGAGCGGTCCTGGGGATTTCCTTCACATTTGGTGGCACTGTCCGCTGCTGACCGCATACTGGAAGGAGATACTTAGCCACATTAAAGGGGTGATTGGTTACCCTCTTCCTGAAACCCCGACCACACTAATCTTGGGCTTCAAATCAGCAAACTTCCTCACTATAATGCATAGGGACTGGCACATCACTCTACACATGCTTGGCGCGGCCAAACAAATAATTGCGCTGTATTGCAAAAAGGCTTTAACACCCCCAAGTGATTGTCTGGTTCAGTCGCCTGTGGCATACCATGGTGATGGAACTGCTCACAGCGCGGCTTCAGCATTGTGACACTAAATTCTCAAAGATCTGGCAACCACTAGTAGATTACTTTTGCAAACTCGACCACACCCATCTCCAACCCCCCCAGGCTTTTTGAAGACACCATACTCCCCACTGATGCAGATAGACTCTGGGGGCTCAATAGAGACACTGCATAGCCCCTCCTCCACATGGTACTGGCCTCCTGCGTTGTTAGGTCCTCCCTTGGACGGTTTTCCACTCCTGGCTCACCCAATCACAGGGGTTTTGTTTCTTGCTGTGAGACACTCCGCCCATTCCAACTGTAACTTACGCAGCTCCTCTTTCCCTTAGAGTCCCTGCAGCTCTTGGCCTCTCCTTACATGTTGGATACACTTCTTCTCCCAGTAACTGCCTTTCTATATATGCCAGACCTGCAATCTGCTTTTCTTTTGCATTTTGTGACTTTGCTTATTGGGATTCAGGAGATGTCAATGATACGACCCCCAGTCTTCAGTACGTGAAGGGGGCCCCCTCAGCTCATCTGTAGAGAGCTGTGTGTGTCTTGCACTCTTGCTCTAAAGCAGCTGCAGTGTGCAGCCTGCTCTGAGCACCTCGGGTTGACCCAGTACTGAAGAGAAACAAAGTAACAAGTTACATTGTTTCTCTTCAGTCAGAGCCAGGCCGGAAAAAGGATGGGGCCCTGTACTCTTGAGAAACACGGCTTTCGGGGAGAGAGGTTAGACTAGTAAAGAGCAGGACAGATAACATTCGGCAGCGTTGTCAGTAAGTCTAGCAGTTCTAATTGTGAGCTCCTTCAAAAAACATGCTATGTTGTGGGTTGATAACAAATGCCTAATATGTTTTAAAATGCAGCATTTACATTTCTCATCTACAGATAGTTAGGTTATCTGGAACTTTAATTAGTTCCAGCTGTAAATATCCTCCTGTCGCTGACCCTTTTCTCTGTCTCACAACACTAACAAGTGCAGGATATGTTACCTCCTGCCCCTAATTTTACCATCCCCCGTCCCACCCTTCGTGTTAGTTGGCACTAGCTTGGTTTTATTTTACCTTTGCCAATGCTTGATTCCTTGCTTCACAAGCATTGGCTGGCGCTGCATGGCTCCCACGTGCCGGCCTCGCACTTCAGAGCTGAGGAGACCCGTCCCCTGTTGCTGTAGACGTCTCGGTGCTGTTTCTCCACCCTGGTGTAGGCTGCCAGCTCCTCACTCTGCCCCTAAACCTCTTACTCATCAGCTCACAGCCTCACATCTACCGGGGCACATGAGCTGAGCTACCGGGAGCCGTTTGTGTTGATTTTGGTGCTTTTCTGTGGTATTGCTTACTGTGCTGGAAGGAGAGAGGGCTCCTTCCTGTCCACCTCTAAACAGGTGCCGGGGAATACAGAAAAAGGGGGCAGGGATTGACAACCCTTGTTGCATGTGACAATAAATGACCTAGTATTACATACTCTCTATAATGGTGAGTTCAACTCAGAACATGCCAAATGTGGCCCTCGGGCTAAACGCACTGCTACTAGGCGCCAGAGACACACAAAAATCACTATTCGGCTCCCGGGCACTGGCTGAGCTTTATCCAAACAATTCTGAAGTGCTGCTCACGTGGTATTAAGAAGTCTTTTCTTGCACTTTTTCGTCAAACAGCTCATTACAGAGATCAGTCTGTGTGCAACCCATTAATGAAAGAAATTGTACCTCTGCCAGTGGCATAGCAATAACTTTTGTTGAAATAGTGCCAAGTAACACGCTTATGCTGTTTGTGGGCGCTATAAAACACATAAATTGTAGCCATTTCAGCTGCACACAAGTTACCAACTGAAGCGTGCTACAATAGTTCTTAATGGAAGGTCCTTGCTCTTCATCTGATGTGTGCATAAAATGAAAAGCATGTCATGCTTTGTTAGCACTGGAGTCCTAGAAGAATATGGAAGGATTTGCTGTCTTCGTCTTTCTTTTCTCATCTTTGTCACTTTCAATCTTACTTTCATTTGATGGACTTGATGACAAAGGTGGAGGACCAAGAAAATCGTCAGCGCCGGAACAACCTCCGCTTTCTTGGCATTCCAGAGGGGAAGGAGGGGGATGACCCCCGGCGCTTTATAGTTCAACTACTTAAAGACTCCTTTCCAGATCATCCAGGCTGGGATTGGGACTATGAAGTCCAGAGGGCACACCGTTTCCCCATCTATCAAAAGCGACAACATAGCGGTGCCAACTCGTCAGGAGGGCAGCCTAGAGTGTTCCTCGTTTACTTTGGAAACTTTCGTCTTAGGCAGATGATCTATGACCAGGCCCGCTTTAACTCCAAGAAGGGAGCAAATGGTGTAACATTTTTTGCCAAACCAGACTTCTGCCACCAGACTGTTGAACGAAGATGGCGTATGAGGCAACTAATCTCCCCTTTTTAACAACTGGGGGGCAGAAGTGTTTCTCATGGTCCCCTCAAGGCTTAAAGTAATACTAAACGGGAGCACTAAGGTTTTTCTCTCTGAGATTAAGGCAGGGGAATACTTTGAGGAATTGAAAGGCAAGAATAAATGACACTTGCTCAATAGGGCTTAAGAACGAAGTCAGACTTAAAATTAACTTCTTTATTTTTTGTTCCTGGCATTATTTCTTTTTCTTTCTGCTACCCTAATTGCTATTTCGTAGTATTCTTCATTGTATGGTTTTTTTTTTCTTTAGGCTGTCACTATATCGCTTCACTTTATTACATTACTATTGAAGATAGCTAAGAGCTAAGAGAAAAGGGCATGCGGCTGAACCTATAAAACTAGAGTCATAGATTATATCAGTCCGGCGCGGCCAGCAGTTGGAACTCAAGCTGATTTCCATCATTCAGGCACCGCCTGATTGCTCGAAGAGGGGGGGGCGGGGGAAGGGGGGGTGGGAGAGGCACAACAAGAGAAAAGTTTTACACAGATAAATTCACCATGTGTTTTTTTTAATTCTTTTTTTGTATATACACATGCATACCTAAGATGTACTTGCTATGGCACAAGACAAGACATCAGGAATTTATAGCGCTATTATCATTTGTTGGCCTCCCTTTTTTTTAAAAGAAATGGCTAAGTCAAACCCTCTAAGAATTGTCTCCGTTAACATTTGTGGGCTAAACGACCGCTTAAAAAGACAGAACGTTGCGCTGGGGCTTCGCTCTTTGGGGGGGGATATCAAATGTATCCAGGAAACTCATATCGAGGTCTCTTAGAGATATTTATTGGATTCGATGGGCTTTCAAGTCTTAGGGGCCACTACGCAGGGTTAAAAAAACAAGGGAGTGGGTATTTTGGCTGAAAGAAAACTCTCTATTTTCTCACCCAGGGCCAAGGCTGACCCCTTAGGCAGATGGGTGATCTCTGAGTGCCATGTTTCAAATAACCCCCCTTTTACCCTGTGCTCAATTTATGGGAGCAACTTAGACGATCCAGGAGTTATAAATTCGGTCTCCGGGGAATTGGCACACTGGCCCATCCCTATTGTCCTTTGTGGCGATTTGAACTTGCATCTACCCTCCAACTGGGACAGTGTTAGTCACTGGAAATACAAGGGTAGGAAACCAAAGGTATATCAGGCATTGATAGACCTCGCACAGGTACATGGTCTCAGAGATTGTTGGGCAAGCTTAAACCCTTCCTTGCCAGGGCATACTTTCTACTCTGCTCCGCACCACACCCTTGTTAGACTAGATTATTTTGTCCTTTCATCCTCGATTATTAATAATTGTACTATTGAATTGGCCCCGCGTTTTATGTCCGATCATAATCCCCTTATCATCAATATTACAGGCCTAGGGAAAGCCAAAGCGGTCTCTACTTGGACCTTTGAAAAAGCTCTACTCCAGGATCAGTTGTACAAAACACATATGCAAGGGTGGATAGAGGAATTTCTGGAATTCAATGTTGGCTCGGCCCCTCTTATGATAGTTTGGGAAGCATTAAAAGCTGGGGTCAGGGGCGAAACCCTGGGTTTCTCAATACGCAAAAACAAAAAAGAGAAAGCGGTGATAAATAACTTACAAGGAAAGCTCAGGGAGGCTGAAACTCAGCTGACTCACCACATTCAGACCGGACAAAACATCGAGACAGCCCAGAAGGAGGTAGTGTTGGCCAGAGCCGAAATTGGGGCAATTTTTGCAGAAAAGGTCGCCTCAAAATGGGCAAGTACCCGGGAGAAAAACTATGAGTGTAGTGACAACATTGGACACCATTTGGCTGTCAGGACTAGGCAACAGGTCTCCTATAACGAGATTCGTACGATCAAACTCACATCAGGGGTTGAGACTAACAACTTAGATCATATTCGAAACGGATTTCAGGATTTTTATTCCAAGCTTTATACTGAAGAGATCTGTGGCCCTAGTGACCTAATCGACCTTGAGACCACCAATTACCTTAGTGAGGTCAACCTCAGATCTCTTCCTTTAGAAGACATGAATAGACTAGATACAACTCCCACATGGGATGAGATATTGGAGTCGCTTAACAGTTTGCCAGACGGGAAAGCCACTGGGCCAGATGGCATTCCAGGAGAATTTTATAAGTCCTTTGCTTCACAGATTAAGACAATCTTTACAGAAGTAATAACTTCTACATTTAATGGAACTTCACCACCAACATCCTGGTCCATGGCCAGAATAGCTATCTTCCCAAAGAAGGACAAATCTCCAATAGAGATGAGCTCATATCGACCGATAACGCTCATTAACTGCGACTCAAAAATCTTTTCAAAAATATTAGCTAACAGAATCTCTTCTGTGGTTGAATCGTTGGTCTCAGAGTGGCAGCACGGGATTATTCCGAAAAAAGGGACAACCGAACATGTTAGAAGGGCTATTACTCTTTTTGACGCCGCACAGGCTTCCGGAGTCCCGATGACTCTTACACTCTTGGATGCTGAGAAAGCCTTCGATCGGGTCTCCTGGCGATTTCTGTGGGCAGTCATAAAGAGAATGGGATTCGGACCTAAGATCACGCAGGCAGTACAAGCTCTCTATGTTAAGCCAACAGCCTGTGTCTCAGTTAACGGGCAACTAACCGGACAGTTTAAGATCTCCCGGGGTACTAGGCAAGGCTGGCCATGCTCCCCACTGCTGTTTGCCCTTTACCTTGACCCCTTCGTCAAACAAATAGAGAGGAATAACGAGATCCTTCCAGTCAACCTCCAAGGAAGCTGTATTAAGATCATGGCTTATGCCGATGACCTGGCTATCACTTCACCTGACCCCTCAAACACCATAGTGGCTCTGGAAAATGAGGCGAAAAAATTTGGGAGGCTTTCTGGCTACGCTCTGAACCAAAACAAAACCCAAATTATAATAAACAGCCAAGTTTTATGGACTGACTTTCGAGTTGTCTCTAAAGCCAAATACTTGGGAGTCTCTATTTCATCAAACTTAGATGAAATTGTTACAGACAACCTAGCCCCTTTGGCACTACACACAAAAATGGCCCTGAAACAAATTAACAATTTGCATCTAACCCTTGTAGGCAGATGTAATGTCATAAAAATGACATATTTTTCCAAACTCTTGTATTTCTTCCGTACAATACCCTTGGAGTTCAGTAAATCCAATTTGTTAAAATTTCAACACATTTTCACACAGTTCATTTGGGCTTACTCCCAACCCAGGAGGGCACTAAGGCAGCTTTGTGTACCAAAGGAGCGAGGGGGTTGGTCCTTTCCCAATATTACACTCTACTATTGGGCCTCGGTCCTACAATATGGCACAGAACTGCTAAAAGAGGCTCCACCCCTCCAGACTATAGGCCTCCCCACGCCTTTTCAGCTATTGCTGGGTGAACAGACCTGGGGCTGCCTACTACGGGAGACCACCTACGGATACTACAAAAGGGTGAGGTTTAAGACACTACTAAACTCCTTTAAAACCTTTCGCAGCATCCGTAAACTTTTTGGGCTGGGTAGACTCAACTTTTACACTTCTACACTAAACAATGTCAACCTACCTGCTATATTCGGTAGGGCTTACTTTTCAGACTGGCACAAGGCGGCATACTGAAATTAGGAGACCTTGTTACCTGTGAAGGGATGGTCCCTTTTTCGGAGCTACTGACTAGGTTTAAACTCAAATATGAGGACGCTTTTAAATACTACTGTGTATCTGACTTTTTGTCTAGGAAGGCAGGTGGGCCTTCTGGCTTCAGGGAAATTGACATACTTAACATCATACGTAAGCCAGCCTTGCCACGAATTGGTGTATTATATAACATAATAAATAGACAGACCCCCGACGACCTACAGAACATAGCTGATAAATGGTCCAGCAAAATTGACACTTCTAATACCACTTTTTTTAATTCACTCTCCCTTCCACAGAACATTCTAATTTCAGCTAAACTACAGTCGCAACATTTTAAAACTATTTTTTTTTCTATATCTCACCCCTAGTAAGATCGCGAAGTGGGGCACTGGCCAAGGCACCCTCTGTCCAAGATGTGCGGAATACGGGGCCAACTCTATTCATATCTTCGCTACATGTTTAAAACTTTCCATCACTTTAAACAGAATACAGGAATTCTTAAGGGAAGTTACAACTCAGCCCATAATTTTGAATCCTACCATTATCTTGCTAGGAACACAGATCGAGACCTCCCAGCTGAAAAGAGATGGCTTAATCTTTATTGCCATGGCTGTCTGGAGGCTGTGTGTGGCCTCCTCCTGGTTAGATCCGGAGCCCCCAGCGTTCTCACATTGGTTAGCCCGTTTTATTGCCACATACTACTTAGAAATCGCTATATATGCAAAGAAAGGAAGAAGGGGACGGAAGAAGGGACTAGAGCTTTGGGAAAAAATGAGTCTTTGGCTTGTACAGTCAGGATAATGTATGCGCTTTTCCTCGTCTCCTGTTTTCTTTTTTTTCTTTTCTTTTCTTTTTCTCTTCCTGTTCTCTGTGTTCTTTCTTTTCTCATAATCATACACAAGTTTTTTCTCTTCTTGTGGGGTGGGGGATGGGTGCCATTTTGTAATCTTTTCCTTTTTTTGTTTTTTGTACTGGCAAATTAAATAAAAAAAAATAAAAAAAATAAAAAATCTTACTTTCATTACTCTTGCACTTAATTTACTAGCACCAACTTTTCCTACTTATGCCTAATGCTGAGTTTTGTTTCTACTCACGTTTCATACTTCCCCTTACTGTGCTATGTAACCTCTTAATTTTACCTTTCTCTTACACCTCATATTTGTTCCCACTCTTACGTTTTATTACTCCAACATACTCTTGCTTCCACTTACAACTTATTACGCCTATTTCCTCCTGCTCTTACTCATTTCTCCTCTTGCTCCTATTACGTCTACTTACTGCTATTCTTACTTTTACTACCGTATTTGCCAATGCCCTTATTATCATTAACTTAGTCCTACCTACTCCTACTTGCACTGTTACTCCTGCATACTCCTACTTGAACCTACCTTCCACTACTTTTACATCTACATAGTTCAGCTCTTCTGCTTAGCCCTTCGTATGCCTATTCTTACTCATACTTGGGAGAGGAGTTGGCCTAACGGCTAGGGCCGTCGACATCGAATCTGGGGAACTGGGTTCAAGTCTCTGCAATGACGCAAAACATCCTGTGATTCTGGGCAAATCACTTAATCTCCCCGTGCCTAACAAACATGAATGTGTCCTCATGTAACGCAATTGGTGCTCATGTAAAGCGCTCAGAGACTTTAATCTCCTGAGGCGGAAGCCGGGAGCACGACCGCTAATCATTTTTAAACTTTGAGTGTCACTGTTTCTGTTGTGTATTGTAACTTACCTAATCTCCATTCCTGACATTGATTCAGGGCTCAAGCACGCTCCTGACAAGCCCACGCAGCGGATCTTAGCGCTGCCGCGGGATCATAAACAAACACCACTGCCGCCATTACCGGCGAACCCTCAGGCCACGCCCCTTTCGTGAGGCCACGCCCCCCGCCGATACTATTTAAAGGACGCTGATTGCAAGCGCCAGTTAGAGACTTTAATCTCCTGAGGCGGAAGCCGGGAGCACGACCGCTAATCATTTTTAAACTTTGAGTGTCACTGTTTCTGTTGTGTATTTTAACTTACCTAATCTCCATTCCTTGGATCATAAACAAACACCACTGCTGCCATTACCGGCGAACCATCAGGCCACGCCCCTTTTGTGAGGCCACGCCCCCCGCCGATACTATTTAAAGGACGCTGATTGCAAGCGCCAGTTAGAGACTTTAATCTCCTGAGGCGGAAGCCGGGAGCACGACCGCTAATCATTTTTAAACTTTGAGTGTCACTGTTTCTGTTGTGTATTTTAACTTACCTAATCTCCATTCCTGACATTGATTCAGGGCTCAAGCACGCTCCTGACAAGCCCACGCAGCGGATCTTAGCGCTGCCGCGGGATCATAAACAAACACCACTGCCGCCATTACCGGCGAACCCTCAGGCCACGCCCCTTTCGTGAGGCCACACCCCCCCCCTTGCCATCTTCCATCTCTTATAAATTATGTGCATCTTCTCGACGCGCAGCGGTCGAGCGCAGCGGGCGCGCCGTCTGCGCACTGAAGGCGCGCCTAAGGCAAGCCCGTCTGCGCCCGTCTGCTCCCGTCCGCGCCAGCTCCGGGCCAAGGGCCAACCATGCTGCCGGTTCCCATCCCACACAGAGACAGGTCTGGACAAGATCACAGCTTATTGATCTAGGAAAGACAACTTGCACTCCCTCTACACAGTGCAACCTCTCTCTGACTAGCCCTCTCCTGTTTAAATGTAACAGCTGCCCTTTCTCCTTCTCCCCTTATACAAAATGCCCCCATGACTCCTTAGTCAGTCTTCCCACACCCATAAAAACATATTCCATGGGATTGCTGAATTGTCACTCTCTACCATGCCACGCTAGTGACATCTGGCTGCTGCTGTCTTCCATGTCCTGGGACCTACTGTTCCTGACTGAGACATGGATTAAAGACTCCTCCAACCCAGACATTTCCCTTGCCTTGCCCCCGGGCTACCGCCTTACAGGTATAAGCCGCGAAGGCTCCAAGACGGGAGGCGGAATCGCGGTAATCTTACAGACTCACCTGACGATCACGTCGAGAAAAATCATGAATATAGGGCCCATAGAGGCACTATATTTTTCCGTCTCGGACACTATTACAGCCATCTTTTCAGGGATCCTGGTTTACAGCCCCCCTAATACCCCACAGTCTGCCATTTCTGAACTATCAGCAGTTACCACAGATCTGTCTCTTAAACACCCTCACTTCACGGTATTGGGAGACTTTAACCATCACGTAGATGTAAGTGGCTGCAGTCGCGCCACCCATCTCCTAGACTCCATGCAAAGTATGAATCTGACACAAGGGGTTAGGGGCCCCACACATGTTGCGGGACACACCCTTGATCTAATCTTTTCTAATTGTACGAAGCTTAAAATTCTTCCTTCCACACCTCTGACATGGTCTGACCATTTCCTGATTCCGTTCGAGGTGTCTTTATCCCAATCTCTTAAGAAGGAATCTGCCATCAGAACACAAGGCAGAAAATGGCACAAGATCTCATGTACTGCCCTAGAGCAATCGTACAATAATAGCTTAGACTCACTCCCTGACGATCTCAATGGAGCGGTTCTTACATTTAATAAAGATCTCATGACCGCCATTGAGAAAGTCGCGCCCTTACAGACCCTTACCTCCCGCAGATCAAAACCGTCAGCTCCCTGGTTTACCCTGGAATTAAGGGAAAACAGAAGCAGATGTAAAAAACTGGAGCGCCTATGGCGCCGGACCTATGACCCTGCTACCAAATCTCTTTATACACAGGCCCTTAAAGAGTTTCATAAACTCAAACGTAATACCATGAGTGTATACTTTGCAGAAACTATTGGTAACGCAAAAAACTCCACTAAGGCCCTCTTTAACATCGTTAAAGAGTTTACTAATCCCACTGCTCTGTCCGCTCCCGTCACCCCCTCCCAAGCACTTAGCGAAGGCCTATCTGACTTTTTTGCGGAAAAAATTGCCAACATTACGGCTACAATCCTTCAGAATCGTACAGAAATCACCTTAGATCTTGACACCACCTGCACTAAATCATTTATAACTTTTAAACCACTCACCAAGGAGTATGCCCTGAATCTATTTTTAAAATGCAGATCAGGCTCACCACTGGATCCAGCCCCGGCTCTGATCCTGAATGAGATTGCCCCGCTAGTTATTAACCCTCTGCTTGAAATCTGGAACTCCTCCCTATATTCATGTGTTGTCCGTTCCGTATGGAAACACGCGTTGCTAATCCCCATTCAAAAAAAAGCTAGTGTCGATCCATCTATCTTGAGTTAAATTTGCTGTTCCACGACTCTCAGTCAGGATTCAGGCCGGACTTCAGTACCGAATCAGCTCTACTAGAAGTGTCTGAGTCGATTCGTGAGTGCACGGATAGGGGAGAGGAGGCCATGCTGGTCCTCCTCGACCTATCCGCAGCATTCGACATCATCTCCCATGAAACACTACTCACACGTTTGCAAGAGGTGGGAGTTGGTGGGACCCCTCACGCCTGAGTCAAATCATTCCTCACGGATAGATTCCAACAAGTGATGCTGGGCTCCTTCTTTTCCACCAAGAAACCGTTGACATGGGGGGTACCACAGGGATCTGCCCTTAGTCCGCTCCTGTTCAATGTATACCTGAAGCCTCTGGCAAAATTGGTGGAATCATGGGGCGTCAGAGTGATCTTTTATGCTGACGACACTCAGCTGGTGTTCTCCTTCAAAGATCATTCTGACAGCTCTTTGCTAATCTTTCGCCACTGCATGGTGAATATCGCCGCCTGGATGTCCTCAATTTAAAACTGAATACAGATAAGACGGAAGTCTTATTTTTTAACCAGAAATCCCCCATCTCTTCCAGCCTCTGGTGGCCGGCTTAATTAGATCCTCCCCCTGTACCTGTCCAAGCTGCCCGCAATCTGGGCTTCCATTTTGACACTGCCCTCTCCGGCAAGACCCAAATTAACAAAGTCACAGCGTCTTGTTTTGGAAAGCTCCGTATGATTAAAAAAATCACCCCTTTCCTGCCATTAGACTCATGTAAGACAGTAGTCCACGCCCTCATAATAATTTGTACGTCGGAGCCCCGGCGTATCTCTTAAATCGATTACAGATAGTACAGAATTCAGCGGCCAGGTTGATCTGTAATGTCCCCTACCGTCATTCCATTACACCCCATCTGATCAAACTCCATTGGCTCCCAGTGAGATTACGTATTCAGTTTAAATCCCTGACCCCTGCTTTTAGAGCTCTTAATGGTCGAGGCCCCGCCTACCTGAGACACAGACTGAAGATCTCACAAGCATCCCGAAATCTCAGATCTAACCATCTCCGCCTAATGATCTGCCCCCGTTTTCGTCTAGCGCGAACGGGAGGAAGGGCCTTTGCTGTAGCCACCTCCAGACTGTGGAATCACCTTCCAACAGAACTGAGATTCCTTACTTCTGAGCCTCTGTTTTGGAAGAAACTTAAGACCTGGCTCTTCTCTCTGATCTAGCCCACTCTTTTCCTCCTGAACTCCTCTGAACCTCACGAGATATTGTCTTCAGCGCCGGGACACCTCCGTCGGAGGTAGCTGCGCGCTTTACAAACCTCTAAAATAAAAATTAAAATAAAATAAATACCCGATACCGGTCAAGTTCGCGCTATATAAGACTCCGTAAAATAAATAAAAAAATAAAAAATGAACAGGATCTGCTGGGACATATTGGAAGGTAAACAAGCATTTGCAATGCAATTGGTCTCGCATTTGTGAGAGTTAGAGTTATTGACGTTGTAAAGGACAGTGTATTTTACCTATGTGCTTTCTGCTTGGAGTGGAGTGAATGTGTGTGGTGTCAAGTGGACAGATGTGGTTTGGATTGGAATTGTTAGTTGTGGAATTGTGTTGTGTGGATTGGATCTGTGTAGTGAAATAATGTAATTATGTGGATAGTAATTATGTGGTATTGATTGTACTGGAATTATGTGGAGTGGGATTGTGTGTCATGGAGTGGGATTGTTTGTCTTGGAGTGAGATTATCGGGAATGATATTTTGTGTTGTGGAGTGGTATGTAGTGGAGTTTACTTATGTGGTGTGCTGTTAAATATTGTAGCATGATGTGGAATTTTGTGGTGTAGATTGGATGTATGTGGTGTGTTGTGTAATTCTGTTGTTGGATTGAATTATGTAGTTTGTTGTTGAATTATGTGGTGTGGAATGGAAATGTGTAGAGTTGAAATGTGTGACGTGGAAGTGTGCGCTGCTGTGTGAAAATTATGTTGAGTGGTATTATGAGGCATGGTGTGAAGTGTAGTTATGTGGAATGTTGCTACGTGGCATAGACTGAATTTATGTGGAGTGTATTTATGCAATATGGATGAGAGCATAATTATGTGGAGGTTAATTATGTGGTGCTGAGTGGTATTATGTGGAGTAATTATTTGTGATGAAATGTGTGGGGATGAATTGTGGAATTGTGTGACATGTGGAAATATGTGGATGGCGTGGTGTATAATTGTGTGGAGTGGAATTATGCAGCATGTTGCAGAGTTATATTTTGTGGAGGGTAATTCTGTGTTTTGGAGTTGAGTGTAAATATGTTGTAAATATGTTGTGTGACGTATAATTATATAGGTTGAAGTGGGATTATGTGTAGTTGAATTGTGTTGTGTGGAGTGTAATTATGTGGTTTGGAGTGCTATTAAGTTGTGTGGAATGTTATTATGTGATGTGGAATTATGTGGTATGGAGTGAAGTAGAAATTTGTGTTTTTTCATTTTTAGGATTGTAATTATGTGGTATGGAATGTAGGGCTAAATTATTTATAGTTGAATTGTGTGGCATGGAATTATGAGATGTTCAAATGTGCTGTGTGTGGTAGAATTAGGTGGCGTGGATTTGAGCAAGCTGTGCACGCTAAGGCTTTTATGTCATGGGGTATGAAGTTGACGATTGTCTATTTTTCTTTGTAAAAATAATTTGGGCTGTTTCTTTACCTTCCGGTACATTTCTGAACAATTTGTTAAGCTAAATTGTAATGTTGCTTTGTGTGCGCATGCAGGGAAGAACGAGTGTCTGGCAGATATGCAAAAAATCATCCAACGTCTCAGTATTAACTTCCACACCTCTTAACAGTAATCCCAATCCTAGAATGAGTTACCCGTTTGCTTTACAACGACAGGTAGTAAAACGTGTAAGTGCTTTGCCAGCCTGTATAAGTAGCAAAGGTTTTAAAGGGACTTGCTTTTGTGCAAAGTATTGCTTTTCCCAGTTCACGGAAGGGATAAAAAATATCTCCAGATAATAATAGGGTTGACAGGATGGTGCCATAGCAGAAAATTGATTTGTGTGGATCTGGTGAGGACTGGGGGCAGCAAGTGCTTGATACGCTATTTGCATAAGAAAATACTATACATTTTTTTGTTATCCTCCATTAGTTATTAGTAAGGAAGGGGGAAGAGAAGCGTTCACCGACAGCATTCAGTTAGTCTTAGGGAGACAAAGAATGCTGTGGTCTGTGGTAGATGGCACCCAGAAGGTATAAGTATATGTATCAGGAGCTGCCAATGAAAGGAAGTGGAAATGCGCTTTAGACGTTGCCGGTATTGATGGCTACTGTGCGGTTGCAGACTTCGCTGGGCTAACAGTGGGTGGGGAAATGCTATGTTGTCATTGTAGGTTTGATTCATGAATCGCTCATTCTCTCTGGTGTTTGTCTTTGGGGTACTTGTTGACTGGTGCTACATATGGGATCTGGTTTGCCTTTGACAGGAGGTATGGTTTAGTGTGGTACATAGTGTAAATTAATGTTGGCGTGAGGAAACAAAAATCAGACCCTTTGTACATTTTATATTATTGTGTGCATCATGCAGAGGATGAAAAGTAGCAGGAATGGCTTTGATGCCGTAGAGGCTAGCAGGAAGACTGTTTTAAGGTGGTCAGTTAAAGAGATTGTTTAACATGTTTTAAACTTCCACAGTGGCATGGGGAGGCCAGCAACTGAAAGGCTCTGTCTTTACTGGTAGGCAGTGGTTAGATGGTGACCGGCCATTAGTCTTTCTGTCGGTGGTGGACAGGGGAGCAGTGGGCGGCGGTCACAGGTTTGCAGAGACATCCGAGGGGTGGTTTTAAAGGCGAGCGGAAAAGCATAATTGCGGGTTTCATAGGGGTGAGAGTAGAGTGTAATGGATGCGTTAGTAGCAGGCACTACGGAAGTGATCTGCGTTTGGAGGTGGTTAAGTGAGAGGGGTTTGCTTGAAGGTGGGTCATCAAGTAGGAGGATGTGTGTGGTGGGCCTGCTGGAGGCAGTGTTATGTAACTTTGCTGGAGGGCGCAGCAGCAGTATTTACTGATGTATGTAAATCGCCCGATGAGAGGGCGGATGTGACCAATGGAGGAACCGGAATCCTTTTTTTATGGCTGGGGTGAGCCCCTGCAGTATTGCGGGTCGCTGGCCTGAGAGCTCTTGACTGGCAAGGAGAATGGGGGGCCCCCTCCATGTACTTTGCAGGGGGCCCCCTCAAGTTTTGTTATGCCACTGGCGTCCCCCCCCTCTCCTCTCCTTCCCTGGACCTCTCTCTCCTTTTCCCTCTCCATCTTTATTTTCTTCCTTCTCACAACATTCCGATTGTTGTATTGTTTTGATTTGTGCTTTCAATAAAAACAGATTTGAAACAAAAAATATGTTGGCATCCTTGTGATAAACACATTACTTTTTCATCCAACGTGCATCAGTCTATACCTGCCTTCTATTGTTTTATTGTTGGTTCCCTCTGTGTTCCCCCATATTTAGTTATATCTTATCATGCCACTATATGGGAAATATCACAGAACAAGCATTTATTCTTTGGCAATAAAACATTTCTTTAAACCCCTAGTCTGCCAGGTATGTTTCTATTTGATCTTCCTCATCCACTGCCTCAACAATCTGGTTCTTGGCATTTTCCCAGAAGGTCTGGATATCAGGACATTCCCATCATGTGTGCGTAAAGGTTTCTACCCTATAACAGCCTCTGCGACATTTGTTGTCATTTGTTAGCCGATTTTCTTTAGCCATCCCCTTCTGTAGTAGGAGCATTGTAACAAAGGGTACATGCTTCTGCCCACTCATCGTCTCCTAATGTCCTAATAACCGGCTTCGATTTATGTCTTGGGAGTTGGGAGAGGTTCTTGGGTATTATTTAATAGAGTTCTGTATTTTAGGGATATAGTGTGTCTGTTGGGTGGAGCAGCTAATACTCTGTACTCGAAGGATGATTTTATTGCATGTCCTGTGGCATGTGCAGGTGTTTTTCTAAGGTCATGTCTTAATTGTAAGAATTTATAGCGTTTGTGGTCCACTAGATCGAATTCCTGTTTGTGGGTCTTGAAACTCCTTTATGCCATAAGAACTCGCAATATCACCCACATCGGTGATTCCTGTCATGTCCCATGTGCTAAAGTCTTCTAACTTTTGCACCTCTTTCGGAATTGCTAAATGCCACAGTGGGGTCTCTAACGTGATCCGTTTGTCCAAGCCAATTTTTCGGTTCACCACCTGCCATATTTTGGATACCGGTATGTTGTGCTCCTGCCAGTGTTTTGGTGTGACTGCCCCAATCTAGTCCCCTCTATACCTATTAATGACCGCCATCTGTGCAGCACTATAATACTTTTTGAGATCCGGTAATGTAACCTCAGAAAAGTGTGGACAACGTGATTCTGTCAGTGCCACAGTTTGGTGGTAGAGATCTAGTCTATTCTTTTTTTGGGAAATAGGTATCCGGTATTTGACATGGCATATTTTGAAGTATATTAATATGTTTAGGCACCATTTTCATTTTAAATAATGCAGCTACACCCATCAGAAAAAAGTGTCAGTTGTGCCAATGTGTCGCTTCTGTTTTGTATTTGGCAAGTACGTACGAAAGATTCATTTCTATAAGCCTTACCTTAGAGGTCATAATGTAAATATTTGAATCCATTGGTGGTGACCTGTACTTGGGCAACCGTCCTGGGTCCTGGCCTCTGGTCTGTTAGGGGTGACATGAGCGATAACTTAATCCAGTTTATATTGATTTCAGAGTATTCAGCATATCCATTTATTATCTTCAAAAGACTGGGAGATCAACTGCGTATAAAGAGATGAGGTCCACACACTCGCATCCGAGTCCCCTTATCAGGGCATCTCTCCCTAGCCAACTCACCTAGGGTTCCAAGGCCTGGACAAACGAA
The DNA here is from genome assembly GCF_964204655.1 of Triturus cristatus. Lineage (NCBI taxonomy): Eukaryota > Metazoa > Chordata > Amphibia > Caudata > Salamandridae > Triturus > Triturus cristatus. Next base: position 899,689,445 of record NC_140589.1, on the reverse strand, counting down.
AGTGGTGAGAGGGAGTAGCCTGTCAAATGGCCCGTCCCAATGTTGCCCCATCAGTTTTAACTCCAGCCATCAGTTAAGTATATGCAACAGATGTCCATGCCAGAAACCCCGGCCCAAAATACACACACTTCAGTATCACAAGAGGGAAAGGCCCCTCAAGAGAGTCAAATGCCTACTAGGCATGTAAAGAGAGGAGTACCACTTGTTCTTGTATCTCCCTCACCTTTAATATACACCTTAAGAGGTGCCATAGAGAGGAGCCTAGCGCTTGACCAAGATGGCCGCGTGAGCTTAGAGCTCCCGAGACCCTCGCGCCCTCCGTCGACTATCGTGTCTCTAATCCTGACGGTATGCATGGCACCGTGTTGCTGAGTTGTCAGGGAGGCGATTGATACTATCCGCGGTCGGATCGCCCATCGGGAACCGGACTTACGACGGGCGAAAGATTGCGGCCTAACTCCCGGAGATGCCAGGGGCTAGAGTTGGCAGGATGCCCGACTCCTAGTTGATCAACAACGGCCTGGTGAGGTGTGAACTGTCGGACGGAGGCCCTCGCTCTTTCACTTTCGGTTTCGTTCCCTTTGTCTGCCCGGACACTGTAGAGCTCTGGGTGGCTTTATAACCCCAGGGACGCTCGGCGGGCTACTCTGGCAGCACAAGGCGGACCTGCTCACTCCTTATTCCTCTCTCTGAGAGGGAGCGGTCTTCACTGCATTGGACTGCCTGGAGTCCATTATGTCGGGCAAAGCAGAAGGGGATCGGTTGAAGACTAAGTCCACCAGGCGGGGAACGTATTCCCAAGTCAACAGTATGGACCGCTACGCCCTCCTGAAAACATCGCCGAGTGGACCGAGCCAGGCGCCGGATGCCCAGAAGGAGGACTCGCCTGGGACACCGGAGCTATCCTTGCAGGATGTCATGGGCGCGCTTGACGGGATGCAGACCTCGATGGGGAGGCAATTCGAGGCCCTGGCGCATAAGGTGGATGCCATCCTGGTGGATGTCAATTTGATCCGCTCGGACCTGGGCAAGACAAACGAACGAGTTAAGAACCTGGACCACAAGACCACGGGCCTAGCTGATGATGTCGCGGATTTGCAGAACGAGGTCCGGAAGCTGAGGGCCGAGAGTGACCTCGCCGCCCGCCGGCTGGAGGACTTCGAGAGCCGGTCCAGGCGCAATAACGTGCGCGTCATCGGGGTCCCGGAGTCCTCGGATGAGGCCTCGACGGACCTGCTTGTGGAAGATTTGGTCCTCAATCATCTTAAGCCTAAGGTCCTTGGAAAGTTTTTTGCGGTGGAAAGGGCCCATAGGGTGCCGGGCGGGCGGCCCAAGGCGGGTGCCCCGCCGCGGCCGATCGTCGCCCGGCTCTTTCACTTTCGAGATCAGGACGCTATCCTGCAAGCTTCGAGGGTGACGGGCCCAGTCCCCTTCCAGAATGCGTCGGTGAATTTTTATCCGGACTTCACCCAGCATGTGCAGAGACAGAGGCAGAGCTTCCTGGGGGTGAAGCGGAGACTTCGGGAACTGGACCTGAAGTATGCCATGCTTTTCCCCGCCAGACTACGGGTGGTGCATGAAGATTGGACATTCTTTTTTGACTCTCCTGTTATGGCCGACGAATGGCTGGACGCTTTGCCCCGGCGACGGACCGGGGACGACACAGCCGAGCATGGAGACAGTGGCCGGAATGGACAGGGCTGATATCTCAAAGCCGACCTGACTTGATTTAACCATACTTGAAGATTTGAACAGAGTGCAGTAACTGTGGAGGGTTGCGGGAGGACGAGGGGTGCTCTTTTCCTCCCTTAGGGTACTTTTTGTAGATTTTTGTTTTTGTAGGGCGACAGGCACACTGCAAGTTGGGGGGGCTTTTTAAGCTGCAGCAGGGGTGCAGGGTGGGGGGAGTTTTTGGGATTTTGAGTTTGTTGATGGGGGTTTATTTCTGCAAGGCATGATGATTATCCTCAGGGCTGTTCCATGGTGGCGCCTCGGGTGTGGGGTGGGCCTCTTTCCGTTTGAGGATGGGGGGTAGAGGCTTAAGTGTTATAAGCTGGAATGTTAATGGTTTGGGGGATCGCATCAAGAGGGGGATTGTGTTGCAATTTTTGAAACGCTCAATGCCAGACGTTGTCCTGCTGCAGGAGACGCATCTCATAGGCAATACGTGCTATGCCCTGAATAGGAAGGGGTATAAATTCATTGCACACTCTGGATTCTCTTCTGGGTCCAGGGGTGTGGGCATCCTCGTTAGAGCATCGCTGCCTTTTGAGGTGGACTCCACCATTGTTGACGATAGGGGGAGGTTTGTGGTGGTGGCGGGGCGGTGGGAAGGAAGGACTTTGGTTTTGGTTTCAGTTTATGTCCCGCCGGCCCTGCAGGCCTCCACATTTGCTGAACTGGGCAGGGCTTTGCTGACTCTCCCGGGGGGAATGCTGGTAGTGGGAGGGGATTTCAACGCTGTGGGTTCCGGACTGTTGGATAGATACCCGCCCAGGGACACAGGGGGGGCTCAGAAATGGCTTCCAGACTTCCTGGATACATTTGGTCTGATAGATTGCTGGAGGCTCCGGCACCCCACACAGAATCAATACACGTTTCACTCCGGGGCGCATGGTAGCCTCTCCAGGATTGACTACCTGCTCACTCTGGCCGCACATGCCTCGTTGATATCCGAGGCGAGGCACATGGCACGCGGTATCTCTGATCACTCGCCAGTGTGGATCCGGCTGGATCTAGGTCGGGAGGGAGGAGGGAGGGTGGCCCCCATCAACCCATGGTATTTCCGAGACCCCAAGATGCGCAGCGCCCTGGTAAAGAAGGTAGATAACTACTTTAAGGACAATCGGGGAACCGTGGACTCGGCGGTATCGCTGTGGGAAGCTTTTAAGACCGTGCTTCGGGGGGAAGCCCTTTCCCTTGTGGTGGCTGCCAAGAATCGGAGGGATGGCGAGGTGCGGCAGGTGGAGGAGGAGATTGCGGCCCTTGAGGGGGATATGGAGGAGGAGGTTACAGAGTCCTCATTGCATGAGCTTTGCCTGAAGCAGGCGGAGTATAGGGACCTGGTGACGAACGCCGCTAAGACCCTCAGCAGGGAACAACAGGGCCGCCTGTATGACGTTGGGGATAAGGCAGGGAAACTCCTGGCGTGGCTGGACAGGAAAGAATGGGTCAATAGAGTGGTGCCAGAGTTGATTGGAGAGGGGGGAGAGGCGATCGTGGAACCTGAGGGGATTGTGAAGTGTTTCGCGGAATATTTTCATAGGGTTTATTCCTCTGTGTCGGACAGGCCGCCCGAGGACTCGTCTGATCTCCTCCGAGATATCGAGTTGCCCTGCCTCTCTGACGTAGATAGGGACGATTTGGATGGTGACATCACGGTTGACGAGGTGGCGGGGGCGATTCGCGCGTTGAACTCGGGTAAGGCCTCTGGACCGAATGGACTGCCGATCGACCTGTACAAACTGTTCCCGGATAGGGTCGCCCCTCATCTGCGCGCCATGTTTTTGGAGGCACGGGGGGATGGGATCCTTCCGTTGGACCAGCGGCTGGCGTCGATCGTGGTCATACATAAAGAGGGTAAACCCTGAGATAGATGCTCCTCCTATCGGCCCATTTCACTCCTCAACGCTGAGCCGAAAATTCTGGCCAAACTCCTGGCTACCCGTTTGATTAGGGTACTTGGCGATTTGGTCCACCCGGATCAATCTGGCTTGATCCCGCACCGAAATACAGCATTGAACCTTAGGCGTCTTCATGGCGTCATCGCCAGGGCGGGCACGCTGCGTGAACCGGCTGTTGTGGCATCTCTTGATGCCACGATGGCCTTTGACACGGTGGAGTGGGCATATTTATGGGCCGTGCTGGCCAAGTTTGGTTTCGGTCGCGGTTTTGTGAGTTGGGTTCGGTTGCTGTACGAGGGGCCACTAGCGAATGTGGTGGTGAATGGACGGGGATCTACTCCGTTTCAGCTTGGTGGGGTACCCGGCAGGGCTGCCCCCTGTCGCCTCTGTTGTTCGCCCTCGCCCTTGAACCGTTGGCTGCGTGGATACGTTGGCACCCGGATATACGGGGCCTTCGGTGGTCGTCTGATCATGAGGACCGTATTTCGCTCTATGCCGATGATATCCTGCTGTATCTTGCCTCACCTAAGAAGTCACTTATAGTGGTCTGTGACGTACTCGCATCGTTCGGTAGGAACTCGGGGCTTGTGATTAATTGGGGCAAATCGTACTTGTACGTTCTTAGTGGCGAGGTCCCACCGATCCCTAGAACATGTTCGATACAGGTTGCCCAGCAGGGTTTTGTGTATTTGGGGATTTTTATATCCTTGGATCCGGATGTGCGCTATGAGAGGAATCTGCTCCCCCCCTTGGCACGCTTGAGGCGAGATGTGGAAGGTTGGCGGAGGCTGCCGCTCTCCCTCGTTGGGCGTGCGGCCCTGTTTAAAATGATGTCTCTTCCCCGCTTCCTCTACGCTCTCCAGAACACCCTGGACTGGGTACCGGCCAAATACTTTCGGGAGGTCGAAGGCCTCCAAAGGACGTTGCTGTGGGATGGGCGGCCGCGAATAGCTATTTCGAAGTTGACGCTCCCATGGTACGATGGGGGCATCGCGCTCCCAGACATTCGACGGTACTATTGGGCCACGCAGCTGAGCGCGATCAACCATGGGTTTTATGGCCCTGCCCTCAGCCCTGGGTATGCCATGGAGAGGTGGTTGCTGCGCGGCGGCAACTACTACAGGGCGTTGTATTCGCGGTCCCTAGACTCGTCCCTCACGGGGCCCACAGGTGTGGCGGTGCGCGTATGGAAGATGGCGACTGACTCGTCGGGCTGGAAGGATAGGCTAACCCTCGCTACCCCATTGTTTGAATCGGAAAGATTGGGAAGACTCTGGCACACGAAGGGCTTTGATAAGTGGGATCTGATAGGTATATCCAAGGTGGGAGATGTACTGCATAAGGGGAGGGTGAAGTCTTTCGAGGAGTTGCAGACTGAGTTTGAGCTAGGGCCCTCAGAGTATTTCAGGTATATCCAGCTGCGTCACGCCCTCCGATCAGTCCTTGTTGAGGGTGAGAAGGTGCCGGAGTCCTCTCCCCTTGAGGACCGAGTTCTTGATGGTCATATGCCCGAGAGCACGATCTCGCTTATATATAAGAAGTTGATAAACGTCCGGGCAGACTTGCTATTGGGGCTGAGAGAACAGTGGACCAGGGATGGTCTTGAGTTGGATAATGAGGACTGGCAGTCAGCGGTTTCTTCGCCTAAGGAGGTTGCGATCCCGTCGCGTTTGAGGCTGGTTCAGCTTAAAATACTGCACCGGGTGTATGTGACGGGGCCAAGGCTGGTCCGCATGGGATTCTCGGAGGACGGCCTGTGCAGAAGGGGATGCGGTATGGTGGGCACTTTCCTGCACATCATTTGGGAATGTGGTGTCATTGTGGAGTTCTGGAGGAGAGTCCATGCAGTTATGGGGGAGGTGACGGGCATTGTGGTACAGCCGGAGGCGCGGTGCTGCCTCCTGAACGTCTGGGGGCCCACTGACCTCGATGAGGCGCAGACCCAATGGGTGACTCTGGGTAACATGGTAGCAAAAAGGGATATCGCGCGGCTATGGGACTCCTCGGGACCCCCTACACTGACCGTGTGGAAGGAAAACATGGATTGGAGCATGTTTAGGGAGAAGACGGTCTACTGCTCTAGAGGTCGCCCCCGGAAGTGGCATGCCATCTGGGGGCGGTGGAACCAATACAGGGGGGGAATATGTCTTGCCCCGGACCTGGAACCTCCCGAGGAACAGCTTTCCCCCTGACCTACTTTCCAGCACAGCCTGGTTTTAGTAACTGTTCTGGGCCTCTGCTGTTCCCCTTCTTCCTCCGTACACAGTCTTGTACTTAGTAGACGAGTGGGGTCCGGTCTCCCCTGGGGGCCTCCGCCATGGGCTCACAATGTTCTTGCCTTGCTGGGGTTTGTTGTTAGTTTTTTCTGTGTTTATTTAAAATTGAACCTTTTGTATTATTCTTTGAACTGCATTGGGGACACATCACTGTATCTAACTTGTAATGCTGCCGAACCTTCGGGCTGTCGGCTGAATAGCTGTGTCCTGAATTTGGAAATAAAGGTTTTCAAAAAAAAAAAAAAAGAGGTGCCATAGATTGTGCCTGGATGCTTTGCCTGGCAAAAAACCCAATTGATACTGGAATATTAACTTGTCTATTACCATATATACCCGCTTGGCCAGCACCTTTTTGAGGATTTAATCTCAGCATTTAACAGGGAGATAGGCCGATGCAATGCATGTTCATTTATTGGTTTGCCCTGTTGTGAAAATAAAGCAGAGAAAGGAAAGCATAATGCTCTCCTCCGGCCCGGACACATAATCAGCCAGGACCTTGTATTTACCTCACCAAATGAAACAACAGTTGTTACATATCAGGTGTGTTTCTTGAAATAGTTTAATGTTTTGGTTACGTCAAATCATGAATTGCAAAGGACCTTGTATTTACCTCACCAAATGAAAGAGAAGTTGTTACATATCAGGTGTGTTTTCTTGAAATAGTTTAATGTTTTTGGTTACGTCTAGTCATTAAGTGCAACACTATGCCTCTCTTGTGTGTGTTACCCAGACCATTCACATTCTAGCTCAGTAGTTTACAACTCTCTACTGCCATGGGTATTTCCAATGTGTGTGGGGTTCCCTCCTTTTTAGAATTTGATGTGCCATGTTTCTGTTCTAACACCCTTCTCCAAGCACGCACTCCCTCCCTCCCTACAGACTCTCACAGTGTTTAATCTAATTGCGCAACAAAGTTCCTAGGCACCTGTCACTCCCCCATAGGTTGCTAACCAACTCAAGTCAGCTTATTTTGATATTACAAGATAGTGAATAATCATACAGTTCTTATCACCCCAGTTGGGGCGAGGAGGGTAACTCCTTATTGTGGTATTGAGATGTGTACCTCATACTACCTCTTTTCCTTTCTTGGCTGCATGGCCACCTTCTCCACATGTTGAGGTGTTTACGTATTCAGAGTCTTGTGCCATAGTGTCGCTGGACAATAGTTCAATGTCCTCTCCTGTATCATTTTGGCTGTTCCAAACATGGATGGGTTCTTATGCTTTATTTCAAATGTTTGCCTCACTTATATGATTCTGTTTTTAATTGTGCTATTGGTTATCATTTCTGAAGTTATCTGTTTCTGGAGCCACCATTTTCTTCCCTCACCTCCGCCCAGGAACTTCTATCCATGCTTGATTCATGTTGCAGCTGAGGCTTAGGCTTTTGGTATGATGGTGGAGTCTATTTGCTTTTCCTCATCTTCCACCAGCATTCCAGCCAGTCCCATACTTTTGCACGGGTAGGAGAAAAAACAGGATTTCCCCTTCAGCATAATGCATAGTTTGGCTGGGAATAGCATCATGTATTTAATGTCTGTCTTCCGCAGCTCCCGTTTTATGTTTGCAAAGGTTTTACATTTGGATTGGACTGCCTGAGTATGGTCTGGAAATATGAGGGTATGGTATTTCTCGAATTGTATAGGCCCACTCATTTCGACCGCTTTCAGATGGTATCTTGATCTCGGAAATTGAGGATTTAGAAAAGTATTGCCCTTGGATGCATCGCAGGTTTAGGCAGAGGGCAATGCACTCTGTGTGCTCTTCCAATCATGAATATTTTCAATAGGCCCTCTGGTTGGATGTGTTCTAGTGCCAAAGCTTCTATAAAGCTTTAGGCTGAAGATGCCTCTGCCTTTTCAGGCACCCCACCACAAGAATGTTGTTTTGTCATGAGCAGCTCTCTGCATCGTCTGCCCTGATGGTTAATCATTCCGTATCCATTTTAAATTGTCTAATTTCCTCTCTTAGGATCTTTATTGTGGAGGCATGTTCTTCTATTAATGTTTCAACCACCCCAAAACTGGCCACTACTTTTCTCAGGTCTGTTCCACAGCATGGTAGGTCAGGATTCTCTAGTTACCAAAGTGTCTTCCCCACGGATAATGGCCTCCTGCTTTTTCTTTAGAGGTTCAGACTCGAAAGGAGTATTTCTCCAACTTATTCTGAGGAGCAGATTTTAGTCCCCGGACAATCATTGCTACCTTCGCTTCCTCAGTGGGTGTCTTGCAAGCCAAGAAGGACCGATTTCCCTCCTAATTGTCTTTTGATTTTTAATCCCTCCCCCAACCTCTTTTCTTGTAAGGGGTAGGGTTGGGGAACAGTTTCCAGTGCCCCACCTACCAGTTTGGGGACGCCTCAAAAGCGCTTGACTGCTCCACACTGCTGACCCTCAGCAGTAGCTTGCCTCATTCGTAGTATTTTGATGCTACCCCAGGTTAACCCTGGTGCAGTTCATATCCTGCATGTTGTTTTGATGCCTTGAGGAGGTCCCAATCATTCTTCAAGCTTCCTTTGTGTTGCAGCAAAGTATTTTCCCCGCCTTTTTGGGAGATTCCGGTTTGGGGGCAGTCCTCTCTGAAGCTTCTCTCATGCCCGGCCTTCCTCTATTAGCTTAGATCCCTGTTCGGCACTTCCTCATTATGCCTCCCCACGCCTGATCGAGATGTAAGCTTCTCTCCTTCAGAGGCTCTTATGCATACAGATCGCCTACTGCACTGGGTCTCTCAACCCCCGCTACTGTTACTGAAAATACATCGATTATGCCTCTTTTGCAGGATAATTGTTGGTTTGTGTAGGTGGCCCGTTCTGAACCAATCCACCACAGCCCAACCACCAAACCAATATTGTGGCAAAAGGTCACTAGCAAGTTGAAGAAATTCCCAGCACATCTGCCAAAGAACAGTTCAGCTGAACCTTTAACATAAAGCAGCATTTCCCAAAAAGTGGACTGCAAACCACTGTTGGGTTGCAAGCCAATTTTAGGTGGGACACAAAAGTCTAAGCAATAAATAAAGATGCCTTTACATTTTGTATTTATCTTGTCACATTTGATGCACTTCAAAGACAGAGGTCAAATGGCAAGTTATGTCTTCTGACAAATTGCTCATTCATTTTTTAGACATGGGGATTGGTATGTATAAACTCCACTCACTTAGCAGTCAGAGAAAGATAAGTGTAGGAAGGTGGATATCTGACTATGGTTACCCCCAAATTTTTGCCTAGTGTCTAGCTGGTTTTTCGACTTAGTTGGCCTGAGATCCTGCCATTCAGGATCTCAGCCTATCTGCTCTCTCTTAAAAATGGACTCCATGTACCCTAGGTGCATAACCCATTGGAATTGGATCACCCTGTGAGCCCCTGTACCAGTGTACACTAGGTACCCAGGGCATTGGTGTATCTAAGGCCTACCAGGGGCTGAAGCATGTATTGTGCCACCCCTGGCCTGGCCTAGCAATTTGACACAAATGGCTGATCACTCAGCTGGGGTAAGTTGGTGTATCCACCTCTTACGTAGGTGTAGTATACCTATACCTAACCTTAAATGGGACACATGTTAACCTATAAGTCACTCCTATGGCAGGCCTTAACAATCCTGAAGGCAGAGTGCTTGGTTTCATGTGAGATGGTGCTCTGGCATGAGCTGAGACTGTCTGCAGTGGTCGGAACTACTTCCTTCTACCGTTTCCAGATATCGCCATACCATATACTCTTAAGTGCATTATGAACCTCGCGGTTAAATGCTATCTTTGGTTTGGCTTTATCAAAACATGTCGAGTAAGGTGTCATACGAATTGGAATACTAACCCCTCGCCAATTCTGGCGACGGGGTTAGCCTTCCACCCTTCTAGAGGGACACGACATGTACAGATCCTGAAACCCGGGTAAAATCAGACATAGCCTCAGCTCCACAAAATGGACGCTGCAACCACAGACACAAGTCTGCCCTCCTGCTGCTGGGAGTCCTTCCAGCTTGGGAGACGTGCACAAAGGGATTCCTGCCAGGGGAGGTGCGTGCACCACCCCAGGCAGGATTTTGTGTATCGGTCAGGTAGGGCTTGAATAGAATCAGACATGCCTGAGGCTCACAAGGAGCCTCGGTGCATATGCCAGTTCAAACCGGTCCTGGGGCACACCAGCCCCGGACCTGGGGCGAGCTGGACAAAGGATTGGGGGTGTAACCACCCCCCTTCCTGGTCCCACCCTTAGGGAGGGACCTAGCAGGTAGTCCGGCCCCTAGAATCCGCTTAAAGGTAGGAGCTGTGTCCTAAGACTTCAGACATCCTGGAATCAACTTGAAACTAAGAAGAAGACGGGAACTTCGACGCTCTGCTGCACAGAGGACAGAAGGAATTCTCCCCTATTGTCAGGGAGTGACCATCTTGCTAACGCAAGCACCAACCAGCGAATCGACGTCTGCTTTGCCGCTGCCTCCTGCCAGAGCCCGAGCCCAGAGACCGACAAGAACTGGACCTCCAGACCTCTCACAGCCCGATCCACAGTCCCTGCAAAGAAGGAACCCGTGGAGGCACCGAGACACGTGGAGCCAGCCATCTTGAAAAGACACTTGACAAGCTGCAAGCGCAACAACAGAGGCTTCCTCCAAGTTGTGCTTTGGGTCCTGAGAAGCCCAACATCCGAGCAGCATCTGCATCAAAGGTGAGCCCTCCAGCATCTCCATGATCTGCGTGGGGCCCCTCTGCACTTTGCATCTCGACGCGCCTGCCCGGTCCCTGGCCCGTTGGCTAGTGGCCATTTTGGCAAACTAACTTGAAAACTACGACACTGGTCTGGTTGCTCCAGACTGGCCCCTGCTTCCCTCCAAAGGAGCAGCCCCTCTGACCTTGCTGGTCCGAGTAAACTGCTTTCTTCAATTCCTGCAACTCCTGCTTTTGCCAAGGCTTGTTTGCTTCCTTTGAGTCGCCGACACCGCCAACAGCGAGAGCCTGCATGGGACAACTCGTGAACCGACTCCTGGACATCGTCAACCTTCAGGGACCACGTGGCTGCGGAGACAAGCTACACCTCTTCACCTGTTTGCACCCGACATCGCCTGGTACCTACCTGGTGCCACGCCGGTCACTGGCTAGTGACTGTGAACACTGTCCCCTCTGCTTTCAGGTCTTCTACAACTCCGATCCACCCTTGGATCCACCGCATCTCTTCTGGACCGACCGCCTGCAGCATCTTTGTCATCAGGCTACATTGAACAGATAGACGAAACCCGACGCACTTCGAGACCTATGCACCCGCTTCCTGTGGGTGAGGTAAAGCTGGCACTCCGGTGCCCAAGTGTAGAGAAACATCTCTAGTGTCTGTGTTTTAAGTCTTAAGTTCGTAGTCCATCCAGAAGGCCCTTCTAGCAGTAATTTTTGAACTTTTACGCACCCATTGAAAACCTATGGGATCCCGCGTGTAACTTTCCTCACTGCACACGCGACCCGGTCACTAACTGAAGTTAGCTCCTTGTAGGCCCAGCGATTCTAGAGGCCCTAGGCCTTGTTCCTCTCCCAGACGTGGTACTTATACCACTATTTTAGTATATGGTTTGAGTGGCCACCAGGGACCATCCATATAAAGTGCAACTTCTGTATATTGTGATACTTTTTTGTTTAACGATTTGTGCTCCTGTGCTCATAAAGAGTCTAGGGGATACTTTGAGTAATAAATACATATATATTTTGAATATATATCTATGTGGTGTCCTTTCATTGGTATAAAGGGGGGGTTACATATGGTAAAACAGCCTGCTTAACACGCTTTAACGAGTTTAGCCTCAAAGACTGCTTAGCCTACGCTACCACTAGGGCAGCTAGTCCGAAAAGGTTGACTTACAACCACACCATAAGGGTTGCTTGGCATGGTACAAGGTGGTCACTTTAACTAGTGAACATCATATACCAGGCCAACTTCTCACAATAAGTACATGTACAAGTATATTTAACATCAATTTTATCCTCACCTGAGGTCTACAATGAACATCACTATAAAACCAAGTAAAATCACCACCACAGTAATAAAAAAAATTCACAATACATAAAATGCCACAAATATACTTGAGAAATCCCTTTCATTAGAAAATGTATACACTTTAAAACAAGTAAGTTAATTGTGAGGATTTCTTAGCAGGTCCATCAAAGCTTGGTGTGTGTCCAGATTGTTTCTCTTTATTAAAGGTAATAAATATTTAAATGTAGCCTCTTTTAGTGCTGGACACAAGTGCAAAACATGAAACAAATTTTGAGTTCCTTCATAACAAAGGTCACAAAGCGAAGATGTTTGGGAATTCCTATTCCATCTCACCACTATGATATTTAGAGAAACGTCCCCAAAACGAAAGTACTTAATAAAATGTCTAAAACTATGGAGTCTTGCATTATTTATGTCTTAGGGAGAAAGCTCAAAGAGGAAGGAGGAGCATGAAGAAGTTTATATCCCCAACAAATTATATCGGCTAGAGCCTGCACAAATGTACCCACTATACCAAGTTCCAATCTTAGCAATTGCACTAGCAGAGACGAACTCAGTGAACAAAATGTACTTAAAATCTTCCCCTCACAATCATTTAAAAATGACCAGCATCTGATTATGTATGCTCTAACACGTAAATTAGAGATGGGAGAATTTTAGTTTTACAAATTTGAATTAGGTAGTCAAAGCCTTTCTCCCCATGGAACGAAATAAAAAACTGTAAAGAAGTTGCATGTGCAAGAGAGCTTTATTGCACAAATGTGGTGTGGAACTTGCCCTGTAAATTACCAGAGAAGGTTCTATCAAAGTATGTGTAAATATTAACCACTTCTAACCTTTCATCACACAAGTACCAGGAGTCTTTTCTTCGCCCTTAAAACTTTTTTTTGTTGCTATATTAATCTTTAAAAAATGCTTCTAAGCATAGCTACGCAACCCCTCAAACTTGTTTGGAGACCTATAGGACTTTGATCAAATAAAATTATGCTGTTTGCATACAATAAGGTATGCAGCTGTTTAAAGCTGACTTTTGGAGCATCATTTTTCCCTTCCATAGGGATGCTGTCGGAAAGCAGAGCGATGGATTGAAAATTATAGGAGAGCCAGCACACAATCCTGTTTAAAACCATTTAGTGTAGGGATGGGGTTCAAAGGCCCTGTACTTCCCCCAGTAGAATATTACACCATGGTGAAGAATATAGAAACACTAAGAGTCGAAGGAAACTATTCAGAATCCGTAGGTCAGACAGCTTCAGCCATAGAGTTGATCTATCATCCACTCAGTCAAATGCAGTGGACAAGTTAATAAAGGCTGCACATAAAAATGACCTATTCCTTACTATACATTTGTCTAGTAAAAATTGCAAAACCACTATATTGTCTGTGACCGACTGATTTGCTCTGAAGCCTGATTTTGAGGGGAATAATGTTTCCTTCCTGTGCAGTGGCAGCTGGTATTAACGGGCGTAGGGGGCGTTGCCCTCCCAGCTGTGAGCTGTGGAGCGGGGGACAAAAGGGAGAAAATTAACACCCCCATGGAGCAGCTTTAAATGGCATGCTCACTGCTTGGTGTTCCACTTGACCACTTCTACCCTAAGAAACATTTTAATATTGTAGTTTTTTTAGGTCGGACCCTCGGACGAGAGTCCCCTCCTCCTACGCATGTGCTGAACTGGGCGAGGATAATTCCTCGCCCTTGAGGCACAAGCGAAGAGAATGACATCAGCCTGATGGGAGTGGCTGCACCAAGCAGCAGTGAATAGGCTTCAAATAGGGTGCTTCTGACGTGGCCCAGGGCGCGGTCAGCAGAGCCTCAGTCACATAAAGGGGAAGGGGTGGGGCTGGCCAACAGCAACACAATGCAGTGGGTGGCAACGATTGCAGCACTCCTTTCGCCTTCGCACTGTTAGGCGGCTTTTTCATTGGATAATGTAAGCTGGGGGCGTGGGTTATGAATCTGAGTTCAGTTCAGCTCATCATCCTAATTCCGGGATTAGTAGCACGTGTACGTGTTGGCTGACTCTTTATGGCGTGCAACGACGGACACCATCAAGCTGCTCCAGTCCCGACCTAAAGTGACCTACAGTGACCTACAGGCACCAGTTGGAAAAAGAAAGGCCGCGCCTGCAGCCACGGTAAACCGAGCACACAGCACGAGGGAATTTAAGGAAACGCTGGTAAGATAAAGTGAACCGTTTTGTTTTAAGGGTCTTTTTGACAGATGCCAAGGTGTGTTTGGTGTGCCTGTATGAAATGATGAAAAAAAACATGTACAGACAAAGTTTGAATCCTTGCGATACTCCGGGCCTAGGTTAGAATGAATTAACAAAGGAGAAATTAAAGTGAATAAACAACTGAATAAACAAAAATAATACGTTTAAAAGCACACAAATCAATATAAAGTCCCACAGTAAACACCTTCAGTGGCTAGAATTATGAATGTATGACGAGCGTGAGTTTGATAAATTAGAAGCACCCAGACAGTGCGCAAATGAAGACATAAATAAGTAAGAGTGCACGAGCACACATATTATCTACATGCTGAAAATGTATTTTTTCTATAGTGCTCCGAGGCTCTTCAGGTCTGGCCTGAGCTATGGAAAACAATGTAAATAGAGGTGATGAATCAACACTCAATGGGAGAAATGAAATCATGTACTGTGTGGTGAATTACAGCATGCACGTTGTGATGTATGAATGTATGTGCAGCCACTTATGCCAATCATAGACTGTCCAGTGGTCCCTTATCTTGGTTTCCACTTTCGGGATAGTGTAAAGTGTGCACCGATCAGACGGACAGATCCAGCCTTTTTGTGATCTAGTAAGATAGCTCACTGGGTTCGCCACATTTTGCGGTGATATGTGAGCATGAGCAGTCTGCTGGTATGGCTGACTCCCACTTTCATTCTCCCCACGTTGACAAGCTCCGTATCATTGTCGGTTCTGATTATAATATCTATTTTTCAAACTTCTACGAATGGTGCACTTTGTATCATGTGCTGCTCGGTGCCTTGTTAATTTCTACCAACTGCACCCCCGTCTACTGTAGGCGTTTGTGGGGTCTGTCATCCTCTTGCACCCTTTTCCACAAGGCGCATTCACACATACATCCCTATTTACTAGAGGAAAATGACCCTGTTGCGGTGCAGGGACATTTTTAGGAGATTCCTATGCTCCTGGAAGGTGAGTGGGGTTGGGACTGAGTCTGTGACATATGGTATCTTTTTAGATGTTAGTGAAATTTAGGTCAAGTGAAATTTAGGTTAAGTTCCTGTTTTGGCTTTCACCAGGACCCACTGAAGCTTGTAGATTTGGGTCCTCAGAACCCAACTGTGGAGGCCTTGCTGCAGTGATTAACTGAGGGTGGGGTAATTAGTTTGCAGACCAAATAGCCCAATTGTCATTGGACAAAGGAGGAGGGGCATCCTGGCCTCCTCCAATGAAAGGGCAAGACTCAGTGACACCTGGTGACCCCATTGTTACCCATCAGGGGCAGTTATATTTTCATCTGGTGAGGGTGCTGCTGACTGCATCCCCTTTGTTCAGCTCTTACCTTCACTCTATCAGCCCAGGATTGTGGTCCCTTTCAGAGCCCTAGCCACCCCCACCGCACCATTCTCACCTCTTGATCTGAAGCTGGAATGGACACCCTACTGCAGGCTTGGTAGAGGTGCACATAAAGAAGCGACATTCACAGCAGAGAATAAAAATATGAAATACTTTGTCTCCGATGAGCGGCTTGCCAGACTCTGGTTTTACTCCTGGTCTCGGTCTTCCATCCAGAGGGACAGTTTAGTGGATTGTTTGGTGTTGTCTGTGTCTATGTGCATAATCTCTTTAACTATTTGAACATCTAAAACAGAAACACACTGATATTCTGTCTGCAAGAGAGATAAGTAGAGGCTCAAATTATATATATATATTTTTGTGAGTCAGGCTAGGCTGACTAGGATGCAATGTATGTATTTAACCATCTACATAACCACATGCCCTTAACTAGACTAATTAATAATTAGTTTAGGCCAATCCTCACCTCGTTTTTGACTGTGAAGAGTAAAGTGCATGTGTTCTCAAATTTGCTTGAAAATGCAATATTTTCCCACTCATTTTTCATAATTTTCTCGGGGGGAGAAACCCCCCGAACCCTCCTTAGGTCATTCGAACTCGCTCGCTATGCTTGCTCGCCACGGTGTGCTCCACCACTAATTTTACACCCCACCACTTTCAAATGTCACCAGCAGCCACTGCCCAGTTGTCCATGTGGTCTAAAACGCTCTTTGAAAAGTCTTTCCCCATTGCGTCCAAAGTGCACTTTGCCTGTAATTTCCTGGAAACTGTTTATTTCCTTTCCTGTGTAGGAGACAACAATGCTCCCCTTGCAGGGTTTTGGAAACTTACCAATAGAATAACAGAATTCAAATAGAGGTACCAAGTGTTTGATCCACATTTCGGGATTATTTTTTAACCCCAAACCTGGAATCTGGTCTGGGTCCATCGCTGCCGAAGCTCTTGCTTTTCTGATACAGCTTCCTATCTGGTCATTGGAGGCAGACTGTATAAACTCCAAACTTTAGGAAGGCATCGCAAAAGGATATGCATTCTTATTTGGCTTGTGCAGCTCCTTAATGTAGCCAGACCAAGTTTCCATTGTATCTCGTTTGCTGTAAGGCCCTTATTTAAGCCAACGTTTTGGGCAATTATACTACAAAAGGCCCATGAATTTTACTCTAAGACCTCTGCTGTAGAGAAATACAAAGTAAATCTTTTTGTCTTTATTATAGACCTTCTATGCCGTTTAGGTTTCTCCTTCAATGATTTTATTAGCTTTTACGTTTAGGAGAAAAGAATATATATTATTTGAGAATTAGCTCATTTATTTCAATGGAGACCTGCCCTTCTGTGTTATAGAACGAAAAGTCAAATGAATTATGTGACAATCTTACTGAGATACAGAGAGTGAGTAAGAAAAGGCTGTAGGATGTAATGTTTCTGTAACACATAACAAAATGTAAATACCTGTAATTGAACTGTACACATTCAGTTGCCAGGAAAGTAAAAATGAAGCACATTTTTTTGTAATTCTGAAGTGTGAGGGAAACAAAGATTTTAAAAGGATCAAAACAAATCAAGACACTTTACTTAGTGATGCACAAATGATAAATATTCACTGAAACTCAACTCACACACACTATCATTTCTGTGTACTAATGTGTTATAAGTAAAACTGTATGTCTGTGCAAATTCAATTGCTATTTAACTTGAAAATGTGTTGTCTGTAAATGACAGTGCATGACTACACAACACTTTAGTTACATTAAAAAAATCACCTGCTTCATATCCATTAAACCTAGGTGGGTCGTGAAATGTTGTCATTCTAATAAATGGCCTGTGGTTCTAAATAGTTTGGGAAGTACTGCCATAAGGACAGTGGTGGCTGGTGACATTTAAAAGTGGTGAGGCGTAAAACAATTGTCGTACTTTACTGAGGCAAGCGAGCGTAGTGAGCGAGCCTGAACCACCTATGGGGGGTTCGGAGGGGTTCTTCACCCGGTAACATTTTGAAAAAAGAGTGGGCATATGGTGCATTTTCAAGCAAACCAGAAGGTGTGAAGAACAGCTCAGTCAATACTACTGTTTAGAGTTGTGGGAGTTAAGAAACCTTATAGAAGTTTCACACATAATGAGAATGCTCTGAGAATATGGAACTAAAATGAACAACACTGATACAGCAGTAGCACAACTATTCCTAATCATACTGGATAGAAGAAAATCTCGATTAAAGGAAATATGACTTCAAGGAGGAGCAAGGTCTAATTGGAGAAGGAAAAGAAGAGTTGGATGACACGAGAGGAGCTTATGGAGGAGGGACAGTAATGTTTAAACCGTCTTAGTTCTGAGCAACGCTCCTGGCCAAATGTGCATTCAAACTTACACAAACCTTCAGCACGTTTCTCTGTAACGTGTCTTCGAAGCTTTTTCAGATTAGTTCTCACCAGTGTTACCCCCCCCATTAAGCATTGGAGTGTACGGGGTTGTATTGTTGGAGTGTATACTTCGGTTTTACACATGCAGTAACACTGGTAGTACCAATCCACTTGGTCCTGTATGTTCGCTGCAGTGTTCCTATTTGCTTGGATCAATAAAAGGCTGCAGCCCGATTTTCCTCTTTTCCAGCATTTGCTAAACATGAGTGTGTATGTGTATAGCCGAGTGTTATTTTTAATGTGTGTTTTTACTTGTCCTTTGCAGTTTTATATAACTGGAACTCGACCCGAAGGTATCGTAGCGCTTTACCCCAGCACCACTTAGTTATATTAATGGAGGCAATCAGTACTGGGTGAAAGAGACAGGCTTCGTAAAAGTAGATGAGGGTAACTAAACTGAGGCGCCGTTTCAGTGCACGAGGTCGGCCATGGAGAATAAATAAGAGGCCACTGGAGTGCACGCGGTCAGTGATATGAAAGAGTGATAGTGTGCCAAAGTTTCAGAGGCCAGAACTCGAGTAGTCCGCTTCAGCTGCAGTGAACACACTTATGGCACCAGGCCGAGAGGCCGCGTCATGCCGCACCTGAGTAAATGTGACACCCCTCGTGTGTGCGCTTGGCCTTGCCTGCGCCAGCCTCCTGTGTGTTTGCTAACAGTGCTTCCTTCGCACAGTCACGGACAACAATACGCACTGGTCAAATTAAAAGCACTTTTTATTCCGTGTGGTTTGTTCTGGGCTCGATCCCGGTATGGGAGCCTTACCACGCAGACACTGCCACGATGGCACCTCTGCCAGGTGGAGCACAGGGCAGGCGTGGAGGCTGAGAGCGAGGATCCTCTCCTCCCAACCACTGGACTCTGACACTATATGTACCTATCCCAAAACACTTCTCTAGAGGTACCCTTATCCACCGTCTTTCTATTCTTCTATCTGCGTGTCTATATTTCTGCTAGCAGTTGCCGCCGGCAAAACGGGCGGTTGGGTTTGCGCAGGGGGGAGGGAAGTGGTGAAGAACCAGAACCTTTTGGACCTGGCGGCGCAGGGTACGCCTTAATCTCCTGGGTTCTCCTGCTTAGCTACACAGAGACACAGGGACACTCTGTCGGCGTAAAAGATCAGATTTATTTAGCTGCAGCTAGTACAGTTGTCCCAGAAGTACACGAGGTAGGTTCTCAGGTGACTGCTACTTCACTCTGTGGCGTACAACTTTTTATAGCATATATGTAAAATATACATTACCCAAATACACACCCAGAGTACATAAGAAAGAGCCAATAAGGAAAGTTGGAAAACAGGACAGAACCAATAGGAAAAGTTTAAAAACAAGTGTCAGATGACTCGAAGAAGCCCTTCCTTCAACTGTGTTTGTCACCCCTCCTTCAAACTAATTTATTAACGGATCTACAACTAACTTGCAGGTGGCGAGATACGTTTGTGTGTATTGGAGGACAGTTGTGAAACGAGAGAATGCTAGCAGAGGACAGAGAAGGCCAGACGATAAGATAAAGTCAGAAAAGAATAGTGTGAACCAGCAGATAGTTGAGACGGGGATTAGAAAAACCAGACAGGGATTAGTGTACTCGGCCAAACCTAACACCAGCTTTGCAAATAGAGGCAGAAGGTTGATTTTGACACGAAGCTTGCAGAAAAT
The DNA here is from genome assembly GCF_964204655.1 of Triturus cristatus. Taxonomy (NCBI): domain Eukaryota; kingdom Metazoa; phylum Chordata; class Amphibia; order Caudata; family Salamandridae; genus Triturus; species Triturus cristatus. The sequence continues at coordinate 899,669,940 of NC_140589.1, read as the reverse complement.
GCAGAAAAAGACTTCGACCATCGTGCTGCCTGAGTGAGGGCAACACAATATGGCGGCGGAGCACAAAATGGCGGGTCGATACGATCTCAATCGAAAATCGAAGTTCCTCAGACCCTCCTTTTGCCAGAACTCAGGCAAAATACTCAGGCTCATATTAATCTGAGTCAATGTCGATGGCCATAAGGTCATCGAGCTGTTGCTGTAGCATCATTCTGATATTCTCTGTTCTTTGTGGCTTGGTTTTAGGGATGCACATAATAGCACAGAGGTCGCAGATGGCGGGGCAGCAGTGCATACAAAGGCAACAAGAGAATATGATGGCTAAAACTACTCCAAGGAACGTCAATATTTTCCAACCCCATTTGGACAGTAGTCCCCAAAACCCCAAAATAATGACCAATCTCCTTCGTCTTGATGAATAGACTCAGAGATCATGTGTAACTTAGAGATAGCTTGGTATACTGTCGGAGCGTCATTTGGTATGAAAATACAGCAACTTGATCCGATCAATTTGCATACTCCACCACGGTCTGCAAGAACAAAGTCTAAGGCAAATCGGTTTTGTAAAGTCATGAGACGATCTGCCTGTAGTTCTGCCGTGATATTACTTAAGACTCCTACAGTGATTTCTATGGTGGTTTCTACGTACACAAACCAATTGCCTTATATTTCTGCTGTTGGCCATTGGACCCCAAAAAGGAAGAAATCCTTTGAGGAAATCTCCTCCCTCTTGTCCTGCTGTGTCCTCGGAATTAATAATCCCTCTGCCGTATCTATTTCGATGATGATTTGCAGAAGCGGTGTATGTAGGGGAAAGAAGGAAAGCTATATAGCAAGGACCGGAGAAACCCGTTGGCAACCACGTGTAAGCCCTATTATAACAAATTAAATATGTGCCTTGAGACGGCACTAGAGGAGGCGAGTTTTGAGAGGAGTAGACATATGTGTGGGAACAGCTATTTCTTTGTATAGTGTCAGCAGACTGACCATTTATCTGTAAACAGAAATTGCCTTGATGTGGTATAGTCCAAATCGGTGAAGACATTCCTTTTTTAACTTTATCACTAAGGCTAGTGACATAATGGGTGACGTTCCAGTTAGTGTACGCTTTTCTTTCGTCAATGGAGACCTTACTATTTTCCATGATTTTAGCCATGGCTACCATTCCCTTTATCAACGAACTATGACTAAAATCCGGATCACTAATACGTGAACTAACGGATCGTCTGAATTTGCTTTGATAGGCATTGGAGAAGATGACAAAATAAGCCGAAGCAGAACCTCCATAGGAGAACGGAAGGACTAAATACGGCATTCCTTTTTCTACGGTATGTGGCATGAGTCCACACACCCAACAGTTAGTTGTATTGATCACTAATTGATGTTGATGTAACAACTGGATGAAGGAATTGTTATAATATTCAGTTCTTCTAATGAGTTCATGTTGGGGAAGAGTATGAAATAGATGTGGAGAGACAGTAGAGGAAGACGAAAAGGTAGAAGGAGAGACAACTTTTTGCTGCAGAGCAATGACAATCCAATTTATAAACGCCAAAAGAATACACAATAATATAATAACACATAAAGCAATACCACAACGACTATACATTGATTTACACTGATTCATTTTATCTTTACTTTCTCTTTTGCCTAATGTAGTTTCCATCTTTCTAAGTGGATGCTCACGGCAATCTTCCTCAATCACTTAGTCACGATTGTCTGCCGTCCTATGATACTGCAAGTCCTGCAGGCCTATTGCCACTACTCAGGTCGCAACTAAGACTCCTACCGTGACCTTGCAACCGGGACAGAATACTACATAGGAGAGAGAAATCTTAAGAGTTCTTTGGTCTGGGTCTCAAATTATAATGTTCTTTGTCAGGTGTAGTTTGTTCTTGGAACAATGTTCGTGGATTGGTCGTATTCAAGCGACGATGTAATGGTATTGCTTACTGAAAAATGTCGTCATCCTCTTTCTCAGACAATGTTCCATTCAGGTGTGCATCACTGAAAGCTACGAATCGTGGGACTTTTTCACTTTCTGAGTCACCAACACCCCTACGAACCCACTGATCGAAGGGTAAAGGCAAAGGAACCTTCTTACAATGCACACCGTGAATCCAATTTTTCTTTCCTTCGATTTTGACTGCTGTTCTCGTGGTTAAAAGTACTAACCGAGGCTCCTTCCACCTGGGCTCCAAATTTTTCGTCCTTTGGAAATTCTTGGTGCAGACTCAATCACCTGGTCGGATGGAATGACCTGAGCTGTGGAAACCTCCGGCAAAGCACTCTGAACCTGTTGATGGAGAACACGCAATTTAGTCGTAAGGTCATGCAAGTAGTCAATTAACATTGGATATGGCAAGTCTGAGTATTTCTTAGGGCGAGGGACTCCCCATACGTTAGCCGGGCGTCCAAAAACCACTTCGTAAGGGCTAAGTCCCAAACGAGAGTGTACTGCAGTTCTGATGGACAGAAGAGCTAATGGCAAAGCATCGGGCCAATTGAGTCCTGTACTAGCCTGAACTTTTGCTAGCTTTAACTTTAAGGTTCCGTTGTAGCATTCTACTAAACCCGCTGACTGTGGATGATTTGCCGCATGAAACTTTTGCTTGATACCAAGACCCGCACAAACTTTTTGCATGACTTGGCCCACAAATTCGCTCCCATTGTCACTCCAGACAATGCGCGGCAAACCAAACCTGCGGAAAAATTATTTTAGTAGAACTTTAGTTGTGGATAAGGCTGTGTTGTCTTTTAGAGGGTATGCTTCTATCCATCTTGAAAAGGCGCATACTACCACCAGAACATATTTGAGGTTGTTACATCGCTCCATATGAATATAATCGATCTGCAACACCTCAAATGGATATGTCGGAGGAGCAAAGTCACCTGCTGGAGTTGGGGTTCCCTTTCCCGGATTGTACATCAAACAAACAATACAATGCTTCACTACATTGTCTGCACACTTCGGGATTTCTTTATTTTGCCACACTGGAGCTAGAAGCTTGCATATACCTTTTGCACTTAGGTGAGCTGGACCATGCGCCATAGTGACTACTGGAAGTACATAGGCATCTGGTAACAGCCAACGTTGGTGTTCAGACAATTCCACCCAACAACCCATCTCATCCAACATTCCTATACTTTCTTTCCACTTGCTCAACTCTTTCTCTGAAGCCTCCTTCTGAATCGCTCTTACACTTTCCACTGTATCCTCATACATTCCTCTCTCTCTAACCCAATTTGCAGGGCCCGCCACATATATTCGACTTGTTGCGTCTCTCGCTGTCTTTTTCGCTACTTCATCTGCAAATGCATTTCCTCGACCAACATCATCTGTAATCTTTTTGTGCGCACTACACATCACAATTGCTATTTGGGCAGGCAAAGAAAGGGACTCAAGAAGATCAGTCACTAATTGGCCATGTTGTATTTTAGTGCCATGAGAAGTAAGGAAACCCCTTTCCTTCCAAAGACGCCCAAAATTAAACGCTACACCAAAGGCATACTGACTGTCGGTATACACGTTTACTCTCTTTCCTTTTGACAACACACATGCTCTTGTTAAAGCTATCAATTCTGCTGCTTGAGCCAAATTGTATCTGATACGTGCGGTTTCCACAACTGTATATAAAGAAGTAACAGCATAGGCTGAAACTGTATCTCCATTCGGAAGCTTGAAACAAGAACCATCCACCCATAGAATACCATCCGGATTCTCTAGCGACGTATCTTTCAGATCAATTCTTCCTTTTGTCTCTTCCTCGGTACGGAGGAAACAATCATGTTGTTCTTGGTCATCTTTGTCCACTGGAAGAGGCAACAAAGTAGCTGGATTTAAGGCATTACATCGTTTGATGTGTACGTGACTAGCCAAAAGTGTCAACTCATATCCAGGCAAACGAGCACTCGTAAGATGCTGCGTTTTTGTTCGGTTCAGTAAGGTATCCACTGCATGCGGCACCATAACAATAAGTGTGTTATCTAACACTATTCCAGCAGACTGCCGAATAGAAATCGCTGCTGCTGCTGTTGCTTTGAGACAACTAGGCAATGCTTTAGCTACTGGATCTAACGTAGCCGAAAAATATGCACATGGTCGCTGTTTGTCTCCAAATCGCTGCGTTAAAACTGACAACGCACACCCTTCTCTTTCATAAACGTAGAGCGTGAAGGGTTTACTGTAATCGGGAGTACCTAATACAGGAGCGGAACATAGAGCAGTACGTAAGTCAGTAAAACTCCTCTGACATTCGTCAGTCCATGGAAGGGGCTGAGGCATATCTTTCAAAGTGAGTGCCAACAAAGGCTTGGCCAACAGAGAGAAGTTAGGGATCCACTGCCTACAATAAGAAGTAATACCCAGAAAGGCACGTACCTCCCTTTGTGTGGACGGCACAGATATTTGCGCAATTGCCTGAATTCGTTCTGGGGTTAATCGTCGTCCCTCCTTTGATAGGAGATGACCCAAATAGGTAACCTCTCTATGAACGTATTGTAATTTTGAAGGTGAAACCTTATGATTCAGATCAAACAGATGGCGTAACAATGCAACAGTCACATCTTTACAAATATCTTCTGAATCGGCAGCAATCAACAAGTCATCCATATATTGGATAAGAGCAGCACCAGACGGCAAATGAAAAGCATCAAGATGACATTTTAAAGCTTGACTGTAAATAGAGGGACTTTCACAATAGCCCTGAGGTGCGCGCTTAAACCGGAAGCTTCGGCCTCCAAGAGAGAAGCCAAAAATATCCCTACTCTCTTCAGCAATGGGAATACTAAAGAAGGCATTCTTTAGATCGATAACAGAAAACCAAGTCGCTGTAGAAGGTATCATTGTCAACAAAGCAGTGATATCTGGTACTACAGGAAATTGCTGCACAACAATTTTGTTTACCTCCCGGAGATCAATCACGAAACGATATACAGGAGGCTGAGAAGGATCAGTGCGTTTAAGAACAGGAAGAATAGGACTAGTGCATATGTTACCTCTCGTTTCCTCAACCACACCCTTCTGAATCAAATCATGAATGATTTCCAAAAGCGCTTTTTCACCTTCAGTAGAAATCCTGTACTGCGGAATGCGTGGCAATTCAACATTAGGCTTAAGAGTGACAACATAAGGTGGAATCTCAAGACAACCCACATCGTTCGGACCCGTGGCCAAAAGTGTTGCTGGAAGAGATAGCAATTCAGGTGGAAACTGATCTTTGGACAAATACATTGGAGAGATTAGTTTCTGTCCTCAAGTAAGATGTACACCAGAAGGAGAACAATATATCGTAGCATGCATTCTTTTCAATAAGTCTAGACCCAACAGATTCTCACCGCAACCATTCGTCAAGAGAAGTGGAGCTTCCAAATCATAAGGGCCAATTGAAATCGGCAAAGGGCAAGAAACTGGGTTACGAAGAGGGGCGCCAGAAAATCCTACAGAAACATTTGTTAAGCCAGACAAAGGTGCCCCAGGGAGTTTGGAATGAATGATAGAACTTCTCATCGCACCAGTATCTAGGAGAAATGGCTCTGAAACACCCATTGTAGTGACATTAACATAGGGTCCATTCTGATCTACTGGAATCGACACAACTCCCTTACTTTGTCCATGGCTGTCCTAGTTAGTGTGAAGATTTTCATTCTCGCTTTCAACATAACAATCCTCATTATAATATTGCGTAGAGCTAACATTTTGCTGATCAAAATAGTTTACAGAATTGGGAGGAGGAAGGGAACGTTGTTCTTGGGTTGACATGCCTCGACCTCTACCTCTGTTTGCTGACTGGAGGCCAGCACGACCTCGTGGAGCAGATGATGCTCCATTGCGCTGCAACAAAACCGGACAACTAGTTTTAAAATGACCTTCTTCTCTACAATAGGCACATTGATTAGGTCCTAACAAAGGTCGCGGAATATATGGCTCAGGTTTTTGATACAACCTCTGAAACTGTGGAGGCTGCTGAAACTGAGGCTGAACATAGCGAGGAGGATAAGCTTGTTGCAAAAGAACCTTTGTTTTGAGTTCTTTCGTCTTTTTCTCTTGCTTTTCTTTTTCTTCTTTATCTCTGTTTTCATAATATTGTGCAGTAGCCAATATCTGGGCAGAAGAAGAAACAGCCCATGAACTTTCAGAATCTTTTAATTTGTGCGACAACTCGGGAAGCAAATTAAATACAAATTTGTCCACTAATAATCGCTGACCACCCTCTGTAGCCATATCTTGACCACTGTGATCAATAAATGTCTCCTCGAAACGAGTGAAGAAATCAGAGACACTCATCTTTCTTCTGTTTGCATGCTGCTAATTTATCCCAGTTAACTCTCAATGCAGGCATCATCGTTTTCATTAATGTAATAATCCTACCAGAGAGTTCTGCAATCAAAGCGTCAGGCTTTGCACCACCCACTTGATCTCTATATGTGGCAGTTATAATATCCCAATTAGCACCTAATTCCTGGGTGTGATTCTCTTTACGAATCTTAGCCCATATTGTCTGTGGAACTACATTTCCCATCAACATATCGATATCAGCTAGATTCATGATGCAAGCATCAACTGTCTGTGATAATTCTTTATAATAACCTGCAGGGTTCTTACGAGGATCCGGTAGAGTCTGCTTAGGAGCCAAAACTTCAGATCGTTTCCATGGAACATGTACCCATATACGTTGAAAGTGAGCAGGAATAACTGGATTAGCACCTACTGCTGCAACTTCTTCCTTCCATACTGGAGGAACCTCTCTCATGGGATAGTTTTTCAGTGTCAATCTAACCGACGGATCGGAATCAAGGAAAGCCTGAGAGGACAATAAGGATCTATAAGAAATAAGTGTCCTTACAGCTTTCTCAACCTTAGATCCCACAACAAGTCCTTTATCAAAATCAGCCTGAACATCTAACAGATCTCGTGGGATCGGACTCGAATTCACATCTTCCCGTTCTTTAATGAGAGTATCGCACATTGCATTAAAAACATATCTTTGCGTAGGCGCATTCCATTGTGAGAAAGTAAGCATAATGTCAGGTACACTATACTGAGGACCCTTCTTGATCCATTTACGTGCGAGAGAGTCTAACCTTTCTCGTTCTTCAAAATCTGGGAACTGACTGCGAGATTGTCTTCGAGCAAAAGCCGGAGACACATTTAAAGCTTCAAAGAAAGGAGATAGAATACCAGTGACGGTGTCTGTGAGACGCTTACGTACAGACGGAGAATTAGACATCAGAATAGGGGACAGGGTATTAGGCGAACTAGTGGAAGGAGAACCGATAATTGCAGGAGGAGCAGAAGGCAAAGGAGATCGAAGATCGGAAGATGAGGGCAGAGTTGAAGTTAAAGGCAAAACTGGCAGAGGCGGTAATATTGGAGGAGGCAAATGCGGAAGAGCCGGAACAGGCGGAGGTACTACTGGCAGTTAAACAGGCTGTAACAACTGGGGTGCATTAGTACCTTGTACATAGGGCGGAGGCAACCTCAATAAATGGGAGGTTAGGGGCTCTTCTTCTAAATCTTTCTTATTATCGGAAGGGGAAACAGGCAATACCGGATAGCATTTATCTCTCGCCATACGATGCTGTCTTTCTGAAATATCCATCGCATTATCAATTTCATTATCTTTGAATTGTTGGGCAGCCTGTATAATTGTCATACCCTGTGCTTTCCTATCTCATTTTGCTTGCTTAATTTCTCTCTCTTTGGCTTCCTTACGCCAAAGGCGGAAAGAGTCAAACATTGCCGGCCGGGCTTTTCTTTTGAAAAGAACTGCTTCCATATTATCTAGCACATCAGAATCGAAACTACCATTTTCTGGCCATTTTCAAACACCATCTTTCTTCGTGTATCGGGTCCATGCTTCGTTAAAGGCAATGGGGCCAACACCATGTTTTGAATAGAGCTCATATGTGGACGTTCCAACCGAAGGAATCGGACAAGAGTCCTCAAGTCGGGAATCCCTATTACAACCTAAGCAACAAAGTTTTCCAATCTTAGTCAGACCAGGCATCTCTTGATTTTACCTGACTGTACACAAACTTCAAGGGGGTAAAACTTAGTTTACGCAGCACAAATGCACTTACCCTTGGCTTCGGCTATTGCAATAGTCGAATCTAAGGACCAGAAATACTAAGAAAACAAAGGACAAAAATTGTGGGCGCGACCCACGAAGATACTTAACTAAGGACGTCTTCTTACACCAACAGAGGCCCGTCTATTGTCTCGCCTTACCATACATCATCAAAGGAAGGGCCAAGGCAGGGCGGCAGTCAGGGCAGCAGTCGTTAGTAGCCGTCAGGAAGGAGTAACCGCGCTGCAAAAGTCCTTCGGACCACTTTCGACATACAGGGGTCGCTTGATGTGGCTCGCGATTCCTCCAGAATTTTCTTGCGGGGTTCCTCACGACCTTCGGGCAGAACCGGTACCACTGAAGCCGCCCCACAGAACCAGCACCTTTTGGACCTGGCGGCGCAGGGTACGCCTTAATCTCCTGGGTTCTCCTGCTTAGCTACACAGAGACACGGGGACACTCTGTCGGCGTAAAAGATCAGATTTATTTAGCTGCAGCTAGTACAGTTGTCCCAGAAGTACACGAGGTAGGTTCTCAGGAGACTGCCACTTCACTCTGTGGCGTACAACCTTTTATAGCATATATGTAAAATATACATTAACCAAATACACACCCAGAGCACATAAGAAAGAGCCAATAAGGAAAGTTGGAAAACAGGACAGAACCAATAGGAAAAGTTTAAAAACAAGTGTCAGATGACTCAAAGAAGCCTTTCCTTCAACTGTGTTTGTCACCCCTCCTTCAAACTAATTTTTTAACGGATCTACAACTAACTTGCAGGTGACGAGATACGTTTGTGTGTATTGGAGGACAGTTGTGAAACGAGAGAATGCTAGCAGAGGACAGCGAAGGCCAGACGATAAGATAAAGTCAGAAAAGAATAGTGTGAACCAGCAGATAGTTGAGACGGCGATTAGAAAAACCAGACAGGGATTAGTGTACTCGGCCAAACCTAACACCAGCTTTGCAAATAGAGGCAGAAGGTTGATTTTGACACGAAGCTTGCAGAAAATGCAGAAAAAGACTTCGACCATCGTGCTGCCTGAGTGAGGGCAACACAAGATGGCGGCGGAGCACAAAATGGCGGGTCGATACGATCTCAATCGAAAATCGAAGTTCCTCAGTGGGATGGATGCTGATAATTATATAAAATAAAAAACTTACCTTCCTCCACTTCCGCGACCGCATCACGCGCCGCCACCTCAGCTCCTGCTGCTCCTGGCGCGTTGCAGGCAGCCTCCCTCCTCCTGCCCCCCTAAGCCAATCACAACGCTGCAATGGCAGCGTTGTGCTTGGTGAGGCGCAGCGGAGAGCGCCCCAGCCCAGCCATTTTCTCTATGTAGGCTGCATGCAGCAGCCTACATAGAGAAAAAGATAGAGTGCGCATAACTGAGTTGGTCGGCCCTGGGGCCGACCAAACAGTCGGTACCCACAACAGTGAGCAAAGCCACTCCCCCTACCCTCGAGCAGGAAGACCCACCCACCCGCCCGCCCCCAACCAGGCACTCCAGGCACTTCTGTTTTCTCCAATTGCGAGAAGCAGAAACATAAAATGGTAGTTTTACAATTTTATGGTTCTGCCTTCTTGCACTGCGAGAAAGCAGTGGGATGACGCCCCCATTCCCCAATGACGGAGTCGCCACTGCATAAGGTATATGTGAGAAGGTTGTTACTGACTTTTTTGGTCCATTCCCAAATTGACATTATCTCCTGCTCACCATGAACAAATGGTTCAGATTTCCCAAAGTCATGATAATGTCACGCACCTTGGCTGATATCATTTCAGGGCTGAACTACATCATATTCATAAATGGAATTTCTGAGCTTATCAAGTCATAGAGTTGCCCTCCTTTGAAAAGTGAGGAATTTAAAGAAAGAATGGGTTTCCATCTGCAGAAAGTCACTCGTTTTAGGACGTAAGTGAATGGCACAGTGTACAAATTCATGAGCACTCTGAACAAGAGCATCCAAATATCCCAGGTACTGTGCATAACCACCTTGTTTATTATTTTGTGCCTACTACTTTGAGCTGCCAGTACAGCCCTATTTCTGAATCGCATGCAACTGAGCTCACCACATCATAAGGTCCCTTGCCAACTAATTCCTCTCATGGACTGAGTATACATCAATCTAAACATTTTTGCTAAGGTTAAAGGAGATACGGCATTGTCAATAGAAATGCACACACTCTGGACGCAGTAAAAAGAAGTTAGACTGCAAGATCAAGCATGTCCATTTTAACCAATGCTGAGACTCTAAATTGCACAAGGTCTTTGTCAGGACTGGAGTGTCCCAACTGTGTATTTTTGCTTTTGGAAAATTTTTAAACCTGGGAAAGTGGGCTATCATTCAACAACACACCTTTGCACTAGAACCCGTATTGTATATACCTGATGCACTAGAGAGGATGTGATATTGCCCCAGAGCTGCTGACTTTTGAACTCTGAAGCAAGGTTCAAAGCCTGGCTTTAACTCAACACCCTGTGATTATGGGCAAATCACTTAATCTTCTTGTGCCTAAACAAATAAATAAATCTGGCCTTGTGAAATGTATCTGTGCTTATGTAAATCACTTCACTGCCCTTGGGTCGAGTTTTTGCTATGTAAAACTAAAAAGTATATTGCAGAATTGAACACGTAAGAAATTGGATTAATATTTGGTGTTGATATGTACCCGCCTCAATTAAAAAATTACAACCCTTGTCCAGGTGAACCCTTAAAGTCACTAAATTAACCGGATTTCAACCCCCTGGTAGCAATGGTACAGAGCAAACAAGCTTAACTTTGGGTAAAGAATGAATGCAGTACCCAAACAGTAAAAAACTAAATTTGAAAAATAGAGTAAACTTTCATGAACAAATGGCACCAAAATGACAAAAAACCAATAAGGGGAACTAGAGATAGAAAAAATGTTAACTTTTTAAGTAGGTATAGCACCAACAAAGTATAAAGTGCCAATAACTGTCAATAGTCGATGTGGTGGGATCTAGGCGCAATCTGGTGCTTACTGTGATAGAGCACAAGTCAGATTTTACATTCTGACTTTAGTCATTTAAGTCCCATTCCACCACAGGAGTACACTTCTAAAGTCTCGTACGATCTCATGGGAGGAACTTAGAGACTCACAGGGTGTCAGGCAGAGGCAAAACAGCAGGGTTCGGTCAATTTCCATCTGCCACTGTTCAGCTAGGCAGGGTCATGATAAGGCCACCTGTTAGGTCCCTATAGCTTTAGCAGGAGGCAGCCTTATGATCCTTTGAGCCCACTTCTGTGCCCTGGAGGTCACTTTGCACTAATGCATCTTAAACACATGCAATAACAAACGTTTATGCTTTGAATAAAGCGACGTTTTATAACCGGAACTAGCTGAATGCTACTATTTTTTTCCCCTGTATGATTTGAATATGAATAATTTATAAAGCGCAACTAATACCCATGTGCGTCTTTGTGCTATAGATAGAGCGAAATAGCGGCAGCAGATGTCAGAATCGAGTCTAACTGATGGCAGGTGTCTTCTACTCCAGCGGGAACAGCCAGGTCTTTAAGGCTTTTCTGAAAGTAAGTAGGGAGGGAGCAGCTTTCAGTGTCAGTGGGAGGCTATTCCAGAGCACTGCAGTGGCCCTAAAAAAGCTCTTCCCACCCCAATTGGTTCTCCTAAATGGGGGGGGACAATCAGGTTCATGGCGGAGCCTGAGCGAAGCGTCCTTACTGGGACGTACCATGCAATGATTTATGGGCCAGCCAGAGCGCCTTAAATGTACATCGTTGTTTAACTGGTAGCCAGTGTAGTTTCCTGATCGCTCCACTGGCCGAGTCATGTCTGGGGATTTTAGGAAGGAAGCGGGCAGCAGCGTTTTGCAAAGTTTGGGGCCTCTTTTGGAGCCCCACTGCTAGAGTGAGATAAAGGCTGTTGCAGTAGTCGATCTTTGTTAAAACTAATGCACTTATAGCCGTTCTCAGAGGTGCAGGAGGCAAGAATTTTTCAATCTTTTTTATAAGCCGTAACGAGAAAAATGCAGCTGATGTAATTTTATTTATTTGGTCCTTGAACTTCAATTCTTTATCTACCATGACACCTAGAATTTTTACTTTGTTTGAGGGTTTAGGAAGTGAGTCAAGTTTGGGTGGCAACCAATCCGGTGTCCAGAGTGAGGGGCTGTTCCCAAAGAGGATAACTTCAGTTTTAGTGGCATTCAATTTAAGGCAGTTTTTGTCCATTCAATTGCTCACATTGCTCATGCATGTTATGAGCGCCAGGCCAGAATTATTTTCAGGCTTTGCCAGTGACACCACAATTTGAGTGTCATCGGCATAAGACACCAGAAAAAAACCCGCACTTTTGATGAATGACGGGAGAGGTGTGACATATAGATTGAATAGTGTTGGGCTCAGTACCGATCCCTGGGGGACTCCGCAGGGCAGGGAGAATGGTCTGGATGTAAACTTGCCCATGGCCACAGTGTCTGTTTACCAGGAAGGATTGAAGGAGATCTAATGCTGTGTCGTCTATCCCTATACTGCTCAGACGGTCAACCAAGATCTCGTGGCTGACCCTATCAAACGCTGCAGAGAGATTCAACAGGATAAGGGCTGCGGTCCCTCCCCTATCCAGCACTTCCCGAATGTCCTCCGTAGCGACTATCAAGGCAGACTCGGTACTGCGATTTTTTTTCTGAACCCGTGTTGTGTATCGTCCAGAAGCCGGATTTCCTCTAGGTACTGTGAGAGTTGTTGGTTCATTACTTTCTCTGCCAATTTGACCACAAAGGGAAGTCTTGAAATTGGGCTGTAGTTTTTTGGGTCCAATGCACTGAGATTCTTTTTTTTTTTTTAAATATTTTTATTAGGTTTATCAACAAAACAGAAAGTAAAAACCACTCTTTCAGTGCAGGGCTTAGGACAAAGCAGATTCGGAGGTATCTCAACAATTCAGCACAGGTATCACAGAGACATAGAGGCAGGCAAAAGGTACAACCCAGTCGTTCCCATCCCCAACCGTTGCGAGAGACAGGGCAACTAGTCATGGTCGCTGAGGTCAGATTCTGATGTATCGGGTGGGGGCTCACAGATGTTCCCTCGGTACACATTCCAGCCACCCCACACCTGGGACCATTTCTTGGGGCATCCTCTATGTACATATACAGCTTTTTCAGTCACCATTACAAGGTCCATGTCTCGGATCCACTGTGCCAGGGTAGGAGCCTGCCCCGATCCCCATCGCTGGGCTATATTACGTTTTGCGAGCATGAGCCCCAATGTCACCCAAAGCTGGGCTACACTCACGTGGTCCGTCTGCTCCCAGACATTGAGGAGACAGAGCCGAGGTTCCGGCAGCGTGAGGATTTTGGTTACCTGGGAAAGAATATGCAACACCCCTTTCCAATAAAGCGCTATGACAGGGCAGTCCCAAAGGGTGTGTAGGAAGGTTCCCTCGAGGCCACAGTTCCTGAGGCACAGCGGGGACGAGAGATTCTTTTTTAAGCAGAGGCAAAAGGGAGGCATGTTTCCAGTATGATGGAAAGGTTCTTCCTGTAAACATGTTATTCAAAATATGGCCAATGTATTGTGCCACTTGAGCAGGGATAATGTGCATTATCCTATGGGGACAGTGGTCCTGTGACACCCCAGATTTGATAAGTAGAATTAATTTGGCAAGTTGCTCTTCTGAGGGGGGCTTAAAGGTGGAGAATCTGCTTTCACCAGCAGAGGCAGCTAGGGTACATCCAACCTGTTGGCCCGTTGCCCTCTTTGCTGGAAAATGTTTGCCATCTCATCGCAGAATTTTTGGTTTAAAGGGTGCAGGTACTAATGACAGTTGGACTGCAACACTGGGACATAGGAAGGGGGAAGTTTCATACAAAAAAAGAACCAGAGTCTACAAACCATGTTGTCACAAATATGCTGTTGAATCATACTACAAAACACATTATTACAAATGTACCGATAGTTTCTCATCCATGTTCATGCCTATGGGTATCATGGTGCCTGCCTCCAAAATGAAGTGAGAGTATAACCTTCTCAGGGTGCTCAATCTATCCCCACCCCTAGGGTGTGTGAGTAAAGTGTCCATATCAAAGAATTTGGCTAACGTCCAATCGCCTGCGTGTTGTTCATTGAAGTACCTAGCTGTGTGGTATGTAGTGTCATTGTTCGTGATGGCTCACCAATGCTCGAGAATCCACCTTTTGACTGAAAAAATGGTGGAATTCATGTACCATTTTCCACACGGACAATGGCATAAATTCATAATCTGTGTTGCAAGTAATGAATTTAGGTATCGTCCATATTTTGTTTACTGTGTTTAGTCTCACCTGTTCAACATTACTACTATGCCTAGAGTATTTACATCACCCACAGGTTTTAAAGCCTGTTGGTCATGGCAATTATGTGCTTTCTTTTGGTTTCAAAAAGCTGTGTGCTAGCATAACTTTTAGGCAAGTGTTTCTTTGGTGGTTAATTACAGGATGGGAGTCAATCTTTCCTCTCAACACTGAGTGTTGTGTGACGATCTACCAACAATTTCTCAGAATTGTGGCCAGTCTATGCAAGCCTTGTGAATATCTGGTTATAAACCAAATGGGTTTCTGGTTTTCGTCAGCCATCCTAGGAGGTTCATACAAAGTTCTTTATCTGGTCACCTGATAAGCTCTCTTACTGGCCAAACTGAGATGTTTTTCAAAATATCCTCCAGCTCTAAATCTTCCTTTCACTTGTTCCTGGGCTTCAGTGAAATCCTTCTCTGAGCTACAATTGCGCTTTGCCTGAAGAAATTCCCCATAAGGGATACTCCATCTGAAATTAGGGGCATGGCAGCTATGTGAGTGGAGGATCAAATTGCCAGCAGTGTCCTTCCTAAATAACTTAGACTGTAGTGAATTTTCTCTTGCCATGATTTTAAGGTCCAAAAACTTAACCGTGTCTTTGCTATATGTCATGGTAAAACATAAGTTCAAATTGTTAATTTAAGACCTTAACAAACTCAAATAGATCTTCTTCCCCTCCGTTCCAGACACAAAAATCGTCATTGATACACCGTAGCCAAATAATTTCCTGGCTGGTCCATCGAGAAATCCCTGCCACCCAGAGTACCTGTTCCTCCCACCAATATTTTAGCGTAGTTGTGGGTGATACAGGTGCCCATCGCCTTTCCTTGTGTCTGTTTGTTTAGCACCTTCTCAAACAAGAAATTTTTTCAGTGAGGCAGATGTTAATCATTTCTAAAAGCATATGTGTGTGGCCTAGAAGATTGATTCCACGAACTCTCAGGAAGTACCTACACGCGGCAAAACCCTCTTCGTGCTGGATGCTCGTATAAAGCCTCTCAACATTAAAGCATGCCATGATGTAAGAGTCTTCCAAACTTTGTCAAGAAATCTTTGGTATCCCTTAAGTATGAATTAAGACTATTTACAAAAGGAAAGAGGAAATGGTCCACATAGATGGGCGTATTTTCAAATAAACTGTTTTGGACTAAATTATTGGTCTGCCTGGGGGACGAGTCATGCTTTTGTGGACTTTGGGAAGTAAGTATAGTAATGGTAACACTGGAAAATCATTTGTTTCAATAGCATTTCTTCCCTTGTTAACAATTGCCCATTGTACCATTCAATCAATTTGTTTGAGAACCTCTGAACTTTGATATAAATAATTTTATCAACCTTACTATAACATTATGTATTGCTCAGTTGACGTGAGGCCTCATTCACATAATCAGCTATGGACATCAATATCACATTCTCCTCCTTGTCAGACAGCTTGATTATGATGTTATCATCTCTTTGCAGATTTTGATGGCCCTCCAGTGTCCTGGCTTAGATTATGTGTTTCAGGTTTGTCTGTGCACAATTTCAAGAAATCTTTGGCTGCAAGCTCACAGAAAACATCAATGTTATCTTTTGCTGTCTGAGGGATGAATTTAGATGGTGGTTTACATTTTGTCTCTGCAGACATGTCTGCAATGATCCCAAATTCTCTCTAAATGCTTTTTATCACTCTTGGATTAAAGGGGGTCAAAGGTGGGGCTTGTACCATTGGTACTGTCAATGTCCAAAAGACTTACTCAGATCATAGAGTGAATGTGCGTTCTGAGTGTCATCAATTAGTAAATTGGATTTCTGTTTTGTGATTGTGGTTCCATGCTTTCTGGTCGAATTCCCTTTGAGCCCAAAATGTTGGTACAATTTCAATTTACGTGTAAATTTTTATACGTCAATCTGCAGTTGGGCATAGTTGTCAAGTATACTAGGGCAAAAAGATAACCCTAAACTTAAAACACCCTTCTCAACAGATGTTAAAGTACGATTAGACAGATTGATTACCGTCAGTCGCGGTTCCCTGTCTCCTCCTGCCATTATGACAGTTTCTGGCCACGCCATGTGTTCCGATGGCCTTTTTGCTGCACTTTCGGTCTTTGACACCACTTTTTGTTTTGTTTCTTTTGCCTCTGCCTCGCTATGCACTGCGGAAAGACTGCTCGTGAGTCCGTTGTAAGAGGCGAAGGGGCATATCAGCAAAGAACGGCGATGAATAACGCAAAGCGCGCTTAGCACTTTTTTTTTTTATTTTTTTTTTTAACTTTATTGTGCAGAGAGTCAAAATTACAGACATGGGCCTACAACCACCAGGGCCGGCCGCTAGTATATGTCAGCCAATTACATAGCGTCACAGAGCAGCGACTGATCCCCAAAGGCGCAGCCGGGGTACAAAGTTATTCTCGGCAACTCAGAAGTTAGACAGGATACAGATATTTTTGAATTTTTTGAAAAGAAAAGACAAACAAAAAACAAAACTCAAGGCGAGAAACAGTCTAAACGGTGCCGACGGGGACCCCACCATACCAGGTAAAGAATCAGGAGGTCAATAAAGTTAACCCGCTTAGCACTTTGTTATTCATTGCCGTCTATCTCTGGAATTTATCGCCCTGGTAGCGCGTTATCAACAACGCGTTGCTCCAGGGTGATAAAAATTCCAGAGATAGCGGGGGGAAATCGCCGTTTTGCAGGGAACATCGCTGGTTTTCCAGCGATGTTCCCTGCAAAATGGCGATAACCTTGCTAATACGACCCTGTGGTCGTAGCAGCATAATCCACCCCCTATGTTAGGGATGGGTAAGTCAGGATTTTGGCAGACGTTAGTTTTTGGAGAAAACAGCGTTTTTCTCCAAAAACTAACGTCTGCTAAAATGCTGGGGCAGCCTTGTAAATATCGCGATGTGCACATCAGCGATATTCGCAAGGTTGTACTGCCCAGTGACGCCCACTTTGCATCTCATTAGAGATGCAAAGAGAGGCGTCAGGAAAAAGGGTGCTAACATGCGATTATGCATGTTAGCACCCCATTGTAAATAGGGCGAAAGTTTTATCTCCGCTTTAAAAGCCAAAAAAGCGGAGAAAAAGCCCTTGTTAATATGCCCCGAAATTCTTTAGAAAAATAGATCTTATTACGAGCCAAACCGGAAAACTCCTAATTCGAATATGCATCTGAACTCAGACTAGTGGAAGAGTTTCCTTTTCTTTTATCCATTGATTCCAAAACTGCATCATTTGCCAGTTGGTTCCTTGCTGCTTCGAATTTCCATGCGAAAGTTAAAATACGTCCTGACTCGTAGTCAGTTTCATCCCTTTCAAACTTGTGTTTTTTGAATTCTGATGTATTTGGGCGCTCATCCACTACTTTGTGTGACCCACTCCTGGTCCGGTCTGGTCTTATTTCTGACAGCAGTTGACTTATTTGCATAGATAAAAATGTACGTTCCTCCCAGGCATACTGGATTAAGGGCCATATGTATCAAAGGGTTTTACCCATTCTGTGTCTATGGGAAAATGTGTTCATACATATGGCCCTAAAATCTTTAACATTCCTTGTGAACATGATTTGGAGCTTTCAGCCAATTCGTTAAGCTTCTGGGGTTTAGGGTGTGTAATAGTTGGAATAATGAAAATGTGGAGACCCCGGGAAACGTGGTCAACTTCTAGATACTTTTGTAACGCTGTGGCTTCCCACCATCGACTTACTTCCTTCTTGCTCAATTTTTCCAGCAGACTGATCTTCTCTTTCATATCAACAGGTGCACTCGGCTTAGTTGGTGTAGAGGTCTCATTTCTCTCTCCTCTTGGATGGAAAATGAGTGCTGCCAAGGCTTCCCTTCCTCTGATTAGTTCCTCTGCCAAGATTTCGCATGTGACTCTCTGGCACAGTTGGGGGATATGCTCCCATGGATCCTAGCTGCCGTCTAAAGTGAAAAGACAACTATGGTGCAAACAAAGCTCGACACAAAACTTCCAACTTGAGTCTTACCTTTGTTTTCTGTGCACCTTCAAATCATGATGTTCCGTTCACAATGGCAGCTGGCGGGCATCTTTCGTTGCAAAGTCCGAAAGATGGAAGAGGCTAAAGGCGCCCAGCCTGTGCAAAAGGGGCTCATGTGGCATGCTTTACCACCAGTAATACTGCTTTGATTTCAATCTGATTTTGGAAAAATGAGCCACACCAACAGAGTCACTTTCAATGGTTTTTACTTGGCAGATACAGGAAAGAACACAACACGTTTAAACCGGTCACAATCTTGGTCATGTGATGCCTCATGGTCCAAGCAAGGTTTTTAAAGGCATACCACCAATGTAATATGAAAAACATACTTTGCTTGTCAAAAAAGTGGTATTTACATTTTCTTGTGCACAAATAAAAAATGTATATTTTATAACAAACTTCTCTAAAAAATAAATATAATAGTGGAGCATTCTCATAAAAAAACATATATTATCCACAATCACAAGCCACACTCTGATCAAGTGTAGAAGAGATGGGAGACCTATATACAATACTTTATCCTATCATACTTATTGTTTCCATATAGAAGCGTTTTATTGACTTGCCTATATTTTTGACGTCGTTTGACAAATCTTCATGGAATTCTCCCAAAAAAGTACCCTGTTGATTCTAGTTGTGCTTGGAAAGTTTTGGGGTGATCTACCAAGCGAGGGACAAGAAAAGGGGGAGGGGTCATAAAATGTGAGTTTCCCATGTTAATTCCCACAGAGATAGTAGACACAGCTACAGCCCGAAATGCTGGACGGAACTATGCCAAATTTGTCAGAAAGGTAGCTCTTGGTCCAGAAAGCGTGCTTTATGTTATTTGGTGTAAATCCGTTCAGTAGTTTTCAAAATATTAAAGGAAATTAAAATTTGTATATCTGGCCTTAGCCTTAGCACAGATCATGGTGGGATCTGATTGGCTGCCGACACTTAATCAAGGAATTGTTGTCAGCCATCTTGTGACCGATATACATAATAGCACCCCATTGAAATGAATCGTAGTGAATGACAGGCTTTTAGAGGGTCACAAAAAGGAGAGCGTATAAAGGGTGATAACAGATTTTAGTTACAATATAAATCATTTGTTGATGGTACCAATCTAATTTTAGGAATTGTGGTGTGTTCTAAGGTGATTTTACCTTGTGAAAAAGTATTCTGCTGGAATTTATTCAATAATATGGAAGGTTCTCCAGAAGCTAAAATGAGAGCATATTTTCTGTAAATTCACACTACCTTCCTCAGCCAAATGAGAACGAAGTCTGAAATTCTCAGTAAATCATGTACTTCCAACAGGAGCAGCCTGTCAGTTAATTCCCTTGTGTTCAACTGCAGCCTCCTCCCAGATTGTTCTAAAGAAAAACTAACAGTCCTACTTATGACAAAGGTATGGCACTCCTGAAGCCATCTTTTAATCAAAATGGTAAAACTTAAAAAAATTAATTTAGAAAGGAAGAAAACGAGGGGGTTCCGTTTGTCATAGAAATTATGGTTAGTGCTGTACAAAGAAACAATAGGACACATTTTAAGTGATCTCTCTAATATCTTCCTCTTCTATTTCATTGAAACATTCTGACATGCAGATATTCTGATAGTCGGTAGTTAGGCTACAATATTTTGGTAGCACAATATTGTGCTCGATTTTATGACATACAACTGTGCTCAGTTCTTAAAGTGGGCTTTGGGGAAGTCTATCACTTCAGGTCTGTTTTTTTTTTTTTACTGAGTTTATTTTATTCTCATTGTTTCTGCTCTCTAAGTGGGTTTTACACTCTGGGCTCTTTGGCCGGCATGTTCTGGACCTTTGTGAAAAGTAGGCATAGGCACACAACCCAACTCAGTGATTTCTAAATAAAAAGGAAGAGCACATACATTGTGCTGCCTTGTTCTCTTTTGAGAGGAAACTTCAAAAGACCTCAAGGAATTACACATCCAACTCAAAAGTACATTTGATTCTGGTTAGTACCTGAAAGGAAAATAGAGTCAGATAGGATTTGTTTAAAGTGTTACTATACAGTATACACATGCATCATTTACAGGAGACATGGGCAGGAACATCAAGCTAAATGGAGGGGAGTGGCAGCACATCGGACCATGCAGGTCAGGAGGGAGGGGGTGGTGGAAGGACTCGGACAACAGAGGGTATGGAGAAGGTGGATGGGGCAGAAAGCCAACTGTTCAGGAAAGGAGGGACAGTGGCAGAGCAACGGCCACACAGAGCTGTAATGAGGCAGTAGGGGCATAGACGTAGGCAATGGATGGCAAGGAGGGGGACAGGAACAACAAGCTTGGGTAGGGCAGCACAATGCCAGGCCTGGCCCTGCATCCAACCCCCTCCGCCGTGCATTGCAATAGGCATCTTACTTGATGGGGGGGAAAAAACTAGAAATTCACACAAAAAAACCAAAGGTGACAGGGACGTTATAGTTAGGAAAAATTATTTTTCCAAAACAGAAATTCACTGAAAAGATTTCAGGGACGTTACAGTTATAATTACCTGAGCTAACTATAATTTACGCTTCTGCAATGCACTGCTTACAACCTCACTCATGACATGGTCAGTGCCATCACTGATGACATCACTGAAGATATCTCAGATGACATCACTGATTACATCATCTAATGATTGTGAGTCTTTTCTAAACGTTTATGAGAGTTAAAAATATATACTAAGGTACTACGAAAGTTAAATTACTATAATTTTTGTACTATTAATGAGTGATACTATTTCTAACGTATATTATGTGAGTGGCTCTGTGAGTGTGTGAGTGAATGTCTGAGTGGCTGTATAGGTGTGTGAGTGACTCTATGAGTGAATAAGTGCGTGTATGAGTACCTGTACAGGTGAATAAGTGGGTGTGTGAGTAACTATGGGTGTGGTAGTGGCTGTGTGACTGGCTGTATTGGTGAATGACTTGGTGTGTGAGTAGCTGTATGGATGAGTGAGTGGTTGTGTGAGTGGCTGTATGGGTGAAAGAGTGGGTGTGTGAGTGGCTCTATGGCTAAGTGAGTGGGTATGCGAGTGTCTGTATTGTGAGTGAGTAGGTATATGAGTGGCTGTATGGGTGAGTGAGAGGCTGGGTGAGTGGCTGTATGGGTCTGTGAGTGGATATGTGAGCTGCTGTATTGGTGACTAGGTGGCTGTGTGAGTAGCTGTATGGGTGAGTGACCATGTGTAAGTGGCTGTATGTGTGACTAGGTTGCTATTTGAGTGAGTGTGTGAGTGGCTGTATGGGATAGTGAGTGTCTATGTGAGTAGCTCTATGGGTGAGGGAGAACACGTGTGAGTGCTTGCATTTGTGTGTGGGTGGGTATTTGAGTGGTTATATTGGTGAGGGGCTCTGTTGAGAGGCTGTATGGGTGAGTGACTGGATGTGTGAGTGGTTGTATGGGTAAATAAGTGGGTATGTTAGTAGCTATATTGGTAAGAGAGTGGCTGTGAGGATGACTGTATGGATAAGTGGCTGTGTGAGTAGTTGTATGGGTGATAGAGTAGGGGTTGATTGGCTCTATGGATCAGTGAATGGGTATGTGAGTAGTTGTATAGAAGTGTGAGTGGGTGCATAAGTGGTTGTGCGGGTGTGTGAGTGGTTCTGTGGATGATGTCATGAGTGATGTCATGTGAGGTCATAAACAGCATATTGCGAGGACATAAGTTATAGTTAAGCTCAGGTAACTATAACTGCTGAACTTCACAGGTTGTTTATGAGTGAAATCTGAGCCTAACTAGGACGTCCCTGTAAACTTTGTTTTTTCAGTGAATATATATACATACGTAAAAAGGGGTTTCCATCTATCTGGTATATACTTATATCTTCATTGTAAGGGAATGCTTGGTAAAGGCATATGCGTGGTAAAGCATTGCAAGGTAAAGGCATTGCAAGGTAAAGGCATTGCGTGGTAAAGGATGCGTGGTGAAGGTATTGCACGGTAAAGGTATTGCATGGTAAATGATGCAATGTAAATGCTGTTTCCCCTTACAGGCGGTTTGCCAAGATGTTTTCATGGTTTTATTGCTGTTGAGATGGGTAAAGCTGTTTCATGGGGGGGCAGTATGTTTCTACTTTCAGAAGGCATGAAGGTAAAGGTTTGCAGTTTTGGGAAGCAAAGTTAGTTAGTTTAGCATGTAGAGTAAAGCTACAGTTACAGATAGCAGAGTTGGGGGAAATGTGGGAGGACAATTAGGGGTGATGGGGTAGGACTAGCAGTAGGTGTTATTGATGTTGAGTGAGGCTGATAGTTTTGTAAGCTGATAATGCCTAGGGTTACGTAATGTTTTTGTGATGTGCACTTGCTCCATTAAAGAAACCTTTGTCACACTACAAGCTGTTAGTGGTCTGTGCTGTATCCTGTTGCCCAAGAGCCCATGTTACAAAAGTGACCAAGTTTCACCTAATGTTACAAGTGAATGCAAGTTATTTCTTGGAAACTATTCAAGGTTTGGTGGGACTGGATCAAAGATATACTCTGACATCAAATGACCTAAATGTAAAGAAGGTACGAAAGTAAGAGGAAATAAGTTCCAGAGCTACTTCCTTCAAACGCCTCAACAAACCTTTAGCGTAGGTAGAGTTATCACGGAAGCACCTACATGAATGTGAGAAAATAAGCAAAAGCTTAGTAAAAAAAAACAGTTATTTAAAAGGACATACAATTGAGGTGACTATAGATGTTGTTAGACACATGAAAACTACTACAGAAACGTCTGGTGGAGAAGAAATTAATACATCAGGGGTGGCAGGAACAGTTCATATGTGAAGGTAGCTGACTGATCGTTAATTCATTTTCAATCTAAAGAGATCATATTTCACTGACGTGTGACAGACAACTGTCGACCAATTTGTGGTTAGTTCTTATTGACCTTCACTAGGTCCATTATTCTTTTTGATTTTTAGTGATGGAATTAATATCTACATTGTTGTTGTATAGGTAATGTTTCGTAATAACCGAAATATTGTCAAGGTAAGAGTCTGTATATAGATAAGTGTAGATTTTCTATACCTAACTCCACATGTCTACAAATTGATGATACATGTCTCCATGGTATGTAAATGTGGAGTTAAGAAAAGAAAACCCATTCTTAAATAGGTATAATTAGGTTTACAATATTCTGGTAGTCGGTATTTAGGCTACAATATTTTGGTAGCATAATATTGTGCTTGATTTTCTGACATACAACCGTGCTCAGTTCTTAAAGTGGGATTTGGGGAAGTCTATCACTTCAGGTCTGTTTTTTTTTACTGCGTTTATTTTATTTTCATTGTTTCTGCTCTCTAAGTGGGTTTTACACTCTGGGCTCTTTGGCCAGCATGTTCTGGACCTTTGTGAAAAGTAGGCATAGGCATACAACCCACCTCAGTGATTGCTAAATAAAAAGGAAGAGCACATACATTGTGCTGCCTTGTTCTCTTTTGAGAGGAAACTTCGAAAGACCTGCAAGGAATTACACATCCAACTCAAAAGTACATTTGATTCTGGTTAGTACCTGAAAGGAAAATAGAGTCAGATAGGATTTGTTTAAAGTGTTACTATACAGTATACACATGTATCATTACTTTTTGTGAATATTTTGGAAATATCTGAAAAGGTGGGCTTTAAAGTGTTTCCAAAAGGATGTGAGTGGGGTAAATTTCCTTAAATCAGGCCAGTGACAGTTCCATGAGAAAGCATGTTAAAATGTTTTGGGATGGACCACCCACACAAGTAGAGTTATTATTCCCATTAACCCCTTCAGCGCTCATGATGGAACCACTCCGTCATGAGCCACGGGTGCCGTGTGCTCATGACGGAGTGGTTCCATCATGCTGCGGCCGTTGGCCGCCGCTCCTCCCACGCGGCGCTAATTCCCCGCCTGTGCGGGCGATTAGCGCAGTGGGCGGAGTCATGACGGAACCACTCCGTCATGAGCACAGCTCAACCGTGGCTCATGACGGAGTGGCTCCGTCATGAGCACAGCGCCACCGCGCTGCCCCCTAACCCCCCCCCCCCCCCAGCGCTGCGGCGGAATTCCTGCCGCAGCCAAGGGGTTAATTACTGGTAATCTTATTTACCGGAGTACTAGTACACCTCATTACAATTGTTCGTTGTGAGGTGTCCCCGCCCCCGGAGTTGTTTATCTTTAATAGATGGTCTCTTTGAATCCTTGAATCCATTCAAGCACCAGTGTTGCAAATCAACATTGTACCTTGCACACAGAAGGATGAATCCAACAGGTGTGGGAATTGATGGATTAGCCTTTTGTAATACAAGTAACAGAGCATGAAGATCTGCATGTTGTGCAGAGCCTTTGCCCAAGGTCTTAGTGTGTTGCGCTGCAAATGGGCCATCTTTCACTACACCTTACACTGCTGCACAAGCTGCAGAGTACTTGTATTTCATTTCTATTGCTGGTTGAGCAGAGCTATCCCTATAGAATATGCTTTGGTAAGACTCAGTGGGCAAGGCTTTTGGAGTATGAGGAGTATGTTGTTCATACTGGAGAAAGGTTAGTGTATAAAGAGTGGGATCTTACTGAAACTTTCCGTCCACAGCATTCAAAGAAGTGTCGGGCTTGCTCCGCTTTCGGACGGACTTGCGATGGGGGCGGAGCACTGACAGCATAAAGCTGGCCTTCCCGAGCAGAAGATCGCTTTGCGTTCCAGTTGACACATGCATGATTCTTCCGATCTCGCTCACTTACCTTTTCTGCTTCCGTGGCATCAGACGTTGCGGTTGATGTCTCCCGCGGGCTACTGTTCAGTGGTCCTCTTTGATCTTGCCCGGCATCCTCCTCTGCTTCAGCTCTGCTCCTGGTTCCGTGGCTAGATCTTCCTGCAAAACACAAAGGACAAGACATTTAAAGAATCAAGGGCCAGATGTACGACCCTACCAATTCGTGACTCGCAAATTGCATTGTTTTGCGACTCGCAATTTGCGACTTGGAAATTGGAATGTACAACAGTGTCTCAGACACTGTTTACGATTCCTAATGGGGTCGCAAATTGCAGGCCTCATTAATATTTATGAGGCAATTGCAATTTGCGACCCCATTAGGAATGGCTAGCATTCCCAGGGATGGTGGTCTGCTGGGGTCAGCAGACTACCATGTCTGTGACTGCTTTTGAATAAAGCAGTTAAAAAAAAATGCAGGCTGTTTTCCTTCCAGGAAAACGGGATGCTTTTAAAAAAGAAAAATGTATAGTTTCTGCTTCATTTTTTAAGGGCAGTCAGTGGTCCCTGGGACCACTGCCTTCTCTTGAAAAATATTTTCGCATCCATTCACGAAGGGGAAAGTGTCCCCTGGTACCCCTTCCTGTTTGCGAGTGGCTTACCACCTACTTGAAGTAGGTGGTAAACTGCATGTGTTTTGCAGCCACAAATGTGGTTGCAAAATGATGGTACATTCCATTATGACTCGCTATTAGGAAGGGACACCCCTTCCAATAGCGAGAGTCGCAAACGCTATTTTGCGTGTCACCGACTCGCAAAATAGCGTTTGATCATGGCAGGACTCTTTTTTTGCGGTCACAAACGGGCCGATTTTCCCGTTTGCGACCGCAAAAAACGGCCGTACATCTGGCCCCAAGTCTACTAAGGCAGTAACGCGCTTAGCACCTGGTCTGTTACAAACTAGAAGTTATTTACTTATTCATATCTGATATGTACTTCTGGCCACAGGAGATTCTTTTCTTTTCCTTGTACTTGCATTCTGGTGATATAAGAGAAAGACAAGATATTGTTCAGAACTCAGTTTCTACATTAATTATAGAAACATACATAAAAGGAGAAAGTAGCCCTACACATTTTTTTGTGATCGTTTTTGTTTTTATACTAAAGAGTATATACAAGAAGTCATTGTATATGATTTTCCAAGATATGGAATTTACTGCAGTTTGGGACTTATATTAATGCTGATAACAGAAAGCTTTTAGGTATGTTTGTATGTTCCTGCCTTTCTACATAAAAGATCAATAATCTGTTGTACTCCTCACACATAAGCCCTCTTTTTCTATTTTTATAGATTGTATACCGCTCCTGTGTATGCAGTCACTTACATAAGTTATGGAAGAGGGGATTGTAACAGGTATTTCTATACAGTTACACAGATATATGAAATCAAGTCATACAAGGACTTCACTCGCTCAGGGTAATGCTGCAAGTAAGTTTGTCCAAAGTTGAGGAATCCTAGCAGGGTTTGCAACTTTTACAGTGTGCGAGGAGGCTGCAATGTAGCACACTTCTGAAGGAAATCAGAAGCCAGACCCTTGCACTCATTGGATAACTTGTATTGAGGAAGGCCACTGTAAGTTAGGCAATCTTTGATTTTTTAAAATTAATTCTGCAATCGTGTGATGTTAATAGTGTTACAACTTTGTCCACTCTAGTTAGGTGTACCTCCAAGTTGTCAGCAGTTAGATAGTTATAATCAAAATATGATAATACCTTGTGATCTGGTTGTAAGATCTCCATGATGCGCACCGAGAATAGGCCTGGACTGTTCCTATAGCCTTAAGGCAAATGTCGAAATAAAAACTGCACTCCATTAGAGGATGTTAGATACTCCCTTTCAGGTGCTATATTTTGTCTGAAAAACCCATTAAAGCTGTCCAGGGTTTTTCTAGTTCGAGCCTAGCGCAGCGCGCATGCTCTGCTCTAGAAAAATGACTTCTTGGAATTACTCTGGACTTTTCACATGCTCGTGCTTGTGTTTTTTTTAGTCTTTTTTCTATTGGGCTTTGCATACGACTTTCTAATGAAGACAGAACACAATTGGGCAAAGGCGGGTGCATGTCCCACCTTTCCCAGAAAATGTTTCCGCCCATGGCCTATGTCTTGCGGTTCCGAGTAGGGGTGCCATCTGTTTTTCATTAGCACGTTCGCGCACCACTTACGAGCAGGGGCGCCGTCTGTTTTTCATTAGCACGATCGCGCACCACTCGCGTGCTTGTTTCCTTTTAAACTGCACCGCTGTAGTTTTTAAAAAAAGAGCAACCCTACGCTGCTTTACATAACAAAAGTACATTTCCACAGCCTACCGTGAGTCAACATGATAAAGCTTTCTGATCTGCGGCCAAACTGACTTCCCATGCGGCGAGCCTGATCCCCTGTTTTATGTGGAGACCGAGAGAAAATGTTCCCCTCCACAAAGCCTTTTCTTTTTCCGTCGCGGCAGGATCTGTAGCACCTGGCTCTGGGGGGACGGGAGAAGAAAGGAACGCGATACAACCGAAGCGCGCCAAACGCGAGCTCTAGAAACAGCCCTACTGGGCACTGAGACCTGCCCTCTCTCTGACTGCGCGTGTCCGGCATGAATTATGAATGCGCAGGTCCACGGACGGATTGAGGCATGGAGCATGTTTGCAGCTCTGAAAGGAAAACCGGCATTCTCTGAAAAGAAGCCTGGTGCATAACTGTTGTTTCATCTCTCCACATATTCGCTGGACACGCGGTGGTTTCGCTTACGACGCAGAACGCTACAATTTTGCTACAACGCGTGTCTTACAGAAGTCTCGCTCTCAAAGGAGCAGAATGTGACATTCACGTTTCCAGCGTTTAGCAGTACTCCCCAGGCGCTATATTGGTGTGGTATACTTCTGCGCTTGTGTATACTGAAGCAGCACAACTAGCATTCATTCTCGTGGCCACGTAATGAAAGGTGGCCGCCCGTTCTTAGAAATGCCAAGCGTGCACCCAAGCTAAGAATGAGGAATTAAGTAGGCCTATGCTTGAAGGGTGCGTTGCTTGACCACCGCAAAGCCAGGCTTCCTTGATATGCTGCAGTCTGACTTTATAGACTAAATGGGGCACTGTGCGCATCCTCTGATAACAGGGATTGTTTGGCAGGAACATTTTCTAAGGTCACAGTCAATTTCTGCAGTATTTTATACAGAAGTATGTCTATATTTAGAGACATACCATATAAAATGTGTATTACGGTCCATTTATGCCATTGTGGGTTTCAGGTGTCAAATAACCCATGAGGCCGAAAGCTGAGTCGTTTGTA
Organism: Triturus cristatus; assembly: GCF_964204655.1. Classification (NCBI taxonomy): domain Eukaryota; kingdom Metazoa; phylum Chordata; class Amphibia; order Caudata; family Salamandridae; genus Triturus; species Triturus cristatus. Next base: position 899,641,578 of record NC_140589.1, on the reverse strand, counting down.
AATGTCAGCAGAACTCCAAGATGGCTTTTTTTCATATATCAAATATTCGTTTTAATTCAGCTAGCCCGAGAAAATGTGTTTTCACAAGTAAGGTTTTTTAAAAAAAACCAATTAGTTAAAAACGGAACAATACCGTTTGGTCAGCCAGTTGCTCAAGCTATCTTTGTTTCATTCCACACTGGTTCATGACAGCATTGTATAGCTATTTAATCACTGGTGGCACAGCACCCAGAATAATGTGCTGCATGGCTAAACACTTATAAGGTCCCAAGGGATAGACCTATAGGCTACGCCAATGCTTGTTGTATTTTTTCTGTACCTGGTTCATCTTTAAACCTGTACTAAGTGCAGTTTGCATCGCATATGTTCTTGCATGTGTTTTTAAATTCCTAAAAGCTAAAACTATCCTATAGGATCTGTCTGGTTTTGAGATGGAAAAAAGAGACGTATTCATTGGTGAAAGGCAAGGCGCTGTCATGCCCTGATATTGTAATGTAATGTAAAGGACACTTAATATAGCGCTCCTATCACTCCAAGGAGTATCTTGGCGCTCACCCAACCCAGATGGAAGGGTTGGAGGGAAAAGAGACAGCTTACACTTTACACTACACATTACACCAGTGCTCTGCAGGCAGCATCAGTCAGAGAGAACACTGGGTTTCGTGGAACAATGATCGTAGGAAGGGCGGGAGCTTGTTCCAGGCCTTGGCGCCCAGCACAAAAAGGGATTTGCCACCTTTTGTTGCCAACTTAAATCTGGGGATTATAAGCAGATTCTGACCGGCAGACCTCAGGCAACGTGTCGGGTGATACCGTCTAAAACCATTACATAGGTATTTTGGTCCTTGCTGTTGAAATGCCCTGAAGGTAATTAGCAGAATCTTAAAAAGAATCCTTTTACCAATTGGTAGCCAATGGAGCGCATTAAGCGCTGCTGAGGCTGATGACTTGCGGGGCCAACGTAATACCAGGCGGGCCGCTGCGTGTTGGACCATCTGTAACCTATGGAGTACGGACTTATTAGCTCCAGCATATAAGCCATTACAGTAGTCCAACCTGGAGGTTATTAGGGCAACTGCAACCGTTTTTCTGGCCGGCAACGGGAGGAGATCAAAAAACGTCCTTAGAGCTTTTATTATATGAAAGCACGTGCCAGCTACGGCCACCGCTTGATGTTTAAAGGACAATTGGTCGTCAAACTTGATACCCAAGTTTCGAGCAGATGTAATGGTGTTGGGGGGGGCTTCCGCATCATCAGGCCAACAGGTTTTTGGGGAAAACAGATTTTGATTTCCAAACGGCAGAATTTCTGTCTTTCCGGCATTACATTTTAGATGATTATCAGTCATCCATTGGAATGTTGCTGCTAGGCACTCCTTAAGATTTTCCTCGGCGCCAGGCCGTTCCCTATCCAGCACCAGGATAAGCTGGGTGTCGTCAGCATATGATATTGTGCTGATCTGGAATGATGCGATCAGTTTCACCAGGGGTACCATATACAAATTAAAAAGTACGGGGCTTAGACTCGAGCCCTGAGGGACCCCGGAGCTGACGACCTTGGCTTCAGACTGGTATTGGCCCAGCACTGTGACTTGGCGTCTGTTGCTAAGGAAGTTTCTGAGCCATGCCAGAGCCTCCCCACCTACTCCTGCGGCAGCCAACCGGTCCACTAAGATGTTATGTGAAACCGTATCAAAGGCTGCCGACAGGTCAAGTAAGATTAGAACAGCCGTCTATCCCTGGTCAATGGCCATTCGTAGGGTCTCTGCTGTAAACAGCAGGGCACACTTGGTAGAGTGTTTTGACCGAAACCCTGAGTGGTTAGGATGTAGGTTGTTATTCTCCTCCAGAAAGCTCGTAAGTTGACTATTGACGAACTTCTCTACCAGTTTGAACACCACCGGAAGCAGGGAAATAGGACGCAGGTTGGAGAGGGTGGTTGGGTCAACCAGTGCCTTTTTCTGGAGAGGCTTAACGGCTGAAAGCTTCCAATCATTAGGGATGTCTGCCGTAGCTAATGATGAGTTAATAATCCTGTTGATGATAGGGTTAACCACCTCCACTAGAGTCTGTAAGACTAAAGGGGGGCATGGATCAAAGGGAGATCCAGATTTGCTGGCCAAAATGGCCTTGGAGGTATCTTCAAGGGAGACAGGGGCGAATCCTTCCAGGCGAGTTAAAGTCTTCTCCCCCTCTATCCTTTCAGCAGCTCCCGACATAGAGGGTACTGGAGGGAAAGTCTTCACGATATCGAGGATCTTATTTTCAAAATAGTCAGATATCGCATTGCAGAGATTTTGGGATGAAGGAATCTCCTGCGAAAGAGCTGATGGGTTCATAAAATCCTTTACGATCTTGAAAATTTCTTTTTGCCCCTGACCCGCCATGGAGATGGCCTGTAAGTAGTGAGCTTTCTTGGTTGACTTTATTCCTGCATGATATTTCCTTCTGGCCGATTTATAGGCATTACGGGCAGTAGCCTCGTAGTTCCTGCGCCACCTCCGTTCCAGTACTCTTACTTCTCCCAACTCTAATTTCAAGGCCGGTGAAAACCATGGGGCACTCTTTTTGGTCTTAATGGCACTTGAATTCTTATTGCCAGTTGTTCCTAACGAGGCACCCGCCATGGCTATCCAATCACAAAAATTCTGATTGTCCGCAGAGGTGTTACCTGTTAATACCGGTATACTGGCTTTTAGCATTTCTACAACATCAGGTCTGCTAGATAGTTTCTTACAATTAGGTTTGTGATTTTCATCGGGGCTTTTAATATTTTTTGTAGTGGTGGCCATAGTTTTATAATTTAGTGCAATATGGAACGGAATAAAGAGGTGATCGGACCAGATCTGAGGGCAGGGGGGTTTAACTATAAGCCTGGTGGAATTTGAGCAGATACAATCCAATAAGTGTCCTGCTAAATGTGTGGGTTCGCGATTCAGAAGGATGAGTCCAAGAACGTCAATAATATCCATAAAGCAACCAACTCCTGGTTCTTTAGGGGAGTCTAAGTGCAGGTTTAGATCACCCAATACTGTAAAGTGGGAGAATCTGAGCGCTAGGTCGCTCAGTACATCTCCTACTGTTTCCAAAAACTCAGTTGGAGATCCCGGAGGGCGGTAGATGAGGGCACCAGAAAAGGTAAAGGAGTCATGGATACCCAAAGAAAAGGCTAGCGCCTCTGCCCCTTTAATATCAACCAGTTCATGGGTAGAACATTTTAGGGAATTGCGGTAAATAATGGCCAGGCCCCCTCCCCGTTGTTCAGTTCTGGATAAGAAAATTCTGCGGGAGGGCTATGGCTAAATCGGGATTACACCAGGGTTTTAGCCAGGTTTCTGTGACCAGGAGCCAGTCTAGGTTGGTCTCCATGATAAGGTCATGTATGTTCTGGGCGTTCAGGCGTTAATTAATCCTCCCCGTAGCACAGGAGAATGTGAGGGTACTTTCAAAATAGGCTCTGGGGTCAGCGTAAATTTACCCTGACCACAACACACAGGGCCAAGCCAATTATCAGGATTTAAAGCCTCATGACAGTATAAGTAGGGCACGTTGAGGGAAAGCAAGAACTCCCTAGACATACCTGCTTGGGAATTTCGTAGGGCCGCACAGAGTCTCCCGCCTCAAACGCCTCCTTAGCGCTGACGGGCGCAGACGGGCAAGACTCTGGCCCGACTCAGGCGCTAGTCGGGCGCGCCCACTGCGCGTCACCGCTGCGCGAAGGCATGGGAGGTTTAAGTAGGGGCTCAACTCACCGTCCGCCTGAGCACTAGAGCGCTCAGCACGATGGCGCCACGAGACCTCCCCAGCTACCCCCAAGATGGCGGCAAAACACTAGGATCCACAATTCGGCCCGCTAAAGCAGCGGTGGGGGCACGATTATGGTGCAAGAGTGTGGGCAGTGGACCAGACTAAAATCAGGGGTAAATAAACCATATTACAACTCAAATGACAAAAATCGGTAAATTTTTAAAAGCGCGAATATTTCCTGCAACCAAGCTCGCTTAAGCGCTGGCAAAGTGTAGAGCGCCGCAATTTACAAAGTGCAGCCTTTCCCTAGCTATATATAATAGCTATAATATTGCAACTGATCTCATTTTGTTTTAATACCAAGCTTTGCTTCTGGCTCTAAAGGGTTCTGATCCTGTGTTTGAGGTTCACTGTGCAACATATGGAATAGAATGTTTATCCCACCCGCTTGGTTTCTGTATAAGGCCGGAGCCTGTCTTTCTGGCCGTTCACTGGTGTACATTTCCCTGATATCTTCAGGTGCTAGGGGTTACAAAGCTACTCTGATTACTTCCTCTCCGGGGCCCTTCCCTAATAAAGACTGTAGGCCATTCTTCCTTAGCTAAAATAATGTCATAATTGTCAGATACATGTGTCCAGAAGACAGCTTGTGGTTGGCATGCCCCTTTCAATCTGTAATTCTAAATCATAATATCCGATTCTGAGGATTTAAATAGTTGTCTGGAGTCTCAACCAGTACGAACTCATCAGCTGCACTCACCACCACAAATCTCTGAAGCGCCTGATGCACTATTGTGACTTCTGCTGCGCTGTCTAGGAGTGCTCTCACCCAAGTCTTGCAAGAGAATCCGTAGTTAGATTGGCAAGTTTCTTTGAATGTCTTGCTACTTTCTTCTTATTAACGAGAATCTTAGAGTTGATGCAGGGGAGTTTACCAGCTCTATACATGTATACACACAACACTCATTTGGGCCCATATACATTCATACATTTAATGAGTTAGCAAATGTCCGCCGGTCATCAATTTTGATTTACCTTAGAGAACCTTTACACCAGTATTCTTACCAGCCCTGTCTCCTAAGTAAATGTACCTGTCGAAAGATCTAGTAGTAGATTAGAATAGGGAGGAAATTATAATAGTAATGACAATACATTCAACTTTTATTCCAAGAACCACAGACTCAGTAGGAGTTTTAAAGGCTTTATCTGAATTAATAATTTTGTGAGTCAAATCAAATACACGTAAACACATTAAGATTCTCCATCAGGGGGAGGAGCCAAGATGGCGACCGGAGCAGACGCTTGAGCGCCCGGCTCCGTCGGCCCTTGGCCCCGGACTATTATCCTGATTCCTATCCTTGCCGATTCTCGAGGTGAAACGTGTACGACGACGCGCTGTCCACGCCGCCACTTCCCCGAAGTCTCAGCCCGCCCGGATGCCGGAGTTTTTGGTGTTTTTTGTTCTCCGCCCTGGACCCCTGCTCCATTGTGGCCTTTGCCGGCCCCCGGGAAGCTCCGCAGTCCCCGGACCCGCTAGCGCAAATCCGAGCCCCGCGGTCCCGACCTCACCTAACACCACGGACTGTCGCCAGATGAGCCTGGGGAGGGACGGCCAGACACCTCCTGCACCCTGCGCCTGAAGGGCTGGGGCTGTAAGGTAAGCCCCGGTGAGGCGGGTCTCCTGCCCCGATCGGTGGACAGCGCTGTGGGAGGCTGCCGACCCCCTTCTTCTATTGCCTAGTCGGCTGCAAAGAGAACCCGAGGGAAGGGAGGCGACTGTTGGCTTTCCCAGTTGCGGCGCAGACCTGAGGGGAACTGACTCCTTGCTACGACCCCCCCCCCCCTGGCCATTGTACCGTCCGGCGGTAAAACATGGCGTTGTTTGCCTGCTCGCGGCTGGGGGGTGATACTCCGGTCTTGCCCGCTGCCCGCTTCGCCCTCCCTCCACCAGCCACCAGCTCCACAGTGCCGTCCCGGATTGCTGCCGATGTGGGGGTGCAGCTTCCGCTGACATGCGGCTCCGTACTGGCCGTCCTGCGGGACTTTCGTTTACAAATGTTTGCTCGCTTTCAGGCGCTAAGTGAGCAGTTTGACTCCCTGTTGTCGGCTGCGGGCCGTGAGCGCTCCGTCTGTCATCAACACGGCGTGGGTCTGCCAGTGCTTTTGTCCTCTTGCGGGGACGCAACGGCTGTGTGTGATCGTGCTACACTGGTGCCGGCATCTGGCTTTCCCGGCACCCAGGATCAATTGCTCTCCAGCTTAACAGCGGATACTTTGTTTCCCCGTTCATTGCTGCCTGCTTCATTGTTGCCTGCCTCACCGCGTCTGCAGGAGTATCCAGCTGAGCAACACCTAACATCCTCGAGGAATCGTTCACGGTGGCCTACTGCTTCTTTTCTGTGGAACTCCTGTACTCTACATGCCATGTCTGGACTTTATGTGGTGCACAAAGGGACCTCTACAGATGGTCCGCGGCCATTTTGGGATTCTACTTCACCATCTTCTCCCAAACGGCCATATTGTCTTTGTCTGCACGGGATGCGGGGCCTTCATGTAGGGGCGGGCTTAATCTCAAGCCCGCGATCGGGCCAGGGCTAGACTGATTAATATCGCCATGGTTTCACGGAGGGGCTGGACTGGGACTGGAACTGTATGTGTACTTTGTGCGCATTCGTCGCGATTTGTCTTCCTTCATCTAAATTGTTGTGACAATTCATCTTCACACGACCGCTTTTGGGGTAGTGGGTTCTCAGTGTGTGGAAGCCAAAGATGGCCGATGGTTTAGGGCGCTCTGATGATACGTAGGCTCCTCCCCACCTTCTTCTTTTTGGGAGTTTAGATTAGAATAGTCCTATTCTTTTCTCTCCCCCTTTAACATAGGTGTATTGTTTTCTTATCTTTCTTTACTTTATTCTTACTCTCTTTCTTGTCTATATTTCGGGTTTATTGGGCGACAGGCACTATGCTGGGGGGGGGGAAGGCCGTAGCCTCCGCATTGGTGTAGGGTGGGGGGGTAACTTACTGTTTCTAATTAGTTCTATGGGCCTTTTTTTTCTCTTTATGTTTCTGCGCTATACTTGTTTCGATTCTGGGTCCGGGTGGGGGGTTGACTGAGTGGGGGCGGCACTGGAGGGGTGCGTAATCGCTCATGTGACTATCCTGTTATATAACTGCATTGCCTCACTGCCTGCGATTTTACTTCCATTGCTGTTTTAATGATGCTGCTGCTCTCCCGTGTGGTGAAGATATCGTACGGACTCGAATCTCCTTGGTTCTTATTCTTCACTGACTATTTCCCTGATAAACTTATTTTGAAAACTTTAAAATTAACCTTCACTTCTCCTTTCCCTGGGGTCAAGGATCTCTCCAGTGTATGTTTCATAAATCGTTGCTAACCTTGACCGTTGAAGCACAGGGGCCGTAATGTTTGTATCAGTGCTTAACCGTATCGTGGCCGGCCTGAAGGTTGTAGGCCCGTATTTGTTCTTTTAATATGCACGAATAAAGGTTTCAAAAAAAAAAAAAAGATTCTCCATCAGGGAAAGTAGTTCAGTTAGTTTATTATAATTCAATTCACATTAATTACTCTCATGTGATGACAGTACCTGAGGAGAGAAAGAACAGAGAGCAAATACGAAGCACAACCCCACAGAACTATATTTACCTAGAATGGTGTGAGGACCTAGACATCAGAGTATCAAGGAGTCAGGACAGGTTCAGGACCGGGAAGGTGACCTCTTCTAGTGTAACGCCAGCTTTACACCCCTCTGGTGCTACTCTCTCCGGCTCGGGCTCGTCCGGACCCCTTCCTAGATGTGCCTCCTCGGTTGTTCCGCGATCTTTCCCTAGTGTTGAAGTCTTCAATCAGATTGCAGCAAAATCGGGCAGCATCTCAGCATAGCTTTGGCATCAAGTGGGTGAAGTGTGACTAACTATAACTTACCTCAGTTATACCAATTCAAATGTATGATCCACCCCCAAATGTTTCAATTCCATGTACACCCCTCAATTTGATTGGGCCAGGCAATGGGGTGAGGACATCACACCATACTAAGTGCAATACTCTTCTTTGGTTCTATTGTCTAATTCCCCGCCCCTTAATTTTAATACCCACATGCTTTATTCCCACAAGCATTTCATATGTGGATTGATAAATCTGTAATACAATGTTTCATTTTCTTCCTATCGTAGGGTCAGGAGTTGATCTTCCCATGTCCTTGTTGAGCACATGGATTGGCAGCCATTCAATGATTTTCATTAGTTTCAGAACAGGGAGGTTGCTTGCATGCATAGTTGTCGCAACGGATAAGGACATCGGTCACCCTCCAAGGCCCAAATGCGAGCTATTAATAAATTCAGAAAAGAACATGTTAGAATACAAAATTAAATGAATTCACTGTATACCACTTACTTCTACTCTAACCCCAATTACTTAATATATCTTTTGCCTTGATGGCTTAGTTAAATTTGCATAGGTTAGTTTCAGCACGGCATGTGCGTTAATGCGAAGGTTTCGAGCAGCCATGTTAGAAGCTATTGCGCAGCCGCAAAGATTTCCCACCAAGCTAGAGAAGACGTCATACTACGTAGATGTAGTAGACGCATGCGCAGAAGAGTTCCCGCGTTTTTGGCGGCCATTTTTAGGACACTCGGGTTACTCATTAGTAAAGCACATAGAAAAGCTTCCCCTAGATACAAGATGTAAAATGTAATGCAAAATTAGTACTTACAAACAGGTTGGTTATAATGTTACAGGTTATTTGAGAGGATTGCATACGAGCAAGTTTCTTTTTATACGAAACCTTGCTCCATCAGAGTCCAAACCTTTCTCTTCCCTCTTCACGCTAACTTCAGCCACTCATCCTTTTCTGCTACGCTCCTCCATTTTTTGCCACTTTGATTGACTCCCCTTCTCTGCTCGTTTACTGTAAGAGTCCTGAAAAGCATGTGGAGAGCAGATATCAGAATACTGACACCATTCAGTTTTTTACATTTTCCCGTAGTCCCTTAAATTATAGCCACGCTTAATGGTGTCCTGAGATGCAGGAGATCCAGTCTGTTTTTGCTCTTCTCTACTCCTCTGCTTCCTTCTGTATTCTGTAGCAGATTTCTCTTTAATGGAACCCTCGATGTAACTTTTAGGTATCAAGTGTGGCTTAACGGCTTATGAACCTAAGGTATCACTGCCTGCAGAGGTGTATTATTTTTAATAGTTCCTAATCATGATCTGGAACTGGAACCACTTTCAGTGTCTGCTGTATGGCCGGAACCGAAGTGTCTTATTGTTGTTCAGGATAATCGAGGAAACTGTGGAAAAGTTCCCCATTAATTTTATTCCCAAGTCCAAAGCTGGTGCAGCTCCATGCTCATTCTGTACTTGTTTCAGTACCTCTGGGAAAACTGCCAGGTGCAAATGCATGCAAATATGTTTCTCCAGGTGTTACATTCCTTTTCGAGCAGCACCATCCCTGAGGAAAGACACATAGTCAATATTCTATATTTGTCTTGGGGCGTTATAAATGGATATACCGCTTCTAACTGGTTGATCTTATGAGCAACCCAGAAGGGAATCTCTTCATGCTTCACAGGAGCTTTTCCCATGATAGCGTTAATAATCTGTAGACTAATGAGTTGTATGAGTACTGGAGCTGCATTTCCCAATGCGAAAGAACGTCTAGAGTTAACGGCATGTAATTCAAACTGAACAAGTCTGTTGTATAAGATGACTGTGTAATTTAAAACCCCTATAACAACAGCAAGAGCTAACCTTTAAGCATGTGGAATGTGCATCTAACCAGCCAAGACTGACGATGTGGTCCCTTCATTGCTCTGGGGTCCCCGGCAGACATTCCAATGTGTGTGTTTGTGTGGGTGTGTGGTAACTGACTAACAAACCATTTCTGGTGTTCCTGGTAAATAAAAGGGATTTCCAAATCTTGGATTTGGATGATTTGCAGGGCCTGGTGCTGCCTTATAAGCCTGAAACAGCCAAGAGGCAGCATCTATAGCCTCAAAGTACACCTATAAGTAACATTTCTCAAAGGCATATGCTGCGTGAGCAGCTATTACAAAAGTAGCCCCCCCTTACACAGCGGACACAGCAAGATTGAACTGCTTCCCTGTAATTGGCTCCTATCACAATAGGGGCTGACATATTAAACGGACTCAAATGAAATGGAATGAAAAACTTAGAAAACCAGAATGGGGAATAAACCCAGTCAGGCTTGACAAACCTACTGGTACAGGTGTTCTCTTATTCCCTGTAGGAGGTATCCATGGTTACTACGGGCATCTCTGTGATGATATAATAATGGCTCACATGTGTGTATATCAAAAAGAAACTACTCAAGTGTTCTCAAAACACCAAGGCTCCACGTTGGGCTTCAATGTTGCGTAAACTGCGTCTCTGGCTCAGCTCTTCAAGGTTTGCCTTCACACCCACGGGTGCCATCAGTGAACTTAATACAATGTACCAACGCTTGGATGTGTGAGACCGGTTTGTTTAGCCCCGCAAATCCCCACAAAATACATAGCTTTAGGGTTACTAACAGAATTTAAAGAGGGACCCAGGGACACTGTGATGTTCAGAAACAAACCTTTTTCGTTCTCTTCAATAACACACACACACAAGACGCGCTAAGAGAAGGACATTTTAACTAAAAAGCGTGTTTAGTTCAACAGGAGTACCCTGTTGATTAACACATAGAAAATAACAGCACAGAATATGATTAAAAAATCACAAATGTATGTTGCAAACAACGAGAATAAAATTAACATTTCTAGTATGGTTAAAATATCATTTAAAAACCTACCACCCTAAAACCTACTTTGATGTTCTAAGCTAGGATAGCATGGGAAGTAGAATAACTTGCAACTGGATTTTCTTAAGGAGAATGAGTGCACTGCATACCTGTTTTTAGCAGAATGCTATAATTATCAGGGGTCAAGGAAGTCGTGTTCCCTGCAAAAAGCAAACACGCATTGGATCAGCATCAGCTCCTCCTGGACAAGACTCGGTATCAGCTTTATTTATTTATTTATTATTTATTTATTACACTTATAAAGCGCACTATCACCTTGCAGGCATCCTGGCGCTAAACAACACGAAGGCACATAATGTGGGCAAACCACCAAAAGCAGAACAACATCTTAGGTACTGGGAAATAGCCAGGTTTTTAGTCTCTTCCTAAACAGGAAGAGATCCCTGACTTGTCTTAGTTCCAGCGGGAGCGCATTCCATAATCTGGCAGCTAGCACACTAAAGGCCGCCAGATCTGACTTTCTGAATTCTAGGTACTTTCAGCAATCTGGCAGATGCAGAACGCAAGCATCTCCCTGGAGTGTACCATACAAACTTTCTCTGCATGGAGACAGGCCCGATCTCGTGCAGGGCCTTGAACACCAAGCAGAGAGATTTGAACTGGATTCTATGTCTAATAGGGAGCCAATGAAACTCCGACATGGCCAGTGAAGATGATGCATCTCTAGGCCAGCCTAATACTAGCTTGGCCGCTGTAGACTGAATCCGCTGCAGTCTATCTAAAAGATAGTTCGGAGACCCAAGTAGCAGCGCATTACAATAATCCAATCTGCTCAGTATAGTGCCTTGTACCACTAGCGCTTGTGCCTGGGAAGGCATTAACGGAAGGATCTTTCGCAAGGTTCGTATCATAGCGAAACAGCTTCCTACTAATTGATTAACCTGTGCTTCCAGCGTTAACTTGTTGTTAAACATAACGCCCAGGTTCCGAACCTTCTCCACTGGTCGTAGAACATTGGGAAGATCCAAAGGCCAAAAGTTCACAGACAACACCGAAGGGACCTTCCCGACTGAAAAATAAAGGACCTCGGTTTTTCCAGCATTAAATTGCAAGGAGTTTCCTCTCAACCAGTGAGCCATAGCCCGCAAGCAGCTATGAAACGCTTCCAGAGGGGTCGACTCATCTCCCTCTAAGGAGAGAATCAATTGCGTGTCGTCGGCATAATTTACAGTCTTAATATTATGCGCCCTAATGACCGCAATCAAAGGGAGCATGTAAATATTAAAAAGGGTCGGGCTAATTGCAGAGCCCTGAGGCACCCCATGCGTAATCTTAGTAAAGGGAGTTTGATACGGAGGCAGGGCTACTGCTTGGCTCCTCCCTGAAAGAAAGGATTGAAACCATCTCAGAGCAAGGCCAGTCACCCCAACCTCCCTCAGCCTCCTCAACAGGATTGCATGGTTGACCGTATCGAATGCGGCAGACAGGTCAAGCAGAATAAGAGCTACTGCCTGACCTTTGTCTGCCTGCATCCGAAGCTCATCCATCACCAAAGCCGTCTCAGTGCCATGCGCTGGCCGAAAACCAAATTGTACCTCCTCTAAGATTTTATTATTCTCAAGATGTTTTGAGAGATAGTTCCCAACCACTCTTTCTACAATTTTGGCCGGAAAAGGCAAGAGAGAGATAGGTCTATAATTATTGGGGCTAGCAGGGTCCAAAGTGGACTTCTTCAACAGAGGAGTCACCAGTGCCTGTTTCCACTGAGGCGGAACCACACCCCTAAGAAGAGACTGATTACAAATCAGCCGAAGTGTTGGAAACAGCTCAACTTCAAATTCCTTCCAAAATCTCTGTGGCAGAGGGTCCAAAGGTGAGCCCGACACAATCCCTAGCGCCACCTTGCCGAATTCTTCTACTGAGAGGGTCGCAAACTCAGTTAACTTAACAAAGGGCTGGCTCTCGGGGCCTGTAGGTGTGATTTCACCCCCCCCCCCCCCCCCCGAAGAGCAGCAGCCAGCACAGTTATACTCTGGACTTACTACCTCCGAATGCCGAGAATCCTCACCCAGATCCGCAATAATCGTTTTAATTTTATCATAAAAGAAACATGCCAAGCGATCACATAGCTCTTGAGAGGGGGGTATCTGATTCTTACTACAATCGGGACTAGTTAAGGTGTTCAATATTTTAAAAATGCACCTCGGCCTATTATGAGCCTTCAATATAATGCTAGAATAATAGTCTGCTTTGGCCAAATTTCTTTCTTTCTTATAGCACCCAATCAAACGTTTCCAACTAATTTTCTCCTTATCATCATAACCCCTTCTCCACTTTCTCTCCGCCTGTTTACACTCAAGTTTCAATTTTTTTAGTTTGTCATTAAACCAGGGGGCCGAAAGTCTTCCTACTCTCTTATGATCTTTAAATGGGGCAGTAGAGTCTAATACAGAAGAAATCTGTACGCAGAGGGAGGCATAATTCTCCTCCACTTGCTTAGCTGACGAGAAACAATCTTTCAGATCAAACACTGGGACAAGTCCTCTATTTCTTAGGAGGGCTTTCCAATCCCTACTAACGTAATTAATCATGGAACTAACTACCTGGGTATTATGACTAGGATTAGTCACCAAAAATTTAACCAGGAAATGATCCGACCAGTCCATTGGCAGAATGCCCACAACATTAAGGACTTGCTCCCCTGAAAAGATAATATCAAGCATGTGGCCATCCTTATGTGTTGCCTTGTTCACCCACTGGTAAAGGCCCAGGCCTTCGCATGACTGAAGGACATTATTTTAGCCAGAGTCCAAAGACCCATTCATCCACAGATTAAAATCCCCCAGAAGCACTAGTCTAGCGTGAGTGGCAGCCAAATTGGTGATGGTCTCCAACAATGACTGCTGCTGCTGCACACTCAACGCCCCCGGGGGTCTATAACAGACGACCCTGGTTAAAATATGACCATGAGCATCTTTAATAACAAATTTCAGTAGAAAGTGCAATATGGCAGCATTTCTGGAAGGCAGGATCTGCTTCTGGCAGTATCTTCCTCAAGATAATCTGGGGCAAAGGACCTCTCTTGACAAATGGTCAAGTGGCAGCCCTTTTATACTGTATTTTATCTGAGATGGAATTTCCAATTTCACCTTAGGAATGTTTGCTATAACCAATGAGCATAAAGATGCTAGTCTAAGACGCATTGTTTTAAACATATAAGGTAAAATTACAACAATTCAGGCCACATTGTTTTGGCTATTCTTATTCAACCTTGAAATTGAGATAACAAGGCACCTATTCCAGACTGATGTCGCATCAGCTGTTATGTTGATGTCTATATCTAATTGATTTGACACTTTCACTGTTCGTTGATAGATAAGGACAGACAACATTTGTGTCAAAGACAGACATGATTCAACAAAAATATAGAAAACTGAGTCTATTCCTGCTCAAAATGGAGTCTGGCCTTGTGTTTTTACACCAATGGAAGGACTAAGGAGTCTGCCCACTGTACTGGTAAGGATCCATACCATGCTGTACCATTCTGGTCCCACTCCATAGAGACCAAAGTATACCCATCAGAAGAAGCTCTCACTGGACAGATCCGGTTGTAGGAAAGGCTCTGTCCTCACAGAGGCTCCACGAGCACCTAGACCTCACTTAGAACTGTGTTTGAACAGAGAAGATAGGGTTGCTTCTTGTTCTGATTAGCCTTGGGAGTCAGATGGTCTGATTACCAGATGATTTTGTCCTGAATGTGGGAAGATCACCAGACCTGGAAAGTCAGGTGGTTTGATTACCTCATCAAATTCTTCTCGAAAGGAAGAAAGATTTGTGTCTGGTGCTTAGGAGTTCATTGGATTAAAAGAATCTCAGGTTGGAGTTGACTTTTCATGCTGATAGTAATCACAAATGCTGGTATTATGATTATGATAAACCATTCTTCATTCATTCCCGGAGTTGGGTTTCTCTACCATATGCAACATCTTGTTTCTTGTTTGCTGGACTATGGCACAGTCTGCTCTTGTTAGTAACTTATGCACAACCTACCTCAGATTCAATACACACCTCAGGAAAACTATAACCTGAGATTGCCAGCATGCCTGAACACTAGGAGGGAGCCAGGCTGTTGATTCTCTTAACGGAATTGTAAATATTTTAGTGCATTGTTACATTAACCTTTGCCTCCCCACAGGTGGGGACAATAAATGCAGTTTGTTCCATATATGTCTTTCCCCATTTTTATTTGCACCATGAACCTTGCTGTGTAGGTTTGTTCCACAGATGTGTATAATTGCCTGTTGTTGTCTTCTTTTCAGGTGTCTGCTGATTCCTTTGAACCTACTCATCTATTTCTCTATAACAAAACTAGAATAGTGAGAAACACACTCCTCACACATCCTAAACATGGGCACCTAATCCTGCGCAAATTCCTGTGGAACCACGAGCCACTTCGCTTCCTGCTCCTGACTCCGTGAATCATGACATATATTCTTTGCTAGGCCCAAATCATTACCTGGATAGCAGCGTGGTGGAGATTTCTGTTTCAGAAGGAACACCCCCTTTGTGCACCCATTAACATGCATGGCTGAAAGTAAAAAACAAAAGCGCTTTAAAGGCTGCGTCATAGTGCTTTTCTTTACATTCAGCAATGCTGCTGTCCAACATGCCTAAAAACATTGCCAAAGCTAATGGCTCTCTCAAAGGTGAGATCATTTAGATTTGCCTTTGCTTGTTTTGGAGGCTTTCTTGAAGCCTTTGCTTTTGATTCTTTCTTGAAGTCAGTAACAATGTCACCCTGGGGTCTGCAGTGTTACTGTTCTGGCAGAAGTACAGGATGTCACGCAGCTGAAGGGGAGGAGGAGCCAGCCCATCATGGCCGCTCGGAGCTGATGCTCCGTGTTTAACCTTCTTTCCAACTTTCTGAGCAGCATCCCTCCGCTTTGTTTTCCCACCCTGAACAATAATTCTGAAACCGGAATGCAGGCTGATCACTCGAAGATCATTATCGCCCTTCTCCGATTAAACATCGCGGAGAAATGAGCTGTGATGTCTCCCCCTATGACTACGCGAAGATGGCACCTGGTGAGCTGAGAGGATGTGGTACAAAAGGGGGTGGTGATGGACGGAGCATCAGAACCAATAAAACACTCACACCCAGTCAACAGATCTGGGTTTGATCCATCACCGTTCTTTAGCCCACTCTGCCACCCCAGTTCAGACATGGCCATATGCAAATCAGTCTGACCCTGTGCCTCATGGGAACAGTCCAGCCCGAACTGCCAAGCCATGCCTTCCCTGGACCGGAAACAAGCTTCCTAGGACCGGTTTCTGGCATTTCAGCCGTCTTCAGCCAGGCTTGCTTGAATCCAGTGGCACAGTGAGCAAGGGACTCACGTCTGAGCATACCCTGCCAACTTATGGCGAACAAAGTGGTACAAAAGGGGGGGGGGTGATGGACGGAGCATCAGAACCAATCAAACACTCACACCCAGTCAACAGATCTGGGTTTGTTCCATCACCGTTCTTTAGCCCACTCTGCCACCCCAGTTCAGACATGGCCATATGCAAATCAGTCTGACCCTGTGCCTCATGGGAACTGTCCAGCCCGAACTACCAAGCCATGCCTTCCCTGGA
The DNA here is from genome assembly GCF_964204655.1 of Triturus cristatus. Taxonomy (NCBI): domain Eukaryota; kingdom Metazoa; phylum Chordata; class Amphibia; order Caudata; family Salamandridae; genus Triturus; species Triturus cristatus. The sequence goes on along the minus strand of NC_140589.1, from coordinate 899,625,433 downwards.
CCAGAAACAAGCTTCCTAGGACCGGTTTCTGGCATTTCAGCCGTCTTCAGCCAGGCTTGCTTGAATCCAGTGGCAAAGTGAGCAAGGGACTCACGTCTGAGCATACCCTGCCAACTTATGGTGAACAAAGTGGTACAAAAGGGGGTGGTGATGGACGGAGCATCAGAACCAATCAAACACTCACACCCAGTCAACAGATCTGGGTTTGATCCATCACCGTTCTTTAGCCCACTCTGCCACCCCAGTTCAGACATGGCCATATGCAAATCAGTCTGACCCTGTGCCTCATGGGAACAGTCCAGCCCAAACTGCCAAGCCATGCCTTCCCTGGACCGGAAACAAGCTTCCTAGGACCGATTTCTGGCATTTCAGCCGTCTTCAGCCAGGCTTGCTTGAATGCAGTGGCAAAGTGAGCAAGGGACTCACGTCTGAGCATACCCTGCCAACTTATGGCGAACAAAGTGGTACAAAAGGGGGTGGTGATGGACGGAGCATCAGAACCAATCAAACACTCACACCCAGTCAACAGATCTGGGTTTGATCCATCACCGTTCTTTAACCCATTCTGCCACCCCAGTTCAGACATGGCCATATGCAAATCAGTCTGACCCTGTGCCTCATGGGAACAGTCCAGCCCGAAATGCCAAGCCATGCCTTCCCTGGACCGGAAACAAGCTTCCTAGGACCGGTTTCTGGCATTTCAGCCGTCTTCAGCCAGGCTTGCTTGAATGCAGTGGCAAAGTGAGCAAGGGACTCACGTCTGAGCATACCCTACCAACTTATGGCGAACAAAGTGGTACAAAAGGGGGTGGTGATGGACGGAGCATCAGAACCAATCAAACACTCACACCCAGTCAACAGATCTGGGTTTGATCCATCACCGTTCTTTAACTCACTCTGCCACCCCAGTTCAGACATGGCCATATGCAAATCAGTCTGACCCTGTGCCTCATGGGAACAGTCCAGCCCGAAATGCCAAGCCATGCCTTCCCTGGACCGGAAACAAGCTTCCTAGGACCGGTTTCTGGCATTTCAGCCGTCTTCAGCCAGGCTTGCTTGAATGCAGTGGCAAAGTGAGCAAGAGACTCACGTCTGAGCATACCCTGCCAACTTATGGCGAACAAAGTGGTACAAAAGGGGGTGGTGATGGACGGAGCATCAGAACCAATCAAACACTCACACCCAGTCAACAGATCTGGGTTTGATCCATCACCGTTCTTTAGCCCACTCTGCCACCCCAGTTCAGACATGGCCATATGCAAATCAGTCTGACCCTGTGCCTCATGGGAACAGTCCAGCCCGGACTGCCAAGCCATGCCTTCCCTGGACCGGAAACAAGCTTCCTAGGACCGGTTTCTGGCATTTCAGCCGTCTTCAGCCAGGCTTGCTTGAATCCAGTGGCAAAGTGAGCAAGGGCCTCACGTCTGAGCATACACTGCCAACTTATGGCGAACAAAGTGGTACAAAAGGGGGTGGTGATAGACGGAGCATCAGAACCAATCAAACACTCACACCCAGTCAACAGATCTGGGTTTGATCCATCACCGTTCTTTAGCCCACTCTGCCACGCCAGTTCAGACATGGCCATATGCAAATCAGTCTGACCCTGTGCCTCATGGGAACAGTCCAGCCCGAACTGCCAAGCCATGCCTTCCCTGGACCGGAAACAAGCTTCCTAGGACCGGTTTCTGGCATTTCAGCCGTCTTCAGCCAGGCTTGCTTGAATGCAGTGGCAAAGTGAGCAAGGGACTCACGTCTGAGCATACCCTACGAACTTATGGCGAACAAAGTGGTACAAAAGGGGGTGGTGATGGACGGAGCATCAGAACCAATCAAACACTCACACCCAGTCAACAGATCTGGGTTTGATCCATCACCGTTCTTTAGCTCACTCTGCCACCCCAGTTCAGACATGGCCATATGCAAATCAGTCTGACCCTGTGCCTCATGGGAACAGTCCAGCCCGAACTGCCAAGCCATGCCTTCCCTGGACTGGAAACAAGCTTCCTAGGACCGGTTTCTGGCATTTCAGCCGTCTTCAGCCAGGCTTGCTTGAATCCAGTGGCAAAGTGAGCAAGGGACTCACGTCTGAGCATACCCTGCCAACTTATGGCAAACAAAGTGGTACAAAAGGGGGTGGTGATGGACGGAGCATCAGAACCAATCAAACACTCACACCCAGTCAACAGATCTGGGTTTGATCCATCACCGTTCTTTAGCCCACTCTGCCACCCCAGTTCAGACATGGCCATATGCAAATCAGTCTGACCCTGTGCCTCATGGGAACAGTCCAGCCCGAACTGCCAAGCCATGCCTTCCCTGGACCGGAAACAAGCTTCCTAGGACCGGTTTCTGGTATTTCAGCCGTCTTCAGCCAGGCTTGCTTGAATCCAGTGACAAAGTGAGCAAGGGACTCACGTCTGAGCATACCCTGCCAACTTATGGTGAACAAAGTGGTACAAAAGGGGGTGGTGATAGACGGAGCATCAGAACCAATCAAACACTCACACCCAGTCAACAGATCTGGGTTTGATCCATCACCGTTCTTTAGCCCACTCTGCCACGCCAGTTCAGACATGGCCATATGCAAATCAGTCTGACCCTGTGCCTCATGGGAACAGTCCAGCCCGAACTGCCAAGCCATGCCTTCCCTGGACCGGAAACAAGCTTCCTAGGACCGGTTTCTGGCATTTCAGCCGTCTTCAGCCAGGCTTGCTTGAATGCAGTGGCAAAGTGAGCAAGGGACTCACGTCTGAGCATACCCTGCCAACTTATGGCGAACAAAGTGGTACAAAAGGGGGTGGTGATGGACGGAGCATCAGAACCAATCAAACACTCACACCCAGTCAACAGATCTGGGTTTGATCCATCACCGTTCTTTAGCCCACTCTGCCACCCCAGTTCAGACATGGCCATATGCAAATCAGTCTGACCCTGTGCCTCATGGGAACAGTCCAGCCCGGACTGCCAAGCCATGCCTTCCCTGGACCGGAAACAAGCGTCCTAGGACCGGTTTCTGGCATTTCAGCCGTCTTCAGCCAGGGTTGCTTAAATCCAGTGGCAAAGTGAGCAAGGGACTGACGTCTGAGCATACCCTGCCAACTTATGGCGAACAAAGTGGTACAAAAGTGGGTGGTGATGGACGGAGCATCAGGACCAATCAAACACTCACACCCAGTCAACAGATCTGGGTTTGATCCATCACCGTTCTTTAGCCCACTCTGCCACCCCAGTTCAGAAATGGCCATATGCAAATCAGTCTGACCCTGTGCCTCATGGGAACAGTCCAGCCCAAACTGCCAAGCCATGCCTTCCCTGGACCGGAAACAAGCTTCCTAGGACCGGTTTCTGGCATTTCAGCCGTCTTCAGCCAGGCTTGCTTGAATCCAGTGGCAAAGTGAGCTGAGAGGATGTGCCTGGTGCCGTAAGAAGTGCACCGTGAGGCTGCCGACCTCTGTTTTTACCCAGTTACCAACGCCCCCAACCCTCGGCCCGCATCTCGATTTGAGGGCCACTCACTGCGGTGACAGTCATCTGGACAGACGGGGCGGCGATAGTGAACGGCCAGCGGGAGCAAAGGTGAGAGCTCCGCCTCCGCTGGTGAGACGTGGCGTGCTACCACTTCACTCTACATCCAAAGCGCTGCCACCCCGAGCGGGGATCAGGCCCCTTAATCGCAGGAGTACCGGAGGAATTTAAGTGGGGGTCCTCCACCCCCACCCCCTGTCGCCCCCTTGGAACTGGGGAGGATCCCGGTGAGCTTGTTGAAGCGGGCGCCTGACCCTAACATGGCAGCCCGGTGAGGGGCGGTCGAGCTGGAGACACTGCGCGCATAGGTGGAGCAGGCAAGGAAGGAGCAACTGTCCAAAGGGTGTATGGTGGCGTGGACCAAATCACTTGCTTGGCTTCCCTGAAGACACCCCCCCCCCAAAATGTGTTTACCTTGGGACTTTGAGATGTTGTTTTTGACCCTAAACTGGGCTGAGGACTCGAGGCAGAGCCTGACCTAAGATGGCGCCCGAGCCGGGGCTGCACTGAAATAGCCATTAAAAATATCCATGCATCTGAAGGGAGAGTCAGAATCTCCTTTGTTACCTACCAGAGGCACTCCCACCCTGACTCTCAAGGGACCAAACTACTGAACACTGCTCTGTAACTAGCTCTCTAGATCTATGACCCGAACCACATGGCCGATTCTCAGTGGAGCTGCTGAACACCTGGCTGAACGATGGCAAGAATTTGCTGCTCTGTAAATATGTAATATATAATTGTCTAAGCCTAATCGCTGTTAAATTGTAACCCTGAGTGAATTTGCTATTTGTATATTTATATAACTCTAACCACTAGTATATGTAGGAGACCTCTATACTTACTACCATTCCTATGTGATTTTAGAGTTTCTGTTTGTATCGCTTCCTTGAGTGACTTTACAACTTGTACATTTGCAATTTTTCCCTCCTTTCACTCCACTTGTATATATAACTCTAACCAATGGTATATGTAGTAGACCTTTGTACTTACTACCTCTCCTATATTATTTGAGAGTGTATCTGTCTGTATCTCTTCATTGAGTGACTTTACAACTTGTACATTTGCAATTTTTCCCTCCTTTCACTCCACTTGTATATTTGCAATTTTTGTTTGTTTGTATCTCTTATGTAACTCATGTAAACCAAAGTCCTTATGTAACGCAACTGGTTCTTTTGTAAAGCGCTCTGACACCTTCGGGTAATGTTCGTGCTATATAAAATCGCATTAAATAAATAAAAATAAAAAAAGGGCTTGACCAAAGAAGACTACTACCTAATATAACGTGTTTGACCAGGTAGCCCACACCTCTACCTCCCCTTTTAGTGGCGTGAATTGCACCACAGTGGTGCCAGGCAAGATCGCTCACAGCCAGTTTCTCATAATATACCTTATATAGTGTAACGGGGTGTCAGGGACAGGCGGGACACAATGGTGTTTCAAACTGGGTTTTATTGATAAGTATCTCTTTCTCTTTCCCCGTCAGCCAGAGTTCTAGGTCTGTTACAGTTCCAGCGGCTTCCGTCGTTGGCACTCTCTTCACTCCAGTCCCCCTCTTGACAGTCCTGGCTCTTCTTCTCCGCAAGGCGTCTTGTGGGTAGGTTCTCCCCGGGAAAAGGTGGTCCCCCAGCCGGAAGAAACAAAGAGAAAGGCGATGTCAGGTGACCGTTTTACTATAGTCTCTCCCTAATTCCAGGACCGGGTGTGAGGAAGTTATAACACCAGTGCTTTGACCCCTTAACGCTCCCCACGTCGTGCATAGCCAAGTGTCTACTAAAGGAAGGGAACACAGGGAAAACCTCTCCTACACAGGCGGTCTGCCTTCTCTGCCTAACCAGCCCGCTACTCGGTCACGTACCTGACCGAGCCACGCTCCTCCCCGGAGAACGTGGCTGGGCGATGCATGGGATCCCGGGCCTCCTGGCCGTTCGAAGTCCATCTCGCCTCCTCCTCCTTCGATCCGCTCCTCTCCTCGTCCTCGTTCGGTCAGCTCCTCTCCTCGTCCTCGTTCTCCTTCACTCTGCTCCACACCAACACTCCTCCGGGAAACGCCGTCCGACGATATGCGAGGTTCTTCCTGTTTTGGCTGCTCCCACTCGGTGACGTCAGGGGAGGGCGGGCTCAGTGTCTCGTAGCCGCTCCAATTAAAGGGACCGGTTCCTCCTGGGCCTGACCCGTGCTTTTGGTCCACGAAGGGGAACCATTCCTCCTGCTGTGGGGTTACAAGAGGGGGTGAGACGTGTATCGGAGTCCACCACTCGGTACAGTCATAGGCCTCCACATGTCCCGCACTGTCACATATAGCAAAATATATTCTGCCAGCCGGGTAATGTCTGCCAAATTTCCAGCCCTTTAGTAAAAACACTAACAAGATTAACTCATTTGACTTTCTGTGCGCTTTAGAAATGTAATTGAGGCTTCAAAGCCTTATTGCATATAATAGAACCCTTAAAGCCGAGGATCTTTAGTCTGACTTGGAGCTCAGTTTGAAAAGAAACATTTCTGAGGTGGACGGCCGGGCGAATCATGTTTGCAACTGGATAATTGTATATTACTACAGACATGAATTGTTCTGTTGCGCGGGCTGGAAGCAACGAATGGTTGTGGAAGGGAGCAAGCAACAACATAACAAGAATAAAAGAAATTAATCTGACCTTGTGTAACGTAATCCGGTGCTCATGTAAAGCACTCCAGTTTGGTGTTAATGAAACAAGTTGAAATGAGTTGGATCGTGTATTAACACCTGTCACTTAAGGTGCCACAAGGACACTGACAAGGATGTGGCTGCACTGATATCATACCAGGGACCGGAAAAAGACTTTGTAGTTACATGCTTAAGGACAGTGTAATCTCTTAACTCGGGATATGTTACGCTATTTAAGGACGTATTGTTCTGCAAACTTAATGCCCCGCCTTCTGTGTGGCTTTGCCTCCTCTCACCTCCCCATCACACACTGGCTTGATCGTTGCCTACATGCCACTTACACCCTACCTTTAAGGTTCCCTGAAGCGACCCTATGGGTTCTTGTGCAGAAACGGGGCACCTTCCCGTGTCAATACGCAGCTAAAACAAACACCCTTGTATGTAAGGGAACCCAAAAACCTAGACCTGTGTGGAAGAGCCTTTGTCTTCCATTAAAGTTGCCATAAAATCATTTTAGAAAAAGATGCCCTCACCCGAGCAACGCTCCATCATTTACTCTGCTTATGAGCAGTTATCCACCAAGAGCGTGTCGGCACGTAAACCTGTTTCTCATTTCCTTTCGGTATGCGCCATCAACTTGGACTGGGTACGGTGTGGTTCCTAATTAGACTTTTGTGCTCCCCATTGGATCTGTCTGACTTGTTAGTTAAATATTACACATTTAGTATTAGGGAAAAGCATTTCTGATCAGAACGACGTACAAGGACTAAGGGTCAAAGGTTTACTCAAAGAATATGTGTTGTGATCTTCCCACGTTCAGGATAAATTCATAGGGTCATCAGACGACCATACATTTACTACCCAAGTACATGGTTCACAGGGTTTTCACCAATAAGGAACAAGCAGAAAGAATGTTTTTACTACAGAATACAATCGGAGATTCTCTCACCATTCTACTACATTAGACTTGGACGTTCTCAGAGTCTAATATATGTGATGTGATTTGTTACATAGTGTTAGAAATGGGGGTCTCTAGTTGGCAGAGGTAGGTACCTTTGTCCAAATAGGGACCATTTTTCCTAGTGAGGATAAGGGAGTTAAACTCCTAAAATGACCCCTTCTCACCTCCTTGGTAGCTTGGCACGAGCAGTCAGGCTTATCTTAGAGGCAGTGTGTAAAGCATTTGCACATAACCAACAGTAATACAGTGTAAGCACTACAAAAGGACACCACACCAGTTTAGAAAAATATCTAATATTTTTATATACTCAAGACAAGACCAAAAACGATAAAAATCCACAATACAGTACTTAGAAATCTTCAGTTATCAAACTAACCTTGATAGTCGATAGCTCCCTTTGGGGCTATTACGGCATTGTGAACAAACCAATCCAAACAGTTCTGGCTGACCGCGGCGTCGCAGGCCAGCTACGGTGTTGGGAAGACCCACAAAACAGTACCTTTTAGAAATGCAGGACGTCGGCGACCTCTCCTTCAGCTTCCGAAAGCATGGCGTTAGCAGGCGTCGGTTCCGGAGGTCGGTGCAGGAGTCGTTGGGTCCTCGAAGTCACACGCGTTGCAGATCGAACTCCTCGCGGTTGAAGTCAGGAGCGCTGGTGTCGGCAGGCGTCAGGTGCTGCGGTGTGAAGTGCAGCGGTGCAGTGTGCAATGCCCTCAGGTCGCGGTGCGAAGTGATGTGGTGCTCGTCGCCGTGCTGGCAGGTCACGGTGCAGGCAGCGGCGTCATCATTGCGGAAGCGATGGCTTCGGCTGACGAACTGAAGTAGATGGCACCGGCGTCAGTAGGCCAAGGCTGCGGTGCGGGATGAGGGCGGTGCGTCGTGTAACTTTACGAGCGGTGCCCTTGAACCACGGTGCACGCAGCGGCGTCGATTTCGGCGTGGAGCGGCATCATCGGGGATACCAAGGCGGCGTCATGAAGCGAGGCGGTGCGGAGTGCGGTGCCCACAGGTCGCGGTGTGAGCAGCGGCTCGGTGGCGTCATCAGCAGGCGTTTTCGGTGAGACCAGGGTTGCGTTGTTGCATTGCGGTGGTCCCCTCTGTGGTGCTTTCAGGACACGGAGTCAGCAGCGGCGTTGTAGACTGTGTCGGGTTGCTTGTTCTTCTGTTACAGCACAAAACACACAGTCCCCAGTGCTGAGGCCAGAAGAGCTTGACGTCTTTGCTGTTCCTGAGACTTCTGGAACAGGGGGCAGGCTCTACCTCAAGCCCTTGGAGAAACTCACAAAAGTAGATTGCAGAAGTTCAGTCGAGTCCTTTCACTGCCCAAGACAGAAGCAGCCACTGGAGGCAAACACAGCAAAGCACTCAGCAAAGTGGTAGTTCCTCCTCACAGCTTCTCCAGCTCTTCTTCTTGGCAGCCTTCTTGGTCCAAGAGTTCTAAAGTTCAGGGGTTTGGGCCCCACTTTTTATAGCCCAAAATCCGTTGTCCTCTCAGGCAGAGAGTGTCTGTGCCCAGCCAGAACCAGTTCTGCCTTCCCTGGTGTGGCTTCCTGGCAGGAGGTGGAGACAGCATTGTCAGAGGCGGGCCAGGCCCATTCAGGTGCAAGGAAATCTCCTCCCCCTACTCTAAATGCAGCCCAGGTCTATTCAGCCCTTTCCTGACCCACCTAGACTATACAGAGCCACTGCTGCTCCCCAGCCCCTGTCATCCTAAACCCAGACAGTCAATCCACAAACCCAGCAGAGACCTGCTGGATGGCTGAGCAAGAAAATTCCTACTTTCTAAAAGTGGTATTTTCAAACCCAGAATGTAAAAATCACCTTCACTAAAAGATGCCTCTTTAGATTCTGAGTTCAGGCCTACTAAACTTTTTATTTTCCTACCTAGTACCCAGGGCCAGTTATGTTTATAAGATGTTATAAACAAACTTCCCGTTTCTGCCCTATGGGGAACAGGTAGCCTTGCAATAGTGAACAACGAAATTGACAGTAATTCACTATCAGGACATGCCACACACACCAGGGCATGTTCTACCTTTCACATACACTGCACCCTGCCCACAGGGGTGCCTTGGGCCTACCTTAGGGGTGACTAACATGTAGAAAAGGGAAGGTATAGGGCCCGGAAAAGTGGGTGCACTTGCCAGGTTGACATGGCAGTTACAAACTGCGCGCAGACTCTGCGGTGACAGGTCTGAGTTACCTTTTTGCCGGCTACTTCTCTGGGTGGCACAACCCGTGCTGCGAGCCCACAGTAGCATTGGATTTACAGGCCCTGGCACTCTCAGTGCACTTTACTAGGGATGTACCAGTAAATCCAATATGCCAATCATGGAAACACCAATCCATAACTCAATTTAAAACAGGAGCACTTGCACTTTAACACTGAACAGCAGTGAGAAAGTGTGCAGAGACACTAAACCAGCAAAAACAGAGTCAAAACCAGGAGGTCAGAAAGCAAAAAGTCAGGGGAAACACGCCAAAAGATGTCTAGTCTAACACATAGTATGTTATTTAGTCTGAGACAGTCAGGTTGTCCTTGGATAGGTATATCACGTTCAAGTCGGATAGGAAAGTGTTGGTATTTCTATTTGCATGGTCTACAATCTATTATTACAACAAACCAATAATAGCAGAGATGATCACGTGGTATACCATGACGTCACATCCAAGATGGATGAAAAACAAAGTTTCCCTAAGTTAGCGAAAACATGATTTTTCATACATTATGTACCATGACTTTAGAAATCAAGTCTCGCAAGTGTATGCAGTATCCATGAAAACCCATAGAATGGTGGTCCACATGGATGTGTGCAAATGTAAAACTGCAAGTTGATTATTATTACATATTTTTTTCAGTGTAAGAGAAGGGCTGGGAGGGGAGGACAATGCAGGGAAGGCGGGAGCGAAAGGAGAAAGCTACAAGAAAAAATAGTGTGTACCAAATAGACGCGAATGAACTTGGTCCATGCTCGAGGGAAGGGTTAACACACGAAAGGAAGGGAAGCCTACGGAAGCTAAGCAATGGAAAGACTGCATAGTAGAGTGACAACGAAAATAAACAATGATATGCTGGGGGTTGATTGTAAGCCACTTAATAGTAAACAATAAAGTCTCGCAGCATGGCGCTGTGGTAAGCAAATATAATAAATGAACGTGACCGGGAAACAGCCGTTACACCGCAAGTGTTACAACACATGCCATTACCCCGCATGCCGTTGCAACACTAAAGGTATGTAGCAGGGGGTAGAAGGTGTTGGATTTAACTCCAACACCTTCCCTATTGTTGCACACACTGGAGTTGGAATAGTAAATTCAACTATTCCAACTTCCAGCGCACCCCCTACAAGTCGGGGTAAAAATTTGCGTTGCAACGGCATGCGGAGTAATGGCATGCGTTGTAACATCATACAACCTCAAATTAGAGGTGGGCAGAATTGGCGGAGTTTAATTCTGTGGAATTACATTAAAATTCCACAGAATTCCATGGGATTCCGTGACGGGGCAGAGTGGACACCGCAATGTGCAGTGCATACCCTTCGGCACCCTTACATAAATATACAAGGGCACCAATGGGTATCCACTTCAGTGCATACTCCGTGCCCTTACATACACATGTAAAGCCATGGAGGAGTATGCATTGCACAACAGTGCTGCACATACCCCTCAGTTCCCTTATATACTTATGTAAGGACGACGAGAGATATGTACTGTAGTGCAGTGCATACCACTTGGTGCAATTACATAAGTATGTAAGGGCACCAAGAGGTATCCACTCTACTGCTTGCTTAGTAGGTAAGGGCGCAGAGGGGTATGCACTTCACTACAGTTTTACTTTACAGGGCTGGAAGAGGGAGCAGTCCCTCTGTGTTTAAAAATCACTGCAGATTAAGGTTTAATCTGCAGAGCTTTTAAACATAGAGAGACTGCTCCACCTCTTAGCTCTGTTTAAAAACCATTACAGTGCTGATTTAATTCCTCCTGCTGAACGGTAGAATTAATTATTAATTCCTCGTTACATGAGTAACGCGGAATTACTAAATTACTCCAATTCGGCGGGATTAAAAATTCTGACCACCCCTATCATTCAAAACTATGTTTCAATATAATTTTTAGGTTTGACATGCGATGATACCTGCTGCATTTATGACACACATGTTGTATTCTCTACATAAACCTTGGGACTTTAATTTGACATCCTTGTGTCAATGGCTTCTTTGGCTTAGTAACCTTCAGGCCTGGTTTGAAACAATGTCATTCATATCTTATACGGGCCCACAATTTAGTGTCTCCATTTTCTTTCAACTATTTAAGGTGTATTTGTCTGCCTCCATAGTAGTGCACAAGGGACTATTTCACATTTGAAAAGTAAGCTGTCACATATTTAATTCTTTATTTGATCTATGCATTGTATACTCCAATCAATCTTTTTTTTTTTTTAATAATTCTGTTCAGCAGCAGCATTTTTATTGCTTTGGTCATCGCTCACGTCCAGTAGCTAGCCAGTGTGTCATGGACCCAGGGAAATGGGTTCTTCTGGCCACTGATTGAATTGCGAAATACAGAAATGATCAGAGTTCACTGAGCCACTCAGGCCTCTGTGCCACGGCGCCATACCACCTGCTGCACCAATGGAAGCTACCCTTCTCTATACTCGAGTGCAACTGTCAAGCCTCTTGGTTTAGCCAAGGCTTGTTGAGTGCAGCTTCAGATCGAACAGATACAATACTGACCCTCTTTTGGCCTAGCGTGCTTTCCATAAAGTCAAATGAATCAAGACTTTCATCCCTGTCTTTGTGCTGACTTCTGATTGTGCAGCCTGCAGGTGGCCCATTATTTGCCAGAGCGCCTTTGGTTCCCACGTAAACTGAGCTGGGGCCTGCGCTCCAGGGCAAACCACAGTGTTGTCACAAGGAAGGGGCGAGGATAAAGCTGCACATCCTGTCAGAGCAGAGAAAACGCGCAGCCGTGGCCGCCATGTTGAGTGCAAGAGCAAGGGAGACATGTCAACTCAGGTGCGGGTCTGCGGGATGTTAGTTGTTTTGGGGGGCTGCGACGCATTCGTCCTCATTTTAGAGATGATAAACAAAGATAACCAATCTATTCCAAAAAATAATCTCGTCGTGTTTATGAATGTAATAATGCGCAGTGCGCTCACCTGGGCAAAAATCCAAATCACATTATCACATTACCGGAATCCAATTGCAGGAGCGTTAATGAGGTCACTTTTGAGGCTAAACAGCATAGTTTATAATGTCGATGGCTCTTAATCCCGACAGCTTGCTGGGAGGGATGGGCGTGGAAGATAGAAAAAGAGCCAAAATAGAAATTACTTTTCATAAGCATCCAGTTTTCAGCATGACCGGCGAAATGGCACTATGTGGGAACAAGGCTAGCTTGAAGATGATTACAATGCTAGCGGCAAAGCGAAAACTGTTCCCGCCAGTGTGTGTCTGCTAGAGAGCGTGTGCGCACTGTGTGTGTTTGTGAAAGGGGCACCATCTGTGCACCGGCTTATTTCCAGATATTGGTAACCCATGCGCGATGCAGGGTGCAGGTCTGCAGGGGTGCTTGTCAGTGTCTTCCAGTGTGATTCTGATTGTATGAAAATGTAGTTTATTTTTTGCAATTTTGTATAGCGCGGACCAGCAAGTCGGGGTAAAAATTTGCGTTGCAACGGCATGCGGAGTAATGGCATGCGTTGTAACGTCATACAACCCTAATTTGATCATTCATTTTGTTGTTTATTTGTATAGTGAGCAATCTGCCAATTGCATGGTATCAGAACGCTTTTGGTAGCCTGAAGATATCCCCCAAAGGACCCAGATGTTCCATCACAGATCGGAGTCTGATATGGTTTGTGGAGAGGCACAGTCAGTAGAGCGAATAGGAATATACCTGGTGGTGGGTGAATTCCAAATGTATGGTAATGTGTTGTGAGTTTGGCTGATGAGACCCGCAGGCTCTTCTAAACAGCTTAAGTACCTTCCTGGAAGATGTGCATGCCTATTGCTTGGCAGATGGTGAAGCCAGTACTGTCTGGAGTATTAAAAGCCAGTTCATTGCATTTTTTCACTATGTTGTATGTTGGGTTCTTTGTTAATGCATTTTGTTGTAGGATAGTAGGGCCCTCAGTCCATGTCCAGTCAGTCATGTTAGATGAGTTATCAGACCCATGTGGAGTCTGAGTAACTCTGTAATCCTGCAGGTCTAACTCTATCTCTTTCCGCACTCTAGCTGCTCAAAGCAGCCAAGATACTTGGGCAAAAATGCAGTATGGAATGGGTAATAACCGCGTGGATTAGATGCCTTAGAACCAAATCTCCGGATTATCTCTGTAGGGTGTAATTACCAGCTTCATTTCTAGGATGTTGATAATAAAGGCTTGTATGGTGTGTCGTCCTTCAGCACTTGTATCCTGAAATGTAACTTACATTTTATAGACCTTATATACACAAGGCATAACAACACATGCTTTGCGAATTGATGGGCTTCTTCTGGTCGTACCTTTGTTGTTTAATCAATGTGCAGACTATCCTGCTATCAACCACAGACTAGAAAAAGAAAACCTATCTTTACATTTTCTATTATCAATTTGAGTTCTTACATTATGATGGGTTTGAGGTGGGCGTGGCTTGAGCAGCCAAGATGATGGCCGCTCTTTGACAGAGCTCCGCGCTGAACCCATTATCCGACTACATCTCTCTGGCTGCCATTGGCCCTCCAAGTTACTGTTGTGTAGTTCCTATAAACTTATATAGGATCTGCACGTTTAGCGAACATACACTGCAGTGTTGGTGTCCAAACTGATTCCAGACAACCCCACCAAATATGTTAGCCTGTATACCAGCTAGCACACAGTGCTTCTAGATATCCCTCATACCAAGGAGAGAATAGTTCTTAACTATCGAACATGTGAGAAAGTGGCTCTGTATATACTGTTCCCAAATAGGTACAGTGTGTACAGAGTCCACAGTCCCCAGAGGTTTGGCAGAGGCTAAAGTTAGATATAACCTTACTCTCTAAAGTGGTAGCTTGGTCGAAAAGTAAGGCAGTATCAGAGGACAGTGTAAAGCATTTGTTGTACACACTCAGTCAGCAAATGGTCTCACACACTCAATAACTGAACTCTAGGTCAATGGTTTATATAAAAAATATATATGCTTGTTTTATTTTAGAACCAACAATAGGTATTAAAATATACTTTCTCAGAATGACATGCTTTAGGTAAATACTTTTGCAATATGCAATTGACTTTTGTAAATACTGGTTACAGGTTGTTGCAATAGGCAACACAATTTCAAACATAATAATGCATTGAGCTCAATGGAAGTTTTAAGTTATTTGCAATAGATTACTTTCAGGATTACTTTTGTAACTCCAGGACTGGATCCTAGATTCAGTCCTTGGACAATTCTTAGAAACAAGTGATAAAAGTCGACTTAGTTACTGTTGTGATTTTTAGGCAATATTTTGCTATTTTAAAAGTTGACAGAAGAAATTTCATAGAAAACAGTCAATCATTCCCTATGGGAGAAAATTCAAGTTGCAGGTAAAGTAGGTTCTCGTTACTTTTGTAATCCAGTACTGGGACCTCTATCTAAAACAGGTAAGTAATTATGTTTTCACAGTTGGTACGATTTTTAAAAAATATTTGAAGTTGCAAAAATCGACACTTAGAAGAAATTTCACAGAAAAACAGTCAATGATTTCCTATGGAAGAAAATTGGGTTACCGGTAAGTACGGTTGTGAATATTTTTCAGGGTCAGTGCTGGGCACCAAGATCCAGCACTGGGATCTCTCCTAATAGCAGGTGAGTATTTTCGTTTTCGTTACTTGGTTGATTTTTGGTGAATATTTTAAGTTTTAGAAACTCCACACTTGGAAGAAATTTCAGAGGAAACCAGTCAATGTTACCCTATGGAGGAAAATTAGGTTATCAGCTTTTGGGTAAGTACTCGACTGGCAGAGTTAAGGTTCTGGGCACAGACTCAGGGGTCTCCCAGGGTCAGGTAGGTACAGTTGTTACACCCTCAGCGGCACAGGGGTAGCCGGGTGCAGAGTGAGTTAGGCCCAATGTTATCCTATGGGAGGCAGGGGAGCCTTTCTTGGTGGCTGCTGACTAGCAGGCCACGCGGCTGTGGGAGCTGGGCTCCTGGTCACTTGCTCAGGGCAAATGGGGAAGTAGATAGGTGTAGACGAGGTTACACTGCCAGGGCCACTCGGGCGGCTGGGTGCAAGGTGCTTTTGAGCCTTCGGGCGCTCAATGGGTTTCAATGGGAAAGCTCCTGGTTGAACAAAGGCTGCAAGCTCGGGGACGAAGATTCTTCAGGTGCCACCACCACTTCGAGAGGTAAGTTGGGTAGTTGGAGGATAGGTAGGTACCCAGGAGTTGGGCACAGGGGTGCCTTTTGGTGTCGGGAAATCTTACCCTCTGTTGATCGCGGTTGGGGGGGTACCTGGTTCTGAGGCTGCAGGCGTCGTCAGGAGCGTCGAGGTGAGTCCTTGGATGCCGGATTCGGGGTCACAGTCGCCGGGGGGACGTCCTCGGGGTCTTTGTTCACTCCGGCACAGGCCAGGCTTGGCGGGTGCAGAGTGTGCAGGGTTCGCGGTTCCGGGCTGATGCCAGGGGTTAGAAGCTGGTTTTGAGCAGAGCCTCTGCTCATGGGAGTCCCAGGTGCTTAGAGCGAAAAGGTAGCCAGGTCCTCTGGGGTTTGTGAGGTTGCTGGCCACAAGAGGTGCCGGGATGTAGCAGGAGAAGGTTCGAGGGTCGACAGGCCGGTAGGGCTGGGGCCAAAACAGTTGGTGTCTTCCTCTTCTTAGCAGCTGCACGGCAGGTCTTCTTTCTTCTTGCTCTTCTTTGTTTTTCAGAATCTGGAATCTAAGGAAGGAAGGTTCAGGGCGCCCCTAAATACTAGATTTAGGGGCGTTACAGGTAGATAAAGGGCAGGGACCAATGGGTCCCTGCCCTGGGGTGGGTACACCCCCTATCCTGCCACTCTCCTGTGGGAGGGGGGCAGTAGCCTAGTCCATCTTCATGAAGGCAAGCGCCCGGAGATGTGCTTCACCTCGCCTCCCACACCTGGAGGGTGGGGTTGGCAGGCTGGCACATCCCCTGTCCTTATTTGGGGTTTCCGGCCAGGCTTCCCGCCAGAGTGGGGGCAGCAAGTGGCCTGGGGAAGCTCAAAAAGGCGGCATGCATTTGAAGCTTCCCCCTGTCCATCCTGGGGGAGGAGACCTACCACCACGCCCAGGACGTGCATTGTTGCATGCCCAGGAGAGCGGGGGCTCTCCTACCCAGGGGTCCAGCAACATGTCTGCTGTGTGGCAGACAAGGCAGCCTCCCAGACCAGACGTGGATTGTAGGTTAGGTTTCAGGGGGCATTTCTAAGATGCCCTCTGGGGTGCTTGGTACATTAAATCCCACACCGGCATCAGTGCGGGTTTAATGTGCTGAGAAGTTTGATACCAAACTTCTCAGTCTTCAGTGTTGCCATTATGGTGCTGGGGAGTTCGTGTTTGACGAGTTCTCAGCACCATGTACTCTTAAAGGGCAGCACTGCACTTACAGTGCCCAGGAATGGACCTGGGTACTGTAGGGGCACAGGGCTCATGCTCCTGTGCCCACACCACTGGCATAGGGCACCCAGCTAGAAGGGTGACTGATGTATGCCAGGGCAGTGTAGGAGGTGGGCATGGCACACAGGGATCTTCCTGTTCCTCATCAGTCACCATCAGCATGGTGATGTCAGCCCTGTCATTGTAGAGCTTAAGGCGGTTCACATGGATAACCGTTTTGGGTGTCCTGCTAGTGCCCAGGTCAACTAAATAGGTGACCTCACTTTTTCTCTCTAGGATAGGGTAAGGGCCACTGCATCTATCTTGGAGGGCCCTTGGTGCCCCTGGCTCCAAAACCCACACCTGTTGCCCAGGTTGAAATTCAACCAGTGCAGCTTTTTGGTCATACCAGTGCTTCTGAAGCTGGCCTCAAGGTTCTTGGATGCTTTCTCCATGTACTCAGCCATTCTGGACCTTAGGCCAAGCACATAGTCCACTATGTCTTGTTTGGGCTCTTAAAGAGGCCTCTCCCAGCCCTCTTTTACCAGACAAAGTGGTCCCCTCACAGGATGACCAAACAGAAGTTCAAAGGGTGAGAAACCTACTCCCTTCTGTGGTACTTCTCTGTAAGCGAAAAGCAGGCATGGTAACAGGACATCCCATCTCCTTTTGAGTTTCTCAGGGAGACCCATGATCATGCCTTTCAATGTCTTGTTGAATCTCTCAACAAGGCCATTGGTTTGTGGATGGTAGGGTGTAGTAAACTTGTACTGCACTCCACACTCCTTCCACATGTGTGTCAGGTAAGCAGACATGAAGTTGGAACCCCTGTCTGAAACCACCTCCTTAGGAAACCCTACCCTGGTGAAGACACCCAGGAGGGCCTTGGCTACTGCAGGGGCTGTAGTAGTCCTAAGTGGAATTGCTTCAGGGTACCTAGTAGCATGATCCACTACTACTAGTATACATTTGTTCCCTGAGGCTGTGGGAGGTTCAAGTGGACCCACAATGTCCACTCCTACCCTTTCAAAGGGCACCCCCACCACTGGTAGTGGGATGAGAGGAGCCTTTGGATGGCCACCTGTCTTGCCACTGGCTTGACAGGTAACATAGGAGCTGACAAACTCCTTGACCTTTTGGTGCATCTGGGGCCAGTAAAAGTGACTAACTAGCATTTCCCAAGTTTTGGATCGCCCCAGGTGTCCAGCTAGGGGGATGTCATGAGCCAAAGTTAGGAGGAACTCCCTGTACTTCTGTGGCACTACCACCCTCCTGGTGGTTCCAGGAGTGGGGTTTCTTGCCTCAGCATACAGTTATTCCTCTTCCCAATAAGCTCTGTGGGTACCACTGACATCTCCCTTTGCTTCTGAAACAGCTTGCTGCCTCAGGCTTTCAAGAGTGGGACAGTCTCGCTGACCCTGGCACAGCTCTTCCCTAGAGAGTCCCCCTGGGCCCAAGAGTTCAACCTGGTAAGGGTCAAGTTCCATGGGCTCAGTTCCCTCAGGGGTATCCAAATCCTCTCCCTGTGGAGAGGGGTTCTGAATGTTTTGCTGTACAGAAGCGGGGAACAACCTTTACAACGCAACTTTTACAACGCACTACCTTTACAACGCATTTTTTACAACGCATAATCCATTACAACGCATGACATTACAACGCATACCATTACAACGCATTTTTAAAAACTACCTTTACAACGCATTCCATTACAACGCATACTACCATTACAACGCATACCATTACAACGCATAATATTACACTACACTATCCAACACTTACCCTACTGTTGCACCCCCTGGAGTTAGAATAGTAATTTTTACCCCTATACTATCCAACACTTACCCTACTGATGCACCCCCTGGAGTTAGAATAGTAATTTTTACCCCTATACTATCCAACACTTACCCTACTGATGCACCCCCTGGAGTTAGAATAGTAATTTTTACCCCTATACTATCCAACACTTACCCTACTGATGCACCCCCTGGAGTTAGAATAGTAATTTTTACCCCTATACTATCCAACACTTACCCTACTGATGCACCCCCTGGAGTTAGAATAGTAATTTTTACCCCTATACTATCCAACACTTACCCTACTGATGCACCCCCTGGAGTTAGAATAGTAATTTTTACCCCTATACTATCCAACACTTACCCTACTGATGCACCCCCTGGAGTTAGAATAGTAATTTTTACCCCTATACTATCCAACACTTACCCTACTGATGCACCCCCTGGAGTTAGAATAGTAATTTTTACCCCTATACTATCCAACACTTACCCTACTGATGCACCCCCTGGAGTTAGAATAGTAATTTTTACCCCTATACTATCCAACACTTACCCTACTGATGCACCCCCTGGAGTTAGAATAGTAATTTTTACCCCTATACTATCCAACACTTACCCTACTGATGCACCCCCTGGAGTTAGAATAGTAATTTTTACCCCTATACTATCCAACACTTACCCTACTGATGCACCCCCTGGAGTTAGAATAGTAATTTTTACCCCTATACTATCCAACACTTACCCTACTGATGCACCCCCTGGAGTTAGAATAGTAATTTTTACCCCTATACTATCCAACACTTACCCTACTGATGCACCCCCTGGAGTTAGAATAGTAATTTTTACCCCTACACTATCCAACACTTACCCTACTGTTGCACCCCCTGGAGTTAGAATAGTAATTTTAACCCCTATACTATCCAACACTTACCCTACTGTTGCACCCCCTGGAGTTAGAATAGTAATTTTTACCCCTATACTATCCAACACTTACCCTACTGATGCACCCCCTGGAGTTAGAATAGTAATTTTTACCCCTATACTATCCAACACTTACCCTACTGATGCACCCCCTGGAGTTAGAATAGTAATTTTAACCCCTATACTATCTAATACTTACCTTAAATGTAATTTAATATAATGCGTTGTAATGGTATGCGTTGTAAAGGTAGTATGCGTTGTAATGGCAATGCGTTGTAAAGGTATTTTTTAAAAATGCGTTGTAGTGTCATGCGTTGTAATGTCATGCGTTGTAATGGATTATGCGTTGTAAAAAATGCGTTGTAAGTGCATGCGTTGTAAAAGTGTGCGTTGTAACGTCATACATCCTACAGAAGCTGGTTCCCCAGTCTTCTTACCTTTTTTTCTCTTGGTTGGTTGGGCCATTATTTCAGGCTCCAGACCTACTTTTTCACCCTTCCTCTTGCTCTGTGCTCTGGTTTGCACGCACACCAATTGAGGGATGCCCAGCATGGCTGCATGGGCCTTTAGCTCAACCTCAGCCCAGGCTGAGGTTTCCAGATCATTTCCTAGCATGCATGCAGCTGGCAACTTTGGAGAGACCACTACCTGTTTCAGGCCAGTAACCCCCCCCCCCCCACCCCCAGCCTAATGTCACCATGGCCATGGGATGACTAGTGGTGACACTGTCAGCATTGGTGACTGGGTAAGACTTCCCAATCAAATATTGCTAAGGGGAAACCAGTGTGTCTTTCACCATAGTGACACTGGCACCTGTATCCCTCAGAGCTTCTACCCTAGTTCCATTCACCCAGGGGTACTGCAAATATTTCTTTAAGTTGGGTGGCCACACAGCTACAGTGGCAAACTCCACTTCCCCCAGTGAGACTAGACTTGCCTCAGTGTGTTCCCAGATTTGCTAAGGGGACACTTCTGATCCCATCTGTATACTTGCTGCCCCAGGAGTAGCTGTGCTGGGTGCCTTAGGGGCTTTGTTGTGGGGGCAAGATTTATCTACAGTTAGGCGTCCTGACCTCTTACAGTTATTACACCAGGCCTTTAAGGGATCAAAATTCTTCCCCCTATAGGGATGAGGCACATAGGGAGTAGTTTGGGTCCCACCCTCCTGAGCAGGTTTTTGGGGCCCTTTGGAAGACTCAGACTTTTTATCTTGGGGATTCTCACCACCTTTCCCCTGGGGTGGTTTTGTGACCACCTTCTTCTGGTCACCCCAGTGGCTGTCCTTGTCACCCTAGTCTTGACCCAGTGGTCTGCCTTCTTTCCCAATTCTTGGGGAGAAATTAGACCTAGGTCTACCAAATGCTGATGCAACTTTTCATGTGTGCAATTACTTAATATATGTTCCTTCATGAACACATTGTACAATCCAGTAAAATCCTGCACACCATGTCCAGCTAACCAACCATCCAGTGTCTTTACTGAGAAGTCTACAGTGTCAAACCAGGACTGGGTCTGGGTTTTGTGAGCCCCCCTGAATCTATATTCCTCAGTAGTGAATCAAAATCCCTCAATCAGAGTCTTCCTCATGAGGTCATAGGATCCTGCCTCTGGCCCAGAGAGGGTCAGGGGCCTGTCTCTGCAGTTACCAGAGAACAGTTCCCACAGGAGTGCCCCTCAGAGAGGTGTCTTTACTCTTCTTATCTCACAAGCCCTCTCAAAAGCTGGGAACCATTTGGTGATGTCATCACCTTCCTCAAATTTAGGGACAGTCCCTTTGGGGATTTTAGGATCAGAAGTTTCCTCCCTATCCTTGTTTTTATTATTGCTGCCACCATGGTGCTAAACCCATCTCTCTCCTTTCTTTTTCTAGAGCCAGGAGCCTGGTCTCTAGCTCCAATCTTTTGGCCAGACTTGCTAAAAGGCTGTCCTTTTCACTGGTGGGTCCCCCAGTGATCTCTCTGGTACCAGGGTCACCTGTGTGACCTCTAGGTTCCCAGATGCTAATTCTTGGATTGAAAGGTATGGGGGCCCTCTCCTCTCTAGGGAATAGTGTGGGGGGCGGTCATTATCCACCTCCTCTTCTTCCCTTTCCTCATCTGACTGGCCATCACCATGTTCAGATGGGTGGTCCTTAGCATACTCAGCCAAGAGTTCCTGGAGCCCTAGTTTGGTTGGATGCAGGCCCATTGGTATATTTTTAATTTTGCATAGGGACCTCAATTCCTTGAAAGACAAGTGTAAGTAAGGTGCGAGGTCGAGCTGCTCCACCAGGTCCATGTTATTATTTTCACTAATAGCTGGGTTTGTTTGATTCATTCTAACCTGACAGTTCTAATCCTCTACCCTGACTATAGTGACTTTTATTTTTCTAAAATTCTAATGGGACTTAAGCAAGGCCCTGACAAGACTTTTAGTATTTTGGAAAAGACCAATCAGAATTCTAAAGGCAATTTTAAGAGTTCTGTTGTGTGATCAGATGGTAACTAAGTAGTCCAACAAATGCAAGTTTGTATCCCACCACTGATCCACCAATGTGAGAAAGTGGCTCTGTATATACTGTTCCCAAAAAGGTACAGTGTGCACAAAGTCCACAGTCCCCAGAGGTTTGGCAGAGGCTAAAGTTAGATATAACCTTACTCTCTAAAGTGGTAGCTTGGTCGAGCAGTAAGGCAGTATCAGAGGACAGTGTAAAGCATTTGTTGTACACACTCAGTCAGCAAATGGTCTCACACACTCAATAACTGAACTCGAGGCCAATGGTTTATATAAAAAATATATATGCTTGTTTTATTTTAGAACCAACAATAAGTATTAAAATATACTTTCTCAGAATGAGATGCTTTAGGTAAATACTTTTGCAATATGCAATTGACTTTTGTAAATACTGGTTACAGGTTGTTGCAATAGGCAGCACAATTTCAAACACAATAATGCATTGAGCTCAATGGAAGTTTTAAGTTATTTGCAATAGATTACTTTCAGGATTACTTTTGTAACTCCAGGACTGGATCCTAGATTCAGTCCTTGGACAATTCTTAGAAACAAGTGATAAAAGTCGACTTAGTTACTGTTGTGATTTTTAGGCAATATTTTGCTATTTTAAAAGTTGACAGAAGAAATTTCATAGAAAACAGTCAATCATTCCCTATGGGAGAAAATTCAAGTTGCAGGTAAAGTAGGTTCTCGTTACTTTTGTAATCCAGTACTGGGACCTCTATCTAAAACAGGTAAGTAATTATGTTTTCACAGTTGGTACGATTTTTAAAAAATATTTGAAGTTGCAAAAATCGACACTTAGAAGAAATTTCACAGAAAAACAGTCAATGATTTCCTATGGAAGAAAATTGGGTTACCGGTAAGTACGGTTGTGAATATTTTTCAGGGTCAGTGCTGGGCACCAAGATCCAGCACTGGGATCTCTCCTAATAGCAGGTGAGTATTTTCGTTTTCGTTACTTGGTTGATTTTTGGTGAATATTTTAAGTTTTAGAATCTCCACACTTGGAAGAAATTTCAGAGGAAACCAGTCAATGTTACCCTATGGAGGAAAATTGGGTTATCGGCTTTTGGGTAAGTACTCGACTGGCAGAGTTAAGGTTCTGGGCACAGACTCAGGGGTCTCCCAGGGTCAGGTAGGTACAGTTGTTACACCCTCAGCGGCACAGGGGCAGCCGGGTGCAGAGTGAGTTAGGCCCAATGTTATCCTATGGGAGGCAGGGGGGCCTTGGTTGGTGGCTGCTGACTAGCAGGCCACGTGGCTGTGGGAGCTGGGCTCCTGGTCACTTGCTCAGGGCAAATGGGGAAGTAGATAGGTGTAGAGGTTACACTGCCAGGGCTACTCGGGCGGCTGGGTTCAGGGTGCTTTTGCGCTTTCGGGTGCTCAATGCGTTTCAATGGGAAAGCTCCTGGTTGAACAAAGGCTGCAAGCTCGGGACGAAGATTCTTCAGGTGCCACCAACACTTCGAGAGGTAAGTTGGCTAGTTGGAGGATAGGCAGGTACCCAGGAGTTGGGCACCGGGTGCAGGGGTGCCTTTTGGTGTTGGGAAATCTTACCCTCTGTTGATCACGGTTGTGGGGGGGTACCTGGTTCTGAGGCTGCAGGCGTCGTCAGGAGCGTCGAGGTGAGTCCTTGGGTGCCGGATTCGGGGTCACAGTCGCCGGGGGGACGTCCTCGGGGTCTTTGCTCACACCGGCACAGGCCAGGCTTGGCGGGTGCAGAGTGTGCAGGGTTCGTGGTTCCGGGCTGATGCCAGGGGTTAGTAGCTGGTTTTGAGCACAGCCTCTGCTCATGGGAGTCCCAGGTGCTTAGAGCCAAAAGGTAGCCAGGCCCGCCGGGGTTTGTGAGGTTGCTGGCCACAAGAGGTGCCGGGATGTAGCAGGAGCAGGTTCGAGTGTCGACAGGCCGGTAGGGCTGGGGCCAAAGCAGTTGGTGTCTTCCTCTTCTTAGCAGCTGCACGGCAGGTCTTCTTTCTTCTTGCTCTTCTTGGTTATTCGGCATCTGGAATCTAAGGAAGGAAGGTTCAGGGTGCCCCTAAATACTCTATTTAGGTGCGTTACAGGTAGGTAAAGGGCAGGGACCAATGGGTCCCTGCCCTGGGGTGGGTACACCCCCTATCCTGCCACTCTCCTGTGGGAGGGGAGCAGTAGCCTAGTCCTGATTGGGCAGGGCCTCCCATCTTCAAGATGGCGAGCGCCCGGAGATGTGCTTCACCTTGCTTCCCCCTCCTGAGGGGTGGGGTTGACAGGCTGACACATCCCCTGTCCTTATTTGGGGTTTCCGGCCAGGCTTCCCGCCAGCAAGTGGGGGCAGCAAGTGGCCTGGGGAAGCTTACAGAGGCGGCATGCCTTTGAAGCTTCCCCCTGTCCATCCTGGGGGAGGAGACCTAGCACCTCGCCCAGGATGTGCATTGTTGCAGGCCCAGGAAAGCGGGGCTCTCCTACCCAGGGGTCCAGCAACAAGTCTGCTGTGTGGCAGCCTAGGCAGCCTCCCAGACCAGACGTGGATTGTACGTTAGGTTTCAGGGGGCATCTCTAAGATGCCCTCTGGGGTGCTTGGTACATTAAATCCCACACTGGCATCAGTGCGGGTTTAATGTGGTGAGAAGTTTGATACCAAACTTCTCAGTCTTCAGTGTTGCCATTATGGTGCTGGGGAGTTTGTGTTTGACAAGCTCTCAGCACCATGTACTCTTAAAGGGCAGCACTGCACTTACAGTGCCCAGGAATGGACCTGGGTACTGTAGGGGCACAGGGCTCATGCTCCTGTGCCCACATCACTGGCATAGGGCACCCAGCTAGAGGGGTGGCTGATGTATGCCAGGGCAGTGTAGGTGGTGGGCATGGCACACAGGGATGTGTGCCATGTTGACTCTTTGTCTTGTCTTGTACCCAGACACTCAGCCTGCAAGGGCAGTGTGTGTGTGTTAGGGTACAGGGCCTCTAAGGGTGGCACAATGAGTGCTGCAGCCCTTAGAGGCCTTCCCTGGTCACAAGGCCCTGGGTACCTAGGGTACCATTTACTAGGGGCTGACATGTGGCCAGGGTTTGCCAATTTGGGTTTGAGGTTTTTAGGGAAGGAACATAGGCCCTGGGCACCTGATTGGCAGGAGTCCAGGGCACACTCAGTCAAAGTACATTCAGCAATTCAGCAAAACGTGGGGGCATGCCATGCAAGAAAGATGGCACTTTCTCACACCTCAGAATCGTGGAAACAGTGCAACTAGTCGCTCAGTCATTCGTGCTCACTTTGTCTCTGAGAGAGATACACAGAATAAACGATGGTGACGTTTTCCAATAAGTATTTATTGAACCAGCGTCATTCTACTGTAAAATAGATGTGCTCAGACAATCATTAGACAGTAATAGAAATAGTTGATTATAAGCACTAAGATAGCAAAAGGATGGTAGATTTCTACCATAGTGCTAAAACGATAAATACAGGCAAGTATAAAAAATACATGACAGTAACAAAAGCGTACTCCTACGATGCGTTCCTAATTAGATGTACCTGAATGTACCTAGCATGGATGTGGGTGTAAAACCATAAATCCCTCTAGGATAAATTCAACCCCATTACCTGAAGTGAGAGACTGTTGGACCCCGTTCTGATCTCGAGGTGGACAGCCCGCAAGGGATGTCAGACCACTGCGAGCTGGAGTATCTGCATGCAGAAGCCTCAGCGTCTCGTGTCAGTCAGTCGGCATGGAAGTCCTTTTCTCCTCTCTCTACCTTAGTAAGAGATGGTGTATATATACCGAAAGTGATACTTCCTGGATATATACCCCGCTATGTCATGTCGAACTAGGATGATGGAAGGAATGACACTTGTACATAGTTTTTATGCAGGAGATGTTCGCCCTGCTGTCCAGCTGTGATTAGAAGAATCCTCATGCATAATGAATGAGACTTATGCCTTCGGAGAAAACTCCAGGTCCTCTAGTCATTACCTTAACTAGGTAAAAGGTCAGTCCTAAGAACCGTTATGTAGTGCAATATGAGGGCAATGTAGCTGGAAGGTGCAATTAGTACCTGAGCCTATAATGGGGTACCTATATGGAATATAACACTACTAGGATATATCATCCTGGGCGATGCCAGCTTTGCAGTAGCAGTGTTGGTGCCCTGGACAGCGTGCAGGCAACCCACGGTCTTAAATAACTCCTGTTGCGGTGCGCTAGGGCCAAAGGCTAGGCACGGTGACGAGGGACTGCCGCAACTCGGTGGACGACAGAGGTGCTGCCCTCTTGCTGCGGGCATATGTTGTACAGTACCTTTAACTCCTGTATTGACTGCCGCTCTCGTGCATCTCTATGTCTGTGGGTGCTCGAGAGCGGTCATCTTTGAAATGTTTAGAATGTGTTGTTTTGAATAGCATATGCGCCCAGATGCATGTTTTTATACGCACGTGTATGCTTGTTTTTATTTCAATGTGGGCGTGGTCATATATGTAAGGTTGCGCTGGCAGTTGATTAAGTTGCGACCACTTATTGGAGGTGTGCGCCTCGCCCTTTTGGGCTCCTTATGTCCATCTATGTTGTTTCAATAAACAACATACCAACTTTTCCTGCTTGCAAGAATTATTTATTACCTGAGTATTTGTTGTGTCAGAAATCCCACGTAATATTTTGCCAACGATTAGGACTTTTGTTTTCCATAAATGAATCCACGGCTTGGCAATAACAGTTGGCTGATCTTGCAGCGAGTACCTCGATCTTTTCCACCCTTGCGGCTGTATTACTTCTGAAAAAGAGGTGTGGCTACATGACGTCACTGACCAACTGGGCAGTTCCGGAGGTGTTCCCCTTCCCATGTCATACTTCTCGCAACGAAGAGGATTGGGCGCTCACTCTGCTGAGTGTCTCTCGCCGAATCGCATCGGATGCTTCTATTTACAAAGGGGTGTGTTCTTCTGGTTTACATTTTCTTCATCGCCGATGCGTGGAATTACTTTCGAAAATCCAGAGGCATTGTGTGGACCTTTGTTGCTTATTTCTGTCATCTATATTCCGCCTGTTACATGGTGATAGGATAGGCACACCTTTGTTTTGCTGCATTCTATTTTCGGTGACAGGCACACCTTTGACAAACTTGTAGATACTATTTCCCTGTACTGTGTTTTCATATTTCCTTGTCTGGATTGTATACTTTCATTTCTTTTATTTGCGGTTTTGTTTAGCATGGCATCATTGTCAGCAAATTATTTGGCTCATTTAAGTCTTTTTCTAGAGCCTCCAGGGAAACCACCTGTCAAGTTGGCAACATGTGTGATTGTCTTTTGAAAACTATTTAGTTGCAGTTGGAGCAGATGAGTATATTCCCAAACGCAAAGCAGTGATCCAGCGTTTGGGAACTGGCAAATTTCTATCGTGTGGACCCAATTTAATACCTAACAGTCCCTTCCACACTGAATGAGTTTAAACCAATCTTACCAATTTGCTCATTATTTATTTGTCCTCTTTCTTCTCCGATGAATTTTTATTAGTGGTCAGGGATTGGCAAAATAATTTCAGAATTCTAATGGAGTATCACCATAAAGTATAATCATTAAATGTAACTAAAACAATGACGCTAATAATATCAGACTCTGTTTAAAAGTCAAAATGCTTTATCTAAAATAATGTGAATTGCTCATCAAGTACAATACAGCTCGAATCACAGATCATCACACAAAAACAGCAAAGAGATAATTCACGATTGTGCACCTCAAATGTTAGTGCAATGAGAGAGCAGTTGGGCGAAGAGACAACAAGATAAAGACATTTGCAAAGAATATTTATGCAAATTCAGAATATCATACTAACCGATCACGCAAAGTTCTAGAAATCAGAAATGCTACCCTCTGGCCATGAGAGTAAGCTGGGCATCCCCAAGAAAAATTGAGGCGCAAAGTCAAAGAGTCAGTATCAGCAGAACAGCAGCCAGCCAAAAAGTTAGGAAACAGCAACACAGCGGTCTCCTCTCACAAAGTAGGAAAATACACTCCAAAACCCCACCGTCTTACTACTAATAGTTATACCCTAAATTCACTAAAGATCCAACCCCTCGTATCATCACACATAAAACCTCAAATTTCATTGGTTAAAAACAAAGGGTGTCTGATCACTCCACTCTCGATGTGCCTAACTTTTCAACAGTTCCTTTGTCTTTAAGCAGCTCACATCATCAACCTTCAGCAGAGAAAATTCTAACATCGCTCTTCCGCGTCTTGTACACTCCTCCATTAACTAATGTATCAACTTTGCAGTACAAGTGTCCACATACTCCGCTCAGCAAGGAAGTTCCATTCATAATGTTCATTGTTTCCTCTACACAACCTAGGCCATCATCAGGAACTCACAAAAGACACATTACATATTTTCTTCTTTTTACATTCTATTAAGATAATTAAACTAAAAGACTCTGTAGGCCTTCTCTGCAGAGCAGATAAATGCACTCTAGGATAAACAAATACAAGTGTGATTATCATTATTATTTCTTAAATTTCCACTATTATTCGCTCTATGAATACTTATGCTTGCATTTTCTTATGCTGTGCACATTTATTTTCAAACAGTAAACGAAACTCTCGACTTTTGCCTGTTTATTTCTGCATAATTTGTGTGCATTTATGGCCTACATTAACTTTCCCCAGCACTCGCTTGCGCAGTTTTCATCTTTTCCCTTTTAGTTTTCCACTGTTCATTTTCACACCAATTGGTTAATAATTCACACAATAAGGAGTTCAATCCGAGGAAGTTTTATTTCGCGAAAACCCTGCTCCATCAGCAGCTATTTTATTTAGCCATCTGGGGCAAGAAGGTCAGCAAGTTTTTGACAATTTACCTGCTCCTACAGATGAAGAAAGTCAATGAGATCTTATCTTGAAAGCAAAAGCACGATTACAAAATAAGTTTTGTGAAGAACCGAGCATTTTATTGGGAATATTCAATTTTGTTAAAGGGAAACAAGCTGTGGATGAGTCCATGGAAGAATATCTTTCAACTTTAAGGTGTCTAGTAAAAATTGCTAATTTTGGAGCGTCCTTAGATTCCTATTTATGAGACCAATTTGTATAGGGTTGTTTTTCTAGAAAGATCCAAGAGAAACTTTTATTCTATGAAGATCCATCGTTGTCTGATGTTTTTTTAGTAGCAAAGAGCACTGAACGATTCATAGAGTCTTCTCGGGCTATGGGTCAAGAGTCTGTCTCTTCCTCTACTTCTCTGGGCGTGAGTGTGGTGAATGATTCTGATCAAATTAATTTTGTTAAAGCGAAGGATAAGTTTGCAAAAACTTCTGGTAAATCGAACACATTTTGTTACAGGTGTGGGTCTAAATCTCACTTAGGTAATTCCTCACATTGACTAACCATTGGCAAACGTTGTATTAAATGAAAAAAACAAGGGCATTTTCATAATGTTTGCAAAATGATAAAACATTCTTTTAAGGTTAATAGCATTGGGGTGCCTTGTGAAGTAGAAGCCTTGGAATTATCCAACGTGGTTCTTAACTTAGATATTGTTCAGGTAACAGAAAAAAAGGTAAAATTCCCGATTTATCAAGTTGTTTTTAGGAAAAAAGCTTACCTTAGACATGATGTGTGATTCTGATACTCCCATCACCAATATTTCTGATGTCTTGTTTAATTCTAATTAGAAACATTTTGTGGATTTACAAAACCTGATGTTCGGCCCAAAGCATATGGGGACCAGGACATTGATATGTTGGGGTTCTTTAATGATTTTGTTACATGTTTAGGGAGAACAGTTCTAACCAAGATCTATGTTGCAAGAAAGCAAGGTGCATAGTGGGTTGGCAGGATTTAGCCAAGCAAGGGATAATTTTGGTGCCTGGAGTAGATCCCCCTATTAGACTTTCTGATGCACCTGTTACTTGTATTCAGTCGGTTACCCCTGAAATGCTTGACTTGTTGGGTAAAAAAAGTCCTGAAGTTTTCAGTAATTCTGTAGGGTGTTCATTCCATTGTTTAAAAAAAAAGATCAATATCAGTTTCTCACCAGGTGCGTCCTGTGCCTTTGATTGTAAAAGATGCGCTTAGGGCTCTCCTGAGTCAAATGATGACTGAGGGTATTATTAAAAAGGCTGAGGCATCTGAATGGGTGAGTAAAAGTCCGCAAAAAGGATGGCAGTATCAGGCTCTGTGCCAATTTGTGCAGTTTAAACAATTGTATTGTAATTGAAAGCCATTCTTTACACAAAGTGCATGAACTTTTAGTCAATATTAGTGATACCTCTTATTTTTCTTTGCTGGATTTAAAGGCAGTGTATCATCAAATACATCTAAACGATGATTCTCAATTACTTACTACTTTTGTCATGCCTTTTGGGGCGTTTAAATTTACAGGCCTACCTTTTGCGCTGGAATCAGCAGCCAGTGTCTTTCAAAGATTAATGGACACCATCTTGGACGGCATTTAACCCCTTGGCTGCGGCAGGAATTCCGCCGCAGCTCTGGGGGGGTTTGGGGGCAGTGCGGTGGCGCTGTGCTCATGACGGAGCCACTCCGTCATGAGTCACGGTTGAGCTGTGCTCATGACGGAGTGGTTCCGTCACGACTCCGCCCACTGCGCTAATCGCCCGCACAGGCGGGGAATTAGCGCCGCGTGGGCGGAGCAGCCGCCAACGGCCGCAGCATAACGGAGCCACTCCGTCATGAGCACACGGCGCCCGTGGCTCATGACGGCGTGGTTCCGTCATGAGCACGGAACGGGTTAAGGAGTTCACGCTTTCCAGGATGATGTTCTGAATTTTGCAAGACAGTGGTAGAACATGATTGTATTCTTGGTGAAGTTTTAAGTAAATTTGCAGAATATGGCATCACTTTAAGGACTAATAAATATACATTTAATGCACAGAAATATCATTACTTGGTTCATTCCATTGGTTCTGATGGTATTTCGTCTAAATTGTTGTTCGTCAAGGCTATTCAAGATGCTCAAGTCCCGAGAGATAAGAACTCACTCAGATCTTTTCTTGGTCTGAGTGAGTATTATTCTCGATTTGTGACTGGGTATGCTTATGCTGCCCATTCCCTGCGGGAGCTCCTTAAGAAAGTTGTTAAGTGCATATGGAATGACAATGTGCAGGCTGCCTTTGATACTGTTAAAAAGCTTATTGTTTCCGCTCCTGCCCTTGCACCATTTCAGACGGGCAAAGAATGTGTGGTGACTGTGGATGCAAGCCAAATGGGATTGGGTGCTGTGCTGGGTCATGTGGTTCAAGGCAACGAGCTCGCAGTAGCATTCGTCTCATGTCCACTTTCGTTGGCTGAATCTCGGTACAGCACCATTGAAGACCTTTTTGTGGGGTGCATGTTTTACTATGTTCACTGACCACAAACCTTTGCTTCACCTTTTAAATGGAAATCACACAGGTAGAGCATCTTTATATTTAGTGAGGTTATTATCAAAGATGCAGGAGCATCATTTTGTTCTAAAATATATTCCTGGAGGACAGAATATACGAGCTGATTGTTTGTCAAGGCTACCTGTTCAGGAGGAACTTCTTGAGGATGTATCTGAACAAGAGTTTGTTTTTGCCTTCATTGATGAGGTTGTTGGCAATTCAGTACCCATAACTCATGAGAACTCGTTACAGGTGGCAACTATGGACCCATTTTAGAAAAAATGTGTACTTTCATTAAAGAAGGGTGGCCCAAGGAGAGAAGTGTTGAAGCTCCCCTTCACCCTTATGTTCAGTTTTCAAGTGAGTTAGCTGTGGTTGAGGGAGTTTTGGTGAGATCAGGCCGGTGTGTACCTCTGCCATCACTTAGAACCTTGCTCATTAGTGAGGTTCATGAGGGTCATTCAGGTGTGTCCAGCACCTGTAGAGCTTTAAAGCAATTTTATTGGTGGCCCTCTCTAGAGGACCAGGTGGGGAAATGTGTTGATGGTTGTTCTGCTTGTTGGGTGTCAGATAAACACAGGAAAAGGCATCAGACGCCCCTTATTGCAGTACCCTTCCCTGAGGAACCTTGGTGAAAGGTAGCTTTAGATTTTGGGAGGCCTTTTGAATTACTTTCATGCTTTTCAACGCTATTTAATGGTTTTGGTGGACTATTTCAGCAAACGGGTGTACTTTGATATTACACCACGTCCAGACACGGAATCTGTCATTGGTGTCCTTTAAAGTGTGTTTTTACTTGAAGGTGCCCGAAACGAGTTAATTTCTGACAATGGTACGCATTTCGTTTCCAGAAGGATGCATTCATTTTTGGAGGAACAGCAAATTAAACATTTCACTATTGCTCTTTATTCACATTCAGCCAACGGATTAGTTGAGCACATGAATCACTTTCTAAAGGAAGGTATCCAGACTGTTTTGTCAATGGCGTATGAAGTGAAAGAAATTTTAAAGAAGAAAGTATGGACATATTTATTTACCCCGCATAGCACTACAGGGGTTTCTCCTTTTCTCTTAATGAGAAAGAGATTACGCAGGTGTACAATATGTCCTGATTGTCTCAGAGCACTTAATAAAGGTGTGTTTTGTGGTCTGATGTTATCTCTGACAGAGTTGCTTCTGAACAGTTTTATGCCAAGCAAGCAGCTGTTTGATGTTAAGCATAAGGTTCCAGTGTGTGAGTTGGATGTGGGTGATTGGGTTTTGGTGAGGATCCCCACAAGGTTAACAAGCATTTGCAATGCAATACGTCTCACATTAGTAAAAGTTTGAGCTTTTGGCGTTACAAATAATAATGCAACACCAAATAGCTCTAATTTTCAGTAATGCAAGACCTATAGAGTGGAGTGGGGTAGAGTGAAGTGGTGTAGTATAGAATGGAGTAAAGTGTTATAGAGTAGAGTGGAGTGGAGTAGTGTAGCGTGGAGTGGCGTAGAGTTGAGTAAAGTGGCGTGGATTGCAGTAGAGTGGCATAGAGTGTTGTTGAGTGTCGTTGAGTAGACTGTCATAAAGTAGAGTGTTGAAGGTTTGAGTGGCATAGAGTAGAGTGTCTTAGAGTGGCATAGAGTGGAGTGCCATTGAGTGTCATACAGTGGAGTGTCAGAGTGGCACAGGGTGTTGTAGACTGGAGTGTGATAGAGTGGTGTAGAGTGGAGTGACGTAGAATGTCGTGGCGCAGAGTAACGTTGAGAGGAGTAAAGTGGTGCGGAGTTTAGTACGTTGGAGTGGCATAGAGTGTTGTAGAGTGAAGTGGAGTGGTATAGAGTGAAGTAGAGTGCTGTAGAGTGAAGTGGCGCAGAGTGTCATAGAGTGGAATAAAGTAGTGTGTCATAACGTGGAGTGGTATAGAGTGGAGTAGAGTGGCTTGTAGCGAGCTAAAGAGAAATACAGTGGTGTAGAGTGGAGTAAAGAGTCATAAAGTGGAGAAAAGTGGAGCATCATAGAGTGTTGTAGAGTGGAGGTCGTAGAGTGGAGTGGCATAGAGTTGAGTAGAGTGAAGTGGCGTAGAGTATCATAGAGAGGAGTGTCATAAAGTGGAGTGGAGTAGAGTGGCTTGTAGCGACCTAGAGTGAAATACAGTGGCGTAGAGTGAAGTAAGGAGGTGTAAAGTGGAGAAGAGTGGAGTATGGTAGAGTGTTGTAGAGTGGATTAAAGTGGCATTGAGTAACAAAATTGACAGGCCTGTTTACAGAAAGCAGGCACTTCTTGTGGAAGAATACAGTAAACAGGTGCTGCTCCATGGGAGAGTGAAAGACATGCTGAACAACCTAAAACAAGTAAAGCCAGCAATTAGAAAACAAGCAAATTTGAGTTACAAACTACTAAACCAATGGTAAGCCATGAGCGGAATGCATTCTCAGGGAAGCTTTCAGAAGTTCCCCAAGAAGTCATAAGCAAGGCTTTGACCTAAATAGAGAGTCATTATAACTTGGGTTAGTCTCACCTTGCCTGATGCAGCGCCTTGTTTATTGATGCTCCCTAGAGGGGACTGGGTGATCAGCAACAGGAGAGAAGGATGAGAGGAGGTGTTGGGAAAGAGAGAAAGAGAGAGAGGCATTAGCAGAGAGTGTTAAAAAGAGAGAGTGAACTGGAAGAGGAAGAGATAGAGAGGGGTGAGATAGAGAAGATGGGAAAATAGAAGCAGAGGGTGCCGTATGCGGGCTCTTTCCCTTCTGGACGCCATTGTAGTGAATGTGCTATTATGTCTGAGTGCAATCAGAGTCTTGTGGTTTGTTCTTTGCGGATCCAGCTGGCTGGTGGGCTTCCCTGCTGCTCGCCCCTGTCCGCTCCTGTGATATCTGAGAGTGATCCTGTTCGGCGTCAGTCTCCGTCATTGGCCGCCTTCCCAGCTGGTTCATTGCAGGCACAAACCAACCGTTCTCCCGAGCTGTCTTCATGAGAGTGCTTGCATGCTGCTCCTTTTGGGGGCTTAAGGGGCCCCCGACCTGGGTCCACACCACACTAGGGGCTGCCTAGGCAGTCGCCCCCAGAATGTGGCCACCGGGCCGGATGCTGGTACCGCATGTGACTTCCTGCCTGAAGTCTCAAGTGAAGCTTCCGGGCCCCAGGCTGAATAGGGTTTTTGTTGTGAGCATTAGTTGCCAAACAATTGCTTAACACTGGGGTGCAACCCAATTGTATACACCACATGTGCTGCATACCCCTTGCCTGTTGACCCCCATTTGTGCTTAACGTTTGTAAGTTTTAGCGGAAACTTGTTATACCTCCACTCTCTATGGTATTATGAGTTCACTTGTATTGAATTTCATTGGTTTCTTGTTGTTGCCCGCACCCGCCCTTCTTCCGCTCTACTGGACAGACCTCACGTCACCTCCCTGTTTGGTGCCGGAAACCGCCCTTTATATAGCTACCACAATGGCTAACAATAATATTCAAACCTGGAGTGTTCAGGGCATGCACACACCTTCCTGTAGGTATGCAGTGTACTCTTACTTATGTTGTTGATCAACACACATATTGTTCCTGCAGGAATCCCACCTCACCCAGGTGGAGTCTGCGCGGTTGCAGATGTGCTGGCATGGGCAGCTATACTCCACAAACTATTCCACATATGCTCACAGAGTTCTGGTGTGGATCTGAGCCTGGGTCTCCTTAGTTGCAAACACCATGATTACAGACCCGGAGAGGCAGTATGTATTTGTTAAGGGCCGCCATATACTACTTGAAGCAATATGCACCCCTAACTGAGTAAACAGTGTTTCTGGACACCCTGTCTGGGGTTCTGTCAAAATGGAGTGGGCTGCCCTGGTTGCTGGGGGATGGGGGTACTTTAACATTGTCCAGCAGGTAGATTTGGATTGCTCTTTTCCCCGTCTTCCCTGCACTGTTGCCACCTCCAACGCACACGCACTGTCTGGCTGGCTGAGTCACTGTAATGTATATGATATATGGCACCTGTGTAATGCCCTTACGAGAGTGAATTCATTCTATTCACACGCATATGACCTCCATGTTTGTATATATCGCCTGGTCAGCACCCCTGATCAAATTCCCCATGTCACCCATTTTGACTACCTCGAGAGATTCCACGGATCATAATCCTCAACACCTGCGCCCAACCTGGGAACATTGGTCCTCCCCTCATTCCCACGTGGCAGTTGTAACTGGTAGTGTTAGAAAATCCTCCTTTTCATACTTCACTAGGCAACAGCATAACGGAATACTTCGACATGAATGTGAACATAGCCACTTCTCGTCTGATTGATTGAGATGCATTTAAAGTGATGACCAGAGGGCATTGCCTGGATAGCCCTTGAAACGTAGGCCGTCAGCTTTACCGATACGTCTCTCAGGTTGAGGGGGCAAGACACAGACACAGTTATCTGCAGAGGGCAGAAGGCACCTTGCTCAGGCGTGTCATGATCACACTGAGCTGATAGAGAGGCTGCGCTGCCTTGACTACATGGCTCACTCTGCCAAGACATACACAGACGCAGATAAAAGGAAGCACTTCTTGCCTGGCTATCCACCAAGAGCAACCGTGAAGCTCCATACTGGCCTTATGCGCTGCATCCGGAATCCTCCTGCACACGCAGAAAGTAATCCATCCGGAACTCACACAACAATACACTTCCTTATACACATTGACGTCTGCAGAAGAAGTTGAAACCTTCTTCCCTGGCTTGTCCCTCCCCCGTGTGCCACCGAAGCGGAGGGAGTATTTCAAGAGCAACATTACAATTTTTAAAGTCAGGGAAACTATCCGTGCACTCGCCACTAGCAGGACCCCAAGACTGGATGGGCTTCCTCCTAAATTCCATAAAGCGTATGCTTTCCTTCTTGCCCCATCCCTGAAGACACTATATGACGAGGCTATGTCAGCTGCCTGCCTCCCACCCTGTATTGCGAAGCATTACTTATATCACTACCAAAACATGGTATGGATCCTACTGCGCTGGAGTCTACTCGACCGTTGGCTCTCCTTAATGCGGATTATAAAATACTCACCAAGCGGATCGTCTAGCTCTTTTGGTTCCACACCTGGTACACCCGGATAAAAATGGATTTGTACCAGCCAGAAACACCTCCCTCAACTATCTTCCATGTGCTGGAGTATGTTCTTTTCGTCTGGCGCCAGGCAGGTTGTCCGCTACTACACTGGGAAAAAGCATTTGATTTGCTGTTAAGGGCTCACCTGTTCGATGGGCTGCCCCGTATGGCCTTGGAACCTGTTTTATCTGTCTTGTCAAACTCCTATATGCCCACTCATTGGCCACAGTAAAAATGGGCTGCTTTATTGACTCAATATTAATTCCCTGGGGCACCCGGCAGGGATGCCCACTGTCCCCACTACTCTTTTCTTTAGCGATGGAGCCACTAGCACATGTCCTTCGGGTACAGGGACAGTATTGGGGTATACCACTGAGCAAAGGTCTACACTTAGTTTCCCTTTAC
Source organism: Triturus cristatus (assembly GCF_964204655.1). NCBI lineage: Eukaryota > Metazoa > Chordata > Amphibia > Caudata > Salamandridae > Triturus > Triturus cristatus. Next base: position 899,588,711 of record NC_140589.1, on the reverse strand, counting down.
TCAGGTGACATGCTCCTCTACCTCAAGGGTATTCATTATGTCCTGGAATAGATAGCGCTTAAACTCAATAAGTTTGCAGAACTCTCTCTGGTCTGAGGGTAAACTGGACTAAGTCCTGCCTTTCCCACTCACCACCACAACAACTGACCCTGCTTTTCAAATCAATGATGCCCTGCTGAAGTGGCAACACATCACGTTTCGTTATTAAGGCATTCGCATCTACCATAGCTCTGCCGACCTCCTAGATGATAACCTTACCCAAGCGGTGACCTCACTCCGGGCACAGATTACATTTTGGAGGACACTACCGCTCTCAGTGGCTGGCTGCATAGCCCTCACAAAAATAGTAATGCTGCCTTGCGTACTCTATTTCTGTGCCAGTCCCCCCCTTTATGTCGCCAAGCCCTTTTTACGCTCGCTGGAGTGACTGACACGTGGTTTCATCTGGTATGGCACACATCATACTATTGCACTTGCTAAGCTTAATTCACCGTCTGATCAAGGTGGACTCAGAGTACTGAATTTTGAGCACTGCTATCTTGCCTCTCAGCTACAGTGGGTGGCTCTCTGTGTTTGTGAGGCCACCAACTGTCTGACATTGTGAATGACCCCCACCCCCATGGGACTTAACATGCATACTAGACCTCTTCCAGCCCTTCTCTAGAGCTGCACTGCCCCGATCCCCTCTTCTACGATTTTCATGCCGCTGCTACCTGTGATATCTTTTCCATACCCGGGCGGTGACGCCATACGCCTCGGCATTCTCATTGGGGACACCCTGGGGGATGGGTGTATGGTCAGTCATTGGCAGAGCTAGGCCCTGGCATGAGGCATGACTCCATATCTTAGGAGATATATATCACAAAGGTACTCTCCTCCCAATAAAGGAACTCATTGCAGATGCTGGGCTCATCCTGGCAAATGTCTGCAATGCAATTCCCTTATTCTGGCACTGGGAACGCACTGGGGTGATGTACTGCAGGAACACAAAATGCACCTAACAGTTCAATATTTGCATGTCCTTTGAACATGTTGCCACTTAATACGCTGGCTTGCCAGCTCTTTAGGCACACATATACCAGCACCATTTACTTCCTTGCAACTCCATTGGGATGGCAAAGTAGGCCGCCCTTTTACAGACACTGAATGGCAGAACATTCTGGCTTACTACCCGTAAAGTCCCGCAAAGCCTACTTCAGGCTTATACAATATTATATTCTACATAGGGCTTACCTCACCCTGAACAAGATCGACCAATATTTCCACCGCACAGATGCGGCCTGCCAACCAAACCCCCCCCCCCCCCCCCCCACTTGCCCGATGCAGATTTCCTGAACATGTTCTGGGTATGCCCTTTGTCAGCTCAATACTGGCAGGGTGTCACCACCCCCTTAGTGAGCTGCAAGGGGAATACCTCATTACTCATATGGGAGGTGTGCCTGCAGGGAAAGTTTTAGGTCACCACACAATATATTGACCTGGCTCTTCTGCTCACCAAGCACTCGATCACTAGTAGATGGAAATCATCCACTCATCCCATGATCTCCGCCTGGGCTCATTGTGTGGGTTCCTGAGCCCAGGCTGAGAGATGAGCATTGCACAGAGAGGATATCAGGGGCTTGAGCAAATACCTCCTCTCTGCCACTTGGGTCACTCTACTGAAAGAATTCCAGTCTGTCTTGCAAGATGTTGCTGTCCCCCCTCCAAGACGCGCCTCTTCCCACTACCTACCTGCGACCCCTCTCTCTGTTTGCCTATCACATTATATGTTGGGTGCATTTGCGTTTCCCCTGTCCAGGGCACAGGATACACATGTCTATTCTCTATTGCTGAGTAGAATTTAACCCGGATAATGTGTGTGTATGGGCTAGTTTTAATGTTTGACGTTCAGAAAAATAATATATTTGTGTTGCACATGTAATACTGTGCTGTTATGAGCTTTACCACAGTTAGATACGTGCACCAGTTCCCGTCTGCTCAGCACAACTCTGCTCTGTTTGATGTGACAGCTAGGATTGTGATGTAAGTAGTAATGATGCCAACACATTGACGTGTTTATTGAACGCAATTCAGTTTGCGTGCGGACAAAATACAATATACTGAATTTCTTGATCAAATGTTCAATAACAAAGATTTTTTTTAAAAAGATATGTTTCATACATTTAATAAACATATCCTAAAAATAATCACCCCTTCCACCATGAACTAATTTTATTCTATTGCATCCCATTTAATTTCGAAACATTTCAGTTATCAACAAATTCAGAGTGATGAAGGAACCGAGGATGGTTATTTAACACATAGCAAATTACACATCTACAGTTGAACATGTACAGTTGCTCAAGAGTGCTTTGTTTCTTTTATTCTTCATTGGAAGTAATTTTTCTCATGGGGAAACCCTTTCCTTTTTATTCCAGAAAGTCTGGAGGCGTGTTCCATTCTCCTTCCTGTCTAGAAAGGATATGTATTCCTCCCTCTGATGGTTTAAATCTCTGATTGTTTCCAAGGTGTTAAAGGGTCAGAGAGTAGTCATAGTCAAAAAACTTTATTTTATCAAATGCAAAATGATCATAAAAGTACAAAATAAAATTACGTGATAAAATAAAGCCTATTTACAATATCCATTTTCCTTTTTAGGGGATAATATAATTCATTGAATCTGTAATTAAAAAGTTTTAAAAAAGAAATATAAAAACAGACGATTTTTTTTTCAATTTTCAGACCCACTGATTGCTAACATGTACCTCTTCTTTTTTCTTTTTCTCATGCAGGCCCATACAAACGATGCTAACGAAAAACAGGTCAGAGGATCAAACAGACCTTTTAAGAAGCATAATGCCACCTGACATTTTCTTTAGTAGCGGCTTTAAATAATCATTCCTTTCCTTCTTATAAAGGCTACAGAATAAAACTAAGTGCAGATCAGTTTGTCTAGACAATTTGTCACATGGGCGCAAAAATAAATCTGCATGATTAAAAGTTTTTTCAGGGTAACCTAACATAAGCGGGATCATGTTCAATCGAAACCTCAGCAATATAAACCTATGTTGTGGATCGTTGACTTCTGTCAAATAAGAGAAACTCCTCTCAGTCACTGGGGGGTTTAAAGCAAAGGTTACGACTGCCTGATTCTTCCTATGGTACTCCATTCTCTCATACTCCATCCTTTTCTGAAACAGGCTTTTGATCTTTTGCTTTGAAACTTTTTTGCAAGAGGATGGATCGTTAAACAATTGGTAAAGGCCAATTTGGTTCAAAAGTGTTTCCACATAACCCAGCCATCTCGACATCCTGGAGTTGTCCATATTTAGGCAATTCTTTATTATGATTTGTGTCAGCGGCACTGTATCCCTCCTCCATATTAAGTGCCACAAAAGGATGGGGGCTAATTGTATTGTACCTGAAATGTAAGGGAGGCCCAATTCTATGTGTAAAATATAGTTAGAAGTAGAAACAGGGAGGCCCACTAAAGATTTAAAAAACTTGTTTTCAATAGTTTGGAGTGAACTCGTGTTTACAATACCCCACACCCCAGCCTAATGTTACTGCTGCCTTAACTTTAGCCTGATAAATGTTCTTTATCTGCAAGAGTGGTCTAGCCCCTAATTTTTTAGTAAACGATTTTATAGCAGAGAGGCTTCTTTCCATTACTCCCTTTCTTCCTTCCACTAATCTTGACCACGATAAGTCCTTATCAAAGAGTACCCCCAAATAGGGGAAGGAGGCAACCACCTCTATTCTCTCCTTCTCCACATGTAAATAGGGGGTTCTATCTCTTTTTCTTGCTCCCACTATTACTGCAAATGATTTGGTGTGATTTACTCTTAGGTCTATTGAGTCCATAAAGGATACATATGAAGAAATCAGATGTTGTAGACCGCGTCCTGTCCTGGCAATCAACACCGCATCATCTGCATATGCCAGAATTGGTAAGAGTTGCGAGTCAAACATGGGGACGTCTCTTGTAGCCTTGAGTAGAGCTTTTTCTACTCCATTTGTATAAATGGAGAAGAGGAATGGAGCAAGGACACATCCCTGCCTTACTCCTCTAGCAATTTTGAATAAGCATGTGCAATCCCCATTTTTTGTGTAACGGACTGAGGCTGTCGCATTGGAGTACAATTGTCTAATAAAGCTTAATATCGTTGAGTCAACCCCCATTTCCACCATTATCGCCCATAGCTTTTAATGGACCACGCAGTCGAACGCTGCCGACAGGTCCATAAACGCCATATATATTTTCCCCTCCTTCATCCTACAGTCAGAGAGTAGTTTGTCAGTGCCAACAAACTCACATGTTTGTGGCCGTTAGCAAACTTTAAAGGCAAACTATGCCTTGAGCCTCCCACCTCCTTGCATGGGATTTACTACTGCTTAACTGTATTGGGGCTTACTAATGCATAACTATATGCAGTCATGATGCACAGTTACGCAGTAGCAAAACCATTTATACCTGTTAGGTTTCTTTTTGTGGAAAGCTGGCAGGCGTAAATTGAGCCATTCAAACATAAAGGTAGGTTAATGGCAATTACTGGCTTTTATTTCAATATGATTTTTGAGAGTGTTATCCTCAAGATTCAATATCTTTGTGTTCGTGACCATTGGTCAATAGGGCTCATATGGCTTGACAGGTTTGGTATGTACATAAAAAATATATCCAGAAGCGTGAAAAATCCTTAAGAGCCTCAACTAGGAGTACGTTTAAGGGTCATAAGTATTCCAGATTCAAGGAATGCCAGAAATAACATGTGCTGTGCCTATAAATGCGTTGAGTTTCAATGGGGGAGCCCACACAAAACTACCCGACCTGGGTCAGTAATGCAGTGCGGAATATAGATGGTCGTAGTAGCAATCATTTAGCAAAAACAAGAACAAGAACAGGAATAGTTTACAAAAAGCGCAACCCACATTGTGTGATTTTTTGGCTACCTTAGTCAAGTTTAATACTATTTTCAACCAGGTATTTAGAATGCGATTCAAATTCAAAGCATTATATATTCTGGCAACATAGTTGCTCCAGTATATTAAAAAATACAGTGGGCCCGATTCACAGCACTAACTTAAGACAAAATCCTAAACTTACTACAATTTTCGTATTCACAGAAGGCACTTACTCATTTTGGTATTCACAGAAGACACTTACTCACTTCGGTATTCACAGAAGTTAGGAGTCCTAACTTTACGACTCCTAAATGCCTTCTGTGAATACCGAAAATGTCTTAAAATTAGGATTTTTCTCAGTTTAGGAGTCCTAAAGTTAGGAGTCCTGACTATTCTACTACTAAACTGAGAAAAATACTAATTTTAAGGCTTTCGGGAGTCACAGAAGGCATTTAGGAGTCCTAAAGTTAGGAGTCCTAACTTTAGGACTACTAAATTGAGAAAAATCCTTATTTTAAGACTTTCGGTATTCACAGAAGGCATTTAGGAGTCCTAAAGTTAGGAGTCCTAACTATACTACTACTAAACTGAGAAAAATCCTAATTTTAAGGCTTTCGGTATTCACAGAAGGCATTTAGGAGTCCTAAAGTTAGGACTCCTAACTTCTGTGAATACCGAAATGAGTAAGTGCCTTCTGTGAATACCAAAATGAGTAAGTGCCTTCTGTGAATACCAAAATGGTAGTAAGTTTAGGATTTTGTCTTAAGTTAGTTCTGTGAATCGGGCCCAGTGTTCTTAGTGTTTGGGAAAAAGGGAAAATGGGTAGGGAGTGGTGGATAAGTGAGAGGAGAACAAGGAAAGGGTGTTGTGACATATATACATCATTTATACATGGTGTACGACCTTTCCGGCCTAACATAGGTCAATAGTTCCTGGGTAAACACATAGCTCTAATGTACATGTGTATTTCACAATTGTGTCTTTAGAGTCTGTGTGGAAGTAGAGCAGTCTATGTTTCAACCCCTGTCACAGAGGGTGAGTTAAGCCTCACGGTGGGGTCTTCATCAGGACAAGATCATAGCGAGCACTTATGAATGACAGCAATATGACTGTGCTGTGCGTTTCGAAAGGGCGAGTCGCTCACACGCAGGAATGTAGTTGGGAAGACAGCATGTGAGGATTGAGTCTCATTCAGCACGGGATTTAATCCACGAAGAATCTCCTCAGCAGTCGGTAGATTCTGAGAATCTACCGTGTACATTCCTGCGTATGACCCTGCATCCGTAAGAAAGTTGATATGACTGAAAGATACCCTTTAACTGTCCCCAAATCGAAGCCTTGCAGGGCTAACAATAAAATAAACAACAGTACCTCAGACAAAGGTGCAGAAAGAGGATCAACATGCTTGTCAAGGCCCAGGCTACAAACTTGTCCCAACAGCAGGAGTTTACGGTCTTTGTTAATGGATGCCTGGCTGTCAGTATGACTTCACAGACTTCTGTAGGAAGATCAAAAACTGTTGACTGCTGCTGGTCAATCTCCACGCATGAAGGCAGACTGTGTACAGGTTTGGGTGTTGAACCCTGCCCTGTGCTGCAGCCGGAGATCCTCCCGAAGAGGCAGCGTGAACGGAAGGCTGATTCTGTTCTTCACCATGTTGATACCATATTCTCTGTGCCCAATCAGGAGTCACATGGATGACTTGGGCCCGCTCGTTCCTGATCTTCTTGAGAACTTTGGGCAGAAGTGGTATCGGCAGAAAGGTGCACAGAAGTCCTGAGTTCCACTTGAGGCAAAATGAGTCTCCAAGTAAGAGCTACTTTGGAAACTCCACCGCACAGAAGTGCTGACATTGTGCATTCTCGTGGAGGGAATAGATCTAACCAAGGTTCTCCACAGTTGCGGAAGAAACCTCGCATCACCTCTAGATGGAGACACCATTCGTGATCCACAAGTCATCAATGTCTGAGTCTGTCCACCCTGGCATTCAGAGAGCCCACCAGGTGTTGTACAACCAGGAAAATGTCTTGGCATTCCAGCCATGTCCAGAGATGCAAGTCCTCTTGACACAGGGTCCACAACCCCACCTCACCCTGCTTGTTGTAATATCATATAGCACGGGCGTTGTCCATGAGCACAAGAACCAGGGTCCACTTGATCGAAGGAAGAAAGGCTTTCAAAGCCAAGTGAATCACTCTCAACTCCAACAGGTTTATGTGCAGCTGAAACTCAGCCGGAGACCAGAGTACTATGATCTCCACCTCTCCCAGACTGCCGCCCTAACCCAGAAGGGAAGCATCCGTCACCACTGCGAGATCTGGGTGGTGAAGGAAGAGGGGTCTGACGCTGACCCAATCGAGGTTCATCAGCCACCACTGAAGTCCTGTAGCCACCAGTGCACTTTCTTTTGCATTTTCCCTCAATATCTGGACCAAATTGGAAAGATTCCTCTGATGCTGCACCCACTGGGACTTCAGGTTCCAGTGCAGAGCTCCCACATGCCAAGGGACATGCTTTACCAGCAGGATACCGGAGACCATGAGACCCAGCAGCCTCAGAGTCATTCTCACCGAGATCCTGACTTGAGGCTGAAATATTGGAATCATAGCCTGAATATCCTAGACTTTCCGCTCCGAAGGATAGGCTCAGAACTGCATGGTGTCCAGAATTGCTCAGATGAAAGGAAGCATCTAAGAGGGATTCAGGTGTGACTTTGGCACACATATAGTGAACCCCAGAGATTGCAGGAAGTCCGCCATAATCTGGAGGTGGGCGAAGAGACTGCCCGAGGCGAGCCCACCTCCAACAGCCAGTCGTTGAGGTAGGGCAAAGACTGGGACCCCTAACCTTTGCAGATGGGCTGCAAACACCACCATCGCCTTCGTGAACACTGAGGGACACTGGTAAGGTCAAAGAGGAGCACAGTAAACTGAAAGAGCTCGTGGCCTACTGTGAACCACAGGTAACGCCTTGCAGGGCGGCAGGATGGGTATATAGAAATATGCTTCCTGCAAGTCTTGCGCTGCCATCCATTCTCCATGGCAGACGGGACTGAGCCAACGTGAGCATTTTAAATTTCTCCTTTTTCAGGAAGTAGTTGAGAGGGCACAGGTCTAGTATAGGACAGAGGCCTCCATCTGTGTCCTCTCAGGCAGCAACAGGAACAGCATCCACAACCCACTTTCGATACCAGCATCCTCTCATTAGGTTCTTTGGCCAGAAAAGCCTGCACTTCCTGATGCAACTGTAAGAGGTTGTACTTCGTCAGCCAAACTGAGGATGGTGTTATGGGTAGTGGGTATTCTGTGAATGCGAGGGTGTGAACCCACTGAACAATTTGGAGCACCATTTGTCCGAGGTTATGGACTGCTGTTGGGGCAGGTGGTGCTTGATTCTGCCACAGACCGGTTGCCTGTGATGGTAGGAGGCCATATTAATGGGGTTTGGAGGCTGCAGCTGCCAGGGGGAGTGGTGGACTGGGCAGATCTCTGGCCCCAAAAGGCTTGTAGGAACCGCGTCTGCAGCCACAAAAAGACTGGGAAGCCTGTTGCCCATGGTGGCTGGGAAGGGACGTGGCTGGTAACCCCTACCGTAGCCAAGGAAGGGGCGGAAGGCAGAATGGGGTTGCTGTGGGGCCATAGAGAGTACCAAAGACCACGCAATGGCCCTGCTGTCCTTAAAGCACTCGAGCACCAAATCTGCCTTAATCACCAAACATGCAAGCGCCATCGAAGGACATGTCAGTAAGGTATACCTGGACATCCCCCAAAAAGCCAGTTGATCTCAGCCAGGTGTGGCGATGATGTGCCACCGACGTAGCAGTTGCTCTACTTCGCAAGTCTGTTGTGTCTAGTCTGCAGCGTATTGTGAACTTTGCTGCATCCCTGCCATCAGCATTAGCCTGGGACAAGATTGCTCGGACCTTTTATGAGACCATGGGCAGCACTTTTGCAACTGAGTCCCAAACGGTGTGGGATTATCGGGACAAAAGGCATTCAGCATTAATAGACAATAGTGCAAGTCTGGTGGAAGAGAAAATCCTGCTGGAAAAGGTGTCCAGTCTCTTGGAATCCCTATTCGGCGTTGTGGTAGGGAATGTGCCAGGGATAACCTTGCATGTGGAGGCCTGGCCAACCAGACTCTCCAGGTGTGGTACTGGGTAAGGAAAGATGGGTGTCCGGGAGGTGGTAGCAGGCAATGGTGCTGTGCACAGGAACGCCTTTGCAGGGCTTGGCCCAGCCCCTGAGCTGGACATAAGTGAGGGCTACATTAAAGGCAAGACAAACTTCTGTAGGAGCTACTCTGGCCTAAAGCACCTCTGTCAACACATTAGTCTTGACTGTCACAGATGGGAGCATAAGGTCTAGGACTTTAATGACCATCCTTCCCACCATGGCAAATGAAACCCCTTCCTCCATAGCCACACTAGGAGAACAGACTAGGTCAGTGTCTGAAGAGGTGTCCAAACCACTGGCATCTGCCAGTTCGTCGTACCAGTTATCCTCCGCTAAGGGCTCTTCCATGGGTCGGGATAGCTATAAGAATACTCAGATCCTTCCCAACACTATTCCTCACAGGGTCTGTCAATAAAGGGAGGCGCTGTCTCTGACCCGAAGGGTCTTGGTCAGGTCAGCGCTGAAGTCGACACCGGTCTGGCTCTGTATCAGAGTCTTATATAAAAATGTGTTTGGTGGTGCCAATGGGCGTCAACAGCACCGGAAACGGCGCCACTTAAACAGCCCTCGGGGAAGGTTGCAAACTCGTGATTGGAGCCGATTCTAATCCTGGAACTGATGCAAAAGGGCCTAACTGAGGCCGAGGGGGAGATCTCTAGCTGGAACCAGGTTGGGCCACCTGGCGAACCCAGAGGGATAGACCCACCTGAAAATGAGGTGCATGGCCTCGTCAATTTCCTTTAGGTGGATGGGGGTTACTCATGCACCGGGAAACTCTGGGAGCAGACCCAGACTTTGGCTGGCACATGGCGCTGGACTCGATTTGTGATAGTGTTTCCTATAAAGTTAGTAAAAAATCACTGAGGTAGCTATTACTGATCTGCGCTGATGATGCAGATTGAAAAGAACTGATGTAAGCGCGCTGGGGTGGCGTCTATGTAGGCTCCACACATGTCACTTCCGGCGTGGCAGACGCGGAGCCGATAGATGCCACCTATCGATGCACAGAGGTGCTGCTCAAGATTTTCTGGATCCAATTGGATGCCTGGGGAATATTCCAAGTTAAACAATCTGCAGCTAAAAGTCACTCTCAGATATTGTGGTTTGACTGGGTGGTCCACCATTTAGGGTCTTAAGTGACAGTTTATGGTTGGGTGTGCTTATAAGAGAAACATGTAATGCTTACCTAGGTCTGTATGTGCCAAGTGACCCTGAATTACACTCAATGCTGCAAAGTAGGCTTGTGTGTAACGCTTGTCAGGCAGTCAATAGGTTGACTTCTTGATGGGTTGTAATATCCTTGTAACAGAGAACAGTGGGTACATTGAGTCTCGGTGTTGGAAGAGCATTGATGTAATAATATACAGGTAATATAAATGTCAGTTGTGCTTTAGGTGCCTGGGTTTTCTTTTTTCAAGTCTGATGTAAATAGATGTAGAGCCCTTAAACAGAGCAAATTCTCATACCTACAAGCAATACTTGGACAGGCAAGCAGGACAATAAAGGGATATTCCTGCTCTAAAGAAGATGTTCCTCGCTTGCATACTTATTTGTTTCCATCTATGTGTGCTGGTGTTTTTGCATGCTATATGCCTCTGACTCCTCCAGGAGTCTCCAAACGTTTCTGTACTGAGAGCTACTTATGTTCAATGAATCGCATTGAGAGCTACTGATATTATTAGTGTTGTATAATCTCCATTTTCTTTATGTATATAAATTCAACCAAACAAAAGCTTTCTAATTTAATAAGCTGGGCTGCACACAGGTGAGCTACTCAGATGTAGCTGGAGAGCTACAAGTAGCTCACAAGCTACTTACTGGTTGGAGACCCCTGCGGCCTAAGCACTGCATATAACAACTGCCACTGAGTGGGCCTAGAAGCAACCCGCATAATCAACCTGTCAGCGAAAAAAGCTCCTGCAGCACTCTTCAGTTCCATTCTGCAATAAAAATATAGATTTGGGCAGAAAGTGCATCCTATGGGCACGTTTATGTTTTTTGATGGTACTGAAGATTGGTAATATGGTGGCTAAGCTTACCTTCACCTCTTTACTTTGTTTGATATTTATATCCTTGTAATCACTTTGATAACATCTTTGCATTGTTATACCATTCCTTCTCCCAAATGACCAAGAAAAATGACTTAGTATGAGTGTTAAACATCGCTACAGCATTAGAAAATAATTAACAATAATTTAGTTTGTTTAATTTAGAGATAGCATTAATGTCATTGCAATATCACTTGTATTATTCACTGTAATTAAAAAAAAAGGTTTAATTAAAATTAAATCAGCCTGGGTTAGGATTAAAATAAAATGACATACATTTATATATATTTAATCAAACAAATTAAAATTACAGTTAGGTCTAATGCTAAAATAACGCAGGAAATTAAATTAAGCATAAAAATATGTAATAAAATATAAGGGATAGCATTAGGATTATAGTCAAGTTTATGCGTATTTAAATTTAACATACAGTGAGAATACAATATAATTTATTTTGCATTTATTTAAATGTAATATATTGTCATCTATAGCAGGGTATCCTCCAGATTGGGCTGTATGTCAACAGGAAAGCACTAACTATTTATTGTTTGTGTGACAAGCCTAGAAACTAATGTTCTGAACTGTAATGCTAACAGTGAGTGCGAGATCGCCATGTTATATTCAAATATTATTTTCAGAGCTGTAAATTGACAATAGTAGTGATGACAAAACAGAGAACTGGAAATTTTCTGCTTCCTGAAAACTGCTTAGCTAGGTGCAGTGATCAGACCTAAAAGGCCATCATGACTCGTACAAATCAAAATTGAAAGCAAATGGAAACAGCTAGGGGCATTGTTTGTATTCCACAGCAATGATACAAGAAACTGAACATGAGTACCTCCGTCCCTCTCTACAGACAATAATTTGAGGACAAAGTATCAAGGTATGTGAGGATCTGGGAGGGGCAGACACAAGACCTGATTACAAACATACCATTCAAAAGTGCCGATATTGGACCGCAGACCCAATGGCTTGATAAGTTATGCTTGACACTTACATGGGTTGGCACCAAATAATTGGGGAGTTCTATAACCACTCAGCCGATATAACATTGATGGGTCTGAGAATACATATGCACATATTAGGTAGAGACTAGACTAATCAAATATGTAAAATAGGGAATGTGCGATAAAACATGCTTGGGGTTTTCCTTCTGTTCATTTTGTTTTATACAATGACTTCTGAGATTACCACAATAATTGTCATCATTCTGATTCACAAGATTTGTGGATGAGTAGTACATAATAAATAACCCTATGTTGTAAAATATCTGCAACTATGTGCGTCCACTATATCTAGGGATCAGGGTAGGTCTCCATATCTATACACAATTGCCCCTCTGTAGATGAGAGTTACTCAGACAGAGTTGTGTGACACCTCACACTACTTATCTGAATGAGCTTAACTTGTGGAAATGACTGTCAGACACCTGACAGTTCTCTTTTTCACTGAAGAGGGTACTATGCATATTATTCCTCTTGAGTCTTAGGAGATCTACCCAGAGGTGCTCCCCAAAATGTGGGATTCCTAACAGAGACTGGTGGTATTTTACAGTCCTTCTCAAAAGATTGGGGAGGTATCTCCGTCTCCTGATGAGATTTGTTTACAGATACAAAGGATCAGCCCATATCATGGGTAACGTTATTGAGTCTATGTGAGCAATGGCTGGAGAATCAGAGGAGATTGAACTGAATGTAGTTGAGGTACCAAAAATATTTGCCCAGCCCCTACTGGCCATATGCTGACAAGAGGATTCCACTTAAATGGGAGCAAAATAGAACTATTGGTCAGGGCAGACCCTGTAAATACTACGGATGAATGTTACTCCTGGATTGAACTAGAGACTGCAGATTCAGCAGGGTTATGTACAACATATGTAAAAATTAATCCACAATCCCAATCTAATGCTTTTATTTACATTGAGGTCCCATTGACCTACATTGAGCACTTAACATTGTCCAGGGGACATTTCCACATGTAGTAAAATTGTACAGTTATGTCCACTCATATTGCCAGGGCAGGCTTGGCCCATATTAGCTAAACCACATCTAGAACAGTAACATCTTCCCATAGCAAAGACAAGGAACATACTTATAGAAGTTGTAAACATATGCATACAATTGATACAACAGGTTACAGCCATTAATCCACAGACAATAAATGGTATAATACGGCATTGCCCAGCTACACGAAATGAGATACCGTTTTGGTTAGCAAGGAAAAGCTTTCAATTAGAAGCAGTGTTTCTTTTTTTTGTACAATGCAGGATAAACACCAGATTTTGAATATTTGCTTACAGATGACTGATGGGGAAGGTACCAAATATGTGTCAGTCATTGGGACATCTGATAGCTCTCTTATATATGACTACACATACAGCATGCCTTCAACATTGGTATTTTCTAAAGTATTAAACAAATACAGGCAGAACACAGAGCTTCACCTTCAGAGGACTTAGTAGTGCAGCTTGTAGGTAACAAAGATACAGTAGCTGAGATAGTTATTACTAATATTAAGAGCGAAGAAGTATTATTGGTCAGTTACAAGAAATATGATGCACCTTTAAAAAATTAGAAAGAAGTGGATTTGCCAAAAATTATGTCTTAAGTTTATGTCTCCATGGGGAGAAATATCTTAGAGGTAAAAATGCAAGGACTCCAGTTAAAAAATAAGGTAGAAAATTGCAATCTTCAGAAGTAAAGGAAGAAGGAACCACAATGATCTTGTGTGGAGAGTATGACATTCCAGCATGGATTAAAAGGAAACCACAATTTTATCACAAAGAAGTAGAGCAGAGAAAATTTAACCCAGGAGGTAGAAGGGAAATAAGAGCTCCAGAAAGATATCAGTTCGCTGAAGAACATTATTCTTATTCTTCACAGGATCGTTGAGATAAGAAATAGTAACCAAGCAAAAGTGGCCATTTACAGCAGGACCTGATGAGGGATGAAGCTATCAGCAGTCAAGGTGGGATAGTTGTGGATTGGGACCATCAAAGCAGCGTTTTCAGAAGAAAAGAGTTACTGCTGTAAAGAAGAATGCTGTCTCACAGAAAGAGAGTCCTACCTAATAACAGGGAATGGTAGTGGCTGAGCAACACAGGTTGGCTTAAATCACTTGAACTAGCCAGAGGCTCACACCCCAACTAACCATGGAGGAGACTAATGACTATAGTCACAGATCTGGGTTGAATCCATCATCGTTCTTTAGCTCACTTCGCCACCCCAGTTCAGACTCAGCTATATGCAAATCAGTCTTGACCCTGTGCCTCATGAGAACAGTCCAGCCCGAACTGCCAAGCCATGTCTTCCCTGGACTGGAAACAAGCATCCTGGGACCGGTTTTGGGCTAACAGCCCTCATCAGTGAGGTTAGCTTGAACCCAGGGGCAAAGTGAGCAAGGGACCCACGTCTAGGGGGCATACCCTGCCAACTTAGGGCTAACAAAGTAAACACAAGTAGATGATGGACAGAGCGCTGAAACTTTTCTGACACTCACCCCCAGTCACAGATCTAGGTTGAATCTATCATTGTTGTTTAGCTCACTTCGCCACCCCAGTTCAGACACAGCTATATGCAAATCAGTCTTGACCCTGTGCCTCATGGGAACAGTTCAGACCGAACTGCCAAGCCATGTCTTCCCTGGGCCGGAAACAAGCATTCTGGGACCAGTTTCGGACTAACAGCCCTCATCAGCCAGGTGAGCTTGAATCCAGTGGCAAAGGGATCCTGGGACCCACGTCTGGGCATACCCTGCCAACTTAGGGCGAAGAAAGCAAACACGAGGTGATGATGGACAGAGCGCTGAAACTTTTCAGATACTCATGCCCAGTCACAGATCTGGGTTGAATCCATCATTGTTCTTTAGCTCACTTCGGCGCCCCAGTTCAGACACAGCTATATGCAAATCAGTCTTGACCCTGTGCCTCATGGGAACAATCCAGCCCGAACTGCCAAGCCATGTCTTTCCTGGACCGGAAACAAGCATCCTGTAACCGGTTTCGGGCTAACAGCCCTCATCAGCCAGGCTAGGTTTAATCCAGTGGCAAAGTAAGCTAGGGACCCACCTCTGGGCATACCCTGCCAACTTAGGGCGAACAAAGCAAACACAAGGAGATGATGGATGGAGCGCTGAAAGTTTTCAGACACTCACCTCCAGTCACAGATCTGGGTTGAATCCATCATCGTTCTTTAGCTCCCTTCGCCTCCCCAGTTCAGACACAGCTATATGCAAATCAGTCTTGACCCTGTGCCTCATGAGAACAGTCCAGCCCGAACTGCCAAGCCATGTCTTTCCCGGACCGAAAACAAGCATCCTGGGACCGGTTTCGGGCTAAGAGCCCTCATCAGCCAGGCTAGCTGGAATTCAATAGCATTATATACTAATCGAAACACCCGATGGGCGCCTGCAAGGACCGGGTCAAGGTTTTAAGGGTCAGATTCAGATCAAACTGGATACTGAGTAAACGGAATGATTTTCTGGACTCAGTTGACTGATTACTATGATATATTATTTGCAGAAGAAGATTGGCCACAAGTTACAAGTGAAGTTCTATTAGGTGAGGAAATTACAATGGGAGCATATTATTCGAGGACTGGTATGCAACAAAACGGGGCTTATAATTGGCTCCAGCATTAAGTAAAAATCAAGCAGACTGAGATGAAGGTGCAACACTACATGTGATTTCCTTAGGGAAAACTGAAGGTTCAGAAGCAATACATAATAAGGCCAGAAGTTCAAAAATATCTCAAGTGAACTGTGAATGAATTTCAATATCACTGGGCTGTCATCCCCTGCCATAAACAATGAGCACCCTTGTTTACATGATTTTTAAATCCGATAAGTATTAGAGAATTGTATCAGACTATTGCAATTTGAATTTGGATTCCAAAACATATGCAGTATCAAATGTACAAAGCACTAGATTAACAGTGCTACTAAAAACAAATTAAGAACACATTAGATATACCATATGGGGTTTTTACACAAAGCTTAGCACCTGAATCAATTCGATTCAAAGACTTTATTGAGTTTATAACCAAGTAAACCATAAAAGCATCACATCAATACATTAAGTTTTGTATCAAAATAAATATAAGCATGGAAAGCTTCATATTGATAAAAGACTTGAATAATAGTCATTAAAATAGACCACATTACAAGTTATAAAACACTGTGTAAGATACAATAAAATATTCTTAGAAAACAATTCAGCATTCACATACTACCAGCTATACTGTACTGAATTGAAACAATACAGCAACTAAGCCATTTATTTTCTAATTTAAAACAATACAACCATAAATCATTTCATTTTCTACCAGAAGCACCTTTATAAAAAAACATTGCTATGTGATGGCATGCTGTCACATCATTTAATTCATATAAGTACTGGAAGGTCTCACAGTAATTTTTTAATTTTTAATAAAAAAAAAAAAAGAGGTTTAAGATATTGACTTCAATTTTCTCTGTAAAATCTGCAAAAAAGTGCTATACTCTGGTTCGACTGTTCAGATCTATTATCGCAGGGGCATGTTCGAGGCAAAGGACCCCATCCTTAACTCTTTGGAAATTATATCAGGCGATGGATAATAAGGAAACAGAAACAGGTTAGGAGATATCTGTGGTAGGTGTTACAAGTTAAATTAATAAACGGTTGGCATCAGGCTGGTCATTCATTGACACATATCTTACCACAGTAACCTTGTTTTGATCATGCAAGTTCCTTTTCTCTAGATAGACTTTAGATATATGCTTCTTAAGGTCCCTTTTGGAGAATCCGGTTATGTTCTCTGTCTGTCCCAGCCCCCTCAAGGTGTTTTTATTATACCTTAGCCAAGGGATTTTATGTACCTGATCGAGTCCTAGACAATCTTTCATGATGGTTCTAATGAAGTGTGTCTCTTCCTTGGACCACACTGAGTGCCATAATAGAAGTGCTTTGGTTTCAACTATATCTTGTAAGAAACTAACTCCCAGTTCTCTATGGATGATGGATTCCGATATTAAATGGAGTATGGCTAAAAGTTTTCTAAGGAACGTATTCTTTTGTATTTGGTTTGTTCTGTTATCCCCTGTGCCCCAGATTCCAGCACCATATGTCACTGCTGAGACCAATTTAGCATTATATTGGGTCAATATCTCTCTGATCAAATTGGTCCCTAATTTAGAGGCAAACCTAAATATGCCTTTGTTTTTTCTGAACATATTTAAAATGCATATTTTCCTATGATGCTTCCAACCCCCATTTGAAGACAACTGTATCCCTAGATAATTCAAATGTTTCATGTTTTGAATTTTTTTCCCTTAATAAAGAAAGTATTTGTTTTTCCCCTTGTTTGGCCACAGCTCATGGTGAAGGTTTTCCCAATGTAAATTTTAAGGTCTTTCCCTTCCATGTATTCTGTAAAGGAGTTTATCAAATTTTGCAGGCTTTTCAGAGTTAGGGCCAAAAGGGCCACATCGCCGGTATATAGGAGTATGGTTATAGGGGGGGGGGGGGGGGGGGTGAGTTCATTTTGGGGAAGGTTTGGGGACAGTGCATTGGTAGTTGGAAGCTGCCCAGATTGAACTTGGACATAGCACTATTTGCCGATGGCGGCCACTGACCTGATTTACATTGTGTATGTCAATTGTGATTGAGTAATGCAACAAAAATTGTTTTTTCAAAAAAAAATATAGGAGTATGGTTATTTGTCACTTGCTGGCTCAAGGGGTGTCTGCAACTACCGACTGTAATTTGTCATCTACCCCATTTATATATAGGGAGACGAGGAAGGGTGCCAGCACACAACCCTGCCAACCCCCCTTCCTTATATTAAAAGATGGAGTTAGCTCTCCCTTTGGCTCAAAGCATACTTTAGAGGTTAAGTTACTGTACATGTATGTCAGGAGTCTTTGGGATCCCCCAGTAGATCCGTACATTCCCATAGTTTATTATAGTTAACAAAATCAAAAGTGCAGCTTAGATCTATAAAGCACTTGTACAGGGAGCCTTCTTTAGACATGATATATTTTCCCATCAATCAGGTTAAGCAACTGCTAAACCGCCCCAAAACTTGCCTGAACCCATATTGGACATTTGCTACGATATCTTTTTCTTCAGCCCACACTTCCAATCTTTTTAAAATAACCTTTCCCAATAATTTAGCTGAAGAGTCAAGCAGGGAGGTGGGTCGATAACATTTTGGATCATTCCTTGACCCCTTCTTAAAGATGGGAATGAATAATGAATTGGCCCAGGATGGAGATCTATAGCCTGCCCCTGCTGCATTCAGAACTTTTGTCATTAGGGGGCCCAAAGTGCAGCTTCAAACTTGTAAGTGTCCATCGGGACACCACCAGGTCCTGGGGCATTCCCTTTTGGACTATCGTTCATTGCCCTCAATACCTCCTCTAAGTGAAAGCCACAGAGGTTGATGGGAATGCCAAGGGTATCCTGATCCCTTATTCTAGAGCACTAGTGTGAGAAAAACCTGTACCAAAATGGTCCAACCACTGTGCGGGTGTAATCGAGGATTCCAGGTCAGGTCCAAGCCCTTTGGGAAAAAAATGGAGCATTAATCGTTTTCCAAAAGAGTGTTCTGTTCTTGGTCTCTGCAGCTTGTGCTAAGTTCTCCCATGCTTCTTCTTGTAACTCTTTTTTCCTTTTGCTTATTACACTATTGTAAGAGTCCACCTTCCCGTACAGCTAAAGGATCCCTGCTACTTAAGTGTAATAGTCTTATAAGATAATTTTGTGCCTTAGCAGAACGGTGACTAAACCAGTCTTTATTTTTCTTCCGTTTGCTCTTTGGCTTCATAGTCAAAGTTTGGCTTATTGAATTGGAAATGGATATGTGAGCTTTCAATGTCTCTTCATGATTATTTTCTAAGGCCAAACCTATCATTAAGGACTTGATATTCCTGCCTACTAGATCACTTATAAAGCTGGAGGGATCAACACCGGCCCATTTCATTTTTATTCTGTAAAGTCCTACTGGGGTTATGTCGGGTGTAAACTAACCTGTAATTTTAAAATTACAGGATTATGGTAACTGATACAATTTTCTCCCACCTGTAAATTCTGTTGAGTAATTCTGTTACTATCCGAAGTAAGAACGTGATCAATATTACTATTGCAGCCTCTCTATTTAAAAGTTGTGGGCTGAAGGTGGCGATTAGGGCTACAAAAGTAACTATGGTTAAATTATATTTCAGCAAAAGATCATTTAGTGTTGAGTCAAAAGGACAATTGTAACCCCTAGAGTCAGTAAAGCCACACACCTGTTTAGAACGGAAGTGACATACCGTAGTATTAAAATCCCCAGCCCAAACTACATAAAAGTCTTTACTATGCTGATTAATAAAATGGTCAAAGTCTATTTCAAGGGCATTAACCACTTCATCCCTTGTGGAATCGAAAACATTATTATTAAAGTTAATTATCAAAATATCTGGGTAACCATCTGATGTAAGCTACATGAATTGATAGTACAGTGACAATAAAAAGGGTTTCTTGACTTTTAGTGTAATTCTGATGGAAAATAGTACATGGAGGCCACCTTTAGCCCTGCCCATTTAGGAACGTGAAGCTGCAGTACAGTGTGATGTAAACCCATCAACATGAATAGGATTTATTAGACAAGTTTCTTAGATACATACAATCTGAGCCTTTTTAACATATTCATCCCAGTCCTCTAGGTTTGTTTTATTGGCCAGACCAGCAATGTTCAAATGATACAATGGCTACTTCGGAAGGGCCTGGGTTGTTGAAGGAAGGAGTCTCTGCCTTGGGTTAACTAACTATCATTTGTGGGTGATGAGCTATAAGTGATTGGTGTTGCTGCTGTAATTGCCTCTTCTGTGAGCATGGGAAAAAGGACCTCAGGGTTTATAAGTCAATTCAACTCATCCAAGTCATCGAGGGGTGGTAGGGACAAGGATGCTCTGACCTGGCGTTTTCAATATTTTCACAGGATGTCTTTGACTTGATAGTTGTACCCTAGGTTCAGGTCTATGAAAGAAACCCAAGGGTACTGCTTTTATATTGCTGTTCGAGCAGCCATTTGAGGGATATGGGTTCTGGAGCGACTGAAGAATATTTTTGACCAAATAGGGGTTTCTAAAATCCAATACTATACAGTCCCCTTCCATAGTTTTTTGAGAATTTCTAATCCAGCCAACCCTTCTCCTTATCAAACTTTCCTTGAAAAGTACATTTGCCTAAGGTACGCATTGTGCTATCTAATAGATGGCTTATTTTTAAGATCATCCCAAGATTCTTTAGCTATGGGTTTCAAGCCGGGGCCCCTATAAGGATAACAATATGAAGTGGCCTACGGCGGGAGGTGTAATACATCCATAGAAAACTGAATATTCAGGTCTTTCCTCCAGGTTGAATCCTGATTGGGAGCCCTATCCCTAATATTGGTGGGGTGTCCTGGCTGTTTTATGGTAGTATGATTGAGATTTATATTCTCTATCGCCAAATAGACTGATCTCCTTTGAGGTGCCTGGTTAAATTCAGCCTCTTGTCTGTTTGAACCTGCAGTTATCCTTGCCATCTCCTTGCTTTGCCCAATAGATTGCCAAGTAGAGGGATTTCATTGTTTCTCAAGTAACTTCAGTGCCTTTTCCAGGCTAATTTCAAGACAATTCAGGTTATCAATCAATTAGGATTTGGACAGTACGGCTGCTTCACCCGTGAGGGTCTCAAGGCACGGTGGGGTCATGCTATGGGATCACGCTACCTGTTCCTATCGGTTGAACATCTAAGTCTTGAGGTCCTTCCTGAACTGTTGGAGCGATGTTGAGGATCTGAGGTGCAGTGGGAGGGTGTTTCAGGCCTTAACCGCCAAGTGGGAGAAGGAGCAGCCTCCGCTTTTTGCCCCGAGGTTGTGCTGGGTAGCTGCTAGGGAGAGGGATTTGGAATGGAGTTCCCTGTTAGGTTGGTGAAATTTAATTTGCTTGTTGAGGTACACTGGTCCCTCCTTGTGTAGTGCCTTGTAAGAGTGAGTGAGCAGATTGAACTGGCATCTTTTTGCATGTGACAGGTAGCCAATGGAGTTTCCTGAGGTGAGCGGTGATGTGCGTCTGTCTGGGGAGGTCGAGGATGAGTATGGCTGCTGTGTTCTGGATGGTCTGGAGTTTCTTCATGAGTTGGGCATTGAGTCCTACATAGAGGGGGTTGCCGTAGTCGAGTCTGCTGGTGATGATAGATTGCATGACAGTTCGCCTGGAGTTGGGTGGGAGCCATCTGAAGACCTTCCTGAGCATTCGGAGGGCGAAGAAACAAGCGGAGGAGATGTCGCTGAGCTGCTTCTTCATGCATAGCTGGCTGTCGAGAATGATGTTGAGGTTGTGGTCGTGTTCGGTGGGTTTGGGGGTAGGGCCCAGCTCAGGTGGTCACCTTTATTGTTCCATAGGGTGTCCTTGCCTTTCTCAAAGATTAGTATTTCTATCTTCTCAGTGTTGACTTTGAGACAGTTATTGTTCATCCAGATGGCCACATCATTCATGCAACTTTGGAACTTGTCTTTGAAGGTCGTTGGGTCATTTGCCAGGGAAAGCATGAGTTGGGTGTCTTCGGCGTAGGAGATGATGTTGAGTCCGTGGCTTCTGACGATGTTGGCCAGGGGTGTCATGTAAATGTTGAAAAGGGTTTGGCTGAGGGATGAGCCTTGAGGTACACTGCAGGTGATGTTCTTGGGGAGGGACGAGTAGGGAGGGATGATGATCTTCTGCGTTCTTCCAGTGAGGTAGTATGCGATCTACTTGAGGACTTCTCCTTGGATTCTGATCTGGTGGAGTCTGTTGAGCAGTATGTGGTGGGATGCGGTGTTGAAGGCTGCTGACAGGTCGAGGAAGATAAGGGCTGCTGTTTCTCTGTGGTCTAGCAGCATTCTGATGTCATCTGTGCTGTGTTTTGCTCTGAAGCCGGATGGGGATGGGTCCAGAAGGTTGTGGTTCTCTAGATGTCTGATTAGCTGGATGTTGACAGCTTTCTCGATGGAAAGCTGAGCAGGGAAATTAGTTGTTAGTTCTTGGGTTCTCCTGGGTCCACATAAGATTTCTTCAGCAATGGATTTACATTGGCATGTTTCCATTTCTGGGGGAAGTCAGCCGTGGTAAGTTCTTTGAAGATCGATTGATTGCCGAGGTTGAAGGTGTGGTGGGGGCAGGGGTCTCATGGGACTACGGAGTGGATGGATCTCATGATGGATGCCGTTTCATTCTTGGTGAGGGTGTTCGACGAGGTGAGCTGATGTGTGTGGGTGTTGGTTGGTGTGAGGAGGTTGACGTTATCCACGGCAGGGTGTTGGGTTGTGAAGTCTTGGAAGATCGTGTTGATTTTGTTGTGGGAAAAGCCTGAGAGGGTGTCGCAGAGAGCTTGCGAGTGTCTGATGATGTTTTCGGCTGCCAAGGAGTTGGTGAACTCCTTGACTATGTTGAACAATTCCTTGCTGTTATTTTAGATGTCATTGATGCCGGTGGCTAGGGCGGTCGTTTTGGTGTTTTTCAGGAGGTGATGGTATCAGTTGAGGGTGTCTTTGTGCTGGAGTGGGGTTTTCTTTAAAAATTGTATACCCTCTCCATTTTGCATGTTTACATTAATAAGAATAATTAATTAATAGTAATTGTACTAATTGTTTGCAGTGTGAATTGACCAACATTACTAATATAAGAAATACACGTGGGAATTGCATTTGCATGGCCTAATTAATACGTAAACTAATTTTCGTATGCATATTAATACTAGACAATTTGAAATTGCATGATTATATGTTGCTTTCGTGATGTATTCGTGATTTGTGCTTTATTAATGTGAATATAACCCGCATTAAGTGTTGCTTCTGCTAGATAAATACACACACATATGGGTATTAGTAAGGGGATAACATTTTATTAGTCATTTCCATGTATTAATTACGTTTTTGTGTTTCTTTGCTTAAGTTGACCATTTGGTGGCCACAAAAGGGCCGACATCCCTATTTGACGAACACAACTCCATTATGAAGGTCTGTGGGTGAAGTGCGCATGCGTCACCATCAGCAGCAGTGGCCTCTGGACGACCCTAAACTCGACTGTACCCACCAAGGACACACCGGGCTAACAGCCAGCTGCCCCGAAAAGAATCAATAAAAGTTACTTCAACATGAAATTATGAACTATACCTAAAGAAACATTTTCCGCGTGAGAATTTGATGGAACTGATCTCATCAACCAATCACGAGTATTCAAAATATTGGTCGTTACTTTTTGGAATGTAATTCTACTATAAAAATGGTAGAATAGAGAGGTTGTAGAGAGAGACCCTTCAGAAGATTTTTGATTTCCTGACGTTATGCTGACGGAGAGGACGATGACACTGCAGGACAGCTGTTTCCTAAGACTCTGACAGTATGAACTGATGACCAAGATTTTGACTTAGAGGACAACTTTAGCCAGAATAGGTAAATATGATGGTCTACTGCTTGATTAAACCAAAGACTCGATTTTCAATTATTTAGATAAAAATTTAAGATTTATTACAAGAACTGTGTTGGGTCGTTATTATGAAAAATGTATTTATGTAAATAAGTTATAGATTTCGCTATCACTCCAACCTGCAGCTAGCTGATCCATGGCCTATTCATGGGAGGAGTGCTAAAGGTGAAGTTTAGGCCTGAATAAATAGGTATATATGACTACTTCCTTCCATTACAGCGAGTGGAACAATCACCTCCTTGGAAACAGGTTATTAGAAGGATGAATGTTGGTGTTATGGGCCCCACCAGCAAATGTAGTGATTGAGTGTGATCTATGATCTGTGACAAAGGGAGGGATTTTGCATTTCGTGCTGCATCAGTTTTCTTGGTAGCAGAGGTATGGTTAGCTACTGTTTTGGTTTAAGTGATCATTGCTTGTAAATAGCTTATTGATTATTGATTGGTATTGATTTATGTACTAACACTATATGTTGAGTTACGTTGAGGTATATGTTGTTAGCACGGCTTCTGGGATGTAGGAAGTCGGAAGTTTGTAACAGTTCCATAGCAGAGCAGAGGTAAGCGCTGCTCTCGGGAAATACGGAATTGTTGTTGCCCTGTAGGTACACAGGGGAAACGTGTGACAAGTGAAGTTGCACGGCGCATTGTCTGGGTTCAATTGGGCAGCATCGTCGTGTGTTGCCATTTGAAATATTCTCTGTGTGAGAGAAATGTGTATGATAGCGAAGGTTACCTGTGAAATTTTGGTCTTTAAGTACCAGGAAACCAAATGGCATACCGATAACGCTTATCACTGAAACGGTAGCAGGTGTTCTCTGAGCTTGTTAGAAGGACAAAGTAGAGGGAAGCGCTGCTTTGTTAACGAATGTCATAATTCTGTAGTAGGGCAGAGGTAAGCGCTGCTCTCGGAAAAGACAGAAGTCTGTGTGAATGATCTACATTTTCCCCCAGTATGACAGTGTGTGTATGAAAAGGCATTCCGAATAATGGCGAAACTCTAGAGACCTAATGCTAACTCTAATTAGGTGTCTTAATTCTAGAGAAGCGATTAGTTAATGCTTGTTAGAAGGGTGAAGTAGAGGGATGTGCTACTTTATCAACGGAAGTAACGATTCCGTAGTAGGACAGAGGTAAGCGCTGCTCTCAGGAAAGACGGAATTCTCGTGAGAAAGGTCTATTGCTGTTCTTTGGTTAGCGAAGCGGACAATGGAGATGTTTTAGTGTTGTTACTAATAGAATTGTAAAAGTTGCAATAAGAGTTCACAGAGCGGACTTGTAAAGGAGGGGTAGACAGGAGCAGAGCTGCCACAGCGGCTGCTGACGTCAGAACGACCGCGCTGGGATTGGACAGTGAGTCAGAAGTGTAAAACGCTCCGGATTGGTGCGTTAGTGTAAAGCCGCGCTAGGATTGGAGAAGTACAGGGTGACGTAAACGCTCCCCATTGGTGCGTTAGTGTAAGTCGCGCTGGGATTAGAGGACTGTGACAGTGACGTAGACGCTCTTGATTGGTGCGTTAGCGTGAAGTCGCGCTGTGAGTGAACAGAATAGCGGTACAGTTGTAAAAGACTAGCGATACACAGAAACCAAGAAAATGTATTACCAGCCACCAGATAGGGAAAAGAAATCCTGGTTTGGTAAAGTTAAAAAGTGGTTCAAGAAAGATAAACAGGTCAAAACTAGGGAAGGACAGTTAATTCCTCCACCGAAAACTCCTGCATCATTAATGATTGCGAAATATGGATATCATACTTGTATTTGGTTAGATAATTGGGTAAAATATACCAAGGACGATGGAGTCCTGGCATTTCCAGAATATGGTTCCTTTAATTTGGCTGTTTTAAGGAATCTACGCGAGAAGATGATGTATCTAGAACCAAGACCTAGACCGACGCAGTTTGAGGCATTGACAGAGTGGGAAGACGAAGTGCATGAGCGAGAAAAGCAAAGAAATGGTAGAAGTTACAGATATCTGTTTGGCAGGTCATATGGACATGAAATGCATGATGATCGAATGAAAAGATGGAGGAATGCAAGTATGACTGAGGGTATGTTTCCTGTAAGAGTGGTAGGAGAGAATGAAGGAAGAAAATGTGTGGGAAAAAGAATAATGTGGAATCAAGAGGTTACGGAGCAAATGAATCAGATGATGATGTGTTGGATGATGTGTTTTATAAAAATCCACCACCGTACCGACCAGAACCAGAAATGTTGACACCAAACGCCCCAATGAGAGAAACATTACGAATTATCAAGACTGAGACTATGTCACCAGATTTAGAAAAGAGAAACTCCACTAGAGAGGTAGAAAAGAAATCGGAGAATAGAATAAATAGTGAAAATTCAGCAGAATTGGCCAAAACAACTCTAGAATTGACAGAGAAAATAAGAGAATTAACTAAGAATCTAGAAGCTGTAACAGTTCCAGTGACTATAGGTCCAGTAATGCCCATTTTTGAGAAGCAAAAGGATAGTGAACATTGCTTGACGGTACCATACCGGAACAATAATTTGGTTGAGAGTCCAGAACGGAGTCAAATTGAGAATCCATGGGGACCGACAATAAATATGTTTGAACCAAATGTTTCAAATAATCCCTTTATAAATCAGAATTATGCTGAAAGGAGTAGAACGACAGTAGAAACTTTGTTGGAACCCCAGAGAAATCCAGAACAGAGTAGCGTAGAAAACCCGGTAGGACCTTCTGTGGAAGAACTGAGTGAATGGTTAAGAGGATTACAGAGACAAGATAAAGAATCCCAGTCAATAGATGTGGCTAAATTATGGATGGTATTGGAAGAATTAATTCCCGTAGAAAAATTGAACATTTATCAGGATGAGGAGCTGTTATTCCTATGCAAAAGTGTGACATGGAGAGCGAAGAATCTGCATGAAAGACTAGGAGAAGTTGCGAATGAAAGGGGTATAGATATTGATAAGGTAAAAGCTTTATAGAAACCCTATCGAGTTGATTTTACTGAAAAAGACATTGAAAATCTGAACACCACAGGACAGATAGGTCAGATTAAGGACATAATCATTTTATTGAGAAAATGGAGAGACGTGGATAAATGGAGAAGTAAATGGTATAGAAAACGTAATGATGCCTCAGAAAGGACAGTTTCGGCATTCCCTGTTAGAGAGAAAGAAAAGGTAGTGACTGAATACCCCATGAGGGAGATTCCAGGAGGAGGATATGTACGCGTCCCATGGACAAGACAGGACATTTTGTCATTTACGAATGATTTTCCTCAACTACGCGAAAAGCCCGTCGAGTGGTACCGGCAGGTAGACAGACTTGTAAAATTGTCGAAAATACTATGGATAGATTGGAATAGTCTATTTGATATAATAGTACCTGCAGATTTGTGGACAGAGTGTAAGTTGATGATCAACTGGCCAACTCAAGAGTACCCTAGGGATCCTAAGACAGGAGCTCCCGACCCTGAGGTAATGAAGAAGTATGAACAAAGTGCCCCCTAAAGAGACAGATTGGGTAAAAATTGATCGAACACATCAGGAAGGAAAAGAATCAGTACATGCATACTATCAGAGACTAATACAAGCCTTTAAGCAGTTCAGTGGAGATGAGAACCTGAGTGATAAGGATTTGAGTCATTTCGTATACAGATTTGTATATGGTTTACGCCCAGAAATTGGTGACATGATAAAACAGCATACGGTTGATTGGCAGAATAAGAAAATAGATGAAATATTGAGACATGCTAAATATTTCCGTTAACGAAATTGAGGCCAAACAGCGAAAATTAAAAGAAAAGGCAATGTGGGCACAAGTAAAGGTAGCTGAAAGGCAGGAAGCTCAGTTGGTCGAACAAGCAAATAACCCAGGAACTAGACCGAGATTTGACCCAGGAAAAGGGAAAGGTAATATAGAAGAAGCTAAAAAGAAGTTCCCATGCCATAATTGCGGTAGGTTAGGGCATTGGAAATCCGAGTGTAAATTTCCTCCAAGTACTAATAATGAAAATGCATCATTGAATCTGCAGGTGCAGAATGAGGTGAGTGGTCAACTGCAGCAACAGCAGCAGGTGGTTACCTCACAGAATCAGGTGCCAAAACCACCTTACCCGCAGAGCAGAAACACTCAGAAGTATAGTAATGAATCGGGATTCTACAAAGAAGAACAGGTAAACAAACCGCCACGCGCTCGCGCTGTTTCACAGTATTGGCTGCAACGCGATGAGAGTGACTCAGAGGAAAGTTATTGACGGTGCCGAAAGGAGGAAGAAGAGTGCGTACTTGGCGCAACTCTAGAAGTAGACCAGACAGGACCATTTGTAGATGGGAAGGTTAATGATGAAAATATTACTTTCCTAGTGGACACTGGTGCTACTCGATCAACAGTTAGATCAGCTGATGTTAAGAATCTTCCTCTTTCGGATGAAACAATCCAAGTGGTTGGTTGTCCAACAGACAGATAAAAACATTTCTGACAGAACTAGTGAAAGTTAGCATAGGGAAATTTTCAGAGATGCACCGCTTTGTCGTGTGCGACACCAGTCCGATGAATTTATTAGGTAGGGACCTGTTGTGCAAAATGAATTGCACTATATTCTGTACTCCAGATGGAATAGCATTTGAAACCCCAGATGAGGATGTGCTGTATAAAATGACTATAGCTAACAGAGGAAATGAGGTAACTGAGACGTATGCAATATTCAACCCTGATGAACTACCTAAAGAACTAAAGCAGTCAGTGAAGGCAGAAGTGTGGGATTTTACTGGAGAAGATGTAGGGTTAATGAGAAACGTAGATCCAGTCAAAATAACTGTGAAGGAAGGAATAAGCTATCCAAATGTTCCACAGTACAGATTGACACCTGAGATAATTGAAGGAGTTACCCCAATAATTGAGAAAATGATCAAGCAAGGAATTTTAAGAGAAATAATGAGTAGTCTGTGTAATTCACCGATAATGGGACTGAAAAAGCCTAATGGGAAATTCAGGATAGTGCAAGATTTGAGAAAGGTAAACAAAATTGTGGTATCATGCTGTCCCATTGTGCCAAACCCATCAGTAATTCTGTACCAGATTCCCCATGATGCGGAATGGTATACAGTAATTGATCTATGCCATGCTTTCTTTTCTATCCCATTGCATCATGACAGTCAGCAAATTTTTGCATTTCGTTTTGGAGAGCGGATTTTGGCATGGTGCCGAATCCCACAGGGGTATACAGAGAGCCCCTCAATATTCAATCAATTGTTGAAGAAATCTTTGGAAAGTCTGCAAATGCATGAAAGTTCATTACTAGTGCAATATATCGACGACCTGTTGGTGGCGTTGAAAACACGTGAAGCTTGCGAGGTAGACACAATAGCACTACTGAATCATTTGGCAGACGGAGGGTTGAAAGTGTCACCAGCAAAATTACAGTATTGTAAGAAAGAAGTACAGTATTTAGGACATAAAATCGAGAAAGGACTGAGAAAAATAACAATAGACAGAATCAGAATTATAAAAGGAATGAGAGCCCCCATGACCCAAAGAGAGGTGAGAATGTTTCTGGGAATGGTGGGGTACTGCCGTCAGTGGATTAGCAATTTTTCCCTGATTGCAAAACCATTGGTACGACTAACAAGGAGTGATGTAAAAGATCCCCTTGAATTGAACAAGGAAGAATTGGCAGCATTCAAACGGTTGAAAGAGGGGTTGTGTGAAGGACCAGCACTAGGCCTGCCTGATTATGAGAAAGAGTTTGAGTTGTATTGCAGTGAGAGAAATGGATGTGCACTCTCTGTGTTGATCCAGAAGCATGGAAGGTTGGTGAGACCAATTGCATATTTTTCATCAATGCTTGACCCAGTGGCTGCAGCTTTACCTGGGTGTCTGAAAGCAGTGGCTGCAACATGTCGAAGTTTGGAGCAGAGTGAAGGTATTGTGATGGGATATCCGTTGAAAGTGTTTGTACCTCATGATGTGGCGATTCTCTTGACAAGGAGTCGTACTCAGTATATGACACATAGTCGGCTGACTAAATATGAGAAGGTCATATTAGGTGCAACAAATGTAAGCCTTGCGAGATGTGTGAATGTGAATCCTGCAACTTTGTTACCTGATGCTGAGAATATGGAAGTGAGAGATGAAGTAGATCATGATTGTTTGGACATGCTTGAGTACTGCACAAAGCCAAGACCAGATATAAAAGATGTACCATTGCCAGAAAGTGATTTTGTGTTGTTTGTTGATGGGTCATGTTTGAGAACAGATGAAGGAGTGCTAAGCGCAGCATAGGCAGTATGCACGGTTGCAGCAGTGATGGAAGCATCTTATTTGAAAGGAGTGAGGTCAGCCCAAGTAGCTGAACTTGTTGCTTTGACCAAAGCATGCAAAATTGCGAAACGTGTGAGAGTGACTGTGATAACTGACAGCCAGTATGGCTTCGGGCTGTCCATGATTTTGGCCAGCTTTGGCTACAAAGAGGTTTCCTGACCTCAAGTGGAACCCCTATTAAGAATGCTGAAGTGGTTGGAAAATTGATTGAGGCGATACAGCTGCCTAAACAATTGGCTGTGGTGAAATGTGCTGCCCATAGTCAAGGTAGTGATTATATCACTACTGGAAACAGGTATGCGAACGATATGGCACAGTATTGTGAACGGAATCAGAATTCGGTCAATCGGGCCAAGGAAAGAGAAATGTCTTCTTGCTTAGTAATGTTTACTAACACTGTGGGAACTTGGGAAGAAGTGAGACAATTACAGGAAGAGTCAGGAGATGAGGAGATGAAACAGTGGATAAAAGCAGGGTGTGCACCAAGAGAAAAGGACCGTGTGTGGGTCTATCGAGATGGAAGACCAGTGATGCCTGATAGCATGATGTCTACCATGGCACAGATGTATCATGGCCAGGGACACATAGGGAGAGACGCCATGATTAGGTCTTTTAAGCAGACCTGGTACAATCCAAAATTCAGACTTGTAGCAGAAAGCCTATGTCAGAGATGCCTAATATGTCAGCAATACAATCCTGGGAGAAAGACAGTGGTGAGTCTAGGAACCATAGGCCGAGAAGGAGGGCCTTTTACCAAAATGCAGGTTGACTTTATTGAAATGCCTCCATGTAACAGACTGAGGTATGTTCTGGTTATAGTCTGCCTGTTTTCTAGGTGGGTGGAAGCATTTCCAACAAGAAGAAATGATGGGATGACAGTGGCTAAGCTACTTTTGAGAGAATTCATCCCCAGGTTTGGGTTCCCAGTGACTCTTGAATCAGGCAGAGGAGGACATTTTCATAACGAGATTGTAAAATTGATTTGTGAAGCATTGAATGTACAACAGAAACTACATTGTGCCTACCGACCAGAGGCTTCTGGTGTGGTTGAACAGATGAATGGTACAATCAAAAACAGAATCGGGAAAATGTGTTTAGCCACTGGTATGGAATGGCCTGATGTCTTGCCCCTAGTTTGTTTTAATGACAATTCGAGCAATACCAGACAGAACCACAGGGTTAAGTCCTCATGAAATAGTCATGGGACGAGCGATGAGGCATGAGTACATTCCAGTCAACAAGCTGATGACAATAAGTGATAACATAGTGTTGGAATACTGTAAAGGCCTGGCTGACGCAGTTTATTCTGTGTTTCATCAGGTTGGAGCGGATGCCACCACTCTTGAAAGGAAGCCAGCCCATAATCTGAGCCCAGGAGACTGGGTAAGGATAAAAGTCCACAGAAGAAGAAATTGTTTGGTTCCAAGGTGGGGAAAACCAAGACAAGTCATTCTGACTACAACAACAGCTGTGAAGTGTGCTGGAGTGAAAAACTGGATCCATGCCCGCCATACTTTGAGGATACCAAATCCAGTTGACAGCAAAGGAAAAGAGTACTATGACGAATCAGAGTCAAGTACTGAATCAGATAACGAAGAGCCAAAAACACAAGAAAATCCTGAAAGGGGGGAAAAAGAATCTGATCAAATATTAGTCCCCAAAAATATCTCTCTGAGAAGACGATTGCAGATTTCTGATATCAGTTCAGATTCTGAAGACGAACAAGGGAGACAAGGTCCCAGAAAAGAACACAGAAAGAAAAAAGTAAAAGACAACGAAGAAGCAGTAAAAGAAATTCGAGAGAAGGAAGTTTCAGATGAAAGACCAAGAGAAATTCCACCTGAAATAATAGATCAAAGTGAAAAAGGGACAGGTACAGAGAGAGAGGGACAGATTGCGGAAGACCCCCGAGGAGTTGTAGGGAAAGGCAACATCCAGCTAGGTGAAGGGACAAGTAGCCAGCAGGAAGATTGCGTGTCTGAGACCCGAGGAGGGACAGAAGTAGGGAAAACAAAACAAGTGGTGGAAAAAGAAGTTGTTGAAAGGAAAAAGCAAGTTGAAACAGAATCTGAAGAGAGTGAAAATGAGATACCAGAAGGTCGAGTTCTAAGAAAAAGGGCTTGGAGAGAAGAAAAGAATAATAAAGAAAGTAAACAGAAAAGAGTTAAAAAGGACGAAGTGTGGCCAAACAAAATAAAGAGATTGAGATATTGGCTGATACGAGTGAAATCACCAAGGGCAGATCAGGTGAATGAAGTGACAAGCCAAGAAAAATCAAAAGAAGAAGACACTAATCAAGATAAGGATGAGGGAAAAAGAACAAGGAAACCTACCCAGAAGTATAAGTCACCGGAATGAACGTACGTGGCTCTGTCTGAAACGGAAGAAGAGGCAGATAGTCAAGGAAATCCAGAGGAGGCTGTAGTGAAAGTGGTTGAAGAAGAGGAAGAAGCAGGAATCCTGAGAGTTATCTTATCCGACATCGGAGAAAAAGAAACGGAAGATCAGGAAATTCTGTATTTGGATGAACAGAAAGAAGTGAAAAACGGTAAAATGCCAAACTGAGAAAATCTAAAAAAAATGTTGATGAAGGAATAACAATTGAGTCAAACGATAGATACTGGAAGAACCAAGTAGGGCCTTAGAGCCTAAGGTTAGAAAAACTA
This sequence comes from Triturus cristatus, assembly GCF_964204655.1. NCBI lineage: Eukaryota > Metazoa > Chordata > Amphibia > Caudata > Salamandridae > Triturus > Triturus cristatus. The sequence continues at coordinate 899,556,178 of NC_140589.1, read as the reverse complement.
GTTGTGAAGTAAAAGAGGCTAAGTCAAAAGACACGATCCAAATTAACAAAGATGGCTAACATAGATAATAGCAAAAGTAGATGTACATTCATGAAGAGATGGTGTAAAATGTGTTGTTGTTGTACAGGATTATTAATGCTTCTATGGAGCATACTTGCTCTTTTGATTTCTTTTAAGGTCACTATAGATACATTAGAAGGACACACTGAGAACATTACTAACATTAAGAAGATTGAAAAAGTAGTTCCAACTAGAATAGATAATAATTATTTACATAAAGATAGGTCTATTAATGATTTTTCAAATAATGTGTTTTCAAAGTTATTGTATGAATATGTAAAGACTATGGACGTAAGGGACTGCTACGTATGCATGCAGTTACCTGCATCTGTGTCAGAGGGAGTGACTTATCATCACCTTCCAGCAACGTATGGAATAGCATGTAGTGTGATAGCTAGCTTATTTTACGAGACAGGTAAATTTGAATATTATTTTTCAGATGTAGATAACATTTTTGCGCAAGTACCTGCTAATAACAAACTAAACAAAGTAAGACCTGCTAAGGTATTAGGTGAATTTTTCTTAGAAACTAAGGAGCTAACATTAGAGTATATATTTAAAAATAATTTGACATGCAGTTTGAAGAAAGAAGAAAGGACATTCCTAGACATGGTCGAGGAAAGGAGATTACAAATGTGAAGAAAGGCATCTGAAGGAAAAGCGGAGAAAACAGTCTGGGATGTAGAAATGGAAAAACATATGAAGGGAGAGTGTAATCCAACTTTGGCTTTAGATTGGCCTCAGAAAGGGAAACTGTGTATAAGAAGGAATCAAACGGCGTATGACAATCATTTTCTAGGGAATAGTGAGTGCCATGATACATACCGAATCATGGGTGGATGGGGATTTAAAGGTGGAAGAGATCCAGTTTTCCTTGGACTTAATTTTATCTGTGGGAACAGGGCATATTATCGTTTGCCAGACCATTGGTATGGCACATGTTACGTAGGCCTGGTTTTTCCAAAAATCTTTCACATGGACAGAGGTAAAGATGGTGTACATAGTTTAGGTAATCATTTAGTACGTAGTAAAAGAGAATCTTGGGCAGAAATTGTAGGTGACATTTTTGGAGCATTGATACCAGCAGTGGGAATATCTCTGAATGCGAACAATATTAGAAGATTATCAACAGTAGTGGATCGCTTGTCAACAAGCACCGCTGGAGGATTCTTATTGGTTAATACTGAAATGGTTGCCATGGGTGCTATGGTAATGCAAAATCGACTTTCCCTTGATATATTATTGGCAAAAGAGGGTGGAGTCTGTGGAATGCTGAAAGTTCAACATTGTTGCACTTACATTTCAGACGAAAGCAAAGATCTGAAAGTTTACATTAAAAACATTACTGAATTGCTTGACGAAATTGTACCACTGGAGGTTGAAGGTGATTGGGAAAAGATTGGGAAGAAAATTGCTGCTATTAAAAATTTCTTAGTGAAAATAGGTAGTACATTTATAGGTAAAATATTATTTCCATTAACATGTGTGATTTTTGTGTTATTAATAATAAGATTAAGTTGCATGTGCTGTAAAAATAAGAAAACAAAGAATAAAATAAAAAGAGAAAAACTAAAAAGAAAAGAAAAGGATCCAGATAGAAATACCCTCTCCATTTTGCATGTTTACATTAATAAGAATAAATAATTAATAGTAATTGTACTAATTGTTTGCTGTGTGAATTGACCAACATTACTAATATAAGAAATACACGTGGCAATTGCATTTGCATGGCCTAATTAATACGTAAACTAATTTTCGTATGCATATTAATAATAGACAATTAGAAATTGCATGATTATATGTTGCTTTCGTGATGTATTCGTGATTTGTGCTTTATTAATGTGAATATAACCCGCATTAAGTGTTGCTTCTGCTAGATAAATACACACACATATGGGTATTAGTAAGGGGATAACATTTTATTAGTCATTTCCATGTATTAATTACGTTTTTGTGTTTCTTTTCTTAAGTTGACCATTTGGTGGCCACAAAATGGCCGACATCCCTAGTTGACGAACACAACTCCATTATGAAGGTCTCTGGGTGAAGTGCGCATGCGTCACCATCAGCAGCAGTGGCCTCTGGACGACCCTAAACTCGACTGTACCCACCAAGGACACACCGGGCTAACAGCCAGCTGCCCCGAAAAGAAACAATAAAAGTTACTTCAACATGAAATTATGAACTATACCTAAAGAAACATTTTCCGCGTGAGAATTTGATGGAACTGATCTCATCAACCAATCACGGGTATTCAAAATATTGGTCGTTACTTTTTGGAATGTAATTTTACTATAAAAATGGTAGAATAGAGAGGTTGTAGAGAGAGACCCTTCAGAAGATTTTTGATTTCCTGACGTTATGCTGACGGAGAGGACGGTGACACTGCAGGACAGCTATTTCCTAAGACTCTGACAGTATGAACTGATGACCAAGATTTTGACTTAGAGGACAACTTTAGCCAGAATAGGTAAATATGATGGTCTACTGCTTGATTAAACCAAAGACTCGATTTTCAATTATTTAGATAAAAATTTAAGATTTATTACAAGAACTGTATTGGGTCGTTATTATGAAAAATGTATTTATGTAAATAAGTTATAGATTTCGTTATCACTCCAACCTGCAGCTAGCTGATCCATGGCCTATTCATGGAAGGAGTGCTAAAGGTGAAGTTTAGGCCTGAATAAATAGGGATATATGAGTACTTCCTTCCATTACAGCGAGCGGAACAATCACCTCCTTGGAAACAGGTTATTAGAAGGAAGAATGTTGGTGTTATGGGCCCCACCAGCAAATGTAGTGATTGAGTGGGATCTATGATCTGTGACGAAGGGAGGGATTTTGCATTTCGCCCTGCATCAGTTTTCTTGGTAGCAGAGGTATGGTTAGCTACTGTTTTGGTTTAAGTGATCATTGCTTGTAAATAGCTTATTGATTATTGATTGGTATTGATTTATGTACTAACACTATATGTTGAGTTACGTTGAGGTATATGTTGTTAGCACGGCTTCTGGGATGTAGGAAGTCGGAAGTTTGTAACAGTTCCATAGCAGACCAGAGGTAAGCGCTGCTCTCGGGAAAGACGGAATTGTTGTTGCCCTGTAGGTACACAGGGGAAACGTGTGACAAGTGAAGTTGCACGGCGCATTGTCTGGGTTCAATTGGGCAGCATCGTCGTGTGTTGCCATTTGAAATATTCTCTGTGTGAGAGAAATGTGTATGATAGCTGCATCATTTGAATCGTTGTTGGTCTTCAAGGGTCTTTCTTGCACGCTATCTTCGTTCCTTCTGTCTGTAGTTACGTTTCTGGGTTTTCAGTTCTGCCGTGAAACAGTTGGGATGTCATGTTCGTTTCTTGGGGTTGATGAATTTCCTTGGTGTGACTTCGTCAGCGCTTGCCATGATCCAGTTTGCAAAGTTTTCTGCCACTTGTTCTGTGTCTTCACTGGTGGTGGGTAGGCAGGAGTTGAAGGCATTGGTTCATTGTTGCTTTGATACTTTGGGGGTGGGGGTGTTGGGGAGGGTTCAGAGATTATGAAATGAACGCAGTGGTGATCAGTCCAGGTGAGCTCCTTGGTGTGGGTGTATTTTACTCTGTTGCTGGCTGGGAAGATGGGGCCGAGTGTGTGTCCTGCGGTGTGGCTGGGTCGGTGACAAGCTGCTTGAGTCCGAGGTTAGCCATGCTTTCTAGGGGGTCAGCCGTATTGGCGTTGTCAGTGTTCTCTAGGGGAAAGTTAAGGTCTCCTAAGAATATGTCCAGATTCGAGTGGATGGCAAAAAAGGCGATGAAGTCCGGGCTTGCATTGCAGAAGGCAGGGCAGGGTCCCAGAGGCCTGTAGGCGATGGTGCCTCTGATGGTGGTTTTGTTGTTTGTTTGGAGTAGGAAGTGGAGGTGCTCCATGAAGCGGGTTGAGTCGTCTGTGGTGGTTGAGCATTTGAGATTCTCTGTGTGGATTATGGTGTTGCCTCTGCCATTTCTGCTGGATTGGTCCCTGTGCGAGATCTTGTATCCTTCGGGGGTGGGGATGTCTGGAGCAGATGTGGGGTTCAGCCAAGTTTCTGTGATTAAGACTACGTCCCGGGTGTGGGTCGTGAATGTATCCCATATTTCAGAGGCATGTTTTCCAAGTGAGCGTCTGTTGATCGGCAGAAAGTTGGTCTTTCCAGAAGTGTTGACGTCGGCCTTGTTGGTTGGTGTGTATGATGTGGTGTGGCTGATTGGAGAGGCGTGGATGATATCCTCGGTGACACAGGTGAATCGGCAGTTCCGGCAGGAGAAAGAGCCTTTGGTGTTCCTGAGGGAGGCATGAGCACCGTTGTTGTTGTCCTGGCGTCCGTGGTTCATGGCTCTAAGTTCATCTGAGCTGAAGCAGTGGCAGTCTGTGGGGGTTGGGGTCCTGGCGCTGGGTGGGGTCCTGGCACACGCATGGCGTGCCCTCAACGCGCGTCTCTGCATGGTCATGCTGCAGCCTCTATGCTAGTGGGGGATGGGATGCTGGAGGTAGGGGGAGAGCATGGGTTGCGGGAATGTATGATGTTACATCGCGGTCTTCACACCACGTAACGTTTAAAACGCAGTCATCACAACGCAAGTCCTTGTGTAACAGTAGGGAAGGTGTTGGAATAGTAAATCATACTATTCCTTAGTGTATAGCACCATCCAGCGCAAGTCTTTGTAGCGACCACGTTGTAAACGTATTGCGGTGTAAAGACCGCGTTGTAACGGATGTCTCGCGGGTTGCCATGGCCTCCAAGGGGGAGATACCAGAATGGCAGAGGGGTGAGCATTCCATGTTTTGGTCGCCAATACCAACCTAAATCTTAATTCCCCCCACAGCCACATCAACGATCACACATACATCAACCTTGGAATTTGTGGATGTGTTGATTACAGAGGCGTTAGAGACAATTCACACTAGCCCCTTTAGGAAGTGCACTGCAGGCTACAGCATTTTACACACCTGCAATAATCACCTACCTAACCTCAAGTGGAGTATCCCTTATGGGGAAATGCTGAGAGCAAAACACAATAGCAGCACCCCGCAGACATTTGAGGAAGAACAAAGCAGAATCATTAGTAGGTTTAAGACCTGAGTCTACCCAGGTAAAGGTATTAGGACGGCTTGTGAGAAGGTAGCTGGTCTTATCAGATTTGCTATTACCTAAGAAAAGAGAAAAGGGAACTAAAAAAGTCAGCCTGATGATCACATTTAACAGTGAGTCTAATTGCCCTTTGGTTAGGTCTGATCAGGTCATTGGCAATCTAGTCAGCCCTCGCCCTTTAATAACCTACAAGAAAAGTAGATCATTGAGGTATATGTTGGTGCATAGTTACCCCATTAGACAGCAGGGGAACGCAGGGTCTTGGCTTAAAGAGCAGCAAGGTTTCTATAATGCAGGAATTGTAAAGTATGCATCCACAGCGCCAGCAAGAAAACATTTCCATTGACTACAGACAGAACAGTCAAAATTAAGAAATTTATTAACTGTAGCAGTGACTTTGTGGTTTATGTTCTGGTCTGTCCTTGTGGACTTTAATATGTGGTAGCACAATTTTTCCTGTGAAAAAGAGAATTAATTGGTATGCTTTTGTCAGACATAATTACTCAATGTGTACCACTTTCGCCATTTTGCCACTCAGCAGTTATATGGTGTGCCTACGCAGTAAATCCTGATTTTAGGAAGTTGCAAAAAAACATTTTTTTTTAATAATCATGGTCTTCTTGTAGTGTCATGTGTAAATTCCCCTCATTATATACTGATTGTTCAATAGGAGGCTCAAACCCCGAATGACATGATAATCAATGCTATAACAAATGTAACACTGTGTGGGACACAGGCGATTATTTCTACTATGTCAATGGCGATGTTTTGTTTTTAATGGAAATTGAGCACCTTTCCACCATTACTTGTGGCTTTGGCAAAAGAACACCTGGTCGAAAAGCGTCAGCTAGCTGAATAAACTTTTGCAAAATTGACATCTTGGAGTGCGAGTCTTCTGTGTTGGTCGCAATGCAGCGTTGTTTAGATTTATTGTGGGTCCTGGACCTATTGCCTGGCACCGACCCTGATAGGTTGACGTAATCGGAGAAGCTGCAGGACAGCAGCATGTGATATATATATATATATGATATATAGTCACACAAAAAACAAAGGTTAAAGTAATGTTATAGGTTAGTGAAATGTTCAGTAACAAGGTAACGTTTTAAACTCTAAAAACCACAGAAAATCACCAGTTATAGTTATAGTTATTCCAAGAAACTATAACTTGCGTCCCTGCCATGCAAGGTTTTCTCATCAATAATTTCATTGCAAATGGGGTGTGGCTATGCAGGCAATGGAGTCGGACGTTCTCTGTTAGAGCTCAGTCGCTTACTCCCCTTTCCCCGCTGCAAACATCCGACACAGTAGGTTTTCAGAGCCCAACCTGCGGCACGGTGCAAAACTTGGAGCCGCCACGGACGCCGGGGCCCGCGCTTGGGGCCAGACAGTGGAGGAGGCACTGAGCGGAGGTGAAAGGGGCCCAGTAGAAGATTCCACGCAAGACCAGGGATGTGCTCCACTCAGTAGGCTGCGATACGTAGCTGTGAGTAGCACACTGCTGCACTGGACTCCCGCTGGCCACTGACAGGGCCCAAGGGGACTGAGATCAACCAGTGCCTCAGCAGAACTACCGGCACAGCAACCAATGTCCAGCAGGGGGAATCAGGCAAGAAATTAAAGTGCGCACAGGACCCAAAAGGGCAGACAAGTAACCTGGAGCCAGGCGATGATTTTTCACAGTGCACCCAGACCCCGGAAGCACAAATGGGACGATGCCGGAGGCGCATTGGGATCAGGTGAGTCCCCGATAACAGTGGCGATGTACTGGATGAGACTCGGCGACCGACGCCCAGCTGGGGGAATCGGGCAAGACATTGAAGTGTGTCCAGGGCCCAAAATAGCGGACATGTAACCCGGGGCTCGGCGGTGATATTCAAAGTGCATCCAGACCCCAGAAACACACAGGGACGACGCCAGGGACACATTGAGGCCAGGCAATCACACAACAGCAGTGGAGTTGTGCCGGATGAGACTCAAAGGCTGATGCCCAGCTGGAAAACTCGCGCCAGAAATTAAAGTGCGCACAGAACCCAAAATGGCGGATATATAACCCGGAGCCCGGCGGTGATATTTAAAACGTTTCCAGACCCCAGAGCCTGTGCTTAGTGGACAACACCCTGGTGCTCCGGGGCGGGCTACGTGCTCTGCGGGGACCCCTGCGCCGACTGGAGCTGGGAGGCTGCATGGGCCTGGGATCCTGGGCCCAGCGGCTGGCGCACCGGAGATGTGACTTTGCACCTGGATATATATTACGTGCACCACTTTCTGGTCTGACGGAGTCAGGCAGCGGTCTCCTCTGGCTCACTTTACACTGCCATATTGGGGTGGTTGCTGCTACGCATTCCCCCTCTGCTCTATCTCGCGCAGGAGCGGACCGCGGACTGGTACTGGAGGCCCGCTGACCCAGCCCCCCTGACCCGCGCCCAGTCCGACAAAATGCCTGGGGAGGTAACACCCGACCCGATGTCCAGTAAATTGTATGCTGTGTTGGCGTAGGTGGAGAAATTAGGTGAAACTATGGACCAGACCCGTACTTCCCTTGAAAGCAAAATAGACATGGTGGACATTGACTTGAATCTCCTACATGCGGACCACCACAAACCTATGGACAGAACATCCGCAATGGAGTTCACCATGGCGGAGATCTCTTCACAGATGACAGCGGCGGAGAAGCCGATTAAAGACCTCATGACCCGAGTGGTCACAGATCCAAAGATGCCGAAGGGAGATCGAGGTGCAATAATGCACGTGTAGTGGGCCTGCCGGAAGGCACGGAAGGCAGAGATGCAGTACCCTACACTGAATCCTGGCTTCGATAATTGCTCCCGGAGGGGCCACTCTCCCCCTATTTTGTCTTTGAACGAGCACAGAGGGTACCGGCTCAGCCTCCAACCCCAGACCGCTTCTGATACGAGTGCTGAACTACAGGGATAGCAACGCCATTCTCCAGGAAATTACAGGACGTACAAGTGAACAATCACAAAATGATGTTCTTTCCCAATTTCATGATACTGGTACAGAGACAGCGATACTCCTACATGGCAGTGAAGAGGAGACTCCGTCAGCAGGACCTAAAATACTCCCTGTTGTTTCCAGTCCTTTTACGGGTGCTGGCAAGTGGCAAAACTTACTTCTTCGATACTCCGGAGGCAGCGGGGGACTGGCTGGACACGCGAGGTTCTGCAGGAGGCACCTCCTCGACGGCAGGAGTAAACGACATGAAAACTGGTGGCCTTCCCAGAAGACGTAGGAGGGGAGAGGCACAAAACAGCTCAATTATCCCAGAACCATGGACCCAATCCAGAGCAGATGCTACAGGATCAACGCAACTACCTTCAGGCGGCAGCAGAAATCGGAGGGACGCAAGGAGAAGCATCCTTCGTATCCAGTTTGCAAGGATGGGACAGTGAGGGAGAATTATCAGACAAATCCCTGAACTCACGGGAATCAGATGGTCTGCCGGAGGTCACTCCTCAGACTGCAGACAACATTATTTAGGCTACGGTATAGAACTCTGGACAAGCACCGACCAGAATACACTGCTGCCTATGTAAGTATAATAAGACTCTGTTATTGATGTATCACAATGCTGTCTGCTTACATAGAATATAGATCCTGAGTGTGGGGGGTGGGGTTGTGATAGAATGGGCTCACGCTATATGTTACACAGCTTCCCCTATAGCACCGGCCTGTGTTCATTGCCATAAGGCCCTGAATTATGCTTTCTTCTTTGGGGACAGCGAGTCATCACAATAATGTACCTACGGTATTGAATGCACACTCCGCTTGCGCAACAGCCCCACCCCTTTGTCATTGACAGAATTCCGTTTTCATTTACTGTTTGGACGACTGTATGTTGCACTCTCGCCCTTTTGGTATTACTAGTTTTAGTTTGTAGTAGTTTTGCCATCCGCCACGCACTGGGTCGATGCACACTGAGTATTAGATATATAGCCATCCAACAGCAGTTCCCACCCCAGACACGCGTCATGCCGATTAATACAGCCATCAGACCTACGATAAGTTACACGCTCGTTCTTGATTTGATATCATGGCACAAGTTAAAATATGCACGTGGAATGTGAGAGACATTCACAGCCGTCATGCAAATACATCATTTACTCCTATCTCAAACGGCACCACATACAGATTGCTCTTCTTTAAGAGACAACTGCAGAGAAGATGGAGAGGACAGTTACATGCCCCAGGTTACTCAGCATATGCTAGGGGATCTTTAATTTGGGTCAGACCAGGCACCCCATTTCGCATAGAGGACTTACTCATTGACACAGAAGGCCTTTGTTATCATTTGGGGAAGATTAGATGGCCAACCCGTAGTCATTGCGTCCATATACGCACCTAACACTAATCAGGCTGCATTTCTAGAGGCCCTGTCGAGTAAACTGGCTACCTGGCACGGGGTCCCAATGATTTTGGGGGGTGGACTACAATAGTGTTCTGGACGTTTCCTTGGATAGTTCTTTTCCTCATCTCCCAGGCGCGCCCACACACGCCGCCATGAAGGCGCTAAACAACTAAGAACACAATGGCACTTAACGGATGCGTGGAGGCACAGAAACCCGCATGCTAGGGTATGCTCATTCTTCTCCAGGGCACATGAGTTGCATGTTAGCCTTGATCGAATAATGGTATCTGATGACGGTTTAACAGGAATGTCTGCATAACTACTTAGCGCATCCCAGTGAGCTATGACATATTTATATTGCGTTTCTAGTTGACCTTTTAACACAATATATTTTACAGTGTACGTTTACAACGTTTAGAATGCATCCCTAATGTTCACTTTACGGCCGCATGAAACGTGATATATTACAACATATAAATCTGAAACATTGTTAGGGCAAAAGTCACTTATATGCCAATTTACAAAGTGTTCCTAAATTTGGCCAATGAGCCAATATTTCAAACAGAATATGCTCATGATGTCACATGAAATATTATATAGTGTAGATCTTGTTCATGATTAGGGCAAAAATCGCTTATATGTCAGTTAAATATCAGTCATTGATTCAAGCATTCTCAAGATCAATGCAAAGTATGTATTGAAACATAGTTACACCTACAATTGATTTCCTATTTATGCATGGACTTGGAGTGACCATGGATCTACAATACATTGAGTATACCTGTTACAAACAGTAATTACATGTTCTGTACATGGTTATGGATCAACAATGTACCAGAGTTCTAAATGTGTATTATCTTCTGTGAGTACAGAGTAACGGGCTTTAGTTAACATTTCTCAATGGCATAAATAGCATAGTCAAGAGTTTGAATGCTAACATTCAGAAAGGAGGTGAGGCTTCGAGTGAATTAGAGACTGGCCATCTGTCGGTATGTCTCTTACTGTTCAATAAGTCCCTGATTGACAGAGTCCAGAGTATGGATCCACTTGCATTCCTTAAAGTTAAGGGCCAAGAGTATGTTCCCACCTCTCGGATGTAGGCAGACCTTCTCCAACACCCACCATTGTAGATTGTCTGCTGAGTGACCAGTGGCAGAGTAGTGATCCACAAGGGGTGCCCCTTGAACTTTGCACCGGATTCTACTACAATGTTGCATTTTCTAGTTTTGACTTTTTGTGTAGTCTGGCCCACATAGATCTTCCCACAAGGGCATCTTATGGCTTGGATAACGTTACAGCTGTTGCAATTGGTGTGATGTGTTAGGGAATATGTTTGGCCATGATGGATAAATGATGAGCCAACCAGAGTGAGATTGCAAGCTTTACAATTGTGGCATTTGAAATGACCTACTAACGGTGGCAAACTCAGTTGTTGTCTGTTGTCCAGAGTATTTGGTGTTTCTAGATATGAGCTGACTACATAGTCTTTAATGTTTTTAGCTCGTTTGAAGGAAAATAAGGGTTGATCTTTTATGTTGATTTCTGTGCCTACCAGATTCCAATACTTCTTAACAACTTTTTTGATTTTGTGACTCCTTGTATTAAACGTTATGACGCAGACAGGTTTAGTCATTTCATTGTCTTTTGGTTGGACCTTAAGGAGAGTTTCTCTAGGGCGATACCAGGCTCTCTTCTTCGCTCGTTTGAGCAATCCCTTTGGATATCCACGATCCAATAGTTTGGTTATCAGGATGTCTGATTCTTTGAAAAAGTCAGCCCTCCGTGAGCAATTGTGTTGGAGTCTTAAAAACTGCCCATACAGCAAGTTGTCTTTTAGGTTCCTCGGGTGATGAGAGTCATACTTCAATAGGGTGTTTCATTCAGAAGGCTTTCTGTAGAGAGTTGTGATAATTCTGGCTTCTTCTACTTCCAGTGTGAGGTCCAAAAAATAGATCTTCTCATTGTTGTAAGTCATCGTAAACTGGATGTTCGAGGAGCGTTCATTGAGCCAGGTCTTGAAATTTATAAGAGTTTGTTCCATGCCAGTCCTAATCATAAACACATCATCAATATATCGTTTCCATACGTTGATATTGTAAAGGAAGGGGTTTGCAAGATCATATATATCGATGTCTTCCCATGAGCTAGGCTGGAAGCGAACCCAGCCCCCATAGCCACCCCTTTGCATTGGTAATAGTTGGTATCTTGGAAGACAAAGTAATTCCTTGTCATTGCGATCCTTAAGAGTTCCAATATAAAGTCAGTTGGAATCCAACAGGGAGTAGGGCGTTTGTCCAGTACTCCATGGATAACTTCAATCGTCTGCTCCTGTGGTATACTGGTATATAATGATGAAACGTCCAGTGTTACTAGAAATTGAGTCACTTTGTCAAACGGTTGGTTCTCCACTAGTTGAATGGTGTGCATTGTGTCACGAAGACATGAACGAGTATCCATGACAAAAGGCTGTAGAAAGCTGTCTATGAACTGATTTAATGGTTCCAAGACAGATCCACAACCTGAAACGATGGGTCTTCCATTACTGTTTTTTTCTCTTAACAATAATATAAACTTATCACAACAATTGTATTACCCGAAAGGAACAATTGTTTTTGTATAGTTAATACCCAGGTCCTGAGGGACATAGGGACACCCCATTAGCTTTAATGGTATGCCAGAATTCATGGGCACAGCTGAAAACCTATGTGGTGTTTCTTGTCCACTGTGAGTATTGTCTTTAAGTTACTTTAATAACACCACTATACGTATAATCTCCACAGACCATACCTTTACATGTATATCCTATGAGTTGGCATTTGCAGTGAAGGACTGGGTTATTCTTAAGACCCAGCGGTGCCAGGGAACAACACCTGAAACCTTCGTGGGTTACCTGTTCTGGCGTACCAAACACAGAGACACGGGACACTTCCAGCGACGTCAGAGATCAGCGTTTATTTACTGCAGGGATACAGAGGTCACAAGAAGTACACAACGTGTAGGTTCTCGGAGACTGCTTCAAATTCGTAGAAGTGGATCGCTCCTTTTATACAAGCTTTTGCCATAGCACAGTATGGCGAACAAAGGTTACAACTCAGTTCCCACAATAAACTTCAAAAGGGTCGCGTTCATGTTTCAGGAGGCCGGAACATAATTACAACAGTCTTGCCGGTTCCCAACTGTAAAAACATATTCCCTCCGCAACAAACACATTCCATCCTAACCATAAACACATTAAGAGGAAGGACGAAAAACAGATGCAAGGAAAGGACAAGAATACACAACAGGTTAGAAAAGAGTGTCAGGGGCAATAAAGGAAACTCGATAGAAGGGTCAAAGACCTCGTGTCTAATGTATGCGTGGCTGAAACAATAGACCGGAGCGGCAAGATGAGCCTTGAGCGGGGCCATCTGCCTTACTCGTGTCATTTCCCTCATCGTAAAAGTCACCTCAAAGAAACACGTGTCCTTCGTGCAAGCTTGAAAGTCCCAGGGTCACGAAGCGGACAAAAAGCCCGTTCGCTGGCTACCTGAGGGCAAGAAACAAAATGGATGCTGTATCTAAAATGGAACCCGAGGGTTCGGATGAACAAACTCAAAAATGAAACGAACCATACGTGGCTGCATAGCGAAACTGCGTACACCCACTATACTCGTCATTTGCGGTTCGGGGATACCAAACTCATCCATATTCGTCACCACTCAAAAAGTGCCGTCCCGTCTCATACGGAACCTCAGACGCTCCTTTTGCCCTCATGTAGGCAAGCACTAGTCAAGATCGGAATCTATATCAATATTCATCAGATCGTTCAGCTGCTGCTGGAACATCATCCTATTCATCAACGTCTCCTTGGTAACAGATGGCCGCCTTATACACGTCGCAGCACATAAGCCACATAAGGCAGGACCACACTGTACACAAAGACAACACGTGAACAGAAACGTTACAACAGCCCCTACGATCATTAGAATCTTCCAACCCCAGGTTGACATCAGGCCCCAAAACCATCCCAGGAGCGTCCAATTACCTTCGTCCACGTGTATGGACTCGGAAATCTTGTGCAACTTCGAGATGGCTTGGTAAACAGTTGGAGCATTGTCAGGAATAAAAATGCAACAACTCGAGTGGATAATTTTACACACACCCCCTCTATCTGCAAGAACAACGTCTAGAACCATACGGTTCTGCAACGTCATGAGTCTATCCGCCTGTAGTTCAGCTGTTAGATTACCAAGGGCATTTGCAGTAATATTAGCAGTCGACTCTACCACACGGGTCAACTGTCTTAGGTTCCTACTATTAACCATAGGTCCCCAAAATGGCAAGAAACCCTTAAAGAAGTCTCCTGCTTCTTGACCAGCAGTATCCTCTTTGCTAATAACGCCTCTCACGACTCTAGTTTTGTGGTAGTCCGAAGCAACTGTGAAAGTCGGAGGTAAAAGATTCGCAATATAACAGGTACCCGAAAAGTCGCGGGGTAACCATGTATACGCGCGTTCACAACATACAAAATAGGTGCCCTTAGCAGTCAGAAAAACAGGGGAGGAGAGCATCGGTAGGACATACGTATCAGTGCAAGCACTGTTCCCAAGTTGTGCTCTTGGATTTCGACCCAAACCTTTCAAGCAGAAATTACCAAGGTGCGGTACAATCCATATTGGGGACGAGCTCTTAAGCTGTCTATCACCCACTGACGTACTATACTCAGTCTCACTCAGATCCTTATAGGCCTGCACTTCTTCATCTGGAATGAGTGATGCATCAAAAATATCTCTATCCAGATCTGCTATGGCTATCGCCAAAGGCTTGTGGTACGGCCCAGGACCAAAATTGACAGACCGTGGCTCTCGACTGGGGTAGGAATCTAGTGCACTACGGAACATAGTTTGGAATGCTCGAGCTGAACCCTGGGAGCTGTATGGAAGGACCAAATACGGAATACCCCTATCCATGGTGTGTGGCATTAACCCACATACCCAACAATTGGTAGTATTCACCACCAACTGATGCTGATGTAGAAGTTGAACAAAGGAATTATTCATGAATTCCGCACGCCTAACCTGCTCATGTTGAGGCAAAGGATGAAAGGAATGTGGGGAGACAGTGGTGAGGGAACTTAGGTTAGGAGAAAAAGTGGGTGAAACAGAAGGCAAGAACAACGGCACTCCGAAATACACTCCACCCACCAATAACATAGATAAGGCCAGAAACAGTAGAAACACCTGAAACAAAAAACATTTTGTTCGTACAACCCTCCATAATTCTGATCTCTGTGACAACACCCTTTCTTCTTCCAACAGCTTAGAGAATGCCATCCTCTACAAACCGTCCGTGACGTACTTGACGCACTTCGTTCTGAGTAGCGATTATCAATCCCCAGGAGTTCCCAGAGATCGACAAAAGTAACCAACCTAGCGTCAGAAACCTGCTAAACAGAAAGGAGTACCCGCACGGCCCTACGGTGACCCGGATGGCGAGGTTTCCTCGAAACGTTCAAATTTATTACAAGTCTCTTAGCAGTGGAAAAGCACAAACAACTCAAAAAGAAAGGATGTAATTGTCCATAATATTCGTAACATCAAAAACCACTGTACTGTTACTTTTTATTAGTCCTTGTACGAAGAAAGTATCGACTTCTTCCAGGTCGAGTTTGCTCTACAAACAATTGTTCAGCTGACGCAACAGTGTTCGATGAAGTGGATAACGAGTCAGACCTTGGGTTCCCTACTACTGATGACTCCACATGTGGATCTGGCAGTGACGAATCCTCCTCCACAAGTTGAGCGTCACTAAATGGCACAAAGTGCAAAGGAATCTCAGTTTCTGTGGCCGAAATCCCAGTCCTCACCCAACCGTCAGTTGGTAAGGGGATCGGTACCTTCTTTGTGTGGCTGGCATGCACCCAGTTTTTCCGACCCTCCAGTCGAACCGCTGTCCTCGTCGTCAATAAGACTTGAAAAGGTCCAACGAATCTTGGCTCCAAGTTACGCTTTCGACCAAAATTTCGGGTAACCACCCAGTCTCCTGGCCGGAGCTGGTGTCCAGGACCCTCTGTCTGCGCCGGTAGAGCTTCAAGGACCTGTTGATGGATTAACCGTAGTTTAGTGGTCAAATCATGCAAGTAATCAATTAACATTGGATACTCAAGACTATCAAAAGCCCTAGGCCTCGGGACTCCCCAAATATTCGCAGGGCGACCGAACACAATCTCATATGGGCTAAGCCCTACTCGAGAGTACGGTTGCTCTGGTCGATAGGAGAGCCAGAGGCAAGGCATCAGGCCATGACAGACCAGTCGTAGCTTGAACCTTAGCGAGTTTCAGCTTCAAGGTACCATTGTACCCTTCAACCAAACCCGCTGCCTGAGGATGATTAGCACTGTGGAATTTCTGTCGAATTCCCAGGCCCTTACACACACTCTGCATTACACTTCCCACAAACTCGCTTCCATTATCCGACCACACGATCCGTGGCATTCCGTACCTAGGAAAGTACTCCTTCAGCAGGATTTTTGCTGTGGACAGGGCAGTATTATCCTTAAGAGGATAGGCCTCAATCCATCTGGAGAACGCGCAAACCACAACCAAAACATACTTCAGGTTATTGCATCTCTCCATATGGATAAAGTCCAGCTGGATAACCTCAAAGGGACAAACAGGAGGAGCAAAATGACCAGGCGGAGTGGGGGTGCCCTTGCCAGGATTGTGCATCAAACACACCATACAGTTCTTAACCACTCTTTCGGCACACTTAGCAATACCCTCATTCCTCCATACAGGGGACAAGAACTTACATATTCCTTTCGCACTAATATGTGACAACCCATGAGCCATCGTCACAACAGCTAATACATACGCATCTGGTAACATCCACCTCTGACATTCCGTCAGGTCAACCCAACATCCATGCATATCCAATTTCCCTGTACTTTCTTTCCACTTAGTCTTTTCAGCTTCAGTAGCTTCGTTCTGAATTGCTTTCACACTCTCAACAGTATTTTCACACATACCAGTCTCCATCGGCCACCTCACTGAACTCGTGACATACATTCGAGTTGCAATATTCTTAGCCGTTTCCTTAGCAATCTCATCCGCGAATGCATTACCACGACCAACATCATCCGTCACTTTTCGATGTGCACTGCATTTAACAATCGCCACTTGTTTAGGCAACGTAAGTGCATCCAAAAGATCATTCACGAGATGCCCGTGTTGGATCTTCGTACCATGCGATGTCATAAATCCTCTTTCTCTCCACAATCTTCCAAAGTTATGCGCAACACCAAATGCATACTGACTGTCAGTAAACACATTCACTCGCTTTCCCTTCGACAGAACACACGCTCTTGTCAATGCAATTAACTCTGCCGCTTGTGGAGGAGCCTAGCGCGCATCCAAGATGGTCGCGTGAGCACAGGGCTCCCCGGACCCTCTCTGCTCCTCGGAATCTATCCTGAGAATATCCTGACGTGGCTTATGGAATCTGGGAGATAAAGACCAGCTGAGCATATATCTCTTTTCAAAACTCAAATCGGACCTGGGAATCCTGAGTTGTCGTCGTCGGAACTTTTGGGACCCACCCGACGGAGGTGACCGGGGTGAAGGTGACCCGAGGGGCCGGGCTGCAATTGAACAACAGCGGCTTCAGCGCGGTGCCAGCTGCCGATCCACCACTTTCGGTTTCGGTTTTGCACTTCAGGAGACCGGCAGGGGGGTGCGCTCGGGGTGGCGAGGTGCTTCCTGGGCCTCTGCATGAGGCTTTCTTTCAACTGCCACTAGAGTGCCTATCGCCTCGGACCCCCTATACCGACATTTTGTGGTCTTCTTGCTGGTGCCCTTACACCTCTTGATTGGAGGTCCCCTTGAGTGACCGTGTTCACATGGGGGGCAAAGGGGGTCCCGAGGGCCGCAAGACCAAGGCTTCCCTCCGCGGGGGAACAGTCCAGAGCAATAACATGGACCGCTACACCCAGGGCAGGGGGCCCTCTGGCGCTGCTGGCCTCCCCTCGGATACTGCGGAGGGAGGCGCGACCGTCTCTACGGAACTATCCCTGCAGGACATTATGGGCGCCATTGATGGCATTAGGGAAACCATCGCGACGCAATATGAGGCCCTGGCCCGTAAGATTGACACTGTCGCGATTGATGTCACCCTGATCCGGGCCGACCTCTCCAAAACTAACGAGAGGGTCCAGGCTCTCGACACACGGACCTCCACCCTCGGTGCGGAGGTGTCGGATCTGCGGGCCGCGCTTGGAGACATCAGGGTGGTTAACGATCATATGGCCCGGCGGCTTGAGGACTTCGAGGGACGGGCCCGACGCAACAACATCCGCGTCATAGGTGTACCGGAGTCCTCCGACGGCCGCCCGGTTGACCTCGTGGTCGAGGAACTTATCCTGAAACAGTTGTCCCCGGCTGGCCTAAGTAAGTTCTTTGCCGTGGAGCGGGCCCATCGAGTTCCGGGCGGTCGGCCGCGGCCGGGGGCCCCCCCGCGGCCTATCGTGGCCAAACTGTTCTACTACAGGGACCGCGACGCTATTCTGCAGGCCTCACGGGCCCACGGCCCGGTTCGTCATGAGAACTCGACCATCAATTTTTATCCGGACTTCACGCAACTGGTCCAGAAACAACGGATGGGATTCCAGGGGGTGAAGCGTCGTCTCCGCGAGCTGGGCCTAAAATATTCGATGCTCTACCCTGCAAAACTCCGAGTGGAACATGGGGATCGGACAGCCTTTTTTGACTCTCCTGTGGCTGCAAGTGACTGGCTGGACTCTCTGCCGGACGGAGGTGGCCGTCCCGGACCCTCTGCGGGCACCGCGGGTGACGGGTCCCCTTTAGAATGACTTTTGGTCCTTGATTTTGCCGTTTTGCACTGTACAGTTGGGTCTTATTTCATTCGCATATTGTGTTTTACCAGGACCAGTGAGGGGGGCGGGCGGGGACGGGTCCCTTACCTCCTCTGGGGTCTTTTCGTAGAATGGGGTTAGAGGGGCGACAGGCACACTGCAAGTTGGGGGGGTTTTTTGGCCCGCAGGGGTGCAGGGTGGGGGGAGTTGGTCCTGGGGTGGGGTTGGGGGGGGGGAGGGGTTGTTTTGTTGTGTGTTTTTTGTTTACAGGGCGAGGTACTGATTTTTGTCCACATTTGGGAACTGTGCTGCAGGCTGGGGGACCCTTGATCTATAGGGGGGGATGGGGGGGGACGGGTTGAGGCTTATGTCATGGAACGTCAATGGGTTGGGGGACCGTATCAAGCGGGGTGTAGTACTGCAATATTTGCGTCGTTTGACTCCTGACGTGGTGTTTCTCCAGGAGACGCATCTGGTTGGCAATGTTTGTCATGCAATGAACAGGGGGGGATACCACCTTGTGGCCCATTCTGGTTTCACAACTGGTTCCAGGGGGGTGGGCATTCTCCTGCGAACCTCACTTCCGGTGGAGATCACTAAGATAGTCTCGGATGACAGAGGGCGCTATGTGTGCTTGCTTGGGAGGTGGGAGGGGCAGCCCCTTGCCCTGGTTTCAGCTTACGTCCCCCCGGGCCTCCAGAACTCCACCTTCACTGACTTGGGTCGAATGCTGCTTGACCTTCCGGACAGCCTCCTGCTCATGGGCGGGGACTTTAATTCTGTGGTTTCGGGGGAACTGGATCGTCACCCACCAAGGACCCTCCCCGCTGCCCAGGCATGGCTGGGTGGGATGCTGGACACCTTCGGCCTGGTGGATAGTTGGAGATTAATGCATCCGACCCAATGTCAATTCACCTTTCACTCGGGGGCGCATGGGAGTCTCTCTAGGTTAGACTACTTCCTGATGCCCGCGGCGCAGACTGGTCGGATTCGAGAGGTCAGGCACCTGGCGCGGGGTATCTCCGACCATTCTCCGCTGTGGCTTCTTTTTGACACCGGGCCGCGGTCTGCAGGGCGGATCGCTCCCATTAACCCATGGTACCTGCGAGACCCTACGACTCGTGACAGCCTGGTTACGGCTATGGACCAATACTTCCTGGATAACGAGGGGTCGGTGTCGTCTGCAATGTCCCTGTGGGAAGCCTTTAAAACCGTGATCCGCGGACACGCCCTTTCCCAGATAGTGGTGGCTAAGAGGGCCAAGAGTGAGGCAGTGGTGAGGCTGGAGACTGACATCTTGGGGCTGGAGTCGGCCTTGGAGGCGAATGTCACTCCGGACGGGCTCCATGCCCTCAGCCTGAAACAGTTTGAATATAGGTCCCTGGTCCCTGACGCGGCCAAAACTATGTATAGGGAGCAGCAGGGTCGACTGTACGATGCCGGGGACAAGGCGGGAAAGTTGATCGCGTGGCTGGACAGGAAGGAGAGAGTGAATCGTGTGGTCCCGGAGTTGCGTGCTGCGGATGGTGTGTGTGTGACGGAGCCTGACGAGATTGTGGAATGTTTTGCCGACCACCTCCGGGCTGTGTACTCCCCAGTGACTGACAGGGATGAGGACGACTCTCGCCTTCTTCTGAGGGATATCGCCTTGCCCGGCCTGTCCGTTGAGGACCGTGAGCGGCTGGACGCCCCCTTGTCGGCGGATGAAATAGCGACCGCGATCCGCTCCCTTCGCTCGGGCAAGGCTATGGGTCCCAACGGTCTGCCCATTGAGCTATATAAATTGCGCCCTGACAAGCTGGCGCCCTTCCTCAGTCGCATGTTCCGTGAGTCTCTGGCGGCGGGTTCCCTCCCGGCCGACCAGCGTTTGGCCACGATAGTCGTTATCCCCAAGGAGGGCAAGCCGCGAGACCGCTGTACTTCTTACCGGCCTATTTCACTGCTAAATGCGGAGCCTAAGATCCTGGCGAAAGTCCTTGCCACTCGTCTGTTGAGCGTCGTGTGCGATCTTATTCATCCAGACCAATGCGGATTCATCCCGCATCGTAACACCGCTCTTAACTTGCGGCGTCTTCACGGCGCCCTTGCCAGGGCGGAGCTCCTCTCCGAACCGGCCGTGCTGGTTTCTCTGGATGCCACGATGGCTTTTGACACCATCGAGTGGCCATTCCTCTGGGCTGTCTTGGCTAAATTTGGCTTTGGGGAAGGATTTATTGGCTGGGTGAAGCTTCTTTACACGTGACCCATGGCCCAGGTGGTGGTGAATGGGCGGGTCTCTCGGCCCTTTGCCCTCGGCAGGGGCACGAGGCAGGGATGCCCGTTGTCCCCTTTGCTCTTTGCTCTCGCCCTGGAGCCACTCGCGGCTTGGCTCCGCTGGGAGCCCTCGCTTAGAGGGATCCGGTGGGCCCCGGGCTTTGAAGATCGGGTTTCGCTGTATGCGGACGATATGCTCCTATATCTCACCTCACCGCGGCAGTCGCTCAACGTCCTCTTTGACGTTCTGACTTCCTTTGGGAATAATTCGGGTCTCACGATCAATTGGTCTAAATCCTGCGTCTATCCGATCTCCGGTGGTCCTCCTCTCCTGCCGCCTCGGCTTCCGATC
This sequence comes from Triturus cristatus, assembly GCF_964204655.1. Classification (NCBI taxonomy): domain Eukaryota; kingdom Metazoa; phylum Chordata; class Amphibia; order Caudata; family Salamandridae; genus Triturus; species Triturus cristatus. The sequence continues at coordinate 899,535,193 of NC_140589.1, read as the reverse complement.
CAGGTATCTCTGAGCGGCTTTAAGTACCTGGGGATATACGTTTCGCTGGACCCGGTGGCTCGCTATGAGCAGAATCTCCTGCGTCCGCTTCGGCGATTGCGAGAGGACACGGCCCGGTGGTGCAGGCTGCCCCTGTCCCCGCTGGGTCGGGCCGCGCTGTTCAAAATGATGTCCCTTCCCAGGTTCCTCTATGCACTCCAGAATTCCTTCGACGTCATCCCAGTGGCCTACTTTCGGGAGGTAGAGAGCCTGCAGAGGAGACTGGTGTGGGACGGGCGGGCGCGTATTGCTCTGGCTAAGCTTACTCTCCCCTGGTACGACGGGGGCATCGCGCTTCCCGACATTCGCAGGTATTATTGGGCCGCGCAGCTTTCGGCCATCAACCATGCCACGTATGCGCCTGGCCTGAATCCGGCGTATGAGATGGACAAGTTCCTGCTTCCCGGCGGGGACTATAACAGGGCGCTTTACTCCCGCTCGGCTGGCCGGACCCTTACGGGTCCTACTAAGATTGCGGTGAGGACCTGGAGGGCTGCCACTGCGGCCACGGGCTGGAGTGAGCGACTGACATGTGCTACTCCTTTGTTTGCCTCCGATCGCCTGGGGAGCCTCTGGACTACGAAGGGGTTTGACCAGTGGGACACGATTGGTATCAGCAAAGTGGGAGACCTGTGGCATAAGGGCGCGGTTAAGACTTTCGCGGCTCTTCAGGCCGAATATGAGCTTACGGACAGGGAGTTCTTCCGCTATGCCCAGGTTCGACACGCCCTGCGCTCGGTCTTTGGAGAGGGGACCAAGATCCCGGTTTCCTCGCCCCTCGAGGACCGCATACTTGACGGACATGTCCCTGACAGTACTATTTCTTTAATTTATAAGAAACTGATTAATCATCGGGCTGACCTCTTGGTGCGCCTTCGGGAGGCTTGGACGGGGGATGGGGTGGAATTGGACGACGAGGACTGGCAGTCTGCACTGTCGTCCCCCAAGGAGGTCGCCATTCCAGCCCGTCTCCGGTTGGTACAGCTTAAGATTCTTCACCGGGTGTATGTGACGGGTCCTCGCTTGGTCTCGATGGGATATTCCGACGATGGGCTCTGTAAGCGGGGTTGTGGGCTTAGCGCCACCTTTCTCCATATCCTGTGGGAGTGCCGCGAGGTGGCGGACTACTGGCGCCGGGTACATACGGTTATGGGACAGGTCACTGGGGTTGTGCTGCGGCCGGAGGTGCGTCGCTGTGTCCTGAATGTGTGGGAGCCCAATGATTATAGCGCGGCTCAGACTCGGTGGGCGGCCCTGGGGAACATGATTGCCAAGAGAGATATAGCGCAGCTTTGGGGTGCCCAGCGGCCGCCCACCGTGTCAGTATGGAAGGAGAATATGGACTGGTGTATGTTCAGGGAGAAGACTGTGTATGTTGCCCGTGGTAAGCCGGGGGCATGGGGCAGAATCTGGGGGCAATGGAATGCATATCGCGGGGGTATCTGTACGCCCCCCCTGGTGGACACCGATATCGCCATGTCCCCCTGACCCTTGACGGTTCCGGGCACCTTTTGGAATGACTACATATTGACGTTCATTTCCCTTGGCCCCCCCCCCCGTCCCCAGCCTCCCGGTACTCCTTCCTTTCGCGTGCTGCTTAATGGTCTGAACTGGAGTTCCCCGGAGAAAGCCTGACCTGCACTGTTTGTCTTTATGCCTCGCCTTTTGTTTTTCTTTTAGTTTTTTGTGTTTGTTGGATTTAAGTCTCCTGTTCCTTTAGAACTATCCGGAGTCACTACGGGGCCGAGCACCGGGAACCGACTGCAGCTTTGATAAATGTATATTTCATTCTGTCCTTAGCGGCCGGCCCTGGTGGTTGTAGGCCCGTGCTTGTAATCGAATTATTGTTCAATAAAAACCTTTAAAAACAAAAAAAAACAAAAAAAAAAAAAAACTCTGCCGCTTGTGCGGAATTCTGGTTCAATCTCGCAGTTTCCACAACCGTGCTCAACGTCACCACAGCATACGCAGTCGTCACATAGCCATTCGGCAATTTGAAGCAAGAACCATCCACATACAAAGTACCATCGGGATCTGCCAAGGGAGTGTTTTTCAGGTCCACACGACCTTTTGTTTCTTCCTCAGTCCGTAAATAACAATCATGTGGCAGCACATCATCTGATTCCATATTAATCGGCAACAATGTCGCCGGATTCAGTACATTACAACGTTTGATCTGTATATGACTTGCCAAAAGGGTCAGCTCGTACCCAGACAACCTTGCACTCGTCAGATGTTGAGTCTTTGTCCGATTCAAGAGCGTATCAACTGCATGCGGAACCATTACTATGAGCATATTATCCATGACCAAACCTGCGGATTGTCGAATAGACGCCGCAGCTGCCGCTGTCGCCCTCAAGCAACTCGGCAACGCTCTAGCTACTGGGTCTAAGGTTGAGGAAAAATATGCACACGGACGCTGCTTATCACCAAATTGTTGCGTTAAAACACTCAACGCACAACCGTCCCTCTCATGGACGTATAATGTGAAAGGCTTACTGTAATCAGGAGTACCTAACACAGGAGCCGAACACAACGCATCACGTAGTTCAGAAAAACTCTTCTGACATTCCTCCGTCCAAGGCAAAGGAGTCGAAACGTCCTTGCACGTGAGAGCTACCAATGGCTTCGCTAACAGTGAAAAGTTCGGGATCCACTGTCTGCAGTATGACGTGATACCTAGAAAGGCACGCACATCTCTCTGAGTTGTTGGCACAGTCATTCGAGCAATTGCTGCAATTCGTTCAGGGGTCAACCTTCTTCCCGCCTTTGACAATAAGTGACCGAGATAGGTAACTTCTTGACAACAATATTGCAGTTTGGAAGGTGACACTTTATGATGTAATGCACAGAGATGCTGTAACAGAGACACTGTAGCGGCTCTACAGAGCTGTTCAGTGTCAGCAGCGACCAATAGATCATCAACGTACTGAATCAAGGCTGCACCAGCCGGTAACACAAACGCATCAAGTTGACTCTTAAGAGCTTGGCTGTAAATTGATGGACTCTCACAGTAGCCCTGTGGTGCGCGTTTGAATCTGAAGCTACGACCACCTAATGAAAATCCGAACAAATCTCTGCTTTCCTCAGCAATCGGAATGCTAAAGAACGCATTCTTCAGATCGATCACCGAGAACCATGATGCAGTGGCTGGAATCAGAGTCAGTAAAGCTGTAATGTCTGGCACCACAGGAAACTGCGGAACAACGACTTTATTTACCTCCCGTAAGTCGATAACTAGACGGTACACAGGAGGCTTGGAGGGATCCGTTCGTTTCAGAATAGGCAACACGGGACTATTGCACACATTACCCCGTGTCTCCTCAATAACATCTTTACCGATCAGATCGTAAATGATCGCTAACAGTGCCCTTTCACCATCAAGGGAAATACGATACTGAGGTATACGTGGCAAACGCGCACCAACTTTCAGTTGGACAACATAAGGTGGTATATCCAACAGGCCCACGTCATTGGGACCTGTCGCCCACAAGGAGTCCGGAAGAGATCTCAATGCCGAGGGGAGCTTGTCGATCGATAAATACATAGGAGAAATCACACTTTTACCCAACGTAAGCTCCACACCCGTAGGAGAACAGTACAAAGTCGCATGTAACCTTTTCAACAAATCTAAGCCCAAAAGATTCTCACCACAACCAGTAGTCAAAATCAAAGGAGCTTCTAGCTCATGAGACCCAATTGTAAGGGGCAAAGGGCTAGAAACTGGATTGCTAACGGGGGCGCCAGAAAATCCAACGGAAACATTCGTTAAGCCAGACAAAGGCGCGCCAGGGAGTTTCGAATGCATAATGGAACTTTTTGCTGCACCAGTGTCCAACAGAAAAGGCTCAACGACGCCCAAAGTGGCTACTGCAACATAAGGCCCTCTCTGATCAACCGGAACTGATACTCCTCCCTTCCATTGTCTATGGCTGTCCTAGTAGATACCATCCGCATCAACATCACACTCAACATAGCAATCATCCACATGATACTGTGCAGACCGACCGGACGATGGTTCGCGCCGATCGAAACAATTGTGCGAGTCCGAAGACGTGGCAAAGCGTTCGGCCTGATTCTGGGTAACTCCGCGACCTCTACCACGGGAAGCCTGTTGAGGACCACTACGTCCTCCTCGAGCCGACACACCATTGGTCCTATCACGGAGAACCGGACAATCGAACTTCAGATGGCCCTCCCCACGACAATATGCGCATTGATTATATCCCAGCACAGAGCGAGGTGCGGGCGAAGCATTTCGCGTCTGCGATCTGGAGAACTGTGGTTGTGATCTGTTTAACTGCTGTGTATCACTGAAATTCGAACGCGGAGGATAGGCTTGCTGCAATAAGACCTTAGTTTTAAGATCCTTCGTTTTCTTATCTGCACGCTCACTTTCCTCCTTTTCTCTATTTTCGTAATATTGGGCCGTAGCCAATATTTGGGCAGTGGTAGAAACAGCCCACGAACTCTCAGAATTCTTCAACTTGTTGCTAAGGTCGGGCAACAAGTTCGATACAAACTTATCAACGAACAGCCGCTGACCACCCTCAGAACCCATGTCCTGACCGCTATGATCAACAAACGCTTCCTCAAATCTCGTAAAGAAATCAGAAACGCTTTCATCCCTCTTTTGTTTGCACGCTGATAATTTGTCCCAATTGACGCGCATCGCTGGCATAAGTGTTTTCATGAGGGTAATTATCCTCTGAGGCAAAGCCACAATAATCTGTTCAGGTTTAGCCCCACCGACCTGCCGGGCATCTGCCGCTGTAAGGGCAGCCCAGTCACCGCCTAGCTCGGCTACGTGATTCTCGTGACGAATTTTCGCCCAAATCGGCTGAGGCACCACATTGCCAAACAACATGTCAATATCGGCTAAGTTCATAACAGTAGCATCCACCAATTGGGACAGCTCCTTGTAATAACCCGCAGGATTCTTACGGGGATCAGGCAAGGATTGCTTCACTTGTAAAACTTCCGATCGTTTCCAAGGGAGGTGTATCCACACTCTCTGGAAATGGCCTGGGACAGGAGGGTTAGCAGCAGGATCACCTGGCATCCATACCGGGGGAACTTCCCGCATGGGATATTGACCAGGTTGTGCCATCCATTCCGCAGTCACGTCCTTAAACAACGCACGAGGTTGCACCGTACATCGAAAGGATAACAAGCGTTCTAGGGCCTCTCGAACTTTGTCACCCACGATTACACCCGTGGCAAACCGAAGCTGTAGCTCGGAAACCTCAGGTGGTATACCATCAGCTATATCATCGTCCCACTCCTCTTTCAATGACTTACACAATTCTTCGAACACAAATCGTTGCGTGGGCACATTAAACTGAGAAAACGTTTCAAACACTACACGTGGGGTGTATTTAACAGGGTTACGAATCCATCTACGTGCCGTTTTCACCAACGATTCACGTTCTCTACCATCAGGAAGCTGACTGCGTCTTTGAGCGACATCTGAAAGAGTCGAGCCAAGTATCGGCCCAAAAAGCGGAGAATAAAGAGAAGCAACAGCAGTCATGAGACGACTACGAACAGAAGGAGAAGAGGAAGAAGATGCAGGCGTAGCAACAATAGGGGTGGAAACAGTGGAAGTAGACGCAGCAGCAGGAACAACAGGAATGACAGGCTGAGGAGGGACTTGGAAAGGCGCAGTAGGGAGAGAAGCCGGAACAAGAGGATGTACGATCTGTGGCCCAAGGGGATTCGGGAGTACGGGAGGAACGGCGGGCTGACCAGCAGCCGCCAAAACAGCGGGTTGAGGAAGAGGTGGACGAACGGGTCCCATAACATCGGGAGCATAGGGAGGTGGCGATTTCATCAGATAAGACAAGAGCGAATCCTCCACCGCTTCTTCACCTGTCTTGTCAATATTAGAAGGTAGCACCGGATAACATTTATCCACTGCCATATGGTGAAGCCGAGCACTAACTTCCTGCTCTTTCTCATCTTTGTCTAACTGATATTGTTCTGCATTGCGCATCACCGTGATAACACCTTCTCTCTTATTTTTCTTATTCTGTTTGATTTCTCTCTGCTTGGCCTCTTTCCGCCATAACCGGAAGGAATCAAACATGGCCGGCCTAGCTTTCTTCTTAAATAATTTAGCTTCCAAATTATCTAAAACGGTAGTCTCGAAACTACCATGAGATGGCCAACTAAGGACGCCATCATTTTTAGTGTAGCGGACCCAATATTCATTATATACGATAGGACCCACGCCATGACGACTATAGAGCTCGTAAATTGGAGTTCCAACCGGAGGTATCGGACATGAATCCTCCAGCCGGGAATCCATGCTGCAACATTTGAGAAACCCAAACAAAGTACTACGGCCAGGCATCGTGCACACTAACCGAGTATACAAACTTCAAGGGCTATCGAATTACGATGTCCTCGCAAAAAAAATGCAAGACCCTCGGTTTTTGGCAATTGCAATCGTCAAATAAAACCCAACAACTAAGAACCACGAATGCTATGGAACCATGCAAACAACAAAGCAACACTGGGAGCGACCCACAAATACTTAACTGAAAGAACGATGGCGTCACCAGGAAGGCCCGTTGAGCGTCTCGCCGTACAAAGGACTACGCCAGGCGCCAAAACAGGTCGACAGTCAGGGCATCGGTCCGTCGCAGCCGTCAGGAGGCGGGGATCTTCGCGGGAAGAGGCGTCGGGCCACTTATTTCGACAACTGGATCGATGAAGCGGGGTGCACCTTCCCTCGGCGATTTCACACGAAGTTCCTCACGATCGTCGGGCTTTGGACCGGTACCGTTGATGTCGCCCCACGTTGGGCGCCAACTGAAGGACTGGGTTATTCTTAAGACCCAGCGGTGCCAGGGAACAACACCTGAAACCTTCGTGGGTTACCTGTTCTGGCGTACCAAACACAGAGACACGGGACACTTCCAGCGACGTCAGAGATCAGCGTTTATTTACTGCAGGGATACAGAGGTCACAAGAAGTACACAACGTGTAGGTTCTCGGAGACTGCTTCAAATTCGTAGAAGTGGATCGCTCCTTTTATACAAGCTTTTGCCATAGCACAGTATGGCGAACAAAGGTTACAACTCAGTTCCCACAATAAACTTCAAAAGGGTCGCGTTCATGTTTCAGGAGGCCGGAACATAATTACAACAGTCTTGCCGGTTCCCAACTGTAAAAACATATTCCCTCCGCAACAAACATATTCCATCCTAACCATAAACACATTAAGAGGAAGGACGAAAAACAGATGCAAGGAAAGGACAAGAATACACAACAGGTTAGAAAAGAGTGTCAGGGGCAATAAAGGAAACTCGATAGAAGGGTCAAAGACCTCGTGTCTAATGTATGCGTGGCTGAAACAATAGACCGGAGCGGCAAGATGAGCCTTGAGCGGGGCCATCTGCCTTACTCGTGTCATTTCCCTCATCGTAAAAGTCACCTCAAAGAAACACGTGTCCTTCGTGCAAGCTTGAAAGTCCCAGGGTCACGAAGCGGGCAAAAAGCCCGTTCGCTGGCTACCTGAGGGCAAGAAACAAAATGGATGCTGTATCTAAAATGGAACCCGAGGGTTCGGATGAACAAACTCAAAAATGAAACGAACCATACGTGGCTGCATAGCGAAACTGCGTACACCCACTATACTCGTCATTTGCGGTTCGGGGATACCAAACTCATCCATATTCGTCACCACTCAAAAAGTGCCGTCCCGTCTCATACGGAACCTCAGCAGTCAGTATGTGTAAAAGCAATTGTGTGTGAAGAACTTATTGGGCTTCCATTTTACCATGGCTCCCGGGTGCTCTACCCCATATTCCCTTTATTGCTCATGTAATCTATGATTATCTTGCACAAACTGGGTATTAGTTATTCTGAATATCCTTGAATGCCTATTCTTTCTGAGCTTCAACTTCATGTTACCTTGAGTGGAACATCCCTATTGAATCCGTTATCTTGCTGACTCCCTGTGTAATTTTGGCCAGCCCTGTGACGAATATTCTGTTAGATTTGTCTACCCTGAATTAATCAGTCGTTGCCAAAGTCTCTGAAAGAATGACCAATTCACCATTGCAGTATCACTTTTAAGGTTTATTTTGCAATAAGTTAAGTTGCTATTTTTCTCTGTTAGAAGTTTTGTCTGTAAACTGTTTCGAATGTGCTCATAATGAAAAATCTAAGAAAAAAGGCACCAGTACTTCATCATTTTGGTTTGTGCACTGTGGTTCCTGAGTGCCCAACAACAAAAGGCCTTTAGTGTTTAGTTTGAGACTCTAGGATGATATATCCTAGGCCTCAAACAAACAATATCCTTATGAGGAATGGATATGCCTTAGCACCTGTTCTTTCTGAGCTACACTTCTTTTTACTTTGTGCAGAGCTTTTCTACAGGATCCCCTTTCTCCACTGACTCCCTGTGTGAACTTGGGCAGATCTGTACCCAAGCTCCTGAATACTTTTCCTATGCTGCCACCAGTCCTTGCCCGAGTCACTGGCAGAGTGGAATAGATACATGCATTAAAAGACCCACACGTTTTATATGGGAACGTTTAACTTAATTACAAATGGAACAACTTTGAACATACTGCTCCACATGTGCAAGTACAGATGGCCACCCAAAAATCTCTTAAAGGCTCCTGAAGGGTTAGCTATTTTGGCATGCATAGGAGCATTCAACACTTGAAATCCCAAACTGCTTGAAGGCTGGGCAATTAACTCTGATCCTGAAAAAAACTGACGCCGAACTGACTGACCGAAACAATTTTCGGCTGGTTGCAAATATCTCCTTCCTCGCAAAACTATTGGAAATATGTTTATACAATCAACTGTCACTACACTGAACAGTTCAACCTGCTAGACAAGTTCCAATTTGGCTTCAGACCAAGAGACAGCACAGAAACCGCTTTCCTGCACATCATGTCCGATGATCTCAAAATTCTGGACTGTAATGATTTCTGTCTACTTATCCTCCTCGACCTTGTGTCTGTGCCCAACACGGTTAACCATGGGACTCTCGAAGTGCTACTTGAGCACAGAATTAGGTCATCTGGTATTGTTCTAAAATGTTTCACAACTTTTCTCCAACATCGCTCAGCAAGTCAAAGTGGGCAGCTCAATATCCAATGAATCCCCACTCAGGGGCAGAGTACCTCAAGGTTCCACCATCTCCCCCACACTCTTCAACCTTTATATGGAACCGGTGATGGAGTTACTCAAGAATGCAAACCTTGCCTACCACATGTATGCTGAAGACACCCAGCTGTACGTAAAATTTCCTCCTTGGAGGATATCACCCAACTCAATGACACCCTAACAAAAACCCAAAGCTGGTTAGCACAAAATCACCTCAATTTAAGCTCCCTCAAGAGAACACCCCTATTTCAGAATGGGTCAAACACCTAGGAGCCATCAACTGCAAATCAGCCATCACCAGTCCTTCGGGATAAGCTTTGACAAATACCTTAACATGCAAGCACACATTACCGCATCCACTTGTAGTCAGGCCCATCGACTCAACCTATTCAAAGACGTGAAACCGTTCATCTTCCGCCCCCAGACTTCAAGTTTGCCGTACTCACTATTCGTATCCAGACTGGATTATGGGAGAACGACCCGGATAGGATTACCGAATTCATAAACAGCTTCAGTCATGGCAACCCTTAACGCCACGGCAAGATTGATAAAGGGAACATGACACTTTAACAACATGACTCCATCTCTTTAGACTGTCCACTGGCTCCCTTTTGAAGCTAGGATTGAGCTAAAAAATTGTGCGCCTGGCATACAAATCCCTACACTATGATACACAGCTGTACATTAAGCAAAAGCACACAATCTTAGGAGGTAGCCGCACCTTTAGAAGTGCTAAGTCCCTACGGTTTGATCAGAAAGATAAAGACCTTCTCTGGGTCTGCCCTGAGAACATGGAACTCTCTCTCAACTGAGATTCAAACAAACCTTCTGGCCATAGCTTTCGGAAAAGGGGTCAAAGGTTTTTTTTTCAACAGACTCCTCCTGCAAGGACTGAGAGATCAAGGATGGCTCGAGGACCACCAGACACTCTTCCACCTAAACACAGGAGTATTGAGCTTCTCGAACGAGCCTCAGGAAAATAACAATGGGCAACAAACATTTCTGTCTCTCTTTTTCTGTCAAGGGACTATATTTGTTCTGTAACGGGTGAGGGTTGTTCTATGCACAACCCTCTGATATCCTTGTGTCCCTTTCACACTTTATAAATCTATTTAAATATGCTCAGCTAACATTTTTTCTCACAGTACCCAAAGCCAAGTCAGTGACCTAAGCTGACCGTGCTCTCTCCACAGGCCCACCCAGGCTATGAAGCGTGTTACCCTACAGCCTGTGCTCTGACTCAAATCAATCCCCCTTCAGGATGCATTTGAAACCCTGTCTTTTCAACTCGTGAACCTTTCACCTCAGCCAGCAGATTCCGGCATCAATCTGTGGCTTTAAGTATGCCATTACTACTGCCAGGCAGCTGTGTGAACGTGTGCTTTATGAATAACATAATATAAAATAACATAACATGAAAGGGCATGCAGTTGTGTGTGGACTACACACAACATGTTTTAAGTAAACAGAGATAAATCAGTGGACGGAGAATATGGTAGGTGCAATGGACATGTGGCAGTGTAAATTTGACTAGAGAAATGCTTCACATATTTGAGCAGGTGACTAAAACATTGTCATAGGAACACCTGCTTGGATCCGTGACAGGGAGAACAGTTTACCAGTCCAGAGAGAGCCCCTGACCCTCTAACGATACTTACTATTGTTGTTGGATCTGAAAATGAATTGCTACATTTGCTGAGCTTTTCATTTTGTGCGTGAGTTAAGATGTGGCATAATATACAGGTGCTGTCTTACACTTGGGTCCCATTGCCTGTTGTATTATATGTGTGGCACGTGGCTCTGTAGGTAGTGATATTGCACATTAGCAGGGACAGACGACGTCTGTTGGTACTTGCTTGGATTACTAATCCAACAAGCATTGGCATAGCCAATAAGTCTCGCTTTTGGGACCTTATAAATGTTTAGTAATGCAACAGTTGCATAACTAAATACTTATAAGGTCCCAAAAGCGAGACCTATTGGCTATGCCAATGCTTGTTTCTGTGTATTACTGCTCTGTAGTAATGGTGGAGCACGGGTGCCACCATTACTACATAGAAGTAATAATAAACAGGAGAACATCAAAGCGGCCGCGAAAGTGAGGGGCGCGCCCGCGAACATGCACTGTAGCTCTAGGCTACAGTGGTAGCACTTTTTTGAGCCCTCACAAAATGTCTCGCCAGACCAGCGCATGCGCTGGGTCAGGCAAGACCTAAAAATGGCTTTATGGCGGTGGTCTCAGAAACAAACTAGCCTTGCAGCTGGAAAGGGCGAACGATGTTGACGTGTTGCATTTTAATTGCATTTATATAATGCTGTGCTGCAGTATCAAGGCATTACAGGCCAGGCCATGGGATTCCTTGCATCCCCCATTTAAAAATGTAGAGAGTGCAACTTCTTATTGCCCTCATAATTCTTATGACCATATTAATGATTTGTGGAAGGAAAGTTAGGTTTATGCTCCACTGATGCAAATATATCATGCAACACTACGGGGCAGATGTACAAAGCATTTTTCTGGTCGCAAACAGCCCAAGTCTCAGAATCGAGACCTGAAAAATGCTTTTTCAAATGTACAAAATGCGGTTTACCGTAGCGCATTTTGCAATTGCGATACGGTATTTATAAGGGGCGTGTTTAGGGTATCTCTTCCAAATCCATAATCAATATGGTATGTATTACTGTTTTGCGCCCAAATTCCGGTCGCAAAACAGTAACACTTTACCAATAGTTTAAAAGTCGTGGTAACCAATTCGCAAAGGGCAAGGGGTCCCCTAAGGCACCCCTTCCCCTTTGGAGAATGTAAATAAAATATTTTTTAAGAGCAGGCAGTGGTTCCAAGGACCACTGCCAACTCTGAAAAAATAAAACTTCAAGGTTTCATTCATCTTTTTTTTTTAAACGCATCCCGTCTGCATTTGAAAATAAATGATTGCTCTATTAAAAAGCAATCACAGACATGGTGGTCTCAGCAGGCCACTATCCCTGTGATGGCTGGGATACCTAATGGGTCCTACACTGCGACTTACCTCATTAATATTCATGAGGTAGGTTAATTAGCGACCCACAAGGAATCCCTAAATGAAACTCAATGAGTTTCATACATTAGGAATACAGATTTCCTAATTGCGATTCGGAAATCGGTATTCCTAATATTTGTACATCTGGCTCTATCATAGGTAATTGGGCCTTTGCATTTGGGTTCTCTCCGTATATACCAGCCTGGGTGATACGGGGTTGAAACCATTCTTTGTCACTATTATGACGGCCTCAGACTGAGAAGACATGGCAAAAACAAGGAAAATATATTTATTAAGAAGTAATGCCTAGGTATTGGTGATGCTACCAAAGTCTTGTCACCAGGCCTTTGGGCAAATTGTGCTGTTCATCTTGCATCAAGATGTAGGATTGGGCAGGTGGGGTTATAGGTGGGTTAAGAGTGTAAACAGAGTTAAGTGCAGAGGGGAGGGCATTCTACTTTGCCTTTTCCATGTGCACGCGGCAGGCCTGTAGCACTTCTGTGAGCATGGTAAGCCTTGTACTGGAGATAGCACTAAGGGAATGGTGAGGTAGTTGAGTAAGGTGGAAAGTGGGTGAGATCAGAATGTCTGGGGAGCAGAGTAAAGTGATGGTGGCAGTAATAAGTTTGCTTTGTAACACAGCCAGTAAGGATTTGTTAGGGACAGTGGTAGTGAGAAGGACTGGTAGAGGGTAGGGTGAGTCCTCAGACAGCAGTCATGGTGATCCTTGTCTATTCAATACCAGGTAGCAGGATCATGGTTGTGAGGCACATGGTAGGGAATGGAGTAGAACCAGAGGCTAATGAGTCCTTTGCAGATGTGGTGGGAAATGGGTAGTGGTGCCGTACGAGAATGGAGGTTCTCCTCCGGAAGCTTACAAGAGGAATGCAGGGTGGCCTCTGGTGGTGATAGCACTGTGTGGCCTCTGATTAAGGCTGGGCAGGTATAGCACCAAGCTGTTGTCGAGGTTGGCAGAATGGGAGGATATATGCAGAGACCGTGTAGGAGTGCCCCCAAAAAAGGGTTAGAGGGTATTTGAGATTTCAAATGATTCTTGATCTCTGCGAATTGGGTCACTAGAAGAAGAAAAGGATCAGGGGTGTGGTGCACAGAGGAATTGGAGAAGGTATGAGTGTAGGTGATATTGGTAGCTTAGGAAAAATAGATAAGAATGCAAGGAGCTATGCAGACATTAAAGGAAGAGGGGATATTTTGCAGGGTCACTATGGCAGGGTAAACAGTCTTTGTGCCTGGGTAGGGGAGCTTTGGAGGCAATGTGGGACCAAATTATGAGGAGAAAGTGGGCACAAGCTAAATCAGATGGATCTGGGTAGAGGAAGGGGTACAGGGTTCGAGAGTTGGTCAGGGCCTGGTGCTAGTGCGGTCAAGTTAACTCTGGATGCTCAGACACACTTGGTTTGGGAGTCCAGGCAGTGAGAATCCAAGCAACACTGTTGAGACCATTGAGAAGGTCTAGAAGCGGGTAGAGTTAGAGGTGGCTCATGGGCACCAGCCTAAAGACAAGATCTGGTCCCATTCTTTCACACAAGATGGCAAGTGTTTGATTCACGATAGTTCTTACATCCTAAACAGCTTATCATGGCCTCATCCTATACAAACTCCACTTAGATTTTTTTTTTTTTTAAACATGTTTTTATTATCAATTTTACAATAAACAATTATCACAGTTCATCTCATTACATTTTTGTGTTTATCGACAGTAAATTTGCTCTCCAGGTGTATGAGGTGTATCCTGCACTTAGAATGGGTATCTGTCGCTATGGTCCATTTATCATCTATATGCTGTGATGTCGGGGGGAACCGGGGACAATAAAACTGGGGGTAAAGTGAAGGCGGGAGCCACACTGCAGGCCAAGGGTATGGCATCCAGGTCAGTGTAGCCATTGTGTGCAGATGTCAGGATATTGTTAGTGGGCAGGCGCCAGGACATCCAGGCCCACGGTCGCAGGCCGCATAGCGTACCGAGGGGTTAATGTGCCGCGCTCATAAGTTGGGGGGGCGGGGGTTGGGTTAGGTGCGCCTGCATTTGGGTTACTTGCCTCCAGTGTCGCCGTGCTACCTTGCGGTGCACTAGAAGGGGCACGTGCTAACAAGTGTTGGAACTGGTGCGATAATATGGCCCATTCCAAAGATATGGGATGCTTCCGTAGGCCTTTCACCTCCTCCTCCATAAGTGTTTCCTCCTCCGCCGCCGCCCATTTTTTAACCGCACCCATCCATGCCTCCAACGGGGGTCCCGATGGGGCTCGCCAGTTCATGGCGATGCTTCTTTTTGCCAGTAGTGTTGCCAGGGTTACAAAACGAATAGGCACCTTCAGTGTTTTTGGTCTATGGAATATTCCGAGAGCGACCGCCTCCCAGGTGTGAATGTCTGGAAGGCCTGTAAGCTCTTTAAGTGTCTCGAGGACTACTGACCAGAACTGCCGCAAAGTGGGGCAGCTCCAGAACATGTGGTGAAAGTGTGCATCCGACGAGCGACATCTGGGGCATAAAAATTGAGTGTCCGGGTAAAATCGCTGTAGGCGCGCTGGTGTTAGATACGCTCTATGTAAGACATAGAACGGTATATTTTTAAAACGTGCGTTCCTCGAGACTTTTTTAGGGAACTCTAGTGCCCTCTCCCATTACCGGTCGTGCAACGGACGTTCGAGTTCATTCTCCCATATGGCTCGAAGAGCGAGCAGTGGTTCATTCGTAAGCTCTTTGATGGATTTATAAAACCATGTAACTAAGTGCTGACTTGTACCCATATGCAGGATGGTGTGAATGACTGGGTGGGTCTTGGGCTCGCCTATGGAAAGGTCCGCGTGCGGCCTGAAGTGCTCGAGGAGCTGTCGATGGGTTAAAAACTGTCCCGCGGGCAACCCATAATCCTCCGCGATCTGATCATAGGGTCTAAGCTGCCCCTCCGCAAACAACGCCTCTGCCTCTGTTACATCGTGGTCCGACCATGCACGAAGCATGGCTGCCGTAAAGTATGTCTCCCTCTTGGGCCAGCCGACCAGCGGTAGCCGTGGGGAGTAATGCAGGATCCCCGCTGACATGCGGTGGATTCTTTGCATACATCGGCGGGCCATCGACACCTGTAATGGATACGTCCGTCTGGGTTTAGTACCTGGAAGCAGTAGGCGACAGAGCTCTGGGGTAGGGACCCGGCCCTGAGACGTATGTGTTTCTACTGTATTCCTACCCGCCGTCCAGTATGACAGCCATTGTAATTGCGCTGCCAGAAAGTACGACTCGAAGGATGGGGCACGCAGTCCCCTTTGTGTGGTGGGTAATTGCAGCTTGGTGAGGGCTATCCGATGTCTATCTGTGCCCCAAATGAGTGTGCAGAGGAGCGAGTCCAGGTCCCGGAAGAAGGCCCTGGGTGGGATCACCGGCAAATTCGTGAAATGATATAGTAGTCGGGGGACTGCGATCATCTTTGCTATGGCCACCCGGCCTATCGGGGCCAACGGGAGATTTTTCCAGAAACCCACCGCCGACCGAATGCCAGCCAACGCCTTGCGATGGTTGCCCTCATATATGTCCGTAGGGGAGTGGTACAGCCGGATGCCAAGATATCGGGGGCGCGTGTGCTCCATTAGAGGTGCTGCGTGCCGATTCGCACCTCCAGCGGCTCGAAGTTTGTGTGTAGTGGGTACAGGGTAGATTTATCCCAATTTACTTTCAGACCGGACGCCTCCGCGAACTCCGTTAGAGTTGTCCATAAAGGTGTGAAGTCCGAAGTCACATCACGGATATATATTAGGAGGTCATCCGCGTAGAGACGCTATGGACGGCGTCCGCTATGGGGATGCCCCATTCGATTCCCTCCGCACGCAATCGGATTGCCAGTGGTTCCACCGCCAGGGCGAAGAGCAGTGGCGATAGCGGGCCCCCCTGTCTCATCCCCCTCTCCACCCTGATGGACGAGGAGACAAGGCGGCCCAGTTGAATGCGGGATGAAAGCCCGGTGTAGAGAAGCCTTGTGTATGCGAGGAGGGTCGGGCCTATCCCCGCTCGCTGCAACACGGCGAATAGGTATGGCCAAGTAAGAGTATCAAAGGCCTTTTCGAGGTCCAAGATTAAGCATACCGCGTTAGGGTGTGTATTTTTCACTTGATCCTGGATATGGAACAAGCGTTGTATGTTTTGTGACGTATTCCTGCCGGGCACAAACCCGCATTGATCCGGATGGATCAGGGATTGAAAAATTTGCTCGTACCTCTCCGCTAGAATTTTCCCCAGTATTTTGCAGTCGGCTGACAGGAGCATGATTGGGCGGTAAGAGGACAACTGCTGCGGGTCTCGGTGCGGTTTAAGGAATGTCACTAGGACCGACTCCCGGAGAGAGCCGGGCAACTCTCCCCTCTCGAGAGCGACCGCCAGCATTTCCGTTAAACGAGGTACCAGCAGGAGGGAGAAGGTACTGTAATACTCGAGAGGCAGACCATCAAGGCCCGGCGGCTTATTTCGCGCCAACTCGCGAATCGCGTGGGTGACGTCGGTCGGCGTTATTGTGGCGTCAAGGACTTTTTTCTCCGTGTCTGAAATGTGTGGGATAGGTAGGGGGTCCAAAAAACGGTTGATCGCCTCCCGCCCGAGCTGTGGTGGGGCGCGATATATCATGGCATAGTACTGCTGAAGTGCAGTGAGGATGTCCGTTTGGGACCGCACTAGATTACCGGAAGGGTCTTTGATTTCGATAATGGGTTTTATTTCTGTGTCCTGTCGTGCCAGCCAAGCTAGAAGTGTGCCCCTTTTTATCTCTATCTTTATGCATTCGCGGGGCGTAAGCCCTAAAGTTGTATTTGCGTAGGTCTGCCATAGCAGCAGCGTGTTGTGTTTGAGCTGCTGCTACTTGTGCTGCAGTTGCAGCATTGGCATCTTCCTGACGAGTGAGGGTGGCTAACTTCAGTTCCGTAGCAGTGAGCGTGCGTTCGAGTGTGCTTCGCGTTACTATCATTCGCTTAATGCACACTCCCCTGGCCACTATTTTAAATGCGCCCCATTCGACCAATTTAGAGGATGCCGTCCCCGAGTTATTGGAGAAGTAGTCCTGTATGAGACCAGGCTACCTGGGGAAGTGGATGGACGGCGGCCTCATGTAAGCCCTGTCGGGGCTGATAGGCCGTGTGAACAATGGTGGCTGGCCGGGGGATGCAGTGAGGAGCCGGTCGCGGACTCTCTCCCTTCTGGCGGTGCCTGCCCCGTCTGGCTTGCCTACTAATGCTCCTGCAGGCGACCGGCAGTGTGTGAGCCCCTGAGGGCAGTCGACGCTGATTGCGAGATATCCTACGAGCCCCCGTGATTAAGAACCCGACAAGGCCCAGCGGACCTACACGATACTGGTGAGGATCGGCGTGGGCGAAGCCAGGGGCCACGACACCCTATTGCTGCTGCAAGAGTACCTGAGCTACTGCAAGGAGGGCCCCTCCCTTCCACCGAGTTATTGGCCTGCTGCTGGTCAAACCATTTCTGCGGACGGCCCTCTGCCCGCGGCCCTGTGGGCCCGACACGGGACGAGGGCGGCGCGGCTTGGAGGTGATCGCTCCCGTTTGCCTGTGGTTCCTCCGACGCTGTTGCCTGGGCTTGAAAACGCTTATGGAAGCAGCCCAAGGGGAGCCTGCATTGCGGACCCTCTACTGGTGAATGCATGCTGCATACTGAGCTGGTGGGGATTGATTGCTGCGAGATTTGAGGCCCATTGCTGGGAAGGCAGACCAGGATTGACTGCCGGGCAGCAGCGGTCTTGTTGGGGGTGCCCGACTGTTTGGGAAGCACACCCTGGACTGGACTGCCACCTGCCACCTGCCCCATAATCCTGAGAGATCAGTGGCCTTGAGATAATGCAGGCCATGTGGCGGTGAGCATTCTTGTGGGCCTCCCTGGGCGCGAACCTTGCTAGCTGAGCCCTGGCACACAAGGCGAGCCCCGGCCCTCTCGGGCTCCCTGCTTGGCCTCCAATATAGCACTTCAGGGGGGCACACCATCTGAACTATCCCAACTGCTGAGACCTGCCCCTTGGCTGAAATGGGGAAAACCGACCATAAACAGCCTAAATTGACCATTGAGGGCCGACGCACAGGCCGACGCGGCGATGCGCAGCTGGATGCAGGGGTTCAGGCTACATAAACTGAACTCTCTACTGTACAGGACGAGGACATTAAATCATTACTTCTAGAAGTCAAACATGGCCTGAAGACAATTGACTCTAAAATAGTCCACCTTGCACTGTGCCTAGATCAGGTCAAACAACACGTCGACTCTCACGCACCTGGAGACTTGCGTATCAGATGCTGATGACTCCATTGCTGAGCCCAGCAACTATCGCTCAAGATGGACAAGGTCTTGGACATCATACGTGCCAAAAATGAAGACCTTTAATCTCGTTCTCGCAGGAACAACCTTCGCCTTACGGGCATTCCCAAGACCGCAGCGATGGGCAAAATGGAGGACTACCTGTAAGCGATGCTGCGCGAACGCTTCGGATCACGCCCCCTCCGGGAGCTGCGACAAGACCGATCATTGCTTGCATCCTAAATTACTGCAACGCCATCCTGTGAAAGACGAGAGATGGGGTAAGTTAGACACCAGGGCAGCACCCTTGCATTTTACCCTGATTTAACCATATCAGTCCAAAATGCAAGAAAGGATTTTCTACCTGCTAACATTACATATGCCCTCCTCTACCCTGCTAAGCTGCGGATTGACACTGAGGGTAAGCCCCACTATTTCAAGGACCCCAAGGCAGCTGTGTATTTTGTGAAGACTGTTTGCTTCGCCTGGGACCAGAGAACTGTCCTCGCTGCTGTCTTGGACCACCAGAACTGGGATTTTACCTGCTTTCAACGCTGCTCCTCGCCGGACCCGCTGCGCGGGTCCCGCTTCGCTCTTCACTCTTGCGGTGACCCTGCGTGCTGTGAGGACCTTTGGGGCATCATTGCTGTTGTTGGTGCGTGTGTGGGGAACACCAGGGCTGCGAGCTGACCCGCAGGGACTCAAAGTACCAGGAGTCCCTGCGTGAGGTCGAGACCCGCAACACCTGGGTCGCTCTCCCTGCCTGCCCCGCCCCTTCCTCACCACTTGCCTTATTACTGGTCTCTGTTCCCGCTGCGCGGGAGCGCGCGGGAGCGCTCAGCGCGAAGCCCGGGCAAAGGGCGGGCCGTCTGAGGCCGTCAGAGGCCGAGGGAGGTTGGGCTGGGCCGTGTCTCTTTCGCCCGAGCAGGATTGTTTGTTGGTAGTCATTACAGCTGTCAGGGAGTATCATGGCTTCAAGTCCCACTGTTGGTATATCACTGTTAGCGGGGGGGCTGCTATTAGTACTACTCGTAGCAAAGAGCCAAATAAAACCACTAAATCCACCATTAGTGTCAAGCAGAAGGCTCCGCCGAAAAGTATTGAGCAGCCTGCACAGAATAACGATAGAGTAGCTGTGGGGGGGCACAGTATTCTCCACCCAAAACCTGATAGCAATAGAGGGGTATGTAATGCGCAAGTAGTGACCACAGAGCATAATGGGCGTACAGTTGAGCTACCCCCTGAATCAGTTCCATATGTGGTAGTCCTTACTGGAGTTCCCGCGCTAGCAGAAGGTACAAGAGAGGGTTTCTTCCAGCTAAAGCACAAAGTTATGCATTGGTTGGCCCTGAATAGACCTCTCCCCTGTAATATCGATGGCGAGATCTTGCATGTTCGGCGCCTCCCGTGGCTAGGTCGCAGGGTTAAGGACCTACAGGGGGATATTATTATTGTCAACTTCAGAGAGCAGGGAGTTGTTAGGCATATATTAAACTGGTTCCCAGGGAGTGGAAGTAATCTTATCACTCCCTATGACCTAACGTATTTCTATCCAAGACCCCTGGTAGGTCCCCTAGTGAATTCTGGGATCTTAGCTTGTGATAGACTTGGTCATCATCCCGCACCCCGAAGCAACTGGCCTGTGCCCCATGTATTGTACCCCTTGGCTCCCAACAGATCTGTTGGGTGGCATAATATTCCACCGAGTCATTGTGGTCCTAGATGGAGAGGTATAACAGGCCCACTGACCCCTCTGACCCCCTTGGATGTGTCAAATAGATTTAATGCCCTCTCGGGTATGAGCGATTGTGATTGACAGTCGGGTCCCTTAGGGTATTTTATACCTGCCTCCATGGAAGTGGAGGGATTGGCTGACTGTGGTAACACCCCTAAGACGCTGATACCCGACCAGGGATTGTACTCTCCAGTGGCCATCTATTCTCCTAATCGATCCACACTAAGTAATCCAATAGTGGTAGCGGAGGTTGTGAATTCAGACGACACTAGTGCTTCTTGTATAAAGAATTCTGCACATGTACAGGGAGGGTCCGATGGCAATGGACCGATGATGGGGGTTATGTGTTGGAATATAGCGGGCATTTGTAGGAATCTGGACCTCCCCGAATGGCACTCACAGGTAGAACAGCACTGCATCTGCATCTTCCAGGAAACTTGGAGCCTTGAACCTGTTTACAAAGTTGGATATTCCACATATTATCTGCCTGCCCTTCAGTCACCATCTGGGAGGGGCCGGCCTTCGGGGGGACTCCTCATCTGGGTGGATATCTCTCTGGGGTGTAGTATTACTCAGAAGTATAGTGGCTCAATGGACATTCTTAGAATCTCACTGAAAGGCCCAGGATTTAGGGGGCATCTAGAGATTCTGAAAGTGTATGCCAGAGGTACTAGAGGTAGCTCTTTTTCCCCCACTATAGTATTACTGGAGAAAGTCTTAGATGAGTGTGGTGAGGATGCCCAAGTCATGATTGCAGGAGACTTGAACTGCACGTTCGAACCCCTTGCCGCAGAAGATATTCTGGGTGTGGTAGAGGATGATGTGAGGAGGGGTATCCCAGCATTATCTGTTGAGCCGATAAAGAGATGGACAGAGAGGGCTATCCAGCTAAATTCTATGACCCTGGAGCACGGCCTGCGAGCCGTTAATGGAAGAACCACCTCTAACCCATTGGGCAGTCATACATACAACAGGGCTAACCATTCTTCCCGGATCGACTACATCTTGCTTGATTTTGACCTTTGGCAGTCTGTTGTGGATATGGCTGTAGTACCTACCATAGATAGCGATCATAATTTCCTTTCGCTTTCCCTAAGGCACCTATGGTTAAATCATAGTACCCCAACTTTATCACCAGCCAAAAGGTCAACATCGGATGTCACTCTGTCTAATTGCGGTAGGCGCCTCAAATGGCGGAAAGTAGCCTCTGACGCACCAAAATTACAGGCCATAGATCAATATTTGGAAGCTACACTAAGTGAGATGGCAACAATCTCCTTAGATCATTCTGCTATACCCAGGATTACGCTGATGTTCCAGGAGACCATCAATTCGATTGGTAATCTCTTCAAGGCGCAAGTACGTGTAGGTAGGCCGGATGGCCACCCCAGGCCAAAAGATAAGCAGGGGTGGTATACGTCAAAATGCAGAGAATTGAAGGCGTGCCTTATTCAAGCTGTTAGGACAAAATCGCAGCCCCTTGTGCTGCAGGCTAGAGCAGAATACAAACGGGTGATTGGGATTGCAAAAAAGGAATGGTAAGACGAATACTGGCAAACTCTAAGAGAAGCAAGCACTGGGCGGGATGCAGCCCGTTTTTGGAATACTATTAGGGAAAGGAACAGACCTGATAGTAACTTTATAACGTGCAACATAACTGGTCAGGCCTGGTTCGAACATTTCACTAACTTGTATTCGAATCTTCAAGAGGCATTTGCCCCCCCCGCATCCTATGGACCCTTAGTACCCATGAGAAATGAAATGGTTTCCCCATTTACAATTAAAGAAGTAGAACACGCAATTAGGTGTATTGTGCCACAGAAAGCAGCGGGACCCGACGGAGTTCCGGGGGATCTGCTGCGTTCAAACCTGCAGAGGTGGGGGAAGCTTATTCACCCTCTGATTAGTGCAATCGACAAAGGAGCAGCCATTCCTGACTCTTGGAAGGGGGCAGAGGTTGTCCCTATCTTTAAGAAAGGCCGGAGGGACGACCCTGCCAACTACCGACCAATAAGTTTATTGGATTCAACCCAGAAGGTTGTGGGAAAGGTGCTCTTAGAAAGAATTCTCCAATGGATTAAGGACGAAGAGATTCTGTCGGACTATCAGGCTGGTTTCAGGGCTGGAACGGGCACGATAGAGCAGGCCTTCAGGCTCTTACTACTATATTGGAAGGTGGTAGTGATAGGCGGAGGCAGTCTTTATTTGGCATTCATCGACCTGAAGACTGCCTTCGACCTTGTGCCCAGAGAACAGTTATGGGGCGTGTTAGCTGAAATGGGGATTCCACTAAACATCCTCTCCATCTTAGTGCGCCTGCATGATGGCAATTATGCGCAGGTACGTTGGGGTACCGATGGCCAGAAAACTAGCAGGATCCTGCCAACACCCAAACCTTTAAAGTTTATCTAATTCTTTTCTTACTTCTTGTTCTTTTCAGAGCGCACCACACAAGAACACTCATACAGGTAACACACAGCTATGTCTGGGCAGTACAAGCACACTAAGAGATTGAGCCTGAAGCAATTACTCATTCAGACATTTCTTCACTTTCATTTCAGATCGGCCCCTGACGAAGGAACCGCAAGGTTCCGAAATGCATTGGGCATTGACTTATACATCAACACGAATCTGTTAATGTCAAACAACTTTATTTAGCTATGTGAATGAAAACAGTATAGATGACAATTACTACAGTTGTTTATGATGTTAATATTAACTGTGTTGTTCATTGTCAAACATTACTGAAATACTGTTATGTACAGAATGTCATGTTTTCTCACAAATTACCAGTTGTAACGTTGAAAAATAAATGTACAACTTGTTAAACAACCACACAGTACCAGAAGGTGCGTTGTGAACAGTGCACAGCTATATACAGGTTCTTATCCTGTCAATAACTCAGTTTTTCCTCGGTAGAAGGGGACACACTTCTACATAACTGTTGCACCGATGTCAAAAAATAGCAGCATAAAACAGTTTAATTTATAACCACAGGAGTGCTCTCCTCTCTTATAACTTCCCAATCTTAATACCCCGTTTAGTAGACATGTACAGTGAAGCTATTGAAGTCGGTCATCTTCCCCCTTCATTGCGCGAGGAGCTCATCACATTAATATTGAGAACTGATAAGCCACCAGCATCCTGTGACTCATACTGCTCCTTTCGCTCATTAACATGAGCAACAAAATACTAGCCAATCGACTACTGCCACTCATGCCGCTAATAATATGCCCGACCAATCCGGCTTTATCCCAGGCCGAGCCACGTTGCATAATCTTAGAACAATCTTCTCTGTAATGAATCAATTTAATCCCACCCTGCCTGCAGTGGCAGCGCTCCTCGATGCCACTAAGGCGTTTGATTCCCTCGAATGACCTTTTTTGTTCTTGCTCCTAGCCTGCCTTGGCCCTAGCCAGGATTTAATCCGTAATATTAGGTTACTACACACCCTCCCTGCGGCACGCATTAAACTCAATGGGCAAGTAACCGGACCCATAGCAATCACCAATCAATCAATCAATCAATCAATCAGTCATTTGTAAAGTGCAGTACATACCCGCGAGGGTCACAAGGTGCTGGGGGAGGGGCGCTACTGATTGAACAGCCAGGTCTTGAGCATCCTCCTGAAGGTCAGCAGGTCTTAGGTCTGTCGTAGGCTCAGTGGGAGGGTGTTCCATGTCTTGGCGGCGAGGTGGGCGAAGGATCTCCTGCCGGTGGTTGTTCTTCGGATGCACGGACGGTGGCGAGTGAGAGGTCGGCGGAGCGTAGCTGGCGGTTGGGGATGTCGAAGGAGAGCCGTCTGTTGAGGTAGGCTGGGCCAGTTTTGTGGAGTGTCTTGTGTGCGTGGATGAGGAGCTTGAAGGATATCCTCTTGCTGACGGGGAGCCAGTGCAGGTCCCTCAGGTGGGGGGTGATGTGGCCGTGGCGTGGTATGCCGAGGATCAGTCGTGCCGAGGCGTTTTGGATGCGTTGTAGTCGGTTGATGAGCTTGGTCGGGGCTCCCGCGTAGAGAGCGTAGTCGAGTCTGATGCTGACGAGGGCCTAGGTGACTGTCTTTCTTGTATCTGTCGGGATCCATCTGTAGATCTTGCGGAGCATGCGGAGGGTGTTGAAGCAGGAGGAGGAGACGGCGTTGACCTGCTTGGTCATTGAGAGGTTTGAGTTGAGGATGATTCCCAGGTTGTGTGTGTGGTCGGTGGGTGTCGGGGCTGCTCCCAATGCCGTCGGCCACCAGGAGTCGTCCCAGGCTGAAGGGATGGAGCCGAGGATGAGGACCTCCATCTTGTCCGAGGTCAGCTTCAGGCGGCTGTTCTTCATCCAGTCGGCGACAGCCTTCATTCCTTAGTGGAGGTTGGCTTTGGCGGTGATGGGGTCCTTGGTGAGGGAGAGGATCAGTTGAGTGTCATCGGAGTAGGAGATTATGTTGAGGTCATGCTGAGGGCGACGTGTGCGAGTGGGGCCATGTAAATGTTGAACAGTGTCGGGCTGAGGGAGGATCCCTGGGGTACGCCGCAGATGATCTCGGAGGCTTTCGACCGGAATGGGGGGAGGCGGACGCTCTGGGTTCTGCTGGGAGCACACGGCAGGGTTGCTCGCTTTCACCCCTGCTTTTTGCCATTGCCATGGAACTTCTTGCTGCACAGCTACGCAAGCACCATACCCAGCGCGGCATCCATTTCTCTGCCCGTGCTTTGGTGACCTCTATGTATGCTGACGATGTCTCGCTATACATCCGTGAGCCACACATAAACTTAGACCCCATGACTAGGGAGGTTGTACGGTTCGGAGGATATTCGGGTAGTCACATCAATTGGAGCAAATCCATTCTATTTCCCCTTACGGATGCCCAAAAGAATTTCCACTTGAATGGGCTACTGAGCCGATCAGATATTTAGGTATATGGCTTAGTAGAAACACGGCCAAACTCTAGTCAGCGAACTATGGTAAAGCAAAGGAATGGCTGGAAGCTAAAATACCAATTTGGAACAAACTTCCTCTCTCCATGGATGGCTGCATCGCAATTGCTAAGATGATTGTCCTGCCGAAATTTCTTGACCTCTTTTTAAATATCCCACTCCCTCCTACGACTCAATTTTTCAAACGACTGCGCTCCAATCTAATCACACTTACTTGGGCAGACCGACAACCACATATAGCATACGACACCCTGACACTGGATTTTTCACTCGTCCGGCTGGGTGCTCCTAATCTGCAATTGTGTGCATACTGCGCTCAGGCTAGCTTCCTACACTTCTGGCTTCATCCAACACCTTTTCAGCCACATACAGCGGTGGAGGCTGACCTGGCCTCTCCTTGGCCGCTAGTCGGCAGTTTTCCTGCCCTATAAGAATCCTAGGAAAGAAATAAACATGGTCAAATGCTTGTGCTGGGAATGGGAGGGACTTTGCAAAGTAACTAGCACTGACACCCTATATGCTCCATCTCTGCTACTTGTTGAAAATCCTGACTTTCCTCCATTACTGTCAAGAATTCCTGTCATACGAGGGGAGGAAAACGGTAACCAGCGAAAACGGACTACATCTCCCAGGATGCTTAGCGGTTGAGAGGTTATGTAAACAGGAGAGCTGTTACATAACTCAAGGGAAACACGCCCTTATGTAAACAGGAGAGCTGTTACATAACTCAAGGGAAACACGCCCTTATGTAAACAGGAGAGCTGTTACATAACTCAAGGGAAACACGCCCTTATGTAAACAGGAGAGCTGTTACATAACTCAAGGGAAACACGCCCTTATGTAAACAGGAGAGCTGTTACATAACTCAAGGAAAACACGCCCTATAAAGGGAGGAACCGGGAGGTACAAGGCTGTCGGATATTGTGTTTACACCGACGTACCTGCTTCGTGAAGAGCAGTGTTCCGGAGTGGTGCTCCAGTAAGGCAAGAACGGAGGTAGGTCGAGTCGTTACTCCCTGGGCCGTGTCTTGCCCCATCGTCACCTGTGAAGGACCCGGAAACTCTACCGGTCAACCATTGAGCTTCGCTTTTTGACTCGGCTGAGTCCAAGCGCAGTGGCGCTTTTGCTGGTTGGAGTCGTAACTCCCAGCCCGACCAGAGACACAGGGACTGCCAGCTGTAACGCACACCAGGAGGTGTTTGCCGCGTTACAGACTCGGAAGTCCACAGGATCGATCGAGCGGCTGCTCTCGGTTCAGTCTTCTTGCTTGTGATTGGGGTATCGGTGACGCATCACCAGGAGGTGACTCCGCGTCCCGGTGCAGTCTGAGGAAGAGGTTGAGCGGCTGCTCCCTTCAGGTAGAGACCCCGGCTGGGTGTTTCCCTGACTCCTCGATTCTCCCCAACACTCTTCGTGCCCCTCACAGCCTACCGATTGGCATTGTCGGCCATTTCATTTCTGCCCTCTGTTGGCATACGCCGGGATCGGCGTATATGCAGAGGACGGTTAGGACCATCCGTGCTGTGGGCTGGTAACGTACTTAGCCTGGAGGATTCCAGTGACTATAACTTTTGTTTGTTCTTTGTATTTTATTTGCCTTCATTAAAAGAACTAACCCTTCACAAGTGGTTGCGTCCTCATTGTCGTGTCTGTTAAACGATCCTGAGACGTTCAGGGCGTTACAAAATATCCGACCTTAATAACACTAACTGTCTCCCGGTCGATAACAGACATGGCAACACTTGATGATGTGCTGGCTGCTTTAGCGGCCATGCAAGTTGAAGTGGCTGCCTCTAGGCAAGAAACAGCCGATGTAAAAGCCAGACTGGATGCTATCCAATTGGACCCGCTCACGCCCAGCACCTCCCTCACGAACCAGACCCCTGTGGTAGTAGTGGAAATGCCGGTAGCCATCCCCTTGGCAACACCAGAGAGGTACAGTGGGGATCCTAACACAGTGCAGGTATTCCTCACACAAGTGGCGCTACATTTATCGTGCAAACCAAAGGCGTTCCCCACGAGTCAGGCTCGTGTGGCTTTCCTTATATCCTATTTGGCTGGAAACCCGGCACAATGGGCCGTACCTCTGGTGAGCAGGGACGACCCCCTCTTATGTGATTGGGGTGCTTTTCGCGAGGAATTCCTGAAGGTATTCGACAGAAGGGTTGACTCGTACACGGCGGACCGTGAAATGCTTGAGTTGAGACAGGGATCCAACGACCTGGTGCATTATCTCAACGCGTTCCGAAGGCTGGTTGCGGAAACCAAGTGGCCTGTTGCTAAACAGACGGCGCTCTTCCATCAAGGGCTGTGCGATGAGCTCAAGGACGCCGTGGCTCATATTGACCCTCAACCCAAGACATGTGAGGGCCTTATCAACCTGGTATTACGGCTGGAACATAGGCTTAGTGAAAGAAAGGGGGATCATGGGAGAAAAGGAAAATCCCTTCCATCCTATGTGACGGTGGGAAGTCCTGAAACTTCCACCGCATCCAAGGGAGAACCCATGGACATCGGCGCAATACGAGCGAGCCTCACAGCCACGGAGAAAGAGTCACGCCGTAAACAAGGATTGTGCCTATATTGTGGCAAAAAAGGCCACTACGTACGTGAATGCCCTGCCAAACCGAAGACGTCACGTTATCGGGCCAACCGGTCGGTAACAGCCGTGGTGGACATACCGGCGGAAAACTAGAGGACTCCAAGACCAGAGAAGGGGCATCTCGGAGTCACTCATCCATCCCTTCACTTTCCAACTCGGTCACTAAGGGACAACGACACCTGTTTATCACGGTGCACGTGGGAGTGCATGACCAGTGGATACCCGTTGTGGCCATGGTGGATTCAGGGGCCACTGGCATGTTTATGGACCACAACGAGGCATGCCGGCTAGGGCTATTGCTTCTTCCCAAAGCAGTACCCGAAGACGTCTATGCGGTAGACGGAAGGCGATTGGTGACGGGGCCCATCGGACAGCACACGGGGGTCCTTCCGATGAGATATGGGAGGAACCATTTGGAACAAATCGATTTTAACATCATCCGAGCGCCCCAATATGGCGTCATATTGGGATTGCCGTGGCTACAGAAACACAACCCCTTTGTGGATTGGCCCACACATCGCATCGAAATGACGTCACCGTATTGCATCCTGCATTGTGGAATAAGAACGGAATCCCTTGACGCAGATGAGAGCGGGAGTCAGACGGTGGCTACAGCGGCAGAAAAAGATGTGGCTCTCCCCCAGGCTTATCACAGTTTTGAGGATGTATTTGATGAGGTGAAGGCGGAAGTGCTACCACCACATAGACAGTTTGACTGCCAGATCGACCTGGTGCCAGGGGCCAGCGTTCCCAGCGGCAGGCTGTATGCCCTGACGGAGCCTGAAAACGTGCATCTCCGGGGGTACCTGGATAAACTCCTCAAGCTAGGATTCATCCGCCCGTCCAAGTCTCCGGCCGCCTCGCCACTCTTCTTCATCCCGAAGGCTAATGGGGAGCTGAGAGCCTGTGTGGACTTTAGGGCATTGAATGCGATAACCATAAAAAATCGGTACCCCTTGCCTCTCATCAGTGTACTTCTGGAACAGGTCAAGAAAGCTCGTATCTACACCAAGTTGGATTTGAAAGGGGCATACCATCTGGTGCGCATGAGGGACGGAGACGAGTGGAAGACCGCCTTTAAGACCAGGTTCGGCCTTTTTGAGTACCTCGTCATGCCGTTCGGTCTGTGCAACGCCCCGGCAGCCTTTCAGTACTTTTTGAATGAGGTATTCAGAGAGGAGTTGGATATCTACGTGGTCGTATATATCGACGACATCCTCATCTATTCGTCCGGTGTGGAGGAGCACGTACACCACGTCAAAGCTGTGCTCCAAAAGCTGAGGGAAAACATGCTGTTTTGTAAACTCAGCAAGTGTGACTTCCACGTCACATCCGTGGAATTCCTCGGAGTGATGCTGAGTCCAGAGGGACAGGAGATGGCAGAACGAAAGATCAAGGCGGTGAAAGAATGGCCGGTGCCCCAAAGCGTGAAGGACGTCCAAAGTTTCATTGGCTTCGCCAACTTTTACAGGCGGTTTATAGATGGATTTTCAGGAGTGGTGGCCCCAATCACACAGCTACTGAGGAAGTCCAAGGAGTTTGTCTGGTCCCCTGAAGCGAACAAAGCCTTTGAGGCCCTGAAAAGCGCCTTTGGTAAGGCGCCGGTGTTGGCTCACCCCGATCCGGATCTCCCCTACGTGGTGGAAGCGGACGCGTCGGATGTGGCGCTGGGGGCTATCTTGTCCCAACGCAACCACGACACAGGGGTGCTTCATCCCGTTGCGTACATGTCCCGCAAACTCAACGACGCCGAACGCAACTACCATATTGCGGAGAAGGAGCTTCTCGCAATCAAGGACGCCTTCACCCAATGGAGGCATTGGTTGATGGGGGCAAGACATGTGGTATCGGTGTACACGGACCATCGGAACCTACAGTTCATGACGGCCACTAGACACCTTTCTCCCAGGCAGCTGCGGTGGATGATCTTCTTTGCGGGGTTCAACTTCCACATCACATATCGGCCGGGGACGGAAAACCGGAAGGCGGACGCCCTGTCCCGTCAATCTGCAGTTAAGGAACCATTGCCTGCGACCGAGCGTTCCATCATTTCCCCGAGGATGGTATTGGGGGTTATCCAACCGGATACTTTCCTGAGGGGAATAAAGAGAGGGATCAGGTCATTCGCATGGCGGAGGTGGCTCCTCAGTCACAGAGAATGGCAGCTGAAGGACGGGATACCCCTGAAGGGCAGGTGCCTATTGATACCCACGCCTAGGCTAAGGAAACAAGCATTCATCTGGTGCCATGACTCTCCATGTGCAGGTCATTTGGGCTTTGAAAAAACGGTGGCTAGCATGGGACGGCATTTCTGGTGGCCAACCATGAGAGTGGATGTCAGGAGGTGGGGACAGGAGTGTCCTACGTGTGCTACCATGAAGGCCGACCATGGCCGAACCCAAGGGCTCTTACATCCACTTCCGACCCCGGATAGACCATGGGATAGCATATCACTGGACTTCGTGGTGGGCCTACCGGTAGACCAGGGGATGACGGCAATACTGGTGGTGGTGGATTACTTGACGAAAATGGGGCACTTCATCCCCTGCAAGAGAGTCCCTACGGCCGGGGAATTGGCGTCACTACTCCTAAAGAATGTGGTACGACTGCATGGATTACCTGGGGTGATCGTGTCGGACCGGGGGTCGCAGTTTACTGCGCAATTCTGCAAGACTTGGTGCACTGCGCTGCATGTTAAGACCGCCCTGTCCACCAGCTACCACCCTCAAACGGACGGCCAAACCGAGCGCCTGAACCAAACGCTCAAACAGTATCTGCGATGTTTTGTGGACCAGGGCAGGGAAGAATGGGTCGACTTGCTATGGGTTGCAGAGATAGCCTATAACAACGCCACTCACAGCTCCACACAGTCATCTCCGTTCTATAGCAACTATGGCCAACATCCCAGGTTCTTGCCATTTCTACATCCGTTCAGAGAGGACAGGATTCCCGCCACAGCGGACAGGGTGGCACACATAAAAGACACGTTGATGCGCTCAAGGGCTGTCCTAATAGAGGCCAAGAGAAGATACAAGGCTGCGGCAGATAGGAAGAGAAGGCCCGGGCCACTGTACCGCACTGGAGACTACGTCTGGATATCCACAAGAAACATGAGGTTTCGAAAGAACAGTGTGTTCCATCCCAAGTACATGGGCCCCTATCGTATTACCAAGTGTATGGGTCCCGTGAACGTGAAGGTGTGCTTGCCCCAGTCATTGCGGATACACCCTGTCTTTCATGTATCATTGCTCAAACCAGCACCCTCCAAGCCGTCTGGGACACCTAGGCCGGTATGCGTGGAGTCGGAGGTGGAGTATGAAGTGTCGGGCATACGGGCGTCCAAATGGCGCAGGGGGAAGCTGTGGTACCTGGTTGCGTGGAAAGGCTATGGCCCGGAGGAGCATTCATGGGAACCGGCTGAAGGGGTTCATGCTCCGCGCTTGGTCTCCTTGTTCCATCGGCGTTTTCCTGCCAGCGCTGGACCCGTGGGGAGCCGCTGAGAGGGAGGATGTACTGTCAAGAATTCCTGTCATACGAGGGGAGGAAAACGGTAACCAGCGAAAACGGACTACATCTCCCAGGATGCTTAGCGGTTGAGAGGTTATGTAAACAGGAGAGCTGTTACATAACTCAAGGGAAACACGCCCTTATGTAAACAGGAGAGCTGTTACATAACTCAAGGGAAACACGCCCTTATGTAAACAGGAGAGCTGTTACATAACTCAAGGGAAACACGCCCTTATGTAAACAGGAGAGCTGTTACATAACTCAAGGGAAACACGCCCTATAAAGGGAGGAACCGGGAGGTACAAGGCTGTCGGATATTGTGTTTACACCGACGTACCTGCTTCGTGAAGAGCAGTGTTCCGGAGTGGTGCTCCAGTAAGGCAAGAACGGAGGTAGGTCGAGTCGTTACTCCCTGGGCCGTGTCTTGCCCCATCGTCACCTGTGAAGGACCCGGAAGCTCTACCGGTCAACCATTGAGCTTCGCTTTTTGACTCGGCTGAGTCCAAGCGCAGTGGCGCTTTTGCTGGTTGGAGTCGTAACTCCCAGCCCGACCAGAGACACAGGGACTGCCAGCTGTAACGCACACCAGGAGGTGTTTGCCGCGTTACAGACTCGGAAGTCCACAGGATCGATCGAGCGGCTGCTCTCGGTTCAGTCTTCTTGCTTGTGATTGGGGTATCGGTGACGCATCACCAGGAGGTGACTCCGCGTCCCGGTGCAGTCTGAGGAAGAGGTTGAGCGGCTGCTCCCTTCAGGTAGAGACCCCGGCTGGGTGTTTCCCTGACTCCTCGATTCTCCCCAACACTCTTCGTGCCCCTCACAGCCTACCGATTGGCATTGTCGGCCATTTCATTTCTGCCCTCTGTTGGCATACGCCGGGATCGGCATATATGCAGAGGACGGTTAGGACCATCCGTGCTGTGGGCTGGTAACGTACTTAGCCTGGAGGATTCCAGTGACTATAACTTTTGTTTGTTCTTTGTATTTTATTTGCCTTCATTAAAAGAACTAACCCTTCACAAGTGGTTGCGTCCTCATTGTCGTGTCTGTTAAACGATCCTGAGACGTTCAGGGCGTTACAATTACAGAATAAATACATGGCACGCTGCGTGAAGACAATAGGAATCTGCATAAACGCAGACCTCTACCCGGAGGGTCAGTTATTTGCCCCGCCTGAGCGCACCGAAGCATCAACACCTACACTACTGAACAGACTACTATATTACTAACTTGTAAAGACATAGACAGTACATTCCCAGCACCACCACCTACTAACACGGGTTTAGAATATATTCAAACAACTACCTCGCACCAAAAACTCGTCACTAGACTCTATTCATTGTCCATGGCAGCCTCCTCCATAGACACAGAACGTGCACGTTGCATGTGGCAGGGAGACCTGCTTCACAGCCCCACTCCTGAGCAGTGGCATTATTGCTGCAACCAGACGGAAAGACTATCCCCTAATTATAGGCTGAGATAAATACACTTTAAATTCCTTCACAGGTTATACCGTACCCCTACGACGCTTTATAAAATGGGCCTGGTTGCAGACACACAATGCTTACGCTGCTCGGCACCCGATGCCACATTTACCCACCTGGCCTGGCCATGCCCTAAAGTGGCTTCTTACTGGCATGGGGTATGTGAGGCCATTAGCGCTATCAACTCAGATCCAATTACACCAGATCCTCTTCTTTGCCTGCTTGGATATGTCAAGGAGATTCCTGATGCCAGCCGGCTCCTCATGGCGATGTTACTGGTGTTGGCCAGGCGTAGGGTGGCGATACACTCGGGGCGAAAACCTGCGCCATTGCTTTAATCCTGGCTAGCCAACGCCGCACATTGCCAGACACAATTGCCAGAATTCTGGAACTTTAGGCCAACGGCGAGCAGGACATATGATATCTGGGGACCATTGGTTGCCTACTTCCACGGCATGGTTGACAAAAGACTAGGCCGCAATACTCCAGCGATTAGCACTGCACCCACACCAACATAAACAACAAATATGCACGCCAACGAGCTTATTCTCCTGTAGATAGGCTAGTACGGTGACATTACACTTGCCTTTGTCTGCCTCATTCTTACTCTTGCTGTCCAATGTATAAGATGTCACTGTGGGTTACTGCTGGTTACTTTTACCTGAACGTGAATCAATAGTCCACTATGCTCTGATGATGTAATTGCTGAACTGTTTGTACTAATATGTTCGTAATGAAAATGTCGAATAAAAAAAAAAAATTGACCGTTGTTTGGCCTTTGCCTGACACCTTGGGTCTCCAAGGGCCTCCCCTCGGAGCATTAGAAGTGTACTCCTATGGTGGACTTGGACTTAGAGAACTAAAGTCAGAAGATCAAATCCTTGACCAGGACGAACCTTGTTGGTGTATCCCACCTCCATCGTACTCAGTGTCAAATTGCGCCTAGGTTCTGGTCTACCACATATGTTGACTATCCTGGGCACGTTATGCTTTTTGGCAATATTTCTACTTAATGCTTTTAAAAAGTCATATCTCATGTTCCCCTTATTGTTTTTTTGTCTTTTTGGTGTCATTTTAGTCTATTGAAATATACTGTCTTTTTCTAATTCAGTTTGGGATTTACATTGATTTGCATTTCAACTATATTACTGTTTTGGTGCTGCAATAATACTTTACACATTGCTTTAAGGTAAGCCTGTATGCTCCATGCATAGCTACCAGGGGATTGAGCTCAGGCTAATTTTGTGATTGTGAGGATTCATCCTCACCGGGGTTGTGATTACCTTTTAGGTGAAAGTTGCGTTTTATAAATACAATTAATAAGAATAAGAATAATTCCTTGAGGAGGGTAGTCACCCACCCCAAATAACAATCTAATTTATTACAGTGGTTAGACTGACATTGAACCTAGATCCAAGTGTACCCGATCATATTATTATTTTACCTTAAATCTTTAAAAAAACATATCTCTGGTCCCCCTGATTGGATTTTTGGTGTCATTTTGTTTATTACAACTTACTCCAGTTTATAATTTGGTTTGGAATTTTTATTGTCTGGCCTGTGCCATAGCTACCTGGGGTTTGAGCTTAAGTTAATTTAGTGACTTTGAATGTTCACCCCCACAAGGGTTTTTATTATTTCTTGAGGTGGGTAGTCACCCACCCCAAATAATAATCCAGATTCTTACAGATACTGTGACACATTCTACTCCTTCTTTTTTTGTGACAGACAAATGGGGAGCTTGTGGGAGATCAAAGCAGAATATTAGGAGTTTGCGGAATGATTAGGGTGTGTCAATGATATCAGAAAAAAAAGAAGACCCAGGCATGCAGTTGCTTTCATGCAACTGGAGTAGGATTGCTAGAGGCTAGAAGATTATCTAGGGCTAAGGAAAAGATTTTGATTAAGTTGACTAAAGAGACGATGGCAGACAAAAAGATATCGTTTTTTTAAAAAGTAGGTGTTTTGGGACACTAAGTGCCACAGAGAGTATTTAACATAGCTGTTGAAAAATGATACCCCATGGTTCGTTTTTTAGCAGGTGCAATAAATATAAGTTGAGCTCTGAAAAAAAGGGACATATTATGATGTCTGCACAAAAAATGGAAATGTCCTATTATTTATCATCTTTCCCTATCAAAATACAAAGGTTGAGTATTTATTGTAGTGCATTGCACCACTTGTAACAGCAAGTCTTTCACTCATAATCAAGGCCTTAAACTTTGTTTAGTGGGTGGTTGGGGCATGAGGGTTTTTGTAAATGGCTGACTTTGCAGTGTCAGAGGCGAGGCTGCTGCATCACAGGGTGAGGTTAAAGGCAGAACCGAGACAAGATTTGGAAGACAAGTGACAATTTTTAAAAGATTTATTATGGTGACCATGTTTTTACTGATACAGGAATCAGAGTAGTGGGTTCCATTTTTTCAGACACGAAAGGTGCTGGATATTTTGTCTTGTTATGAAATGTTCAGTTTTGTGCCAAGCAGTAGCATCTGCCGTGGGTGAAGGAGGGCAAGAGCATCATTGTCTTGTAGGAGCTCTTACCAATAGTGGTTGCCATGGTATTGTGGGCTAAGTAATAGCCCAGTAAGGTGGTTTTCAGTATTGACAATGAGTTAGAGATGGAGCTATTTAAAAATCTGCAGATGAGGAAAAGATTTTGAAATTCTAAGAGGTTTATGTTTCGGGCTGCTTAACACTTGATTTTATTTAGGATTAGGGACATTCAGGAATTGCTAACCAAGTTGCAGAGGTTTTCTCTCATTTGCAGTGGCAGAGATTCCCGGGGGCCAGCATTGGGGGAGTAGGCTGTGTAGACAGCTACATCTGAGATACTTTGGGAACTAAGAGCGTCAGGGTGCTACCGTTGATTGAGGTTTCTCTAGTACCATCTACTAGAATGAATTAAAGGCACGCTTGGGCAGAAACGCCGTGTCAACAACTGATTTTTGTTTGTGTAAAATAATTATTGTCATTTTGTCATTATGAAAAAAAGTTTTAAACTGGTATAGAGGTACTATTGTGATGAGAAATGCATAAGGTGCTTCTATGATTTTTCAACAAATATAGCATTGACTTATATAAGGGCAATTAGGATAACATTGTGTGAAATATGTTTTTAATTGGGATATGAATTTAAGACATGTAAAGACTTTATTATGTTTTATAAAATTAGACATTTTTATATAAAACAGTGTTCAGTGGTAAAACAGTTGCAGGGTGTCAAGAATTCCTGTCATGCGAGGGGAGGAAAACGGTAACCAGCGAAAACGGACTACATCTCCCAGGATGCTTAGCGGTTGAGAGGTTATGTAAACAGGAGAGCTGTTACATAACTCAAGGAAAACACGCCCTTATGTAAACAGGAGAGCTGTTACATAACTCAAGGAAAACACGCCCTTATGTAAACAGGAGAGCTGTTACATAACTCAAGGAAAACACGCCCTTATGTAAACAGGAGAGCTGTTACATAACTCAAGGAAAACACGCCCTATAAAGGGAGGAACCGGGAGGTACAACGCTGTCGGATATTGTGTTTACACCGACGTACCTGCTTAGTGAAGAGCAGTGTTCCGGAGTGGTGCTCCAGTAAGGCAAGAACGGAGGTAGGTCGAGTCGTTACTCCCTGGGCCGTGTCTTGCCCCATCGTCACCTGTGAAGGACCCGGAAGCTCTACCGGTCAACCATTGAGCTTCGCTTTTTTGACTCGGCTGAGTCAAAGCGCAGTGGCGCTTTTGCTGGTTGGAGTCGTAACTCCCAGCCCGACCAGAGATACAGGGACTGCCAGCTGTAACGTACACCAGGAGGTGTTTGCCGCGTTACAGACTCGGAAGTCCACAGGATCGATCGAGCGGCTGCTCTCGGTTCAGTCTTCTTGCTTTTGATTGGGGTATCGGTGACGCATCGCCAGGAGGTGACTCCGCGTCCCGGTGCCGTCTGAGGAAGAGGTTGAGCGGCTGCTCCCTTCAGGTAGAGACCCCGGCTGGGTGTTTCCCTGACTCCTCAATTCTCCCCAACACTCTTCGTGCCCCTCACAGCCTACCGATTGGCATTTTCGGCCATTTCATTTCTGCCCTCTGTTGGCATACGCCGGGATCGGCGTATATGCAGAGGACGGTTAGGACCATCCGTGCTGTGGGCTGGTAACGTACTTAGCCTGGAGGATTCCAGTGACTATAACTTTTGTTTAGTCTTTGTATTGTTTTTGCCTTCATTAAAATAACTAACCCTTCACAAGTGGTTGCGTCCTCATTATCGTGTCTGTTAAACGATCCTGAGACGTTCAGGGCGTTACAAAATATCCGACCTTAATAACACTAACTGCCTCCCGGTCGATAACAGACATGGCAACACTTGATGATGTGCTGGCTGCTTTAGCGACCGTGCAAATTGAAGTGGCTGCCTCCAGGCAAGAAACAGCCGATGTAAAAGCCAGACTGGATGCTATCCAAGTGGACCCGCTCACGCCCAGCACCTCCCTCACGAACCAGACCCCTGCGGTAGTAGTGGAAATGCCGGTAGCCGTCCCCTTGGCAACACCAGAGAGGTACAGTGGGGATCCTAACACAGTGCAGGTATTCCTCACACAAGTGGCGCTACATTTATCGTGCAAACCAAGGGCGTTCCCCACGAGTCAGGCTCGTGTGGCTTTCCTTATTTCCTATTTGGCTGGAAACGCGGCACAATGGGCCGTACCTCTGGTGAGCAGGGACGACCCCATCTTATGTGATTGGGGTGCTTTTCGCGAGGAATTCCTGAAGGTATTCGACAGAAGGGCTGACTCGTACACGGCGGACCGTGAAATGCTTGAGTTGAGACAGGGATCCAACGACCTGGTGCAGTATCTCAACGCATTCCGAAGGCTGGTTGCGGAAACCAAGTGGCCTGTTGCTAAACAGACGGCGCTCTTCCATCACGGGCTGTGCGATGAGCTCAAGGACGCCGTGGCTCATATTGACCCTCAACCCAAGACATGTGAGGGCCTTATCAACCTGGTATTACGGCTGGAACATAGGCTAAGTGAAAGAAAGGGGGATCATGGGAGAAAAGGAAAATCCCTTCCATCCTTTGTGACGGTGGGAAGTCCTGAAACTTCCACCGCATCCAAGGGAGAACCCATGGACATCGGCGCAATACGAGCGAGCCTCACAGCCACGGAGAAAGAGTCACGCCGTAAACAAGGATTGTGCCTATATTGTGGCAAAAAAGGCCACTACGTACGTGAATGCTCTGCCAAACCGAAGACGTCACGTTATCGGGCCAACCGGTCGGTAACAGCCGTGATGGACGTACCGGCGGAAAACTAGAGGACTCCCAGACCAAAGAAG
Source organism: Triturus cristatus (assembly GCF_964204655.1). Taxonomy (NCBI): domain Eukaryota; kingdom Metazoa; phylum Chordata; class Amphibia; order Caudata; family Salamandridae; genus Triturus; species Triturus cristatus. The sequence goes on along the minus strand of NC_140589.1, from coordinate 899,497,124 downwards.
GGGCATCTCGGAGTCACTCATCCATCCCTTCACTTTCCAACTCGGTCACTAAGGGACAACGACACCTGTTTCTCACGGTGCACGTGGGAGTGCATGACCAGTGGATACCCGTTGTGGCCATGGTGGATTCAGGGGCCACTGGCATATTTATGGACCACAACGAGGCATGCAGGCTAGGGCTAGTGCTTCTTCCCAAAGCTGTACCCGAAGACGTCTATGCTGTAGACGGAAGGCGATTGGTGACGGGGCCCATCGGGCAGCACACGGGGGTCCTTCCGATGAGATATGGGAGGAACCATTTGGAACAAATCGATTTTAACATCATCCGAGCGCCCCAATATGGCGTCATATTGGGATTGCCGTGGCTACAGAAACACAACCCCTCTGTGGATTGGCCAACACATCGCATCGAAATGACGTCACCGTATTGTATCCTGCATTGTGGAATAAGAACGGAATCCCTTGACGCAGATGAGAGCGGGAGTCAGACGGTGGCTACAGCGGCAGAAAAAGATGTGGCTCTCCCCCAGGCTTATCACAGTTTTGAGGATGTATTTGATGAGGTGAAGGCGGAAGTGCTACCACCACATAGACAGTTTGACTGCCAGATCGACCTGGTGCCAGGGGCCAGCGTTCCCAGCGGCAGGCTGTATGCCCTGACGGAGCCGGAAAACGTGCATCTCCGGGGGTACCTGGATAAACTCCTCAAGCTAGGATTCATCCGCCCGTCCAAGTCTCCGGCCGCCTCGCCACTCTTCTTCATCCCAAAGGCTAATGGGGAGCTGAGAGCCTGTGTGGACTTTAGGGCATTGAATGCGATAACCATAAAAAATCGGTACCCCTTGCCTCTCATCAGTGTACTTCTGGAACAGGTCAAGAAAGCTCGTATCTACACCAAGTTGGATTTGAAAGGGGCATACCATCTGGTGCGCATGAGGGATGGAGACGAGTGGAAGACCGCCTTTAAGACCAGGTTCGGCCTTTTTGAGTACCTCGTCATGCCGTTCGGTCTGTGCAACGCCCCGGCAGCCTTTCAGTACTTTTTGAATGAGGTATTCAGAGAGGAGTTGGATATCTACGTGGTCGTATATATCGACGACATCCTCATCTATTCGTCCAGTGTGGAGGAGCACGTACACCAGGTCAAAGCTGTGCTCCAAAAGCTGAGGGAAAAAATGCTGTTTTGTAAACTCAGCAAGTGTGACTTCCACGTCACATCCGTGGAATTCCTCGGAGTGATGCTGAGTCCAGAGGGACAGGAGATGGCAGAACGAAAGATCAAGGCGGTGAAAGAATGGCCGGTGCCCCAAAGCGTGAAGGACGTCCAAAGTTTCATTGGCTTTGCCAACTTTTACAGGCGGTTTATAGATGGATTTTCAGGATTGGTGGCCCCAATCACACAGCTACTGAGGAAGTCCAAGGAGTTTGTCTGGTCCCCTGAAGCGAACAAAGCCTTTGAGGCCCTGAAAAGCGCCTTTGGTAAGGCGCCGGTGTTGGCTCACCCCGATCTGGATCTCCCCTACGTGGTGGAAGCGGACGCATCGGATGTGGCGCTGGGGGCTATCTTGTCCCAACGCAACCACGACACAGGGGTGCTTCATCCCGTTGCGTACATGTCCCGCAAACTCAACGACGCCGAACGCAACTACCATATTGCGGAGAAGGAGCTTCTCGCAATCAAGGACGCCTTCACCGAATGGAGGCATTGGTTGATGGGGGCAAGACATGTGGTATCGGTGTACACGGACCATCGGAACCTACAGTTCATGACGGCCACAAGACACCTTTCTCCCAGGCAGCTGCGGTGGATGATCTTCTTTGCGGGGTTCAACTTCCGCATCACATATCGGCCGGGGACGGAAAACCGGAAGGCGGACGCCCTGTCCCGTCAATCTGCAGTTAAGGAACCATTGCCTGCGACCGAGCGTTCCATCATTTCCCCGAGGATGGTATTGGGGGTTATCCAACCGGATACTTTCCTGAGGGGAATAAAGAGAGGGATCAGGTCATTCGCATGGCGGAGGTGGCTCCTCAGTCACAGAGAATGGCAGCTGAAGGACGGGATACCCCTGAAGGGCAGGTGCCTATTGATACCCACGCCTAGGCTAAGGAAACAAGCCTTCATCTGGTGCCATGACTCTCCAGGCGCAGGTCATTTAGGCTTTGAAAAAACGGTGGCTAGCATGGGAAGGCATTTCTGGTGGCCAACCATGAGAGTGGATGTCAGGAGGTGGGGACAGGAGTGTCCTACGTGTGCTACCATAAAGGCCGACCATGGCCGAACCCAAGGGCTCTTACATCCACTTCCGACCCCGGATAGACCATGGGATAGCATATCACTGGACTTCGTGGTGGGCCTACCGGTAGACCAGGGGATGACGGCAATACTGGTGGTGGTGGATTACTTGACGAAAATGGGGCACTTCATCCCCTGCAAGAGAGTCCCTACGGCCGGGGAATTGGCGTCACTACTCCTAAAGAATGTGGTACGACTGCATGGATTACCTGGGGTGATCGTGTCGGACCGGGGGTCGCAGTTTACTGCGCAATTCTGGAAGACTTGGTGCACTGCGCTGCATGTTAAGACCGCCCTGTCCACCAGCTACCACCCTCAAACGGACGGCCAAACCGAGCGTCTGAACCAAACGCTCAAACAGTATCTGCGATGTTTTGTGGACCAGGGCAGGGAAGAATGGGTCGACTTGCTATGGGTTGCAGAGATAGCCTATAACAACGCCACTCACAGCTCCACACAGTCATCTCCGTTCTATAGCAACTATGGCCAACATCCCAGGTTCTTGCCATTTCTACATCCGTTCAGAGAGGACAGGATTCCCGCCACAGCGGACAGGGTGGCACACATAAAAGACACGTTGATGCGCTCAAGGGCTGTCCTATTAGAGGCCAAGAGAAGATACAAGGCTGCGGCAGACAGGAAGAGAAGGCCCGGGCCACTGTACCGCACTGGAGACTACGTCTGGATATCCACAAGAAACATGAGGTTTCGAAAGAACAGTGTGTTCCATCCCAAGTACATGGGCCCCTATCGAATTACCAAGTGTATGGGTCCCGTGAACGTGAAGGTGTGCTTGCCCCAGTCATTGCGGATACACCCTGTCTTTCATGTATCATTGCTCAAACCAGCACCCTCCAAGCCGTCTGGGACACCTAGGCCGGTATGCGTAGAGTCGGAGGTGGAGTATGAAGTGTCGGGCATACGGGCGTCCAAATGGCACAGGGGGAAGCTGTGGTACCTGGTTGCGTGGAAAGGCTATGGCCCGGAGGAGCAGTCATGGGAACCGGCTGAAGGGGTTCATGCTCCACGCTTGGTCTCCTTGTTCCATCGGCGTTTTCCTGCCAGCGCTGGACCCGTGGGGAGCCGCTGAGAGGGAGGATGTACTGTCAAGAATTCCTGTCATGCGAGGGGAGGAAAACGGTAACCAGCGAAAACGGACTACATCTCCTAGGATGCTTAGCGGTTGAGAGGTTATGTAAACAGGAGAGCTGTTACATAACTCAAGGAAAACACGCCCTTATGTAAACAGGAGAGCTGTTACATAACTCAAGGAAAACACGCCCTTATGTAAACAGGAGAGCTGTTACATAACTCAAGGAAAACACGCCCTATAAAGGGAGGAACCGGGATATTGTGTTTACACCGACGTACCTGCTTAGTGAAGAGCAGTGTTCCGGAGTGGTGCTCCAGTAAGGCAAGAACGGAGGTAGGTCGAGTCGTTACTCCCTGGGCCGTGTCTTGCCCCATCGTCACCTGTGAAGGACCCGGAAGCTCTACCGGTCAACCATTGAGCTTCGCTTTTTTAACTCGGCTGAGTCAAAGCGCAGTGGCGCTTTTGCTGGTTGGAGTCGTAACTCCCAGCCCGACCAGAGATACAGGGACTGCCAGCTGTAACGCACACCAGGAGGTGTTTGCCGCGTTACAGACTCAGAAGTCCACAGGATCGATCGAGCGGCTGCTCTCGGTTCAGTCTTCTTGCTTTTGATTGGGGTATCGGTGACGCATCGCCAGGAGGTGACTCCGCGTCCCGGTGCCGTCTGAGGAAGAGGTTGAGCGGCTGCTCCCTTCAGGTAGAGACCCCGGCTGGGTGTTTCCCTGACTCCTCAATTCTCCCCAACACTCTTCGTGCCCCTCACAGCCTACCGATTGGCATTTTCGGCCATTTCATTTCTGCCCTCTGTTGGCATACGCCGGGATCAGCGTATATGCAGAGGACGGTTAGGACCATCCGTGCTGTGGGCTGGTAACGTACTTAGCCTGGAGGATTCCAGTGACTATAACTTTTGTTTAGTCTCTGTATTGTTTTTGCCTTCATTAAAATAACTAACCCTTCACAAGTGGTTGCGTCCTCATTATCGTGTCTGTTAAACGATCCTGAGACGTTCAGGGCGTTACACAGGGTTGTGTGGTGGTGAACCAGCATATGGTATAAATTAGGGTATTACATACATGTTGAGAATGTGTGACACAAATGGGACTCCTTTTCTTTTTAAATTTGATGCTTGTATAGAATTCATTGCAAGTTGAGTGAGAAGATGCAGCTTGGAAGAAAGGGATGCAGAAGTGAGAAGCGAGTGTGTAGTATGTTACATATAAAATCTGATGGATAATGGTGTAGCTCTAATAGCTGCTCTGCTGTTGTTCAATAAATGTAAATGCCTTTAAATTAATCCAGGGCCACTCCTGGGGCGCAGGCTGTCAGCGGCTCAGTGATTGGTCTATTCTACCGTTGCTGCGCTGCTCAGCCAGCCTGCCCGGCTGGCTGTCCCTCCCCCCTCAGGGCGTGACGTTCCGGATTGGAGGCACGAGGCAGACCACACCTAGTCTGGGCCTCAGCTCGTGTTGTTGTGTTGACTACCCAGGTTCGGTTGGGTCACTCACATTTGTTGGGAACACTGTGGCATCCATCTCTTGTTATTATTACGTTGGCAAGCCAAAACAGAAGCCAGCCACTTTCAGCCAGCGGCAAAAAGGTTGGTAACGTTCCTCCTAATGTTAAGTTTGATAGACTTTCTTTCAAAAACTGCCAATTTTTTGTTTTTAAACTTCTTTTTATTTTATAGCTGATTCAAGACACATAGCAATTGTAAGGATCACATTTCCATATTTAGGCCCCTTGCAGGAGGCCAAATCATGAGTACATTATCAATTCTGGTATATTCAACCCTAAGCAAGATCCAGGATAAAGCCAGTTTCCCCCACTCTATTACCTTCCTCAAAAACTGCCAAAGTTATAGGCCGCGCAACGTGTTTACACTGCATTTGGAATTAATTTATGTGCGCTGCTCACGTGAATTAATTCCAAATGCACGGTAAAATTAACTGTGTCCGTCCTCTTGGCGTGAGCAGTTGTAATGTATAGTACGAAAGGAAAACACTAATCATATGCCTGTAGGGCACTACACTTGAATCACAGATCAAGATCCTCACCAACGCACACAAAGCCCTCCACAACACCGGACCAGCATACCTGAACAGCCGACTCAACTTCCACGCACCCCAAAGAACCCTACGATCAGCCCAGCCCTCCTACGCCATGGTTCCCCGCGCCAGAAAGACCAGATCGGGAAGCCGCTTCTTCTCCTTCCTCGCGGCCAGAGCCTGGAACGCCCTACCGCTCCACTTCAGACAAACAACATCACTCCCCATCTTCACGAGAAACCTCAAAACTTGGCTCTTCGACAGACGCCCTCCTTGATGGACTGGAACCTGCACCTCCCCTCTTCCCCAGTCCCTTCAGAAGGGGTGAAAGTTCTATAAATGCAGGAAACCTAAAGTGTTTAGGGCATTATATCACTTGGTGGAGGATCACGGTCTGATGGATGCATGGTCTACATTACAGAGGTCAGACCCTGGCTTCACATTTTATTCTTATCCCCATAATAAACTGGTCCGGTTGGATTACTTCTTTTTATCATCAGTATTACTGTTGGGCGCTAGAATACAAGTCTATCCAAGAATTACAGCAGACCATGGCCCACTAGTGATAGACATCCCGATCAGTAGCAATAATAATTCTCCTTCTCGGAGGTCCTTCACGTTTGACTGGAAACTTCTAAAAGACTCTAACTTTATAAATCATATGAATAATTGCATCCGGCAGTTTCTGGAAGTTAGTCACAACTCAACCTCACAGGTCTATGTCTGGGATGCCCTTAAGGCAGGATTTAGGGGAGAGGTTCTAAGTTATGGGCTTTACAACTGAGAGTTGAGATCCAAGATCTATATGGAAAACATATGCTAGTGATTCGAGAGATACTGAAGGGGGGTGGATGTTACTTCTTTATAAACAGAGGTTGTCCATAGCAAAGCCAAAATTAATCTATACTGGAGCAAAGAGATTGCTATCAAGTATAATCTATTAGCAGAAGAGAGATATGAGTTTGGGGAAGCCGCCTGGCAATGCTTGGCATAAAGGTTTCACTCCTAAGAAGCTGCACAGAGAATTAAAAATATGAAGGATATACAGGGTAAACCCTGCAGTAGATATTGGAAGTGTTTCATGCTTTTTTTTTTTAAAGCTCTATATACAGAGGACAGCCACGAGGAGGAGGGGGTCGAGATGTTCCTTAGGGACATAAACTGTGAAAAATTGGGTTTAGCAGAAGTAGCTAACCTAGATAATCCTATTACCATGAAAGAACTAGAAGAGTCAATAAATAACTTCAGTAATGGTAAAGCTGCGGGTCCAGACAAACTGCGTCTAGAGGTTTATAGAACCTTCTTCAAGGATTTAAAATCAGAGCTATTGGCCACCCTGCAACAAGCGCAAGGTGGGGTAGTCCCCTATCGTGGGAAGAGGCAAATATTGGTTTAAAAAAAAAAAAAAAGATGGGGGTGTGGCTAGCAGCCAAGCAAGATGGCCGCAGCCTAACGGAGCTCCGAGGGTGAGGCCGACTCCCCTGCCATCCGTGCACTGATCCGATTATTTAACTGTCCCTAACTGCGCTGGGCTGGTAGCCTGCAAGCAGCGACGCCGGCTGAGCCGCCTCCGGGGCTCCTACGTGCTCGGGAGCCTGATCGGCATCGATCCGCTAGTTGCGGCCTGCGCCTCCGGCCGCGACCGGGGCCTGGATTAAGCTGAGGGCCGACCGCGGTGTGAGGGAGCCTGGACTGCGGCTGTTCCCAGAGACGACCGGAGCGACTGACGGAGGCGGCGCTGGGGCGGACCGGGATCGCCCGCGCCCCGCGGCCAGGTGGAGGCGCCCCGGACTGGGGGCAGTGCGGGGGGAGTATCGTCCCCGTGATCCAGCGGGGGGGGGGCTCGCCCTGTGGGGCTGTGTCCGGCGCTGTGGTCCCCGGGGGCGTCGCCCCGTCGCCTGATGTGCAGCTGCCCAGCGCGACCCCGTGGAAGGCGTAAGTGGGGGCCGGCAGAGGAACGCTGCGGAGTGGCCTCCAAGCTGCTGCAGTGAGCCGGAGCCGGGGACTGTGGCTGCTCCTGGAGACGACCGAGGTGCGTCGCCGGACTGAAGGAGGCAGCGCTGGGGCGGACCGGGATCGTTCCGCGCCCTGAGGCCAGGTGGGTGCGCCCCGCATTGGGGGCAGTCTGCAGCGGCCCCTGCGGAGGGAGTATCGTCGCCGTGATCCGGAAGAGGGAAGCTCGCCTTGCGGGGCTGAGGCCGGCGTTGTGGTCCCCGGGGGTGCTGCCCCATCGTCTGCTGTGCAGCTGCCCCAGTGCGGCCCCATGTAAAATGTGCGTGGGGGCCTGAAGAGGAGGGCTGCGGAGTGGCCACCAGGTTGCTGTAGTGTGCCGGTGGCCGTCCTGTTATTTGGAGGCTTGATTGCCGCTCCCGAGCTGTGTGGTGACCTTGCCCCCCCCCCGGCCGGCTGGGTGACGAGAGGAAACGACCCGGGACGGCTCCCGCCGGCCCCGAGATGTCCGCGAAGGGGAATCGCACGCACCAGCAGAGTAGGCTGGACAAATTTGCCTACAATAAAGACGCGGCCGCCGGGGCCGGGAGGACGGACGGGGCTGCTGCAGAGGCTGAAGCGCCTAAGGTGACACTGGAGGACATAATGCTAGCCCTTAACAAAGTGCAGACCACGGTGGGATCCATCTCCACGGATGTGTCCCTGCTCAGAGCGGACCTCCAAAAAATGTCGTCCAGGGTCACGGACGTGGAACGCACCACGGCAGCTTTAATGAGCGACACTACCCTCCTGCTCCAAAGGGTGTCCCAGTTGGAGGCTGAAACCAAACAAATGGCGGCGAAGATGGACGATCAGGAAGGGCGCTCCCGGCGCAATAACATCCGAATTACGGGAATTCCCGAGAGTGAAGGGAAATCCGCCATGGATTTGTACATAGAGGACTTGATAAAAACCAGACTGCAGCCTCGAGGTCTCTCGTCGTTCTTCTCGGTGGAGCGCGCCCACAGAGTACCTGGGGGTAAGCCCAAGGTTGGGGCGCCCCCTCGACCGGTGCTGGCCCGCATCTTCAACTACCGTGACAGGGATGTCATCCTCCAGACGGCCCGGGTGGCGCCACCGTTACGGATTCAGAACTCGACGGTGTCGTTCTTCCTGGACTTCACGGCGGCAGTGGCGGCGCGGCGGAGAAGCTTCCTAGAGGTCAAGAGGACGCTGAGAGCCCGGGAGCTGCCCTATTCCATGGTCTTTCCGGCGCGCATTCGGGTGGTGGCGGAGGGCAAGACCCTGTTCTTCGAGACACCGGAGGAGGCGAACGACTGGCTCGAGGGCTGGAGGCCGGCGGGCGGCCCTGGGAGATCTGACAGGCGGAGGCGGCGCACAGAGGAGACGGTGGACACCGGCGACCTGGATCCTGGAGGGGAGACATCGGACCGACCCTAGTAGGCAGCGAGGCTCCGTGCTGGATGCTCTTTACTGCTTTCGGAGGTGCCTAGAACTGGAGGCCTTAGGGGACTAGACGGCGCCTGCTCAACTATATTTCAAGGGGTGGACAGTTGACCTTCGTCCAAAGGGGAGTATTTGGTCTTCCTCGGACCGCCCGCTCCACTACACGCAAGTACTGTTTTGGGACTTGGGATCTGAGCACTCTGCTGAGTTGGGGTGGCGGGCAGTTTGGAGTCCGTATGGCAGGGAGGCAGGGAGGGGGTGGGGGGGTAAGGGAATGTTCGAAAGTTTTGTTCTACAGTTCTTGTTTATAATGTCGCATATGTTTCAACACACAGTACACGCACCATGCAATGTAGGCACGGTCTGTGCCGATCCGTTCATAGCATCAGCCCTGCGCTGCTCCTGCCGCGGGAATGGCTGACACAACGCTAGGGCAGTCCACTGGGGTCCCCCTCACTCCGGCGCAGCCTCTCTCCCTACTTACGTGGAACGTGCGTGGCTTAGGCGATAAGATTAAGAGGGGTTTGGTCCTCCAAAGTCTCAAGAGATGCTCCCCTGCGGTGGTCCTGTTGCAGGAGACCCACCTCATGGGCACTGCTAGTAAAGCGATGGATAGATGGGGGTACAAGATGGTGATACACTCAGACTTCTCCTCCGGTTCCCGCGGGGTGGGTATAATGGTAAGGAAACAGTCCCCATTAATCATACAAGGCACTCGGGCCGATGGATCGGGGAGGTTTGCAGCGCTGCATGCCCAATGGGAGGGACGCCCCCTGAATATTGTTTCGGTTTACATTCCTCCTGCCCTGCATGCTGCGGCCCTTCCTGCGCTGAGCAGCTTCTTGCTTGATCTACCGGAGGGAGAGCTTATAGTGGGCGGCGACTTTAACGCGGTGGTGGACGGTCTGCTTGACCGCCACCCGGAGCGGGCTGGTGGAGGGGGAACGTCTCGCCTTGGGAGTTTCTTCGAGGCACTCGGACTGACAGATATATGGAGGCTTCACCACCCAACACAACGCCAGTACACGTACTACTCGGGGGTGCATAAGAGTTTGACCAGAATAGACTACTTCCTGGGTTCGCAGGGCAGTCTCCAGTATGTAGACAGCGTGGAAATCAGGCCCAGGGGCATATCGGATCACTCACCGATACTTCTACAATACACGCGTTACCACCTGACTAGGCGCCGTGTCCCCCCCTTACACCCGTGTTATCTCCAGGTTCCCTACATCTGCAAAACACTCGGGAAGGCTACTAGTCTCTATTTCCAAGAAAACACCTCGTCGGTAGACTCTCCGGCTATCCTCTGGGAGGCGTACAAAACGGTCCTGAGAGGACACGCGGTCGCCTCCATTGCGGCGCACCGGCGCGAGCGACATCTTGAACTACAGTCGCTAGAAGCAGATCTTGCCGCGGCAGAGGCGCGCCAGGCCGCACACCCATCGCCTGCGACCTCCCGGCGATTACAGGTGGCGCAGGTGAAATATAAGGAGCACCTGGCGGACTGCACCAGGCGACGGTTAGAGGCCACGCGACACAGAATCTACGATGTCGGGGACAAGACAGGGAAGCTGTTGGCATGGTTGGATAGAAGGGAGGGTGGTTCCAGGTGGATAGCGCAGCTCGATTCCAGGGAGGGTCGGATGGCAACTGACCCGCGTGATATAGTGAACACCCTGGCGGGTCACTTCGCTGCGGTCTATTCTTCCGCTTCTTTCATGTCAGAGGAGGAGGCGCTGTCGTATGTTCGAGATCTGGATATGCCCAGGTTAGCCCCTACCGCGTTGACGGCCCTAGAAGCCGATCTGACGGTGGACGAAATATAGGCTGCGGTGGGAGCGCTTCAGTCGGGTAAGGCGACGGGTCCCAATGGCATCCCGGTTGAGCTGTACAAAAGGCTGATAGGGACGCTTGCTCCTCACCTGCTCAATATGTTTTCCGATAGTCTGCGACATGGCGAACTCCCGCCGGATCAGCGCACGGCAACTATTGTGGTCATCCCAAAGCCTGGCAAGCCGGCGGAGGAGTGCACTTCCTACCGCCCCATCTCGCTCCTTAACGCAGAGGCCAAGATTCTGGCCAAGCTGCTGGCGGCTAGGCTGACGCCGCACCTCGCCGACATTATACATCCGGACCAGTCTGGGTTTATGCCCGGCAGAAGTACGTCCCATAACCTGCGGCGTCTGCACGGTGTGCTGGCCCGGACGGGTCAGGTGGGTGAGCCGGCGGTGCTTCTGTCGTTGGACGCGCAGATGGCGTTCGACATGGTCGAATGGCCCTTCCTGTTCGCAGTCCTTCGCCATCTGGGATTCAGGCCCAAATTCTGCGCTTGGATTCGTCTCCTGTACATTAAGACTTTCCCCTGTCACGGGGCACGCGCCAGGGTTGCCCCCTGTCGCCATTATTGTTTGTCCTTGTGTTGGAGCCTCTGGCGGCGTGGATACGCTGGGAACCCTCGATAAGGGGACTCAGGTGGTCAGATGGCTGGGAGGACAGGGTTTCTCTCTACGCCGATGACATCCTGTTGTATTTGGCCTCCCCGCGGCGTTCCATCCTCACGCTGCTCAATATATGCAGGGTCTTTGGCGAGGCGTCGGGGTACACGATAAATTGGTCCAAATCCGTCATGTACGTGCTGTGTGGCCCTCCACCGCAATTACCGGCGGATTGCCCCCTCAGGGTGGCGGAAGGGTCGTTCAAGTATTTGGGTATACACATCACTGCGGACCCGGTAGTATTCTACCAGAAGAATCTTCAGCCCCCACTGGACCGTCTTCGTCGGGACGTCCGTCACTGGGGGGCGCTGCCGTTGACCCTACTGGGGAGGGCGGCGCTCTTTAAGATGATGTCCCTGCCTCGCTTCATCTACGTGCTCGAAAACACGCCATATCCAGTGCCCCCGGCGTACTTCCGCTCAATTGCGGCACAGGTGACTAGTCTTCTGTGGCACAACCGACCGGCGCGTATTGCACAGTCCAAACTTACCCGCGGCTGGTACGACGGGGGGATAGCGCTGCCCGACATCCAACTTTACTACTGGGCGACGCAGCTCAAGGTCATCAACTATTGGCTCCATGCCCCGCACTCGGATCTGGCGTTTAAAGCGGATAGAGCCATATTGGGCACGAGAGGTATGTTGTCGCCCTTGTACGATGGGAGGCTCGGCCCAGACCTCATTGGCCCTCTGCGGCAAACAGTGGCCGTGTGGCACGCGGCCCAGGCCCGGTTGGGGTGGAGAGGAGTTTTGACCCAGCTCACGCCCTTGTGGGATGCGAAACGGCTAGGGAGACTTAGGCAAAGCAGGGGCTTCGATAAATGGGATGACATTGGGATCTCCACAGTGGGCGACATGTGGCACAAGGGTGCAGTGATCACCTTTGCGCGCCTACAGCAACAATATGAGCTGGCGCCTTCGGAATGGTTCCAATACACACAAATTAAGCACGTGCTGCTCGCCGCTTTGGTGCCTGGAGCCACAGTTCTGGAAGCGTCGCCACTGGAGGATAGGCTGCTCACAGATTATATGCCCCAGCGGGCAACATCATTCACGTACCGGAAGCTGATAAATAATCTCCCGGACCCTATGGGCACCCTGCGGGAGAGGTGGTCCAGTGATGTCGGGGAATTTGATGACCCAGAATGGAGGGAGGCGTTGGCGTCCCCCCGGGAGGCAGGGATACCCTCCAGGCTTCGGTTGGTACAGCTCCGGATTCTGCACAGGTCCTACTACACCAGGTACACACTCCACAAAATAGGAAGAGCGCCCCACCCATTCTGCCTGCGCGGCTGCGGGGAGGAAGGCACCTTCTTCCACACCATCTGGGAGTGCCCCAAAATCCAAGAATACTGGAGGCGAGTGATGCGAACGCTGTCCCAGGCGGGGGGTGTGTCGCTTGTACCAGAGCCCAGGCGCTGCCTGCTAAATGTATGGGAGCCTAACGACCTTGGCCGGCAGGCTCAGTGTTGGGCTACAGTGGGAATCGTGCTAGCTAAGCGGAACATCGCGCAGAAGTGGGGGGTGGGAGAGGTGCCGCTGATGTCTGTATGGGGGCGTGACATGGATAGGGCTATGATAGCCGAGCGCTCAGTATACATCGGGAGGGGGTGTCCCCAAAAATGGTCTAAAATATGGGGGGCATGGAACACATATCGGGGAGATATATGCGAGCCACCGCCAACGCTTGATGATGAAACCCTTGATGGGGACTGAGGTGCAGACCTCTATGGTGCACATAGGGGGTGTGACTGCTGGGGATGGGCGCATGTATGGGGGGACTGCTGGGAGGTGGGGGGCTGAGCCGCTTCAGATTTTGTTATATGCTGGAAAACGACTAAATGATCGACAATTGCTGTATTGTACTGTGTTGAAAGAAAATAATAAAAATTGTTTTAAAAAAAAAAAAAAAAAAAAAAAAAAAGATAAACCAGCAGCGTTCCCAGGGTCTTACCGACGTAACAGGAAGATCTACACTAAAATCCTAGCTTACCGGCTGGCTAAAGTCATCACCCCACTTGTATCATTGAGACAGCAAGGGTTTATACCCACCAGGGGCACTGTTAATCATATTAATAGGGTGGTAGCTTTGTTGGACACAGCCAATATGCAGGGCACCACCCTAAGCCTGGTTTTGGTAGATGCCGAGAAGGCGTTTGACCGTGTCTCATGGAACTTTTTATGGGGAACACTACGTTTCGTGGGGTTTGGTCCTGGGTTTATCAAAGAGTTTCAAGCAGGACCCCTAAAGCCCGAATTTGTATTAATGGCTTAGAATTGGAACCAGTATATATATATCAAGAGGTACAAGGCAGGGCTGTGCTCCCCACTGCTATTCGCATTATATATAATCCCGTTTTTAACTATGATAGAAAGGAACCCAAGAATTAAATCCATAGACTATGGACAGGAGCAGTTCCGAGTGCTAGCGTATACAGACGACATCACGGTCGAAACAGTTGATCCGGTGGTAGCAATACCCGCAATAGAAGGAATGGCGCAAAAGTTTAGGTTTGTGTCTAGGTATAAACTCAACGTATCTAAGACACAAATTTTCTGCACTAATCAGACCTGTGTTAGAGATCCTAGGGTGACCAATGAAGTGACTTATCTGGAGGTCAGGATTAGGACATGCTTAAACGAATTAGTAGAAGTTAACTGGAATGCTATTCTCACAAGCATAAAATGTGAACTAGATAAAATGGAATGCCTCCATCTTCCAATGGTGGGAAGATGTAACATATTAAAATTGGTAATCTTACCTAAAGTCCTATATTTTTTCAGATATGTACCACTGGAGCTGCTAGAGGATAGCTGCAGCAGCTGCAATCATGCTGTACTAGATTTTTATGGTCTCAAAGGAAACCGCGGAGAGCAATGCGTCTTATGTCACTACCCCGAGAAAAGGGCGGCTGGGCTGTACCAGATTTTACATTTTATTAGTATGCATGCATCCTACAAAACATGCCGATAATGCGTACTGGTGAGAAAGTAGTTAATCCCGCAGAGCGGCCATATATATATATCAGATGTTACTCGTACGGAAGTGAGGAATTGCCCATTTAGAATATTGGAATGTAATAACTATAAAACAACTTGCTTCAAGGTGATAACAGCTGCTTTTAAGGTATGGAAGGTAGTACGGAGAAAGCTACAGATTGAGAGGGTTTGTCATAACACACCTATAAATACACCCATTTTGTTCCCTGCTGTCTTTTCAGATAGGATAGCTCATAAGAGGAAAAACAAAGGGATTACATGTATAGGCAATTTATAGAAGGACGGAGATTTCTTGACATTAGCTGATAAATACAAACTCCCTAAAACAGAATTTTTAAAATTTCAACAGATGAGGGATTTCTTAAAGAAAAGACAAAGGATAATTGAGCCATACGTGATAATCGAGGCCATCAGATGTAAACATCAGATTGGTGGTATATACAATTGTTTATTAGATACACAGAGAGATGACCTAGGGGCTCAAAAGATGGAGGAATCGATTGAGGTGTCAAAATGTACATATAGAACAATCAATTGACATGGCAGGGAAAATTTTAATATCTGCTATTCTAAGAACAGAGCATTTTAAAACTATATTTAATCTATATCATACCCCTGCGAAAATGTTGAAATGTGGGGGACTTAATGACGGGAAATGCTTTCAGTGTAGTGCAGACTAGGCTGATATTGTACATATCTTTTATATGTGTAGGAATTGTAGCCATATAGAAAAGTTTATCTCGGAAATCACTTGAGTCAAAATAAATATTACATCATCCACTATGTTAATTGGTATAGGGGATGATATGACTGAGGGACACCCAGCTTTTGAATTCCGATATTTCATTTTTATTGCAGTTGCTGTAACTCATCTCTGTATAGCCACCATGTAGTTGCAAAAGGAAACCCCTACATTTGAAATCTGGAAAGCTTGATTTTATGTAATTTTTAATCTGGAACATATCCCATATGCTCTCAAGGTGACACTGAAACAGAAACTAGGGCTATCAATCTGTGGACCCGTGATCGAGCATATGAAGGATTAATAGGAATGTATATGTATTTCGTTGTTTTGTATCTTGCTTATGAGGATTTTATCCAGTTTTTATGTCTAATGAATTTGTATTAACTTCTCTGGAAGAAATATGGAGATTTTATGATGTATATCTCATCTATGACATACATTTGTATGTACTTAAGTATTGGATTGTAATACAAAAAAATGAATTATTTTGTAGCCATATTGAGTTACACTGTAAATTAAATTGATTTACGAGATTTGTCTCCCATTTACTTTTTCATACTGCTAAAATGAGCCATTGAAGGATAGCCATCGGAGGAGTACTGAACAAATGGCCCCAGGTCCTTTCAGTTAGTAGCAGAGACAGATAGGTTGCACATAAGTAAGGGTAGTATTTGGAACCCAATTTAGAATAGAATGGAGCCCTGACCGAAAATTGAACCGCTGCGCTGGTTGATTGGTTGGTGTAACACCACACTGAGACTGGCTGATGATTGTCTATTACATCTGGGGTGCTCGAGATCCCATCGTCGTACTATTTGATCATTAAATTGCATTTGGATTGTTGAGATTTCATAAACAAGTAAAGTCATGCAATGGTTAGCGCATTCAGGTAGTGGGTGCTGCCAGGGTTCACACACAATGGGACAGGACCCAATCATTGGTTTAGCACGTGCCTATCTGGTAGCTTCAGCCAGGCACCACCTAGTATAAGGTAAGTATTCCGAAAATGTGATAGGTTAGTGCCAACGGTAAATGTGTAAAGTTCTAGGGTAAGGGAATCCCAAATTCGACATGACGTTGTGGATACAGGAAATCAGATACTGTGTTTCAATATGTTCTTCTTTATTCAGATACACGTGAACACAAGAACAGCCGACACGTGTTTCGCCCAAAAGGCCTGTGGCCCAAGGGCTTTAACCTATCACATTTTCAGAATAAACTCGTGCAATTTTTTAAAGTTCTTCGAGACATGTTTCGAGGGGTTGAGGGTATCACCAGGCGCCACTGGAAGATATATAGGCTCATTATATGGCGACAAACGTAGGACTTCATACTGTTATTTGGCTTCAAAATTGGCACAAGATCACTGAAAAATAGGGTGCATTGTCATTTCCACGCTTGGCACTTTCAAGTTGGAGGTACCTAATCAGATGAGGAGAGTGATATTTGAAATGAAACCTTTACCTAGACCTACACAGTTTGAGGCACATTATGCATGGATGCTTGCAGCTCATGCTAAGCAGAAAGATCGCTATCAGGTAAAGATGAAGTAGGGGCGTGGCCAAGCAGGCTACCATGGCGGTTGTGGCTTGCTGAGGCTCCGCGATCGGGCCCGCAGACTGCCCGCTTCCAGGCGTTGCTCGTGTCCAAGAACGTGGCTTCAGACACCGGAACGGGTCTGGAGTCCATCGGAGAGGTGATCAAGCGTACACCAGAGGAGACAAGCGGCGGCGATGGTGAAAGTGCCGGACCGGGGCTCTTGGCCTCAAGATGGCAGCTGGCAGCCTCGGAGGTCCGACCTAGGCGGTGCACGTGAGGACCCTAATGCCAACGTCGCCCGCGGCCCCTCCAGAGCATCCTCGGAGGAACGGAAGCATCAGCCCGCGGGCTTGCAGTGACGGAGCCCCCCAGGATCCCCGAGTGCGCGCCCATTGCCAGACTTGGGTCGGCGCGAAGGCAGAGGGCGGCCATCTTGGGACTGGCGCGGATCCTCCACCGGAGACGGGCTCACGAATGACAGTCGCGCTGCGGTGCTGACCGGTGGGTGGCACCTATTCCACGCGAAGCCCTGAGGCCACGGAGGCAGCGGGCGTGTGCAGCTTGGTGGTGGACCCTGGTGTGCCCCTCTTCATAGTCGGTGCGCCTGACCTCAAGATGGCACCCGACCTGCAGCAGAACTGACGGGGCATGGAGCGGGCGACTTGGGGAGAACCAGGCTGGCGACGGTGAGGTGAGCTGCACCCCCCATATCCTCATACCCGCAAAGACCCCTCCAGCTGAGCGGCCCAACGCATAAGCAGCGCAGGTTTGGGCGGATGCCTGACGTTAACATGGTGGCATGACCCCTGCCGTCGCGAGAGACAGCTCCCCCCCTGTTTGAAGTGGAGGGGCGCACAGCGGGGAACCCCTCAGCCCTGGGACGCTCTGCAGGGGGGCACTGAGGCGCCTAGGGAGGGTGCCTGACTCCAGTGACAACGAGACCATCGAAGGAGTGGCCCCCCTTTCCCTCTGGGGTGAATTGTCCCGCATTACCGGTGGACGATCTCGGCACACTACATTACCCCGGTTGCCGCAATGGGGAAATCAAGGGCGACCCAACACACGGCGGTGCCCGAGACGGCTCCAGAGAATATGCCAAAGACCCAGACGAGGGTGTACGCAGAAGCACCGCAGGCCGATCCGTCGATCTCAGCCAAACTGGATCAGGTTCTTGCGGCCATTGAGCTCTCCAGAGTTTCCATGGAGGAGAGGCTCGGGACATTGGCAACGGACATCAGCCTTATCCGCGACGATCACTGCAAAGTGGCGGACAGAGTGAAAGACGGGGAGAAGACGATGGCTGACCTGCAACCCACGATTGAGACGCACCAGAAGACGCTGCAAGAGGTCCTACACCGCCTCACCATCATGGAGGAGCGGACAGACGACTTAAAAGGACGCTCGAGACGCTGTAACATCCGCATGTTGAGTTTGCCTGAAGGAATTGAAGGCACGAACCCTCTGCACTACATGGAAACGTTGGTGAAATCCTTCACTCCAGAGAAGGACCGATCTGCATTCTTTTCTATGGAACGTGCCCACAGGGTCCCGGCCTGCAGACCGCCACCAGGGGCGACCCCAAGGCCGATGCTGGCGAAGTTCCTGCACTTTCGGGACAGGGACGCGGTGCTGCGAGCGGCACGTGTGGTGGGCGCCCTGCAGGTTGATAATCAGCGGATCATGGTGTTCCCGGATTATGCGAGAGCAGTGCAGCAACAACGGTCTTCATTTCTGAGCGTGAAACGCCGACTCCGTGAGAACAATTTCCAATACTGCTTGCTCTTTCCGGCTCGCCTCAGGGTAATCCATAAAGGCTCCACTGTCTTTTTCACTACCGCCACGGAAGCGCAGGATTGGACGGATCAACACTGCACACGGCAGTCCAGAGCAGAAACCACAAGAGATCCGAGCCCTAAACTGTCGCGACCCAGGAGGCGTACCCAGAGGCACCCACGTAGGGGTACGGGTGTTGGGACCAGACCACGTACCCAGGACTCTCCCGATCTGGAACAGATTGTGAAAGAACGGAGGGAGGCCCTGCAAGCAGTGATCGATCTGCAGGCGTCCCCCCAGCTGGACGACATAGACCGACCTCCACATATTTTTTCATCTGAGGGAGAGAACGAAAGTGATGGAACAATGTCGGGCGGAGACTCTGTGACGCCCCCTCTAGTCACTCCTCAGACAGCGGACCTCATCCTAGATGAACAATCAAGAACTCTTGTGACGTAAGCTGGGACTGCTGGGTACAGAATGGGGATAACTACACTCCCACTTCGCACACCGACTATAGACACCTTTGCCAACATCCAACACGTTATGAGCAACGCCCATTGATCCTACTAAGGCCCGATTCGCGTTTAGCCCTGCACACCCACTCCGCCGCCCCATCATACATTGTTGCACCCCCCTTAATAGGGAACGCAGGTTTGGACGCATCGCTTCTTGTGATGGGTCCTTAGCATTGGGAATGTTTCCCGACCCCGGTTATACAGTTGGTTTTTCCAGTTCAGCAATATCCCAACCCCCCTCATGGAATGACACAGACCCAGACGCTCACAACACGTGGCCAAACAGTGTTGTGGGGTACAGGCACCCTCACTCAATTGGGTCGGCCGCGCTCAATACACCCCGACAGACACAGTCCCCGCTCATCGCACACAGATGCTGAGACATGGCAATAAATACACCACATATTGATGTTACCATCCTCACCCTTAACGTTAGGGGGCTCCACACTCCGAGCAAGCGATATGCAGTATACTCGTATGCAAAGCGCCACAAGGCGCAGATAACTTTCCTACAGGAGACGCATCTCATTACGAAGGAGGTAGGGAAACTACAGGCAAAATGGCGGGGTACCATATGGGCCACGACTTATTCCGCGTATGCACGCGGGGCACTGATCTGGGTTCGACCGGGAACCCCCTTCCAGGAACTCTGGAGGGTGGTAGATAAAGACGACAGATATACGTTACTGGAGGGCCTCTTAGACGGGCAGGCAGTACTTCTTGGTAGCATATATGCCCCCAATGTAGAACAAGACAAATTTTGGGATCACCTCACCGGGGTCCTAGCCCCTTTTGCCTCAATCCCCTGGATTCTGGGTGGAGACTATAATTGCACGCTCGACCTAAACCTAGACCGCTCTCACCCCCCTCCGGTGCACTCCCCGGCCCACAGGCAAACCGACAGATTTCGGGCCTGGCTCGCACACTGGACACTTACCGACGCGTGGCGGATGTGCCACCCGCAGACCCGGCTGTACTCCTTCCACTCCATCCCGCATAATCTACGTGTCCGTCTGGACCGATTCTTATGCTCAGCAGCAATACTGCCCAAAATTACCCACACAGACTACATGGGCAGGGTCATTTCTGATCAGGATGCCCACATTCTCTGACTAAACTGGCGTCCCCCACACCCCCCTGTCCCTACCTAGCGCTTGCCACGGGATTGTCTCTCGGACCAAGTCTTTAGGCATGAGCAGGAGCGTAGTATCCAGGTACAGCTTCCTCAACTTTAGTGGAATGGGACACATTCAAAGTGGTGGCCCGGGGAGAGTGCATGAAACAAATAACAGGAGTTAAGCGCGTGTTGGAACAAGCGCTTACCAAGGCTGAGCAACGCCTCGCCGTTATCACTAAGTGGGACACCACCTCCGAGGAAGAGACCCAGCGCTTAGCCGAAGCGAAAACAGAGTATCAAGCCGCCTGCGCGGGTCTCCGCAGGTACAATTTTAGATCGTACGCTACTCGGATGCATAGAGAAAGGGACAAAACGGGCATGTTATTGGCGTGGCTGGCCAAGCCAAGCCAAGCAAGACACGGATCTCAAACCCATCACCGAAATACTAGACTCCCAGGGTATACTGGTGCGCTCCCAAGCCGAGATTCTTGGGGCTTTTTACGGCTACTATGCGGGGATATATAATGACCCAGCCTCAACCCCACAAGCCGTAGTGGATCGTTTTCTCGATCCCCTGACTATCCCAAAAATCACAAGGACAGATAAGGAGGCACTGGAAACGACGATAATAGCGGCGGATGTGACCCGCGCCTTACATGCCCTAGCCCGTAATAAGGCGCCGGGATTAGATGGGTTCCCGCTAGAATATTACACTACTTTTTCTGTACAACTGGTCCCTCGATTGGTAGAGATGCTCGCGACTGCGCTTGGGAAGGGAGAACAACCGAGATCTATGGGAGAGTCAGTACTCGTGACCTTCTTAAAACCGCATCGGGACCCACAGCAAATGGCCTCCTATCGCCCCATATCGCTACTCTCCGCCGACTGCAAACTCCTCGGGAAGATACTAGCAGATAGATACGCACAAATTATACGTCCCCTGATCAGTGTGGATTTATCCCCGGTAGACGCACATCCCAGAACATACGCCGCATTTTCCACGTCCAAGACCAGGTGAAAGGGATATATCCCCGGTCGGCCTGTCTCATCCTGGATCTCAAGAAGGCATTTGATTCCCTCACATGGCAGTACCTTTTCACGGTCCTACAGCAAGTGGACATTGGCCCCACCCTCCTCGCATATACACAACTTTTGTACACTAAACTCACCTCACGGGTGCGCCTATATCTCGGTGGAGTTTGCGGTTCGGAGGGGCACGCGGCAGGGATGTCCGCTGTCCCCCTTACTTTTTACCCTGGCAGTCGAGCCCCTGGCCATACGGCTTCGCCAGGAGGGAGCACGCTGGGGCATTCCCATAGCGGGCACCGTGCACAGTGTCTCTATGTATGCTGACGACCTGTTAATCTACGTGCGAGACATCACAGAAGACTTGACTCCCCTTTGGGTGACACTGACAGAATTTGCAGCAGCCTCTGGACTGAGGGTGAATTGAGATAAATCCACGATATACCCGCTGCACCCGGGCCTACCCCCTCAGGAGGTTAGACTGGGTAGTCAACGAGTGCCTTGGAGCGCGGATGCCCCTCGGTACCTCGGGATCCGCCTATATCATTCCGCAACCAATATTTTTTAGGGTAACCACAGCAGGGCATTGGCGGGCATTAGAGCTGCAGTCGGATTTTGGAAAAGCCTTCCGCTAGCCCCAATCGGCCGGGTGGCTTTAGCCAAAATGATAATGGTCCCACGATTATTATACTACTTCACCAATTTACCAGTTATCCCACCTAGAACCTTTTTTCGGGAATAGCACTGAAAAAACTACAATTACCCACGACACAGGGTGGACTGGGCGCTCCCTCATTCGAGGCCTACTTCTTGGCGGCACAACTACAGTGGCTCTCCCACTGGATGGCGGACAGGTACACGGAGGAAACGCACACCATAACGGGGCGGGTATCCATTCCGGAGATTCGTTGTCTACTGTTCCCTGGCACTAAACCGAAACATACATATCCCCTACAGGTGGCAGTGGCACGACGGTGCACGAAAAGAATACACCGCATGTCCTCGGAGACACCCTTGTATTCCCCTCTCGTCCCTTTGATTGGGTGGCCCAAGCGGGAACACTTTTACACAAACAATATGCTCACCACATGGACATCCTGTGGCATCACTGAGATGGAGTCCCTGTTTGAGGACGGACAGCTTAGACCATTCCGAAGTCTTATGGAGGACTATAATCTTCCCCCAGGGCAATTTCTACTTCACCGCCAACTACTACTTCACTGCCAACTACTAGATAGCTACCGGCCATACCAGGACCTCTCAAGGGGTGAACCACACACACATATCCAGTTATTCACGCGATTTTACATATGGGGGCGGGTCGACATCTAACTACATGGCTCTATAAGGCCATACGAGAGCTGGCCAATACACCGCTAGTGACCCTACGGGCCATATGGGAGGCTGAAATTGGGCGCGCACTTCACGAGAAGGAATGGGAGAGGGCCTTGGAGTACCCCAAGAAGGTATCCAGAAATGCACGCTTTAAAAACATTCAATTTTACATACTCCATAGAGCTTATTTGACACCGGCACGCCTTCAACGATTCTACCCCGACACGCAGTTCCTTTGCCCCAGATGCCGTGCACAGGATGCAGATTTCCAACACATGTTCTGGCGTTGCCCCATAATCTGAACTTTTTGGCAGCACATCCATACTGCTCTAGGGGATCTCACAGGGATCACATGCATGAACACGTGGGAGGCCAGCGCCCTAGGTATCTTCCGTACACACAAACAACACAAAGTGCAGACTCGCTTTCTCTCCCTGGCGGTGTTATTGGCCAAACGAAGCATCGCCATGCACTGGCGCTTCCCCACCGGACCCCCACTTGCGGCTTGGGTGGGAGCTACACACAAATGGGCGGCAGCGGAAGAGGAAACACTGCGGGAGGAGGAGGTGAAAGGGATCCGCAAGCACCCCATATCAATGGATTGGGCCATGTTGTTGTATCGCTTTAAGCAACTAACCCCCTGCGAAGACCCTAACGGAGACACACCTACACTACCAGCCCTGCAAACACAGTCTTAAATCCTAACCGCCCAATCCCTTCACATGCTGGGGACATGATCACATACAAAGCAACGCTATAGCGCATACTGTCACACTTGCCGGTCGGACCTAAGAGTCGGTTAAATCGTAATTCATCGGGGCGCCACACCCACATGACTGTCCGAGCATTAGTCTGAGAGGCCCGGACGTGAAATTCCATGCCCTTCCCCTAGTTTTTTCCTGTGTTATACCCCAGTTCAAGTGACATATTCACTATCAGGGTCCATAGGGTTCACAAATCGTTTTTTTTTCTTTTCTTACCAATTATCCTCCAGTCTTCGAAAATGATATGTGATACCGAATACTGTACTATACGGCACAATTGTTTGAAAGATCTGTATACTGGACAGCACAATAAACCTGAAAATGTCAATAAAAATTTGTTACAAAAAAAAAAAATCAGGTAAAGATGAAGAAAACAATGCTATCTCACCAAGAGGCACAGTGGGATGTAAAGAGATGGTGGGTAGACATGATTGAGGGAGAGAGATTATATTCTGCACTGATAAGAGATGAGGATGTGAAAGACAGGGACAAGAGAAAGGAGGCAGATGAAAACAATGACAGTGACACTGATGACAGTTTGTTAAATGGATTGTTGGCTGATTGTCCACCCCTTCCAGTCCACTACAGGGTGGAAGTGGGAGAAGTCCAGATGAGACAGTTAACACTGAGGGTGTGTCAGTACCAGTACCCCTAGATCCTAGTGTTGTGGGAGTGATATCGAAAGGAGCGAGATTACTAGAAAGGAGAGAAGAGGTGAGAACTTGCATGACAGGTGGCTCAGATCTTTGTAACCCTAATGCTGCTTCGAGACTACCGAAGCTCTCATAGTACCAGTCACAATTGGGCCTATCGTTCCCATGTATGATCCAAACTTGACAGGGAATGAAAATCAGCAACAACATATGCATACTGAAGGGACTTTACAAGACAGATCAGCGAATATTGACGGGGTTTTTTTTTTTTTTTTTTTTTTTTTTATTATTATAGTTCTTTATTCGATTTGAGATAAATCATAAAAGCATTCACAATGTTAAAACAGAATTAAACATATCGAAATGTCTTCCCTATATTGATGTCTCCGCTAACGTTATAGCCCATA
Source organism: Triturus cristatus (assembly GCF_964204655.1). NCBI lineage: Eukaryota > Metazoa > Chordata > Amphibia > Caudata > Salamandridae > Triturus > Triturus cristatus. The sequence continues at coordinate 899,472,920 of NC_140589.1, read as the reverse complement.
TCCTAGGTTAAAAGGCATTACATACACATTTTAGAATAAAAAAACTCTAAAAACACCATAAAAATTGTCAAAACTCAGATGTGATGTACGTATTTAATAATGATGATTTCTTTAGCATGCATGCTATATTTTCACCCTTTCGACCACTGAACGATGACTCTTGTGTCTGCTCTCAGAGCCCCACAGGCCTCACCTGCTGTTCGAAGAGGGATCCATGTCCTTTTCAGAGTATGAGGCGCACATCAAGAACCGCAGAGACTACATCCGAATGGCCAGGAAGGAGTGTGAGACGGAAGAGTTCTTTTTTTTTTTTTTTTTTTTTTTTGAAAATTTTATTGAACAATAAGTCAATTACAAGCATGGGCCTACAACCACCCGGGCCGGCCGCTAGATTCGGGAAGGATCATACAGAGGTTAAGGCAGTAGTCGACTCCCGGGGTCCAGCCCCGTACATGACTCCGGATAGTCCTAGGGAAGCAGGATACATAAGTTTAACATAAATAACAAATAAAAACAAAAGGCGAGGCATAAGCACAAAAAACGTGGGTCAGGCTACATCCGGGGGACTCTACTTCTGACCTTCAAATAGCTACTAAAAGAAAGGAGTAATGATAGGTTGGGGGGGGGGGTCACGGGAGAGGAACGTCTATATTCGATTATCCCAAAAGTCGCAGGGAACCATCAAGGGTCAGGGGGACAAGGCAATATCGGTGTCCACTAGGGGGGGAACACAGATACCCCCACGATACGCGTTCCATTGCCCCCAGATTCTACCCCATGCCCCCGGTTTGCCACGAGCCACATACACGGTCTTCTCCCTGAACATGCACCAGTCCATGTTCTCCTTCCATACTGACACGGTGGGAGGCCGCTGGGAACCCCAAAGCTGCGCTATATCCCTCTTGGCAATCATGTTCCCCAGGGCCGCCCACCGAGTCTGAGCCGCGTTATAATCATTGGGCTCCCACACATTCAGGACACAGCGACGCACCTCCGGCAGCAGCACTACCCCGGTGACTTGTCCCATGATCACATGAACCCGACGCCAGTATTCCGCCACCTCGCGACACTCCCAAAGGATATGGAGAAAGGTGGCTCTGAGTCCACATCCCCGCTTACAGAGCCCGTCCTCAGAAAATCCCATCGAAACTAAACGGGGACCCGTCACATACACCCGGTGGAGAATCTTAAGTTGGACCAGGCGGAGTCGGGCTGGAATGGCCACTTCCTTGGGGGACGACAGTGCGGACTGCCAGTCCTCGTCGTCCAGTTCCACCCCATCCCCCGTCCACGCCTCCCGGAGGCGCACCAAGAGGTCAGCCCGATTATTGATAAGTTTTTTATAAATTAATGAAATAGTACTGTCGGGGACATGACCGTCGAGTATGCGGTCCTCGAGGGGCGAAGAAGCCGGGATATTGGTCCCCTCCCCAAAAACAGAGAGCAGGGCATGCCGAATCTGGGCGTAGCGGAAGAACTCCCTTTCCGTAAGTTCGTATTCGCTCTGGAGCGCCGCGAATGTTTTAACAGCACCCTTAATCCATAAGTCTCCCACTCTACTAATACCAATCGTGTCCCAACGTTCAAACCCCTTCGTTGTCCAAAGGCTTCCCAGGCGGTCGGAGGCAAACAGAGGAGTAGCACATGTTAATCGCTCACTCCAGCCCAAGGCTACATTGGCCGCCTTCCAGATACGTACCGCAATCTTAGTAGGGCCCGTAAGGGTCCGTCCAGCCGAGCTGGAGTAAAGTGCCCTGTTATAGTTGCCGCCGGGAAGCAGGAATTTATCCATCTCATACGCCGGATTCAAGCCAGGCGCATACGTGGCATGGTTAATGGCCGACAGCTGTGTGGCCCAATAATACCTGCGAATGTCGGGAAGCGCGATGCCCCCGTCGTACCAGGGGAGAGTAAGCTTTGCCAGAGCGATACGCGCCCGTCCGTCCCACACCAGTCTCCTCTGCAGGCTCTCCACCTCCCGAAAGTAGGACACAGGAATAACATCGAAGGAGTTCTGAAGTGCATAGAGAAATCTGGGAAGAGACATCATTTTAAACAGTGCTGCCCGACCCAGCGGGGACAAGGGCAGCTTACACCACCGAGCCGTGTCCTCCCTCAAACGCCGAAGTGGAAGCAGGAGATTCTGCTCATAGCGAGCCACCGGGTCCATCGAGACGTATATTCCCAGATATTTAAAGCCAGACAGAGATAACTGGATCGGAAGCCGAGGCGGCAAGAGAGGAGGGTCACCGGAGATAGGATAGACACAGGATTTAGACCAGTTGATCGTTAGACCCGAATTTCTCCCAAAGGAAGTCAGAACATCAAAGAGAACGTTAAGCGACTGCCGCGGCGAGGTGAGATACAGGAGAATATCGTCCGCATACAACGAGACCCGATCCTCGAAGCCCGGGGCCCAACGGATCCCTCTGATCGAGGGCTCCCAGCGGAGCCAAGCAGCGAGCGGCTCCAAGGCAAGAGCAAAGAGCAGAGGGGACAACGGGCACCCCTGCCTCGTACCCCTACCGAGAGCGAAGGGCCGAGAGACCCGCCCATTAACCACCACCTGAGCCATGGGTCCCGTGTAAAGAAGCTTCACCCAGCCAAGAAACCCCTCCCCAAAGCCGAATTTGGTCAAGACAGCCCAGAGAAATGGCCACTCGATGGTGTCAAAGGCCATTGTGGCGTCTAAAGAAACCAGCACGGCTGGTTCGGAGAGATACTCCGCCCTGGCGAGGGCGCCGTGAAGACGCCGCAAGTTAAGAGCGGTGTTACGGTGAGGGATGAAGCCGCATTGATCAGGATGAATCAAATCGCAGATGACGCTCAACAAACGGTTGGCAAGGACTTTCGCCAGGATTTTAGGCTCTGCATTTAGCAGCGAAATAGGCCTGTAGGAGGCACAGCGGTCTCGTGGCTTACCGTCCTTGGGGATCACGACTATCGTTGCCAGACGTTGGTCATCAGGAAGGGAGCCCGCCTCACGGGACTCCTGAAACATACGACGGAGGAAGGGCGCGAGTTTATCCGGTCGCAACTTATATAATTCAATAGGCAGCCCGTTAGGGCCCATCGCCTTGCCCGAACGAAGGGACCGAATCGCCGTTGCAATTTCATCTACAGACAAGGGGGCGTCCAGCTGCTCACGGTCTTCGACAGACAGGCCGGGAAAAGCAATATCCCTCAGCAGAAGGCGAGAGTCTTCTTCATCCCTATCAGTCACCGGGGAGTACACGGCCCGGAGGTGGTCAGCGAAACATTCCACAATCTCACCAGGCTCAGTCACACACACTCCATCCGAGACACACAGCTCCGGGACCACACGGTTCACTCTCTCCTTCCTATCCAGCCACGCAATCAACTTTCCCGCCTTGTCCCCGGCATCATACAATCGACCCTGCTGTTCCCTATACAACGTTTTGGCGGCGTCAGTGACAAGAGACCTGTATTCAAACTGTTTCAGGCTGAGGGCATGGAGCCCGTCCGGAGTGACACCCGCCTCCAAGGCCGACTCCAGCCCCGAAATGTCAGTCTCCAGCTTCACCACTGCTTCACTCTTGAGTTTCTTAGCCACCACTATCTGGGAGAGGGCGTGTCCGCGGATTACGGTTTTAAAGGCTTCCCACAGGGACATTGCGGACGACACCGACCCCTCGTTGTCGAGGAAGTATTGGTCCATAGCCTTAACCAGGCTGTCGCGAGTCATAGGGTCTCGCAGGTACCACGGGTTAATGGGAGCAATCCGCCCTGCAGACCGCGTCTCGGCGTCAAAGAGCAGCCACAGCGGGGAGTGATCGGAAATACCCCGCGCCAGGTGCCTAACCTCCCGAATCCGACCAGTCTGTGCCGCGGGCATAAGGAAATAGTCTAACCTAGAAAGACTCCCATGCGCCCCAGAGTGAAAGGTGTACTGACATTGGGTCGGATGCATTAATCTCCAGCTATCTACCAGGCCGAAGGTCTCCAGCAGGCCACCAAGCCATGTCTGGGCAGCGGGGAGGGCCCTGGGTGGGTGACGATCCAGGTCACCCGAAACCACCGAATTAAAATCCCCGCCCATAAGCAAAAGGCCATCCGGAAGTTCAAGCAGCATTCGACCCAAGTCCGCGAAGGTGGAGTTCTGGAGGCCCGGGGGGACGTAAACTGAGACCAGGGAAAGGGGCTGCCCCTCCCACCTCCCAGACAGACACACATAGCGCCCTCTGTCATCCGAGATTACCCTAGTGATATCCAACGGAAGTGAGGATCGCAGGAGAATGCCCGCCCCCCTGGAACCAGTTGTGAAACCAGAATGGGCCACGAGGCGGTACCCTCCCCTGTTCATTGCATGACAGACATTGCCCACCAGATGCGTCTCCTGGATAAACACCACATCAGGAGTAAGACGACGCAAATACTGCAGTACTATACCCCGTTTGATACGATCTCCCAACCCATTGACATTCCATGACATCAGTCTCAACCCGTCCCCCCCCATCCCTTCCAATAGGTCAAAGGCCCCCCAGTCAGTAGCACAGTTCCCGTATCTGGACAAAAATCAATACCTCGCCCTGTAAACAAAAAACACACAGCAAAACAACCCCTCCCTCCCCCCAACCCCCCCCCCAAATCCAACTCCCCCCACCCTGCACCCCTGCGGGCCTGAAAACCCCCCCAACTTGCAGTGTGCCTGTCGCCCTACTAACCCCATTCTACGAAAAGACCCCGGAGGAGGAAAGGGACCCGTCCCCGCCCGCCCCCCACACAGGTCCTAGTGAGACAAAATGAACAAAAGAAGTAAAACCCAGCTGAACAGTGCAAAATGGCAAAATCAAGGACCAAAAGTCACTCCAAAAGGGACCCGTCACCTTCGGCGCCTGCAGAGGGCCCGGGACGGTCAACTCTGTCCGGCAACGAGTCCAGCCAGTCACTCACGGCCACAGGAGAGTCAAAAAAGGCAGTCCGATCCTCATGTTCCACCCGGAGTTTTGCAGGGTAGAGCATAGAGTACTTCAGGCCCAGTTCACGGAGACGGCGCTTCACCCCCTGGAATCCCATCCGCTGTTTCTGAACAAGTTGGGTAAAGTCCGGATAAAAGTTAATGGATGAGTTCTCATGACGCACCGGGCCGCGGACCCGTGAGGCCTGCAGAATCGCATCTCGGTCTCTGTAGTGGAACAGTTTGGCCACGATAGGCCTCGGGGGGGCCCCCGGCCGTGGCCGACCGCCCGGAACTCGATGTGCCCGCTCCACGGCAAAGAACTTACTTAGGCCTGCAGGGGCCAACTGTTGGAGGATGAGTTCCTCAACCAGGAGGTCAACCGGGCGGCTATCGGAGGACTCCGGTACGCCTATGACACGGATGTTGTTGCGTCGGGCCCGTCCCTCGAAGTCCTCCAGCCGCCGGGCCATCCGGTCGTTGACCGCCTTAATGTCACCAAGCGCGGCCTGCAGGTCCGACACATCCGTACCAAGGGCGGAGGTCCGCACATCGAGAGCCTGGACCCTCTCATTTGTTTTGGAGAGATCTGCCCGAATTAAGGTGACATCAATCGCCACCGTGTCGATTTTACGGGCCAGGGCCTCGTATTGCGTGGCGATGGTTTCCCTGATGCCATCAATGGCGCCCATGATGTCCTGCAGGGCGAGCTCCGGAGAGACGGTCGTGCCACCGCCGACGGCATCCGGGGGGGGGCCGGTCGCTCCAGGGGACCCTCTGCCCTGAGTATAGCGGTCCATGTTGTTGGCCTGGACCGGTCCCCCGCGGAGGGAGGCCTTAGTCTTACGCCCCTCGGGGCCCCCCTTGCCCGCCATGTGGTCACGGACACCGAAGGGGATCGCTGATCAAGAGTCGTAGGGGCAACGGCACCGCAGACCAGCGCCTCACCAGAGACCACAATATAACGGTGCGGAGGGACCCAAGGCGATGGGCACTCTAGTGGCCGGTGGAGACAAGGCCTCGCACAGAGGCCAAGGAAACACCCCGCCACCTCAATTGCATTAGCAGGCCAGCCCCCTGAAGTCCGAAAGTGAAACCGAAAGTGGTGGAGCAGCCACTGGCACCGCGCTGCAGCCGCTGTTGTTCAATTACGACACGGCTCCACGGTTCACCTTCGCCCCGGGCACCTCCGTCGGGTGGGTCCCAAAAGTTCGAACAACGACAACTCAGGATTCCCAGGTCCGATTCGAGTTCTGAAAAGAGATACGTGCTCAGCCGGTCTTCATCTGCCAGATTCCACAAACCACATCAGGATATTCTCAGGATAAATTCCGAGGAGCAGCAAGGGTCCGGGGAGCCCTGTGCTCACGCGACCATCTTGGATGCGCGCTAGGCTCCTCATTTGACGGGGGTTTTGTTACCCTGCCTCCTGTGAACTCAAGTACTCCGTATGTAGCGACAGCAGATCCTTCTGTAGCTCAGAATATCTCTCATACTGTAAAACCCATACCTACAAGAAGCGAGCGCTGTTTCAGAAAGGTGTGGAGAACACTTCTCAGGGTACGAAATAGCACACCTCAGGAGATGGGGCGACACAGGGAACACTTGACAATCAGCACATTTTGATGTCTCAGATTTAGAGTCATGGCTTAGGGATCACAGTAATACCAAGGAGAATCAGAATACGCATTTGAGTCAGGGTACCATAAAATCTGCAGTAAAAGCAAAGTTGGTGGATGTGGTGAAGATGTGAACTGAGTTGGATGAAATAATTACTGGAAATCTAGCTATTGATTGGATAGAGGCATATTAACCCGATGAATTACTGTTTATGGCAAAAGATGTTACCAGGAGAGCAAGAGAGGCACATGAGTAGCTGACGAAACTAGCTCAGAAATATGATGTAGATCTGACCCAAACAAAGATCTTGCAAAGGAATCACAGACTTGCTTACAGTGACCAGGAAATAGAGGACAAGAGAGTACCTGGATTAAAAACACATTCAGGAATTGGTAATAGGAATGAGAGCATGGAGTATGTTAGACAAATGGGAGGAAAGGTGGTCAAAGAAGAAAAGTGCAAAGAAGGTAACAGGTGAGACGCCCCCTCTGAAGGGTGGGGGGGGCAGGAGTAGAAGAATATCCGTTATGGGAAGTGCCTAGTGGGGGTTATTTGCATATGCCTTGGGGTCAAGGTGATCTTGCTGCATTCACAAATAAATTCCCGAAGTTCAGGGAAAAAACAGTCAAATGGTACAAACAGGTGATCAATTTGTGAAGATTTTGAAGGTGTTTTAAATTGATTTGAATACGTTGTTTGAAATTGTGGTCCCTAGTGACTTGTGGTCTGCATGCAATATAGCCATAGAATGGCCTGAGAGGGAACCAGAGGGAGAGCCAGTGACTCCTGGTCCTTCGCCCATGGTAATGAAAAAGTATGATCAAGTGATCACATGGCTACAATCTAAAATAGCCCCACAAGATATTGACTGGATCAAAATTGATTGCACGACCCAAGAGCTCAAATAAACTATTTATGCCTACTATGAAAGGCTGTTACCGACCTTTAAACAGTACTGTGTATTAGACACCCTTGACCCTAAAGACATGGGACAGTTTGTGTCAAAGTTTGTAACAGGATTAAGACCCGAGATCAGTATCATAATACAACAGCATTTGATTTGTTGGCAGAACAAGTCTGTCAATTAAATTTTGCGTTATTCGAGGTACTATAGTGAAGAGGTTGAGTCAAGACACAAGATAGTGAAAGAGAAATTGATGTTGGTACAAATGAGGGCTGCTCAAAATGGAGGACGGGTACAGGCACCTGTTGGAAAAGTTGCTTGTGCGCAGGGAGCTCACCCCGCAGGAGTTCAGATGCAGCATAATGTAGGATTGCCAGGACAAGGAAGAGATAGAGGTATCCCGATAGATCCAAAGATGGAAATAGATGTTGCTACACTGAAGAAGTCCACGATGTGTCATTTTTAGGTCTCGCCTAGCTACGCAGTGCATGCGCTGCTCACTCTTGGCGAGATCTATTGTCGTCGCTTTAGCTTGCGAAGCGAGGGTGGAAGCTCCACCCATGCTTCTTATTGGAGCAGCTTCCAAATGTGTGCTTTTTATTGGGAGGGAAGCATGTTTTGTACCTCCCTGTCTTCGTTTGGCGTGCCTGCCCGGACACGACATGTGAACGTGCCCGGACAGGAGAAATGCACGCGTATGCTGTGCGAGCCCGGCGCGCCGCTTTGCATTGCATTCTGCAGAGTTCCCCGGCCGTCTCTTGTAATTACAGCGCCTTAGCAGAACGCGCGCATGGCGCACTTTCCTTTCTTTACTCCCCGCTTCCCCTTTATTTTGCATTGGCTGCTCCTATTTATATTCATCCCCTTCACCCTCTTCTCCTTTGGAACTCCCATTGCTGTATATATGCATACTACCCACATGCTAATAGCCTGCTACGTCTTTCATTTTGTTTTCCATACTTCCCACGGGCAAGACACACATTCTAAAGCACTTTTCGCTACCTCACAGGTTAATTTGTAGCGCTAATACACAGATTATTGCTCGCTCCTTCCTCCCTTTCTCTCGCTGTCGGGCCCGTCCTCCCTTTATTATATGTTGCTGCTGGTCACTACACAAGTAGCCATCTTCAACTACCGGTAGCTAAAACAATACTCTTAGGACATAGCATTCCCCCACGGACTAGCGTACTACCCATTTGCTAATACGTTTCTGCACTTTCTACTTTGGGCATTATAAAAAAAAGTTGGGGCTTACGTACTTTACATGGCCCAGACGCATGCCCAAGCACTTTTTGATGTACCTCGCACGTTATTTTAAAACAGCTTAGGACACACACTTTAAATCGCCCTCCATACTTTGCACAGGCCCCCCACATGCCCTAAAGCACTTTGTCTACCTTACAGGTAAATTTGTAGCGCTCATACACGGACTCCCATTTGCCCCTCACTCCCTCCTTCCCCCCGTCACGCCCCTCCTCCTTCTATTATATGTTGCTGGTGGTTATAGCCCCGCATAACTATAAACATACGCTATACAACTTACAAGCTTCTACCACAACAATCCAATAATGTTTATAACGCATGCTCTGTCACTTTACAAGCGAGCATGTTTAGCGTAGCTGCAGCTACACGATTTTTTTCCAAACAGCCCATTACCCCACAAAGTACCATATTCCCGATTTGCTCACACACTACTGCACATTAAATCCAGCTCTTAATACATTATTTCGTTAGACAAACTTTTCGCGGCCCGCACCCATGCCTTTTAGCCCTTACATTTTACATCACAAGCTAATTTGTGGCACCTTACCACACATATTCCCGTTTGCCTCCCGCTTGCTTCTCCCTTCCCTGCCAGCCCCTTCTAGCCATCTTCGACTACCGGCAGCTAAAACAATACTCTTAGAACATAGCTATCCCCAAGGACTACCTGTAACGGAGACTCCCTACCTCGGATCTGGCCCCCCTTACTTACCCCGTCCGGGGCGTCCTTTCCGCTCAATCCTCCCTGCCCGGACAGTCCATCCAGGGTTTCAACCACAGCCTCGGTGACCCCAGGAACCCCGCCCCTCTTTCTCTTACAGGAGCCAATCCCGAACAGCGACCCACCGGAAGGACAACCCCTGATTCCCGGAAGTCCCTCCTACCCGTTCCCCGCCGGAGACAGAAAAGCCGGAAGACAGGAAGCAGAAGTCGTCGAAGGATCGTGGCAGGAGAGTTCGGCAGGAGATACGACGACAGGAGAGGACGAGAGCGGCGAACCAGAAGAGTGGTCGGAAGACTGGTGGAGTCCCCCGGAGGAGGCTGAAGAGCGGCCGTAACTCGGATGAGAGTTACGGCGGAGCCCGTGAGTACCAGCTTTTCCTTCCGTATAGTACTCTACAGTACCCGTGTGTACCCTAGACTCTTTGTAGATAGATGTATATAGCCTCTCTCCTGTTAGCACCCCTGCACACTGATAGGATCTCTCCGTATCCATTGTACAGCACCTCACGCTTTGTAAATAGTACCCCACTTAACCCCTTTTCCGAACACCTATCTTTCTTCGACTTGTCCCTCTTTCTCCTCGTCCCTTCTCCTCACACTCCCCTCCACTTTTATCACTCCCGGTGAAGGTTACGGCAGCGACATAGAGTGTCCGCAGGACTAACGGCTCCTTCTGTGTTTTGTCTCACTGCCCTCCGAGGTGTCCGTCCTTTCCCCTTCCTGGGACCAACGTCGACGACTTGGACAGCAGAAGACCTTCGGTGACGACGACCACAACCGACGGGGCCCCACATCGTTTCTACCCCTCCTCCTGCAGAAGACCTGTATTCTATCCTGTTGCACATCGTACCTTGAACACAATAAAGTAGACTATTGCACACTATATACGGCCTCCTTGCCTGCTTTTCCAGCCCGCCGAATCCCGAAGATCACAGGTGGTGTCAGAAGTGGGATTAGCTGGAAGCATGGAGGCCGTAATAAAGAAAATGGCGGAGAATCAGGAGCAGTTGGGGATAATGATGGAGCGGTTCTTGAAGACGGCCGAGGACGATCGCGGCCAACTACACGATGTGTTACGGGGTCAGGGGACCACCCATGAACAAGCTATGGGGAAACTGACCACTGTGTTGGAGCACCAGAGACCAGCCACCTCCCTACCATCAGTGGTACTGCAAAAATATGTGCCCGGGGAGGATCCCGACTTTTTCTTTACCAATTTTGAGAGATTGGCACAGGCTGCAGCATGGCCTGCCGACCGCTGGGGTCACTACCTGGGTCCCTTATTGACCGGCGAATTACAGGCGGCGTACCAACAGGCGAACGTACAGGGTACCACACCTTATGGGGACATAAAGAAGTGCATCCTTGAACGGTTGGGCATCGACGATGAAACCTATCGCAGGAAACTACGGCAAATCAAGGAGGGACCCCAGGAAACCCCGAGAGCTCTATCCTTTAGGATTAAGGACCTGGCTAATAGGTGGTTGAGACCGGAATCCTCCACCATGGACGACGTGTTACAAAAAATCTACCTGGAACAATTTCTGATGTCATTGTTGCCCGGCACCCAAAGGTGGGTACGACAACATGCCCACCTTACCCTAGACACGGCGGTGGAAATCGCAAGTGCCTACAGTCGGGCACAAGAGACCCAACGAAGTAAGGAAGATCCGCCCCACAAACCGCATCCCTCCATAAACCTCCGACCTCCCCGTCCTTCTTTCCAGAGGCGACCGGAACCAATCCCCCTGCTCCCATACCCCGTAGTTCCCCGACCTAATAACCCCGGACCCCAGTGTTACCATTGCGGGGGTTTTGGTCATATTGCTCGGTTGTGCCCCCAGAAGGAGGAACCCATGGAGGTGGGACTCGCCAGGAATTATGTGTGTTCGGTCCCAGGCATGTCACCTCCGTCGTTCCACTGCCCTGTAAGCATTGATGGACAACCACTTATGGCCTTGGCTGACTCGGGGTGTCGACAGAGTGTTATCCGGCCCCAGCTCTTGCCTCAACCTGTGGGGCCGACGTCCGGTACGGTCGCCATTCAATGTGTCCATGGAGACACAAAACAGTACCCCACTACCCAAGTTCGGGTCCAACACCCTAAGGATCCTGGAACCACCCTCTCTGTTGGTCTTGTCTCCACTCTACCGGAACAGGCTATTCTGGGAAGTGACTATATGGGACTACCAGGACTTCTGCAAGAAACAACTGATTCCCTGACCCGTTGGTGGGGAGAAGCCCCGTTCCCTCAAGGACCTGTTTCCCCTAGGACTGAACCCAAACCACCGAAACCCAAAGCCCAGAAAAAGAAGGAGAGACGTGAATACACCGGTGTCTTCCCAGTGACCCTCGAAGAACACCCGTGGCAGACCGACAGAGAATTCAGGGCAGCCCAGCGAGAGGATCCGGTGCTGCAGGAAGCATGGGCCAAGGCAGTAGACCACGAGGATCCTCTTATAGTAGGTCCCTACTTCTTTAAGAAACATGGGTTGCTATATCGGAAGGGAGGGACCCACCAAAAACCTCAATTACTCATACCCGGTCCCTTCCGGGAGAAGGTGCTCTTTCTGGCCCACAGCCACCTTCTGGGGGGACATTTCGGAGACGAGAAAACTAGCCAAGCGATTCTAGACAGGTTCTATTGGCCAGGGGTACACCAAACCATCAAAACATACTGCAGAGAGTGTCCGGTCTGTCAAAAACACAGTAGATACCAACCTCCAAGGGTACCCCTACAACCCCTTCCCCTCATTGACGTCCCCTTCAGCAGGGTAGGTATGGACATCATAGGGCCCTTACTACCTTCCCGAAGTGGCTGCCGATACGCCCTAGTCATCGTGGACTACGCCACCCGCTTTCCCGAAGCCCTTCCACTGCGACAACCCACCACCCAAAACGTTGCGAAAGCTCTCATTGCTGTGTTCTCAAGGGTAGGATTTCCCCGGGAGATCCTGACGGATCAGGGCACTCCCTTCGTCTCCTCCCTTATGAAACAGGTCTGCTCCCAACTAGGGATTAAACAGATACGCACCTCGGCGTATCATCCACAAACCGATGGGTTAGTGGAACGATACAATGCCACATTAAAACAAACCCTCAAGAAACTATTAGGGCTGGAGGCGAGGAGGTGGGAGGATATGTTACCCCTTGCCTTATTTGCAATACGTTGCAAGACGCAGAGCAGCACAGGATATTCACCCTACGAACTGTTGTATGGCCGACCCCCTCGTTCTCTATTGGACATGGCTCAAGAAGCCTGGGAGGCGGAACCAGATCGCACCCGTCCCCTCCCGGAATATATGGAGAACCTCAAAACCCACTTGTCTCTAATAAGGGACATCGTACATCAGAATCTTACACAGGCACAAGAGAAACAGAAGGGTCAGTATGACAGAGGCACAAAACACCGGGTCTTCTCAGTGGGAGATCTAGTTCTCTTAATGATGCCCTCCTCCGACCAAAAGCTCCTTGGACAATGGCAAGGTCCCTATACCATACTCCGACAAATAACCCCTGTCACCTACGAAGTACAACTAGACCCCACACGGGGTACCACCCAGATTTATCACGTCAACTTACTAAAAAAATGGGAAGGTCCTCGTCCCGTCCTAGTCGGCTCTATTGGTCTGGAACCCCTTTCTTTCTCCCCTTGCATAGACCCCGCCCTACCTCCGTCCCTGAGTGTAGCCCTCCAGCATCGTCTCTCCCCTTTACAACAGGTGTTCTCCTCTTTGCCTGGTCATACCTCCATCACTGAGCACGCCATACAGACGTGTCCGGGGAAGGTGGTCCGGCAAAGGCCTTATAGGGTCCCTGAAGCCCGTAGAGCGATCATACACCAAGAAATAGAACAGATGTTAAAGCTGGGCATTATAGAACCCTCTGTAAGTGACTGGAATTCTCCAATAGTGCTTGTACCCAAACCTGATGGGTCTGTGAGATTTTGTATTGATTTCCGCGAAGTCAATAAGATATCATCCTTTGACACATACCCGTTACCCCGAGTAGACGAGATGGTCGAGCGTATAGGGAAAGCCCAGTACATATCCACTCTGGACCTCTGTAAGGGGTACTGGCAGATACCTCTTAGAAAAGAAGACCGAAAGAAAACGGCATTTTCGACCCCTGAAGGTTTATATCAGTTCCTCGTCCTCCCCTTTGGCCTCCATGGCGCGCCCGCCACATTCCAACGGGCCATGAATCATATCTTACGACCCCACACTCAGTATGCAGGGGCCTACCTCGACGATATAGTTATCTACAGCGACACCTGGTCACAACACTTGGAGCATCTCCACAACGTCATTTCCTCTTTGGGCTCCTATGGGTTCACGATTAATCCAGCCAAAACCACCCTGGCAGCCCAAACCGTTAAATATCTGGGATACCTCCTGGGTGAGGGCCTCATACGGCCCCAGAGAAGCAAAACAGAAGCCATCCATTCCCTCCCCTTCCCCCAGACCAGAAAAGACTTGCGGGCCTTTCTGGGCCTTCTGGGTTACTATCGCAGGTTTGTGCCCAATTTCTCCCAAAGGGCCGCCCCGCTCACTGACCTATTGAAGAAAGCCACGAAAACAGAGGCCATCCTGAAAAACCCGACTCCCCTATTGTGGCATGCATTTACCGATCTGAAGAACGCCTTGACCTCCGATCCCGTACTAGTTAGTCCGGACTATACACAACCCTTCCTACTTCAGACAGATGCTTCCGAACAGGGTTTAGGGGCAGTACTGTCACAGAAGGACCACGAGGGGAACGAAAGACCCATTCTTTACCTCAGCAGGAAACTGTTTCCTCGAGAACGGAATTATGCCGTCGTGGAGAAAGAAGCTTTGGCAATTAAATGGGCAGTGGACAGTCTCCGTTACTACCTAGAAGGGCGTGACTTTACCATCTTCACCGATCACGCCCCCCTTGAGTGGATGGCCCGGAACAAGGGGCACAATGACCGTGTCCTGCGGTGGTTCCTGGCCCTCCAACCGTACCGCTTCAAAACAGTACATCGAAAAGGCATAGAACAGGGTAACGCGGACTTCCTCTCTCGCTAACCACTGTCCACACCGGATACAAGAAAGACAGCTAGGGAAAGGGAATGTAACGGAGACTCCCTACCTCGGATCTGGCCCCCCTTACTTACCCCGTCCGGGGCGTCCTTTCCGCTCAATCCTCCCTGCCCGGACAGTCCATCCAGGGTTTCAACCACAGCCTCGGTGACCCCAGGAACCCCGCCCCTCTTTCTCTTACAGGAGCCAATCCCGAACAGCGACCCACCGGAAGGACAACCCCTGATTCCCGGAAGTCCCTCCTACCCGTTCCCCGCCGGAGACAGAAAAGCCGGAAGACAGGAAGCAGAAGTCGTCGAAGGATCGTGGCAGGAGAGTTCGGCAGGAGATACGACGACAGGAGAGGACGAGAGCGGCGAACCAGAAGAGTGGTCGGAAGACTGGTGGAGTCCCCCGGAGGAGGCTGAAGAGCGGCCGTAACTCGGATGAGAGTTTTTTTTTTTTTTTTTTTTTTTTAAAACCTTTATTGACCAAGTGCAAAGCATACACAGCTTCTTGCCTACAACCATGTCACCTGGCCGGCAGCAACAACAAGCAGCGCAATAGACAAAAAACATTTGTTAAACAGGAGTAAGGCAGGCTCGCAGCATGTCGCCAACAACCTATATCTACCGGCCGTTGGATAGTACGATAGTGCTGGTGAGTCAGGTAGATAATGGCAATGATAACAGCAAGAAGCATACAATCAATTACCCTGCTAGGTTCCGTTTTCCATTTTATCAAAACCAACTTTCAACTTCAATGAGAACTGTACACCCCCAGTGTGTGTCCACCATACGTAGTATGTGGTGTGAGAAACTAGTGAGCGCAGAGCCATGGTATAAGGCGTACCCATGGTCGGGTACGAATCAACTGTGGGGGTATGTTGCTCTGCCCGTAACTGGTCTAGCCAGTGACCTGGGGGGAAAACTTCCTTAATGCAGTGTAGTGAACATGAACTGGTGCTACATACGACACAACCTGCGCTGCGGCGGGGAAAGCTCGGTGGCATCTCAAGCTGGGGAATTGGCACCCCGCCCCCTCCCATCCATGTAGTGGGCGCAGAAAAATCCGCGCACCCCCGCAAGCATTTACTCGGTCCAAGCAAGCGGGAAGCGCCTCGGACACCCATCCCGATGGGGGGGGGGGGGGGGGGGGAACAGGAGGGCGAGAAAGAGGGTCAAGGCAAACAATCCGTCGCAACGGTCTATGGGGTAGAGACTGCACAGGGCGCGGCCGAGGGGTCGACTCTTCCAGCACCCTCCATTCCGCCTCCATCGGCATCTTCCTCCTCGGCGACCCGCAGGAGATAAGCGACGAGAGGTCCCCAGAGGTCCCTAGGCCGCGATTTAGGGGGCAAGATATCAGCATATTGCTGAAGCCTTTCCTGCCATGTAGACATGGTGCTCAGCCAATCCTTGAATTTAGGCGCCCGTCCACGTCCCCATCTACACGCCACGTGACGCTTGGCCAGCAGAAGTCCCAGAGCAAAGAATTTCCGATGCGTCTTGAGCACCGGGTGCGACCTGCCCAACAGAGCGAGCTCAGGGCAAGGCGCGGTGGGCACCTCGACCATTACGGACAGGGCCGAGAAGACCTCCTTCCAATAAGCGGCTACAGCCGGGCATAGCCAGGCCAGATGGAGAAAACCAGCGCCCAACCTCCTGCATCTCACACAGCGGTCATCATCTCGCAGTCCGATTCGACACAGTTTGGCGGGGGTATAGTAAAGGCGGTGCAAATATTTAAAGTGGACTAATCTGAGTCGTGCATTCCCGGTGACCGCGGTGGCATGCGAGCAGCTCTCCTCCCACTGTTCGTCCGACATCGGGTTCCCCAGGTCATTATCCCAGTCCGTCCGCGCCCTAAGGGAGGGAACTCGGATGAGAGTTACGGCGGAGCCCGTGAGTACCAGCTTTTCCTTCCGTATAGTACTCTACAGTACCCGTGTGTACCCTAGACTCTTTGTAGATAGATGTATATAGCCTCTCTCCTGTTAGCACCCCTGCACACTGATAGGATCTCTCCGTATCCATTGTACAGCACCTCACGCTTTGTAAATAGTACCCCACTTAACCCCTTTTCCGAACACCTATCTTTCTTCGACTTGTCCCTCTTTCTCCTCGTCCCTTCTCCTCACACTCCCCTCCACTTTTATCACTCCCGGTGAAGGTTACGGCAGCGACATAGAGTGTCCGCAGGACTAACGGCTCCTTCTGTGTTTTGTCTCACTGCCCTCCGAGGTGTCCGTCCTTTCCCCTTCCTGGGACCAACGTCGACGACTTGGACAGCAGAAGACCTTCGGTGACGACGACCACAACCGACGGGGCCCCACATCGTTTCTACCCCTCCTCCTGCAGAAGACCTGTATTCTATCCTGTTGCACATCGTACCTTGAACACAATAAAGTAGACTATTGCACACTATATACGGCCTCCTTGCCTGCTTTTCCAGCCCGCCGAATCCCGAAGATCACACTACCGTACTACCCATTTGCTAATACGCTTGTGCACTTTCCACTTTCGGCATAATAAATAATTGGGGCTTACGTACTTTACACGCCCCACACGCATGTCCAAGCACTTTTTTGATGTACATCACACGTTAATTTAAAACAACTTACCACACACACTTTAAATCGCCCTTCGCTCGCTTCTTCCTTCCCATCCACTCCTTCCACCCTCCATTCTGTGCCCGTGCTGGTTACATTTCAACGTGACTATTGACAAACGGTGTAAGGGTATCAAGCCACTACCCAAAAACCAATGCATTATACACATAGCACGCGCCCAATTTTGCATCTAGCCACAGTGCTACTGCAATAATCTTGCACCACAACATTATCCCACAGCGTACCACTACCCATTTACTAATATGCTCTTGCACCTTGTATTTGCCATTACTAACTAATTTTGTCTTACAAACTGTTTGCGGCACATACACATGCCTTATAGTACCTTTTCCCCCCCCATATCTTAGTATAATTTGGGGGGCCTTAAGCCACAGATTTTTGTTTCCCTTTGTGCGCTCACTTCCTCTCCTCCATCCAGCCCCTCCTCCCTCCACTCTATTGGTGCTAGTCACATGCCAACGCGGGGATAAACAGTTGGTAAAAGAGGCAACATTGTCATTACAACACTAATAGCACTAACCTACCTAATGCGCGACCTGTTGCATTGCAAATGCTTGTTTGTAATAAGGTGGGGCACTGGAAGCACTGGAAGTGTGAATGTCGTTTCAACCCTGTAAATCAAGAGCAAGGTGGAGGACCTAGTCAGGTTCAGAATGATGTGGCACAGATACAGACTGTCACTAGGCCGAGATCACAGAATATAAGGGGGCCCTCAAGGCCACATAATGCATGTACCACAACCTCTGATTATATCAAAGGGAAATTGAACGTACCACCAAATACCTCTGATGAAATCTTTTGACGAGTTTGGCCTAGACCCGACCTTATGACGGTGCCAGAGAGGGGAGGAAGATGGTACACGTGGCGCAGTCTCAGAGGTAGACCAGAGCTGACCCTACATTGATGCAGATGTTGATGGTCACCCAATTACATTCTTGATTGATACTGGTGCTACCCGCTCTACTGTGATAACAGCAGAAGCCCCAAACGTACACCTTTTGGGAAAATCGATCCAAGTTGTAAGAGTTGCGAACAAGAGAATGTCAAATCCTCTAACTGAGGAGATACCTGTGAAGATCGGGTCCTTTGAGGACCGTCATCAATTTGCGGTGTGTGACTCAAGTCCTGTGTGTCTTTTGGGGTGTGACTTGCTGTGTAAACTGAATTGCACCATATATTACTCACCAAAGGGAATTAAACTGCAGACAAATGATGAAGATATTGCTTTCAAATTCGGCAAACCAGAATCTGTACGTTCCAATGTTTGCTCTGCTGACGGTGGAGGATATGCCTTTAGACCTTAGGGACATGGTCTCAACAGTGGTGCAGGACTTCACAGGGGAAAGATTGGACTCATAAAAGGAGTGGAACCAGTTTGCATACAGGTTAAGCCAAACGCGGAATTTCTGAGAACACTGCAGTACAATTTGACACCTGAAACTGTGGCGGGTATCACACCTGTGATTAATTCCATGATTGAACAGGGCATTCGGAAAGAGAATCTGGGAAGCCCATGCAATTCTCCTATTATGGGGTTGCAGAAGCCCAGCAGTAAATATTGCATTGAGCAAAACCTCAGAAAGATCAACAGTATAGTGGTGCCTTGTTGTTCCGTGGTGCCAAATCCATCCGTGATACTGTTCCAAATTCCATGTGAAGCTGAGTGGATCACATTCACTGATCCCTGCTAGGCCTTTTTCTCGATCCCACTGCATGAGAAGAGGCAATTTTTATTAGCTTTCCGGTTGGTAAATCGTGTCTTAACATGGTGTCGTACCCCACAAGGGTATACTAAGAGCCCATCTATCTTCAATCAGATTCTGAAGAAGTCCTTAGTCTAACCTCGCAACTCAGTTCTGGTTCAGTATATTGACTATCTTCTGATCACATAGAATATGAGGGCAGCCTGCAGAGATGATAACATTGCTCTGTTGAACCATCTGGCTGAAATGGACATAAAATGTCCCCCGAGCAAGCTCCAATATTGCCTGAATGAAGTACAGTATTTGGGACACCGAATTGAGAAAGGCAAGATAAAGGTGTCATTGGAATGTTCATGCAGATGACTCTGCCTTACACTCAGAAAAAGGTCTGGATGTTTCTGAGAATGGTGAGCTACTGTGGATAGTGGATTCCCATCTCCTCCATGATGGCTAAGCCTTTGCAGACGTTGACACACAACAATGTGTCAGATCAGGTGCCATGGGATAACGTTGCTTGCCTTCCTGGAGCTGAGAGAGAATCTGTGTCGTGCTCCAGCCTTAGGAATGCCTGATTTCAACAAAGCATTTTCGCTCTTCTGTCATAAACAAGAAGATTGTGCACTCTCTGTACTCACACAGTTACATTGAAGTGCCCGAAGACCAGTGGCCTATTTCTCTGCTACATTAGATCCTGTAGCGTCAGCATTGTTCGGATGTCTCAAATCCGTTGCTGCAACTGGTGTCAATATTGAACGATGTGAGAGCATTGTGATGGGTCACCCACTGACAGTGTACGTTCCAAACTCAGTGGAAATTCTTTCGACAAGAACAAAAACACAGCACTTGACCAATAGCCAATTGACGAGGTACGAGCAGGTGATTTTGGCTGCTGACAATGTAACTCTGAAGAGCTACTCTGTGTTGAACCCTCCTACCTTGTTTCCCTTTCCAAATCCTGAGGGGGAAAAAAGCGAAGACCATGACTGTCTCGATGTCAATGAACTGTGCACTAAACCACGTCCTGACATTGTTGATGAACCACTGTCTTACCCTGATTATATTCTGTTTGTTGATGCCTCATGCTTAAGAGACAATGAAGGAAATGTGAGAGCAGCTTTTGCTGTCTGTACTGTTTCTGGAGTGGTGGAAGCTGCTTGGGCTACAAGGCGTATACTCTGTGCACGTGCGCAGGTGGCTGAACTCATTGCCTTGACCCGTGCATGCTGTGTTTCTGAAAAACTCTGAGTGATGATCTATACCGACGGGAAACATCATTTACATCGCATACGATACATTGCATGCCATTACAACGCGGTTGTTACAACGACATGCTGTGTTTCTGAAAAACTCTGAGTGATGATCTATACCGACTTGAAACATCATTTACATCGCATACGATACATTGCATGCCATTACAACGCGGTTGTTACTTCACGGACCATTACAACGTAAGTCGTTAAAATGACTTGATGTAGGGGGCAGAAGGTGTTGGATTTAAAATCCAACACCTTCCCTACTGTTGCACAGACTAGAGTTGGAATAGTAAATTATACTAATCCAACATCCAGCGCCCCCTACAGCAAGTCGTTGTAACAACTTGCTTTGTAATGGTATGCGATGTAACAACGCGGTCATTGTAACAACCGCGTTGTAATGGCATGAAATGTATCACATGCATTATAACATGCCATCTACATACCGACAGCCAATATGGGTTCCGTGTGATTCATGACTTCAGACAGCTATGGTCTTAACATGGATTTATGACTTCATCTGGGTCTCCGATTAGTAAAGGAGAGATTGTGAGACAATGGTTGGAGGCATTACAGCTGCCAAACGAAATTTCTGTTGTAGAATGTTCTGCACACTATAAGGGAACAGGTTATGGTACTATAAGAAATAAATATGTAGATGAAGTTGCACGTTATCGTGCTTCGAACACATGTACTTTCAATGGAGAATACAGGAACGAGGACACAGAGGTGACCAATTTCAATATGATGTCCACTGCTGCCGATACTTGGGATGAGATGAGGCGTCTGCAGGAGGAGGTTTATGAAGAGGAACATTCAGGCTGGAACAGAGCAAGTTGTATGAAGAGAGAGGATGATATTTGGATGTCGACTGATGAGAGAGCAGTTCCGCCTAACTGCTTACTGTACCGTGTGGCAAGGCAGATTCGTGGTTTGGCGCATGTAGGAAGAGATGTGATGGTGAGGTACAGGTAGACATCGTTCAATCAAAGGTTTCGGGTGGTTGCAGAAGCATTGTGCTACTGATGTGTTACATGTCAGCAAATGAATGCAGGGAAAAGGACTGTTGTAACACTGAGTCACATAGGGGGGTCAGGAGGACCTTTTAATAGAATGCAGTTGGATTTTGTTGAGATTCCTATGTGCAATGGATTGAGGTACATTCTGGTTGTGGTGTGCATATTCTCCCATTGGGACAAAGCCAATACAACTAGGAGGTGTGACAGTCTCACAATAGCTAAGCTGTTGTAGAGGGAGCTCATGCCAAGGTTTGGATTTCCAACTAAATTGGAGTCAGACCGAGGAACTCATTTTAGTAATGAGGTCCTGAAATTGCTATGTGCAGCTTTGCGGCTACAATTGCAGTTACAGGCCGGAAGCCTCAGGAATTGTTGAGCAGGTAAATGGCACTCTGAAGTAGAGATTGACAAAGGTGTGTGCTTCGACGTCTCTGAAATGGCCCTATGCTTTGCCTCTTGTGCTCATGAGGCTGCACAGTGCTCCGGATAAAAGAACTAGCTAGTCACCTCATGAGGTTTTTATGGGGCAAGCGATGAGATTGTTTGATGTGCCTACCAACATGCATGTAAATATCTCAGATGATTTAGTTCTCGACTACTGCGAAGGATTGTCTTATGTGGGTCGTTCTGTGTCTCATCAGGTTGAAGCAGCGACTACACCAACGTCACGAGATCTCTGCCACAACCTTAATCCTGGTGATTGGGTGCTCATCAAAAGGTATGTGAGAAATATGGGTAACACTGGGAATGATGATAGCAAAGGGCAATATAGCCAGACATTGGGGGGCCCAGGCTGCACCAACTCCTGTTGAGTGGCGAAAGATGTGAACTGGTGCATGATCACAGAAAGGGAAGTGTATGATAGCAGGGGTTGCCCCAGAAAGTGGGATCAGGTCTGGGGAAAGTGGAATGCTCACAGGGGAGGAATTTGCACTAGCCCCTCTCTGTGGCCTGGTGAAGCAAACATGATGTATAATATCTGGGAAGATTTGGATGGGTAAACACTGGCGACACATCAATATTATGATTGAACACTGTGCGCAGTTTTGCGACTAAATTGTGGAAATGCACGGCTGCTATGTCATAATGATTGTATCCTATTTGATTGCATTATTCTCACAATAAAAAGATGTTTAAAAAAACGGCCCATGAGAAAGAATTGCCTTGAGCCCCGGAGGCGTGGACCATACCAAGTGATACTGGTGACTGTAGTGAAATGTGGCGGAGTACTGAACTGGGTCCATGCCTCTCACACTCATAGAGTTCGAGCCCCTCTGAAGTAACAGCTCCTCTTCCAGAAGCATTGACAGAAGTGACCGGAGAGTCACAAAAGAGGACAAGCCAAGCTGTAGAGGGACCGGTGGAGGATGAACAAGCATTAGAGCAATCCTGGTCCAGTCAAACAAAACACAAGTGTTGACTCTGAAGAAGAGAGAAAAGTGGTGTCGCAGCAAGAAGCTAGTGAAGTGAGGAGACAAGTGCAGTCAAGACCGAGAGCAAACCTGAATGAGATCTGGCCAGAAAGAGAACAGAAAAAAAACCTAAAACTCATGTCTGAAAGAGAGCTTGACCGATAAGTGAAACGTCTGAAGAATGGCCCTATTTATACCGAGTGCTGCGGGAGTTTGGATTGGGGGAGGGCTTCGTACGCTGGACCGCCTTGCTCTATAGCGATGCCACGGCCCGAGTGAAGACGGGGGCTACCATATCGGTCCCCTACCACGTGCGGAGGGGGACAAAGCAGGGCTGCTCCCTCTTCCCCTTGTTGTTCGCCCTGGCCGTTGAACCGCTGGCGGCTCATGCCCGACGGGGGTGCGCCTATGCTGGAGTTTCCCTGAGGGGGGACGCCCACTATATCTCTCTATATGCAGATGATCTGCTGATGTTTTTGGCGGATGCGGAGGGCGCGCTGGGCGGAGCGATAGCCCTTTTGGAGGAGTTTGGTCGCCTGTCCGGGCTTAAGGTCAACTGGGGCAAGACATGCTTGTTCCCGTTGTCGCAGGGAGGTCGGACCCCGCGGGCGTTGGGACAGATCCGGTGTGAAGGCAGCTGCTTACGATACTTGGGGGTTAACATTTACCATACCCAGACTGATTTGTTGGAGGGTAATGTTGGCAGGGCCCTTCGCGGCTTGCGGAGTAGCATGGGGTTTTGGAGCACGCTCCCACTCTCGTGTGCCGGGAGGGTGGCGCTGTTAAAAATGGTGGCATTGCCACGCCTCCTTTACTTTTTTCGCACCCTTCCTATATGGATCCCGGCGTAGTTTTTCGCGCGGCTACGAGCACTGGCTACGGGCTTCATTTGGAGCTCGGGAAGGCGGCGGGTGGCGCTGACCACGTTGCGGCGGCCGAGAGCGGAGGGGGGCCTGGCAGCCCCGGATTTTGAGTGGTACTACTTGGCGGCCCAGCTCCAATGGCATACGCAGGCGGTGGCCAGGGAGTATAGAGGCCCGGAGGGCCCACAGGACAGGCTGATTCCGCAGCATGTGCTGGCCTTTATAGTCCTCCACCAGCGGTTAGACCTGACCCAGCTTACCCTGGAGGAACGTACCCTCCGGCTGTGCTGGAACAGGTGTCAGAGGAGGGCTGCCATAGTCCACCCCTATGCCCCGGAGATCCCCCTGGGGATGTGTACGGCGCTCCCGCATGGGGGAGATTGGTCTGGGCTAGCTGTTTGGGAGGAGCTGGGCGTGCAGATGGTAGGGGACTTATTCAGAGAGGGAGTGCTGTTGCCCTTCCAGGACTTGCAGGACTCTTATGGGCTCCCGCGGGGGGACTTTCTGCTCCATGCGGCCCTTGTGGTGAGCCTCCAGAAACATTGGAATATGGGGCTTTCGGAGCCGCAGACCGCCGCAGGTTGCCAATATGTAGTGATGGCGGCGGGGACGACTAAGGCCATTACTTGCCTCTACCGCCGCCTGTCGATGGAGGGCTTGCACCCGTTGGACGCCCTGAGGGAGAAGTGGGAAACGGACCTCGAGAAAGCGATCCACGAGTCCACGTGGTCCACGCTGGTGCGGAGGGCCTGGAAGGGAACGAGGAATGCCCGGTTCCAGTTAGTCCAGTTTTTTACGTTACACAGGGCGTATCTGACGCCGGCCAAGATCTTGCAATATTTCGGGGGGGTATACTCCCAGTGTCCGCGGTGTGTGGGGGAGAGGGGGCGGACTTTCGACACATGTTTTGGTCCTGTACGCAGTTGGGCGCCTATTGGGTTGATGTTGTGGATTGTTTGAACCAGGTGACGGACCGCTCCATAGCCCCGGAAATGGGGGCTTGTTTGTTGCTTTGGTTTCCCCACACCCGCCGTACGAAGGTCACTAGCAAGTTTTATGATCTGGGGTTGATAATGGCCAAGAGGGAACTGACTATGCACTGGAAATCCCGGGGGGGGGGCTAGCTTCTTGCGGTGGAGGGCGGCGTTTGCGCGATGGGCGGGGGCTGAGGGTACGCTCCGGGTGCAATTGGCCCTTCGGAGGGACGATGAGAAGGCACTAGCGACGGCCCGAGCATGGGAAGCGTTGGTGGTGGAACTTCAGGGGGTGATGTCTGATGCTGGGGAAGGGGAGAGCACATCTGATAGGCAGGAGGTAGCGGGGAGCGGGGAGTAGAAGGCGAATGGCGGTAGGCCCTGGATGCATACACCTTGGGTCGGCATGAGGGCAGGCTCTGTTTGCTTAGGGAGAGGTTGGGCTCCCGTACATAATTTATTAGGGAGGAGGGGCACTTCAGAAGAGGGGTAGGTGACGGGGGCACACTGACATGGGGTGGGGGAGGGGGTTGAAGGCGACTGTGTGGGAAGGATGTTCCTTCTCCTGGATACTTGGTATTGATGATAAATGTGCGGTACTCCTTGGACGGGTGGAGGTAGGGGGATGGGTGTTGCAGTTGTTGATTTGGAAAACAATAAAAAAACGTTTCAACAAAAAGTGAAACGTCTGAATCTGAGCAAAGTGAGGCTGAAGGTGAGAGACTGACCTCGAAAAGGTCCAAAATGCTTAGGGTGCCTTGTCAGAGGTACTCATCTCCTTTATGGAATTATTAGTCTGCCGATGCCAACAAAGGAGAGCTCTGGGACATTAGTGCTGATAATTGGCGTCCTGCTGAAGATTCCAAGGACTGAGTTAAATGCTCTTCTTTTATTGGCAGTTCCTTACCCACCAAGATTGAGTGGCCTGCAAACTCTGGTATTGAATGTTGTTTCTCCTCATCTGTGTGTAGAACCATCACCGCCAGATGTTGCGAAATTGAGTGCTGATCTATTACAAATGATCATAGATGAACTTGGCTCAGAACTTATTAGGGATGTTGAATTAACTTTCATGAACTTTTTCAAAGGTGTTCGAAGAAGATTACCTAGGCCCGAGTGGACGAAGAATAAATGTATTTTTATTTATTTTAAGAATTTGTAAAGCGCAAACTGTCGCCATTGCAGGCATCCTGGCGCTGACAGAGTCTGAGGAGGATAGGGGGGTGGAACAGAGGGGACTTGGGCTAGCCCGGGAAGAGCCAAGTTTTAACCTTTTTTCTGAAAGGTAGGAGTTCATCGGTATGTCTGATCTCGGTGGGGAGGGTGTTCCAGAGTCTAGCGGCGGTAACCTCAAAAGATCTACCTCCAGATCTGACCTTCTTGAATCTGGGGGTGACCACCAGTTTGGCATCCGAGGAGCGGAGTTGTCTGGTAGGGGCGTACCACACAAACTTGGATTGTAAAGGGGCTGGGCCGGAACCGTGGAGGGCCCTAAAAACAATACAGAGGGCCTTAAATTGCACTCTCTGTCTAAGAGTGAGCCAATGCAATTGTGCCAAGGCGGATGGTCCATGGGATCTCCTCGGGAGCCCCAAGGATAGTTTTGCAGCCGCAGATTGGACTCTTTGCAGCCTGTCTAATAGATACTCCGGGGCCCCGAGCAGGAGGGCATTGCAGTAGTCCAGCCTGCTCAGGATAGTGCATCTAACTACTTGGGCGCGAGCCTGGGTGGGTAGGAGGGGCAGAACTTTCCTTAAAGAGCGCAGAATGGCATAGCAGCAGGCAGAGGTTTTCTGAACATGGGTCTCCATGCTGAGCTTGTGGTCAAGCATGATCCCTAAGTTGCGGACAGAGTCTGCAGGCTGTACATTAGAAGCTGTTTCCGGGGGCCAGAAGTTGCTAGGGAACGGACGGGGGATCCTCGAGCCACTGTTAAAAAGCACCTCGGTTTTCCCTGCATTGAACTGAAGTGAATTATTCTTCAGCCACCTTGATGTCTCCCGCAGGCAATTATGTAGGATCTCTATGGAGATAGAGTCCTCTCCTTCCAAGGAGAGGATCATCTGCGTGTCATCAGCGTAATTAATGGTTTTGATGCCGAAGTTTTTGGTCAGAAGAATAAGTGGCCTAAGGTAAATATTAAAAAGTATTGGGCTAATGGCAGAGCCCTGTGGGACTCCGTGCGTTACCGGGGAGAAAGCAGATTGGAAAGGAGGTAGAGATACTGCTTGTTGCCTGTCCTGCAAAAAAGAGTGGAACCAATGCAGTGCCGTATCCCTCACTCCTGCCTCCCATAGGCGTCTCAGTAATATCTTGTGATTCACCGTGTCAAAGGCGGCAGACATATCGAGCAGTATCAAAAATGATGCCTGACTTCTGTCTGCTCGCCTTTGAAGTTCGTTCATGGCGATAATAAGGGCAGTTTCGGTTCCATGAGCAGGCCGGAATCCGAATTGGTCCCCATCCAGTAGTAGATGATGTTCCAGGTGGTTGGAAAGGGTGTTACTGACCACCCGTTCCACTATCTTGGCAGGGAACGGCAGCAGTGAGATGGGCCTGTAACTTTTTGAGCAGTCAGGGTCCAGGGAAGATTTCTTCAGCAAAGGGGAGACTAGCGCTCGTTTCCAGTGGGCAGGGACAGTGCCGGTCAGCAAGGATTGCTGACAGATTAGATGGAGCGGGGGAAAAGTTCTGCTTCGAATTCTTTCCAGATTTTAGGGGGTACTGGGTCCAGTGGAGACCCAGACACGATCCCTCTAGCTATCTTAGTGAAGAGTTCGAGTGTTAGCGGTGGAAATCTGCAAAGGAATTCTTCTGGAGACACAGCTAAGTTAGGTGCTTGATTCTCCAGAGTAACAGTGTTCAAGGAAAGGGGATTTCCAGCAGTAAGAGGAGTATCCAGATCTTTAAGGATAAGTTCAATTTTCTCCTTGAAGAATATGGCCAGATTGTCACAGAGGTCTTGGGACGGGACGATCGCATTTTTACAAGACTCCGGGTTAGTGACGCTGTTTATGATGCTAAAAATGCTCCTGGAATTGTTGGTAGTGTTACAGATCAAGGAGGAGTAGTGATCGGCTTTAGATTTTTTGATGAGAGTTTTGTACGCGTGGACCTTGGTTTTCCACGTGTCTTTGCAAGTTATATTATAATCACGTCTCCACCTTCTCTCTGCTTGTTTACATTCAAGTTTTAGCAGTTTTAGGTCGACGTTGAACCAAGGGGCAGAGTCTTTACCCCTGCAGGTCCAATTTTTGAGGGGGGCGTGGGTGTCGACCACCCTAGAGATACTGGAGACAAGGGAATTGTAATTGTCGACTGTGCTTTTGTTCACATCAAAAAGTTGTTGCAAATGGAACATTTCGCCCGAAGGATGTGCGCGTGAGAGAGCCCTCCAGTCTCTGCATTTAATTTCCTTGGTCGGTGCCGGGGCCTTGTAAGGGCCAGTCGTCTTGTGAAGAAAGAATTTAACCAATGAGTGATCAGTCCAATCCATTGGAAGAATTTCTCCCATTACCACCAAGTCAGGTGCCGCAAAGATCAGGTCAAGCAGATGACCCGCTTTGTGGGTGGCCTTGGAGGTCAGCTGAGAGAGGCCAAAGCTGTCACAGGTAGAGAGCAGGTTCTTGAGAGCTGAGTCAAGGATACCGTTTTGCCATAGATTAAAATCACCGAGTATAAACAGCTTCTGGTGAGATAAGGCGATATTGGTTAGGGTAGTGATTAGTACTTGTTGCTGCTGAAGGCTGAATGCCCCTGGTGGGCGATAGCACAAAATCCCTGTGACTATATTTCCGGCGTGGGTCTGAATTGAGAGTCTTAGTAACTCGGTGCCCAGAATAGGGTCAAGAGTAAAGATTTTAATGCTGCAAGAGGCTCTGAAAATGACTCCCACACCTCCGCCTCTACCAGTAGGCCTAGGGAAGTGGAGAAATTTAAACCCGGAGGGGCAGGCAAATCCCGGATCGACCAAACAGTCTGGATGCGTCCAAGTTTCTGTCATGAAAAGGATGTCAAGTTCATGAGAGTCAATCAGAAGTTGGATCTCTGTGCAGTGTTTGGGCAGAGACCTGACGTTTAATAGCCCACAATACAGAACATCATCACAAAGTACATCAGCCCGGGGGAGAGAGGAGGGTGATAGAGACAGTATTCCTTTGTCGGCAAATTGCTTACCTATTTGGATGAGCTCCTCTCTGGAGTAGGGAGGCCCAGACGGAAGCTGATCCTGATATAAAGGATCGAAACCGGCAGCATAAGGGGCCCATGGCCCTACCTTGCCGCGGACGGGCGCAGACGGGCTTGCCTTAGGCGCGCCTTCGGCGCGCAAACGTCGCGCCCGCTGCGCTCGTCCGCTGCGCTTCCTAGGAAAGCACATTTTTATAAGGCTGTGACTAGCGTCAAGGGGGTGGGCGTGGCCTCAAGGGGGGCGTGGCCTCCGCGATCGAGCAGGCAATGGCGGCAAGATTACCTTAGGTGTTTAGACCGCGGCAGCGTTAATATCGGCTGCGCGGCGTCTCCACAGGCAGGTAAATGCCCTGAAGTCGTGAAGGAGGGGGAGAGGGAAAGTGGGTTTTAAAACATACAGAAATTCACAATTTTAAAAATGAGCGGCAGTTCACACTCCCGGCTTCCGCCTCAGAAGGTCTGTCAAGTATGAATTAAAGTGCTTGTAGTCAGCGCTTTAAATGCTGGTTCGGGGTGGGCGTGGCCTCAAGGGGGCGTGGCCTCCGTGATCAAGCAGGCAATGGCGGCAAGATTACCTTAGGTGTTTAGACCGCGGCAGCGTTAATATCGGCTGCGCGGCGTCTCCACAGGCAGGTAAATGCCCTGAAGTCGTGAAGGAGGGGGAGAGGGAAAGTGGGTTTTAAAACATACAGAAATTCACAATTTTAAAAATGAGCGGCAGTTCACACTCCCGGCTTCCGCCTCTGGAGGTCTGTCAAGTATGAATTAAAGCGCTTGTAGTCAGCGCTTTAAATGCTGGTTCGGGGTGGGTGTGGCCTCAAGGGGAGCGTGGCCTCCGCGATCGAGCAGGCAATGGCGGCAAGATTACCTTAGGTGTTTAGACCGCGGCAGCGTTAATATCGGCTGCGCGGCGTCTCCACAGGCAGGTAAATGCCCTGAAGTCGTGAAGGAGGGGGAGAGGGAAAGTGGGTTTTAAAACATACAGAAATTCACAATTTTAAAAATGAGCGGCAGTTCACACTCCCGGCTTCCGCCTCAGGAGGTCTGTCAAGTATGAATTAAAGCGCTTGTAGTCAGCGCTTTAAATGCTGGTTCGGGGTGGGCGTGGCCTCAAGGGGGGCGTGGCCTCCGCGATCGAGCAGGCAATGGCGGCAAGATTACCTTAGGTGTTTAGACCGCGGCAGCGTTAATATCGGCTGCGCGGTGTCTCCACAGGCAGGTAAATACCCTGAAGTCGTAAAGGAGGGGGAGAGGGAAAGTGGGTTTTAAAACATACAGAAATTCACAATTTTAAAAAATGAGCGGCAGTTCACACTCCCGGCTTCCGCCTCAGGAGGTCTGTCAAGTAGGGGTTACATCCAGAAGAAGATGGTGTAGAGTTAAGGAAGTCTTATGAACTTGTGTAAATAACTGCAAAGTAATAAAGGATCAAAAAGAGAAAACAAAAATGCGGTTGCTGGAAGCTCTGCTCAAGAAACTCCTGTGTATTCCTGCTTTGTACAAGAGGAGTCTAACAGAGAAGAAAGACTCTGTGGCTGCTGTTTCTCCACTCGAAATGGGGACTGATTCTGCTTTAGAATGGTGTCTGGAAATCCAAACTGTAGACGCAAATGTATTATAGGTACACTTATAACCATTGTAGTGGTAGTGATAGTAGCACTAATTGTAGAATCAGTTTTGAGTTCTTTGGAGGAGACTTATATCTCTGAAGTGCTTACACCCACATTAGTAGTGTCAACGAAGGGGATTCTAGGACCAGAGAGAGGATTAGTAGTTTGAAGGGGGATTATACATTAAATGCTTGTATATGCAGACGTAGACACTATGGATTCTAGAGATTGTTATGTTTGCATGCAGTTACCCGCATCAGTGGAGGAAGGTATCACATACTATCACTTACCTGGTATTTGTTGTAGTTTGCTTCTTAGTATGTTTTGTAAGAAGTATAATTATGAGTATTATTTTTCTAACTATGATGTAGTACTTTAAGTACCAGTATACAAACACCTGAATAAATATGACACTAAGTGGACAGCTGAAATGATAGGGAATTATTTTGTGCCCACTGCTATGCTAGACATTGCTTACGCTCATAGACACAATTTAACCTGTACATTAACTAACATTCAGATGAAATTCACATATCAGGTAGAAGATAGATTTAGAGTTGTAGTTAGTGAGGGAAATAAACCATAGAAATCTCCCCACTGGACGAAGGAAGAATTATGTCATTGTGCCAATGGGAGTTCAGGACCGCTAGCTTTGGATTGGCCACATAGAGTGTCTTAATATTCACCAGGCAAAGAGTGGATTTAGCTCTGTGTTTGTGGGAAAGAGTGAGTGTGATCATAGGTATTTGGTTCGTGGTCCTCGGAAGATCTATTTATACAACACTTCACATATTATATCAGGAGTCTACTTTGTGTGTGGGAAGAAGGCATATTTGAGACTGCCTGGCAAATGGTATGGTACACATTACTTAGCGGTGGTGTTTCCCAAAATATACCTCGTGGAGGATTTGGAAGACCTTGGAGAAGAAGTGAAAATTAGACAGAAACATGGGTTGAGTGCTGAAGACGTTTGGGAGACAGTTTTGGAGCAATGATACCAAGCTTAGGGGGAGTGTTGAATGACATTAAGATTAGAAAGTGGTCTACCATAGTTCAAGCCTCGTAAAATCATAAACATTTTACTTAAATAATCTACTCCACCTATTTGTAATGCTCTTGACCCATAAACTGGTTTTGAATAATGTGATTGTGGGCAAATATTTTAATTAATTGAGCTTCCATTTTCTTCATTAACGTATATGAGAGCACCTTCAAATGTTCTAGTTCAGCATGTCTGCTGTACAAAAAACTCTTTTATTTGATTTAAGAGACTAAACTTTTTTTCACATATTTAATACAAATCTAGCCACATTTAGAATACACAAGACCCCGACTTGCCTCTTAGTTCATTAACAGCATTGTAATCAGGCCGGGGCAGAAATATTTCTCAAATCAAGTTAAAAAATGATCACTTTTAATAAATACATAACTAAAGCATGAAGTGGTAGCTCACTGTTATTAGTAATCAGCAGATTTTACATCAAAATGGCTACAAACTTTCTCACTGACATGCAGCTTCACTAATAAAACTATATAGTGTACAAACAATAATGTTTGGAAATAGAGTTTATGTAAATACGTGTTATTTACACATCACCAAGTAAAGTTTTCTGCTTTTATTTAGCTGCTATTTAACTCTTTGTTTGCATCACACTTCTTAATTACAAAAAATGCCTTTGTTATTCCTGTTCTATTTTGAAATATTTGTAATATTAATTTACAGGCTATTTATTTAAATGTTATGTGTTAGAGAAAAATAACTGACATCTTCAGACAGCTCACTTGACAATAACCTCAAAACTCTAGTAAGAGAGAGAAAAATAAACCTCATTTTCCAAGCAGCAATTAGTTAAAAAACAAACTGATATTTAACCTCTTTCCTTGAACAGAAAGCAAATGAGTCAAGATAAAAACAAGATTTAATGACATATGTATTGCTCGTTCACTTTCTCAATGAACAGCACACCTGTTCCTTTCCAGCCTAAGTTTACTCGCCAGATGGAACTAGTAGGTGCGAAAAATAGCTCAACCGGATCACATTTTACTCGCAATTGAGTGTGGGCGAGTAGATTTTTCGATGCCTGCAATTGATAAGCTATCTACCAATACTGCTAGATCTCTATTGCATATAGATGGTGAAATGGTATCGATCAGGGCTACGGTGATGCAGAATTGACTTGCTTTTGATGTTTTACTTACAAAAGAAGGTGGAGTCGGTCAGATGCTTAAGGGCCAACAGTGTTGTACTTATATTCCTTACAGGAGTAAAGATTTACAGAAGTATATTAGCAACATCACTGAGTTACTTTAGGAATTCAGGGATTTAGCTACTGAATGTATCAGGGATAAAGTTGGACAAAGATATGGTGCAATTGGGAGGTGGTTTGCAAACTTAGGAAGTGGATTGTATGGTTATATTGTGCGACCAATATTGATTGTTTTCATCTGCGTCATTGTTTTGATCGGAATGGTGAGAGGATATAAGTGGAACAAGGCAAGGGAAAGGGAAAGAGTTTAGAGGGGAAAAGACAGGACGATAGAGAAGCTGCAAGACAATTATTACAATAATCTGAAGCGTATTGAGAAGTTTAGACAAAGAAGAATGGCAACAACATCTGTTTAGATCGGTCAGTCCGATTAAGGTTACCTAAATGATCATCTGATCGGCTAATCTGGAAAAATAGGATAATTATAGTGATGACTTAACGTCATCAGAGGGGGGACTGCTAGAGTTGAAATTCGTATCCTACATGAGGTACCTGTTGGCACCTTCAGCGGAGAGCGGTAACAAAGTAGGTTCCTCTACACAATGGGCCTTTTGACAAATGTGTGACAACAAAGGACACCGTCTCACTGTCCGGCTTAGTAGCCGGTAACCCCTATACATTAGGGAAGATTTGATGTAAGTGGTTCAGGTAGGACTCACTTGAGCTCACTTAAAGGTTTCTTTAATTAGGAATTTCTTTTGTATGGTGTAATATCACTTTATTTAGATCTAAATAGGCCCGTTTAGCAAGAAAATAGGGATCCTTGGCCCTGAGGAATGCCAAAGACACGTATCCGCTTGAGTGGAGAGCACAACATGTTGGCCTATAATTTGATGGCGGTAGTGAGTCATTGTCCTCACATGATGGCCCCATCACTTTTTAATATTACCTAATGCACCCACCAATAAAGGGGAATAGCCGGGTTACATTAAGGTATTTTTATCTCACTTACCTGGATCCCCTCACTGTCCAGTAGATTTAATTTAAGAACTCCCTCCTGCATAGAGTCGGACAGGAGGTTGAGTCCGCCCTGGAGGTACTATCCTTCCAGGGTGGGGAGAGGTTGCCGATGATGATGCATGACACAATATTGTGTGGGAGGCTTCCACTTCCATAGGCGGGACCCCTCCTTTCCCTTTCTGATTTCTTCTTTCTGATTTCTCCCATCTGTACTCACACATGCGAGCTGGGATTACCAAGGCATGATTATCCAAGAGAAAAAGACCATGTACAAGCACTAATATGTGCCTTGGACATGTTGTTAGGAGAGCAATGTAACCATTTATAGTATTCAATCACATATAACTAGATGTTAGCCAAAATGTAAACCAGGTAACATGTTCTTGTGAAATTAGCACATTTCAATGGGAAGCTTAACAAATGATTCAACGAACTGTACTGAAAACATATAAACAATGTAATACACTTATTTAGGGCTCATTAGTGATGTGACGCATTGACACGTTAAATGTATCTTGAATTTTTATTAGGCCAATGATGCAGTTGAAATAGACGTACTAATATAGTTTAATGAACATTTTTATTGAACTTGCTAATGATCTCAAGGAAAAGCTAAATGTAGATAACATGGTGCATTCATTATTTTAGTCTACGTTTGTAAGTTTGTAGGCCTGAGTTCACAGCACATTTTAAATGTTCCTGTTTGTGAAATTAATGATTAGATTCCCAACAGTCTTGTAGAATGTTACCTGTTTCCTTGCTCTGCATTGCAGGTGGACAAACGTTTTGTTAGCGAAGAGTTAAGGTATTGTTTCCAATTGATAGTAGAGGAATGAAGGAGTTACAGTTAGCTTGGCTTTGCGATGGTAAGGTGAAGGGAGGTGCATTCACACAGGAGAAGAGATCAAAAACGAACTGTTGCAGAGTTGTACATGGAAAAGGCCGTGAAAGGAATCAACGTCATAGAAAATGTTATGGCTGAGCCTACTGTAGACTACATGCGACAAAAGCATTATGGGACATTTGCTGAATACAATTTTGAATATATGATGCATTGTAGAGAGCCACGGATGCCCTATTCCCTTTTGTCTTTCTGACAGAGAGCTTCTGAGTGCTAGCTTGCTTCTTTCCTGCTTGTGGCTTTATTCTGCTGACCCATCTGATGGTGGAGTGACTTCTTAGGTAGGCGCTAACCACTGACACCTTTTTTCTTTTGGACCTTTTGGTTAAATGCTGAATTAGGGATGCCACTTCTAGAGTTAGAGTAGGGATATATAGAATTAACTTATTTTCTCAAACGAAGTGCTGATGCAGGGGAACCTTAACTTTTGCTTCCTGATTACATGCATAATAGTCATAGAACTAGTTGGTCTTTTTTTTCTTCACCGAGTAAATCTGTTAAGGAGATTTTGAGTTCTTCAGTTTCCTTTGTATTTTTATACTCTCATGCTAAGATTTGTATATGTCCAACAATTTTTTTATCTGTAATAAAATGTGACTAACCTTAATTTGATTGTCAACCTGGGTTATTGTGTTTCACTGTATATTACATTTTATTTACGAGATTTTGCTCACCTTTATGCTTTCATGCTGCTAAAAAGAATCACTGAAGCATCGACATCAGAGGAGTACCGAACAAATGGACCTACGCCCTTTCATCTTAACCAACATCTCACCATTGACTGACTGGCAATTCTAAATGCCATTGATGTTTTGATTATTTTGAAAAGTAAAACACCACAAGGAGTCACCCCCAATAACGAGAAGAGGGACGGATATATAATTGAAAACAACAAAAGTTCCCTTTTCTCATCCAAACCTCAGCTACAAATTAATCCATCTGTAGAATTGCCACTTGTCACAAAAGAAACTTACCAAACATATTATGTTATTTTAAACTGCGGTGTCCAGTACACAGTAAGAAAATGCAATTGAGACTAGTGGTCTAGACGCGTGGTACCTTAAGTATAACAAGGCAGGGAAACGCGAGTTTTAACAAAGAGTGAACGTATTAGAACAGCAATGACTATGCGTAGGGAAACGAGAAATAAATATTCAGGTAGGCCGGGTTTTATGCTCATGCTCAGTTATCGTTTCTAGGGTTCTGGATGCCGAGACTAGTAGTTTAGAAGTGTTTTACCGGGATTATAATGCAGCACGGTAACACGTGATTGAATAAACAGTGAGTCTGAAAGAATAGCATTGGCCTTCCATAGTGAAACATGAAATAAATACCCAGCTATACTGAGGTTTATGTTCACGGTCTGCTGGTTGTTTTTTTAAAGTTCTGGATGCGTGTGAATGAGTATAACTGGTACTGCACCTAGAATAGGCAGCATATATTAGCACTGTACATGAGGGAGAAGCTATATATAATTACTTATATTTAAATTGTTTTTTTTTTACTTGTATATAGATTCAAGGATAACTGCCAAAAGATACATAAGATATCTAATTGAAAAAGAAGTTATCACAGCTATATCGTTTCTGGGATACGAAGAGCCTAAAATGTGTTGATTTTATCATAAACAAGAGGTGAGCCCTTAATTATGGTCGTGGACAGATAGTCATGAGATAATAGGGAATAGAGAACATAAATTGCCAGATTTACAATCGAGTTTCCTTTTATTCACAGATCAAATGACAACCATGAATAGATGCCCATGAACCTCAATTGAATAATAAGTCTTGAAATCTATATTGTGTTTTGGGAAATAAGGAACACAATACATGTTGACCTTACCACATATTAAAGGTGAGCCCTAAAAAGTAACTTGGGGGGGATACAGTCATGATGACTTAGAAATTAGAGATTTTATAATAGCCTTGCCTTTGGTTCTTGTACTATTTACGCACTAGGTTAAGAATAAAATATACCAGTGTGGAGGCATCCCTAAAGAATAAAAATTTAACCTGGTGTACCTTACAAGATGACACTGCTTTATTAGAAAGGTATGGTCCATATTTTGATAAATTGTCCTAAAATCGCACCGATAAGTAAATTGAGGAGTAGTACAAATGAAAATTAATGATCGGTAGAATTGAATTTGATTGCTAGTCATTGTATTTGTAAACAAGAATAGAAGATTCTTGTATTTTGCCAGTGCGATTAGAACATTAAAAGAGTGTTTGTGTTTATCTCTAGTGATTAATTGTGAACGTACATAAAATGTCCTGAAGAAGGCAACAAGATTGTACCAGTTTCACTGAAACGCTGCTTCGACATTTGCCCATTGGTTTTTAACGTTTGCATAACAAAATGTTATGCAAATGTACTATGTGTTATGAAATTGCTTTTTGATATTAAATGTAAATGTTAAGTTGATGATAATAAATATTTTTAATATGTTCATGTATATGGTTATAAAACTGAACCGGCTGGGTTTTTAATAAAGATAACACAAATAGGAATATAAGGTATAAAAGCTTTTTCTTCTTTTGAGATAGGGAATGGTTATACTATACATATATAGACATTTGTCGCTTTTATCATGTTGTTTTGGTAACACCAAAAACAAAGTGTACCGATTTGTATGCCCTAAGTACCTCTGTATTAATTGTAAATCGTGACAACATAATATGGTTGGTAAGCTTCTTTTGTGACAAGTGGCAATTCTACCGATGGGTTAATTTGATTATTTTGAAAGAGCTCTAATCCGACTAGGGTAGAAAAGGTTCGCTGACCTCACCGAAGCCGCAAGGATTCTCCACGGTAAGATTTGTAAAATTGAACCCTCTTTGTGAGTCCTTGGGCTTCCGCAGCGTTCCCATACTTTAATGCACTTTGACTATTGTTAATAACCACTGGGTGAACCAATAATTTTGGGTGAATATGGACGTGATGTTTAGGGGTGGGTGGGATGGTTGTCAGTTATGCATACTATAATAGTGGAGTGGGGGTTAAACTGTACGCCTTTGTCATATTTAGGACTGCTCCTTGTTAACGCGAACCTGCTTCAATAAAAGTGCCCTTTTGTTCATCACAGAGGATTCTTTCATAATTTGCGCCATGTCGAACGGTTCACCATATAACGCACCGAGGTCGCTAGAGACAATCAAAACTACTTTATTTGCACTCCTGGGGACATGTTTGCATGTTCTGCCCTTGTGCATACTCGCCCATCGTAGGTACAGCACCCGGTCAAGTCAACCCTCAGCGCCTCTCGAACACACATTGGCCGAGTTGGGAAACGTCACGACGCCAGTGGTGAACTGTCAGGGGATCCAGGCTCCATTCGGGACGGGACGGGCTGTACCATCAATAGTAGGAAAAGGAAAGGAGACTGGCACCATCCTTGCATAAAACCGTAAGCTGCAATCACAACAGGAGGTTATTTGTTCTACAGATGCTGTGCATAGACGGAGAAACAGAGGGGAGAGCTACGAGCTCTATACCAACTAGGCGCGTTATTTTAAATGCTGCTTTCAAATCACCACCCCCAGGTAATTCAGCCAATTCTGTGTTCCGTCTCCAGAACGCGCCCGCGTAGACTCAGCTGAAGCGCGTGATCCATGTCGTCAAGCACGAGCGTGGTGGACAGCATCCGCGTGCGCGCGCTCGGAGCCGCCGGTTTGTTGTGCCGAGCCTGAGCCCGGCAACCCGGCGGTGGTGAGGGTGATGGAATGAGGCTCGTGAACCCAGCCCCGTATACCCCCTGTTTGACGTAGACGAGGCAGTAGAGGACACACGTTACGGTAAGAGCCTATTATGTATTATTAATGACTCGGGGGACTATCCTCTACCCGGGAGAGGCACGGAAAGGATCCGCCCCCTCTAGTCTCCACTTCATTGACACCTGCAGGGCTGCGGGGTCTGAACGAGATCGGCGATCTGTGCAGCCCGAGCATTGACTGACTGACTGCCCCAAACTCTAGCAATAGCTACAATGCCTGGAGCCAAAGCCAGCACCGCCAGCTAGTTCCACCTATCATTCACTGACTGCACAGTACCAGATCGACTGCATGCTGCCAGAGAGGCAGTGCATATATTGCACACTACAGAGGCCACTGCACAGTGCTAGAGAGGCCTTTGCATTGCACAGTAGCAGACTGATCAAGAATGAATACAATGTATAGAAAAAAAATGTGTTGGAGCCGGGGCCCTGTCACATCGCTATGTGCCGTAAACCAGAAATTCGTGGTTGTGCCTCTCAGCTTCGTCCCCACTTGTGTGTATGTACAATGCACGCATTCTGTTGATTGTGTCAGTGGCAGCTCTCTGCGGAGGGTAATCACTTATTTCCTTTCAATTACACGCCTGCTGTAATTGCTGCCTCTATGGCAGCTTCCGGTCCTCCCGCCGTGAAGGTGCATTCCTCCTCTCTCCCTGCCCGACCTGCACCTGCTGGGTGTTGTCCTACATTGCATGACAAGTGGAATCGGTTTCAAAAGCTGCCGAATCTCTCAGATCCGGCACAGTGCACTCAACCCCACCTGCAGCCTCCTCCTGCCAGATGCAGGGGTATAAACAAAGCTCCTTGTGTGGGATTTTATGTGCCTTCCCATTGGAAAGGAAAGACAGGGCGCTCTTTCTGTCTGTGGTCAATATCTCAAAAATTGTTGTGTAGTACAATTGATGTATTTTTGTTTGCCTTTGTGCGTGAGCTAATGTTACTTCCCGTCACGCCTGAGCCAATTAAACGTTTTTTTCGTGACTCACATTGACAGCAATTATTATTATTATTATGGTTTATAGTCTGAATAATGTATGCATGAACCAGGCCAGTTCAGGAGTTGACGATCTCTGGTAAAAGGTCAGTAAGATTATTAGCTCGTGAGACTGTAATACACTTAACATAATACATTCTCACAATTTTTACACAGTTTAATATTTGTTTACAGGTGTTTTTCAGCGTGTAGTCTCGTATTAGTGAATATCCCCCTGTCGGTGGAGGGTGGGGGAGACGTGGGAAGGGCCGTGCATTTAGGGGCAGTTTGATGGCTATATTAGGGGTGGACTCCGTAGGTGTGTCTCACAGGACGAATACCCTCACAAGAGTTTTTAGCTTTCTGGGATGGGTTAGCGTCTGTTGCGTAGCTCATGGGCTCTAGGGCAATAAAGGTATTTGGCCCCGGCCGCTGTTTTAACCTTGAAATACAGCAACACTTATGCTTCAATGGGCCCTTAAGGCTTCTGGACCCTGGTGCCGCTGCACGAGTGGAAGCTACACCGCTGATCCCGGGATGGAGTACTGATCGCTGGGTCAGTGAACTGGTCAATTTTTTCCTGATTGATCCTGTACCCGTTACGATCACCAGAGATGTGTGCGGCATGGTTACTTGAAAGGTGAATTAAATATTCGTAGTGATGAGGTAAACTTGTCGGCTGGGGTAAGGAATCGTTCAAAGGTTTCCCTTTTATCTCTTGCATTACATCATTTTGCCTTTGTTGGAGCGGTGTGTGAGATTGTCTCCCATACGCGTGGCAAGGGGATACCCCTTAGGGAGCCTCGTCCCGTAATAATTTGGTCCAGTTAGAATTGTTGCATTGGATGTTCACGATGAGGTGTTTGAGGTAAGAAAACTTGGATTGAGCTTTATGGCTCAGAAAAGTCAGTCCACCTGACAGGGAACTGAGATGGCGTGGTACATGAGTCTATAATGAAGTGGGGGAACTGTAATGATGTAAAGTTGTAAACAGTCTGTGATTGGTGTGACGCTTTTGCTTTAAGAACGTTTTGTTGTCATGTTTCAGAAATATATATTATTCATTAATACAAGAAGATGTGACTCTCTAAACCCACAATTGGTGTAGGGATTGTCTTCTTTCCGGCCCTGGTACCACTTTCTGTTGCCGAGTTTGGCTTCTACTAAGTCAGTTCTAAGTATTGGTCGTCATTGCTAAATGTTTACTGAAAAAGAACTATTGGTGACTGGAGCTTACTTGCGATTAGTAGCTAGATGTAGCGTTAAAGCGCTTTATAGAACTAGAACATATAGAGGCAAGGTACCGTGAAAACAACTGATGTACTCTGCCAAAAATTAACCACTGTTCCACTGGAGTGAAAGTGTCAAGCTTTCCATACAGAAAACAATTTGTAATTCCTGCTACTTTTTCTCTCACAATCTTTGAAAACGAGGCTTTAGGGGTCATAACTGCGTTTTAACCAATTCAACACTTAATTTTGATGCTAACAACTACTTGGTGAGTTTACATGCTCCTAGTTAATAATAGTGAGCGGTGTAAGGGTAGGCTATACGCTAAAGGCCACAATACAAAATGTGCTGGACAGGTCACTGCGATGTGCACATGTTTCTGGTATACGTTTTGGTTTGAATGACAGTGACGTGTAAATCTTTTTGTAAACTGGCATCGAATAGCTTGAATGCCTTCCATAGCAAATAGGCTTTGCTAGAACACAAGGTTCCCCAAAATACACCTTTAAATGTTTGGCCTCAGAGCAGAAGAAGTGTGTGCAAATGTCTCATCCATGGTTTGTCTCTGTCACCGTGGCTATTCAGTGCTTATGCCCTCCGGTTGGCAGATATCATAGAAAAATTCATGATTTTGTACCAGAGTTATGCTAAGGATACTCCTATCCTGGTACGAATTCAAGAGAACAACCTCAAGAAGGGACATCACCTCATGCTTCATTTCCATTCTGGCGTGAATGAGATCAAGTACTTTTATCCCTGAAAAGGTCTAAAACTGAATATCTAATCTTCTGCAATCAACATGGATTTTTTCAATCAACTTGGATTTATAGAGCATGGCTAATCACCGGGAGGGTATCCAGGCGCTAGGATCTTGCTGGGAATAGTCGAAATGCCAGGTCTTGAGTCCCTTTCTGAATTCCGGAAAAGAGGATGCTGTTCAGAGGTGAGGAGGAAGGTTGTTCCAGGTCCTGGTGGCGAGATATGAATAGGCTTCTCCTCCACTCTAGCTTCGTCGGATGCGGGGAGTGTGGGCAAGGGAGACG
This sequence comes from Triturus cristatus, assembly GCF_964204655.1. NCBI lineage: Eukaryota > Metazoa > Chordata > Amphibia > Caudata > Salamandridae > Triturus > Triturus cristatus. The sequence continues at coordinate 899,431,647 of NC_140589.1, read as the reverse complement.
GAGAGCAGGTGTCTGGAGGAATGGTAGAAGTTCAGGCGGTGGTTGATTTATGCTGGTCCTTGGTCATGAAGGGCTTTGTAGGCATTTGCCAGCATATTGAAATGGCATCTTTTTTGGAAGGGGAGCCAGTGGAGGTTCCTGAGGTGGTGGGTGATGTGCATCCATTTGGGGAGGTCGAGGATGAGTCTGTCAGCTGCGTTCTGACTCGTATGCAGTCTCTTCAGGAGTTGGGTGGTGATTCCTGCATAGAACGTGTTGCTGTAGTGCAGCCGACTGGTGAGTAAGGCTTGAGTGACGGTTCTCCCTATGCTGCAGGGGAGCCACCAGAAGATCTTTTGGAGCATGAAGAAGTTCTGGGAGCAGGTGCAGAAGACTGCATTGATCTGGCATTTCATGGTGAGTTTGCTGTCCAGGATGATGCAGAGTTTGCAGGCGTGGCCTGTCGGTGTGGGTTCGGGTCCGAATTCATGAAGGCCACCAAGTGTCATTCCAGGGAGAGGTATTGTTCCCAAAAAGCAGCACTTTTGTTTTTTCTGGGTTTAGCTTGAGGCAATTGGTTTTCATCCACTCGGCGACAATCGTCATGCAGTTGTGGAAGTTGGTCCTAGTGGTGGAGGGGTCTTCTGATAGCGAAAGGATGAGCTGTGTGTAGTCTGCGTTGAAAATGATGTTGAGGCTATGGGTTTAGATGATGTTGGCCAGGGGCGTCATGTAAGTGTTGAGCAGGGTGGAGCTGATGGATGAACCTTGAGGGACACCACAGATGGTGCCCTTGGGTTGGGAAGTGAGGGGTGGTAGTCGGATTCTCTGGGTTCGTCCTGTGAGAAGGATGTGATCCATTTGTGGGCCTCTGGCTGGAACCCAATGTGATGTAGTCCACCTTGACTTGATTCATCTCCCGGCCAAATGGCCCAACTCACAGGGAGAACCACCATCTTGAGTATGCAAAGCAAAAAACCTAGGTATAGTCTTTGATCATAAAATGTTTTTTACTCCCCAAATGAATGCAGACAAGCAGTGCATGCTTCCACCCCAATGTACTCAGCAAAGTGACACAATAATTAAGCTTCTGACACAAAGTAGATCTCATATGGTCCTGGTATTGTCTTGGCTTGATTATTGTAATAGTATTTATATTGTCCTTCACATAAATGTTCAACTTGTCCAGAACTTGGCTGCAAGACTTGCAACAGGTCTTTAGATTAGGGCACATCGCCTCAAAACACCTCAACATCTATTAGCTTCTCATCAAACTAAGGATAACCTTCAAGTTGAACTGGTCTACCCATAGAGAATACAGGACCCATGGCTTAAAATACTTGTCGAAACTGTCCTCAAACTACAAGCCTTTACACCTTGATAGACACTGGACTACAGGATTACCATGGCACAGTTTAGTAAAAAAGACCTAGTAGGAATATGCTGAACATTTGTCAATTTTCATCTTGTAACAATCATCCCTGGAACTCTGGCATCGGCAGGACAACTTCAAAGACGGGAAGGAACTGAGAACCATATTTTACTGCAAAGCATTACCTGAAAGTGTACTCTAAGAATTTCCCAGATCCTACTTCAGAACACCAGGTAATTCTTGCTCTGTTTTCCCCTCCTTCCCTCCTTCTTGGTTTCCAGTATCTTCCTTCGATTGTAGGTAGGGACCTTTCTGCTTCTTTCATCCCTTTCTGGTTGTGGAATGTTCCACTTGGACTGTGAATTGAACCAGATTTCGGTTACATCGTTTCCTCCCTTTTGAGGTGGTTCCTTGCATTTATCATTATCACCCTTCCCTCTTGAGTCTTCTCAGCCCCACTGTTCAGACCTTTGAAGCGGCTCTGCAACATATAGCGCTTTATAAATCACTATTAAAACATATTTAAATGTGAACCTTGACTCCTACGGGTCATCATTTCCAGCTCTTTGTTTTTTTTGCCATTTTATTTCTGCGTTTTGTTCCCGAATAATATGGCAGTGTTTCATTATTCAAATACCTTTTTAGGCACATCTGTTTATCATTCTATCTCCGAAATCCAATTAGCGCTAATACAGGCTAAATTTGCAGCAGTAATTTGTAATCCGTCACATTTTCGTTTGAATTGCTATTTGTTCATTAAAGTTATCTATATTTTTACACTACTTTGGTTTGGTTAAATCCATTGGGATCTGAGCTTTGCGGGAACTGTTGCCATTGCTTTGATGAGCTCATTTATGTTTCTTTGGTAACATCGTTTCAAAGAAAAATATGCAGTAACTTGATTATTCCACATTTTCCTTCCTTGCCTGCATTTAAACTTTAGTTGAAATACCAATATGAGTGATGCGATTACACTGTTTCAGTGGCTCACTATAATCACAATGACATCACATGGGCAAAATCATTTGCCGTTATCACATGCAAAAAGAGTAGGTAGTAATTGTGGGAATATAAAAGTGGAAAAACATAAACTAAAGTTGCTACTGTATGCCATTCTTCATTTTTAAGATTAGAACTTTATGGCACCCACAATTGTTTATGTTTTCACATGATCGTGTGTATTTTCTTCCTTTGCGGTGTGCTGCAATTTAGTTGGCAGTGTGAAACATGTATCTTTTAGTCTTAGTACTCTTGAGAAGAAACTTGATGGGCAACTAAACCTGGCTGACAGTTTAGAAAGTTATTTTCTAAGTAGACAATATGTAGGTAAACGATTAAGAAGCTAACTAAGTTAGCAATATTTAAAATTTTCTTTAGAAACTGTGAACAATCGCATGTGCTTACGCAAATATTCAGTGGTGGGTTTGAATCCTTTATTTTTTTCTTCTATTTAGGGAAGTGGGCTAGGTATCTTCAGTTGTCTGCACCCTGTTTTTACACCATCACTTGGATGGTGACGTATCTGGGACATTGGGTAAGGGAGCAGAGGAATGCATGGGTTTACCAGTATTTGAAGACTAGCACCGGGTGTTTGAGAATCAGAGGACGATGTCGGTCGGACTGCCCTCGACAGGCCGTTGGTGATACCCTGGATATCAGGCGGATCGGTCCAACCGCCATATTACAGTACTAGCGGTCGGAGCTATTTGGGCGTGGGAGAAACCGCCACCTCCGACAGGCTCAAGAAGCCTTTTAGGGTGGCAGTCAGAGCCCAATCCCTACAATGGAGGTGGTCCCTGTGGAGGCACCACTATAGGAATTGGAATGTCAGTTTCTGACAGCCTTTTCATGGTGGTTCCACTGCCATGAAAATGCTGTCGGAAAGTGACTTTTAGGGCCCCCAGCAGGTCCCTCGTCCCCTGTGGGTCACTGCTAAGTGGCCAGGGGGCCACATATGGTGCCTGGCACACGGTGCATGGATGTTTTCTAAATGGCTTTTACCATTACCGCTTGTGCAGCTGGCCTTTTCCTGGGCTGTTGCACAAACCGCAATAGTAAAAAGTATTTTACGACAGCCTGCACGGCGGTCGTATCATAATTGGGCTGTCTGGACCGCTGACTCCTTGTCGGATGGTCTCATGCCTGAAACGATGGTGTCGTACACTCGTCCAACCGCCATCGTAATGAGGCCCTCAATATTGTTAGAAAGCCCAGGGCTATCATAGGTGAGGCTGGGTTCTAAACACAGGGTGACCAATATGTGCAGCTCTATGCATAAATGGTCATTGTTAATTTTTTCTACTATTTTAATCCACTCTTCAAATATGCAGTTATATAAAGATTAAAAGGTGGTATCCTCATTAAAATATTAAACTAGCACATTACCTTCTGTAAATTTTCTAGCATATCAAAGATTAGACTTGGACCTCCGATTAATAATAATATGAGCAGGGACATGTTATTCGTCCAGGCTACACCTAACCATCCACATGTGTGACTCATAACAGCCCTGCAAAAAAAGAAAAACCATAAACAATAATATGACTTCAGCCTTTTCCGCAAAGGAACTTTAAACATAGTCACTAGAGTTTGAACCTTCTATTTTCCTTCCTAATTTTGTCTCCAGACTCACAGTGATAGCATTTTCCTTCCCAACATACAACAAGTGTACACAGAGTCAACCGATTCCTTTATTAGTCACCAAGAGAGGATAGGGACATAATGCAGCTTATTGGAATCATAATGCAGTAAGCAAAAACACATTGTACATGAAATTTGGATAGTACTCCAATTGGTACTTGTCATGAAACCTTTAAAACAAACTTGAGGGGTGGTAATTTGAAGATTGCCCGAGCACATAATATCTGCAAGCAACTACATTTTTACACAATAGAATATAATAGCAGGAAGCAGTGGTTAGGCCATTAATGTTTAACATGCCTTAGTGTAATCACCCCCCCCCCAAGAGTCAGCTACATGGGTTTAAAAGCACAGCAAGGAACCAGATGCCCTTTATGAGGACAAGAACCTGTTTTCAGAAAATCTGCACCCTACCACTGTGACACCAAATATGAAAAAGTGTCCCCATCAGTCCACATTGCCTCCTGCACAAATTTAACGTTCCATCAGCAGTTCTCTTGATCCTCTCAGGTGTGAGCTACAAACAGGTTTTGTGTGAATGATCTTCAGAATATCAGGAGGCTGTAGGGACTTGTCATAGCTTCTTCCAGGGAACTTCTAGGACTCTCCATCAAAATCCTTCATCTCACCAACAAAAAACATAAACACTTCTTTAATCTCGGGCATCGGTATTGAACTCAGATGTTGGCAGGCTAGATCATGCAAGATTTTCAAAATAACCACTCATCATGTACCCGAGTTTCATATAGAATCAGTGCATGCCAACACGTGATTTTGCTATTCTGAAAATGTGTTATGGGTTTGTCCACCCCTTCTTTTGAGGCTCTTACCCTGTTTACCTTAAATACTCTAAATGAATCCTTCTCTTCATTAATTTAGCACACAGTACCTCAACATCCTTTCTTCTCAAAGAGCACTGAGTGGCTAGTGTTCAAATCACTCATTTATCGCCTCTTTTTCAATCTACATAACTCTCTACATTATGGCTGTTGGTGGCCAAACTTCATGGAAGTGGCCCTCAAATATATCTCCATCATCCTCACTTCTGTTCTGATAATGACTTTCCCTCATTTTCCAATATTGTATGATATCTATGCATATCTATGCACCATTCATTGCGGCTGATCACATGATCACGGTTATGAACATGGCCACCCTGTGTAACTTAGGTTGGGCATTGAATTAGTTCTTGTTCATAGTTCCTAATCACGGCTTGCTCACTGCATGTTGACACCCAGGCCCTCCTTACTGACTGTTGTCCCTCAAACCTCAGTTTTGGATCTTTTTTTCTTCTTGACCTCCCAGGCTCGTCCACACCACCCCCATAATAACTACTGACTACTTCAGGTCTATAACATACTGCAAAGATTATTGTGTCCAAGACACAACCTGGCAGCATCTTCTTTTGAAGAGTAGAAAGCAAACTGTCCCCCTTTATATTCACACATTTTACTGGAATACCCTCCAGGGACATTGATGCTGGACTAGGAGCTGTACAAATATTTCATACTTGTACTTGTTCCTCAGCCAGAGCAGGAAATAAATGGTAATTATTAAAGTATATTTAGCTGTCTCTTTTTGGACACCTCTTCTCCCAATAAGGAAGAGCAGGACAGGCCATCAGCCATGTTGAAGAATCCTACACAGGACAAGACAGAGTAAAGGCTTATACTAAGTGGGATCGGAAAGGACTGGATAAAGTCTCACATTTTATTGGACATGGTAAAGGCTTACACAGGATAAAATCTTGCACAGGATGTTCACTAAACGGCTGCACAAAACGTGCACGTAATACAACATAAAATAGAAAGACTTGAACAACTAGGACAGTCCTTAGAAAAAGTTCAGATCTTAGTTGAGCCTGTGTTCAGATGAGACAGACAGGTCTTGGTATGGATGGTAGGTTGACATAAAAATCTGAAACACAACCGTAGTAGAATCCAGAAGGCAGTGTAAGTTTCTCAGTACAAAGACTGTCAGTAAAGATGCAGTTTTAGAATCTATAAGGAATTCTACATTCTTTGCCAAATCGGTACAACTGTTAACGTTTTTTTCTGATGTGCAATTTTGGGTGACAAATAATTTGTGTAAATTAGTAAGTTAAATAAATCGTATGACGTAACCTATAAACGAATGATTGTGCACTTAAAATGTTATTGTTATCTCATTTAGAAGAGTGATTAACAATGTAGTATAGTTACTGCACATTTTTCGTGCGAGACATTGCTATTTTGAGATGGATGCAGGTTCTGGTGTTCTGCTTATCTTGATTTTGCTCACTTCGTCCCAGTCAGTTAAACGCTGTGCGTCTTCTCTTCCAACCACTTCTGCGGAACAGAGTCCTATGACGTAAATGAACACTAGTGTTACAAAGCAAGTGTTTTAAATTAAACTTTACACTATATACATGATGTATAATGTTGAAGGATTTCCATTGCTAGTTCCGATGTAGGAATGCAGAAAAACATAATTCTATGAGCTTTTGTTAATAAAATGTTTCATATTGTGTTGTACATCTCCAGAGTGCAGTTGCTGAGGAATCAAGCATAAGATTTCTCTTACCTTAAAAACGGGGTCAGTTTTAAGAGCCTTTCAGATATAAGAAGCTGTTTTTGATTTGTTGATGCAACCGGTTTTGATAGATAGGGGGCGACTCTCCACTTTTCTCCTGAAATTCTTTCCGATTATTTTGAGATTTCCTCACTTAGGATGCTGTTAGTACTGTTTATGAGTTTGACCCTTAGACTTTAGGGAGATTTTTCTTGACTAACTAGGGTCTCTTTATGATCTGTTATTCTGAATCTGAACCTTAATGGCAGATTATGCAATTACTCTTTAATGCTTTATTTAACAATTTTTTACTAAGACTTTTTAAACTTAATCTTGAGATAGAAATAAGTTCTTGAGTGGTCACAGTTTCTAATTATGATTTTACTCAGTTGAGTTTGTGATATTGATGAAGAGGGCAGTTTGTTACTGCTAGATCAACGGGAAGATTGTCTGAGCTGAACTGCCTATGGTAATATTTTGAGTTCCTTAAAATTGGGGTTCAGAAGGTTATTGTGGGTTGGCTCCCATAAAGTGTGATAGCAGAGGGCAGGTAGCTTAAAAGCGCCTCCAAATTAAGTGTCTCCAGAAAGATGTTTGTAGTTTGTGAACCATTTATGCCCAAATCGAAGGCGAAACCAGTTTTTGGAAATTTGTCAATTTTCCTATGATGGATCCTTCTGGGAAGTGACTAGCTGTATTGGCTTTACATTCCTAAATTACATTGGAGTGTAAGTATGACTAGGTAAAAATGTAGTTGATGAATGTGTTTTAAAGCATGATTTGTGAAGATGGATTTCTATTTCTTTGTTGAGCTATTTGGACATGTGATGATGATCATGGGTTCTATTGGTGGATTGAGTACTTTTGTGAAGATGTATTATTTATAATATTCATATTTGTGAAGTAATTTGAAGATTGATGTGTTATTGGTTTGAACAAGAGTTGGCTATCTGATACGTCGTAAATCCAAGCATTCGAGATATTAATTATTTGTGTGTATTGTGGTGTGTAGAGCACGGTTCTGCTTACACATTTGTAGGGATTCTGAATTAACAAATTTTCATTTCATGTTTGAAAGTTTAACATGGGTTTTTTTGCTTCTCCCTGAGTGCACAGGGTGAGGTACATTGACTTGGAGGTACATTTCTGCTGGTCAGGATTGGTTTAGCAAGAAAGTTTGTAGGATTGTTGTGATCTCTCTTTTTTTTATTTCTCGTATTTAAAACTCTGTGGTTTGCAATTGAATGTTTTATACAAATACTGACTTTTATTCCTTTCAAGGGAAAGCAGACAAAGGGATTTATTAATTTTAAATGATTTAAAGTGGCTCTGTAATTATTTTCCCCTTCACGAAGAAATCACACTGTGATTGGTTAATCAGCCAGGGAGCCACACTGTGATTTGGTTGGTTGCTAGCATAGTCACCTTATGATAGGTTGACCTTTAAGCCCACTGTTATTGACTGTTGCTTGTTTATAGAGTATTATTGTGATTGTTAATTTGTTTCGAGTCTGTTAGGTGTAAAACATAGGTGGTATAGTTACTATACCGAAATCAAAAAGGGAGATAGCAAGATATGGGGAAATTTTACAGAGTGAAGAAACCCCAGCATATGAAATGATGGTAGACGTAGGGTATTACACATGTACCTGGATCTCCGAGTGGAATACATATACTGCACAAATTGAGGTTTTAAAGATCTCGTTAGAGAGTACCATAAATATTAATAAGCTAATAATAATACGCTAATAATAAGCTAATTTCTAAGACAAGCCATGTACAATACCAACATTTGTGTCAGGTACCACTCAGTTTGAGGCGCTCAGTAAATGGGATTGTATAGCAACTGAAAAGGAAAGAGAAAACCATGAGGAAGTCATTCAGTTGTTGGCTAGAAAGTAAACTGGATTGCTAAGAGAAGGATGGGAGAGAAAATATTGAATGTATAGAAACTTTACCTGCTATAGTTTATGCAAAAGAGCAGGATAAAGAGAACTATAAGAAAAAGAAGGATGTGGAGTCGGAGGATGATGATCAATCATAAGTGAATTAATCAATTCTAGACCTCCTCCATATACGGAGAGGTCGACGAAAGCAACCCAGACTGTCGTGGGGTTGATAAGATGCAGGGAGAGATACAGGAATGGCACAAGCCTCTACTAGGATTGTACTGAGTGCTCCGACAGAAGATAGTCACAATGGCAGTGCCTAGTACAAGAAGGAGCAGGGTACTATAAGATCAAATGCAGGTTACTCCTGTAAGAGCGGTGGTGATAGAGCCATCTCCAAAATCAATTTGTATTCCAATTAAAATCGTATTTGGTCAAATGTTACAGGGGAATGTGGATTTCAACTGGATATTGAATTACAATGCTGATGAAATGAGGTATTTGAAAAAGAAGGATCTAGGTGTGCTAATGAAACTCATGAAACATTGGAAAAATTAGCTGATGAGTTAAAAGTTGACTTTAGGAAAATGAAAAATGTAAGCAAAATTATAAAACGGATTTAACCCATGATGAGATTAAAGAAATGGGCTGGATTACTCTAAGAGCTCAAATAAAAAATATAATTAAGAAAACAAGAGACTGGGATGATTTGAAGAAATCTTGAGAAAAATAGAAGAAAGGGATAGCAGATAAAAAAGAAAATGAAAGGGATTAAGGGAAATGCAAGGAATATTGCAAGAGATTCAGAAATGGAGACAACTTCAGTCGTAGAATTTCCCCTTAAGAGAAGTACATGGAGGGAATTTAGTACATGTTCCGTGGAGAAGTGCTGAGTTGTATGCTTTTTTATTTATAACTTTCCGAATTTGCGAAAAAATCTGTCACAGTGGCATGAGGAAAAACATCGATTGACAAACACTTCCCCACTGTTATTTAAATATTTTGTTTGAGATTGTCATCCCTGAAGATCTGTGGTCAGAGTGTAAAGTTATCGCTGGATGGCCAGCACAAGAACCAGCTAGACTTGTCCCTAATAATGTACCAGCAACAGAAATACCTGTAATTAAGCATTTCAAAAAGCGAGTTCCTGAAAAAGTTATAAATTGAGTACGACACACAAAGGTAAAGAATCAGTGCATTCCTATTATGAGAGGTTGCATGTTTTCAAGAAACATATCATAGTTGAAAACGCAGAGAAAAAGGGAGCTAGTGGTTTTGTTTCTGCCGTAAATGGATTGAGTTTAGAGATTAGCAGTCCTATTCAACAGAGTGAATTGTGTTGTCAGATAAAAACCACCATTGAGATCTTGATGTTGGTGAAAAACAATAGTGATTATTTTGAAAACAAGGCAGAAGAAGTGAAAAGGAGAAGATAAGATAATTGTTTAGGTAAAGCAGTTTGAGAAAGGATCACAGAATAAAATTACCTGTCCAGGGAAAACCTGGCTTGGCAGTTTGGGCTGGACTGTTCCCATATGGAACAGGGTCAAGACTGATTTGCACATGGCTGTGTCTGAACTGGGGTGGCGAAGTGATCTAAAAAACAATGATGGATTAAACCCAAATCTGTGGCTGTGTGGGGGGAGGGGAGTATCTGAAAAGATTCAGCACTCTATCCATCATCTCCTTGTGTTTGCTTTGTTTGCCCTAAGTTGGCAGGGTATGCCCAGACGTGGATCTCTTGCTCACTTTGCCACTAGATTCAACCTAGTCTGGCAGAAAAGGGGTGAAACCCCGAAACCGGTCCTAGGATACTTGTTTCCGATACAGGGAAGACATGGCTTGGCAGTTCGGGCTGGACTGTTCCCATAAGTAACGGGGTAAAGCCTGATTTGCATATAGCTGGGTCTGAACTGGGGTGGCAAAGTGAGCTAAAGAACGATGATGGATTAAACCCAGATCTGTGACTGGTGGTGAGTTTCTCAAAAGTTTCAGCACTCCGTCCATCATCTCCTTGTGTTTTCATTTACAAAATTGCAGGCAGAATATATTGGGATGCCACAGTGTAGTGGCTTGAAGTATGTCTTGGTAATATTCTGCTTGTTCTCCATTTCCCACATGAAGCGCAGATAGACTTAGAGTTGCCAAATTGTTGTTTAGGGGGTTGATTCCAAGATTCAGACTCTCAACTTCCATTGAAACAGATCGTAGCATATGCTTCAAGAATGAAGTGTTGCAAATAATCTTCACAGCTTTTGAGTTAAAGCAGAGATTTAATTGTAGTATTGACCTCAATCCTCGGGTTGAGTGAACGTACCAATGGTGCACTCAAGAATAAACTGACAAAGGTCTGTGTCTGAGCTGGTCTGAAGTGGCCTGATGCACTCCCTCTTGCTTTGATAAATTAGAGAAGTACTCCAGATAGCAAGACAGGCTTGACTTCCCATGAGATCCTGATGGGCAGAGCAGTGAGACTTGCATTTGTACCTTGAGCAGCTCTAATTTCAATACCCGATGACATGGTTCTGGATTATTGAAAAGGTCTGGCTGATATGGTGAAATCGGTCTCTTATCAGGTGAACATGTCAATAAAGACTACAAAGATACACCACGGTCTGGATGCGGAGGATTGGGTGGTTATCCAAAAGCATGAAAGGAGAGTACACAACTGTTGTAGAAAAACCCCTCACCCACCTACCTAGTAGGTGGAATGCTTCATCATTGGGGCCCAACTGGATTGCCTAGTACAACCCAGCTGTGCTGCGACGCCTGAGTTACAGCGGAGCTGGATGTTTGAAGTGGAACAGAAAGTGACGTGCTATGTGAGGTGTAGCTATGGGTTAAAAATGTCTCTAAGGAATGCCCTTTTAGAAAAAGTTTTTATTAGAAGGGTCCCAGGACATGAGTTAAAATATATACGGGATCTCTAATAAGGAGTATTATTTTCCTTGGTATCCCTTGTAAATAAGGTCTACTAGTTTCAGCCTACTAGATGGTTCTAGAGGCTTTCGTCAGGACCGAAAAAATGGTGAATGGCCGCAAAAACATAGTAAAGGCCAGGTGAAGTGTAAATATCAGCACACACCCTAAAGTGTGCTGTGAGTGTAGTGGGTAATAGCGATTTACTCACAATATCTCAGTTGAGAGTACTTGGGTATCGAGGTGGTTATGCCTCTGGTATCCGATCGATGTGTAAAATCCCCTCTTGACCGTTTGTCAGGGGAAGTAAGGTCCGGAGTACCTAGAACGTCGATCGGGTCCGCTTGGAGCTCCAGCACAGCTGGGTTGTACTAGGCAATCCAGTTGGGCCCCAATGATGAAGAATGCCACCTACTAGGTAGGTGGGTGAGGGGTTTTTCTACAACAGTTGTGTACTCTCCTTTCAAGTTTCTCATAAGGTGACAGCGAAAAACGTTTGCTCTAAATCACCTAAAAACTTGTCCACTTTGTTTTGCTAAAGTTATTGGGGAAGAGGACAAGTTTTCTCTCTTTTTCCTCGCTCTCTTTTTGTTCTTATTTATCCAAAAGCATGTTCAGAAAGCGTGTCTTGACAAAAGGTGGAAAGGCCCTTTCCAGATCTTATTTTCAACTAACAGCGCTGTCAAGTCTACAGGTGTGTCTCAATGGATCCACGTTGCTCGCATGAAAACAGTAAGAGTAGCTGAAGGAGTAGATGGGGCGAATGAACAAGGTACGAAGTCTACTTATCAGGTTTGCCATTGTGAATCCCGAAGGGTGTGAAGATTTCTTTGGAACTGGTGAAGATAAAGTAAAAAGACATGATCGAAAAGTTCAGATGAATAACTTGAAATTACTGAAGTCCAGCATTATACTGATCAATGTGAAGAGCTACTGACATGCAAAAGAGCAAAGCATGACTGGCAGCGAGAAGAAGTAGTCTCTGTTCAAACTTATGACAAGCTGCAGTTGAAATTAAAAGAGAAAAAGACACCTTTGAGAAGAACAGGATTCCCTGTGGAAAAAGCAGACAAAGACCAATTTAATCAAAGATCAAGCTTGGGTTCGAATCAGTGCTCAGGATTAGGCTCAAATCAAAGCCAAGAAGAACACCAAAATCACAAAACTACCAGAAGAAAAAGAAAGTTGAAGACATTCCAAGAAAGAGAACATATACGTGAAAAAGAGATTTAAGAGACTTTGAGAGACAGTTATATCCAGAAACTAGTGTGAGTGAATCACCAATCGCTAAAAGATCTACAGAACGATAGTTCCGAACCAAAAATACACCTCTCTTGAGTAGTTGTATTTACCCATCGTGTCAGAAGAAGAAGCAGATGAAATTGAGGAGGATTATTTTCACATTTGCGAAAGTCAATATTGTTTTGAGAGTTGTTCAGATACCGAGACAGAAACAGAAGAAGATCCACGCTGAAAGGAGAAATGGAGACTTTGATTATTCAGAACTAATTAAGAAGCTACATGAAAAAATCTAAATAGATATTTGTCTAAGAGCCTGTTCCAGAGACTTTATGACCGGTTTGCTTTGAATTTTTAGATATGATCTTTTACAAAGACTGAGAAGCTGAATCAAATGTTTCCATTTTTCTGGCTTATTATTGTTTTAAAGAATTACGAAGAAAATATAATGGTTTTAAAGGAAATTTTGGTTCAGTTTTAATTTTGCCGTGAAAAGATTTGTGGACTCAAACAAGAAGGTGGAAAACAGCAGATGCTTTAAAATTGCATGGATGACTCTGCTAATTAGAATCTTAATAGTATTAGTTGGCGTGTTGGTGTGCTCACTGATTCCTGTGGGGAATGTTTTAAGTTATATTTATAGTAAAGTTGTAGCTTAAATTAATCTTGTAAAATATTAACATTATTAGGGAATACATTAGCATAATGAGGGTTACAGGTTGCTATGTGTGCACTCATCTTCCCACATCAGCAGAAGGCTCAACATATGTACTTTTAAAGATATTGTATTCATTGTTCTGAAACATCTTTGTAGTTGTAATCATGAGGAATTTATTTCTCCTTGCCTAACTGATTTCAATGTGTCCTTGGAGAATTCATTCATTAATGAGAATGCTGAAGAATTTAAATAAGGTGAGTAGTTGAGGGGGATTGCACAAAACATATATGATGCTAACCTGAAAAGATAATATTTGTGTGTATTGAGTAGTGAAGAGCGTGAATTTATTAGAGAATATAATGAGAGAGGACTGAAAATAGTTGTAAATTTAAAAGTGCAGAAGATTGTTGTAGAAGAAATACAAGAAGAAATACAAGAAGCAGAAGCATTTAGAATCTAAGGTTTGCATCCTAGGTGGATCATGAAAGAAAAGGTGAAATGTGTATGGTAAGGCATTGTCCTATGGAAAAGGAGAAAGTGGAATTTACAGTTGTGAAAGTGTGCGTGACAAATCTTATGAGGTCAGTTTAGATTTTTTATCTGGAGGGGAATCTGTAATGTTTGTGGTTAAACTGTTTATTTTAACTTGCCAATAAATCTGGGTAGGTTTGTGTTATTTGGCTTTAGTTTTCCCTAGAATTTAACATATAGACGAGTTAAATGAAGAACATGGCATGAGAAGAGTAAAACAACATTTTGGACATGTTGTTTTAGATATTTTAGGAGCGATTATCTGCCTGTGGGTGCAGTCATGAATGATGTGAAAATTAGACGAGATAGACTTAGTAGTAAATAGACATGTTGTAGATACAGCAGGCTCTGTTAAATTAGTAAATGTAGATATGGTAGCAGGTAGGGCAGTGGTCATGCAGCACTGTCTTACCTTGGATATTCTTTTGTCAAAAGAGGGTGAATTTTGTAAACTAATTAAGGCTAAGAGGTGTTGTACTTACATCCCTGATTACAGTGGAACAATTGAATCTATTTGTATTAACATGACTAACTTAAATCATGAGATTAGATCATTGACAGAGCCAGGTTTATGGGAAAGTGTAGGATCCCGGGTAAGAGAGATAGGAAGTCATGTGGTTAAGTAGGCGACTGGTTAGGTAATATTGGAGATGGTGTTCTTCACTCTGTTCTAACACCTATATTAATTATGGTGATTTGTGAAATCACTCTATTGCTCTTATTAAAGTACTTAGAATATAATATATATATATATATATATATATTACTAAAATCTGTAATAAATCAAGAAAAGAAAAAGGTCAATGGATGTGGAAATGAACGATAAGGAACAGATGTATCACCAAATAAAGCAGTTGGAGGAGTGTACAATTATCTAAGAAGATGAGGAGGGAGGTTGTTAAAATGTTTCTGTTATGCAGTTTTGGGTTACAAATTATTTGTGTGAAGTAGTCATTTTAGTGATACATATAACCGTAACTGATGGAGTAATGAGTTCGTCCTTTAAAGGATATGATTATCTCATTTAAAAGAGTGATTAACAATTTAGTATAGTTATGCCACATATTTCGTGCGAGACACCATTATTTTGAAATTGATACTGTTTCTGGTACTCTGCTCATCCTGCTCATTCCCTCTCGCAATCAATTACCCCCGTGAGTCTTCACTCCTTACACTTTCCGCAGGACACAGAGCACTATGATATAATTGGACTGTAGTGTTAGAAAGCATCTATTGCAAACAAAACTTTCCATCATGTACCTCATGTATCATTTTAAAGGTTTTGTCATTGCTAGTTCTGATGCTGATGTGCAGAAGAACATAATTCTATTAGCTATTATTAAGAAAATGTTTCATATTGTGTTGTTAATCTCCGGAGTGCAGTTGCTCAGGAAGCAAGCGGACGATTTCTCTTACCTTAAGAAATGGATTAGTGGTAAGAGCCTTTCAGATATACAAAATTGTTTGTGGTCTGCCAATCAGACCCCCCAGGATATAGCGGCATGGATTAGCAAATTTAGCGGCACAAATATGGAAATTTAGCGGCACAAATATGGAAATTAAGCGGCATTTTTGCGGCACTTTATTTTACTCATAATCATTCATTTTCAGCCTGAAATCAATGGAAGCTGTTTTAGCAGAGTATTCCACTTTGAAATCGGCATGTTTAAAGTGTCTGCAGCCCTACGGAAGCACAGCTCCAGTCCTAACCTTGTGGGAGTGTGCTGTATTTCTCCCTGGGATGTTCTAGTGCCCATGCATGCACCCCTGTCGGGCATCGCTGCCTACGGATCCGAGAGGCAGGACACCTCTTCCTCAGGCACCCTCTTATGCCAATTGTGGGTGCCACTGATGCTCGCAACATTGGTAGCAACATAATATTTTTTTTTTTTACATTTGCTGCAAAGATATTGGTAACAGATGACAAATGTGACAGTAAATCCCTTCTAGGTTACTCAATTGGTTACATAGAGGTTGCATTTTAAAATATCTTACAGGGTTAAGATACCTGTTGGAGAGACCATTGTGTGCCCTGCAATTTTGAGGGGATTTTAATAGAGGTAAGATAACTTTTGCTCCCAGCTGAATGTTGAAATAAGAAAGCCCTCCTACTGCCTGCACGTTGCTGCACCCAGCCGAATACAAACAGCTTGCAGGCGCTGCTGAATTATCAGACACCAGGACAAATTCAGCATTTTTCTCAGGGAAATTAGCTGCCGGAAGTGAGATCAGGTGGGTTTCCCCTACTTTCCAGCACTGGTTGCCATCTCCAAAGAAATTGATAGTTCATGTTGCCTGATTATTGTAGATTTCTTGTTGGTTACGTTGAACAGTGCATTCTGCACAGACAGGAAACCTTTCGTCATGCAGCAACAAGGTTCAATGGCCACCGCCCGTCTTCCCTTGCCTTGGAATTTTGTGAGCATGAGTATTGACACCCTGGTGCTTGCATAGGCCTATCCAATAAGGCACACGTACTACATCGCAGACAGCTGTACTGTCAACAGACCTAAAATAATTCTGTTATTTCCATTTCAATCGTTGACTCATTCCTTCTCTCTCTTCGTTTTCTTGCTGTTCTGTTATTTTTCTCAATCCTTGTCGCTCCTCTTCCTTTACTCTGTTTTCATTGCCCCTTCCCTTTCTCTTCTCTTTATTTCCTACCTCCCCTTTCTCTTTTTCAGTTTTGTTCTTGCTTCCATCACTTCTCATCCCTGTAATTCCCACTCTAGTGCTTCTTATCATTCTCTTTCAAATGCTCTTTCCTCCTTACTTGCTCTGTTCTCTTCTTCATTGTTTTTTCTCTCTTTTTCACTCCAATTTTCTGCCTCGGTTCTTTTCAGTGCACGGCTCTTCCTTTCATGCCTTTCCCTCCTGCTTTCAGTTTGTCCTTCCTGCCTCTCTGACGCATTCACTTCCCGCACTTCTCCTTTGTCTTCCCATCTCTTCTTTCTTTGTCTCTGGTTTATATTCCATCTCCCCACTTCTCCTTCTCTTTGCCCCCTCCCCCACTTCAGCTCTCACCACCCCCTCTATTTCATTCTCCTCGCATCTCTGTTCTCCTGTCCCACCGCTCTCTACATCTTGTACTCTTTCTCCCTTCTTCTCCCATCTCTTCCGCTCCTCTTTTCCCCATCTCAACCTCGTTCTGCCCACTTCAAGGCCTCTCCCTTTCCTCCCCTCTTTAGCCTCCTTTCGCACACCTAATTCTTCTATTCCATCTCTCTTTTGCCATCTCTATTTTCCTTCCCACCCTCTCCAACTCACACCTTCCATTTCTTTCCAACCTTCCCCTTTCTAGCTCCTTAACTCTAACTTCACATCTCACACTTCTCTCCCCTTCTTGTCTCTTCACCTTTCCCCCTCCTCCAATCTCTCTTCCCTTCGCCTCTACATCATCCAGCCCTCCCCCGTTCGCGCCCCTTCACTCTTTCTCCCTTTCCCTCTCCATCTCTTCCTCTTTCAATCCTCATCCTCACGTCTCATTGGCAGCTCCCCCCTCTCCACGCTGCACATCTTTCCGTCCCTCGCAGTTTGTTCTTCATTCAAATGCCCGCAGTTGCCGCTGGTCACATCAGCCCCCCTCCCCCCACACCTCTTTCGCCTGCTCCCCCCACAGAATGCGCAGCCTGTCCGAAATCCTTTACCGGCATCTACCAGAGATTCACCATGGGTGGGAGGGGGGCGGGGGTTACTTTTAGGAGTGAAGCCGCGCCCTGTTCCCCACGAGGGCGTTGTGCAGGAATACACACGTGGGGCCAACATTCCAGCAGGTCGGACGAGATCTGCGAAAAAGAGACCTCCCCCCAGCTCCTTGAAACATTAGGCAGACATTGTTGTAACGTGTATCTGCTGATGCCTGCAAAGGCCTAACAAATATGCCACACATATTGACATTGCAGACAGCTGTCCTGTCAGCACAGACACCTAAAAGGGGCCTCCTTCCAAGAGCTGCCCAACCGTCCAAATTTTGCGGGCAGTTTTGTAAAAATCGCGGCATTTTTACAAAACTGCCGATTTCGCGATTTTTTTGCAAATCGCGAAATCGCAAAATCCTGGAGGGTCTGGCCAATGCAATCTAACCATGATCGTACCATGCTGAGTATGCAGTTTTATCACTAACATGCATTCATTGTGCATAAAAAACCCTGGTTTTGATCAGGGGCAATTATCCATTTTCTTCCTAAACCCTGTCCGATTATTTTGAGATTTCTTCACTTCGGATGCTGTCTGTGCTCTTTATAAGTTTTACACTTGGAATTAAGAACGATTTTATTGACTAACTAGTGTTTCTGGTATAATCTGTGATTCTGTATTTTGTACGTGGTCCTTTTTAAAAAAAAAAAAAGTATTACTTTTCTCTGTAATGCATTATTTATCGATTTCGTATTAAACCTTTTTAAACTTAATGTTGATCTAGAACTTCTTGAGTAGTCCCAGTTTCTAATTATGATTTAAGTGTGTAGGTTTGTTATAATGATGGGAAGAGTATTCTGGCACCTTAGATCAATGAGCAGACCGTCAGAGGTGAAATACCTAAGGTGAAATTTGGTGTTCCATAAAATTGAGATTTAGAAGATTATTGGGGTTCAACTCCCACACCACCATAAAGTTAAGATATAGTGTGGAATGTGTACAATATACAAAGATACTGAAAAGAGTAGTTTTTATATGGGGTGAACATGATTTTTATACCCTTATTGCTGTATGCGTTCCGTTTGAGCCTTTTTCTAACCCATTAAAGCAGCTGTGGAGTGCGTAGAAAACAGTCTACGGTATTCCCAAATTTGTTAAGTACTTTGTTAAGTACATATGCTGCAATTGGAGTAAGTGCCCTCACACACCCCGAGAGATGCCATGCTTCATCATCTAGGCGTGCTGCTCATCGGGCTGGCGCTGCAATGCCCGACAGGCACCCGCGAAGGGGCTCTTTGCCAGAGATCTTTTGATTTTTGCTGTTTGATGAGTGAGTGTGAGTGGGTCTTGTGTTGATCAACATGTCCCTGAGGTTCGCTGTTCTTCTGAATGCAAATCTAGGGGTTTAAATTGCCAGTATAGAAAATTTTCCAATATTTTTTTTGATCCCTGTTGTTGTTACGTGCTCTTTGTGCGCAGTTCTAATGTGTTTTAGTGGCCAAATGTACCGCTAGGTACCTAGCGGTACATCTGGCCAGATGTGAGTACCCATTAAAAAACATTAGAACTGCATAAAAAAGAGCACGTAACAACAACAGGGGGTCCCTCCTAGAACCACGAGTAAAACCACAGACCGAGGAACTCGCATGTCACCACTTTTACCCCTGAGTCTAACTTTATCAAAAAGGTGATAAAAAAACACTAGGAAATTTTGCACACTGGGAAGTTAATATCATGTCCAAATGGCCCTTAATCCCAACACTGTTTCTATTTAGCAACAAGGCGAGCCTTGTATCACCTGATAATTTTATATTTTACATTGTTTAGTGTTTGCTGTGAACTACAGACCTTTCCTTGGCACAATAAGATCCTGGCAACGTGTCACATAAAAGCCGAACTGATAGGTGTAATGAATTATCCGGACAACTAGGACTATTGAGGGAGGCAAGTGTGTTCATGGACTGTGGAGCATTTGTCCGAAATTATTATCTTGAATACTAAAGGTTGTTTGGGCCTATGTTTATAGGGAGATGTAAATTTCCCAATTCACTCATTTTCTTTGATAAACAGTAAATAATTGTATTGAGATTTTGTTGTGGTGAAGTACATGGCTGAGTAAGAGTTCGCAAAATGAATCCTTTCTAAAGAGATGCCTTTTAAAAGGAAGAAAGTTTAAGTAATTTGAACTATAAAAAGCTGCATAGGCTGTCTTCAGAATTTTACCTAAAAGTCTCAAACTATTTGAGAATTTCGTGAAAGAGACAAAGGAATGGCCTCTGCAGCCCCGGCAAACCCCACTTCCTTCTAGATCACAAATTGGAATTTAATGCATACATATTAAAGTCCTTGCTAACACTTTTCCAGGAAGCCCACAATGTAATGAGCGCCCGTTCAATTGTTAAGAACTTTCATTTGTGTACTAATTTTCTGCACTTCTAGCTGATAACTGTGCCTTTACTGAAACAGCGGCAGTGCTCCAAATCTCACTCGGCGGGGGCAGCTTTGCATGTTCTTCGGACATAAACTGTCTAAATTAATATGATATTGCAGTGATGGGATCAGATCTTGCGTACAATGGAGGAGACTTTGTTGCAAACCAGACTCGCTCATAGGTTCTTAGTCATACATAATCCAGAACCTGTTGTTATTTCAAAACACAAATCTAATAGCTTGGTCACTAGATGAGTACTCGTCCTAGAGTTTGAGCCCATCAGATAGCACCCTTTAAATGGATGAAAATGGATTGTTCCATTCACAATAAAAAGTTTATCTACTCCATCCAATTTGTGTCTCAGTTCAGCCATATATGAATAAATAAGACATTGTCCATTTAACCTCCAGCTTTGGTCCCATCACCCTAGGGACCAATGGATCTTTTGCACTCTCTCCAGCTTCCTGTGAATGAGATCGTTCTGCTCCAGACATGCCACCCCACTGGCATATGGGTACACGGATCACTGTTTAAGCCAAAAGTGTAAACTGATGTGAAGCAACTAGTATTTTATCTCTCAGTACTCAACAAATGTTTGCTGTGAAGCCTTTCATCCTTTCCTCTCAGCACATCAGGAATGAACATCGAATATAACAGTTTTGTTTGTAGTCCACGAGTTCCTTTTCAAAAAGTTGTATTCTCATATTGGAGCTTTGTTTTTCTGACGTCATCTGTCTTCCAACAATCATGTTGCTAAACACCAGTCTATAATTTTCCTTTATTTTTAACTTGTATTCATCACTTTTGAAAAAAGTTGAGAATGGTCCTTTACAGAGAATTTATGATTGATTGAGTACAATCCCTCTGAAGGCTTTGGTTCCAAATGTTAGAACATTGTGCGCTACTAGCTTATGTACAGCTAGTAACTGTGGTCCTGAACATATTCAAGATAACCTAACTAATACGTGTGCTTCTCTTGAATTTCAAAGTGGGCGTTTATGATTTGTACTGTGTAGCACCACGGTCTTCCTCTTTACAGACTAAGTTGTTATGGTTGGTTAAAGAAACAACAAATCAAAAAATGATTTAACCTCTTGAGTGCCCATGATGAGCTGGTCTCGTCATGGGCCGCGGTTGCGCTGTGCCCATGACAAAACCAGCTCGTCATAAACCCCGCCCGCTAATGAAACGCCCGGCACAGGGCGGGGAAAGGGGCGGGCACTCAAGGGGTTAACCCATTAGACGTTCCTTAGAGATTCTCTCTCTCACTCGAAAAGTTTCCCCTTAACTGTATCTTGATCCCATCATAGCAAAGTATCCCAAAAGCAACACCACAGTTTCATTTATCCATGATACTCCAAAGTACCCACATGGTCCATTGATCCATTTGATGCCTCTGGAGTTCAATTCTGCAAAGGGCAAAGTGTAACCCCTTGCCTCAGCCTGGGTGCTCTTTATGAAAGTGCTTTTTTTGTGGAACTAATACTTACAGAAGTCATGTAGATCTGCTTTTGAGAGGGATTAGTGGTGGTAACAACTCAAACTTGAATTGACATTTCACGATTACCCGTAAGGTTTTTGCCCTCAAATAGAATGAATGTCTACTCATTTAATAAAATAATAGTTGTGCTTTTTAACCACATTTTAATGTTTATTTTTTCTATGTTAACTACTCTGCATCATTTGCGTAGTGATCGCATTTGGGTTCTAACATGGTTAGATGGTCATTAGACATTCCACCATAGGTCTCACCCTACGAATGAGTTCGCAAAACAGAAGACCGTATTAATCACTGGATCGGTTGGTAGAAGTTTACTAAAGCCTTCACTTCTCAATTGGCGAGACCCAGCATAAATAGAAGAAAAAATGAGGGAGAGTTTTCGAAGCATTTCAAGTTCAATCATGCCCATTGCACTTAGATAAAATTGACATGGTACTCTTAGAAATGTTATGAATAGAGGGTTTACTGCAATTTCTTTGAATAGAGGGTTTACTGCAATCGAACATAATGGTAATTTCTGTCTTGTGTAAGTCATGATACCTTTTCATAAACAAAGGTAGACCACATCTTCCGCAGCCGCTTGTTGAAAACTAGCACCTGTGGACCTCCAAAATAAATCCACTGTCTGCTTAGTTGTTGCATCATCTGAAGCATCAAGCCCCCTCCCATGTGACAGTAAGAACACGTTGTCGCCTGCGTTCTTCATGAACAAAAACCTTCGGCCCTCTAGGTGAGAGCACGACCTCATCACGATGTGTTCAATATGGGTAACGAGCATGTAATTTGCTCTCCCAGTGGTATGTGACACCAAATATAATACTTTAATGAGGATGAATAAGATTGTGCTGGAGAGGTTGTGGTAGTTCGGACATGTATATTACACATTGGCCAAAGCTGATGATGTATTGCACTGAGATTTTTCGAGGCATAGGTTCAAAATAAACATTTTTTGACAGCAGTGTTGGGTATACAAAGAGCTAACCCCATCTGGCCATTACCAGCTAGAGCTCCAAGGGTTGCAATTTCTTTTTTGTTATGATGTATAGCGTTAAATGAATCTGTTTTGGGGCGCTTTTGGATGGAACTGTGCATTCATTGAACTGGAACTTTGGTAAATCTATAAACCCTAGTTACCCTCAGTTTTTATAACACCTAGCACCTCCACTTTAACTGCCAGCTTGTGGGAGCATGAGGTTATGCTGTTGCCTTTTGCTTAGTTCACGCCCTAGAAATACCACATACATACATGCCTGAAGCACCTCAGAGTAGGATGGCTTTCAGTTTCTTTCACAAGTTTGAGTACTTTTGCTTCAGCTGCTAATCGTTAAAGGAGCTGCATTTCTCCTTGGTGTCAGCCCAGACCCCATGGTAGTTCTTCTCTCCCCGCCTTATATCTGCAATTTATTGTGATGTGGGAAAAGCATTGAATTGAGGGTGTGACCATGCCTCTCTATCCAGTTTGATACTCTGTGATTAAACAAGTTTTGGGTCGAGCTGGTTCTTCTTTTTACAAAACTTGGTCACGGTCAGCATGGAGCAGTAATTTTTATAAAACAGTGCTTTTTTTTAACAAGTCTCTTTATTGTTTTCAGCAGAAAAAGACAAGTATAAAACAATAAACAAGAACATTGAGCAGCACAAACGATGTTGTCTTGCAATTGTATATGTGCCCCTTCAACATGAGGGGGGAAATGACCATTCCAGATAGTATGAATGGACTCGATTGATTTTGGGGATACCTAGCAAATACACACCTTTATAACGTGTTTCTTGAGTTCCGGGGCGGGGGGTGGAGTCCTGCATCAGGACTACACTCGTTTGGGTGGGCCCCAAGTCAAGAACTCTGTATGAGCGCCACCCTGCCCATCTTTACTCCCATTTGCGTGGACATCCTATCCCCAGGGATCGATTTCTTTATTTGTCATGCACCAATTCATGTCCCTCTCCCTCACTGTTGGGGACCCCGTCGCACCCTACAGGGGTGCTATGTTTCGTTTGGAAACTATGAGTTCCAGCGATAACCATATTTTCACGTATTTTGGTGGTGGGTCCTCTCCCCATATGTGTAAAAGACATATTTTCGCCATTCCTGGAGGAGCGTCCCTCGTCACCAATCCCATAATGTTTTGTATTTTTGTTCAGAAGGTTTGAATTATCGGGCAAGACCATATGTTGTGAAAGAAAGTACCTATATCCCCACAAGCCCTCAGACAGCTTCCTGTCAAGAAATAGCCCGTGGCCTGGATTGCTGTGTGTGAGTTGTAAGAGTGAAGTAATATGCATAAGTAGACCAAACGGAACCCTGCGTGTATGGCCACATCACGGAACATACACAGAGCCTCTTCCCATTCCCCTTTGTCACAGTCCCCAATATCTCCCTCACACCTAGCCTTCAGTGACATGAGAGTGTTGGGGTGGAGTTGTTTATTCTTTTTTTGTTAATTAGGAACACCGTTTGTATGGGTAATGGTTCATCTAGGACTCTGCAAACACAAGGAGATGATGGACAGAGCGCTGAAACTTTTCAGACACTCACCCCCAGTCACAGATCTGGGTTGAATCCATCATCATTGTTTAGCTCACATTGCCACCTCAGTTCAGACCCAGCAATATGCAACTCAATCTTGACCCTGTGCCTCATGGGAACAGTCCAGCCGGAACTGCCAAGTCAGGTCTTCCCTGAACCGGAAACAAGCATCCTTGGACCGGTTCCGGGTAACACCCCTCTTCAGCCAGGCTAGCTTGAATCTAGTGGCAAAGTGAGCAAGGGACCCACGTCTGGGCAGCTAGGGCTCTGACTTCTAGCGGGGAGAAATCTAGGATGGGGTGCCACTAGAAATATGGGTCTTGAGGGCGTGCTGAAGCTGTAAATCTCTGAAAACCGCAGTGGGTGCCAACTCATATTAGGCCCGTAACTCTCCCTAGGTCATTATATCCCCCCCCCTCCCTTCCTTACATCGCCCAACGAAGATAACCCCATAAGGTCCCTCGGTTTGAAACCCTGAAGACTGCGTAATTGAGAGAGTGATTTGCAACTCCATAGGGGAGTCATGTCAGTAAGTTTCTTTTATCAGCCCCAAAATGACGTGGCTGATCTCCAAATTCAGGCCACTGTGTGTGTCTGGGGCAGTAAATTCTTATCTTTTGTGGAGTTGTATAGTATGCCTTGGTATCCTTCCGGTCCCATTGAGAATTTTTCAAACCTGAAGGCGGGATCGTCCAGGGCATAAGTTCCCAGTCGTTTGCCACAGCTAAGTATAAAACCCAGTAGTATTTCTTAATGTTGGGCAGACCAATGCCTCCGTCATATACCTCGCTCATAAACTTGGGGCGGGCAATCCGTGACGGGCCTGTGTGTCACAAAAGTGAACGGAGGAGGGATTCACTGGTGTGAAAAAACTTGATGGGTATTCAATGAGGGGTATTTTTTAGTGCGTAGAGCATGCAGGGTAGTGTCATCATTTTAAACATTGCTGCTCTCCCAAGAGGGAAAAGGAAGCGTTCTCCAATGCTGCACATCAGATTTGAATCGCTCAAGAATAGGCACTAGATTTAATTGATCAAATATAAGGGGGTCCATGGTGACGTGGATGCCCAAATATTTGGAATGCCCAGTGGATAGGGGGACACGGAGGCCCCTTGGGAGTAAAGGCATGGGGTCGTTTATCAGATGCATGAGGGATTTATCCCAGTTTACGGTATACCCAGAGTATTGGCCATATGTTCGTAGAATGTGGGTTAGGCTGGTAATCGTCGTGGGGGTTGGTCACATTGAAAAGGATATCATCTGCATATAGGGATATGCACTCTTCCCACGAGTACCCCCCAGGAGATACCTCCTACGAGCGGGTCTTGTCAGATTCATACCACTCAAAGCTCCAAGACGAGGGCAAATATCAGTGGGGAAAGTTGGCACCCCTGCCTAGTCTCTTCCCCCCCCCCCCACCCCCAGGGTGAAACTGTAGGATATTATGCCATTAACTTTGATGTGGGCTATCGGGTCTTTATATAGTAGCTGGAGCCTGCCTAGAAACTTTGGGCCAAACTCCATGCATTCCAGAACACTGAAAATATAGGGCCATTCCAGGGTGTCAAACGCCATCAAGGCGTCCATGGATACCACCATAGTGGAGACCTCGTCGTTCTTGGAACCCACAATAACCCCATACAGTCTGTGCAGGTTGAGACGCATCCCTCTGTTTGGCATGAAGCCGGATTGGTCAGGATGTACCAGGGAGGTGATTACTTGTCTGAGTCTATAAACGAGGAGCTTAGCGAAAACTTTAATTTCGACATTGAGGCGGGAGATAGGACAGTATGAGCTACCACGATTTGGCGGCTTTCCAGACTTGTGTATTATGACTATCATGGCCAGTCATTGGTCCTCTGGGAGCACGTGGTTCTCCCAAGCTTCTCTCCACATTTTAAGCATTCGGGGGAGCTAATTTGGAAGCAAGGTGTTTATAGAGTTGGGTGCCATAGCCTTGCCGTAGCTCAACGCTCGCAACGCCTGTTCCGCTTCGTACGACTCAATATCCGCTTCCAGTAAAGTGCGTTGTTCCTCCGTAAGAGAGGGGAGTTTGATATCTCTTAAAAAGTCATTAATCTCGGAGGGTGACCAATTTGTGTAGGGGGAGTAAAGCTATTCATAGTACTGCGCAAACGTTTACGCTATGCCCTCGTGGTCTAAAAGGTCTTCCCAGTCGCTGGTAATGTTTGATACCCATCCCCTTGCCCGGTCTCTCTTTTCAAGCCATACAAGTAGCTTGCCCGTTTTGTTGCCCCTGTCATAAAGACGTCGTTGGGATAAGGTGTAAGATGTTCTAGCTCTGTCCTCTCAAACGCAAGAAGTTGTTTTGGATAACCGCCTTGTATCCCTCCCAGAGCGTAAGGTAGGTAGTGACTGATCCCTCATTAAATTCGAAGTAGGAGCTAGTGGCTTGGGTCAAGTCACTGGCGAATTTGGCATCTTGAAGGTGCCAGGCATTTATGAGCCGTGCGAGGTGTGGGCACGACCCTATATCTCAAGCCACACCGGGGAGTGGTTCGAGATTCCCCTGGCCAGATGGCAAATCTCGGCCACCTGAGTCATATGGACCACTTCTCTTTAAAATGCAGGAGCCACACAGGGAGGGCAACCAGGGAGCGGGGGGGGTGGGGAGGAGGAGAGCCTCCGCCGATGATCCTATCTGTGCGTCTCCCCACTCCCGCACCTACCTGCTGGAAGGAGTTGGGCCCGGGTGCTGTTGGCCGCTCGGGACGGTAGGACTCTTCTGCCGCAATCTCTGGCTTCATCCCTCACCCTTACTGTATGCCTTGCAGGTGGGCCGCTAGCCAGGGCAGGCCCGTGTACTCTGTTTTGGAACGGTACAGCCTCTCGCGGTGTCCAATGGCGGTCCTCCCGCCTGCCAAGAATACACTCTGCAGGGCCTGGTGCCAGGAATCCTGCCGGCTGTGCGGGGCACATTAAGCATGCTGAGAGTGCTGGAAACAATAGACCGCGGCGTTAGTGGAACTCACACCGGAACAGGGACACAGCCAGGGCCGCCCGCTGAGTTCTGGCACTGCAGTAGTCCAGACCGACCTCTGACATCTCTCCCCTTACTTCGCACTCTAGGCTCCATGTGGTCCCTGTGTGCCCCAACGCCTCCCACTGCCTCAGTTAGACACTGGCAAGTGTGTCAGATGGGGGCATCGAAGATTCCCCTGGTTGTGGTGCGGATGTTGGGTGGATTACGGTGATAGAGCGGCGCGGGCTCCGGAGCTCTTGCAGTACACGTTTGGCATGTTAGGTCGCTGGCCACGCACCCCTATAAAGCAGTGCTTACTTTGAGCTGGTGGTTGCTGTTGATGGACATTGTGATGGCGCAAGGTTTCGTAAAGAAGAAACTTGCTGGCATGCAATCCTCTCAAATACGTGTAATACGTAATCAATTTGTCTTGTAAATGCTAATATTGCATTACACACAGTATATTTTATCTGGAGGATGCTGGCTTATGTGTATTACTAACCAGTAACCCGAGTGCCACTAAAAATGGACGACAAAACACGGGAATTTCACTGCGCATGCGTCTACTGCATCTACGTAGTATGACGTTTTCTATGCTTGGAGGGAAACCTTTGCAGCTGCGCAATAGCTTCTAAAATGGCCGCTTGTAACTCACATGTTAATGCGCATGCTTTGCTTAAACTAAACCTTGCAAGTTTTACTAAATTTCTAATGCGAAAGATATATATATATATATAAGTAATTGGGATTAGTGGTATACGGTGAATTCATTTATTTTCGTATTCTAACATGTCTTTCTCTGATTTTATTATTAGTTTGTATTTGGGCCTCAGAGGGTGACTTAAATCCCTACCCCACCTGACCCATGTGCAAACGCACTCAACCCTGCCCGGAACTATGATGACCCCGTTGAAACCCAGCCAAGGTCAAGCTGGCAAGAATCTCTTGGGAACCTAACCCATCGACTCTGACAGAGGAAGCAAAATTGAACAAATTATATACAATGTATTGATCATAATGTGAAGTGCGGGTGGGAATAAAGCTTGGGAAAATGAATTAAGGGGTGGGAACATTGAACAATGAACCTAAAGTAAAATATTACATTTAGCATGGTGTGATGAACTCATCTCCTTGCCTTGTCCAATCAGAAATAGGGGATTTCACGATATTGAAACATTTGGGGGTGATACATGAACACAGAATAGTATAATTGAGGAAGGTTAGTTAGTTAGATGTCACAGACTCGACACAGATGCTGCCACAGACTCGGTCAGAGAGGCTGTTTCAGACCCTGCAGATGCCAGAGACCCTACTCGAGAGACCGAAATACTCATCGATAATCCAATCATCTAGAAGGGGAGTCGCGGAAGAAAATCGAGTAGAGTAGTGCCAGAGAGGGGTGCGACGCTGGCGTTGCACTTAGAAGAGGTCACCTTCCCGGTCCTGAACCTGTCCTGATCTTTTGTGCTCCACCTGTCCTGGTGGACTCCACCCGACTCATTTCCAAGGAGCTGGGTTCATCTACATCTTAGGTAAATATAATTCTGTCCTTGTACCTGGTCTCTGTTTTCTCCCTCTTCAGGTACTGTCATCACGATATTTTAATAAGACTTATATTGAACTAAACTTGATTTTCTTTCCTGAACGATCCCGATGTTAACGGGTATATGATTTTTGACTCACAAAATTTTGATTAGATAAAACTTTTAAAACTCATTGAGTCTGTGGTAATTGGAGAAAACCTTAAATGTTATTTCTACCTATTCTACTAGCTTCTAGATTCATTGACGAGAGGAAATTTATTGTCGAGGAGATTGGATTGATAAGATTTGGGTAAAGATAACAAAATTGACTCAGGCAGTGCTACTAGCTTATTTGTATGAATGTTTATGGGTTCAGGTGAGTATATGGTGTGTGAGTAACCCAAGCTGTTAATCCGCTGGATCAGTTGATCTTGGTAGCAGAGCTATGGTTTAGAGTTCTAGTTAGTTAGGTAGAAAATATTGTGAATTGAATTATTGATTTTATGTATTAACCAACTCCGTTTGTATTCTGTTTTATGTTTTCTGGAAATTCCTGGAAATATTGAATAGCGGGTGGCGAATGGAAGCCACACTGCAGTGAGGTTACTTGTCTGGATCAAGAAGGTGCTGAAAGTTATGCAGGACTAGAAGCACTGATTTAGGGATTATTTTCTTAAGTATAAAAGTGAGAGTAATTGGTAGCAAAAGAGTTCGCTGGTGAAACTTTGGTCTTATATCACCTACGAAGGGCAATACTGAAGGAGTAGCAGGTTCTCTGATGCTTGAGTGAAGAGTAAGCGGAAAGGTTTTACTCGCAGCAAAAGAAATAGACTATTCTTTGAATTTAGAGGATCAGGCAAAGTAGCGAATGTTTCTATGTTGTTAATGAATGAAAACTGCACGTAAATTGAACGAAATAAGTTTTCGCATTACCTTGTAAAGGAGGGGTCCGTTGTAAGTGCTGCACTGACGTCACAGAGGGCCGTGCTGGGATTGGTTGGAACTGCGGGCGTGGACTGACGCGAAGAATTATAAAGGAGGGGTCAGTAGTAAGGAGTTATACTGACGTCACAGAGAGCCACGCTAGTATTGGCTAAACACGTAGCAGAACAGAATCCGATTGGTGAGAAGAATAAGAAGACGCGCTGGTATTGGCCAATTGTTAAAGTAAAAGCGAACATTTGATTAGTTGAAAAATAGAAGCTTTAAATAATAATTGATAGTGGGTTTTGCATGTGGAGACACGATCCTACTTTGATAGGGAATCGTCCAGATAGAAGATACTTAGGATTTGCCCATGAACAATACATAAAAGAAAGATCTCGAAAAATGTACAGAGAGAAAAGGAAAATGTCATTTATTCAGAAAATTAAAAATTATTTTAAAAAGGATAAACTCATTAAAACTAGAGAAGGGATTCTTATTCCTCCCCCGAAAACGCCCGTATCCTACATGATGATAGAGAAAGGCTATCATACCTGTGTATGGTTAAAAATTGGATAGAATATAAAAAAGATGATGGAATACTAGCTTTTCCAGAGTTTGGAACATATAATGGAAGAATCCAACATAATTTACGTACTAGACTGAACAAATTAGAACCCAGATTAACACAGTATGAAGCATTAGAAGAATGGGAGACTGAAGCATTTGAGCGCGATAAATCAAGAAGTGACAGAAACTTGAGCAGATTTTATCCCAAACTTCCACGCGAAACCCGAGATAGGCAGATGAAACAGTGGAGGCAAGCCATGGTAATAGAAGGATTATATCCTGTATTGATGGCTGAGGAACAGACCGGAGGAAAATTCACAGAGAAAACAAAGCACTTAACAATGGCAGGTAGCGGAGACTCAGAAGATGAATATTTAGAAGATATTTTAATGAAAAATCCTCCCCCTTATCAAGAAAGATCTAATAGAACTACCCCGTGTGCCCCAATTCTAAATATACCGTTAGTTCCACAGGTAGTACATGAAAAAACAATGGAGAGGGTACTACACGAAAGAGAAAGGGAAGCGATAAATAAGAATAAAAGTGAATTAATACAGAAAATTACCCAGTTAAACACGTATCCTTAAGCTTTGACTATATCAGTGACCATAGGTCCTGTTGTCCCATTGTATGGGGATAAATCAAATTGTCCTAAAACACCCGCCATGACTACCCCCATTATTGAACCTAGAAAAGAAAAATTAATAATGGATGACCAAGCCTGTGAATGTGAGTCAGTGATTTCATTAATAGACTTACCGATAAGAGGGCAAATAAATGACACACCCAGAAGAGTCACACGAGGTTGCCCGAAAGAAGTATGAATAGAGACATCCACAGGGACGAAGAGTGCCACAATAGTAACCCCAGAAGAAATAGAAAGATGGGCACAAGAAATAGAAAAACCAAACCCACCACCGAAAATATTGGACATTTTCAAATTAAGAGTTGAATTAGAAGAAATGATAGCTGGGAATGTAGGACTGGATAGGTTAAACACTTATAGTGAGGAAGAATTGCTGTTCATTTGCAGAAGGATAGCCCGAAACACGAAAATATTTCATGAAAAATTGACAACTTTGGCCTCTGAAATGGAAATAGAGATAGGGAGATCCAAGGTGTTGCAGAAACCCTATAGAGCAGAATTTTCTGATAAAGATTTGGAAAACATGAATATGTCTGGAAGAAAATTGCAGATTAAGGAGTTGATGGCGATATTACAAAAATGGGGAGATTTAGACAGGTGGAAAGTTAGATGGACAAAGAAAAGGGAAGAAGCACTTACAAATCGATCGACATCTGAATATATGATTAGAGAAACAGAGAAGGCTGAAGATTGTGCCCAATGAGAAAGGTTCCAGGAGGAGGATATTTACATGTCCCATGGACCCGACAGGATATTTTATCATTTACTAATGATTTCCCTAAATTGAGAGAAAAACCAGTGGAATGGTACAGGCAAGTTGAGAGGTTTGTGAAGGTTTCGAAGGTCTTGTTGAAAGATCTGGATGGTTTATTTGACATAGTGGTACCTGCTGATTTGTGGACAGAATGTAAAATTACAGTTGATTGGCCTAATGATGAGAACCCGAGAGATGAAAAGACAGGGGCTCCATCTGAAGAGGTTATGAAGAAATATCACCAAGTAATCACTGTCTTAAAAGGGAAAATTCCACCAAAAGAAACAGATTGGATAAAGATAGACAGAACAACTCAGGAAAAAGATGAGTCTGTACATGCCTACCATGAGCGCCTCTTACAGGTGTTCAAACAGTATAGTGGTTTTGAAAGTATTGGGGATAAGGACATGACTCATTTTGTGTAACGTTTTGTGTCGGGGTTAAGGCAAGATATATCCCAAATGATTAAACAGCACATGCTGTGTTGGCAAGCAAAGCCCATAGATGAGATCTTAAAATATGCAAAATACTGCGGAGATGAAATTGACAATAGACAAAAGAATTTAGAGGAGAAAGTAATGTTGGCACAAGTGAAACTTATCAGAACAGCAAAAACTCCAGCTAAATAATCTGGCCAGAAATTCAGGAAAAGGGCAAAGTCATGGTGAAAATAACCGGGGTAAACCGAAAGGGCGATTGAGCAGAGAAGAGGCAAAGAAAAGGTTTCCCTGTCATGGGTGCGGAAAATTGGGGCATTGGAAAAACGAGGGTAAAGGTATACAGAATAATAATGGCCCAAATCAAAATTTAAATCCACAGAAGCAGAATGAGGTGATAATGAGTCAACCGCAGCAGGTTGTACACCTACAGAGTCAATTGCCACCTGCCCCTATGCCAAATTTTGTGAGTCAAGCCAAGTACAGTATGGACACGGGATTTCAAGAAGGAAGTGGTAAGAACATTTTTGTAACATTGCAGTTTCTTTTGTAGGATTCTTATTTTGATGACAGCACCTTATTACGGTGCCTGAGGGGGGAGGGAGAGGAGTGCGTACTTGGCGCATCCTTGCCGGTAGATCAGTCAGGTCCATATATTGATGGTAAAGTGGAAGGAAATGACATTACCTTTTTATTGGACACTGGTGTTATCCGTTCTACTGTGAGAACAGCAGACATCCCAAACCTACCCCTCTCGGGAGAAGCAATCCAAGTAGTGGGTGTTTCAAATAAACAAATTGGAACCCCTATTACAAAACCAATGGAGGTATGTATTGGCAAATTCAAAGAGATGCATAAGTTTGTAGTGTGTGACTCCAGTCCTATGAACTTTTTAGGAAGGGCTCTATTGTGCAAAATGAATTGCACCATATTTTTCACACCAGATGGTGTTGCAATTCAGACCCCAGACGAAGACGGAATATACAAAATCATGTTAGCCAAACAAGGAACAGAAGTGAATGAATTGTTTTCCATAATGACCAAAGATGACTTAACAAATGAGGTCAAAACAACAGTAAATCCTGAAGTATGGGATTTTACAGGAAAAGAGGTGGGATTAATGAAAAATGTAGATCCCGTAAAAGTGACTGTAAAAGAAGGTGCAGTTTACCCAAATACTCAACAATATAAAATGAGTCCAGAAATAAAAGCTGGTGTTGCGGCAGAAATTGATCGAATGATCGAACAAGGCATTTTAAAAGAAATAATGAGTAGTCCTTGTAATTCACCTATAAGTGGCATCAAGAAACCTAACGGAAAATATAGGGTAGTACAGGATTTATGAAAGATAAACAAGATTGTTGTGCCATGTTGCCCTATAGTACCTAACCCTGCTGTGATTTTGTACAAGATGCCATGGAAGGCAGGATGGTTTACCGTAATTGATTTGTGCCATGCCTTTGTCTCCATTCCATTGCATCCTGATAGTTAGTTTTTATTCTCTTTCAAATTTGGGGATCGTATTTATGTTTGGAATCGTGTTCCTCAAGGGTATACTGAAAGTCCTTCGATTTTTAACCACATTTTGAAAAAGTGTCTTGAAACATTAGTGCTGCCTAGGGAGTCAGTCCTGGTACAGTATATTGATGGCCTGCTGATCACATCGAAAACAAGGGATGGCTGTGTTACTGATTCCATTGCTTTATTGAACCATCTAGCCAAAGGTGGACATAAAGTGTCCGCAGAGAAATTACAGTTTTGCTAATCAACAGTTAATTAATTGGGATATCAGATACAGCGAGGACTAAGAAAAGTGACCTCTGAGAGATTAAAAATAATAAGTCAAATGAAATTGCCACAAAACCAGAAAGAAATGAGGATATTCCTTGGTGTCGTAGGATACTGCAGACAATGGATTGTAGGGTTTTCCCTATTGGCAAAACCCCTGATACAAATGACAAAGAAACGAGCAAAAGACCCAATCGAGTGGGATGATCAAAGCATGGAAGCCTTCGTGAAATTATGAAAATGTTTTTGTGAAGCACCGGCTTTAGGTATGTCTGACTATTCGAAAGAATTTGCACTGTTCTGTTGCGAAAGAGATAATTGTGCACTCTCAGTCTTGACACAGAGACATGGTCTAATGTGACGTCCTGTGGCATATTTTTCTGCAACCTTGGACATTGTAACATCTGCATTGCCTGGTTGCCTAAAAGCTGTGGCCACAACTTTCCTAAGTCTAGAACAGAGCGATTCCATTGTGATGGGACACCTTGTAAAAGTGTACGTCCTTCATTCAGTTGTAATTCTTTTAACAAGAACCCAAACTCAGTATTTTACACCTAGTAGAATGACAAAATACAAGAGAATTATACTAGGGGCTGAAAACGTGACCACAGTCAGATGTACTGTTCTTAACCCAGCTACTTTGTTACCAGAGCCATAAAATGAAGAGGTGAAGGATGAAGTCGAACATGAATGTCTTGATGTGACAGAACTCGGTACCAAACCTTGTCCAGACATACAGGAGGAGCCTTTGGAGAATGCTGAACATGAGCTCTTTGCAGATGGCTTGTGTATGCGCCATGAGGAAGGTGGACTAAGTGCTGCTTATGCTGTGTGTACATTGGCAGGAATAGTCGAAGCATCCTATTTACCAGGAGTCAAGTCTTCACAAGTAACCGAATCGATAGCTTTAATTAAAGCTTGCAAAAATGGGACAAATTGGAGAGTAACCATTTACACTGATAGTCAGTATGGTTACGGGGTTGTGCATGACTTTGGCCAGCTTTGGATGCAGTGAGACTTCCTGACTTCTTCAGGGTCTCCTATTAAAAATGGAAATTTTGTGAAAGAATTGCTTGAGGTAATACAATTGCCAAAAGAGGTGGCAGTGGTCAAGTGTGCTGCACACCAGTCAGGAAGTGACCATTTGACGGCAGGTAACCGATATGCTGACCAGGTTGCCCAACACTGCGCCAAATATAAAATAGCAGTGAACAAGAAAATTGAAATGTGGATTCAGCTGCCAACTTATGCTACTTTCATGATTATAAACATGGAAAGAAGTAAGAGAACTATAAGATGAAGTGGAAACAAGAGAAAGAGAGGAGTGGGAAAAAGTTGGTTGTCAGAGAAGGGTGGAAGATGGTGTATGGGTCTATTTGGATGGCAGGCCAGTGATGCCAGACTGTATGCTAGCACCGATGGCTAGGATGTATCATGGAGACACCCACATAGGCAGAGATGCAATGATTAGACTTTTCAGACAGGATTGGTTTAATGCAAAGTTCAGGAAAGTCGCAGAGTCTTTGCCAGAGATTCTTAACCTGTCAACAAATGAATCCAGGCAAGAAAACCATAGTCAGTATGGGAAGAATTGGAAAACCAGAAGGTCCATTTGTAAGGCTTCAAATAGATTTCATTCATTTGCCTATTTGTCGAGGATTGAAATATGTACTTGTCATAGTTTGTTTATTTTCAAAATGGGCGAAAGCATACCCAACCCGAAGAAATGACAGCTTGACAGTGGCCAAACTTCTATCGAGAGAACTCATTCCTAGATTTGGTTTTCCAGTAACTATTGAATCAGACAGAGGGTCTCATTTTAATAATGAAATAATTTGATTAATTTGTGAAGCATTTAAAATTGAACAAAAGCTGCACTGCGCATACCGCCCAGAGTGGTAGAACAAGTGATTGGCACAATTAAGTCAAGATTGGGAAAAGTGTGTGCATCCACCCCACTGGACTGGCCTGATGCTTTACCTCTTGTTCTGATGGGGCTCAGAAGTATTCCAGACAAGAATACCGGACTGAGTCCCCATGAAATACTCATGGGGAAGAGCAATGAGACCAGCATGCATACCAGGACACAAGCTGTTGAATATATCTGATGCTAGAGTATTGCAAAGAGTTGGCTGACCAAGTGCGTTTTATCTCTCACCAGGTTGGTGAAGATGCAGTTGCCAGGCAGCCGAACCAAGCGCATGATCTGAACCCCAGCGACTGGGTAGTTGTGAAGAATCACACTCGAGAATCGTGCCTAGCACCAAGGTGGGAAAAACCACATCAGATTATATTGGTTACAACGACCGCAGTAAAATGTGCGGGTTTGCCTAATTGGATTCATGCAAACCATACTAAGAGTACCAGCACCTGACGAAGAGGGACCTCAACTGACTCAAGCAGTTGGGGATGCTGTAGGTTGTACAGCTGAAGGATCCAGAATAACAGATCCTGAAGTAGCTGACCAAGAACAACCGAGCACCAGTCAGAATGATTGGATCCCAATAGTAGAAATACCTGAAGTAATTGTAAGAACAAGAAGCCAAACCAGATTAGTTAGTCCAGAAAAGAGTGGGGACCAGATAGGAGTAGAAGAACGCGCTCAGGAAAGTGAAAATACAACAATTAGGGAACCTGAGCAGGACCAGTCAAGGAGAGAACAATCTACTCAGACGGAAGAAACTGAAACCACAGCTCCTGAGTCTGAGGAGGGACAGATAGGCTTAGAAGAACGCGTTCAGGCGGCAGAAAACCAAAATGCAGTAAGACCTGATCAGGACCATACAGGAAAAGAAAAACAAGTTCAGGGAGAAGAAGAAGAAAAGCAAATTAAAACAAAACCTGAACAGGGTCAGATTAAGGAAGAAGAACTCATCCAGGCAGATGATACTAAGGCAATAAGCCCTGGACAAAGTCAGATAGAGAGAGATACTGAAAACGAAAATAACCAAGTTGTGCCACTTACCAACGAAAACAAAAGAACATTTGAAGAAAGGGAAAGTGCAGTGCAAGCCAAAATAATCAGAAAAGGCGATAATCGGCCTAGTGTTATCTAGAGAGTGAGATACCGACTCGAAACAATAAATGAGGAACCGTACCAAGTAAACAAGGTATCTAGTCAGAGTGAACAATCACGGGAAAATCCCAAATGAAGAAGCACAAGATTGAAAATACTGAGCAATAAATTCAAAGGTCCTGAATGGACGTACGTTATTCTTGAGGATTTCGAGAATCTGGAAATAAATGAAAGAAGTGATGAAGAATTAAATGCAGAGCAAATTGACGAAGAAATGAGACCAACCTGAAGGAAAAATGGTTTACCCCAAGATACCATAGCAGATCCCAAAACAAAAAAAATCTAAATTTAAGAAGAAAAAATCTTCTTATCCAAAAGAAAATGGCTGACAATAGAGCTGCTGGAAAACCGAAACGAAATTGTGTAAAGAAATGTTGTAGAATATGCATATGTAGCATATTTTTAGTACTTATAACTTGGCTAGTACTAACAGTTGCCATTCCTTATATAATGGATACAGTAGAAAAGAATAACACGCACACACACACACATGAAAGAGTAGCTAACATTGGAAGAAATAGGGTAGCCTTAGAAGCACTAGATGAGAATAAGACAAGACGAGACAAAGTAGATTTAGAAGCACCAGATGACTTAGACATATCACGCACTGTGACAGATAATGACAGTGCTTTAAATGTATTTACAAAATTATTAGTGCATACATGGACACTATGGAAGTTAGTGATTGTTATGTGTGTATGAAGTTACCGGCATCCGTAGCAGAAGATGTGACATATCATCGTATTCCAATAACATATGGTATCTCTTGTAGTGTTTTAGCAAGTTTATTTTATAGAACAGGAAAACTACAATATTATTATTCTAATGTAGACGTGATTTTTTCCAAGGTTCCTATGCGAAAGAATATGAACCCTGTCCTTAGTACTAGAGACTCACAATTCATGGGTGAATATTTTCTTAACTATGAATGCAATAGATATAGCTGAAGCACATAAGCACAATTTAACATGTAAATTACATGCAGAAGAAAATATATTTTTGAATTTAGTTGAGCTAAGGAGACAGGACTTCCAGAGAAGGGCTTCCGAACTGAAACCACAGATACCTCAGTGGGTTGAGAAAGATGAAATTTATAAAACTGGCAAGACTCATGCTGCTATGTCCTTGGACTTTAAAAAGAAAGAGAAGATCTGCCTCCATAGATTAAAGACTGAATATAACAATGTGTTTATTAGTTCCAGTGAATGTGAGCATAATTTCTTGATTATTGGGGGATGGGGACTAAAAGGTGGAACAGATCCAGTATTTCCTGTAATTTATTATGTATGTGGCAATAAAGCTTATTTCAGATTGCCTGATCATTGGTACAGGAGTTGCTATTTTGGAATATTTTTTCCAAAAGTGTATCGTGAAAAGAATCACTGGAAGCAATGAAGACGCAAAAGAACTAACACGTATAAAAAGAGCTAGTTCTACTGAAATGGTACGGGCCCTTTTCGGTGCATTGATACCGTCAGTGGGAGTAATTCTGAATTCTCATAAAATGTGTCCGATTTCTACAGTAGTGGATCAGTTATCTACTGACACTGCTGGAGGGTTCTTAATGATCAATACAGAATTGGTTGCGATCAGATCTATGGTTTTGCAAAATCAACTTGCTCTTGATATATTATTGGCAATAGAGGGTGAAGTCTGTATTTGTTGAAAGCGCGACATTGTTTCACTTACATTCATGATAAAAGTGTTGAAATTGGAGGATATATAAAAAATATTACAAAATTGGAAGGAAATTTGAAACCACTGGAAGTTGACAGTGTATGGAAGAAATTAACAAATAGCATTTCTACTATAGGTAGTTGGTTTTCTAATATGGGTAAAAGTATTTTAGGTCAAATAATAATGTCAACAATGGGAATAACATTATTAGTTTTAGCAATTATGTTTTGGCACAAATGTTGCAAGAAAAGAAAGGAGTATGGTGTGAATGAAAAGGGAAAGAAGAGAAAATACGAAGAAATATAGCTGGAAGAAGTAAAGGGAGATTTTTACAAAAGAATAAGGGCTTTACAGCACAAAAGGGAAAAAGAAAGAAACGAAGGAGTAGAAGAAGAAATAGAAATGGAAAAGTGCTAAAGTTGGCATCTGAATTAGTAGTAGAAATTGGTGATGGCATAAAATGCCATCATAGAGGGGATTGATGGAGCAAGGTTTCATAAAGAAGATACTTGCTGGGATGCAATCCTCTCAAATAACGTATAATACTGTAATCAGTTTGTCTTGTAAATATCAATATTGCATTACACACAATATATTGTATCTAGGGGATGCTTGCCTATGTATATTACTAACCAGTAACCCGAGAGTCACTAAAAATGGCCGACAATACGTGGGAATTTCACTGCGCATGCGTCTACTGCATCTATGTAGTATGACATTTTCTATGCTTGGAGGGAAACCTATGCAGCTGCGCAATAGCTTCTAAAATGGCCGCTTGTAACTCACATGTTAATGTGCATGCTTTGCTTAAACTAAACCTTGCAAGTTTTACTAAATTGCTAATGCGAAAGATATATATAAGTAAATGGGATTAGAGTAGTGATAAGTGGTATACTGTGAATTCATTTATTTTCGTATTCCAACATGTCTTTCTCTGATTTTATTATTAGTTTGTATTTGGGCCTCAGAGGGTGACTGAAATCCCTACCCCACCTGACCCATGTGCAAGCACACTCAACCCTGCCCGCAACTATGATGACACCGTTGAAACCCAGCCAAGGTCAAGCTGGCAAGAATCTCTTGGGAACCTAACCCATCGACCCGGACAGAGGAAGCAAAATTGAACAAATTATATACAATGTATTGATCATAATGTGAAATGCGGGTGGGAATAAAGCTTGGGGAAATGAATTAAGGGGTGGGAACATTGAACAATGAACCTAAAGTAAAATATTACATTTAGCATGGTGTGATGAACTCATCTCCTTGCCTTGTCCAATCAGAAATAGGGGATTTCACGACATTGAAACATTTGGGGGTGATACACGAACACAGAATAGTATAATTGAGGAAGGTTAGTTAGTTAGATGTCATAGACCCGACACAGATGCTGCCACAGACGCTGTCTCAGACCCTGCAGATGCCAGAGACCCTGCTCGGGAGACGGAAATACTGATCGATAATCCAATCATCTAGAAGGGGAGTTGCGGAAGAAAATCGAGGAGAGTAGTGCCAGAGAGGGGTGCGACGCTGGCGTTGCACTTAGAAGAGGTCACCTTCCCGGTCCTGAACCTGTCCTGATCTTTTGTCTTCCACCTGACTCATTTCCAAGGAGTTGGGTTCATCTAACATCTTAGGTAAATATAATTTTGTCCTTGTACCTGCTCTCTGTTTTCTCCCTCTTCAGGTACTGTCATCACGATATTTTAATGAGACTTATATTGAACTAAACTTGATTTTCTTTCCCGAATCAACCCGATGTTAACATGTATTTGATTTTTGACTCACAAAATTTTGATTAGATAAAACTTGTAAAACTCAGTGGTTATTGGAGAAAACCTTAAATGTTATTTCTACCTATTCTACTAGCTACTAGATTCATTGACCAGAGGAAATTTATTGTCAATGAGATTGGATTGGTAAGATTTGGGTAAAGATAACAAAATCTTGCAGGTAAACAAAATTGACTACTAGCTTATTTGTATGAATGTTTATGGGCCCAGGTGAGTATATGGTGTGTGAGTAGCCCAAGCTGGTAATCCGCTGGATCAATTGGCACTCATTTTTTGGAACCAGGTCTCATTGTTCATCTTCGACCTTGGCCGAGAGTAATAGAAAGGCAGAAAAGGGACAAATACGGAGGAAGAAAAAGATATCAAAACTGACAAAGGGAGAAAGCAGCAGTGGAAAATACCCTGTAGAGTGAGAAAAAGAAATAGGACGGGTAGGGTAGGGGGTGTGGTGTAGTGTGAGAAAGAGAAATAAAGCAGAATCATGAATAGGCAGCATTGATATTCACCTGTCCTAGCATTCTGCAAGACATACGACGCGCTCCTAAGATACTTTGGGCTCCTGCATTTATTTCGTTACAAATTAAGCACCGATCAAACCGTATTGGCGAATACGAAAGGGATCTGGGGAGAAACAAATGAAAACAGAAAGTTTGGATCAGGTTGTAACTGATGGTATTGCACTTTCTTATTTGCTGTAGGGAGGCGATTAGTGCGAAGTTTCTGACAGGAAGGGGTGTGAGAAATAACGAGTACTTGTTAGTGTTTCTGCTGGGGTGGAACTAACTGCCTTACTCTTTCATTAACGTTACCATCTTTGGAAACAGCTGAGTGGATGTAAAAGCAAGCATGCGAGCGAATAAAGGGCGTGTCCCTAAATACTGCTGGACCACAAATTATGGTTCCAAACAGAACAGCCGTGAAACCCTGTCATTGACGTCCTAATATGGCAGTTGGATCGCGCACGCCTGTGCTTATTCCTACTTTTGATTTCTTTATGCAGCAAAGGCTACACGTTTGTTTTGATCTTAAATGCGTTTCTGATTCATCAAAAGTGATCTTTCTTGCAATCTGTTTTTCATGTTAAATAGCACAGAAGCATTTATTTATTTTTTGCTCTCAGTAAGTTGTGTGCGTCACTTAATACAAACAGACTAATTCTCTCATATATTTATTTTATTTTTGTATATTTATTTATTGTGACTTTTGTCAAGTTCATACATGACCCGATGGCTTAAGACTGCTGTACATTGACACCCTAAACCATCTCAAGATGGTGATTACAGAGAGCATAAGGTTACAACAGATTGCGTATTTATTACATAAAGTACATAATGCGTCATTTCTTCAGGGGGACAGGTTTGGATGGCCGCTTCGCCTCTGACTGCTCTCTGTTGATATGGATAGGGTTGGCATCTTAAGTGATACAAGTAGGGGTTGTTGATTCAGTTCAAAGATGCGTTAGGCGCTGCTCAGGGCAGTGGGAGTTTTCCCGGTAGTAGTACTGTGACTCTTCTCTTAAAGGAAGCCAAGGAGGGATGTGCTCATTTTTCTGGCAGAAGCGAGTTACCGATTGTGAAAGCATTTTCAGTGAAAGAGTGTGCATAAGATATTTTTATTTGGAATCTGGGTGGCGCTAGTAATAGCAAGTCCGAGTTGCATAGGGAGCACTGACGATCTTATACGGTACGTTTTCGAGCCAGATATTTATACGTTACTGCAGTGCATTGCTTTGTGGGTAATGCACAAGGTATGGAAGATTCATCGCACTTCAGCTGAAAGCCTCTTCAGCATGGCTAGTGTGGCAGATGTGTGGTCACAGTGTCTTGGTCCCCAGATGAGTCTGGCTGCTACATTAAGAGTGACCTTCATGGGCGAACTGTGTGTTCTTGGCGTACCTGTAAGGATGGCATGTCTATAGTCTAGACTTACCTGACAAGTGCCTGCACTGTGTTTTTGAGGTCATTCATGTCATATTGTATCAAAAGATATTCAGGGGACACTAGCAGGCGGCATCCAGCCATCATGCCTCAACGGTGTATGGTCTACAGAGAAAGCTTTGAAGGGTCTGTGCAGTTGTCTTACTGTTTATGTGGAAGGGTGCATCTCTGACCTTTGAGGTGGGAATGGGCGCAGCATTCATGCTTGCAGTCACTGTTCCTGATGGCAGTCGCCACAAGCTGTGTGGAGCGTAGGTGTTTAGGCATAGAAGTAGAACAGTCGATTTGCACTTGCAAGGTCTCTGTCCTCAGCTATTTGGGGGGGGGGGGCACAGCAGTTCTCTAGCACGGTGGTTGTGTGTATGGCCTCAAGGGGAGGATGTGACTAAAAGCTGCTGTTAGCTAAGGTTTGTGCTATGTGGAGCAGATCAAAAGTCCACCCGCTTTAAATGGCCACTGAATCAGGCAGGTCCACCACTTTAAACCATGAAGGCAAGAAACCAGGAAGTTATGATTAACATCAAAATATAATTATTTTCCAAAATCAATGATGTGGCCATTGGCATTGCTTTAGAGGCAGGGCACAAGCCGGAGGGTACACGCGGGTGGACGGCGTCCACCCACTATTTTCACAGGGTGGAGGCCGTCCACTCTGCCAAGAAGTTGGACCCTGCTGAAAAATATGCTGACTTAGTCCTGGTGTAATTTGCAAACACCTGGACACATTCAGCAGCGCCTGCTCGTTGTTGTCCACTTTCGATCCCCAACAACGTGGAGGGTGCAGGCGGAGATGAGGCTTTCTTAGTTCAGACTCCTGCTGGGCCCGTAGCAAAGGTGAATCTGAGGTGTCATCAGGCCTCCATTTGTTCCAGTCTCTTGGCTTGCAGCAGTCAGGGGCCTCGCACCTAGAAGCAACTAACTGCAGCATAGATGAAACAAAGACTCACACCTTGTTAGCACTTCACACATACTTAAGAGTCAGCTTTTCACTTTGTTCAGAAGATACGCATGCACTGTGTAGGTCTTTCCCAGGATTTACACAAAATAAATACCATTTATATAGTGCTTAGTACCCCAGAGGAGGCGTTGTAATAATTTAAATGTTACAATTTTTTCTTATGAAGAACTATGGGTAGAAGAAGTTTGCACCGACAAAAGGCAAAATTGTTTTATGTGTAGCTTACAAAAGTGTGAATCTTCTGCCTAAATCAGGAGGGTTTCCCTGTATACTTGAAATGTGCTCCAATGTACTCATGATAGACAATTTAAACGTATATGTTAGGGATTCTGATCTGATGTTTCTTCTTATGATGCCACTTCCTGTGATGCTATTTCTTGTGATGTCATGCGCCATGATGTCACTTGCATACTATTGAACTAGGTTAGTCCCCCTACTTCTTTTTTAAGGACTTGTGCCCTATTAGAGGCTCTTCCTATTACTGCACACAACCCACAGTTTAGAGCAGACCTGATCCCTGATAGTCGGTACACTGGACTACCATAACTTGGTGTGCAGCAGGCTTCCAAAATATATAGATATATTTTAACTTATTTTTATTAAACACTGCGTTAATTACATCAAGTATAAATGCGCACAAGTACATTTACAGGGATTATGGTCAAAATATCACCGGTATTGTTAATAAAATAGCTTGTGAGTATAAACAAGCTCATTACTCGTAAGAATGAATTGCTCGCACAGTTATCAGCAGTACAGTAATTTGTCTATGGAATTATTATCTTCAAACAATTAAACCAACATCCCAATTAATGCTTATAACAATAAGCACAACCAGGCATACAAATTCTATTCCTTGAACCCACCACCTACCCCCGTGCCCCCCTCCTCCCCTGTGACAGCAAGTCAGGTGGTACAGTACCTCCGACCTAGGTAAACGGGCATAGCCAATAGGTCTCGCCTTTGGGACCGAAGTGTTTAGCCAGAGATATTGACTTTGCCTATGTCTTTAAGTTGTGCTGTAGAGAAGTGTGCAGCATGCTGAAATGTTATTATAAAGAAGTGTCAGAAGCATTTTTGTTACCTTATATATGACCAAGACAGCATTATGTACAACTGAACAACCATATTAAACAAGGTCTTTGTAATGTATAAACTATAGCGCTACAAAGTTGTGCTGGGCATCTGGTGTTTTTACAAAATCTCATTAAAACATTTTCCAGTGGAATTCGCAGTAAGAAGCACCGTGTTAAAAACCTGCCCCATTGTTCCCCACTTGGTGTGCAGTCAGCAAAGCGCCAAAAGGCTACCCTCTTGGTGATTCTCACAGTCGCACAAGCTTCGCTCTCCGAGCTCCCAATGTAGAGGGAGGGTGCGGAGAGGGTGTGCTTGATTCTGTGTGACTTTACCAGTGAATTCTACATTGAAATTTCCAAATGAGATTGGGGACGATGCAAATAAGTAGTAATGTCACTGGTGTTTATTAATTATTTTTTCGGAGTTTTTTAATATAGCGCGGATTTAACCAAAAGTATCTGAGCACTTTACATGAGCACCAGTGGTGTTACAGACGGAACATTGATTTTGTTAGGCACGGGGAGATTTGCTATTTTGTCCAGGACCACAGGATGTTGAGGGGTTCTACAGGGTGCGGATAGCGTGTGCTTCAAGTGCACCCCGAGAACAAATAACACCCGGACATGAATCAGAGGAGCATCGTTGTGCACAGTACGTTATATTGAGAGGCTGTAGTGAAAAAATAGGCGCTGGCAGTCTGCAATTGAAAAACAAGGCACTGCAGCA
Source organism: Triturus cristatus (assembly GCF_964204655.1). NCBI lineage: Eukaryota > Metazoa > Chordata > Amphibia > Caudata > Salamandridae > Triturus > Triturus cristatus. The sequence goes on along the minus strand of NC_140589.1, from coordinate 899,386,906 downwards.
AACAGTAATATCTGTAATGTTGTTTGTTTATTCTTTAGAGACTGGGGTGTCTGCAGTCTTGTGGGAAATACGTAATTGGTCCGTGTTCCTTCTTTGTGCCTAAAGATGACTTCGCTCCTTTTCACTCGCAGAGGTAAACAGCACAAGGAAAGGAAAGGAAACTGACACGGCCTGCCAGACACACACAGCGTTTCCCTTGCGGGAATGAGCAGGGGCACTATGTGTTTGCAAGTTACTTACAAACAGATGTCGCCAAAGCTCGCTCCCCCAAACATGCACGCGTTGCCATTGAAAGGAATGCAAAGTGTGCATGTTTATTTGGGCAAAAAAGCGATTCGATTCCAAGAGTTCCCCTCCTAGCAGCGAATGCGCGCTGTGTAGGTGAGACCTAAAAACAGCATTACACTCCTTTCTTGCACAAGAGACATGGAGTCGTGGTGTGAGAGGATGCATGTGAGAGTGTTATGACTGGAGGTGTTAAAGCAGACCCAGTGCTCGGCGAGCTATGCGTGCTCACAGTCTCGCCCTCATACTCTATTGTGGACACTTCAGTTAACATTTTCCCCCATTCAAGGAGATCACCTTCCGCATTCCGTACTGCTTTGACGCGAAATTCCTCTGCTACTCCCCACTCCCTCAAGTCATCTCTCCATTTCTTCCACACAGGTGGTCCGGAATGTATCCAGTGGATTGATCTCTTCCGTTTTGCTAGCACCAGCCCTAGAAGAGCAAACTTATAGCGCATCCTAGCCCCTTTTTTGGGCATCGGAAGCACTCCCAGAATACAGTGATTTATAGACGTATCGATACGCACCGACGTGGCTGTGCCCAGGGATAAGACCACCCAGTGCCAGTACACCTGCAGGCGTGGACAATTCCAGACCATATGTAAAAATGTGGTGGGATCAGTGCCACAACGTGGACATGCGGAAAGCCACCCAGGTGTGAACCGTGCTCGCTGTTGGGGGGTAAGGTACGTGCAGTGAAGATAGTAGAACTGGATTAATTTAAACCGTGCGTTGCTAGTGGCTTCTGTCACTTGTGCCAGTGCTCTCCTCTACTCACCATCCGTCAACGGGACTGGCTGATCCTCGTCTCACCTCGCCCTGAGTATGTCTAAGATCGCCCCCCTGTCTGCCTTCAGTGTCATGTAGATCCGGGAGATGAGCCCTCGACTAGAACCCAGGTCCAGCAATGTAACCAGCGGGCTGGACTCACCTGGTTCATCGGGAAATGTTGTCCACATTTGGCGCACAGTATGCGATATTTTGGCGTACTGCAAAAATTGCCCCGGAGAGACCTGGAACCAGTCCTGTGCTTCCTGAAACGTCATAAAGGTACCATTTTGATATAGATCCCCCGCCGGCTCCCATCCCCCTTCGTACCACATCCCCCTTCGTACCACATCGAGAGATCCATAACGGCTTCCAAAAAGGTTGATGGAATAATTGCACAGACAGCAGAATCAGCCAGCTAGACTGTGCTTGAGTCTCCAAAAGCATGACCACATAACAGCAGCATTGAAATTCTGCCAGTCGAAGCTGGAGTTGTGTTTTAAACCATCTGTACCATCCACAGAGCATATTGGAAGTAAGGTATGATGTATATGCCAAACCTCAACCCCATTACATCAAAGTCCTGGATCAGCACATCTTGCCGAATTACTCAACAAACTTTGAAGTGCCGGCAATACTTGGGTAGATCGCAAGAAATCCAAGGCACAAAGTTGATAAATGCCCTGAACGTGATCTTGAGGCAGAGCCAAACTATCTGCGCTCCAGAAAACTCTTTAAAGCTGTTGTTCAGATTGACCTTTCGCTAAGGTCAAGGTGTCCTAGTTATGCCATGCTGCCATTTAGTTACACTCCTAATGCTGGCCAATCTGATAATTTCCACCATTTTGACATGCATAACCTTCTCAAGTAACTGCTAGGCAACGGAGTGGGTATTGTGAAACTTGTTGATTAAATAGACATTTTGTCCTTTAATTATTCTGCTTCTGTGCTTTTTGCATTTTTGTTGTTGTTTACCCTTTACTGGCTTATTTTCCTTTTCTCTCATCTTCTGTGATTCTTATGCAGGTGAGATGTGAAATATGACGATGAAAATGTTGGTGATCATGGCTCCATTACAGAGAGCTAAATCACCAAAGTTAAATGGCAAATGTTTCTTTTACCCAAGCTGTCTCTGGCTGAGTTGAACCTCTGGAGTTTGAATCAGTGAACTTTGCACATAGTTCATGGTGTCTGTGGCATTGTGCTACAAGGCCCTCTTATTTTTTTTTTTTTAAATAAAGCCCCCACCTCCATAAACATACACCAGTGTTCCTGACATATATCTTCGTTGCTATGTTATTTGCATAGGTTGACCTCTAATTAAGTTTGTATTATTGTGAAATGGAATATAGTTACAAAGCACAACGATTTGGAGCTTTTCTACAATACATGGTACAATCCATAGCTGTTAACTATTTTTAGTTTCAAAGACGGGTGAGATCAACTGATTTTGGAGTGTGAGCCCTAGAAATTTGGAAAATGGGTTCACTATTGTGAAAATAGTGACAGCTAGGTAGATAATCACTGCACCACCCAAAATTGTCACAAACAAGTTATATCCTTTCCCATCGATGCTGCCCACCTCAAATGACCATTTGCCACAGGGTCATGTATTAAAGACAGTCTCACAAAATGAATGAGAGGCCGCATTGGGCTCATCAGCTGCCATTCACGTCTTGCTTCCAGCAACCAGAGTGATATCAAGCAGTGGGTAGTGGATCAGCCCACTTCAGAAGACTGGCTCTCCTGCATTGTGGGTGACCACATTTAGCCTGATAATATGTGCACATCCACTTAAAAAGAAGTAGACTTCAGTGCAGGGTAGTGGGGCGATATTTTAATTTGCTATTGCCTTTTTTCTTTCCATTTTCGAATACTTTTTTAACCCCATTTGTCTTCAGGTTACAGTAATTCAAAGCCAATGGTACTATTTCTTTGCATCAGTAGGATTCGTATTACCCTGCGATGTGCATTAAACCTAGCAAGGTTCTCATACTTGTTACAAGAACGCCGGCCTGCTAGAAAGCACCCATACTGTTATATTAAAACTATACATGATGGTTTATTTTAATTGTTTTTAAACTTGAAATATTCGAGGCAACCACTTAAAGAAGATAATCCTCGCACTGGCTTGCTAAGGCCAGGCTTTGCCAACGCTTGTTTTTGCATTGTCGGTTTACGAGTGGACCAAAGCCCCAGACACTATAGATGTAAACATTGGGAGTAAATGACGCCCTTTTCAAGGTCCGCATTCTTCCGTAAATCCCCAGTTGCTTTCGATTCTTCGTGCTATCCTGCCAGTGCGTAGAGGGGGCGGGGCCGACCCTTGGAGCCTGGGCTCGCGGCAGGCCTGACCCTGCAAGGATGAGTCAGACGTCGCACCTATGGTAGGAGTTATCTGTCTCGCGCCTGTATCAGTTGGCCCCCTGTCAGACGCTCACTCGACAGCTGAAGCCTGCGCAGCCCCCGCCCTCAGTAGTTTCTTCCTGAGTGTGCCTTTTGTTCAGCTGGCCTTGCAACAGAAGGATCAGATTTGGGACGCGGCGGAGAGAGCAAAGCGCGCAGGCTCGGCAGATAAGACATTAATCACACACTGCACCAGCAGCACCAAACCAGAAACAACGCACGGGAAGACCTTGAATTCCTGGCCAGCCGCGTTTATCCCTCCAAGATTCCTGCTCGTACACAAACTCGCATTTGTGAGACATTTTCCGTTGATGGCTGGAAATAGTTACCATGCATTTTAATTATGTAATCGAAATCTTTGCATTTTACCTCCCATTGTCTCCAAGAGCTCCTTTTCTGGAAAAGACGTGAAGCCAAACACCATCCTTAAGGTTACTCCTGTTAAAACTGAACTAGTCATGCGGCGCACTTTATCTCTCAAAAGCTGTGACGCAGAGAAGTGGGTCTAGAGCGAGCCGTGTGTGTTTCAGTCTTCAAGAGTTTGGTGCAATTATATCTGCTGTCAAGGTCAGTGCGTAACGTTAGGACACGCAGTATTCTAGCATAAACACTGTGGGCTCCATGGTTATGTTATGGAACCTACAGTATAGTGGGTTCCATTGTTATGTTATGGAACCTACAGTATACCCAGAATTAAATAATGTGCCCCTCCTGCCACATTTGTAGTTGCCCTGTCCATTTACTGGAGTGGGGGACTGACCTTCATGCATCGTGAAAGAACCACCTGCCCGAAAGGTTATTTGATAGTTTGTTTCTTAAGAGAATGCCTCCTGGGGCCCTTCTTTAGTTCACAGAGCCTCTGCTCACCGCAGGTGCAGCAGGTAGACTAAAGCCTTAGAGTTTCCCACTAGACCGAGTGGAGTCTGCAGAGCTCTTCGGCCTGGAGGAGCGGAGAACATAGCCTGTGCTGACCAAATAGCCCAACAGCTTACCCGCCCATCTTTAAATAATTGAAATCCTCTGTATGTACGTAAAATGATATTTAGCATAATTAAAAGACATGAGGACTGATGAGGGGATAAGTACATATTCAGGGCTTTTCTGTAGGCTTTGCATTTAATAGTGTCCTGGCCTGAAGGCGTCTTTAAAGGGACATTGATGAGTCTCCTCATATTAGGCTTCAAATGTGGCAGATACGGTACACTCTCATTTTGCAGAATTTGAAGGTTCCTTTGCGGAATTCCTGGAGGTCATATTGGTGTACTCCACTTTAGTGTAGGTATCTGCCTGCTGTAACGGCATGGTGTAGGAAGCAATGGACAAGTACAGTATTCATATTTGTCTGACCAAAAAAGCTGGTTTCTTTGGCCACAGAATTAATTTAGGATATTGTACGTATGTATCATGTAAGTTCAACCACAGATTTTTGCAGTGCTGGTGAAAGGAACTGGGTATGTAAAGAAGGAAGGGGTATATGAAACATAGTTTAGGAATTAAGCGCAGAGGTTACGGACTTGCTGAAGCACTTGCCACTTTCTTCACCCGCTGTCCCATCAAAACTACTCCTTTCCCTGTTGTTTGGGGCTGACTATCATTGTCAATTCCCCCACAAACGCTGGGGCATCCAAGATGGCAGCAAAGTTTTCATTGCGCTTAATTATGCCCTCTAAAGGCCTGTGTGGTACACAAAGACCCGTGTGATAGCATAGTTTCTGTAAAGGCCAGTGTGTGATGGGATATCTCCTGTAAAAGCCAATGTTCAAATGTATTTCTTATACAAGGTCACTGGCCCTGTATATCTTCTATAAATGCTAGTTTCATAGGATTTGCTATGTAAATAGAGATTAGTAGCGTAAACAATCAGTTGCTTTCTTTATTTTCTAACTTTAAAGGTTTTACAACTTTATTTTCTGGTCTCCTTTTATCCATAGCACCAAGAGCACTATTTATTTTAATCAAAGAAGTATGTAACGCAAGAGAGTGCCACTTCACATTTTAATTTGAAAGGCATTTCTGTGTGACCTGATATACAAGTTTATTAAGTGCCATGGCACAGGGTGTTAGTGTGCCCGAACAGTAAGTAAACATAATGAAACTCATCTAACATAGGATGTATCCACGTTCAAATTTAGTCTAGTTTTGAGAATTGTTCCTGAAGTACAACAAACCATTTGGATTCAAGTCTATAAGGGAGAAGTAAGTAGAGGCAACATGGAAATTTATACTCACAGTAGTTTGAAGCAGGTTCGTATTTTGCCTGCAAAGCTTTTTACCTTGCATATAGTAGATATATCTGAGATAACAGGATGAGACTGTTTTTTTCTCTGGCTGGTGTGCGAGTATGTGAGGCCAAATGTCTGCTGTCTTACAGAGGGTGTTATGTGCAACGGAAAATTACTGTAATATATATCACTTGAGAGTTGACCTTAATATTTACTATAAATCTCGATTCAGAGTCAAGTAACCTTGTTTTTGGATGTTTATGAAACATTGTGAGGTCCCAAATCAACCTAAGATCAACGGGTAGATTCCTCAGAAGGGTGGAGCGAGCACTAAATAAACTCACCCCTCAGACAGACGCTTAGAATCTGGCTGGAGGAGCAAATAGTTTTCTTGAATAGTGTCATACTTCAGCCACCGGAGATTGGGGCATTCCTTGATTGTGAGTTATTTTTGTGTTGAGTAAATGGGCTAAAGATGCTAGACAGGACGTTACACTCTTTAAGAGCTTGCTCATATAAGTTTGCTGACTTTCCTAGTTTTCATGGCAACATTGGTTGCAATTCTAATCGGCTGAGTGGGTTGGAGCCCAGGTGGCTGAGAGTATCCACAGAACTGGAAAGTCACTCAAAGTTAGCAGTGATGATTTCAGGGTGCAAAGAACTGTTATCAAGTTACCTTGTTTTAGTAACAGTTGCTGGCAGTCGAGGGTTTACATCAAAGGGTGTTGCTCAAGGTGAGGCCTTTCCCAAGTCAGTATTTTTAAGTGGGGAATCCCAGTGCCATGATCTCAGTTGGCAGCGGCAGCCCAGGGATCCACCAAAACACTAGTTGACACTGGGGAATGGAGCTTTAGGGGTAAACTTCAACCGCAGCTTCATTCTGTAATGTTTCTGGAACCGTAAGGACAAGAGAGAGAGAGGCAATTCAAAACATTGTGCTATTAGGGCTCATGCCCCTCTGGTGTTTGACGGGGTCTGATGCATGCTTCCACAAGAGCAAGAATATTATGGGATGTATCAGGATGACGTAGTCTTGTATTCTTTGCAGGTCCTCGACCTCTTGGATGGTACCAAAGTCTTTTGGTTTGTTCTGGCCCACTACCAGTAATGTCCTTGTGACCTCTATGTGTCTTGTTTCTCCAAGACAGTCTCCACGCAGACTACAGTGTTCAGAAACTCAATGTTTGTGCTCCTGGACCTGCTCCTCTCCACACTTGGCAGTTCAGCTTCGTCCTCTCTCAGGGCAAGTCACACAAGCAGCGCTCCTCCCGTTCCGAGGTTTCTCACCCATCCTTCAGGGGGCACAGGGACATATAGCCCACTTTCTCTCACTCTGGTACTATTTATGTTTTATAGAATTGATGGCAGGAGGGCTTGTAGCCAACTAAAGCTCCATGTAACCAGACCAAACATGTCCCCATATACAAATAATTGAGCCATCGACTTTTGTCAGGGCTTGTACTAAATAGTTGATATTGCTGGAGATAGCGAAATTGATATGCCGAACATTATATTTAATGTGCATCTCTTTTTAGATGGATATTCCCTGAGACAAGCTGTTAAAAAAGTGAAGAAGGTGATCAGTCAACAAATCGAAACCTGCCAACGAAAGGTCGAGTACTTAACTTCCAGAAATTGAAATCTCTTAAAGTTAAGATAGAGGAATACTGTACTGCTTATAAATATGCAAAATGCAAATGATACGCTATCGGGGAAAGGACCTTTTTGCACAAAGGTGCCTTTACATCAAATTCATATTTATATTTTCGCATGCAGGCCCGGCTCATTCAGTCATCCGAAGGAGCCCAGTGGGTCTGCTGAATTCTATTTAAATAACCACGCGGATCACTCCTCTTCTATAGATCTTTGCGTGGCTGCTTCCTGTGGCCGTCTGTAGAATTCTACAGTCTTTCTTCTATTTCGGCAGAGAGAGGCCCGGGCCAGAGCAGGTCTTAAATTAACCCTGTCTGCTGGTGCCCGGAGACCTCACCTGAGGTCCTCCCAGGGATGCTGCACGTGCTGCATTTCTCTCTGCGCAGCAGGCTATCCGGACAGGCGCCCATGACATGTTGCCGGGTTGGTTAACGCCAAGGCCCCGTCATCCGTTTGGTTGCCTGACAGATTTCCAATGTAAAGTCATTTTCTTTCCCGTCACGGCAGCTGTATAAAGCAGTGCCTGGTAATTGTATAGCTTGCTGCTTGCCCGTGATGAACGGTCGGGCGGCTAGAGGGAAGCATTACAGTTTTACGTCTTTGGATGGAACCCTCCTACGAGCACTCCTCTGCAGGCGTCACGTAGCTTTTGTTAGTCATATTTTCTCTCTGAACATTTATTTATTTTTTTAAGTTGGAAGCACACTGTTCAGGGAGATCCGAATTATTTCACAATCGCATCTGATTTTGAAAGCATCCTTTTCAGCTCATTTGCCACCAATTTTGTTTTACATTAAGGGTTGAATTGAGTTCCCAGGGTTCTCATTTTTTACTTTGAACCGTCCTCACTTAGGGCTAAATCTCCAGGGAATGTTCTATACTTACATGGTTTACGTTCCCTTCGGATTATTTTGTGTTTTCCTTATCACTTTTGTTTTGACTCATGTAGTAGTAATGTATAATTGCCCATCCAAGTAAGAATCTGCCTTGTGTTGGACAGCCTGGTTCGCTGATAATTGAATTATCGAACATGTTATGCATCGTTGATCTGTGATGGCTTGAGTAAAAGTGCACATACATAGGGTGAGAGTTCCCTTTCATGTGTTTATTGAGTAGAGCGCTTATGAATGATGACCTTTAAAGGGTGAGACCGAAGGTCATACTGTTTCTAAATGCGTCTTTGAGTGTGTAAAATAACTTTAGATTCCTATAGCACAAGGTATGCTTACATAAGTAAAATAGGAAAGGTGTAGGTGCCTCTCTTAGGGCACTTTTGAAGTTGTCTCATGAGAAACGAATAAGAGAAAATACATAGACCATGCAAAATGACGTAAATAAAATGTTTTAAAGTGATGTGTGACTCAAATAGCAGTATTGCCATGAGTGATGTACATAAATTATGTTCTAATTGAAGCAAGTTTGTCCTTTTTTTTTTTAACTGCACTTTCGTTGGGATCGCTGTAGGTATAGATTTTTTTTAAATGCTATGATATAAGATTTCTACAGCTGACACCTTGATATCATAAGGGAATGAATGGAATAGAATGTCTTAGTTAAATTTGGTCCTGTATTCTTAATCAGTTATCAGTAAAATACATAGTCCTTCTCCGCTGCTTGCTCTAGGACACGTGCATTGTGACGTTTCTATTTGAAGTTCTTATCTTTAGATGAAGGAATTGTGAACACAAATGAATTTCCCCTGATGTCTCAAACTCTAGAATAGCATAAATGGTAGCATAGTTTGCAAAACTTGCTCTTGAAACGAAAAATTAATGCACTGTAAATGGTTTGTATAAATTGTTTGACCGTTGACAGATTGTCATGTTGCATTATACGTACCCATATGTAATTAAGTTTCTGCAATCCTGTGGGAGAAAGCTGTTTTTATTAACTGGTTTATGTGTTTTGGTTTGTCATGTTCTATATTGGTCTGACTGAGTAACACCACTGTCAGGTGACAAACCGCACATTCTAGACATGATAATTTACAATCTAAAGCAACATATAACTATGCTAGAACATCTGGTGATCTTCTTGCCATGTATCGGGAGACACTGATATTTTCCAATTGAAGCATAAGAAATAATGACTCTGTCATGAAGTACTTTATCTGATTAGCATAATCGTTGTAGCGTTAAGGCCTGGTGAGCTGATGTGATTGCTTCCATTGACAGGGGTATGTGTTTGTCCCCATTGGTTCAAATCAAGACAGGTACATTCAACCTTTCACACTTAGAGGTTTATAGAATGAGCACCATCGACTTGGGCTACTGTAAACACCCATTATTGGAGAATTGTGCTAGGATGTCCCTTGGGGAGAAAGTGTGTTCTGTCAAGTTTTTTCTTGAGTTCTTAGATGTCTGTTGTGCCTTCTAAATGGTTATATATGTTGTTGACATTTTTTGTCATGTTTTCTTCTTAACCCCTTCCATGCTGCGCAGATTCCGCCGCTGTGCTGACGGAATCTTGCGCGGGCGTGGTCATGACGGAACGGTTCCGTCATGAGCACAGCTCAACCGTGGCTCATGACGGAACCGTTCCGTCATGAGCACCGAAGGGGTTAACTGATAGACTCAGTAAGGGGTCTCCAACACACAGTGTTCAATTTATTGACCCAGTTCCAACTTAATATTTATTTCATCTTCATGCCAGTTGCTTTCACTGCTCATGTTAGAGTCTCCGCTAGTTGGGATAAGAGGTTGCAGCCTACGACTGTAGCCATATCGATGGGCCCTTCCTGTTCTTCTGTTGTCATTAGTGAGAGAGGTGTTCTGTATGCTCCTGTAAAACTGCTGCCACCTATGCACTATATGAAGGTATCACTCTAGTAAGTGCAGGTATTGCTTGCCCTTTCCTTCACCTCTGCCTAGTAGAAGTGAGACTGTGGGTTTTGTAGCTTTGGCGTGTAAACACAGGACAACGAACATGCTCTGATTATGGTTAGCAGATAATGTGTGTAATCTCTATGGCCAGGTCACTGTCGAGAAGCTGTCAGTTTTTTTTAGCAATAAATGAACGTAGAAGCGTGGCAGTCCGTGCTAGACGTGCAGATGCTTTCATACATAACAAGTCTATGTCTTAATGTGCTCTGTTCCCCTACAACCTGAATCCAACTTTTTAATGATGACTAGTCAACATCTTACATTTTTCCCCCTTAAAATTGCCTTTAACTACTTTCAGAATCTACTGCATCACCAGTTTCCAAAGTTCTAGCATTATGGAGAAAGTCCGTTTTGAAGGAAAGTGAAGAAGCTACCTAACTACTAAAAATCACAATAGCTCAAATGTCTGATAATAAAGAGTGTCCAGGAGAACTGGTTGATATTCAGTAGAAGCATATCCTATCAAGCATTATGGTTAAACCTCAGACATAAGCACAGGTCTTAGCTCTTAGTTAAAGTGCCCTCAAATCGCCTGTTCTTCAAAGCCCATGCCTAATTACGCTAAAAAATCCTACTCAGTTGTTGACCCTGCATGGCATACAGCCTAAAAGGGTAATTGAGGTGATGGGTCCTGTGTCGGTCACTGCTTCTTGGAAAGAGGTTCTGAATCAGGAGAATGGTCCCTGGGTAAATCCAAAATAAGCTTGATATAAACTTCTGCTAGCAGCAAGCCTCCAGTCCTTCCTCTGCACATCTTAGGGGGCAGAATTCTATGATTGCTCCAGTGTGAGAAAGTGGGTTTCTGTTGCAGTAACCCCCCCCCCTTTTTTGTTGTTGCCAGACTACTGATGCTCTCTGACTTGATGTGCTCTGGGGCCCTGCCAACCAGGACCCCAGGGCCTGTGTTCTTTCCCCAAAACAAAACCCAGTTGGCATCTCTGGCCACATGTCAGCCCCTGATAAATGGTACCATAGGTACCCAGGGCACAGTGACCAGAGAAGACCCCTAAGGACTGCAGCACTTATTGTGCCACCCTTAGAGGCCCTGTACCCTGACACACACACACACTGCCTTTGCAGGCTGAGTGTCTGGGTACAGAACAAAACAAAGAGTCGACATGGCACACCTGTGTGCCATGCCCACAAACCACTGCCCTGGCATACTTCAGTCACCCCTCTACCAGGGTACACTATGCCAGTGGTGAGAGTACAGGTGCATGAGCCCTGTACCCCTACACTGCCCAGGTCCGTTCCTGGGCCCTGTAAGTGCAGTGCTGCCATTAAGAGTATATGGTGCTGTGAGGTTGTCATTACAAACTCCACAGCACTATAATGGCTACACTGAAGACTAGGAAGTTTGGTATCAAACTTCTCAGCACATTAAACCCGCACTAATGCCAGTGTGGGATTTAATGTAAAATGCACCGCAGAGGGCATCTTAGAGATGCCCCCTGAAAAACTACCAACTACCAGTGACCTGACTGAATGGCTGCGCAGGCTGCCACCACCAGACATGTTTCTGGAACCCTGGGTCGATAGCCTGCTGCTCTTGGGGGCCTGAAACAATGCACATACTGGGACGAGGTGCCAAGCCTCCTCCCCCAGGATGGGCAGGGTTCATGAAGGAGAAGCTTCAAAGACATGCCGCCTTTGTGAGCCTCTCCAGACCATTTGCTGCTTTCAGCAACTGGTCTCCACTGGTTCTACCCCCCACTTTGGGCGGGAGAACCGGCGGGAAAAACAAGTGAGGAAGGGAGGTGTGCCCACTTCTGCCAACCCCACCCTAAGGCGGGGAAGGCAAGGTGAAGCACAACCACGAGTCCCCGCCATCTTGAGGATGGGGGAACCCAGCCAACCAGGGAAAGGCTCCTGCCCCCCTCCCACTGGAGAGTAGCAGAATAGGGGGTGTACCCACCCCAGGGTAGGGACCCATTGGTCCCTACCCTTTACCTACCTGAGGCTGTAACACCCCTAAATTCAGTATTTAGAGGCACCCTGAACCTGCCTTCCTCAGATCCTACAACCACAAGAAAAGAAGAAGGACGAGAAGCCGTACAGAGCTAACAAGAGGACGACACCCACTGACTTGGCCCCAGCCCTTCAGGCCTGTCTCCCCTCGAACCTGCTCCTGCGAAACCCCAGCGTGTCCAGCGGCCAGCAACCTCAAAAACCCCGGAGGACCTGCCTGCATTCACTTTCCAAGCTGTTTCTCCCGTGAACACCGGACGTGTTTCAACTGCAGCTTCTGGTGCCAGACAGAAACGGCAAATCCAGCACACTCTGCACCCGCCGAGCCCGGCCCGTGTTTGAGTGAACAAACACCACGAGTAGGTCCCCCCCCGGCGATCCTGACCTGAGATCCGGTCACCCCAGACGACGCCTGCAGCCTCAATTCAGAGGACCCCCCCTACCGCGACCAGAGCGGGTAAGAAAATCCGACGTCCAAAGGCACCCCTGCACCGACTCCCCACGGCCTTGTGTGTCCAACCCAGTGGTGCCTAACCATCCCTCTACAGCTCAACTTACCCCTCGAAGTGGAGGTTACTACTGGAAGATCCTCGTCCCCGAGCCTGCAGTGTTTCTTTGTCCCGGAGAATCTCAATTGACATCAACAGGGCACCCGTCCTCAAAACAGCAACCTGCACCCGGCCACCCTAGTGCCGCTGAGGGTGCCCCTTTTGTGCCAACCTGGTCCCCAACTTGCCCTGAGCTTAACCCTAGGAGTTTTGCTCTCACAACCCCGTGGCCTGCTTGCCAGCCGCCACCAACCGGAGCTCCCCTATCCTCAATAGGATAACATTGGGCCTCAACACTCTGCACCCGGCCGCCCTAGTGCTACTGGGGGTGCAACAACAGTGCATCACTGACCCTGGGAGACCCCTGAGTCTAACCCCAGAACCCTAATTAAAAAGACCAATTTCCTACCTGGAAACCGATAACCTCTTTTTCCTCATAGAATAACATTAACCTCTTCCATGCGCACAACGTCTCCCGGCCGTCATGAGTCACGATGGGCGTGTGCGGACGACGGCCGGGAGACGTCATGACCACGTCCAAGAATGGAATGTCCAGCACTGCGGCAGCGCTGCGGCGGAATTTGCGCCGCAGCGAAGAGGTTAACACTTTTTCTCCCAAAAGGTGTCGACTTTTGAAAACTAAGAATATTCCTTAAAAATTGCACAAATAACCTAACCAAATTTTCTCAACTGTTTGCAGGAAAGGTCCCAGTGCTGAACCCAGTTGTCCAGCACTGAGTAAGAAAAGTAACTAAAAAGTAACCTACCTGTGAATTGAATTTCCTTCCATAGGATAACATTGGGGGTTCTTTGTGAAAAGGTTTTTGTGTCAACTTTTGAAATACAAGAATATTCTTTAAAAAACGTACAAACTACAGAAACGTAATTACTTACCTGTTTTAAGTAGATGTCCCAGTGCTGAATCTAGGAGTCCAGCACTGGATTACAAAAGTAACACAAAAGTAACTTACCTGCTAAATGAATTTCCTCCCATAGGATAAGATTGGTGATTCTATTTGGAAAAGTTTCTAAGTTTCCACTTTTGAAATGCAATAATATTCTTTAAAAATCGTACCTCTAGCCAAAACACGTTTACTCACCTGTTTTCAGGAAATGTCCCAGGGCTGAATATAGGATCCAACCCTGTGTTAGTAAAAGTAATCTGAAAAGTAATTAACTGCATTTTACTTAAAAAGCCCATTCATTTGAATGTACTATACCTGTAATGTGCTGTAAACTGCTTACTTAAAACTGTGACCAAAACCAGTACAAGTTATACTGCAATTTTGAACTGTGTTCATACAAGTAATTTACTACTGCAAAGTATTTATATGCTTACCTGTACCAGGCTTGCTTGGTTCTAGAAATAAAACACCAGTATATTTTTTATACAAAAACAATTGGCCTAGAGTTCAGTTCTTGAGTGTGTGAATTCATTTGCTGACTGAGTGTGTACATCAAATGCTTAACACTGTCCTCTGATACTGCCTTACTGCTCGACCAAGCTACCACTTTAGAGAGTAAGGTTCTATCTAACTTTAACCTCTGCCAAACCTTGGACTCTATACACACTGTACTTCACTTAGGTGCAGTATATATAGAGCCAGTTTCTTACATCCAGCTACAAGCTTCTTGAAGGGGATCCCTCAAAATAGTCTGTTCTGCATCCTGAAATGAGCAACGGGCTGGTTTGTACTTGATTTAAACAAAACAAAAAACGGCTTACAAGTCCGCAGGTACAGCAGTGATGACCAATGCTGGAAGGTGTTTCACTGTGTTTTGTAAGCGATGTCCCTCACACATACTCCCTTGTTCTCCCCTCCCATATATCTCTCCTTCTTCCTATTATGCCTAACAATCTTTGCTTCACCTCCTCCTTTCCTCTCTTTTTTTTGTTTAATATTTTTTATTTTCTTTTTGCCTGCTAACCCAGAGTCACACACTAAAGCCAAGGTGTCTTTTCGGCTAAATGTGTCTCAGTCTGCATAAAGGACTGTTGCTGATGTTGGATTGACTAAGTGGTACAGTAAGGAAGGCAGACAGTTACCAGTCTGACCTTTCAAACCATTCTGCCTGTGACTTGTTATTTTTCCTGGGTCATTCGCCTCTCCTGGCTGTAGTAGTAAGTTTAGTGCTGTAGCTTAATATATTGGTTACTGTTCAGAAAAAAAAGTAAATCACTGCAGATTCCCATGGAATACTGCATTGAAAACCCTAGAAATGTTGCATTCAGCGTCTGACAATGTGGTTCAGGAAAAGGAAGATTCCATTATGGAGGGTACCCAACAACTGCCTCAACCAACCACAAAAGTCCAGAACAGCCTGATTCCAATATCTATTTTTGGTTAGAGTAACACACTTTTCAAGCCGTATTTATTAAAGTAAAACATTGAAAAAGGAAACAACAGCATCTATCGACACAAATCAGCAAATGACAACTTAAGAAATTGGGTATTACAAATCTGTGCATTTCTTTGAAACTCCATGCAGAGGGGTCTGACTCTTTCTGCAGTTCATCTGTATCATCCTGACCCCTTGGTGTCCCCCCAATCCTGTATTGAGGGATGGTATACCTAAATTTAAATTGGTGTAAAGGAATCCCCTAAATGTGGGGGTAAAAGGCACGCTCAGGTGTGAAGCTTGTTATCCCAGCCAGAGGGATACCCCCAAAGTACCCCTGGACGGCACTCTATCATCCGTTAGAGAGGTGGGCTGGGCAACAGAGCCATATCTTGTTCCCCAGGAGCAAAACTCATCTAACACCACCCGAAAGAGCCACCTAAGAATGCAGCACCATCTGAGTGAAAGGCCGGCAACATCCTTGGCAGCGCCTGTACCCAACCTCCAGTTAAAAAAAGGTTAAAGCTCTAATGCCACCCACCCTGAGGTCCAAATGGAAACCACCAATTGTGTGTCTTACTCTCTGAAAAATTCCCAGATGACCATGAGCGTCACTGCCAACCTTTACCCCATCCCGGCAAATTGTGACAAGGCAGAGCACATTATTTTTCAACAAAAGCATTAAATGTCAATAAACTCATGCCCAAACCTGAAAAAAAAGAGCTGGGTGGGCGGGGGAAAAAGCAAACTGCTACAATCCTTTGTCAACAGGCAAACAGGAAAACAAGCATTGGCAAATCTAATAGGTTTCACTTACGCGAGAACTATTTGCTCTGTCAATGCATTTTGTGGGGAACAGAAAGGTTGGACGTGGCAGAGGAACAGTGGGGGCTCAGCAATGCAACGGAAATGGGGATGAAGATAAGCAACACAACAGAGTGTGGGGCAGGACGGAGGGAGCATCAACAAAATGGAGGGCTTGGCTAGTGTGTGGGGCAAGCAACAAAAGGAAGGTGTGGGGGAGAGGAAAGAACAGCAACGCCATGGAGAACAGGTTGGGGTCCAGAGCACGGACAGTGGGAGGAGGGAGGGCCTAGAGACACATAGCCCGTTTTTAAGCTTTTTTTGTTATTAAAAGAAGATAACGCTGACCGCGCATGTACGCTGTCTCAGGCGCAACCTAAAAACACAGAGCCGGAGAGTGCAATGGGAGCTGTAAGCAACAGAGGCCACACTGCTGTACATCCACACCTTTAGAGCGAATAGGGAATTCCTGCGCGTCTGCCACCACCTCGGCCAAGGGTAGCATGGGGATCAAATGGTCCATCACTCCACCCACCATCTTAACCGTGTTCACTCACAGTGGCCCCCACTTTGTGTGGGGGCCTCAAGGATTCTCATCACAAAACTTTAATGACCTTTCTAGTCAGAAGACCATCTATGTAAATTTATGGTAAACATATTCAACTATAGAGCATTACCTGAACTTGAAGAAATAAATAGCAGTAATTGTTGTATAACAAGTTAGGGTATTTATTCTTTTTAGGATTTCATATTAACTGTGTAACAAAGTGCCTCTCTAATTTTAAAAGCGTCAAAACACACACCGAAATGTGCATTAAAGGATTTCTAGACACCTGCCGTTGCTCTTATATGTTTATTCCGATACTCTGTACTCCTCTGTGCGCCACAGGCTCTTACCCAACTCTTGCTTTCCTGTTCCTCATAAGTCTTGTCGCTGCTTTGAGAAGCAAAGGCATTCTAATCAAATATTAAGGGTTTATGATGAGAAAATAATTTGCAACGTATTAGGTATTTTTATGGCGTAGATTGACGGTGCAAAAGGTACACAAATCATAAATCGATAATGAAGCTCCAAAGGCATTTTAGAATGTATTGCCCTTTTAGTCCATTTACTTTCAAGGTTCCATCTCATTAGTTCTGGCGGGAGTTGGGCATTTCTGCGCTGCTGAGCATGTGCACTCGGCCCTAGAGTGTTCTGTTTGGCTGTTTTATCAGTGTGTCAGTTGTGTCTTTCAACCAACCCCCCTCTGGTGTCTTTTGAGGCTACCTTGCCAATAATTGTAACTTGATGGGCTAGCGGAATTGCTGTTTCTTTTCTATGCGTTTTCACTTTGCAAAGCCACCAGTAGAAATTGGCCTTTTTCTTTTTAGGTCTCGCCTGGCGTAGGCTGCGCACATGCGCAGTCTCGCTGGCGAGATGGAATGATTTATGGTATTTCTGTAAAGGGCATTAAGCCCCACCCCTCTTTGCCTTTGGCTGGTGTCACCGTTTATGCTAAACAGTGGCCAGCCATTGGAAAAGAGGTGTTTGTGACATTTTTGCTCGGCTTTTTCAGCCGTTCCATTTGGACGGGCTCGTCTGCCTTCCGTGCGTCGTGAAAGCTTTCTTATCTTTATGGGGCCATGTGTTTCAAAACACATGGCCCCATAAAGACAAGAAAGCTTTCACGAGGGACGAAACTGAAAGCGGACCATGCTTGCTTTAGGAATGTTTCGACTGCACCCTTGTAGGGTGATACGGCACAGGCTCCATTGATGTGTTTTATATACAGCTATTTTGCGTGCATTGTTTTTTAATATACTCCTGCTAGGGATGTATGATTTATGCATGTACGCTCTGAACACGTTGGAGCTGAAATGGCATATAATAGACATGTATACACTATTCGTGCAAGCACTGGGAATGTATTAAAAATGCGTCCATCCCGCAGCGGTGCCCGGCAGCCAGCGCTGCGCACAGGAGCCCGAGCGGCAGAAGCAGGGTGCAGAGCCATATCCCGGAGCTTCCCCTCCCCGATCCCTCCTGACCGGCCAGCTTTGCAGCCTCCCCTGCCCCCGTGACCCTGTGCTCCTCTCGGGGCGCCTTCCCGGGATTCTGTCCCCACGTGCCCGCTGCGCCCCCTTGCAGCTCCGTGGGCTTCAGAGCGCACGCACCTTGCATGCCCCGGTCCTCCTCTCCGGACCCCTATCCTGTCCTGCCGATTCCCCTATCCTTCTTCTCCGGACTGCCCTCTGCACCCCTCCGTGCTCCCCACCCTACCCCCGTACTCTCTCCACGCTCCCCGTGCCTCTGTAGCGCTGGGCTCCCCTGGGGGATCTCGCCCTCATTCACCTGTGCTGCTCCCCGTATCCCGCTGCTCCTGCGGGGCTCTGTCCCCTGGCTGCCTCCCTGCCTCTTGCCTCTCAGCCGCGGCAACTCCCTCGCGTCCCCTCTACTTGATTTGAATTTCCTACCTGATTTATTTACCTCTCCTGGAAGTACAGGTCTCGGAGTCTCTCGCTCTTTCAGTCCCCCATCCCAAAACTAGATGCCCCCTTCCACTTCTTGTGGGGTATTCGCACCTTTCTTTTTAATATAAGCCATCCCTACTTTTCCCCAGAGCCCACTCCCTCACAGAAGGGAGGGGGGAGCCCCCCTAGGAGGGTGAGTGACGAAGGGCTTGCTATTCTTGCCGGGTGGCTGAGGCCCCATCGCAGTCCACTCACACCAACCAAATCAAGAAGGATGGAGCAGGCAGCTGTCCTGACAGAGACTAACCACGGACAATCAGACGTCCCAGGGGATCCCCGCCCCCCCGCACTGCCCAGGCAGGAATAAATCGATGATGATGCATCTTAACACTCTGTGCCCCGCTCACAGACCACTACAAACACAGGCACCGAGAGATCTCAGCACTGCCCTCCCCTGCTCCTCCACAACCCGGGGACGGATGAGGTGATGATGTCAACGGTGGTGAGGCTGGAAAACGGCGCCCCCTTCCTTGCCTTCCAGCCGCTCTTGGACACAAATTCCAGTCCAGGCACCCACACTATAGATGCGCCCCAACCCGCGGGGCGCCTCGAGACAGCCTGCTCGGGAACGAGGCGTTGCAGCCAGCTGTGATGCAGTCGAGGCAGGCACTCTGCGCCCCTCTTCTTTCACTTTTTCAAACGCCCCTCAAACAGATGAGATAATAAGTCCAACTTCTTGGGCTACAGCTGCCCCCTCCCACCCCCAACGCCCCGCCACTAATACTGCAGGGGGTCCTCGCACAACCGCAGCGAGACTGTGGTAGTGATGATGAGGGTGATGATGAAGCAGTCACCTCTCCTTTGATTTCCAGCCTTCCCAGCAGGAGCTGTTAAGGCAGTTAGGCAATGCCTGCCCCTCCCCTCGCTGCTCCACGGGATACCCTCGCCTGCACGAGCCAGGAAGCGACGAGGTGTTTGTGGGGAGGGCACCGACACACTTCAGACCCTCGTTCCCTTTTTCAACCTTGCCCTCAAGCTTTCACGGGCTATACCCCTCCCCCACGCCCTTGCTGCCTCCCGTTACGGGGGGTACCCCTAGAACACGGGTCTTCACACTGTGGGGCGCGCCCCCCTGGGGGGGGCGTGGTTGGGTTCCCAGGGGGGCGCAAAGGCCTCTGCAAGCACATGTAAATGAAGACGCCTGGAAGTGCAGCGATGTTTATTTGCTGCATTTCCAGGCTGTCTTCATTTAGTCCGAAGCACTCAGAGAGCCGTGGGGCCAGAGGTCAGTGGGTGTGCTGCTGGGGGCTCGGCTGGGCAGTGTCTGGAGTCTTATTAAGACTCCAGCACGCCAGAGTTTTTCACAGGTCTTTAAAGACCACTTGCATACCTTTGGAAACTGGTTACGGAGGTTAGTTTTTTTCTTTTTCCTGTACCCCCTAGGCCCTGACTCTGCCTATTCCTTACATTTGTATTGTAAATTTACTGCTGTAGTGTGAAAATGCATTTCATGAAAAGGAATACAAAAAAAGGTTGCCAATAGAAACAAGCATTGGCATAGCCAATAGGTCTCGCCTTTGGGACCTTATAAGTGTTTAGCCACGCAACAGTTAATGTTGTTGCAGTAAGGATATTGTGCTGCATAACTAAATACTTATAAGGTCCCAAAGGTGAGACCTATTGGCTATGCCAATGCTTGTTTCGAGTTGCGATGAATTCAACAGAAAAGGCACTTTAACTTCATTATGTAACTCTGAATTAGCATATGACAAGAAAATAAATGTAAAAAAGTTTAACAACCGTAATCATTGCACATGTTTATGTGGTGGTGTAGTGCCCCCAAAGGTATCATTCAATTGTAGAATTTGTGTAGTCTTTTATTGCAGGTGGAAACGTGCAGAAAATATTTATTATTTATGACAAAGTAGTTAGGTTTGTAAAATTAAAGTGGCTAAACCCTTTTAGAAACACGCATTGTAATTTAGGGACCCATTACAATGGCGGGCGGTTCGCCACCGCCCGGCCGGTGGTGGCGATCCGCCCGCCATCACAACCTCATTTACCCATGCTATATTACCATGGCGGGGGTACCGCGGCGGACGGAAAGTCGGCAATCTATGCAATCGTCACGATTGACGCCCGGGTGGAACTCGGGCACAATACAATGGTGGGGCCTGGAAGGCACCGCCATCCATATCATGATGCCTGGCGGTTCAGGCCGTTCCATGGCGGCGATGCCACCATGGAAATGCAAGCGGGAATTGCTGTGGGGACCCGTTGCGGGCCCCTGGGGGGGGGGCGGGGGGCTGCACTTGGGGGGCACCTATGGTACCCCCTTCATTGCCATGCACAAGGTGGCCGGGACTGCGCGGTGCCTGTCACATTGTACATGGCAATGCACAACATGCCTCTTTGGCATTGCGGCAGCCGCTGCTTACAGCAGCACCCACCGCAGTGATGAAGATGCGGAATGCAGGGTGGCGGTCGCATCATAATTGGCGGTGCGGGACCGTCGCACCCCTGGCGGCCGGTCCCAGCACAGCTAGGGTGGCAGGCGGACTGAAATCCGCCTGCCATCCTAATGGGGCCCTTAATTCTGATGGAAACTGATTGTTGTGTATTGCTACAACACAATTTCGGACATAGATTTCTGTTTCGTATGTACTGTCGTTAAAATGCTGTCCACTAAATCCGTAACAGGGGTGTGTTTGATTTTGATTTGTTAATTTCTTAAATGCTAAAGTGGAATGGTGCAAGGACAGCTACATTCTCCCCATATAGCTGTTGATTCACCAGAGGCGCCAAAATAAACAAAGACTGAGGAGGAAATTGTGCAGAAAACTGAAAATATTGAATAAAGCCGGTTTGGATGCACATCTGATGCATTTATCACACTGTATGGGTGGAGACATCTTTGGTTGGAGTTGTGTAAGAGTGGGGCAGTTATAAGTAGAGACAAACTCTGAACTCAGGTCTCCAGTTTTGACGTTCTAAAACTAAAGAGTGTTTGCTTACCAGTAAGTGGTTTGATGAAGCCTTTGTCTTTCATGAGGAGAACTAATGGAGAGCACTACAAAGAAGGTCCGTCCCTAGAGGATTTGCAGGCAGATCTAACAAGCATTGCCAAAGCTAGTAGGTCTTGCCTATGCAAGAGCTATTGGGTTTCCAGTGTGTTTTAACCATGTTGTGCACCAGTGTGGGTACTTTTCAGCATGGTTGAAAGTTTGTGGTGTAGAGTAGAGTGGCGCACAGTGGAGTAGAGTACAGTGGGTGGTGTTGAATAATGGAGATTAGAGGGGAGTATCGTAAAGTGGAATAGAGTGTCCTGGAGTAGAGTGATGTAGAGTGGAGTTATGTAAAGTGGAGGGGAGTAGAATGGAGAGCCGTAGAGTAGAAGGTCCTAGAGGGGTAGAGGGGCATAGAAAAGAGTGTCTTGAAAGGGCATAGAGTGGCGTAGTATCAAGTGAAGTAAATTGTTGTAGAGAGGCATAAAATGTTGTAGAGTGCAGTGTCGTAGAGCAGTGCAGAGTTGAATGGAGAAGAGTGTCATATAGTGTAGAGTCATGGAGTGGTATAGAGCAGAGTAGAGTGAAGAAGTATGGAGTGGTGTAAAGTGGCGTAGAGTGGAGTGGCCTAGAGTGTTGTAGAGTGGAGTAGATTGTCCTGGAGTGGAGGCATGTAGAATGGCATAACATAGAGTAGAGTGGTGTAGCGTAGAATGGATGAAACTGTTATAGAGTACAGTGGCCTAGAGTGGAGTAAAATGGCATAGGGTGTCGAAGAGTGGAGTGGCGTACAGTGGAGTAGAATGTCATAGAGTGGAGTTGCATAAAGTGGAATATGCATGGTGTGGTAGCGCACTGCCATTACAGATAACACATTTTCAATTAAAATGACCATTACATTTGCACACACAGTTTTACTTATAAAGCTATACACTGCACAAATGATAATGTGTGGAAAGGCCATCACCAAGTGTATTGATTTGCTTGGATCTTATTAAAATATTTGTTCTTTCCACACTTCAGAATTGCAAAAAAAGTTTCATATGTGCTTTCCTAATTCTGATATATTCTGTAATATTTGCACAGTTGATTTACAAACATTTAAATGTTGCTGTGTGCTAGAACAAGTAACATACTACAGTCTTTCCTCTCACATGAGTAGCCAGCAGCATTGTAACATAAATCCTCTCACTTTGAAGTCAGAGAGAAAAAAGGAAACACCAAGTTCCATGTAAGACGGTCTGATATTTGACCTCGGTCTTTGGATGCACAGCAAATGTGACAAGATAAGAACATAATTTAAAGGCCTGTTTACAGAAAGCGAGCAGTTGTGGAAGAAAACAAGAACCGATTGTGAACAGGCTATATTCCTCAGTAGGGACTAACTCAAGCTGGACAGTCTAAAACCAATAAAGCCAGCAAATAGAAAGCAAGCAAATGTGAGTTACAAACCACAAAGTCAATGGTAAGCAAGGGGTGGAATGCTTTCCAGGGAAGCTTTCAGAAAGTGCAAACCAGACATTAGCATTCGACCTAAAAACCTCCATTACCAATTTCGACTAAAAACATTAATGATCAGGGACGAGCACTGCATTCCCTGACACAGCGGTGGACAAGCCTAGTGAAGCTTGAGCTTGGCTCGAGTTGAATGTTTGACTGCGACATTGGACCCTGAGGACAAGTAAGCCAAAACTGAACCGTGCCAAGCATACAGCAGTTGGAGTGCAGTGAAATAATGTATGTGATCCTGCGTTCAAATGGGACAGGGTCAAAGTCGTGGCTAAAAAGAACAGCATATTCTGTAACTACTTTGTCTTTCACCTTCAGGTGACTAGATATAAAACAACACACACCTTTAATGAAAAATAATAGTGTGTTAAACTAATAAGTGAGATACGCACTATTTTACATTTTGAAACCTTGGTTAATGTGATCTCTGTAGATGTCTGTGTGTAACCGGAGAGCCACAGAATTGAATCTCGGTTTTTGCAGTGTGGAAGAGTGACTTGTGTATTTTTAGTGCTAGGAGCTCTCAGCCTGTGACAGAAAGCACTATAAATATGCAAGTCATTGTTTTAAATGTACTATTACACACAGTATAAGATGGTCAGTCATAAAACTCCCAAACAATTTTACGTTTAAGATTAAAAAGTGTTTTCTAATAAATCGATTTTAATACACTGTACTTATTGTTTTTCTAAGTGTTCATTAAAAGCATGCACTTCATATTAAAGCCAATACCTGCTGCCAAGCAATCTCATCATACATTAACCATTCAAAGCCATTTCCATTTATTTGAGGCTGCAGGCACCCTGGCAAGAAGTCTTGTTTAGCTGTATGTAACTCCCTTGGCCTCACAGCTCAGGATACTCCATCCCTTTACATTTCAGCAGGGACATCTCAACCGTGGGAATGAACTGTCCTAGGAAGGTTATCTTATAACAACAAGCATTTGCAATGCAATAGGTCTCGCATTTGCGAGAGTTTAAGTTATTGGCATTGTAAATTACAATGCCTTTTATTTATGGTTTGATAACTAACACATAAATAAAAGGCATTGTCATTTACAAAGCCAATAGCTCAAACTCTTGTAAATGCGAGTCCTCGGTCGCCATTGTCCCTGGCTGCTTGGAAAGTGAAAGCGTGCATGGCACGCTAAATGTTGCAGGAAAGCATGTCATGCCTGCAGTAGGAGAAGCTCCTTAAAGAAAATAGTGCTTGCAGACTAAAACAAGCATTGAAAATGCAACAGGTCTCTCCTTCGTTTAAGTTTAAGCAATTGTGTTTGTAAATCGGCCGTGTCTTAGCGTTGCTTGTATTAGTGTTTTTCAAACTTTTATGTACATAACATGCATATGTATGCATATATATGTATATGTATGCCTGCATATATTTGTATTTATGAGCAGTAGAGCTAGAGAGTAGAGAGAGTGGTAGAGAGTAGAGTGAGCATTAGAGAGTGAGTTGTTGTGAGTAGTAGAGTGTGAGTAGTAGAGAGTAGCAGAGTAAGTAGTAGTATAGTAGAGAGTGAATAGTCGAGAGTGAGTAATAAGAGTAGTAGAGAGTAGTATAGAGTGAGTAGTAGAGACTAGAGAGTAGTAGAGTGAGTAGAGAGTAGTAGCAAGTTTGTAGAGAGTATTAGGGACTAATAGACAATGAGTAGTATACAATGAGTAGTAGAGAGTGAGTAGTAGAGAGCAATAGAGAGTGAGTAGTAGAGAGGGAGTAGTAGAGAGTAGAGAGTGAATAGTAGAGAGTGAGTAGCAGAGAGTGAGTAGCAGAGAGTGAGTAGCAGAGTGAGTAGTACAGAGTGTGTAGTAGAGAGTGAGTAGCAGTGAGTTATAGTGAGTAGTAGAGAGTAGTAGAGAGTAGTAGAGAGTAGATAGTAGAGAGTAGATAGTAGAGAGTGAGTAGTATTTAGTAGTATAGAGTGAGTAGTAGAGAGTGAGTAGCAGAGTATTAGAGAATAGTAGAGTAGTAGAGAGTATTAGAGAGTGAGTAGTAGAGTATTAGAGAGTGATTGGTAGAGAGTGAGTAGCAGAGAGTTATAGTGAGTAGTAGAGAGTATCAGTAGAGAGTAGTAAAGAGTGATTAGTAGACAGTGAGTAGTAGAGAGCAGAGAGTGAGTAGAGAGTAGTAGAGAATGATTAGTAGAGAGTGAGTAGTAATGAGTATTAGAGAGTAATTAGTAGAGAGAGAGTAGAAAAGAGTAGTAGAGAGTGAGTACTATAGCATAGTATATAGTAGAGAGTAGCAGAGTATCAGAGATCTAATAGTAGTGAGTGAGTAGTAGAGAGTAGTAGAGAGTGAGTAGTAGAGAGTTGCTAGGAGAGAGTATTAGAGAGTGAGTAGCAGAGAGTGAGTGGTAGAAAGTAGTAGAGAATGAGTAGTAGAGAGAGTAGTAGAGTAGTAGAGAGTGAGTAGTAGAGAGAGTAGTAGAGAGTGAGTAATAGGTAGTGAGTAGTAGAGGAGTGTGCGGCCAAGTAAGTGTGAAACAAAGGCAGGAATGCAGGTAATAAAGTATAAAAAGATGGAAGCGCGTCAGCGTGTGGCCCAAAGGAAGAAGGAGTGCGGGGTGAAGCAAGGGCGAAAAAGTCAGGAATGCTCATAAAAAAGTATGAAAAGATGGAAGCGCGTCAGCGTGTGGCCCAAAGGAAGAAGGAGTACTGGCGAAGCAAGGGCAAAAGAAAATCAGGAATGCTCATAATAAAGTATGAAAAGATGGAAGAGCGGCAGCATGGTTACTGCGCAAGGGAATAAGGAACAAGGCAAGCGATTATGTAGCTCTACAGAATGGCGGCGGTGAGGGTGGATGTGACGGTTGAGATGAGGCGGGCAGATTGTTTTTTGGGGGAATTGGGGTTCCGCACAGCCTCTGCTTAAACTATATTGCACTAAAGAGTGTGTGTGTTATCTCTGGAAACGGGGACGGGTTTGCAAAAATGGGAAAGTAAGTGAAAGAGAGGAAGAATTACTGGTAGATAGGGAAGTGGAAGAAGGAGTGTGGGGCGAAGCAAGGGTGAACAAAAGTCAGGAATGCTGCTAATGAAGGATGAAAAGATGCAATCGCGGCAGCGTGTGCGTGTCTTGTCTCTGGGGGCTACGCACGGTAAATGCTGTTATGGACGGAGATGTAAAAATGGGAAAGTAAGTGAAAGCGAGGAAGAATTACTGGTAGATAGGGAAGTGGAAGAAGGAGTGCTGGGTGAAGCAAGGGTGAAAGAAAGGCAGGAATGCTGCTAATAAAGGATGAAAAGTTAGAAGAGCGGCAGCGTGGTTCCCGCGCGAGGGAATAAGACAAGGCAAGCGATGATGTAGCTGTACAGAATGGCTGCGGGTGAGGGTGGATGTGACGGGTCAGATGAGGCGGGCAGATTTTTTGGGGGGATGGGGGGCTCCGCATGGCGTCTGATTAAATGATATTGCTGTAAAGAGTGCGTGTCTTGTTATGTCTGTCGCGCCAGGGGGAAAAAGGACAAGCCGATTGCCAAAGTAGCTTGCCAAAATAGCGGCCGGTGAGGGTGGATGTGACGGCTCAGATGAGGAGGCCTGATTTTTGGGGGGGCAAACAACTGACCAACATATCGACCGCCGAAACCACCTTCATATTCCATTATAGCAACTCATCCCCAATGAGTTCATGTGTGTTAGAGTAGAGCGGCACTCTTGGAAAAAGTGCTTAGTAAACAGTTTATCCCATGTTGCTTACAATCTTGCCACATGATCGTTTCAGCAACAATCTCAACATTAACATCGACCCATTAAATCTTCAAATTATAAGTGTAAGTAATGAAACTTTTGTTTGCACAGTGCACCTCATAATACACGAGCGGCAGCGTGTTTCCCGCGCGAGGCAATAAGGGACAAGGCAAGCGATCATGTAGTTGTACAGAATGGCAGCGGGTGAGGGTGGATGTGACGGTTGAGATGAGGCGGGCAGATTGTTGGGGGTCTCCGCACGGTCTCTGCTTAAAGTATACTGCACTAAAGAGTGCATGTCTTGTTATTTCTGTGGCGCCAGGGGAATAAAGGACAAGCCAATCGCTAAAGTAGCTGTCCCGTAATGGCGCTGGGTGAGGGTGGATGTGACGGCTCAGGTGAGGCGGGCAGATTGTTGTTTGGGGGGGGGCTCCGCAGAGCCTCTGATTAAATTATATTGCACTAAAGAGTGCGTGTCTTCTGGTCTTTGGGGGGTTACGCACGGTGAATGCTGAAATTCCCTTGAGGTTACAGAGGATGACGTTCTGTGCTTGCCCAAAGTCCATAATTAACGCTATAAGGCAATACCCACGTCCATGAAAGTAAACGGGGACGGAGCTGCAAAAATGGGAAAGTAAGTGAATGCAAGGAAGAATTACTGGTGCGGGGCGAAGCAAGGGTGATAGAAAGGTAGGAATGCTGCTAATAAAGGATGAAAACTTAGAAGAGCGGCAGCGTGTGAAAGCGAAAGCTTTTGAGATGGAAGCATATCGGCAGCGTGTGAAAGCGAAAGCTTTTGAGATGGAAGCATATCTGCAGCGTGTGAGAGCGAAAGGACGCCACCATGCAAGCGTAGGGACAAAAAAAATGTGCGCACATGTGTGCACAAAGATGGCGTCGGGCTGTCCACATGCGCGTGCATTCATTTGTCCCTACGCGTGCATGTTTAGGTTTGCGTGCGGCAAAGCAGCCATGTTTGTCCATCTGGACGCGCGTTCATTCAGCTTTGGCTGAATTGATTACAAAAGGTCCTTTCCTGGCGGAGTGCAGCGCATGCGCTACTTTCGCCAGGCGAGACCTAAAAGGACATATCGTGTAACAACAGAGGTAAAAGGGCCAGTCCTCATGGGATGTTACAAATGAAGACCAGGCGGTACTAAGGAGGGACTAACAAGCCCATTAACGAATCAGAAGCCATCATTTACCAAGGACATTGACACAAGCCAATTACAAATATGGGCGGAGAGTGGGCGGGGTTTCAAGTCTATACTCGAATATAGCATTCCTCACAGAACAGCGTATGCTCTGCCCAGGGTCGACCTAAAAACTAGGGGAACTGTTTTATGATAGATAAAAATGTATGGGCACATTGTGCCCCACAGATCTTGCCCACTGCGAAAAATGCAAGCATACCATGCATTACCAAAATTAAGTTTTAAAACCAAATATTACTATATGCTTGTGCAATCTAAAAACAAACAACAATAAAACCGATTTTCTGCTGTATCTGTAGTCCTACTGAGTAATATGCATTTGCTGACCTAACACCTGCAGGAAGTTAAGAATCCTCTTTGTTTTGCTAATGCATGTATTTGATATTATTGGAATGCTGACCATCTCCCTCTTAGCTGTTTAAATATGGGGAAGATATTCATATTTTCACAAAGTTATTACCCTTCCATCCCTTGCACTTAACTTTTTACCTATTTTCAAGTTAGACTACTTTAGTTCATGAAATAATCGAAAACGAAGCATTGTGCTGTGGTGGTAAAAGTGAGAGACCGGGCGACATTAATCTATTGACTCAGCTGCACAATGTGTAACCACAAATCTTCGGGTCAGTCCCCGCTTCCTCACTCGACTTAATTGTGCCTCATTTTACTTGAGCGTCAAATCTGAACCCACCTGATGAAATTCAAGTCACGAAGTGTGCGATATGAAAACCTCGCGTCATACGGTTTAATAGACAATAATGTAGCCCCACCTGGAACAGTACACAAGACAAACTTAAATCTTGGTTTAAATAAAGGCAATGTTGTCAGGGCACTTCAGGTGGGAAAGCATTCTCGTTTAAAAAGTATTTGTTTAACGAATTCCAGTGTAGTGATATATTCGAACGAATTACAATTAAATAAAGGAAATAACCTATTTTACCCGGAAATATTATGTAAAATACTTTAACGTTTGCTGTATTATTTACATGCTGAATCTTTTTATGGCTCGCTCCTGCTTTGGCACTTAGACCCAAGCCAGACTTGAGGCTCAGGCTCAGCTCTGCTTGGTTCTCGCTATGAATTTATTGGCTCGCTCATCTCTACCGTGCTATCATGCTAAGGCCCGCATTACGAGTTTTCTTCAATATTGTGAAGGTCTGGGGGAGGGCAGAATCGCAAGTTCCTGCTAATTCTCCTGCCATACCCCCCCCCCCCCCAACTCCCATTCTTGTATTCACAATCTTTCTCCTCGGAACCAGGAATAACGACCTAAAACCCGGAAATGCCATGTCTTTTTGTGCGCATTTTTTCCTCATCCCGGGGAGGAAACTGCTGACATTTTTCGCCTGGTCAGAGCAAGTGCAAAGTGTCAGCAGGACTGCCGATGGGGAGGGAGGGGTGAGGTGGGGACAAGTGTGGGGGTTAGCACAGTGTAGGCGGAGCCTGGCATGTCCACTCTGACTGATGTCTCATTTAATGCCTGTCTGCCTGCCTGGTGTCCGCAACTGAACGGGTGACTGCGTCAGCACTCGGACTTGAGGTGAATTTGAATTAGTTGCCTCTTCAGCCTCTCTAGGGTCTGGATATGAACTGAGATTTCCAAGACCACTTTGCCTCCGAGAGAGGGTTTAGCACAAGTGATAAGCGAGGCTGCGTTCACTGCCTACCGCATCAGCTTCCCAAATACTGCTTCGTCTTAATCTCGGTCTGCTGTAAATAGGGTGACCAGGCGTCCCGGATTTGCCCGGACGATCCCTGGTTTTCACCAGCTGCCCTGGCAGATTTCAGGGAATATGTAGGGTGCTGGGACGGGGCATGCGGCCTATCACTATGGGGCAGGACAATAAGGTAGGCGACCACACTTGGCTACACTCCGGCCGTAAGGTCACGTGCGACCTCGGCCCGTTTATTATATACCCCCGTGCCGAGCCCGGTCATGAGGGGTGCGTTCTCACGTTTGGGCACGTAGAGGCCGTGTGGCCCTCTACATCCCTCCAAACCCTTAGCCGGCCAAACAACCAACGGAACATCAATATGTAGAGCCAAATAGAGAGAGAGAGAGAGAGAGATACGTAGCTATAGCATCAGTGTCCAATGTTCTCAGGGCGCCTCCGGCTCAGGCCGCCTTGGCATCCTCCTGCTGCCGTCCACTCAACAGGCGTAGTCCTTCAGCTTTTGGCTGGGAGCCGGGTTCGGTCTTAGCTGGTATCTTTGACTCCGAGACACTGGTTCCGGTCGAGTAGGTGTGGCGCCGCCATGAGGCCCAGCGGGGCCGGACTCTACCGGGACCACATTGTGGCTGGGGCTCCTATGATTTTCGCCCTCGCATCCGGGCTGCGACGTTGCCTGGGTCTCCGGTCCTATGATCCCCTCGGCTTGACTACACGGAGGGTCGGATTCCCCACTGTCCTCACCTTCTTCCTGGTCGCCGGGAATCCTTGGCGGGTTGCTCGGTATCACCCTGAACCATGACACGTTCCTCAACGGTGTGCCGTCCCCTCTGCGCTGTGATCATTGTCCCGTTCACCTGGGTTACTACCCATCCTTCCGGCTCATAGGGTGTTCGGAACTTCCAGCCGGGGTGCCTGTCCTTCAGGATAACTCTCAACCCCACCTGAATGTTCGGGATCCTGGCCCCTCGACGCACGGTGGCCTTATCGTTGGTCTTTTGGCGCCTTTGCTGTGTCCGCACTGGGTCTCGGTCCGGCGGCGTCCAGGCAGCCGCTTCGGGGATGAGACTCCGCGGATGGCGTTTCAGAAGGAGTGTTGCCGGGGCACATCCGGTCGTTGCGTGTGGCGTTTGCCAGTATGCAAACAGGAACTGATGGAGGCACGTTTGTAGGTCTTGATGTTGATCCACCCCTATGCGCATTGCCCTGTTGAGGGTCCTCATGAAACGCTCTACTTCCCCGTTAGCCTGAGGCCACTGGGGCGTGATTCTACGGTGCCTGACCCCTCTGCGCAGTAGAAAGTCCTGAAACTCCTGCCTTTGAAAAGGCGGGCCATTGTCCGACTTTATCTCCTCCGGCAGACCAAACGTTGCAAACACCTTCTCCAGGGCGGGTTGCACCTGCGTGTACGCCGTGGAGGATACCAACTCGACCACCGGAAACTTGGTGCACAAGTCCATGATGACCATCGTGTGTCGTCCGTCCGGAAAACTGCCGAAATCGATGCTCACCTTCAACCAGGGCGCGTCGCATGGCTCCTCTGTAATTATCGGTGCAGGAACGGGGTCTGCCCCAGTTATGGCGCACGAGTGGCATGTCCGCACTTCCTCATCGACTAGCCTATCCATGCCCAGGAACCATACCAGCTCCTTGGTGGCCCTGATGCGCTATGGTTACCAAACGCCTCTGGAGGTCCTGTGGGACTACAATGTTCTGGCCTCTCAGTACCAGGCCTGACTCTCCCGTGCTTAACTCGTACCGCACTTTCCAAAGTTGCCTTCTTGACTTCTGCTCATCTTCGACCAGGCCTGCTACTCCATCCAGGAACCTGTGCCAGCGACCCGTGGCAAGAGCGTCTTTGACTCGCTGAAGCGTGGTGTCTTGTTCCGTGGCTTCACACAGCTCCGCCTTCGTGATTGCCAACGGGCAAGCATCCTCCTCCACCATCTGCACGAACGCCTCCGTCCGTATGCTGTCATCTGAAGGGGCCCGCTCGTCCCCTTGTGGCGGGTGCCTTGACAGGAAGTCCGCCGGGTTCTTGGCCCCTGGGCGAAAGATTAGTTGGAACGAGTATGCCTGCAGCTGCACTGCCCACCGTTCGATTCTTGGTGGTGCCAGTCTATTCGATCCGCTGAACAGCGGCACTAGAGGCTTGTGGTCCGTTATGACTTTGAACGGGTGACCAAACAGGTATAGATGAAAATGCTAACAGGCCCAGCGGATGGCCAGGGCCTCGCGTTCGATCTGTGCATACCGCGTTTCAGTTGGTGATAGTGCCCGACTGACGTATGACACGGGTGCGTAGACTCCTGGCCTTGCTTCCTGCAGCAGCACCGCGCCGAGCTCCACCGGGCTGACGTCCACCACCAACTCTGTGTTCCGCCCCGGGTGGAAATACGCCATTGTTGTTTGGTCTAGTAGCGCCGTCTTCACCTCTTGGAATGCAGCGTCCTCCCGTGGTGTCCAGGCCCATGGCGTCCCGGTCTTTGTTAACTGTCTCAGGGGCTCTGCCAGCGTGGTAAGATTCGGCAGAAACCGGCCGCAGTATGTTGCCATACCAAGAAAGCTTCTTATCGCTGTAGGATTCTGTGGCACCGGAGCATTCCGGATGGCCGCCGCCTTCCGAGGGTCCACCTTGAGCCCCTCCCTGGAGAACACGTAGCCGAAGAAGTCGATCGAGCTTTGGTAGAATGCACACTTCTTCCGGTGTAGCGTAAGGCCACAGTCCACCAACCGCTGTAGCGTCGCTCGAAGTTTGGCGTGATGTTCTTCCAGGCTTTTGGAGTTTATGAGAATATCGTCGCTCAGATTGATTACTCCGACAAGTCCCGACAGGGTTTCCTGAATCACATTCTGAAAAACCTCTGCCGACGACGACACCCCAAAGCTGAGCCGGGTGTACCTCCTCAACCCCACGTGTGTCGAGAAGGTGGTAATGTACCTGCTCTCCGGGGCTAACTCTAGTTGGTGATCTCCCGAGTTGAGGTCCAATTTCGAAAACCACTGTGCCCCGTTTAAGTCCGCGACGATGTCGTCCATCGTCGGGGTCACATGCCGCTCCCGTCTGATGGCTTGATTGGGGAGTCGCATGTCCACACACAGGCGAATGGTGCCCGGTTGTTTCGGTTTGGGCGCCACCACAAGGGGCGACACCCATGGTGTGGGCCCCGACACCTTCTCAATAACTCCTAAGTCCTCGAGCGCTTGCAGCTCCTTCTCCACCAGTGGGCGGATGTGCAGGGGTATCCTTCGCTGTCGGAGTGCTCTTGGTTGGACACTCCTATCTATGTGCAGCTTTATCTGTAGGTTATTTAACTTCCCTAGCCCCGTGAAGAGTTGGGGAAAGTCTTTCAAAATGTCCTCCGCATGGATGTCATGCACCTGCAAAAAACACTAACTCAAGGTCTTCTGCCGTATGGCACCATACGAGCGTGCCTGTTCCGCGACATGGAATGTCGCCGTCAGCGTGTGCGTGTCACTGGACACTTCCACCTCGATCATGCCCCGCAGAGGGGGTGGCTCCGTGCCCCCGTACGTGAAGATCCTGGTTGTGCTCGGGATGAGCTTCGGCTTCGGTTGTAGCCGGTCGAACTGGTGCGAATCCATGACATTCACGGACACTCCCGTGTCTATTAGGGCTTGTACAGGCGATCCATTGATCCGGATTTGGCACATGGGCGGTGGGTGTCTCTTCTTGCCCCCACGTCCTGTGAATGAGATGACAAAAACGTCATAATCGTCTTCGTAGTACGCCGTTTCCGGAGCCGCGTCTGGTGGCACTCCAGACTCCCTGTCCTCTAGCGTGAGGTGCTTCAGGCTTCCTGGGCGTCCTCGTGGAGCGCCGCCACGTGCTCTGCCTCCTCGCCCCCGACATACGCTGGCATAGTGGTTAGCTTTCCCGCACTTCGCACATGCCTGCCCAGTGTTGGGTAGCGACTCGAATAGCTCGTAGAGCTCATCGCCTCCAAAGTGCATGAGGAGGGATCTCTTTACCTTGCCGTCGTGTTCTCGAGTCCCTGTGAAATAGTGGTTAAGGCGGCCCACCCAACGCTTCCACCGAGGCGCCGCAGTTGCGGGGTCAGCCAACTTGCTGTATGGCGGTAGGGGCGTCACAGAAGCATGTGAGTGAGGGGCGGGCGGGCCGGGGCCGCCTGGTCGTCAGCCATGTCGCCGCGCTGCGCCCTGCTGACCAGCAAGGCCTGGTGACGTGTAGTGTTGCCCGGTGGGCCTTGGCGCACAGACGACCTCCTTGGGGTGTTACTTCCTTTCTTGCGCAGGAGCTGACCCTTGTGTCCTAGCCAGGTGGTCTTCTTATGGACCGGGTAGGTGAGGTGGCGATGTGTCCCTCTTCTGTGTTTCCCTTGTTGCAGACACTGTCTCCCCTGCTGGCCTTTACTATCCCTTTCTTATTATTTTCTGTTAGTTATTTTTTCTTACAGGGCCTGTAACAGCATTCACTCACCAGTGGGGACAGGAACACACCCCTGCAGCCAAGTCTCTTATTGGGGCTGATGTAGCACCTCAAGCGCTGTTGGTTCCACAGGAAACCACAGAAGAAGGGCTGCAGACTGCCCTGCAGCGTGCGCAGGAGGCCCCTGGAGCGAGCCGATACCTCGTCGTAGGCCTACGCGCCGAAACGCGCTGGGCCGGTGCTGCTCAATAGTGCGTGTGCGCGCCGCCTCACCGTTAGCCTTCACCGACGTCAGAGAACAGCGCTGCTCCTGTCCTGCGCGGACTCCCGCCTGGTTCGGGCTTCACCGCGGGGCCGTCGGGACACGCAGAGACGGCTCCGCAGGGGATCAGTATCGGCCACGCTCCTCGATGCGCACCGCCTGGAGCGGGTGCGCGCGCCTTCACCACCGCGCCGGCAGCGAAGCAGGGGCACCGCAGCTGGGTTCACAAAGCACCTTCGTCGCCAGTGTAGGGTGCTGGGACGGGGCATGCGGCCTATCACTATGGGGCAGGACAATAAGGTAGGCGACCACACTTGGCTACACTCCGGCCGTAAGGGTACGTGCGACCTCGGCCCGTTTATTATATACCCCCGTGGCCGAGCCCGGTCACGAGGGGTGTGTGCTCACGTTTGGGCGCGTAGAGGTCATGTGGCCCTCTACAGAATGTAGCTTCTGCCCGGTTTTTGGAGAGGGTCGACTGAAGACGGCAGGAGGTGCTTTTGAATGTTTTACAAAGCAGGGAAAGTTATCAGTTGTTTCAAGAAAACAATTTAATTATCAGGCATGCTCCTGGGTTTTAAAAATTGCTTTTTATGTATGTTCTAACTGCCTAATCTGTAACTCTCTGCTGAAGAGCGCTGTCATTCTGTCTCATGGCTTGAAGTAAAATTGTAGCCCTTCTTCTATTTCCTTGAAATGTCCCGTTTTTTGGCTCTAAAATTCTGGTCACCCTAGCTGTAAAGGACATTTCGGCGACTGTAAATAGTGATAAATCGGCAGCACAGTTGAGAGTCATAAACCCTTACATACTTGAAGCCTTGCTTTGAAACATGATATTTGTGGGTTACTTAGAGCAGCGCTTTAATGGATTTTCTGAGAAGAATCCTTTGCAGCTGTTCGAAGCAGTCCTAACAAAAAGTCTACATCTGGCATCTCGGAGCCGAGGAACCGCATTTGCCAGCCAAAAAAAAATAAAATGATCCATCAGTGTCTTTTTTTCACTAAAACATATTATTAATATTAAAAGCTGACGACTTTTGTGTTTACCCCACGCGTATATTCAGAGTTTCTACATATGTGTAGGTAGTGTATAACGTGCTTAGTTAAAATAAATCTAAATAGGTGAAATACCATATCCTCACAAGATGCAACGGTTTCAAATGCAATACCCGTTCGTTCATCGAAATTTCTTCACTCGGGGTATTTAAAAAGCGAGTTTCTTTGGCAAAGTACATTATTTTTATGAGGGTGCGTGGAAGTATTTTAAACGGGTGCAAAGTGGAGCATAAAATAGCGCAGAGCCCTGCAATTTAATCTGACGCTTTAAGCAACAGTTTAACATAGAATGTCCAGAAATTACATTATCCTGTATTTTTACTCTATTGCTGTTCTCTTGTAGCCTGCCTATTAAAGTTATTATTGAACCTCTGGTATTTGAAAAACATCCTATTTTTTGGACGGAGTATTCTTTAGGTATTTCCGAGTGCGCAGTACTAAACGCAGTGTCACAAGTACCTTTTAACTTCTCAGTTCCCAGGGGGTGGGAATATTGCCACCGACTGACCAATACAGAAACCAGTACATTTAAAGCAATAGACAGGTCAGCGATGCATGCATGCATGACCATATAATATACCCTCGCTTCCTACGTCTCCCCATCACGACTCGCTCTCTCTTTTTTTTTTTTTTACCACACACGGTGTGTTGCTATCAGAGGCGCAACCAGAGCCAAATTTCGGGGGGGTTCAACCAAAAATGTTGGGGGGCTGACTCTCCCAGCAATATGCAGAGTGGAGATGCAGGGGCTCTAATTCGGTTTGAAAAACAAAGCCTCGTTAGCTAGAAAATGGTCCTATAAAGACCTGTGAAGTTCTCTGGTGCGGCTGTGTGTGTGCCCGGAAAGCTGTCTCAGCCCGGGCTGACATACAAGACAGTGGGGGGGTGGGGGGGGGGGGGGGGAGGGAGGAGGGCTGAAGCCCTTAGAGCCCAATGGGCATTGCGCGCTTGGTAGCTATGATTAATTTGTTTGCATTCAGGGTCTTTTGTTGAGTAACTATTGGTTCATCTTCCTAGATTTCTCTACTGAGGCCTTGCCAGCCTCGGTACCCCTGAAGACAATTGATGAGTTTAGAGGTTAACATGGTTATAGTATCTACTAGACTTATTCATAGAATTACCTGCCCCACTAATACTAGTAGGACAGTTCATGTTTCCTGGGTGTAGGCCTGAACTAAGTGTTTTTACCATTCATACAAGGCACATAATGTGTGAATCTTCATCCGATAACTGCAGCTTCAAGGACCTCCACCCCCACACCTCTACAACATACCTTCTTCCCACCATGTCACTCAAAACCGCACGTTTTTGGTAAGCCATTTCAGAGTCTCCAAAGCTCCTATGTATGTGTAACATTCAACCCATCGTTTTGTGACCCAGAGGCCACTTCCCTTTAACTCAAAGCCTCGGGTACTTCCCAGCACCTCATATTGCGATACCCAGCAGGATGACCCACACTACTGGCACTGCAGTTCCTTCGAGCTGTGTGGTATTGGGGTACCAAAAATGTTTACGAAAATAAAAAAATAAAAGAGAAAGGACCCTAGGACCACTCAATCTGGCCATTCGCAGTTGAGGTTGGGTGAAGGGACAACCAACCTACCATTGTGCACGGTTGAAGGCTGTGCACAGCAGGGGAGGTTGGGTACATGTAGGGTGTTTGTAGGTGGTTGAAAACAGGGCTTGGCTGAGTCCAACACCTCACAGCGTTCGGTCAAAGGCATGTGCAGTGGGGGTAGGACACCCACAAGGGGATTGGTGCAAGGCCTAACAAGTGATTGGGCGCCCCCAGTGAGTTGGGTGCAGGTCCGGGCCAGATGCCAGAAACTATGGCCAACCCCGGAATGTGGTACCAGTACCCAGTTCTGCGGTTCACAGTGATGTATCAGTAATAGTGCCATGTTACCCAAAAGCCATTATAAAAAAATAACAGAGAAGAGTTGGTAATAGGCCATCCTCTGCAGCAACTGACCGTGTGCAAGCCTTAGGCCGTGTACAGTGGGGGCTACTGCCTGTAGTAGGTTTGGTGAAGGGCCAACCCACTGCGGCATATGGATGAAGGCTGAACACAGCGTGGGATTAGGCACAGGGCCTGGCTAGACAGGTTCTATGCCCAACCCCACCGCTGCCCAAAGCTAAAGTCTGTGGCAGCGGGGGATTGGACATTGACGGCGAAGGGTAGCCGCAAGGCTTGGCTGGAAGTTGAGCACCCAGGCTGTGTTGGGCTGAGGACTTTACCAGTGGCCAGACCCTGTTGCCAACGCAGGAACTGCGGTACCAGCACCCAGTACCACGGTACCCAGAGAAGCCTCTATGAGGTGCTGATACTGTTTCTGCAGTACTGAAACCCATAAAAAAAAAAACGAAAGCGTCAACATTCTCGCTCATAAGCCCATTATGGCTATGCCAAATGAAATGTTGCACATTTTGGAATCCCGTAAATAATGTGAGATTTTGAATGGATCTCATAAAGGCATTAGTCCTTGTCTTTTTACGATTTGTGACAGAAATGTATCTTAAGCTTCCATCTCCGGTTGGACTGTGTTCTTAATTAGTCATTAGTATGACATGTAGGATGCTGCCTGTACTGTGGGAGTTAAGTACAGAGACTGAATCTTCGAGTTTTCAGAAATATATTCTTCTCTCTCAGATCATTAGGGCAGCTGTGAGCCTTTGGTAACAGTCGTTTCTAAATGCAAACTGAAGAGCAGCTGCTCGCTGTCGGCAGGCAGTTTTAGTAATCTTATTTCCCAGATGCATTGCCTGGAATAAGACATGGCCGCCCTCTAAGTGGTTTCTGCTTGGAAAGCTGTTCTCAAGAATTGGAAATGGAAGAGAATTCATTTGACCACCACAGAGAGTACAACTATTGATACTGTAAAACAAAAGTCAAATTCCAACTATTGTAATATTGATTTTGGAGTTCTGTTTAGTATCTTTTACATCCATCAGTGTAATACTGGAAATAGTATATACCCACCAGAGGAAGGCCTATGTTGGAATACAAGCGTATAGCAAATATACCATAGTAAAATATAAAGAAGAATTGAGAAGAAGGAAAGTTATGTGAGGCAGAGAAAATATATATTTTTTAAACTAGGCATCATGTAGAGGAATTATTAGAATGAGACACAAAAGGCAGCAGAAGCTTAACGTTATCTTTCTGAGGACTGCATGTGATTTGCTATACAGGAAAGTGGCCGCAGTTGACCTTAATATGAAAGGCTAGAATGTAAACATACAAATTGAAATTAAGATCCCAGAGTTAACTTTTCGAATTAGCTTTTACTGATGACGAATCCTGTTGTCTTGTACCTCATCAACTAAGTAAGACTTCAACTCAAGTTTCCATTTAATTTGAAGCATGTATCCGTGAGGAACGGTGAGGGAAAGAGAAGGAAATCTTAGCTGGTGAGAACGCTGGCGGTCCAGCAACGTTGTTCCTAAAAAAGAGAGGTGACCTAAAAATAACAAACATGCTGAATGCAGTAGGTCTTTTTTATCCATGTTGCAAATGGCTGAAAGTAAAGAAAGCAAGCATTTGCAATGCAATAGGTCTCGCATTTACACAAGTTTGAGCTATTGGTATTGTAAATGATAATGCCTTTTATTTATGTTTAAAAAACCAAAACATAAATAAAAGGCATTGTCATGTACAGTGCCAATAGCTCAAACTTTTGTAAATGCGAGACCTATTGCATTGCAAATGCTTGTTTGCAGTTATAGTTTAGTTTCTCATGCAGGGTTGAAGTGTTTGTTCTGGGCTATTGTGGTATCTTATGGTAAGTTAGTGTGGCTTTGTAGGAAGGTGGAATCTGACTATATGGTTGCTCCCAACTTTTTGCCTGGTATTTGGATGGTTTTTGACTAGTCTGGCTGGGATCCTGCTATCCAGGACCCCAGCCTATCTGCTTCTTCTCTAAACTGATGTGAGTACCCTAGGTACAACCCAATTGGATACTGAGGATACCCTGTCAGCCCTTGTAGATGGTACCCTAGGTACCCAGGGCATGGGTCCCTTAGAGGCCTACCAGGGCTGCAGCACTTATTGTGCCACCCTGGGACAGCCATACCAAATGACACCACCAGACCACTACTGTAGTCTGGGTAAGGTGGTGCTTGCACCCCCTTACAGAGATACAGGTACCCTGTATCCCACCTATGTACAGCAAATGTATTCTCATTGGTCACCCCTCAAGCAGGCCTTGCTAATCCTACAAGGCAGGGTGCTGAGATATGTGTGAGGGTGACCCCTACCTGAGTAGGGCCCCTCTGCAACCCTCGTAAAAATCATTGCTGGGTTGTTTGTAGTGTAGCCATCCCATATACTCTTAACCGCATTATAAGTATATCGCGATAGCGTGATAACTTGAGAATGGCTACACAGAACCATATCGTGTTTGGTGTCAAACATGTAGGAATC
Organism: Triturus cristatus; assembly: GCF_964204655.1. Classification (NCBI taxonomy): domain Eukaryota; kingdom Metazoa; phylum Chordata; class Amphibia; order Caudata; family Salamandridae; genus Triturus; species Triturus cristatus. Next base: position 899,347,337 of record NC_140589.1, on the reverse strand, counting down.
ATACCCCCAGTCCAGCCATGGGCATGAGGGCATGATTCCCCCCTGCTAGAGAGGCGATATGGGAAAAGCGGCAGAATTTAGACACCAATTTAAAAGTGCACACGTATCACAAAATGGATGCTACTCGCCACCCACACGACTCCGGCTGCCTGTTGCTGGGCAAAACCCCAGCCTCGGCAGCTGGACAATAGGGATCCTGTTGCAGGGAGGTTCCAGCACCTTCCCAGACAGGCTATGTGGATTGGAACTGGGTGGGTGCACCATAGGATGCCTTTCAGAGTTGCACGTAGGCTGCTACAGCGCCTACATTCTGCATACACCGCCTGGAACCGGTTCAGGGGCATCCTGCCCCTCGCCCAGGCAGAAACACACAAAGGGGAGAGGGTGTAGCCACCCTTTCCCGCCTCAACTCTCATTGGTGGGCTCTGATCTGGACCCTCCCCTAATCTCTTGGATAAAGGTGAATACTGTGTCCCCAGAGCCTCAGATTAATCTTGGACTTCACAGACCCGACCTTCGACGAGCTGCTGCCCAGCTGACTGAAAAAATCTCCCTTGGGTTAAAGGAGTTACCCCCCTGCTTGGCAGGCACCTGAAACACTGCAAGTGACCCGGTTGGAACTTCGCTGCTCCTTCGGACATCGACGACTCCTCTCAACCTTGAGGTGGGTTTCCTAGCATCCCAGAGGCCAGTGAGTGTGCCCAGCAAGTCTGAGCACCGTGGACCGCGTGGGTGCCGAGATCCCCAATACCCCAGGACACCGGCCACCTCTTGCATAGCACACGACCCTGACCAGTGGGGAAGTTGTGCTTTGGCCCAATATTGAGCCAACCTCTCCGCAGCAACTATGCCAAAGATCAGCAACCTAGCCCGCTCCTGTGGCCCGTGGGCACCCTTTTATGCACGCCAAATTGCTGCCTCCCGCGGTCCCTTGTCTCTCAACTTGTGGGCCCTAGCGGAGGTCAATCTTTACTTTTAAGAGTTCCCCTGGTTGCTCCAGGCCTGCTCTACAGTCTCCTCGAAGGAGACCTCGCTCAGACCTCGTGGGTCTGCACCTGTAGCTGATTTGTTCATCTTGCGTGGGTTGCGGTTGCCAAGGCTTAGTGGATCCAATCCGGACACTAACACCGCAGCGACCCTCATCCTTCGTGGGACAGTCGCCCTCCAGAAGCTGGCCTTCCTTGAAGCCTCCCGGAGCAGATCCAAGCTACACCTTTTCCACTTGAAGCATCCGACATTGAAGGGCTCTTTTTCTTGAGCTCCCTGGTCACTGTGCCGTGGCCCAGACTCTGTCCCCTCTGCTTTCAGGTTCTCCTCTACAAGATCTACAACTTCATTCTTCACGACATCATCGACGATTTTGGCTAGCAGCAGTTTTGTACATTTTCCCATTGAAAATCAGCCCGCGACCCGACATCGAAAACGACCTATGCACCCGGCTTCCCTGGGGCAGGTAACAGTGGTACCTCGGTACTCTCGTGGTAGTGGGCTCCTCAAAATCTTAACTCTAAGCTCCTAACTTTGAACTCCTGCTAGAAGTGTCTTTAATCTTTTACAATCAAACCGCGACATTCTCCATAGGCTTTAATAGAGATCCCGATAGCAGCTATTACCACTGCACGCGCCTCCCGTGGGTCCCCTTCCTCATCACCTGGGGTGGATTCTTAAGGGGCCAGCGATCCTAAATGCCCTAGGCATTGTCTGTAGAATTGTCGTGGTTCTTATACCACTTTTTTAATATATGGTTTTGTCCCCCCCGGGGCCCTGTGATTCCAGTGCTATTTATTGTATCTATAAATGCTTGTTTGAATTGTAACTTTACCTCTAGCCTCATAAAGAGACTGGTGGGATTCTGTTTAGAATAAATACATATATTTTATATATATACCTGTGTGGACTACGCTTTCATTTGGTCATTCAAGAGGTTATCTATGGTAAAACAATAGGCTTAACACTCCTTCAAGACTTAGCCTGAAGGCTGCTCTCCACAGCTACCACTAGGATAGCTTTCTTTAAAGGTTGTCTTTAACCTATCGCCTTAAGAGTCGAATTGGGCTGGTGCAAGGTAGCCACTATAACTAGTGACCAGCATATGCCAGGCCAACTTCTCACAGGCTTATTCAGGGTTAGGAATGTTACTTGTTCAGGGTTACTGTGGCTTGTCGTGGAGGGTTGGCGGGATTTCTTAAAGCACTCATAGTGGGGGTTACTTCTGCACAGCTAGTCTGATTTCTTCTCCATAGATAGAGTGGTGTCTTGCATTTGAATAAAGTGGCTTTCTGCACTTGGTTTGTGTGGTTCCCTCTGTAGCTGTCCAATGTAGTTTGTCTTCTAGTTGAGTCATTTTTTTGGACGGGGTTGGATTGGTTTCTGGTGCGGAGCTGATGTGCTTTCTTGGTCAGGTCTGTAGTGGTTTTCTGTACACCGTTGGCTTGTTGTTTGCCGGCACTGTATTTCTGTACAAAAGTTAGGGTTGTCTACTGGACAGAATAACTTTCTCTACGTGTATGCTTACACTTTTTGAGGACAATTAGTGTCTTGTGCAGCGTTCTACCCTCTTGGCGTTGTCTCTGCTGTCTGGAGATCGCCCTTGGGCTTGCCTCTTTCTCCAGTCAGGTCTTTGCAGTGATTCGCGGCCCGCGCAGCATTCCTTGCAGTGTGAATAGGGATCACCTGCCGCCGCCAGTGCTCGCTGCTGCCCTCTTGTGGTGGAGGTCCAGAGGCCGACGGGCTGCGTGGGTTTATTAGGAAAGGGGCGCAGCTGTCAGTCACGGCGCGAATATTACAGAAAGCGACCACGCGCCAGCCTGAAATATATTGAATAATATCGGACGTGTCCTCGAAAAACACACTCACTCGGGAGTGTATTCCACCGAACATTCGCCGGCCTGTCATAGCGCCTTACTGCTGAGGGCCCGTCATAGCACCTTACTGCTTAGGGTCTGTGGAGCACGGCTGTGGATGCCTGGCGCATCCCCGTGACTTTGCACCCCCACTCCCACCACGATTCTAGCACTAATTACGTGACCTTTTTACTTCGCTGTCACCTTCACCTCAGCATGTTTCTGACTGGGTTGGTCTTGGTCTCTGTGCCGTGGCTTCCGGTCGCTGATAACTGAATATTCTATTTTACTGTTGGGCTCCCACCGACAATAGTTCAGGCCTCACCTGTATGGCGTGACCCAGGCTCCGTATCGCAACCTCCTGCTGGAGCGACCCTGAAGAACAAAAAACCACACCGGCCATGAGCGACGCAAAGCTGTGATCTGCAAGCCACACAGATATCTGCAGCGTGCGCTTAACCCATTGAGCTACCTTCTCGGGTTGAATCATTAGCACCGTATTCTCTGCCATTAGGGGGCAATACCGCTCCAGATATTTGGAGGAGCAGGGACATTCACACACACCGCCGCCCTTCTTTTCCCCCACCCCGCTTTCCTCTCACCCCTCGACGGACACGCGAAGGCCAGTCAGCGCACTCGCCACATCCCTGTCCCTGTTCCTTGGCCGCTCTGGGGGAAACTGCTGCGATTCAGTTGTCTGCAGCTATTTCCCTGGAAGCTAAAGCTCTGCAGCTTGAATGCAGAAGGGCAGGTAAAAACTGTTCTGTCCCCTCAGCCCAGACTAATCTCTCGGCCTGCACACGGTCACACGTGGTGCCCGCAGGGGAGGGGGCTGTCCTCCCGCATCTCTCTCCTCAGATTGCATGTCTGTTTATAATGGGAGCTGTGTGCGCTACCCTGGTGTGGATGGTGTGCGCTTTCCATCTGACTCCGTGAACTGTGCATGCAGCGTGCGATAATGTGACAGTACGTCAAGTGTGTGCTCACACTGCCACAACGTGGAAATGTGTATTCACTTTGCCGTAATGCGAAGTGAGTGTGCTTTTTTCAGGCCGTAACGTTTAAAACATCTCACCGTAAAAAGGCGGAAACCGCAGTCTGGGTGTAAGTGCTCCGCCTGCGCTGTTATAATATGAAGTACATTATCTGTGCGATAACACTGAAGAAGTATTTTATTCTTTACGTGGTGAGTTGCAAATTGTGCTTTCCCATTATAATTTCTGAAGTGGATTTTATCTCTTTGATAATGACGTCAGCGTATATTATTCGTGCAGCGTGGAATTGGGCACTCGTTGTATGGTTATATAAGAACTACGTTCAATTTCCCAGGGTGCCGCTTCAAACCCCAGTTATTTCACGCTTGAAGCTTCTTTCCTAAAGGAATCCCCCATACACGCCCTGCTTCCTGGGCGACCCTCAACACAAGAAAACCAAGCGCTCGCCATTCCCGCTGTTTATTTTTGCATCGCACTTTCACTTTAAAGTGAAAGCGCGATGCAAAAATAAACACACGGAGCCCTGTCTCCTTTTGGGACAGCCCATCCGGACTGGATCTTACGGCTTGTTTAGATAACAGCCTCATAAAGATAAGAAACTTCTTCACAACAGCTGTGAAGCAGGAGATCCAGTCCGGATGGGCCAGACCAAAAGGCCAAAGGGAGGCAACCCAAAAAGCTCATTTCCAATGGCAGGCCACTGTTTAGCATAAACGGTGACGCCAGCCAATGGAAATGAGGGGCGGGGCTTAAAGCCCTTTTATGAAAATCCTCCTTCACAATAAATCTCGCCGAGGCGAGCAGCGCTTTGCGCTGCAACGCCACACGAGAGCTAAAAAAAGCTGTATGACAGAGCCAGCTATGCTGCATTGAAGCCAGCACTGCTGTATAATCCATACTATATCATCCCTGTAGATCTATAGTATGGGGGACTCAAGTTCACTACTGACCTTTGCATGCACCCTCTGTTCAAAATGGGCAAGAATGTATTTACAAGTTAATTGACATGAAAGAAAGCAAGTAACTAGGGTGTCCTGAACAGATAGCTTTTGAGCCACCTTCATTTTTAATGACTTTCTGCCACAAACGTGTAAAATTTGAAAAAGCCTCTTCAAATATGTATTTTATTCATATGCAGAACTGTTTCATCTTAGTAGGAGTTGTACACCAGGCTAAATCAGTGCAAGTATTTTTTTTAAGGCATGAAACATGAATTTTGAAACATTCATGCTTCAACCCACCCTGCCAATGCCAACAGTGAACTAGTCAGGGTTGTGCACCCTTTGGATAGCCTGGGTTGCTAATCTACATGGAAAACATTTTAGTAAAATCAAATGTTGGAGAACTTTTTTGTACAGCACACATCCTGAAGGTTTGTATTTCAAGACCATATCTTATGTATGTAATAATAATATAGAACAAGCATTGGAAAAGCAAGTAAGTTATACCTATGTGAAATCTATTCTTTGTCAATGTTTTTTTGTACGTGTTGCAGATGAATATTATAAAGATGTGAGATAACTGAAAGAGCTGCCAACTTGAAGAACTGGGTACGAGTCTCGGCGTCGGGTCAACATTCAGTGATCCTGGCCAAATCATGTAATTTCCCCAGTGCCGTAAAAAAAGGTCTTTCTTCAATATAAAACTGGTGCTCTTATAAAGCACTGAAATACTTTATAGAACTTTTAAGTGCTTTTTAGGTCTTGCCTAGCTATTGCGTAGCAATCGCTATGCGAGACTCTAGTAAGGGGCTCCCAAAAGTGGATTGCATGACGAGCACGCGCACAATCACGTTCATCGTGCCGCCATGCAATCCACTTTTGGGAAGCGCTTCAGCCCACTGGCGCGTGCACCTACTTCAAAGGGTCCGCTCTCCCGCCTGGAATGCGCTCCCCCGCCCCTTGCCGCTTCAAAGCCCGTGTTTAGCGAGATTAAAGTGACACTGTAGTTGGCTTACTCTGCTCTGTGCCCTGCACTACAATTTTGAACCATCGCGTCTCTTTCGTCTTTGCATGTACCACAACCCCATAGCGAGAGGACCTGGGTATACACTCATATCAGATCAGATGAATACTCACAGTGCTGACAAGACATACTGCCGACAGCGGTGGGCTACCCAGGCGTCTTCCCATGCCATCCCCCACCTTAGCTCAGCCATGCCCTGTAACAGGACACCACTGCCAAAGGCTGCTCCCCTGTGTGATGCCCACTTCACTGTAGCCAAAGCCACTGGCAGTTGTGTGTGCTCTTCCGACAAGGAGCCCCATTCTAATACCATCTCTCTTCCCCTGCTCGCTTCTGGTCTTTCCATGCTCGCAGTTCGCACAATAGAAAAACCTTCAGCAGACCTGGGTCCTTGGTTCACTCTCACGGGCAGCCCTGAAGAGCACAGTTTATCAACTTGGAAGGGCACGGACCGAACGCCATCCCTTATTAACAGCCGTAGGACGGCTGCTGCGCTGCGCACATACAGTGAATATTACACCAGCCGAAGAATTGTTTGCTTTGGAATGTGACTGCGCTTTGCATATCAACTGTGCACCCTTGCACTGCACACATATATTCACACTATTTGAGTAAAACACACAAAATCATCAGAAACACATCTAACTACTCGCTCAGAGAGTGAGTGTGGGAGACCACACACAGGACGGCGTATATTCTGCTTTTGGGCCCGCAGACTTGAAAGCGTGCATGAAATTCCGGTGCATACATGTAATTTTTCAGTTGGAAGATGCATGCATGAAGGATTTCATTTACAGGACTGGTTCTCTAACAAATGCACATTCTTCTCTCACCTCATTAAAACCGAACACACACCCACGTCAAGACAGCGTGAAATGCAAATGTAGTCCTTTTGACTCACTCAGCTTTATTCCTCTAACGTAAAAGTTCGGTTGCGCTACATTTGTCGTTTACGTCCGGATTCTGAGAGTGTAATGCAATAGGTCTCGCATTTATGCGAGTTTGAGTTATTGACATTGCAAATGACTGCCTTTTATTTATGTTTTAAAAACAGATAAATGCATTGTCATTTGCAATGTCAATAGCTCAAACTCGCGTAAATGTGAGACCTATTGCATTGCAAATGCTTGTTCATAAAAGCTGCCTATACTGTGAAGAAAGGGGATCCTTAAACTTTTAAGGTCTGCCAGTTTCCTAGGTGAGGAGAAGAGGGAACCTGCGAGGAAGGAAGCCCATTAGGGAATAGAGTAAGGGTCAGGAAGCGCAGGGGTGGAGGAGGCAGTGCTTTTACTGCGCCACAGGGAGCAATGGGATGGCAGATGGTCGGTAGGGAGCGGGGATATTTCGTCCTGAGCTGTTTCCGAGTTGGGTGTAGTAGTAAAATATAGCAGTAATCGGTATTCAATGGGTTTCGTAGAACAGCATTCAAATCATGACCGTAGTGCTTGCAAGTTAATTGCACTTCTGACTGCTTGTTTAGTAGTAAAACATAAGAATAATGTGTGTTCATTGGTTTTTCTTGATCTTTTGGGCTCTGTGCAACTGCACCTGCTGCACCATTCAAATCATGATCCTAGTGCCTGCAAGGTAACTGCACTTGTGACTGCTTGTTTAGTAGTAAAATATAGCAATAATCTGTGTTCAATGGGTTTCCTAAACCTTTTGCCCCCCTGTGCCACTGCACCTGTTGCACCATTCAAATCACGATCCGTGTGCCTGAAAGAACAAATGAGAACATTGTTTATATCCAGTAATATATGTGTTCTGAAAAAGGCATAGTTGTAGTCGGAATACATGATTATTGTGTAGCTAAAAATAAACACTAAAGCTTTCATAAAAAGTGCCTTCAAACTTCTCCAACTGTACAAAACAAATTGCCACAGACGTCATAAATAAAGCATATGCTTTACACATCAAAGTGAAAATCGAGCATTGTTAAATTTTGATACATTGTGACTGGCTCTATCCTGTGAAAAGATCTTCTCCTGTGCTTGAGACTGAATGGGCCATAAACAGTGTAAATTGCCCAAGATCACCATATGTTAGGCTGAGACTGAAATGCAGTTGTGTACTGTGTTCCTAAAAAGGCATTTTCACAAATTAAACGGACTCACCAAAAAAAAGGAATTTTGCAAAAAAACGTGTTAAATATGAAAAGTCTCTGAATACATTCCAAAAATGTGTTTCATTCACATGCAGAATTGTTTAATCTTAGTATACTGGTACAACCGACTAAATCAGTGCGGTCAGCAAGCGCCCTCTCGAACTTTGCATGTGACCCCCCCCCCCCGTTGAAAATGGGTGAGCATTTATTTACAAGTTAATCGACGTGAAAGAAAACAAGTAACTCACTCAAAGTTTTTCTTTTTGTAAGTAATAGTTTTCAAGCATGCTTTTAGAAACGTTCATGCTTCTATCCACCCTGACAATTCCAGTGATGAACTTTATGCCCCACGAGTGAAAGGTAAAAGTTTTGTGCAGCTGAATACGAGATACCTTTTGAGATGGCGATGTCTAAAATATTTTTTTTAAAAGGGCACAAGCAGGCTCCATGGAGAAAGTACACTGCATTCCTCTTTCCGGTAAACGCTCTCACTTTGAAAGCAAAATAAACAGACTCCCTCAAAGACACAGCTTGACATGTGACCTCAGCCTTTGAATGCCCAGCATATGTGATGAGATAAGAACAAGATTTACAGGCCTGTTTATTGCAGAAAATGAGTTTGTAGAAGAATAACGTAAGCACATCTTTGGCATGTTGAGGTACGAACTAGAGCTGCACAGCCTAAAGCAAATAAAGTCAGCAAATGGAAAGCCAGAAAACGTGAGTTACAAACCACAAAGCCAATGTCAAGCAATGGTCCGAATACATTCCCAGGTCAACTTTCTTGAAACTCCACAAGATGCCTTTTTGCATACCACACAGCTGCACTGTCTAGTAGGCTGTGGTCTAATAAAGGACAGGTGAATCCGCAGCCAGAGGAAGTGGGGTTGAAACAAAAACATAGGCGGGAGGAGTAACTGAAAAAGGCCTCCTTCTAGCAAGAGAGGGGAGGGCCTTCTGACAGAAAAGATGGGGAGGAATCATGAAGTGGAGAGAAGGAGGAGGACAGCGTGAGGGACGAAGAGGAAAAAGACTAACGCAACACAAAGGAGAACAAGTGGAAAGAAAAGCCAGAAGAGCTGTGCTGAATGCATTTAAATTACACCTAATCACAGTTTTGTGCTCCTTTTTTCACTTTTCCTTCACATACAAACTGAAAAGGGTTCACTATCTCGGAGTGCACAAATTGAATTGTAATTGTTTCTTTCCTTGTATGAAGAAATCTACCATCCAGTTTATAACGTTTAGAGGTTATATTAAAAAGGCTTGGCTCAGCCTATGGACCCAATATAGCCAAACTTTGGGGAAAAAGGACTTGCCTTTTTTCCTTATAAACACACACGTTTTTCCCCTTTTCTTTTTTCAAAATCTCTTTGCCCCCAATCCCCCGCTTTCCTCTCCACCAAGACTTTGATGTCTTCTTTAAAGAGTTGGAGTTTCGACCCATGAGAATGGGGGAAACATATAGTAAAGTAATTGGTGAAAGACTGGAGGTAATCTCTCTTCTAGACACATATTTACCCGGCAATTATTTCATTCTCTCGAGGGTTCGTTGGTGGCAAAACCACGAAGACCCTATAGAGGAGAAAAGACGAGAGTATTTAGACTGGCTGCAACTACACAAAAGACGAGAAGTCTTTAGGGGAATAACATTCTTACCTGCCTGACAAAAAGAAGACATTTTTTATATATACACAAAGAATAAAATCAAGATACGGAAAACTATGACAATAAAGCCTCATGGGTCTTATTTTTGTCCACCCCTCCACAATATCCACTTTAGATCTCATCATCACTAGAGAAGTACAATTCTTTCTAGGCGTCCATTTCGGAACCAACTGAGATAAAATATTTCTGTGTTTATATGACAACAGTATATCCTGATTTCACAAGTGGAGACCGCTTCTCCTACTTAGACCTTTTGTGTCAGTTAACGTAGGATTCACCTGGGGTCATCTTAAGGCCTTTGGAACCATTGTTAGTGACATATTCCCACTTCTAGATTCAAGCCTCATCTTTAGGTAACCATATCCATTCAAACTGATCCCTCTGTAATTAAAACGACCCTTGAAGGATGCTTAGAAGCTAACTATTTAAACATTTTTATGTCTCCATAAACTGTAATGGGCTCTTCTGCAAAATGATTACTATAGAGTCCTAAAAGCTAACACTGATTAACATATAAGAATATTTTTATCCTGATTTCCCTTATTTTCACCCCAAACTCTGCACTGTTAATTAGTGATAGTGCTACTACAATTTGTTGTGAAAAAAACCTGTCTGGACAAGGCTTCCATCTATTAAAGATAAGTTCATTTACGCTACCTACTTCAGAAAGGCATTTGACCCAACTTTGTAGAAAGGTTGGTTCAGCACACTCAGCAAAAGCAAACAGAGGCTCTAGCCATTCTACCATCTCCTATAGTGTCCTCTTATTCTGAGGGTCAGTCTGTTAGGTTCAGCAGTTTTATGGCAGATACTTGGAGTCCAGATAATATATTTCATGCTACTTTATATATTGTGCAGTTGTAGACCCTGGTCCTTAAGGAAAGTACTTGAATAGAGAAACCAATATTTTTTTTCCTGGGTGGTCCGAAATGCAACGGGTTGAAAAATTAAATGTAGTCATTTGGCAAATTGCCACAACAATTGGATGAGGATTAGTCTACTATGGGCACAACTTAAAAGGGAATACATTGTGTAGGTGTTTTGAGGACACTTTAATGTTTATTTCAAAACAAAATATAGTTAATCGTTCAAGACTACTTCTGTGTCCTAGCCAGGTTCTTTTGCAAATGCTGTGTCGCTTAGAAATTCTTTGGGTCTATCTATATAAATTTGAGAAAACTAAAGAATCATCAAATAGCTTCATCCCTGCCCTGATATTGCGGAGTTTGAGGAATAGAGCCATGGGGTTGATACACAGCCGAAAAGAGTCAGTAATTTAATGTACTAAGATGCTTCATGTTGTTCCAGAAAAGTTATTTGCTGTTTTGGTTACATCTTCCTAAAGAAAATTCCTTGTATTGTACTTAATTTATTTACATGTAGGCATTTTTCCACAGCTTTCTTCTCTTTTCTCAGAATGTGTTGCTTTTGTTTTTTAGTTATTTTAGTTAAGGAATGTACCAGGATGTAAATGCGTTTGACATATTTCTTTCGGGGATAAACATGATCACGTCAGCCTTTTATGTCTGCCAAGTTAACGTTTCTTTTGACACCCTCAGTGATGCCAGTAACAAACAAAATTGCATAAAATTAGCCAAGATGATAAATCGGAGTGAATTTAGTGTTAATTTGTGAGCTTAAGGTCTAGGGGCCCGATTCACAGAACTAACTTAAGACAAAATCCTAAACTTACTACTTTTGATATTCACAGAAGTTAGGATTTTGTCTTAAGTTTGTCTTAAGACAGACTTAAGACAGACTTCTTAAGACAGACTTAAGACAGACTTAAGACAGACTTAAGTCTGTCTTAAGTTTGTCTTAATACTGTCTTAAGTTTGTCTTAAGACTGTCTTAAGACTGTCTTAAGACAAACTTAAGACAAAATCCTAACTTCTGTGAATACCAAAAGTAGTAAGTTTAGGATTTTGTCTTAAGTTAGTTCTGTGAATCGGCCCCTAGATGTGGATTCATATTAAGAGGAGTACATCAATATTTAAATGGTCCTAATATTTACCAGGTCCAGGGCTGCAGGATCCTATAACACACTGGTAATTGTAGGTGACCATGAGGATTAAACACCCTCCGTGTTTGGTGGATTGATTGGGTAGTGAGTTCTTGCAGCTGGAAGATATAAGAATGATAGCATGGCAGGATGCCTTTAGAGAGATTTAGATAGACAACTACTGCTGCGGAAGCCAACTCTTCGAGTAGTCGGCCTACATGTGTTGGTTTGCACTGATTTTTTTGCCATATTGAAACTCCTAGAGTACTTCTCATTGTAAGCAATGATGTGGGTCTTTTGGGTGTGATTTCTCGTAAAGCATCATTTTATGCATCGCTACATGTGCCTTTGTCTCCTATACTCATTGCCATTACACAATTAATCCATTAGGTAGTTAATGCAGCTGCTTCACAAAAACTTTTTTTCATTTTCTTTGCTGTTAATATTTTCTTTGTTTAAATAGGCAGACTGGAAGGGAAGATCTTAGCCTCCTTTCATCTTTAGATTGTGCCCTGTTTCTAGTTTTGTAATGCTGAAAGGCTCAAAGGTTTTGACTTTAAGTTTTATCTGTGACACTTGCTGGTTGAACCACTTAGCTGGACTCAAAACCTTCAGAATGGGATCTACCCGCCACAGCAATCACCGCGGGGAAGCAGTGTCTCAGGTTGGATGTGCATTTGTGAGAATCCCTGTGAGATCTAACATTTCAGCACATCTAAACCATGCGCCTGACCTCTGCATTGTCTTTGATGTGCAGTGCACAAATTTCTTCAAATACTGTATGTAGTTAAAAATAACGTTCTGCAGTCTTTGATGGCTTGGTAGCTGCTCTGCTAATCAGAAAAGTAGAAATAAAATACTTTCTAAAAAGAAGAAAAGCTTTGCATACTTAAAATCACAAAATATATTAATTTTGGAAAGTCGCACGTAAATAGTTAAACATCCTCTGTGCTATATTATATTTTTTGTTATTTATAGCACAGCACAGCAAAGCCATTAGCTTGTGACCTGAATGACCGTTGACAACCCAAATGACTTGCCTATAAGACCAGTTGGCTCTGGCAAAGTTTGTTTTAGCCATTGTGCACAGCATGGGAGCTGTTTTGCAGCATGGCAAAAAAGTCATTACTGGGATCACTGCGTCATTTTGATGGTGCACCCATTCATTCAACATGTATGCTTGTGCCTACTAAAGGACATAGGCTTTTTAATGTTATTTACTGATCAAAATGGCTGAATAAATAAAACAAAAGTAGCGCAAACCCGATAAAAAAACATTTAAATAGATTAGTGGGTTTTTAGGAGCTGGTTGGGAAGGGGTGGGTGTGAAGTAGCACGGTGTGCAGGGGGAAAGCAACACAATGAAAAGAACATAGGCGAAACAGAAACTTGAGCATAGTGGGAGGAGCACATCGGTGAGTGAGAGAAACACAAGTATTGGTGGGGGAAATAAGCACATGGAGAAGAGAGAGCAAGGTGGGGGGCACTCGAGGGAGATAGCTGGAAAAGTCATGCACTTTCATGGAGTACTTAAGTAAAAAAAAAAAAGAAGTTGTTCCCTAAAAGAGAGCAGAGAAGGCAGCCAATCAAAGGTATTTTAAAGAAGCTGTGTTCCAGTGGAGAGTCAAATACAAAATCGACAGCAGAAAACAAGAAAAGTCATCCAATAGATAGCTATTAAATAAGAGTGACAGTAAAGCCAACCAAAAGGAAGCAAACATGTGGGCTTCAAGTCTATGTATGTTATTGATAAGCCACAATATGTCTTTCTTAGCCAGACAGATAGTGCTCTCTGGTAGACCCAACCTTAAAAAGAAAGGTCCTTAAAATGTTTAAGGTCACCACAGGAAATTGTGCCTGGCTGATGAGAGGTGATGCCCCAATACCAGTCCCAGGATTCTTGTTTTTGGCCGGGCAGGAATGTTTGATTTGCTCTGCATTCCATCCATCATCTGTGTATCTTTTACATTGTCATCTTCAACAGGACTTAATTCTGGGCTTGGTCCAGCATTTCACCACGATTGCAGTCGCCCATTAACTCGAGGCAGTTGATGTGCAAAGACTGCTCTGCGATGGACCACCTGCCTTCGTTGGCGAAATCCCCACAGAATGCTCCCTAGCCAGTGCTGCTGTCGTCGGACTCTTATTAGATCCGGTTGGAAGCTAAAAATTGCGCTCCCATTCCTGACTTCTATGTGTGTGAGCCACCATTGAAGTTCGACTCTGGCGTCCTCTGAGAGGGGAATAGGTTGGGAGTACGTGACACTCCTGCGTACATGGGACACCTTCAACCATTGCAGGTCCAGGTAATGAAGAGGCCCTGGAAAATGACCTCGATAGAGGAGGACAGGAGGCAACCTACCCTGGCAATCTGCCTGAGAGATATGAACGGTTTGGACAGGGTTCTGTGTATCTGATGCCAAATTTTGGAAATCTTCCTGTACTGGATGCTCCAGGTCGACTCGACGTGAGTTTACCACAAAGCCCACGAATGTGAACATCTGAGATGGGAACAGGACCAATGTCTCCTTGTTGATGATAAAGCCCAGGGACTGAAGAAGGGAAACTGTGTTTCGCAGGTGGGCCGCCTGTGTCTGTGGACACTGATCAATGGGGAGCATGTTGTACAGATACACTAAAATCTGTATCTCGCTGGCTCTTAAATGCTCCACGACTGGTTTGAGGACCTTGGTGAAACACCAGGAGGTTGTATGATGCAACCACGAATTCCCCAACCCCACATGCCTAAACACCACGGTCTGAATAACAACTGCATCTTAACCACGCATTCCTTTACCATTAATTTTCGTGCTAAAGGCATGTATGGTAAAGGGGCATGCGTGGCTAAGGTCGCCACTCCACCCTAAGGTACAATTTTCCCCCCTGCCTCCCTCCTGCCCTGAGGTGCAAATATCCCCAGCCCCTCCCAAACCCCACCCTGTGCCCTCCCCCTGCCCTGATGCCTAAAACACTGTCCCTTAAGCCTGTCCCTTAACCTGACCCCGCCTAGCCCTGACCCAGCCCTAACAACTGCCCACTCTCCTCTAAACCCTAAGAACGACCCCAACTACTCATTCCCCTCCCACTGCCCTGAGGCATAATACCCTAACCCCTAATTTAAAAAAAAACTACCCCAACATTCCCCAGCCCTAAAACCTACTCTGACCTCCCCAGCCCTGAAAACTACTCCTGACCGCCCCAGCCTTGAAAGTAGCCCCACCCCTGAAAACTAGCCCCCAACCCTGAAAACCCTGAAAACTAGCTACAAACCTCCCCAGCCCTGAAAACTACCTCCAACCCCTCAGCCCTGAAGACTAGCCTCTGACCCCCCAAGCCCTGAAGTCTAGCCCAAAACCCCCAGCCCAGAAAACTAACCCCGACCCACACCCTAGCCCAAAAAACGACAGTGACCCCCCCCCCCAGCCTACAAAACCATCCCTGACCCACCCCACACCCACAAAGCTACCTCTGGCCCACCCCGACCCACAAGACAACCCGACCCACCCCCGCCCACAAAACATTCCCGACCAACCCCAGCCAACAAAACAATCCCAACTGACCCTCCAGCCCAAAATCTACCCTGACCCCCACAGCCCCACTTACCTCACTGCGAGCTATCCCTACTTCCTGCTTCCGTCCAATGCAGCCCACAGCCCACAAAAGATTCCACACCACCCCAGTCCACAAAACAACCATCGACCCCTACCAACCCACAAAAGTACCCCAACCACCCCCAGCCCACAAAACAACCCAACCCACCCCCTGAGCCTAAAAACCTTCCCGACCCACCCACAGCCCCCAAAACAACACCAATCCACCCCCAGCCCACAAAAGTACCTCAGCCCCACTTAACCCACCTGTCCCTGCTTCCGTCCACCCGTTCCTCAGCTAGACCACACATATGCCCTAACCACGCACATCCGTGTTTAACGCATATGCATGGTTAAGGCATGTATGTTAGGGCTTGTGGAGTCAGAACACTCGTGGTTCAGACCGCAATGTTCTGACTGTTTCCCATACCGGGGGGCAGAGGTTAGGCCGCATGGGTGGGTTATGAACTCACAAGTTTGAGCTTGCCATTGGAACTGAAGGAGCGGACAATGCGGTGGGTATATCGGGATCATGAGATAAGCGTCCTTCAGAACAAGATGTACCAAGCAGTCATTGGCCTCAGGAGCTCCCGAAGGAGATAAATTCCCTACATCTTGAAGTGATGGAAGACCAGCCACTTGTTGAACTCCTAGAGGTTTATCAGCAGGTGTTGGCCTCCGTCCCGTTTCTCCACTAGGAATAGGTTGCTAAGGAATTCAGAGGGGTGTATTGTGGTTGGGATGATGGCCTCTTTTGAGAACAGTTCCTTGACCTCCAATTTGATAAGTGCGGCCTCTGCCTCGGAGAAGAATAGAGGTTGTGGATGGGAGGCCTGAACTGGGAATCCGTAAAACTCTGTGGAATCCCTGAACCGTTTCCAGGACCCAGGAATCTGAAGTTAAAGTTGTCCAGTTTTACATGAAATGTTCTAGCCTGCCCCCAACCGTTTCTGAGAACTGAGAGATACACTCACAATGGGTAATGGCAAAGATGCCTCTCCCTCTGGAGCCGTCTATGTGCCGGGATAGCATCTGGGGGGTAATAAATCCCTGAACTGGGATGTGTCCTGGCACTGGCCCAGCTCGGACGCCTGACCTCTAGTGGAGGCTTTGAACTGAGGGCGGCTGGCCGAGCGCCCCCCTGCCACGGCCAAATGCTTTTGAGTGGGATTTTGTCTAACTTTGTGAAAGTTGCTGACTGGCCAGGTACGTATTAGACTTCAAGGAGTTATATTTAAATAATTGGCCTCTGAAGTGACAAATAGTACATGAATCCACATAGTATGAACACCCATCCTTATCACAGAGCAGCAATTTATTTGTACACTCATATATGAAGAAGTGTAGACTATGTTAACGACTATGTTAACAACTCCAAGTCAAGTACTCTTTCTTCTGTAGTTCTATTGTTTTACAGACATGAATGAGGTTGGCAAATGGCATTTGGTGGTTTGTGTATTTATGGGTATGTCATTCCGTCAGTGGGATACAACACTGCTGAGTATGGACATGTAATGTTATGGTGAGTTATGAGTATATAGTAATACTGCATCGTTAAGTTATGTTATCTAGTTACTTATAAAGCGCGCAGCTACTCGATCGAATGTCCCGGCGCGGAAGACCTCTCGGCGGGGCTGACAAAGTGCTGACCAGGGTTTGATTTATGTACTGTTGCTGGAATAACCAAGTTTTCAGTGCCTTTCTGAAAGTGAAAAGGTCTTGCATCTGTCTGAGAGCCAGATGCAGACTATTCCAGAGTTGGGTGGCTTGCACCTGGAAGATGCCATCTTAGTTCAGATTCCTCTGTTGCCTGATTTTCTTAGCTTCAGAGATGAAGGTCTTTGAAGTGTAGAAGGCAGGCAGTGGTCGATGGAAGGGCCCTTCGCTTCAGCCAAAGCGGAGTTCCTGATTATGGGGTTGAATAGTTAAACACTATGGGAAAACCAGTTTTTCTCCCAACACTGCGCCATGAGGCAGGCCATTTTCCTTTCAACGGAGGGCATGAGAAATAGAAAAGAGAAGTGTGTGCAGGAAAGGAAAGGGCAAATGGGTGGCTACAAATAAAGCTTTTTTGTCTGATGACTCGCCGTTCGTTAAATTCTCATACAAGGCTACCATTAATCAGTAATCCGTAATAGAAAAACCGGAGTGGGAGTCAAAATACAGCATTGTACCAACTAGAGAGCAACCTCCTATCCTAAAATATGGGTTTTACATCCTGAACCACGATTACAACCAGGTACTGTCAATGCCACTAGATTTGTTTCTAATTACATTTTTGTGTCGAGTAGATAGGTGCGTTTGGTTTGTTGCAGATTATGGGTATTTGCAAAGATGGGTATTTTGTGGGTGGAGGAAGAAAAGATTGGTCTGTGTTTTCAGAAGTAGAGAACTGGTATGATCCTTCTCTACCATCATTCTGCTTAGCTGTGGGGGAGGGAGGGTTGCTTTATAGTATATACTATAATTTTCTGACAGACCTTTAATAGGGCTGTTCAGAGTCACTGTTTTACAAGCTGCAAACACAGGAAGCGTTCCCGAGGCAAGTGCTAAAGCAGATTAATAAGGTGTATTGGCATTTGTCTGATTTGCTAAACTTCGCCATGGCTGTGAGGAGGCAGGGATTATCCCAGTTAGTGAAATTGGGGGTAGGAGGGCATGAATCTAATATTCCCAACAAAAAGTGCACCGTACCCAACGGAAGAGACAGTGTGCACAAAGGGGCAAGGGAGCCCGTGGAAACAGGCGATATTGTGAAAATGAAACGTTCGCAGTAGCTATCTGAAATCTTGCTTCTGTTTAGATCCATATACTTCTTCTCATCCTATGTATCTATACTTTGGTAACGGTATTGTTCTTATCACTCTATCAAACGCTGTTCTCCTTCCTTGTCTGTTTTTGCATACATGGTGCATACAAGGTCTTGAGTACTATACACTGTTTCTTTACCCAATTTTAATTATTCACATATATGTTATAGCCTTGAAAAAGTTTATTAGACAAAACACTTGTCGGCTGCACTCATCCTTTCCCAACTGTACAGTTGATCGTCTGGATGTATGGACTCTCTCATGAATGTATACACATTCAGACATGCTAATGGCCGTCATTATGGGACGATATACGTACAATGCGTGGTAACTGTTGACTATAACCTAACCGGCATCTACTGTAAATGAACTTCATTGTGCATATGTTTGCATCAACTCTTGAACACTGGGTTTTTCTCAAACCGGCTGTGAATAAAAAGTGACAGTTTCTCTACCCATATGTCCATGGGGTATTGCTATTATTTAGATTTTAGTATTGCAGTTGGTGTGCTCCTGACCTTTTCATTATTAAGCTGAGTATCACATTTGATTACACTCAGGTTGCACCCCATTGGTAGCAAGGGTGTGGCTCTGTGTCGCACCCACATAGATGCACATCTTTTATCATTATACTGTCTGTTTTTCTTTGTACAGTTTTTTACTTGGTTGAATGTGCGGTTGTCAGAATCCACTACAACTAATTATAAAGTTGTTACATCGGAAGCATTGTTAGAAAGCACTTTCTTTATGGATCACATTCTGCATTTGTATGCCAGCCCTTACACCCACATAGTCCCTGACTGTGCACTTGGTTTGTGCTGTGCTGAGACCTGCATAATTCAATGTGACTGTACCCTGATTTTCAGATTACCCTGGTCACCGAGTACACACGCATGTACAGAGCCAGTGCTGTGAGCAGATGGGATGTCTTGGTGCTCAGTTCCAGTGTAATTCTCTGCCAGGAACTACATTCTAACCAACGCCAAGTCAAACTGGGATTGGTCAGGCAGTGGTGCATTGTGGTGTATACATAGCGATGAGCCACAGCAAGACCAACCAAAGTGATTGAAGGTTGGGAGATACCAGTCGAGGAGTACTGTCTGCAGAGGGTTGAGTTTCCTCCGGAGCAGTGGCACATTCTGCGGCCCACCTTGGTAGGAGCCCTGCTCACTTGCGCAGGTGACTGAATGACCGTGAGGGATTGTAAAGCGACCCAAACTTTTGTCATGAAAAAGTACTAATCGTGTCCCTTTGGAAACGACAGGTGCCGTTTTCAACATATTGTGTCCATCTCTGAATCTTCAGTGTAAGGAACACTGCCCAGTAAACAGGTGGCTGGGGCACTTTGACTGTAATACAATTGTTCTTTTTTAAAGCTAATTTTACACTTTTTTTTTTTTTTTAGAAAAGTGCTGTCTACAATGCATGTCTTCTTTCAATCCTTGAACTGTGATTTCTAACATTTAATGATTTTTAGCATTAACATTTGCATGTGTTTGGCCGATTCAAGCGCAAATGCATTATTTTCTATTAAATATCTGTTTTTACGAAGAAGGTCTGGTCTGATACTGGCCCAATAGATCTATAGAAGCAACACAACGTCCATTAGAAAGTGCAGCAGGCGTGCTGAGAACCTCTGCCTTATTCCATTACATGTGTTGAATGTCATTTTAAGAATTGAGGATACGGTATGCTGACTGCTACAGGTACATATTGCACGATCTGCTTTTCCCGCCAGGATACAGTTTCTAGTCTCTGGAGGCTAAGCAGTGTGTTTTTTGTTTGTTGGTGTGGGGGTGTGGGAGCAGGCGGGTGGTTACTTGTCTGTTGCATAGAACTGTTCGTAACCGGATTTTGTATAAAGGAAACTATGTAAACTAGGTAACATTTTCTAAATTTAGGTTGAAAGTATCTTAGATGAAACTCTGTTGCATTTGAACAGATTCATCGAGGGCTTTGGGCACGTACCAATTCCGGACTGTTGTGCACTTTTAATCTGCTATTTCATGCTCCCTCTACCCAAAAATATAGAGTTGAAGAATTCCCCGCATAAACAATTCAAAGGTTCAGGAAGACACAGAACTTTGTCCGGAGTGCTGATGACCCCAGGTTTAGTTTAGTGTTTGCCATTTGTAGAGCGCATGGTTACACCACCGGTGTGTCCCCGCGCTAAAACGGTTCTTCGTAGAGGATATATGCGACATTTACATACCTGACCCGGAGACTGTGTTTTAGTCACTGGTTGAGAACACCAGAAGACATACAATACTAAACCTCACTGTAAGTCCCTGAACTCAGTTACTGACCCAGTTTTAGTGGCATTCAGGAAATGCCATCTGCCTAAGGAATCAGGATATCTGGGACGTGGAGCCTTGCCCAGATCGTTCTGTGCTCAGCAGGTGCCATGATTATTGGGAGGCATCCCCCAAAACACTACTGTGATTGGGGCTTCAGCTCCTCTTTGTCTTCCCGGGTCACGTAGTAAATTGTATATTTTGTGACATCCACATACGGATGCGCTGCATATGATGGGTCCCTTTCCAGGGTGCTAAGGTGTTCTAGAATCTTGTAAGCGAACACAGGTAGTTAACCCTCTGCTGGTACTGCCTAGTATCTGGGTGATTATGGTTTCTGGATGGTGCAGAGGATGGCAGTACCCTCACTCCTTTTTGAATGCTTTCTTTCCGAGTTGTCTGGTGGCTGGCATTTTTTAGAGAGGCAGCAAAGCCCTCCTACCAGGTGCAGTTACTTTTGTAATATCCTTTTGCTGTTCTGTAGTTAGGGGGTGTCACTAAGGAGGGGATGAGAGTGGGGGGTACAACTCTTTTTAACTAGAACCAAACAAAAAGATATCCACCACCGGAAAGGTAGCAATTTATTTATTTGTATTTAAAAAAAAAAAAAAAAAATTATATATTTTTATTTTTCTAAGTACAGCACAACATAACAGCACAAAAACATAGTTTTACGATAATAAATCCAGACAATCTTCAAAATGTTATTCAATAACAAAAAACCTAACAAGAAGAAAAATAATTTCATTCAAAAAGGTTCAGCACCGTTCAGGAATAGTCAATAAATATTAAAAGAAATGTTCAAGACGTCAGTCAGTTTCTTGAGAAGATTCTTTTTCTTTATTGTGCAATCACATGGAAATGAAGAATCATAATCACATTGGACATGAAGGATCTTAGCCGATGCGTTTCGTCTCTTACAAGGAGACTTCTTCAGGGCTTTTTTTTCAACATTTAACTGATGCAGACTGCAAATTATTTGAAAATAGAGCCAGCAACCCAAGTTTTTCACGCTGGCAAAAGGATTTCAATGACGATTGTTAGTCAATTCAAGGACAATCCAACAAATGAGTATCTATAGGGGTATGATAACCCGTGTCTTCTGGTCTCGTTCTTTTCAGTGGAAAGAACAAGACCAGAAGACACGGGTTGTTGGATTGTCCTTGAATTGACTAACAATCGTCATTGAAATCCTTTTGCCAGCGTGAAAAACTTGGGTTGCTGGCTCTATTTTCAAATAGTTTGCAGTCTGCATCAGTTAAATGTTGAAAAAAAAAAGCCCTGAAGA
This sequence comes from Triturus cristatus, assembly GCF_964204655.1. Lineage (NCBI taxonomy): Eukaryota > Metazoa > Chordata > Amphibia > Caudata > Salamandridae > Triturus > Triturus cristatus. The sequence continues at coordinate 899,325,778 of NC_140589.1, read as the reverse complement.
AGTCTCCTTGTAAGAGACGAAATGCGTCTGCTAAGATCCTTCATGTCCAATGTGATTATGATTCTTCATTTCCATGTGATTGCACAATAAAGAAAAAGAATCTTCTCAAGAAACTGACTGACGTCTTGAACATTTCTTTGAATATTTATTGACTATTCCTGAACGGTGCTGAACCTTTTTGAATGAAATTGTGTAACAGGGCTTTTGTCCTGATAAGGAATATAGAGGGCAGTGTTCCTTGTTTCTCTGCACTGTTAGAACTATATTTAAAGAAAACACTTTTCACTTGTCAAGTGCGGTATCTATAGCCTCTACCCTCATTCTGTGTGCATCAAGAAGAAAAATAATATTGCTTTAAATTTCTTAAATGAAGCTGACACTAAGGGCCATATGTAGGTAGGGACCCATTTACCACTTCATAAATACCGAATTTTACCGATTCGGTATTTATGAAGTGGTAAATGATATGTAGGTAATGAGTCGGTAATATTTACTGATTCGGTAAAAGTCGGTAATTACCGAATCGGTATTTACCGATTCGGTAATGAGGCATACCTTCCCATTGATGGGAAGGTATGCCTCATTACCGAATCGGTAAATACCGATTCGGTAATGGGGGGAACACATGCAAGGGTGGCAGGGTGTCACATTGACACCCTGTTGCACCCCTGATTCGGCCATGTGTGCACATGTGGCACACATACATGCCCTAAGGGCATGTATGTCTGCCACATTGCACACTTCTAAGCACTTTAAAATGCTTTTCAACATCCATTCTTCATTTACCACCAACTATTAGTTGGTGGTAAATACCGACTCAAGAACACACCCACACACTCCCCCTACATCTCATTTTTGTATTCGGAATTTACCGAATCGGTAAAATTACCGATTCGGTAATTTTACCGATTCGGTAAATTACCGAATACAAAAATGATCCCCCTACATACCAAAAGCCAAAATACCGGTCGGTAACGGTATAATTACCGAAAATCGGCCGTTACCGACCGGTATTTGGCGTCCTACATGAGGCCCTAAGTGCTAAGGCCCAACCAAGCACATCTTTTCCCTCCAATTATAGATGGGAGCCCATATTTGTCTGCCAAGTGTTTTAGCTCGCTTCCCTTTCTTTTCATAAATTCCCTTCTCGAGGTTGAATACTGAAAGAAGCCTAGCAATCCAGAACTGGAAAGTTGGGGCCGTTTGATCCAGCCAAGCCGAGGCTACACAGATTCGTAACACCGCCATGGCAAGAAAGAGAAATCGGTAAGAAACAGTTTGAGTCTGTGTTATATCCACCCCTAGAAGTATCAGAGCTGATGTTAGCTTAACTTTAATACCTAGGGTGGACAAAACAGAATGTAGAAATAGAAGTTTTCAATATATCTAGGCGGGGGCAAGTAGAGAACATATGAATTAAATCGGCATCTACGGAATTACATCGCGGGCATCTAATGCCCTCCTGCCCCCCCCCATTGTGCAATCTTTACCGGGGTATAGTATAATGAAAAAAGTGTTTTATAATGCTGCGCCTGAAGTCCCGCAGAGCATAAAACAGTCTGACCCAGTGCCTTTGATTGATTAAGATTATCTACATCCGTCCCCAACCTCTCTTCCCATTGTTTGCAGTGTTTTTCTAAATCGTCTGAATTGGCTGCTATCAGTTCACTATAAATTCCCTTAATGGTGCAGCCATCCCCATTGCTAATAACATCCAAAAGTTTAAGACTTCTAAATCCATTAGAACCACCCATCTTCTTACTAAGAAAACTCCTAATTTGCAGGTATTTAAAGAAATTCCTAGTATCTATACTAAATTTGACCTGAATTTCTTTAAATTGATAAAAACCTTCAGAACTTATTAAATCCCCAATTCTAATAAGACCGTGATTGGCCCAACCCACCATAATTTGATCCGAAAAAATTTCCGGCAATGAAGGGTTGCCAACTAACTGGGTATAGAAATTAATTCGGCCCAAACTAAATTTTTTCTTAAAAGCGCTCCAGATTTTAAAGGCAGCCATCAAGATCTTAAATTTAGTTCTCTTAAAGTAACTAGGCTCGCTGAATTTCAATAGGCAATTTTCTGCATCTACCCCCAGAAGTAGCCTATATACATCTGGGATTCTAAATTCCGTAGCAGAATCTAAATGTTTGCCCCCGAGGATCTCACACATATATTGAAGGGCTGCGGCCCAGTAATATTTAAAATCTGGGACTGCCCAGCCCCCTCTATCCAAGGGTAGAGACATAAATCGTAAGGCCCTCCGTGTTTTACCGTGCGACCAAATAAAATGGTTAATCATATTATCTAGGGCCATAAACCATTTCTTCTCAAATTCTAAGGGTATTGCCCTAAATAAATACAGTATTTTTGGTAGAGTTACCATCTTAATCACATTGCGGCGACCGACCAAAGACAAATGCAAATTTTGAAATCTACCGAGATCTATTTGGGCCTTCTGTACAACCGGATCAATATCTACTTCCACTAATTTGTCCAAATCTGGGGTTATGGTAATCCCCAGATAGACCGCTGAATCTATCATACGTGGGTCAGATCGACTAATTCCGCTATTAACTACTATCTGGGTCTTTTGCTTATTCAGGGCGTAACCCAATATTTCGCCAAAGGTTGAAGCTATCTCCTCTACTGCACTTATAGCCACTAGGGGATTAGGAGTGACTAAGGCTACATCGTCCGCATATGCGAGAACCTTTGTGACTAGCCCTTGATAAATCATAGGCGGAATTTCTAGGGAGGAATTAAATTGCCGAATTAAGGGATCTATATATATCGCAAAAAGCAGGGGTGAACAAGGACAGCCCTGCCTAGTACCTCGTTTAATCCCAAAAGGTGCAGTATATTTCCCATTAATTTTGAGGCGGGCAGTTGGCGCTCTATATAGGCTGCTGATAGCTTTAATAAAACCTTGCCGTAGTCCAAACCACCTCATTGCCTCCCATAAATAATCCCAGGAGATCCTATCAAAGGCTTTCTCGGCGTCCAAAAGTAACATCGCCATAGGGACTCCTGAGACTTCTGCTGCATCAAATAGTGTTATTACCCTACGTATATGCTGGGTGGTCCCTCTCCCCGGGATAAAACCATGTTGGAACGGATGAATTATTCTACCAATAACGGTATTGAGTCTAGTTGCAAGGGCTTTAGACAAAATCTTTACGTCTGCGTGTATAAGAGTAATTGGCCGATACGAACCTGGGTCCTGTGGAGGTTTACCTTTTTTTAAAATTACTATAATATCTGCACCTGACCAGGACACCGGGACTGAACACCCCAGCTGTGCGAGTTGAATTATTTCGGGCAAATATGGTCCAATTTCGTCCAGAAATATTTTATAAAACTCCAAAGGAATCTGATCCGGTCCTGCCGCCTTCCCGGAAGGGAGATTTTTCAGCGCGCAGTAAATCTCTTCATGTCTCAAGGTAGCTTCGAGTTTCCTGCTATCCTCATACTCAATGCAATGCAGTGGTACTTTATTAAGGTAGTCGTGAATTAATTTCATCTGTCCCGGGGGGCCGGAGTCGTAAAGCCGTTGGTAAAATAATCTAAATACTTCCTGAATCTCACAGGGATCTGTTACTACCTTCCCATGAGCATCTCTGATCTCGTTAATCTCGCTTGATGTCCATTTTTGTCTAAGTTTGACTGCCAGCATATGTCCAACCCGCTCGTTAAATTCATGGCAATGATACTTTTTAGCTAAAAAGAGCTCCGCAGCTTTTTCTGCGGCACGATCCCCAATTCCCGCTTTAGCCCAGGCAAGCCTGAGCAAAACATCTTCCGTTGCTGAACATGTATTTAGAGCTACAGCCAGCTCCTTATCAATATTAGCTAAATTTTTATATAGTGCTTCTACCATATGTGCCTCCTTCGCCTGTCTAGACACGCTAAAGCTGATTGTCTCCCCGCGTAAACCAGCTTTGAAAGTATCCCAGACAACCCCGGCACTAGCGCTATATCTATTTATGTCCCAAAAAGTCTTTATCCAAACTTTCATATGGGAGGTATAGCCCGGGTCTAATAATAGCCCTCTTTCAAAGGTCCAAGTCCGTTCACCCTGCCCGCCTTTTGTAAATCTTAAAGTAAGGACGAGGGGGTTGTGATCAGATATTATCCTTGGATACTTCTCTATTTTAGCCCGATACGCCAAGGATTGAGCCACAAATAAATAGTCAAGTCTGTAGAGTGACTGATGAGGAGCAGAGAAGAAAGTGCTACCTGGATCCTGGGGATTTAGCTGATACCATATATCTACGAGTCTATGATTTCTAATAACATTCGTTAAGGCCCGAAAAACCTTCTTTTTACGACCGGCATATAATTCCCCAGAATTACTCCACAGCCCACCAAGCCCATTAATATTAAAGTCACCACACAGTAACAATGGGGTGGGCCAATTTGCTAGCTCATCATCTAAATGCTCCAAGGCCTCTGGATCATCAGCAGTGGAGTCATAGAAGGAACAAAGAGTAAAATGCTCCCCGGCAAATACACAGTGTACTACCACCCACCTTCCCCACCTGTCTGAAATCTTTTTTTTGGCAATTATGTCCTTCCTACGAGTAAGGATAGCAACCCCTCTTGTCCTAGTCCGTTGTTTAGTAGCCCCCAGCAATCGAAAACCGAGTTGTTCTAAAATCCCTGCTCTGTTACCCTCTAAATGAGTCTCTTGGAGACATAAGATATCTGCCCTCATAGACTTCAGTATGACAGACGCCCTTTGTCGCTTTGCCTGGTCATTCAGTCCGCAGATATTTATTGTGATAAATCTAAGATAACTGAAATTCATAAAGTAAATTTAAATAATCATTCTTGGCCATAAATTTACCTATATTTCCCATTGAATAGCACCACCTTAACCTCATTTTTAACGAAAAATAAAAACTTCCCAAATGTTTCCTGTGGCCTATAAAGCCGAATATCCTCAGCAAAAAGACATTGTTGCGCTGTACCCATACCCCAACCCAACCCCAAACCCAACCCAGAACTAATTCTACCACCCCTCTCTCCCCCCGACCTCCCATATAGGCAAATAGGTCAACAATGACCTATGTGTGGCAACTGAACATGCTGCTCAAGCTACTGTGTGCTCCCCACTCCCGCGCCTATACAAATCACCATAACCAAAAATCAAAAAGAATCCACATATAATACGCATGAGACAGTATACTGTTTGTCCGTGACAAATAAGAGACAAATAAGAGGCAGTTCGTCAACCATATCCCCTATTACAAACCCACTTCCCCCATCCTTTAAAGTACAAACAGCAACCTCCAACCGGCGCCATCAGGCAAGGCCTAGAGTAGATATCTTAAGGCACATTCAAATTAAACCCTTTTAAACTCTGAAATAAACTCTTGAGCCTTAATTTCCGAATGAAAAAAGTGAGTCCGACCTTTGGCTATAACCTTAAGGCGGGCGGGAAAAAGTAAATAGGCCTCACAACCCATCCCTTGAAAAACAGAGATCAATTGTCGAAGACTGCACCTTCGTTTCACAGTGGCGTGGCAAAAATCCGGCCTTGCAAAAAAGGTATGTCCCTCGAAAGAGCGTTTGGCATCTGGTCTAGCCATATCTATTATGGCCTGACGGAGCAGAAAATTCCCAATAAAAATCAGAATTGCCCTGGGACGCTTATATTGTCTATCTGGGTAATTTCTTTTTTTCGGAACCATTGGGAACCGATGAACCCGGTGAATCTCCATGTCCCAATTCCAATGTGCAAGTTCCGGGAAAGAGCCTTTCAGCAGGGATACAGTAAAGGACAAGATGTTTCTCCCTTCAGCATTTTCCGCGATCCCAAGCACGCGGACGTTGTTCCTCCTTTGACGATTTTCAAAATCCTCAAGTTTCCAACAAACGTCCAGCGCCTGTTTTTCCTGCTGTACTTTAAACTCATACAATTTATCCACTGCCACCTCTAGAGCCATCGTTCTGTCCTCCACTTGCGTAACCCTTTCAGCCATTTCAACACAAAGCTTGTTTGTTTTACGTATAGAAGCCTGAAGCTTTTTTGTTGCTTGAAGTGCCTTCCTGCTTTCGGATCTAGCTTCGCTCTGCATTTGTTTCAAAGTCTGGTATACCATATCCATTGACGGAAAGGTGGTGCCCCCGGATATCGTATCTGATCCGCCTGCTGCCGCCTGTCCACTCACCTCTTGTACCATACTTGTGGCAGAATAGTCCCACTCCAAGTTGCGAGCAGTGGCTAAGTTGATTCTATCAGGGCTGTTCTTTCACTCTAGATCTCCGCTTCTGTGTAGTAAAATTGCTGTGAAGGGTTTTTTGTACAGTAGGTGACTCCTTTATTTGTATTTTTGGTGTTTGAGTAAGCACAACCTTCCTGGACTAGTCTACATATGCAATAGGGAGTGAAATAACAATACTAAATGGAAAATACTAACATTGTTTACTTGTATTGTAATTTAATCCAACACGAGGATGCACGGAAGTGCTGGTGCTTAGACTAGCGTGCTGCCAGAAAGGGAGATAAATATAGGCTAATAGCCACTTTTGTACCAGAGTGCAATCCTGATAATTTATTGAGACTACCCGATTAATACTTTGTTTGGCAGGAATATCAGTTTAATGGGGATGCGTTTGAATATGCTTATATGGCCTCACAGCATTTAAAAGTATGTACTGAAGACACTTGATTCTAAAATGTATTTGAATGAAATCTATTAATGGGATTACAAAAGTCAGTGGAATGTTGGAAGAGCCAAGAATTGAAAAGTAATTATACTTTTAGAAAGTAGATGGTTTATCCAACTAGGACTGGCATGAACATTGTAGTGCTACAAGAAATACAAATGTATAGGTGCTGGTATAATAATTTGATTTTATATTATTGTGTCTGTCTATCACACATGAAAGATGGAGAACCCAATTGCTGTGAAAGCTAAGCATGTAAAGACCATAAACAACAAAGATGTCGGAGCTGTAGGAAGTAGGAAGGATAAAAGGCACCAAAGAGAATGCAGATAACTCTCAGAAAATAGCAGGAATAGCTCAAGCATGATTGTCACTGGAGAGTGAAGAATGTTAAGAGCTACCAAAGTGGAAGCTGGGAAACCTCCTAAGACTGTACGGTATACATCAAAGCTAAAGACGGCTGGGGTCTGACTGCTGAGTGGAGGTAGGCACACTTGGCAGAGGACTGACTTTTCTTGGCTATTGTTTCTGGGAATGTGCAGATGTGATGTGTTGGCTAAGATGGAATTTAAGGATGAGATTTGGAGTCCTGCAAGATTTTGCTTCAAGGATTACAGTGGTGGTTGATGTCATTGGTAGAGAATGTAGATATCCTGGCTTCTTGAAATTGGGCGACCAGTAAAAAGTTGTTGCAAATTGAGAATAAGAATGTTGTCTGCCATCATGAACTTCATCTAATTGTTTATAAGTATAAGGCATATGTCAGTGGAGGCAATTCTAAAGCAGAAAGTGTGTATCTTAACCACACTGATGATGGATGGTAAGATAGAACTTTTCTGTTAAGATTCACAGCCGATCTTTGTACAGATGGAAAGAAATTACAGAGCACTGGGATACACCATAAGACACCCACAATGTTTGAGGACAATATCAATGCAAGCTTACATTTTGGATGAAGCGCAAGGAACTTGTGCCTAAATGTACTCATCTTGATAGGCAGCGATTTTAATCAAATATTTGCTGTCCCACTGGTGGATTGTTCTCCATCAAATGTATTACAAACAAGACAAATTAAATCTTCCAAGAACTTTTATATGAATGAGGTTGAGATAACCTGTTCAGAGTCCCTAATCTGAAGATTGCATCTTGCTTGAGTATGGGTGTGTTGGAAAACCACTCCCACACTAGAAGGGGTGGTGGTGGTCTTCCGGACACACTGTGGTAGCTTGGCTCGAGTGGTCAGGAATCAGGCTCCGTGCTAAGCATACAACATACCCAAACAATAACCATGCGTGCATCCGTTCCAAAAACGACTCTACACCGTAAAAATTATAAAAAATAACTTTCTTTATCTGCTTTTTCTCTTAGTTGCTGATTGGAGAAAATAAATAACAATCACAATATACAAACTTTTTAGAAAGTGCAGGACAAATAAATACTGGCTTAATGATTCAATAAATAGGGGTGATCATAAATACTGAAGGCATAAATAAAAGTGCAATACAGACAGGCAATTAAATATTCTGAGGCAATAAATACTGTAACCAATAAATATTGTGCATCAATAAATACTGTGGACCAATAAATACAGTGGAACAATAAATAGGTTAAATACAATAAATACAGTGCCCCTAATAAATACTTAAAAGCTGACAGTGACACTCATGGATTCAGATCACTTTTGAATTCCTAAGGGCTGATTTGGCCCAGGCACAGCTTGTGGGGATGTGGAAGGCTTGGGGGTGTCTACTCCCTGGCTTGGTCAAGGCTGAGGCCTAAACTGAGGTAGATAAAGGGGGAAAATACCAGAGACCTGGCTCTCTCTCTCCACACAACTTCTCTAGATTAGTCCCAGTTCACCCCTGGCACAGTCAGGTTGGTTCCAGCACCTCCCTAGCCCCTTAGAGCAGTCTCTCAGGTCTCCACAGGGCCTTAGGCGCCCTCTACTCCACTTACTGCCCTTTTTCTGATGCTCCGACGCCGCTGGAGTCGTATCGATGCCGTGAGGCGGTTCCGGTTCGATGTCGGCGGCCTCGGCACAATGTCAGTTCTTTGACGACACCGGCAGGCGGATCCGGTCTCGATGTCAGCGGCCTCGGTTCGATCTCGACCTCCGATTCGATGGCGTCGGGCAGTCTTACTCGATGTCGACTTCGGGCGGCTCCGGTCCGATGGCGACCTCGGCTTCGATGACGTCGGCCGGCCTTGCCTCGATGTCGACTTCCGGCGGCTCCGGAGTGCGATCCTCACTCCCGACCTCCGGTGCTCCTCACAGGTTTCCGGCGACTCCGGAGTGCGACCTCCACTCCCGACCTCCGGCACGATTCTCACAGGTTCCGGCGACTCCGGAGTGCGATCCTCACTCCCGACCTCCGTTACCCTTCACCTCGGTCTCCGACGACTCCGGAGGGCGGACTTCACTCCTCCGATGACGCCGCTCACTCGACCTCGGGTGACTTCCTCCTCGACCTCTGGTATTCCTCACGACCTCTGACGGCGCCCTCTCTCGACCTCTGGCGGCTCCGGGTACGACGTCTGCTTTTCCAGTCAGCGCCGCTTCTCCACCTCGGGCTCCAGGTCTTAGGCTACTCGACGTCGGACTTCAGGGAAACCAGCTTCCAGGTCAGGATCTTGCTGTTCTCTTGTTTCTAAGGCCTGTTCCTGCTGTCCAGGTCCTCAGGATGGTTTTTCTGACTTCTTCCCACACAGGGCTCTAGGCTGGGCTCCGTCAGTAGGGACTAGTATCAAGGGTGGGTTTATGGACCCCACTCCAGGCACAAGTTTCCACCCCTGCTGCTTCACTCCTTCCTCCTTCACGTTTTTGCTGCTCACTCCTCACCAGTCAGGTGCCAACTGCCAGCTCCAACTGCCAACTCTCTCTCTTAGCTTCCCAACATTCTAAACCGCCTCCAACTGTCACAGGGTTCTGGAATGTTCTGGAAGGTGCTGGTAGGTTCCAGTGGATGCTGGTGATGTCACAGGTGGCCACCATTTTGTGCTTCAGGCCCTCAGACAGAAGTTTCAGGGGTAGGTAAAATGGCTCCCTGAATCTGCAGCAACACTAAAAAGTCTGGTGGTTCCCAAAAAGGAAAAATTCAAACAGGGTTTGAGGCAAAAGTGGGACAAAATAAATAATGATGAGGAGGGACCACCCAAAGGGCTGACAGGTCTAACACGCGTCCCCCCCAGCTGAAAGTGGGGAGAGCTACCCAACCCCTTGGGAGTTCTCATCACTAAGGCGGAAATACCTTGAGAGACCGTCTGCATTGGCGTGGTCCACTCCAGGCCGATGTTCCACCTGAAAGTCCATCCCCTGTAGGGAAATAGACCACCTCAACAACTTGGGATTTTCCCCCTTCATTTGCATCAGCCAACGAAGGGGTCTGTGGTCGGTCTGAACTAGGAAGTGCGAGCCAAACAGGTATGGCCGCAACTTCTTCAGAGCCCATACCACTGCAAAGGCTTCACGCTCTATTGCACTCCACTTCTGTTCCCTGGGAAGTAGTCTCCGGGATAGGAAGACCACGGGTTGATCCAGACCCTCTTCGTTGAGTTGCGATAACACTGCCCCAATGCCATGTTCTGATGCATCTGTCTGGACAATGAACTCCTTGGAAAAGTCTGGGGCCCTTAAGACCGGGGCCTCGCACATGGCTTTCTTCAATCTCTCAAAGGCTTGCTGACAAGCCTCCGTCCAGACTACCCGTCGAGGTTGTTTCTTGGACGTGAGCTCCGTGAGGGGGGCTACGATGGTACCGTACCCCTTCACGAAGCGGCGGTAGTATCCCGTGAGGCCCAAAAATGCTCAGACCTCAGTCTGTGTCTTGGGGGGTTCCCAGGCCATGATGGCCTCGATCTTCGCCTGGAGGGGTTGCACCGCTCCCCTACCCACCAAGTGTCCAAGGTACACTACCGACCCCTGCCCGATCTGGCACTTGCTGGCCTTGATCGTCAATCCAGCTTGTCTCAGGGCCTGGAGAACAGCTTGCAGGGGACGCAAGTGATCCTCCCAGCTGTTACTGAAGACGGCTATGTCATCCAGATAAGCAGCAGAGAAACTCTCCATTCCGGTGAGGATCTGGTTTACCAGGCGCTGAAACGTGGCAGGTGCGTTCTTGAGCCCAAAGGGCATCACACAGAACTGGTAGTGGCCATTGGGCGTGGAGAAGGCTGACCTTTCCCTTGCTCCATCAGTCAAAGAGATCTGCCAGTACCCTGAAGTAAGGTCAAAGGTACTTAGATATTGGGCAGCTCCCAGCCGGTCAATCAATTCATCCGCCCTAGGGATCGGATGAGCATCAGTTTTGGTCACTGAATTCAGTCCCCGATAGTCCACACAGAACCTCAGTTCTGGTTGGGCACCCGGTGGTGCAGCTTTTGGTACTAACACCACCGGACTGGACCAGGGGCTGCTAGAAGGTTCGATCACTCCTAGCTCCAGCATCTTAGTGACTTCACTATGAATGCTGGCCTTCACCTTGTCTGACATCCGGTAGATCTTGGACTTCACAGGTGGGCTGTCTCCTGTGTCCACGTCATGGACGCACAGGTGAGTCCTACCCGGGACAAGGGAGAACAACGAGGAGTACTGCCCCAGGACCTGGCGACAGTCCTCCTGCTGTTCAGGAGTTAGAGATGGGGAGAGAATCACTCCCTCCACCGACCCATCCTTCTCTTGAGACGCAAACAGATCAGGGAGAGGCTCGCTTTCCACGTCCTCTCCTCCGTCAGTCACCATCATCAAGATGACTTCGGGCCTCTCATGGTGGGGTTTGAGGCGGTTGGCATGCAGCACCCGCAGGGGCTGACGAGGGGTCTTCAGGTCCACCAAGTAGGTAGCCTTACCCTTCTTCTCCAACACCTCAAAGGGTCCTGACCAGCGATCCTGGAGGGCACTAAGCTCTCCCGGTTCGATCACCCACACTTTCTGGCCAGGCTCCAACTCCACCGGGTGAGCATTGTGGTCATACCACGCCTTCATTACTGCTTGGCTGGCTTCCAAGTTGTCAGAAGCTTGCTTCCACAACTTAGCCATTTGGCTCCGGAAGGCCAGCATGTAGCTCACCACATCCTGGGGAAGCTTTCTGGGAGTTCTTTCCCATCCGTCTCTCACCAGGTTGAGAGGTCCACGTACAGGGTGCCCATACAGAAGCTCGAAGGGGCTGAAGCCCACTCCCTTCTGTGGCACTTCCCTGTAGGAAAAAAGTAAACAGGGTAGGAGGACGTCCCATTTCCTCCGCAGGCTTTCAGGCAGACTTCTGATCATGCCCTTCAAGGTTTTATTAAACCTCTCCACCAGACCATTGGTCTGGGGGTGGTAAGGAGTTGTGAACCGGTATGTCACTCCACACTCCTTCCACATTGCCCGCATATACGCTGACATGAAGTTGGTCCCCCTGTCGGACACAACTTCCTTGGGAAAACCCACTCGGGTAAAGATTCCCATCAGGGCCCTTGCCACAACAGGTGCTGTTATGGTCCTCAGAGGTATTGCCTCTGGGTACCGTGTGGCATGATCCACCAGAACCAGGATAAACCGGTGACCAGCTGTAGTTGGCGGATCTAATGGACCCACAATGTCGATGCCCACCCTTTCAAAGGGGGTGCTAACGACAGGAAGTGGTTCCAGGGGAGCTTTCAGCTTCACCCCTGTTTTCCCACTGGCTTGGCAAGACACACATGTCCGGCAGTAGGTATCGGACGACACTTTCATCTGAGGCCAATAAAAGTGTGGGACAAGACGGGCGAAGGTCTTGTCTTGCCCCAGGTGTCCTGCCAATGGTATCTCGTGAGCCAACTCCAGAAGGAAGGCTCGATAACGTTGAGGAACTACCAAGGCTCGTGACGATCCATGTAGGGGTGCCTTGGGTTCACTGTAGAGGAGGCCATCCTCCCAGTAAACACTGTAGTTCCCTTCAACGTTCCCTGCTGCCTGGGCTTCGGCCTGTCGCCTCAGCCCCTCAAGGGTAGGGCACTCCCTCTGGCCCTGGCAGAATTCCTCCCTGGACGGGCCTCCCTCCACGTGCCACTCGGCCGGGATGGGTAGGTCCTCCAGGTTGGTAACGTCCCCCACCGCAGACTCCTGGTCCACCACCTCCGGTGGCCTATCCGTCCTACGGGGTGGGGACGCCGAGGCAGGCTCCTCCTGTCCTCGGTTCTTCCCTTGACTGGCAGCTGTCTGGGCCTTTGTTCCAGGCTCCAGCCGAAATGAACTCCCTCTTCGGGTAGTCGTGGACCTTGTGCTAACACAGGCCCAGTCAGGTGTACCCAGCATCTCGGTGTGAGTCCGGTATTCCACCTCCTTCCAAGCGTTGTGCTCCATGTCATTCCCCAGCAGACAATCGACTGGCACGGCAGGGCTTACGGCAACTCGAAGTGAACCTGCAACCCCCCCCCATTCAAAGGGAACCTCGGCCACTGGATAGTGGCCTGTTCTGCCGTCAGCCATCGCGGCTGGGTGGAGTACATCGGGAATTACCTGCTCTGGAGACACCAGTTGGCTACGCACCATAGTCATACTGGCTCCTGTGTCTCTCAGAGCCTCCCCTCTTTGGCCGTTGATGGTGACCCATTGCCCATACTTTGCGGTATTTGCGGGCACCTGGATCTTAGGAACCATCTCCCGTTCTCCCAGGGACACTAAAGTGACACCCGCCCACTCCCTTCCCTTAGTTAAGGGCATCTCCTCCCCGAGCACTACACTAGCTACTCCGGGGGTCTTTCCTCCAGTGGGAGGGGGTGGTCGTTTCAAGCACTTCGGATCTCCTTTATAGTGTCCAACGCCACCGCACTCATAGCAATGGACAACCCTTGGCTGCTGACTCTGGCCAGGATTAGGGTTTCTGGGCGGGTTAGCCTTAGGGGTGAATCCTGTTCCCTTCCCTTGGAAGTTATTTTGGGGGCCTTTGGAGAACTCCTTTTTCTTTTCCCCTCCCTCTTTCTTCTGGGGGGCGCCCTGTCCGGCCTTTTGAGTATCCCCTCCAGTCCCCCTTGTGGACACCCGGGTACTAGCCCAAATGTCCGCCTCCTCAGCAAGCTTCCGGGGACTGGTCAGCTTGCTATCCACCAGGTGTTGCCGCAGTTCAGGGAAACATTTCTCGAGCAGGTGTTCCTTCAGTACCAGGTCAAACAACCCCTCGTAGTTCCTCACTTCACTGCCCTGAATCCAACCTTCCATTGCCTTCTTCGCATAGTCCAGGAAGTCCACCCAATTCTGCGTGCCCAGTTTGTGACTACCCCTGAACTTCTGTCTGTACTTTTCAGGTGTTAGTCCAAACTTTCTGATGAGCGCCAGTTTCATGGTGGGGTAGTGGGTCTGCTCATCCTCCTCGAGGGCCAATAAAGCATCCCTACCCGCTGGAGGCATGTACTTGTACAATCCCCCTCCCCAGTGCTTCTCTGGAACCCCATGGGCCCTCAACGAGACCTCATAGGCCGCTAGCCACTTGGCGATATCGTCGCCCACTCCATAGCTAGCTACTATGTCCTTTGGCAGGTATGGTTTAGGTTCCCTGGCGATCTCTTGGGTTTGGCTGCCACCATTAGGAACAGGTTGTGCCCCGATTCTCAAGATCTGAAGATCTATTTCTTTCAGTCGTAATTCATGGGCCATCCTCTGCTCCTCCTTCTCCTTCTCCAGCCTTGCTAAGTCCCATGTGAGCTGTCTTTTCTCCCTCCGGTCTGTTAACTCCACCTCAGACAAGCCACCGCTAGAGGCACTGCTGCCCTTCCTAGAAATGGTTCTGGGCCCTGCTGACAGGTTCCCCACCTCAGGTTGGTACATCTCAGCCCCCTCGGGGTCAGGCTCTCCATCCCTGTCTTCCTCCTCAGCCTTGCTTTCTCGGCGTGCCTCCCCCCAAGCCCTTAAGCTGGTTTGGAGTGCACCCTTCTTTGCTCCTGGGGGACAGTACACCCCCTCCCGCTGGCAAAACTCCCTGAGTTGGGCCACAGTGTACGTTTCTAGATTTTCTAGTACAAACTCCATCTTGCCCACTCAGGTTAGAGGACAGGTTTTTGTGCAGTAACTATGCAGGGGGGTACCTTTAATAATACCTCCTCCCGCCACCAGAGTAAATTTGGAAAAAACAAAAACCCACAATTAGGAAGGCCGCTTTTGAGAAAACTCCCGGTGTAGGCCTATGGACTACCCACAGTTATTGTTGAGTATGCGTAGGCACAGCTCTATCCCACCACTGAACACCAATTTATGTTGGAAAACCACTCCCACACTAGAAGGGGTGGTGGTGGTCTTCCGGACACACTGTGGTAGCTTGGCTCGAGTGGTCAGGAATCAGGCTCCGTGCTAAGCATACAACATACCCAAACAATAACCATGCGTGCATCCGTTCCAAAAACGACTCTACACCGTAAAAATTATAAAAAATAACTTTCTTTATCTGCTTTTTCTCTTAGTTGCTGATTGGAGAAAATAAATAACAATCACAATATACAAACTTTTTAGAAAGTGCAGGACAAATAAATACTGGCTTAATGATTCAATAAATAGGGGTGATCATAAATACTGAAGGCATAAATAAAAGTGCAATACAGACAGGCAATTAAATATTCTGAGGCAATAAATACTGTAACCAATAAATATTGTGCATCAATAAATACTGTGGACCAATAAATACAGTGGAACAATAAATAGGTTAAATACAATAAATACAGTGCCCCTAATAAATACTTAAAAGCTGACAGTGACACTCATGGATTCAGATCACTTTTGAATTCCTAAGGGCTGATTTGGCCCAGGCACAGCTTGTGGGGATGTGGAAGGCTTGGGGGTGTCTACTCCCTGGCTTGGTCAAGGCTGAGGCCTAAACTGAGGTAGATAAAGGGGGAAAATACCAGAGACCTGGCTCTCTCTCTCCACACAACTTCTCTAGATTAGTCCCAGTTCACCCCTGGCACAGTCAGGTTGGTTCCAGCACCTCCCTAGCCCCTTAGAGCAGTCTCTCAGGTCTCCACAGGGCCTTAGGCGCCCTCTACTCCACTTACTGCCCTTTTTCTGATGCTCCGACGCCGCTGGAGTCGTATCGATGCCGTGAGGCGGTTCCGGTTCGATGTCGGCGGCCTCGGCACAATGTCAGTTCTTTGACGACGCCGGCAGGCGGATCCGGTCTCGATGTCAGCGGCCTCGGTTCGATCTCGACCTCCGATTCGATGGCGTCGGGCAGTCTTACTCGATGTCGACTTCGGGCGGCTCCGGTCCGATGGCGACCTCGGCTTCGATGACGTCGGCCGGCCTTGCCTCGATGTCGACTTCCGGCGGCTCCGGAGTGCGATCCTCACTCCCGACCTCCGGTGCTCCTCACAGGTTTCCGGCGACTCCGGAGTGCGACCTCCACTCCCGACCTCCGGCACGATTCTCACAGGTTCCGGCGACTCCGGAGTGCGATCCTCACTCCCGACCTCCGTTACCCTTCACCTCGGTCTCCGACGACTCCGGAGGGCGGACTTCACTCCTCCGATGACGCCGCTCACTCGACCTCGGGTGACTTCCTCCTCGACCTCTGGTATTCCTCACGACCTCTGACGGCGCCCTCTCTCGACCTCTGGCGGCTCCGGGTACGACGTCTGCTTTTCCAGTCAGCGCCGCTTCTCCACCTCGGGCTCCAGGTCTTAGGCTACTCGACGTCGGACTTCAGGGAAACCAGCTTCCAGGTCAGGATCTTGCTGTTCTCTTGTTTCTAAGGCCTGTTCCTGCTGTCCAGGTCCTCAGGATGGTTTTTCTGACTTCTTCCCACACAGGGCTCTAGGCTGGGCTCCGTCAGTAGGGACTAGTATCAAGGGTGGGTTTATGGACCCCACTCCAGGCACAAGTTTCCACCCCTGCTGCTTCACTCCTTCCTCCTTCACGTTTTTGCTGCTCACTCCTCACCAGTCAGGTGCCAGCTCCAACTGCCAACTCTCTCTCTTAGCTTCCCAACATTCTAAACCGCCTCCAACTGTCACAGGGTTCTGGAATGTTCTGGAAGGTGCTGGTAGGTTCCAGTGGATGCTGGTGATGTCACAGGTGGCCACCATTTTGTGCTTCAGGCCCTCAGACAGAAGTTTCAGGGGTAGGTAAAATGGCTCCCTGAATCTGCAGCAACACTAAAAAGTCTGGTGGTTCCCAAAAAGGAAAAATTCAAACAGGGTTTGAGGCAAAAGTGGGACAAAATAAATAATGATGAGGAGGGACCACCCAAAGAGCTGACAGGTCTAACAGGGTGCCTCTTTCATATCCTGTGCAAATCATTAGTCAAAGCTCTTGACCCTTCCTAGATGGAGTCCATCTACATCTGACAATTCCCCTGTCCTGTCTCCATCTAATAAAAAAACATTCAAACCCAACAGGTTGAGATTCCTTTTTGCCTTGCTTGAAGACTTATTGCCGTTCTCACCTTTTGATGGGGAATATTTTGAAGTAAATGTCACCCTTTTAACCTCTAGCACTAATGAATATAACTTTAAAAGATAGGCACACCATATTTTTCTGCCCAACATTTCTTAAACATAGATTATTCAACTACTACCAAAATTCTGGTGGCTCTATTAGAACAATTTTTGCAACATTTCAGCTGCTCTGAGCAATCCTGATTTACCAAGGGCTGATTATTTGACAAATACTAGAATTCTATATAGAATTAATGCTAAAGCTCTGACCATTGCTTCTAATGCATCGGTTTGGACTTAGCTTAGGTTTTTAGTAGCTCAAGCAAGCCCTGATATGGCATGGTGGGGGTCCAATAATTCTCATTGGAAACCTTTTGCAGTGTATTGAAGGAATTGTATTTAGTGACATTGAAATAAAATTGTTTGATTACACTGACAGTCATTCATCTAAGCAATCCTGGCAACTCTTTATATGTCTTCTTGCCTGAAGTCGAAAAGCCCTTTTATAGTGAACATGGTAAATCTACATCAGTAATTTGGCACCCTGAATTACCATTATCCCACATATTTTGAGATGCAGAATTTCCTTCCTATTCAACTGGACCCTGTCAGACTTCTGTGAAATAGGGAACTATCTTGCAGGTTGAAAGTTCCCCATCAGTTTCCAGCTGTAATTCCCTATTTTTGCTCTCTTTTTAATCAGTTTCATGTGTAGCAATGTTCGAGGATTGGGGGAAATACAAGAATGTGATATTCCCGCATGCCTTTGAAGTCTCAGTTTCTCTGAAAGGTTGAGGGATATATCGTCCTAAACTAAAAAAAAAAAAGCCTTGAAACTAGTGCAATGACCAGTAGAATGTGACCATTAGATAAGGCCTAGTAATACCAGAAACCTGCAACATCTGTCTAAAACCGTCTCTAGTTTCCTCATTACTGTCGAGTTGTGACATCACTGTGCTTTTGCTACAGCCTCCTGGAACTCTCTATAGCTTTCTGAGCAGACCACTTCAATGACACCCTTGATATGATGAATTTTAGACCTCTTATTTCTGCTGAACATTCTGTCATGTTAACCCCCCCACCCACCCGGTCATCAGCTGTTCATGGTTTAATGTTTTACTGGGCTGCTGGGGTCAGTAGAGTGGATCAGGGAGCTGGATATTGGGCACACATTATAAAGCACAACATTAGCTTTTATATTAATTTATATTGCACTGCTTAAGAGCTTGTGTTTGCAAGAGCTGCTTATTGGTGTGTTTATTTTCACAGTACAGATTACACATTTAATTTATATTATCTGTAATTGGAAGATCTCTAATATGAAGGAGAAAAGACCCAAAGATATAATGGGGCCTGATGTTAGGATGGCGATATCACCAACTATTAATTGGAATAAAATATCCTGTAGTAGCCGTAAAAATAATTTGTCATTGGAATTTGTTTTATGACACTAAATAGGATTTACTTGAAATTTAACAATACAGAATTGATTTCTAATGGAATGCAGTTTAATTCGAGAGCGCAGGAGCCCTCCCTTCTTGCCGGGTGGATCAGTTATGCAGACGTCTGGTGGCGCTGGGTGTTTGAACAGCCTGCATGACCGAATTTGGAACGGCTTCTAACAAACCTACAAATTAAATTGTTGAATAAATTGGTTCTGCACCCAGCAGGATAATTTGCTTTGATTTCTTTTGGAAGCGGTTCAAGAGTAAGACTTTGATTATCTGGCGGATATTTTGTGGACTGCTAAGGACCTATTATGCACTGTCTGCTATGTGAAGCTAAAACCATACTTTGTACTGACCAGGACATTCTTCTTTTCTAATATGACTGTTGTGATGTATGCTGTGCCTGTTAGTCTTAACTAGATCTTCAGAGGGAGTGAGTACACACTGAGTATTCGCCTGTTGATATCAATCATCGTTCCATATGAAGCAATCTGCATTTAAATAAAGGCATGTAAATTATTCACATCATTAAGCCATAGTGTGACTGTGCTTGTGAATGATTTTATGAAGCGTCTCAATTGTGTCTGGAGTTTGTGGTATGTTTCACAAGCGATAACTAAAGATGAAGTATGTTTGTTCTCTCCAACATCACAGTACAACTGTCTAAACGTTTATTATAGTAAACCTTATTATTGAAACTAATTTGTATCTGGAGGTATAGTAAATTGTAGGACTTATCTTAAAATATATAATAGAAGAAATGCTTTTGTTTACATTGTACTTGCCATGAACAAACTCCCACAGAGGTGAGCTAAGGGCTTCAAGCTTAGCGTGTCCATGCATTACAGGCAGCACAGCTCATGTTATGGGTTTGTGTGGTGGGAGCTGCTGTAGCTCCCAGTAATAATGTGGAATTCAGAGAACCTGTGCACACAGACGACGACGGTCAGGAGCAGGCATGTTTTTGATGCAGGAAGTGGTAGCCTTGAGAAGCAGGTCTACGATCCGGAGGTAGTTTTCAGTCTACGCCTATAAGAGCAGACATAGTCTGAAAATAAAAGATAAGGCAAGCCTAAAGTAAGGGTGCATGCTGAGCTCTGGAAACTTGACAAGTGATAAATGGAAACTATGTGGAGTGCACAATTGAGGCTTCCATTCTCTCCCCCTGAACTCATTGCAAGAAACATGTGAACTTTCCATCTTCAGTTTGAATTTCCCCATACCAGTTGCTCACCAAAATTCCAAACTCTTAAGCTGTCCAGTCCATGTTAACCCAGACATGCGCAGCTCGTCGCAACGTACTACCCATCTACTGATAAAGTCGCACAGGGGACTGCTGGCACATTGCATTGCCTTTGTGACGTGCATGATTAGAGAGTTAAAGTACAGGTAACCTGGTGTTCCCATGCACCCTACATCCAGTGTACCTACCGTACCTTGATGTGCGTCAGTGCCCATTCCTCCTCGTCTATAAATTGTTCTTTAGGTGGCGCCTCACAGAAGCTCTCAGCTTAGCCACGGTTGTGTCCTGAAAGGTCTATGTTCGTTAGGTTTGCCTTACCACATGCCACTAATGTTACAGAGTCATAACAAACCTGTTGGAGATACTGGGAGAACAGGGCATGCAATGTGGCTTTGCAACTGATTGAGGCATGACACTGTCGTGCTTCAGCAGTGGAATGTAGCTGTTACTGTGCAGTCATGTGCCCTTTCCGGTTTTGGGGGCAATGGTAAAAATGTTGTTTTTTCATTTACAGAATTCACTTTGAAGCCATTTACTTGTTTTAGTAGATTGTGTGCAGTGCGTCAGTTTCAAAGGACCTCAATGTCTAATGTGACTGGTCTCTTTATAAAAATGTATTACATGGGACCCGCTGCCTCAGGGAAGGAGAACACAGGCTGAAGAAAACGGTTGACAGCAATCCAAAGTGAAAGATTTCAAGAGAATGTGTCTAAAAAGATTTCTTTGTCATCTCCTTTTTTTTGCAAAATGCCAAACACATTTAAATGATTGAAAAGCACTAAAGTAAAAAAGGGTTTACCTGCAGTGGTATCTTTCACAGATTCGCATGCTTGAATCAAAGTGAGGCACAAGGCTTGGAGTCCTCTGTAATACTGTAGCGAGACATAAACAGTATGTACATGTCTCCATTGCAGTACACTAGTGCAACATTTGCCAAAGTATGGGTTGCGACCCACTGGTGGGCCTTGAGCCGATTTGTAGTGAGTCACGAAAGTCCAAGCAATAAATAAAGATGCCTTAAAATTCTGTAATTATCTTGAGCTTCAAAGACAATAGGGCACATGTCAGGCTATGTCTTCTGACAAATTGCTGCCCATTTCTTTTAAGTGGAAATTGGTGTTTACAAACTCCTCAGTCAGAGAAAGAAAAGTAAAGTGAACTGTGTGACAAGCCTGCTGGGGTTACAGGGAAGGTTAAAGGAAAGGCTACAGAATGTCATTTTGTTGAAATGTTCAGCCTGTAAATTAACTGTACACATTCTGCAGTTGAGAAAGCAAAAAAGAGGCACTTGAAGTTCTGAAGTGCGATGTAAACAAAGATTTTAAAAGGATCAAAACAAATCAAGACACTTTCCTTGGTGATGTGCAGTGATAAATATTCACAGAAACCCAATTTCCTCACATTTTTTTTTGTGTGCAACATAATGTTATCAGTAAAACTGTATGTGTGCAGATTTAGTGGCCACTGCAATAGAAAAAGTGCTGTCTGTAAATGACAGTTCGCTACCACATGATGCTTTAGTTGCATTAAAAAAGCACCAGCCTCATGTCCATTAACTTTAGGTGTGTTGCAAAAGTTTGCTTTAAAAACTGGTGCTTGGTTCTAAAATGTTTGGGAAGTACTGCACGATTGTTTATATAGTAGCACGTTCACCTCATTGTCAACCGTCCAAACTTGAGCCAGTTAGGTGAACACTATCTGGACCCTGCTCCCTCTAGGGCCCAACATAGTTTCAATTTAATAGCACAAATGGATAAAGAATATGTAGTGAACCTCTGAAGAGTGGAGCAAAGGGGTGGCTTTTTTGTGAATCTATGATAGGTGTCAACACCGTAGAATGGAATTGGAAGTAAGTAACTTTTTTCTTCTGCGCCATTGGCACATTCATAGATTCACATGCCTTAATTAAGACATTCATGCAATTAAGCAATATATTACGTTAAACTGCTTTGTGAAGCTCACTTTAAGCATGCAAGGGTCTATGGTGCTGAGAGAAGTAACCCCAAGACAGTTGAGAGGAAAAACATTGTGGATTAGGAGGCACAATAATAGGCTCCCTGGAAAAGATCAGTTTAGGATTTTTCTAGGGAATGTGGTGTTTTAGTTCTAGAGTAGTGGTTAGAGTAGTCCATAGCTTAGCTGTACAATCAAAGAAACCCTGACCACCCTATCTCGCACATTGTCCTTTGGAATAAAGAAATTATCCTTATTTGTTGATTGGAGCTTGTAGCGAGGGCAATTTTTATCTTTAAGCACTGATAGGGGATTCCGGGAGTTATCTGTGTTAAAGAGCATAACTATTGTCTGGATTGATCGCACGTTGTGAGGTAAACTTGATCACCCAAGGATTTTCTCTAAGAAGCGTGGATGAAATAAGCCTGTGGTGACTGCTGATAAGATTTGGTCTTTCATTGACTGCTCATGATCCAACCACAATCCAAGGTTTGCGACCTTTGAAGGGTGGTGTAGGGCAATTTCTGAGCTTGCAGGTTAGATTTCTTTAGTTCAAGGTATCAGGAGTTCTACCCTAGAATGATCCTAGTTTGTTTGATTTCAGTTTAATGAAATGAAAGTGTGTTACACCCAGGGCCGGACTGAGAACCTCAAACAGTCCTGGCCAAAATTCTAACTTCAGCCCCCGTGTCCAGAAGTGCTAATATGCGCTAGAACCAGAGCAACGTTTTAAAATTGCCTCTGGAATCGCGTAACGTGCACCACCACTCCTGGAGGCCGAAAAAGGCCTTCAAGTGTCAAAACCGGCCTCCTGGGGCTCCAGCCTCCCGGGGGATTGCCCGCTTGCCCGGCCGGTCTGTCCGGCCATGGTTAAACCCAAGGATAGCTATGCGCTACGCCAGAAACAGGGCTCAATCACAAGAGAACTAAACATTAAGATGAGAAAAGGCAACTCTTCAGGGATTTTGTAAACAAAGTAAAAGAGTCCCAAGTGGGTAATATGAGTAGGCAGGGCATTCCGAAACCTGGCGTCAGCACTGGAGAAGGACTGGTCGACTCATTTGGCTTTCCGGAATCTAGGGAGACTGAGTGTCCTGCCAGGGATATACCAGTTAAACAGGGTCGAGAGATGTTTAGACCCTTTATGATGGAGGGCTTGAAAGACTAAGATGGTTTATGACATCCACCAGTCAACTTTTACCTAATTCCAAAT
Organism: Triturus cristatus; assembly: GCF_964204655.1. Taxonomy (NCBI): domain Eukaryota; kingdom Metazoa; phylum Chordata; class Amphibia; order Caudata; family Salamandridae; genus Triturus; species Triturus cristatus. The sequence goes on along the minus strand of NC_140589.1, from coordinate 899,302,862 downwards.
TGCTATCTTGTGGTTGGAGTGGGAGGTGCGAATTTGATAATCAGATGAGAATTATCTATTTACAGAATAGGATATTCTGAGATTTTAGGGGCAACGTTAAAAAGCATTGAAGATTAGGCTGCTCCTTGTGTATCACCACTGGTGATTAAGATACATTTTGATATAAACCTTGTAAGGCTTACTGATTGCTTTTTCCAGGCCAGAATGAAAGCTCAGCACAAAAGAAAAATTGCCATAAGCCGTCCGCTGCTCCTGCACTGAAAACATGGGACTTAGACATTAGGACATAATTGTAGGAGGGGGTCCTCAGCATGGGACTTAGCCATAACTGATCTAGCACTTTCCTTAAACGAAAGTCCACATAAGACATAACCAATTCTGAATACACCTCGTATAAGACTGGATTGACTAGAATAAGGTAGTACATGTTCAGACACGAGGAGGGATACTAAATAATGATGGCTGAACATTTTTCACTGCTTTATTTGCTTTTTATTCCAGAAACCTATATGATGTGTTCTCCCTATGTATTTGAACGGAAGCTGTACAGACATCAATTATGCTTGTTTGTTAATTTGTTTGGAAAAACAAAATAAAATTAAATATTAAAAAAGAAGAAAGTTTATCAGGAGCTGTCTCTCAAAACTCACTTTGGAGGTTTGTTGTGTTGGATGTTCTACTAGATAATACTTTGGGCCTCTTATATATCTTTTTCCATCGGGCTTCAGATGCTCTGTGAAGGCTGAATGCCTAGAAGGCGGAAAAGGAGGCTCACCTTACTGAAAAAAAATGGTGAAGCACCATTTGTCCAAATAGTGAAGCTTGGTAAAATACAACAGTTCTTCTACGTAGTGGGCCTGCTAATATTCCCATTAACATATAGGGCGCCGTACTATACTTCTTAACAAATCTGCTATCTCTCTTCAGCTAAGTCAAATGTCTTTAAGTGAGAAAGCTGTACCTTCGGGGAGCCATGTTGCACTATTCTTTTTAGGGAGAGAATTTCCCTTAAGTGTCCAAAGGGTATAAGCAGTTGGTCGGAAAGATTAACATAGGCCATTGGATATAGCTAAGGAGTGAAGTGTCAATTATGACGGTATTGTTAGGTGAAAAAAGAAAAAGTGCAAAATGCACGGTTCGTTAACTTGTAAGGTATTGCATTACACTGATACATTTGGATGACCATAACAAAGGGGACAACGATGGAATCAACATGCAAAGAGCACTTACTTTGTACCTGTACATGATCATTCGAAAGCTGGGCATGGAGACTAAAGAGATCCATTACTAAATAAAAGTGATGTTTTCAGGGAAAGGACCAGAATTGATTAGGCGTTGACAGCTTAAACTTTTCTCCATCATGCATTTGTTATCCGATGCAGAGGGCTTAAAGATTACGTAGGCATAAATCCCACATCCATCCTTCCAGCACACATCTAACCATCGATCAGTGCGTTCATCCGCTGCCTTTCCACCTGGATCAGCTTGTTATTGTGCTGTCTGCCTGGTTGCCTGTCTATGTGCGTTGATGTTTGGTAGCAGTGATGTGCTGTTCTGTTTGCGTGTGTGTGATCGCCATTTTATTGTCATGTATGCTGTTTGTGTGATTCGCTTTAGGAAAGCCACGCCTGCTAGTCTTTCTAATGCACAATATTTTTGATGAGCGATGCACCTGGTTTGTTTGTGACATCGTGTGCATCATTTACATAAAGCTATTCGGATTTAAGGCAGACATAGATCACATCCATTTCACATTGCTCTGAATGACATCTTCGGAATACCTAATGATTTCCGAGGTAGACAGACAACGCCCTGGTCAGCGACTGCCATCACCTGGTCCAGCCTGCTTGTGTCCTCTTTCCTATCAAAAGACTTATAGGTTGTAAAGACCGCTTTTTACTCAGTGTGATCTAAATTTGAGTAATTCTGCTTCACCATGAAAAGCCTTGCAAAGCACCAATACCACCAGGCTTGTGTGATGGTATCAAAGTCACCACATGCTTGCTTGTTATAGAGGACAAAATGCCCCAGGCCTGTGCTTCATTTGACAAATCTTTGCTTTCACGTGTTTCAGTGACCCAGGAAGCTAGCTCCCAGTATGCATTTGTTAAACAAAATTCAGAGCAGCAGCACTGTGTCCATGATGACATCGAGACCTCGAGTAAATTTACACAACGTGCTATTGACCTGCTAAGGGTTAGAAACGCAGTTTTATAATATAAAGTCTCATGTCCTTCTGATGGTGATAAAATGGCGGTCACGGCATTGGCTAACTTCAGCGTTCTTTATTTACAGAAATAACACAATATTATTTAAAAAAGTATAATTATTTAAACCACATATTATCAAGATGGAACGTTATCAAATATTGCGTTTCAGATGTCTGTGTTTGAAGTCGCAGACTGGCGCCTATTTAGCGCTACCGGTTTGTGAGGAAATAAAAAAAATTGAAGACAAATGGGAACTTGAGATCTCCAATAATTTGCAAGTTCAGAGTTGGTATCTTTATTTAGAAAAGGCGCTAGGGTTGAGTTGAGAGCAGCTTTGAATTTCTGACAGTAACCCACCCGATCTTTGGGCTTTTTCCAACTTCCAATGAATAGCTCGTTTCATAATTCTTCCTAAACAAAAATCTAAAATTTCACAGTGTTGTGCACTCCGCCGAGCTTTGTGTGCAACAAAGGAGTCAGTTCTTGAAACTCATTCCCATCCTAATGTCGTGAAAATCACCATAGAGCTGGCAGCAACATTACCAGCTCTTCGTACATTCCTCCTGTGGACAGGCACAGGCTCGTTGCTGCCCCGTTCTATTTTAATGTACCGAGACAAAAAGGTTCATTGTAATTAAAAAAAATAGTTAGCTCATGGAGACATCAAAATTTGTATAGAAAAAAAAAGTAAATTGCCTTGTGCAAAACATCAAGTTGCTCTTTTTAAAGGAACCTTCTCCAAAAACAGGACATTACATGCACGCCATGCCACAAGGTCGTGGTGCATTACTCTCTCTGAGTTGCATTTTTTACAGCTCATATATAATGTATATGGGCAGCTGCTGGGATCAGTTTTGGATTCCAGTCTGAGTCAGAGCAGCACGTTCACAGCATCACACAAGGACCAGAAAGACACACCATCACTCAGCAACATGTATTGTTGGGCTGTAACAGAGTTTACCCCTGCAAGGTTGAATTTCTGTGGTCAAGGCAGCTGAAGTGTTTTATTCTTTTGCTGATTTTTTCAAAATATAGCTTCAATTATAAACGTTAGACGAGCTCCCTACCTGTTGCATGTAGCTCGAACAAGGCCTGGGCGCCCTGAACATGTGTGACATGGACAAGACCTGTGAGTACCCTAACTAGTAAGAGTACGGCTTGAACGCACACGGAACCAAGAATGTTGTATGTGAAGGAAATAAGCTAATAAAGTATCCTGCAACATTTAACCACCACAAAGCTCCACTCCCATCCTGCTAGCATCGATGCGGCCCTCTGGCTTACCACAGACCATACTTTGCGGCCCCTCTGAAAATATTTGTGAGTATCTGTGCTCTAGATTATCCATCATAGGTGAAGGCCTTTTTTTGAGGGACACAAAATGTGTTTGGTTTTGGAGAAACGGTGCTTACAGTTGAGAATCAAAACTTAAATGGTCCTAAAAAGATCAATTTTATTTATGGAGTTGCAACCTCCTCTCTGCACAAGTTTCATTCAGGGTGTCGTACAGCGTTTAAAGTCATGATGATGACAACAGAGTGAAAGCTTTATATTAATTAAAAAACAATAAAACTTGATCACCGGCTAGCCTTCTGAAATCCCAGCAGTCCAGGACCTCAAGAACAGCTGCTTTAGGTCACCCCGTATAACCATACTATTTTTAGCTAAATGTTCTCTGCTTGTTTATGTTTGAGCTCCACAATTGGTAGGTTGACATAAGCAAAGTATACTTGGAGCTACATCTGAGCATCCTTACAATTACCCAGAAACTGAAGGGTGGCACTGTTGTGCTTCCTTTCTGTGGAGGCTTGTTCCCTGCATCATAGCCTTCTCTAGATGTGGTATGTATCCCTTGAACCCATAAATTACTTCTGCTGCTGGATGGTTGAAAGATGCTGGAGTGTTTTCCGGCTTTAAAATGTGGCCTCTATGCATTCCTGATGGTGCTCTCTGTTATCTGTATCCATTGGCAGCTGCAAATAGGAAAATAATCACTGTTCGTAAAATAATATTGCTTTTTGATGGACATGTTCCTTAGGTAGAGAGCAACATCTAAAGGTCGCCACCTCTGGTTTGGAGGGTGCAAGAATGCACGTATTGCTCATTTTTAGGTCGAGCCTGGGCAGCGTATGCGCTGCTCTGCGAGGCATGCTGCATTAGAGTATGGACTTGAAGCCCCGCCCACTCTCCGCCCATATTTTTCATTGCCTTGTGTCCTTGTCCTTCGTAGATACTGGCTTTGGATGGATTTGTTTAGTACCGCCTTGTCTTCATTTGCATGAAGTCCCATCAGGACTGGCCCTTTCACTTCTGTTGTTACACCGTATGTCTTATTTAGGCTGCAAGCACTTTTTTCTTTAATGAGTTTCTTCTACTATATGCACGACATGCTTTCCTGCAACATTCAGCGTGTCATGCACGCTTTCTCTTTCCAAGCAGCCCGGGACAATGGCGGCCGCTTCTTTGAAATTAAATAGGTCTCACATTTACAAGAGTTTGAACTATTGGCATTGTGAATGACAATGCCTTTTATTTATGTGTTAATTATCAAAAAAGGTAAATATAAGGCATTGTTTTTTACAATGCCAATAGCTTAAACTCTCGCAAAGGCGAGACCTATTGCATTGTAAATGCTTGTTTCGGCAATGTTATCAGCAAGGAAAAAAACTTCCAATGCTTTGTTTATAGGAAAGGAAAGAAATATACCAGCTGCTCTTACAGTTCTTAGTAACCCCGAAATTGTTCATATTTGTGTCATGGGCTGTAAACCTTTATAATTTTGGCTGACTTCTATGGAATCACATAAAAAAGCACATATAAGCTACTGTTACTTTGTAGTATATGAGAAACTATTGAAGCAACATCCCTATTATGGTCGGATATTATAGTTTTTACACGTGCTTTCAAAAGACTGGTGCCCCTTTCAAAAAATATTCTGGGATTGAAGTTCAAAACGTGTTTTATTAGCATTGGGCAGCTTACTTTACAAGGAACAATCCGCTCTCCAATGTAAACAAAACTTAGAAATACCTCAATACCTCACCGTGCACCCACAATATTAATCAGATATTATTACTGCCATGTTCCCACTTTTTCAGTTCAAAATGAAGAATAGCATGCTGTTTGACTTAGAAAACAAAACCGCATGCCAGAATTACGTTTCGGAGTTGTTTTTTCCCAGTGCAAATCCTTTCAGGCAGCACCTGTAAGCAGTGTTTAATTTGTAGAATATTAAGTGCCAGGGCTCTGACCAGGAGGCCACTGCAGCTTGCACCGCCCATCACCCTTGTCATCACTGCCAAAACAACTACTAACCATCTCTCTCGCATGTAAATGCGACAGTTCAGATTATTCCAGGTCCCCAAAGCTAAAGGAATGGCTGAGGAGGCAGGTATTAGCACTATTTTGTATTCATAAGCAACCGTTGTTCTGCTCATCTCTAAATTAGATGAGCAGCGCCACCATGTAGTAGACTGTTCTAAGTATGGTGAGCCATAGACCAATTAAGTGCCGGTGCTGAGCACCGAAAAGCACCGGCTCAAATTAAGCACTGCCTGTAAGGACTCGTAGCAGCACCTGGAAGGACCCAAAGGGAGCCTCGCTGAATCAATAGTGACATATCTGTACCTAAGCGCGCGACCAGGTCCCTGACTGCAGCCTTTTTTATTTTTTTTATCATTTTCTATATTCTTGATTACAGTTGTATTGATGCATCTTTCTCAGTAATGGCGTCGCCCATTAACACCCCGCCCAATAGGCAATACATCCAAAAGAATACATTAAAATAACGTTCAATAAACCAACATTAAATGTGCATCCTTTGCAAGATAAAGCAAACAAGAATACGGCTGTACTGTTAGACATGAAATAATTAAAAAAAACGCTCCTATGCTATATCTGATTGGCGCTGCAGGACCGGTCACTGGGGAGTAAGCATGGAGACGAAGAGTGCGGCCCGGAAAGATGGACGGCGTTGTGTGACCTGCAGATGCTGCTGCGGGGGCCTGAGACGAGGGGGCCGAGGACAAGTGAGGCACTGGAAGCTGCGGCCTGAAACCGCAGGCTACCCGGCACGAATCGGGTTGCCCATGTGCAGTGTTTAATTTGAGCCGGTGTTTTCCGGTGCTCGGCACCGGCACTTTATTGTTAACACTGGCACTTATCACAGGCTGCCACATGGTGGCACTGTTTATCTTTTTAGAGATGATCACATCAACAGATGTTTATTAATTCAATATATATAAAAAAATATTTGATACCTGCTGCCAGCAAATTCTTATAGCTTTGGTGGCCTATAATAGTCAAAATAGTCACACTTGTAGCACTTTGATCGTTAGTAATTGTGTTGTCACTAAAAGTGGCAGCGCTGACAGCGGCACTATGTGGTGCAAGCGGAAGCCTCCTGATTAGGGTCCTAGCACTTAATTATTTTATTTTATTTCTTTACAAATTAAGCACTGCTCATGTGGCGATAACCGCCAGACCCAGGGCTGTGCTCCCCTCTGGGGTTCAACAGCGGCCTTCTTTTCCCCCATTCCACCACTGACTGCTTGTATGCCGTGACACACTGGAGGGGTGAGGCGCTGCAAGAAACCCTGCGGCTAGCAAGGCGCTCACCTCCGGGCAAACTGCTGGAGTTTGTGGTGCATGTGAGGCCCTGAATCTAGGCCTGGAGCTGCGGGCTGTCAAGCGTGGAGGAGAAGCAGCCCACACGGTTGCAATGATGGGCTGGAGCCCCGGCGCTTGAACCTCCTCACCACCCCACCTTTTTTTTTTGCTTACTGTCCAGCCATCTGCTGTGGGAGAGAGGCTGTGGCACATGGGGTTAGGGGTGGGCCCAGTTGGGTGTTTTGAATGTTTCTTGCAGTTGTTGGAGGATGGGGGCATACATAGACACAACACATCTAGATTCCAGGCAGGTAGACACTTGAACATAGCCACGCGATCCATTAATGGCCCAGGCCAGGTCACTGAAGGACATACGGTACTCCATACTATCATGGAACATTAACGGACTGGGTAACAAGGTCAAAATGGGCATGGTTGCGCAATATAAACACCGCCGAAGCCTGACATAGTCTTTCTTCAGGAAACCCATCTGTTGGGGACACAGTGCCGCTTCTTAGGTACGGTAGCATACACAACCTTAGCACACACAGGTGTTATGTTTGGCCCCAGGTGGGTGGCCATAACCCTCCATTTCAGGAGACGCAGACCTGGGTAGACTAGAACGAGAGCTATGTAAAGGTCCAGGGACTTTAGGGGAGAACAGATATTAATCTGATAAGCGTCTATGCGCCTCTCCAGTTGCCAGCACCCACAATGGAGAAAGTGGTGGGAGTACACCTGGCAGCTGAATTTTCCATGCACATCGTAGGTGGGAATTTCAATGATGGTGCGGCCACAGATTTCGACTGCTCTAGGACTATCGTGGTGCCTCCTAGGAGCACGCCCATGGAACATTTCATGGCCACATTGGGTCTGTCTGACCTGTGGAGGCCCCGCCATCCAGGGAGAAGAGGTTATTCATATTTTTCGGAGACACATAGGGTCTACTCCAAGATTGGTTACGTATTTGCCCCAGCGGTCGAGGTAGCCACGGAGGACAGGGCTGAATACACTGGGGTAGTCTGACCACTCGCCTCTTTGGATTACTGTGGGTGGGAAGCGGCGATCTTGGGGCGCAGGCTGGAAACTAAATGCATGGGAATTGAGGGACGCAGAAATGGCCCTGGAACTCTAGATTGTCACAGAACTCTACTTCACTGAAAACAAGGGGTCGGTGGACTCAACGATAGTTCCCTGGAAGGTCTACAAGGCAGTCCTCAGAGATAGGGCACAGAACATAATAACTCACAAGAAACTGTGCGAGGTTGATAAGGTAGAGGACATTGAAAGCCAGCTGTTGCGCCTGGAGGAGCCACCCGGGGCTTGGATAGACCCCCAAGCTCATCTTAGGATTGAGGTGCTCCGCATGGAATATCGTGATCTGGCACAGGGGAAGGAAAAGCAATACATGTTAGCCACACATCATTATTGTATGATGCTGAGGACAAGGCGGGCAAGCTGTTCACATGGTTGAGCAAGAAGGAACCAGAGACCCATTGGGTGCAGTGTATCATTGATCATTCTGGAGCAGCTTACTCAATGGACAGGACCATGGCAGAGGCATTTGCAAGGTAGTATGAGTTGTTCTACAGGGCGCACCCACTGTCTGAGGCCAATCTCAATAAGGGCTCCCTAGGCACTGTAGATATCCCAGTCCAGGCATCTATTGTGAAATTAAAACCAGGAGAAACCCTGGGGCTCAACAGCCTCCCGGCTGAGTTCTTCAAGCAATACGTCAGAATACTGAGGCCATACTTTATTGAATCTTTTGTGAGAGGCTATGCAGTAGGGGGCATTACTGCCTGTTCTTCAATGTACCACCATCACTGTAATATACAGAACAGTAAGCTCAGAACCAGTTGTGAGTTGTATCACCCAATTTTATTGTTGGACACCAAAACCAAGGTGTTGGCTTCGATTTTCTCCACCAGGCTTCTTGCGGTTCTCGTCCCGTTGATTCATAGAGACCAGTCAAGCTTTATGCCTGGAAGGCGTACCAGATTGAACCTATGACGGTTGTATATTGGATGGCAGAGTTGCATGACAGGGAGGAGCCACATGTGTTTCTTTTGTGGATGCCTAAAAGTCATTTGACGCTATCCACTGGCCCTTCCTTAACCAAACACTAAAGAGATTTGGTTTTGGGCCCAACTATAGAAAGTGAATAGTGTTGTAGTACCAAGCCCCCCTGGTCTAGATGGAAAGGGAAATTTTTAACCTATATGAAAGCTATTGATGGAGACAGAATGGCTAATGAGAGAAAAAAATACTACTTCACTGTTTAGGGTCAGAAGGTCAAGCTGTATTTAGAGCTTTACCTATTCTCCAAGGGGAATTAAGTACTTTTGAGGAAGCTCTAGCCCGTATAGAGTGTAGGTTTAAACCTACGACTAGTATTTCACTCAATAGATATAAGTTTTATACTCGTTCACAAAAGGAATCTGAATCCTTTGATGATTTTGTAACTGCCCTTAGATCACTTGTTGTTTCTTGTAACTTTGGAGTTATATCGGATGAAATGATCAGAGATCAAAATATAGTTAATGTCAAGAGTAAAAAAACGCAGGAACAACAGGGTATCCTAATTTGCATGATACTATTGACACTGCAAAAGCTTTTGAACAACCTGAAAGATGGATGAGAACTGTTGAAGAAGTTAGTTCTAAAAATGACAAAACTATAGATGACGTCTGTGTCGTAAATACTTCTCGGAAATTTCCTCAACCAGGGAAGAAAAGTGATAAAAATGTAGTTTGTTATAGATGTGGGAGTCTTAACCACGTAGTGTCTTTTCAACACTGTTCTGCCATTGGTATAGAATGCATTAAGTGTGGGAGGATAGGTCATTTTGCCAGAGTGTGTAAAGATGATAAAGAAGAGAGTGATTAACAATGGGAAAATGTTTCCCATGAGAAGTAATGAAGTCTTGCGTGTTAGATGTGCGTGTGATAAAGACAATGAATCCATGAAGGAAACTGGGATTGTTGTATCAGTTGATGATGTTTGTGCTACTGAAGGTGAAGTCATGAAGTCTCCTAAGTTTGTTCAATTTGCAAACAAGGATTTGGAACTTATGGCTGACTCAGGATCACCGTGGTCAATTATTACTGAAAACCTTTTGTGCCTCGGATGTCATTGCCCAAAGTTTTGATGGTTCTATCATTGATCTCATGGGTTATTTTGCTTCAGACGTCTCATTCAAAGGGAGTTCTGCTTCCATAAAATTGTATGTAGCAAAGAAAGGTGTTAATGTTTTGGGTTGGAGATTAGGAATAATACTAAAGCCTCGCAGCAAAGAACACGTTCTTATAATTGCAGATAACACTGGTGGAAAGGTAATTGAAGATGAATTTCCTGAAGTTTTTTCTGAGAAGTTGGGAAAACGTAAAGGTTTTACTCATTTGATTAAACTTTAGCAAGGAGTGTGTTCTGTTAAACAGAAGCTAAGGAATGTTCCTAGCAATGTAAGAGAAGAGTTGGGAAGTGTTCTTAAGGAAATGTTAGAAGTTGGTTTTTATTGAGGAAGTGGAATCGTCAAAATGGGTTTCCTGATTGTTTTATCACGAAAACCTGATAAATCGTTGAGACTATGCATTGATCTCAGAGCTTTGAATACTAATATTTTGGTAGACTGTCATCCTTTATCAAATATTATTGAGGTCGTGAGCATGCTTAGAGGTGCCACCATTTTTTCTACCCTTGAGCTTCGTTCTGCAAACCATCATATAGAACTTCCAGAAGAGTCAGGTCACATGACTGCTTTTATCCCTCCTCAAGGTTTATTCCAATTCAAAAGGATGCCTTTTGGACTTGCTACTGCTGCTTCTGTCTTTCAAAGGTCCATTTGTTATTTATTCAAAGGCATGTAATCTTTTGTCAAATGTTTTCAAGATGATATTCTTATATTTTCTTGTGATGAAACAGTACATTTTGATCACCTTAGAAAAGTGTGCAATGTCCTGAGAAACCATGGATTAACCCTTAAAAGGAATAAGTGCAATTTGTATCGACACTCAGTAGAATATTTGGGATACACATTATCTAAGAAAGGAGTGGTACCTAAACAATCTCTGGTTGAGAAACTTTGCATCCAAGATGGGACCGTTGAGAGAACTTACAAGAAAGAATGTTGAATTTGTGTGGGAAGAAAGACGGCAAAAGGCTTTTGAGAGTATCAAGGCTGAGATGGTGACTTCGCTTACTTTAAAACCGTATTGTATGAATAAGATGTGCATACTTATTGTAGATGCAAGTTTATATGGATTTGGGGTTTGTCACAACGAGCTGGAAAGGAAGAGTGTCATGTAGCCTTCGCTTCCCTCACTCTTAATGTCCCAGTAAGGCGCTATGCAGCTATCGAAAGAGAATTGTTAGCTTGTGTGTGGGCGGTGAAACATTTCTGGAACTATGTTTGGGGAGCACGTTTTATTTGAGAACAGATCATATGCCCCTAGTAACTATTGTCTCCTGGGGGTGGTCAGAATGCAACTGCCTGGATAGCTAGGTTAATGTCTCGCTTACAAGAGTACAAGTTTATGGTAGAAAATGTACCGGGAAAAATCAATGTAACGGCTGATTGTCTTTCTAGGTTGCCTCGTGATTTAAATGAAGGAAGTGACGATGAAGAGGTTGTAGCCAATATTGGTGAAGTGGTGTCAGAGAGATTTGGTACCATTTTGGAAGATATGTGGAGAAGTGCTATGGAGTGTGATGACTTACTTCTTAAGGTTACCGAGTATGTGAGAAAAGGATGGCCTCCCAAGAGTGGCCAGATTTGTTACCTTTCTGGAAAATCTCAGGTGAACTAGAGATGGGAGAGGATCTAGTATTCAGGCAAGGCAAATGCATTCCATCCATATCCCTTCGTGATCACATGTTGTCTGTGGCTCATAAAGGTCATCTGGGAATTTCTTCCATGAAGAGACTGTCAGAACAGTGTTTTGGTGGCCTGGTTTGGACAGATTTATGGACAGAGTTGTAAGGGAATGTCCTGATTGTGCTAGCAGTGAAAGAAGGCTCAAGTGTAATCCTGCTCCTCTTATATCTGTGGAGTGGCCTGAATTTCCGTGGCAAAAGGTTGGTTTTGACATTGCAGGTCCATTTAAGTTTTTACCTCGTGATTGCAGATTTGCTTTAGTGATGGTTGGTTATCACTTTAAATGACCTGAGATCAAGCTTGTATCTCATGTTTATACTTGTAATGTGATTGAATTTTTTAAAGAAGTATTTGCCCGAGAAGTCTGTCCAGAAGTTCTCATTACAGACAACGGAGTACAGATGAAATCTCATGATATGGAAGATTTTCTTAAGTTTTTTAACATTCGTTATGTCACCATAGCTTTATACGAACCTAAAGGTAATGGTCAAGTGGAGAGATATAATAGAGTCTTGAAACAGGATATTCTGTGGGCATGCAATTTTGGTTCGGAATGGAAAGATCAGTTGAGAAAGAAGTTATGGTTGTACCGCATAACACCTCATTCTACCACTGAGGTTTGTCCTTTCAAATAGGTGAAAGGCAGGGAGCCTATCTCTAAGTTGTGCCCGTGGTGGTTTAAGAAGAAGAATTTTGGAAGTTTTTGTGTGTCGAACAAAGAGGATATGGCCCTGAGAGTGCAAGAGAAACAATTGAGATGCAAACACTATTACGACAATAGAATGAAGGTGAAGCAACCTCATTTTGTTGTTGGAGACTGGGTCAGAATACGTAAACCAGGTATTTTGCTTAAAAGAGAGACAACATTGGGAAGACCTATAAAGGTCATAAAAGTTCATCGCAACAGTGTTGTTACCCAGGATGTTAAAGTATGGAATGTCAGGAGGGTGGCTAAAAGTGCAGATGTTTGTTCTTAATTTTGTCTAATTAGGAAAATGTGTTACATTACATTCTGTTATCCCTTTAACCCCTTCGGTGCGCAGGACGGCCGGGAGCCGTACTGCGCCACGGTGCTCGTGTGCGCAGGACGGCTCCCGGCCGTCATGGAACATGTCACCGGAAATCCCTCTGGGGCAGGCACCACAGGGATTTCTATTTCTCCCCTGTAGCCTCGGGAGCTGGGGAAGAGCTTCCCTAGCTTCCGAGGCCCCCCCCATTTCAGTGATATGACGATCAGCGCGCACGTCGCACTGACGTCATTTCACTGAAACCGAAAATGAAATGAGCCTTTAGGCTCATTTCAGTTTCGCTTTCTACGTGCTCAGGGGGCTATCTCAGCCCCCTGAGCACGTAGAAAGACGGGAGAGGTATCATTGGAAAGGGGAGAATCTCCGAGGAGGGCGATCCCCAATCAGGGATCCACTCACTAGACCCCAGGAAGGGGAGAGCGGCCCCTTGGGCAAGGGCCTTCGCGCCCCCCCCCCCATAAAAAATTGGCATAATTCAGTCTTTCTGCCCCCCCAGGGGCAGAAAGCCCACTAACGCCAGGGATTTCTTTTTGCTCATTTGTTTTTAGGGTGGGGGCTGCCTGAAACGGGCATGCCAGAGCCCCCACCCCCCCCCGCCACCATTACAGCCTTTCGGCCCCAAGCCCACTTGACGCCAGGGATTTTTCATTGCCATATGTAATTAGGGTGGGGGCTGCCCAAAACGGGCACACCAATGCCCCCACCCCGCCACCATTACAGCGTTTCTGCCCCACCCTGTGGGGCAGAAAGCCCACTTGACACCAGGGATTTTTTTTATTGGCATATGTAATTAGGGTGGGGGCTGCCCAAAACGGGCACGCTTATTCCCCCACCCCTGCCACCATTACAGCCTTTCGGTCCCCCCTGGGGGGCATATGGGGGAAGTAGCCCACTAGACACCAGGTAATTTTTGGGGGCACTTTTAATTAGAGTAGGTGCTGCCCAAAATGGGCATGCCAATGCCCCCACCCCCGCCAAAATTACAGTCTTTCTGCCCCCCGGGGAGGCAGATGGGAGCTGTAGCCTCCAATCTGCCCCCCCAGGGGGGGCAGAAAGCCCACTGGAAACCAGGGATTTTTTTTTTATATTCATGTAGGGGCTGCCCAAAATGGGCATGACAATATCCCCCGACCCCCCCCCCCTGAGAAATTCCAGTCTTTCTGCACCCCGGGAGAGCAGATGGGGGCAGTGGCCCCTGATGGGGCAAAAAGCCCACTAGGCGCCACTGTGGCTTTTTTTATGCGTGGGGGTGGGGGCTGCCCAAAATGGGCATACCAATGCCCCCATCCCCACAAAAAATAGCCACAGTCTTTCTGCCCCCCTTGGGGGCATATCGGGGCGATCCCCCCCTCCCCGATTCCCCCCCAGGGAGGCAGAAAGCCCACTAGGCACCAACTTTTTTTTTAGCAATGTGCCTACCTGTGGATTTTGAGCCCTAGCGCAGCTGGCACATAGGGAAACCTAGCAAACCTGTACGTTTTTGAAAGCTAGACACCAAGGGAAATCCAGGATGGGGTTTCCCTAGCTGGCCGCCGAGCACGGGGCCAAAAACCGAGGTGACCCCCCTTGCAAAACCAGGTTGTTTTGTGATGGGCAATTTTGATGGTGCCTCAATACGTTTTGGACCCTAGCCTGTCGCGGGTACTTGGGCCTCCCGCTCCATTTTTATCGGGAGACCCGGGGGAACGCTGAGTGGTAGGAAATTTGTGTCAGCCGGTGATGCCACAACTTTCCCACACAAAAATGTGTGGAAAACGTGATTTTTTTCAGCTAAATTTGAGTTTGCAGGGGATTCTGGGTAAGAAAACGTGGGGGGATCCACGCAAGCCATACTTCCCTGGAACCCCCCCGGGTGCCTAGTTTTCAGAAATGTGTGGGTTTGATAGGTTTCCCTAGCTGACCGCCGAGAACGGGGTTGTTTTGTGATAGGCAATTTTGATGTTGCCTCAATACGTTTTGGGCCCCAGCTCCAAGTTTATACCGTTATATCATTATGTGTTCCACAAATCTTATCCTGTACCTAATCTGTTGCTTGATGCCCTGTATTGAGGATACATATGCTGATGCTGTGATGTCTTGCTTCCCTCTGCTGTTTCAAAAATGTTCAGCGTGTCTTGCTTTGTTGTTCATATGTCTAAATCGAAATAAATATATTTATTTAAAACAATGATAGCTGTATGAAGGGCATGCACTTTTTTTTGTGGCAACACACAGTTTCTGTCCAATCAAAATATGTACTCCTGGCTCCCAAAATGTGGATGGAGCCAAATCCCCTCTTGACTGATACTCACATAATTGTATGGCGACAGCTGTGCTGTCAAGCTGTACCATAAAGCCTGAATTTGGAAAGAAAATGCTTGTGGACTGCCTTGAGCTTGTGATGATATTTTTAACAGCAGAAGTTTTTTTCTGCTTGATCATAATGTTCTGTTTAAAGAAGAAAGTGCAGTTGTAGCGGTTTGTAAAACGTCTTGAGAGTGGTGGCAATCTCACTTCAATTGTATAACGAGGCAGTGATGCTGGGGAATTTTCTGACACCTCATAGGATCTTCCTGTCAGGAATCCACTTTCTGAAGGTATGAACAGCTGGGCAAATCATCTGAGAGGGCAGCGTACAGCAGAGAGATGTATCTTAAGGTACAGGCTTTTTAGAAGATATTCCCACCATCCTTAGTTTGTAAGGCGTAGAAGAGCAGACAAGAATAAGCTTTTGCGCTGTATTTGGTTGGGTCAAACACCATAAACCTTATTTTTGTTTCCATTCACTCACATGGTGATGCTATTCTCATCATCCAGAACTGACCCAATCAGCTATCTTAGACGCTGTTGCCTTCTGCATTGCTGCTAGTAAGACAAAGTGTTCCGTCATGTCCTCCTTTCACCCAGCTTGAAACCTCCTTTCGAGCAGGACTTGAACACAAACATTTGGATCTTCTGGCGAGGCCGTAAACAAAAAGAAAGCTGGTAGAAAGCCTTCGCCAAGAGGTTTGGGCAAGTTGAAGTTCAGAAGATGGCCAATTTGGTGCAGCCTTCAGTTCCGGCTCCCCTTCCTTGTCTTTCAGAGTTACAGCTCTAGATTAATTGAACTCCTTCATATCTTCTGGATTAAAGAATGTTGTAATAAAGAATGTTAAAGTGTCCCTGCCTGCTGTTGATACTTAGCACTGTTTACCAGCCCAATTTGCCTTGTTCACTTTAAACATTAAGATTACTCAAAGTACCTTCAAACTGATGGGGCACGTGGAGATGACGTGTCACTTTATTCCACCCAAAGACATTTTTGTTTTACTGTCACTTCATTAATAAGAATACATGCATTGCATTCTCTGTTCTTGTGCGTGAAAGTAGTTTTTAGTATTATTGAGCTTGAAATGTATGGTACAGAGGAGTTAAAGAAGGTATTATGGAGGGATCTCACCATCTGCAACTAAAATGCATGGTGGAAAGACATGGCTTTGGAGAAGCGGAGCATGGATCCTGCATTTTCAGCAACAGTTCAAATGAAGGATCAGGAAGCTTACAGCATGGGGCACACATTCTAAGCGCACAATTAATGAATTGAAAATGGATACAAACGTTGATTTGTATGATTGTAAACCAAATGGAAAGTGCCACGACTTGATTAGTTTTCTAATTAAATGCTTCTCATTTGTGGTATCAAACTTCGTGATTACGATTTCAAGCTTAAAATCTTTGGGGAAAACCACTACCTTTTTGTTCTTGAGAAATTTGTTTATTTTAGCCAACTTCATGGTTGGTACCTTGTCATTTGTTGATGTTTTAAAACCTTGCCATCATGCCCAAAGACTACTTTTTAGACACTTGTGTCACACCACATCGCTGCCCAGTGAGTTACTAGTCTGTTACTTAGCTCTAAGGATAGGTTTTTCTGAACTGCCACACCACTTTCCTGAATTTTCAACTGTACTGTAGTGTTCTTATTGTTCTCAAGGGGACATCAGCCCAACATCCTTCTAAACCCCAGTTCAGTGCACCAAAGACTTGAAGCAAAATTGCTGTGGCTGTACAGAGTTAAAGAGCTCTCTTTCTCTGGACCGTCTTCGGACTCGTGGGAGACCATTCTTTCTGTAACAAGACCCTCTGTACCTTCATATTAATCACCGTATGATGGTCAGGAGTCTAAGGCCTGCTTGTTTAAGAGACCATTGGGTATGATCTTCCACTTCTGTTTAGGGCTCTACCAAATCACATATTAGTTACACATGGAGAGCTTCTAACAGATTGATTCTTCTTGGTGGAATCCAGGCACAGGCTTGCCTCTTTTTTGTCTGTCCATCGCCAGGATGCATCATCCTCTGAACATCATATCACTTTGAAGTGACACAGAACAATTCATAAAAAATGCCCATGAAATACATTTTTGAGTGAGGTGGATCATTGAGGTGTTTCATGATGTTGGCATGGTTGTGGTGTCTTTGTAACTCCCAGTTTGTTAGATCTTTTGTTTGAAAGTGTTCTTGATTATTTTCACCAGGGTGGGGTGGATGGGGCGACAAAGTGGTCTGCAGATACAAGAGTGCGGATACATGGCGTCTACTCAATCCGGGGGGAAGTTTTGTCACAAGTCTAGTGACATGTTCATTCTCGGAACAGGTGGGCACCCTTTTGGAGAGGTTTCCGCGTAAGTCATTGTTCAATGTTCTCTCCCTAAATTGGTGGTTTTGAGGTTGGGCCCTGCCATGAAAACATCCTGTCAGGGAGCCCTGTATGCTTTTCTATGGAGGCAGCAGAAAGGAAGAATCTATTCAAATGTCAAACCACATTTGATTTGTTGCCTAGCAGCCAAAGCAAATTATGGAAATAAAAGGCTGGGAGACAGATTCAGCAGTGCAGTACAGTGAGCATTTCATCTGTCTTTGCATACCATTTTTTTCGTTTGTTGTCTCGTGTCTCCATCTCAGAATAAATGCTGTCATTGTTCCTTCGGCCACCCTGTTAAAAAAAAAAACGCAGTGGCACATTCAGTTAACTCGTAGCCTTGATAGTCTCTACATAAACGGCTATGAAGATCCATAAAATAGGTTTATCAGCTGACTTTCGCCCTGGTTGAACACTTTCAATCTTCTAAGATATGACTGGAATTATTATGTGTATTAATGAAAATGCATTCTTTTTGGATGGGTGTCGAGAACACGTTTCCGCATCTCGCCCTACAGAGCACAGCTCTGTAGTTACATTTTTCTTTGTACTTAGAACCAATGTAGAGTTATAGACTATTAAAAGAAAAAAATTACGTTTTACAGCACCTCTGTTCAACCTATACGACTAAGGCCGATTCACTTTTCCAAGCAAGAACTAAGGCTAGTGTACAAGGAGGTAAGGGGCCTTCACGCGCAGGGAGACATCCTTTACCACGAAGGCATTTCCACGTGTTACGTTTACAACGGTACACTTACCACGTAAACGTCTATACAACGCGTATTCCTTCCACGAACGTCTTTACCACGCAAGCTGGAACGTCTTCTTCCTCGTCCCATTTAGTCCTTTTTTAGTGTCGGTGAAGACGTGAGTTAAAGGCAAAAATGAGAAAAGAAAGGGGTGTGGGGCCCCCCCCCCCCAAATAAATAAATAAATAAATGACGTGGGGAAGTAGAGGAAATCGACGTCGTTTAATGTGAAAGGAAATGACGCTTCAAATTTAAGACGTATAACGTCAGTCACGAAGGAAGAACGAAGAGACGACGTGAAGAGGTAAGGGAAAAACAAATTTAAAATATATATATATAAATTGAGGTTAACGGGCAGGGGTAATTATAAAACGTATTGAGGGAAGGGGGATCACGTAAGAGTACAGGGGAGGGGTATAACCTTTACCAAGAGTATTCCATTACCATGCGTGGTAAAGGAATATTCGTGGTAAAGATTATGCGAGGAAATATCATTCCGTTGTAACGCATGCGTGGTAAAGGCATGCGTTACAACGGAATTCGTTGCAACGACATACATTCTCACACGCAACATGGTCATTGTGCGAACTACAGACCAAAGGCTTCCAAGGCAATGTGTCCTAGTACCAAAATAATGGGAACGGGAACCTTGTGATAAATCTGAGGGAATCCAGCATTTGAAGATTCTGGGGGTTCAATTTCATGAAGATCTGCAGGAGGAAGACTGTCTCCCCTGACTTAACCCGAAGGAGGCATGCCTGATGGTACTGATGTTTGAACAGGAACTGTGCTTCCTGCACCTCATGCGCATGGACCAGATTGGGAGCTCACCTCATTTACCACTCAGACTACTGTCCTCTGCCCTTTGTTGTTTTACAGAGCCTGTGCACAATTCACATGTGACATAAACAGTTCCTGTGTCCTTCCTATGATTAATATTTTATAGTAACAAATGGTATGCAAATCTGTCATCATGTAAAATTGAATGCCCTGTGAGGGGTGGTTGGCGTATGAGGCATTCATGGAGAGCCCTGCTTTGGCACTGAGCCTCAGCCTGTCTAATGTGTGGAACAGGAGGTAGAGCTGTGAGTCAGGTGATGCCACAGGGTCCTTATGGTGGATTTTTTAATCTAGGGCAGTTCCAGGATAGCGGCAGGTGTCTAGTCTGTGTGGAATGTGAGGTGCAGAACTGATGAAAGGCTTCCCTGAGATGACAAATGCAACAGAGTGGTCGCTTTGCACTCAAATTGATGTGCTTGTTTTTGAGAGTGAAAAGTATGTGAATATTAACTGCTAACAGTTAATGCTAGCATATCCGTGCAGTAGTATGCCGGGATCTGTGCAGGAATATCTGAATTTTTAACTGAGTCAGTGCATAATTTTACGTCCAATTCAGGTGTTGAGCGGAGGAGCGCGCTGGACCAGCGAAGAATTATTTCCTCAGGTTTTCAGTATTCTCTGTGGCTAATGGAATTACTAACTGAGATTAACAGCTGCCTTAGGATGGGAGTCCACAGAGTTGTCTCAATTAAAAGCCTCTTTCAGTTTGTCATTTAAAAAATGATTTATACAGTGCTTTACGTGTGGCCATGAAGTTAAACTAACAATCGGTAGCGAGAGATGTAGCCTAAGGGCCTGGTGAACTAGAATCCTATGCTGCACGACGGACGAGGGGGGGCATTTTAACTGTTGATGCATTTTCTGTACTATTGACAACAGACTGCCCGTTTTATCTCATATACATGTATATGCCTTACTCCTCTCCGTCATTTACTCCTGAAGAGGATGTGTTACATGGCGTGGCACTCGCCCGCCTTGTGCCAGACTGCCCAGCTCTTGGTAATCCTAGTGTCCTTTCCATCCTCCAGGAGAGGGCCTCTATTCCTGAGTCATCTTTAAAAGTGATTTTCTTTGCTCTCCCACCTATGCTAGGCTTGGCAGGGCTAAAGCTCTCTGGGGCTGCCCGGCATGCAGCTCCACCCTAGCACCTTGGCCTGTTTCCTCTGAGACTGAAACACTCACAGCCTTCTTGGAAACTTTCAGACTTTACAGATATTCACCAACAGTCATTCACCTGTAGGACCACAGGAGACACATAGCTGGAGTCATTGTTCCCACTACTGTACTTTCTCCCAGGCCACCCATCAGTGGTTCACCCAGTGCTACAATTTCTCTCAGTACCTGTGGTTCACATCCTAGGTATCAAACACAGCCCCCCTTTTTTTTTTTTTTTTTTTAAACATTTTTTTATTGTTTTCTTACCAACATACCAATCCAATTCCCACAAAAGCACCAGCAACTCACCAGAGAATATTACATACGACATTTCAACCATTTATGCATTGGAGAAGTTACCCTTCCCGCTGGGGCCCCCCCCTCCCACTCATCAAACACAGCCCCTTAACACAAATTTGTTTTTATTGCATTGAACGTTGAGCCCACATTAGGGCCTCCATCTTATCTTACGGTACATTAAAACATACGAATACTACCTATGAGGAGCACTTATTGTGTTGCATGCATTATGTTTTGTAGGTTTACCAAAATCACAAGCCTTGTGTATGAGTAACGTGCAGCTTCATATAAATTCCTAAATGGGGTACAATTGTGCGCGGTTGATGAGTAGGTTGCTGTATAGAGCTAAAAGTAGCGTGTTAGTTGCTTCTGGCGGCATAAATAGATTTCTGTGCTCCATAGTTATGAGTGAAGTTGCTTTTATCTTCCTTTTCCTCTTTGTCTACTGTGCTATGTGGCTTCAAGCTTGGTTGTTATTTAAGTACCAAGGCGGACCTCTTTGAATCTTAGGGCGGGCTTGAATAACGCTCTACATTGCAGGTTGTGGAACATTTATTTATTATTTAACAAGTGTGAGTGAGCATGACGTATCCTCAATGGCAACTAAACACTTTACAGAGACGAGTAAACAAGCTGTTAAAACAAGCAATAGCAAAGCCATCAAGTCTGACCATGGCAAGATTTCCGTTTTTACGTCTGAGCTAGAGACAGCTTTAGCTGTATCGCTGACCTCTTGTAAACAGTACATAATACATCATATATATGTTAAGAACCGCTTTTGCTCAGCCCACTTCTACCATTGCTTGCTGGAGCAGCAAATCACATTTGGATCAGCGCAGAGCACAGTGAACTTCAGTTGGGCAACTGGTCAGCCCTCTTCACTCTTTGATTTGCTGACTGTGCCATTCACATTTTGGGCCAACCCACAGGCTGCACTTTCGATCATTGGGATGTTGCTCATTATGAGTGATGGCTTTTTTCCCCGTTACGGCTTGTTTCCACATCAGGAACAGTTGGCACCTAGATGCAGAGAAGGAAAAGGAGTTCCTCTCCAGTCACCACACCAGACACCCCAAGACATGCTAGGTTGTGTCCTTGCAGTGACGCTCATAGAGCAATATGTCTGTGCTGGAAGGGGGATTGCAGCAACCTCATTTATGGCACTCTGTAATGGTGCAGAATTTTGGGTGTACTCAGTGGTTAATATGTAAAAAAGTAAGTGCCGGGCTCTCATCAGGAGGCAGCTTGCACCAGCCAATTTCTCCTGCAACGCGGCCCAAAACAGAGCCAAGCAGGAAGTGGGGAGAAATGTGGTGTAATGGCCAGAGCTGCTGACTTCAGAGCTGGGGGACCAGGTTCCAGTCTCTGCAACGGCTCAGTGTCTTGTGATTCAGGGTAAATCAATAAATCTTTCTGCGCCTACCAAAAATGAGTGTGCCCTTAACTTGTTCATGAAGCTATTGCGCCTGTGTTGGTAATTAAGAGCTGGTGCGGAACACCGGAAACCACCGGCTCAAATTAAGCACTGGGTGTACTCCCTTGCTGACAACTGTCCTGACAAGTCAGAAAGGCAGGTTGTAGCAGTGTGCACTTTTAAAACCACTCGTGCAAAATACATGTTTTCTGTGTTCGTATTTTGTGTAGTGTGTCACATGTAGAGGAATGGCAGTAATGCCAGCTCTCGCCTCCCGGGGCCTCCCCTAGATGTCCCAAATGACCTTCTCTGAGATCGCCTCGCTCTCCTTTTGCATTTGTGTAAACAAATTAGCAGACCGTCCCCAACCAGGACTGAACTCCCAGGCAGCTCCAGCTTTATAATTTAGTGCTGATTGCCCCCCTGCCATGAATAAAGAGACAGACTCCTGGTGCCCTTGTCACTCCTTCTTCGAATTGCCTACAGATGGATGCAGACTATGACACCAGGGATCATTTGCAGAGAAATAGGAGATAAGCAATCAATCAATCAGGGTTTGTAAAGCGCAGCGCGGATACTCACCCGTTAGGGTCACAAGGCACTGGGGGGGAGGGGGGCTGCTGATCCGTCTGAGCGCTGGGGTTCAATTGAAGAGCCAGGTCTTGAGATCCTTCTTGAATTGGGTCAGCGACGGGTATTGTCTGAGGTGGAGAGGCAGGGTGTTCTAGTTCTTGGCAGCAAGGTAGGAGAAGGATCTTCCTCTGGTTCTAGTCTTGTAGATCCGAGGGAAGGCAGCCAGGGCCAGCTGGGCAGAACGGAGGTGTCTGGTGGGTACGTGGAATGAGAGGCGGTGGTTCAGGTATGCTGGTCCTGCGTCGTGGAGGGCTTTGTAGGTGTGCATGAGGAATGTTTACTAAGGCAATTTGACAAGAAACTAGTGAAAACAAATTTAAATGAAAATAAACTACACCATTCTCTCGTGGGTAGAGATTTTGAAATATTTATTCTACTGAGTTGGTGATGTTACTTTTATTTATTAAATATGCTGTATGCTGAAGCCTCAAAACAGTTGAATAACCTGTATTGTGATCCTTTTTGCTCACACACTATTCTCTCTCTTCTATCGGCCATATTATAAAATGCACTGCCAATGACTATAAATAATATTAATCATTATTCTCATATATCATGCACTGAAACAAACCAAGCTATCTCTACACTCTGGAAAAGGGGTGTCCAGCTTGCTTGCTCTCATTTGATGAACCTCAGAAGGAAGGATCAGTTTTTGAGTGAGTACCCAGAAGGTTTTTAGGATCACCGGTTTAAGTTACTTCTTCTGCAAATATTGACTATCAATGCAGCGTGCGTGTCATACTGAATTGCCTTATTGTTTACCCAAATCATTGGTGCTCATGCCTTCAACCTTAGGAGAAAATCCAAATTGTAGCACTTAGATCCAAATCTGCGGCCTTCGGGTTTCATACACATCTCTACAATGGATAGGTATATATAGAGCTGTCTTTTCCTCAGCAATCTTGCTAGCTGTCAAATGAGAAATAAGTGCTTGTTGGCTAAGCAGAGCTCATGTAGATTCTGTTGTTGCAAACTAGCATTACTCTACAGGTGCATATTATTGGAAAGTTAGCACTGAACTGCGGCCTATAGTTGCTTCTAGGATGCTAATTTCTTCTAGATATATGTAGCGATTGTAAGTCGGTCCATAATGGGTATGAATCAGAGCTGTTTAATGTGCATTTAGACGACTGTTGATGTGTAGTTGGAAAAATTAGGACATTAGAAATATATATATGTTTTTAACAAGTTAAGTAACCGGCAATGGTGGGGGCTATATAGTGTGACATGCTTTTTTTGTATCAAGCATCCTAGGACCGGTTTCTGGCTATCAGCCGTCATCAGCCAGGATAGCTTGACTCCAGTGGCGTAGTGAGCATGGGTCCCACGTCTGATTTGCATTGGCCATGTCTAAACTTGGGTGGCGTAGTGGGCAAAAGAACGATGGATTTAACCCAGATCTCTTGACTGGGGGAGAATGTCTGCATTGTCAGCATTCCGTCCATCATTTGTTTGTTGTAACGCTTTTCGCCCTAAGTGGGATGGGTATTCCCAGACGTGGGACCCGTGCTCACTACGCCACTGGAGTCAAGCTATCCTGGCTGATGACGGCTGATAGCCAGAAACCGGTCCTAGGATGCTTGATTCCGGTCCAGGGAAGACATGGCTTGGCAGTTCGGGCTGGACTGTTCCCATGAGGCACAGGGTCAAGACTGATTTGCATATGGCCATGTCTAAACTGGGGTGGCGTAGTGGGCAAAAGAACGATGGATTTAACCCCTTCAGTGCCCTGCCCTTTCCCCGCCCTGTGCCGGGCGTTACATTAGCGGGCGGGGTTCATGACGAGATAGTCTCGTCTTGGGCACAGCGCAACCGTGCTCCATGACGAGACTATCTCGTCATGGGCACTGAAGAGGTTAACCCAGATCTCTTGACTGGGGGAGAATGTCTGCATTTTCAGCATTCCGTCCATCATTTGTTTGTTGTAACGCATTGAAATTTTGATGCTATAATTCTTATGAGACATCAACAAAGTGGGTTGGTAAGACCGAACTGGCATCAACGGATAGAGTTCCAATGCTGGTCACATTAAAATCTGTTCTTTTTGGAAGAGCAAAAGACTTTATGATCCACTGTTTCTTGTACCTTGAACGTTTATCACACTTCACTGTGCAGCTGCACATATAGCAGCATATATTGGTATGTCATCAGTTGTAATGTTTGTCGGTCATTTTTCCCTTAAAGCACAGAGTTTTGATGGTTTCGAGCAGTTGCACATTTTCTTAATATTGTTTATATTTCTCATTTATTTGCCCAGATGAATCTTTAGAGGATGCACATTTTATATTTGTATGTTTGACTGCCTTTATTTATTTTGTATTTGTATAACTAAATCCTAAGAAAATTATTCGGGCAATGAGTTATAATATTCCAGTATATCATTCTAACCCCGTGCCAAAACCTGATGATAGAACAAGATGTAGGCTATCTAAAATTCAGTTGGTAGTTCATTGGAAAGCGTTGCTTCTGTCCTGCCTGCAGTCTACCACTTCCTGCAAGACACTTACATTTTAGAATGTTCATGCATCCTCAAGTTGAACATTGAGATGTATGTAGCATGCTCATATTCGGTTGTGAGGTTCTGTAAGCAGGCTAAGTCGGTAGGCCAAACAAATTAGTCGATCTCACTTGTGCCATTAAAGTGGACCCACTGAGCAAGAGGAAGCCAGTGTAGTCCTTACAATGTAGGTGTCATACAATGTGGTCAAGAAATCATGGTTAACTTCCTGGCATTAGAGCTGTGCTGCCTCTAGTAAACACAGACGTTTGCAGTAATAGAAGGTAGTGCCTGCAGTGGCTCCAGCGAAGGTACCAAATACTTTGATATGTTGTTGGAATCTATGAAGGAGACATAAATAATGACAACTTTTATTTACTTAGTTTATTCAGTACCCCAGAGTTAAATCAGGTTCTAATGGACTCCTAGCTTTGTACCTTTGGGAAGGGTCCAGATCGAACACCTCCTAAATAGAATAAGCTTTATTCCCTGGAGAGTTCTTTAAGACCTTCTTAGATCATGGACGCACCCAGCTCTGTTCTCCTGTAAACATCTGAAGTATACTTCCAAGCCTTGTGCCCCACATGAAATTTCTTCCCAGAAACACCACTCAGACAAACAACACTTAGCCCGCCATTCATCCAGAATGAAGTAGCTAGTTACTCGGCCATCTGGAAAACACTTTGAACCCAGCCAATGATAGGAAGGCGCTACGTAAACGGCAATACAATAGAGAGCAAGATACCTGTGGTCTCTAATTGCAGGGATGCTGCAAGCCTCCTGTCTAGTAAGTATCTTTATATGGAAATGAGAGTGGAATTATATTAACAGGGCCATTGAAGCCTTTGTAAGCCGTACCTTGCGCTAGGTTTAGTAGCAATTCATGTTTTATTTAGTGTTCCTGTGGCATTTCTAAACACTCTGATGTGGTCTATTGATATGCGACATGCACACAGAGAGAGGTTCACAATAACTGAATAAGGATGCATGTGACGGGTTCTGTGTAAGCAGGCATGGTAGCACAGTGAGACATCTGTTGCCGCTAACACATGATGTTAATTATGAGCCATAAGTTCAAATTTCGCAATAAATTCAGAAATATAACTTGTCATTTACAGCACTTACAAATGGCTGTTGTACAATATGAAGCATTTAATAAAAGACAGGAAGAAAGTGGACAGTTGAGATTGTTGTTGTAGTGCCAGCCATTCTAGTGATGGCATTGACTTGATGGAGCAGTATATTGAGCAGTATAAAAAGAATTTAGAAGAGCAGGACACAGATGACCACAGGTAGTCTTTGAGTTTACCATGCCATTTATTTTCTATGCTAATGTTTGTTGTGACTGATAGACTTTTGGCAAGTCTATTTCTTTGTTGCTCACCAAATTCAACAGAGAGGTTTCGGGTCGTGCCCGTAATGTGTACTTCAATGTACACCAAGCTGTTTGTCATCCAAAGTACTTTGCAACAAAGAACACATTCACCTAAAAAGCCCAGACCTACTGGCCAGTAGTTGTTTTAGTTTTTGTGCTAACAAAAGCTTTTTTTTTTTTTTTTAAGGCATACATATAAAAATTAAGGCGTGGTCAAGCACACCACCAGTGAAATACATTTTTTTTCAAGTGACTGTCCATACAAGATAAGTCAAAAAGTCGTCACTCAGTGGAAAACAGCCAGTGGATGAACTGGACTGAACTGTTTCCCCATCCTGTAAACTGTGGTGGGCAGAAGCAAAATGTGATGGACACTTTTGAAGACTAATAGTGAAGAAGGGTGACAGAAAGTCCCTGTATGTATGTGTGTATATATATATATATCTATATATATCTATTATGAATTTTCTGGAAAGAAAATCAGGCTGTCAAAAAGGATGTAGCTATCACTATGCCGTTTATCTTTGGCTGACTTTGTGGCTCCATTGGGCCAGTTCATATTGGAGTAACCCCACATCTCTGGGTACTCAGTCAACCATTAATATAGCCTTGTAAGGCTGTTGTCCGTCTGGGAGCACCTTAACACACGAGCTGTTAATATTGACCAAATTCTGCATTCTTAAGAGATGCTTTGTTCTGGACATTGTGGTGTGGTCCTTCTCTGGTTGCTGATGGTGTCATGTTCAATTAGTTGTCCATGTATGATTTTGATGTTTCGAGAGGGCTGCCTGAGGGCACTTCCCAGCTGCTTACACATGTTTAAGTGTTTTAGGCATGTTGTCTTTTTGTAGGCAAGCATTGAACAGCTGAATCCTGTACACCTTGGTCAAAATTACCAATCAAGTATTTCAGAGATGGTGTTGAACTCTATTCTATCTGTATTTTTGAGTCCTTGCATCTCCAGAACTTGGTTGATGCCTATTTGCAAGAAAATGTCTCTTCTTGCATTGTCATCCCCAAAGTTTTAGACTCATTCTGCTGTTTTTTACTCTTGAGAGTGCACTGAGTCCTGCTAACCAGACCTCAATGCCAGTGCCCTGACCCTAAATCTGTATGTTTGATTGGCTTATACCCAATTGGCCTAAGCTAACTTACTTCTAAGCCCCTCATATATGGTACCAGGGGTACCCAGGGTCTTTAATTTATAGTGTCCCCTCAGGGACTGCAGCACTTGTTGTGCCAGACTGAGTGGGACAAGGTAAAACGTGACTCCCAGCCTGCCCCCCCAGACTTGCGAAGTAGTTTAAAAACTGCTAACTCAACTTTTCCATTTTAATTAATGGCAAAGCCCCAAACTCCATTTTTAATGTGTGTAAGTCACCCCTGCAGAAGGCCTAACGAGTCCTAAGGCAGGGTGCAGCATATTACCAAGTAGACCATGTGCTTAACATGTTCTGGCAGTAAAAACCTGCAATTGTTTTTTTTTTCTGGGGATTGACTGGTAGCCCCATTTGTAAGTACAGAGTTACACTCTGACAACTCAGCTGTGCTAATATCTACCAAAGTTTATACTTCAAGTTTCAAACATTTTTTTATAATAAGCACAACTTGATGCCGAAGTCTAAATCAATGTAACTTTTTGCCACAGGTAACTTTTACAAAATTGTCGCTCTGTTGCCCAGTTTTCCAGTGGCCATTTGTTGAGATTGGTCACAAGACAGTCTTCTGGCCACCAGGGGAGACGTGTCAATAGCTCCCAGGACACGTAACAATAGAGGCCTGCCGCTGTGGAGATGATGGCCCAAAGTTGAGCTTTAAAGGGGAAAGCCGACTTTGAATGGCAAATGGTAATTACACTCAAGAGGGGCTGCTCTTTTGTCTGGGTAGACAGGTTGACATGTGGGACAGAGAGGGGGAAACACTACCAAACCGGTTTTAACAAGGGCCTGTAGCCCATAGGTAGCCACACCTCCATTGCGGGCTACCGAGCTGCACACTCCAAGAGAAGAGTCCTGATATCTTGAGAGTGGGCAGATTAATGCACTCTGGTATAGCTAGATGCCACACTTCACAGGAAGTTGTAATCAGGCAGGAGTGAACCTAGCAGCCCATTGGCTTGTGGCCGCGACCTCCCCTGAGGGCACTTTCTGGGCATAAAAGGAGCACTCCTGGCACCCAGAACTCAATTCTCGCTTGACTGGAGAAGAGGACCGAAGAAGGACTGCCCTCTTGGAACCGGCAAAGAAGGTACTGCACCGACGTTGTACTGCACCTGTTGCTCTTGGGGCTATCAAAGGAAAGGACTGTGATTGCTGTGCCCTGCTCGTGGTGAAGTCGTCCTGAGCCCAGCCAGAAGCAGAGATTCCAAGAGTCAGTTGGCTTACTCCCTCTTTGCAGCACAAAGCCTCAAAAGCTGTAGAAGCCTGCCTGGGCAAGTTCGTAGCCCAGATCACCGGATCGTCACTCCTCATTGCAGTGCCACCTGGGAGACTAAGACCCACCTCTCAAAAGTGTATTTGACCTCGGAGAGCCATTGGTGTGTAGAAGGAGACTGCTGAGTTTGTAGTGCCTGGTGACTAGTAGTCCAATGGCGACCAAACTTTTGTTGGACCAGAGGACTTCAAGAGACATCGACTCCTGTGGCCACAATCACCCCACTAGGACAGTGGACATGCCCCAGAAAGCCCCTGTCAAAGGCATATCATTGCCAGCATCTTTGAGCATCTTCAACATCCTGTATCCTTTGCATCAGGACCACTCTATAGTAGTCCATAGTAAGGGACCACTGACATTGGAACTGGTGGACAGAAGACTGCTTTTTTTGTCAAGGTAACTGTTTCTTCTGACATTGCTGGTCCACTTACTAGCTCCTTGTCGAGGTAAGGCACCCAATGTAACTCTAAGTATAACTGCATTATAGTTTGACCAAAGTTTTGTTGAACAAGTTTCTAAGGATCAAATTAGTTGAATTTGCCAACGTTTGTTCACAGTGAAAAGCCTGTATTTATTGTATCTCTAGAACCTTCTGGTTGATATTTTCAATTTTGGTGTCAATAATTTCATAAAAATATAAGCTGTTTTTTATAAATTGGTGTTGGATTTCTTGAGTGTTCAGTTTCTTTCTTCAATTGTTTTAGTGCTTTTTAAATAAATGC
Source organism: Triturus cristatus (assembly GCF_964204655.1). NCBI lineage: Eukaryota > Metazoa > Chordata > Amphibia > Caudata > Salamandridae > Triturus > Triturus cristatus. Next base: position 899,273,363 of record NC_140589.1, on the reverse strand, counting down.
TTTACACTTGTTCCTTTATTGAAGCCTTACTGCTCGAAGCCACAGCTACCCATGGTTGAGCTAAGGTTTGACATGCAAAAGCGGAATGTTCCTTGATGGGTTGGTAGTGTATTATACAGTGAAGTCTCAGAACCACACCATATAATACAGCCCAGTTCCTCACATTATTGATGGAAAGGAGAATGGGTATGTGCCCAGTATGGATAGGTTAATTGAAGATACAAAGGTATAGCTCCGGGTTGGTGAATAGAAGGGAAGAATAGACCAATATTTTGACTAATTTGGAATTGGATATCTTCAGGGTGTTGTTTTGCAACACATTGTGCATTTTTAATCCGAGCCTGCGACCGTGCATGCGCTGCATGAGCTCTTGCTTGCTGGACACTGTTGTGTACAATAAAGGACTTGGAGCCTGCCCGTTGCTTACTATTCATTGGCTTCAGTGTCTCACATCTTTGTAGCCTCCTAATTGACCAGCACAGGTCAAGCTTCACTTCTGGTCCTTTCTGTGGAGCATGGACTAACCACGGGTTGATCCAACTTAATTAGTGCATGTCCGCTGCTCGTGCTGTGATTGAGGTACTATTTCTTCTTCCCCTCCCACTCCCCCATCTGGCACCCCTAGCCTTCCCCATACCTCCCTCGTTTTGTTTCTACATACTCCTCCTCTTGCTTCCTTTTTTGCTGCTCCTGCCCTGTCTGTGCTTTGTTACTATCTTAAATACGAATAGTTTATACCTATCTCTGTCTTATCTCGGAGGTAATGTTTTTGCAGTTTTTATCCTCAGTTGCTTAATAAAGTGACACTTATTTTAGCACATACCTTAATTTCTCTTGCTTGTAACCACTATTGTTTGATACCGAACTGGCGCAATGATGGAAAACGTCATGCACCACTTTTCTGTGCACCTTGTTTTGCTGCTTGGATTGCAACTTTGATAAGTTCAATCACTGGTGTGCTTGTGTATCTGTGGCACGTTTGCCTTTCTTTTGTCAACGTTTGAAGGTGATCAAAAATGCAGCATAGCCCAGAGGGCGATACTATGTGCCACCAAAATGATTCGTATCAAGAGAAGTTAAGGGGCCATCCGGTAAATTATGTCAAATTAGGTCTCAAAACCTAAGCTGACATGATCAAAGGGCAGAACATTCCAGGATGTCCATTATTGCTGATTGTTAGATCCGCTGGACTGAGCATAGTAAACGGCTTATTTTCTCTACAGCTGGATGCCCATTTAAAGGGGACATTTCGCGATTGACGTCACAATACTCTCAAAACATAATCAGGGCTTATCAAATAAAGGAACATTCCAGAACGACTATTTTTGATGATCGATAGTGAGGAAAGACTACATAAAGAGGACATTAGTTTCTCTACATTGCACGACCCCTTTAATGCTTTTTTTCTGGAGGATATAATCCGAACAAATATTCTTTTCCTTTTACATTATGTAAACTATTTTCCATCTATATGCTGCAGCTGATGTCCATATGCACACATCGGGAACGTTTAAAGTGTGTGAAAAATGTGTGTGATTTGAAGGCGTGGACAGATGGAAGAGCGTCTGCTTGAACAGGATTAACACATCATTTGTTTGGCTTCGTACTCTTTCACGCATACAAGGAAAAGGGATCTAAAGCAGACAAGAAATGTTGAAATCTTTACAAATGTCTCCTTATGGGGAATGATTGTGGGAAGCAACAAGTCCTGTCAGAAAAGGCCTTAGATAATAATTTATGTTTATGCGAATGCATTAACCTGACTTCTTAACCTGAAAGTAGATGCGTGTGATTTCCTTTCTTAATTTTTAAATAATAATTTGTTAATCAAATAATGATCAATTAAACAGGTGCAGTGACGGATATTAAAGAAGAATATAACGCCCGATTACAAATTTGCGTACAATAGTGCCTACCAGCAGTTACCCATGAAAGGAGAGTTAACAAATATCATTGTTTATACTGAAATCATAGAAAGGAAAGATACTCCCTGTTTAGTTTTTAATGAAGATACACGATTGATATCAAATAAATCATACACCTATACGACCAAACAGTTAATCACAAGACGACAAAAAACTGCCTATGTATAATGAGAATAGGAATTGAAAAGGGAGCAAAACTGTATCTTTTAGAAATATTCTCACTTGCTCCCCTTGCACAGTCTTAGAATTATAAAATGCGTGAGTCTATACCGTAGGCTTAGGGTTCTACAAATTATTTGGTGAGCCACAAGCATCAGTCCTGGACATCACAATTTGAAATGTTAAGCCTTATTGTTAACCAGTCTTATATAATGGTTTAAAAAATGAGGCATGAAGTTAATTTGAGTTATACAACAACACCAGTCTATATCATGAGCATACAGTATAGGTTTATGAGTGCTCCGATAAGTGTTACTTCTAGCTTTATCAGCTTTACTAAGGGTGTTAGTTTGAAGGCAAAATATGGCCAAGTGCCCCAGTTAGCCTACCCCAGTAGGAAAGTTCATTGATTCAGAATAAAGCTCAGGATATGGCCTTACTTGAACTCTCAAACATTTATTCTGTTCTGCATTAAATATATATGGGTAAATATATTGGCCTGTCCATTGATATATATATATATATATATATATATATATATATATATATATATCTCAAACAAAAGGAAGTAAAGTGCGCACACAGTGGTATACGAACACAATGGGAATTTATTATTTCATAAACCCGCGTGACACGTTTAGACCGGTTGACAGTCTTGACCATTGTCTGTGCGGGAGCAAATTCACTTATTTGTCCTCAGAAAATGGTTAATTTTAGAGTTAAACACTTTACTGTTCTACATTTCCTATGAATAAATACAAATCTATTTTTTAAAATAGGTAGCTCTGACTGTACTTTGATGTTGTGTGATTTTGTGCCATATTGCATCCGAGTTCCTAAGCAGCTGCTACCTCCTAGAGTAAGCCTTGGCTGCTCTATCTAGCGACCTTTGACCTTTAGAGAGTCAAATGAGAAAAGGCCTAGGGCTCCAGTGGTAAATGACTGCACCCACCACGACTGTGGCAGCACCTAAGGAGAAAAGAGTTCACCCAGAGGGAGTCATCTTTCATGTGAGGAGGATATTAGCTCATCAAGAAAGTATGGACTCTGAACTCAGTTATTCAAACACTCTTACCTGCCCCTTTACTAAGGTGTATTTCTTTCCCTCTAGGCTGCTCCTGTGCATGACTAGCCTGGCATGACCGATGTCTGTCCTCATTCTGTCCATCAAGGGAATACAGGAAGTACTGTCTAAAATCCTTGACTGTGTTTCCTGTTCCTAGCTCCTGATTGACGGAAAGAAGTCTGTCAGTATATATAGTGTAAAAGCATTCCGCCTTAACGTCGAGCATCTTCCTGTGCCCGCTCCTCTCAACATAAGCTGCTGAAACTGCAGACTGGGTGTTTATGCTGTGGTTTTGAAATATTGCTCAAGGTCCTGTCTGAAAAGAAAGTAACAAACATTACTCGACCTATCATTACATATTCTATACTGCTTGTGTGTCAGTGTCAGCTGACCGGACGGAAAAGATGATTTAAGATGTTTGTATCTCACTGTGCTGCAGGAAGTTAGCCTTGGATACGCAGCCCTTCGTGCCATATTTTCAGAAATGAGTATGCAAGTTGCCCCATGGCGCTAATCTCGTCTCGCGGTAGATACAGCTGTAATTCTCTGTTGGGCGGTGCCTTTACCCTTTGTGCTGCTAGAATCTGCGGTTGAGCACTGTACGTTTTTCAGTGGCATGCCCGAATCTGTTATTTTTCTCCAGAAAGTATAGCTGGCCCACCCATAGGATTTATAGCTGCAGTGTTCAGAGACCATCATTTATGAGGTCTAAATGTGCATATCAGCACACGCAGGTTTACTTTCTTGCATGGATGCAGATTTTCGTGTTTTCCAAAGTCTTAAAAGCTTCCATTAGCACTGCTGAAAATTTGCAGTTTACCTGGACTGCTCGTGGAAAAAGTTTCGTGACACATTAATTTCGGGGTGAGTTGGCATGTGTAATTGTGCTTAGTGTAACATTGTGCATGTGAATATGACTTAGCAATACGCATCAGTGCAGCTATTTTTTCTTTCACCACGGAGCAGATATGTTACCCTTGTTTGGAAGATACTTTGCCTGCACTGTGGGGCTGTTCCCCTCCCATTCTCTTTTTAATTTTTTTTTTATTGTTATATTTATTAGGTTACACATCAAATGGGAAACCTGTTACACTTCTGCAAGTCACACAATACGTAGGACTTATTACAATAAGTAATCGTTTGTGAAGCCTTATCATGAATATATGTGCCATGAAAGACGCAATGTAACCCTTTTTTTCGTCAATAAAAAACACAATCAAACGAGACGCAGTGAAGGCATTAGGTGATCATAACCGGTGCATCTCCTTATCTCTATATTACAGTTCAGTCCATAGATTAGATGCACAGCTTAATTACAGGCGTCCGTGCCTCATTAGCTAATCCTATTAACATTTATCCTGCATTACCCTCCCCCCTTCAGGGATTGTGTCTGTAGTCAAAGGGTGTTTTCCAGCTAGGAATGTTTGGTATAGCCCCCAAACGTTTTTGGGGCGACTTCGAGGGGGAAGTAGCTCGCTATACAATTCAGTCTTGAGTGTTACCGTACAGCATGTCTCGTGACCACTCCTGCAAGGTGGGCGGAGGATCCTCGTGCCTAACGCATAGCTGATCTGAGCTTTGCAATTTAAACACTCATTTCAATGCTATTAACGGGTCAGGGGGTTTTGGGGTCTCAGTGATCTCACTTAGTGTCTGAAATATCTTTCCCCAGTACCTGGCTATAGCTGGGCACAAGCAGGCTGCTTGTAAAAAGTCTGCCGGACTCCCCCTACACCTCTCGCACTCAGCCCATAACAAAAAAGGCGCACCGGAGTGTAGTAGACTCTCTGCAAATATTTAAAATGAATTAGTCGATGTCGACCGTTTAGGGATACTCTACGGGTCATCTTGCAGCTATACCTCCAAATATCGTCATCTATATTCACGCCTAGGTCCCTTTGCCACTCTAGTCTGTTTTTTGCTATAGAAGTTTGTGCGATAGTTTTGGGCAGTTCTATGAAAATTAGACACTCATTTAGTAGGAGTTTCTGCTTTTAGCAGAAGTGTAAGTGGGGTGACCTCAGGGGGTTCTGCCACATCCTCACCTAGTATCTCACGCATAGCGTGTCTCACCCTATGATAGTGGAACTGTACTAATGGGGTGACCGCAGTGCCCTCTGTCGCAATCTTGTCCCACGTATGAGCTTTCCCCTCAGTGAAAAGATCGCCCGCTACGCTTGCGCCCAGTGACCGCAACCCCTTGAGCGTAGCGCGGTCTTTGAACATAGGGAGCGAAGCGCACCATTCCAGCGGGGCCAATGGAGAGTATAACATTTTACAATCTTGCCTTTAAACCAGGTCTTGCCATGCAAGAACCGTAGAATATATGGAGTCTAGAATGCCCGTGCGGCGATCGGGAGAGCGAAAGATACTAATGGGAAGAGCCGACTGGGCGACCACCACTTTCTCGATGTGTAAATGTGGGGGTCCATAGTCGGATGCAGCCAGTGAAACGCTTGCGAGCTCTGCGCTACTCGGTAGTACAAGTCCATATCTGGAGCTCCCAGGCCTCCTAGATAATAGTGAAGTGTAAGGACTTTCCACTGTACTCTCGGCTACTTCCTGGCCCACGCCAAGTTTATCAATATGGAAGTAATGGTTTTCTTAAAATGTGCTGGAAGGACCATAGGTATATTTAAAAATAGGAACCGCGGCAATATCACCATTTTCATCATCGAAATCCGCCCAAGGAGTGAGATAGGCAGTCGCTTCCATCTTTCAAGGTCCTCCTCCAGTTTCGTGATAGTCCTACCATAATTTGCTTGAATTTGTATTCCCAGATAGCGGACCGGCTCCGTGGTCCAAGATAAAGGGAAATCTAGCTCAATAGGAGTGGTGGATGGCATCAGCGGGAAAATTATGGACTAAGTCCAACTAATTTTTAAACCAGAAAGTTTCCCAAAGCGAACAACTTCCCTTAGCACTGGGGATAGGTTAACCTCTGGGTTCCTAATATAAGGTAACATGTCGTCAACGTATGCTGACACTATTAAGTTATAATTTAGGAACTGGAGCCCTTGGAATCCATGAAATTCCCTGAGCTCACTGGCGAGGGGTTCTGCTACAATAGCATATAGCAGAGGTGACAACGGGCATCCCTGCCTAGTACCCCAAGAGATTTTTACTGGGGCAGTGACCATATCACCCTTGCAAATTCTAGCTGTTGGAGTATTGTACAGTACTGCTATTAATTTTAGGAAACCCCCACCTACTCCCATTCTTTCTAGCACTGCCTGCATAAACGGCCATTCTACCGAGTCAAACGCTTTTTCTGCGTCTAAAAATACCGCTGTAACCTTGACCTCTGGGTTGACATGTTGAAGTACTCCGAAGAAAGTGCGCAGGTTGTATATTAGGTTGCGACCCGGAACAAACCCTGCTTGTTCTGTGCTGGCCAGACTCGGGACCAAGGGGGCAAGACAGTTAGCTAATATTTTGGCGTATATTGTAGTGTCCACGTACAGTAGTGACAGTGGTCGGAAAGAGGAGCATCCTTCTGGGGGCTTGCCAGGTTTAAGTATAGTGACTATCGTGGCCTCCCTCATTGAAGGGGGCAGTTCCCCTGACTTACAGAGCTATTCAAAAAGCGTTACTAAATGTGGAATAAGGAGATCCTTAAATTCTTTATAGACGCCACTGTCAAGCCGTCTTGCCCCGGGGCACTGGCGGATCTCATATGGCGTAACGCCTCATGTAGTTCCCAAGCCTCCAAGGGTCGCATCAAAAACTCACGTTGGTTGTTTGTAAGCCAGGGTAAATTTATGTGCTCGAAATAGTCACGAATAGCACTGACCTGTGCCTGCGAACGAGAGCTATAAAGGGTCGTGTAGTACTGTTTGAATGGTTGGCTATACCTTCAGGATCAACCAGTATCTCACCCTCCTCCGATCGTATTGCCGTGATCGTAGATGTCTCTCTCCTGTTTGTCATCAGCATCGCTAGCGTGGCTCCCGGCTGTTCTCCCTCTCCATAACTTCTCGCTACTGCGTATTTCCCCATGTGTTGGACTTCATTATCTGCATCTTCCTGATATTCCACAAGTGTTTTTTTCAGTTCGTCATCGCCCTCCACTGCCCCACCACTACATAATGCTGCCTCCAACTCAATTAGGCGTTTCTCCTGCTGTTCTAACCTAGCCCTAATTGCGCGTAGCACCCTAGAGTGCTTAGATATAGCTATCCCTCTTATATAAACCTTAAAGGTTTCCCAGACCGTGGAGACCTGCACTACAGAACCTATATTATTTGCAAAAAAGTCTTCAATTGCCTCTGCCATCTTAGCTTTAAAGGCTGTATCTAGCAGCGAATATGGCGGAAACCTCCACGTGAATGGAGCATGTCGCCTCCGTGTGCTGCGCAGGACTAAGAGCACAGGAGCATGGTCTGACAGAGTGCGCGGGTGTACCCTACAGTCTGTAACTTCAGAATACATTTTCCGTTAAAGTAACCAATAGTCTATTTGTGTATGGAGGCCATGTGGCGCAGAGCAATTAATGCGTGTACCCTCCTTGTCCCGGAAAGCGTGCCCTCCAAACATCTACCATATCCAATCGTTTTGCTGTATCCGTAATGAGTTTAGCTGAGGCCGTGGTGCGACGTTCAGGGCCGCCAGAGCGGTCCAGCAGTTGATCTAGAACGCAATTAAAATCGCCTCCGACCAACAGAGGGAGCGTTGCATTGATACTTGGGGATGTGAAAAGCAATTGGTAGAATTGTTGGGTATCATAATTGGGTCCATGCACATTAATTACCAGTAAGTCTAGTCCCTTCCCCCTACATCTGGAGATGGTAAACCTCCCCTCTGTATCTCTCACTCCTGGATCAATTATGAAGCCTGACTTCAGGTTAACCCATGTAAGTACCCCTCTGGCATGTGAGGTGAATCCTGAGGCGTGGAACTGTTCCTGGCGTCCTCTCTGTGTTAACATTGTACTATCCGTGGGCAGGTGAGTTTCTTCCAGTAAGGCTATGTCTATAGAGTGTTGTTTAAGGTAAGCAATTACATTTCACACCTTGCAATGGTTGTTGAGGCCTCGGACATTCCATGTTAAAAATCTAATTGGTTGTCCTTCCTGCTGTGTCATCAGATAGGGACACTGGGAGTGATAGGTAGCAGAAGCAGCCCCGCCATGTCCACCCTTGCCAACTGATATGAGTAAGTAGAGTGTTTCTTGTGTTTATTGCTGTGCTGTGGCACAATCAAAAATTCCAAACAAAAACCCTCCCCCACCCACGTTGCACCAACCTCAACTGGACACTAACGGTAGTCCGTCCCCCCCCAAAAAAAACAATGATGGAGAAGAGCCATCTGGTGGTGTACACACGGGCGGATGTTGCCACTCCGCCGTCGCGCTGCCAGTCACCGCCAAGGGTGACCAACAGCCATTTCAAAACTATTGACTATTATGGCAAATACTTTCCATGCTTTAAATATAAGAATTCTCTCTCGTACAGTCTAACTAAGCGTCTTGTGACCATTGGCCGTCACTCAAGTTCAGTAAATCATTTACTCTAAAGTTTGCAACCACAATATCGTGACCTCTGCTACCTCCTGGTTTAGTGCTACTTTTGTCACATTAGATCTGGGAGATAACAATGTGCACCCGCGGGGCTAGCCCTTACTCATCTAAATGAGAGACACTAGACTATTAAGTGAGCAATCCCAGTGCCCACAGAGCCCTATATTGTGTATGCATTTGTGAAGTGGTGTGCAGCCATAGCATCCCAGCTATAATAGGTTGACTTAAGAATACAATTTTATTGGGAATGTCCCATTCTATAACTACCGGCCAAGAGCAATCCAGTGCGTCTCCCTAGTTGTCTTAACAACCAATAACACGAAATCGCGCTGTTTAGGATCTTGTATCTGTCAGGATTTTTAAGGATTATGCGATGGCGTTGCGGAGCTCCGCTAGTCCGCGGCCATCTTGCTGAGCCAGCAAGCTCCGCCCCCACCATCCCTTCTCATTCTCTCCCTAGAAATAGACCTGCTGCTGCCCCTGACAAGACTGTTGCAGGCCGTTTCCAGAAGGGGAATGGGTCATTGGTGAATACCCACAAACTATCCCATGTGTTCTCTAGACTTTCTGGGGCATCTCCTCAGGGGAACGCCTATTTCCTGACCCTGTAGAAGGATTTACTCAACTCGAGCACAATGTTACACTATAGTGAGGGTTAAATTTTACATAGGTAGATGACTTTGAATACAAGTTCACATTTTAAGAGGTGGAAAAGTGTTTGCAGTCGTTAGTGGTGTCATGGACATGCTTACATTGAACACACACTCGTGCACGTCTATGAATCGGGCCTGCACGTGCTCAGGTGAGAGCAGGTAGAAAGAACCTGAGTAAACATTCGAAAAGATGGATTATACTCTGCAATCTGGTTTATTTACACAGAATCGGTTGCATTGTTGAATTTAAAGGTGGAAAATTGTAGACTGTTGTGAGTGAATTAAATCTTCCTTAATTAATTTTTAATTTTATGAGAAAAAACAAGCTCCAGATATTTTTCCGTAGAACAGGTTAAAGAATGGAGGTATTGCCTGAAAAGTGTTTTGGTTTCGGTAAAACAAATGTGCTTTTCGAAGGAATATTTTTGGGACATTGTAGTAGGTTGCCATTCAGTGGACCTTGTGTAAGGACATGAAATTAATCAAATGTGTTTTTTCTCCATATTTTGAGGCGTTCACAGTCTGCCTGGCAGGCTAAAAATCAGCACCTGTAAAGGCGGGTAGTCCCACATTTTGTTCATCACACTAAAGCACTGAACTGCGATGTAACCTTCATTAATGCAGCATGTGCAGTGGCAACTGTGACCAGAGGTGTGTGTGTGCGCGCGTGTAGGGTTTTAAATACCCAACATGGACCAGTGGAGAGGGTTCCATTTTCCTTGCTTGTATGATGGCCCCTGGCAGCCTTTCCTACCCCATGATACTGACTTGTAATCACTTTTTTGTAATTGGGTACTGAAGAAATGAGCAGGCAGGAAACATTAGAAATTCTAACAATATATTCTTCTCAAGATGTTACCAAATGTTAGACTTGTGTGCTTAGAAATACATATATATTTCTTTTGCCAAAGATCTTGTAAAAACGCATATGTTTCTAGCTACAAATCTACGGTTAAGTGTGAACCAGAGAGCAGTACTTACTAATTTTTCAGTAATCGTCGCTAGCATGTGATAGACACAGGCACGAGACCTTGGCAAAAAAAAGGAAATAGACCTACTCCAAGCGCGTTGTGTTTGTTCGCGGCACTTTTCTGCTAAAGAGAGGTCATTTAACAGAGCAGGACTGTAAAATAATCATGGCAAACTTATATGGAGGCTATATAATTAGAGCTCTTCAGAGCCTCAAGTCGTACACACTGAAGAGAATAAAGTATAAAAGATAGAAGAGCGGTTTATCCATTTCAGGAACGGACAAGCACGAATAAGCCTTATTGCCAGTACCTTTGGGCAATAATGACCGTTAACAGGTGATGTGAGAAATAGTGTCACCTTAAAAAATCTCTCTGTGGTGACACTATAGCTAGCCAGTGATACACGGCAATATCGTTGTGTATGATAGAAGGGAATTTGATCTGTATGGAAATGGAGCCATGTTGGTATTTAGACCACGATTTTCTTTTCTTGGGAACTGACACCGTCAAATTTTACAGTAGTTCAGCATGGAAATAAAAAAAATACTGACAATACATCACTTGTGCCAGGACAATGGGGTTCATGTGATAACAGGAAAGCTGGACAAATAAATGTGTGTTAGGAACATCTGCCTTCAGGACCCTCAGACACTGCACATTTAATCCCCAAGTAATCCAAGTCCTGCTGCTGGGTAATTTTTTTTTCTCTATTTGGTAGATGCCAGATAACATGCACAGCTGGGAGACTATCTAAAAGTAGCCGACTGTTCCATTAATTGTTAAATAGCCATGTTTCAATGTTATTTTTAAGTTTTACTAGAGTGAATTCCCAAGCTGTACACAAGCGCAGGAATAGAATGGACTACCATGGTTTTTAGACGTAGGGCTGTGAATAAGCCATAAATAAATATTTGTAACTGCAATGAAGAGGGACTCACATTTTATTAGTGCATCTGCACTTTAGGGCTCCCACATTTATTTATTTTATTTAATATAGCCCATCAGGATCCTGGGCACAGAGTAGCTGAGCACTTTATGAAAACAGTACAGTGACGCAAAGTAATGGTGGATGTGACATATTTACAATATAAGTATAATTTCCTGTATCATCATGGGTGGGAGAAGCGCACAGCAAGTGCTTAACGCAGCTCATGTAAGGTGTTAAGCAAGTGCTTTTTGAGGACCCTCTTGAAGCTGGGGATAGTCTGGTTGTCTGATGTGTAGTGGGTGGGTATTGCAAATCTTTGATGCTTTTCCAGAGAAGGATTGTATGGGGCAGGTGTTTTTTCCAAATCTGAGAATGTCCAGTTTGAACAGAGCTTGGCTTCTTAAGAATCTATTTCTGGCGGCGAATTTGGCTATTTGTTGTGGGTATTCAAATTTGTTCAGGTGGTTCGCCTTGTAGGTAATGTATGCAGTCCTATAAGTTGAGCGATGTTAGATAGGAAGCCGATCGAGGGCTGTAAGTACGGTTGTAATGCACTGAAACCATTTTATATGAAAGACCAGGCAAGCTGCTGTATGGAAGATTATTTTGAAGCGAGCTCTTGTGTCTCGCTCATTATTTGTGGACAATCGAAAGCAATGCATCTGTTCTACTTGCCTTGACCGATCATCCTTTGGTGTTTAATTGGGTGGAGGTTGGGGGCTCCTTTTCTTTGTTCCTTCCTATACCTTACCTATGTTATGAGTTTCTATTACAGTCTTGTGAATCAACCTTACTTCAGTTGTACTCGGACCAATAGCTCATATCTCACTGGAAATCTTGCTGTTGGTCTTCCTTTTTTTTTTTTTTTGGAGAGGGGGGTAGTGGAGCACTTTTGAGGATATGATATTACCTTTTCTCCCTCCATTTTCTTCGGGCTGTTTTATGTTCCTCCCATAACTATGAATGAAAGGGACATGGATGTATCAGTAAGTACAAGTTACTCAGTATAATGAATTGGCATGTTAGTATTCAGTCTCCCTTTCTAGTTGACCCACCTCCCCATAGCTCTCTGGCAGTAGCGGCTGGTGTGTGGGCTTAGTGGTGAGAGGGGCATTGGGGACGACAATGGGGAGGTGGGGGAAGGAGGGGAAGCAGACAACAAATAAACATTAAAAATAAATAAAAGGAACTTGCCTTCCACATATCGTTCGATACTCGTTTCTGTGTCCTCGCTGCAGCACAGTCTCCCAGCCTCCCCTGCGTCCAATCCTGACACTGCTGTCATGTTTAAAAGCAGCATCAGGATTGGCCAGGTCGCTGGGAATTTGCGCTCCCAGAGAGACTGGGAGCCTGTACTTTGCTGTCTCCAACTCAGCAACGCAGCTGGGTTGGATACATCTTAGTGCGCATATCAATTTGGCTGGCCTGAGACGGCTGGCTAAAATGGCATGCACACTGACAACAGTGCAACCACTCCCTCTGCCACTGCCCTTGCGATGGCCCTGCCGCCACTGCTCGCCGGGCCCTTAGAATCTTGAAAATTAACGATAAGAAAATCGTTTTATAATAATTTTATTTTTAACATTTTGAGGCTGGCGGGGGTGCGCCATAGCAGAGGAACCACCACTGCTGTCTGGTCTAAGCGGCCATGACCACCCTTATGTTGGATATTGGCTTTTCCCAATATGGAAGCTGGCAGGAATGGTATTAGGATTTGGCTTGGGCATAGTTGGAGTGTGCATCCATATGTGTTTCTACTTTTAATCTATTTTGTGCTTTTTTCCTGTGAAAAAATGATTTGAGTAGCATGGGTTTAGGACTACGAGCACATAAGACATTACAATGAGTAAAATGTATTTGCCTCTTAACTCTACTATGCCCATGGAAATCTTTCCATATATTTATACTGCTCTCTGCTTCCTTTGTTATCTTCTTTCAAGTTTTCGATATCTTCCACCACCGCCTGACCCAGTATTCTCTCTGCACTGCAGCCAAAGTTGTCCCTCTGGGCAAAGCATTTTTAACGCTAGGTACGCTGATGTATGACAATGGGGCAAAGCTCTGACTGACACTGTGCTAATGAGCATGGCACCCTGGCAGAATACTATATGACACAAAACAAACAATTGACAAAACGCTCAATGGCACTGCTCACACTTTGCCTAAAGAACAAGGGTCACAGGGTGCTTTGACTCTAAGGACATTTCTACTAGACGGTACAGTGTCATATATTTCTTATGGCAAATAATGGGTCAGTGCAATCGGGAATGATCACCAATGAATCTCTGAGGAGGTGTTGAAGAATGGACTTGAGTTGGGTCGGGCAGCATGCAGATCACTTTTGATCTTTAGGCAATTGAAATGAAGGACTTGCCTAACTTTAGGAAAGATGCTGCGTTGTTTGAACAGGAGGGATTCAGGATTAAAAGTAACTGATTGAAAACATGGCCGCGCCTGCGCTGCCATGATTACTCTGTGCTTGTGTGGCCTAAAGTCACTAACTATGTCTATTTCTCATTTTGCTGTGTCTGTGACGTGTGTTCCTATGCATTTTTTCATGTTTATTTTTTTTTATGAGAAGTTTTATATAGCGGTGGCTCCACCCTGGGATATCAGAGTGCTTAACATTAGTATGATGATGTTAAAGGAATACAGAACAGTTGTTTCAAATGAAGCATTCATACATGGTGGACTAAAAGAGCATATCTAGTACAATAGACTAATTTGTGAGAAAAAGGAAAGAAAGGGCAGTTTAAAAAGAAACAGCATGAAAAAGATGATGTAACAAATGATAATACTGTACACATGGGGTAGGCTCAGTGGTCAGAATAAAGCTGGCGGGGTTGAGCACGTGAGAAGGGTAGGATGGGGGATGTTAGGATGGGGAGAGGAGGGAAGCAGGGTGGAGAGGGGTCGGGAAGGGGATGTATCGGTGAGAGGGGGAGAAGGTATTAGGGAGGAGGGAGAGTATAGCAAGTACAGTAAGAGAGGGATTATGTACCTCAATATTTGTTGAGCAGGTATATTTTAAGGTCTTTTTTTAAACTGACATAGGAACGGTTACCTCGTAGATCTTTGGGGAGGGCATTCCAGATGCTGGGGGCCTTACCAGAGAAGGAGCGGGATCGAGAGGTTTTTATTTTCAGAAGAGGGGGGATAATGAGAAGAGAGTTGGTGCTTTTCAGCGGGCGGGCGCAACCTGCTTTGTTGAGTTTGTTTGAGAGGTAGAGCGGGGTCTTTTGATAAAGGGCTTTGTGCGTAATGCAGGCAATGTTATAGGAGGATCTGCCTTCGATGGGAAGCCATTTAAGGTCCTTGAAGGCAGGTGAGATGTGGTTGAAACGTTTACAGTCGGTTGTTAGCCTGGCCGCTAGGTTGAGAATAGATTTGAGGCGGGCAAGGTGAACTTTGGGAGTTCCGGAGAGTAAAGTTTTTCCGTAGTCAATTTTCGAGAGGACTAGAGATTGGACAACTGATTTGAAATCTTCCGCTGGAATGAAAGGTTTGATATTTTTTTGAGATGTCGGAGTGTGAAGAGTGCTCCCTTTGCCTAATTTTTTATATGGGAATTGAGCATTAACTTACTGTTGATGGTGATGCCAAGAGATTTTACGGATTCGGCGAGGGAGAGAGAACAGTTTAGGGCATTAAGGTCAGCCATCCATGTTTGAATGGGGAGAGGGTTGTTTTTAGGAGAGAAAATAATGATATCAGTTTTGTTTGAATTGTGTTTGAGATGATTCGAGTAGAACCAGGATTGAATCTTGGTTAGGGCAGTGTTGAGGAGTAAGATATCGGAGTGGAATTTAATTTTATAGTACAGTTGGGTGTCATCAGCATACAGGTGATAGTTAATTCCGGCTTGTTTAAGTATGAGGGTAAGTGGTTCCATAAAGATGTTGAAGAGAGCGGGAGAGAGGATAGATCCTTGTGGGACACCGAGGGAGACAGGTGTGGGGCAAGAGAGGCAGTTTTGAATTTTAATTTGTTGGGTTCTGTGTTGGAAGTAGGAGGCGAACCAGTTTAGGACAGTGCCATTAAGGCTGAAACGATCTTTGACTGCATTAAGTAAGGGTGAATGATTAACTGTATCAAATGCAGCAGTGAGGTCGAGAATAATGAGTAGGCAGGTCTCGCCCTTATCCAGGGCGAGGTGGATATCATCCACTATATTAAGCAATGCAGTTTCTGTGCTGCAGCCTTTGCAGAAGCCGGATTGTAGAGGGTCAAGCAGGTTGTAAGTATCAATGTGTTTATCTAATTGAAGTTGGGGACATTTTGCAAGGGCTTTGGAGAGAAGGGGGAGGTTGTAGATGGGGCGGAGGTTGTTATGGTCATTAGGATCGGCCTTGGGGTTTTTAGGGATGGGTGTGATTTGTCCGAGTTGGAGAGAGACAGGGAAGCACCCCGTAGAAAGGGAGGAGTTAATGATATTGGTCCAATAAGGGACGATGACGTGCTTTAGATCTTGGACGAGAGTAGATGGAAGCGGGTCTTTTGTGTGAGAGGACGGTTTTAATTTGGGTAAGATTTTAAAGACTTCCAGTTCGGAAATGGAGTGGAAATTCTGCCAGGAAGCATTATTTTTAAGCAGTGGGTTAGTGAGGTACGGTTCAGGCAGGGTAGATGAAGGAAGGTGTAAGGAAGGAGTAGGGGGTAGAGTCGGGGTGGAGTGTGGTATTGAGGTAGCATCAAGAAGACATTGGGGGCTGAGTTACAAGGAAGGATTGATCAATTCTGGCAATTTTTTCAGAAAAAAGTTAGCAATTTCTTCACATTTGTTAGTGGAGGCCAACTAGTTGAGGGGGGGGCGGAGAGGTTTGGTTTCTAACAATGTTGAACAGTTCTCTGGGTCTGTTGTTGGCATGGGCGAGTTGCGAGCGATAGAAAGATGCCTTTTCAGAGAAAATGTGTATTTTGTAGGTAGATCTAGCGGTTCTAAGGAGGGCAAGATGGGAGGGGGAAGGGTGTTGTCTCCAAGTTCTTTTAGCGAGTCTAAGTGAACGTCTTTCATTGTTGAGGTCTGAGGTAAACCATGATTTGGAGGGGATATTTTTTAGAGTTTTAAGTTTGGGCCGGGCAAGTTGATCTAAAACCTCAGGGACAGTTTTATTAAAGTGCTCAGTGAGTTAATTTGCATTGAGAGAGGGTGGGGTGAGACGAAGTTGGGTTTGGAGTTTGGACTCAAGTGCACCAGGAGGGATTTGCTTGAGATTTCTGGTCACAATAGTGGTTTTGTTGTTTCTAGCTGGGGCGGGCGGGGTTGAGGGGGAAATCGTGAACAATATGAAGTGGTGGTCAGACCAGTCGATAGGGACGATGTTGTCTAGGGATGCCAAATCAGTGTTAGCGATGATGGCGTCGAGAATAGCTCCTTTGGAGAGGGTTGGGGAGTGGCAAAGTTGTTTGAGGTTGCTAATCTCGAGAAGATTAGTGAGAAGGTTGATTGTGGGATCCTCGGGTTCGTTCCAGTGAGGGTTAAAATCTCCTATGAAGAGATTTTTAGAGTTAGAAAGTAATGATTGCATAAGAAGGTCAGATAATTCTTCAGCGAGGGGCAGAGGCTAAGGGCATGTAGTTGGAGTTACTTCCATGTCTTCTAGCGAGTCATTGAGCATCAGCTTGCCAAACTTTCAAAAGAGTGGGAAAAATACATTGATGGGATTGTGTAGTTAAGTGCTTGCAGGGAAGAAAATGAAGTCATCAGGAAGAATCAAAACAAACTGATTATTATAGAACATAAGGGCAGAGATGTGCAGCAGTAATGGGGTGAGAATCTTAGTAGCCAGTTAATTAATTAAATGGAAAATGATTGGTTGTAATTCATATAGACTATAGTTTTGTGCATGAAGTTTCCTTATTTTGCCAGTACGCAGCCCTCCCTCTTTGTAAAAGTACCAATAAGTTAACAAAACATCCTTTTGTGGCACAACAGCATATCTCATGAAAAATGCACATCATGTGCAGCTTTAGTAAAACAAAATCCAACAAAAAACAACAAGCATTGACAAATCTATTAGGTTGCGCCTTCCATACCTTTTCGTTATGCCAATGCTTGTGATCCTGTGTAGCATCTTCCAAACAAATGTAGTGACGTGAGCAGCTGGTTGCCAGTTGCATCATTCTGTAGGCGTGCACATGGTTTATGACGTAGGAACGCACATGCATCACCACAAATGCATGCCTACAGAATTTTGCAGGTGCCATTAGCCAGACAATAAATTAAAGAAAATTACATTTAAGTGCAGAAAAGCAGTATCTTGTAGTGGAACCTCCCGCCAGCAAATTGCAGCTGTGGAGCCCTCCAAAACCAATGCATAAAAAAAGTAAATGCCCATGAGAGAAGGGAGAGCAATGGATGAGTGAACTGAGGGACGCCTCCTGGTTGGGTAAGTGGGGGATACAACAGCAGCTGAGTGGGGAGGGGCAAAGCAGCACAGGAGAGACAGAGCAACATGTAACAGAGGTGTGGGTGGCGGGGAGAGACGAGACCTGCACACAAGGAGAAAGCAACACAGCAGCATGAGGGTGGGTATTTGGCAGGGAGAGAAGCAAATAAGGGATAGAGATATAAATAACACAAGTCCTCTTGTGGAGTGCTTAACGAAAAAGAAATAAGTAGTTGCTTAAATTTGGGCAGTGAAAAGATATTAGTCAGGCAATCAAAAGAAAGGTACAGAGGTTACGCTCCAGGGGAGGAACAAACACAAGGGGCCTCATGTAGGTAGCCTAACATTTACCACTTCAAAAAATACCGAATGTTACCGATTCGGTATTTATGAAGTGGTAAATGCTATGTAGGTAATCCGTCGGTAATAATTACCGAATCGGAATGGGTCGGTATTTTAGAATCGGTAATTACCGATTCGGTAATGGTAACTGGCTTCCCATTGATTCCTATGGGCCAGGAGGCCCATAGGAATCAATGGGGAGCCAGTTACCATTACCGAATCGGTAATTACCGATTCGGTAATGGGGGGAGCACAATCAAGGGTAGCAGGGTGTCACATTGACACCCTGTTGCACCCCTGATTCCTGCATGTGTGCACATGTGGCACACATACATGTCCTAAGGGCATGTATGTCTGCCACATTGCACACTTCTAAGCGCTTTAAAATGCTTTTACACATCCATTCTTAATTTACCGACTCCAGACAACACCCACACACTCCCCCTACATCTCATTTCTGTATTCGGAATTTACCGAATCGGTAAAATTACCGATTCGGTAATTTTACCGATTCGGTAAATTACCGAATACAGAAATGATCCCCCTACATAGCAAAAGCCTAAATACCGGTCGGTAACGGTATAATTACCGAAAATCGGCCGTTACCGACCGGTATTAGGCTACCTACATGAGGCCCAAGAAGAGCAAGAATAGCCATTGAATAAGAAGCACATAAATGAGTGACTACAAAGCCAACCACTGGAAGCAATGCGCAAGTTCTAGGCCACTGTAAGTTCTTGGTGTAGCCCTGGGCACAAGTCCTAAAAAAAGAAATGGGGGGGCTAACCTAGTTAATCAGTATGCAAGTGACATCACAGCGCGTGAGGCACGTGACATCACAGCACTTGACATCACAGGACGTGGCATCACAAGATGTGACATCAGATTCTAAGCCCTCACATATATGTTTTGCAGGTGTATCATGAGTACATTTGACCACATTTCGAATATACTTGCAAACCCTCCTGATTTAGGCAGAAGATTCACACTTTTGTAGACTACACATGAAACAATGTTGCCTTTTGTCAGTATAGCCATAGTCCTTTAAAAGGAAAAATTGTGATATTTAAATTATTACAACGCCTCCTCAGGGGTAGTAAGCACTATATAAATGCTATTTATTTTGTGCAAATTCTGTATAAGACAAACACATCTGAGATTCTTACAGCGCATGCATATCTTCTAAACAGGGACTGAACAAAGTGAAAAGCTGCCTCTCTTAAGTATGTGTGAAGTGCTAACAAGGTGGGAGCCTTTGTTTCCCCTCTGCTGCATTTGCATCAGGTGTGAGGCTCCTGACTGCTCCCAGAAGGAAGCCTGATGACCCCTCAGATTCGCCTTTGTTATGGGCCCAGCAGGAGTCCCCATCCCGGCGTCCCCGCCTGCATGTTTTTGTGGATCGAAAGCAGATAACAACGTGCAGGCGCTGCTGAATGTGTCTCGGTGTTTAGAAATTACACTGGGACGAATCCAGCATCTTTTTCAGTGGGACCCAACTTCTTTGCAGGGTTGACGGCGTCCGCCCTGTGAAAAAAGTGGGTGGACACCGTCCACCCACGTGTACCCCCGACTTGTGCCCTAGTGTAGCCCACAAAAAGACTTTCCCAACTAGACAGCTGAGAGCTATCTGGTAGGGGAGAACTAAAAAATTCCCATACAAATACCTATACTCAAATTTTATATGAATATGCCCGAAGGTTTCCTTTTACTCTTTCATTTTTTTACCATATTTTTCCTAGCATTTGGAAATATGAAATGCAGTAAATCTGCAGTGTGTTTTGGCAAAAAGCTTTGTCATTCAGTTTCATAGATTAAAGTCGATCCTTGCATACTTAGCTTTGCGCTTCAACTACAGAATCGACAATGCTGGCTTACTTACATAATTAATATAACATCGGTGCTGCAGCCAGTGTTGAAGAACAATGACTAATTAAAAGCTGCGCGTGGTGAGCTTCTTCGGGACTCCGGTTTCCCCTTGTACTGTGCTATTTATGGCCAGAGTTTCATAATACTGGGCGTGCAACAGAGTCCACAATTGTACAGGTAGGGTGACCAACCGTCCGTAAATTTCACGGACCGTCCGTAATTTGAACCTCACATCTGTTGTCCGTGAGGATCCCTTTTACGGATGCCTTTTGTCTGTAATTTGGGGTCTGGCAGGGAGCAGAGCTGTTCCCCTGTGAGAAGCCTCTGCTCCCTGCTGGGGCCGCCGTGCACTTCTCCTCTAAGCACAAGAGCAGCCCCACCCCACCCATTGTTATTCCTAATGCTTAGGGCACTATGTAATAAAAGGACCAGGCAGGGATGCACATAGGAACATACAAACCACTCCAGCCTGGCTGGTGCCACCAGCATTGCTCCAGCGTTATCCACCCTGTACTTTCCAAGAGCATGGGACAATGTCAGCTTTTGGAATCAGGTGCGCCAGAGGCACAAGTTGAACACCCTCAATTTAAAATGAATATATCACGTTTCCTTGAGAGGGAGTGAAGCTTACAGATCTGTTGTATTTTTTGTGTTTTTTAGACAACGTAATTTCGTCTTCGCTGTACTTCAAAGCGCTGGAAGGGTATTTTAATACTTGTTTTACGTATCCCATTGTAAAACTCTTGATCCTAAGTACTACCATGCAATATTCGACTACCCGTACCTTTTAGAGACGGATTCGTTCGAGACAAGAGACCTACATGAACAATAAGGGGAACGTAAAGCCTCGTGGAAGTGGGCCCTTGCATAAATATATGTCGGCATCTCGATAGCTACAGAGGGGAGCCCTTCTTATCATCAATTTAAGCTCATCAAGAAACGGACCAGTCTTTTTACAAAGAAAAACAGAAGGACGGGTGAATTACGGTTGTTATAATCCCCCTGTGCAACATAATACGAATGATAAAAGTACGCACAGAGTCCACTAAAAGCAAAGGAATAAGGAAATAAAATTGAGGACCATGGGAGACAGTAAAATTGTGTCTTGATAAAGATGGTACGATTAATGTAAAACCATCGAAACGCGTCGACGCCTTTTCTAACAGCACAATCCTATGACCGACACAGATAAATCAGTAACAAATGTAATGAATGTGCAATAAGCTGTGATTTTGAGCCTATTGTGATGTGCACCTGTAAAGAATAAGAATCGTGTCTTACATATTGTCTGTCTCCATTATGCTGGTCATAATTGTGATTTTATGATGTTATGTTGAATTGTAACTAGATTTGATTGATATGTATCGTATATTGTCTTCAATTAATTGTGTTTTAATGATTGGGGTATGAGATGTAATTTTATTGACAAGATAACTATAGATAAATATTTGTCTAAATAAAAGTAAAAAATTTTTTTATTGAATTGAGTTTATCATTGTGTGTTTCATCATTAGTCAGAACGTATTGATGATATAACCATAAGAGCAAGGGAATTTTTTCTTTTTCTGGTTGTAAGGACCTTATTTCCCTTGTGAGTTTCAAGGGTTCCCTCTCTTTTTTCTTATTGTTAAACTGTATTGTGCCAGATATTGCATCTCTTTGCCCAAGAGTATGTCGCCTGCCAAAGTAAGTGCCTGTGCCTCAAATGCCTCTAGAGTACAGTGAGGTATTAGAGACATTGGACACAGCAGGTAATCCCAACTAGTGATTTAGGACTCCAGAGAAGAAACACATGACCAGATACATCTATGTGTAAGCACTGTGCCATTCCAACCATGGTTCGAGATGGGGGTAGCACCAGTAGGTAGAAAGGCTTTGAGAGTGATGCAGGGTCCAAACGTGAGAGTGTATGTGGGGAGGACGACTGCAGAAAAGACAGCGACTGCAGGGAAACTATGAACAGTAATCCGTGGCGACGAAGATTTGAGAGTGTATGAAATCTTGAAAAAAAACACAACTTTTGATTGAATATACCTTTCTGACCCATCATGGTCAGACCTCACCATATTCATAATCGTGTCCTGGAGGCACACACCCATTACATTAGTTTAGAACATGCAACTTGTCTGTAATTTCTTTCTGCTATACCCTCTGTCAGTACATGAGAAGCTCTATTGTCTCCGTTTCCTACTGCTGACGTCTGTACATGGGGCCTCTGTTCCATTGTAGCAGTGTATTACACTGTTATTTCATTAGCATCCAATTTCCTTCTCGGGTTCGGGAGTTAAGTGAAATCAGCTGTGCAGACTGCTTGACCTCATTCTCTCGCTTCCGTCTCGTACACCCTACGGAGCTCTCACACCCCCACCCTACGCTGCGCTTTCCACATCCCTCACCTTTCTAATTTTGGAGCAGCGCAGGCCTTTTATCCTCCGCCTGGCAGAGAGCCCGATTCGTTATTTTGCCAATTTTCCCTTGCTACCAAAGCAATAATTATTTGGGATCGCGGGGGACTTGAGAGGATTGCTTTCGCGCCCTCGACAAGGGGCGGCAGGCCCCAGTCACCCGTGGGTTTGCGCTTCTCTGTTTTCCGTTTTGAAGCTCTCGCCTGTTGAAGCAAGGCGGCATGCGCGGAATCCAAATGCCTTTGTGCTGTGGCTATCATGGTTCAAAAGCAATCCAGTGGAGGGAGGTGTTGCGTTCAATAGTGATACAGTGGGGCATTTGACTGGCTTACGCAATCGAGTCAGGATGTTGTCCGTCTTCAATGTCTGTTTACCTGAATCTGTCTTCTTGTCTGTCTTGTTTACCAAAAAATGTGTACGTGTTGAGGCCTCCCACGTTGTGCGATCGAGCAGACTGGTTTAAGTAGCATACCTATCATTCAGCAGGAGTCTCTCAATTGATGGCGAGGAGAGATGTGTCAAGATCCTATTAAAGTGACAAGAGAAACCCCCATTTTTTGGAGGGCGTTGCAGATTTGCGAAGAAGGAAACCTAATGCATACCTGCCACCTCACACGGTGCCACCGTGTGACACACGATAGCGTTTCCCGTCACATCCAGGTGAGGAGCTGATATCACACGGTGGCAGGGCAAACGAGCTGTGAACCACTGTTAAATAGTGGTTTTCAGCTCGATTTCAGAGGCTCTCAACTGCCAGTGTCCATTAAGGGCATCGGCACCTGCCTCAGTTAGATATTCTTTTTTTTGGGGGGACGAAGGGGACTTGGGGGCAGGGTGGGGTTCAAAAGTGCCTCGTCGGTACTTCTGGGCGCGAGGCCGCGCCCCCTCACACTAAGATTATTCTTCAAGTTGGCACAGGAGAGGTAAGAGGGTGTAGCTTTGCCGCTAGAGAGGCCAACTTTGAAGATTGGGAGCCAGGTTCCAGTCTGGTGGGAGGCTCAAACATCCTGCGAGCCTGGTCAAATCACAGTCCCCGTGCCCAAAAAAATGCAATGCAACAGGTGCTCATGTAAAGCGCTCGGATACCTTCCGATAGAGTTCGCGCTATGTAAAACTACAACAAAATATATAATAATAATGGAAGTGGCATGCTCTTTTTTTAGATCGGTGTTTATATATTACTGAAAAGTTTGTGACAGCCGCCATATGAGGGAGACAGGAATTAAGCAAATTAGGGCTGCCTGAGTGCATTCGTCCCATTGCTGCTCTCTAGCTTGGATTCTGAGTTTATTTACACGGTCGTTTTAAAAACCTCTCTGTGAGGCCAAGCGTCTGCTCTGCTCTCCAGATACACGTGAAAACATGTGAATACCTTTGTTTCAGTGGAGGTAAATAACCTAACTTCCTGAGCACGTTATACAGCATTGCCCTTTTCTAAATTGGGTGCCTCAAGTGGCCCACCACCGAGGCCCTAAATAACACTGCACGTTATTTCCCCCCTCCCCCTCTAAAAAGAGACACGCAAAACGATTGCCATTTTGTTTTTCGGCGAGAGGTGCTGTGTTTCCGCGCTATAATGCCTTAATCCTTAAATTAACCGCGGTTTAGCTATCGCTGTCCGGATTACAAAGGGCTTTTGTTGCAATCTGTCGTGTGTAATGTACTTTCAGCGCAGAAGCTGCTAAGCAGAGAATAGATGAATGTGGCGCGGGTGGCAGCGAGCGGGCTGCGGAATGTCAACGACCCCACAAAGGGAGGGGGCCGTCTCGCGGCGACGCGTCGAGCGGAAGAGGTGCGCCGCGTGCCACACAAGCCAGGGCCTTGTTTTTAGTATGTCCGTTTCGACAGCTAGGGTGTTTATTCAAATTAAGATAGATACCCGTCTGTTCTCCTCACAAGCCCTCGCCCCATTCAATATCCTTTTGTTATCTAGAGAAATCCCTGCTACGCACCCTTTGAATAAAGACACGCAGAGGAATATCGGTGATAGCGCTACAGTGTGATTTAACACTCATTTTCGATTAAAACCGTTTTAACAGCCTGGGCGAGTATAATGGTGGCTGCACCTGCCACGTACTGACCGATACTACATTTCACCGAGGAACGGCATGGATTTTATGATTTCATGTACAATCGTAAAACATTTTAATGATAATTCGCGGTAACTCTTCCAGGACCCAGAGTTTTTCCTAGACTGTACACATGAATACATTGGTTTACTTTTTTGCATCTCTTAGTGACCGCTTGAGGCACTGTGTGTGCAGAAAACCGAATAAATAGAATTTGACACAGGGGATAGGATACCTAGAAATAGTTTTAATAAGCACTGTTTATTTTTTAAAGCGCATTAGAACAGTTTCACAAGACCTATCACGCAGAGTTCATCAGCCTTCCTTGGAGATGGCGCTATGTCTACACCTTCCAGGCATCTCAATAACAGAGCGGTCGTGGGTGCGCCCTACAGCCAGAGCTGCCACTTTGGAATTGGGGGTACCAGGTTCGAATCTCGCGTTGGCTCAACACTCTGTGCTTTTGGGCAAATCACTTAATCTCCATGTGCCCTAAAAAAACAAGCATTGAAAATGCAACAGGTTTCGGCCTCGTTTATGCAATGCAATTCTGTTTGTAATTAGATGGCTTTTTAGCTTTGCTTTTATTAGTGTTTTTCAAACTTTCATGTACATAACATGCATATGTATCCATATATGTATATGTATGAATGCATTTCTATTTGTATTTATATAGATATGCAGATGTATATATATGTTTATATATGTATGTATGTAAATATATACACATATATAAATAAATGCATATGCATATATATATATATATATATATATATATTCACTGAAAAAACCATAGGTTTCACACATGTTATAGTTAGCTGTACATTTCGCTCGTAAAAAACCAATGAAATTCCCCCGTTATAGTTAGTGCAGGCAACTATAACTCACGCGACCGCAATCCTCTGCTGATGCTAATACTGTATTTAGACACTTATTTGCCCATGTCTTCTTCCATTACATTTTAGCTATACATATATTACAAATATTTTTTTTTCATAAAGACACATATGTCATCAGCAGAAGATTGCGGTCGCGTGAGTTATAGTTGCCTGCACTAACTATAACTGGGGAATTTCATTGGTTTTTTACGAGTGAAATGTACAGCTAACTATAACATGTGTGAAACCTATGGTTTTTTCAGTGAATTTGCAAGGTTTTTTAAATGCTAATTCCTAACTATAACGTGTGTGAAACCTATGGTTTTTTCAGTGAATTTGTACGGTTTTTTAAATGCTAACTTACTTTACGCCATTCGTGGTGTGCGCGCCCAGTTAACGCAGTTCGTTCCGTGCGAGCGCACCGCGCGCCCACTTTACGCAGTTAGTGCCGTGCACGCACGGTGGTCACGCGGTGCGCTGCGCGCACCGCGTGCCCACGTTAGGCGGGATGGGCCATGTACGCACGATGCGCTTCGCGCACCGTGCGCACATGGGGGACATATTATGCGCATCGTTGTGAAATGTATTTTTTATTATTTTCATATATATATAATATGCCATGCACAAATGGTGCCCCCTGAACAGATTTACACCAAACCTACAAAAGGCACTTCCTTGACCTGAGGACTACCTCTCTGCCAAATTTCATTTAATTCTGTTCAGCCGTTCGGGCTGTAGCTCTGTCTAAAGGTCCTATGGAAAAATGCATGGGAAAAACGCGTTTTGGGACCCCCCTTTTAGCTCAGCCCCCGCTTGACGAATCCCCCCGAGACTTTCAGGGTAGGAGCGGAGCTCAACGCCCCACCTATTTTGAAAATTTCGCGAGGATTCGTCGACCGGCGCCAAAGTTATTCAAAATAGAATGTTGCGGATTTCCTATGGTAAGAGGGTCCTAACTATAACTACCTACTGGCGACCGCCAGTAGGTATATATATATATATATATATATATATATATATATATATATATATATATATATATATATATATATATATATATATATATATATATATATATATATATAATATACCTACTGGCAGTCGCCAGTAGGTAGTTGTAGTTAGGACCTAGGTACTATGGGAAAATGGCAACATTCTATTCCCAATAACTTTGGCGCCGATTGACGAATCTTTCCATGTTGAAAGTTTGGGGGTGATTCGTGAAGGGGGGGGCCGAGAAAAAAGGAGGGTTCCAAAACGTGTTTTTTCAATGTTAATTTCCATAGGAAACTTTAGACAAGGCTACAGGTCGAATGGGTAAACGGAATTACTCTAAATTTGGAAGGGAGAAGGGTCTTGGTCTAGAAAGCATGCTTTTGTTTATTAGGTGTAAATCCGTTCAGTAGTTTTTGAGAAATATTGAAATTTACAGATATCGATATTTGGGAATTCTGCCATCTGATTGGCTGAGGCGTTACGAGCACAAGCTTGCTGGTGATTGGCTGCGAGCGGTGCGAGCGGTTGCAACTAGGAAGTGTTGGCCGCCATTTTGTGATTCCGTTGAAGCGAATAAGGGGGAAAAAAGCGAGAAAAAAGTGGGAAAGAGGAGGGTAGGAGCGCTGTGAGGTTTGTAGGGTGGGTAGGGTGTGCTATAGAGGGAGTGTGAAGCGAATTATTTATCCCTACTGGTGTGAAAGTGCTGTTTTGCCCACTGTGAGATGATGCTTAGGTGAGGTGCCGGTACAGTCTGGGATGAAACCGTGAGTCTAAACTGTGAGCTGAGTGCTGTAAAGTGATGTGCGCTGTAGCATAGTGGGCGCTGTAGCATATCTGTGCAGGTGGTGTTAGTATGCGTTTTTAGAGTATAGCGGGAGTGGGAAGCAAAGTACTTAGTGGTATCAGTATGAAGACTCAGGGATGAAACTGTGAGTGTAAGTCGTGAGTTTATTGCTGTGAAGTGATGTGCTGTGGGCGCTGTAGGATACTGGCCGCTATAGCATACCTGTGTAAGTAGTGTTAGTGTGCGTTTATTCTATACAGGGAGTGTGAAATGAACTACTCATCCCTATTGGCCTGAAGAGTGGAATGTATGTTTTAGGAAGCAGGAATAAAGGAATAATCGTGAAGAATATAATGCAGAATGTTGCAATGCCAGAGAAGGAAAATGGTAAAATGAGTTGTGTCTAAGAAAGTGATTGTGTGTAATAAAGGGATGGAGTTTGAAAATTATATAGAAAGTGTCTTTATTCCAGTGCCATAATTGGACCCACTGGTGCAAGAGCTAGGGTATCCAGCTGATGCAAAGTTGAACCACTTCTGCTGTATTCAAACTTAAGCTCCGGCATCAGTGAATTGTATATTACTTGTTACAGTTGCATGTGAAATAAACAATAGCTATTACACTTGAATGACTCTACATTCTATAAAGAAAATAAAGGTAGGATATGATTAGTACATGTATCGTTTGAGAAAAGAAGGAAATAAAAAAGAAATTGCAAAATGTAGTCATCAAACTTTTTAGGTACCTTGGCAGTGCTTTTTCGTAACAGAAAATTAACAACAGTAGAATAGTTAGCAATCTGTTGTACAGTAGATTCAATGAGGTGCGTGTCAGAATTGGTACTAGTTCTACCCACATTGGAACTTTGAGGATGAATACAAACATTTCGCTTCTGAGAAGCACATTCGGTACCTTTGTAGTCAAACCGTACATTATTGTCTTCAGCTGTTCAAAAAAAACATTCTTGTGTAGAGAGCTAAGGCATCGAGCTTGGACAAACTCCAATTGCTTCTGCTGTAGTCAAATCGAAGCTCCTGCATCAGTGAATTGCACATTATATGTTACAGTTCTATGTGACCTACAGAATAGCTATTCGACAGGAATAAATACATTGTATAATGAAAATAAAGGTAGTTTACGATTACCACACTGTGCCAACCAGTTCTTAAAGAAAATCGTCTTTTTACATTTTTATCGTGAGGTTCTGAGCAAAGGCTGACTTTGAGTAAAATTGTGTGAAAGGGCTTTGTGAATAACAGGCAGGCAGAGAGGTGTGTGCACAAAGAATAGACGTGATTTCTAAATGGGTGTCGGGTATAGGTTAATTTTGGAAGTAAATAGCGTATTTGCATAGGCCATACATCACCGATTCCTGGTTAGACTGGAGACGTAAGGGGGAATAATGAGGATAGAGTTCAAATGTCTGAGTATACTTAGAAAGTTATTATATCAAAGTAGTAGGATTGATGTGTATTATAAAAAATTTAAAGTAAAAAGTAAAAAAAGATGGAAAAAAATCCATTCAAGAATAATGTGAGTTTCTTACAAGTCTTGGAGATTCCAGTCCAGAAGTTCTTCAGCTGCTTGAGATGCGTAATGTTCCAAGAGGCTATTGTTGCCATCGTGTGAGAAAAGCGAAGCAATCCAATTCATATCCTCGAAGGGACAGTAATGTTCCTCGAATGTTGGAGCGGTAATTTGAATGGGCAGGCAATCTGCGATGTTGTGAAAGGTCGCACGTTGCAGGAGATCTTTCGCAGTTGCGCAGAAATCCCATTGTGCTGCGATTCCTTTTTGCATTGCATTCGCCATTGCTCCACTTCCAGAACAATCACGTTCATGGTTTTCAAGATACTCCATTACCTGCTGGATATCTGGATCGATTGTTGAGATGTTGGCAAGGCATACATCCATTCGCCAGTCGAATGGGCAAGTTTTGCAATCAAACGATGGTTGTACGCATATTGCATAAGTTTAGATAAATGTTATTTTGTAGCTAGATCCGATAATAGATAGAGGCAGGCAGCTGAAAAGTTTTTCCGTTTTTTTACAGTATTGATGTAGCTTGGCGTAGAGGCGTATTCTGTTGGACATAGTTGTTACCATAGAGAGCGTAGCCATTTCTAGAAGTAGAATTAGTAGTAGGATGGCCGCAAAGAGGGTGAGAATTATGGGCACTGTACCTGTTATTCCAGAGATGATCGAAAGAATGTCTGAATGTAGTCTGGTATTAAAAGAAGAACAGTTTGAAAGCGTGTTAGAAGGCTGTAGGAGACCGTGTTAAAAAAGTGTGCCAGACCTTGAGTGTGACATGTGTTGAAAATTGTGTAACAATTCACAAAGTGTAATGGGAGGTTCGTATTTAAAAGGGAGTGTATTTTACTTGAAGTTCGTGGTATCTGCAGTCGATAAATTTCTTTTGCAGAAGTGTGGAACACTTCTGTTGTGAACAAAAGCGCTTTCAGTTTGGTTTGTTTAATGAAATCTGTTTTCAAAGTTGGGATTGAAGGCCAAGTTGAAGTTTGGGAGTTAGTTTGTGTGGGTGGGACTAGACATTGCCAAAGGAAGTTACTCGGTTTGAAACCGTAAGGACATACGGTATGCCAGCTCACATTCCGTAGGAGTGCATGTTATTGAGAAGCAGATAACTGGCGTTAGAAAGCTGTGTGAATGTTGGTCTGATTGTGGGAGTTGGCGTCCTTTTAAGAAAGGACGCAAGATTGGGGGCTGTAAGCTTAGAAGCGCAGTGTAGTTGGACATTCTTGGATAGTAATGAATGACTGCTATTGTGGTCGCACTTTTCACCTGTGAGAACAACTTCTGTATGCTCTTTAAAACAGCGATATGTAAATGGTAGAAACCACTGCTCGTGAATAAACGCGCTACTTCATATAATCACATACAACATGACAAACAACATGTACACCTAGCAGACACAACAACACTACGTACTGTGGGAACCGTGGCTAGCCATCTACACAAAGCAAACATGGCATGGCACCTCTGCTACACAATGTAGAATGCGGGAAGAGATGGTAGCAAAGTATGAGCAAAGGTGGCAAGTAATTCTCGATTATAAAAGTATACAATGCAAAGTCTTGAGGGGATGTGCCGGACAGACTTGAGTATGCAGAGTACAGACATGTACATGTCAACATACACTGATGGTCTATTGAGTGAAGTGGACAGTGGACGCAACCATGATAGTACAGTCAGTAGGGAAGATTACGGAATAGTAGCGCGGACGTGCCTCCCCCCCCCCTCCCCCCCCAATGTTTAGGGAAGTGGGCTGGCTCGCCATACGCAAGGCTAGCGTAGGGGTATGAATAAAAGGCACGTTTCTTTAGGTGTGGTTCTCTTCCGGATTGGCGAACGTGTCTGCCAGGTCTGCGCAGCTTACACCGCCACGAGGCTGACGCTGTGAGCGAAGGTGGGTGCGTGAATGATGCTCTCAGCCTGCTGGTACTCAGAAACTGTCATGGCCGCTGTGACGCATACATGCCCCACAGTTCACCTTTCGACACCGCTGTATGTGAAAGAGGGCCGACCACATGCCGGCGGAAGGTCCTGGGCCGAGGTCTGCGAGCTGGGAACGCTCCTGAGATTAAAGCTGGCTACCGCGACACAGGCACACAGAGCCCAGCCTGAGGCCCAGGAGCGTGGAGTGCTCTGTATAATAGTAACACAGTAGTCCGACAGGTACCGACAGTGGAACGGTGTTTTGATACCATAGTGGACGATGTTAGAACTGTATCTGAGAGTGGAGATGAAGGTACTCCCTTCGACCAGCTGCAACCAACTCTGGGTCCCAACAGTGGAACGGTGTCTTGATCCCATAATGGACGATGTCCGATATTACCTAATGCTGAGTTTTCAGAGAACAACCTCCGTTGGGGTGCATCACACTCTGTGCTTCCGTAGCTAACTGCTGTACAGGATTATTGGGCTTTGTTGACTGCAGTCGGTGGAGTACACCGCGGTACAGCAGGTCCGAACAATGAAACAGGGTCTTGATTCTATGATTGAGGATGTCAGAAGTTAGTCTGTGATGATTTTGGTGTACCCCCCTCCGATCAGGTGCAATCAACTCTGGGTCCCAACAGTGGAACGGTGGCTTGATCCCAGAATGGACGATGTCTGATATTACCTGCTACTGAGTTTTCAGGGAACTCCCTCCGTTGAGGTGCATCAGACTCTGTACTTCCGTAGCTAACTGCTGCACATGATTATAGGGGTTGGCTGACTGCAGTCGGTGGAGTAAACCGTGGTACAGCAGGTCCGAACAGTGGAACGGTGTCTTGATATCACAATGGACGATGTTAGAACTGCATCTGAGAGTGGAGATGACGGTACCCCCTCCGATCAGGTGCAACCAACTCTAGGTCCGAACAGTGGAACGGTGTCTTGGTCCCACAATGGATTATGTTAGAACTGCATCTGAGAGTGGAAATGAGGGTACTCCCTTTGACCAGGTTGAACCAACTCTAGGTTGCAACAGTGGAACGTTGTCTTGATTCCACAATGGAAGGTGTCCGATATTACGTTCTGCTTAATTTGTACAGAACTCTTTCCGTTGAGGTGGATTAGACTCTGTGCTTCTGTAGTTAACTGCTGCACATGATTATTAGGCATGGTTTATTGCAGTTGCTGGAGTACACGGCGGTACAGCATGTTCGAACAGTGAAACGAGGCCTTATTTCTATGATTGAGGATGTCAGAAGTTAAAGTGTGTGATGATTTTTGTGTATAGCTTCTGATGAGGCGCAACCAACTCTAGGTACCAACAGTGGTGTCTTGATCACACAATGGATGATGTCCGATATTACCTGTTGCTGGTTTTTCACACAACTCCGTCTGTTGAGGTGCATCAGATTCTGTGCTTCTGTAGTTAAGTGCTGCACATGGTTATTGGGCTTAGTTGACTGGTATTGCTGGAATACACTGCGGTAGAGCAGGTCCAAACAGTGAAATGGGGTCTTGATTCTATGATTGAGGATGTCATAAGTTAAAGTCTGTGATGATTTTTGTGTACCCCCTCTGATCAGGTGCAACCAACTCTGTGCTTCCGAATCCAACGGTATGTGGCTGCAGGTTGTGAATGACCACTGGATTTGGTGTAGACTGCAATTCGCAGGGTTCACAATTTAGATTGCGTGGTGATTGTTAATTACAGAATCCAGTAGTTAAGTAATTAGAACGTCTATTGAAACATACATAATATTGTTTTAGTATACTTGCTTCAAGAAGTTCTTTTTCATCAGTTATAGGTTTAGTGAAATGACCAAATGTATCTTGGAAGTCAAAAGGAACAGTGAATAGTGTAGACTGTGGAGAGATGAAATCCCAATTCGAATTGTTTTGAGTTATTCATTGTAGAGTTCTCTGTAATTTATGTTGTTTTATTTTGTAAAGAGGGAGTGAGAACAAATATTGATGGTTGTGTGTGTGAGTACTGCTTTTAATAAACAATGCAGACAGTAGTGTTCACAATTCAGATCGAGTTGCTATTGTAGATGATGCAGTCCTGTTAGAGAAGAGATTGCTGTAGTGTGCTCTATCTGCACCACTCATACGCATCATTGCAGGCTTCGCACACGTTTTCTTTGCTTCGTGTATTTCAAACCGTAGAGATCAAGTCAATGCCACGTGGCTGTGGGCCCTTGCTGACCGCTCTCTCTGGCCTATACTGCAGACTTCAGTGTCCACATTTGACATTGAGTCGGTATTAGAGAGGATGCAGTCCTGTAGGAAAGGACATTGCTCCAGTGCGCTCTGTCTGCACCACGGATATGCATCATTGCAGGATGTGCACACGTTTTTATTCTTCGTGTATTGCAAACTGTAGAGCTCAAGTGAATGCCAGGTGGTTGTGGGCTCTTGCTGACTGCTCTCTCTGGCCTACACTGCAGACAGCAGTGTCCACATTTGACATTGAGTCGGTATTATAGGTGATGCAGTCCTGTAGGAAAAGACATTGCTCCAGTGCGCTCTGTCTGCACCACGGATATGCATCATTGCAGGATGTGCACACGTTTTTATTCTTCGTGTATTGCAAACTGTAGAGCTCAAGTGAATGCCAGGTGGTTGTGGGCTCTTGCTGACTGCTCTCTCTGGCCTACACTGCAGACAGCAGTGTTCAGAATTCAGATGGAGTCACTATTTTAGATTGGGTAGTGCTGTAGGAAAAGACATTGCTCCAGTGTGCTCTGTCTGCAGCACTCATACGCATCATTGTAGGCTCTGTACAAATTTCTTTAGCTTCCTGTATTGCAAACTGTAGAGGTCAAGTCAATGCCACGTGGCTGTGGGCCCTTGCTGAACGCTCTCTCTGGCCTATACTGCAGGCTTCTGTGTCCACATTTGGCATTGAGTCGGTATTGTAGATGATTCATTCCTGTAGGAAAAGATATTGCTCCAGTGTGCTCTGTCTGCACCACTCATATGCATCATTGCAGGCTATGCACACGTTTTTTTTTAGTTTGTGTATAGCAAACTGTAGAGCTCAAGTGAATGCCATGTGGCTGTGGGCCCTTGTGACTGCTCACTCTGGCCTACACTGCAGACAGCAGTGTTCACAATTGAGATTGAGTCGCTATTGTAGATGAGATAGTCCTGTAGGAAAAGACATTGCTCCAGTGTGTACTGTCTGCACCATGCATATGTATCATTACAGGCTTTGCAGACTATTTTTTGTTGCTTCGCTGACGACAAACTGGGTAGGTGAAGTCACTTTACGTATCTGTGGGTCCTTTGTGACCGTTCTCTATGGCCTACACTGCAGACAGCAGTGTTCATAATTCAGATTGAGTCGGTATTGCAGATGATGCAGTGTTGATGGCACAGATATTGCTCCTAGTACGGCCTGTCTACAGCACGCATTATCGGTGGCTGTGCACATGCTGAATGCTTTTGATGTGGTTATGTGAGTGCACTAGAACTGATGGAGCGTTTATGATATCATCTTTTTGTGTATTATTTCAGATCTATTGATTGTGTGTCAGTATACCACAAGTTGTTGTTCTTTTACGATGGAAATATTTCTGTATTATTTCACATCTACTGTCCCTACCTTACTGCAGCATAAATTATTGATTCTTTTAATATTGAATCTGTGTTTGTGATCCAATGATTACTGTTGTAGTTGATGCTAGCAGCAACCATCGTCTGAAGGCTGGTTTAGACTTACCGCACACACATCCAGCACAGAGGTCACTGGATATGTCACCATGGTAATAAAAAGGAGTCGAGCGTACGTGCCCGTATCCACTTCCACTATCTATCTGTGTCCATGTGTTCATTATCTATGCATGATACTGTCTCTGGGCCGTACTATATTACGTTGTGTTGTGGACAGCATATTGAACCATGTTACATGTGGTATTGGAGAAAATTTCGGTAATGTAACTTTTAGGTGTATGGGTATCATAGGTGGAAGGCTACTTTACAGAGCATGAATATTGATGAAAATGATGGTTGCATGTTGTGTGTAGTGTAAGATATGTGTATATTGCAAAAAGTTTTGAGCAAAGCTCTCTAAGCAGAAGAGGTGTGTCTCACGAAGTGCAGTACAGATATTGACTAAAATGGGTGGAGTTCTCGAACTGTTACAATGGGAAATGTTATGAACTAATGAAATGCTTTTTTTTATGGTTACATGGCAATCGCGCAGACAGTGCGCAATGAGACCGCACCAGATGTGATTTTGAGAAAGTATATTTATTATAATATAAGTTTATTAGAGTTAGAAATATATAACTGTTTAAAATATTTTTAATTATCGCTTGCTCTCATATACACTTTAAAGTTTTTCAGATATAGTTTTGAAACAAAAAAAAAGATGGAATGGCGTATGCGGCGCGACATCGTACGTCTGTGACGTAACACAGGGCGTGGCAGCGTGCACTCGTCGCATGCGCAACACGCAGCGGGCGTGACCCTATTCGTACATGACGTAACGCGCGGCTTGGTAGTGCGTACCCGTCGCAAACCAAAGTAGCAGCTGGCACGACCTCATATGTACATGTTATTACGCGGGACGCGGTGCCACAAACCCGTCGGATACGAAATGCGCTTCATTTAAATGTGGTGGATAGGATTTGCGTGTTGATCGAGCTTTGTGGACAACTGGTACGGGACTGTAGTTTTCTAAAAAAAAAAATATTAAAAAAAATATATACATATTTTGTGGGGAAGATATAAAAGATCACATAATTTGTAAAGTTTAAAAAAAGGATGATAGAGTTGCAAAATATTAAAAAACAATTTGAAAAAAATATAGGTTTTATAAATATTTAAATATGAAATTAACATTTAAAAAACCTTCGAAATTCACTGAAAAAACCATAGATTTTACAGACGTTATAGTTGGGAATTAGCATTTAAAAAACCTTAGAAATTCTCTGAAAAAAACATAGGTTTCAGGGACGTTTTAGTTAGTTGGACATTTGACTCATATAAAACCAGAGCAATTCGCCTGTTCTAGTTAGTTGAGCTAACTACAACTCGCGCGCCTGCAATGCACTGCTGATGACTTCACATATTACATCACTCATGACATGGTCAGTGACATCACTCATGACATCACTGATGACAACCCCAACCTCGTTAACCCTGCACAAACTGGCCGGTACAGCGCTTCCACCCATGACTGCAAGAAACAAACAAAGCTTCCCCTCCAACATTCCCTGAAAACAAGCCCTGTGGCTGCCCAGGCGCACAACCAGTTCGTCAAGAACCAGATACATAAGCAGACTTCTCGGTTTTATACACCTGTTGCCAGGAAGTGAGAAATGATAAACTTCGTGAAGATCTGCAAGCGTCGGCTGAAAAGATCCTACAGTGGGGGACAGACCTCTTGTAAGCAGTGAGGGCCTCATCACACCCAAAGGACAACCCGCAAGTACAGAGACTTGAATCCGTAAGCTTCTCAGTCTACAATCTCTCCATTTCTGAGAAGCACACATTTGTTTAATGATATAGTGCTCCATATCCATAGCCAACAACACCCACTCCCACTGCAGAGGCAACACTCCGGCATAGGTAAAGCAAACGCCATGGTCGCCCCCTGAAATACGGACTGTCATCTGTTCAGAGGACTGTTAAAGATTCTTACACAAAACTACTTTTCAATGGCTACCGCAGCCTGGGCTCCAGACGTGACCTCTCCTCTCCACATCACATCTTTCAGCACTCTGCCTGAGCTCTCACCGCATCTCCAGGACTAGAACACTCCAACAACTCCCTCACTCAGAACATCCATCGGTAATCAGTGCTGTGCCCACAGAACTCCAGCAGTCATCTTTACAGGAAACCCTTCAGTGCTTCGCTGAAACTACAGCACCACAAATTTTGTTCTGACCAAAGCAAATGCCAAATCCTATTCAATGAACTGTATAAAAGTAAAGACTACCTCCTCCTTCAGCAAAAGTGTAATCGAACCAAAGCTTACGTGTTCCATATTATTCCAGGTGTGAGTTACGAGTATCCGAATACAAAGTCACCTGGATAAGTTAGGCCTGGCATGGCACAGTCTGGGAGGTCTGTGATAGGGCGCGGTGGGGGTGATGCATTGTAGCAGTGAAAAAAAGGAGCACGGCGCGGTCCCGAAAGCGAAAGAGGATCTCTTGTCTTTGTGGGGCCATGTGTTTGAAACACATGTCCCCATAAAGATAAGAAAACTTTTACACCAGAAGGAAAGCAGGAGAGCCCGTCCAAGTGGGCCATCCAAAAAAGCCAAAGGGAGGCAACTTAAAACCCTCCTTTTCAATGGGAAGTCAGCGTTTAACATAAACGCTGACGCTACCCAATGAAAATGAGGGGCGCGCCTCGAGTCCCGTTCTCCCAAACATTAGCTGATTACTGTAAGTCTCGAGGCGAGGAGCGCATGTGCGCTTCAACGCCAGCCGAGACCTAAAAATGAATACATTTGACCTTGTGTAATGCTACTGCTGTCCATATGAAGCGCTCAATATACATTTGATCGAGTTTGCGCTATATAAAACCACCCCAAAAAACAATACTAAAATTTTATTTCTGAAGAGTAAATATTAAACGGAGCAGTCTGGCTTGTCCGTTTGACACAGACAAGAGTAAAGTAAACCCTCTCATGCCTCAAATCCTCTTAAATACCTGCTTTATACTTGGGAGGTTGCAACTTCAGTAGTGATGGGCACAGTTTTCTGTTTCTGAGGGTGATTGTTCCTTCTTGGGGAGCATTGATCAAGATAATATCACAATATAAACAGATCTCGTTGCTGATACTCGTGCCCCTTCCTCTTTCCCACTGGTCCAGATACCTTTTTGGGGGCTTGAAGGAAACGGAGCCCTACACTTGTTGTTCTTGCTTCCGTGACATTGGGTTGCATCGATTACCCCCTTTCACAACAAAGAGAATGCCAGTCAAGATACATATTAGTGGAAAATAAGACTGGTGGCACAGTGGCGGCTGGTGATATTTAAAAGTGGTGCGGCGTAAACATTGGGCATGATTTTTATATAGCAAGCAATGTGAACAAGTTCAAAGGACAAACCTGGGGTCCAGGGAGAGTCCCTCTCCTGTGAAAGAAATGAAAAAAAAGATTGGCACGTGGTGCATTTTAAAGCAAACTAATGTAGCAATAAAGCAGGGCTTATTAAGCAGTGGGAACGTATAGTCTTGGAATATTAAAAACACATATCTTCTTGCATTAATTTGTTCAACATGTACTGTAATGTGCAAATTTTTCTGTGTGACAACTTTAGCCCTTTGAAATGTATGCTTGCCCAGTGTCTTGCACTGCATTCAGCATTAACTTTGGAAAAATATGCTCTAACCAGCCTTCGAGAAGCACCCACAGATGCTGGCTGTAACCAGTCATATAGAAATACGTGCAGACAGTCTTTAAGTGAGATGAAAAAAGTGGGTGCTCTCTATAAAGAAACATGTCAAAGACATTTCTGTGACTCCCATAGTGTGCAACCATGCCGGTATTTTGGTTTCTCTCCGAGATGTAATTGCATCCACGATAAATGGCACAGCAACTGTCATACGCCTAAAGCCTGTCAGTGTGATTGGCTTTGTCACTGGGTGTTAGCTGTTTAAGATAAATGAGTAACAACAATGATTTCTTATAAATAATTAACATTGGAAGAGTTTAAATTCAGAAATAGTGAGTCTGTGAATTAAATAGCCTGTGGAAGGAGTTTTGGCCATCAGTTATGTGTGCCCTATGGTAGATATGTATCCTCTTTTTTCTGCATATGTTGTCCATCTGTACATCTTCCACCACATCTTCAGCATCCCCTTTTCACTCTTCCCCGAATGCACTTCCTCGCATCTGTCACTTCACCCCCTCAACATGCACTGCACTCCCTCAAATCTAAGCACTTTAATTTCTCTTAGTTTTGCCTTGCACATATTTTGACATCTATGTAACCCCTTCACACACATATCCACATAATTTCAGTTGCAAATGGAATACAGTTACACAAACATTGTTCTGTGTGCTCTGTAGAGAGGCCAACCCACTGACAGGCACTTTGTCTGGCTTTAGCCTTAGTGCCTGAGCGCTCAAACAAAGCCCCTCATAAACCACCTGGCATGGCTCAAGCTTCAAAGTATGCACAGAACAAAATACTGATAAACAACAACATTATAAAATAGCTAACTCTTGGGGAATGCAAGACTAAGTAAAGCATGTGAAATAAGTGAGTAACTAAATCGCTGAAATGCATTCCCTGACGTTTTTAACATTAATTGTTTGCATTTCAATCCATGTTTTTGGCATCAGTGCTAACTTAGGGACATGTACACAGGGCCAATTTTAATGTCATACATCAGAGAACTGACCACTGTAAGCACATTTTCCACAGTAAGCACATATCTCTCGCTTTGGGCCTGACTTGGATATTTGGATCCATTTCATAAGGGAACAAGGGTGAACCCTGCTCCTTATTTGGATCAATTTCACAAGGTAGCAAATGCCTCAGCTCCACTTCTAAAGGAGCGAGCA
The DNA here is from genome assembly GCF_964204655.1 of Triturus cristatus. Taxonomy (NCBI): domain Eukaryota; kingdom Metazoa; phylum Chordata; class Amphibia; order Caudata; family Salamandridae; genus Triturus; species Triturus cristatus. The sequence continues at coordinate 899,234,424 of NC_140589.1, read as the reverse complement.
ATGTGCAGCGAGGGCCTGGGGTCTCACAGTGGGGGAGGTTAGCGTGAAGAGGGTTTTCTCGGCACAATATACGGAACACAGCATTAGCTTGCAAACACTTACCATTACCGAGAACAAGGCACCGGATCAGATGGTTGCATCCACTCTCATGTGTGTCGATAAGGGTTGGATCTATGCCTTTGAATGACGGGCATCTGAAGACACGCAGGGATGAAGTCTCCAAAGCCTGAAACTGTGACGCTTATTGCGTCACTGGCCTACAGTGTGTATGCAGCCCTAGACCACAGTGGCAATGAAGGGCTTTAAAACAGAAGGCCCTGTGCCATCCACATGTTAAGAAAGTTGATTTACTGCCTATCTTCCGTCTCCTGCTTCAGAGCGAGGCGGGGAAGGCAGCCTGAAACAGACAACCCACACTTTAATACATCAATTTATTTAGAGATACAATCATATCTTTAAATAAATCGATCAATTTAATTTTTTTAATGTAAATGTGATTGTGTAGGAATTTTCAGAGGGGCACAGCCCCACAGTCCTAATGGAGAAGCAGCCCCTGCATCATTCAGAACTGAGAAACCTCAGAGGAGCATGATGTGCACAACAGTTGAAGATAGTGGCCCTATTTCATACTTAGGGTGATTTAGGCATGATCAGGGGACTCTTCCTTAATTTCTCTGGAAGTGCATTTCATACACAGGTCAACCCTATCTCAGGAAATGCCTAAGGCTTTGTTCGGATATTGCCATTATCAGTTTAGCGCAATTCCTTGCAGCCTCCAAGTAGCTCAAGGACATTAATCAACATCATGGTAGTTTTAGCCACATGTTTGAGCTTATACTTAACCTAGTTTGCCAATGTCAGGCTATGCTTTATGACAGTTTCTGCTAATGTTCTTTAACATGGGGATTTGTATTTTTGCAAGCTCCTCTCACTTTGCAGTGAGAAAGAAAAATCTGAAGTGAATTGTGTGAAAATCTTGCTCAGGTACAGAGTGTAGAAGGAAAGGCTGTAGGATGTCATTTCTTTGTAACACACTACAAAATATAACTATCTAAAAATGAACCGCACACCTTCAGCAGTTAGCAAAGCAAAAATGAAGCACATTTGTTTGTGATTCTGAAGTGTGATGGAAACAAAGATTTTAAAAGGATCGAAATCAATCAAGACACTTTACTTGGTATTGCACAAATGATAAATATTCACCGCAACCTGGTTTCTATACATTATCATTTTTGTCCAATATAGTTTTATCAATAAAACTGCATGTGTGCAAATTTAGTGGCCATTTCAATGGAAATTACAGTGTGGTACCACACAACGCTTTAGTTACATTAAAAAATTGTCTGCTCCATGTCCATTAACGCTAGATGGGTCGCAAAAGTTTCTTCTAAAAATTGGGTTGTGGTTATAAAAAGTTTGGGAAACACAGCAAATAGTGATATCTAATTGTTTCATTATTGTTCCTCACTACAAAATGAGTGTAAATTCATGTTTTATATTTATTCTTTGCTTTTAGTTGGCAAGATAGATTTTGAATGGTGATCATGTTTTTAAAAAAAGGAAATGGGTCAGAACGCCTGTTTCAGTGATTGAATTTGGTTGGAAGTGGGTAGTGGGAGCATAAAAAAAACACTTTTTTTGAACTGTGCCTCAGTGCCTGTGTTAGCTATATTAATTATCATATACCAAATTCTTTATCAATTATTGGACAATTATATTTTACAACTAGATGAACTTGGCAAGGTCTTGTTCGACTCGAAGTGTTATGGGCCCAATACTTAACGTTGTTTACTTGTGTAAGTTCGGCTTGCATGAACATTATTCGGGTTTACACTCATTAAAGTATTTAATCGAATGGGATAGAAGCGCAGTCGACTGCGAAGACTGGAGTGAAGCCTGTATACACATGAGAGAGATAGCGATCAAGGTGGGATTTAGACAAATTCACTTGAAGATCTTACATTGCATGTACTACACTAGGGAAAAATTAATGAAATTTGGGAGGTCAGGGGATGACAGATGCCTTAGGGATTGTAATTCAACAGGGACCCACATTCATATTTTATGGGATTTGTTGTAATTCATCGGCACACTTTCTCTACCTTAAATGCCACTCATGGCGCACACCAACAACCTGGACCGGGAGCAGTGTAGTCCCAATATGGACTTGAGTGCTCCCGGACTGGAGCCGTCCCTCTCGAGATCAGTAGCAGGTGATAAACATTTTAATATGACTAACAGACAAGAGTTGTAGGTTCAAAGCTTTATATAAGAAATGTTTGGTAGGTTACAAAATATATAATTAGGGAAATGTATCAGCAAAGCATGTAGGTCATAAGTACAAAGAACTCAGTACAATTATAGGTGAAATCTGGCATAGATTTGCCTTCTAAGAGTGGGGAAAGGGGAGTGTGTCTCCTCCCACTCCCCATAGAAAACTATATCCTTTAATAGGACTTCAGACAAAAACAGTCATATGTTCTACATGGGTATACGTTTATCATGATATGCACCAATAGTGAACAAGCAGTAAGAAACCATTTACTACAGAATACATTTGATGATTCTCTCATGGTATTGTTACATTGAATGTGCAGACATTCGCATGGTTAGTTTGGAAGCCCAGTGGATACTTTGTATGCCCATAGCCTGGGACAGTTGAAGTGTTGTTGGTAAATTGCAAAGAGGTCTTTGGGAACAGTTTTCAGTTTATTAGTGCGAGTCTTGCAATTCTTTATGTGGAACGAAAGAAAACGACAACAATGACACGTGATCTTGGTGACATTGGTACAAGATGGAGAACATTTCAAACACAACTCGAGTTAGCATAAGCCCAAATTGCGATGCATTTCAAGTGAAAGCAGATGAGCTTCCATAAAAGTTAAGCACCACATTGGTAGGATACTAGGGGACACTTTTCCATTACCAGCACACCTAGCAGTCCTAGGCAGCTGGTGAGATGTCACAAGACCAAGATACCAAACAGTATTCTGTAATTTAGCACTAGTGATGGCTAGACAAAATATTGCTAAAACCTAGGGGAAATAAGGGGTTCCAATGGTGGAGGTCTGGAAAATAAATATGGCTGGTGTATAAAAAGTGGTATACGAGTCAAGGGATAGCCCTAAAAAATCGAAAAAATATGGGTAGCTGGAGAGAACTCCAAGGGCTGAAGTCCTTAGAGCAATTCTCAGCCCACTCTGCCGGAGGATGATAACCAATTGACATGCAGATGGGGTTAGGACGAATATGTGAATCCTCAGATAACTTATGTGACTGGATCTATCATCACAACTTTGGACTATGCTATAAGTGGCATGTATTATGATCACACTTAATGGTGAAATGATGTTTCTGTATGTAGTGGTTCATTAATATAGTGTGGACATATCTGACATGCAAAGGAGACATGTATGCTAATAATAAGTTAATAAAAGGTTATTTAAAAAAATTTAAAAACATTATTTACTGACATGAAGATTTGCCAGTGAGCAACTGTGTTCACAGGCTGGAGTAGATGGGGAGTGGTAGTCTCATGGGTGGAATGCCAGTGAGTTTGTACAGACCCACAAACTTAAATGTTTAAGTGTATTCCCCTGTTCCTCTCCAGCCTCTTCCAGCTCTTGAAAACATGTATTGTTTCCATACAAAGATCGTGCAGTGTCTCTACTATATTCATGGTTTACTGGTTGATTTTAAGGGCGATGGTGCACTGGTAATGTGATTCTGGCCTTGACTAAGATCCTCTTATCGAAACGCGTTTCCAAATATGCGTTCTTCTATAAGACACATCTGAGGTGCGAGCCTTCTTTGTAACACAGATCCAGTGGCACAACTTCTCTTCTTCAATTCCCAAATGGTTCCTGCAACCGTTAACTTGCACTGGCCTCGTTAGGTGGAAGAGACTGGAGTTCTTCGGGACTTTGTTTGCTAGGTCGGAACATCATATTTATATGGATGCATTTCTACCTTTCGCAGCAGTCAGTCCTCTTTACCACAACAGTTCTCTGACACTCAAAGGGCTTGTGCTTGAGGTGGTTGGGCCTACATGTCATGTGGACAAAATTAAACATGAAAACATTGTTATCCTTGAACCCAAGTCCTGGGTGTCTGGCAACATAAAGTACTCCCACTACCCTTTTGTAAACAGCAACCCGTTCTCCAGTTTCGTTGGCATAACAGAAGCTTCTAGACCAGAAAGCTCACTGTCGATCTTAGTTTCATGACATTGTTCATCTGCAAGCCTCCTTGTCATAATATACATTTCTTGTCTTACCTATTGCTCTGACAAAAAACACTTCAGTGTTTCTGCTTCAAAACCCATGTTTAGTTTGACTAGTTGTAAATATAGGGCTAGTGGAATTTGTTTACCGATATGTGACATAAGAATATGGTTAGAGTGTTGGCCTTCTATCCTTTGTGGTACTGTTTTTACAGGGAGGTGTGTGGGATATAGGTTTGCTTTACGTTTTAAAGAGAAGACAAAGGATTTCCTATCAAACTTGGCCAAACTGTACTATCACAGAGAACACTGATAGAAAAGAGAAGATTGCATAACGTAGATAGGAGAAAATCTGATAGGGAAGAGAAAAAAGGACCACAGTTAAGGATAAATGACATTAATTGACAATATGCATCTTGAAACTCAAGGCGGACGAAGCCAGAGAGCTTGGCACATGCATACAAGAAAATGAACCAAAAGTGCAGCACTATTTTTAGTTCCCTAACAGGAGGAAGTTGCTGTCAGATACCTGAATGCCCAGAAATCTTAGTTCGATTTGAGTTCATTTGTGCTTCTAATAGTTTGCAGTCATCTTGGAATTGAGTCCCAATCTATGAGTGGTAAGAAGCATGTGGCTCACTTAATGTTAGAAAGATGGTAGCCATTTTTGAGTGTTCAGGATCACATGACTATACTAGTTGCTGATGTTAAAGTAACATTCCACTTGGATAAATGTACCATAAATCTTCTGAAAGGTATTCTGTCATTTCATCCTAGACTGGAAATGCTATTTTTAGAGCCTCTAGAAGTAATAGAGAAACTTTACCTCGGAGTAATCAAGTTGCCCGTAGAAAGCAAAAAAATGCCCAGAATAATATTCCAGATACGTTCTTGTGCCCAAAAAGACCAAGAGCATCAGGCTGGTACTAGATTTTTCCTATAGTTAGGTCAGTTTCCTCCCCCTAAAGTTCTCCCTATTCAGGGGGTGGGGGGGACCGGGACAATTTTACAAGTCCTCCTACTGCACTATTTTACCTAAGCAAGTACTGGGTAATCTAGTTTCATTCTCTAAATTCCCTTAATCCAACGAATCCTCTCTTGTAGTCAAGAGATTAACCAACTCCTTGTTCGCCATGCCACCGTTAATTTACGGAACTCCTGCTTTTCTTGCAAATCTGTTGGACACTTCCATAGATACCATATCTTCTGATCCTCACCCTTCCATAAACATGAGTGTCTAGTTACTAAAAATTCAACATAAGTAAGTTTGGGCATTTAGGAAGAAGACACCCACTTAACATGGTCAACCAGAGAAAGTTCCAGCATGAAGCAACACAAAAAAGTCACCAGGGTCCCACCAGTTGACCCGTAAAAACTCAGTTCAACCCTATTACCTATGTTACTATTATAATAATTTGTCTGGTACAGGGGTTACAACGGATTTCAGTAAAATGTATTTAATAGTCATTGTGACTTCCCCAAATACTCTAAAAATATATATTTTTTCTGACCCACTAACAATTGAAACATTGTTTTGCATATCTTATACAACTTCATCTTCCCAATAAAGGTTCTGCCCATCATTGAGTCCCTAACACCACTGTTTACATGTACATAGCATCTCCGCTTCCTCAAAGACTGATGGCAACGAAGCAAAGTTGGCATTTGTAGTGTGGTAAATACACAGTGGTGTTGCAGACATTTATCGTGCTGCAACATAGGCAGCTCTGCATGCCTTTTGCAAGCTTTACTCTCAGGACTGATTCACCAGGAAAGATCCATGTTTTAGGCACAACGTTTTGCAGTCGGGTTTCCTCAAAGCCTGTTTGGGTTTGTGATGTCTCCCTCCACCCTACGGGGTTTAAGAGCTATACGTTCCGAGTTTAAGCCATTTAGGAAGTAGAGAGAGCCAAACGACAGGGAAGGGAAAATTCACTCTTGCCTTCCCCTTTTTCATAACACCCAATGGATAATTCTCTTCGGAATACATGCCAGGCTTCAACCCTTGCATCCCGAAACACCACATGCAGTGACACAGTATGACAGTTAATGAGCCATGTGAATAGAGGGGGTCCAACTTCTGTCTAGGGATGCTGGCGCTTGGTGTTCTCCATGGCATTTTTTGTTTTAGAGAAACTCTTTCTAGTTTTGCTTTAGATATTTTCCAACCAGTTTTGGGGGGTGTAACAGAAAAAGGATACTAAAATCACCAAAGAAGTAATGTTTCCATTTCTCCTCCGTGGTTAAGCAAAGTATTTACTGATTTTTTTTTTTAGCATATAATAATGATTGTAAATGTTATTCGAAAGCTGTATACTTTCACCACATTTTGTTTATGTACTCAAGAGAGCCAACAACCCTGTTTATTAAAAAATATATAACAACCTCTTGTTGCGAAAAGGCCAGCAATTGTGTTTGTGGATCTTTCAGTAGTAATATTAAAGAAAAAGTCAAAAGAGCTTAGCGCTTGGATGAGTAGGCATAACACTCAAGGATGTGTACTGTTTGAAAGAGTAAGATATTACTTTACCTCTGTAAATTTTCATAGATGCACGTTTTGCCTAGAGCTTTAAAGATTGTTCCCATGGGTGTGACCGTTTCCCGCTAACACTGTTTCTGCCTCTGTTCATTCTGCAGGTGCCAGGTCCTGAAATTACCTCAAGATGCCACTGGTGAAGCGGAACATAGACCCAAGGCATTTATGTCACACAGCACTGCCAAGAGCCATCAAGAATGAACTGGAATGTGTGACAAACATATCCTTATCAAATATTATCAGACAGCTAAGCAGCCTAAGTAAGTATTTCAATGTGCTTTACTGTTGTTGCAATGAAAACGCTAATTTTGTTGGATTTCAAGGTGATCTTTGTCTCTTTTGGTGTCTTTCTTCCAACCTCTTCAATTCCTCATGGTCCTGCAAGAACTTTTGTGCTCTACAGACAGATGCCATCTGAAGTTGCTCTGCTTGGGCGAGGTTCCATCTGAACCTTATCACCTCATGGCAACACAACAATTAAAAATAATCCTGTTTGGAATCCATCCAGTTCCTGATTTACCTTTTCCCTATAAAAGTAGTGAGCAGAGTGGTTTGTTGCTTTCCACTGTAGAGCTTATACAGGCTGCGATTTTGCCCATCCAGAATGTGTTCTCCTCCTGTACGCCCTACACATGGCGGCGGAGGGTGGCCGTGTTAGTGCACTGACCTGTCTTTTCGTCTGCCTGCTACAAGTCAACTATCTTCTATGCTGCCAAGGCCGCTTCCACACACTTTTATAAAAAACGGTGACCGAGTTAAGACAACTGATCATATATATCAGACAGCAGCACCACCCTATAAATACAGAAAACCTATCACTGTTAATACTGAAAAGAATTTGGTCGTCGGGTGCTGGGCAGAGCATCATTAACAGGTCTGCGCGCGGGTCATGAGTGGGTCTGATGAGAAGAGCAAGTTTGACAAGTACTTTGTGGCTTGGTTGGCACCAGAGTAAACAGGACAATAAGAAAATCGTGGTGCAGACTTGCCACGCTTTTGTGTTGTTCTTCTCTGTCGTAAGGTTCAGAAGATGAAGTGGACATTCGGCCTCTTTAATTGGGGGAAACTGCCCTGCACCTGAAAATGGGCTCGGTAGAAGTGAAGTAAGCAGTTCCCTAAACACCCCACAATAAAAAGTGCTTCTGTGGATCCTGATTGCCTAATACATTTTAACTCTGATGTTTGTCCTTTGACAGCAGCGGTTGGATTTATCTGTGCCTTTGTGGATCAAGTATCTACCAATGACATTATGATTATGCGGTCACTAGACAGGGATCATGATGCAATGGAATTCTGTAACCATGTGTCTCTGCACTTTGTGCCTGGGACTGCAGACTAATGGATGATGCAACATTCTAAAAAACTTAGCTATTTGCTTCAGGGAAAATACCACAAAATGTTCATTTTCCACACTGAACTGCACTAGAACTCCCCGGAGGCCCTTTTAATTAAAACTTCTTTTTAATACTGTTTTGTTTATGACTTTGTTTGATTCCATTGCATTGCAAGGTAGTGTGGGAAATTAGATTTTCTTGGAAGGTGAATGATTCTCACAGCTCCTTTTTAGGCTTGCTACTCCCTTATACAGAGATTTTCTGATGTCTATGCAGCTCAAGCATTTCTGTGACACATTAATTTATAGTAACAGGACACAGGCTAAATGATCTTATCACTAGCCAGCCCCTCTCAAATGTTGACATATCATCTAGAAGGGCAGGGAAAGAAGATGCGTATTGAGCTGTCGTTATATAGAATGTCATCAAAGCCCCAGCAAGAAGTTTCTAGCCATTTCAGAACAGACTTCAGCACTTAGAGCTTGAACTCCTCCTCAGTGCCACCACACAGTGTGTATTTGAACCTGTAGACAGGCGGTCTAAAAGGTGCTTGCTCTTGAGAGAATCCGTCTAGTAGCTACCACTCTAGCTTGGAAATTTGGCTTGCCCCAGGCCTTTTGCTCATAAGCATCCTTCACATATTTATTAGTTTATTTAATAGATTTATATCATTCTCTTGCTACATAAGGTGTTAGACGCTGCACAATGAAACAATACAATACATAGCTAACAGTGGTATGCTGTGCAGTAGTTTAACTCTGACTATGGGCATTCAGGTTCCATGATAAAAAACCCATGTTGACGTAAATATAGAATAGATGAACTGCAGGAGAGTGGGTTCAATCCTTAATTTCACAGGAATGGATTTGGTTAATTGCTAGTGATGATTTGAATTTAGGTGTTACAGACACAAACAGTGGACGAGGAGGAGAGCTATTTTAATTATTAGAGGTGATTTCCTTGTAAAGTAACACAGTCTTAAATGTGGAACTTTACTGTGATGAAGATTGCAACGTGCTCCCATGTAACAGAAGTTTCAATACTTGACTAGTTAGGCCAGTGAAAGGGCTGTGTGCTGTGTGCTCATCAGTTTTTGCACCAACAGAAATCTGTGTTTGAGACATTTGTAAACACGATCCTAATTTAACTTGTGTGATAGTGCAGTGGTTGCTAACTACATCTCAGTTTCCACCCTGCAGTGATATGAGGGAGAAGCATGCTAGGCATATTTTCAAGTTTGTGATGGCTACTTCGACCTGCAGATTCCTCACTTCATGCATCTCCTCAAGCTCAAGACGGCATCTGGAGAAGGTGTAATAGCTTTCCTGTGCTGGCAGCGTACACCATGGCTACCATTCAACATCAGTATCTCCCCAGATGTAACATCACACAGTCGAATATATGACATCACCTTGGTGCTTTGTTCTCAGGTTTTTTTCTCCTGTGCCATTCACTGCAGATCTGGAGATGCTCTCCATTTCAAATTCTAAAACATTGATTGTTTTGCAGTTCTCTAGGGACAATGTCGACAAAGAAGAAGCCACTGCTGTAGCATTTACTGGGCCCTATTCACATCACTCTTATTCCCACAATTTGGTCCTTCGATGGATCTTGCTCTGTGCTGAAAGGGGTTGGATATTCGGGCAATGGACAGTTACCTAATGAGGACCAGGAATAGGATACTGTATCTACAATCTCGAAGTCACACTCATGTAGAAATTAGTTATAGCTGAGAGAATTATTAGCATCAACAAATGCTCACTCACAAGTAATGACGAGTCATAACAGCAGAATCAGTTCAAGTAGTTAATTTAGTTTATCAGATTAAAAGCAAATGATATTATTAAGAAATTAGCATTCAGATTATAATTCAAATACGAGTAGATTTAATGAAATATACCAAAGCTTGGATTTCAAGGTTAGTAAAGTGAACAGGTGAGGGCAGTCTCCCCTAGCAGAGGCAGACCCCCAAGCAGTGTATGCGTCAGTAGAGATAAGGTGCTAAGTAAGTCTTCCGCAAAGACTCTTTGGAGAGTTCAGCAAAGTTCCAAGTAGGCAGTCCAGTCTGTTCAAACCGTAATCTGCCCTAGTCTGCTATCATAACAGCAAGACTCACAATAGCACGTCAGGGGCCCTTCGTTCCCTTAGCCTCGATCTGCATCAATCAGTCAATTAATCAGGGAATTCTAAGCGCGCTACTCACCCGTGAGGGTCTCAAGGCGCTGAGAGGGGGGGGGGGGGTCCGCAGATCTGTTTAGCCGAAGAGCCAGGTCTTGAGGGTCTTCCTGAAGGTGTTCAGGGAGGGGGCGCGTCTGATGTCTGCCGGTAGCTCGTTCCAGGTCTTGGCTGCAATGTGAGAGAAGGATCTTCCGCCTGCTCTGACTCTGTGGATGCGAGGGGTTTCGCCCAGTGCGAGGTTAGAAGATCGAAGTTTTTTTTTGGGTGCGTGGAAGTTGATTCTGTTGTTGAGGTATTTGGGTCCGTTGTTGTGTAGGCATTTGTAGGCGTGAGTGAGGATTTTCAAAGTGACTCTTTTCTCCACGGGAAGCCAGTGGAGACTTTGTAGGTGTTGACTGATGTGTTCGTGTCGGGGGATGCCGAGGACGAGTCTGGCAACGGTGTTCTGTATTGTCTGGAGTTTGCAGAGTAGGGACTTGTTGATGCAGGTGTAGTGTGCATTTCCATAGTCCAGTCTGCTGGTGATGAGTGCGTGGGTGACTGTCTTCCTTGACTCAGGGGGATCCACTTGAAGGTCTTACGGAGGATGCGGAGGGTGTTGAAGCAGCTGGAGGTGACGGCGTTGACCTGTCGGTTCATGGTGAGTGATGTGTATATGAGCACGATGCCGAGGTTCTTGGCGTGGTCTGAGGGGGTAGGTGGACTTCCGAGGGCAGTCGGTCACCAGGTGCTACCCCATTGAGAAGGGGTGGTACCGAGGACGAGGACTTCTGTCTTCTCGGCGTTGAGCTTCATGCAGCTGTTGGTCATCCAGACTGCGACGTCTTGCATTCCTTTCTGGAAGTTGAGTTTGTCAGTGGTGGGGTCTTTGGTGAGGGAGAGGATGAGCTGGGTGTCGTCGGCGTAGGATACGATGATGAGGCCGTGTTGTCAGACGATGGCTGCGAGGGGGTGGCCATGTTAAAGAGGGTTGGGCTCCGGGATGAACCCTGTGGGACTCCGCAGGTGATTTTCATGGGGTCGGAGAGGAAGGGTGGGAGTCTGATCCTTTGGCTTCTTCTGGTGAGGAATGGTCGGATCCAGTCCAGGGCTGTTCCTTGTATGCCTGCGTTATGTAGTCTGGCAACTAGTGTGTGGTGGGAGACTATGTCGAATGCCGCAGATAGGTCGAGTAGGATGAGGGCTGCGGAGTGGCCTTGGTCTAGGAGGGTGCAGATGTCATCTGTGGTGGCGAGTAGGGCGGTCTCTGTGCTGTGGTTGCTTCGGAATCCGTATTGGGACGGGTCGAGGATGGCGTTCTCTTCAATGAATCGTGTCAGTTTCCTGTTGACTGTTTTCTCTGCAACTTTGGCTGCGAAGGGGAGGAGCAAGATGGGCCGATAGTTCTTGAGGTCGGCGGGGTCAGCTGTGGGCTTCTTGAGCAGAGGTCTGACTTCTGCGCTCTTCCAGTCGTCTGAGAAGGTGCCTGTTTTGAAGGTGGTGTTGATGGTGCGTTGTAGTTCGGGTACGATGGCAGCCGCGGCTCTGTCGTAGATGTGAAGGGGGCAGGGTTCGGTGGGGGCCCTCGAGTGGATGCTTTTCATGGTCGAGGCTGTGTCTTCGGCCGTGATCGGTGTCTAGTTGGAGATGGTGGGCTGGCTGGTGTTTCTGGGGGGCGGGGGCCAGTCTGTGGCACCTGGTGGATGGTCGATGAAGTTGTCGTAGAGGTTTTTGATCTTGAGGTGGAAATAGGTTCCAAGCTTGTCACAGAGGTCTTGGGATGGGGTGATGTCTATGGCTTTGCTGCGTGGGTTGGTGAATTCTTGAATGACACTGAAAAGTTCCTTGGAGTTAGTGGAGTTGGCCAGGATTTTGTTGTGGATGAAGTTCCTCTTGGTAGCTCTGATCTGGTTGTGGTAGTCCATCATGGCGTCGTTGTAGGTGGTGTGGTTTTCGGGTGTCTTGGTGTTTCTCCAGGCGTCTGCAGGTGCGTCTGGTTTCTTGGAGAGCGGTGGTGAACCAGGCGGCTTTCCTGGGGCGTTGTCTGTCGGGGTTGCGTAGCGGGGCGAGCTCGTCTGCGCAGTCGGAGATCCAGGTGTCAAGTTCTCTGGCTGCGTTGTTTGCGTTAGTGTTTCACAAATCTCTTATATTAGGCAATTATACTCGATAAGTTTCCGGGGGGACACCTTCTGACATCACTTCGATTTTCCAGAGCATTCCGTCTATTGGTCATTCAGTATAGGATGAGCGTGATGAGACTGTAAAGAAGACAAAAATCCGGAAAAATATGTGGATCAATTACGCAGTTCCTTAAGTTATTAGATCATGCGATACATTGAACAATGGCACATTGAAGAAAAAGCATCATAGGTTCAAAAGGGCACTTTCCCAGGCAGCTGTTGTAGAAAGTAGCAATGTTTGTAGCAAGTGCACTGCTTAGTACAGGAGATGTCAATACGCTTTCGAAATATCAGTCCATGACTTCACTAAAAGAATAAGGCCTACATGAATTTAAGACAATATACGACAAGATCATGTTAATTATGAATCACCCATTAATAGGGAATTCAGTATACTAGATCAAAAATATTCATTGATGCATTAATAGTCATGTCAATATGGTTAAAATTAATACATGTAAATATAGGTTACTCATAAATTTTGTAAGTACCAACGTGTACATAAAGCTAATCATTTCGCGAAACATTTTTATGTGTTAATCTACTAATACATATGTATAATATATACTAGAGAAGTTTAATGAACGCACAGTTAACTGTGTTTGTGTAACACCTGCTTTTCTTTTGTCATTATTGGTGTACACGTTATTACATGAAATGACATTGTAGTTAATTTTCACATGAAAACTGAGCAAATTCATATTGTTTAATCTTTGTCTTATTATAGCCTTTTAGCCCGCCGTAGCTGGCTATACCGGCCATTAAAGGCCCGCTCCAGCGTTAAAGGCGTTTTTGCGGGACTTTAATGGCCGGTATAGCCCAGCTACGGAGGGCTATAAGGCTATTAGAACATTCTGCCAATAGAGGGAGAATGTTCTAACAAATAAAACAAAGGCCTCTCGAGACTGAGGGGCTTTAAATCCCCTCGGCCTGCGAGAGGCCTCTGTAAAACAACATTGGAATGTTGCTATGCAGGCCTTTACCGACCCGTAGAAGCTCAGAGCACTCCATTGTATTCAATGGAGAGCTCCACATTCCAATGTTCTAATAATGTTTACACTCATATATGAATATCAAATTGATTAGCAAGAAACTCCATCATTTGAGAATTGACCCTCCTACATACTTTTGACACATGTTAATAAATAGGATATTTTTTCATTATTAAAAATCACATCTGTATTAGTTGAACGAATAACATTTTTCTCAAATCTCTCTTTCTTCTGCATGCTTTTACGATGCAGTAACTATACTTTGTGTATTGGTGTCATTTTTCATAAGGTGTGGCTTGCACACGTTAGCTGTGTTTCCCAAAAAGTTGTCATAAATCATTTCTTTGTCAATAACATCTTTTTGATGTAATCTCTGCTCCATCACCAGGCTTAAATGTATGTCACTCCTGCCATTTGTGAGGTTCTTCATGTTCCACCACGAGAATTCCAGAACTTTGATCCTAGAATGGCCTTTGCCAGTGGCAAAGATAATGTCTGCTTCCTCAATGCTGGAACTCCTGTTTTAACGAGCTACTGTAAGACTGTTTGACAAGTCTGTGTAGGCCATCCACTGCAAGGTTGCTCGTCATTGTCGACCAGCCCCACATGACAAAGCAGTTCTGTCATCTCATCTGTCACCAAGGAGCTATGGCTGAAGGCACCTGTTTTTACAGATATTGTTGCAGTGTCCTCTCCCTCCTCCCAGTATTGGCAGGGAAGTAATTGTTTTCTTTGAGAGGTTGGCTGTTCGCTCATTCAAATCCATCTTGACGCATTGCTCCCATGCTGTTTTGGAGATAGAAAGATGATGATTGCCTTTTTGCTAGACCATGTGAGGTGACTTTTTGCTGAATACCTTTATGGGGTTTCTAGGCAGCGCTGTATGTACCTGCTTGATACTGTGAACTTAGTAGTGAGGTCTACAGGCTTTTTTGTGGTCATTCATAGAACATCCACAAGTCCAAGGAACGTAACCAAGCATGCCTAACAAATATGCTGGACAATGTCTTGCAGGTTCCCACCACTTTAGCAGACAAGTTAGTTTAGCCGTAGATAGCTGCTAACAAGGATGCGCCAAAGCACCATCTTAGTGCTTGGAGTAAGCTGCGTCTAGGCCCAGTAGACTATATGAGAGACTGCAAGGTTTGACAGGGCCACACCCTTACAGGCATTACCAGCACTACCGACCTTATTGTCTGCCCAAGGCTATAGGGGCATGGGGCCTTTGACTGATACTGAGACCAGAAGCAGCAGTTTTCTTCTTAGTCCTCTACGGTTTCTTGGATAAGGCAATTGTATTGATCGCACGTGGGGGGTTGGTGCTTGAAAGGGAAGATGTTTTTTCTCTCTCTCTCTGGTCTGTGCATGGAGATTTGTCCCCATTTTCAGGGCCCATTTATTGTACTGCTTTTGCTCCTGTTCATCTGCTGGTGCTTTAAGTTGCTTGGCAAGGATAGTAGCTTCTAGTGGCTATTTTAAAGTGAAGTCTTTTTTTCAGTTACAGTGGATCTAACATATTTCCTAACACAGGTCTAGCGCAATAGCTGGAGTAATTTGATAGAACGGTTGGATATGTACCACATTCCCTGGTCCTCATGACTGTGGACAACATTTCTGCTTGTTCTGTGTTTGATTACGGTTTCTCCATCTGGCGTTGTATAGACGCTGTATATCATTTACCAGTTGCGGTTGTTGTTGACTGTCCTTTGTTGGCTCACTGATTCTGTGTTCATGGCCTGGATTCAAGTGGTACCCTGGCTTGGCTAAAGTGTTAGCTCTGACAGTGTGGCTTATGTGATGAGGGTGTAGTATCCTCATCGTGGAATTCCCATCAGCTTGTGCTGCTCATTTTGGGCCAGATGTACAACATTTGGGGATATGGATTTCCAAATTGCAATTTTCTGAGAATCGCATTTAGGCATTTGCTATTTCTAATTATGAAATTTGCTGAGTTACAAATAGCGATTCCTAGTGGGTCGCAAAGTGACCTACCTCATAAATATTATTGAGGTAGGTCTCAGTTTGGGACCCATTAGGAATCACAGCAATCACAGGGCAGGTGGCCTGCTGGGGTCGGCAGACCACCATGTCTGTGATTGCTTCTTAATAAAGCAAACTTTCCTTCCTCTGAAATGCAACCCATGTTCCTTAAAGAAAAACGGGATGCGTTTCAAAAGAAAAATGGTTTCGGTGGTTTCTCCACCTTACTATCTACAGCCAGATGTCCGAGTCCAGTTGGGGAAAATATTCTAGGAGTTAGTAATACCACATGGTAGACAACTGATAGGTGTTCATTCTCCGAACCTTACTGTAGCTCTGTGCCTTGTCTTGTTACCAGGAACAATTGGGGAGGTGAAGCTTAGTTGGCACATGGAGTAGGATCCAAAAGCCTGTTTCAGAAGTTCTTTGTTGCCTGTATATTGTGTCAGTTCTTTAGCTAGAAATCTTATCATATTCTTGGCCACTAAATATACATACAGGTGATAGGGGGATTGTGTTCATTGCTGTCTGAAGCTGCATGGGTAATAAGATACTTTTTTTTAATTGATTTGTGAACAAAGTCCTTTCAGGAGAGGTGTTAATTATTTTTTTTAATGGTGGGTGTAAATAGGAGCTGGCAGCTTTGGTATTGTGATTTGGGGATGGTTTGGTGTTGGAGGTTCTTTCAGAGATGATAGCAGAACGAGGTCCAGCTATGTGAGGCTTTTTTTGGTTGTGGTGTAGGTGAAACTGGGTCACAGTTGGTCATATGAATAGTGTGGATCTTTTTGTCAAAGACGTTTGCTAGTTCTGAGCAGCTTGAGAGATTTGATCAGGTTTGGGCATAAAAGTTGTTTCGGTTTGAACTATAATAATTCTTTGATGACTTTATTTGGTCTTTAAGGAAGCTAACTTTGTGTTCCGCATGTTTAATTTATATTTTGGTCTGAGTTGGTTTAGATTTTTGGTAGCCGAGATATCCATAATATTCAGGCGTTTGGATGCCCTAGTTATATCGTGATCAGGGTGGTGCCAGAGAAGCTTGGGGTTCTGAGGCAAATATACTTTGTTTCTGCTCCATGACTTATACTTGAGTTTAGCTTAAAAGTGAGGGTTTATTTAGTGATGTTGATAGTAAAATGTATAATTAAGGCATTAGACCAGTTGACTTCCACAAAAAAGTTATACACCATTATGTACTTACCCGGATCTTGAGACCCTCACGGGTGACTAGCGTGCTCTATAAACCCCCTGATAAAGTGTGCTAGAATCTGATCAAGTGCAGCTATTTTACGAGTGTATCTTAGTGCTAGTTGTGGTAAGGTGTTGTATCACAAAATAGCATTCAGAGTATTTTTACCTTTTTGTTGAGGTACAGTTTCAACCTTGCCCCACAGCAGCATGAGTAGAAAAAAATGTTATTTTTACAAGTCAGACTTTTTATACCTTCTGCAGAAGACATTACTGTTAAATGTTTATATTCTATTACACAAACGTATTCCACCTCCCCTAATCTACAATTTGTTTGCCAAGATATCCAACCTGCGTGTGTCAAGAGGACACGTCTTATGTTTTTCATTTTAAAAAACTTACTTTGTATTAATGTTTTACGGTTTAATATGTAACAGTAAATGCACTTTTTTTCAAACTTATTTTTATTAGAAATACTGTGGCAAACAATAAGCTTGCATAACTTTACATTTTGCAGTATACTAAGCGATGCCGAGGTTGACCATATATTAAGAAAGAACAAAGGCCTCCTCCTTTATATATTAGGCAAATAAAAGTACAGATTCAAACATTGCGAAGGCACAAAGTTTTGACATTAATCCCATGCATGCTCAACCCGTCTATTCTTTTGTGACAAGTTTTTAAATTGAACCCTTCCAACAGGGAAGGTCCACCCGATAACTAACCCACCCCCCCCACATATAAAGGAAATAATTAGTGGTGGTGGTGAGTATGTGGTGTATTCTTTGGCCCAATCATGTAAGGGGCGGACCCTGGAGTGATTCACAGAATTGTTGTCCTCCTCTAGTCTCCCAGATGTGAGTGCCTCATTGTCTATGGCCAGTTCCCACGGGTATATGGCCTACAACTGGAATAGATGCATATCCCTGATTGAGGATGGGCAGACCGCCAGGGGGAGACCCTGCGTAAGGTAAGTAACTAATGGACCCCATTTGTATTCAAAGTTTATTTAGTCATCCCTGAAGATATCCGACATTCTCTCAAGGCATAGGATTTTCCAGAGGCGTGAATGCCATAGAGAAATGGCGGGCGCCGCTTTCTCCTTCCAAGCTGCCGCAATCACAATTTTAGCAGCCCCCAAACAAGTCCACATGATGGCTTTGTCCCTCTATGGAGGTTGGTATGAGGGATCCCAACATATCTTTAATGTGCACCAGTATCTCCTCCCAAAAAGATTTGATTGTGGGACAGTCCCACCATATGTGCTGGAAGTCCCCTAGGAGACCACATCCCCTCCAAAACATATCAGAGGTGTTCGGGAATATCCTTTTAAGTTTTGTGGGGTATAAATACCAGTCCATCAAAGTTTTAATGTGAGCTTCCTGCAAGTCAAGGGAGTGGTTAATTTTGGCGATATCAGACCAGAGTCCTGTCCACTCCTTATCGGATATCTCCCTTTGCGTTACATCCTCCCACATGGTCATGTATCTAGGTCTTGGGGATTGTGAGGTGGAGAGCAGGATGCTATATAGAAAGGATAGTACTCCCCCCAGGGAGCCCCCCCCATTGTACACATTTTTTAATAATTGTTCTCTTTCGTGTTGCAGCGTCTCTAACCTGTGGGGTGAAAGCCCAGTTTTTGAGCTGAAGTTAGTGGAAGTGCTCGCCCGGGTCCAAGTGGAACTCCCTCCGGTAGTTCTCAAATGACAGGATATCATGATTATGAAAGAGGTCTGACAGGATGACGCAACAGCCCTCTCTCCATGGATCGAAAGGGCCTTCTCGAATGGCTGAAGTGGATCGGTGTATATGGTGAAGGGAACGTGGTCCACCCCTCCTCCCGGGAAACTGTGTCCTAGAACTTCAGAGTGGTGCGGGTGGGAGTGCTAATGTAAGCATTGGCGGGTCTGTCTTTCTCCATATGAGATGCCAAATTGTCCTACCTGCTATTACCCTGTCCATGTGTAACCAGTGTTTCTCTGATTCCCTCTTGGCCCTCTCCGTCACTATCCTCCGTCGGGCTGCTTTATAGTACAAACCGAAGTCGGGGAGCCCCACTCCTCCTGCACCTTTTGCTCATCTCAAGGTATGGAATGGAAGACGAGCCCTACCCTTTTACCAAATGAAGCGGATGATTAGTGATCGAATTTTGAGGAGGAGCTCCCTATCCAAATCTATGGGTAGTGCTTGGAAGAGATACATACATTTAGGTAGCACTGTCATTTTAATTGCATGATTGCGGCCCAGCCAAGAAACAAAGAGAGGTTTCCATCGTTTGAGAACTTGTTGGAGCTGGAGAATCAGAGGTGGGAAATTGGCTTTATATAACTCCTCCAGGCACGGTGTTAGTTGTATACCCAAGTATTCAAGTGATCGCTTGGCCCATTGAAAGGGGGAACGCTCCCAAAGGCAATTAGCCTCCGTCGCCGGCATCGTGAGGTTTAGTATGAAAGATTTATCTAAGCTAACTTTAAATCCCGCTACCTTCTCAAAAAGGCTCAGCTCCTTCTGTAGGGCAGGAAGCAAGAGATGTGACCAGTCCCCCCCTAAATGAACTTTTTATGAGACAACAAGTACCATTATCTAGTACACTGATTTATTGTCAATCACACAGCAGAATCCATAATTGTGATGTATTCTTCTGACCTCAGATTCTTTGCTTTTTGAAACCACCCACGTGCCAGACTAGACCCAGAATAGTTTCTGCAGTAGCTTCAACTTGCTGTTAGGTGGCCACTTTCACAATCCGTGGTGTCACAATCCTACTGCCGCAAGTGACGATACAGAGCTGAATGTACTCACCACCTCTTCGTGCCAACGTCAGTCCCTCTTTTTCTGTGCCTATAAACGTGTGTTCGAGGCATATGAGCTGCAGATTATACACTGTGCATAGATCGCCATCTGGTGTTGGGCCCGTATGTTTGCAGTTAGTTTTTCCTCTTGGAAAGTCTTTGGAAGTCACGAGGTTGGTGACTCCTCCTTTGGATCGTATTGCGCATGGGCTTCGGCTCCATCCTCCGATTGTTTTTTTCCGCCATCGGGCTCAGATGTAATACTTCGCGCTCCGGTTCAGAACTTTTCCAGTTCAACGATCGACGCAAAAATCCTCGCTCATCGAGATCCTTCAGATAATAAATCAAATTAATCACCTTCTCTTCGGCACTTCTTCGATTCCGGTCGTCGACGGCGGCCTTCGGGCCTATTCCGGCTCGGGTCTCGGCTGATGGAAAGAACTCCCTTCAAGAAGTGCCCTCGATGTGGGTCCAAGTTTCCCCACACCGATCTTCATGAGGTGTGCAACCTCTGCCTCTCCCCTGAACACGAGGCCCGAGACTGTCCCGCCTGCAAGTCTTTTCGCTCTAAAAAGACTATTCGAGATCGACGGGCTAGACGCAACATGGCGCACTCCTCGACCTCCGCTCCGGTCGACATCTTCGGGGACGACGTCGAAGCTCCGGGACAGCAGAAGAGGACGACAACCTCGTCAGTGCTTCCGAGGCCGACGAATCAGATGTGGAGGACATCACCCCGGCGCAGAGGGTCGTGAGTATAATACCCCCTCCCACACCCACGCCGATACCCAAAAAGGCTTCGGTCACACCTTCGCCTTCGGGCCTAGGCAAGACCAAGGATACTGCTTCTCACACCCCACCTTCGGGCCCGGTAAATAAGCCTATTAAGCCTTCCGGCAGCTCGGGCTCGAGTCAGCTGACCAGCGGTACCGAAAAACACCCTTCGGCACCGAAGAAAAGATCGGCCTCCACCTCCACACCGAACCCAGCACCAAAGCCTTCGGTGTCGAAACCTGCCCTTCCGGTGCCGACCAAACATCACAAGGCCCTCGGCACCGACACTCCCGTGCCGAAGCCTTCTTCGGCACCGACCAAAAAATCGGAGGTCCCAAAGAAGCACGGCTTAGACAAATCTAAAAAGCCGTCGGCCCCGAAAACTTCGGCGCCGACCGAACAACCAGTGTCGCAAGAACTTTTTACACTGGATACTCTGCACAAGACACTCACCAAGGATCCAAAAACTGGACATTTGACATTGTCTTCAAAAAAGAGACACTTGGACAAACCAGCTCCACCTCCACCTCCAAAGAGGAAAGACACTGCTACCTCCCCTTTCAGAGTGCCTTCCCCACCTCCTCCACCCTCCCCACCTCCACCCTCTCCACCCCTGCCTCATCGTTCCCCAACCTTGTCTCCTGTCCCAGATGATTTAGGAGACCCTTAATATGATCCAGCAGATGTGCCACAAGACCCCACCCCAACTGGATCTCCAGACCCATGGGACGACTATAACAATCTGGACATCCCAGATGTCCCACAGGATGACCTTTACCCATCTAGGCCATCCCCACCTGAAGATTCGTTAGGCTTTCACCACCTACTACAAAGGGCGGCACACTACCACGGGGTGGAGTTACATACTGACCCAGTGGAGGAAGATTTTCTCCTAGACACCTTCGATAATGCACATAAGTCTACTGCCATTCTACCTATGTTAAAGGGAGTAATCAAACATGCAGCGGAGGTTTTTAAAGACCCAGTCAGGGCCAGGGTCCTAAACCCCCGTATAGAGAAAAAATAGAAAGCCGCCCCCACAGACCCTTCATACATTAAAGGCCCTGCACCATTGGATTCCCTAGTGGTATCTGCAGCTAGGAAGCGCTCAAATTCTTAGGCGTCAGGCGAAGCACCACCACCTGACAAAGAGTCCAAACTCCTAGACGCGTCAGGGAAGCGCACTGCGTCACAAGCCGCCAATATATGGCGTATCGCTAACACGCAAGCGCTATTGGCCAGATACGACAGGGCGCATTATGATGAGTTAGAGACCATCATGCACCATCTCCCTGAAAAATACAGGAATAGGGCTAATGAATTGATCCAAGAGGGAAAAACAATAACTAATACCTCTATACGCTGTGCCCTAGATGCAGCAGATACAGCCTCCAGGGCCATAAACACCAGTGTCCTTCTCCGTCGCCATGCCTGGCTCAGGGTTTCAGGTTTTAAACCTGAGGTACAAGCCTCTATATTGAACCACCCATTCGACCAAGATCATCTATTTGGCCCAAAAGTTGACGAAGCCCTCGAAAAGATGAAAAAAGATACTGACACGGCGAAATCCATGGGAGCCCAATAGTCACACACTCCTAGGCGCTCTTTTCGCCGCTCTTCCTTTCGGGGCACAGGCAGGGGCTACTCCTCGGATAGTGCATCCACGTCATACAAATCCCCTCCTCAATCTACCTTCACAAAGGGTTATCAAAGAGGCGGATACAGAGGCAATAATAATAAGGGCAGAGGCAAGACAAATACCGCCCGCTCTGCCACACCGCCTACCCAATGACTTTCCCCGACTCCCTCCAGATCATTCCACTCCGGTCGGGGCAGAATACAACATTTCCTTCACGTCTGGGAGACAATCACCGCAGACAGATGGGTGACCCAAATTATTCATTCAGGGTATTGCCTAGAATTTACATCTACCCCCCCAAACATTCCACCCAGGCAACACCCTATGTCTCAAGAACATGCTACGTTATTAAAACAGGAGGTAATCTCCTTCCTGCAAAAACAAGCCATAGAACAGGTCCCCATAAATCAACAAAATTTAGGGGTCTACTCCCTGCACTTTCTGATTCCAAAGAGAGACGAGACTCTACGACCTATCCTAGATCTCAGACCTCTAAATACTTACATACATTCAGACCATTTTCACATGGTAACCCTTCAACAGGTTCTTCCACTCCTCTCCCAGAACGACTTTCTCACCACTCTGGACTTGAAAGACGCATACTTTCACATCCCAGTACACCAGGCTCACAGAAAGTACCTCAGATTTGTGGTGGACGGGCAACACTACCAGTTCAAGGTGCTCCCGTTCGGGGTAACAACAGCACCAAGGGTATTCACCAAGTGCCTAGCAGTAGTGGCTGCACACCTCAGGAGACAGCACATCCACGTCTTCCCATACTTCGACGATTGGCTAATAAAAGCCACGTCCTACGAACAATGTGTGCAACACACCGCCGCTACAATCCAACTGCTTCACCAGCTAGGTTTCACAGTGAACCATCAAAAGTCCCACCTGGTACCATCACTCACAAAACAATACCTCGGTGCTACCATAGACACCTCAAAAGCCATAGCCTATCCCAATCCTGCCAGGATTGCAAACATACAGGCTCTGCGTCAGAAATTCATATTTCAACACTCTCTCCCAGCAAGAGTGTTTATGCAACTGATAGGGATGATGGCCTCTTGCATTTTCATAGTGCCCCATGCAAGACTCCAGATGCGTCCAATCCAAGAGTGCTTAGCGCGCCAGGCCCAGGGGCAACTGACAGATCTGGTGTTGGTAGACGGTCGCCCCATCGCTCTCTGCAGTGGAGGAACACCACAAACCTTTCCAGAGGTCGACCGTTCCTGGACCCGGTTCCACAAATAATCCTGACAACAGACTCATCGCTCTCCGGCTGGGGAGCTCATCTGTTACCTCTCACAGTACAGGGCACATGGACGTCGCAACAGAAGTTACTCCACATCAATCATTTGGAGTTACTGGCAATCTTCTTAGCCCTAAAATCCTTCCAGACGCAGATTTCAGGCAAGGCAGTCCTCATTCGCACAGACAACATGACTGCCATGTACAACATTCAAAAACAGGGGGGCACACACTCTCCACAGCTCTCTCAATTAGCACAGAGCATATGGAGATGGGCAATTCCACAGAAAATCTTTCTCCTGGCCCAACATGTCCCAGGAGTCCAAAACAGCGTGGCAGATCTGCTCAGCAGACAAACGCAACAAATTCACGAATGGGAACTTCACCCACAGGTTCTTCACCCGTTCTTTCAGAAGTGGGGGCATCCACACATAGACCTGTTCGCTACCCACGAAAACAAAAAATGCCCAAGCGTCGCCGCCAGATATCCACACCCATTATCCAAAGGCAATGCGATATGGATGAACTGGTCAAACAAATTTGCATACGCTTTTCCACCTCTCCCACTAATTCCATTAGTGGTGCGAAAGCTACAACAGCATTCCCTAACACTGATCCTAGTAGCTCCAACATGGGCCAGACAACCGTGGTACACCACACTGCTGGAACTCTCGGTAGTACCACACCAAAAGCTACACCTCTCACCATGCCTCCTAACCCAGAACCATGGAGAGATCAGGCACCCGGACCCAGCTCAGCTCAACCTTGCGATCTGGCTCCTGAGGTCCTAGAATTCGGATAACTTAACCTTCCCCCTGATTGCATGAATATTATCAGGGAAGCTAGACGCCCTACTACTAGGGCATGCTATGCTGCAAAGTGGAAAAGATTTGTTGTTTACTGCCACAACAACACAATCAATCCTCTAAATGCGTCCATACAGCACATCATATGTTACTTGCTCCATCTACAAAGGTGTAACCTAGCATATACATCCATTCGGTTACACCTCGCAGCAATTGCTGCCTACTTACAGAACAGGCAGCACCTATCACTTTTCAGGGTGCCTGCCATCAAAGCTTTTATGGAAGGCCTCAAAAGAGTAATTCCACCCAGAGTACCACCCTCACATGTCTGGAACTTGAATATAGTTCTCACAGGGCTAATGGGACCCCCTTTCGAACCATTACATAAATGTGAGCTGCAATTTCTCACATGGAAAACAGCATTCCTAGGGGCCATCACTTCCCTTAGAAGGGTTAGTGAAATACAAGCACTCACCATAAAGGAACCTTTTCTTCAAATGCATCAGAACAAGGTTGTACTCCGCACTAACCCAAAATTTCTACCCAAAGTAATTTCTCCATTCCATCTAAACCAGTCGGTAGAATTACCAGTCTTTTTCTCACAACCTCAAACAGTTGCGGAAAGGGCTTTACACACACTGGATGTTAAGAGGGCCTTACTTTACTACATCCAAAGAACACAACCTTTCAGAAAAAACAAATAACTATTTGTCTCTTTCTCTCCACCACATAAAGGCAACCCTATTTCTAAATCAGGGATAGCTAGGTGGATTGTAAAATGCATACAGATTTGCTACCACAAAGCAAAACGAACGCTATCTGTTCCCCCTAAAGCCCACTCTACAAGGAAGATAGGGGTTTCTAGGAAACATACCACTAGATGACATCTGCAAAGCAGCGACATGGTCAACATTGCACACTTTCACAAAACATTACTGTGTTGATGTGCAAACCAAGCAACAAGCTAGTGTGGGCCAGGCTGTACTAAAAACACTGTTCCAAACAACTGCAACGGATGCCGGTGGTCGCCGCTAGGTTTGGGTACTGCTATATAGTCTATGCACAGTGTATAATCTGCAGCTCATATGCCTCGAACGGAATATGCTACTTACCAGTATGCATCTGTTCTTGGCATGTAGAGCTGCAGATCTATTCACGCCCACCCGCCTCCCCGGCTACCTGTATCCGTTCCAGTCTATCTTATTTAGATACAACACACATGGGTTTCTTTACTGTTATTACTACGCTCCATCTTTCCCTGCTGGCGAAAAACAATCTGAGGATGGAGCCGAAGCCCATGCGCAGTACGGACCGAAGGAGGAGTCACCGAACTTGTGACTTCCAAAGACTGTCCAAAGAACAAAAACAAACTGCAAACATCCGGGCCCAACACCAGATGGCGATCTATGCACAGTGTATAGATCTGCAACTCTACATGCCAAGAACAGATGCATACTGGTAAGTAGCATATTCCATCTGAAGATCTGTTCCCTACATTCTTGGTGTTTTACTAACTTTTCCAAAATTCTTTTTCTGGCATTATGCAAAAATATCTGCCCTTAAAAAACACAGGATTTAAGCCATGATGCTCCTGCAGGCAGCAGATGTCATTCATAGACCTAAATGATGTCTGTCTTTGGTGCTAGGACTTGAAACACAACTCAAAGATCTGTGACAAATGCTCCCTGATGCATTGGAAGGCCTTGCCTGTGCCAAGCTCAAGAAACTGGGCTGGTCTAACTTAGTCTTGAGACTATTCCCTGTTCCCATCCTCTGGTAAGTCCAAGACAAAATCAAAAGACAAGTCTCTACACAAGCATAAGAAGGTGAAGCCGGATTCAACCTTGTCCTGCTGTTCCTGAAACCAGCATATATCGCAATTTGCTAATCAAATGCTTCAAGTCAAGATTCAGTTCTGATTCAGAGATTGGAACTGTTGCATCCTGCTCCAATTCTGGGATCGGATCTCGACCCGACTCAGCCAGTTCTTGGCCTGTGTTGCACTAAAACATATCAAAAGCATAGCCCTTGGAATGTGAGGATTCCCCTACGATTCTCTTGCCTCGACGCAAGTACTACCAGATATTGGAAGCCATTTCCAATTTCAACTTTGATGCGGTCCAGACGCTCAAAGAGGTTCCTTAAAATTAATAGGACGATGAAGAGGTGAACAGTTTTCTTCCCCACTCATACTTATGCTGGTCTCTACTTCAGTTTACAGAAGGCCTCAATTTATGCATGCGTAAATTCATCCACAAAGGTTTGCTCTTTATAATTAGCCCAGGAGTGAATGATGCACAGTCCTTAGACTCTACCCTGCAGTGATATGAGATGCAGTGCCAAGGATGGTTACACTTGTCCCATGCACAAGTCGGGAGGATAAACAGAGTGAGGACAAAATGAGACACTCGGCGTAGCTACCACTGGTGCAGCATAGGCACAGGGACCCAGAGCCATGAGGTGGTCCATTAAACCCTAATAATTGCCGTATTTTACTACCCCACCAGCATCTTGCATTGAATGTATTTTCTCATTTCCCAACATGTACCTAACCACTCACAACTGCCATCCCCCCCCAAGCACTTGTCCCCAAGTCACCTTTTGCATTCTCGCCCCTTCCTGTCTGTATCAAGCAGTCCAGCTTGCCCTCCTGTGCCCATTTGCTCCCACTTTTCTTAATTGTTCTTGATGACTGACCTATACAATTGTGTTCCTTTGTGCCAACCCCTGATCCCTGTGGAGAGTTCAACCGTCGCTGTTTCCTTTCTTACATCTTCCCTACTCCTGTGTCACCTTTTGTGTATGTACATGCTGCCTGTCATCATACACCTCTGATACACCACACCCTGTTCACTACTGCTTTTCGTTTGAATGCCACATATGTTCCAGCAAAACGTTGTGTTCTTGGGGCGTGATGTACAAAGCCGTTTTGCAGTCACAAAGCCTTTGATGTGATTTGTAAACCCATTTTCTGACCTAATTTACTTCACTGAAAGTGCTTAGAAACCCACAATGAATTGCTATTTGAAAGGGGTGTATTTAGGACATCCCTTCCAAATAGCGATTCTTTAAGGTATCTATCAATGTTTTATGACCGAAGTCCAGTCACAAAACATTGACATTTTACCCTCACCCTAAAGGAGGTGTTAACCCATTCGCAAATAAGATGGGATCCAGTAAAAACCCATTCCCCTTTGTGAATGTAAAAACATTTTTTGTGAAGGAGTATACCATGCTGACTTTCAAGCAAGCAAAAATACCCTTTTCTTTTTATATGTAGTCCCGTTTCCCTTAAGGGCAACTGGCTGCTTTAAAAAATAAAGGTACCTTTAATTAAAATGCATTCACAGACACGATGGTCTGCTGACTCTAGCGGGCCACAATATTTGTTATGGCTTCCAAATATAGTGAGTTGCTATTTACGACCTGCCTCATAAATATTGATGAGGTACATGGGATTGGTACTCACTATAATTCACAATTTTGTGACCCGACCTATCAGTACCTTGGTTGGTTTGCTAAAAGTCAGTTTGCAACTACTTTTTGTGAATAGAAATTTTGATACATCAGGCCCTTAGCTCTGTGCGACTTCCCTCCCATTTGATAGTACCTCTTTATTTGGGAACCTTACGATCCGACAGATATTTGTATTTTCTGTCTTACTCTTTCTAGTGAATATCTTTAAAAAAAGAAATAATATGTATTGTGAAACAAAGTGAGTGGAAGCGGTAGCCTTAATTCCCAAACTTAAACTCACCAGCACCAAGCTGTGTAATGATGGGCTGCATTATCAGTCCTAAAAACTAGCCTGTCAGTGCAAAGCTTCTATGACCTCCTTGTCATAGCTTGTTGTCTGGAAGAAATTCCATGAACTGGTCTTCCATTTCCAGATATTTCCCCCCATTTTTTTTTATCCTGAATGACTTCAATCTATTCACTCAAAGGCAGACTCAAAACGTACCTCAGGCGTTCTTGAAAACATGCAAACCTTGGGGTTTTCTCAGCCAGTGTTCTACCCAACTCATTCAACTGTTTACACTTTGAACTTTTGCTTCACATATAACATTGACACAGATGACGTCTGCCATCCTGCTGTCGTTATCTGACCAAGCGTTTGTTCAACTCAACCTGTCGAACCTGCTGTGACAACCTCCCACCTGCAACAACCGGTCCTCACAACCAGTCACATTCCGGAAGTGTAAAAACAGCAACACAGAAGTTAAGCATAATGTTACTTTTCATTCCAAAAGCTTTTATTAGGTTTTCAACACAAAGGAGCGGTAAGCACATTTGCAGATTAGAAAAACAATACCATTGATAGCATCAATAGGAGCGATCTAGTACACTTACAGAATGACGGTGTGCTAAATCGCACAACAAAACATATGTTCAGTGTGTAAGCTGACCGCTTTGGTGGAAACTAAAAGAAAGAATAGGAAGAAAGAAAAGAGAAAAAGAAAGACGCCATAGGAACACATCTAGAGTATGTACAAGCATTAGCACTAGGGTAGTACGAGTGTATTCAAGGTCATGGTTATCTATTACAATGTCAGCTTGATAATCACAAAGCAGTAAAGTAGTGCCATAGAATATTAGTAGTGCACAGTGTCAGTGAAGAGGATCTATGGGGGCTTGACTAACTCCAGGTAACAGTCTAGATTGTTCCAAATAGATTTATTGGCAGAGATACAGGGGTATTGGTTAGACATTATTGTCTGTGCTCCTCTGATGTAGCACATCCACCACACCATGCATTGCTCCAGACGTTGCCTAGAGATTTCCAGGTGGATAAAATAGTCTTGTGGGCTAGTGTGAAATTTATAAATAAGCATTCTTCCTTCTAAAGGGCTAGTGTATGTGGGGGGCTGAAGGGACCATATATGGAGAACAAGAAGTTCCTGGCTAGTTGAAGGTGGAAAATGTCATGAGTACGTCATGTGTGTTCCTCAAGGTGTGTAATGAGGGCCATTCGTATAACATATGTCGTAAGTTGGCATTCTCAGTTTTGCAACTTCAAAAGAGACTATTTTCCAGTAGACCAAAGGAAGCCAGTCGTTGTGGGGTCCAAAATGTTCCGTGTACAATATGTAATTTAGACTGGGCTAGATTGGGTGTGATCTTTTTCTGAACTGGAGATGACCAAAACCTTGCCCAATCAATTGATGATGCGTCAAGGTTCCCGTCATGAACCCAATCTGTCATCCATTTTTGCTGTGCAAGTTTACACAGTAAAGCGGTTAGGAGTTTCAGTTTGGATTATATTTTGAAGGCAACTTGACCCCCTTTTCCGATGATTGCAAAAAACCTAGGTATGGAAGCGTCTTTAAAAGGGAAAACTGTGTTTGGCTATGGCTGCCTTTAAGTTAAGGAAATCGTAGAAATCAGTGGAGTCCATTGTAATTGTAATTTACATGTCATATATACGTTTAATTCAAGAAAATGGAAGAGTGTGATGTCTGGAACAGAGTTCGCCCACAGCATATATGCCTTTCACACACCAGGAACCTTCTATGGAGAGACAAACATCCATTTTGATATCTTTGTTGTGGCATATTAAAGCCCCAAGGGAGAGGCAAGACCTCACTTCAAGGAAACGGGAGTCTAGTTGTAAAAGAACATGTTCTGGTATGGCTCAAAATAGAATTCCTGAGAATAGGGTGACTTTTGTTTATTATTAGGAGGGATGGTAAAGAGATTCTCAACAAGCATCTTCTCAAAAGACAGCGTGTGAGGGACGAAGTTCGATGCTGCATGAAACCACTTCGGGCCCTGAGCTGCTAGAAAGGCAATTGATACTTCTTAAAGTTTGCTAGACTGGCACCTCCTTTGCTCTTTGCCAATTTGAGTTTTTTCAGGGAAACATAGGTATTTTTTTAGAGTTCCATTAAAATCTATTTAATAATCGGTCTATATTGGCAACAAAAATCTTCTGAGCAGAGAATCAGAACCATATTTAGAAGGCAATTAATAATCAGGGTGATTTAGGTCACCACCCGAAGAGATCTGGCGCATATTCTTGATCGAGGGCTGGCCACTTCCTGGAACCGGCACCCTCTAACAGGAAACGCACAACCTCTTGTTTAAGGCATGGCAGCCTTCCATATTAAGAGATCAAAAAAACATTTATCTCCAAGCACTGGGCATCAGGCACTTTATGGAACTTCTGTACTTACTTCGCCATAACTCCAACAATGAGGCAGACACATTACGTCAAAAAAAGTTGTAATAAAAAAAAAGTTTTATTTATTTTATTATATATGAAATTCAACAATACACTTTTCTTCACCCACAATGCACCAGGCACTTTACGAGTCTGTCAAAACCTGGAAATCAAGGACAGCTTAATGCATATTGAATGAACTGATATTCCATAGAAGCACTGCAAAAATTAGGTAACATGGAATACTTCGCTTATATAAATTGTACTGTAGCCTTTTATTGTTTGAAACTACTCATGATGAAACTGTGGTTCTATCCTTTTATGAATTATGTCGTTGAGTGAACTTTGTAAATGTTTTTAATTAACTTGTACAATAAATTACTATTGAAGGCACCATCCATCTAGGAATTTTTCAACTTTTTGTAAAACCAATGACTCATTATGGCAGACTAATTCCACTATGTCATCGTTGAACTCCAGACCTAGATAGTTGAGAAAATTGGGCTGTCAAGACAGTCTGATGACCCCAGGATCTCTATGGTGCAGCCCAAATTAAGTGGGTGGCCCTTATTAAGGGTGTAACCGGATACTAAGTAGTAGTCCTCAATTTTGGCCATAATTTCAGGAATGGCTACATATGCGTGGTCAGTCACAATCAAAATGTTCTCAGCATAAGCTGCTGTCTTGAAGTAGTTGTTATCCAATTTTAATCTTATCGAGTTGGAGCTTTCATTCAGTGATAGTAGGAGCGGTTCAATAGCCAGGAGGAACAAGGAGGGAGAAATGGAGCAACCCTGTCCGGTATCTTTTTTAAGTGGAAATGATTCAGATAAGACACTGTTCGTCCTTATTTTGGCGCGGGGGTTGGAGAATATTGCCATAGTCATCCTTCTAAACGATTCACCTGAGTTGAAGTCAACATGGTAGCTTTCAAAAAAGGCCAGGCGATCTTGTTGAATGCTTTTTCAGCATCGAGTGCTATTGCAGCCACAGGATAGAATTTGGTCTTGGCTAATAGCAAGACAAGACCCAACAGTCTAATATTGTCATTAGAAAGTCTGCCCTTCATGAAGCCAGCTTGGTGGTGACCGATCAAGGATGGTAGTATTGCTTCAGTTCTTTTGGCTAGGATTTTTGCATATAATTTGCAGTCCAACTTAATGAGGATATCGGCCTATAGTTTTTAGGATAAGTATGGTTTTTCCCTTCCTTGGGGATTAGTGAAATTATTGCTTCTGCTGCTGCGAAGTAGCCAGCACGCAGTTTTATTGAATTAAATTTGGTAACCCGTTGCCTGTGTCTGTTGCTTAAAAATTTGTGGTATTCATATTTATTATGATTTAGGGTGCCTATTAGAAGCAATCCTTTCTCAAAGTGGTGCCTAATTTCTAATTGTTTAATTTCGGTTTCTAAAGTTTGCATCTGGGTATTTGCAGATTTTTTAATATGGGCACGAATGCCTATTATAACTTCTCTAATAGTGGCCTTGATAGCATCCCATTGAATTTTAGGGCTGCAGTCTTCTGGTCGGTTATCTTGAAAGACGTTTTGAATGGCTGATTGAATTGTTGCAGTGTGTATAGGGTTTTGAAACATTTCCAAGTTAAGTTTCCAGGATTTGTTTGTAGGGCTAGAGCTGGACCAGTCTAATATGTCTGAGACAGCCAAATGGTCAGAAATCAACCTGGGTTCAATACTAGAGCTGGTGACCATCTTTGCTAAATTTCTAGACACTAAGAGGTAGTCAGTCCTAGAGAGTGATTGTTGGGGGAAGTAATAAAAGGTGTAATCTCTTTCATCTTTATGTTGGAGGCGCCAATTGTCAGAGGGAGAATAATTAGTACACATTTTGCGAAGCGGTTTGTGGGATGTAGAGGGTCTACATTTAGTTCTCGAGCTACGATTTAGAGTGGGATTGAGTGTTATGTTGAAGTCACCCCCTATTATCATCCAAGCATCATTAGAGAGCCTGGAAATCAGCCCATCAATGTGTTTCCAGAATCCCGCATCATTTACATTGGGGGCATAAATGTTCAATACGCTGCTTGGTAATAAGTGTAATGACCCAATTATTTTTCTTATGTGCTGGTGAGCAAAATACCTCTGAGATCCAGAGCGCAGTGAAAGAGATAACGTAATTGGCAGATAATTTAGTTTCTTATAGAAAGATTACATCACATTTGAATTTATAAGTATAGTCCAGATCTTCCGTTTTTTGACCGGATGATTCAGTCCCTTAATGTTCAATCAAATCAGTTGCAAAGAATTTGTCATCATCATCGGTATACATTTACTACGGGTATGAGCAAGATTCAGCTAAACATACATCAGAACAAAATGTTAAGGTCCCATAGATGGCCTGGCCACCTTGGCATGAAGGCATGGTCAACAATGTACTGTGACCTGCTACCACTAAACATGACCATAATATCATCCATGAAGAAAGGCAACTATAAAAAGGGGATAAGGATGCTAGAAAAAAGGAATAACATAAGAAGAGGGCCTACCCTCACTAACCACCCCCACCCACCCTTACCCAGCCATCTACGAAACCTAAAATAGGGACAACGTGAAACCAAAAGGTAATAGTTTTGCGCCTCCAAAGTGCCATGTAAGATTGTTACCCAGATGGGAATTGGAAGGCATGGATACGTAGCTCAATGGGGGCAATGTAAGAAAACAAACAAATACGACAGTTGTGATTCTAGAAGGATCGCTGATTCACGTTGAAGAGGTTACACCCCACAGAGCATTTTAGGAGAACAATTGAATATGGCATAGTGTCTTACGGACGGTGCATACAACATGAAAGTGTATGTAAAAGTATGTGTACAGTGTCTAGTATATAAGTTACAGAATTATTAGGTAACAACTGATGTAATCTAATCAAGTGACCATTAATGCAACCTTAAAGGGTGGTGAACAACAACCTAATGTTTAGGGGTATGCGTCTTGTGAGAAATTGGCCTGGTATATGCTGTCCACTGATTAAAGTGGGCACCTAGCACCAGTCCAAACGACCCTTATGATGTATGCGGTCAAAGATAACCTTTAGAAAGCTATCCTAGTGGTAGCTGTGGAGAGCAGTCTTCAGGCTTAATCTTGAAGGAATGTAAAGCAGCTTGTTTTACCAGAATATCCCCTCCCATACTGACTAAACGAAAGGAGAACCACACAGTAGTTATATAAAAATATGTATTTATTAATATAACACTATCTAGTATCCTCTAAACGAGGATAGAACACAAAGCACACAATACGAGATCAATAGAATAGTTGTAAGTAGCACAATACACAGTGGGCTCCAGGGGGAGACCATACCATATATTAAAATAGTGGTATAACAATTACGTCTTGAGTCAAGACAAGGTCTAGAGCACGTAGAATTGCTGGGACCCCAAGGAACCACCCAAGGTGAGTAGATAGTAACCCCACGGAGGATGGGTGCAGTGTGCTAACACGACCGTGGGCTCCGTACAATTCCATGGGGAAGTGGCAGCTGCAATTTTAAAGTTTAAGGACCCTTCTAGGAGGACTTCGAGCAAACCCTTGGAACTTAAGAGGTTGGAGAGCCACCCCACCTGTGGATACTGTAGTACCAGAGTTACCTATCCCAGAGGAGCGGGTGCATAGGCCTGGAGTGGTGTTGGAAACCGCCGTCGTTCTCAATGGAGGGCTGTAAAGAAGTACCTCTGCTGTGAAGGTGAGAGAAGGTCCAGGGACATCCAAGCCTGGATTCTTGAAGGAAGGAACCTGAAAGCAGAGGGGACAGAGTCTGGGTCACTTCAAAATGATCAGGGGCTCGGTAGACGAATTCCCACCGATGTCGGGTGCTTCAGGTGCGAAGAAGGGATGCTTGACTCTACAGCGACGAGGACCAGGAGACGTCGACAATGACCAGGAGCTAGAAGTGAGCTGTCCCACGAAGGATGACGAGTGCTGAGGGGTCGGTGTCCGGCTGGAGCACCAACAAGCCTTTGCAAAAGCAAACCACGCAGGAAGGTCAAGCAGGTTACGGTGTGGACCAGCAAGGTCCAGGGGACTCTCCAAGCAATGGAGAATTAGGGCACGCCTGGAACAACCAGGGAAACCCAACAGAAATCAAGATGACCCTCAGGAGGACCCACAGGCCGAATGACCAGGAGTCACGAGGGGACCTCGAGCAAGATTGCAAGGTACCAGTCCGCAGAGCACTCGGTGCGAGGAGGCCGAAGTTCTTTGGTGCTGCAAATACTGCACAGGGTCAGGACTACACGGAGTCCAATGCACAAGCTCGGGAATCGCCAACAAGCATATGCAACTGCAAATGGACGCGGTGCACAGGGGTTCGGGTTATGCAGTCCCCACGAGGGATACTGGCCTCAAACTTGCTGATAAGGCAGATCGACTTCAGTGACCTTCAGGAACCCACCTCCTATGTTGCTAAACTCTTGGGAGTCCGCAGCAGCTCGGGAGCAGCAGACCGGCCAGTTGCATTGAGGTGCCTGCGAATGCAGGGGGGTGACTCCTTCACTCCAATGGAGATTCTTCTGTTGTCCTTAGTGCACCACAGGTCCTGCATGGAGCCTGTATGAAGTAAGGGCACAGACAAGCTTTGGACGGAGGGGGAGATGAAGTCGGGACCAGTCGAAGTCTAGCGAAGTCCAGAGTGTCCAGACAGTCGAAGGTCAGTGGTTTCTTCTTGTAGAATCTTGTCTACGTAAAATCTAAAGTCTTACAGCCAGGTAAGCTCTTTTGTACCCACTGGAGGGGGTTGGACAGATTTGGGGGACACTCATGTCCTTTTTGTAGTTTTGCGCCAGAGCAGGAGCCAGTAGCTCCCAGAACTGGTTTGAACTGGACTATGCAAAGGGACACCAAATGTGCCCCAAGTTCAGACTTTCAGGCACTCTCAGAGTGCACCCACCCAGCCCAGTACACTAAATCCTGTCTGGGAGGTGGTCACATCTCCCTGTGACAGGATGCCTATTGTGCTGCCTTCCTCTGCTCAAGCTTGGCTCAGCAGCAGGAGTGCAGAAATGTGTCTCTGGTGGGCAGCATCCATTTTGTGCTGACCGGGTCGAGAATGCTGGCACCGGATAGGCCAGTGACCCCGCGCAGCTCGCATCAGAAGGGTGGAATCATACCTCCCACTTCAGTTACCGGTGTGGAGTTATGATTCCAAGGTGTTTGATACCAAACATGATATGTTTCTATGCAGCCATTTTCGAGATAGCATTTACCGCAAGGTTATCATGCACCCCTACCTATATGTCCGGCTGAGTCACAGACAACCCGGGAGAATGGTCTCCGAAGGCTGGTGAGAGGCTCTGCTCATGCAGGGGCACCCTCTCACCAAAAACCCAGCACCCTGCCTTCAGGATTGATAAGGCCTGCTATAGGGGTGACTGATGAGTTTTAAGTGTAGTGACCTATAGAGATAGTGAACCTATATCTAAAGTGAGTGGTGCAAGCGCCAGCTTACACAGGTTGCAGTAGCAGACCTGTAGTTCCATTTTGCATGGCCTCTCATGGGTGGCATAATACATGCTTCAGCGAATGGGAGGCCTCTGTGGTACCTATGCCTGTATAAAATCTGGAGTGTACCAAAGTACATGTGTCACAATTTAAAGGAAAAAACAGATAGACTGGGGTCCTTATTAGCACGTTCCCAGTCAGACTAGTCAGAAACAGTGCAACATGAAGCAAAAAGTGGAGGTAAGCATAAGAAGCAGATCCTACTTTCCTACACGTGTCATCGAACTTTGATAAACAACAGCCGCTGGGATGGGGAGCATGTGTGGGTACATGTCGGTAATCCAATGATACAATTGCAACAGTGATACAACCATTGTCAGAAGAGAAAACAATAGTCTGAGTGAGGGAATATTTTCAATCAGAGGAGACAGGCTAACACCAACGTCCGCCTCTCAAGGGGGGGCTCATTGCACGTAGTCTGTTGTATGTAGAAGTCAATATGTGTAACACAACACTATGAGCTTAATAACATTGGTGAGGAAAAAACACAGAAGTAGCATAATAAATTACAACGCTCATAACTTGAGGGTTGAAGTGTCAATCTCAGCTTCTTTGGATGCTGTCTAGAAAGGATGACAAGTCTCAGTGATCCTGGATTAATGGGTAGAGCTTTTATATGTGATGCGAAATCTGGTAAGACCTGAGAACGAAAAGGGGATTCTGTAGTCTAGGTCTGAGGGACAGATAATCTATCCGCACTAGGACAGTAGTTTTGGAGCAATCCTGTGAGATAGTTATCTGGTGGCCCTCTCATGTAATAAATGTATGCTTGCAAATGAAATCAAGAATTAGTTTGACGTGATGATAGCGTTCGGGGCTTACAGATGATCGATCTAGGTGCGCCAGAAGGTGGTGTTTGGCCATTTCGACATGAGGGGATCCGATGAGCTCTTTTAAGTTTGAAGTGTTTATTGAAGGAGATATTAGTGTATTGAGGTAGCCAATCCACAAAGGTGTTATACGAGCTGTGCTCCCCTTCGCTGCCCTCAGGAAAGCACAAGAATCTCATATTACCTCTTCTGTTCCTGTCCTCTAGCTCAGTGATGTCTTGTTACATGGAGATAGATAATTTGTGTCTTGAGTTAAGATCTTTCTTCATAAACAAGAACTTGTCTTTAAGATTGCTTATGTGCTGTTCAACAGCTGAGCGTTTATAAGTGATTTATTTAATGTCCGATCTTATTCATGCCACATTTGTTGCATAATGTCTATGCTGATTTTCGTTCTCTGGGCTAGCTGGAATACATTAGATAACTTTTTGAGGATAGCGTCCATTGTTTTTTTTAGTTCTGTTTAGCCCTTATAGGGAACTCTAGCAGCGGTGGTTCCAGTTTTGTACTATTTGTGCCTGGTTCAGAGTCTTTTTCCGCCATTTTGCTACTAGAGGATTCTAGCTCTTGAGGTGTGGGTTGCGGGTCCACGGACGTGGACCAAAAGCAGAGATATAGAGATAGAGTCTATCAACTTTGTTTCAGAATTGGAAATCCAGAGGTAAACAGGTAGCTCAAGAGGGCCTAGATAGAGATAGGTTTCGGAGCCTCAACCAAGAGCAATCAGGTGGGAGAGGAGCACCTCAGGTGTGCCTGTGAAACCCATACCATAAGACGCAACGGCGCAGCGTTATGGTGATTTAAATGGGAGCAGCATTATTCTAGTATCTGGCCGAAATGTATGTAGTGTTGCTCAATATATTATTATTTGTGTGTGACAGAGGCCTTTGATCTCATCATTAGTTAAAGATGTGGAGGGAATTCCATGATATTGGCCTCTGAATATACCATATTTTAGAAATCACAATGCAGCAGGTTAACATCCATTCGATAGTCCATTCTTTTATTAGATCAGGTAAGAAGAAGAGAAAAAAGCTCACTTTTGCAGCTGGTAAGTGTGGGGAGGCTGGTTGTGCTGCATCACTTTGGCCACAAGGAAAGAAAAAGATATGTCATGGAGCCAGATTAGCAAGCCTAGGTATTGCCGAGGCTGACTTGGAAACGTAAATCACACTCCCTCCTTGATTCTATATTGTGTGTAAAACAATGCAGGGGAAAGGAGGCAAAGATCACCGATTTGAGGCTTCTAATGAATGTAATGCTCATGGCCTGATAATGTTTGTGGGCTGGAGCGTGGGTTGAGACAAGTTGTTACTTCAGCGTGTCGTAGGAAGCAAGCCAGGGAGGGATTAGAGCTGGATACGTCTCACCGCATTCTCTGTCGGTTCCGGTGTATTTCACAGTGTGCCGATAGATTTTCCTCCCATCTGGAGTTGAGACAGGCTAGGAACGCGGCTCTGAGGAGACAGAACTGGCACTCATCAAGCAGTCATTTTTTTGTGTTAGGCCACGCTTCACAAATTCAGCATAATTTATAATTCGGCTAACCTACCCCACCAAAGGCTTCTGATTCCGAAGCCCTACTAGAAAATCTTTACTACAGCATTGTATCCATCCTGGACATACATGCTTCTATGTGAGGCAGAAGACCAACTTCAAATCAACAAAAAAGTGAACTTGGTGATCTTAATGTTCCAACCGCAATCTCGAACACTAGTGGCAGAATTCATGAGCATACTAGGGTAAAGCATAGGTAGTACTACTATAAAGCCGTTGGGAAAATCAGTAGGGCCTATTTGACAAACAACTCCAAAAGACCATTGATATGGAGATCACTAACCCAGAATCCTTGATAAATGCCCTGTCCTATCTGACTACCAGCCTGTATTTACTATCCCATACCCGAGCAAGGGTATGGAGATGGATGGTACATGGCCGCTTCAGGAATACGGTGACTTTAACCCCCTCTTTAATGTCCGCCAATCTGAGTTCAGGCCAGCAAGGGTTACTAAAAGCCTTGGTTAAAGGCTGATAAGAACTGCTGCCATCTTTGAATGTTTACAAGAATAAAGCCCTCATACTACTCCACTTTCAGCAATGTTTCATATCACGGACCATCCCATCCTGCTAGAGAAGACTCTAGGCATTGCTGAAAGTCATTGGCTAACCTCAGGATAGGCTCAATGTAGGGACTATAGAATTGTCAGTGCCCTAGGACTCATTACCTTCATGCCTTCTTCTCAACATCATCATTCGCCAACTGGCACAGCTTGAAAAGCAGTACCATGGAAACCTCCAGATGTATGCAGATAGCACCCAAATCCATTTTCAGCTAAAAAACAGGCCTGTGACTCAGGTCAGTATCTCCACCTACGTGGCCTAAGTATTCTTCTGGCAGAAAGAGATTTCAATTTGCTTGAATGGAGTGAAGACAGAAATCCATATAATGTGAGGTCATGAATCCAACGCTCTCCTATAACAAGCATTTACAATGCAATGGTCTCGGCATTGGTAAAGTTAGAGCTGTTGGCATTGCTCATGACATTATTTTTGTTTATGTTTTTGTTTTTAAAACATTTAAAGAAACGGCATTGTTATTTACAATGTCAATAGCTTAATCACTCTCCAATGCGAGACATATTGCATTTGCACCCACACACAGTTTAAGCTATTGACATTGTAAATAACAATGCCGTTTCTTTATATGTTTTAAAAACATAAACAAAAATAATGTCATGAGCAATTCCAATAGCTCTAACTTTAACAATGCCGAGACCGTTGCATTGTAAATGCTTGTTTTGCGTGGGAGTGGGGGCTTGGTGAGGGGCAGCCTGCCTCTTAGAAAGCTCTTGGCACCAGGAACCGCCTCCTCCAAGGCACCGCCCCTCCTCACACGGTGAGGTGAGTTTATAAATTGGCAGGCATGCCTCTCCCCCCAGAAATAAAATCATGACAAGGAATATGCGCGCAATGACTGATGTAATTACCTCAGTTCTCTCAACAATGAAGGAGGGTACCCTAATGATTGCGAAAATGAATATTCATCCACTGTTTCTGTCAAGAATTCCTGTCATGCGAGGGGAGGAAAACGGTAACCAGCGTAAACGGACTACATCTCCCAGGATGCTTAGCGGTTGAGAGGTTATGTAAACAGGAGAGCTGTTACATAACTCAAGGAAAACACGCCCTTATGTAAACAGGAGAGCTGTTACATAACTCAAGGGAAAACACGCCCTTATGTAAACAGGAGAGCTGTTACATAACTCAAGGGAAAACACGCCCTTATGTAAACAGGAGAGCTGTTACATAACTCAAGGAAAACACGCCCTATAAAGGGAGGAACCGGGAGGTACAAGGCTGTCGGATATTGTGTTTACACCGACGTACCTGCTTCGTGAAGAGCAGTGTTCCGGAGTGGTGCTCCAGTAAGGCAAGAACGGAGGTAGGTCGAGTCGTTACTCCCTGGGCCGTGTCTTGCCCCATCATCACCTGTGAAGGACCCGGAAGCTCTACCGGTCAACCATTGAGCTTCGCTTTTTGACTCGGCTGAGTCAAAGCGCAGTGGCGCTTTTGCTGGTTGGAGTCGTAACTCCCAGCCCGACCAGAGATACAGGGACTGCCAGCTGTAACGCACACCAGGAGGTGTTTGCCGCGTTACAGACTCGGAAGTCCACAGGATCGATCGAGCGGCTGCTCTCGGTTCAGTCTTCTTGCTTTTGATTGGGGTATCGGTGACGCATCACCAGGAGGTGACTCCGCGTCCCGGTGCAGTCTGAGGAAGAGGTTGAGCGGCTGCTCCCTTCAGGTAGAGACCCCGGCTGGGTGTTTCCCTGACTCCTCGATTCTCCCCAACACTCGTCGTGCCCCTCACAGCCTACCGATTGGCATTGTCGGCCATTTCATTTCTGCCCTCTGTTGGCATACGCCGGGATCGGCGTATATGCAGAGGACGGTTAGGACCATCCGTGCTGTGGGCTGGTAACGTACTTAGCCTGGAGGATTCCAGTGACTATAACTTTTGTTTATTCGTTGTATTGTTTTTGCCTTCATTAAAATAACTAACCCTTCACAAGTGGTTGCGTCCTCATTATCGTGTCTGTTAAACGATCCTGAGACGTTCAGGGCGGTACAGTTTCGCTGCAACAGAAGGGGCTAGGAGGCTGTGTTACTCAGCCTACTGTTGTGAGGCAACTGGTGGCCGACCCTTGATGGAAGCTCCCGGCCCCGCCCCCTCGCAAGGCGTCACAAACGAACTTTGCTAAATACCCGCCCCCCACCCCATATGATCCCCCCACAGCACCGCCAGCGGGCAAGGTACGGTAAGAATAGCACAGTATGAAAGAACATCTGATGGACTCTTCCAAGCCACCTTAGTTTGAATTTTCTCAGTAGCAGCGTCATATAAAGTAAGTTCCTAGCAGCAAGGTTTATAAGAATACTAGTTCGAAGAAAGCTTCGCGTTTTTTTTTTAATTGGTTCATCACGCTGTCATCCGCTCATAAACTTTTCGCATCTAGGAACGCAGTAACAATTCTGTTCCTCTAGTTACTTTTCCCCTTTCAGGATGCTGTTTTTCTAGATCCCCATCTCCAGTAGAATGTGAAATTCCCTTCACCCTACACTTCCTGCTAAGAGGGTTCCAAAAACAGTTTGCTTTGACTATTTTAAGAGCTCAGTGGGCAGCCATTAGAGAGTTTAGAGAGCCATGGGGTACTTCTAGCAAGGATTTGATTTAGTGGTCAGACTACTGGAAAATGTAGCTACTTCGAGGCCTAGACCTACAGCTCCACTGTGGAATCTGCCGCAAGTCGTGACAGCCTTGCAGGGTATCCTTTTTAAGCCATTAATAGCCAATGATCTAAAATGTTTATCATTAAAGGTGCATTTTAGAGGGCATTGCTTTGGCTACATGGATTGATGAATTTAGAGCCTTAATGTGTAAACCACCATTTCTGAAAATCCTCGAATGTAAAGGAGGACTACATTACACAAGTTCTTCAATACAAAACAGAAGCGGCGGCCATTTGAGAATGATGTTATTGAGCAGGCTTCGTAACCGCCACTCGAAGGAAATTCAAATGTAAAACAACGTGTCGGACATACTATTAGTGTCATAGATATTTATAATGCACGAGTTTGTAAAACTGTGAAGATGGGGTCCATATTCAAAGTGTAGAAATTAAAAATGAAACTAACGTCATGAACTAAATAGTGAAATGATCTGGACAGTAGTAATGACCCCTTTTAATTAGTGAAATTCCTGACCCCATACCCTTATCATACAGATGAATATAAATTATTTCAAGGTGGCTACCACGCTTCACCAAGGTACAATAAAGCCGTATTTCTCTTCTACCCCTGGTTTGCTATGGCCTTGACGGACGGGCCTCTTTCGTGCGTCCTGATGGTGGAGTAACGTAGGGCCTGATGCCATACAGCTGACAGGCCAGGTCTGTTGCTCCTGGGCTGGCTCAAGGGACAGCGGAGGGGAACTGCGCGTCATTACGGGTGGCCAGGAGAGAACTACCTGGGTGTCGACGTTACGCAACTGCGAGGCCCTAGTGGGCCATGGCCTCCTGTCGGGGCTCGAGCGCGGCCCGTATCCTCCGCTCTTCACTTGTCCCAACGCAGAGAGGTGATGTGGGCATCTAGGGACACGAGTCCCGTAATATATTTATTATGTTTTATTATACTAATAGCGCTGCCATCCTACGGAGGACCTCCTAGGAGTTTGCATGTGTAGAGGGAGGGCTGGTAGGGCAATAATGCTAAGGGCTCAGGTAGAGTTTATGCAAGTCTAATGTTTTCGAAGGAAGACAAGTGTTAAGGAGTGCCTAGAATACCTATGCAAATTGTTGAAGGAAGTCACTGCCTGAATCTAAATTGCGAAAACAAAGATTTCTTCGCTTCGAACTGATACTATAGTAATTATATGTCGTACTTGACAAAACTTTAAATGTCATCATGAGGGCCGCGAACTGGAACAGAAAACGGGCGCAGGCACCGAAGTAAAAGTGACCCCATTAACTAATCCGACAGCAACAAAAAAAACAAGCCGAGGGCACCGGAAGACACCACCGCCTTTCTCCGAGGCAGAGAAGAACTGCCTCGGAGAAACACAGCGTCGTTTTCGGATTCGGGGGCGTGTTTTGCTGTTGTCTCCTCCCTAAGACTTTTCGCAAAAACACGCCCCCCGATCCGAAAAGGACGGGGCAGGATTGGAGTGACGGGACCTCTTCTCCAATGGCTGGCCAGCATTTACTAGGCCAGCCAATGGAGAACAGGGGAGAAGAGGGGCGGGTTCAAGCCCCTCTTCTCCCAAGTCATTATCTCTCGCGAGCGAGACTGCGCAAGCGCAGCCATCGCTAGCCGAGACCTAAAAAGGGCTCAGAAATCGAGAAGCACCACCTTACACAGCTTTCAAAATCAGGAATCCGGGAATCCTTTTCGCTTTCCTTCAGTCCCCCTGGTAAAGAGTAGTCAACAATATCAACTTGCTGCTCCCCCTCCTCTGAAGAATCTCTCCAGTCCTCTGAAATGCCAGTGAGTGAAATCTCTTGTAATGCTCAGCTTGACTATTGGAGCATCTTTTACATAGGACTCCCAAGCAATTCCTTTCCAAGCTTCAAAAGCTCCAGAACTAAGCTGCCACAATGTGTTTTAATTTAGGGCTTCACACCAACACAAAACCCACCTTCAAAGCTCTGCACTGCACTATGCTTGTACAATGCACTATGCGCAAGGTGTTGTTGCTCAGAGGCCCAGGATTGTTGCAGAAACCGATGGTGCACCAATATACTACAAAGGTTTGTGAATGAATTGGGATAGCTCTGTTTTTATGCATAACTGGTCTGGGCCCGGCACACCCAATGAGTTTGCACAGCAGTGACGATCGGAACAGTATACCTGATTTATAATTCAGCACTAGGTTGTTTATTCAGTATTCAACTAAGACGAGCACAGAATATAGTATGCTCGAAGTTTATAGTGGGAGATATTTTGAAGTGTTTTTTCTTTAGGATCAGCATCGCTACAAGGGACTTCACCAAGGGCACACAATGTTACACGTAAGTAGCGTTTGCTCACCTGTGTTCTGAACACATTTCTACAGTGCTATTACACCAACCACAGTGCCTTCAGATTTGTAGGTTTTTATCTTTTTAAAATACTGGCTTTTCTTTGCAAGCTTATTCTTTCAGTTTAAAACTATAAAAGTGAGGGATGTTTAAACATAGAGAAAGGGTTTCACTTTCACAAACCTGACTGTTTGTGGGTCATCAAAAGCATCAGAGGTTTATGGGTGAGACCAGCTAGAAAACCACTAGGTGCTATCAGTTGGTCGAAGCCTGCCAGACAGTGCAGTAGTCTTGTTGCAGAAGACTTATTGGGGACATGTCCATAGCTGACCTGAAAATGGACTCCGCCCTTTGCTTTCCATTGGCTTTTGTTTTGTCATTCTTATTTACTTGCTTTCCGTTCATTGTTTTTATTTGTTTTTGCCTGTCCAACTTGTCTTTATCCCTCCCAATGGGCACAGCTTGTTCAATGTCGCGCTTAACGACTCCTTTAATCCTTCCACAAGTGTTTGTTTTTCAGGAACAATTTTTTCATTTCCTAAAAACACTCCATGAGAGTGCATGCACTTCTCCTGCCATGCGAGTGCATACACTTTTACCATTCAGTATGTTTGCCCTTTTCTCCCAGCGTATTTCTTTTTATAACATAATAAAATTATAATTTTCCTCAACTTTTCCCTTTGAGACCCTCTTATGTACATATGCTTTCACTTTTATACGGCTTCGCACTTTGAGGCGCTGTCCTGTGCAGATTAACTTTGCATTCTCTCTTGCTTGTTTTCTACCACCTCCACTTTGCTCTGTCCCCATTTGCTTCCTACACTACACCGTCCCCATTGCTCACCCCACCCGTGTTGCTTCCTCCACGCACCCCGAGGGTTGCTTCCACCCACCCTCCATGTTGCTTTCCCACCTGGCCTCCTGCTGCTTTCTTTCCTGCCCTCCGTAATTCCACCATCTGTGTTGCTTCCCACACCTGCATCATTTCCCCCACTTTCTTAATTTATTTTTTATTTATTTACTTATGTTTACTTGTCCAAGTCATATAGGGTAAACAAAAGGGTGAACAAATGCCTGTGTAATTATGTAGATGTGTGTGTTCTTGGCGTGTGCACCTAAAAAATTTATTTTGTTTTTTCCAGTTTTAGCTATGCTGCACATTATCAGGGATGCTGCGCAGCTTGGCTAAATCTATTGGCGAAGCCAATAGGTCCCAAAGGCGAGACCGATTTGGCTTTGCCAATGCTTGTTATTAAATATGATGTATGTTCTAGAATGTGTAGCCCTAAATGTTTGATGGAAATGCGGAAGCTGTTACAGGTGCTTACTTGAAGGGGGAGGGGAGTGTTAGTGAAATGCATGAAATCATCTCATCTGACCCCTGGAATTGTGTGGGTTAATTAATGACTGATGCATTTATTTGTAGTACAGATCCGCACGATTTGCCATTATATGTTGTTTATTCCCCACCACACTGAGCCACGCCTCAAAAGAGTGCTATGACGCTATTTTCATGTTTTGTTTTCCTTCTCGTTAAGGTAAATAT
Source organism: Triturus cristatus (assembly GCF_964204655.1). NCBI lineage: Eukaryota > Metazoa > Chordata > Amphibia > Caudata > Salamandridae > Triturus > Triturus cristatus. Next base: position 899,189,441 of record NC_140589.1, on the reverse strand, counting down.
GCTGAAGATATCTTCGGGGAACTGTTCAACGAGGCGCACAGTTTTTCATTTCGGGTAAACTCTTTACAAGAACGCGTGGACCGGTTGTCTGTCAGTGTTACGCAGCTTGACCCTAAGGAAGAAGAGCGTAAGTCTTCATTGGTTGCTCAAAGATTGATGCTCTGACTTTTGATTGGTTATTTGCATAACATAAACTGTGAATCTATTAGCTACTTTATCCTACAGAAGAAGTGCATCCCGGTTACAGTGGTCAGAGTAGAGTGATCCCACTTGGCAGGAGGTGCTATAAATTACATATACAAGCATCATACTTTTTACAGTGCCAAAAGTGGCGCCATCTTGGTTATGGCATTAAGGAAGCAGATGTGCAGATTCACCCATGCATGCCTGTGGCAATCTTTCAAGCATTTTTGCAAAACATTATTACTATGTCACTTCCGGGTGGACGTCTTGCATTTTTTTAAGTTGCTGTGTGAACTTATAACCAGCCATTAGGCAAATATTTTTCTAAAACGAAAAAAAAAAAAGAACTGGCTGCCTGTGCATACACGTGTGCAAGGGCGACCATCTTGCCAATATTTTTGAAAACCTTATTACCGAAATACTTTAGCTGCCAGACACGTACACTTCTAGGTCGCCTTATATAAATGTTTGTGAAAATTTCACAAAAACATTTAGATTATATTGCAAAGAAGAATTGGTATAACCAATGTGTTCGTAGTTAATGCCAGACTAGTTCGCTATGCGAATGCTTATTCAGAATGTATTCAGCATCCCTCCTCACTTATGCTTCCTATTACCTCTCCTTTTTTCCATCCTGCCCCTTTCAAACTGGTGTATTATGAATAGGGCTCCCGGTTTTATGGTATTTATTTTTTTGCCATTTCCGTCTGTATTTATCCATATATATTTTTTGCTAATTTTATCTGTATCCATATTTATTTTGGGTTTCGTGGAAAAATTAACCTGAAATTAGGTTATTTCCACATTTATTTAAGCAATAAATATGCACTCATGCTTGGATGTGTGCCAGGTTTCAGTGCTGTGAACACCCGCAGAAAGATAAATCAGTGCACTTATATGAAAATATGCAAATTTCAGTATCATCCTTGTATATATCTACTGCTGTTAAAGCCTCTTTACTAAAATGCCTTTCTTTTTTAACCCCCTTATCTATCAATCCACACATCTATTGGCATGGCAGTCATGGCAGACAGTATTTAGAATTGCTCAAAAAGCAACTCAATTTCCGTTTTCATCCACATTTAAAAATAAATACAGACAAGAAAATTAATGTTTTCTGTCTGTATCTGTAAAAATCAGTAAAAACGGAAAGCAGGGAACCTTAATTATGAATGAGAAGAGACAGGCAGGAAAATGAAAAGCGCACACTCAATACACAATCTCAGGCCATATAAGAACCAGAGCTATGTAGATTGTACAGCCTCAGACAGCACTCAGATTGCAAAGATGTTGCAGGTTTAGGCGCACTACAGTGTTTAATTGTATTCAATTTACTAAAGCCAGAAGGGATTCTAACCTTTGGTCTTCAGATTACTGGTGACCAGTGGGGAGTGTGAAGTCACTGGATCATGTTGCCTGCGGATGATGGCGTTGCTCCATACAAGTCGTGAAATAACTGCCTTAGAAGCAAGTGCCCCCTAGCCTCAAGGAAACACCAGCAGTACGCCTCCCAAGCTCAGCATGCATTAACACTTCAAAATCATATGTGAATATATTTTAGAAATGCAGTCTTGTTGTACTCCAACATCAGCATATATACTCCTTCCACGCACCCAAAAGACACCTCCGATCAGCCGTTCTCTCCCTGGCCACCGTCCCATGCATCTACACGACCAGAATGGGCGGAAAGTCCTTTTCTTACCTCGCAACCAAGGCCTGGAACAAGCTCCCCCTCCGGCAAGCTCCCACATTGCCCCTGTTCAGGAAGGACCTCCCTGTTCAGGAAGGACCTCAAGACCTGGCTCTTCGGAAGACCACAACACTCAACGGAGCCACCCCCCCAGCGCCTCGAGACCCTCCCGGATGAGTTGCTGCAGTTTAGCAACCTTGATTGATTGATTCCCGTAAGTACATATATATTGCCATTAAAACAACTTTTCACTGTGCATCATTTTCTCAAAACAAAAGCTTCCGGTTTTCAGCAAAACACTACAAAATTTCTGACCTGAAATGCCATCTTTGAATCTTCAGTGCTTAAGCATTTCTTCCTCAAACCGTCAGCCTGCCATTTTCATCAAATGCTGCGACATATGGATATATTTTCCTGTATGTTCAAAGAGAGCCATTTATCGCAGTTGCTTGCCAGAAATACCTGTCAACTGGATTTCCACCATAGTGCTAGTGAGGACCACCATCACTTCAGGGATACACACAATATTGCACTCCTAACCCTAATATTCAGTGAGATGAATTATGTCAGGGAAGATGCCAGGCAGTGCTAAGCATGGTCAGTATTATGAGGTGGCCTCTTTCCACTCCAGCTCTGCTCAGAATGTCAGTGGGCATAACATCATCAGCACCCAAGCAGACTCCTTTCACCTACAAAGCAGGACTGCCTGAAGTATGCACTGCTTGTTGGGTACTGACTGTTTCTGTGCTCTTTGCTTAGGCAGTGCAGAGGTCATGGGAAAGAAAATGAGCAGACCGACTTTCTTTATGATTTGTTTTTTTGTTTCATTGGTAAGAAGATACTGAGAGCAGCCTCTCTTGTTATGTTTGTGCTGTGTATGACTCAGTTTGCTTTAGTCATTTGGGAATGGTGAGTGATTGCAGTGTTGTTGATTGCAAATCACCAGGTCCTCCAATCTGTTGCAATCCTTCTATTTCTGACACAGTCGCAGTCTGTAAAAGTAGTATTTAATACCATGTCTAAGGTGCATCAGGTGGGCACATTTTGTTCCTTTTGTTGTCAAAAATGCTTGCTGTGTCCTGTTTATTCTTAACAATCAGGCACCTTCATTCGAGACAACAATAGCTTTATTTTACGTGCCATGGTGAGGCGTCTAGCCTGAAGGATAAATGGCCTTGACTGTCAGTAACCTTGTGCTTCATTCATTGTTCAAAAACCAATCATCTTCAGGATACATCCGGTGACACAAAAAAAACAGCCAGTAGATGTTTAAGCAGGCTTTCATGGATGCAGGTTCCACTATTATCTAAGTGTTTATGGATATTTAAAAATTCATTTGTTTTCTTCATTTTCAGAATCTGACTATTTGCTTCATTACTCACAGCCTTTGGAAAGTGACTCATCTAGTATGCTGTCAATGCTTGTTCCACCATTTTAAACTAGAATTTAGTCTCACAAGTTTATAGGAGTCACCTAATTTCATGGCACCAGAGTAATCACCATTGGCATGCCGTTACTCACACCTAACAACTTTCAGCCTTTGCAGACCTTGATGAGAGGTAGAAATTCTCCACATTCAGTGGGAGTCATTTAAGTGCTTCCTGCGGAGCCTGTCATCCGCTTCTCTTTGGAAATATACTATTTGCCTTACTGTGTCTGAGGCACTGAACCCCTACGTCTTGTTCACCACCTATGAGTTTTTTAAGTGCATGTTTACTTTTAACTTGTCATTGCCATCCAAGATTTGAATACCATAGATGAACGCATCAGCTTTACCAATACCATAAGTAAAAAATACATTACATTCTTGGATGTAGCAATTACGATATAAGGTAACAAACTGATCACGGACGTGTTTACCGAACCCACAGACAGAAATAATCTATTATATTATCAGAACTGTCATCAAAAAGCCCTTAAACAACATCTACCATATTCACAGATATTAAGAGTTAAAAGAATTTCATCTAACAAAGAAAACTACAATATCAACTGCAACAAAATGGTTGAAAAATTCAAACAAAGAGGATATCCTACCAGCATTGTTGAAACAGCAATTGAAAGGGCCAAGATGAAAGACCGAAATCAGCTGTTAACCACTCAGAAATTCGCAAAAAAGTCTGAAAGAACAGCATTTGTCTTTAAATTATCTACTTATAGTCCTCAAATAAGAAAAATCATGATAAAACATTGGCCAATGTTACAAACTGAAGTTGATTAAAGAGGAATTTTCAAACATCCTCCACTTTTCACCTATCGAAGAACTAAAAAGATTAAAGAATGTCTCAGCAAATCGATCAAATCAAAGCCAATGTTTCACATAGGAACCATACCTTGTTTGAACTGTGGACATAGTAAGACATTGAGGATAGTACATATTTACAACAGTGTCCTTGCCACTCCGATCAGCGGGTCCCGGGCGAAACTAGCCGTTGGGACGGACTCGGGTAAACTCCAAGAAGAGGCGGTGAGTTGTTTCCCCATGCAATGCGGAGCGATGATCCATTAACTTAGACTCCCTTGACACTGGGTCTACGCCCCTCACACCTGCGCACAGTGGACGGAGCAAACTGGGCCTCACGTGGGGGGCGCTACTCATGTGCCGCGCCTCATACAAGTAGAGTCCTCCCCGAACATGTGAGACGGAGTTAGTGGGGCGAACAGCTTGCAGACAGGCCCTGAGAGTAAATCACTCAATACTTCTGAAGACAGGGCATTGTTAATTGCGGTCCTTTTTACTGCAAACTGTTTCATTGGCACACCTCGCTAACAGAGCTGCCTGGGGCCCGATAATACCTTGCGGCGGGCACCCGCTGTCGTTGCCTGCTGTGGACTGTCCCCTGATGCCCCAGGTGCTGCAGTCGAGCAATCCAGGGAATAGCGGGAGGTCACCGCCCCGCCGTCGTGCCTGCCAGACCGCCAACATCATTCCTTTGTGCCTGGGGCAGGCCTGAGTCCTCTCCCCCTGGGATCGGGAGTGTGTGCTAGATACAGACTCCCATAGAACCTAGGCCGCCCATACCGACGACTCTCATAACTCGCCCACATACCGGCATCGATAACCTAGTCGGACCTCAACTAACACCCAACAATGGGTAAAATGCCAGAGGCGATGGCGGCAGACTTACAGCGGCAGGAGGAATCCGACACTACCAAACACCCTCATTAAATTACATGCCGCCAACTAACATTGACTTCACCCCGGATAAATTAGATTTAGTTTTACAAGAAGTTCAGGAATCAAGCAAATCAATGGAGCAACAGCTAGGCTCCCTAACCACGGGCCTCACGCTTCCGCAGGCGGACTACGAGAAGCTGTCCTCCACAGTAAAGAGTAACAAACAAACCCTGTCGAACTTATTGCCACAGCACAAAGAACACTCAGAACGCCTATTCCAAATGCAGGGAAAGCTGGCTCACTGTTTCCGTCGATCACTCCACAGACAGAGAAAGAACTGTATGGCTGATGGCGTCCCGGTGCAGGTGGGCCCGGTCGCCACACTGACCTACTACTCCGCTCTGGAGAAATAAGGTACCAAGCATGCAAATGTCTTTGTTTCCCCCCAGCTTTCTTCTAACATTTATGCAGAACCGAGGGTCCTGCAAGACTTTTAGGACCACCCCAACTGGTGCATCATGCACACTCTAGGAATCACCCCCCATGCAGCAGATGCATATGGAAACCAAATGAAAGTTCACACAGTGTGTATAATGTTTGGACCAGCATAGTTTGTGCGCTAGTCTTAGTATTGGGAGTTACAGTAGTTTTTCGGGTTTATGGCACACCACCACAACACACCACACATCATTCATCCCACGACCTCGAGAGTATCATAGAATCGACCAAAAGCATAAATGGCTACGTTGGGTAAATATACTGTAATCACCTGGAACGTCAGGGGGATGGAATCAGTACATTAGCGCAATAGAATCCACTCCCAATTGAACAGATGAAAAGGTCAGATTGCTTTGATACAGTAGTCCCACCTCTCAGATTCTGAAGCAGTTAAACTCCTCAAAAAATAGATGGGCCACATATTCACCCCATCATATTCCGCATTCGCGAGAAGAACAATTATATGGGTAAGACATGGGGTTCCGTTTGTGGCCCTCGAGCAACGCACAGACACTCAGGGCAGATATGTGATGGCCCATGGCACACTAGATGGCACACACATAGTCATTGGCAGCATATACGCCCTAAATTACGAACAGGACAAATTTCTAACAAACCTCAACGCAATATTGGCAGACTGGGTGGGCTACCCATTGGTGCTGGGAGGAGACTACAATTATATTCTAGATGTCCACTTACACCGCTCCCATTCCCCCATTTAGGGAGCCGCCTCAATCAAAAAAAAGCAAAACCAAAGGGGATATTGGACGGAGTGTTGAACATTGCAAGCACTCTCCCCCAGTCAACTGATCTGGGTTTAATCCATCATCATTCTTTAGCTCACTCCGTCACCCCAGTTCAGACTTGGCCATATGCAAATCAGTCTGACCCTGTGCCTCATGGGAACAGTCCAGCCCGAACTGCCAAGCCATGTCTCCCTGGAGCGGAAACAAGCATCCTGGGACCGGTTTCTGGCTAATCAGCCGTCATCAGCCGGCTAGCTTGAATCCAGTGGCAAAGTGAGAAGGGACCCACGTCTGGGCATACCCTGCCAACTTAGGGCGAACAAAGCAAAACCAAAGGGGATGATGGACGGACTGTTGAACATTGAAAGCACTCTCCCCCAGTCAACTGATCTGGGTTTAATCCATCATCATTCTTTAGCTCACTCCGCCACCCCAGTTCAGACATGGCCATATGCGAATCAGTCTGACCCTGTGCCTCATGGGAACAGTCCAGCCCGAACTGTAAAGCCATCATCAACTGGTATTTTTGCATTTGTCACCCCGAGTGGGACGGGTATGCCCAGACGTGGATCCCGTGCTCTCCATGCCACTGGAAATCAAGCAAGCCTGGCTGAAGACGGCTGAAATGCCAGAAACCGGTCCTAGTATGCTTGTTTCTAGTCCAGGGAGGACCTGGCTTGGCAGTTCGGGCTGGACTGTTCCCATGAGGCACAGGGTCAAGACTGATTTGCATATGGCTGGGTTCAAACTGGAACGGCATGGTGAGCAAAAAAACGATGGATTTAGGCCCAGATCTCTGTACTGGGGTGAATGTATGACATTGTTCTGCATTCTGTCCATCAATTGTTTTTTTTGCATTTGTCACCCCGAGTGGGAAGGGTATGCCCAGACGTGGGTCCCTTGCTCTCCATGCCACTGGAAATCAAGCAAGCTTGGCTGAAGACGGCTGAAATGCCAGAAACCGGTCCTAGGATGCTTGTTTCTAGTTCAGGGAGGACCTGGCTTGGCAGTTCGGGCTGGACTGTTCCCATGAGGCACAGGGTGAAGACTGATTTGCATATGGCTGGGTTCAAACTGGAACGGCATGGTGAGCAAAAAAACGATGGATTTAGGCCCAGATCTCTGTACTGGGGTGAATGTATGACATTGTTCTGCATTCTGTCCATCAATTGTTTTTTTTACATTTGTCACCCCGAGTGGGAAGGGTATGCCCAGACGTGGGTCCCTTGCTCTCCATGCCACTGGAAATCAAGCAAGCCTGGCTGAAGACGGCTGAAATGCCAGAAACCGGTCCTAGGATGCTTGTTTCTAGTCCAGGGAGGACCTGGCTTGGCAGTTCGGGCTGGACTGTTCCCATGACGCACAGGGTCAAGACTGATTTGCATATGGCTGGGTTCAAACTGGAACGGCATGGTGAGCAAAAAAACGATGGATTTAGGCCCAGATATCTGTACTGGGGTGAATGTATGACATTGTTCTGCATTCTGTCCATCAATTGTTTTTTTTTTTTTGCATTTGTCACCCCGAGTGGGAAGGGTATGCCCAGACGTGGGTCCCTTTCTCCATGCCACTGGAAATCAAGCAAGCCTGGCTGAAGACGGCTGAAATGCCAGAAACCGGTCCTAGGATGCTTGTTTCTAGTCCAGGGAGGACCTGGCTTGGCAGTTCGGGCTGGACTGTTCCCATGAGGCACATGGTCAAGACTGATTTGCATATGGCTGGGTTCAAACTGGAATGGCATGGTGAGCAAAAAAACGATGGATTTAGGCCCAGACCTCTGTACTGGGGTGAATGTATGACATTGTTCTGCAGTCTGTCCATCAACTGTTGTTTTTGCATTTGTCACCCCGAGTGGGACGGGTATACCCAGACGTAGGTCCCGTGCTCTGCATGCCACTGTAATCAAGCTATCCTGGCTGAAGGGGGGTGAAACCCCGAAACCGGTCCTAGGATGCTTGTTTCCAGTCCAGGGAGGACCTGGCTTGGCAGTTCGGGCTGGACTGTTCCCATGAGGCACAGGGTCAAGACTGATTTGCATATGGCTGGGTTCAAACTGGAATGGCATGGTGAGCAAAAAAACAATGGATTTAGGCCCAGATCTCTGTACTGGGGTGAATGTATGACATTTTTCTGCATTCTGTCCTTCAACTGTTGTTTTTGCATCAATCAAACAAGCAGAATTCTTACGGCCATGGGCGGTGGGCTAGTCACTAGGGGATCTCTGCAGTCTTAAAAATCCAAATTACTGTGCATACTCCTTCTATTCCCCGCCCCACCAGTTGCATACCCGACTTGACAGGATATTTTGCTCTCTCCTCATCATATCCCAAGTGTCCCACACTACATACCTGGGCAAGACTCTGTCCGATCATAATCCGCTCAAGATCATGCTGTCATGGGGAAGAATCCCTACCCCGCTCCACACTTGGAGGCTATGGCCGCAAATGCTGGAAAATGCAGTCTTCCAGGACACCTTGGGATTGACTATTACAGACTATTTTAAAGAGAACACCAACTCGCCTTCTTCTCGCCTTATAGAGTGGGGTGCTTTCAAGATAGTGATAAGAGACAAGAGATCCACAAGAGTGTTACAAAATTAGAAGCCACTTTAAACACACTAGAGCAGGAGGCGAGTAATAACCCCTCCCAATAAAGGGACCTTCAGGACTCTTCCTGAAGGTCCCCTTTTTTGTTTATACGACATGCTGAAGTGCTAGAGCGGCTCCGATGAATTGAGTATCAGTCATACACCCAACACAAACACGCAGAAGCAGACAAATCTGGAACGTTAGTTGCTCGACTTCTCTGAGAACCACCCCCTACTATCCCCATACACGAGTTGGCCCTGCCTGACGGTACCATAGTACACGCAACTTGAAATGAACTAGGCCTTCAGCAAATATTACGAGGCATTATACCCCGCCCCCAATAACACAATAACAGAGCCCATATCAACTTTCTTAAATGACCTAACTTATCTCAAATTAACAGAGGCCGCCCAGGAGGATCTGTCTGGCCCCATCACCTGGGCTGAAATTAGGGAGGCTACCCCGCAATAAAACCCATGCCTAGATGGTCTAGCAGTGTAGTTCTTCACTGCCTTTGCAGATAAACTAGTGCCTCACCTGGAATGTTTATACCAAATAGCCCATGAAGCCCGCTATCTTCCTCCTTCTACTAGGCAGGCCGTGGTCACCTCCCTCCCCATACCGGACAGAGACCCACGAGATATGTCGGGCTGCCGCCCCCCCTATCCCTTTTAGCCACGGAATATAACATTCTCAGCAAGATCTTGGCCTGCCGACTACTCCCCTATCTCCCAAAATGAATCCATAGCAATCAGTGTGGATTCGTCCCAGCCCATAACACTTCCCTAAACATCAGTTGTCAATTCTATGTTATTGAGACTGCCTCCAGTGATGCCCGAGGGGCTGGATGTATCTCTCTCGATTTGCACCAAGCCTTCAACATCTTAAATTGGGAATACATGACTGCAGCCATTGCCAAATTCAGCATCACACCTGGATACATGATCTGGGTCCCGTTGCTATACCCTGCCCCCACAGCCCGAGTCCTCAATGGCTGTCATATTTCACAATCCTACCCTGTGGCCAGAGGCACACAACAGGGTTGCCCCTTGTCCCCACTACTATTCGTGAATGCCCTAGAACCCCTTGCAATCGAGCTCCGTAAGGAGACAGAGGCAAGGGGGGACCGGCTAGGAGACACGACACATGTACTGTCAGCATATGCTGATGACCTTATATTGTACATCCATGACCTGACAGACGACCTAGAGCCCATCCCATCCATTTTCCGACTGTTCGGACATATATCAGGGCTTGCCATAAATTAGAAGAAATCAAACACATTCTTTGTGCACCCGGAAGAGCACCCTGAAACAGTCATGTTTGAACAGCCATACCTAGCAATTGCCCCCCCATACCTGGGTATCCAGATATATAGAGCCCAAACTAGATCTTATAAAGGGCAATTTAATGAGAGCGGTCAGGGCTCTACGGGCCCAGGTTTCATCTGGATATCCCTTCCCCTTTTGGTGATGGGTAGAATAGCCATCACCAAGATGGTGGTTCTCCCACGACTGTTGTATATTTTTTTACGAATCTGCCAGTGCTGTTCTCTGAATTGATCTTTAAGATATTAGATTCTCTTCTGTCAGACCTCATCTGGGGAAAAAGACGTAGGAGGGTGGGACTGGCCAAATTACAGCTGCGGCCACATGGAGGAGGACTAGGAGTACCAGACTTTCGTGCTTATTGCTTGGTCAGCCAGCTGCAATGGCTATCGCACTGGCTTGCGGGTCGCAACACGCACGAAATTGACTATGCGCCACAAGCCCTGGATCGTAGCACCCTACACACTCTGTTACTCACACGGCGCAAGATGCCCTCTGACATCCCCTCTCTGTTGCAAATAGCACTCTCCTATGGGCAAGAGACCTAGGAAGAGTTCTATCAGATAAAGACTGGTCCTCTCTCCTAGAATTCCCCAAAAAGGTGTCCCGAAGCGCCAAATTCAAACTCATCCAATATGTGATCCCACACAGGGCATATCTCACCCCACACCGACTCAGTTGCATATATCCTGACGCTGGCGTCTGCTGCCCTAGATGCCAGGTGGAGGAAATGGCCCACGTCTTGGAGGGTTTTGGTCTGCGGTCATGCTAATAGTGCAAGACATAACTGGTACCTCTGACTGGGGTACGGCAGAGAGCTGCTTACTGGGACTACGCCGGCGCCTGAAATCACAGAAGGTACAACTCCTCTTTGCAGATTTGGCCCTCCTCATAGCAAAACGCTCCATCACAATGCAATGGAAATCTGCTTTCCCCCTACATTAATTAACTGGCACAACAAGATGGTCCGGTGGGGTGGAGCAGAAAGCGCACTCATCAGGCAGAAGGAGTTCCCAGGGATACGCAAAACGCCATTCTGTATGGAATGGGACCAGATATCTCTCAAGGCTGTGGACACCTATACGCCTCACGGCTCATAAAATATAACGCCCCCCTTCCATCCCCCGCCTGGTAGCCCTGCAGTTATTCCCCAACAACTCCCCCCCCCCGCCCCCCCCCCCCCCCAGCTTTTGTGCTGACCCACACGACCATCGTCCCTAAAACCTAGTGACCCCCCCCAGCGACATTTGTGTGAGTGAAAGGCAAAAGCCCAGGTCTGAATCCTATAATTCCAGGGTGAGCCAGATTAGTGGGAGGGGGGTGGGTAGTTGAGAAATGTTATGTTACTTACTTGTATTACTGAACAACATATAACTGTAATAACTAAAGCAAAAGGTAGATCCTACAATGCAAATACCCATAAAGGGTTACCATGTATATGTGCTAGTTATCAGATGTCTGGACACTTCTGATACTATTTGTACACGAAGCTGAAAAATTGTATAATTGTACCACTGAATGCGTTGCTTTTCTGACGCGCCTTAATCTATTTTAAAAGTTAATAAAAATATGTTTAAAAAACAAAAGTTTGACCACGGAGAATGGGGTCCCCAAGGCCACTAAAGGCTCGATGAGGGGGGCTGTGCACCCCCTGCAGGCCGCTATTATCTTCTATTTTTGCCACGATCTCGTGGGAGTCCCACTTTTTTTTAATTATAGGACAGGGGACTACGTCCCTGAGTCTTGTACTGGCTGCCAGCAACATTTTTCTTCATGTTGCTGGCAGCCAGTCAGATCCTTGCTCCCATAGGAGCAAGATGGTCCAAGGGTAAAAAGCCCTCCAGGCCCATCTGAAAGCTTTATTTAAATAAATTAGGTTCGAGGGACTCTTGCGAGAGTCAATCGAACCAAACTGTCCAGATATACAAATATTTTTGGAGCCTAATATCTCCAAAATTGCTGAACAGATTTACACCAAAACACAAAAAACACACTTTCTGTACCAAGATCTAGCTTCATGCCAATTTGTTTGTAATTCTGTTCAGCAGTTTTTGCGGTAGTGCTCATTAAAAAAGTCTGTGGAAAATGCATGGGGATTTTGCGTTTTACAGTAATTCTCTTTTAATTTACTATTGCAAATCTTCTATCGAATGTGGGAATCCACCCTATAAGAGGAAAATAATGTTTATAAATCTCCACCATGCAAGGAAAGAAAAAGAACATGTTAAAAACAATGCTACCAATCTATGTTTAGATTGTGCGAACCAATAAGGAATTGGGGGAAAAAGAACAGCCAAAAATAATAATCCCCGATAGAAACATTAAGACCATCTCACAAGCTCAGGAAAACAAGTTATTCCTCATCAATATGAAGCCAGGCTCTGCACCCAATTCCCTGCAGATGACCAGCGCCCCGCGGACATGCAATCCCCCAGCAGACGGCTAACTCACCACCGTGCATGGCCGACTATGTTATGTAACAATACAAAGGGTGTCATTTTAATTAAGGCAGACCTACTGGCTTTGTCAAAGGACCAGAACACCAAACTATTAAAAGCAGGCCTATTGGTTTTTTCAATGAGTCAGCACATCAACCTATATAAAGCTTCCTTATTGGCTAAGTCAATAAATCAAAACATACATTTAGGATTAACTATAATCCAATGTATTTCCATATATAAATTGCAATGATTAATAATAATCATTGTCGCATACATATTTTAAGTAAAGCATTTCTCTGCAAAACAAACAAACGTGTTTAACCCCTTCAGTGCCACGCCCTTTCCCCCTCCTGTGCCGGGCGTTACATTAGCGGGCGGGGTTCATGACGAGATAGTCTCGTCATGGAGCACGGTTGCGCTGTGCCCATGACGAGACTATCTCGTCATGGGCACAGAAGAGGTTAATCAATAAAGTTGGATTTGTGGAGCGTGGCTAATCACCTGTGAGGGTATCCAGGTCCTGGGTTCTTGGTGGGATCTGTTGCAAAGCCAGGCCTTGAGTCCCTTTCTGAATTTAGGGAGAAAGGATGATGTTCGGATGTGCAGAGGAAGGTCATTCTAGGACTTGGTGGCGAGGTAGGAGAAGGAGCATCCTCCACTGTTGCTTCTGAGGATGCAGCGGGTGTGAGCGAAGGCTAGGGAGGCAGAATGCAGGTGTCTGGAGGATTAGTAGAAGTTCAGGCGTTGGTTGATGTATGCTGGTCCTTGGTTGTGGAGTGCCTTGTATGCTTGTATTAAAAGTTTGAATTGCCATCTTTTCTGGATTGGGAGCCGGAGGAGGTTCCTTAGGTGGTGGTGGTGGTGGTGGGGGGGGGGGGGGGGGGGTGATGTGGGTCCATTTTGGGAGGTCGAGGATGTGTCTGGCAGCTCAGTTCTGTATCCTCTGGAGTCTGCTCAGAAGTTGGGTGGTGAGTCCTGCGTAAAGCGCGTTGCCGTAGTCCAGCCTACTGGTGACTAGGGCTTGAGTGACGGCTTTTCTGCTTTTGATTGGGAGCCTTCTGACGATCTTTCAGAGCATACAAAGAGTGTGGAAGCAGGCTAAGGGGACTGCGTTGATCTGGCATTTCATGGTGAGTTTGCTGCCCAGAATGATGCCAAGGTTGCGGGCGTGGTCTGTCAATGAAGGTGTGAGTCCGAGTACGCTGGGCCACGAGGTGCTGTTCCACAGGGAGGTGTTTTTCCCAAAAATCAGCACTTGCGTCTTGTCCATGTTGAACTTCAGGCAGTTGGTCTTCATCCAGTCGGCGATGCTCGTCATGCAGTTGTGGAAGTTGGTCCTAGTGGTGGAGGGGTCTTCTGAGAGCGAGACGATGAATTGGGTGTCTGTGTAGAATATGATGTTGAGGTCATGGGTAACGATGATGTTGACCTGAGGCATCATGTACGTGTTGAACAGGGTGGGCTGAATCTTGAGGGACGCCGCAGATGATGCTGTTTGGTTCCGAAGTGAAGGGTGGTAGGCTGATTCTCTGGGTTCATCCTTCGAGGAAGGACGCGATCCATTTGAGGGCATCTCTCTGGATCCCGATGTGGGGGAGTCTCTTGATAAGGGTGTGGTGGGATATGGTATTGAATGCTGTTGAGAGGTCGAGAGGGGTCAGGGCAGTTGTTTTTCTGAGGTTGATGAGGATCCTGTCAGTGGCTGTTGGTCTTCTGGAGGACTTTGGTGGGAAAGGGAAGCAGAGAGATGGGGTGGTGGTTCTTGAGTTAGATGGGGTCAGCGGAGGGTTTCTTGAGGAGGGGTCTGACCTCTGCGTGTTTCCATTGATCGGGGAAGGTGGCTATGTTGATGGATGCATTGAGAATGGAGGTTAGTTCGCAGTTGATTTCCTTGATCCCGAGGTTGAAGAGGTGATGAGGGCAGGGTCCATGGGTGCTCCAGAGGGGATGGTGTTCATGATGGCTGTGGTGCCTTGTGTGGTGAGCTGTTTCCATGCGGTGAGCGGATGGTTGTGGGAGGCATCGGTTGGCATGAGGAGGCTGTAAAGATCGGTGGCTTGGGGTTCAAAATGTCTGTAGATGGTGGATATCTTGTTGTGGAAGTAGTCTGCCAGGATGTTGCAGAGATCCTGGGAAGGTGAGAAATGGTTCTCTGTGGCTGACGGGCAGGAGAACTCTCTGACGATTTTGAAGAGTTCCTTGCTGTGGTTGGAGCTGGCTTCGATGCGGTCCCCCAGAGCGCATCTTTTTTGGTCTTTCAAGCGATGATGGTATTTGATGAGGGTGTACTTGAAGGTGGCTCGGCCTGCGGCATGTATGCTGGTGTACCATCGACTTTCTAGGCATTTGCAGTTGCATTTCATAGTGCTGAGTTCTGGTGTGTACCAGCTAGCTTGTTTGGTGGATCTCCTGGTCTTGGTGGGCTTGGTAGGGGCGACTCTGTCGGTGCAGTTGGTGATCACGGCGGAAAAGCTCTTGACAGCGTTTTCAAGGTTGGTTGAGTGGTGTAGAGGGCGTCGGTCCTTTGGATCTCTGTCATTTTATTTCCCGTTGCGGTGGAAAGAGCTGGGAGGCTTGGTGGTGGTGCATGGGGCTCCTGCGATGGTGAAGAGGACGATGGCATGGTCGGTCCAGGTGACATGACTGTGCTTGACTTTGTCACTGGCAGTAAAGAACGGGTCAAGCATGTGTCCTGCGCTGTGTATGGGGTTGGTGACCAGTTTTGTGAGGCCATTGTTGCTCATGCTTTCGGTTGCAGTGTTTGTTTTTTTGGTCGTCGAGGTGGAAGTTGAGGTCGCAGAAGATGATGTGCTTGGAATCAATGGCGAGTTGGGTAATGAATTCAGGAATGGCGTTGCAGAAGCTGGGGTGTGGTCCTGGGCGTCTATAGGTGAGGGTGCCTCTGATGGTTGTTCTGCTGTCGATGTGGAGTTGGAAGTTGAGGTGTTACATGATCGGTGTAGTGTCTTCTTCGGTGGTGGTGCAACGGATGGTTTCTTTGTGGATGATGGCAAACGTGCCTCCGTGTTTGTTGGTGCGGTCCGGGTGTTTCATCTTGTAGCCATTGGGTGTTGCGATGGCGATATCGAGGGTGGAGGAGGAGTTAAGCCAAGTCTCTGTGATGAAGATAACGTTGGGTGAGGGTGGTGATGGAGTTCCAGATTTCGGTGGTGTGTTTGCAGAGTGATCTGGCATTGAGAAAGAGGTAGTGGAGTAGTTCATGGGCGGTCATGGTCAGGGAGGTGGGTGTGGTGATGGTTTCCGTGAGGTCCTGAGTTGCAGGTGAAGAGGCAGTGGCGGCAGGTGAAGGGTCCTCCCGTTGATAAAGGCAGATGCGAGGCAGCAGTTGTTGCGGTGTCTGGGGACCAGGGCTTGGAGCTCTGCGGTGGAGTATCGATGAGTGGCTGGAGGGCCAGGGTTCCTGGCATTGGGCGTGGTCCAGGCACGGACCCCTCCACTGCATGGCCATGTTGCAGCCTCTGTTAAGTAGGCTCAGTGAGGGGGCGGGACACTGTGAGGTGGGAGCGGTGAACAGGCGGGAAAAGAGTGAGTAGCAATGCGAGCTGGCTCCTTAAAAAAACGGTACAGCAGAAGAAATACAAACAGTAAATGAGCATTGAGGCTAAATTAACTTACAGAATACAGACAGCACAATAACCAATATTAGAGGCAGGAAAAAAGTGAGCAGACAAGGACTATCACACAAGGCATAATACAATGACCTTGAGAAAAAGTCAGGGAAACCTGGTGCGAGGGAAGCAGATCGAGGATCTGCTTAATAGGGTTGCACTGCAGCCTCCATTGAGTAGGTCCTGGGAAGGGGTCGGGATGCTGGGTGACAAGTGGAAGTGGTGAACCGGTGAGAAAGGATGCCCTTAACCAGGCTGACTGCCAATGCGGGGAAAACTAAACCTACAGAAGGCCGTTGAAGGCGACCAGATGCAGCCTCAGGGGGCCCATGCTCTAAGATGAAGAACGGCTGCGGATACCTGTAGGTCGGATACAAGTTGAATATTTCTTTAACATTCTTCCACCATAAAATGCAGACACAGAACTCCCTACAAGGGGTTCCCGCACTTGAGTGGAAGAGCATACAGCCACAGCTTGGAGTGCTTTAAAAATGTGGGAAGCCTTCCTGGGGTCATGAATTCAAAGACCCAGGAGACTTACAGCTACTTTTTTTGTAAATGTTCCTGGGGGGCTGGGGGTGGCTGTTGCGCTCCCTGCAACCTGCACAAGCAAAAGGAATAAATGATGGACGGAATGCTGAACAATGCAAACATTCAACTCCAGTCACAAGGATTGGGGTTTAATTCATTATTTTTTTGCTCACCACGGCATCCCAGTTTGGACCCAGTCATATGCAAACCAGTCTTGACCCTGCTCCTCATGGGAACAGTCAAGCCTGAACTGACAAGCCAGGTCCTCCCTGGACCGTAAACAAGCATCCAGGGACCGGTTTCGGGGCATCACCCCTCATCAGGCAGGCTATCTTGAATCCAGTGGTGCAGTGAGCAGGGACCCACATCTTGGCATACCTTTCCAATTTAGGGCGACAAAAGCAAAAGGAATAAATGATCGACAGAATGTTGATCAATAAAAATATTCACTCCCATTCATAAGGATCTGGGTTTAATCCATCGTTTTTTTGCTCACCATGCCACCCCAGTTTGGACCCAGCCATATGCAAATCAGCTTTGATCCTGCTCCTCGTGGGAATTGTCCAGCCCCAACTGTCAAGCCAGGTTCTTCCTGGACTGGAAACAAGCATCCTGGGACCGGTTTCGGGGCATCACCCCTCATAAGCCAGGCTAGCTTAATTCCAGTGGCGCAGTGAGCACGGGACCAGGTCTGGGCATATCCCTCCCACTTGGAACAACAAAAGCAAAAGGAACAAATTATGGACGGAATGCTGAACAATGCAAACATTCACCCCTGGTCTCAAGGATCTGGGTTTAATCCATCGTTCTTTTGCTCACCACGCCACCCCAGCATTTAAAAAAAAAAGTTTAGTGGGTTTCTCTGCTCTTATTACTACTATTACTATTACTACTCTTATTACTGTTACTCATATTTGTGCTTAAATTATTTTATTTGGGGAGGGGGTCATGCTGCCCCCTTCCCAACCAGTTTATTGGCCCCAGGGCCCGATTTGTTTTTAATGGGGAGAGGTGCATTGAGTACCCCTCTCTGAGCCTTATGAAGGCCTCAAGAACCCTATCCCCTGGGACTGATGTATTTGTTTTGGGGCGCGTGAAGGGGTACCCCCGCATGAGACGTTGGATGGCCCTGAAGAATACCCCCCCCGCCCACCCCACCTTCTGGGACCTATGAATTTTTTATTTTGGGAGGTGCTTATGGCCTACATCCCCAAATCATAATATGGCCCCGGGGACCTCGTCCCCCTGGACCAGTGGCAACAGTATCTCTGGGACCTCATACAGCGGGAAACTGATTTGTTCCCTTCCTGGCAGTGATATCCAACTTACTGCCTGCATTCTCCCCGGCAGGGACCATAGGTTTGCTCCTTGCCCAGCAAGAGCCTAGAGAGAAGCTTGACCTGGCACAATTGACTGAATTAAAATTGAAAATGGAAGGATCCTGCCCATTTATTTTGAAATGCCCATCTGTGCTCCAGTTAAAAACAAAAGCCCGTTTTTGTCCCTTGGGGAGTGAGGCCCAGAGGGACAAGGCCAAGGGTTCAGGGTACTACTACCCTGCCCCCCTATATGTTTTTTAAAATCTTTTTTCGGGACAGGGACTGAGTCCTTGAGTCCTAAAATGCCTGCAGCAACAACATCTTTGTTGATGTTGTGGCAGCCAACCAGATCTTATCTTTTTATGTGTCGGATCTGCTGGTCCTATGTAGCGTAAAATATACATACATTTTAAACCTTAATTTCTCAAAAACTGCTGAACGGATTGACAACAAATCACAAGAAGCACACTTTCTGGATCAAGTCTGCCAAATTTGGTATAATTCTGTTCACCCTTTTAAGCGGTATTGCTATTGAGTTTTTCTATGTAAAATTGCTACACGTTTTGGGACCTTGGACATTTTTCTTTGACCCCCGCTTGACGCATCACCACAACACCTTCCGAGAAAACAAGCAGAAGTGGATGAATCTTTCATTTTTTTAAAAGTTTTAGGAAGTTTCTTTAAATGTCATCAACGTTATTTGCAAACCAAAATCCATATCCTATGGAAATATGTTCCTAACTATAATTGTCCAGTGATAACTGCCACTGAGGGATATACACCAGGTCAAGGCTCGCCTGCTGGTGTCTCAGTTCCCTGCTAATATTCAGACCGCATCTTTCACCACTTCCAGCAGTGGAGAAAGGATGCAAGACACTTTGGAGCTGCTTTAGTTGGAACAATTTATTCCATGGATCAGGCAGCATGATTGCTTTGAGCTTCATCCGTTTAATATTTGATTGTTTGCCTGAGAACGGCAGACGTGTCTTTCAACGTTTTCAGAGATGTGTATTTTTTAGGGGTATAATGTGCTAATATTGAAAATGGGTTTCATGCATCAGTGTTTATCATTATAAATCAAATTTTAAAAACATAGCTCATTGTATAGAAATTGAAAACATGCATTCTAAAATGTCCTTTTATTTTACAGTACATTGACACTACAGAATAGGCTTAACAAGACACAAAGAAAAGAAATAAGTGCAGTGTGGAACTTTTTGCTGACTGAGTTATGCATTGATAATTTTTATTTTCACACAATGGGGAGGATTCATTGGTAGACAATTGCATCAAGGAGAGGTCAGCTTGTCAAATGTGCTGGTAAATGGTCTAGCAGTAGCACTGTAGTATTTTTTTTCCAGCACGGAAAGAAAAATGAAATGCTGTGTTAAGCTTCTTTGTTTGCTTAGGGAAGCTAAATATACTGCAAATGAATTCAGCTCTGTGAACTATGGGAAATAGTTCACACTAGGAACCATGTTGGTAGTTATAGTTAGGACCTAGTTTCCATAGACAAAGCGTTTTTTTTTTGTTTTGCACATAACTTTGGTGCTGTTTGACAAATCTTCCTGTTTGGAAAGTTTTGGGGTGATTCGTCTTGCAGGAGCTAAGAAAAAAAGAGCGGTCCCAAACACTTTTTTCCCATGCAAATTCCCATAGAGATTTTGAACATGACTACAGCCTAAACCGCTGAACAGAATTACACCAAATTTGACAGAAAGCTAGCTCTTCGTCCAGAAAGAGCCCTTTTAATGATTTGATGTAAATCCGTTCAGTACTTGCGCAGTTATTGAACAATTTTTTTTTTTATCTAGGGACGTGGAACACAGATTCAGCACGGTGTTTCGTGAATACACGCGCCAACAGCAATGTCGTGATTGCCTGACAGCAACCTGACAGGAAAGTTACGACTACCTGTTTATCGGAGCACATCCCAGGGAGATAGATATATATATATATATGTGTGTATATATATATCTCTCTGGGATGTGTTCCGATAAACAGGTAGTCGTAACTATATATATATATATATATATATATATATATATATATATTCACTGAAAAAACCATAGGTTTCACACATGTTATAGTTAGCGGAAATTTTACTGATAAAAAACCAATGAAATTCCCCCGTTATAGTTAGTGCAGGCAACTATAACTCACGCGACCGCAATCTTCTGCTGATGCTAATACTGTATTTAGACACTTATTTGCCCATGTCTTCTTCCATACATTTTTAGCTATACATATATTACAAATATTTTTTTTTCATAAAGACACATATGTCATCAGCAGAAGATTGCGGTCGCGTGAGTTATAGTTGCCTGCACTAACTATAACGGGGGAATTTCATTGGTTTTTTATCAGTAAAATTTCCGCTAACTATAACATGTGTGAAACCTATGGTTTTTTCAGTGAATTTGCAAGGTTTTTTAAATGCTAATTCCTAACTATAACGTGTGTGAAACCTATGGTTTTTTCAGTGAATTTGTACGGTTTTTTAAATGCTAAGTTACTTTACGCCATTCGTGGCGTGCGCGCCCACTTAACGCAGTTCGTTCCATGCGCGCACGGTGCGCTTCGCGCACAGTAAGCACGCGGTGCGCTTCGCGCACCGCGCGCCCACTTTACGCAGTTAGTGCCGTGCACGCACGGTGGGCACGCGGTGCGCTACGCGCACCGCGTGCCCACGTTACGCTAGATGGGCCATGTATGCACGATGCGCTTCGCGCACCGTGCGCACATGGAGGACATATGATGCACTTCGTTTTGAAAGGTAATATTTTAATTTTTCGTAAATTTTTATAAGCCATGCACAAATGGTGGCCTTAGGCCACCAATTGCACACGGGGTGGGGAGAGTGTGGATAATTTTTTTTTTTATATCATTTTTTATCGTACGCGTACGGTAAGCGTAATCGGCGAAATTAGCGGAAAAAAAAAAATTCCGTTTTTGGCCTTGGGGGATCTTTGGGGACTCCCTCAACATGGCTATGTGTGTGGGAGCTGTCTAAACAGCCCCTTTACATGTTTTTGTGCTTTGTATTTTCATCATCACTCTCAGTGCGAGAGAGAAAATGGCGGCCGCCGCTTCCTGGTTTCGGCCGATTCGAATGTTTACTAAGATCTAAGAGCCAATCAGAATCGCGCTCGCGCACGCCACCGTACGTGTACGGTAAGCGTACCGTAAGCGCACCGTAAGCTGGCTCAGATATATATATTGATTTAAAGGCTATTTTCTCAGAATCTACTGAACAGATTTACACCAAACCTACAAAAGGCACTTCCTTGACCTGAGGACTACCTCTCTGCCAAATTTCAAGTAATTCTGTTCAGCCGTTCGGGCTGTAGCCCTGTCTAAAGGTCCTATGGAAAAATGCATGGGAAAAACGTGTTTTGGGACCCCCCTTTTATCTCAGCCCCCGCTTGACGAATCCCCCCGAGACTTTCAGGGTAGGAGCGGAGCGTAGCGCCCCACCTATTTTGAAAAATTCGCGAGGATTCGTCGACCGGCGCCAAAGTTATTCAAAATAGAATGTTGCAGATTTCCTATGGAAACGTGGTCCTAACTATAACTACCTACTGGCGACCGCCAGTAGGTAATATTCACTGAAAAAACCATAGGTTTCACACATGTTATAGTTAGCTGGACATTTCTCTCATACAAAACCAATGAAATTCCCCCGTTATAGTTAGTTCAGCTAACTATAACTCGCGCCCCCGCAATGCACTGCTGATGACGTCACATATTACATCACTCATGACATGGTCAGTGACATCACTCATGACATCTCAAATGACATTACTGATGACATCATCCAGTGAATGTGTGTTTTTCTGAAAATTAAATATGTTTTATATATGTATATCTCAAGGTCGATGGAAGAATAAATGGGTATATAAGTGTCTAAATGGATGATTTGTTTTTGAAAAATTGATTGTGTAACTGACTGATTAAGTGTATCATAGTGAATACATGGCTTAGTGAGTAATCTTTAAATATGTAAATATCTGTATCAGTCTCTCACTTTGTGTATAAGTGGCTGCATGGGTTGGTGAGTAGCTACATGGGTGTCTATATAGGTTATTAGTTGGTTTTTTGAGCATCAGTCTGAGTGTCTGCATGGTTTGGTGGGGGGTATTACGTAGTGCATAGGTGCATGAATGAGTGACTCACTGTTTGTATGTGTTGAAGACAGCATGTCTGCAGGACTGTATGGGTGGATGAATGTGTGTATGGGTGTGTTAGTGAGTGAATGACTGTCTCAATAGTGTCTCTATGAGTAACTACATATGTTTTAAACTAATATATGTGACTATTGGTGTATATAAGTGAGTATATGTGAGAGTGAGGGATTGAAAGAGTTCCTGTATGAATAAGTATGTGTTTCTATAAGTGATTGTTTAAAAGACTAAGTATGTGTAAGTTCCCGTAGAAGTAAGTGTGGTGGTGTGTGTATAACTGTATATGCAAGTAAATGTATGTTTGATTCTTTATTAGCATGAGTGACTATGTGTGTCAGTAATTCTATGGATGAGAGGCATTGTGTAACAGGATGTATAGGTGTATGAGTACATATGATGAGTGAGTACATGTATGAGTGACTGTACAGGACTGTTGGTGAATGAGTGGATGTGTATGTGGATCTTAGAATTACTGAAGAGGTTGTTGTAACTGGTATTGGTATGTCGATTGTTTTGAAAATTTTAGTCTCTATTTTTGAATGTGTGTATCAAAGGTTATATTAGGGGGAGAGGAGGTCTGCCACTCTACCACAATGATGATGTCATCAGTGATGTCATTTGAGATGTCATCAGTGATGTCATGAGTGATGTCACTGACCATGTCATGAGTGATGTAATATGTGACGTCATCAGCAGTGCATTGCGGGGGCGCGAGTTATAGTTAGCTGAACTAACTATAACGGGGGAATTTCATTGGTTTTGTATGAGAGAAATGTCCAGCTAACTATAACATGTGTGAAACCTATGGTTTTTTCAGTGAATTTGCAAGGTTTTTTAAATGCTAATTCCTAACTATAACGTGTGTGAAACCTTTGGTTTTTTCAGTGAATTTGTACGGTTTTTTAAATGCTAATTTTTGAATTATTTAATTAAATAACTTTTTTTTTATAATAAAGAGCAAGAGTGCTTGACTTTTCAAACCTAACAGCCAATCCATAGTAATGTTCTTTGGTAACACATTTTTCTGTACCAATACAAAACATGCTTTTTAAAATTTAAACATACAGCCTAGTTTTTAGTGTAGAATGGTTTGAAACAGCCAATGAGTTCTTTTTATAAAAAAAAATATGTGTGCCCCCATTTTTCAACTGTCTTTCATTTCATATTGCCTTTCTACTGAAAGACACCTCCTGAGTGCATCCAGATCTCCTTGAAAGATGTTCACAGTGTGGATTGTAGGTCACAGCTATGTCTTCTGGAGAGGTATGGTGAGAGACCTTGCTTTGCCAAATGTAGACATTAAATGGATTGGTCAGAGAGGGTTAAAGTGGCACCAATTAATGCCTTTGGTGAAAACCTTTCTACATCTCCCACAGCCTAACCTTATTATTGTGCACTGTGGTGGTAATGACCTAGGCACTTTAACTGGGGTAGGTCTGGAAATGCTTATTAAGGACACCTTTGTGCAATTGATGTCGCTTTTTCCACAAACTGCCTTTGTATATTCTAACATATGCCAAAGGCAAAAGTGGAACTGGTCCAACCAATTTTGTCCGCAGATTGACAAAGCAAGGAAGCACGTCAACAAATCTATTTCTGCTTTCCTCAGAGACTATGGTATGGGTTCTATATACCACAACAACTTGCGTTACAACATGCAAGACATTTATAGAGGAGACGGTGTACATTTCAATGATGAAGGGAACAGAGTCTTCCTCTTGAACTTTAGACTCTGCATCGGTACTTACTTGTAGGTACCAAAAAACACACAATAAACACAAGGGCTCTTTTTAGAGCCACCTTATATCTTTTTACTTAATTGCGTATTTTTTTAAATGTTTTTGTTTTTAAAAAATTTTCGGGTGCGCGCTGGGTGCGCGCACTCGGCGATATTTTTTTCCAAAAAATAAATCTTTTTTTTTGCCCTACAAGGTCCTACTGTGACCCCCTTACAATGCCTAGTGGGTCAATATCTCCCCACTCTGCCCCCTTTTCAAGTTCTCCCCCTTGGTTTATCACCCCCTCTTTATGCGAGAGACAAAATGGCGGCCGCCGCTTCCTGATTTCCACCGATTCGAATGTTTACTGACATCTAACAACCAATCAGAAGTGCGCTCGCGCACGGCGAGGTGCGCACACAGGACTTGCTCAGTGCGCGCACGCTGCGCGCGTACAGATATATATATTGATTTAAATGCTAATTTCTCAGGAAATACTGAACAGATTTACACCAAACCTGCAAAAGGCACTTCATGGACCTTATGGCTACCTCTCTGCCAAATTTCACATAATTCTGTTCAGCCGTTCGGGCTGTAGCTGCGACTAAAGTCCCTATGGAAAAATGCATGGGGAAAACGCGTTTTGGGACCCCCCTTTTTTCTCGGCCCCCGCTTGACGAATCACCCCGAAACTTTCAGGGTAGGAGCTGAGCGGAGCGCCCCATTAGTTTTGAAAATTTCGCGAAGATTCGTCAACCGGCGCCAAAGTTATTCAAAATAGAATTTTGAGATTTCCTATGGAAACACGGTCCTAACTATAACTACCTACTGGCGACCGCCAGTAGGTAATATATATATACATATATATATCTATCCATGTACTACCGTGAACAAGAACTTGATGTTAGGAGGAGGAGAGGAATGGTCTTAATAAAAAATCCTGTTCAAGCCAAGGAGAGTGCCATGTACTTGTTCATTTGTTGAAATATATATATATATATATATATATATATGTATATATATCCACAATAATCACTATTTCAATCCGCGCGCTCTCAGGAATCAAAGACCCAACACCAGTATAAGTGGACTGCTGTTTATTCACACAACGCGTTTCACCAAAAGGCTTGATCACGTGTAAACAACGACACTGTGTCGGACAGCGTATATAACGCAGAAAACCATGAGCATAGAAAGAAGACATCGTTTTCAAAACAAACACAAATCTATATAAAATATACAAATACAAAATATTGTGTTAAATGCACATTGTGTTGTTGATATTATCATCATTGGACCCGTGTTGTCATATCACTATTGCAAATAATGAAAATTAGTAAACGTTACCAAGTATTTGAAATGCTCTTATACAGTAAACACAAAAAGAGGACAACAATGAGTCTTTCAAACCTGCTCAATAGGTAAATTGCAGAAACGTCCTACATCAATAATGCTAGCACTGTTAACAACAGTTATCTCATAAATGAGCCTTAACGCATCTTTGTTATTGATGGAACAATACGAACTTGCAATAAGTCTATGTGTCTTTTCTTATCATCGTACCTTCTTTGTCATGGGTATACCATACTTCTTGATTTGTAAATGTAAAAACTCATGAATGTAAAAACTCTAAAGCTTAGTTGCATTGCTGTTCCTCAGTTGCAGCATTAAACATACTGATCACCAGCGCGCTGCGCATGCCCAGTGCGTGTCTTTGCAGTAAATGTCAGAATCGCAAACGTTCTTCCTTTGAACATTTATGTTGGCATACCGTTTACATCACACCCTACAATATAACAGGTAAACAGCGTTAGTGTTACCATACCCAATCTGCGGAATAAGGCAATTTCACAATTCAACATGTCATGCTGTACACTGCTTGGCAGATATAAATGTTGTTCAATGTTTATGAAGATATTTCTAAATATTTCTAAATATATCTTAGGAGAGTGCATTCCCTTAATAAACCACATCCTTCTTCTATTGACAAGTGTCTTGTGGCAGAGATATCAGCTCTACTCCTAGAACATAACAAACTGACCCAATGTTGCAGGCAATGTCATGTTGGTCAGATCGAACAGCCCTATTGGCAAGTGCCTAAGAGCACCCAGCTTCTCTTATTGCATTTGTCAAAACTCTAGACCCGAAGGAAACTGAAAAACATTGTCTCTGCTGTATTGTAAGCTGTCATATTGCCCACAGTGTCTCGTGCTCGTGCAAAAGAAAGAAAAGAAAATGGTTGGGGAAAAGAATAAATGGGAGAAAGAGAGAAAGGGTAGGCGGCCCGTGCAGGTGAAATCAGGTGAATGGTCCCCTTCCTTTCCTCCTAAAAATAAACAAATGAAAACACAAATTAAAATCCTTGTTTAAAAACAGATTATAAAATCTGCTACCAATGTGTAGTATGCAGAATATTTCTTGAACACAATATCCACACAGTCATGAACATAGAGGATGCATTATGTAAAACGCTAAGGTCATATATCACAAACATTTCATTCTTTTAGATGTACGGACAATTCTTCTCCCTGGTTTAACCCTCCCGGGGTCTTGGTCTGAAATTCTATAATAGATTTGGATTCCCTTTGCCTTAACTTGAGAACTCTATTACCACCCCTGGGATTTCTCTCTATTTGTTCTAGGAGGATAAATCGTAACTCACTGGTGTTGGAAAAATGTTTGTCCCTGAAATGTCGTGCAACAGGACATTTCTGGTCGAAATTGGTAATAGCCCTGCAGTGTTCCAGAATGCGCTTTTTCGCCATGCAGGTGATGCTGCCAATATACCATAGTTTGCAAGTGCATTCTATGGCATATATTACAAACATGGAGCTACAAGTCAAAAACTGGGTAATGTTTCTACTTACACCATTATATGATACCTTTTTCTGGGATATGCTGTTGTTACATGCCTTGCAGTGACCGCAGGAGTAAAACCCCTGAAGGCCCTGGATGTTATTGGGTGGATATATGGTCACATTACTGTGGACAAGCATATCTCTAATGTTCTTATTCCTACGGTATGTTATACTAGGTCTATCTGGAATAATTCCACCTATCACAGTATCATTTTTGAGAATACCGCAGTTCTGAGTGATAATTCTCTTTATAGCCTTAGAATCAGAGCCATATGTCATTATCACTCTGGTAGTTCCTTCATCTGTATTGGGCACGGGAGATGAATCGGAGATGGTCTGTGCTCTTTCTACACCTGCAGCTCTAACCAATGCCTTCTTGAGTACCCAATTAGGGTACCCTCTTTCCCTGAACCTGCCAGTGATGTTATTACTTTCCAAATTGTATGCCTCTTCAGTGTTACAGTTCCTCTTCGCCCTCAGCAACTCCCCATAGGGGATACTCCACTTGAGAGTATCTGGGTGGCTGCTGAGGGCGTGCAGGACTCTGTTACCTCCTGTGTTTTTCCGATACAAGGTTGTATGTACTTTGTTGTCTCTTATTTCTAATTTGACATCCAAGTATTCCACTTGTGTTTTGCTAATGGTCCCACTTAGAATGATGTTGAAGTTATTGTTATTGAGTTTCTTAATGAACTCTTGCGCCTCATCTTGGGATCCCTTCCATACAATAAACAGGTCGTCGATGTAGCGTAGCCACATCGACAGCAGCTTCCAGTCCTGCTGTAGGGATGGATGGGACCGAATGCTTTCCTCCCAGCTCCCCATGAACAGGTTGGCGAAGCTGGGAGCAAAGCATGATCCCATCGCAGTACCGTTCACCTGTCGGTAAAGAGCACCGTTAAACAAAAACATATTATTTGTCAAACAATACTCTAACATCATGAGGAGCATCCGCGTATGTTCACGGAATCTGATGGCTCTGCTCTCTAAGTAATGTTTACAAGCTTCCAAACCTTGTTTGTGATTGATAATCGTATACAAGCTGTGTACGTCCAAGGTGATAAACATACTACCTTTGTCCCACTCTAGGCTTTCTATTTTTTGGAGAAATCTTTAGTGTCTTTGATGTAACTGTCCATTGTGATCACGTAGCCCCTCAAAAAATGATCTATATATTTTGAGACATGTTCCGCAACACTCCCCCTTGACGATACTATAGGCCTCCCTGGTGGTCTATTGGGGTCTTTGTGTGACTTGGGAAGGAGATATAAAACAGGGAGCACGGGATAATCTCGTTTGAGATATCCATATTCCTCCCACATCAATATCCCCTTGTCTTTCCATTGTGTTAGTAATTCCCAAATGATGGTAATGCTCTCATTGTATTGTTGGAAATCTACCATTTCATAAAATGTGGTATCTGTGAGTTGTCTGTCCGCCTCCATAAGGTATTGTTCGCGATCTAAAATAACAATGTTGCCCCCCTTATCTGAAGGACGGATTATAATACGGTCATCTTCCATCAATGACTTAAGGGCTTTTCTTTGCTCCAAGGTCAAGTTGGAACTCCTCCCACGTTTTTGTTTATTTTTGTTCTGTCTGGCTTCATTAAGTGCCTTACTCACGCACTCATGAAATGTGTCTATACTATCATGTGGTAACGTCGGCAGAAAACATGACTTCGGTTTGAAATCAGTGTCTGCAGACGCATCTGTTGTCACATCTAATTCAATCAATATTTGTGTTGGAGTGTTGTCTTGTACTGCCCCATCATCAGCAAGGCTCAATTCAGTTATAGTGTTGAGCATGTATATATATATATATATATATATATATATATAAAGTTTTCAGCTCCAGTAAGCAAAACACGCACTCAGAAAGGTACAGCTCGTTGGCGATTTATTCACAAGGTAACTATCCGAAACGCGTCGGCTACATCCCACTGTGTGTTGAGGCCTGAGGAGATTTATTGCATCTAGAGTGCGCTTCGCTGAATGGGCAACTTGGAGCAGAATATATATATATATATTCACTGAAAAAACCATAGGTTTCACACACGTTCTAGTTAGGAATTATCATTTACAAAACCTTGCAAATTCACTTAAAAAACCATAGGTTTCACACATGTTACAGTTAGCTGTACATTTCACTCGTAAAAAACCAATGAAATTCCACGTTATAGTTAGATCAGGTAACTATAACTTGCGCGCCCACAATAAACTGCTGATGACGTCACATAGTACACCACTCATGACATGGTCAGTGACATCACTCATGACATCAATGATGACATCTGAAATTACACATTGTGGATTGCGGTCGCGCAAGTTATAGTTACCTGATCTAACTATAACGTGGAATTTCATTGGTTTTTTACGAGTGAAATGTACAGCTAACTGTAACATGTGTGAAACCTATGGTTTTTTAAGTGAATTTGCAAGGTTTTGTAAATGATAATTCCTAACTATAACGTGTGTGAAACCTATGTTTTTTTCAGTGAATTTGTACGGTTTTTTAAATGCTAAGTTATGTATTTATTTATTTATTTATTTTCTGGTTTTCCACTATGCGCACACCCTGCGCGCACGGTGCGCTTTGCGCACGGTGCGCGCGCTGTGGGCGCTCGGTGCGCTTCGCGCACAAGGGGCGCCCACGTTGCGCAGTCCATGCCGTGCGCGCCTCGCCTTTTTTTACGCAGTAACATTTGTTTTTTTCTCCCTTTTAAATTTTTTTTGCCGTGCGCGTACGGTAAGCTTACCGTACGCGTACCCCGCGATTTTTTTTTTAAATTATTAAATTTATTTTTCGTACTTTTGGGTCCTTCTTGGACCCCCTGACAAACACTAGGGGGTCTGCAACTCTCTTCGTTGCCCCCGTTTCACGTTCCCCACCTTTGTTTCTCAGTGCGAGAGACAGAAAATGGCGGCCGACACTTCCTCATTTCGACCGATTCGAATGTTTACAGTCATGTAACCACCAATCAGAATTGAGCTCGCGCACGGCACCGTACGCGTACGGTAAGCGCACGGTAAGCGCACGGTAAGCGCACGGAGCGCGCTTACAGATATATATATTGATTTAAATGCTATTTTCTCAGGACCTTCTGAACAGATTTACACCAGACCTACAAAAGGCACATCCTTGACCTGAGGACTACCTCTCTGCCAAATTTCAAGTAATTCTGTTCAGCCGTTCGGGCTGTAGCTGTGTCTAAAGGTCCTATGGAAAAATGCATGGGGAAAACGCGTTTTGGGACTCCCCTTTTTTCTCAGCCCCCGCTTGACGAATCCCCCCGAGACTTTTAGGGTAGGAGCGGAGCGTAGCGCCCCATTAGTTTTGAAAATTTCGCGAGGATTCGTCGACCGGCGCCAAAGCTATTCCAAATAGAATGTTGCGGATTTCCTATGGAAACACGGTCCTAACTATAACTATCTACTGGCGACCGCCAGTAGATAATATATATATATATATATATATATATATATATATATATATATATATATATATATATATATATATATATATCTGCATTGATTCCAAATGGAATCTTCACTCATGATGCTTTTTGAAAATTCATCTGTGCAGCCACAGAGCAAACCATCTTGTACTACCTGAGGAAGGCGGAAGCTGAAACGTTGTAGTGGAAATATATTTTTGTTCTTTGGTGAATCTATCTGTTTGAGTCACTTCTTTCTTGGATATTGTATTTCTTTGTGACTCACTGTATCCTTTGGGATCCAGATTTATGCCCTGGCTGGCTGTTGTTTTCTTGTGATCCTTCATCTTCCAGTATATATATATATATATATATATATATCAGCTACCAAATCTCGGGACATTTTCAATAATCATTTATTAGAGTAAATGCATTCCGGCCTCTTAGCCTTCCTCAGTGCTCAATGATTTAGCACCTAACATGTTTAAATGTTATCCCAGATTATTTCATTGGAGAAACACTTCATCATGGCCAGTGACGAAGGACTGATGAAATTATCGGTGTAATATCAGTCTTTT
Organism: Triturus cristatus; assembly: GCF_964204655.1. Classification (NCBI taxonomy): domain Eukaryota; kingdom Metazoa; phylum Chordata; class Amphibia; order Caudata; family Salamandridae; genus Triturus; species Triturus cristatus. The sequence goes on along the minus strand of NC_140589.1, from coordinate 899,158,596 downwards.
TGGCTGCCATATCAGCGTGTCCTTTACAGCTTACAGCCTATGATAAATATCACACAATTTCTTAGTTCTCCATCTTATATAGACTTTCAATGGCTGCATTTCCTCTTTAATGGAAAATAATTCAAGTTATTTAATGTCACTCACACGCAGCCTGGTAAATACCATCCTCTGTGCACCGGCCCCTGTGCCTCCAATTATGGGTGCCTTTAAAGCTGTAATTTCATCACTCGTTGTGCCAAGGTTTCAAAAGATGTTGCACATTCCTGCAGGTTACAGTATGGATTTCTCCAATCCTTCCATTCAATAATAGACAGCCTATCAAGCTGACAGGAAAGTATTCCATTCCATTTCACCTCGGCCGTTCAAGCAGTAATGTACATATTGCTCCAAGTTTCTCCCAGTCACTGAACTCTTATTCGACGGGTGCTTTAGTCCGCTGTAAACAAGAGGGCGAGATCACGTCCAGATACTCCGCTACCAAAATGCGGAGCACTCTCGTGACGTTTTCAATAATCATTTATTAGAGCAAATGCATTTCGGCCTCTTAGCCTTCCTCAGTGCTCAATGATTTTGCACCAAACACATAACATGTTTAAATGTTATCCCAGATGATTTCATGATATATATAGTCAGTGACATCATTGATGACATTATCCAGTGAATGTAAAAGTGTTTCGTTAAAGGTTTTGAGACTTAAAGATATATACTAAGCTACTGCAAAAGTTAAATTAGTATTCTTTCTTTACTACTAATTAATGATACTATTTCTCACATACGTAATCTTATCTATAATCCTGTTTTTAAAGCGGGTGTACTATTAATCAGTAAACTAGCCTCTACATTGACACATATCCCCTGCTGATGTATGTGTACAGTAGTGTTTTACAACAGTCTAGACTGTTCATTGAGACTTCCCTCCACAGTGATGGTTGAGTATAGTTCTGTTTTATGACATACTGACCAGTTTCCATAGACCTTTCTCCTTGTGATGAATGACTGTAGTAGTAGATTGCAATAAGTGTATCTGTTCACTAAGACCTTTCTCTATGGTGATGGCTCAGTGTAGTAGACGTTTACAACCGACTCACCCTAATGCTCACTCCTATGTCCAGGATGAAGAATGGTTTGCCTAATGGGTTGTGACACAGTGGCCTGCCTTCTAATACCTTTCTACTGGTTGTATGTTGTAGTGGTTTGTGTAAATCTGACATTTGCAGTAAAACTTCTTTCCAAGTTCACAAATGGTGTTGTGGTTTGCAGTAGACTAGCCTATATGGTCAGACGTATTACTTTGGTCATTAGTGTTTAGAGTAGTGGTTCAGAAGAGACAGGACAATCTGCTGAGAACTGTCTCTTAGATGATAAGTGAATGTAGTAGTTGGTAAGGTTATAGTGAGCTCTGTGCTGTAGTCTCTCACCTGTGTCGTCTTCTGACTTAAAAAAATCTAAATCAAAATTGTATTTTCTGAAGTATATTGAAGTTTACTTTGCTGGATGATGTCATCACTATGTAATCAGTTATGCCATTTGAGATGTCATCAGTGAGATCATCAGTGATGGTAATGTAATATGTGAGGTCATAAGCAGTGCATAACTCAGGAGACTGCTGAATTTCTATGGTTTTGTATGTGTAAAATCTGAACCTAATTATTTTGTAAATTGTGAATGTGTTATTGTTTGATTGCTGCAGTTCTGTTATTCAGAATAGACCTCAAAAAGGAGATATTCCCTGGCAGGGGGCTGTAGAATGTGTAAAGAACTGTGTGGTTTTTTTTAAAACTTCGTAATCCTTCTCAAATCTCAATAGGAGTGGGAGAGGGTCTTCCAGAGTGTTGATCTTCAGTGGAGGCAGTTGGATGACCTGTAAATTCATAGGAACAGAAGTGGTTGGTGCAGCTGGAAGAACTTAGTAAGGCAGCCACCTTTTTTTTGTAAACAAACTTTATTGGCATTTACATAGCATTACAGACACATAGGTGGACTGGTAACAGGTAAGGCAACCATGGTCAAAATCCCCATAGGACACCACCAAGCAATTACCGTCATCCAGCTAAAAATTAGAGGGATCCTGGGCTACCCCTGGTTTGTATGGACCACCTGGTGCAATCCTACCGGCTTCGTCAGGCAGTCAGGTCCTTGATTGGACAATGAACAATACAGTTTTAAATAGAAATGTCTCTTTGACCAAGAACTAGTGGAGCAATTTGAGAACAGGTGTGATGTGGTCATTGTGGTTAAGACCAAATGTGACTTGAGTAGTGTAATTCTTGGTATCACAGTGTATGTCAACTGCCAGTAAGAGCTCAGTTTTCCTGGGAGGGGGGAATCGTAAAGGGAAGGACTTAGTCGTAGTCAGTGGAATACATTTTTGCTGACTGTTTTTGATTGATGTATGCAGAAAATGTTGTTGACATGCAGCATTCCAAAAATTCTCAAGTTGCCTACTTCTGAAACTGGCATTGATGGTGAGCCCATCGAATCCAGGCAGGTGAAAGTTCTAATCAGCTGGAACAAATTTTGTTTCCTGACGTATTGTATTTCTTTCAAACAGTTTGATACCTGATATACGTTGCAGGTTACTTCTGCAGATTGGCTAGATCGATATATTGTATGCATATCTGTGGCAACCACTGTCATGAGCACCTAGGATCGGAGTTGGGAGTCATATCTATGTTGGTGGCCTCTTGAGAGGTGGTTGAGACACGCCATGAATGGTTACAATGATAGATGTGAGGAAGTTAAAATTGATAGGTCTAAGGAGCAAGGAAAAATGTAAACAAAGTGAGGATGGTGTTGGATATGCCAGTATGCAACAACATGAAGTCGAGTACAACATTGTGGCTATGGTGTTGAAAAATTCAGAGAGGTTCCTTAATATCAAGAAGCAAGATGACATTATGTTTTAGTTGGTGAATTAATTACTCTTCTTTAAAGTTCAAAAATTTGACTTCTCTCCCATTGAGTGGGCAGAAGCCTAATTAGAAACCACTAAGCAAGACAGTGAACTATTAAAACTAACTCCATTGCTTTTCGTGTAAGGTCTGGTCTGAGATGGGGTTGGCATTAGACTCTAACTGTATACCATTGTGTTCGCCCTCATTCTTCGCTCTGTCCCCATGCTTTCATGTTCGCCCTCATTCTTCGCCCTGTCCCCGTGCTTTCATTTGTCTTAAATCTGCCACACTGTTGTTTTTCCACTCAGTTGAGCCCTTTTAATGTTTCCTATGTATTTATTCATATTGTCACTTTTTAAATCCTTTGTCAAATCGCCCCCATTTGGTCTGTCTCACCACACATTTATATTCAATTTCGTTATATCGTGTTAGGTTTGGCGTGACAGGAGTTGTTGTGGACCTATTGTAACTAATTATCTACAAGATACATAGTGGGGTTTACCTTTGCCCAGAGGAATATTTCTTTCATGCTGTGGCTTTTTAAGTATATCATTCCACCACCTACGGGATGATTGGATTGCAATGAATACATGAATACGTTATCTCGTAAAAGTGCACTGAATCATCCTACAATAAGTTATTGGTCTACAGCATGCGGTTTAAACTACAGCATGCTGTTTTTATTGTTTCAGTAAATCTTCAAAATGCGAGCCAGATCTTTTTGGTTTGCCTATGTGTGCTCTTTCCTAGTGTTTCCTTACGCTTCCTATGTCCTCTTTCTGATATAGCCTCACTTTCTCCTCTGCAACCTCATTCTTACGTTTAATTTCTTCTCATTCCTACCTCATATTTCTGCCACCTATTTTAATCTCTTTCATCTGCTGTTACATCTGATTTTTTTCTCCACCCTGTTATTCTTATTATCGCTTTGGATTTGGTATCTATGCTTGCCTTCTATTTCTCCCAGTGAATCTTTTTCATCCATTGTTATTTTCTCCCTTTGTTCTCCCTTCTCCCTAATCTTTCTCAACTAGTTTATTGTCTATTGATCCTTTTTCTCCTGTGCTCTCCTTTACTTCAACTGATTCTCTTTTCCTTCCCCTGTCTTTTTTTCTGTCTGTGTCCTCTTTTTCCTTCCAGTGTCTTTTTCTTGCAGCATACCATGTTCCTCCATATTCCTCCAGTATACTCTTTTTCTATATTTGTTATCTTTTTCTTCCATTGTTATGTTATGTTAAAGCGATTTGTAGAGTGCTCATATACCCCTTGGTGCTAACTTTGCTCAAGAATAACTGGAAGGCAACCCTTAGTTATCAAAAACACATGTTTTCTTCTTCTTCCTAAAGGAAAGCAGGGAGAGCTAGGCCCTGATGTGTATCTGATTCCAAATCTTGGTGGTATCTGTTGAAGCTTCTTCCTCCCCAGTTCATCCTCTTGAATCTAGGGACCGCTGTTGTCTTGGCCCAGAGGATTGCAGATTTCTGCTGGATTCGTACCAATCAAACACCTGCCTCAAAAACTCAGGCTCAATATCATCCAATGCCTTATAAGCTATGCAGAGAGCCTTAAATTTGATGCGATTCCTGACTGGCAACCAGTGTAGCTTATTGATTGTCAGGGAGACTGATTGAAATTTGGTAATACCCAAAAGTGGCCTGTCTGCTGCATTTTGCAAGGTCTGTAATGTATTCAAATATTGTTCTTGCATATTTAAATATAAACCATTACAATAGTAGAGTTATGATCAATCAGGATTTGTAAAGCGCGGCTAATCACCCAATAGGGTATCCAGGCACTTGCAGACCCCGTAGGCTTATTCAAACGGCCAGGTCTTGAGGGACATGAAGTGATGGTCTGGAGGTGCGTGGGGAGGCTGTTCCAGGTCTTTGCTGCAATGTGGGAGAAGGAGCGTCCTCCACTTCTGCTTCAGTAGATGCGGGGAGGATGGGCAAGTGAAAGAGAGGCAGTGCGTAGTCATCTCAAGGGTTGGTGGAAGTTCAGGGTTGGTTAATGTAGGCCGGTCCTTTGTAGTGTAGAGCTTTGTGTGCGCGGGTCAGCAGCTTGAACTAGCATCTCTTCTGTACGGGGAGCCAGTGGAGTTTCCTGAGGTGGGCTATAATGTGGGTTCATCGGGGAAGGCCGTTGATGAGTCTGGCTGCAGTATTCTGTATGATCTGAAGTGTCTGTAGAAGGTTGCAGCGATTCCTACGTAGAGGGCATTGCAGTAGGCGAGTTGGCTGGTGATGAGGCCTTTTTTTTAGCATTTGATGGAATGTTTGGAAGAATTATTTTGATCATGCTTAAGGTGTAGAATGAGGATGAAACAACAGAGTTGACGTGATTTCCAAAGTTAAATTTACTGTCAATAACAACTCCTAAGCTCTTTGCCTTTCTCACAGGATTCGGAAGTGGTCCCAATTCCTCTAGTCACGAGGATGGGGTCCTCTTTTCCATCTAGTGTTCTATAGTCTATGTTTTATATTCTCTTGGTGATTTCTTATCCTTCAGTGCCTACTTTCCCCCACGTGTCCTCTTTCTTAATGCCATCTTTTTCTTCCCTTATCTATTCTACGGCTTCTCGTCATCCTTACACTTTCTTCTTCCTCCCCATGTCTTTAATTCCTGCTGGTGTCATTTCCTGCTCCTTGTGGAATCTCACCTTATTGTATCCTCATTTAGTCCATTTATCGATTATTGCGACTTGGAGGAACAAGACTGTGATGGAGCTTAAATCTCTGGAGAAAAGGATTACTCTTTTAAAATGTATGTTTTATGATTTCCTGTTACTCAAGTGGCATTAATCAGTTGGCATCCAGGTTTTGTTTGTTTTAGCCATTGTAGTATATATCGAATGAGGTGATTATGCTTTATTTTATTGAACTTCTATTTTTCCTTTTTGATATATTTTGTGATTTTAGATGATTGTGCCTTAGCTAGTGCACAACCCTTTCAATCATTGTGTCTCATGTCATGTTCATTTTCTACTTTGTGCCAAAAATTGTCACCAACTTTTCTTCCATGAGAGTTTGTGAACTCTCCACTGTGCTCTTCAGAACCGTATGTTGTGTTTTTTACTGAGTCAGTGTGGTGTTCAGGTCCCTTCTGACATTTATATAAATAAGCCTTTAGCTTGTATACGAAACCTAGTTGTGTCAAAGAGCATGGTGTTGTAAAAGCTTCTTGTAATTTGGTCCACTTCAGGCACAAGTGATAGCTTGAAGTACATGACCACTCCCTGGTTTCTTACTTCAGTTTGTGTCACAAGAGGAACCCGAGTTCCTGAACCAGATGGTCGGTCTTCCATTTTCCGCAAGTTGAGTTTTCTGTTTTGGTGACTTCAGGTTCAGTTGGTTCCTCTACAGATATTGATTAGTTGCCCAAAGTTAAGGGTTCAATCCTGAGGTGTCTAGATCCATTGGGCTTACCAGCTTTTGGTTAACTCGTGTATCATCTGTCTAATTGTATCAGGCTAGGTTGAAGGACTTGATCTTGCTCCTACTGAATCATTATTAGAACATTGGAATGTGGAGAATTCCATTGAATACAGTGGAGTGCTCTGTGCTTCTATGGGCCGGTAAAGGCCCGCAGAGCAACATTCCAATGTTGCTTTTGTTCACAGCTATTGCTGTGAACAAATGCTTCTCGGAGCTCGAGGGGATTTAAACCCCTCGGAGCCCGAGATGCCTTTGTTTTGTTTGACACTTCACTAAGGAATAGTCTCAGAATAGATGTATGTAGCATGCTGGGTTCTGCCGCCTTGGTGCCTCGTATTGCTGATGTTTTGATGGCCATTACAAAAATGGGGTAACCCATGGTATGGGGACCTGGGTGTAGACTTGATACCAAAAACAATGGTCCTTGACCAATTAGTTAATACAAGTGAGCCAATTGCTTCACTAAGTCAATTAGGTTTTTTAATCTTGAGCTCGGAACCCAAAACACTTTTTAAAGGGAGAGAGCTCACAATACTCAATATACAATTCAATCCAGCAAAGAACAACATCCAACCTTGTTTAGATTATCATACATATTCGTTTATTATTAAATAGGGCAATTTAAGGTTGCTCCAAGAGGAACGTGCAACAAAAGAAGGTGATTAAGAGTGAATGGGTGAAGCAAGGAATGGAAACAAAGTAGTAAAAGACATTCATTTGTTTTACAATAGGGATCGGTTGTAATTCACCGTCCAGAAAACCTGGTCACATTTCTCAATCACAGATACATGTTTTCGTATTTCAAAGGACCCAATGATTGGTCTAGCACAAAGGAACTATATGTGTATCCCAGGTAATAGAAAGTAAGTGTCGACGTTTCGACCCGTCTTGAAGGCCTTGAGGAGATTTAGACCTTGGCCGTGCGGATCTTCATCAGGACCAAAGGGAGGGGGTTGGGGCAACCTGACTGGGTGATGAATTTGATCGTCCACCTAAAATGTTAAAACACGGGGAAGTGAGGATGTCGTCCTAATTAAAACCAACCACTAGAAACACGTCATAGTAAATCGTGTACCTGATTAATTATGGATATCCAATTCAATGGGGCTCATCAGACGTCCAATGAATGGAGGACTGCGTATCAGGGGTAGTAATCGAACTGTGGGGACTCAATCCATGCTGTGGGGAATTAAAAGGAAGGATATCTAAGAATGGGCGGTGTCACTCGCACCAGTACTGAAATCGCACAAAAACTAATGATATATGACTAACGTTTCATTGGAGTTAAGGAGGAGCATTAAGTCGCATTAAACATATGCGCACAAGGTAAGCCGATACTAATATTGGCGGTATCCATTACATAAGTGACAGAAGGCATATTACCGCAACAGACGCTGCTGTCTGGTTCAGGTCAGTCACTTGTGTGATCGTTGTAACGAGGTATGAGGTTCACTCGTAACTAAAGTAAACAGAATGGATGGTGTAAATTAGGGGGTGGGGGTGGCTAGGAGTTGATAAGATAGATTCAGGAATGGGATGGAGATTACTCTTACCCAGAGGCACAATGTATGTGCTGACTATTTGAGGAACGTCCGTCTCCGCCGAAGCTGCCGCTCAGTGTGAGCTTCGTCCGCGTCTGCATACGGTTACCGGGGCAACCGTCAGCGTATTAATGACGGTTACCGGGGGATGGACAAGGTAGAAAGACTAACCGAACACTGACGGAAAGTCGAGAAACTAGGTACATGATTATTTGGATAGGTACAAAGAATTTTAATATTCAAGCAACATGGAGAAAAATACATAAAGATTAAAGATTCCATGGATTGGTAATAATCATTGCATAATTAGTTGGAAGAATTCCACACGTACATATAAACAATTCATATAGCGGAAGAAAGACATAACGCAATAATGCGTGAAGACAGACAAAAATTAAAATGACATATACATCAACAGCAAAAAATTTCATATACATCAACAGCAAAAAATTAACAATTAGTGCCATACAATTACAAACTAATTGTGAAGCCAGATTTGGTAACAGGGACCAATTGAACCACAGGCTGCCGTGGCATACAGGATCTTTACAGGGTGTCGAAAGTGAGTGGCTAACTAGATCAACAGTTCATTAAGGAAACCTGTTTATTGATTTCTTCAAGTTCGTTAAGCCCGCTAGTTACAGTATCTAGGAAATGGATCCATCTGCACTCACGTTTGTTCAATATGTCTGAGAAATTGCCCCCACGAGGGTTCGGTTTAACCTTTTCCAAAACCCACCACCGCAGGCTGTCAGCTTTGTGTTCGAACCTACCAAAATGTTCCACCAGGGGAGCACCGGGTGTATTGCAGCGGATACGACTACAATGTTGCAGTATCCGGCACTTCACTTTTTGAATAGTTTGGCCCACATACAGAAGTTCACACGGGCAAGCAATCACGTAAATCACCCCAGATGTGTTACAGTTACTGTGTTCTTTAAGTGTGTAGGTTTGGTTGTTGTGTGTGAAGTGGTCGATTGTTCTAGTCAGTGCACAAGCTTTGCATGAACCACATTTGTGGTGTCCCATGATAGGGGTACCCCATAGAGTGGTCTGTCCTGATAATTGATTAGTGGGTAGTAGGGATTTGATCAGGTAATCCCTGATGTTTTTACCTTTTCTAAAGGCATGCAACGGGGTGGATATATTGCCTAGTTCCTCCGCAACTAAGTGCCAGTGCTGGTTGATTGCTTTTTTAATGGTATTGCTCTTGGTGTTAAACGTGGTCACGCACACCAACCTTTCCTCATTGCTCTTCTCTTTTGATTTAGGAGTTAGTAGGAATTCCCTGTGGTTATGCCAGGCCCGTTTGCGTGCCTTCTTCAAAAGCCTAACAGGGTAACCCCGGTCTATTAGTCTGGACAATAGACCTGCCGATTCATCAAAAAAGTCTTCCTTTTTTGAACAGTTCCTCCGAATGCGGAGAAACTGTCCAAAGGGTAAGTTGTCCCTAAGGTTCCGGGGGTGATGGCTTGAGTAGCGTAATAGTGTGTTTCTTTCACTAACTTTCCTGAATAATGTGGTGTATAATTTACCTGATTCAGGGTCACATTTGATAGTGATGTCAAGAAAATCAATGCTTTCTCTGCTGTAATTCATGGTGAATTGGATATCTGTGCAACATGTATTTAGCCATTGGTGGAATTTTATAAGATTCTCTTCTTCACCTCGCCAGACGAACACAACATCATCGATGTATCGACGCCATAGCTCAATGCAATTACTATAAGGATTTTGTTGGTTGAGGACATACCGATGTTCAAACTCACTCATGTAAATAATCGCCAGATTTGGAGCAAAGCTGGCCCCCATTGCCACGCCTTTTGTTTGCACAAAGAATTGGTCCAAAAAGGTAAAGTAATTTTGAGTCATGGCAATTTTTAGTAGGTCCACAATGAATTCTGTAGGGACTTGGTGTGGTGCAGGTCTAGCATTAAGCACCAATTCAATGCACTGAAGGGCAGCCAGTTGTGGAATATTAGTGTAAAGGGCAGTTATGTCCATCGTCACTAGTAGATGGACCTTCGAATCATACGGGTAATCGTCCAACAGTTGTATCGTTTGCATGGTATCCCTTAGATAGGTTGGGGTCTGTTCCGCAATGGATTTTAGAAACACGTCAATGTACTTGCATAGTGGTTCTAAAACTGAACCACAACCGGACACAATTGGCCTACCTGGGGGATCTTGCATCCGTTTGTGTATTTTGGGCAGGGTATATATTGTGGGCAATCTGGGATGTTTGTTGTTTAAAAAATCATGTTCCAACTTGCTCACATATCCATTTTCCAGGGCAATTTTAGTCAGGCTACTTATGGCCCTACTTATATCCTGTGTTGGGTCCTTACGTAATTTAACATAATTACCTTCAACAGTCAACTGGGAAATGATCTCCCTCTTGTAATCCTCGGTATTCTGTATAACAATAGCGCCACCCTTGTCAGCGGGTTTAATCACAATATTGAGGTTACTTTTCAATGTATCCAGAGCTGTGCGTTCTTCTTTACTTATATTGTATTGGACATATCGCCTGTTAGACAGTATGGTGTCCACATCTTTCATTACAACTTGCTCATACGTTAAGAGTCTGTGTGGCATCAGAGATGCTGGAGGGGTGAACTTAGAGGGTGGTCTCAGTCCACTGGCTGAAAAAATAGGGTTACTTGGTGTTTTCAGGAAGTGGTATCTTAACCGCAACTTCCGGAAAAATTGGTGTAATTCGACTTTGAGGTTGAAATTGTTAGGCATATTGGTCGGGACAAAGGACAGACCCTTTTCCAGGATTCCTTGTTCATTTTGTGTGAGTGTATGGTCCGACAGATTAATGACAGGGTTATCTTTTTTATGGATTACCATCTGTAATGCTGTCGCCGTGTTTGGATCTCGCCATGTGTTTCCTGTTGGAAATGTGCCTGTCTCCTTGTTTGGCCTCTCCCTTGATTCCATGTTTGTCTGTTCCCCCTGGGTCTCCCCCAGGGGCGTCCTCGACCTCGTTGACCCCACCAGGGTTCCTCCGATAAAAAAGGGGGCTGTTGAGTAGACTGGTTAGGACCGGTCGTGGAGGGGCCTCCACTCGGTCCTGGGCGTTCAGTATCACTCCCCGAACTGCTGCCGAATGAGGAGCCAGAAAAGGTAGCGTATCTTCTGAAGCCGCTCCTGCCTCTACTGGAGAAAGTACCCTGCTGTTCCCTTAAATAGTATTCTTCCTGTGTATAAGGGTAAGTGATCTTTTTATCATAGAACTTGATGTCCCTAGCCACTTTATCCAGTTTGGTTGCCTGCGTGTATGTGTCAAATTCCTGAATGGTACGTTCTAATCTGTCTAAGGCTTCCTTAGCATTAACTAGAGCCCTGTCCTCAATAATCTCTTTTTTTAAATCAGATATTTCCTTGGTTAGGCGTTGGACCTCTTCTACTGCTGTCTCTATCCCTAGCACCATCCAATGCCTCGAACAGTTATTGGATACAAAACTAAAATTCTCCTTAAATTTGGGATTGTCAAGAAAGATAGCGGGTTCATTCCTTACTTGGAGTCCCCCCAATATCACAATATTGAGGTTACTTTTCAGTGTATCCAGAGCTGTGCGTTCTTCTTTACTTATATTGTATTGGACATATCGCCTGTTAGACAGTATGGTGTCCACATCTTTCATTACAACTTGCTCATACGTTAAGAGTCTGTGTGGCATCAGAGATGCTGGAGGGGTGAACTTAGAGGGTGGTCTCAGTCCACTGGCTGAAAAAATAGGGTTACTTGGTGTTTTCAGGAAGTGGTATCTTAACTGCAACTTCCGGAAAAATTGGTGTAATTCGACTTTGAGGTTGAAATTGTTAGGCATATTGGTCGGGACAAAAAACCTAATTGACTTAGTGAAGCAATTGGCTCACTTGTATTAACTAATTGGTCAAGGACCATTGTTTTTGGTATCAAGTCTACACCCAGGTCCCCATACCATGGGTTACCCCATTTTTGTAATGGCTACCTTTGTGCAGGCAAGTCCTGCGAGGGTTTAATTGTTTTTTTTTTTTTTTTTTTTTTTTAAAACCTTTATTTCGGTAGATGCACAATACACAGCGTCTGCCTACAACCCCTCGGGGCCGGCTGCTATGACATTCGTAAACATAGAACAATAATGTCAGGATAAGAAAAGGTTTAATTTTATGGTGTAGTCGAGTACGATGTAGTGAACATCGAAAGGAGTCGAAGCTAATCACTGACCAGGAGAGACATCACTGTTCGAGGAGCACCCAGAAGGAGGCGTTATATAGGAAGGCATTGGTAAGAAAGCAGGTGGCCACCATCCAGGAACTAAGAGCATACACTATATCACAGAATGATAGAACTCAAGAAACTCCCTACTAACACTGAGCCCCGACTCCGAAGAAACAAGGAAACATAGAAGAGAAAGAAACCAAAGAGGCAGAGAGACCGGAAGAGAAAGAGGGCCATAGAGACGAAGAAGACATAGAACACATCCCGTCCCCCCACCCTGCATACCAGCGGAAGGCCACGGCCCACCCCCCCCCAATAGGCATGCCTGTCGCCCCAGATGAACCCCAAGTAGGAAAGAGAGTCTGGAGAGTGGGAAATAACCTCCCAGCCTCCGACTCCCAGAGAAAGCAGGAGGAGGAATTTTCACATACTCCCGGTCACCACAGCCCCTTAAGCGTCCCCCACCCTGTATATCATCAGCACTACTGAAATAGCAAGCAAGACGGCAGGTGGGGAGACTCCATTCCAAATGTGCGAGTAAAGCAAACAATTAGCAGTCCCGTCCTAGTCCCCGCCCGCCAATACGTACAGCAAACTAAAGGGAATCGCCCAGCCCCGGCCCGATCCTAAGCGGCCCCACAGATCCACCCCCGCAAGAAACAGTAGCAAATTACACACATGCGGCACAACCGATACATAAACAGATATTCTAGTCCGGGTCATGCCAGGCGGTCAGGCAGGATCATCAAGGGTGGCAACTTCAACCCTGGCCTGAACGCGGAGACCCCACCAAACATGGCCGCCGCTGGGAGTGTACCTCAGGCAGAACAAAGGAGCAAGATGGCCGCTCCCGGCAACGATGACGCAGAGGGGGAAGAAGCGAGAGTTCCCAGTCAGAGACCATCACCACATCGATAGTGACAAACACAGTTTTCCCCACAGAACGGCTCACACTCCGGCGATGTTGAGGCAGACATGGCAACACTTGCAGAGGCAGAGTCTCGGCTTGGAAAGTGGAAGGGAGCTTTGTATCTGCAACTTTGTCCTTAAAAGAACCCTCGACACTGTTACCAGGGAGAGGACGTTCCACAGTATCCCCCTGTCGCCAATTTGTATCCGCCTCGAAGGGAATGAGAGGCCTTGGGGGGTCAGACAACCGCTGTAGCTCCCTGGGTGGCATAGCGGTATCGAACTTCCGCTCCAGTTCTCGAGTGCGTTGGCACCATGTCGCCCGCAAGTCCCCCAGGGCTAGAAGGATATCACCATAGGTTAGGTCTGCCCCCTGCTTCAGCATGCCGACAGTATGTAGAGGCGCCACCGGGACACCCTCCAGCTCGACAGTAGGCAGGGAAGCTTGCGTCAGGGATATGGCGGCTTCCGCCTATCCGGCGAGGTAGACCGGCACCGGTACCAGTTTTGCCGTTAGCCCACCTCGGAGGGGTGAGGGCGACACCACGGGATGGAGGGACAGTAGTTACGGCAAGAGGGGTTACTGCTCGCTAGACGGGGCTCCCACGATGGGAGAGCCCTCGGCTGTGTTGCAATGCGGGTGGTGGGCGCCCTCGAACGGACACCGCTCTGACCGCTGGTGGGAGGACAAAGGAAAATACACCAGCCAGGACCCAATCGTACCGGAATTCTCTCCGTCGCGAAGAAGGCTCCGCCGGGCCGCCCACTCCACGTCCAGTCACATTTCCCCAGTCGCCGGTCCAGCCCCAGGTCGTCTCACCGTACGTGATAAGCGGTGTCCGGTGGCGGTGGTCGGGCCAGATTGCGTGGGCAAAGTCCAAAGTCGGCAAACTCTATGAATCCTCGACCAAAAAAGCCGGCGGGAACATCGGAGGAATGCGGAAAGTATCAGCGCATCCGTGGTGACAATTGCTCGCGCCGTAGGCAGGATTAAAGATCAGGATGTCATGCAAACAGCAGACGGGCTGCGGAGCCGGGAGCTCAGACGTCCTGTCCGTCCGCCATCTTGGCTCCTCCTCGAGGGTTTAATTGTTAATTGTTTAATTGTTTAACTGTTGACTTTGTTATATGTTTTGTCTAAATTGTCTAAATTTGGTTTAATATTATTGTTTTGCCCATATCATCCACACAATACTAATACGTGTACATTTTTGAGTAACTGGACTATGTCGGAAAGGGAGACATTGTCGTACAGTGAAGATTATATCGATAAACTACTACAGTTACAAGGAGGCAATACCCTTCTAGGCAGCACCAGTTCGGGGATTGACCTAACACTTAATGAAAAAATCTCTAGACTAGAACGCCTTGAGAAGAAACTAATTAGGACCAGATTACATGGACATACATTGGCTAAATATCTTCAGTCTAATGTAATCCCGGTGGGACTCCAAGTAAGGAATGAACCCGCTATCTTTCTTGACAATCCCAAATTTAAGGAGAATTTTAGTTTTGTATCCAATAACTGTTCGAGGCATTGGATGGTGCTAGGGATAGAGACAGCAGTAGAAGAGGTCCAACGCCTAACCAAGGAAATATCTGATTTAAAAAAAGAGATTATTGAGGACAGGGCTCTAGTTAATGCTAAGGAAGCCTTAGACAGATTAGAACGTACCATTCAGGAATTTGACACATACACGCAGGCAACCAAACTGGATAAAGTGGCTAGGGACATCAAGTTCTATGATAAAAAGATCACTTACCCTTATACACAGGAAGGATACTATTTAAGGGAACAGCAGGGTACTTTCTCCAGTAGAGGCAGGAGCGGCTTCAGAAGATACGCTACCTTTTCTGGCTCCTCATTCGGCAGCAGTTCGGGGAGTGATACTGAACGCCCAGGACCGAGTGGAGGCCCCTCCACGACCGGTCCTAACCAGTCTACTCAACAGCCCCCTTTTTTATCGGAGGAACCCTGGTGGGGTCAACGAGGTCGAGGACGCCCCTGGGGAGACCCAGGGGGAACAGACAAACATGGAATCAAGGGAGAGGCCAAACAAGGAGACAGGCACATTTCCAACAGGAAACACATGGCGAGATCCAAACACGGCGACAGCATTACAGATGGTAATCCATAAAAAAGATAACCCTGTCATTAATCTGTCGGACCATACACTCACACAAAATGAACAAGGAATCCTGGAAAAGGGTCTGTCCTTTGTCCCGACCAATATGCCTAACAATTTCAACCTCAAAGTCGAATTACACCAATTTTTCCGGAAGTTGCGGTTAAGATACCACTTCCTGAAAACACCAAGTAACCCTATTTTTTCAGCCAGTGGACTGAGACCACCCTCTAAGTTCACCCCTCCAGCATCTCTGATGCCACACAGACTCTTAACGTATGAGCAAGTTGTAATGAAAGATGTGGACACCATACTGTCTAACAGGCGATATGTCCAATACAATATAAGTAAAGAAGAACGCACAGCTCTGGATACATTGAAAAGTAACCTCAATATTGTGATTAAACCCGCTGACAAGGGTGGCGCTATTGTTATACAGAATACCGAGGATTACAAGAGGGAGATCATTTCCCAGTTGACTGTTGAAGGTAATTATGTTAAATTACGTAAGGACCCAACACAGGATATAAGTAGGGCCATAAGTAGCCTGACTAAAATTGCCCTGGAAAATGGATATGTGAGCAAGTTGGAACATGATTTTTTAAACAACAAACATCCCAGATTGCCCACAATATATACCCTGCCCAAAATACACAAACGGATGCAAGATCCCCCAGGTAGGCCAATTGTGTCCGGTTGTGGTTCAGTTTTAGAACCACTATGCAAGTACATTGACGTGTTTCTAAAATCCATTGCGGAACAGACCCCAACCTATCTAAGGGATACCATGCAAACGATACAACTGTTGGACGATTACCCGTATGATTCGAAGGTCCATCTACTAGTGACGATGGACATAACTGCCCTTTACACTAATATTCCACAACTGGCTGCCCTTCAGTGCATTGAATTGGTGCTTAATGCTAGACCTGCACCACACCAAGTCCCTACAGAATTCATTGTGGACCTACTAAAAATTGCCATGACTCAAAATTACTTTACCTTTTTGGACCAATTCTTTGTGCAAACAAAAGGCGTGGCAATGGGGGCCAGCTTTGCTCCAAATCTGGCGATTATTTACATGAGTGAGTTTGAACATCGGTATGTCCTCAACCAACAAAATCCTTATAGTAATTGCATTGAGCTATGGCGTCGATACATCGATGATGTTGTGTTCGTCTGGCGAGGTGAAGAAGAGAATCTTATAAAATTCCACCAATGGCTAAATACATGTTGAACAGATATCCAATTCACCATGAATTACAGCAGAGAAAGCATTGATTTTCTTGACATCACTATCAAATGTGACCCTGAATCAGGTAAATTATACACCACATTATTCAGGAAAGTTAGTGAAAGAAACACACTATTACGCTACTCAAGCCATCACCCCCAGAACCTTAGGGACAACTTACCCTTTGGACAGTTTCTCCGCATTCGGAGGAACTGTTCAAAAAAGGAAGACTTTTTTGATGAATCGGCAGGTCTATTGTCCAGACTAATAGACCGGGGTTACCCTGTTAGGCTTTTGAAGAAGGCACGCAAACGGGCCTGGCATAACCACAGGGAATTCCTACTAACTCCTAAATCAAAAGAGAAGAGCAATGAGGAAAGGTTGGTGTGCGTGACCACGTTTAACACCAAGAGCAATACCATTAAAAAAGCAATCAACCAGCACTGGCACTTAGTTGCGGAGGAACTAGGCAATATATCCACCCCGTTGCATGCCTTTAGAAAAGGTAAAAACATCAGGGATTACCTGATCAAATCCCTACTACCCACTAATCAATTATCAGGACAGACCACTCTATGGGGTACCCCTATCATGGGACACCACAAATGTGGTTCATGCAAAGCTTGTGCACTGACTAGAACAATCGACCACTTCACACACAACAACCAAACCTACACACTTAAAGAACACAGTAACTGTAACACATCTGGGGTGATTTACGTGATTGCTTGCCCGTGTGAACTTCTGTATGTGGGCCAAACTATTCAAAAAGTGAAGTGCCGGATACTGCAACATTGTAGTCGTATCCGCTGCAATACACCCGGTGCTCCCCTGGTGGAACATTTTGGTAGGTTCGAACACAAAGCTGACAGCCTGCGGTGGTGGGTTTTGGAAAAGGTTAAACCGAACCCTCGTGGGGGCAATTTCTCAGACATATTGAACAAACGTGAGTGCAGATGGATCCATTTCCTAGATACTGTAACTAGCGGGCTTAACGAACTTGAAGAAATCAATAAACAGGTTTCCTTAATGAACTGTTGATCTAGTTAGCCACTCACTTTCGACACCCTGTAAAGATCCTGTATGCCACGGCAGCCTGTGGTTCAATTGGTCCCTGTTACCAAATCTGGCTTCACAATTAGTTTGTAATTGTATGGCACTAATTGTTAATTTTTTGCTGTTGATGTATATGAAATTTTTTGCTGTTGATGTATATGTCATTTTAATTTTTGTCTGTCTTCACGCATTATTGCGTTATGTCTTTCTTCCGCTATATGAATTGTTTATATGTACGTGTGGAATTCTTCCAACTAATTATGCAATGATTATTACCAATCCATGGAATCTTTAATCTTTATGTATTTTTCTCCATGTTGCTTGAATATTAAAATTCTTTGTACCTATCCAAATAATCATGTACCTAGTTTCTCGACTTTCCGTCAGTGTTCGGTTAGTCTTTCTACCTTGTCCATCCCCCGGTAACCGTCATTAATACGCTGACGGTTGCCCCGGTAACCGTATGCAGACGCGGACGAAGCTCACACTGAGCGGCAGCTTCGGCGGAGACGGACGTTCCTCAAATAGTCAGCACATACATTGTGCCTCTGGGTAAGAGTAATCTCCATCCCATTCCTGAATCTATCTTATCAACTCCTAGCCACCCCCACCCCCTAATTTACACCATCCATTCTGTTTACTTTAGTTACGAGTGAACCTCATACCTCGTTACAACGATCACACAAGTGACTGACCTGAACCAGACAGCAGCGTCTGTTGCGGTAAGATGCCTTCTGTCACTTATGTAATGGATACCGCCAATATTAGTATCGGCTTACCTTGTGCGCATATGTTTAATGCGACTTAATGCTCCTCCTTAACTCCAATGAAACGTTAGTCATATATCATTAGTTTTTGTGCGATTTCAGTACTGGTGCGAGTGACACCGCCCATTCTTAGATATCCTTCCTTTTAATTCCCCACAGCATGGATTGAGTCCCCACAGTTCGATTACTACCCCTGATACGCAGTCCTCCATTCATTGGACGTCTGATGAGCCCCATTGAATTGGATATCCATAATTAATCAGGTACACGATTTACTATGACGTGTTTCTAGTGGTTGGTTTTAATTAGGACGACATCCTCACTTCCCCGTGTTTTAACATTTTAGGTGGACGATCAAATTCATCACCCAGTCAGGTTGCCCCAACCCCCTCCCTTTGGTCCTGATGAAGATCCGCACGGCCAAGGTCTAAATCTCCTCAAGGCCTTCAAGACGGGTCGAAACGTCGACGCTTACTTTCTATTACCTGGGATACACATATAGTTCCTTTGTGCTAGACCAATCATTGGGTCCTTTGAAATACGAAAACATGTATCTGTGATTGAGAAATGTGACCAGGTTTTCTGGACGGTGAATTACAACCGATCCCTATTGTAAAACAAATGAATGTCTTTTACTACTTTGTTTCCATTCCTTGCTTCACCCATTCACTCTTAATCACCTTCTTTTGTTGCACGTTCCTCTTGGAGCAACCTTAAATTGCCCTATTTAATAATAAACGAATATGTATGATAATCTAAACAAGGTTGGATGTTGTTCTTTGCTGGATTGAATTGTATATTGAGTATTGTGAGCTCTCTCCCTTTAAAAAGTGTTTTGGGTTCCGAGCTCAAGATTAAAAAACCTAATTGACTTAGTGAAGCAATTGGCTCACTTGTATTAACTAATTGGTCAAGGACCATTGTTTTACGATGTTTTGATGGCGACAACTCGACTGCTCATACAAACATTGAATACTCATTAGGAATGACGATTTGCGGTCTCCAAATCCATGAAACTTCTCTGACTTGTCCGTGATTTTTATCTGAACGCTTACGTGTTGTGAGATTTTGCTATCCGCCTGTGCTGGCGCCGTCACCTACATAACTTACTCTGTTTCTTCACATTTTATTCCGCCGTTTCTTATCCAATTAATTTTTTGGTTTACCTACTGTACGGTGTACCCAGCTTGCTACATACATCTATTCTGAGACTATTCCTTAGTGAAGTGTCACTGACTGGACCTGTACAGGGATTTGTTCTCTTTATCGAACGCTGTCAAACCAACAGTTTTATGTGAATGAAGCCCGGCATCATTTTGAAAATTATGGTCCGGAATTAAACTCATGATTTGTCTCATATCAAATTAATCCATTGCGCCCTGAAGAAGGAGCTTGCTGAGTTGCATGGGATCTCCGAAACGCGCGTCGGCGCTATTTCTATGTTTATTATTTTGTGTATATATATGTTGTATTGTATTTTGTCATTCAATGTTTGGTTAAGTTTTTTTCTGTTAGGTCTATTTTAGTTTGTTTATTTATCAATTTAGGTTTTTTCATGTATTCTCCCTCATTTATCCCCTAATCACTGTTCTTGCTGGGCTGAGATTGTCTTATTGGTTGGGCTCATTGTTATGTCATGCTTTGTATTATATATAAAAATGTAAGAAAAAGATGGATATATTATTATCATGGAAAATATATTTTTGATAAATAAATGAAACAAATTAATTTTTTATAATTGTAGTCTTGGTCTGTGGGTGTCTCTAACTTTATGGACATATTGCCAATGTTTGAAATTATAGTGTAAGGGAAGTTTTGCTGTTTCTTGATATTGTTATTTCCCTGATTACTTCCTTACCTATCTCACTCATTCAGTGTCCCTCTTTCGTGGCTTTGTTACTAATAGCCTTATAGCCCTTCGTAGCTTGACTATACCAGTTATTAAAGTCCCACTCCCTTGTTAAAGCGGGCCATTCTTTTTTTTTTTTTTTATCTTTTTTCTCCAAGAATAACATAAAACTCACAATACAACAAAAAGTGCAGTACATTGCATCAATTTAGACTTCCATTAATAACGACATACAGTACAGATTCAAGTTCAGACAACGGGTTATCGTACCATTGGCACACAGCATTGTTCCATAGTTAAATCGCATTAAATGTCTTCCTCGTTCACCACAAGAGAAGGGGGAGGCAAACTGGAGTGCAAAGCAAACCCCTACTCTCATTCCATGGGCCCCAGATTTTTGTCCATGTATGTGGACAACCACTACTTTCATATACAGCCCTTTCTGCTTGCACGCACCAGTCCATATCAGACTCCCAGTCTCTGTACATAGCCAATAGGTCTCGCCTTTGGGACCTTATAAGTGTTTAGTTATCTAGCACAATATCCTTGGTGCAACAACATCAACTGTGGCATGGCTAAACACTTATAGGGTCCCAAAGGCAAGACCTATTGGCTATGTAATTTTGTAACTTGTAATTTTCTTGTAATTTTCTCCCCATGTAACGTTACTGTTCCTATTGTGAAGCGCTCTGACACCTTCGGGTAAAGTCCGCGCTATATAAAAACGCATAAAATAAATATGTCAATGCTTGTTTTTGGTAGGCACGGGGAGATTACGTGAAGGAGGAGCCCACACTGAGGATCGAACCCGCTTCTGCAGCTCCAAGGTCGGCAGCTCTTGCCGTAAGGCTGCTTCCTCTCCCCTGTATACCTTAAAGCACCCCAGCCCAGGGTATTAAGATTAGACATATCCATATGTACCACGTACCCCAATGGGCTGTTATGATGACGAATACCGCTTCTTTGGTTGGAATCCCTTTACTGACACGTAATAGTATGGCAGAGGTTCATTCCTCCATCAGTTTGCAGGGGGGGGGAATCCACCACCACGGTGGGTGGAAAATCCACAAGCCAACCACTACATTAAACTAGTAGTCTTGCCAAGCGGCCTGTACCACTGTTACATAGATTGATGTTGTAGGCAGAAGTCGACACCGGGAGGCTGTACAACGTCCAGACTAAGTTTAGGGGCTCTGACAGAAATGGCGTGGATAATGGCATGAAATAGCCGAATTCTTGATTCGAGCACATAATAAAACGAAATTAAAAAGCTGGAGGAAGGTGAGGTGCACCTGGCAATTTTCTGAGGGAAATGTGTGTTAATGGGTAAGACTCGAGGACGGTAGCCGCACAATCGAAACAGCATCACTCCACTCCTGTGTGATCGGAAAATGTGATGTGCACAGTGGAAAAAAAATGAGTGCATCTCGCTGGAAAGTGGCAAAAGGTCACCGCACCACGTTCATAACGCAATTACATTTCAGTTATGAATAGCTTCTAGAAACAAGTGCATGCGTCGCGCTGAAAGTTTAAAAAAAAAAGGAATGCAGCGTCCCGCAAGTGGTGCGCGCTAGAGCGAGCACCAGCCCATCTGTTTTGCATTATCGCGCACGCGTCTGGGCACGATAATACAAAACAGATGGTGCCTGTGCAGGTAACCGCAAGCAATAGGCCACATGCACGAGCGTGTGGTGAACTTTTTAATGCCACCTTACTATAAGTCTCGCCAGAGCAGCACATGCACGCTGCGCTAGGCTCGACCTAAAAATAGCAATAGTAACTTCTGAGCAATGGGGAGTTAGTATTTAATTAAAACTAAAGTTACAAAATCGAGTTGTGAAAAGTGGGCTCAAAGTATGGATTGGACATGGTTAAGCGTTTGCGCAACATAAGACGTGATGAAGATGCTGATGACTGATGTGCTTCTCTTTCTAAACAAGCATTGGCATAGTCAACAGGTCTCGCCTTTGGGACCTTATAAGTGTTTGGGCAGATCTATTGGCTTGCTAATGTTTAGGCCAAAAGTAAAACTACAGTTAGTGAAAGGACTAGAAATCGGGGATGAAGGGCTGAGGCAAGACAGTGAGAGTTAAAGAAGAGCACTGAATGTACAGCAGAGGAAAGAACGTAAAAATTAGGGAAGAAGGGCTCAGGCAAAACAACAATCCTCTGAGACTGCTTACAAATGGAATACAACTACAAAAGGACACGATGGGAGTAACTCCGTAAGCAGGCAAAGTAAACAATGTTGAAAGTATCCTGCGTAAGAGCACGCCACCCATCTGCAAACCGCTTCGACGTATAGTAGGATAGAAAACAACAAGTAGTCCGTCTTTATGTCACTGATGGAAGATTTTGAAAGGAGTGCACAGTGGAGGTAAAAAAGTTCAGACACAAGTGCCTCCGAGGCTGACACAGCACTACAAACTATTTTGAAAGTTTTTTGCTGCACTTTTTTGGGAATTGGGCAGAGTGAGTTGTAAGTTAATCCTGGTGTGAACACCAATCCGAAAATGTGGTAAAAGCATGGCAATATGGGCAGCATGGCATTAATGGTATTTGGGGGTGCTCGTGCCGCTACCTCTCACCCATTGCAGGGCTCCTCGTGACCTTAGAAGCTGAGCGGTGACAAGATCAGCCTGAGGATCCCCAACCCCTTTGAGTATAAGCAGGATCACCCCTGCCTAATTCACTGCGAGACGGCAGTGGACTCGAGGCACTTACCACTATGTGTGCCCCAGCCAGCTTCAGCGGCTTGGGGCTGATGAGCAGGGACACCATGTAGAGCAGCAGCACGAAGGCCACATTGAAGCCAGCTACCAACAGCAGCATGGTGGGAGCGGGCACCTCTGGGCTACCAGTAGGCAGATAGCACGCACGGCCGATTGTTTACCTCCACCCCCCTCAACATGCAGGAAACTGCGCGGGTGTCCCAGTTGCAGATGAAGAGCGCTGGGGCAAAGCAGGAATAAAAGCGTGTGTCCCAGCTGCAGCAGAAGAGCGCTTGGGCAAAGCAGGAATAAAAAAATAAAAAAATAAAAAACAAGCACAGCTGCAAAATTAAGTGCATACCCAGTGAAGGCAGCTACCAACAGCAGCATGGCAGGAGCGGGCACCTCTGGGTCACCAGTAGGCAGATAGCAGGCACAGCCAGTTGTTTACCTCCACCCCCTCAACATACAGGGAGCTGCGCGTGTGTCCCAGCTGCAGCAGAAGAGCGCTCGGGCAAAGCAGGAATAAAAAAAACAAGTATCGTTAAATAAAAAACATTATTAGTTAAACGTCTCCCAAGAGTAAACGGGAGGAAGAGGTCAGGTAAACGAGGAACGTGCCCCAAGACTCGGACACCACCCGGTGTGATGGTAATCTTTCCACCTTTGTGTGTGCGAGCACCGGGGGCAGACAAACACTAGGGGCGCTTCCAGCAACTCCACGATGAACAATGAATAGCGTAACTCTGAGGAGTTTGCTTTTTGATCGGGAAAGGGGAGGGAGGAGCTGGTAGAATTTCCAATAACAAGCCAGCGTTTCCCGTAAACAAAGCTACCAGCACACCCTCCTACGTCACGGTAAACCAAGATGATGTCGGCCTGTCCAGATGGGCCGTCCTAAAAGTGGACAAGGCGGTAACCCAAAAGCCCGATTTTCAATCATGTGCCAACGTTTAACATAAACAATGACGCGAGCCAATTGAAATCAAGGGCATGGCTTAAAGTCACTTCCGAATCTGTATCGATTCCAAAAGGCCTGCAACGCCAGGCGATACCTAAAAATGGAACACCTTTATGTGTGGGTGGGTAAATGGGGCCAGTGTGGGCTATTGCTTAGGTAATAGAAGATCCTGCAGTCAGTTTTTGTCACTTTTACCACCTCTGCCCCACCAAGTGTGTGATCCATTTATGGTGTAAATTAAGTCCCACACCTCAAGAAGTCACACAGCGTGGGGGAACATGGTTAGCGGTGTGATGAATGAATCAGAAAGGGAATTTGGGGAAAGGTGTGACAAAAACAAACACTAAACAAGGACAAGATTCATCTGGGCGATGAGCAGCATGTCATCGTCATCAATATGTTGTGGAAGGAAACGAAGGAATGAGTATGACAGTTCAGTTAAATGCATTGCAAACAGTACTTCTGCCCCAGAGACCCAAGTTACCAGATGCTTAAATGTTTTGTATTCTAGATTTGAAAAATCTAATTTGGAGGAGTGAACCCACCCAGTTCTAAAAATATGATTGTTAAAAGAAAAATTGTACTATATTGCCAAATTGGGTGGTGCATCTGCATTCTCCTCGGGAATGTCCATTACTCTTGGGTGCCTGCCTGGACTGGTCTGGTAGGTAAGCAGGAGTGTTGAGCTCAGCTTTCACCTTTCGTTCGTGCAGGAGACAGGAAGGCCTGCGGATGGTAAAACAGAAGCTGTGTTGTAGAGTCAAAGAGAGGTATAGAAGGAAGGTAAGCTTCTTGAGGAGTGTACCAAGAAGACTCAGAGGCAGAGTAAAATACAAGAAGACTGAGTTTAACTTTCACCATCAGTGGAACACACGCTCTCTGCAGCAGCATTTCCCAAATCAACTCACCTCTCTCTATTCCACATAGCTGAGTACTAGGCCTCAGAGTCATGGTTAACCTTTGAAGTAGATAACTTCTTTCTTCTAGCTGTGGATGAGGTAGCCCCGCCCTGAGTTCTTCCATCCTCCTCCTGATTCTGAGTAACTCCATCCCAGTCCAGACCCGAGCAAGATAGACATGTAGTGACTGCTGTGGAAGATCAAGTAGAGAAACAGAATTGCAGTATTGTGTATGAGTTTTTGTTTGTTAACTAAAGTGACTGGTCTGGTCTCTGAAGAACCAGAAAAAAGGAGTGGACCCTACAAGTAAATCTGGCAAAGTGTGAAAGGGCCAATCACCTCCAGGAACAATGATCATGCATCATTCTGGCCCCAAGCATTGCAAATCATCTCAATCAAGATGATTAAGAAATCACAGTTGAACACCCTCCCTTACTGTCTGCCACCACATGAATCACCAGTCGTCAGACACAATCACTCAATAATATATCACTCATTGGTGCAACTGTATCTTCTCTTTGATGCAAGCAACAGATTGGCATTTGGCAGTCTTGTGAATCAAATGATCTTCTGGGGCAGTCCTAGGTGTTGAGAAAAAGAAGTATCATAAGAGTGGACCATACAGGTTAATTTTTGCTAAGTACGTTTGTTAAGGCCATTCACCGCCAGGAAAAATGAAATGTTACTATTTGGCTCCTTTATAACCTATGGTTGAAATGTTACAGCCTTTCTAGACATCCGTTGATCTCTGAAGTGTCTCCTACATATAAAGATGCTACTCCATCATGGTGTGCTCATTTATTGAGGGCACCATTGAAGCGACAGCTGCTTCCATTTCTTGTATAGACAAGTTTCCATTTAAGTCTTGTCCAAGGCCACCGTTAGCATAATAGCGGTGCTAGATGCATCATTTGGTGGATACCAGCTCTGAAGCAAATGGTCAGTTTGAGTATATATTGTAAATCTCTTCACTTTAATTCCAGCAGCCTCCATCTTCCCATTTGGTGTGCAGCTTTAAAACATTGTTGGTTGAAGAGGTAGCAAATATAAGATTAAGAAGAATAATTAACAAGTTTGGAGCCCAGTTAGCAAACTCATTTTATATGAGTGTCTCTCAGAAGGCAGAGGATGCACAATGGGGATTATTTGGGTATGCTGGAGGATGCAAATGGCCTTTGTTAGTCCTTCTTTTATCATTTGGTCTTCATCGTTTTCTATATTTCCTACCCTCCGCTGGGTCCAACTCAGTAAACATGGTGAGCTCATCTCTTATCTTATTATATCGATCAGAAAGCCAATGGAATATGGACATATGAAATCGCACTACATGTATTATTGGATAGCCTCTGCCGAAAATGTGAATTTACTTGAACCTCATTTTTCAGCCATACTATTGGGTTTCTATATCAAAGTTGACAAGATTACAGACACCAGTTTACTCCTGCTCTCTTGAAACATGCTTTTATCAAATAACTGCACCTTTACTGCATAAGATATGTAAGTGGGGCTGGGAATTACATTTTCGGGTGAGCATTTTATATTTGGAAAAGTATTTTTTTAATTGTAAACTTTGTGTAGCATGTTTTCTAGCCACAATCAATAAGACAATAGTGTGATGTCAGCAGCAAGTATGGCATTAAGCAATAACCTTTTTTTGCTTTATATTACAGTTTCACTGCAGGACATAACAATGAGGAAAGCTTTTCGAAGTTCCACAATTCAAGATCAGCAACTATTTCATCGCAAGACTTTGCCTATTCCGTTACATGAGACCTATGAACTATGTGAACAGCCACCACCACTCAATATACTTTCTCCCTACAGGTCAGTAAAGAAATTGTGCATGCTCATTCAGAAAACAAAAATAAAGCATACAATTTTCATTTAGTAGGGCGAGCACTGTGGATCTTAAACCATCGACACTTTTTAGTTAGACACATAGATGCTGGAGCTATATGTACTGCCGCTCTTCACTGGTGTTCCACAACAAGGCACAGTGGGTTCTGGTGGATACAGAGATGGCAAGGAGTTGAATACGGTACTTTACTTTACATTTTTGATTCCAGAGCTTTAATAGGCAACCAGTTACCCATCCCTACCAGACTTCTAGTTTTTTAAAAACATTTTATGGATACAACTGACCAGATTTAGTGTTATGATCTTTCGGATGAAATGAACATCCACACAAGGCTCGGCTGCCAGCCCCATTCAGACAGTGTAAACCGCACCACCACCACCACCACCACCACCAGGCATCCCAACCTTCACTTACTGGTAAGTAATGGCTTCTTAGGCTCAACTTCCTCCCGTCACAGTTCTTCAATGCTGCTTCCTTGGGGATGGGATTGAAGTACAAGTGTACAATTATCCAGGCGTAGCCCTCCCGTGTTCCATAGGGTTTCTGGGAGTCCCTGGATCCAGTTGACTGCGGTCCTCCATGATTGTTGTCTCCGATTGCACAGCATATACACACACCCAGGAACAGTCATACCTGCAGACCACTTTTCACATTATTTCACCTTTAAACCTGTTCCACAAATAATTAACTTATAGCCTAATCATTTATGATTTGGTGCAGTTCTTCTTTTTACTGCTGACATTCATTTGCTGATAGCCACAATGTATTTTGGAGTTACGGCCCTATGATTCTTGAAGCATATGCAGAAAATGAAAAATTAGCTCAATTCCATCAGCTGAATGCCTTATCTCCTGCGATGAGAGATGTGATTTCTCAATTGCTTTACATTTAGATAGTGCAGCAGGTTGGGTTACGACTTGGCAAGGTCTATGGATCTAGACAGCCAGCCTTAATAGTGTTTTGCAGAAACTGGTCACCGCTCTAGGGACAGCGGGTGCTCTGGCATTGTCTGGGGATGTCTCTCTTCCCCATTGAGCTCTGAACTTGGCTCTCAACATGTCCTCTGTAGGTGGCGTCAAAAACGTCCACGTCCAATACTCAGTAGTTCACTACTTGTGCTTTTCTGGTACCAGGCATCATCATGGGGTTCTTGCCATTGAAGTAGTTTTGATGGACAGCTCCTGTCAATCTGATTCATAACCCCAGAAGAAGAGACTGTGCTTTCTACAAAATGGTCTTCACGAGTCAGAGATTACTGTGTTGTGTTCCCCAACAGTAAGGTTGAACCGTGAAAGCAGCAGAGATTTTCTGGAATTTAGGCATTCATACTGGCATCTAGCAAGTTGTACCTTCTCATCCAGAGCAGTTTCAGTTGGCTACAATTTGATACTGATGCATAATCATGCTTGGTCCTCTTTACTGAGGTGTTGAAATGACTCCAGAGCGTGGTGTATTTCAAGGTAATGTTCACACCCCCTACAGTTCTGACTTGTAGACATTGCTATCAGCCAGTCATGTATAAGTCAAAGGGCATGACCCGTCACTGACTCACTCTCAGGAAAGGCTGCACGATCTTACTATTTTATATAACCGGCTCTCCCATCCCGCAAAACAGAACTGGGTGAGTGGAATGAGGCCTTGTCCTTGAGAGGTGGAAGATGGAGACTGTAGAATCAAGCATTTATGATGAAGGGTGATGAATTATACTTGACACACAAAAGCAGTAGTTTGCCCTTTTTCAATTATTTAATGAGAGACGTCAGGGGTCATAGCTGAGGATTCAGGATTTGGCTGCTGTTCCAGAATAACATCCATTTAAAGTCTTTCACTACTCCTGGAAACTTAAAAAAACTTCCATTAGCCTTTGTTAACTGTTGTCAGAAAACTTGATCCAGTATAAATAAATGGATCCAGAGATGGTTAGGAAATAGAAAAGCAAGCATCTAATAAGATGAGGACTGTTGGTTGAAGCCTCTACACAGAAGAAGTAGTAATAGCAATAGCACATTTGGGGGGGCGGGGGAGGGGGAGTGTCATTGGGCAAAATTCACAGAGTACCCATATGTGGGTAGTGATTGTGTGTGGCTGGGATTGGAGAGCTAAATATTTCGGTGGGTGGATCTTTGGGCGCAACTATGGTCCATTCTAAGAGTAAATGTTTCAATTTGTTATTTTGTTTTATATGCTCACTTTTTCACTGTTGAAATTATGTATTTGGGAGTTTAACCCCGGGCTATAAACTACATCTAGGCTTCTTACAATACAACCCCTTTATGGGAATTTTCATTAGAGTAAAAATATGTCATCCTATTTTGCACAGCTATATAAATCAGTTTCAGCTTCAGAATTTACATCTCAAATTGAGTCGTAAAAAGGATAATTATTAATCATAAATAAACATAGAATTTAACAATGAAAAGCACAGATACATTGCTTTCATATTCAAGATACATCAAGCATTGAGAAGACTGATTTTTTTGGGGTGCCCCTTGGACAAAGTGCCTGATTAATTATAACTCATTGAGAGACTGAGAAGGTTAATAAACTCAGGTATGCAGTAATCCTTCCGCTGCAAATCTAGCAGCATGAAATATAATGTTAGAAATCCCTCACATACCCAGAAATTTGTCATGTTGGCACCTTCATTTGTAAAATCTTGATTAACGTATACCACAGCAGATTAAGTGGCCTCTGACCTCCATCTCTTGTACTTTGTCTGACAAACACCAGTTGAACCTAAAAAAAAAAGTCAGCGTCTCCTGCATTGAGGAACAGAGATGGGTCTCTAATGCATCCCATTTGCACAGGGTCTGCTTGGAATTCTCATCCACTCAACTAATAACAGTTCCTCCTGGCCCAACTAATGTTCAGATTATCAGGATCATCAGACATTTTTTTAATATTGATTTGTGCATTTGCATTTTCGACGAACAAATTATGACCAGGTTAAACCGAGAAACCAAATCACCCCATTAGCTGATGGAGAATGACTTGTAGGAAGGCGCACAAGGAGTTTCCTTCACCAAACAGTGCACATATTGATCCCCAGATGAGATTTCTCAGTGTAAGAGTCAGTAGTACAAGCATCCTGTGCAAAAGTCAAGGTAAAGTGGGGAGGCCTTTTTACTGTACAAAAATGCCAATTTAGCATCAATTCCTGATACCTCAGTGGGGGGATATTGAGCTAGTAAAATATTTAGGATTTGGCAACCCACCACTTGTGAAAACGTTTTGGATGAATTAATAAATACAGGATAGAGGATTTAAACAGTCATTCTAGGCTACTTTATCAAAGAAAATTATTGACTTAAAACATGAGCCTTGAAAAAAAGGGTTTTTTCTAAATGTGTTGGCTGTTTGTAATGTTTGAATCAAATTGAAAAAAAAAAGGAACTTTGGAAAGAAATTGGGGTTTGACGCAACTTTGTTTTTTGGGCCACATTCAACTATCTTTAATGTTATGATTATCTATAGTAAAAACCTCTCGTCGAACACACATGTAAACTTCAATATACACATTCTGGATCGTCACATATTTTTGACAGTTATTAGTAATTCTGTCACAGTCCAAGGGAGTTTGGTCCAAGCAGACTGCACCACCTAATATTCTGCCTGAATGCACGAGTCGACTCTCCATTTGTGCAGTCGGGCAGGCTGGTCATGCACCTCTGGGACTGGAATCCTTTAAAAAAAAAATATTTATATATATATATTTGGAGATAGCTCATAAATTCATAGTACATTAGTAGAAATCAGATGAAATTCATTATTAACCATGTCAACTTATTTACACGTTGCATGTTTATAAACCATACATAATTCAAGAACTTGAAAGGTTTTACAACATATAATAATTCATAACCTGGTTTATACAATCTAATTTAGCGATATTTAAAAGCATATCCATCCGAGAACATAAAAAACCTGCCATTGTAGTTTAACACAGATTTCCCCACAAAGCCTTACATTTCTTATATGAGCCTGCTCTTAGAGCGTACTTTCTTTCATGCTCTTTAATCTTGTTAATTTACTAAATAACTGTATGGGAGTGGGGCTGTCATTCGATCTCCACTTTTGTAAAATCAGTGCTCTTGCAACTAGTACCAGGATGATACATATCTGTTTTTTCTGTAGCGCGGTTGCTGTAAGCCCTGTGTAATATCCTAAAACTATTGTCTGGGTATCTTGTTGCTGGGGGACTTTCAGAGTATCATAACAATATCTGTTAACACTCCCCCAGAATCCATCTAGTTTCGGACATTCACAGATAATATGGGTCCAGTTCGCTCCTCCCTGTGAATTGCATCAAAAACAGTTTGATGAGTTCTGGGGATTGATTTTATGCAGGAAATCTGGAGTACGATACAGCAACCACTTAGAATAAAACTACATCCTTTTAAAGTTGCCGCTTTTAGCAGGGAACTATTAAACTTATTAATCTGAATCCAGTCCATACTGGAAATATGCAACCCTTACTGGTTTACCCATTTTTTTTTGTACTTTTGGATATAATATATCTGCCCCACTGGTCCGGAACAGTGAGACCCAGTCGCTTATTGACATGCGATGTACATGATATACTAGTGGCTCTACGAGATTGCTGGCATCACAAATATGTATAGGGTTTAGTTCCAATAAAAAGCATTTAACCCTAACAAATGACCATTGCAAAATAACTTTACTGTGTTTAAGCATTGGTTCTATTTCAGACCAGGTATTCCAACACCCCAACAAATCTCCTATTTTGCTGAAACCTTGATTTTTCCAGTTGGACATAAGTTCTGGTTCTAATATTAAATCTTCCCCTACATGGATATCCGAAAGAAAGGTTTCTCCATTCAAAGTGGGGATTGAATAATGTTTGTATAGCTGTTTTTTCCGTTTAATGCTCCATTGGAGAGTTATATATCTTACTTTTTTAGGAGTTTTTATTAAACGCATGAAATCTCGGATCAGATATTCCTTATAAATTAAGTCTAAAAAAAGGTTATCAACCTATTAATATTTAAAACCTTCATAGTTCTATATGTAGTGTGTGCAAAGTTAGCATGGTAGTACTCTTTCAAATCAGGGAGAGCTAGCCCCCCTTCTGGCACTGGTCTAAAAAGCATATCCATTAATAGCCTAGGCACTTTATTTGCCCATATAAATGTTGTAAAAAACCTTGAACTTTGTTAAAAAATGTAATTTGAACTGCATTAGGAACAGCTGAAAAAAGGAAGTTACATAAAGGCAATATCATCATTCGAATTATGGCTACTCGACCTATTATTGAAACAGGGAGATCTTTCCATTTTGACAGTTTATTCTTTATTTTGTTTACGAGAGGGATATAGTTTAAGACATTGAGGTTGTTAATATGTCCTGTTAAATATATCCCCAAATACCTCTTAGGACGTGTATTAATCAATGGAACTAAGTCCACCAATAACGAGTCAGATGTGCAGTTGCAAAGCAGAATCTCTGTTTTAGATGTGTTAATTTTATAGCCCCCAATAGATTGAAATTCCTTCAATAGATTAAAAATTTACATTTGCACTTCCCGGGTTTTAAAAAAAGGGCTATATTGTCGGCATATAGTTTAATATTAGTCATTCCAGGTATTGGGGATGTTGTATTGCTTAAAATGCGAATGGCTATGGCCAAGGACTCTATAAAGGATGCAAAAAGCAGAGGACTACTCTGCAGGACCCACCCTCTTGGCATTCACTATTATTTGAGCCGTGGCCCCCTCATACATTTTCGAAATAACTGTTATCAACTCAGGAGGAAACCCAAATTTTGCTAGTGAATAAAAAAGGCTTCACCAGCATACATTGTCGAAAGCCTTTTTGGGATCTAAAAACATAATCTGAGATGGAATTATATTTTGTGTAAAGTAATCCAATGCTTAAATTAAAAAAGTGGTGTTAAAAGATAGTTGTCGCCCTGCGATAAAACCACATTGGTCTTTATGAATTATTGACCCCATACATTTGCTGGTTCTATTGGCTATTAATTTAGCTATGATTTTATCATCTGAGTTCAGTAAAACTGGTAGGTCTATATGAGTTTACATCCTCTGCTTCTTTGTCCTTTTTTAAAAAGCTAACAACCACAGCGATGCGGAAAGAGGGTGGTATTTCCTCACCATATAATATATTATTAGCCAATATCACAAGTTCGTTATTCAGGCTTACGCTGATTTTTTTTTTTAAACTCAGGTGGGATGCCATCTTCCCCGCAGGCTTTACCATTTGCCATTGATTGGACCACTCCTTCTATTTCTTGTGTTGAGGCATCCACTATTAAATGTATACGTTGGTCTACAGTTAATTTGGGGATTTGTAATCCATTAAAGAAGGAGTCTAGCTCTCTGCTGTCTACCTCTTGTCTAGTGGAGT
Source organism: Triturus cristatus (assembly GCF_964204655.1). Taxonomy (NCBI): domain Eukaryota; kingdom Metazoa; phylum Chordata; class Amphibia; order Caudata; family Salamandridae; genus Triturus; species Triturus cristatus. The sequence goes on along the minus strand of NC_140589.1, from coordinate 899,125,761 downwards.
AAATGGATTTGTAATGCCTGACATACTCGCTCTGTATTGTGTTTTCATCTATGGTGCGGCTCTTGGTGAGCTTATTAGTTAATGCATGCACCCTGTTCTGAGCTAGCTTGTCCTTAATTTGCCAGGCAAAAAATCTACCTGTAAACTCACTTTCTTCGTATACCTTCTGTAGATAGGCAGAGTTGGAAGCATAAACTGTGGTGTAATAATAGTCTTGCATTTCCTGACATGCTTGCTGTAATGCCGGTTTATTCCTGGTATTTTTATCCTTTAAATATTGCTCATTTGTGAGCTTAACTTTAGCTTCAAGATGATTTCTCTCTATAAGTTGCGCACGTCTAGTAGCAATCTGTTTGGACGATATAACCCCATCCCTGGAAGCACTGATGCGATGAGCGAAGGATAGCGGCAACGAGGAATCCTACGGCTCCACGGCGGTTGGCGTTTTTGACGTCTTTAGGGAGAAATGCCTCGGATAATCAGTAGGAACTATGGCGCGGGCTCCCAGGGCCTCGGATAATAGAGCTTTACCTTCGGAAGGGTGCAGAAGCGAAGGTAGTTTACGTAAACGACAACGGAGCGGGAGCCAATTGAGTATCGGTCTGGAGCAGAACGGTGTGGAAAGAAGGAGGTGAGCTAAATGAAGAGGGTCCAACCTCTGTTTACCTCTCTGGGGGTGCAGAAAGAGAAAGAAGAGGGAATACAGTATAACCCCATGTATGAAGAGTCATCAGAACTTTAGCTAAATCCAAAACTCAAATTAAGGGGGAAGGGGCTGAGGAAACAATAGGCTGCATATCGCCAATTTAAAAGCTAACTGGGTTGAGTCAAAAAATACGTGGCTCAGGGGAATAAAGAATCTGTGTGGATGGAGGAGAACAGAGTATGCGCCCAGTTAAACAAAGAAATGCAGTGACCCTGTAGCAGATTCTAAGACCAGAAATCGGCTGCCAGAAACACAAAGGAAGATGCGTGCCAAACCAAGCACGAAGACTGCAGGCAGCGTGCGTGCTCCACGAAACGCCCAGCAAAGGATGAATTTGAAAGTCCAACAGCTGATTGCTCAAGAGCAAGCGCATTCCCCTGTGGGCCAAGGCAACATGTCAATTTCAGGGGGCAGGGATCCCCTGAGCCAAGGACAGAAGTAGTATGTACAGACACTGGCCCCCCCCCCCCTCCCCGAAGATGTTAGTGATAGATTCTTTCTCTACCCCGGCTTGTAAGCAATTTCAGCTCTTCTTAAAGTCCCATTCTCGATGACAGCGGTAACTCTTGTCAGCCAGCCACCAGCCACACCACTTTCGCATAATTCTAAACCACAGGCTCCTACTCCTGCCCTGACAGTACCCCACATTCTATTACTGGAGGCTACAGAGGGATTAGTAGCTCAACACCAATCTACAAATTTGAACTCTCAGTGTAAAGGCAATAATGAAGCCTCTAGAAACTTTAAAGAAACAGACCCTACTATAAAGAGTATGTTTGAAGTAATACTTTTGGAGATCAAGGAGCTCCGGATTTCGCAGGCAGTGGGAATCGCTTCATTACACACTAGGCTCTCTCAGATAGAAGAATCTCTAGGTTAGATCCCGGAACGCCTGGAGGAGGTGGAAGAGCGAGTTTGCACTTTAGAAGACAAAGTCTCAACCTGCGATCAGGAACTAGCCCAATTTAAGCACAATACAGAGATTCTTGAATCCAAGCTACAGGATATGGAAAACTTCAATAGAAGGTCCAATCTGTGGCTGGTAGGCGTTCCTGAAACCATTGAAGGCGCCCAGGTATGCGAGTGGGCTGAGACCTTTCTGAAGAAGGCAATCCCCAAACTTGAGGGAGATTTGACTATTACTAGAGCCCACAGAGTTCCCTTCCAAAGGTCTCCCAACGCAAGAATCCCTTGTACTATTTTGTAGAACTTTGCAGATGATCAAATAAAAGAGAAAATTCTTACTAAAGCTATTGCGGAAATAACATTGTCGACGGAAGAAGTTTCGAATTTTAGAGTCTTCTCTGCCATGTCAGCTATGTCAGCAAAGAGACTTTGGAAATTCGTGAAAATGATTGACATGTTATAATCAAAGGGTGCGCAGGCATCCATTTGTCAGCAATCAAAGCGGAAAGTTTTGGCAAAAGGGAATTTCCACATATTTGATAATGTTGGGAACGCACAAGAATTACTACAACAGATTTCAAACTAGGACAGGGCTGTTTAAAAAAAAAAAATGAGATCTAAGCCCGGGAAGTCAAAAATACTAGGCAGAGTAGGGGCTGCAGTAAAAATTATGCTCTCAAAATAAAGTATAAAGTAGGCTGGGAGTCACCAGGGTGGCTGAGGCTAATCAGCCTCAGTAGCAGTAGCGCACAAGGGAAGGGGTGCAGCCACATGGCAACCAGCAATCACAAGGGGGAAGGGGACGGGAAGAGAAGTGGGGTACTCCTCCATGTACACAGGGAGGGAACTGCTTGAAGGGTGGGGGGATGCACAGGGTGTTAAGGGGGCACAGGGTGTGAAGGGGAAGCAGAGGAGAGAAAAGGGAGAAAGCTCATTTAAATTTGAAAGTGTGCATGAGATGAAAAATGTAGGGATCTTTGTAAAACGAAATGAGAGGAAAAGTTACAACATCCATAACAACTGGTTGAGAGTTTTAGGTAGTACTGTTATTTTCTTATGTATCCTGGCACTGGTTTGCACTTTAGGGTTCATTTTACTGATATTATTATTTACTGATTATTTATAATAATCAAGTGAGATTTTTAGGTAGATCTGTAATTTTGGTATGAATTTTAGGTAATATACGGTGTTATATATCCAGTGCTTTTAGACAATAGTTTCTCGGATCATGTATTGTTACATTTAGAATTATCAGGGATAGGCAGGGATGAGAAAACCTTAAAATGGACATTTAATGGAATCTAGTTGGAAGATGAGGATTGGTGTAGGGAAATTCAGGGGGAAATGGGACTGGCACCTTTGTTTTCATTATTATTAATTTGGTAAAATTCTGAAACCTGGAGACCATCACACTTCAGAGGACACAACAGATTACTGCTCAAACCCTCGGGTCACATTTCACATCTGATAGATTGGTGTAGCAATCAAGCAATGGGTCCTGATGCAAGCAATGAAAATGGCCCTTTTGACATCTGTTGGGTGGTAGTTAAAACAGCAGTTATCAGGGTACAGTGGGCCCCGGGGAGCTCTGGGCACCGGTCCACTGCACATGCTGCACCAGTGGTAGATGTGCCCATGGTCTATCCAGAGAATTCCGATCGAATGCCTCACTGCTGTCTTGGTAGAGGGTGTCTGTAGCATTCTCTGTACCTTTCACCCCTACCAGTGAAAAACAGTGGTCTCAAAGAGTTCCGATGGAGCCAGCTGTCCTGCATGGCTGCTGTACTTGAGAGAATGAAAATGAGGTTCTTGACATCAAGGCAGGTTATTTTACCTCAGGGGAAACTCCTCCTTCTTCCGTCAGATACTGATCTGATTCTCTTTGCCCCAGTGTTTGAAAAAGCTTTTAGATGGCAAGAGAGTAGCCATAAAGGCGTCACTAGAGTTCTTTCACCGCAGGGGCAACTCATTTTCCTGTTGGCCCTGGACCCATCAGAGGGCGTTGCGCTTTGCCTCCTAGGCCTGGCTATGGATGGCCTGATCTTGTATTAAGTATTGATTCCTAAATATGCAATGATCGAGTCTAAAGTACCACTCCCATGCAACCGTTTTCTTTTTCAAATACAGTGGCCATGTGGCATTTAGCACCCGCTGTATCTGTTGCCCCTGTGGTGGTGCAGTCGGTAATAGACAACTGCCAGACCGGAACACGCACTTTTAAATTGCTTTCAGCTGGTAAAGCAGAAAGCATTGTAACTACTTTCGGTCCAACCATTAAAGATTGTCATCTATATTTCAGATGTTTGTATTGATTCATAAAAGTGCTCTGGTACTAGCATTTCACATTTTTAAGACTGCTACAAAAGTAGTAATATTTCCCCTTGCCCCTGCACCATTATGTACTCGATTGCCAAAGCTGTGGCCCGGTTTGAAAGGACACTGTTAGTGCTTGCAAAGTAAGCATGAAACCAGGAGCAGCTTCTCCGCTATGGCGGAGGAGCGTCGCCCCACTGATGAATTGCAGCAGTGAGAAGAAAACTACTTTATGGTCATTTTATTTTTACTTCCAGGCTGCCTAGTCTAGGGCGGGTGGGGTCAAACTGCAGCGTCACACAGCAGGGGAGGAGGAGTGGTAGGCACTGAAAGTGCGCCTGTCGGTTTGGCTGGCCGTCTTAGGACAGCCAAACCGACATGCGCAATTGGATATCTCCAGGCTGTTCCTTCGAGATATACTAGTGCTCAGGGGCACAGGCTCGCAGTCCCTGCTGGAGCGCAAAACCGGTCTGCTTCGCCCAATCCCAGCGCTTCTCTCATGCTGGGAGTAATAGCATGAGACAAGTGCTGGGATTGCATGGGGTCTGGGAGCCTGTGCTCATGGGAACTGTACTGCAGGAGCAGGAGCCGGAGCCGAGAAGCAGCGAGGCGTGGCGCGGGAGTAGAACATTGCGGCAGCCGGCAGTAAAGGTACGTTTATGTTTTTTATTATTTTTTTTTTCCCTACTATTAATATCACCAACTCCGTCATGCACTCACACCATATATTAACTTTCTTGTAGCGATCCCAAAGTTTAGCCCTCTTGGGGCTAAATGGACAATGTCTCCCCTCACGCCCAAGGGGTAAATATCTCAAATATATAAAACTTTAGTGATGAATTCACCGACCAACTTTAATAAGCTCCGAGTCATGAAAGGCAGTGGTGGGTTCCCTGGAGGAGGAGGAGGCTTCAATCTCAAATAGGCGCTGTCTCAAACTGCTCCGTTACTCTCAAAGAATATATCCCAAAACGGCTTTGGCAAGGTTGGACTGGCCGGACTGGAAATCAAGGTTTTCCCTAGGAGGCTGGAAGGTTGGGGGTCGGTTTTGTTCCGGGGGCCAGTTTATGGCTGAACTGGGGGTTGCTGTCTTTTGAAAATTGTTATGGGTGTAAAAGCACCCGCTGCAGAGTTCCTTTTATATCCAGCAGTTTTCAGACAATAAAAACGTCAGGATAACTCTGGTGATTAATGTTCCTGCTAGAGAGGAGTGGGAGTTTTGTCTAATGGCAGTTTTGACTCCTCTATAGTAGCACAGAGGGTTAAAATGTCTGTTGCAAAGACCATGCACCATGCAGATCGCAGAACTGTATTTTATGTGGATAGCTCAGTGGGTTACTGCTTTTGAGATAGAGATCCTTTTGTTACATGCAGTTCATAAGTTACAATCGTAATATAGCACTGTGAGCTATGTGCCGCCATCAACGAGGTGCATGTAAATTGCATGAGACAGGTTAGAAAGGTATGTTTTTCCCCAGTCTTTCTTTATCCTAATGTTGCTAAAAAGGATTTTGTTTGGGTAGAAATAAATTATTAGTAAAGCCAACCCTAACCACTGTTACGTTTTGAATTTTGGGTTTGTTCTTCTCCAGACCAGGCACTCTTAAAAAATGCCTAACTGTTGTCCCCTTTGTCTATGTAGCATTTTCTATACACTGATTTACATGTGTATGATTCATTGTCTCTATATGTATATGTGTGATGTACAGTGCTCCGGACCTACACTGGTATGACAGGCGCTATAAAACAAATGAAATACATGTGAGAGAGTTGCTATGGAGAGATGAAGGACACTGTTCAATGAAGGGTGCTAGTGAGGTAATCTGTGGAGCAAGAGGTTATGGGTGGGCACCCAAAAATATTGTCGCCCTGGGCAACACCAGCACTAAAACGAGCCCTGCCATGACGCTTATTGGGGTGGAGGATACTAACATCTCTCAAATGGTCTTTCATTGTGTACTTAGCTTCTTGGCTGTGCTTAACAGTTAATGTGTGTACTTATGTTATACTTAAAATATTGTTTATGCTTGACATATTTTTTGTGTTCTCCGTAAGAATGTCTGTGGGTGTGACTTGGTATCCTGGTGCGCTGTAAGGGCATTACTTACTATGCTATAAAAGCTAGTACAATTGAATACATAATGAAAAATATGTTGTAGAATGTACCGTATTTGCCATTTTTTCCCAAACTGTTCTTGTGTGTGGGGGAGGGGGGCGCTGCCCCAAACCCTCCCTTCTTGCGATTAGCCTTCCTCGCTATGCGCCAAATGGGGGTTGGTTTGACAAAATTTGCCTTGGCTGGTTTGAGTTCCCAGATTGACACAGTTCCGCTCGGGGACTTGGCCAGAGTGCCTGATATGCGGAGCTGCAGTCGGAGACTTCCTGCATACAGTGTGGAAATGCCCGACTTTAGGGATATTCTGGTTGGAGATCTTCAATACACTTCAGAGTAGTGGGATGTCCAGTAAAATGAAACCCAAAAATTGCCTTATTGAATATACTTAAGAAGAGGGCTTCACAAGATAACAGAAGCTGTTCTTGAGGCTTCACTCTGGGGAAAAGGGACATCGCTCAATACAAGAGGAATAGGCTCCCACCAAACTTGAATGGTAGGAATAGGGTCATAGATAGATCTGGAACCCCCTGTCTGAGTCCAGGGGTTGGTCTCAAAAGGATGAAAAAATATTGCAAAGCTGGGTTGAGTATTATACAGATGAGATGTTTGATGAATACCCGCTCTACCCTCAAACGGCATGATATCTGAGTGTACTTGCACTGCCTGTGTCTGTATAGTTGAGAGGGGGGAATAATTATGCCAAAGGTACAAACATTAGGAATACCGATTTCTTGTATGCTATTCTTTCCGAATCGCAGTTAGGAAATCGGTATTCCTCATGTATGAAACTCATTGAGTTTCATGTAGGGATTTTTAATGGGTGCAGATCAACCTACCTCATGAATATTAGTGAGGTATAAGTTGCAATTTGCGACCCATTAGGAATCACAGCCATCACAGGGATGGTGGCCTGCTGAGGTCAACAGACCACCATGTCTGGGATTGCTTTTAAATAAAGCCATTTTTTAATATAGCCCATTTTCTTTAAAGGAAAACTGTATGCGTTTAGGAAGAAAAAAAAGAACCCTTGAAGTTTCATTTTTTAAGAGTAGGCAGTGGTCCGTGGCATCTTAAAAAATATTTTTAATTACATTTTCAAGGTAGAAGGGGTCCTTAAACTGGTGGTAAAGAATTACAGTTTTGTGACCGGAATACGTCTGCAAAACAGTAATACATTCCAAATTGATTCAGTATTTGGAAGGGACGCCCTAAACACGCCACTAACAAATACTGAATTGCAAAAGCAAAATGCGATTCTATATATAACAAGTTACCGAATCGCAAATGCCTAATGCGATTCTGTAACAAGTTAACGAATCACATTTTGTACATTTGAGAGAGCATTTTTCCGGTCGCAAACGGCCTAATTCTGCAAATCGGGCTGTTTGTGACAGGAAAAATGCTTTGTACATCTGGCCCTATGTTATAATGTTCACGTGTACTCATATATGTTCATCTCGGGGATAGTAATGCACCGTAATTATCTAATAATGCGCGGAGGTATCTGTATGTTTTGTTAGTGGTTGTTTTTCTTCACACAAAAATCCAATAAAGAAATTAAATAAAAATATAATAATAAAAAAAAGTATGAGGGCATGCAGATGAGATATGTAGGCATTAAACCGTAGCTTTTGCAACTCTCCCTATTCCAGCCACGAGGTGGCGATGCTTTCCCACGTTACGAATTAAATCACATAACGGAATGTTTGATTATCCTACCCTGTTAATAGCAGCCCCTGGTAGAGAAAATAATACTTGATGGTAATGCCGGGACACAGTGCACTTGTTTGTTAACTCATTGTGTGTCAGATGTGAACTTTAAATCCTATTACGGTGTCTAGTCCTCCCCCACCCCCCCCCCCCAACCCATTTTTTCCTTTAAAACGAATGTTCGCTGGCTGGTAGGGTAGGTAGGTCAGAGAGGAAGCATCTTACAGCTGGGAGCCTCCTGCGAGAAAGACCCCAAGGGTTCGATTCCAGGCCAGGGGAGGTTCCCGAACATTCTCTCATGTGACGGCAATAAGTGGTTACTACTGCATTAAAATGTACTAACACCCAAGTGATGCCTTGTTGAGTCTTTAGCGCAGTGTAAACCCGACATGTTTTCATTATTATTATTGTGTGTGTGTCATGACAACTCTTTGTCCTTGCACATATCTGTAGACCCTGCTGTGGCTGGCTTTGCATTTAAATGTTGCTTCTTTAATGATTTCGAGGGAAAAAACTTAGACTGGACAGCATAATATATTGTGATTACGTCATTCCTATCCTTTTTTCAAACATATATATATATATATATATATATATATATATATATATATATATATATATATATATATATATATATAATGTATATTACACTCCTGTGGATGTTAACGTGCTTACTTTTTGATTGATGGTTGTGTTATTGTCGTTTGCATCGTATACTTCAAAAAAGTTGCCTTTCTTTTTTTACACCACCAGAGATGACGGGAAAGAGGGGTTGAAGTTTTACACCAATCCATCGTACTTCTTTGATCTGTGGAAAGAAAAGATGCTGCAGGACACAGAGGACAAGAGGAAAGAAAAACGAAAACAGAAGGTATTTTAGTTCCATGCTACTATATACATGCCCTGGTTGACGGAATACCTGCTGAGGTGTATGGGCCAAGTATTGATATGTTCTATTTTTTTTTTTGATTTTTTTTTGAAAATTTTGAGCAAACGTACAGTCATAAGCAAAGGTGCATCAATGGTACACATTACATTCATAAGCGATACAATGGTGGCAGGAAAAGACACAACAAGCATTAATAGTGCGCACATGCATATCAGAGCAGGACTACACAGCAATCCCATGATTACTATAGGGTTCACTGATGCCTACTTTCCACCTGGAGGAGCCCCTCGCAAGGTCCCATATGTCCCAACATCAGGTGTCTGGAAGTCAAAGTTCACAAGGGTGGAGACCCCCAGCATGCAGTGTCTATGGAGCCATATCCCAAGAGAAGTGCCCTCCCACACCAACCTCTCAGTAGTCCATGAGGGATTCTCGAGCACGCGGCTATGTGGGCGTACTGTTTCCCACGGCAGCCTCCCCCCTTAACAAGTAGCAGTGTAGTGGAGCCCAAATATCTGTTGGTCGTGATGCTATTGGTAAGAGTTCAGAATATGTACTGATTTGTTCCTGACAATAAGTAAGATCTCGCATCCTCTCCTTAAATTTTGGGGCCCTACCTCTGCCCCACCTACATGCAACTCGTCTCTTAGCAAGTAAGAAGGCAAGCGCAATGAATTTGCCGTGTGAAGCTTGTATGGGCTCCACGTATCCCAAGAGGGCAAGGATAGGGGAGGGCGCAATCTCCGAGTTAATCATTTTTGAAAGTGCCGTAAATATCTGGCACCAATATCGATGCACCCCCTCGCATGCCCACGCCAAGTGAAGAAAGTCCGCCCCAGAGGCACGACACCTGTCGCACCTGTCGTCCTCCCGGAGTCGGTATCTGTACAGCCGAGCAGGGGTGTAATATAATCGGTGAATGTATTTATAGTGTATTATTCTATATCTACTACTGGAGGAAATACGTTCCGTCTGTTGTAGGCAGAACTCCCACTGTTTATCTGTCAGTGGGACCTGCAGTTCTAGGTCCCATCTTGCCCGAGCCGCAAGAGGCGGGGCGACCATCAGTGAGTGGACCGACCTGTAAATTTTAGAGACTACCTTGGCAGGGGCCTCGTCCAGGAGGATACGTTGTAACGGCACCACTTCCGGTGGTTCCCGCGGAAAATCGGGTGTGAGCGCCTTAATCCCCTGCCGGAGCCTAATGTACAAAAAAACGTCAAGGGGAGAAGGGTGGATGCCCTCAAATAAGTGCTCCATAGAACGGAACGTACCAGCACGGTATAGGTCCCCCCACGTCGTGACGTGGATAGTATGAGCTAATTTCCGAAACCCGGCCTCCTGTAACAGGGGCATGCTTGGATGGTAAACAAGGGGCAAGAGCGGCGCATACAACATAGTAATCCCTATTTTGGCTGTTATTCGGTTCCATGCAGTCACCGTACTCGCCACTGTCGTGGGCGTTGTATCCTTCCCTTGTATTGGGATATACAATGCGCCTTCTATGGGGATCGGGTGTGCCAGCCAGTGTTCGGCCGTTAGTTGGGGCATGTATCGAGGTTGCCGTATCCAAAAATAGGCGTAGTGTGCCTGCGCCACTTGAAAGTACAGCTCAAAATCTGGGACGCCAAACCCGCCTTGACTATATGGCTTAGTGAGGACCTCCCACTTGAGCCGGGGTGACTTCCCGCCCCAAACCAGTCTGATGAGCTCTGAGCGTAGGTGCCGAAAGAAAAAACTGCCCGGATAAAAGGGGATATTCAAGAAAAGATACAACAACTTAGGCAATATTACCATTTTAATCAGCGACGTCCTTCCTGCCGTAGAAAGGGGAAGCATGATCCATCGAGTAATGCAGTCCGTAATACGGGTCATCGTCGTGCCACAGTTGGCCCGCAATAGCTCATCTTTGTCTTTTTCTATGTGTATACCTAAGTACTTAAAGTCCCCCTCGCACCAAGCTAGAGGGTACTCCAACTCAAACCGCTCAGTAGCCGCCGTAAGAGGGAAAACCCCTGACTTGCTCCAGTTGATCTGGACTCCAGAGAGCCTGCCAAATCTGATGAATTCCCTAAGAATCGGATTGAGGTTCTCACTGGGGTCCCGTATATATAAAGTAATGTCGTCCGCGTACATAGATATTAATATCTGCCTCTGGAATGATATGTTCTATTTTTATTCTTGACAGTTCATCTTTTAAAAGATTTTAAAGCACACTCTAGCCCCAGCTAATGGTATGATGTGCAACAGCAATAAACTGCAGTGCATTTAAAATGGCTTGAGCCATAAAGGTACACATTCCTGTTAAAAATGGGGGCCTGGGATGAGGCAAGAATGAGTAGTGAGTCCTGGCAGCGAGGCTTAAGGCTTGATGGCACGTATATTTTGTCCTTGTGAAAGCTTCGAAAATGTTTGCTGAGTTTTGAAGAGTACCCACTTTTGTTGATTTCACAGTCATTTATTTTCCTTTGTTTACTGCTTACAAAAATGTTTTGTTCATGTGGATCCTGGGAGCGACTGTCTCATCTGTTGTTTTGTGAGAGCTGGAATGCTATTGACGTGACCGATTCGCCTCATTGTGTCCATACAGCCATTAGGACAGTGCACAATGCCTCTGCGGCTTACACTAGTGTGGGCAACAGTCAACCATTTTGCTGTGGTGAAAGCACCCATGCTTTACGAACACAGTATCTGGCAAAAAAAACTGTAAAATTGACTTCTCCAATAGATCTCTTTGAACCCAGTCTCAAACATATATTGACTTCCATTCCAAAAGGACTTTTGAGTGTATATGGCCCACCTAATGAACTGCTTTCCTGTTCTTAGTCGTTGAAAGCGTAAGAGACAGCTCTATTCCAGGGTATGAGAAGGGAATTTAGCCTTGTATTTCCTCCACCGTAACACTTTAACATGGATAGATTGTGTGTCACCTTTGTCACAGAGGCTAGCAAGGTTTTACAATGCACATATTGACAGACTTTAAACAAAGACTGATAAGTATCCCTCTTGACCTCTATTTCTTTTACTTGACAATTGATTTGTTGTGGGTTCACATGAAAAACAGACAATCACTTATGTTTAAGCATTTCAACTCATATGTTTATTTTTTTGTTTTTTATATAAATTGTTTTTATAATATTTCCTTGTTCATATACATTTTTTTATTTACATACATTATCTACAGATGTCATCTTATTCCTAAACACACCTTGTACAATGATATATTCAATTACTGTGCTTGTTTCATATTCTCAACAAAGTGCTTGACGATATAAGCTAATACTCATTATAAAAAACCTCTCTCCTATAATTTTAAGAGAAATCCCCACAGCAATCACTCCTCTGTTCATACCACATGCATTTCACTATCATACAACACATTCACACTCCACCCCAGATGTGCACCATCGATGTTGCTGGACTAGCCAGAGCTGGGCTAATTACTCAACCCTTAGATTATGGTGCCAATTCCTAGGGTGTGACACTCTGTCTTGGTCATATTGACAGACTTTCCAGGGCATTTGTATTATTTTTGTCACCCAAGATAGTAATATTTTGTACTGCAAATCATTTTCAAACCGGCCAGAGATATTTGCATCCCTCTCGCGCCACCCAACTCATTTGCAGAACGGCTCATAAGAACTTTCACAAATTAAACTGTTCACTTAGTGGTGTCAATTGAGTTAGATGCCACAGGACAGTGGAATACAAATGACAAGTTTAATCTCGTACAAGGGAGCACCACCGGCTACAACTCTTCCAGCACCGGCAGTATCCAGAAAGCTGACAATCTCGACTCACAGACCAGATCAGATGCTCTATTCTAGAACATCATGATCATGCATGAGCCAGGAAATTCAAAGAAAAACACACAATGTATAAAGCGTGCATGCAAACACGAGAACAAACAAAAGATGCATATGCAACACACCTTCCCCTTTAATTAGAGAAAAAAATGTATTAAAAAAAAAAAAACTATTTGACAAGTTTGTTTATGATAAAGGAAACAAAATCAGACATCCAACCAGGTTTCTTCCTTGAGCGTTTCCCAAGTTCTTCAGTACATACAACAGTGTTGGGGACATTGTCAACATAGGGAATGAAAACAGGAATTTCAACCAGGTTATCTTCATCCAAGCTATCTAAACAACTGGTATCTTTAGTACTTTGTTTGTCATGTGTGCAATTGTTAGTGTTAAGATACACATCTTTGTTAGCTTTGAGAACAGCAATTCTGCTTAAATTCCGGACTTTTTTATAGCCTCACAGAGTTTTTTAAAATTTCTTTAATTTCGAATGAGCCCATGAACTGGCTCTCGCCTTTTTTAACTTTCCAAGGTTTCTTCACTTTAACAAGCATACCCACCTTGACAATAGGATCTTGTTTAGAACCTTTCTTTTTATCAAAAGATTCTTTATTGGTAGCATGAGTCTGAGAAATTGTTCCTTGATAGCTACTAAATCTAAGTTGTAAGAGGTGGAAGGGGCTTACCATGCAGCATTACATTTGGTTCTAGGTAATCTGCCCCTCATGACCTCAAAAGGAGAACAACCTGTCATGACATTGGTAGTGGTCCGGTACATCCAAACAGTTTTAAAAATGTGCAGTTCCCAATTGTTATTGTCCATTCCAGCTAACTGTATTGCACCTTTGATGACTCTGTTAAACCTCTCAATGATACAGTTACCACTGAGATTCTATAAAGAAGTGGAACAGTGAGTTATACCAACTCGTTTGAAATATGTTTTGGCTTTATTGGATAAAAACTGCACACCGTTGTCAGTGATAAGACAAACAGGAAGCCCTTAGTGAAGGTTTCATCCAAAAATGTCAAAACATTGTCAGTATCAACTTTTTCTACAATTTTAAAAACTGCCATTTTGAAAAATACATCAATGACCGCAAGGATACATTTCGAATGAGGTCCAATGGGTCCCATAATATCCATTGCAATGGTATTCCATGGATTATCAGGAATTATGTGATCTCCCATATTAGGTTTGAGTGTAATGAGAGATTTGTCAGAATTAGCGCACGAGATACAGTTCCTCACAATGCGTTCAATGAACATGTCCACACCAGACCACCAAAATCCTTTCTTAACCATTTGCTTGGTTCTGACAATACCACTATGGCCTTCATGACCATGTAAAACTATGCTTTGTCTCAACTTGTTAGGAGGAATAGCACGGTCGCCTCTTCTAAGTATACGATCAGTGCAAGACAATTCATTTCTTACCTCCCAATAACATCTAAGATCAGGACTGATTTTTTTTTTGTTTGGCCATCCACCCAAAATATAGCTTTCCACTTTATTTAATAAAGTATCTTTAGCAAATCCCTCACTCCATACCTCCTGGTCTATAGGCATACATCCTTCATCATGCACTAAAGCAATTTGAAAATCATCCCACTCATTATGTATGTCTTCTTTAAGAGGTAGAAGCATTCTAGACAAAAAATCGTCTGTGACATTATCCTTGCCCAGAACATAAACAATAGTGTAGACAAAATCCTGGAGACGCATAGACATGCGTGCAGAAGCTTTCAACATGCCTTCTGTGGTGAGTAAACATATTAAAGGTTTGTGATCACTCCTTATTAAACATTCTTTACCCCAGACAAATATCCTAAATTTCTCCAGATCCCGGACAACTGCTAAGGTTGATCTTTCAATAGTTTAATATTTTTCTTCTGCAGGAGTTAGTGCTCTGGACGTGTGTGCAATAATACATTCTCTAGAACAGCTCCTAAAACCTTTGAGCTGGCATCCGTGGTAATGATGAATGTGAGTGAAGAGTTAAAACCGGAAAGAGCAGAAGCAGTACAAATTGCTTTCTTTACATCGAGAAATTCAGTTTCACAATCATTAGACCATAAAAATGTATTTTTGTTCTTTACTAACTGTCTTATGTTAAATGTGCGACATGAAAAATTGAGAATATATTTCGAATAAAACTCTGTTAATCCCATGAATGATTTGACATCTTTGTATTTGGGTGGCGTGCAGCTTGAATGGCCTCAACTAAGTCAGTTTTAGGTTTAATGCCCTCTTCACATAGTTCATGTCCAAGATAAGTTACTGATTTCACACCGAATTTGCATTTGGAGTGTTTTATGGTTAAACCATGATCACTGAGAGCACCAAGACTAGAATATCATCCTGGAAACATATTGCATTCTTGCAATTGTTCAAGATGTCTTGCATGACATGTTGGAAAATGGCTGCAGCAGAAACTAATCCAAAGGGCATTCTATTGTATCTAAAACATCCGAAGGGAGTGATGAATGAAGTCTAATCTTTGCTTTTCTCATGAAGTTCAATTTGGTGATAGGCAGCAGATAAATCTATTGTGGAAAAGTCTTTTGCACCACCAACACTGGCTAACATCACAGATATGCGAGGTAAGGGAAATTGATCTACCACAATATTATTGTTGAGATGGCGCAATTCTATGCAGAGCCTAATCTTGCCATTGACATGCCTGGCTACTACGATGGGTGAAACCCACTCAGAAGATTCAATCCTCTCAATGATCCCTTCCTCAACCAGAGTTTCAAGTTCTTTCTTAACTTCTTCTCGTACAGCTATGGGAATATTTGCATGCCTTCAAAATCTTAGGGCAAGCGCTTTCTTTTAGGCGTATCTCGTGTTTAAAACTAACTAATTTGCCAATACTATCTCTAAACACACTAGGAAATTTTTTGAACATGAGACTCCCAATATCATTTTGTTCATCAATAACCATGACGGGTTCTGGACTGTTGAGATTAAGGATGATATCAAGTTTACCTTGTTCAAACCAGCTAAGAACTGAGGGTCCCTTCTTAGAAACATATAATTTAGCAATGCACTCATGATTCTTAAACCTGAAAACTAAAGTTCTGAAACCAAGGATCTCAATCCTTTCTCCAGAATAACCTTCCGGATTAATATCAGGAATTTCTAGATCACCACCCAACCTTTTAGCAAACTGAGAATGCCACACAGTTTCATTTACAATAGAATAAGGTGACCCAGCGTCAGCGTACATTTGGGTGCTCACACCTCCAATAACCATATCGCAAACTGTTTTTTTTTTTTAATAGAGAAATTATCAACATTGAGAATGGTGGGATCAGAATCCCTAATGTTGAGAACAAAAGAACTACTGTCACTACAATATGTGTTGTTATGTTCTTCATCACTGTCAATGTTTTGTTCAATGCATTTAACCTTGTTATTTTTATTCCTTCTGCATGCTACAGTAAAATGTCCAACGACACCACAACTAGAACATTTCTATTAAATTGCTGGACAGAATTTATAATTTTAAATTCACGAGATGTGACTTGCTATTGCATCTGTAGCATCTCCAATTATCTTTGTTGACTTCAGCTTTACCCTTGTAAGAATTAACTTGTTTCTTATTTTTAAAGTCTTCCCCTTTGACATCATGTTTACCATTGACTTTAGCAACAGTTTCCTTGTTGGTATTGCTAACATCACCTTTGACTTGTTTAGCACTCCTACAAGACATTTCTGACTTCCCTACAATAGCTAAACTACTTTCTAGATCGTTGTCACCATTAATCCATAGCCTCTCTTGAATGGTGGAGTTATTAACATGCATAACAACCTGATCTCTAATGAAGTCTTCTTGTAATGTACCAAACTTACAATCGAGAGACAATGTCTTAAGGGCAGAAACATAGTTGTCAACTGACTTATCAATTAGCTGTTTCCTCCGGAAAAATGTATACCTAGAAATACCAATACACACTTTGGGAAAGAAATAACGATCAAAATCGGAAATGGCTTTTTCAAATAAATTTCTATCCCCATCACTTTCAACTCTAGGCAACTGATTAAACGCCTTGAGTCCTTCGGGATCCAAAGAGTGTCAAAAAATGCCTTTTTTTCAGGAGCTTTCATTTTTCCATTAGCAGCTAAGGTCTCAATATAATTTAAAAAATAAGCTTTCCACTCAATCCATGGCATACAAGGAGAATAACTAGCAGGCCAAAAGTATTGTGGTGGAGCAAGTGTATATCCCTGAGCACACATCTTGAAAGAAAGAAAGAAAAGAAAGAAAATAAAAAAAATAAAAAATATAGACTGGAAAAAAAGGGTAATCAGCGAACAGTTCAATCTGAATGGTAATAAAATTCCTTCTTGCAGAAATCTGTATAAATACAGGGAATTGTTCACTGAATAAAGGTGGAAGGATATAGTGTCCGTTCTTCACCCTGTGTAGTACGAAGAAGTATTTCAGCAGTGATATCGAAGAGCAAAATAAATGAAAAAAAAATAAACAGTACCGTTCCTGATGTCTCAAATGAAGATGCCACAAATGTAATGCCCAAAAAAAATGGAATAAATCCTCTTCGACGAATGACAAATGAACAGAAGAGACGCTCGCAGAAAACACGCAGTTACCAATAACGGTTGTTATGGAAACCTAAAAAGAAGAACCAGCGTGCAAGAGCGCGAGTGAAAGGTTGCTATGACAACCGCATAGCGTACAGCCATAGCGTTGGAAACGTGGCGTGAAACGTAATACGTTGGGTAGCAAGAGGTAACGTTATAACTTCGGAGTTTGATGCAAGTAATAGATTCCACAGAAGACGGAATGGCATATAAAGTTCGAGAAGGGAACATCAAAGGTCTGCCGGTGAGTGGAACGTTTGCTTGTTTTAAAGAACAACAAAAGTAGCGAGGAGTGTTGAGCGTTGTTAGTTGATTTGCAAAATCACTGCAAAATCAAGACTATGTTGAATACACACTCCAAGGGCAAACTTCAGAGTAGACACCGGTACTCACAGAACTAAATCTGAAAGTATTGAAGGTAGTAATGGAAATACAGCAATCCAAGATAATCCTCCAAGTAGGTTCTGAAAGTAATGGAACTTTGAACGTAGAATATGCAGTAACACCTCAAAAAAATAAATAGGTGCGGTGACAACGTTGAGTCTTTAAGAAGAGGTTGAAGAAACGAATAAGATCCAAAAATCCAAAAATAAGATAAAATAATCCACCTGTAGGGTTCGTGAATATGGTGCTTCCTCCAGCTCGTCCCCAAATTGTTGAATAGGAATCGCAAGCAATTTGTAGATAAAAAGAAGTTTAATCTCGTACAAGGAAGCACCACCGGCCTCAACTCTTCCAGCACCAGCAGACTCCAGGAAACTGACAATCTCGGCATCGTGATCGTGCCAGGAGATTCAAAGGAAAACACACAATGCATAAAGTGTGCATGCAAGCACGAGAGCAAACAGAAGATGCATATGCAACACAGCTGTAATCTTGGAAAAAAGCAGCTGAGATCTTCAAAATAGTGTATGCAGAATGGTGTACAAGTTCTGATGCCGGCCTATGTGTGCATGATGGTGCAGAATTATTACAAAGCCGTTTCTTAAAGCACACCTCGTATCTCTATTTGATCCTCTGTCTAGAATACAAATTGCAACTCCTATGTATCTGGAGTAGAGCTGAGCTGCTGTGATGTATCATAAAGTTTTGCACAGACCTTAATTCGTGCTGATGGTTGCTACTCCCACTTATTTTTGGAGACTTCTAGCTGCAGATTCCTACCGTAGCATATTCCCCAAGCGTCAGACCTGATCCTAGAGTCCTGGTCCCTGGTGCTACACAGCAGCAATCCAGTAAGCTGGTCTACCAACTCACCCCAGCAGGCTTCTTCAGCTGTTGAAGCCCTGTGCTAAGAACAGGTCAGCCATCTGATCCTTGGAGTCTCTTGGCTATGGCTAGGTCAGGAGTTGACTTCTTCATGAGCAGGAAACAGTGGGCACAGTTCCTTCCTTTGCTAGCAGCTGCAGTCCACGTCGGTGGTGCCTCCCTTCACTGGGGTCTTGGTGCAGCAGGGCAGTCCTTCACTTCATAATATGCAAGTCAGAGACTCCATGACCTTCGCAAAAAAAATGTCTTGACACATATTTTACCTCCCAAGCATCAGAGACTACTTGTCCTGTCCTCATTCCAGAAATGTGTGCTGTATATAACTAGGCCTGGGCTAAAATTCCGTTTCGCTCGCGGAAATTGCGATAATTTGATATTTTCGCGTTCCGCGGAGAGCGCAAAAATGTCAACATTTCCGCGATCCGCATCTTACCGGAAACTTTTTGCTTGCTCGCGCTGTAAAATAATACATTCTCGCGTGCGCGCGATCGTCTTACCTGAATTCCCGCGTTCGCCGAAAAGTTTTCCCGATCCGGTCGCGTTCTCCACGAGATGTTGGATTGTTGGTAGCCATTTGCGCTGTCTTGCGACAGTTCGCGCCCTCAGTAATGTCATTCGTCGCGCGATCACGTCTTTCTTCTCGCGATCATGCACCGCGAGACAAGTGAAAACAAGATGGCTGCGCCCGCGAGCGACCGCATGGGTAAGTTGGCGAGCCGCGACCAGGCAGAAAATACCGCGAACGGGCGGTAAAAAAACTTCCGCATCTTCGCAATATTTCCGCGTGTTTGCGGAGATTTTTAACATTTTCGCGATAATTTGCAAAAGTGAATTTCGCAAATTCCGCCCACCCATATATATAACTACTTAACCCATTTAAGCAAATAATAACTTGCTCCCAGCTTCTGGAGTACTTTGAGAGATAGGGCCTACATAAGGTGTCAAAAGTTTTCTCTGTGTACAAGGAGGCCACCCAATTATTGTGACCTTCCTTGGGAAGCCTATCCATAATTCTAAATAGCCTGTGTAGGTTAACAAAGGTATTACGACCTGGGACAAACCCATTCTGGTCTGGTTGTATTATCTCTGGCACTACACGTGCGGATCTGGTTGCCAGTATTTTCCCAAGGATCTTATAATCCTAATTTAGTAAAGATAATGTGAGGTATGATACTACACCTGAAGGATTCCTTTTACCACTTTTGAAAGCGCTGTGATAATTGTTTCCCTCATCGATTGAGGCATGTTAGAAATGGGGGTCTCTAGTTGGCAACGGTTTGCAGCTTTGTCCAAGTAGGGACACTTCTTCCTAGTCAGGGTAGGGGGGATACACTTCTAAAATAACCCCTGCTCAACCCCTTGGCAACTTGGCACGAGCAGACAGGCTTATCTCAGAGGCAATGTGTAAAGCATTTGTGCACACATATAGTAATACAATGAAAACACTATAAATGGACACCGCACCAGTTTAGAAAAATAAGTAATCTATCTAAACCAAACAAAACCGAAACGACAAAAACCCACAATACAGTAATAAAAATATGACTTTCAAAAGGTAGAAACAGTTCTGTTCAAAGCAAATTGCAGTTGCGACACTTTCAGCATAAAGTACCTTGGATGCGTCAAAACCAAGAACAGCCGCAGGGAAGGTGATGCGTCGGTTCCTTACACATGGGGAAGGTGATGCATTGGTTCCTTACTCCAGGGGAAGTGATGTGTCTGTTCCTACAGCTACGCAGGGGAGGTGATGTGTCAGTTCCTTACTGTGCGGGGAGGTGATGCATCGGTTTTTTACTGCGGCCCCAGCGTCCTTGTAGACTTGGCGCCCCGGTGCGATGCGTGAGGATCGGGGATGTGTCGGTTCTCTATGCGGTGGCAGCAATGGTGCTTGCGTTGATTTCTTCAAAGGCGTTCCCAAGATGGTTCTTGCAGCCGCACAGCAGGGCCTGCGTTGGAATCGGTGCGGGCTGATCTCGGCCTTCCTAGATCGGTGCACTCGATGCGGCGTGCAGTGTTTTCTCAAGGCGCGAGCAGGCGCTGCGTTGGTTTCGTCGGCTTTGCGTCGGAAACAGGTATGGATGCGTCATGCTTTTCCTTGTTGCGTTACTTTTCCAGCTCCCAACAGCAGGAACAACCTCCAGAGACCCAGAACAGCAGCAGGCTCCTCTTGACAGGTCAGAACTCTCAGCAAGGAACTTCAAAAAGAGGAGGCAAGCTCTACTTCAAGCCCTTGGAGATCTTCTTTCAGTAGGGGACACAGCACACAGCAAAGTTCTTGTCCTTTCCTTGGCAGAAACAGCCACTGCAGTCCAACCCCAGACGGCACACAGCAAAGGGGCAGTACTTCTCAGTTTCTCCAGTTCTTTTCCTTGGCAAAAGTTCCTCTTGAATTCCAGAAGTAATTTCTGAAGTCTTTTCTATCCCTGAGACTTCCAACAGGAGGCAAGCTCTACTTCAGAAAACTTAACAGCAGGATGATGAAAGCACACACCAGTCCTTTCCCTGCCCAAGACAAAAGCAACCACTGCAGGCCAATCCCAACAGCACACAGCACAGGGGCTGTACTTCTCCTCTAGCTTTCCCGTTTTTTCTTCCTGGAGGGTTCCTTAGTTCAGCAGTAGTCTAAAGTTCAGGGATCTGGTCCCCACTTTTTATAGCACAAATTCCTTTGTTTTCTGGTGGCAGAGAAGCTCTTTGCCCAGCCAAAGCCAGTTCTGTTCTCTCTGGTGCAGCTGCCTGGAGGAGGTGGAGACAGCATTGTCCCAGGCAGACCAGGCCCATTCAGGTGTGAAAGAAATCTCCTCCCCCTACTCTAAATGCAGCCCAGGTCTATTCAGCCCAGCCCGGACTCATCCAGAAAAGCAGGACACACATCAATCCCCTCGGATGGCTAAGCAAGAAAATACCCACTTTCTAAAAGTGGTATTTTCAAACACACAATCTAAAAATCATATTTACTAATAGATGCATTTTTATATTCTGAGTTCAGGCATACTAAACTCCATCTCCAGCTCTATCTTGTCCCAATGGGAAGTTATATTTATATTCTATCCTAAGGGACAAGTATCGTTTTAATAGTGAAAAAAATGAAATTGGCAGTATTTAACAATCAGGACATGCCACACACACCAGGGTATGTCCTACCTTTCACATACACTGCACCCAGCCCAAACGGGTACCCTGGGCCTACCTTAGGGGTGACTCACATATAAGAAAAGGGAGTGTTAGGGCCTGGCAAGTGGGTGCACTTGCCAGGTCGACATGGCAGTACCAAACTGCGCACAGACACTGCTGTGGTATGTCTGAGTTACATTTACAGGCTGCTTATGTGAGTGGCACAATCAGTGTTGCAGGCCCACTAGCAACATTTGATTTACAGGCCCTGGGTACACTGTACTTGGGACTGACTAGTAAGTCAGATATGCCAATTATGGAATCACCAATCCATAAATACAATTTAGAGGTAGATCATATGCACTTTAGCACTGATCAACAGTGGTAAAGTGCCCAGAGTCATACAACCAACAAAAACAGGTCAGAAACAGGAGGCCATGTCTGGGGATAAACCCGCTGGAAAAGCCATGTCTAACAAGGCAGAATCCCTTGCCTCCTTTCTACCTGATACACTTGCAGTGACCTTGGAACCAACGGAGTCTTAGAACAAGTATACCTTTTGACTAGGAGTCTGGTCACTTGCTGAGTCTTGCTCTAAGTTGACCGATCAATTGACAGGGATATCGCTGCCTCAGACAGTGGTGCCTCCAATCATTGACATTGCTCAGCTGTTAAAACTTTCATGTGCAGCCAGTCTAGATAGTTGGGTATTTGCCTTTGTGATCTCTCAGGTACATCATTGTATGGTTTCAAGTAGTAATTGGCAAATAGTGCATTCATCTCTGCCTGTATATTGCAAAACTTTCCTGCATTCGCCCTAATCGAGCAAATGGCTTATCTAGAAACCTGTGATCTCAAGAGCTAGGTTAGCATTGTGCCTGCTCTGTCTCTCCTCAGCATACTGCCTTTCTGAATATTCTCTCTAATCAATATTAGAAATCCAAGAATTTATTTCTTGCATCTTTTAACCTTTGAGCTTCAGGTGCACTAGTAAATGTCTTCTAATATTGGAACAATTATCTTTGTGAGTGCCAGCTTATTAAGAAGAGTGCACTTCATTCCATAACTTATTTGAATACATATGCCTCTAAAGACCACCTTAGGGCATCCCACTCTATTAAAATGTTTAAGGCAGAGCCTGCAATGTTAACAAAGTATTGTGTAATGTTGTATTTGATAGTTTCCCTGTAGGGAACATCCATAAGTGACTCAACTCGAAGTCGCCAGAAAGAGATGACTGGTATCACTCCTGCCCATGTATTCACTCATTTAAGTGGGGGATTATCTGACAGGTGCATCCCAAATACTCAGTATGTAGCACCTTGTATGTCCTTCACCACCACTTATCTGCTATTGTCGTCCATTCTCTTATGCTCAATCACATATGGCAGCCCTGTGCCTATCTTTATTAGTGCTTTCCTGGCATACATACAACTGGCATAGTTCCCACTGTCTGTTTCCCTCCATCTACTGTAGAGTTTTACTAATTCTATTAAACTGAGGTGCGTCTCCCTGGAGGTAGGTTATCCCTATACGTCTGCTTCTAAGATATCTGTATATCGGATGTCCCTTGGTGGCTGCTCCAAAACCCTTCAAGTTTTAAGTCAACATATTTTAGACACATGGTTTCCTATTACTATAAGTCATGTGCGATATGCAGTGTATTTAAAGAAAAAGAAAAGTTAATAGATAAATCAATTGCCTTTCTTATTAGGTAAATAAATTACCTTCCTTAATCACCCCAATTCCAAATGGGGTACCTTTCATCCACTCTATCCATGCAGTCACACAGTGCATCCATCTCACTAGAGAACTCCAAATTGAGGGCCAGTACCCGAATTCCCGAGCCCTGGAATATAATCTGAATAGGACTATATCTAAGTGACCATAATGAATTAAACAGTATTAACCATGTCTCTACAGACCTTGCAAACTAACCCTTGGACAGAGGTGAAAGGGTAACCTCAAATGCCCCTCCGTAGGTGCGGCCTGCCAACTGTATTTATCATTTTCATGCACCATGCCGCCAGAATTTCCCTTACATGCTGTAGCAATGACTGCAGTTTACATACAAAATATCTGCACCAGTTAAATGATAGTGTCTGAAGGCATGGATGTAACCACTTACAGGATACTGTCCTCCGCATCTTCAACAGATTCAACAGCATCTACTCCACTTTCCACCGTTTCATCCTCCAGAACAGCCCACCTATTAATATCTCCCAGGGATTCACGCTCATGTAGTTCAGCTCACGCTTTCGATCTTTATTTCTTTGCTTGGGACTTCATGGGTTTTATTTCTAGTCTTTTCCTAGTTCTTGCCAACTTGAGCATTGCTTCTTGCCATTCTGTCTGTCAGGTGCTCTAAGTCTGTTCGTATAGCTTATCCATAGAGTTACAGCCAGGCGCACACAGCTGCAACAGAGGTAAAGAAATGTGATGTATTATTGTCAAGAACACACCATTTTGCAGAGTAAACTAGCACATGTTTTGGTTGAGTTCACGTGTTTCTTTACAGCTGTAAAGGTTTCTCTTTGTTTCTGCATGTTAGTTTAGTTTGGACAAAACACTCGCTTTACTCCAGTTCATCTGTTGGGACCCCCACCCCCCATGAACGCGCTGTCTACAAAATGTTGTCGCTCTCTAAAATTAAGCACTTGGTCCCTCAGATCTTTGAGGGACTACAATGATGTGCACATTGTTGCACCTGGAGAGCCCTTCTGCACCATCCAGTTTCTCAGTTAGAAAAGTGACCTCTTTTTTTGTAGCTTGGAGAAGGAGTGCACTCCGGATGCTGTTGGCAGAGCATTTGCCATTGTGTATCCATCTCAGTTACTTGCTGTGCTAGCTTCCAGTGGTCCTCCCAAAGCACTCCAACATCCAGGGTAACTGCGTCAATTTTATATTCCAGTGCGGCTTTACTTTCCATAATAGCTGCAAGAATGTTGTCCATATGTTCATCTAGAGCCATATCTGTGCTTTCAGCTTTGTGGTTGCCCTTATGATGCTCTAGATTGCCTTTGCTGGCCACCAGTTGTGTGTGTTGCGCCAATTGAAGAATGTGTGGATTAGTACTAATTATAGCCAGAATGACAGTGTCCTGGGCTCAAAATTACTGCAAACTCGCCCAGTAACATCTAATGTCACAATGTGTGACTAATGTGTTGTTGCCCCCCCCCCCCCCCCCCGACAAGTGACGTGGGTGTGAGGACTAAGCCCCATTAATAACAAGGTTATTCAGCTTCTCCTTATCCAGTGCTTTGTTGTCATATTAGTTTGTCTTTCAATACCACATTTGTTTAGTAGGCCTTACATCTTAGGTCGGAGACTGGAGTGTATCATTCCATGCTGGTTCCCCTCAGGAGCCTGCTCTGAGGTTTCTGGCCTCGGTCCGTGTGGAGTGCGAAACCCGTCTGGGTCGCGCCACCAAAGGGGAACCAGGGCCAGTCGACCTCCTAAGCAGTGTGGGCACTCCAGCCGCTGCACACTCCGCCCCTGCTCTCCAGAACCGGCAAACCCTGCTAAGTTGCAGAAATCCACGCTGCAGGGCGCCAACAGTAAGCTTAGTGGCGTGTCGTCAAGTCGTCCTGGGCTCATGGGTACATCAGCCGCCATCTTAATTTACGGGGTGCTCGGCATTCCTGATCTCTGTCGTTTCTTCGTGCTGCTCTCTCATTCAATCTTATTTTTCTGCTGAAATGAAGGCACTGAGGAGGCTATGCCTTGCTCCTTCTGGTTAGAGTGAAGTTCTGCGAAGGCTAGTCATCAGGAAAATTGCTGCGGTCGTGATCAGAGAAATGGCACAATCTCTCTGGAGAAATTGAGGCATTTTGTGATCAGCTCAAATCCCTGATTTTATGGAGGAAAAAAAATTCTACGTTTTTCTGGACTTTCCTGAAATATGCGAATGTCATCAACATATAATAACGAGAATCTGCAGTAGCTAGTGCATCCCAAAAGCATTATTGTAATAGTAAAAACAACGACAATGTTATAATAATTTTAGTAGTATTACTCTTGATCATTATTGCTACTATTGTCACGAGTCCTCATTATTATTGTTTTTGTCATTATTATAATTATTATTGCATTTGATAGTTAGTGTTATTATTATTGCCAGTGTTATTTGTAATTGTATGTATTTCTTATGAGTTTTATTCTTTTTTATGCTTTTCCGATATGGCAGCCCAAAAGAGAATTGTGACTTCAATGAGATCTCAAGCAGATCGCCATTAAAGTAAAACTGCTGAGGCGCTACATTTTAATTGTCTTTTAACGTAACAAGTGCATGTGAATGATGTCCCACCGGAAGTACTGCAAACTAGCACCTGAGTCTCAGCTCCCTAAAGCTTTGGAGGCGCAAACGCTTGCTTTCTAGCAGTATCCCTAGTTAGATTCTTCAAGCGTTAATTCTCCTAGCACTCTTAAGAGTCCTCGTGGCACTGAGCCCTGCACAAAAGCAAGGAATAAACAAAATGAGGATTGAAAGTGAGCAGACATTTGGCTGTAGCCCTTCCACGAAGAACAGACAAGGTAATAGCAAGGGCCACATTAATGGTGAGGTTAGACCCAATAGGTGTATATGGTAACGTGTAATACTGTGGTTCTTCACACTCCATGAAGGCTCGTAGCTCTCTCCTGTGCTATTCACTCTATACGTTCAAACATGAATGAGCATTATTTGCTCATTGTGCCTTCATTCGTATTCTTGTGTAGATGGCACTCTATTTGTAGCACCTGATTCAGCAGCCAACTTCCAATATTTCTTGGAGGCAATTGAGCAATGGACTGGGCATGACTTCCTAAAGCTTAATGCCAGCAAGACCAAGCTTCTGTACTCGGGGAAAGGAAAATGCTGGTGGAACAACTGCATATGGTCTGCGAATGTGGGTACTACTCCTGCGTGATGACCAATGTGCAGTCTTTGGGAGTGACTTTTGATGGTGATCTCGATTTTTAGCAGCATATCTCTAATCTGGTGCACACCTGTTTTTGTCTATTAAAATCATTTAATAAAATGATTTCCCTTCTTCCAAAATCATCCTGTATAGCCATTGTTTCTGCCTGTATCATGTCCAGAATGGACTACTGTTGCTCTTTGTATTTAGAGTTTCCGCAACCACAAACTATCAGGCTTCAGTTCAAATTCCTATGCATGACTCGTTGTTCAATATTAAATTCTCACTAGGAGCCATTGTTCACTTGAAGCAGTAATATCCACAGAGATCCTTAAGATCCTTTAGCCAACCCTTCCTCCAAATTCACAGAATAAACCAAGCGTAGTGTGGAGGTAGATCCATGTGATCTTTGGCGCCCACTGTCTAAAATTATCCCCCTCCGAGCTTCGCACAAATAAAGTATATTCTATCTCTTAGAAAGGTTATTCAAATACATCTGTTCAACTAGGGAACTCGCTACAGTCTCTCTACGTCTCGGTTAGTTTATTTTTATTTTAGATTAGCACCAAGAGACCACTGGTACTGTACCTGCACTTTATAAGTAAATCCATCACTCTATACCATGCTCATCATTAGATGTGCAAAATAAGGATTGACTGGAATGTGGCCCGAGTATTTAACAATGGCTAAGATTAATGTAAGCATTCCATGCAACACGTTTTTGTATACTTCAGTGCAATGCCCTCAGTGTGGTAGATATGCCCAGATTTGGCACCGTTCTCACTGTGCTACTGGAAACAAGCTACACTCAACTGACAAACCCCAGTCAGGGCAAAACTGGTCTTCGGTTGCTTGTGTTCCACAAAGGGCTAACTTGGCCTGGCAGTTCTGGCTAAACTGTTCCTTTTGGAACAGTGATTACTGATTTGCATATGGGTGGGTCTGAACTGAGGTGCAAAATAACAATGGACTGGTGTGTGGCCTGAGTAATACCAGTGGCTGAGATTAATTCGGGCATTCCTTCCATCACTTTTTTATACTTTTTTACCTTATGGGGGCGGTTTTGGTAAAGTTGTTATTTGACTTATTAGTGCTGGACTTCATGATTGAGAGATAAATGTTTTCTGAGTTGAGATTGGTCCTGATGTGTAGCCATCCTCTGGCCAGAAGACCATATGTTTTATATAGGTTGGTGGTCTCTCCAGCTTAATAATTGGGACAACCTAGTAGTTAGTGCTGGTGAGTGTCGTTTTGAGAATTAGACTAACATCTTCATGTGAGGACTAGGGAACCTCTGACTAATATTCATCCTGTGGCTTTATTTTCCCAAATGCATCTTACATGTAGTATTGGAATTGAACTCTCAGAGGTGAGGTCCATCATGATGACAGAACCCTTTCATTTGTCTGAAAACAAGACAGCTCAGACTCTCCAAGGATGCCGGCTAGCAGTGGTGCAGTGAGAGTGGTTGATCAGCGAGTGCATTTTCCTGTTGATCTCATACATTACAGGAGTAAACTACTGAAGGGCAGAGTACCTGAGCCAACATCTCCACCTTAGATCAACCAAGATGGCCTCAACTTCATTTTGATACCCAGCCATTGACTCCTTCACCCCCCAAGGTCTCAGACGTTTTATTTCTTCATCAGATTGACGATTCTTGCCTTGACGTCAGCGTCTGTGCCGCCCTGCTTGTCTGTGATACTGCCCAGGTAGGTGAAGGCATCACCTTCTTCCAGTGCATTGTCTGTTAGAGTGACTGCAGTTGTGCTGGCCATATTAGCCATCAGGATCTTGTTTTTTTCCTCTGTGAAGGTTGAGGCCAAGTTGTGCTGATGTGGCTGCCACACTGTCGGTCTTCTCTTGCTTTGCAAATGGGTATAGGAGGGTAGAGCCAGGTCGTTTGCAAAGTCCAAGTCGTTCAGCTGCATCCAAGGTGTCCACTGGATCCCATTTCTTCTCCTTACAGTGGATGTCTTCATGATCCAGTCTATGGCCTGCAGGAAGAGGAAAGGCAAGAGCAAACAACCCTGGCAGTTTCCAGTCCACACTTCAAAGACTTCAGTGAGTTTCCTCCATGGATAATCTTGCAGGTCATTCCCTCGTCAGAGTTCCTGATGTTTCTTATGAATTTATCTCGCACACCATAGAGGCGTAGGAGTTTCCAAAGGGTTTCTCTGTCCATGCTGTCAAATGCCTTCTCATAGTTGATGAAGTTGACATAGAGGGACGAGTTCTTTCACATTGACTGCTCAATGATGATGCACCATTTTGCAATCTGGTCTGTACCGGATATATCTTTGCGGAAGCCAGCTTGCTGATCTCGCAACTGACCGTCGACTTGTTCCTTCATTCTGTTCAGGATGACTCTGGGGAACACCTTGCCTGTGGCTGATAGAAGAGTTATCCCTCTGTAGTTAGCGCAGTTATTCATGTCACCCTTCTTGCGGATGTTGATGAAATATCCCTCCTTTCAGTCTGACGGCACCTTTTCTTCTTTCCAGATTCTTCCAAATATGGGGTATAGCATGTCTACTGAGGTTTCAATGTTTGCATTCAATGCCTCTGCAGGAATGTTGTTGGGCCCTGCTGCCTTCCCATTTCTCAGATATTTGATGGCTTGCCGTATTTCTTTCTTGGTTAGTCTGCTGCAGTCGATTGGCAAGTCCTTGTCAGCTGGCTGTGTCTCTGGTGGAGACTGCAGCATGGGCTGGTTCAGGTTTCCTTCTAAGTGCTCCACCCATCTTTGTTATTGCCCTTCGTTACCCATGATTGTCTTCCCAGCTTTGTCTTTAACAGGTGTGTGGTGATGTGTTCCAGTCAATGGCTATATTTTATGATGTCATTAAGAATGTTATCTTTGGCTGACTTTGAATGTGCAGAGCGACAGTTGCCTTCAGTGCCTTGGCGGTGTTTGGGACGGCTCTCTGTATGTCTTAATAAATCTCTCCTTTGAACTACAACCAGCTTGCCCCTTACTTCACTGGCGACAGGAGATGAGATGCGTGTCTACACGTTTTATATTGGACTCTACCGCGAAGCTTTACGACAAATTGAACCTCTTGCAAGACTTCAAAGTTTCCAGTACCGTTTCGTTTCTTGCTTCTTTTGCGAAATAGAAGTGTCTTTGAGTCCCTGCCCTTCAGCCAACTGTGAGTATTTTTTTTTTCTCATTCTGGGGCATATTCTATTTTTAGCGAGACTTCGCAGAGACAGAGAGCCGTGCCCGTGTTTTTTTTTATTTACCCCGAGTCACCTTGAACTTCGAAAAGACTTCGTGAATCAAAGCTGACGGATTTGGGGGTCACAGGCATCAATTTTAACAGACATTTCAGCGCGCGCTCTAGCATGAGAGAATTCTTTACCTGATCTCGAGGCGCAAGTAGAATTCATTCCTCAAGATACGTGAAGTCAGCTGGCAGCAACGCAGGCGCATTATTACACTGACGCGCATAGCTTTCGTGCGTCACACGCAGACTGCATTTTTCAAGTTTCCATAGCAACAGGATACTACGGAGCAGAAACGCTCTGCAAATCGTTTTGCAATCTGTTTGAGAACTCGTTTTGCGCTGACACGCACAGCTGTTGTGTGTCAGTCAATTTGAAAGCAAAATCTGGCAACTTTTGCACTGGCATACACAGTTTCTGTAGACCTAAAAATAATATATAAACTTAAGGAAGAATAAGTTGAGTGATACACTTACAGGTTTTGGAGGTACAAATTTTCAATGATCATTCTTGTGACACTTTCGAGGTTGCACGTCAGTTCTGTTCAGTTTACTTCGCTGATATGCACAGCATTGCTTCGTATTTCACGCAGTTCCTACTTTCTACGAAGATTTGATGCTAATTAAACCAACACTGCCATCTGGTGGTTTAGTTTATTCTAGTTTCCATATTCATTTTTAGTAAGCTTTTTCCATCTTGCTTATTTATTTATTTATTTATTTTCTTTCTTCTTTCTCCTCTTCATTTCCTCAACGTGATTCATCTTTAGTTGCAAAAATGCAAAGTGTCACACCGCCAGCACCTTTCTTACAAGAACCTGGAGAACCACAACTTGAATGGAAGTTGTGGATTAGGTCATTCAAAGCATATTTAGGTGCTATTGATGCTCAAAGATATAGACCAGAAAGAAAAAAAAATCTGATGTACTATCACTTGGGTGTTGAAGGACAGAACTTTTTGATCATCTTCCTCCTTATGAACCAACTGAAGGTCAAGATCCTGATGAATTTGAAACAGCAGTTCTACAGTTAGACAAGTATTTTACAAAAACTAAAAACGTTGTTGTACACAGATAAAATTTCTTTACAAGAACACAAAACCCAATGAAAGTATAAACACTTTCATTACTGCGTTACAAGTTCTAGCTGCAAAGTGTGAATTTGATAATTTCATATCTAAACTTGTCCGAGATCAACTGGTTGCACGATGTCATTGCAAAAAAATACAACAAAGATTACTTACATGTAAAGATCCCACTTTAGATGAAGCTGTTGACATTGCAAAGAGCATCGAAAGATCAATGGATGATGCTAAACAACTTGAATCTGCTGTGTTTCTGGCTTTCTGTATCTGCTGGAAGGTTTCCTTTTTATGTTGTAGAGTTCATTCAAGTTTCCATGGCTTGTTGCTTCCTGGGCTAATGTGGTAAGACCATAGATGAATCTCCGCTTGTCTGCTCTTAAAGTTCTCTTTGCTTTCTTGTTGGTATTGGAGTGTTCGCCTAGAGCTTTTGCTTTTTCTGCTCTTTTTAGGCAAGTGTCGACTGCAGCTTTCTTTTCCTTTCTCTCTTGAATTTTGTGGAGAGTCTCGTCGAGATACATTTGTTCTGCTGGTGTTTCTTGGGACAGTACCTCCTGGCTGATTGATTTCCATGTTTCTTTGATCTTCTCTCACTGACTTTCTAGTGGGTCTCTGTCATCCTCTAGTTCTTGCAGGACTTGAAACTTGTTACTGAGGGTGTCTGAGTATTCATTTCTGTGCATCTTGGAGGAGGGTGGTGTTATATTGCTTACTTTGGTTTGTTGGTTCCATCCATACTTTCTTCAGCTTTAGCCGGCCACGACAAGGTGACGTCATGTCCACTCCTCTCATGACTCTCACATCCTGCAGGGACCTCCGGACCTTCTTGGAAAGGCAGACATGGTCGATCTGATTCTCTTGAATGGTCTGGTGACACCCATGTTGCCTTGTGTATTCTTTTGCGTGGGAATACACTACCACCTGTCACCCGATTGTTCAGGGCTCAGAGATCTGCAAGTATTTCACCATTCTGGTTCATGTCGCCAATGCCAGGGTTGCCCATGACTTCTTCGTACCTAGTGTTGTCGCTTCCAATCTTGGCATTGAGGTCCTTCATCAGTATGGTGATGTTTTTCTTAGGGCATTTCTCTAGGATGGACTGGAGCCTGTTGTAAAACTGTTCTTTTTCCTCTTCTTTGTTGTCATTTGTAGGTGGATAACACTGAATAGCACTCATGTTGATGTTCTTTTTCTTTGTGCGAAAGGTCGCTATGAAGATTCTGTGACAGTAAGCTTCCCATCCGATCAGAGCTCTGTTGGCTGCTGCCATTAGAATCAGTGCTACTCCCTGAGTATATGGGTCATTCTCTTCCTTGTGGCCAGAGTACTGCAGCATTCCTCCTGGAACCAGTCTTTCCTGTCCGGACTGTGTCTGTCTGCTCTTGCTGATGCCAAGCAGGGCAAGGTTTTTTCTTCTTTCATCTCTGCATCCATTTGGGCTGTTTTGCCTGTCTCGTACATGGTCCTCACGTTCCATTTTCTGATGGTGCAGGTCTTGGTTGAAAGAGAGTGAATCGGTTTTGTGGCTTCTGGGAATCTCTGGCTTTCACCATAAGGCATCACAGCTTTCTGTGAAGGGCAATGCTCTATGCCCAAGGCTGTAATGTCTTTGATCATAAGGTTTTGTCGCTAGGATTTTTTTTTACATATTGAGGTAGCTATTCCCACGCATAACCAGGGGCGGCGCCTCCATTACGGCGGAGGAGCGCCGCCATACTGCTTTCTCGCACCGCAGAAAATAAAATGGTATTTTAAATACCATTTTATTTTCTGCTTCTTGCGCTGTGAGAAAGCAGAAGGCAGGGGTATGCCTGATTGGGGGCGGGCGAGAGGATATACCTGGTTGGGGACGGGCGGGTCGGGGAGGAGTGGCTTCCACCTCTCTGAGTACCCTAACTGTTTGGTCGCCCCTGGGGCCGACCAAAGTAGTCATATGCAGCCTACATAGAGAAAATGGCCTCCTTACAGGTGCCCGGCTGGGCGCTGTCCAGGACTCCACACCAATCATAACACTGCCATTGCAGCGTTGTGATTGGCTTACTGGCGGGGAGGGAGCATGCCTGTTCCTGTTCAGGAGAAGGAAAACGCGGACCCGGCCCAGGAGCAGAGGCGGCGCGGGACCGGTCAGGTAAGTTTAATTTTTATTTTACCCCCAATCCCCCCCCTCGCGACATCACCCTCCCCCCCCCACCGGCAAGAATTGCGAGCCGCGACTGTGCATTAACCTGCTCCTTTTGCAGCTTGCCGTGGGACCGGCCATGGCAGAGTAAATAATTCCTTTAAATAAATATCCTGAATTAGGTTTTCCTCACTATGGGGTGCTCTGCGCTCCTTTCTCCATGTGACATTTATGCTCCTCAACCAAAGACACTTGGTGAACCAAACACAGGGTCCTTTCTATTCCTGCCTAGCGGTTTGCATTGTTTTTTTGTATGACCCAATTACCAGTTCCACAAGTGGGTTCTTGTTGGAAATGGCTGTTTCTGCAGGTTACCTTAAACTTTTTGCCTTCCTACGCTTATTTTTCTGATCTCCTTTTTGTTTGCTTTAGGACTCTGGGCACTTTATCACTGCTAATCAGTGCTAAAGTGCATGTGCTCTCTCTTCTAAATAAGGTATGATTGGTTTACATCGGCTTGGCATATTTGATTTACTTGCAAGACCCTTGCAAAGTGGTATACCATATACGCCGGCCACCCTGCTAAGAAGCTGGGCCCCACAAAAATATGGTGAACTTGTCACGGATCATTTTCAGGCACGTTCAACAGGGCTTGCACATTGTCTGCTTTTCATTCTCAGCAGCAACGTGCGAGGGGGGCTTTTTTATTTTCACCTCCAGCTGCGTCAAAGATAAAGGCCGAAATTAAGGGGCCATCAGGTCTCCTTTGATAGAGTATCCTGACTGTATGTGGCCTGGAACCTCACACTTAAATGCAAATGCAATGAAGGGGAAGCAAAATGATACAGCTTTTTATTTCTTCACCGGTACTCAACAGAGGCATGCTTTTGACTTTGTTCAGTCCCTGTATATAAGTGCATGCACTGTAAGAATGGCAGATGTGTTGGTCTGCCCCAGTATATAGACAAATAACAATTTAAATAGCACTATTCATTTCTTTTATAGCTCTTCTCATCCCAATGAAGGATGTCAGAGCACCTCACGTAACGTACACATTATACATAGACAATAAATCATGTAAGTGTGTAAATCTATGTACAAGATGTGCTACATGAGACATTGAGGGTTACATGGTGTAGGACTCCCATGTCCTTCATAGCTCACTGTGTTATATTAGAACGATTTCATTTTATGAACTGCAAGTAACAAAAGGATCTGTATTCAAAGCAGTAACCCACTACCTAGCTACATAAAATAAAACTCTGTCACCTGCACGTTGCATGATGTGCTTTGCAGGAGACACTTTAACTCTCTATACTACTTTGATTCAAATTTGGGATTACACAAAACAGATATCTCCAACAAATGTGTTAACCTCCAGAGTTATCTCACCATTGGTATTATTCCTTGAGATATACTGGGTACCTCTGCAGCAGATGCCTTAACCCCATAAATATTTTAAAATGCAGACTTTGCAACCTATTAAGCAGATAAGATCTACGACCATACTTCTCTCTTTCTTGCCAGTTTCTTTGTGACAGGGTTTAAAAATCAATAAATGTATTAGTTGAGGCCCAGATTTTACTTTTGGTTTGCGCCACTTTTCTGGCACAACCCAGACCCCAAATCTCATTTGTTAAATCTCAAAATGCGCTTAAATGTATTCATGATATACCTGATAAACAGTCTGGGAAATATCTATAATGTTAAGGCTTCAGTAGCATCTCAATTTGTAAGTCTGTTAATTTGGCCGGTGCCAGATATCTTCAAATTGGTTTGTGGGATGTATTAAATATTTGCAAAATTTGATAGGTCCTTTACCCAAGTCACTTAAGGTTTAATGACCTCAAATAAAATTGTACAGTAATGATATGTTGTAATGTGGTAGGTAACTCTTGTTAAAATTTAAATCTTCAAATTCTAGTCTGCCTCAGATGTTGACAACTTGTTTGTAGCAGATGTAGAATTCACTTGCATAATTAAAAGTTGCTGAAAATACATGGCAGGTAATCTCTGACTGTTATTAGGGAATACTTCCTACCTCGCTCATAGAATTTACATCCCTTAAATGTGTTTTTGGACATAACATGTAAGTTCCGGTACTTCTCGGTTGGTAGTTGGAGGTCTTCAATTCTCAGGTCTAATTGGTGTAATAAACTTCTTTGGGACTGAACATTTTATTTGCTTCATGGCAGGTTCAAGGCTAGATGGAACACTTTAAAGTTTAGTATGTGGTTGCTTACAGATCTAAGTGGTTAGTTAGTATTTACTGTATTTAAGTTAAAGTATATTATAATAATGTTAGTAAAAATACCATGTGAAATAACTCCTCTATAGGGTTTTTTGGTTATATATAGAGCACTTTATGCTACTTTAAGGTCACGGCAAAGTGCTGAAGTGGCAAGGAAAGATCACAAATCAGTTAGGGAAGGAAGGGGTAAAATGAGGGCAGTAAAAAGTTTTGTGGATTAAGCAGTTTCCCCGTAACACCAGTATTTCACTCCAGGGAGCTGTAGCGCCTTTTGAGTATCTGAGCCCTCAGCAAAGCCAAATTCTTGAACCTAACAGTTGGTTATCATAGAGAGGGATGGACTAGGCTTCCAGCATTGAAGATGTCACCCAAAGCTGCCAATATGGCTTCTGTGATGAGACTCATGCACTGGTTTAAAAACAAGGGCGGGAGAAGGATGAGGTTTGGGGCCTGATTTGGGGACATGTTGAAATCACTACAGGATTTCTGGGGTAACATCAACAAGATGAATTTATGAGATTTAGGCCGTATGAACACCACACCGCTGGCACAATAGCGATGTGGGATGCTGAGCTGCGGTAGTCTATTTGCATTTGCTGTCAGATCACGCTTCAGTATTTGTTTGTTCTCCCTTGCAGCAAAAGAATTTAGATCGTCCTCATGAGCCAGAAAAGATTCCTCGGGCACCTCATGACCGACGGAGAGAGTGGCAGAAGCTAGCCCATGGTCTGGAGCTCGTGGAAGATGAAGAGCTGTTACACAAACACAATGAAGTTGTGAATGGCCCAACTTCACATTATGACTCCAGGTTGGTTGTGTGTGTATTTATATGTGTATGTGTCTCTCTCTGTGTAACATGCTATCTATTGCTATTGTTCAGCATGGGAAAGGGCCATGAAACTTGCGAGACCAATCCTAAAGTGGGTCATGATGCCCCTCCCCTCTCTCTACAGTGGAAAAAAATTGCATTTTAGATTGTGGGCTTAAGCATGTATGGTTTAGGCCACGTTTTTCATGTTTATTTATTTAATTACGCTTCTGTATTAAAATAAAAAAAATGCATTTTTTCCTTTCTTAGAAATCAGTCCTATGCAGATCACATAGATGGTCCCTTCTCCCTCGCAGCGTTGCCATATAGTCAAATGTCTGAACTATTGAACAGAGCAGATGACCGGATATTAGTGAGACCACATGAACCACCACCACCTCCACCAGTTCACGCAGCTGGGGATGGG
The DNA here is from genome assembly GCF_964204655.1 of Triturus cristatus. NCBI lineage: Eukaryota > Metazoa > Chordata > Amphibia > Caudata > Salamandridae > Triturus > Triturus cristatus. The sequence goes on along the minus strand of NC_140589.1, from coordinate 899,089,516 downwards.
AAAGCCCTACCTCCCGGTATCAGGTAAGGCTGTCCAGGGAGAGGAGGTCTTTTTGTTAAAAGGTATCCGAATTCATTTTAACCGATATTCAAAATGAATTTGTTTCTGAAAAATCAGTGTGATTAAAGGGAACCAGCTGAGGATGCATAGCGTTAGATATTTCTTAGTAAATCAACAAAGAAAGTTATTGAGATTTAGACTGCACCGGCATACGAAGAAATATTTATTTTTATTTTAGTGTTTACTGTCTAGAGCAGGCAGCCATATTTGGAGTCCTCTTTGAAGTTAAACAAGGACATCTAATTGTATCTGTTTAGTTGAACTTGTTTAAGAGGATGTCTCAGTCCATCATGCATAACCAAATCCCATTTGTAAATCAGACGTCTGTGCAGTACGAAATTGCTGCATTTTGATTGTCTTGCCCACAGCTGATTTCCACCATGAGATTTGAAGCCAGAATGTAGCAATATCTTAGATACACCGCATATGTTACTACGCAGCGTTCATATAGCAACGGTCTTATGAAAAGTAAGCACTCTGAAATAATTTCACAAAGTGCTCAGTTACTGGGTGCATACAAATTACTGCCATTCCTATTCTTTGAAGCTGGCTGAAATGCCGGTAGTGCTTTTTTGTTAAAAATACTTTTTTTTTCTTTGAGGTAACATGTTAAATTCTCTCAAGAAGTATTTTTTTTCTCCAATCATGAAAAATGCATTGTTGCTGTAAATGTAGACTCTACTTAAAAAAGGTAGACTGTTAAGCATAGGTTTAAGGATGCCAGTGCATTTTATTTTTAACCATTGGCAACAATAGTTTGGAACTCAGTATCTAGGATTACAAACCAGAATACTATACGAACAGGTGTTTGGATTGTCTCTTGGTTAGTTAAAGAGGCATTGGCAGAGACCAACGACCGGGCAATAGCATAAAATAGGAACAATTTAATAGAAAGTTCATATTGCACCAGCAGTTTCTTGTTAGTGTTTTGTGGTAAAAGAGGAATAACTTCCTGTAGATTTTCAATTTAAAGAGATACTACTAGAAAAAAATACTACAACATGAAAAAATAAATATTATATACAATGTTACAGGTTTCATTGGAAATATTTAAGGGTCGAAACCAGTACTATGCAAGGGACACTAGAAGGTACTTAGTGACTGTAGCCAGTGTAAGAGCATCTGTTCTGCTCTTTGACCCATCAATTTAACTTTAATAAAGACGCGGGATGCCCTTCCCCCACGCTTAATACTGCCTAAGTGTAGAAGCGTATGTACCAACCCATCGTTCTGCCCCATTGTTGAAATGTGCTTTATAGAGGTGGAAATATTGCGCCTAGTAACCGAAGCAAGCCTTAAGAGGTGGTGCAGTGTGCGCTTAGTTGTTTTGTTAACCATTGTAGGACGTCACATTGTCTCCGCTCTAGCCCTCCTTGAACACTATTCCCCAAATAGAAACCTACTTGAATTGTGCAAACAATTAAAACCCAACTTATTCTCTAAAATAGTCCCCAGACAACGGCAACAGAATAAAACAAGCATTTGCAATGCAATAGGTCTCGCGTTTGTGAGAGTTTGAGCTTTTGGCATTGTAAATGCCAATGCCTTTTATTTATGTATTTGGAAGACCTGCAAGCGGTGCGTAAACATGCACTTTGTGTTTTTAGTCGTTGCCTATGAGAAGCAAGGCTGGCACTAACGGCACCCTTTTCAAATACAAGACACTGTCATTTACAATGCTAATAGCTGATTTGGTGGCTGTGCAATGTCATCTTTCACTACAAAATAGCAATGTTGTTTGGCGTTTGACAAACCTCCAACAAGCAAATGGCAGTACAGTGCATAACAGTTGTTGGTTGGTGTATCCTTAGTAAAGTGACTAACTGCGCACTAGTGATTTTAACCTTTGTTTTCCATTTTGAGAAAAAGTTGTCAGAGGGACATATACAAGATCGGCAGTCAGATTGAGTTCATAGGGTGGCATGGTTTCTTAAGAAGTAAATTTACCAGTATTCCATCTAGAAAGGGCGCTTTGTGCCAGTGATTTTTGACCTGAGGACTGTGGAGATGGCACTGCTGATTGAGCAATGATTAAGCGCTTCAGCGCCTCACATGGGGTAATAAGCACTATATAAATCCAATTACAATACAATGATGCCAAAATCAGGTGACACAGTTAATGAGGCTGAGAGTTCACTTCACTCTGGGCACAGGCATACATTTTATGAAGAGCGGTTATACTGTTCAAAGTAGCGCATTCATGTTGTTTGTGGTATCATGTGCAATGGTTTTTTTGTTCAATCAAACACGTTTTGGATACGCGTTAGATGCGTTCACTGAGGCATGTGTTGAAGTTGGTTGCCACTCTAATAGCGTTGGGAAAACCCAATAAGGCAGTTCAAATTATCAAGTGGTTTCTGTAAAATAATTGTAACCCCCCCACCCACCTAGGGTCATGAACTTGCCCTAAAGTCACAGTGTAAGCCATAAAGTCCTATTTTGACGTGGCTCTTTGGGGGTTCTCAGTACCATCAAGCAGTGGACATGCTTCTCTTAAGGCTGGCCAATTAGTCGCCAAATTATGGAGTAAGGTCACAATGAGACAGGCTTGACAGGAAGTTGTTTTATTTGCTTTCTGATGCACAGCTATAGATGGTGCATCTCTCCTGGTCATCCATATCCAGCTGACCAGGTAATGGCATTCCATTCTCTCCTGATATCACTGATCATTCCCCTAATCCATCATAAAGCTACAGTATTATTCAAATTGATTAAGTATTGGAATGTAGAACAATAAAATATATTTTTAAAAAGTCTCCACCATTGGTGAAATCAGCCTGAGGGGTGGGGGATGTACACATGCTCTCAGCAGTGCGTTCGCTGACAGACTGCCTGATTGGATGATAGATTGATTGGCTGATAGACAGGCAAGCTGGTTGGCTGACAGACTGAATGGCACCTGCCTGGTTGGATGACTGCCTAGCTGATTGACTTGTTGACTGGTAGATTGAATGCCTGGCAGTATACTGGGATGGCTGGCTGACTGACTTCCTTACTGACACACTGACTGAATGACAGGCTGACTAGCTGTCACTCTGTCTGGCTGGCTGGGTAGTTGGCTGACAGCCAGATTAGCCTCATGACTTGATATTGGGCGGTCTGACTCGCAGGCTGACTGACAGATTGTCTAGATATCTCTCTAGATGGAAATTCTAGTAGAAATGTGAGTTGTACGGTCACATTAGAGTTCCTCTCACCTTGTCACAGAACTCACCCGTCTCTGTCAAAGATTCTCTCCCCCCACCCCCTCTTTAGGAAGAGGACATCCCCAAGATTTGACAGGTTGGAAAAAAATGTCTTCGCTGTCCCTTGCACCTGGAGAGCATGGAATTAACGAGGTTGTGCAAGGAGTCCCTCTCATTTCGCTCGGGATAGGCTTCAAAGCACCATGTGTTAGAGCTATAGAAAACTTAATTGAATAAATGAGAGAAACCTGGAAATAGTGACTCTGGTGCAAAACACCATGCCTCTGCAGACGCAACGTGACTGTGACGCTGTTTGACTTAAATTTGCTCCGAAACCTATTAATTTCTCCACATAGAACAAGACAAAATCCTTACATGATCCCTGAAATGCACTATCAGATGAAGTGATGTTTTGTTTATTTTCATGGGTGTCATCTCAGAAGTTGAGCTTTGCTCAGATCACCTGCTTGCAAACGGCGGGGCTCAGTCGCAGGAAGACAACCCTGTGGGTCAGTGTGCCTATTGCAGAGAGGTGTTTGTGCCCCGCAGAAAATCGGATCACGGACACAGTTTGGCTTCAGAGAACGCAGTGCGCATTCGGAGCAGTTTTGCACCACATTTTGCACTTTGGGGCTCAGGATGTGTCTTGTGTGAATTGCTTTTGTGTTTTTTTTTTCTTTTCTTGTGTTCACTGCCTAAAACTGGGTGATTCCCGGATTAGCTGCTTGAGTGGCACCAGACAAAGCCATCGGGCTCATTGTCGAGAGATCACTTGTGTGCCTACTTCCCACTCCAGGGTCGCAACTCCAACACAGTGTTCAAGTCACAGCAGCACCAACATGGTTTAGTATCCTTGAGTTATAAAATATAATAATATTTTGTTATTGTTAGTTTATTGCGTAATGTGGTTTCTTCTGGGTGTGATTAGTATCTCTGTGAAACTAAAATTTTTTAAGGGAAGCAGAGCACCAAAGGAGTTGACAGCAAACAAATATCATTTACAACGCCTAGAACGACAACGTGCCCCATGACGCTCCATATGCAAAACTATTGTGCTTTGTCCCTGCGCACGCCGAGTCTCAGGAACCAATAAAGTGCGCGATAGTGCACCTAAGAGCTGAAAGACACCCCTCGGCCCAATCTCATCCACTCACCCAGGAGTGCACAGTGGTGTAATGCAAAATGTTGGGGCCACCGTGCTTGCTGAATGCAGCAGCCCCCATGTTGCAAATATAAATGCGGGTGCCATGCTAAAATATAAAGTGTAAAACTTAAGCGCATGCGGAGGCAATGGTAATAAAAACAAAATCAGGAAAACAGGCGCCATGCTAAAACAACAAGTGCGGCGCCTGTGCATACTAAAGCGGCACCATAGCTAGCAGGAAATTTAAAAAAAAGTAGTCCCTTAAGGACCATATAAACCCTTTACAGTGCAAGTAAACTGTAGTTGCCCGGTGCTCCTCAGTAAAATCAGAAATGATGCAGGGGGAGCACCAACCAATAAGGAGCCACTAAAGAAGAGCAACGGGAGAGTGAACCAATGGCAAGCAGAAGGCGGTGTTACACTCCGTGTAGAGATTAAAGCAGGTCTTGCAGACCGCGAATGCGCGCTTATCCTTGACCTAAAAACATGCACTTCATTGCTGCAGCAGATCCAGTGTACGGAATTTGAAACGTTGATGTTCGTACACGAATGGATAAACCCACCTAGAAAATTATAGCGTATTTCAAAACCATATGACCCCTTACACTCATTGCAACATTTACATTATACTTTTGTTATATAAAAATACAATGTATTCCTTATAATTAGGTTTGATCAGTTGTGGCATCTTGTTCAGGCTGACTTTCTCAAGACAAGGTAGATTTGGAAACTTCCAGATCATTTAATTGCATCAGTGATATATAATGCAAGTTTTGACTAAAAATACCTATTTGGCAGGGCGCTAATACTTGCATAGTTCTGAAATAAGGCGAGTGTTCACCTACTAAAGTAGCTTTATTTTTTCATCCGATATTCTTTTTGTGAAACAGTTTGTCTTCCTAAAACAATTTGCATGGTCAGTGATATGTCAGGTCTGGCATGTTGTATTTAACAAGGTATAAAATTCATGATCGTTTAAAAAGAAAAATCGCTATTTTAAATAGGTGGTGGTCGGGAGACATTTTTAAAGCTCACAAACGAAATATTTCAAAATAAAAGTTGTGGCTGTTGTTTCTTGAAGTAATAGACTGCGTATAAAAGACAATCTATGTGGTGTGAGGACAGCAAATTACCCAATAACAATTATCAGATGTCCGTGAACGCATGTAGTAACCAACACAGTAATAGTAGCCCTCATTTAGCACAATTGCCGATTTGCATAAGTGCCCATCTTTTTCTTTTTTTTAACTGTTGGATACCTTCATGACATTTCTTTGAAGCCTAATACCATTTGGAACCACATGATCCTGATCATTGTGAATAAATTAAGTTTGGTTAGACTTATTCATCCATACGTTTTATATCGCCATTAGAAGACATTAAAATATACTTTAAAATCATAAAACAATATTAAGAGACATATCCATAAAATGAACAAATATCAGACCATAGTTTTCTTAAAGCCTTTCGAAAATATGGTGACTGTTCTTGCTACGCTTACTGAGCTAATTTCAGTTAAAAAACTGACAGCGGCTGCAACTGTGCAAAGTTATTTTGAATAAATAAAGGTTTTAAATACTGTACCGTTAAAAATTTAACGAACCAGGCATAACAACATAATGCCACAAAAAACTCAGGTCTCTGAAAAGAACAGGAGCACTTTGCTAAACCAGTCGCTTCAGTCTCAGTAGGCCGATTTTGTTGAACTCCTAGTCTGAGGAGAAGGAGCTCACTGCATAGGTAGGAGCGGGGAACAAAAGTCAGATTGGATAAAACTCCAAAATTAAACTTTGCTTTGTGTAGATATTGAGAGTTTGCATACAATAACTCATTGACCGGTACACAGATTATGACTGGTGGATTACAAATATTTTTCTTTAAAGACGAGGTTAAATCATGGATGAAAAGGCAAAACAAAAGGGTTGCCCTGACACATCCCTGTTTGTTGAGGGTTTTGTAGCCTGCTTCCCATGTACCCAGGTATTTGTACGAAGCCTAATTAAAAGTTTAAGCAGACCATGTTGGATATTTACCTTGCAAGCGCCCTCCAAAAGAGCCATTGCTCCACTACACCAAACATTAATTTAAAATCAACAAAACATACATACAAACTACCTTGACAAACTGTTTTCTGACAAATGTAATTCAACATAAAATTGTGGTGATTGCCCCTGTCAAAACCCTGCTTGAGCCTTGAGTATCAAGGAATTTGTTGTTTCGTAGTCCTTGACTTCTAGCAACAATATGTAAGCATTTATTTTAGAAGATGAGTCAAACAATGATTTAAGGCGGTACACAGTGGAATAGTTCTGGTCCCTTTTTGAAAAATTGGTGTAATTAAAGAGCAAGTTTTTCCTATTTTCCTAATGTGATTGAAATATGGAGATAGGAAGTTTGGCCATACTTCGAGGCTTTCATATAAACCTTGTTTCAGATCCCATCAGGTCCTGCCACCCTACTTGCATCAATCGCATAGAGAGCCTCCTTAATTTCTTCTGGACTAATCTTTACCCATTCAGGTTCCTTGTCAGACATAATAAAATTTTCAAATCAGTCAACGCAGATGATAGGCCGTTTCATTTGCTTAGAGGTAACTCCCACTGTGAATTTGCAACCTGTGAGGCACAGTGGTGTTTTAGCATTGCGAGGCCATCAGCTTCTAGTTTTCAAAATAACTTTTGGTCCTTGTGGTTGATGGCCTCCTTAATCTTCTACCAGTTAAAAGATGCAGCAGACGTTTTCCTTTAAATCACGTACTTCTCTTTTATCACTGATTTGTATACTTTCTGTGACTGTTCAATTTTCTTAAAGTTCCATGATTGCGTTCCTCCCTAATGTGTCGCTGTTCCCTTCTTAATTCCCTGCAATTTAAACGACAGTCCTAATCAAACCAGTTACTGATGTTTTTATTTAGACCTGCCTTTAATGTTACAGTCTGGTGAAAATGGCGGCAGTTAAGTTCTCATAGTCACAGAGGTTAGTTTCAGGCGTGTCTTTTATCATATGGATGACTGCCTTTATTTTTTTTCGAACGCATGCTCCAATTGAAAAAAAATGTTCTATAGTATATAGAGTTGAGTTGCAGCACTCTATAGCCACAAGACTGTGACATCAAGTTAGTTATTCATATTTGACAGTCCTGTTTATATAGCACAAATCATCTTTGATACATGATAGACCAAACATCAGTTCACTGTGACTTGTGTGTATATTTACTCTGTGGAACACAGGCTGGTCTGTGTTTAGTGGCCATGAAAGCATGAGAGGGTCCTAGCTATCCCAACAGAGATATTTTGCTGCAGTTTCCTTTTCAAGTGTGTTCCATGTGTCCTGCTGGCTAATTGAACGAAACCACTCGCTGTTCCTGGCCCGGAGCATCTGTACTTGCTTGGCTTGGTGAAGCACAAATTATTGGTTGCCTATAGTCAGGGAGTGATCTTTACTGCATTGCTTGGCTTGTGACTAACTCTGAACTGCAGAAACCATCACCATTCAGCAGCTAGAGATACACTTGCAATAATAGCTTGCTGCTTGCGATTTGGGAGCTGTCCTATAAAACTGTGTAAATTGAGTGTTTATGGGAAAGGGCTTTACACCCTGTGCATGCCGGTTTGGTCTGTGAAGTAGGAAACTCCTCCGGTTAAACTACTTTTGGTGACATGCATTGCTGTAATTGGGCTTTGTCCCATTTTTTTAAATTTTCACTGCATTATGCCACATCTGTCGAGGTAAGCTGTTTATTGCAGAAAAAATCAGCCCAAGTACACATAGTTGCAGGTAGTCATAGCTGTTGATTTTTAGCCATTTGTAATATGACTGAAGATGTTACTTGTTTACCAAGATTCTTTTCTTTCTTTTATTTATCAGCAACAACTCAGGTTTGATGGACAACCGCCCACAGTCTCCAGCTTCTGGCAGAACAGCAGTATTTATGAGCCCTACTCCTCCCCCACCTCCGCCCCCTCTACCACCTCCTCCACCACCTCTCCCTTCAACTTTGTCAGCATCTTCACTGAGGTCTACAATGACCTCAACTCCTCCACCCCCAGTTCCTCCACCGCCTCCTCCATTGTCATCTGTATTACAAGCCCCAGCAGTTCCACCTCCCCCAACACCCCTCCAGATTGCTCCTGGGGTCCTTCACCCAGCACCTCCTCCAGTTGCACCCCCTCTGGTACTACCTTCTCCTCCGGTTACCAGAGCTACTCCAGTATGCGAAAATATGCCAGGTCATACACTTCCACAGAGCGAAGTACAAGGGCTTCCACCACCTCCACCACCCCCTCCATTGCCTCCTACTGGCATTCGACCATCTTCTCCTCTTACAGGAACCACTGTTTCTCAGCCTCTGAAATCCATTGTCCCTGGTCCTCATGCCCCATTAATGCCACCATCACCTCCATCCCAGTTTACCCCTGCTTCTGATACGAAGCGCCATCCATCCACTCTGCCTGTTATTAGCGATGCCAGAAGTGTTCTCCTTGAAGCAATACGGAAAGGTAACCACTTTGGAGGTCTACTTATACCTCTTTGGCACTAATGTATTGTTATTTTGCTAGCCCTCTTTTTATGTGAGAAATCTTTTATCCACTCTTTTCTCTAAGGTATTCTCTTGGAATTCTTGTGTATTTTTTGAAAGTGTTGTTCTTCTCTCATACCTCCTTGTTTTAAACAACTAAATGTAAGGTGATTTAGCTAGTTTTGAATGATTGAGGGCTATGTGGCTTTATCTGATAGAGACCTCTAGCTGCAGATTCCTTACATTTGAATTTCCCAGGCGTCAGATTGGATCCTGGACATTTTTCTTAGAGCAATACCCTTGCACGCCGGTAGGTGGCGTCAGTTGGCTCTGCGTGACATTGTAGGCGTTGTCTCCGTTGTTGTGATGTCCACATCATCTATATAGGCACCACCTCGGCGCATTGACGTCAGTTCTTTTCTTTCGGCACCAGCCAGTGCAGATCCGTGGAGAGCTATCATCTGTCACTTTTTGGTAGGCTTTTTTTGACGTATGATCAAACGTTTTTGGTGTGTAGGTTTTCATCATGTCCAACAAGACTTCTGGATTCAAGAAGTGCGGCGCCTGCCACAGCACCATGTCGGTGCCGGACCCCCACTTGGTTTGTCTTTGGTGCCTGGAGCGCGACCACAACTCGAAATTGAGCTCTGACTGCTGGGCCGTGGCTCTGAAAGCTTAGAGGGAACGGTCCCTAAAGATTCTTGCAGCCCGGCACTCGCCACCGTGTCGTTCGCCAGTGGAGAGGAAGGTCCAGGCACCGATCCAGGAGCCCCAAGTCTTCGTCCTCCCACTCGAAGTCTTTGAGTCGGTCAGGTAGGAAGCCCAAGAAACATAAGTCGAAACATGCTTCGACTTCTCCCCATCCATCAGCCGATGCGACAGAGGAGTCGCGGCGTTCTAGGCCTCATTCTTCGAAACCTGTGCCAGGGTCGGCTCCCCTTTTCCAGCCTTCGTGGGAGCTAGAGCGACCCCCGCCCAGCTGAAGGAGTTTTATGATGCTATGTGCCTCATATTTGGGCAGCCTGACCCTGCTGGCACGCCTTTGGGCCCAGGAGGCTCAGAAGGGGCTCCATCGGGTTCCACGCCAGTGGCTCCAGCGCCAATGCCCCCCATGGAGACTGTGATGGATCCGGACAGACACCGGTCATACCTTTGTGACCTTCGCCGGCACTGGTCCCAATGCCGAGACTTTCGGCACCGCCCACGCCCAACGGAGATGCCAGCCTCATTCTTATTCCCAGTGATCCAGAGCCGGATCGACACCTGCCGGGGATGCTAGAACCCTTGGTTTCTGGGTCGTTTCCTCAGCCCTATTCTGGAGGGCTAGGAATGAATGAAGATTGGGAGGGGTTGCTGGACCCTTTAGAAGACAAGCCTTTACCACGACATGGCCTGGTGTGAGGAATTAGATGAGGCTATCGGACAGGATACCTCCCCAGATGCTGGCCTGCTTTCTCCCCCTACTCTGTTTATGTTTATGGGATATATATATATATATATATATATCTATATAAAGCGCATGGCTGCCCGGGGGCTTCCCAGTGCTACAAAGAGGAAGCAAGGTGTGGGGGAAGAGACATTAAGGAAACAACCACATCTTACGTTTTTTCCTGAAACTCCTTTCTTCTTTGGTCAGTCTCAATTTTGTGGTCATTGAGTTCCAGAGCTTTGGGGCAAGGTATGAAAAGGATCTCCTGTCCCATCTTGATCTCTTTATCCTTTAGAGTGTTTATAAGGAAGTCAGATAAGGACCCGAGAGATCTATTGGGGACATACAGGTGACAATAGTCTTTAGCAGGGCTGGACCCCTGTCAAACCTGACCCTGGATTGAATAGGTCCTCTCGCCAGCTGATCCTAGCCTATGGCCCTGATCAGGTGCGTTTTGTCCCAATTCAATTTTAAGCTGGAGTTGGCCATCCATTTTGCTATTTTTTTACAGGCATGGTGCCAGCTGAAGATGATTAGAGTTCAGCTCCTCCGACACCGAGACTACCAATTGTGTGTCATCAGCGTAGGAAACAATAGATAGTCCGAACTCCTGTACGATTTGTGCTGTTTCTACGGAGGAGGGAGCATCATACTCTGTGGTGGTGTGAGGGGCACCTGAGGTCCTGACCCTTGAGTTTCCTTCTTTGGCAATCAATACGAACATCTTGACGGAGGTCCTGCAGCCTGCTGTCTTCTCACCGTAACCCTTGCTGCCTTTCAGAGAGGCCTTAACTAATGTCCGACTGATTTCCTACTGATCTCCAAGCCTGCCACCGGCTCCTGTGAATAGGACAATTGCCCGCTGCCGTCACCCTGCACTGGGTGACCCAAATTTCCTCACCAACCACCCTACCTCCGAGAGCTTGGTGGTACAAGCCTCTACCTCCCAAGGCGTATTCCCTTCTGGACCTCCGGATAGGGAATTCAAGGAGCTGGATATTTGGGGTAAGAAAATGTTATCTTCCTCCAGCCTTGCACTACGGTCTGTGAACACCTCATGCTTATTGGGGCAATACTTCCACACTCAGTGGGAATCATTTGCGCAAGTGCTGGCACTGGTCCCGGAGGAGGCCCGGGCCATCCTCTCCCAAGCAGTGTCAGACGGGAGAGATGCAGCAAAGTTCGCCATCCGTTGTAGGCTTGACGCAACCGACTCACTAGGCAGAGCAATTTCAACGACGGTGGCTGTTAGATGCCATGCCTGGTTGAGGACTTCTGGCTTTTTGGTGGATGACCAGGCCTCTCTCAAGGACATGTCATTGATGGCACCCATCTCTTTGGGGACAAGGCAGACATGGCGCTGGAGCGCTTTAAGTACTCACAGGCTAAGGAAAATTCTTAGGGCCTCTCAGTTGCCACTCAACCCCAGTCTGTCTTTCTCCCCTTTCGTGTCTACGGAAGGGGCATTCAGTTACGCCAGCCATGCCCCAGCTGCAGAACCGCGCAAGATAAGCAACCTCTGTGCGACCTGGACGTGGCTCGCCCGCCAGCCCCATGGGGAGAGGGTTCCGGCCCTAGAAGTTGGCTACTTTCTGATCCCTAAGAAGGAAAAGGGCCTGCACCCTATCCTAGATCTGGGAGCTCTCAACTATTTCTTCAAATAGGAAAAGTTCTAGATGCTCACTCTAGCTTAGGTCTTGTCTGCCCTGGATGCAGGAGACTGGATGGTACCGTTGGACTTGCAGGACGCCTATTTTCACCTGCCCATTCGCGCTACCTGCGGTTTACGGTAGTCCATGAGCACTTTCGGTTAACTGTGCTCTCCTTTGGCCTTACCAGCGTCCCTCAGGTGTTCACCAATATGATGGCGGTAGTCGCAGCTCATCTGCGCAGATCAGCGGTGGCACTCTTTCCCTATCTCGAACACTGTCTGTTGAAGGCGAGCTCGCTCCAGGTGGTTGTCTCCTACCTCCAGACTATGGCGAGCCTTCCGCACTCACTGAGGTTCTTTAGCAGTTTTAGAAAGTCTTACTTAACTCCCTCTCAGATGCTCCTTTTCAATGGAACTGTTCTGGATATGGTGCAGTTTCAGGCCTGTCCTCATGAACGGCGAGTCCAGGATATTCCGTCTATGATACAGATATTTCATCCTCTAGCCTGGATTTTGGTGAGAATGACTCTGAGGCTGCTGGGCTTCATGGCCTCCTGCATCCTGCTAGTAACACATGCTAGATGGCATATGTGGGCTCTGCAGTGGGACTTGAAGTTCCAGTGGACGCAGCATCAGGGGAATCTCTCCAATATGGTCCAGATCTCGAAAATAACTTCACAGGACCTGCAGTGGTGCCTAACAGACTACAATTGGGTCAGAGGCATACCCCTCTAACTTCTCCAACAACCAGACCACACAGTAGTGACAAATGCGTCACTCTTGGGGTGGGGTGGCCAACTGGGAGAAGTGGAGATCAGAGGACTCTGGCCTCTGGTCGAATCCAGAGTCCACATCAACTTGTTTGAGCGCCAAGCGATTCGCATGGCATTGAAAGCCTCTCTTCCTTCAAATAAGGGAAAGCTGGTTCAACTGTTCACGGACAACACCACCGCCATCATGTGGTACTGCAGCAAACAGAGCAGGGTGGGTTCGTGGACCCTTTGTCAAAAGGCCCTGCGTCTCTGGATGTGGCTGGAACAGCAGGCATTTAGTGGATAAACACCTGTCGGGTTCTCTGAACGCCAGGGCAGATGAACTCAGCCGTCGATGTCCAGCGGATCTCGAATGGCATCTCCATCTGGAAGTGGCGCAAGGTCTCTTTCAGCAGTGGGGAGAGCCTTGGTTAGATCTGTTCGCTTCCAATGAGAACACACAATGTCAGCAGTTTTGCGCACTGGAGTTTCCAAGGCGGCACTCGCTCAGCTACGCTTTTCATCTTGCATGGAGTTCAGGCCTTCTGTATGCCTTTCTGCCAATACCACTCCTGTCCAGAGTGCTCAAGAAGATCAGGAGTGACTGGGCCTAAGTCATTCTTGTGGCTCCATACTGGGCACGGAGAGTCTGGTAGCCCGAGCTTCTTCAACTGAGCATCGATCATCCAATCAAACTGCCCCTTCGGGAGGATCTTCGCTCACAGCAGCAGGGGAGGGTCCTCCACCCAAACCTGTTAACTCTACGCCTTCTTGCGTGGAGATTGAGCGGTGGCAGTTGACAGCATTCAACCTTCCTCCTGACGTCTGTAATTACTGTAATGAAGCCAGGGGTCCCTTTACCAAGACTGTGTACTCCTGCCAGTCGCAAAAATTTGTAAAATACTGTACAGAAAGATCTATTGATCCTCTTTCTGCTTCCATCTCTCAAGTCCTTCTCTTTATTGTGACCGTACCCAGCAGGGCTCTGCTCTAGGCACTCTCATAGGGTACATTTTGGCCCTGTCTGCCTTCTTGAGGCTGCCAGACCAACCCTCCTTATTTAAATGTCTTATTGTAAATAGATTTCTTAACAGGCTTGTGCATATGTTTCCACCTAGCCTTTCATCTTGCCTCAGTGGGACTTAAATTTGGTTCTCACCTTCCTGATGTGTGCTCTGTTCATACCTCTGCACAACTGCCCCCCCCAAACTGGCTGCTTGCCATGAATGCAGACTTTCTTGTGGCAATAACCTCTGACAGGAGGGTGAGCAGATTGCAGGTCCAGTCATCCAAGCCTCCTTACCTGACCATTATCCCTAATAAGTTCGTGGACCTCTTTTTTTACTGAAAGTTGTAACACTATTCCACTTGGGGCACTTGGTCACCTTGTCCATTTTCTACGCTCTTCCTCACCCTTCTAAAGAAGTGAAGGGACTCCACCGTCTGGACCCAAAAAGAGTATTGTCATTCTACCTTGACCGCACTAAAGAGTTCAAGGTGAACAACCAACTCTTTGTTGGATCAAAGAAAGGTTGTGCGGTGCAGAAGAAGACTATCTCTTGATGGGGAGTCCTCTGCATCAAAATTTGCTGCAGTCTGGCCAAGAAGCAGCCTCCTGAAGGCTTAAGGGCTTTATCCACCAGAGCGAAGGCTGCTACCACGGCGTTGGAACATGGTGGTCCATTCCTTGACATTTGTCAGGCAGCAACGTGGGCATCCCTGCTCACGTTTACCAAACACTACTGCCTGGACAGTCTAGTCCAAAGGGACCGCCTTTTTGGCCACTCTGTTCTGCAGTACTTCCTGGACTAACTTGTCCGCAGTTCCTCCTCGGGGGATGGTATTGCTTGGGTATCTATTCAAAGGTAAGGAATCTGCGGCTAGATGTCTCTAGCAGATGGACAAGTTACTTAATTTCGGTAATGCCTTATCTAGTACAGACATGATCTAGCTCCAGATTCCTTACCTACCCACCCATCCTCCCCGCACTGCAGACAGGTTTTTAGGGTCAGGGCTGACCCTCTTTTAGGGACCTAGTTGTTCTGAAACATTCTAATGTCAGTGTAATTCATGCCTCTGCTCCTCTGGCGTGGAAAGTCATGAAAAGTAACTGACGTCAGCATGCTGAGATGGTGCCTATATAGGTGATGCGTACGTCACAGCGGTGGAGACCATGCTGGCGACACAACGCGGATCTGACCGACACCACCTACTGGCACGCAAGGGTATTGCTCTAAGAAAAATCTTCCTGATCCAGTCTGATGCCTGGGAAATTCAAAGGTAAGGAATCTGCAGTGATATCATGTCTCTGCCTGATAAGGCATTACTGAAGGTAAGTAACTTGTCCTTTTGTGACCTTAATGATACCAAGCAGAGTGATAGTTTGCATAGATATTAGCATGGAACACATATACACACCCACTGCATAGTTAATAATATCAGTGAACGTAGACATGAGAACACAACACTCATAAATGTTTTAGAAAATTAAAATGAGTATACGAGCCATATATTGCTGTCCTCTATAGTCCATTGTGTATTTTTCCCCTATCTTCTCATTCATTGAACAGTATCTCTACCTGTTTAACTCAAGTGTAAGTTATGACAATCTCCTACTTTGCTCTACCTTGTAAGTGATAGACTTTCGTTCATCTTCAGGGAGTAGCTCTACCCAGTGGGTTGAATACTGCTATCGATTTTTTTCATATTCTGCAATAGCCAATCTCTGCCTGAATTTCTTCCATTTGCTACCCTGCTTCTGCCTACGAATGATAAAAAAAGGCAGAAAGCTTGTGGTTTGCTGCATTGTCCATGAATCACAGCAAGTTTGCCAGCCTGCCCATCCCGTGACACTTTGTGGCCTGTTTTTTCCACTTTTTTATATTCTACTAGTAATGCTGGTTTTGTTGTTTTTTGTGTCTGTGATCTGCTTTGTAAGTGAACCTAAAAAAATAAATTCTTCCTATTCCACTGATAATATTTGCACACTACTACTGGTACCCACCTAATCATGGATTCTAGTTCTTTTGCAGGCACATGCTCGACAAGGAAAATACCACCTCCTCTGTTGAAAATATGCCATTGGTTTCTTAGTTCTTGCGCATCTCCAAGAAGATTACCATATTATTCCATATTCCACACCAGGTTTTTTTCTACATACCATTGTAATCTAGACTTTAAGTCTAATTGGTAAGCAATGTGAATCAGGACTACAAGGGGATCCGATCTCTTTTGCAAATGTGTTACTACCCCAATTTGGGAGTCTATACCTTTTCAATAGTTTGCGACCAGAATTCCTGTTGGAAACCATTGATACATTGTTACAGATTTGCAGTTCGCAGTCCATAACACACACCTTTTCCAAACTACAAATCGGTAACCATGCCCAATCCCATTTTAGTTGTCAGTTAAAGTTTAACAACTCCTAAAATGGGATTTCACTGGAAACAAATATTTTACAGCCACAAATGCTCATATCTTGGAAATTGGAGCATTTGGAAACTGCAAAATCAGTTAGTATCTGCGGCCCATAATTCTGTTTCCATGCAGTGTACATATGATCATGGAAGACAATTCTTGTTTCTCTGCATTTGCCTGAAGCATGCTGAATAGTCACATATCCCCACATTACGACTGTTGTGCTGTGTGGTCAAGTAGAATAATATGAGAGCTCGTCTGTCTCTCTATTCTTGCGCTTGAGTGCCTTTAAGTCACGACAGCTGCATTGTTCACATTGGTTCTTGTACTCTAGATCACTTGCAACCCAAAAGTCGATCACCTATAATTGTTAAGAGAAGAACAGGACTCTTAACCCTCTTTGTTTACGTGCAGAATCATAGTGGAATGACAGGTCCAAAGCTGTGCAGGTAATGTTAGGAGAGTGGAAGTGAGACACATCACACCACAGTAACGTTTAACCTTCAATAAGTGTATTTATCATAATGGAGAAAGGACTGTAAGCATGGGTAGGGGTGCAGGGAGGGGATATGTGTTGTGGGCGAGCAAAGGTGCTAAATTGGGACCTTGGTTTTTCTATGTGCTTAATGGTTCTGTCAATAGTGCTAACCCGCTGATCTAACCTATTCTTCTCCTGACTGTGTGTGAATGGTTGTTTTTTTCTACAGCACTTTGTTTCTCCCATCCGTATTGTAGTAAACATCCATGGTCATGGCACCACAAACCTCCACTTAAACCTTTTTCACACAGAGTGGGGTATAGAAGCTGAATGTGGAGAGGCAGCTAAGCCTGGGTGCTCAAGGACGGGCTTCTTTGCTCTTCTTCAGGGATAGATGATATTTCAAAAGTCTCAAGTATGTGACTCACTTAGGCCTTCAGAAGAAGAGGCACTGGGGAGATATACAGCAACAATCATGAATCATGACAAAACAGGTAGCTCCTCACGAGGGCATGTCCACAGGCTGCTCTGGGAGGGGGTATTTGAGTGTGATGATTTGGGCAGTCATAGTGGTGATGATAACTTTTTTGCTTCTCCCGGCTCATCCTCTCGCTTTCAGTTGACCCCACCACGACGAAGTCCAACTTCCACAACTGCATGAGAAACATCCCCATCTGGATGAAAAACAGCTGCCTATAGTTCAGCACAGACACAACTGAAGTGTTGTTTTTTGGCCTCCACACCTGTCCCTGGAACGACACCTGGTGGCCATTGAAACTCATACCCACCCCCACACCGAAAGACCACGCTCGCAACCTTAGCTTTATCCTCAACAGCGAGCTCTCCATGAAACGACAGGTCAACGATGTCTCCTCAGCCTGCTTGTACTCTGTCCGCATGCTCCACACAATCTACAAATGGCTCCCCATCAGCACCAGTAAAACAGTGACGCAGGCCCTCATCACCAGCTGCCTGGACTACACCAACATGCTCTATGCATGCACCGCCAGCGAACTCATGAGAATACTCCAGAGGATTCAGAACGCAGCAGCCAGACTGATCCTCAACCTGCCTTAAAGAACCCACATCAACCAGCACCTGAGAGACCTCCAATGGCTCCCGATCCCGGAAAAATTCAAGTTCAAAGTACTGACCCACGCCTACAAAGCCCTCCACGACCAAGGACCGACGTAACTGAACCACCACCTGAACTTCCACAAACCATCCGGAGACCTCCGCTCTGCCCACCTCACCCCCGCAGAGACACCACGTATCCGCCGCTGCCACACTGAGGGACGATCCTTAACCTACCTCACTGCCAAGACCTGGAACGCCCCTCCCACCCACCTCTGAACATCACCCTCACTGACAGACTTCAGGAAGAAACTCAAGACCTGACTCTTCAACTGAAACCCACAACACAGCACCTAGAGACCCTCACGGGTGATAAGTCGCACTTTACAAGTAGTGTTGGATCGATTGATCATGTAATGACATTTTATGGGTCATGATGAAGTTGCTGTGGGATTTTACTATTTGATTCATATCACAAGTTTGAGAAGTTGTTCTTTGCTTGACCAGAGGTGTTAGTGTTTTGCTGGCGACGCTTAGCCAACTGTTTGGCTACAATGCCATGTTGTGAGTGGCAGTCTTTTATGTATTCTGACTCTCGATGGATTGCGTCACATGTTGTCAAGCTTCTGTCACTTTTTCGTATACTGTGACGTCATATGAGATTGCATACAATTCTTGCTCTTTGCTGAAATCTTTTTTTGTTACTAGCCTCATTATATACATCTTACTGTCCCATGTAAGAAAGAAATACCATATGATTTGGACTATTTATTTGTGTTTAATTTGTCAGCCACATAATATTTTGTTATTTTGCTTTTCAGGTATTCAGCTCCGCAAGGTAGAAGAGCAGCGCGAGCAAGAAGCCAAACATGAGCGCATTGAAAATGACGTGGCTACCATCCTGTCTCGCCGCATCGCTGTGGAATACAGTGATTCCGAAGATGATTCAGAGTTCGACGAGGTGGAATGGCTGGAATGAAGTGAACCCATCGGTGTACTGTGCAGAATTTGAATGCTGATGTCCATTGTAGTACTTGTTTGAATCTGTTCGGCCATTTTTAGTGTGTTGTATTTCTACTGATACACTACAAAAATAATCCACATTTTTTTATACTTCTCTGTTTACAAGACGTTAGCTCAACTGAAATACTAAACATGTTAATGGTGGTTTTTACATGCATATTTCCCTTGGGAGAGTATACTTTTTGTTCAAAGAGACCACTAAGTATTACGCATGGGAAACTATTGGTAGTGTAAACAACCATCTTTTTTTGGTTTGTTGCTCAACATATCTTACTTGTGCACTTTTATTTTTAGGATAATGAAGGCAACTGCGGTTAGAATTCCAAGAGCAGCGCTCTCTACTTATTTAAGCTGATTCCGTTTTTGATAATATTTTATTGACATTAAACCTGGCTGTCAGATATCACTGCCCAATTTAAATCTATGTCAGGAGAGTGCATATGGGAGGAGATTCAGGACTTCTGAATGCATGCACACACTTGCATCTCACGCCCAATTTCCCATTGTTGTGAGTTGAAAATGTTCAGCCATCTCAGTTTGGAGTGGTAAATTTCAAATTTTGAAGCACATGTATGGGCTCGGCCACCAGGGTGAGAAGTGCGTGATTGAGTGGGACTCATCAACACCCCCCCTGCTGTCTTGGTATGTGCCCTGAGATCTCCTCCAATTTTCCTACACTTTTCTCTTTTCCCACCTCCTGTGTACAGCTTACTCAGTCACAGAACCTGCCACTCCTGTGCTGCCTGAAGACTGCACTGCACGTTTTCTCTTATAGCAGCACCATCATGGGGCGGGGTGCTGTACGGGAGACAATGTTGCTCAGTGGCAAAGTTACTTACTGTGGAACCAAAAGCGTTGGTTTCATTCCCAGCTTCACACTCTGCGATCCAGGGCAAAGCTCTTCATGTCCCTGTGGTTTGATTTCCTTGTCTTCCAAAATTTTGACAGCGCTCGGAAGTGCTTTAGTTTACATTGTGCTCTACACTAGAAAATGAATGCTTTAATCTTGACCCACATTTCGATGTTGCAGAAGTACCATGAAGGCATTTGCACTGCAATATTGCACTTGAAATGGTTGTTGGTTGACCTTCGTTGGAAACGTGTGGTCATTTTCGCCTTTTGTGCAGCCGTTAAGGATTTTGTAAAACACTAAATTAATTTCAAATGAGGTAGCTTTGCACCAATCCACGTCACACCAGCCCTTGTCCCCTTTTCACCCTATCTCCAATCATATACTCCTAATGTATATATTCTACACCGCGTCTGACCAAAGTTGCTCCCTGAGATTTTACATTATTACACTTTGAATTCCATCCTTACTTTTCAGTGATTGTTGCTCTGAGTGGGTGGACAACGTGTTTTAATTGTTTTTGCCTTTTTTAAAAAGAATATTGATAATGGCCTTATTTTTGAATGTCGTTTGTTTTTTCTTCCAAGTACATATTGTGAGGTACTAGTTTGCCTGCAGTACAGTAGTTGCAAATAATTCAAATCCATGTGGAAACTTCTGACTTAAACAAGCTGTGTAACTTATGAAACTGTTAGAAATAACAGTTTGATTTAATAAAATCTTAATTTTAAATGTGTCTCAAATTTGTGCTTGATTTTTTTACAGCCATACTCTTGTGTCGCTGATTTCATATAATTCCAACAAATGTGTACATTTTAAGGCTGGATCCAAATCCTAGAAGCATTGGATCATCTGACCTTTTGTAGAGTGTGATCCAGATATAAAGGTATGCTTGTCAGTACTTTGACCCTTAGCAAATTTATTGTGAATCCTGTTATGCTATTAGGCTATTCTGTTATTGCTATGGACTATCCGCTTTCTGATGAATTTCCACCTGGTTCCGGGGTTGCCATTGCAAGCAAGAGTGCGACCCTCCTTGTGATGTGTTCGGGGCGTTGCACTTTGGTGCCCCTGTTAGTTGTCTGCATCATATTCATCAAACTGTGGATGTATGATTTTGGTGTTTATAGGGTTGGACCGGTAGGCTTTCCTGTTGTTGCTTGTTCATTGTCCAGGTCAGTAAACAGAAACACACAACCCTGCAAAAGCGCTGGGGACTTGGGAGGTCTAGCGAGTGGACTTCATACATTTTTATTGAAAGGTGAGCACTTTGCAGACTATATTGGTCCTCATGGCAATAGCCTAATTGTTCCTTATTAGTTGTTCAAAAGAAATATGAACTGCTCACCCTTTACTTAATACTTTCATTACTGATTTGTTCCATCCATGTTTCTTTTAGTACATATAATGTCAAATGCATTCTTTCAAGATGCTAGCCTTCATCAAGTCCACTGAAGGATCTCCATGATTGGGGTATATTTGTCTGTTAATGTTTCAAGAAAATGCGAAGCTGCAGGGCCCTGGTTATTTGGTCTACTGAATTAATGTACTTGATTTTGTCACAATTACATTGCTGTAATTACAGTCACAAAATAGTGGCTGGTCAGTCTGTCACAAACACGTTATCCGGCCAATTATGGCCATAAAATTACAGATGATAAAAAGATTTCATATATAGAGCAGCATTTCAGATGATAAAAAAAGATTTCATAACTAGAGCAGCATTTCAAGGTTCAGGGTACATCTGGGGATAATACAGTTATTTTCGAGTTAGACACTACATAGAGTACATGCCAATGATAAGATGCATAAAACATTTATAACAAGCATTTGGCATAGCCAATAGGTCTCGCCTTTGGGACCTTATAAGTTTTTAGCCATGCAACAGTTAATGTTGTTGCGGTAAGGATATTGTGCTGCATAACTAAATACTTATAAGGTCCCAAAGGCGAGACCTATTGGCTATGCCAATGCTTGTTTTAACATAACGTCTGATATCATTGCCCAAAATAGAGTACATTTCTCTTGGTTTCCAGAATTTGTGCCCTTAGACAATTACGTGCCCTTAGACATATGGAGTTTGATAGAAATTTTATAAGGATTCAACATTTTTCATAGTTGTAAACAGGTTTTTCAGGTCATTGAGTGATCACTTTCCTAATATATGATCCACCATACACAACCGAGTCCAGCAACTCAAAATCTTCCACCTCATTTTTTCTCGAATGCTGCTAGAAATTACTATAACAACTGATACAGTTAAAAATGTATGACAACATGGTACAGCTATTTGTGGGAGAAAAAAAGCGTAAACAAAGCTTGTCTTGGATTATAAGCTCTACTTTGGTAATGTTCCTAAACAGGATATGCGCAGTTTTTTCAAGAAGGACCGCTTAGTGTCCGGAAGGTATCCAGAAAAGTCAACTTATGGAAATATCATAACATTGTAACCACCCACTGAATAGACATCTCTCTGCTAGCCGCAGGTAGTACTGCCTGGCATAGGGGGCCTATTTTGACGCAGCTAGATAAGTTATGACCGTTCCTTAACATAATGACGTACAGATGGGGGGGGGGGGTGACCTGTCGCTGTGATGTGTGGAGAAGACCGGAGAGGAAGACCGAGATAGGCAGGAGAGTTAGGGAAGGAAACAGAGCAGTTGTGATGCGGAGAGAGAAATAGACAGAGGACATAATGGAGTGTAACTGAGTCTGAAATGGAAAGGGGTGTGGGTGCTGTGATTTGCTAGTTGAAGACCCATTTAGGCAAAGACCTTAACGTATCACAATAGTGCCAGACATATGAGATGACGTATTAAAACTCTGATGTTTCCTGGAATACACCAGTGACTTATGAAGCTGAACCCCACATTAATCCGTAACCTGTGTGTCGTGACAGGGGTCATAGCTAATGAGCAGATCTGGAGATTCATCTGACATAAACATATTTTGAGAAGGGCCATGTGCATTGCCTACACCCTACATTAAAATGCAGTAACCCGAGTGCCTCACCAATAAAGCAGAAGTGCCTCTGGGAAGAATTTTTAGTGTTTTGTGATTGGACAATGGTGTAAACATAATCCATTTGTACGCAAGCGAATGATGCAGATTTTTTTTTAGCATGAACAGTTTGAAAATTGATGGCAACTGAAAATTGAATGCTGTAGAAAGCAGGTGAATCACCCCCTGTGCTCACTTGAAGAAAGTGTGTGGGTGTCCTGTCTTATTCCGCGAGGTTCAATGCCATACTGTTTTCCAGTAGAACCTCTCAACAACAACGTGGATTCCTATTCAGATTTATTTCACATGGATTTATCTGACGTAAATATGCGGAAAATCTGACATAGATGTGACTCTTCTGAATAAAAGTTGGACCGCTGTTGTGCTCTAGGCAGCTTATCAGAACGTCCCTATTCCTTGCTTCGTAGTTGTGGTACTGACTAACTTGGTGCAACTTTTTTAAAATAAAAAATATTTTCATGTGTGTATATGTTTTCGGCTATACACAACTTGGAAAATGTAGTGGGAAAATGTGGTTTGGAAGACATTTTATTTTTTCTTCACGTCTACACCTTTCAAAAAGCTAAATTTGTATTTCTCATTTAACGAAAAAAAATCTTCTAATTTAACCAAAGATAATGAAAATGTAACACTCAGACATCACTAGTTGATTGCCACGCCTGCCTAATTAAATTAAGTGCGTGCATTAAAAACGAGCATTGACAAAGCCAATAGGCCTGGTGCTAATGACCCAACGCACACAGAGGCCCGTTCCTGTGTCACTTGCACAATTGCGCAAGTTTTATGAGCGCCTGCGAGAAGCGGGAATGAACTTTGCCAAAAAGTTTGGACGTACAGCAAGGAAAGAGTGATTACGTGCCTTGCTGCATAATTTGAAAATCGTTCTTTCAGGAAGTGCATGTTTTTTTCTTAGGACAAGTTAACAAAAGTGATATTTTTCTCGATTTATTTATACTAGCGAAAATGGCATAAACCACGTATGAAAACATATCTTATGATCGATATGGGGCTGCGTGAGAATTGTCAGAAATGCTACATAAGTATGCCTGAATGTGTATCACTATGTACGTTCACATCGCTTAATTAGTTTTACCGGCTGACTTGCAGAAAAATATACAGGTTTGTGAAGCGGGGAAGCAATTCCATGGTTTAATTAAATGAATAGCTGACAGTCAGGAGGTAACCACATTCAGGAGGGACTGGGTTATACAAAAGCGGTTTTATGACATGCTAATGAAACTACATCGTATTAATAAAAATCCAGCGTGTTTTGTAGTTCATGCCCACTATTTCATGTCACAACATTTGCACGCAGTGTCTTCTTAGAGAACAAGAGCGTGCGCTGAAAGCTAAATAAGCACTGAAGGCTTTAAACAGAGAGCACGTCATGGAACTGCAATAAAAAAAGGTGCCCGTGAGTGAGGTGCTTAATTACCCATGACAACAAAGGAAAGGCAGATGGCGGCTCAGCGCGCGATTGTGCGCGTAATCGCAAGCTTGAGGCCAGCTGCCTGGGTAGCACTTTCAAAACCCACTAACTAAATGTCTCGCCAGACCAGCGCATGCGCTGGCTCTAGCGAGACCTAAAAAGGGCCGAAAGGGTCTCAGACTAAAAATGATTTTTTTCTGCCTTGCCTTTATCAAAATGCTTCCTTTACCTTGGAGATAGCCCTGGCCAGGTTTTAGGCGTACTCCTGAAGGTCCAACTCTAGAAATATTTTTTATAAATCTAATCCATGGTATATTGAGAGCATTGTCCATAGAAAGACATCCCTCCAGTACTTCCGTAGAGTTAAACATCAGGGTTCCCCCAAATCCTCAGCCATAAGAGTAGTGGTACTATCTTTATCCTGTCACCTACAGGTGTTAAGTCCAACTCTGATAGGCACATAGAGGCAGTACATGATTGGGGGACGACCAGTAGCCTATGAGTAAACGTATTTTCTACCTGCTCAATTGGCCCAGGACGTTTATATTCCCAGACCCCTGCCTGACAAGTCACCACAGAAACACATTTGCTCTGATAAATCTCTTGTCAGTTCTTCGATCGGTTGTGGCCCAGCCTTCTCGCAGATGAAAACACTGCCTCCACAGCTCTTTGAGTATGAGCAGCCCTGAATGGATGCAGGCTGTGCCAGGTTAGGTTTTGATCAGAAGAAAGCCTCAGATAATTAAAACACTTCACTCTATGGATTTCTGACCCCCTCCCCCCAAGAAGACAGTCCTAGTTTTCACACTTCTTAGGCATAGGCTAATTTTATGGTTTAAATCTTTTTTTATTTATTTTAAAGATGCATAGGTTAACATTAGCCGCCACCTACATTCTAAGGCCAGTGGGGAACAATAGAGAAAGCATTATGTAAGATAGAATGACAAGAAAAGAGCAAGAAGCAAAAGTATAAGTATAAGAGGAGAAGGAGGAGAGTTCTGGTGCCTGGGGAGGATTTCTGCGTACACATGACTAGTGGGTAGCCACAGGTTGGATTATTCTTCGCTTTGGGAGTGGTCTCCTGAATGGGAGGTTGTGTTGGGGAGTCAGAGCACTCGGAGGTATCTTGGGCAGGTAAGTTCCATAATTTTGGAGGAGAGGAATTCAATGGTGGTACCCCATGTTTTGTCGAATCTAGGTAGATTACGGGACAAGCCGGCTCTGATTTTTTTCCATGCCCAATATCTCCCATACCTTGTATAGTCAGTCTATCTTAGTCAGGACCTCTTCCGTTCCCCAACGGGTCAGCAGCGCTTGCTTGGTGGCACCTAGTGTTAGATTGATGGCCTGTCCCCGACTTGACTTAAGAGGGTATGTAAGTGGGTTTGGCTGCCCCAGCAGGGTGTAGCTGGGAAATCTGGGTATTTCGGTGTGTTGAATAAAGTCTACCTCCTGCAAGACTGTGTTCCAATAGGTCTGTATTTTCAGGCAATGCCAGGGACTATGGGTAAAGGTGCCCGGTTGCCCACAGTTGCGCCAACAAAAATCGCTTCCCCTGGGTTTACATTTTGCAGTTCTAACCGGGGTATAGTACCAATAATGTGCGGTCTTTAAAAACATTCTTTCCCTGCAGTACTACAGGAGGAGGCTCTGGCCCTGTGAATTATGTCCTGCCACTCCTTAGGGTAAAATTCCCGTTCCATCTCGGATTCCCATCTACGCTGCGCTAGGGTCTTAACGATGTGTTGGGGCTTATTCAAAAAGGAGTAAATATCTGACAGCAAGAGCTTGTCTGACATGCGATGTAGCATATCTCAAATTTAGTGAGGGGCGGCCAGCATGTGGTTGCACCAGAGGTTGTGTTCCCCAGTGTTGGATTGCCAGATATTGCCAATCGGCGTCTTGGGGAATCCCAAAGCCTGAGACCAATCCGGGGAAGTCCATAATCCCCTTCTCATCGAAAAAGTCACCTATCCTCTTACAGTTGGCTTCTTGCCATTTCAGGTACCCGGACCCTTCCCTCGCAGGGGGGTAATCTGGGTTACCTATTAAAAGTGTTAGTGGAGAAACGGGGGTTGAAAGGCCAAAGGGTTCCTGTACTCTGTCCCACACCCCAAGGGTCGCCCTCAATACTGTCGAGATGTAAGTGCCAGCCTGTCTATGCCGTTTAGGAAACCAGGGAACTTTCCATATGTGCATTCATGCAATTGATAAAACACCAATGTTTTTCAGACTCTAATTTGTACCACTCGATCATATATCGTAGTTGCGCTGCTTGAAAGTATTTCTATTAGTGCGGGACCCCAAGACCCTGTCGGCTTGCTTCAGGAATGTTTGATGTCGTGCCATGCGGGCTCTTTTCCCTTCCCATATAGAATTCCCGATAAGGTTTTGTTATTGCGTAAGTGTCCGGGGGGGGGGGGGGGCATAGTGGCAACGTCTGCATCACGTACAGGATGCGGGGCAGGAGAGTCATTTTGACGGCCGCCAATCTGCCTAGCCATGACATGGTGTGTTTCTTCCAGTTAAGAATTTCGCGCCTGATCTCATCTAGCAAGGCTGAATAGTTAGCCTTAACCGTCCTTTCCGTCGTGGGTTATATCTGCAGCCCTAAGTAAGTGACGCTCCCTTGGGCCCACGCAAACGGGAATTCCTGACCCAGTTGATCCTACTCAGCTCTGGGCAGGGTTAGGCCAAGTGCCAATGTTTTTTGTATGTTGATTTTGAATCCTGATACCGCACTGAGGGCCTCATGTAGGTAAATAAATTTTACCGGTTCTTAAATACCGAGCCGTACCGAATCGGTAAATTAGAATCGGTAAGTTACATGTAGGTAAAAATTCGGTAACAGTTACCGATTCGGTAACAGTCGGTAAATACGAATCGGAATTCACCGATTCGGTAAATACCGAGGTGATAATTACCGAATCGGAAAATATCGAGGTGGTATCTACCGATTCGGAAAATACCGAGGTGGTATCTACCGAATCGGAAAATACCGAATCGGTACGTACGGATTCGGTAAATAACATCACATGACTTGACGAAACAGCTAATCCTGTGCAACGACAGCCCACCCAACCAGGAACTGCCCACACCCAGGCAGGTGTACACAATTAGCCGAAGTGGCCACACCCAGGCAGGTGTACATAATTAGCCGACCCTGGAGAGGCTCGGAGTGCAGAGGAGAGGCAGGGAGCAGTTGCATGTGCGAGCGGGAAACGAACAGCATGTCCAGCCAGAGCACACAGAAAGACGGAGGGGAAAGGAGGAGGAAGCTCAAATTCAGCCCCAAGGAACTCCAGGTGCTGGTGGAGGAGGTGGTGAAGCAGCACCAGAAGCTGTTTGGGAGGCAATCCCTGCAAGTGCCTGAGGCCGAAAAGCGCAACATATGGCTGGCCATCCAGGCGCAGGTCAATGCTGTGGGAGTGACCCACAGGGAAATTGAGGTCCTCAAAAAGCGCTGGTATGACCTGAGGATTGTGACCAAGAGGAAGATGGGCGACATCCAGAAGGAGGCCAGCCAGACCGGAGGTGGAACCAACAGGGCACCTGCCCTCACCGAACTGGAGGAGCTGGTGGCGGCCACACTCGAGCAAGAGAGCGTCGTGGGTCTTGGGGACGCCGACAGCTCTGCCAGAGCCGCAACACACCAAGGTAAGACGAAAGCACAGCAATGTAGCCGCCCCTACCCCTATCCCACATCCCCCATTGTGACACGAGAATCACACTGCAGTCCACACGTGTCAGTGCAGACAGGCAATGCATTCCGGGAGATGTAGTCAGGGCAACACTAACCATGACGTAAATGTCACAGGGCAACAAGGCATGTCACGCACTCGAGGCACAAGGAGACAGAGGACAGATTGGAAAGTGAAATGATTTATTGTGACGCTTGCAATGCAGCCCTTCGGGGACACTGAGCCAATGTTGTTTTTCTGTCCACAGATGTGACATCATGCAGTACAGGGCATGCTGCAGGGGAGACGGCACACCGGCCACAAAAATCACCTCTAGCCAGCACGAGTGCAGACCAGGGAGCAGGCCCACTTGCAGCCGCACCACCTACGCAGCCAGCCTCGCCGCACACAGAGCCAGCATCACCTCACCGAGAGCCAGCATCACCACCACCAGAGCCAGCATCGCCACTCATGTTCGATTCACCGGCCACATCTCCGCTTGCAGGTGTGAGAATGAGGAGGCGTCCAGCAGCCAGGCTACGAGCCTTAGACACCTCGTCAGACGACAGCATGGGCCCAGAAGACTGCACCGGGCCCCAGGAAGGGAGCCATCCCACTGTGCCCCAAACATCACAGGCAGCACAGACGGGAGCAAGAGGGCGCCGCAGGTCGCGTGTCCAGAGTCCACCAGCACCCACTGACGGCCATGGTGTCTTCTTGGGGCTCGAGGGCCAAATGTTGAAGCAACAGCGCCTGCAATCAAAGGCAGTAATGTCAGTCCAGAGGCACATGCGGGTGATGAGGACAAGCTTAGTCAACATGGACACAAACATTGGCGGCATGGCTGCGGGCATTCGGGACATGTCCCAGTCAATCCAGCAGTTGTGCAGCAAATTAGATGCTGACATCGAAGCACGGCGCCGGGAACGCCAGAGAAGGGACACTACCAGCAGGGCACTCAACCGTCTGGCAACTGCGACTTCCCTACTTTGCCGGCGCTCTGTGACGATGCAGGAGGGCCTAACACAGTGCTGCAGCGACCTGTCACGGGGGATGGTGCAGGTGACAAGTGCACTAGGGGTGCTATTGACAAGTCAGGCGTCGACAACTGCTGCAGGGGATGCTGCGGAGAGCATCGACACCAGCAGCAGCATCACACCCCCCGTCCCCGAAGCACGCAGGAGCAGCAGGCGGCTTGGGGTTGGCTCTAGTGAGGATGCACAGGCCGTGCAATCCACCACTGCAGCGCGTATGCGCAAACATTGATGTGGCCCTGCTTATCCACTTGCCATTGGGTGACGTAACCCTGGACATACTCATTGTATAGATGGCATATTGCCAGATTGGCCTGTTCATGTGTTCATGGCGTGGTGCCACATTAAACTACGTCATGACTTCTCACGACTCGCTGTGTCCCCTCACTTACTCAGAAATAGTTGCATGTGATCTCTGCCCGTCTCTCTCTCCCATCGATTGCAGTTGGCACTCTAGCTGCGCTGCCCTCTGGCTGGCCTGACTCATCCTCGTTGTCCTCAAAATATGTTAGTTCCACATCTGTACCTTTTTTCGTGGCAAGGTTGTGCAGCATTGCACAAGTGGCAATTATCTTGCAGCAGGTGATGGGTTTGTACTGGCGTGCGCCTCCGCTCTTGTGGAGGCAGCGGAACCTGCTCTTCAGCAGTCCAAACGTGCGCTCCACCACATTGCGTGTAGATTTGTGTGCCACGTTGTATCGTCTCTCACTCTGGGTTGCTGGGTGTAGGTAGGGAGTGAGGATGAATGAACGGCATGCATATGCACTGTCGCCTGGATGAGTAAAAGGGAACCATCAGTTACATGCCTCTATACACTCTGATTTGCAGGTTTCAAGGGGCGTCACTGTTACTTACCCAGCAGGTAACCCTCTCCGAATTCTCCGGCTCTCAGTCGTGTGTAGATCCCACTATTCTGGAAGATGTAAGAGTCGTGGGTGCTCCCAGGAAACTTTGCAACAATATCTGTGATGATGTTCCCTGCATCACAGATCACCTGCACATTGATGGAGTGGGTGGACTTCCTGTTCCTGTAGATGTGCTCTGTGTCAGCTGGAGGACAGATTGGGATGTGTGTACCATCAATACAGCCGATGACATGGGGGAACTGTGCCATGTGATAAAAGTCTGTTTTTGTTTTCTGCAGTGCAGCCTGTGTGTTTGGGAAGCTGATGTAGTGGTGCATTCTCTGCATCATGGCATCCAGGAACTTCCTGAAGAAACGTGACAGGCAACTCTGGGATACCCCACCCACCGCAGCTATCACCACCTGATAACTGCCGGATGCCAACAGATGTAGGCTGCAGAGCACCTGCACATGTGGGGGTATGGCGTGCGCCCTTCTTATTGGCTGGTCCAGGAGTGGGTGAAGGTCCCTGATTAAGTCCATGATGGTTTCGGGGTGTAGCCTGTACCTCTCATGTATCTCTGCATCAGTCAGCTGGAATAGTGTGATGCGCTGTCTGTAGATTTGTTCCTCCCGTCGCCACACCCTCAGTCCTGCTGCCTGTAGACGTAGGCGCCTTGCAATGACGTACATGGCGGCCATGTTGTCCACGCTGTTGCATTTTGGGATTGCTTATATGCATTGTTGATGGTTACCACCTGCTTTCCATCCGTGTTAATTACCGACTCTTATTTACCGATTTTCCTGGATTTCTTAATTACCGACTGCTCCTACATGTCATTTTCAATTTTTACCACTTCATATTTACCACTTCATATTTACCGATTCGTTAATAATGTATTCGGTAAATATGAATCGGTATTTTAGAATTAGGTAAATATGAATCGGTATTTACCGCCTCATATTTACCGAAAAGTGGTTTTTGGACTCCTACATCTCACTTGTCTGAAT
Organism: Triturus cristatus; assembly: GCF_964204655.1. NCBI lineage: Eukaryota > Metazoa > Chordata > Amphibia > Caudata > Salamandridae > Triturus > Triturus cristatus. The sequence continues at coordinate 899,058,915 of NC_140589.1, read as the reverse complement.
ACCGGTCGGTAACGGCATATTTACCGAAAATCGGCCGTTACCGACCGGTATTTGGCTACCTACATGAGGCCCTGAATGTCTTAATTTCTTCTAATGGGGGGTGGGAGGGAATGAGAGCATTGGGCATGTGAGGAATAGTACCACATCGTCCGCGTACAGTGAGAATTTGTGCTCTCCGTCACCCATCCGAATCCCAGTAATCGTTTGAAGTTGTCTGACTCTTTCAGCAAATGGCTCCATATAGAGCACAAAAAGCAAAGGGGAGAGTGGTCACCCTTGGCGAGTCCCCCTCCAGATCCGAATCGGGCAGGAAGCTAAGCCGTTCACTCTGATGCGGGTTTGCGGTGTTCTGTATATGCAAATGACCCAGCTACAATAGCAGTCCCCAAGTCCAAATCTACACATAGCGTGTCTCAAGTACGGCCAATGTACCCTGTCAAACGCCTTCTCGGCGTCGACCGACAGAAGCAGCGCAGGCTGTTGGGTACGTTGAGTTTTGTCTAGTAAGTGACAAAGGCATCTCGTCCCATCGCTACAGTTACGATCGGGGATAAAGACGGATTGATCTGGATCCACCAGGCCTTGCATATGCAGTGCCAGGCGAGCTGCCAGCATGCTAGTGAAGATCTTTAGATCAACATTTAAAAGGGAAATCGGGCGGTACGAAGCGCTCTAGTGGGACCTGCCCTGGTTTCGGTATTACCACCACCTCCGCAATAGACATTGAGGGGGTTAAGGTATCGGTTCAGGGGCAAACGCTTTTTAAAAGTGTACTGGAAAACCGTCCCTCCTGGAGCTTTCCCCACTGTTAACTTCTGTATGGCCCGCAGAACCTCTTCGGGCGGTTATCCGCGTCCATAGCTTCTGCATCAATCAGGGAGAGGGACGCCACCAGTGGTCGACGGACATAGTCCTCGGCCACCGCCTCATCCAGTTGCTCTGCTGTGTATAGTGTGGTGAAAAAGTTTTGAACAGAGCCGCTCTGGGAGCCGCTATGTGTCGCTCTGGAGATCTCTCCTCAGGAGCCCTTATTCCGGCAATGCGGCGTGAATTCGTCTGGGACCTCAGCAGGTGTGCTAAGAATTTCCAAGCTTTGTTACCCCCTTCTTAATAGCGCTGCTTAGTACGTAGGAGCGCATACTCCGTGCGGTCGCAGTCCAAGGCCCTCAACTGCTTCCGCATGTTAGTAACATGTCTTCTTGTCTGCATCGCTCCAGTGCGGCGGTGGACCCCTTCTTGCTCCTTGACCTGCGACTCAAGTAGTTCCCACCTGTCCCTTCTATCTTTGTTCAGTCCCGCAGCGATAGATATAAACCTGCCCCGTATGACTGCCTTCAGGGCCTCCCACAGCAGGGGGACCGGAACCGATCCATCATCATTGATTTACAAGTAATTACGGATCCCGGCCCGTACGACGGCCATACTGGAATCGTATGTGAGTAATTTATGATTGAGCCTCCACGATTTCAGATGAGGATGGCCCCCAGGCAATCGTAGTGTCAGTGAAACAGGCAAGTGATCTGACAGCGCCGGCGTTCCTATCATTATATCTTTGATACAGCACGTGACGCGGGGAGAGGTCCAGAATTTGTGCGTATGTTTGGTGAGATGCTGAAAAAAAGGTGTGTTCTCAAGCAGTAGGGTTGCGTTGCCTCCAAGCGTCCGTCAGCCCCGCCTCCCCAAGCCTCTGTAGCATGGATTCTGAAAGGGAGACGGAGTTACCCGCCCGTGCTACTGACCTATCGAGCTGTGAGTTAGGTACTATGTTAAAATCCCCCCCCCTATCACCAAATCCTCATCTTGGGAGTCTATAATGACATTCAGTGAATCCCAAAGAAAGGCCTCCTGGTGTTCATTAGGGCTGTATATAGAGGCTATGGTGTATGTGGGGGATCCTACTTTGACTCGCACTGCCAATATCCTGCCCGGTATTTCTACGTGTACTCCTATACAATTCCTGGGAAGTGTGAAGCTATTAGAATAGCCACTCCGGCCTTCTTCCCTGTGGTCGAGGAAGAATATTGTCCATCATGCCATTTAGACCGGAGGCGTTTCCAGTCTGCGCGCAGCAAGTGGATTTCTTGCACTAAACATATATCGCAGCAGGCCTGCCTAAGCATTGTGAGGGCGTCTCTTAACGGGTGTGTTGAGTCCCCGGACATTGTAGCTCATTATCCTGACCTCAATTGTGGACATATGAGTCTTTAAAAGGAGGAGTGGGGATCGCCTTCTGGGTAGCATAAAAGCCGGGGTGAGTCCCCTCTGTCCCCGGTCCATCTGGGTTCCCTTGTGTTTATATGGCGCACTGACAGAGTCTACCCTTCTTATTTTCTCTCCCATTCCATCTCCTCAGCTGTAGTGGTTTCCGGGTCGGCGTCTCCCTCCCGGTCATAGCGTAGGTGTAGTGCATGTCTCAGTGACTTTTGTGGTTGAGCTGTATACCACCCGGAGCCAGGGGTCCCCCCTCCACCCTGGTTCTGACTTCCCCCATACGCGTGTTAACTCCCTCCCTGTTTCCCTGTATCCTCTGACCTTCGTATTGCTAGTCCTCCCAACCTGTAGCATTTTCTGTTGTAGGCCCGTGTCTAGAGAGATAGAAAGAAAGGGAGAAGAAAACTACAGAGACTGGCTAGATGAACAAATAATTGGAGAATGCCGTCCAATCGGCATAGAACTCACTATCGTGCACGGGTCCATATGTCAGGTCGTTGGTCATCTCGTCGACGAAGGTGAGCCCACCCTGCTGAGGCCAGGTTTCTTTGTCACTGGTCACCTCTAGTGGATTCTATATCCCAATGATAGAGGGAAACTGTAGACACTGCGCTCAAACATTAGGATTGTCCCCAGCCCCGTCCCGGTTCTGTATCTGTAGGAGCAGGGCCTCTCTTTCTTTCTGTCTCTCCGTGGCAGTAGGTTTGGAAGGTTTTCCGCATCTGTTCCCTCGTCGTCCTCCAGGTTTTGCAAGCCGTGTGTGGCAGAGTCATCCGTGGAGGAGCCTGGGGCGTCTCCCTTCCCCAGCTCGAGACCAAGCACCTTCTGCACCTCCTTCAGTGACCGTACTGAGTGTGTTCCTTTATCCCAAACAAATGAGAGCCTGAAAGGGTTACCCCAGCGGATCCCTTTATCCTGCGGGTAAGTTGTGGCTGGCTTCACGGCTTTACTTCTTTGAAGAGTGACTGGAGAAAAATCCTGGTATATTCCAACCTAGAGACCCTCGAAGGCAATGGCCACTTTATCTCTAGTGGCCGCCATAATGGTCTCCTTCTGCTGGAAAGAGTGGAGGCATGTAAGAATATCTTGATGTTGTCCACGTTCCCTGACGGGTCGCCCTGTGCGGTGTGTGCGATCTAGGACAATTTCTTTATCTCCAAGTGCCGGCGCCACATGCTGGAATAGGTGGGTCAACCATACCTCCAGCTTACTCCCATCCGCAAGAAGAGGTACTCCCTTAATGTGTATGGTGGATCTCCGAGAGCAGTTCTCGAGGTCCTCGAGGCGAAGATACAGCTCCTCGTTCCAGTCCCTGAGCTCCAGCAACTCATGGGTTTGTTCAGTGTTCTTCTCCTCTCTCCGGTCTCCATTCCTTTCCAGGGAGTCCACTCAGTCCCTAAGTTCCTGTATCGCAGCTCTAATCTGCTTGATGGCGGAGGCGACATCTTGTCTCAGGCCTGCGAAGTCTTCTCCAAGAGTCCCGAACAGCTGCTCCAAAAAGCCACAGGTAATTGGCACCTCCGACTGTTCTCAAGAGGGATCCTTATCTTCTCCTGTGGTGGGGCCCCTTGGTGTTCCACCTTTTTAGTGCCTGGTTTCTGCAGGAGGTCCTTGATTGTCAGATCTTTTTGTATGGTGCGTGGTCATCGCTATTGGGTCGCGTTGCTCTTCTGTTTGCCTCTCAATCCAGCCTTCTCTAGGTACGCAAGCCCCCTGGGGAATCTGCAGGCCTGGCGGAGTGAATCAGTGTGCTATGTTATCTTGGGTGCCCACTTCACCATCAGTCTCAAAGGGTGTTCGATCTATGGTGCATTGTCGCCTTGACCCCAGACCTTGCCCCCCAGTTCTGAGTTGGCTTGCAGTCCTCCCATCTGGTTAGAGTAAGTGTGGTATTCACAGAGTCGGGGCCAGCGGGTGACTCAATCCGCGCCAGTGATCTTTATTAAGCCCACTCCGGGCCGGCTGCTCAACTTCAGGGCTTCACTTCCTCCAACTGGGGGTGCTCTCAAGGCTTGGGGCCAGCTTTTCGTCTCTGCGCACAAGAGGGGGTTGCCGGGGGTGGGGCCCACTCTTCTTCCCAGGTCGCTGCAGCTATTCCCTGGTTGGGAATGGACCTAGCGCTGCTAGTATCTGGTTCTTGGTGACCGTTGGGGCGACCCCAGGGCCTTCTCCTTTCCCCCGTCCTCAGCTGCCACCTTTCAATCACATCAGGCCTAGCCAGGCTCGTCGCCGTCTCAGGCCTCTCTCTGCAGCAGAGTATGCCTCGCAGCTCTCACCTTATCTATGCCGCTTTCAGGCCCTACGCTATGTTGTTCCCTTGTTGAGGAGTCAGGATGGCGTTGCTCTGGACCATTTTCTGCTTGCCGGCTGGGCTGCAGCGCGGCTCCTTTCCTAGGCCTCGGCATGTGTAGTCCTTCCCCGATCAGCCGTGGGTCAGTAGGCCGCTTCCTTCACCGCCCAGCCCGGGTACCACCAAGCCCTCGCAGCCGCACCAAAAGCCCTCTTTGTCTCCGTAGGGGGCTCCACTCCGGCCGCAGCAGTGAGTGCACCCGTTTTGCAGCGTGGCCCAAGTATCTGCCTCACTTCGCACCACGTCTCGTCCACTGGAGCGAAGGCCCAAAGCGTCTCCGGCGCGGCGCCGACTCAGCCGCTTCCCGTCTGTCTCAGTGTTGTCTTTCCTTCGGGAAACGGGGCACATGCTGATTTACCGGCCACGGAGATCGGAGATCCAAAGGAACGCTGCTACTCCGCCGCCATCTTATCCATGCCCCCCCATGCCAACCCCAAGCTCATTTGAGAAAGATTTTTGTAAGTTTGTTTTAAGATTGAGGCCCCCCAAAAATATTAAAATGCATCTAAAAGAAGCCAGATGCCATTAGCATTCCTTGTCATTATTTTAGCGTTGTCTACATACAGCAGCACAGGCAGGGCTCCGGCCTTGATTCTAAGGAGATCCTTCCCTATCCTAGTCAGGTGGGATTCTAAGTTATTGATATAGATGAGGAACAGAAAAGGGGCCTAGATGCACCCTTTTCTCACCCCTAAGTGTGACCTGATATTTACTGTAAGCACCCCATTATCACCAGATCTAACTCTGATGTTGGTGTCCCAGTGCATTCTTTGTAGGAGCCCAATTAAACCTGGTTCAATCCCCATCCTGGTCATACAGTCCCACTACTTTCTCCTATTGACCAAATCAAATGCAGAGGAGAGATGCATGAACGCAAGATGGATGGAGTCTCTCCTTACCTTGCTCAGTTGCAGATTAAGGCACTTCTCCACAGTGCCGACTCTTGGATGCAATCCATGCTGGGCATTGGACAGAAACGGAGTCTCATCCAACCAGGCTTCAAGTTTTGGAGCAAGACCTTACCCAAACGTTTTAAGGAGTTATGCAGGAGAAATATGGGACGTAACAGGCCAGGGATTTTCGATCCCTCTTCTTAAATATTGGGACCACTGTAGCTTTGCTCCATGATGGTAAGTAAGTACTTTATTTAGCATAGTTATTTTTTATTTATTTATTTTATTTTTAGAGTTTTATATAGCGCTGGCTAGACCCGGAGGTATCGGAGCGCTTTACATAAGGTTCCACAGAAATGACAAAATTACATCAGTTACGTGTTACATCAGTTACTAGAAAAACATTTCAAGAGAGTAGAAGACAAAATAAATGGAGCTTAGAAGGGTATGGGGGTATAGATAAATATATGCAACACATTAAAGAGCGAGAAGGGGAGACAAATAGAGCGGATAGGGGGAGAGACGAAGAGAAAGTCTGCCCAATGACCGACTGGGTAGGTGACGGCCGAGGAGGGAATCCACAGCCAGTCTCCCCTATAGCTCTCAAGGTAGCTCCATCGGGCATCGGTCAGATAGCTACTTGCTACAGAGTATCTCATGACATTTAATTTATAAGTTACAATTTAAAAAAATAGTATAAAACAATTTTCTAAGAATCAATAAAATCTGTACAAAATATTTGTTTAGCAGCATCCGACTCAGTTCTTTATGACTATAGTGTTGTTCTGTCCAAAGTTAGCGACCGGTAGTCGGCATCTTGATTTTGTGGCAATCTCTTCTCTGCTTGCCTCAAATATTTTACCAGGCAGCAGTTCAGCTGCGTGTCCCCTGGTGAAAAGCAGGCCAGAACGGCCTGCCTCTGTGTGCGGATGCCTCTCTGGTTAAAAAGTGGCTCTAAGAGCCGTTTCCGTTCCTGTGTTAGTTCTTTGCACGTACAGAGGAAATGCAGCATATCCTCTTGCGCTGTGCCACATAGGCGACAGATGGAATCGGATTGTTTTTTTATCCAATGTGGATAGTGCTTTATGCATGGTAGCAAGCCAAGTCGGTACTTCAGGAATTGTATTTTAATGGATTTGGTAAACCCCAGGGCTAGGTATTTTTGAGCAACGGGAGAGGTATAGGAGCTCAGGATCATCCAGCCGTGCGATCTTCTGGATATGGCTGCCTTGTCTTCTATCCAGGATTGTCTCTTTACTGTTTTCTTTGTTATTTTTTGAGAATTTGAGAAGGCAGTGGCTTATAGATGTTTCCCAAAGCTCTAGGAGGCCCAGGGTGGTCAGGCTTGCTAGTAGGTATTTTGTTGCTGGTGATGTTTTTTTCTGTTGTAGTTCTAACCACAAATACCAGTTATGGGTTCCTGGTTTTGATTTTCTTACTTTGTCCCAAAAGATGACTGTCACATCTTGTCTTGCAAGGGTCTGTTTTTGAACACCAGACTCGAGCCTAATCTGTGCTGGAGAGACTCTTATTGGTAGACCAAAGATTATTCTGTACACTTTTGCAACCACACCATCCAAGATTTTGGAGTCCCTTCCCCTCTGTGCCTCGCTCCCATAGGTTATTGTAGGCAGGAGTTTTACCCGTATTACTTTGACCAGTGGGGCAAGTGAGGGGCCGCTCAGTTTGGAGTTCAGGTTTCTCAATGAAATTGCTAGGGTTGTTCCCTTATTTTTGATTGTGTCCCTTTGGGCAGCCAAATGCCCCCCTTTGTCGATGTTCACCCCCAGATATTTATATTCTTTTACTGAGTCAATGCGGGCCTTGCCCCAAAACCAGACAGGTGTATTCTTGGAATTCTTTTTGATTGGCATAGTTTTCTCCTAGTTGATGTTCAGATTATTTGCCTCAGAGTAATCAAATGTAATGTTAAGAAGATTCTGTAGACCCACCTTCGTTTGGCTGATCAGAACTAAATCGTCAGCATAAAGTAGATATGGTAGAGCAAGATTTCCGACTTTAGGAGAGTGCGAATTGCTGGCGTTTATTAGCAGGATAAGGTCTGCTAGAAATAGGTTAAAAAGGGTCGGGCCAGCATGCAGCCCTGCTTGAGACCTTTTGTTGTTGGTATCTTCCTTGATAACGCTGACCCGTCCCCCCAGCTTTACTTGGATCCAGGTTCCAGTATGCAGATTAATTAGCAGGTTTAGTAAAGTCTGTGGTATGCCCCTGCCGGCTAATTTTGACCAAAGTTTGTTGCGGTTCACGTGATCAGAAGCGGCCCGGTAATCGATAAAGCATAAGTATAGTGGCATTGGTAGTCTCTGCCTTATCTATTAACAGAGCCATGGTGATTATGTTTGTTACCGTTCCAACAGATTTGGAGAAGCCAGTTTGGTTTAAGGGTATAATTGAGTTGTCTTCTGCCGAGTTTTGTAATTCGTCCTTCAGAGTGCCTGCAATTTTTTTTTGCCTCATTATCCAAAAGGGCAACTAAACGATAGTTCCTAGGCAGAGTCTTATCGGCCGACTTAAAAATAGGTGAAATTATCGAGGCACGCCAGGACGAAGGAAGTAGGGCTGTCTGCCTTCTTCCATGAACAGTGGACTAAGTGCTTTTGCCCAATAATTTGCCTTTTGTTTATAAAGCACAGGTGGTATTCTATTTGGGCCCGGCGCCCCTTCTTGTTTTCCCTTCTTTATATAGCTTTCAATTGTTTTGAGGTGATCATTTGAGGGTATGAATCCCGGCAATTCTCCTTGTATTGTCTCTGAGCTGGTCCCTGTATGTAATAAGATATTTTCTTGGTGAAAGTGATTTCCAAGGTAGATAGCCCAGTCCACCTCGGATATATTTGAAGACAAACCCTCGTGTGCTGGGTTGGTAAATCTTTTTATTGTCTCCCAGAACCTTGTACTGTCTTTCCGCTTGGAATCTGCATGCAATTTCGCCCATAGAGTGTCCTCATTGTCTCTCCTGGCCTCCCAAATCGCTCGCTCCAGCTGTTTTTTCTTCTGTTGTAATTCTGCTAGTTTTAAGGTGTTCGTTGGAGACCACCGTACCTGCCGTAACATATCATTAATAGTGTTTTTTATTGATCTTATCTTACTCTTTTCGATCCTGGTAAAGTTGGAATTGCCGCTGCGGCTTTGCTGTGTCCTTGATTTTAATTGCGATGGCAAATGATTTTGCCAAGGCGTTCGTATAGTTTGTCCATTTCTCCATCTCATTGCCACCTTCACGAGATTCGAATAAAAGTGTTGCTGCTTGCTGCAAGTTCTCTTGCACCGCTTGCACAAATTTTATTTTTATATAGTTGATTGTGGTGGTCATACCTTGCTGACCCTTCCATCTCATGAGTTTTGGCATATTTGTGCGAAGAGTGAGCTCCTGAGGCCGGTGATCACTGTCGGCTTTGTCACCCATACTGAATGAAAAGATTTCATTAAAAAGGGTTAGAGTGAATGATGAGTGAATGCCGGAGGAGTGTCGCCTGTGCTTCTACCATTCACAGCTCTGAGGTTTAAATGTTCAAGTTCCTCTATTATGCTCTGGATGGTTTTTGTTGGTAGTTCTGATTAATTATTTCTCTTTTGGGGGATGTTCCATAGCTGGTTCTGTAATATTACTTCCTCCGCTAATGATAAGCCAAGTAGATGTAGGTTAAAATCCCCTGTGAGTATTGTATCTGGTATTTTGATCTCACTCATGCAGAGCTCTACAAAGTTCTCCAATTGTTTTGTATCCTTGATTTTCCTGTTGGGGTGGATATAAGTGCTTAATATTGCAATATCCTTGTTCGCTTTCCCTGATGGCCCAAATGAGGTGAAGATTTTTATGGCTATGGATTCTGGTGTTATCGACCCAACTATGTGAGCTGAGGTTGTACATGTATTGATCACATAGATTGCCAGGCCTCCCTGCAGATATCCATATCTTGCCTTTTTAAGTGCTGGTCAAAAGAAGCGTAAGTATCCTTGTAAGTGTGGCGGATCAGTCAACCACGTCTCCTGTAAGGCAATGATGTGGAATGACCTTTGAAAGTCTATGAAGTCCCGGTATGCCAGCTTTCTTTTTAGCCCATTGATGTTCCATGAGCATATTCGTAATAAATTGATTTTGCCTCCTGGTCGATTGTACCTGCTGTTCTGTCAATTGTTTCTTGGTTGGTTAGTAAATGTCCGTGTCGGCCATCATGACAAATTCCTTGTTGTGGAAACTCTAAACGATATATCCGTGTCTTGTGTGAGTGCCTCCTGGCGGCCGGTGAGCACCCTCTTGCCCCTCTCAATACAGACGTTGGGATATTGGTCCGGTTTATTGACCTTCTATCTGCACACTGCTTGGTTAGCGGCTCGGAGTAGCCTGGTGTATTAATAGGTTTAATCTTCATGCCCCAGTTTCCGAATGTCAAACTTTCCAATAATATTTTTTGTGCCGTACTTGCCAGTGTACAGGTAGTCCGTGTGACCTCACCTCCCTTGGGGTCAGCCTGATTGACAAACTCCACTGAGTCCAGATCTGTAGAAGTTACGTCTGATAACAAAGGTATATGCGACAGTAGCCGCCGTATATTCCCTCTGTTTAGTATGTCGTGTGCCTCTCTTGATCTATATGCTGGTATAAACTCAAGTGTTTTCCCGTTTTTGTTAGGGACATGCACTTAATTGTCCAGTTGTTGCCAGTTTATGGACTCGCAGTTATTGATACTTGGTAGGGTTAGGGTTGTTGCTCCTTCTGCTTTGCTCCCATCGCTAAGATTTATATTCACTACTCGCCCAGTGCAGAGCAGCCTAGTTCCAGGCAGGTTGTCCGTGTCCTCCATGGAGGCGGCCTTGATTCTTATGTTGTCTTGTTCTGGGTCTGTACAGTTTGCGGGACGCTAGTCTCCTCCGATATTGGAAACTGTATTGATCGGATAATTTTGGCCCTTACTGATTGGTGATCCGGCTGAGCGATAGGGAGGGTGGTCTTGTGGTACTTGTCGGCTTCAGCGGTGAGTCCTGCTGACGTTGAATTGGGTAAGTGCCCTTGTATAAAAGTTGCTTCCGGTTTCGAGCTGCATTGCTGTTTTTGATGTGCGCCTTCCTCTCTGTGCAATTTATTGGACATGGAGGAGCAGGTTCCTTCGCTTCAACCAGCGGTGTCTGCATTGATGGGCCTGTGGTGGTGAGTTTCTGGTTGGAGTCAGGGGCCACCCCTTCTTCAGCATATGACACCATTGTGTGAGTTGTGCCCATTTCCGCTGAAAATAGTTGATTTGGAAGATCAGGTGTTTTGGGAATGTCAATCTAAAGAGATGGGCAAAATCCTCCTTTTTAGAAATGGATTTTGGATTTCGACCCTTTCCCCTTTGAGCTCGCCTTTGTTTTGCGTTTGATATTGCTCCTGGGACATCCGACTCTTCCATTAACTTCCAGGCGGGTTCAGATACTGGTGCCTGAGGCTTGTTACATCCGTTATTTTTTGAGTTGCCTCTTTTTGGTGGTTTTAGAGTGGAGGGCTTAAGAGCGGAGTTTCCCGCTCCATATGTGCTTGCTCTGGTTTCAGTTTGATCCTCAGTAGAGAAAACGCCCTTTGGCTGAGGGTCGCTAGTGTTCCGTGTTGAATCTTTGATTTGTGCACATAAATTGCTCAGTATTAAGGGAAGAGAGGCCAATTTGTCGACTATGGGGCTGCACCCACAGTTTAGCTCCCTGACTTGAAGTTTTCCACGTGAGCTCTGAAAAAGCGTGTTTAAGGCTCCGAGTTTCTCATCGATAGCCACCACAAACACAGCCAGTGTGTTTAATAGAGTCAGCTGTGTGTCTATTTTATCTGATTGGTATTGGAGGGCTGTTTTAAGTAGGCTGGCCCAGGCATTTTCTGAGTTCAGTTTTTGCTGATATCTGGTTGAGTTTTCTAAATCCGACCTTGGTGACAGGGCCTCCCTTTCCTGATGCCATTTAATCTCTTTGTTCTGTAGTGTGGACGGATTTTGATTGTCTAGCATGAGCCCCACAGGTGTTCGCTAGGTGGGGTTTATCAATAATTCTTCCCAATCCCTTGTGTCCATGTTGGAGAACTCCTGTAAGTGTCCAGGCTCTTGTCCTAGTTTTGTTTCCGTTTTGAGAGACATTGTGGACAGCAGATAGGGGTCTGGCGGGGGTGTCATTTTGATCTTGGCTTCATTGATGACAATAGGTGATGTACCTAGCTCTATTATAGACAGATCCTCGTCTATGGTGCAGTTGTTCTTTGCTTTCCCTTTATGGCCTCCCTCATCCTGCTGTCCTATGTAATCTCTTCCAGGTCGTCCAAGATACTTTGACAGATTAATTGTTGCATCTCGGTCGCCAAGTGTTTTTGCTTTTGCCTATTCCACTTCGACAGAGCCCTGGGGACCTTGCAGTGGATTAGCTTCCCCTTCCGGATCTGATGTTGAGGCAAGTGTATTGGGTTTTAAGTGAGGAAGAGATAATGAATCGTTCGACCCTAGGTCGCTTCTTGTGCCGAGTTTTGCACGTTGGTCAGTTGTCTGAGTCTCCCTGTTCCCATCATCCAACGATTTAAAAGGTGAGAGTGGAGTACTCAGACCTTGTGCTGCAATTGAGCTTGACAGAAGAGTGTCCCTCGGGTTTTTGAAATTTGGTATACATTTTGGGCTGTGTCAGTTTGTAACGGCTCTGAGTTGGTTCGATCTCCACCTTGTTGCCCCTTAAGTCAGGGATAGTGTCAGGAGAAATTTTGCCTGATTAGGTTTTGGTTGGGACTCAGCCGTGCTGCCCTTTGGTGACACAGACCCTCTTTTTTGTTTGCTTGTTTTTGTTCTGGGCAGGCACCCTCTAACCCTGCCTGATCGCATTTCATTTTTTTAGCTGGTGAACCTTGTGGCCCTCTGCTGTCCCCACAGCTCCCTCTGCTCAATGCACTCCGAGTCGGGTTCCAGGTCAGTCCCAGCCTGCAATGTCGCAGGCTCCAAGGAAAAGGGATAGCTTGCTAATTAGTGATGAAGTGGCTGGTGAAAAGGCTACTGCCGCTGTTGCTGCCACCGTCAATATCGCAATTGCTAATAGGAGCAATAGTCAGAGCTGCCCCCGTCTCTCCCCACTCCGCAAGAGTCAGAGGGTGAGTACTTATCTAAGCTGGTCTTGGAATCCGTGGGAAGTTACCAGATTGTTTTGGTAGGTATGGGTGTTGCAAAGTGAGGCAATAGGCAAAGAGCGGACAGGGTGGTGGGCGTGGGGGTGGGGTGATGATGGGGGTACGGTGGAGATGGGGGTTCGATAGAAACACCACCTGCCCACTCACTCACCACAGACGCAACCACAATCACACTGCACCGCAAGCTGTGCTCACCTCACTCTACTCCACCGAGTCTGCTAGGTCCTACCAGATCTTGTGGTCAGCCGCTCTCCCGGCTCCTCTCCTGCCTCCTCTCCTCTCCTGGCAGGTAGCGCCAATGTCAGCGCCTGCTCCAACACTCCAACGCTCCAAATGGCAATCCAGTCCCAGTCCCTGACCCGCCTGCTCTGCCTACTATGCCTTCACCGGCTGCGGGTTGTGTTTGCGCTGCAGGCTGCAGCGGCGGCAGGTATGCTGGGGTAAGAGGGTGCCCGAGATGGTTAGAGTCAACGTCTCGAGACACCTGCTTGTTCCATGATGGAATTAGCAGTCCCTTAATTGATGCTTTAAAAATGTTAGTTTAAATGGGATCCCAAAGAGCTTCATTTTCTTTGAGGAGGTCCATGGGTACCACATCAGGCCCAGGAGCCTTCCTCGCCAAGCTTCGCCTGATGGCAGCGTTTACATCAATGCTGTTTATCATGTCATTCAAAGCTTCTTATGATCCTAAGTTGTGATAATCCTCTTGGCTTGGGGGACTAATAGGCTTTTCATTTCTAGGATTGAAAATATAACAAAAATGCTAAACCCAAGTTTCTGCTGGTATTATCGAGTCCAGTGTCGGCCTATAATCGGTAAATAATGATTGGTTTACCACCTTCCAAAATGAGGCACTGTCCCTCAGCCTAGATGCCTTGTCCAACTCTACCCAGACAGCCCCCCTCAGCTCAGATTTTCTGACTGCCAAGATAACTTTGTATGTCCTACAAACTTTTACTACCTCTTCTTTGATGTGGGGAGTTTTAGAGAGGACTGCTTTCAATTTTTTTGTGAGCCACAGTACACTCATAATTAAAGCAGCTAAGAGGTGGTGGTGTGGTGGTGGTTTTGCCACTTAATTCCGCTTCAGACCACTATCAACTGCCACAAATAGAGAAGTAAAGGGATCAATAATTGATGCTGATGATTACTCTACCGAGGTCAATAATGAAAAGCATTGTGAATTATTATTGACCAAGTTGGCCAAGAAAGCCCCCTTGTCCAGCGAATCCCACTTAACTCTTAACTCTTAACCCCTTATTCTGTGAATTTGACACTGGTAAGGTTACCCGACTCACTTCCTTGTCACTTCCTTGTTCCCCAGGTGTAAGTCCAGAGTAAGGGAGAGAGGGTTATGATCACTAATGCAGGAGGCCTGAACCACATGACTTTGTATTATATTGGCCAGATCAGACGAAATAATACAAAAGTAATTCTCCCTTCCTTTTTAGAGGATCCCATATTGGTGGGAAGAGGCGAGATGCCTAACATAAGTACTTTGGCGAAAACCAGATTCCTTGCTATCATCAGCCTATTTATATAGCTCCCAGTTGGAGCATGCTAAAAGTGTGGGAAGCCACCGTCATCCTTGTCATTTGCTCCACATCATCTGTGAATATTAGCCCCTAAGAGTTTGATGTTGATATCACTCGCCCAGATTATGACAGTCTCCCTGTTGTGACTATCCATAAAGGAGTCTAGGACAGTCTCCAGTTCCTCTAAAAACTTTGTTACTCTTGCAACAAATAAATAAAAATCAAATCAAAAGAGTAGTCGGTCTGAGTAAGAATCAGCTGAAAGTGTGGGGAGTGCCTGGAGGAATGCCCACAAGGACAACTGAAATTAGAATGGCTAGCCCCCCTTGGCCGCCCTGAGCTTGATGGCATGGCACTGCCAGCCATCCACACTAAAGCCCTCCTGTGACAAAGTTCCCTGCAAAAACATTATATTGGCTTCTCCTAATTCCCACTCGTACCCCTGGCTACCTTGACTAGATGGAGTGGGTGCATGGTCCCCTGTATCTACAGCTTGTTGCTCTATCGTCCCCACCTACCCCCCGGATACCAGAACAACCTCCCCTGATATTTCCTGAAGTACCGGTGAGCTCGTATAAATATGTGGCTAAAAATGTGCTCTTTAACTTTTGCCTGTTCGTTAACTTGTGCGCGTTTGAGGCAGTTGTCGAGTCATTTACTGACATTATGCTCAGTTTTTAGCCCGTCTCCTGTCTGATATTACTACTCACTTGTCCTACTCGCATTTAGCATCTTATTTCTATGTTATGTGTATAATCTCGACAAATATACCTTTTTGAACTGTGTTTAAACCACTATAGGTGGTAACCCTGATCCGGGCGTTTTACCATCTGATTCATCATTGTGAACCCAGTGATGGCATCATATTATAACGTCCTAATATTATGGAGCCAGGTGGTGGTCCATCTGCACTTCTGGTTTATTGACTGGCCTCTACCTGTATAACGGACCTGTCCAGGTGTATGTGAGCTTCGCACACTGCACCTCCAGCTTTATCATTACTGTTGAAGGATTTGTAGACACACATGGCAGTCAGCCAAATTTTTTGTTGCTTGTTATAAGATCACAGTACCATCAACGAGATCTTTTTTTCTATACTAGTTTTTCTATGTTTGTTCCAATAGAGCGCTGCCTCACGCCCTGAGTTGTCACCAGGAGTGGAGGCGATTATCCCCGATTTAATACGGGTAAGCAGGCCTGTTGCAGACCTGACTGCAATTTTGTTAATCACTACATGCTGTGCCTCCAACCTTTTTGCTGTATTAATATGTTTCCCTGTTTCTTGCTTTTCTTTGTTTGTCTTGAACAGGTGACTCATAAGAACCCCTGCAGTTCCATTTACTAATAGATGAGTAGGTAATTCTGTTGGTGGTATCGTTCCAATTTAGTCTAGGTTGAGATTTTTCTCACCCTGTTCTGTTCTTTGTTGCAGTAGTAACAGTTGGTCCTGAAGAAAGCCATGATCACAGAGCATGATCGTTAATGGCTGAAACATGTTGACCATGTTTTTATCTCTTGACATCTAAGGATACTGAATAAATATAATTTTCTTTAGATAGTCAATTTTAATACACTATTCATTCACACTGCACTTTTCACACTGTTCCACCACACGTTGGGCAGCTTTAGTTTCTGTATAGAATGGTCCATCTAGGGTGTTAAGTTTAAGAAAACATCCGCGAGCTCCTCCTCTCTCATCTACGCAGGAATTGTAGCTCCTTAACCACACCAGGTGTGGTTAAGAGGAGGCCATGAAGCATGCCACCTCGATGGGTGATGGGACTTCGTCTTCTTTATGAGGACTGTTTTTCGTTTTCTTTAAGCATTCAGATTTGCAGGTATTAGCATTTAGCATTATTTCTCTAGACCCACGGATTCCTTGTCGTTTGATATGCTGTCTTCCTCCTGATTATTGGTAAGTCAGTCCTGTTCCTCAAGGGTGGCAAGTGGCTCAAAGAAATTCCGGACTTCAATACTAAATTCTTCACCTGCACCCACTTGCAGTCAACAACTCCCTTGGCTGGTTGTAGAGGGAAAGGACTGTTGATGAAAACAGTATCCTAGAGAAAGAACTTGGATGGGACCTACGTCCGACCATGGAAATAGAACAACTGAAGTAGGAACTCTACTAAGCGAGGTGACCTAAAGCTAATGATGAGGCAGTCCCCCAGTTATCCTTCTTTCGGGACCAATCCAGGGAGTTTCTCTAATCATTAATATCTCTCTCATGAAATCAACCCTCCATCCTGTGTTCCCCTTAGCCAATGCAGAACTTTATTTTTCAGGGAAGAAAACCCTTCCCATTCATGCAGTGCTAGTCCTGGCACACTTTTTAAGACTAGGACATACGGTGAGCATTCTGGAGGGAGTTGGGAAAAATAGTTCGGTGGACCATACCGTAGGGACTCCATGTTTCCTTTGATGGATTCTTTGAGATCTGGTTCTACTTCTAATAATTTTTCAGTTTCTAGATTTCTTCACTTTATGTGCTTTCCTGTGCTTGAACATTTTGATAAAAACACCATTGTTTGAGAGCCTTTTTCTTGTATTTTTAATAGCTTCTCTCTTTTCCAAGTTGTTACTCTGTTTTAGCTGATTCTAACGTGTCTTCTGGGTAACCTAATTCTCTGTTTATCACACATCATTTCTTCTTTCATTTTGTGTAGTTTCAGATTAGAATTGTTTTCCCGAAGAAGATGTGAGTTTGGTAAACTTTTCTTAAGTGATGGTTGATGAAGACTGCTACAGTGCATGAATGGTTCCTGTCCATGGTTCAAAGCTTCTGTATTCCTACCGACAAATTATTTGCTTTTCCACAAAATCATGAATATTTAATCTATAATGTATAATATGTCACCAGGCCTGGCTGTTTAGTATCTTGAAATATGTGATAGTCCTCAAACCTAGTCATGAACAGGTTTGCATATCTGGGTGCTGCACAGCTGCCTATCACTGTCCCATTGAGCTGAAGATAATATTTGCCTTCCTAGTTAAAATAACTCTGAAAGAGTGTTTTGTAATAGTTCACATAGGAACACTTGTTTCAACTATATTGTGCCTTAGTAGTGCCCAATCCTTGTAGTATATGCCCTCTTGGTACAGAATTGAACTGTGCAGCACTTTAACATTCATAGAGTGCAACAGCATTTCATTTGAATTTAAGTCTAGTTCTTCCAATTCTACCAAGATATCTATTGTGTCCTTTATTTATGATTGACTCAGTTGCACTGTAGATGTGAGGTAGAAATCTATGTATTTGCCTATTGGTTTGTGAACTGAAGCTCTCTGCAATACTTTTGGTCTAAACGGTAGTCAGTCCTTGTTCTTGTGGATTTTGGATAAAGCTTATGGGATTCATATGCATCAATAATTGTTCTGTTTTCTCACTAATAACATCTCCCTCTATTCCCTTGTGTAGACTCTACTTGAGTGTATGCTCAAATTATGTGGTGGGTTGCCCTTCAAGTCTCGAACATTTTAGTATCACTGTCATGTGCCAAAACACTTTCCTTACAGACGCTAGGGACTATAATCGCTAGTCCTCTACCTTTGGCCTGATCATTTGTCATCTTGTCCAAAACAACTTTCTCTTTGTTAGACATGTTGTTCAGTTTATTTCTCTTATGATTTTTCATTTTTTTAATGTAATTGAGAACTAGTGTCTCAAAATTGTCCAAGATCTGATCACCTCTTGGTGGGCAAAATAGGATTTTTGTTAGCATTTGGCTTATGTTGCTCTTATTGTTATAATGGTGCCTTCCACAAAATTGTTTAAAGTATTTTGATCTGTGATTTCTCAATAATTTGTAGACCGCTAATTCTGTTTCTGTGGTGTTGTATGTAGGTACAAATGAGGTGCCTTACTGTAGCATCTTTATTTGTTTGTTAATGATTTGCTGGCAATGTTTTTATCTGATTGTTAGAAATGGTGGTCTCTAGTTGTCAGTGGTTTACACCCTGTCCAAGTAGGGACCCTTATTCTAGTTAGGGTAAAGGCATTACACAGCTAAGAGAACTCCTGCTCACTCAATTGTTGGCTTGGCACGAGCAGTCAGGCTTAACTCGGAGACAATATGTAAAGCATTTGTACATACACACACAGTAATACAGTGAAAACATGACAAAAGGACGCCACACAAGTTTAGAAAAATAACCTATATTTATCTGAGTAAAACAAAACCAAAACGACAAAAATATAACGTGCGCAAATCAAGATATCACTTTCAAAAGGTTTAAAATAGTTCAGTCTATAGGAAACTATGGATGTGTAATTTTTAACACAAAGTACCTGGGATGCATCAAAATCAAAGACGAAAACAGGCACAGCGGAGGTGAGGCACCGGAAAATCAAAGCAATGCGTCGATTTCCTACTCCCAGTGGAGGTGATGCATCTGTTCCTTACTGCCAGGGAAGGTGATGTGATAGTTGCATACTACAGCACGGGGGAGGTGATGCGTCGGTTCCTTACTATAAGGGGAGGTGATGCATCGGTTCCTTACAGCAGTGCAGGGGAGTTTCTGCGTTGATTCCTTTTTTTGAGGTGAGGTGATGCGTTGGTTTCTGCCCATGCGACCTCGGTCCCTTACTGCTGGGCAATGCTGATGAAGAACTTGGCGCACAGGGGCGCTGCGTTGAAAATCTGGATGCGCTGGGTCGATGCAGCGATGGTGAAACAGGCCCTGTGTCAATTTCCCAGGTGTGAAGCAGGTGATGCGGCAATTTCTTCAGCCGCACAGAAGGGCCTGCATTAGAGTTGGAGCGGGTGCCATGGTGTCAGGACTAGGGCTGCAGTGATCTTTCAGCTGCACGGCAGGCGCTGCGTCAATTCTTGGGCCACACCATGGCAATGTGTTGGTTTTTCAACCTCACAGCAGTGCTGCGTCAGGAAAAACAGGTGCTGGGGGCTGATGTGCGGTTTCTTGGTACTAGGAGCTTGTTAAGGAGGTCCAGAGCCCGTGCTCCTATGGGCCAAATAATCAAAAGGGGGGGGGGGGGGCTTCTGTTCCTGGGAAAATGAAAAAGGTGTGTCTAACAGGTATTGTTGGACCTATATCATGAGAAAAGTCAACAGGACTGTCTCATATTACCCTCACACATCCCCAGAGGGATTTCATGCTTCATCATCGGGCATTGCTCCTCGTCAGACCGGCGCTGCAATGTCCTACGGGTCCCCCGAAGGGTCACTTTGGCGGAGATCTTTTTTAGAGATGCTGTATGATGCGTGCAAGTGAGGTGACTGGTGTGGTGGAGTGGTGTAATGTGTTTGTGGGTTAAAACTGAATGGGGTGGTCCCAAACTTTCCTTTAATAAGTATACCACCATGTCAGAGATAAAAATCTATAAAAGGCTAATGCTACCTTGAAGGTCTAAAAGGAACCTTGGTAGTCAGTGTGTGACGACTATATGGGGAGGATACCCTATAGTCGTGTGGTGGAGGCCTCACTTGGTATCTCACTCAGTGATTTGTCAACCTGTTTCACGCCTATACATTGGTCTGAAGGATCCGTGGTCCTTCGTCAGGACTTCAACTTATATAATTAACTCCCACACACAATAATGGTGCCCCTAAAGTGCAACCTACTGTCTATGTGGTTTAGGGTACAACCTAAAAATGTTTGTACCACATCAGGTAACACGGAAGTGCAGTGTTCGTGCGTGCTCTATGTTTTGGTGTGTGGAGCTTGCGTCTGCACGTACACTTCAGTATCTGCGTCCCTGGAATTCCAGTGAGTAAGAGACCAAGTGTGGCCTCCACCACACGACTATAGGGTAAATGGGATTATACCAGAGAAAATTGGCAGCATGTCCAGCAACCTGTAAATTTCTCTACTGATGAGGAAGGAAAATCGAAACACTGGTGTCTAGAGGTACGATTTCAAAAGACACCATGAGCTGAACAATAATATGAACTTTGTGTGAAAAACTGAACTACACCTACCAAGACACTATGGGGTGATGGCACTGTTATATGCAAGCAGTGCATTCCAACCCACTTTTACTAGTAGCATGTGATTTACAGGCCCTGAGCACACCTGGCGCACTTTTCTAGGGACTTACTAGTGAATCAAATATGCCAATCATGGATAAACCAATTACCAGTACAATTTACACAGAGAGCGTATGCACTTTAGCACTAGTTAGCAGTGGAAAAGTGCCCAGAGTCCTTAAGCCAACAAAAATAGGTCAGTAGAAATAAGAGGAAGAAGGCAAAAGGTTTGGGGATAACCCTGCAAAAAGGGCCAGATCCAACACTGATTACTTAATGTTCTGTTTGCTTTGTTCCCAGTGGGTCTTTTGTATTAGGCAAGGTATACAACTAGAGAAGAGGGATATTTTAATGTGCTGGGTTTGACTGAAATAGTTTTGTCAAATCCCATTATTGTCTTCCTCTTTTGTTGCAGTCTTGGAGGTGCTTTTGTTCCTCTTCTGAGGTGGGCGATTCTTCTGTGGATTTTTTTGGTGGTGCGCCTTTTTAAAAAAAATCTTTTGATTGCATATACCTCTACCAAGATGTAGTCTTGTTCCAATGTTTATTCACTAGTCTCCCTCTTAAAATTCTGCACTTGCATTCAACTTCTTTAGTTTAGTTTGACAGTAAGGTTTTCTGATAGTCTGTCATCTGTCTTTGGTCTTTTGAGTTGTTTAATCTCTTGGTTTAGTATAATTTGACACATTTGAAAGTTCTTCCACAATGAGTATGATTATAGCTTGAGAGCACTAAAAAAGTGCATATTCAAATTCCTCTAATTCACTGCATGATTTCATAAAGTAGGTTTTAGGGCTATTCATATTCTTCAGGGGATCCTTGTGTCTTGGGCTACTGTATTAGAGTTGTACCATGTAGTCTTTGATTGGCCTCCTTTCTTGTGAGATTGCTGTTGGATGTTATTCCAGATGATGTTGCGTGTTATTTAGTTTTCTTGAATAATGCATATATTTCCTTGACCTCATTAACTATGAACCCTAAGGTTCGTTCCCTGTTTAGTGATAAATTAGTTACATCTTCAAAAGACATCTTTCTGTTGGTGCTATAGAATCTTAGAGCAGTAGGTTGTTAAACTGTGTATTGAAATAAGATCCTGTGTGGTAGGACTTCCGTTTTATGTGCCTTTCAACATGTATTTGCCTTTGGTATGTCACCCAAAGGGATGCAGCTTTTGCTAGGAACCAAACATGCTGTATCAACTGTTTAGAGTCAAACTGGTTTGAGGTATGAATCCATTTGTTCGATTCATTTTTACTGCAGTTTTAGGACCAACACTGCATGTTTTAACCCCTTTGCTGCTAGCCCCCCCCCCCCCCCCCCCCCGGCTAAGCCTTTTTTGGCTATTTGGGGTAGTTTGCGCTTAGACCCCTGTAACATCATGGTGATTTTAAAGGTTCCCAGGGTTTGTTGATTCCTTTAGAAGGGACCCAGAAATTAGCCAAAATACAGCCAAATTTTGTTTTTGGGGGGACAAATTGGAAAAAAGTGCTGAAGATGACAGCGTTTGGATTTTTCCCTGCAAATGGGATCAACAAAGGGTTTGTGTTGCTGAAATCACAATCTTCCCAGCTTTTAGGGACAGACTGACTTTTGTCAGAAAACCAAAAAATGTTCACAGTTTTGGCATTTTACTGGGACAAAGTCTGTTTATGCTATTTTTTGTGCTTTCAACCTCCTTCTAGTTAATGGTAGAAATGGGTATGAAAGCAATAATGGATTCTGGAAAGCTATACATTTCATAAAAGTAGACAGTTCAGCAACGGGTCATTTGTGTAGATCCTTCAAGGTTTTTTTATAAAAACTAACAATTGAAAATAAGAAAAATTGAAAATGAGTTGAAAAAAACTGTCCTTTGTGCCAACGTTTTTACCTGTAACTTCTTCTAATTATGACAGCTCTTTGAAAGCAATATACCGTTACATCCGTTGGCCCTCCTCTGGTTGTGGGGATATATAGGACTTGTAGATCACCAAGAACCCGATGAATCCGGAGCCAATAACTGAGCAGGGTCTTGCAATGGTTTTTTTAATGTGTACCGGGTACATAGAAAATTCATTTGGGAAAATATAAACTGTGAAAAATCGGTATGAAAGACGTCTATGTATTTCTGAAATGGGAACAAAATATAGAGTTTAGAAACAGTAGCTATTTGCACATTTCCGAAATTGTGGGTACCCATAGTAGCATGTGAATTATAGGACATTTTTCAAAGTGATTTCTTTTTACACATTGTCTTACATTTGAAAGGAAGAAATACATTGAAAGTCAATAGGTAATAACAGTTGCTCTACAATTCTGTGTTCCCCTAAGTCTCTCGATAAAAATGGTACCTCACTGGTGTGAGTAGGCCTAGTGCCCGCAACAGGAAACGGCCCAAAACACAACATGGACACTTCACATTTTTACAGTGAAAACTGACCCCTTTTATCCAATGTGCCTAGCTGTAGATTTTGAACCCTAGCTCTGCCGGCACCTATGGAAACCTAGCAAACCTATACAAACTAGACACCCAGGGGAATCCAGGATGGGGTGATTTGTCTGGCTCTCACCAGGTTCTGTTGCCCAGAATCCCTTGCAAACCTCAAACTTTGTAAAAAAAACTACATTTTCCTCATATTTATGTGATGAAAAGTTCTGGAATCTGCATGGATCCACAGGAGTCTACCCACCATGCATCTCCAAAGTCTTCCGATAAAAAAGATACCTCACTTGTGTGGGTAGGCCTGGTGCTCGCAATAGGAAACGGCGCAAAACGCAACATGGACACACCACATTTTTACAGTGAAAACTGACCCTTTTTTTGCACAGTGCCTAGCTGTAGATTTTGAACCCTAGCTCTGCTGCCACCTAGGGAAACCTAGCAAACATATACATTATTTAAAACTAGACACCCAGGGGAATCGAGGATGGGGTGACTTGTGTGGCTCTCACCAGGTTCTCATACCAAGAATCCCATGCAAACCTCAAACTTTGTCAAAAAACATTTTCCTCACACTTCTGTGATGGAAAGTTCTGGAATCTGCTTGGATCCCCGAAATGCCACCCACGCTGCATTCCCCAAAGTCTTCCAATAAAATTGATACCTCACTTGTGTGGGTAGGCCTGATGCTCGCGACATGAAATGGTGCAAAACGCAACATGGACACACCACATTTTTACAGTGAAAACACCCTTTTTTTGCAAAGTGCCTTGCTGTAGGTTTTGAACCCTAGCTCTGCCAGCACCTCGGGAAACCTAGCAAACCTATACATTTTTAAAGACAAGCCACCCAGGGGAATACAGGATAGGGGGACCTGTGTGGCTCTTACCAGGTTCTCTTACCCAGAATCCCTTGCAAACCTCAAACTTTGTAAAAAAAAAAAAAAAAAAATCCTCACATTTCTGTGATGGAAAGTTCTGGAATCTGTGTGGATCCACAAGATTCCACCCACCCCACATTCCAATAAAAATGATACCTCACTCGTGTGGGTGGGTCAACTACCCGCGACAGGCAAGGACCCAAAACGTATTGTGGAGAAATCAAAATCGCCTATCACAAAACAACCTCGTTTTGCAAGGAGGAGCACCTGGGTTTTTGGCCCCGGGCTCAGCGGCCATCTTGGGAAACCTACCAAACCCACACATTTCTGAAACGTAGACACCCTGGGGAGTCCAGGGACGTATGGCTTGCATGGATCCCCGAACGTTTCCATACCCAGAATCCCCTGCAAACCTCAAATTTAGCTGAAAGAAATAACATTTTTCTCAAATTTCTGTGCGGGAAAGTTGTGGGATCACAGGGCTGACACACTACCACCTAGTGTTCCCCCAGGTCTCCCGATAACAATGGTACCTCACTTGTGTGGCTAGGCATAGTGGTGGCAACAGGATATGGCCCAAATCCTGCTAAGGGGACTTCAAAGTTCCCTATCATAAACACCTGGTTTTGCAGACGGAAAGGGTCACCTAGATTTTTGGCCTCGGACTCGCAGCCATCTAGGAAAACCTACCAAACCCACATATTTCCGAAAAATAGACACCCTGGGGAGTCCAGTGAAGTATGGCTTGCGTGGATCCCCCAACGATTTCTTACCCAGAATCCCATGAAAACCACATTTTTAGCTGAAAAAAAAATCATGTTTTCCATAACTTTCTGTGTGAGATTACCGTGTCGGCACCAATGTCCTACCACCCAGCATTCCCCTTTTTCTCCCGAGTAAAATGATATCTCACTTGTGTGGGTGGGCCAAAAAGCCTGTGACTGGGAAGAGCCAAAAACAGAGATTAAAGGTATAGTACGGTGGATTCTAAGCGCTACATTTAAAAAAATGTGTATGTTTTTTGCTGATTCTGCATTGGACAGCCACACAAGTGAGGTATAATTTTACTCAGGAGACCAAGGGGAACGGTAGGTGATAGGACATTTGTGCCGGCACAGTGATCCCACACAAAAATGTGTGAGAAAAGTGATTTTTATAGCTAAATTTAGTTTTGCAGGGTATTCTCGGTAAGAAAACTTTGGGGGATCCACGCAAGCCATATCTCACTGGACTCCCCAGGGTGTCTAGTTTTCAGAAATGTGTGGGGTTGGTAGGTTTCCCTTGATGACCGTGAGCCTGGGGCCAAAACACCAGGTGCCCCCCTCCCTTGCAAAACCAGGTAGTTTTATGATTGGGAATTTTGAAGTGTCCACAGTGCTATTTTGGCAATTTCCTGTTGCAGCCACTATGCCTACCCACACAAGTGAGGTACCATTTTTATCGGGCGACCTGGGGGAACGCTAGGTGGAAGGAAATTTGTGTCAGCCCTGTGATCCCACAACTTTCCCACACAGAAACTTGGGGAAAAAAGTGATTTTTACAGCTAAATTTGAGGTTTGCAGGGGATTCTGGGTAGGAAAACATTTGGGGTTCCACACAAGTCATACCTTGCTGGACTCCCCCGGGTGTCTAGTTTTCAGAAATGTGTGGGTTTGGTAATTTCCCAAGATGGCCACCTAGCCCGGGGCCAAAAACCCAGGTGACCCCACTTGCAAAACCAGGTTGTTTTGTGATAGGGAATTTTGATGTCTCCTCAATATGTTTTGGGCCCTTGCCTGTCGCAGGTACTTGACCCACAACATGAGTGAAGTATCATTTGTATCAGGAGACCTGGGGGAACGCTGGGTGGTAGGACATTTGTGTCAGCCCAGTGATCCCACAGCTTTCCCACTCAGACATGTGAGAAAAATTTGATTTTTTGCAGCTAAATTTGAGGGTTGCAGGGGATTCAGGGTAGAAAAACGTTGGGGGTTCCATGCAAGCCATACCTCGCTGGACTCCCCCGGGTGTCTAGTTTTCAGAAATGTATGGGTTTGGTAGTTTCCCAAGATGGCCGCCGAGCCCGGGGCCAAAAACCCATGTGACCCTCCTTGCAAAACCAGGTTGTTTTGTGATAGGTAATTTTGATGTCTCCTCAATATGTTTTGGGCCCTTACCTGCCGCAGGTACTTGACCCACCCACATGAGTATGGTACCATTTGTATCGGGGGAACTTAGGGAACGTTGGGTGGTAGGAAATTTGTGTCAGCCCGGTGATCCCATAACTTTCCCACACAGAAATTTGAGACAAATGTGATTTTTTTTTCAGCTAAATTTGAGGTTTGCAGGGGATTCTGGGTAGGAAAACTTTGGGGGTTCCACGCAAGCCTTACCTTGCTGGACTCCCCAGGGTGTCTAGTTTTCAGAAATGTGAGGGTTTGGCAGTTTCCCAAGATGGCCGCCTAGCCCGGGGCCATAAACCCAGATGACCCCCCTTGCAAAACCAGGTTGTATTGTGATAGGCAATTTTGATGTCTCCTCAATATGTTTTGGGCTCTTACCTGTCGCAGGTACATGGTCCAACCACGCAAGTGAGTTACCATTTTTATCGGGAGACCTAAGGGGTTTGCTGGATGGTAGGAAAATTTTGTTTTTTCTGATACCAAAATATTATGACACAATAATGCAAGAAAAATGTGTGACTATAGTCACATTTTGAGGTTTGCATGGCATTGTGAGTAAATAAATGCCGGGATCTATGAGAAATGCAAAAACAGCAATTGATGGACAGAATGCAGAACAATGTCATACATTCACCCCAGTACAGAGATCTGGGCCTAAATCCATCGTTTTTTTGCTCACCATGCCGTTCCAGTATGAAGAATAAAACTGATTGAAAATGGACTAAGTGGAAAATCTATTGAGATTTCGGTAAAGGCTGTGTGTCCGGCAACGGAGTGGCATGTCGCTCCTGCTTTTGATGAATTGTCGTAAAGCGTGGCAATTGGGCAGACCACGGACCCGGGCAGCACGCACACAGATTAAAATGATGAACTTTTGCGGTGAAGACATTGACAGGTGTGCACTTGGACACCCCTTCATTTTGTATCGTATTAATTAAACTGCCCAGCAGGACAAGTTGCACCCATGGATTAACAGTGATTGAAAACAAAGAAGTAATTACGTCGCACAAGAGATAACCTCACCTTCAAAATGGAAGTTTGTGGATCGTTGTGGAAAATCATCATGAACATCGGTTCTGCAAATGGACATACACAGAACGTTTAAAGCCATGAAATTCAAATGTTAATCTGAAAGATAGGTTTCAGTTACAATTCCGTCGAATAACAATGCTTAGAATTATCGTATTGGCGCGTTAGATAACATCAGCAGGTGGGCGGGGTGATTTTGCGGGTTGCTCAGGGAAGTTTCTACGGAACGAAAAAATGATAATGAGGAAAAGTAGGTCGCACACTGCTCGTCACACCAGCAAGTTGCCCCAAAGGACTGTGGGAGATGTAGTGGCGACGGCGGGTACGCCTATGCCACGAAATGTAAATAGAACAGTATGTGTTGCGTTAGCCATCCCTGGACACGTGTTTCGAGGTAGTTGCCTCTCGTCAGCAGGGAGCAGGTCAATGTAAAGGGGTGCCGCGTGGACTGCCAAATGTAATTAAAAGCAGGTCAAGTACCTCTCCTGGCGCGCAGGTGCAGACTCAAGGCTCGTCAGCCCGTTAGCTTAAGGAAGCCGTTTAAATTGAGGAAAAGTAGGTCGCACACTGCTCGTCACACCAGCAAGTTGCCCCAAAGGACTGTGGGAGATGTAGTGGCGACGGCGGGTACGCCTATGCCACGAAATGTAAATAGAACAGTATGTGTTGTGTTAGCCATCCCTGGACACGTGTTTCGAGGTAGTTGCCTCTCGTCAGCAGGGAGCAGGTCAATGTAAAGGGGTGCCGCGTGGACTGCCAAATGTAATTAAAAGCAGGTCAAGTACCTCTCCTGGCGCGCAGGTGCAGACTCAAGGCTCGTCAGCCCGTTAGCTTAAGGAAGCCGTTTAAATTGAGGAAAAGTAGGTGGCACACTGCTCGTCACACCAGCAAGTTGCCCCAAAGGACTGTGGGAGATGTAGTGGCGACGGCGGGTACGCCTATGCCACGAAATGTAAATAGAACAGTATGTGTTGCGTTAGCCATCCCTGGACACGTGTTTCGAGGTAGTTGCCTCTCGTCAGCAGGGAGCAGGTCAATGTAAAGGGGTGCCGCGTGGACTGCCAAATGTAATTAAAAGCAGGTCAAGTACCTCTCCTGGCGCGCAGGTGCAGACTCAAGGCTCGTCAGCCCGTTAGCTTAAGGAAGCCGTTTAAATTGAGGAAAAGTAGGTCGCACACTGCTCGTCACACCAGCAAGTTGCCCCAAAGGACTGTGGGAGATGTAGTGGCGACGGCGGGTACGCCTATGCCACGAAATGTAAATAGAACAGTATGTGTTGCGTTAGCCATCCCTGGACACGTGTTTCGAGGTAGTTGCCTCTCGTCAGCAGGGAGCAGGTCAATGTAAAGGGGTGCCGCGTGGACTGCCAAATGTAATTAAAAGCAGGTCAAGTACCTCTCCTGGCGCGCAGGTGCAGACTCAAGGCTCGTCAGCCCGTTAGCTTAAGGAAGCCGTTTAAATTGAGGAAAAGTAGGTCGCACACTGCTCGTCACACCAGCAAGTTGCCCCAAAGGACTGTGGGAGATGTAGTGGCGACGGCGGGTACGCCTATGCCACGAAATGTAAATAGAACAGTATGTGTTGCGTTAGCCATCCCTGGACACGTGTTTCGAGGTAGTTGCCTCTCGTCAGCAGGGAGCAGGTCAATGTAAAGGGGTGCCGCGTGGACTGCCAAATGTAATTAAAAGCAGGTCAAGTACCTCTCCTGGCGCGCAGGTGCAGACTCAAGGCTCGTCAGCCCGTTAGCTTAAGGAAGCCGTTTAAATTGAGGAAAAGTAGGTCGCACACTGCTCGTCACACCAGCAAGTTGCCCCAAAGGACTGTGGGAGATGTAGTGGCGACGGCGGGTACGCCTATGCCACGAAATGTAAATAGAACAGTATGTGTTGCGTTAGCCATCCCTGGACACGTGTTTCGAGGTAGTTGCCTCTCGTCAGCAGGGAGCAGGTCAATGTAAAGGGGTGCCGCGTGGACTGCCAAATGTAATTAAAAGCAGGTCAAGTACCTCTCCTGGCGCGCAGGTGCAGACTCAAGGCTCGTCAGCCCGTTAGCTTAAGGAAGCCGTTTAAATTGAGGAAAAGTAGGTGGCACACTGCTCGTCACACCAGCAAGTTGCCCCAAAGGACTGTGGGAGATGTAGTGGCGACGGCGGGTACGCCTATGCCACGAAATGTAAATAGAACAGTATGTGTTGCGTTAGCCATCCCTGGACACGTGTTTCGAGGTAGTTGCCTCTCGTCAGCAGGGAGCAGGTCAATGTAAAGGGGTGCCGCGTGGACTGCCAAATGTAATTAAAAGCAGGTCAAGTACCTCTCCTGGCGCGCAGGTGCAGACTCAAGGCTCGTCAGCCCGTTAGCTTAAGGAAGCCGTTTAAATTGAGGAAAAGTAGGTCGCACACTGCTCGTCACACCAGCAAGTTGCCCCAAAGGACTGTGGGAGATGTAGTGGCGACGGCGGGTACGCCTATGCCACGAAATGTAAATAGAACAGTATGTGTTGCGTTAGCCATCCCTGGACACGTGTTTCGAGGTAGTTGCCTCTCGTCAGCAGGGAGCAGGTCAATGTAAAGGGGTGCCGCGTGGACTGCCAAATGTAATTAAAAGCAGGTCAAGTACCTCTCCTGGCGCGCAGGTGCAGACTCAAGGCTCGTCAGCCCGTTAGCTTAAGGAAGCCGTTTAAATTGAGGAAAAGTAGGTCGCACACTGCTCGTCACACCAGCAAGTTGCCCCAAAGGACTGTGGGAGATGTAGTGGCGACGGCGGGTACGCCTATGCCACGAAATGTAAATAGAACAGTATGTGTTGCGTTAGCCATCCCTGGACACGTGTTTCGAGGTAGTTGCCTCTCGTCAGCAGGGAGCAGGTCAATGTAAAGGGGTGCCGCGTGGACTGCCAAATGTAATTAAAAGCAGGTCAAGTACCTCTCCTGGCGCGCAGGTGCAGACTCAAGGCTCGTCAGCCCGTTAGCTTAAGGAAGCCGTTTAAATTGAGGAAAAGTAGGTCGCACACTGCTCGTCACACCAGCAAGTTGCCCCAAAGGACTGTGGGAGATGTAGTGGCGACGGCGGGTACGCCTATGCCACGAAATGTAAATAGAACAGTATGTGTTGCGTTAGCCATCCCTGGACACGTGTTTCGAGGTAGTTGCCTCTCGTCAGCAGGGAGCAGGTCAATGTAAAGGGGTGCCGCGTGGACTGCCAAATGTAATTAAAAGCAGGTCAAGTACCTCTCCTGGCGCGCAGGTGCAGACTCAAGGCTCGTCAGCCCGTTAGCTTAAGGAAGCCGTTTAAATTGAGGAAAAGTAGGTTGCACACTGCTCGTCACACCAGCAAGTTGCCCCAAAGGACTGTGGGAGATGTAGTGGCGACGGCGGGTACGCCTATGCCACGAAATGTAAATAGAACAGTATGTGTTGCGTTAGCCATCCCTGGACACGTGTTTCGAGGTAGTTGCCTCTCGTCAGCAGGGAGCAGGTCAATGTAAAGGGGTGCCGCGTGGACTGCCAAATGTAATTAAAAGCAGGTCAAGTACCTCTCCTGGCGCGCAGGTGCAGACTCAAGGCTCGTCAGCCCGTTAGCTTAAGGAAGCCGTTTAAATTGAGGAAAAGTAGGTCGCACACTGCTCGTCACACCAGCAAGTTGCCCCAAAGGACTGTGGGAGATGTAGTGGCGACGGCGGGTACGCCTATGCCACGAAATGTAAATAGAACAGTATGTGTTGCGTTAGCCATCCCTGGACACGTGTTTCGAGGTAGTTGCCTCTCGTCAGCAGGGAGCAGGTCAATGTAAAGGGGTGCCGCGTGGACTGCCAAATGTAATTAAAAGCAGGTCAAGTACCTCTCCTGGCGCGCAGGTGCAGACTCAAGGCTCGTCAGCCCGTTAGCTTAAGGAAGCCGTTTAAATTGAGGAAAAGTAGGTCGCACACTGCTCGTCACACCAGCAAGTTGCCCCAAAGGACTGTGGGAGATGTAGTGGCGACGGCGGGTACGCCTATGCCACGAAATGTAAATAGAACAGTATGTGTTGCGTTAGCCATCCCTGGACACGTGTTTCGAGGTAGTTGCCTCTCGTCAGCAGGGAGCAGGTCAATGTAAAGGGGTGCCGCGTGGACTGCCAAATGTAATTAAAAGCAGGTCAAGTACCTCTCCTGGCGCGCAGGTGCAGACTCAAGGCTCGTCAGCCCGTTAGCTTAAGGAAGCCGTTTAAATTGAGGAAAAGTAGGTCGCACACTGCTCGTCACACCAGCAAGTTGCCCCAAAGGACTGTGGGAGATGTAGTGGCGACGGCGGGTACGCCTATGCCACGAAATGTAAATAGAACAGTATGTGTTGCGTTAGCCATCCCTGGACACGTGTTTCGAGGTAGTTGCCTCTCGTCAGCAGGGAGCAGGTCAATGTAAAGGGGTGCCGCGTGGACTGCCAAATGTAATTAAAAGCAGGTCAAGTACCTCTCCTGGCGCGCAGGTGCAGACTCAAGGCTCGTCAGCCCGTTAGCTTAAGGAAGCCGTTTAAATTGAGGAAAAGTAGGTCGCACACTGCTCGTCACACCAGCAAGTTGCCCCAAAGGACTGTGGGAGATGTAGTGGCGACGGCGGGTATGCCTATGCCACGAAATGTAAATAGAACAGTATGTGTTGCGTTAGCCATCCCTGGACACGTGTTTCGAGGTAGTTGCCTCTCGTCAGCAGGGAGCAGGTCAATGTAAAGGGGTGCCGCGTGGACTGCCAAATGTAATTAAAAGCAGGTCAAGTACCTCTCCTGGCGCGCAGGTGCAGACTCAAGGCTCGTCAGCCCGTTAGCTTAAGGAAGCCGTTTAAATTGAGGAAAAGTAGGTCGCACACTGCTCGTCACACCAGCAAGTTGCCCCAAAGGACTGTGGGAGATGTAGTGGCGACGGCGGGTACGCCTATGCCACGAAATGTAAATAGAACAGTATGTGTTGCGTTAGCCATCCCTGGACACGTGTTTCGAGGTAGTTGCCTCTCGTCAGCAGGGAGCAGGTCAATGTAAAGGGGTGCCGCGTGGACTGCCAAATGTAATTAAAAGCAGGTCAAGTACCTCTCCTGGCGCGCAGGTGCAGACTCAAGGCTCGTCAGCCCGTTAGCTTAAGGAAGCCGTTTAAATTGAGGAAAAGTAGGTCGCACACTGCTCGTCACACCAGCAAGTTGCCCCAAAGGACTGTGGGAGATGTAGTGGCGACGGCGGGTACGCCTATGCCACGAAATGTAAATAGAACAGTATGTGTTGCGTTAGCCATCCCTGGACACGTGTTTCGAGGTAGTTGCCTCTCGTCAGCAGGGAGCAGGTCAATGTAAAGGGGTGCCGCGTGGACTGCGCGCCAGGAGAGGTACTTGACCTGCTTTTAATTACATTTGGCAGTCCACGCGGCACCCCTTTACATTGACCTGCTCCCTGCTGACGAGAGGCAACTACCTCGAAACACGTGTCCAGGGATGGCTAACGCATACACATACTGTTCTATTTACATTTTGTGGCATAGGCGTACCCGCCGTCGCCACTACTTTTCCCACAGTCCTTTGGGGCAACTTGCTGGTGTGACGAGCGGTGTGCGACCTACTTTTCCTCAATTTAAACGGCTTCCTTAAGCTAACGGGCTGACGAGCCTTGAGTCTGCACCTGCGCGCCAGGAGAGGTACTTGACCTGCTTTTAATTACATTTGGCAGTCCACGCGGCACCCCTTTACATTGACCTGCTCCCTGCTGACGAGAGGCAACTACCTCGAAACACGTATCCAGGGATGGCTAACGCATACACATACTGTTCTATTTACATTTTGTGGCATAGGCGTACCCACCGTCGGCACTACTTTTCCCACAGTCCTTTGGGGCAACTTGCTGGTGTGACGAGCGGTGTGCGACCTACTTTTCCTCAATTTAAACGGCTTCCTTAAGCTAACGGGCTGACGAGCCTTGAGTCTGCACCTGCGCGCCAGGAGAGGTACTTGACCTGCTTTTAATTACATTTGGCAGTCCACGCGGCACCCCTTTACATTGACCTGCTCCCTGCTGACGAGAGGCAACTACCTCGAAACACGTGTCCAGGGATGGCTAACGCATACACATACTGTTCTATTTACATTTTGTGGCATAGGCGTACCCGCCGTCGCCACTACTTTTCCCACAGTCCTTTGGGGCAACTTGCTGGTGTGACGAGCGGTGTGCGACCTACTTTTCCTCAATTTAAACGGCTTCCTTAAGCTAACGGGCTGACGAGCCTTGAGTCTGCACCTGCGCGCCAGGAGAGGTACTTGACCTGCTTTTAATTACATTTGGCAGTCCACGCGGCACCCCTTTACATTGACCTGCTCCCTGCTGACGAGAGGCAACTACCTCGAAACACGTGTCCAGGGATGGCTAACGCATACACATACTGTTCTATTTACATTTTGTGGCATAGGCGTACCCGCCGTCGCCACTACTTTTCCCACAGTCCTTTGGGGCAACTTGCTGGTGTGACGAGCGGTGTGCGACCTACTTTTCCTCAATTTAAACGGCTTCCTTAAGCTAACGGGCTGACGAGCCTTGAGTCTGCACCTGCGCGCCAGGAGAGGTACTTGACCTGCTTTTAATTACATTTGGCAGTCCACGCGGCACCCCTTTACATTGACCTGCTCCCTGCTGACGAGAGGCAACTACCTCGAAACACGTGTCCAGGGATGGCTAACGCATACACATACTGTTCTATTTACATTTTGTGGCATAGGCGTACCCGCCGTCGCCACTACTTTTCCCACAGTCCTTTGGGGCAACTTGCTGGTGTGACGAGCGGTGTGCGACCTACTTTTCCTCAATTTAAACGGCTTCCTTAAGCTAACGGGCTGACGAGCCTTGAGTCTGCACCTGCGCGCCAGGAGAGGTACTTGACCTGCTTTTAATTACATTTGGCAGTCCACGCGGCACCCCTTTACATTGACCTGCTCCCTGCTGACGAGAGGCAACTACCTCGAAACACGTGTCCAGGGATGGCTAACGCATACACATACTGTTCTATTTACATTTTGTGGCATAGGCGTACCCGCCGTCGCCACTACTTTTCCCACAGTCCTTTGGGGCAACTTGCTGGTGTGACGAGCGGTGTGCGACCTACTTTTCCTCAATTTAAACGGCTTCCTTAAGCTAACGGGCTGACGAGCCTTGAGTCTGCACCTGCGCGCCAGGAGAGGTACTTGACCTGCTTTTAATTACATTTGGCAGTCCACGCGGCACCCCTTTACATTGACCTGCTCCCTGCTGACGAGAGGCAACTACCTCGAAACACGTGTCCAGGGATGGCTAACGCATACACATACTGTTCTATTTACATTTTGTGGCATAGGCGTACCCGCCGTCGCCACTACTTTTCCCACAGTCCTTTGGGGCAACTTGCTGGTGTGACGAGCGGTGTGCGACCTACTTTTCCTCAATTTAAACGGCTTCCTTAAGCTAACGGGCTGACGAGCCTTGAGTCTGCACCTGCGCGCCAGGAGAGGTACTTGACCTGCTTTTAATTACATTTGGCAGTCCACGCGGCACCCCTTTACATTGACCTGCTCCCTGCTGACGAGAGGCAACTACCTCGAAACACGTGTCCAGGGATGGCTAACGCATACACATACTGTTCTATTTACATTTTGTGGCATAGGCGTACCCGCCGTCGCCACTACTTTTCCCACAGTCCTTTGGGGCAACTTGCTGGTGTGACGAGCGGTGTGCGACCTACTTTTCCTCAATTTAAACGGCTTCCTTAAGCTAACGGGCTGACGAGCCTTGAGTCTGCACCTGCGCGCCAGGAGAGGTACTTGACCTGCTTTTAATTACATTTGGCAGTCCACGCGGCACCCCTTTACATTGACCTGCTCCCTGCTGACGAGAGGCAACTACCTCGAAACACGTGTCCAGGGATGGCTAACGCATACACATACTGTTCTATTTACATTTTGTGGCATAGGCGTACCCGCCGTCGCCACTACTTTTCCCACAGTCCTTTGGGGCAACTTGCTGGTGTGACGAGCGGTGTGCGACCTACTTTTCCTCAATTTAAACGGCTTCCTTAAGCTAACGGGCTGACGAGCCTTGAGTCTGCACCTGCGCGCCAGGAGAGGTACTTGACCTGCTTTTAATTACATTTGGCAGTCCACGCGGCACCCCTTTACATTGACCTGCTCCCTGCTGACGAGAGGCAACTACCTCGAAACACGTGTCCAGGGATGGCTAACGCATACACATACTGTTCTATTTACATTTTGTGGTATAGGCGTACCCGCCGTCGCCACTACTTTTCCCACAGTCCTTTGGGGCAACTTGCTGGTGTGACGAGCGGTGTGCGACCTACTTTTCCTCGAAAAAATGATAATGGAAGGTTGGAATCATGTGGTTTACCTATTGAAGTAAGGGATGGGCTAAACATCTTAGAGTATGTTGGGAGATTAATCAGGAAAGGGTGTTTATTGATGCTGTTGCATCACGGGGAGCAACTATTTTTGAAGAGACATCCGTATTAGGCATAGCATTAACTGGAGTATAGGGTGTTAATGCGGTATCTGACGCAAGGTGCGATGGGTGTTGTAGTGTTGAGGCCCGAGGAGGCCCACGTGATTGATCTAATTGCAGGGGAGGGGTTAGGAGTGGGTAAAAGGATGCAGGTGGCTGTGGGTGGTTATTTGGTCAGCGCGAAAGAAGAGAAAGTATCTGGAGTTGCTCACGCTAACAAAGATTTAGGTAGGTAAATATGGATGTCATCATGTATACGGGGATTGTGATATACTCAGAAGGAATTGAGGGGAAACAACTAGAGCTGATATGGTGTTAAGTTAAGTAAACGGGAAGGTTACTGTGGTGGGGAAATGTTTGCTTGAGCATTCTGCTGGTAGGGCGTAAGTGCGCTGCTTAGAGGGAAAAATGCCAATAATTGGGGATAATTCTTTGAATGAGCCATGTTGTGGATTAAATGTCGTGATTATATTATAACTTAAAACATTATTCAATGATGGTTGTTTTTCATTTT
Source organism: Triturus cristatus (assembly GCF_964204655.1). Taxonomy (NCBI): domain Eukaryota; kingdom Metazoa; phylum Chordata; class Amphibia; order Caudata; family Salamandridae; genus Triturus; species Triturus cristatus. The sequence goes on along the minus strand of NC_140589.1, from coordinate 899,023,304 downwards.
GTAGTGTACCCCTGACGAAGGGCAATACCTAGCCCGAAATGCATTGGGAAATATATTTACAACTGAGGATTAATTGTATACATTCTTGCTACAGAAAAAAGGCCTGAATTGGCAGTCTGCAGCATTAGATATTAAATACATAATATCTCTTATGCGACATGATGAAATGAAAATAAAATGGCATATAAACTTTTGAATATGAAGAATAAAACTGATTGAAAATGGACTAAGTGTTGAAAATCTATTGAGATTTCAGTAAAGGCTGTGCGTCCGGCAACGGAGTGGCATGTCGCTCCTGCTTTTGATGAATTGTCTTAAAGCGTGGCAATTGGGCAGACCACGGACCCGGGCAGCACGCACACAGATTAAAATGATGAACTTTTGCGGTGAACACATTGACAGGTGTGCACTTGGACACCCCTTCATTTTGTATCATACTTATATATCGCCCACCCGGAACTTTAGGACAATTTCACAGTACCCTTCCCCCCATCATAGCCAGCTTAGCATGTATCCCATCCAATTTTACACTATTAGGGGATCTTAATATCCATTTTGACAACACCTCGGATCATACCACCCTAGAAATGACCGCAAGTCTCTCCGCACTACAATTGAAACAACTAGTACTTAAACCGACCCACATCAAGGGCCACCTACTTGACCCTGTTTTTAGCAACAGCGCAGATCTCATAGTGGGAACCCCCTCTCCCCTTCCGTGGTCGGACCACTTCCTGATCCCCCTCTCCTGGGTCACTCCTGACCCCCACCTTCCTTCCAATACTGTCATACGTAGGGAACGAAACTGGTCAAAACTCCCCCTAGAGGACTGGCTGGCAGCTCTTGAGACCTCCAGACCACCCTACAACCCAGACCCTACTTTAGCTAATGAGGATTACAACAGATGGATTTCCAAATCACTAGACTCTGTACTCCCCATGAAATGCACCAAATCGAAGTGCAGCACAAAGACTGCCCCTTTGTATTCCCCTGGACTACGGGAAATGAAACGTCAATGCAAAATATTAGAAAGGAAATGGTGACTGGACTATTCCCCCTCCAGACAAACTTCATACAGACAAGCGATTAGGACCTATAAAAGCGAAATTAAAATCACACAATCGACCTTTTTCAAAGAAAAAATGAATGCAGGTGCTTCTAGGCCCAAAGAAATTAATCGCATTGCGAATACCCTCCTGAAGCTCCCAGTAAAACCACCAAACCCCATCAATGCACAAACTCCTTGCAATAATCTGGCAAAGTTTTCCTTAAACATATTCAAACCATCTATACCTCCTTTTCCCCCACTCAGATTGACCTTCCACTGATTAAACCTCCTGAGTTAGGGACCCTGCCCCGGGCCACACTCCAATCCTTTCCCCCTCTTAATCCCACCATACTAGAACCCATTTTGCACCAGGTGAAATCCGGCTCCCCCAATGACCCGGCACCTCCGCGTACCATGCTGCCAGCTACCGGCAACGTCCTACCCACCATACTTAACTTGCTTAATGCTTCCTTATCCACAGGCTCCATCCCGCTTCCTTGGAAGCGTGCTATGGTAAAAGCCCTCCTTAAGAAACCCAATTTAGACCAAGATAACCCTAGTAACTATCGACTGATATCCTTGCTGTCCTGGCTGTTCAAGATCTTGGAAAAACATGCCAATACAGTGCTGGCAGAGTTCCTTGAGACCAACCACCTACTCGACCCCTCCCAGACGGGATTCCATCCCATGCATGGGACCGAAACCGCTCTGGTTGCAGTAACGGAGGAGGCCAGGAAGATTCTGGATTAGGGAGGATCGACAGCAATGATCCTCCTCGACCTAAGTGCCGCCTTCGACACTGTAAACCACAACATCCTACTACATCGACTCACCAGTATGGGAGTCTCAGGAAAAGCAATTGCCTGGTTTGAATCCTTTCTCTCAGTTTTTTAGGGCGACATCACCTCCCCCAGCAAGCCTCTTGGCTGCTGTGTGCCACAGGGCTCTTCTTTGAGCCCTACGCTATTTAATATATACATGAGCCCCTTCGCTGAGATTGTCCGTCCGTTTGGGATAAAAATCATCATCACCTACGCCGACCACACTCAGCTAGTGGTGGCTATTAATCAGCCATACACTGCGCACAACAGCCTGAGGGACTGCTTAGAAGAAGTGACCAAAAGGATGACTTTGTCGTGTCTTAAACTTAACGGAGACAAAACTGAGCTGATGCTCTTAGGCAACCCCCCCACGCTCATGATCAACTCATCGTGGCCTACCTGCCTTGGCCCTGCCCCCACACCTAAGGATACAATCAAGAGCTTGGGCATCTGGTTGGATAAGTCCCTTAATTTTAACTGCCAAGCAGCCAAACTATCAGCCACTTGCTTCGGTCTACTCAGGCTTATGCGGAAGATTCTCCCCCTACTACCTTTCCAAGCAAGACAGATTATGGTTCAGGGTCTCATTCTGTCCCGTCTGGATTTTGGGAACGCCCTTTACTTAGGGGCCCCTCAAACTACCTTGCGCAAGCTTCAGATTATACAAAACTGCGCTGCCCGAACACTGCTTCAAATTCCCCATCGACTCCCAGTCAAACCCGGCCTAAAGAGCCTCCACTGGCTCCCAGTCAGGGAAAGAATCGAATTTAAGACCCTATGCATCGCCCACCGAGCCTTCTGGAGAACGGGTGCTGTCATCAATCACTCACTGATCACCCCCTATAACCAGACCTGACAGCTCAGATCAGCATCCTCTCTCCTTGCCACAGTACCCAGGATCAAGAGAGCCAGATATGGGGGCCGGTCGTTCTCTTAAAATTCGGCCATACTTTGGAACTCCCTCCCCTTTCATCTGCGATCGGAGCCTAACTTACTTCTGTTTCATAAACAATTAAAAACCCTGCTTTTTAATAAGCCTGAATAATTCCCAATTGTTCTACCTGCACACGTTGTCCGTAGCGCTAGGACGCCTTAGGGTAGCTATCGCGCTCAATAAATAGTCTTTTCATTTCATTTCATTAAGAGAAAAGCCAGTTGAATGGTATCAGCAAGTTGAAAGATTTGTGAAGGTTTCTAAAGTATTGCTAAAAGATTTGGATGGCTTATTGGACATAGTGGTACCTGCTGATTTATGGACAGAATGTAAAATTAATGTTGATTGGCCTAGTGATGAATACCCGAGAGATGGGAAAACAGGAGCCCCTTCAGAAGAAGTAATGAAGAAATATCATCAGGTGATCACTGTCTTGAAAGGGAAAATTCCTCCAAAAGAAACAGATTGGGTAAAAATAGACAGCAGGACCCAAGATAGAAATGAGTCGGTACATACTTATTATGAATGACTGTTGCAAGTGTTTAAGCAGTATAGCGGATTTGAGAATATCGGAGATAAAGATATGGGACATTTTGTGTATCGATTTGTGACACATGTTGTATTGGCAAGCAAAGCCGATACACGATATTCTTAAATATGCAAAGTACTGAGAAGGCGAAATTGACAATAGACGAAAGAAGTAAGAAGAAAAGGTGATGTGGGCTCAAGTAAAACTAGCAGAACAGCAGGAACTCCAAATGGACAGTCAGACACAGGAAATCAAGGAAAAGGGCAAGGCCAAAGTGAAAGTAATGGGGGAAAACAAAAGGGAAGAATGAGTAGAGAGGAGGCAAAGAAAAAGTTTCCCTGTCATGGGTGCGGAAAATTGGGTCATTGGAAAAACTAGTGTGAAAATATTCAGAATAATAATGGTCAAAATCAAAATTTAAATCCACAGACGCACAATGAGGTGATAATGAGTCAACCGCAGCAGGTTATAAATCTACAGAGTCAGTTGCCACCTGCCCCTATGCCAAATTTTGTGAACCAAGCCGAGTACAGTGCGGACACCGGATTTCAAGGAGGAAGTGGTAAGAAAAATTCTGTAACATCCCAATTTCTTTTACCGGATACTTATTTCGATGACGGCGACCAATGACGGTGCCTGAGGGAGGAGGAAAAGGAGTGCGTACTTGGCGCATCCTTACCGGTAGATCAGTCAGGTCCATATATTGATGGTAAAGTAGAAGGAAAAGATATTACATTTTTGTTGGACACTGGTGCTAGCCGTTCTATTGTGAGAACAGCAGACATTCCAAACCTACCCCTCTCGGGAGAGGCGATCCAAGTAGTGGGTGTTTCAAACAACCAGATTAGAACTCCTATTATAGAACCAATGGAGGTACGCATTGGCAATTTCAGGGAAATGCACAAATTTGTGGTGTGGGACTCCAGTCCTGTAAATGAATTAGGAAGAGATCTACTGTGCAAAATGAACTGCACAATATTTTGCACACCTAACGGTGTTGCAATTCTAACCCCAGATGAAGACGGAGTTCATAAAATCATGTTAGCTAAACAAAGCACAGAGGTAGAAGAGATGTATTCTTTGATGACAAAAGACGATTTACCAGATTAGGTCAAAATGACAGTAAATCCAGATGTGTGGGATTTTACAGGAAAAGAAGTAGGGCTAATGGCAAATGTAGACCCAGTAAAAGTCACCGTGAAGGAAGGTGCAGTCTATCTAACCACACGACAATATAAAATGAGTCCCGAAGTTAAAGCTGGTGTTGCAGCAGAAATTGATCGAACGATTGAACAAGGCAATTCACCTATAATTGGCTTTAAGAAACGCAGCGGGAAATATAGAATAGTTCAAGATTTAAGAAAGATTAACAAGATGGTTGTACCTTGTTGCCCTGTAGTGCCAAATCCAGCAGTAATTTTGTACCAGAAACCATACAAGGCAGGATGGTTTACTGTAATCGATTGATGCCATGCCTTTTGCTCCATTCCATTGCACCCAGACAGCCAGTATCTCTTTTGTTTTAAGTTCGAGGATCGTATTTTAGTTTGGAATCGTGTTCCTCAAGGGTATATTGAAAGTCCTTTGATTTTTAATCAAATATTGAAAAAGTGTTTAGAAACCTTAGCGTTGCCCAGAAAGTCAGTACTGGTACAGTATATTGACGACTTGTTAGTCACGTCTAAGAGAAGAGAGGACTGTGTTACTGATTCATTTCCCTTATTACATAATTTGGCGGATGGTGGACATAAAGTGTCCCCTGAAAAATTGCAGTTTTGCAGACCCGGAGTCAAATATCTTGGACACCAGATAGAACGTGGAGTAAGGAAAGTGACACCAGAGAGAATAGAAATAATAAGACAAATGAAATTGCAGCAAACCCAGAGAGAAATAAGAATGTTCCTTGGAGTTGTGGGATACTGTAGGCAGTGGGTTGTGGGGTTTTCCTTGCTAGCCAAACCCCTAATACAAATGACCAAGAAACGAGCAAAAGATCCAATAGAATGGGATGATGAAAGTATGGAAGCATTTGTAAAATTACGGAAGTGTCTGTGTGAAGCTCCTGCCTTAGGTATGCCAGATTACACGAAATAATTTGCACTGTTTTGTTGTGAAAGTTATAGTTGTGCACTTTCAGTTTTAACCCAGAAACATGGTTTGATGCGAAGTCCAGTGGCATATTTTTCTGCTACTTTGGACCCTGTAGCCTCAGCTTAACCTGGTTGTTTATAAGCAGTAGCTGCAACCTGCATAAGTCTAGAACAAAGCGAGTCAATTATGATGGGACATCCGGTAAAGGTGCATGTTCCACATTCAGTTGAGATTGTTTTAACACGGACTCAAACGCAGTACCTTACTCCTAGTTGGATGACAAAGTATGAAAGAATCATATTAGGTGCTGAAAACGTGATAATAGTCAGGTGTACCATATTGAATCCTGCCACCTTCTTACCAGATGTATATGGAGAAGAAGTGAGAGATGAAGTCGAGCACGACAGTTTGGATGTGACTGAACTTTGCACCGAACCCCGTCCAGACATACAGGAAGAACCTTTGAAGAATGCGGAACATGAGCTATTTGTAGACGGCTCGTGTATGCGCCATGAGGAGGGAGGACTAAGTGCTTCTTACGCTGTGTGTACATTGGCTGGAATTGTCGAAGCATCCTATTTACCAGGAGTCAAATCTGCACAAGTAGCCGAATTGATACCTTTGATTAAAGCATGTAAAATTGGGAAAAATTGGAAAGTAACCATTTTTACTGAGAGCCAGTATGGTTACGGGGTTGTGCATGATTTTGGCCAACTATGGATGCAGAGGGATTTCTTGACCTCTTCAGGATCCCCAATTAATAATTGAAAATTCGTAAAAGAGTTGCTTCAAGCAATACATTTGCCAAAAGAAGTTGCAGTGGTCAAGTGTGCCGCACATCAATCAGGAGATGACTATGTGACAGCTGGAAATAGGTATGCTGACCAAGTTCCCCAATACTGTGCAAGAAATAAATTGTCGGAAAACAAGAAAATTGAAACAGGTGGAATTAGCTGCCAACTTATGCTACTCTCAGGATTGGAAACATGGGAAGCAGTCAGGCAACTACAAGAGTAGGTAGAATTGAGAGAAAAAGAAGAATGGGTGAAAGTAGGATGCGAAAAGAGCTCAGAAGATAATGTGTGGGTTTACCTAGATGGCAGGCCAGTAATGCCAGACTGTATGCTTTCACAATTTGCTAGGATGTATCACGGAGACACCCACATAGGAAAGGATGCTATGATCAGACTTTTTAGACAGGATAGGTTTAACCCAAGGTTTAGGAGTGTAGCAGAGAGTCTATGCCAGAGATGCTTAATTTGTCAACAAATGAATCCAGGCCGGAAAACAGTGGTCAGCACAGAAAAAATTGGAAAAGCAGGAGGTCCATTTATAAGGCTACAACTAGATTTCATTCAGCTACCACCTTGCAGAGGTTTGAAGTACATACTTGTCATAGTTTGTTTATTCTCACGGTGGGTGGAGGCATACCCCACTAGAAGAAATTACAGTATAACAGTTGCCAAACTATTGTTGAGAGAACTGATTCCACCGTTCGGTTTTCCCGTAACTTTGGAATCCGATAGAGGGTCTCATTTTAATAATGAAATAATTCGAATAATCTGTGAAGCATTTAAAATTGAACAAAAACTGCACTGTGCATATTGCCCAGAGGCTTCTGGAGTGGTAGAACAAATGAATGGCACTGTAAAAACGAGACTGGCAAAGGTATGTGCATCCACCCCACTGGAGTGGCCTGATGCTTCACCTCTTGTTCTGATGGGGCTCAGAAGCATTCCTGACAGGAATACAGGGTTGAGTCCCCATGAAATACTCATGGGAAGAGCAATGAGGCAGGCATGTATACCAGGACACAAACTGTTGAATATATCTGATGACTTGGTATTGGACTATTGCAAAGAACTTGCTGACCTAGTGCGTTCTATCTCTCACCAGGTTGGAGAAGACGCAGTTGCCAGGCAGCCGAATCAAGCACATGCTCTGAATCCTGGTGAATGGTTGGTGGAGAAGAATCACACTCGAGAGTCGTGCCTAGCACCCAGGTGGGAAAAACCACATCAGGTTATATTAGTTACAACAACAGCAGTGAAATGTGCAGGCTTGCCTAATTGGATTCATGCAAGCCATACTAAGTGAGTACCAGCACCTGACGACGAAGGACCTCAACTGACTCAAACAGTTGAGGCTGCAGAAGGTTGTGCAGCTGAAGGATCTAGAATATCAGGTCCTGAAGTAGCTGATCGAGAACAACCAAGCACAAGTCAGGATGACTGGATACCAGTGGCTGACATACCTGAAGTAATTATAAGGACAAGAAGTCAAACAAGGATAGAAAGACAGGAGAATAGTGAGGACCAGATAGGTATAGAAGAACAAGCTCAGGAAGGTGAAAATACAATTGTTGGAGAACCTGAGCAGGATCAGATAAGGAGAGAACAATCTACTCCGACAGAGGTGGATGAAGCCATTCATGAATCTGAGAAGGCACAGACAGGACTAGAAGAACACGTTCAGGCCGCAGAAACACAAAGCTCAGTAAGACCTGAGCAGGACCAGATAGGAACAGAAGAACAAGTTCAGGTAGAAGAAGAAGAGAAAACTGAAATAAAACATGAACAGGGTCAATCCAGGGAAGAAGAACGCATCCAGGCAGAAAATGACATTAGAAAAATAAGCCCTGGAGAGGGTCAGACAGAGAGGATTAACGAAAAAGAAAACGATCAGATTGTGCCACAACTTAATAAATATAAAAGAACACTCGAAGACAGTGACAGTGCAGAACAAGCAAAAAGGGTCAGAAGAGGTGATAACTGGCCAGGTGATGTGAAAATGTTAAAGTATCATTTTAAGACAATTAATGAAGAACCTGACCAAGTAAACGAAATGTCTAGTCAGACTGGGACATCTACTGATAAGCCCAAATGAAGAAGTCAAAGATTGAAAGTATTGAACAATAAGTTCAAGGGTCCTGAATGGACCTATGTAATTCTTGAAGAATTTGAGAATCTAGATTTAAATGAAGAAAGTGATGAAGAAATAAATGCAGAACAGATTGCCGAAGAAGTAATACCAACCTGAAAAAAAAATTCCCCAGGAGTTTATATTTCAAAATAATTCAAAATAAAGAAGAGAAATCTTCTTAGCCCAAATGGCTGATGATAGGGCTGCTGGAAAACCTAAACGAAATTGTGTACAAAGATGTTGTAGAATATGCATATGTAGTATATTTTTAGTTCTTAGAATTTGGTTAGTACTAACAGTAGCCATCCCTTATTTGATGGTTACAAAAGAAAAGAATAACACAAGCACGCAGGAAAAGGTAGCAAACATGAAAGGAGATAGAGTAGCATAAGAAGCACCAAATGAGTTTAAGATTAAAAGAGACAGGGTAGATTTAGAAGCACCAGATGAGTTAGATGTACACCGCACTGTGACAAATAGTGACACTGCTTTAAATGTATTCACCAATTTATCAGTGCAATATGTAGACACCATGGAAGTTAGTGATTGCTATGTGTGTATGAAATTACCTGCATCAGTAGCAGAAGATGTAACATATCATCATATTCCCTTAACATATGGTATTTCCTGTAGTATTTTAGCAAGTCTATTTTATAGAACAGGAAAGTTACAATATTAATATTCTAATATAGACATGATTTTTTCTGAGGTTCCTATGCGAAAGAGCATGAATCCAGTTCTTAGTACTAAAGATGCACAGTTTATGGGAGAATATTTTCTAACTTAGAAATCAATAGATATAGCTGAAGCACACAAGCACAATTTAACATGTAAATTACGTGAAGAAGAAAATATATTTTTGAATTTAGTTGAGCAAAGGAGGCAGGACTTCCAACCGAAACCTCAAATACCTCAGTGGGCTGAGAAGGAAGATATTTACACAGCTGGCAAGACTCATGCTGCTATGTCCTAGACTTTGAAAAGAAAGGGAAGATCTGCCTCCATAGATAAAAGACTGACTATAACAATGCATTTATTGGGTCAAGTGAATGGGAACATAATTTTTTAGTAATTGGGGGATGGGGACTAAAAGGTGGAACAGATCCAGTATTTCCTGGAATTTATTATGTGTGTGGCAACAAAACCTATTTCAGGCTGCCTGATCATTGGTACGGGAGTTGCTATTTTGGAATAGTGTTCCCAAAGGTGTACCATGTGAAAAGAATCACCGGAAGCAATGAAGACATAAAGGAACTCACACGTAAGAAGAGAGCTAGTTTTGCAGAAATAGAAGGTGATATATTCAGTGCATTGATACCTTCAGTGGGAGTAATTCTAAACTCACGTAGAACTTGTCAGTTATCTACAGTGGGTGACTGTCTATCGACTGATACTGCTGGAGAGTTCTTAATGATTAATACAGAAATGGTTGCAATTAGATCTATGGTTTTGCACAATCGACTTGCTCTTGATATATTATTGGCAAAAGAGGGTGGAGTCTGTAAAATGCTGAAAGCGCTACACTATTGCACTTACATTCCTGATAAAAGTGTCAAAATTGGAGGATATATTAAAAATATTACGAAATTGGAGGAAGATTTGAAACCCCCTGGAAGTTGACAGTGTATGGAAGAAGTTTACAAATAGTATTACTACCATAGAGGGTTGGTTTTCTAACTAGGTAATAGTATTATAGGTCAAATAATACTGCCAATATTAGGAATAACACTATTAGTTTTAGCAATAATGACATTGTTCAAATGTTGGGAGAAAAGAAAGAGATATGCAGTGAACAATATGGGAAAGAAAAGAAAATACAATGAGATACAATTAGAAGAAATGAAATGAGATCTATATAAAAAGATGAAGAATTTATGGTTCAATAATGAAAAAGAAAGAAATGAAAAGATTGAGGAAGGAATTGAGATGTGCTAAAGTTGGCATCTGATTTGGTAGTGGGAAATTATTGATGACATTAAATGCCATCAGAGAGGGGATTGATGGAGCAAGGACTCGTATAAAAGAGACTTGCTCGGATGCAATCCTCTCAAATAACTCATAACACCGTAATAATTGTGTTTGTAAATACTAACGTGCATTACAGTTCACACATTTAAATCTAGGGGAAGCTTGCCTATGTGTTTTACTACCAAGTAACCCGAGTGACACTAGATGGCTGCTAAACGCGGGATTCTGTATTGCACATGCGTCAACTGCATCTACGTAGTATGACGTCCTATCGCTTGGAGGGAAATCTTTGCAGCTGCGCAGTTGCTTCCAATATGGCCACTTGAAACCCACATGATAATGCGCATGCTTTGCTGAAACTAAACTATGCAAGTTTACTAAAATGCTAATGCAAAAGACTTTTATAAGTAAATGGGATTAGAGTACAGATAGGTGGGATACAGTGAAATCATTTATTTTTGATTTTAATATTCTTCTTCTTTGACCTCTCTATTAGTTAGTTTTTAGGCCTTCGAGTGGGACTGAAGCTTGTACACCATGTGACTGTCTCACATGTGCAGTAATAACAAGCCAGGAGCCGCAATGCAAATCCTTCTATGCCATCCAAAAGAAAACAGCAACATACCCTGGGAACCAGCATAATGTCCTGTGAGAGGAAAGGACTATATACAAACTTGCATACATTATACTGATTAAGATGTGAATACGGGTGGGAATTAAATCTTGGGAAAATAAATTGATGGACGGGAACATCGAACAATAAACTTTAGAACAATATTAAAGCTTAGCATGGTGTGATGATCACCTCCCCTTGCTTGTCTAATCAGAATTAGGAGTTTCATAAAGTTGAAACTTTAGGCATGGTTTTTAACATTAGAAAAGTTTAATTGAGGTAGTTTAGTTAGTTAGACACAAGAGCTCGAGATGCAGAGATGCTGAGAGACCGAGATGCTCTCTGAGAGTTGAGCAGATCCTAAAGCAGAACCGAACTTCAGAACTCAGAGCCAAAGCTAAATTAGAAGAACATTGCGGAAGAATCGAGGAGGGAAATAGGTAAAGAGCTAGAAGAAGATCGCGGAAGAATCGAGGAGGAAGAGAGTATCAGAGACGGCTGCAACGCAGGTGTCGGATCTAGAAGAGGTCACCTATTCTGTCCTGAATCCTGTCCTGAACATTTTGTCTCCTGACCTGTCCCAGGGGACCCATTCCAGCTCCTAGGCCAAGGGGTTGGTTTCCACACCATCCTTGGTAACTATAATTCTGTGTAGTATGTCATTGTACTGCTCTCTCTGTTTCTCCCTTTTCAGGTACTGTCATCATTATAACTTAGTCTAAAGTTTTCTGACTTAATTTGATTTTCCTCCTTGGAGAAAACGGTGTTCGAGTTGTACTTTGTATTCTTTGGTTCAGATGAAATTAACTAGATAAACATTTAAAACTCTCCAGAGTCTGTGGTCATTTAAAGTATTATCTTCTAATGACGTTCTACCTACAAAACTAACAACTAGGTCCACTGACTAGAGGAAAATATATACGGACAGAAGGGTTGGTAAGAATTGGTAAGGTAAATCAATATTATCACAATAAGTTGACCCCAGCGGTACCTACTAGCTTATGTTTGAATGTTTATGGGCCCAGGTGAGTATGTGAATTGTGAGTATCTCTAGCTGGTAATCCGCTGGATCAGGGGTTATTCACTGGTGGCTACATCCAGGAAATTCGCACTAGTAGTTAACTCAAAAGTCCACTGTGACTCTAAGTAAAATAGTCAAAAGTGTCTTGGTGCCCTCAGCAGTGTGGTTCCCTGGGGTTTGATAGGCCCATAACCTGTCTTACCTGCTTCAGCAGTGAGGAGACTTGCAATGTCCCAGCTAGTGCCCTGACCATGGTCACTCACACTGCTGCCATAACTCCACCAGCCAAGGCGCTGGCCCTCACCACATGGTAGTCCCTACCACGGTGGCCCCTCCTGGCATACAGGGGTGATTGACTGGAATATGCACATGGGCAATGATCTGACTGGTGCAGCAGCTGTCTCCTTACAACTCACAGCATGAGTCCACTGAGCTGGGCTTTCCCCTGGACCTTGCTCCCTCCAGCACTCTCCTCTTCCTCACTGGGTACACAGACAGGCAGGCACTGAGGCTCCAGAGCAAGTGATCAAGTGGTCTTGGTTTCCCTGGGTGGTGTCTCAGGTGCACAATAGATTCATAAAAGACACATTCACGCTGTACGCACTGCTCAGTACTGTATCCTTTCTGTATTCTGCTATGGCACGCTATTCGCAAACACACAATGCTAGCACATACACTCACCATTTGCACACTGCACAACACTTCCCCCTGCATGTATTGCACTTCTCGCAAGCACACATACACCCAGCACATGCTTTCATTCTGCACACACTGCACAGCACTACATCTCGCATGTAATGCATTCCTCCCTGGTATACAAACACCCAGTACACACGTTCACCATGCATGCATGGCACAGAACCGTTCTATCCCCATACTGTAAGGCCCACATGCATCCAGCCCAGAGTCACCACTTCTGTGCAGCACTCTACATCTAACTAATGTAGGCCAAGGGTAAGTTAAGCACACAGCAGAGGAACTTTTAAAGAGGTGGGTGAGCCTCTAGGCCTCACTTCAGTGACGCAGGTTAAAAAGAACCTGTTCACATCTACTGATCACTGCACGGTATACTGTCACCATCATGCTCATGCTGCTTAACTCTTGGTGAGGGCAGTAGACTTCCACAACTTTGTGGGTAGCGCTTAAGGCGCTCCTCCAGGTTCAACAAGGCCACAATCCGTGTTTGCCTATGACAGCAAAAATCAGCTTTTGGGATCCAGACAACAGTGCAATTGAGCATCTAGGACAGGGGTACATGTCCATTACCATGCAGAGGGCTTTTCCGTCCCATGTCCTGCGCATATTATGAAGGTATTTTTGGTGGGTAGTTTATTTATTTATTTATTTATTTTTCATTATTGTCCTCATTGTGCAATACTGGATATTGAGATTTCTCAGGGATCTCTTGGCACTTACGTTGCTCTCTTTCCCTTTTTGCCAAGGACACTGTATCTCTTTTACCCTTTTGAGGAAGATGGGAAAAGCTAGCCATTTAGGCTACTCCAGTCGTCAAGACTTCTGGTGTATTGCTGTTACATAATCATTGGACCCATTTTGAAGCAGCCTATGGTTTAGTTGATCAAGACTCGGTTTCCCAAATTTCCCAAATTTCCCAAAATTTGAATCTTTTGTTAGCACTCCCACTTCTATCTAAACGTGAAATTCTATGAACATTATTTAGCCACCCCATATGCGAAGGGGAAGTAGATCTAATCCAATTCACACATATTTCCCTTCTAGCCAGTAAAATTAGTGTAAATAGCAGATTCTCTTGCTCTTTCGTTAGTTTAGAAAGATTTGCCCCTTCTTCTCTAACCCCAAAGATAACCAAGTGGGTACTTACGTCAACTGGATATTTAAGTACCTTCTCTAGGGTTTTAGCCACTTCTCTCCAGAAGACATCGATCTGTGGGCACTGCCGAAACATATGCAATTCGTCGACCTCTTCCTCGTCACATTTCGGGCATTTTTTCCGATCCGAGTTTTTGAATTTTGAGAGTTTTTTCGGCGTCCAGTATGCTCTATGGAGAGTGAACAAGTGGTTCCTCCTTAAGGCAGCAGATTTTATAACACCCCAGCATTTCCCCATAGATACTTGCCATATGTTTTCGATGTCACTCATCGGCAGTGCGGTATTCCAGATTTTCTCTAGTGTCTTGAGATTGTCTTCACCTGATTCTATAAGTGACCAGTACCATATAGAGACTTCTTTCTTTTGGACTCCGATGTTAAGCATTTTGAGCTCCAGTTCTCTATCTCCTTCATAGTGTTCCGTCAAAGTCTTAATCCAGCTGGATAGCTGATAGAACTTAAATTTAGATAGGGAGCCTCCCATGGTAGTATCCAAAAGAGGCCAGTCTATGATATGTTCCTGCTTTATCAGTTGTCCCCATCTAATAATCCCATTTAATAATAGGGGAGTTGAGAGGCTATCTTGGAGGCATTCTGGCGTGCCGGGGGAGTCCCAGATCGGGGCATATTCGCTATAGTAAGGGATTTTAGTTAATCTTCTTATTTGTGCCCACAGTTTAACTGCAGATAAGAGGACCTTTAACTTTATTTTTTTGAAGAATTTTGGGTGGCCAAATTTGTATAAAAAATTTCCCATAGGTTTAGTTATAGCTTGCAAGTGAGATGGATAGAATTCGTAGTCGTTTAATAAAATCCTAGCGTATTTAAACTGAAAGGCCCAGCAATATAGTAATATGTCTGGGCCAGCTATACCCCCTTGATCTTTCTTCTTCCTAAGTTTTTTCCATGCGATTCGTGGGGATTTATTAGCCCAGATAAAGGAGTTTAGTTCTCCCTGTAGTTTTTTTATTGATGTTCTATCGAATTCCAACGGGATCGTGCTAAAAATATAAGTGAATTTCGGCAATATTGTCATTTTAATGATATTTGACCTTCCCATAAAAGTTAACGGTAGGCCACTCCAAGTTTTTAACAATTTTCTAGTTTCACTAAGAAGCCTTTTAAAATTTATTTCTGCAATTTTGTTTATATCGGTAATTATGTCTAAACCTAGATATCTTATTTTCGTTTTTATCAAGGGGTGGTTGTTAGTATGGTTCCACACCATGATTTCGGATTTAGACTGGTTGACCATATATCCAGAAATTGCACCAAACTGATTAATAGATACCTCGATATCATGGAGAGATGTTAAGAAGTTATCTGTGAATATCATCAGATCATCTGCAAAAAGAGTGACTTTTTTCGTCCAACCATTATAAGAGAATGGAGATATGTTAAAGTTGTTCATTAATTTTGTTGCTAGAGGCTCTATATATAGATTAAAGAGGAGTGGCGACAGAGGACAACCCTGTCTGGTGCCTCTCATAATTTGTATCTTGTTGGAAAGACTGTTGTTAACTAGGACTCTAGCTGATGGGTTTTTATATATTAATTTGATTGAGTCTTGAAAGTTGTTACCTAGCTCATATCTATTCAGCACCGCGTTCAAATATGTCCAGTTAACCCTATCAAACGCCTTAGCTGCGTCTAAGGTGAGGATAGCCAGTGGGAGTTTTTCCTGAATCGCTAAGTCTATAGCTGTGATAAGCTCTTGAGTTAATTCTTGAATTTGCCTACCCTTCATAAAGCCCTTCTGGTTTTTATCGATTAGGAGGCTGGCTACTTTAGATAATCTTTTTGTTAAGATTTGTGTATAAACCTTATAGTCGCAATTCAACAGGGATATGGGCCTATATGATTCACACAGGTCTGGGTTTTTTCGGGGTTTCAGAATAATGCTGATAGACGCTTCATTCCATGAAGTCGGGAGATTCTTTTTATTAATGAAGATGTCATTCATTAATTCAGTAAAGTGTGGGATTATGACTTCGCTTAGCGACTGATAAAATTCATTAGGCAAAGCATCTGGTCCGGGTGCTTTTCCTCTCTTAAGGCTATTAATAACTTCTCTGACCTCTTCTTCTTCTATTCTCTTATTCAGTTCTGTCCTTTCTTGTTCACTGATAGAGGGGAGGTCTGTTGACTCCAGGTAGTTTTGGAGTTGGGCCTCGGTCGGCTAGCAGTCTTCTTTATAGAGGTCACTGAAGAAATTTTGGAATTCTTCTCTAATTTCTGCATCTTCTGCTGTAAATTTTCCCGAGAGGCCCTTACGTATCTTGAGTATCTTATTTCTAGTTTGTTCAGTTTTTGATTTCCATGCTAGTAACTTCCCACAGCCTTCACCATATTCATGATGCGAAAGTTTACTCATCTCCCATTTCTCCTTTAATCTAGACTCTAAGTGATCAGTTAGATTTGCCTTTTTTTGAGTTCTTTCAACAGCCAGTTGTGCTCTATTTGGAGCTGATAATTCTCCTTCAAGTTTGGTGTCAAGATTTTTTAAATCGTCCTCCATAAGCTTAATCTTGGATTTACTCGTTTTAGCTTTCCAGGCTGCAATATTTAAGATTTTGCCTCTCATGACTGCCTTCTAGGTGTCCCAGACTGTTTGAGGTGACGTCACCTTTTTATTGATCTTAAAGAATTCTACAGTCTCCGTCCTAAGAAGATCTATAGTCTGTTTGTCCAGAAAGATCGTGCGATCTACTGTCCAGCGCCCTGGAACGTTGCTCTTTTTCATCTGTAGGACCAGGACTATTGCAGAGTGATCTGATAGATGTGCTGGAATATGGTCTACTCGAGTAATATTTGATCCTAAGCTGGAATCTAGGAGGACGAAATCAATTCGGGAGGAGTGGCCCAGCCTTTTGTTCTGAAAGGTGGATCCCTTTTTTCTGGGATTTTTTACTCTCCAGATATCCACCAAACCAAGATCTTTAATGCTCAATGTTATCCATCTTCTCATATTTGGTAGATTTATTTCTTTCCTTGGAGGCTGTCTGTCAAGTTTTGAATCTAGAATAATGTTAAAGTCTCCCCCCCAAATTATGGGGGTTGTTGATGATAGTAGTTGGGTGTAGAGGTTTTGCAGAGGTTCAGAGTCGTCGCAATTAGGGCCGTAATAGCCGACAATTGTGAAAGAGAAGCCTTGCAATTTTATATTGGCTATAGCCCATCTCCCCTTTTTGTCAACTGAACTTGCTACAATAGATGCTTTAGCAGATGGTTTAAATAAAATGATTATTCCCTTTATGTTGCATCTCTGATCCGTACAGACATATGAATATATCCATCTAAGATTTTTTATAATATCCTCCCATTCTTCCTTCAGCAGATGAGTCTCTTGAAGAATCAGAATGTTACACTCGGACAATTTCAAATATTCTAAAATCACCCTCCTTCGATTTTTACTCCTAAGTCCATTAACATTCCAGGATAGAATTTTTACAGTCGTTAAATCATCCATTTGCCTTTTTCTCCATGCTGGGGAATATATTTTTTATCCTTAGACCCCCTTCCACCTTTCTATTTTTGTTTTGAGGACATTTTTTTATATTTTTTTTTCCCTATCTTGCTCCCCACCCTTGTTGTGCACTGTTTTACTTGTTTGATTCACATAATCTCTGGAGACCCACCCTGAGGAAGCCTCCCTTGATTCTATTGGCAAATTGATTTGCCCGTTTTGAGCTCGTTGCCTACCAGTCCGTAGCTTAATTTCTTATTGTTGATCCTGTATTTGGTGGGTAGTTTATTATCATTTAGAAGAATAATTGTCATGCAAATTCGATGATCATTGTGATACTAATTGAATGTGTTCATTTATCTAAGGATTCATTTAAAAACAGAATTGTGCTTACTATTTTATTTCATCTTTCCAGAATATTACAGTTCAATTATGAATATTGGGATTCACTTTTTATATATTTACCTTTATTCTATTAAAATGTGAAAAAACTACATCTTAAGTA
Source organism: Triturus cristatus (assembly GCF_964204655.1). Taxonomy (NCBI): domain Eukaryota; kingdom Metazoa; phylum Chordata; class Amphibia; order Caudata; family Salamandridae; genus Triturus; species Triturus cristatus. The sequence continues at coordinate 899,005,535 of NC_140589.1, read as the reverse complement.
TAAACACCAATACGGCTTCCTTAAAAATTGTTCCATGAAAAATGTATATGCTTATATATTATTATTATTAATATTATTATAATTTATTATAACAAATATAATTTAAAAAAAATCTTTAAATATTGATTTCAATTTATTCACTACTTTTTTAATTCACTGAACATAATTATGGTTGGAGTTACGACAACAAATTGTATCCCCTCCCTTCAATATCTGTATTTCCTGAAATGTTTTTAGGAGTTTGATAGTAAATGTGCCCCCTCGCTCTTAAATATATACACATTACCTATTATTGGTAGGAGTGTAGTTCTACTAGTAAATCTGCCACCCAAAAGTATATGCACTTGTTTGTGGTACTGAAGTTAGAATATTTGATCTGACCCACACCCCTATGCAAAATATGTGCACTTTCCCTATTATTTGTGGGACTGCAGTTAAAATTAAAAATCTCACCCATCTCAAAATAGGCACTTTCCCCAATATTTATGGAGCTGGGGTTTGACCAGTTAATCTGACACCGACCCCTAAATATATGCACTTTCCCTATATTTGAGTGGTTGAGTTGGAGAAGTAAGTCTAACTCTCCAAATATACGCAGTTTCCCCAGTGTTTGTGGGTCTAGGATAGAATAGAAAACACCCACCCAAAACAATTCCCTTTAATCAGTGTTTCTGGGGATGGCATTAAAAAAGTTAATCTGATCACTTAGAAATATGGACTTTTTCCTATCCTTCCCCAAATATATGCATGTCCTCAATGTTTCAGCACAGGATAGGTCAAACAGTTGTAAGGCTGGGTTTACAACAGTAATTCTGAGCCCTTTTGATACTATCTTTGATAATCTGATAAAATAGTAGATACAACGCCTATGCAGGATCGGGCGATTTTAACCCCAAGAATTAATCCCTGGGGAGAGGAGTTGGCCTAACGGCTAGTGCGCTCGACCTCGGAGCTGGAGAACTGGATTCGAGTCCGGGTAATGACGCTGAATATCCTGTGATTCTGGGCAAATCACTTAATCTCCCCGTGCCTAACAAAAAATGAATGTGTGTCCTCATGTAACGTAACTGGTGCTATGTAAAGCGCTCTGATATCCGATTGGATTCGGGTCAAGTTCGCGCTATATAAAACTCTGCAAAAAAAAAAAGAATATATGAGGAAATGTGCCCCCCAAAAGTTTTGATTGTCAGTGTATCAAAAAGCATAATCAATAAAATGTGTTCTCTTGAGACAATTACAAGTTAAAAAAATAAATGGAAAGACTTAACAGAAGTTTTAAGCCAGTTAAGGGAGGCAAAATATGATTAGTCTCAAAATCAGTCAAAATACATAATGAACAATTTATAGGGAATTACCATTAAGCTAAGTCAAATGCAGCAGGAGGTCTGAAATTAAACCAAGCCTCAGAAAGAATATTAAAATAATTCAATAATTAAATATTTCAAAGTTCTAAGCATGAGACAGTCTGACAGAGCTCTTGGATAGCATGTCCAGCCAGTCAAGGCAAGCTCCTTAAGTCTGACTCACCTCCAAAATGAACCCCTTTTTATAAGAAAATACACCGTGAAAAACACACATTCAGCAAGAGTAGATTGTACATAGGCTCAACAAATGTCAAAACAGACTATAATGCATATTGATGAATAATAATATTCTCCCTTTTGACATAATTTCTTTGGGTATGACAGCATAAATCTATTTACACTGGAAATAATGAAAGACTCAGATACGTAAAAATACAAGGTAAAGTTCGGCACCTTTAGGCTTTGTTTGCCCAATTCTAAGGAATAAAGATTGTTCTGTAAAGGGCAGGGTTTTCGTTTTTAGTGCAAATCATTCACGCCACTAAGCAATTATTGGTACTAATTGGAAATATCTCTTTCAACACCAAATATGTGGCTTTTCCCTAATGTTTGTGGGACTGTAGTTAGAATAGTAAATGTAGACCCCTAAATACATGCCCTTTCCCCAATGTATATGGGACTGGAGTAAGAATAGAAAAGCTGAATCCCCACCACCAAATGTACGCATGTTGCCAATATTTTTGGGGCTGTAGTTAGAATACTAACATTGACTCCTTCCCCCAAAATTTATAAACCTTCTTTCAATATATACAGGACTGGAGGTAGCATAGTAAATCTGCATCCTTTCCCCAAATATATGTACTATATCCAAAATGTTATAGGGTTTGGAGTTAGAATCGTTTATATGAGCCCCACAAATATATGTAATTTCTCAAATGCTTTTGAGATTGGAGTCAGAATAGTAAATCTGACACCCTCAAGTTACATGCACTTTCCCGATTGTTTGTTAGACTAGAATTGGAACATTAAACCTTACCCACCCCAAAATATGCATTTCTTCTAACTTTTAGGGAGCTGGAGTTGGGATAATTAATCTAACCCCCACTGACCCCTAAGTATATGCACTTTCCCCATTGTTTGTGTAGCTGGAATTAGAATAGGAAATCTAACCCTTTAAATACAAGCATTCGGAACTTCAGTATTTGTAATTTGAGGGTTAGATTGGTAATTCCCCAAACAAAAAAATGCACTTTCTTCAATGTTTATAGGACTGGCATTATCATAGTTAATCTGACCCCGCAAATCTATGAACTTTCTCCAATATTTGTGGGACGGGAGTTCGAACTCCTCCTCCTCCTCCTCCAAATATATATGCATTTTCACCATTGTTTGGGGGAATTGGGGTTAGAATAATAAATCTGACTCCCTGAATACATGCACTTCCCCCACTATACATGGGACTTGAGTAGGAGTGATAAATATGATGAGCCCCCACCCCATAAATATACCCACTTCCCCCAATATTTGTGGGGCTCGAGTTAGAATAGGTCATTTTAAACACTCCCCCAAAATATATAGAAACCTTCTCTAACATATATGGGACTGGAATTGTAAATCTGATCCTCAAATAAATGCATGGAGTCCAAAATGATAGAGGGATTCATGTTAGAATAGTAAATTTTACCCCCACAGTATGTGCCTGCCCTCATTATTTGCAAATCTGGTGGTAGAATAGCACCCCCAAATATACGCAATTTCTCCATTATTTCGGATTTTGGAGTCAGGTTAGTAAATCTGACACACTAAAGATATATGAATTTTCCCAAATGTTTGCAGACCTGGAGTTAGAGTAGCAAATCTCACCCTCCCATATATGTATTGTGCCTAATGTTTGTGGGACTGTAGTTAGAATAATACATGTGACTCACCCAAATATATGCACGTTCTCAAATGTTTTTGACACTAGAGAGAGAATAGTACATTTGACCCTCTCAAATAAATTCACATTCCCTAATATGTACTTTCTCTCATGATTGTAAGACAGGAGTTAGTATAGTAAATCTGACCTCACTAGAAATATGTACTTTGCCTCAATATTTGTGGGGCTGGAGATAGAATAGCACATTTGCCTACTTGTTTTTATACAAGTTAATGTTATTGGGTACGAGTTTGTAAGTTAAACATAATTTTTTTTTTAAGTTGTTTTTACAAAGTATAATATTATTTATGTTATATTATTAATATTATTAATCTGAAAGTTCCATATATTTTCTTTTACACTGTTTGTAGATGCGACACAATTTAATCTTGTACTAGTGGGAATGCTTTATTTTGCGTCGCTTTGCGCGATTATCAGTGCAAAACAAGTCTACAGGAGATATTTTCCAATGTGAGCAGCTTAGACAATATACTTTGAAAGGTCATCTATATAACTTTTGTTGATCCACCTACATAAACACAAATGAGTGCAACCCAGTGTACATATGCCCAACAACAAAAAATAGTGTTTTACTAGTAAGTGGCAGAGTAAAAGTACATGCTTATGTTTAATTGATTTTTTTCTTTTAAAAGTACATTAGTTACTGTACATAACTGGTTGAATTCTTAAATGACCCCACTGTAGTTTAATTTCAATTGTCCCCTATTTATTTTAAATCCACTTCCATTTAGGCTACTTTCCTAAGAACTGTGCAACCTATTTTGTTCCTTGGAAAAGCTTCATGCTGCCTTTTATACTTTTGCTTTTCATTGTAGCCCTAGTCATCCAGCTCTCCTTTTCTTTTCTATGTTGATTTTCAAATTATTTTTTTCTGTAAGTAAATTCTGAAGCAAGATAAGAACCCTAAGATGATTCTTTCGTCTTTAATCCTCATTTAGGAGCAAACAACAACCCCCTCCAAAACATTTTGTTGAAACACTTGCACTCTCTAGAACATAGCTTTATAAATGAATAAGGCACTCCTACCAATAGGACCCCCCCTTCAGTCAATATCATATTCTTCTGTCAACCTCGTTTCTTGTACCAACAAGGGAGTTCAGAGTCAGTTAAGCAGTGGATTTGTGTTAAGGTGCTGCCACAGTTTGTGCCTTTCCTTGTTGAACAATTTAGTCAACCAGTCGTATAATGTGGTCCTTCATTTCCACATAATTGCAGTGTCCCTGGATATACGGAGGTTCATCTTCCGATGCAGTGCTCTAAGTTATTTCTACGTTTTGGTTTTCATGTTGTACATACCCGATTCTGTTTCACAGCTTGGTGCAGACCATTTATTGATTGACTAATGGAACAGGGAAGAAACTGTCCAAGCTTAGAATATGATGCATATGTATTTGTGGTGTTCTAGAGACAGGAGCCCAGAGGAGCTAAATCCTAGTCGCAAAAAACGAACTGGTCACAATTTGCAACAATAGAATTTTATGAACCGACCTATGTGCTGATTAATTAGTTACATTTTGATTTGAAGTGGATCATAATAAAGCCTATCTCATGACCAGTAATGAGATAGGTTGCAAATTGTGATTCTCTCTGATTGGTAGGCATCACAGGGATGGTGACCTGCTAGGTTCAAGCAGGCCGCTACGCCTGTGAGTGCCTTAAAGGAATCAGTTCTGCGCTTAAAATAAGTGTCTGAGAATTGGCAGTGGTCCTCAGGCCCACTGTCTTCTTTCCATCCAGCTTTTTTTCACATTCCCAAAGGGTAAGTAGTCCCAGGGACCCCTTCCCTTTTGCGCATGGGCTACAACCCCAACTTCGAGGTTGGTAACTTTTCCTTGTTTGCGACCAGATTATGGTTGGAAAACACTGATACATTACATGCCGATTTGGTATTTAGAAGAGACGCCCCCAACACTACCCTTTCCAAATACTGAATCGGTATGGGGTCATAATCCAATTTCAGGAGTTGGCAAAAGTTTACCGACACCTAAAATGGGATTTATCTATTAGAAAGCATTTCTGCTGTCACAAACTTAGAATCTGAGTATTTGCAACCATAAAAATGTTTTGAATATCTGGCCCTGTGTTATACCTTACTGGTGGCATGCAGGACAAATGTTTTTGCGGGGCTGTAGTCAACATACTAAAGCAAGGTCCTTTATTGGAGGATCACCTCTTTCTAAGTTGGTGGAAAAACACCAGATCCAGCATGTATACATAAGGCTTTGTCACACAAGCATGGCACTCTCAATAAGCACAGGTCTGGGAATAATGACCCCACTACCCCCATTCTAACGGGTCTGACGGGTAGGGTGAGAGCATACCTTCTTTTGCAGATTGTTTCTTTTCTATAGAAATAAAGGTCTAGAGAAGGACTAATGAGGACACGTTATAAACTTAGGGGCTTATTTATGAGAGCCCTGTGTCAATTTTGCATCATGTAAAGTGGTACATGCGTGAATCTGGACGCTCATTTCCATTTATGAAGCCACGCAAAGCCGTTCTGCATGGCTTTGAGGGGGCCTAAAAATCATGAGAAAGGCGACGCTGCCCAAATCGCTGCGTCGCCTTACTCTGTGTCCGCGAGGCATTTCATGGGTGCTGCAGTGGGTTTTCGCATGCAATATTCCATGGAATTTTAGCTGCCTCAGATTTACAAACTCATGTAAATCTGGGGAAGCACCAAATCTGAACGCCTCCTGAGGTGAGGTGTAACACGGAGAAACATCTCCCCTTGTTCCTTTCTCTCTCCATGTGTGCTGCATTCTGCCGCACGCATGGAAAGACGAAAACGTCTCTTACGATTCTTTTGTGCAGTAAGGTGCCTTTCTGCACAAAAAACAATCTTGCATGCAACAGAGTCACCCTTGAACCATGGTGCGAGGGTGCCTACGTTGGGGCTAGGCTGCCAAAACGGCACCAGCACAGGGAGAAAGGACAGGAATGCATCCTATTACTTAAATACGGGGCATTTCTGCCCTTTCACTTTGGTGTAGGGCATCGCGGCAAGGAACCTTTGCTGTGCTGCCGTATGCCAAAATCTCATAAAAGAGGCCCTCAGGGCATAAACATATTTCTCCTCATTATGCCTCACCTCGGGAGGCGTACGTTTCGGTGCTTCCCGAGGTTTATAAGTGTTTGCATGGGTTACCGGAAAGCCTATGGAATGCCTCCCGGGAACAGAGCAAGTCAATACAGAGATTTGCTCTGCTTCGATTTACTCATGATTTATGAGGCCACTCAAAGTCACACAGGGTGGCTTTGCATGGCTTCAAAAAGCGAAATGAGAGCCCTGCACCACACATGTACCACTTTACATGATTAAAAAACACATAAGACCCTATATTTAATTCGTAAGCGCACTCTTCTTTGTTCCACCAGGTCAACAGAAGCTTAAAGTGCAACACGATTCAACATTTCCTTTGACTGTAGCAGTGTTCCCTACGCATGTTCTGTTGTTTAACTTTCCGTTATTTTGCCTTAAAGCTAAATTATTTTAATTGAAACATTTCCTAAATCTGCTCGCCGAAAGTCATCAGAATTCTAGACGACTTTCTAAATGTTATAATTCACGTATAGGAGGTCAGCACTCATTTTTCTGCCTCATTGTTGTTGAAAGCACTGGTCACCTCTTTGTTTCTCGCAACAGGTAGATGTTTAAGTCTGGTACCTCTTTTGCAAGTATTTGTAAACGCAAGGGAATTCGAATTTAACTCAAATATTTATTCACCACAATATGCTTATCTGTTCCTCACTGATCTCTGTGTAGAAAACTGTGTTAAAACTACTTTGCTTTTGGGGCTAAGCAGGGCAGGGGCACATGAAAGAAAGGAAGGAAACAACTGCTAGGGTGGGTAACAACATTTGAAAAGCATCTGGCAGAAATTCCTATGGAATACACAGCAGGGACCCCCTTTTCATGAGCTAAACAGGGATCCCTCTGTTAGTCCAGAACCGCTTTCCATTGTGCGAATTATGTCCAAGGCGAGTTTAATGCAAACAAACACCAAAGACTGTGCATTGTTCTTCAGGTCCGGGCAGCAGCATTGGCCAGACTGAAGTCTATATCTTTATTTATGATACCGACACAACATGATTTCATCTCTTCAAACAGTGGGATCCATGGGGACTAAATAAATATTATTTGACAAATGTACAATTGCAAGTAGATGTCGACGCATTTCCCCCTCACCCCAAGGCCTTACGTTTCTAAATTAGTGACAGATTGACTCACTTCAGCAGCACAGAGTGGGAAAAATGTATATTTCTTGCAGATCCATGCCTTGTGTTTTACATCTGGTAGAAAAAAACACAATTTGGATTATTATTCTCAGGGAAATGTGGAATTTTAAACAATGCTCATCTGTGGTCGGGAAGGGACATTTATTGTTGGTAGCAGTGATAACTATAGCTTTTAGGCCATAATTCATCTTTGCTGCCTAACAACATTACCACGCATTCTTGTTGTGGAATGTAAAGGGCAGGTGCAGCGCGTCCCCGTTTTCAGATACTGACAATTTTGCAGCAGTTGGTAACAAGCCATCCAGCCACAGTCATACATACTCCATCATGTGGGGAACCACCATAGATTGTGCAGAACTGAAGTTAGGTATGACAGCATTGTGGATGGATTTATTTTAATTTTATTTTTTTATAAAGTTTGGTATAGCGCGAACATGTGAGCACATGGCTAGTGCACTGGCCTACCGCCACTGCCCTTAACCCTCACGCTGTGACTTCCATTATTCGTAGGAAACCAACCCACCACACAAGGTTATGGATATATGAGACCTACAGATTGTGTCCAATTTTAGTGACTATGTAATTGTAAAGCAGTGAGGTGTTTTTGTGTGTCCTGCCCATACTGGGGGCTCACCCCTTCCCTAGTGCATGACTGGTAGAGAACCCTGCACGAACAGCAGCTCTGCCGAGTGTCACTCATCAGGGTTTAGACTGCCCCTGCTCCTTGTAGTGGCCAAGGGCGGTCCATGTCCAATGTGCGGTACTGGCCGGAAGACAGGCGCTGAAATAGAGGTCAGGCAAGTGGGCATGTGTTGGCCTTGCTCTTGCCCGATTCCTCCATCTTTCAATTGAGTACATCACCTCTGTCCAGGAATGCCTGCTCTGGCGTCCTCTACAATCGCGAGGTAAAGTGGAAGTGGTGAGTCAGGAAGCTTACATTTTCTTCTTGAGCTATGTGGCTGCAGCTGGCGGGTTTGTCTTGTGCTGTCCTGCATCCTTGAGCCGACTTTGGAGCTGGGGAACCAGGTTCGAGCCTCCGCGTCGGCTCAACATCCTGTGATTCTGAGCAAATTACTTAATCTCCCTGTGCCTACCAAGAAAAAAAAATGTGTCCTTATGTAACGTAACTGTGCTCGTGTAAAGCGCTCCAATACCTTCGGGTCAAATTCGCGCTATATAAAACCGTTACAAAAAGAAAAGAAAATGGCAACAACTTCCCGATGGGGTCTGCTGGAGCCACGTTCTCATTCTTCGGTGCCGCACCTACATGCTAGTGTTATTGCAAATCCAGTAATAAAGGTGGGCGCGCCACTGAAGGCTGGAGCCAGATGCCTGGCTCTAGCTTAGCTCAAGGTCCTCTTAGACTATCAAGCACAAAAAGAGCTGAGCCTTCATGCAGCTTCTGACTGCCACCCATGATCTAATCACATGCACCAAGAATTCAAAACAAAGCATTAACCTTTTATGTAAAACAGGTGAAAAAAAGAGATAACCATCTAGTGGCTGAAATGCATAATGTAAAACATGGGATCAATCCTAACTTCCACACTTGACCAAATTAAGTTATCCTTGGCAAATATCAAATTGTCTTATCCTTAGCAAATATCTTTCTTGTATGTGATTTAATCATCTAAAATATTGCTCTGTTTATAATACGAATCTATGCCACATAATGGGTGCACATGACAAGCGACTTGCCTCATAGTTGACTAATGCCATTATAGGGCATAGTGGCAGGAATGTTTCTGAGTTCATGTTTAAAAACTATCAGCGCGGTGATGTTTGAAGTACTAAGGTGAAATGCTTCCACTTGTTACAGAGATTTACTTTTGAATTTTGAACATTAAGCATCATATTTTATGTGATTTTTGCTGCATGTTTTACATGCCAAATAATTGCATGGCTCGGCTCGTGCATGGGCTCTTGCAGCCAAGAAAGACCCTTGGCTGACTTTTGACCCATTCTTCCTGGCAATTTGTTGGATCGCCCACCTCTGCTCAGGAAACAACAACCAGGTGGCAATAGGTAGTCCTGCACCCATTCCTCCATGGAAGATGATAGGGGTAAGAATCTTTTGTCAGAATCTTGTCAATATAAATATCCTCTGCCATTTATATTACCCCATTGGGTATCGATTTTTTATTATTAACTCCAACGGGGGGGACATTTTTGTAAATGATACTTAGGATACAATATTTTTGACAAACAATATTTAGTCCATGATATTCTTGTTTCACACTCCAAGCCAACGTGACACATACTAGCACTTCCCAGCTCATGTCGGAAGGACTACAATAAGAAAACTATAAAAGGCTAAGTAAGCATCTTCTAAGGTGTTATGCAATGATTCGAGCCTACCGGCTTCATCACGCACTATGCCACTTGGCACTTCATTCTTCTGTTTCTTCTTATTGATTCTATCCTTGTCTACATTTGCCCTACTTCCCTTTGATTGCCTTGTTGTTTTACTCTGTTCTTGTTGCCTTGTATTGTACTGATTTAAGCTTTGCCTTTTTCATTTTTCAGGTGCCGTGTTCTTCCTCTTTTTTCCTCCTATTGAAGACATGGGAACTTTATTAATTTATTTAGGCATCCTTACCTATTACAGTTTTTGTGGTACCTTTGATATAGGATGCCGATAGCGATACCCAGAAACAGTGGCCATTATCTTACCTCCAGATTCTGCCAGAAAGACGTAAGTGCCAACCTACACTACCACTTAGCAACCTTCTAATTCTGTCCAATTCTTTGGTAGGCTCTGAGACCATTTGCCACACCCTGCTCTTCAGATCTTACCAAGGCCGGACTGGCCATATCGGGCACCGGATATTTCCCCGGTAGGCCGCTAGGGTGGCGGGCGGGTTTGGGCCCCTGGGGGGCCGTTTTTGTTACCAGGGGTCAGCAATATCGGCCCCATTTGACAAAATCGGCCGAAACCAGCTCTCGCAAACTGCTCGGCTGCACTCCCCCTCACCCCAGGGGTTGCCGGCTGAGCAGTTTACCAGGGTCGGTTTCTGTTCCCAGTCCAGTCCTGGATCTCACTGGTTGTAGGGGGATGCATTCTGCAATTGTTTCACTTATACTTAACTGATCAAAACCCTGAAACCCTATAGTCCAGGAGCTCAACATTTTAAATACTTACATCCCCACAGATCAATATTGTCTCTATTTGTATTTAATCTATATCAGAGACAACTAGCCATCATCCTTTATAATGATGGATTCAAGTGCTATATCTATGCAGACGCCGGCACCGTTTGTGATCAAACTGGCAAGCAAGCAGGCCTTCTAATGAATCCAAAGAGCGGGGTTGGTGCCGTACGCCTTCAAACATTAGATGGTGAAAGGCCACAAGAATCGAGAAAAAACAAGACAATCTTGAAATCGATCAAAAACACAGGTTATTTTGACAATCTTTACATTTCCTTTCAGGAAAAGAGCTCTGTGGTCATTATCAGTGGGATAAAGGTATGCCATCAAAGGCTGTGAAAAATGAAGGCCAGACCATTGAAGAAAAGTTGGCTGTGAAGAAGCAAGCTTCAAATTTCCCATGCAAGTGTTTGCACCACCATAAACACTAATATGCATTCTGTCGTGTGATTATAGGACTGGTGGAGGGCTTCCAGAGAGAACATTAGATTGAGTTCAACTGCTCCAAAATTCTGCCATCAGGCTCCAGGAAGGCTACGGTGCTCTGTTGAAGCTTCAGTAGCCGACAGTAAGGAAATGAGTCATGTTTAAAGTGCTTATAAAAGTGCATACTGTTCTTCACAGATCAGCCACAGCCTTATTGTGCAATGTATTCAAAAAGTAGTACATGCACTTTTAAGTTTTACATGTTCCGGTAGTGAAAAACTCTTACATTCATTTTCACCACTGCAAGGCCTACCTCTGCCACATTTAATAAGTGTTAATTTTCAAATGGGAGCAGGTAACCAGTTCATGTTTGGTGTCTTTGGAACTGTAATGAAAAATACTAACTTATGATTAAGTCAGATTTTAAATTACAATTTCGAAAATGCCACTTTTAGAAAGTTGTGGGAGAGAGACAAACAGCTGGCGTGCACTCAAGTTTAAATAATAAAACCAAATGGATAACGTTTTCCAAAAACTTATATTAGGCTTGGTGTGCTGACCCTGAGGTGGTTCCACCCGCCACCTTAATTCAAAATAGCGTAAGAGACTAGAGCGAAATGCTCTAGACAGGGACTGCACTACCCTTGACACTCAAAAATGAGTAAGAAACAAATTAAACAACATTTATCTGTTTAGCATGACAGTTGACTGTAATCATCATCAAACCACCAAAAGACGTTTATAAATATGAAAGACGAGTCATAGCTTCTTCTTGTTGAAGTGTTGTTTATTCACACTTCTACCATGATGAAAAGAGTTCATGTTTACGAAGTCCTATAACAAATGAAATATAGCTTGATCTTCCCAATGCATTTCGGGCGTAGTGTTCGCCCTTCTTCAGGGGAATCTAAGAGTGAAACATCAATCAATTACATTGAATGGTATTAAACTGATAACAAAGTAGAAAATTAGGAAGGCAATTCTGGCGTCACACCGACATTCAGACAAGATAAAAGATTAAGGATTGAGGCCACTGAGTCACGTCACCAAGAAGTCGATAAAGAATCTGTTGAACATATGAGGAGGAAGGGGTGGTCCAAAGCAAGAGAGCACAAAAGTGAAAGCGAAGGAGGGAGAAAATCACCATGTGCAGATGAAAGTTATAGAGCGTGAAGAAATAGAACCAAAACCTATCCAGAAGGAAAAAACTAAACTACCTGGACAAGCTAATGTGGCTGGATTCTATTCGAAAAATAAAACAATAAGATGAAATGATCTGCAAGAGACAAAGAGAACGGAACCTGTCCCTTAAAATGCTACAAAATGGATATATAAAACAAATTGAGTATTCCGACACTGGTCGAACATAGTAAAAGAACTTACCGAGCGTTCTATGATCCCTAGCGGACACTTGATTGAGAAACAGTCGTTGACTGTGTGTTGTGCAGACGCGAAGGCGGGGCAATGTGGTGAGGAAAAAGGAGCCTACGAGAAATGAATGCGGGGAGTTAAACACAACACGGTGTGGTGCGTGCGAAGAGATCAGTAAATAAGAGGAGGTAAAACAGGGTACCTTAGAGGATTCTATCAGTCTCCGCACAATTGGTCTGTGGGTTATCAGAGCAGCAGAGTCCCGCCCGTGAATACCGGTGAAGTCCGGGTCGTGTTCACGAGAGGAAGTCACAATGTGAGAAAATAAAGAGGGACTAATAACGAGTGTAACCAGAAGTGGCCATCTTGTATTGGGAAGTGTGCTCTATCTGATAGAGAGCAGATCGGAAAGTGAAAAAGGACAATGTTGAGAAAGCGTGAAGGGACAAGATGTGCACACCAGAGAAATGCTCAGAGAGTGAAAACACACCTGTGATCGAAATTGTCAACGTGAAAAAGTGCACACGCAAACTTTATGTAAAATGATCAATGTCCTGCCTATTTACAATCTAATAAATAATAATGATCCCCAAGTGACATCCTGCCTATTTACAGTGTTGATCGAAAGAAAGTTCTAACAATATGTCTAACGGTAAGAGCATCGCAAGTGGCATCCTGCCTATTTACAATGTTGGTTGAAAGAAAGTTCTAACAATTATGTCTAACGGTGAGAGCATCACACATATACAGTATACTACTGATGTAGATACATAGGTGAATGAGAATATCATTGTTAACAGATAACAGAAGTAATGCTGACGAATCTCCTACTGTGACATAATATATTCCCACTGATGAAAAATTATTGTTATGTTATGTTATGTTATGTTATTCATTTATTTCTATAGCGCACGGCTACTCAAAAAGAGTGTCCCGGCGCTTTAATGGAGAAAGAGACAATACTGCAACATAGCAAACATAACACCTGATAAAACTAACCGAAGAATGGGCCAAAGAATTCACGGAGGGCCGGCTACTGAGTGAACAGCCAAGTTTTAAGGCCTTTCCTAAAAGCTAATAGGCTGGTGACTCCCCGCAGAGCCAGTGGTAAAGAGTTCCACAGCTGAGAAGCCAGCAGTCCAAAAGAGCGGCCGCCAAGGCGCGCTTTCTGTACCCGGGGGACAACAGCAAGATGCAGGGCTTCCGACCTCAGAGACCTGGTTGGATGGTAAAAAACCAGTCTTTTTTGGAGGTACTTGGCTCCCTCCTTGTGGAGAGCTTTGTAAGCCAAGGTCAGCGCCTTAAAGGCAATCCTCTTACGGATGGGAAGCCAGTGTAAAGTTGCTAACAGGCCCGAGGCCCTTGAGCGCCTGCTAAGGCCAAAGATTGCCCTTGCAGCGGCATTCTGTACCACTTGAAGCCGCTGCAATAAATACTCTGGGAGGCCCAGGTAGAGAACATTAGAGTAATCCAACCTGGACCCAATCAGAGCCTGGACAGTCAGCGCCCTGTGATCCACGGATAACAGAGGAAGAAACCTCCGCAGCATCCTGAGGATGCCAAAGCAGATGCCCGACACCCCCAGGATCTGGGATTTCAGGGTAAGCCTGTTATCCATCTTCACCCCCAGATTCTTAGCAACCTGAGAGGAGCAGGACGGAGGGAACATATCCCGTGGCCACCAGGTCTGCCAATCTGGCTCTGTATCGCACCCAAAGAACAGTACTTCGGACTTGTCGGAATTGCACTTAAGGCTGTTTAGATGGAACCAGTGAAAAACAGCCCCAAGGCAATCCCGAATACTCTCCCCATCAAAGTCACCTCCTCTCTTACAAGAGAAGAGGAGCTGGGTGTCGTCCGCATAGGATACGATCTGGGCACCATGCGACTCCACCAACGCCGCCAATGGGGTCATAATGATGTTAAAAAGGGTCGGGCTCAAAATAGAGCCCTGAGGGACCCCGACTCCCATAGGCGGCATCACGGCGGAATCCGGCGGGGCCCAGATCGACTGCCGGCGGCCGGCTAGCAAAGAGGAAAACCAGTCGAACACCGTCCCCCGTAGACCAATCTCGAAAAGTCTAACGAGAAGACCATCATGGGGAACGGTGTCGAACGCCGCCGACAGATCTAGCATCACCAGCATGACTTTGCCCCCAGAGTCCAGAACCTCTTTAATGGTTTCCGAGACCTCCAGGAGCGCAGTCTCGGTACTGAGATGGGGACGAAAGCCCGATTGGGAGGCGTGCAGGATCTCATTAGATTCAAGAAAGTTGGAGAGCACGCCTTGGACGTGCTTTTCCAGAATCTTCGTGAGGGCCGGCAACAGAGAGATGGGCCTATAATTAGCCGGGGCCTTCGGATCTAGACCAGATTTTTTAAGCAATGGAATCACCATCGCCTGCTTCCAGGCCTGCGGAACCACCCCAAGCCTCAGCGAAAGATTTAAGAGCGGATTGGCCAACGGGTTGATCACCTCCGCAACTTTCGCCAAAAACTTAGCAGGGCATGGGTCGAGAGGAGAACCTGATTTTAAATTGCCCATAAGAACCAGGGAGTCCGGAGCAGAGATAGAAGGAAATACACTCAACGTCGCCCCTGGCCCGGCCTGTGGCAGTATGGTGGTATCAGGTTCAGTCTGGCCCGCAGATACTGGTACCTGGAATGACTCCTGAATACGTTTGATCTTGCACGTGAAGAAGTCCGCAAGGTCCGTGGCCCAGCTGCCTGATGGTTTTTGGTCCGAGGTGTTAGACCAGGGTGAGGTGAATTCTCTCACAATGGAGAAAATCTCCTTCCCAGAGTTGGAAGCCGCATCAATTCTCCTGGCTAGATAAGCTTTTTTTTCCACACGGATATCCCGGTGGTAAGCCTTAACCACCGTTTTGTATGCCACCTTGGCAGCAGGGTCATATTGTGCCCGCCAGGCTCTTTCGGCTACCTTGCACTGCTGCCGCGTAGCCGACAGTGCAGCGGTAAACCAAGGCGCAGAGACCCGTTTCGAAGTCGGGCGGGATGTTACTTCTGGGGCAAGATCGTTAAGCCTATCCAATAGCCAGTCTTGTATGGTCTGCAGATCCTTGTCTAGATCACCTGAGAGAGAGCAAGGATGAGCCTCAGCTGCCTGGGCCAGCATCTCTGGGGTGACACGATGGAAAGCCCTGTAGACACGACCCTGTTGATGTACCGGGATCGGCACAGATTTAACTATGCCCTTGATCACAAATTTAGCGAGGAAGTGGTCAGACCATAAGACAGGAGTGATCTCAATATCCTCGAGAGGGACAGACGAAAAGACCTGGTCCAGGGTATGCCCCTTCACATGCGTAGGCTCCTGAAAGTATGGGATGAGCCCCAATGTAAATGTGAATATAAGTGAATTGGGTAAAGAAGTGTGGTGTGCTATGAAGCTGTTAGAGGTAGAATAAGATGATAGTGGAGACAGTAGTGGAAAATACCAAACTCAAGCATAAAGCAGAGTTAATTTATAAATTAAAGCTCTGATGCAAATAAGGACAACCATGTCCCCCCCTTTTTTTGTAGGAAGATGGTGGTGCTCACAGAAAGCATGCGAATTCAATTTTGTCATTAAGACCCTTGGGACTCAAGGTATTGAGATACCGAATCCACAAGGATTCCCTTTGAACAATACATTTACTCATGTCACGATCATTATGGGATTTGATAACTTCAATCACACTAAATTTGAGTTGAGCAATCGTGTGGTGTGAATCGCACCAATGACTAGCAAGTGGTGAGGATGTAGATCTAGTGCGAATGCGACTTTTATGTTCCGTGATACGAGTACGTAAAGATCTCTCAGTTTTGCCTACATAATATAGGCCACAAGGGCATCGAATGATGTATATGACATTTGAAGTGTTACAATTAGCAGTAAAGTGAAATTTGACCGGCTTACCCGACCAGGGGTGAGCCAAAGAAACACCTGTAATGACATTATTACAGTGTGAGCAATTGTAACATTTAGTCATGCCTTTGGGTGCCAGATCAGTAATGGGTTCTCGTCTTTTGAGAAGTTCCTTCAAGTTGTTGGAGCGTTTGTATGCAAAAAGACATTTTCCTGCCTTAGTGTCAGGCACAGGGTTGAGGACCACTCACCTCTAAGCCGGATACAGCGGGAGCGATGCTGGAAACCCTCTCCCCCTTAGCGGCAGCGCTTGCCAACCCTAGAAACCCGAACGGCCAACGAGAAACACCACTTCAGGGGAAAAGGATCAGTGGGGACCCAGGGAGGAGGAGGTAAGGCGGGACTCGCGGAGGCTAATGTCTGGAGGTAACCTCACTCCAGTAGCGTGCCAGTCATAAGCCCTGCAAGAAAAGAGCAGAGAGTAGAAGGAGAGATACAGGGCATGAGCACTGACCAATAGTACAGGTGCACAATGTCAAGCACTAGAACACCACTCACGTGACCCTAGGGCTTTGTCCGGTAGGAAGATATGTCCAACGGAAGTCGGGTAGGGCTCTCTTCGCTCGTCGCCGGTAGGCACCTGTCCCTGACCAGGATCCTCGTCGCTCTCCGAGCCTTTCAGGCGGCTCCAAGCGCGGAAGGTGAAGATGTCCAGGTGTGCTCTCCGAGCCTTTCAAGCGGCTCCAAGCGTGGAAGTTGAAGAGGTCCCAGTGCGCTCTCCGAGCCTTTCAAGCGTCTCCAAGCGCGTGGGTAAGTGGTCACTGAGGGCCCCAATAGTGAGGAGGGTCTGTTCCTGAAGCTCCCCCCTCCCTACAGCATCCCGGCCGTGAGGCCCTGAAAGGAAACTGCGTGTCCCAAAACATGGGGGCCTGCCCAGGTGAAGCTTGATGCGCACTCAAAACCCCCCAGGGAAAGAGCGGGGTCCGATACGGAGTCCCTGCTTCTTTGCCCCGCGGAGGGTTGCGTCCTGCAGTGCAAAAAATGAAGTGGTCTCTTGGCCCGGTGTCTTTGGTCTGGTGGTGGCCGAAGGCTCAGTAGGCGTTTGCTCTGAAGAGGAGTTCGAGATATCTATAGCGGGCCCCGTGTTTCGTATCGCGGCTGGGTCTCGGTTCTTTGGGCGGTTATGCGTCTCCCCGCCGCGGCTCCACTGCCGCTGGGCGAGGCGGGAGACTCTGTAGGCGGCAAACAACAGGCAAAATAAACGGATAGCGTCTCCTACGCTTCCGTGCGAGATTGTTGTTGGCAAACACCAGGGCGCCGGAAGGCGGGGCCTATATAGGTCCCGTTCTCGCGCTCTTCCCTGGCATGCTGGGATACGTAGTTCTATGCCCCTAGCGCCGGTCTCCTGCGAGCGCGCCGAAACCTGACACTTAGCCATTTAGTGCTTGCAGCCTGCCTCTGGGTCACCTGACTGGGTGTAGTTGACAGTTAGGCTTTGTGTATTCCTCCTAGATAGCTACACACAATGGGAAGCTTAGGTGTGCCTGGATGGGCCATAACTGACAGGATGGGAGGGAGGAGCTTGGCATAGCCCCACTTACACTTGAATAGGTCGTGGCCTGTCGGTACGCAAAGGGCTGCATACCCCCTGCAGTTAGGCTGGTGCCAGGACCAGGAAGGCAGGGCACCTGTGCACTTCAAAGGAAACCCTCCAGAAGCTTCTCCCCACTTCAAAGGCACAACTGGGTATACATTTTGGACCTCAGACACCAACTCTTCAGTGCCCTTCTGGACTTGTGGATTCTCTTTCAGTAAGAAGTGCTGCTCTGCTGCTGAAAGGACTGACGGACACATCCTTGATGCCGGATTTCGCATCGCAAGCTCTCATCAACAGGATTCTTGATGAAGAAGCAGGACCGCCCTTCACAGCCTAGCCGCATCTCTGAACCAACGCATTGCTTTGGCTGCACGATACATCTTTGACGCGGACCCTTGCAATGCTCTGCAAACCAATATTTTTAAGTACTTTGTTCATCGGGCATAACTAGGTTCCAGTAGCCATCCAGCGCTCCATCGCAGTCAACTTGAACTTCTGACTTTGTTCCTGCATAGAGCGACCAGATATTCACAGTTGGCACTTTGTGCTTGTTGGCACTATTTTCACTGACATTTTTAAAATTGCATAACTCCAGTTCTACTGATTGGATTTTTGTTGTTTTGGTCTTGTTTTGTCTATTAAAAATAACTTTATTTTTAACTTGGTGTGGGGTCCTTTCTTTTAAGTGGTGTTTTTCACTTTATTACTGTTTGAGGTGTTGCACAAATACTTTACGCATTGCCTATAATTAGGGCTCCCGGTTTTATGGTTTGTATTTTTGGGTCATTTCCGTTTGTATTTATCAATATTTATTTTTGGCCATATTATCTGTATCTATCCATATTTATTTTGTGTTTTGCGTATAAATGAAGTTGTAAAACTTTACATTTCCTATTTAACTGATAGACGCGCACTCATACTTTGATGTCTGTAGTGTTTTAGCTATTTAAGCTGACATGTATTACATAACAATACAGCCACTGGTAAATACTAGCATTATACCATAAATGTATGTTGACATATGCCATTTTTAAATACATTTCATCCTTTTTTTTTAAGTTCCCATGTTGTCCACCTGCTCAGCTGCTGGCCTCTAATTCATGAAGACAGCACAGAGAGTTCCTTAAAAAAAACACAATTTTCTGTATTTATCCACTTTTAAAAATAAATGCAGACAGAAAACATATTGTTTTCTGTCTGTATTTATCTGTAAATATCCATAAAAACAGAAAACAGGGAACCGTAGCTATAATTTAAACATAGCTGCTCTGTGCCAAGCTACCAGAGGGTTGAACACCGATTAATTTAGAGTTGGCTTGTGCCTCTCCTTGACAAGGATTATAGTTGCTGCTCGACCAGGGCTCCAACCCCAGTCAACCAACAACTCAATTTCTTACAACCACCTTAGCATAAGTTCATTTTGGTTCACTCACAAACAGGAAAATATGTGGAAGTTCAATGT
This sequence comes from Triturus cristatus, assembly GCF_964204655.1. Lineage (NCBI taxonomy): Eukaryota > Metazoa > Chordata > Amphibia > Caudata > Salamandridae > Triturus > Triturus cristatus. The sequence goes on along the minus strand of NC_140589.1, from coordinate 898,986,179 downwards.
CCTTGAATGATTGTTTTTCAGATGATTGCTGCTTAGACACTTGAAATCCAGTCTTGGTTCCAAATTCTGAATGAATGTCATAAATCTACACTCACCGATTCACAACCTCTTATGGGTGCAGATTTACAATTTTCAGGAACGTCCCAAAATTTCCAGAGAAACACCCTAAACCTGTGACAGTTGCAAGTTGCCATCTGTACTCCTTGAAAAAGTGTGTGCATTTCCTTTTGGCAGGAGCACATATACAGATGGCACATACAAAAACCTACCTTTTTTTCTTTCTGGATGAAATACTTTGCCCCGAGGAGAAACCACTTCCTGTATACCCCCACTAATTTTATGGATGTTCACAACCACTTCTCACACTGGAAAGATTTTAGGGGCCGATTACAACTTTGGCACTCCTGTGCCGGCTGTCCGCCAGCGTGGCAGTGCAAAAGCCGTACACAAACCGCCCGCCTGATTTCGAGTTAAACTCATGCAGTTGGACAGTCCTTTTGCCATTCCTTCGAAGGTGCCCTGAAAAAGGGCACCGCAATGGGAACGCAAAAGATGTTCCAAAACGACATGGACTGTGAAGTCCATGCTGCCCTTCAACTTGGGGTGCATGCAAGTAGGAGGGCACATGTACTGCCTCCCTGAATGCAACTCCATGGCGGGGCGGGTATGGAGGCCCTGTAGGGCCCCCTTTGTTATCCCTCCACCAGCCTTTTCATGTCAGTGAGCTCGCCATGAAAAGGCTCGCGGAGGGGAAACTCATAATATGTCCAGGTAACCAAGGCAGTCTAGCCTTGCATATTAAATAGGCCCTCTGCACTGCGTCACCGCCTCGTTGATACGGCGAGCGCAAGGTAAGTGTTTTTCTTGTTTTTTAATTGTATTTTTCCTAGTCGTTGTCCGTTGACTCTCTCCCACTGCCCAGCTGCTCTTACCTGCACCGTCTGTGGCAATATGGCACTGCAAAAACACAAGTCCTATTCTCACCACTGATCACCAAAGATAGAAATGAGGTTGTTGAATGACTGGGGTATGAACCCTGGTCAAGCAGCAACCACAACCCTAAATAGAGTAAGAGGCAGGGAAACTCTAAATGAAACTGTGCTCAGCCTCTGGTAGCTTGGCACAGATGAGTCAGGCTAAACTTAGAGGCAATGTGTAAAGTATTTGTGCAACACCTCAAACAGTAAAAGCATCATACAAAAAGGATCCACACAAGGTTTAGAGAAACAGATTACATTATAATAAATAAAACAAGACTAAAACAACAGAAATCCAACTAGGGAATTCAAAGATATTAAATTTGAATGTTTTATGGTAAATAGTGCCACAAAGCACAAAGCGCAAACAAAGTAAATTCTGGTTGTGCCGGACCGGGACAAGTCACAAGTTCAGGCTGTCCTTGATGGAGCATGGGTCAGATACAGGAACCAAGTTAGGCACGCTAAACAAAGTACCTTAAATCCAGGGTTGTGGAGTTTCGCGTGGAGCCAAGGCAAAGAAGTGTTGCTCAGTCAAAGCAATTCATCGGTAACAAGATGCAGCAAGGCTGCAGTGCGAGGTCCTGTTACACCATCATCGAGGATCTCGTTGACAGAGCTAGCAATGTGAAGTCCGGCATCAAAGATACAACAAGCAGGTGGCAATGTGTTGGGTCCAGTGAGCACTGAGGCTGCTGTGCTGAGACCCTAATTTTCATCGAGCTGCAATTGATGAGAGATGCGAGGACCTGGATATGAGATGTGCCGTCGGCGATGCGTCAGATTCCGAGGCTGCAAGGGTGATGCAGACCTTCTGCGATGGACCCAATCCATGCTGCAGAGGTGATGCATCAGTTCTGCTTGAGGATGCCCAGCTTAGCCGAGGTGAGGTGATGCATTGGATCGGCTCAAGGATGCACTGCTCAGCAGAGAAGATGCGTTGGTTCCACTGGTAAGCACGCGAGGCCCACTTCCAAGGGTCCAGGACTGGGGTAGCACCACTTGGCAGGGTAGACTCACAGCTGGCAGAGCACAGGTGCAGATGCAAGGTTGCTAGAAGTCTGTTATGTCCCTGAGGCTTCAGATCAGGAGGCCAGCAATCTAGCCCTTGGAATACCTTTGAGTTCTCGGTTCAAGCGATGAAGGCCCAGTTCTTCTCACCCAGGCAAGGAGGGCAGTAGGCTAAAGTTCAGTACAGCAGTCCAGCAGTTCCTTCACAGCAGTATTCCAACAGAGTGGCAGTTCTTCAGCAACACAGCAGTCCTCCTTCCTGGCAGAGTATCCACAGGTCTAAGGTCCACTACTTATACCCAGTGGTGCCTTTGAAGTGGAGAAGGCTTTTAAAGAAAATCCTTTGAAGTGCACAGATGTCTGCCTCCTATGTGTGCAGAGTCCTAAGACCAACAAAAATGAGTTCAGCAAAACCAGGAGTGAAAACAAAAAAAAGGTATGGGGTAGACTCTGCAAAAATTGCCAAGTCCAACAGGGTGAATCTGCCCATTAATAAATATAGTGCTTCCCTTTTGTGTATAATCCACAAACCTTAATTCCAACTTTATCCATGGGGTTCGTATGACAGCACCCCTTTAATTATCTACATTAGAGTGCATGTAAAGAACACAGAACCTCAGTAATACATCCTGTAGGGTGGAGCATCCATGACACATGTACCTTTGAGATCCTCGTATTCTCATTCTGACTGACCTAAAATGTCCTCCTTGGCGGAAATCCTGTGCCACAAGTACCCTGACAGGTGCTCTTCAGTTCTTTGAAGTTGCTAACTAAAAGAATGCTAGGCTTGGTTGAGAGTTAGTGGTACACCCCAGAGTACCCAAAGTGACCAGGGCATCACACAACCATGAGCTGGTGGCAGTTGATTAATAGTTGTGGGGTACTGTGCTTTTTATTTGCATCCCAACTGGGAAGTTGGTTCCATGTTCTTCATGCGTAAATCCTTAAACAATGTCACTATATGTGTTGTATGCGGGTGGGATATGCATGGGCCGGGTCCACTCTCTTTGTATGCTGCCACTAAAGTTGTACGGTGCCCCACATGGTTTAGCTGACTGAACTTTCTCTGCCTGTCTGCCTGCACTACTCTTTTCTTTTTCCTGCAGATGCAATCGCAAAACAAATTGCAATCACCTGGTTGGAAATCATATAAACATGAATGGTGCCAATAGGATGCTTTGTTTTCACCTTCCCATAAATATAGTAATTCAATCTTTAGCAGGGAGAGTGCTAACAGAGCAGTGAAACATGCCAAAAAAAGACTGGGGCCAATGGCATGGTCAAAGCAGCCCATCCACACAAAGTCATGGGCTACTTGCTGACCCCTGTGTCCTCTGTTATGTTGTGCTCAAGAAGCCAGGTCACATTGGAAAGAAATTGATCTTCTCCCTTACACAACGTCAGGTTGACAGTTCACTTAAGTAGCTGGTTGCCATGGAGCTGCCTTACACCTGTAGGAAATGCACGTTCAAATGATTAACGCCCTCCAAAGGTTTGAGGCCAAATTCGAATTTGGTAAATTGATTGAAGTCTAGCAGTCTCTGTTTCTGGATATAAAAGGGCCCACTTGGCTTGTTCGGAGCATATCTTTTTTTTTGGAAGATCTCTGTACATTTGTGGAGAAAACTAAGGAAACCATATGAAGGAACATTTATGGAATACATCCCAGGACAGAGGACAATATGTTGCTGCAACATCCTGAACTGTCTATCAAGATAGACTGCTTAGCACTTTAGAGAATCTGTCAAACTTCAGATTGGAGCCAAGCCCAGTGATCCCTTGTGTAACTGAGAGGAGATTGGTGGGAGCAAGACTGCAAAGTATGTGACCATTGATAAGCACTACGGTGTCAGGCTTGCAGACCTCTGTAGTAGCCTGACATGAACTCTGAACAGAACTGAATTGTCTAATGAATTATGATCAGACACACTAATGAAAGCAGATGCTGAACTTGGATGCTAACACAAGTATTAAAGCCTTTGGTATTTGGACAGAATATCGAATTTGGAAGATCGAGGTACAGAAATATCAGAAAACAAATACTGTGATACAGAAATATCGCTTACAACAATATCAATTTGTTAGGTAAGTAATATGGTTGTCAAAAATATAGTTGTTGTTAATATCGTTTCAATAATATTGTTGTAAGAAATATCATTTTTTAATTATTATGTATTTTAGTTCATATATGCAATTTATGTGTTATTATTGTTTGTATAATTGTTAATAATTGTTTTAAATATAGTTTGTAATTTTAAGTGATTTACAATTTTTAATAACTAATAGTAATTTATAGTGTTGTAGCGGGTTACTATGTTTGTTGGGGTATCGGGTGGGAAGTTAATTAAGTATAATTAACTAATTATTAATGAATAATGTATTATTAATTATTTAATTGATTAATTATGTAAATTGTGTAATAATATATTTGTTAGGTATATATTAGGTGTGGGCTGTTGGGTTTGTAGGGATATATGATGGAAAGTTAACTAAGTAACACATATTTGACAATTAAATATTAATGTATTATTAATTATGTAATTGATTATTAATTATGTAAATGATGTGAAAATTATATTTTTTAATTTATATATTAGGTGTGGGTTGCTGGTTTGTAGAGGTGTAGGGTGGGATGTTAATTAAGTAATAATTAATTAACAATTATTAATCAATTGATAATTAATTATGTTAATTGTTTTATACTTATTTATTTTAGTTCTATTTTAAGTGTGGGCTGCTAGAATTGTGGTGGTATAGTGTGGGAAGTTAAGTAAAAAAATGCCAATTCTTTTTTGTTGATAATTAATTATTACAATGTTTAATAATCACAGAAATTATTGCATTGTTTTTCATTTTGATATATACAATTTTTTATTTGGTTAATTAATAGTGTTCATATTAAAGTTTTATATTTGTTATAAATTAGTAGGGTTATTCAAATATGTTATGTGTTTGAAGTGAAGTACTTTCCCTACTTTTGCACAGACTGGAGTGGGAATAGTAAATTTAATCCGTCCAAAGTCCAATGCTTTCCCTACTGTTTCACAGACTAGAATGGGAATAGTAAATTTTACCTTTCAGTAATCCAACATTTTCCCTATTGTTGCACAGGATGGAGTGGGAATAGTAAATTGTACCCCTTCAAAGTCCAACGCTTTCTTTACTGTTGCACAGACTTGAGTAGGAATAGTAAATGTAATCAATCTGAAGTTCATTGCTTTCCCTACTGTTGCACAAACTGGAGTGGGAATAGTAAATTTAATTCCTCCGAAGTCCAATGTTTTTCCTACTGTTGCAGAACCTTGAGTCGGAATAGTAAATTGTATTCATCGAAAGTCCAATGCTTTTCGTACTGTTGCACAGACTGGAGTGGGACTAGTAAATCCTACCCCTCCGAAGTCCAACGCTTTCCCAATGTTGCACAGACTGGAGTGGTAATAGCAAATTTAACCCCTCTGAAGTCCAACGCTTTCCTTACTGTCGCACAGACTGGAGTGGAAATAGTAAATTGAATCCTACTGAAGTCCAACACTTTCCCTACTGTTGCACAGACTGGAGTAGGAATGGCAATTTTTACCCCTCCAAAGTCCAACACTTTCCTTACTGTTGCACGGGTTGGAGTGAGAATGGAAAACCTACTCCTCTGAGGTCCAATGCTTCACCTGCTGTTGCACAGACTGGGGTGGGAATAATAAATGTAACACCTCTGAAGTCCAATGCTGTCCCTCCTACTGCACAGACTGGATTGGGAATAGTAAATGTTATCCCTCCAAAATCTGATGCTTTCCGTACTGTGGTACAGATTGGAGTTGGAATAGTAAATCTAACCCCTCTGAAGTTCAACACTTTCCCACTGTTGCACAGACTGGAGTGGGAATAGCAAATCTAACCCCTCTGAAGTCCAAGGCTTTCCCTACTGTCGCACAGACTGGAGTGGGAATAGTAAATGTAATCCTTCTGAAGTCCAACACTTTCCCTACTGTTGCACAGACTGGAGTAGGAATAATAAATCTTACCCCTCCGAAGTCCAAAGCTTTCTCTACTCATGCACAGACTGTGGTAGGAATACTAAATCTTACTCCTCGGTAGTCCAATGTTTTCCCTACAGTTGCACAGACTGGAGTGGAAACAGTATATCTATTATTCCCAGACTTTAGTACTTTTCTTAATTTTGTTTAAATATATCTTTTATTATTATTTGTTTATTTTTTCAATTTTATACTATTTGTTTACATATATATATATATTTATTTTTATAATATTTTTAGTAAATGTCATTTGTTGTTTTTTATATTTAACTAATTGTAATGTATTAAATGTTTTGCAGTTGATTTGTTATGTTTCATTATAAATTTAATGAAACTTAAAATATATTTATATATATGTTTCCATAGTAGTGCATTAAAAAAATAACTCAAAAATGATTTAGAATGGAAAATATATATTTTTTAATAATAGTTTTAATAGATATATATATTACATATATATACATAGACCGTGAAGAAGGCGAAAGCCGAAATGCGTTGTTTACCCGCGCCAGACCGCCTTTTCGACAGCCTCTGCAAACCAGAACTGGTGTCCCATATGTGGCCAAATATTTACTTTCTCTCAAAAATATGATGCCCTACGTGTTCCTTTGTCCAAAGCATATACCAAGCCTAAGGCCCCAAAAAATAAAGATCAGGCTGACTCTACAATATCGGATATCAGTTCAGCAGGGGAGAATGATTCAGACTCTGAGCTCCGAGGCGCGGACATGCAAGGTGGATTAGTGACACCCTCTCCAGGAGAAGAAATCGTTTTTTTATGCCACGAGAGGATGCAATCGCTAAGACCCCGAACGCAAAGAAATTACAACGAAAGCACATCAACTACAAACGCAGGCAGAGGAACAACGCGAGGAAGAGGGGCATCCTATTCAAAGAGAAAGAGGGGCAGGGGCCAATGGCAGCCCAACAAACAATAACGTGTAATGATTCTAATCGGACTATTGTTAACCTGACCCCAATGAATCTCACACAGGATGAACAAAATATTCTTAAATTAGGACTCTCTTTCGCTCCTCAAACCAACTTGAACTATGCATCAACTAGAATAGACATCTACAAAGCGGTTAGAAAATTAAAATTACGCAAATTTCACCTACTAAAAAATTACAACAAAAAAATGCCAGCCCCTATTCCAAACTCTACGGATACAATTGAGGCATCGAGCTCTGGATTCTCTCAAGATATCTTGGAACTTTGGGAAACTGAAGGAGCGGGATACACTGATATCCCAAGTCAGGAAGTAACACCAACAATTCCCATCAAACAAATAGCACCTAAAACCACTTTTAAAGCACCATCGACTTTCAGTCCTGTGATGCCACACGATGCAATAGATATCTTCCACGAGAATGTAATTGGTCAACTGAAAAGTCTTCAGAGACGCATTATTAAAGGCAAGCGACATTATGACAAAACTACTTATCAGTATGAAACGTTAGTGGCCAAACTCAGCAAAGAGAAAAATATCATAGTTCGGGGAAGTGACAAGGGTGGCAACATCGTCCTGTTAACCAGAGCTGATTATGATAAGGAGGCCTATAACCAGCTCAACGACAGACAATGTTATGAACGTATTAATGTTACAACTCTGAAAACTACGCAACAAGAGTTTTATCACAAACTGACCAGATGGAGAAACAAGCAAATGATATCAGAGGATGAACTAAAATTTCTTAAAAACAACAACCCAGTAACTCCCTTGATCTACTTTATACCTAAAGTCCACAAAGATGATAAAAAAAACCCTGGCAGACCCATCATTTCTGCAAGAGGTGGATTATCGGAAAAGACATCACAGTACATTGATTATTTTTTGCAAAGTCACGTAAAAACCCTTGAGTCGTACATACAGGACACAGGTGACTTTTTGCTCAAAATACAACAGATCACATGGATGAACGATGATTGGATGTTAGCACTTGATGTGACTGCACTTTATACCAGTATTATACACACAGATGGCATAGCGGCAGTGAAATACTACCTAACACGCAGACCTGAACAATATCAGGATCACAACTCCATGTTGTTACAAATGCTGGAATTTTGTTTATGCAATAACATTTTCATGTATAACAATCTTCTGTACCGCCAATTGCAAGGCGTGGCCATGGGGGCCAGTTTCTCTCCAAGCTATGCCTGTTTACATATGGGCGCTTGGCAGGAACTGGTCCTCAGGGTCCAGTACGAGTCAATTTTCAGTACTAATGTCATTGCCTGGTATAGGTACATTGATGACTTATTTGTGGTCTGGAGGGGTAGCAAAGAACAGGCAGAGAATTTCATCTCCATGATTAATGTAAATCAATTCAATCTCAAATTCACTGCAACCATGAGTCAATCGAACATAGCATTTTTGTACACCGGGGTATTCATCTGTAACAACACGATCCAAACTAGACTATACAGAAAACACACTGGAGGCAATACCATCCTCCATGCAGGGAGTGCACATCCTACACATCTCATCCACAGTATTCCCTACGGCGAGATGCTTAGGTTAAGGAGAATTTGCAGCAGCCAATATGATCTTGAGCTTGCTCAGCAAGCAAGCAGAATTCGATTCTTGGAGAGGGGCTACAGTGCACGGGTCATTAATAGTGCCATAATGAAAAGTATGCAAGTTGACAGACAAAAACTCCTTGATACTTACAGAACCTCTGATCCTATGATACCCGTGAAAATGGGCGCCATGTTACCCTCAACAGCCAGTCCATTTAGGATCATTACGGGGTACAATAGGCAACATTCAGACCTATACAGAATCATAAATCGAAATTGGCCCATTATCCTCAGTGATCCAATCATCGGTCCCACACTTCCTCATAGAGCCTCTATCACCTACAGTAGGGCTCCCTCTATGAAGGACCGTCTGGTCAATACCAGCCCCGAAACAATTGAAAGAACTACATGGCTTCAGACCAATAGTGGATTTTTTAAATGTAAAACCTGCAAATCTTGTATCCACGGTTTGAACATGAAAACTTTTAAAGATGGTTTTAGTGATAGAGAACATCTTATTGACAAGGTTTTAACATGCAAAACAGAGTTTGCTATATACGTTTTACAATGCCCCTGCCAACTTAGATATGTTGGCAGCACGAAACATGCTGTTCATAAACGCATTTTACAACATCTTAGGGCCATTACAAATGAAGACAATACCTACCCAGTAGCCAGACATTTCAAGGAACATCACCACAGTGACAATAAGGGCTTAAAATTTTATTTTATTGACGCGGTAACGGCAAGTAGGCGCGGAGGTGACAGAGAGCATAGACTCCGCCAACTTGAAACCCGTTATTTCTTGCAGCTAGATTCAAAACATCCAGGGGGATTGAATATCACAGAGGATCTTTACACTTGCCCACCTTAATGCTATTCTGCTTTTTGTAGACATCCATCTTTTCATCGTAGGTTTTTATACCATTTGGCAGAACCTAGAGGCGGCTTTCTGCCTTTTAGACCAATATTTATTTATTTATTCATTTATGTATTTTAAGATTGTCAGCCATCAAGTGAAGTAAAAATGACTTCTTTGTATGTATACCTCGTGTACCCCCAGCTTAGCTGCTATTTCACATAGGGTGCCATATTAGCCTAATTTTTCTCACAAAAGTTACCTAAGCACCCTTTATATGGAATTGGCCCGTTAAATACCTTATTTTCAAGCTAAAACACACAACATTATCATCAGGATATGGTGAGGGCTCTCACCACATTGCATCCAACCTTGGACAAAGCCCCCATGATTTTTCTTATATCGTGGGCTGCTGGATATGTCAGTATATTTGGGCAGATGACATTGGATTTTTTAATATGTCTCTGGCTGTTTCTACACATTTTTTATCTTTAGATATTTCATCTATTTGGTGACTTATTCCTACTTGTTTCAGTTAACTTTAAGATTAAAGTACTTCCCCCATTGTGTGATTATAAGAGAAATTTCTCAATTATAATCACATTTTCAGTGATTATATTTTTTACTTTTATCACACAGGTGTGGCTTATCGGTTCACATATTTCACATTGCACATTTGCACAATTTATCCATGTGACTATCCTTATGACATCATTTTAATATAGGCAGACTTGTTTACAGCGTCACCCAATACAGGGGATTTATCCCGCGATTTGTTACAATGAACATTAATATGAATGTGGAGTGCTTTCGTGTTTTCTTCATGAGAATGTTCACATTTAGATCACACATAAGATGTTATTATTACATCATAAGCCAGGTGCATATGATACATGAGGTCTTGTCAAAAGAAGCGTTTTATTTGAGATGACTTGTGTATTCCATCATATGTCTATTTAGACGTTCCTCTGTCTAGCACCTTATCTCCACTTTACAGCTGTCGGGTAACAGACACATGTTTACTGGCAAGCATATATTAGTTCATTGACTGTATCATGATGAGGTATACATGTGGTTGCGCCCTGCATATACAACAGCGTTACTTTGCACAAGTGAAAAAAAATTTTTTTTATTCATTCTCTGTAAATTTATTTGCTATTTGCACTTACATCGGTCTCAAATATTTTTTATTTATTTATTTGATGTATACAACAATACAGGTATTTTAAATTATTTATAATTTAATTACCTTGCTGATGTAGTTTTAACGCGTTGTTTTGCACAGTTCTAATTGTCAAGTCTGTTATCTATGTTTATCTACAAACAGTCACATGACCATTTGGTTGTATGCACAGTCACTTTATAAGCCATCTTTTCATTGGATCATGTTGTCATGTGATCAAGGCTCGGAGGAGCCAAAACGTTATGGCGGCAGAAAGGCACAGATTAAATTAATCTAGCACTTATCTTTGGTCCGTGTCCGTTTATGCTGTGACGGTGTGGAGTGGCAATTGCAGCAAGTATACGGATTCACACATATATATATATTCACTGAAAAAACCATAGGTTTCACACATGTTATAGTTAGCTGTACATTTCACTCGTAAAAAACCAATGAAATTCCCCCGTTATAGTTAGTGCAGGCAACTATAACTCACGCGACCGCAATCCTCTGCTGATGCTAATACTGTATTTAGACACTTATTTGCCCATGTCTTCTTCCATTAAATTTTAGCTATACATATATTACAAATATTTTTTTTTCATAAAGACACATATGTCATCAGCAGAAGATTGCGGTCGCGTGAGTTATAGTTGCCTGCACTAACTATAACGGGGGAATTTCATTGGTTTTTTACGAGTGAAATGTACAGCTAATTATAACATGTGTGAAACCTATGGTTTTTTCAGTGAATTTGCAAGGTTTTTTAAATGCTAATTCCTAACTATAACGTGTGTGAAACCTATGGTTTTTTCAGTGAATTTGTACGGTTTTTTAAATGCTAAGTTACTTTACGCCATTCGTGGCGTGCGCGCCCAGTTAACGCAGTGCGTTCCGTGCGCGCACGGTGAGCACGCGGTGCGCTTCACGCACCGCGCGCCCACTTTACGCAGTTAGTGCCGTGCACGCACGGTGGTCGCGCGGTGCGCTGTGCGCACCGCGTGCCCACGTTATGCGGGATGGGCCATGTACGCACGTGCGCACATGGGGGACATATTATGCGCATCGTTGTGAAATGTATTCTTTATTTATATACCTTATTCTAAGCTCCATAGAGGAGAAAAGCCAGAAGTTGAAAATTGAAGGCAACACAATTGACAGTTATGTATGAGGACCCGGAAAAACTAAAAGGGAATTACTCACAACCCATCATTTTGTAGTCTGGGCCTGTTCCCTAATGAGATTTAGTAAGTCGTCAGCATCATGAACAGAGCGAATATTGTGCATCTTGTTGTTATACATAATCCGCAAAAAAGCCGGAAACCTCATCTGCACTGTGGCTCCTAAAGACCTGAATTTATCCATGCGTTGCCCCAGCTCCCACTGTCTGTCCAGTGTGGTTTTGGACAGATCCGAACGTATTTCAAAGGAGAAGTCTGAGCACTTCAATAATCTAGCCTTCAGAGCAAGGTTTAGAATCTTTTCCTTGAGTGCGTAAGTCAAAAAGTTGATTAGCACCTTCCTGGGTTTAGATCTAGCTGGATTTAAGCGAAAAGGGTCTCTGTGTATTCGCTGAATGTCCTTATCTAATTCTTCCACTGTTTCGACTAGATTAAGGGATTCCTTCAGAGACCGAATTATGAAGCCTTTAAGATCTGCTCCTTCTTTACCTTCTGGGATTTTTAAGAGTCGGATGTTGTTGCGCCTTGAGTAATTTTCCAAGACCTCGACCTTCTCTCTCATGTCATCCCCATCTCTTTGAAGGGCTTGTATTTTAGACCTGGCAGTCTCTAGATCAGTTGTTAAAAGACCTACTGAGCTTTCCAATGCGCCAGTCCTTTCGCATAAGCCCTCCACCTTTTGACCTAGGAGCTCACAGGTTGCTCTTATGTCATTCTGGTTCGACTTCGACACTGCAAAATCATGCCTGATCTCTTCCCTCATTGCATTGATTGAGCTGACTAGAGCCTCCAGAGTGCCTCCCCCCCTCGGAGGTTCCTGACCCCGATCCGTTACATCCTCTGTCCTCACCTCATCCGTTACATTTGAACCTAGCGTCCCTCCCGATAGCAACTCGACTTGTTGGTTAGACGGTTCATTAAGGATAGCAGTCTCTGCAACTGTGACCGCAACCAAGTCTGGTGAAATAGATTCCAATGAACCCTCAGACACTACCACCTTAACATGAGGTCCGGAAGAGGGGCTTACGCTGGGGGTAACGTTAGGATTAACCTGTTGCTTGTTGGATTGCCAACTATCTCCCTTAGATGTAGCCATTTCCTGCGTTATCTCTAATATCTGGGGTAACACTTTAAAATAGGAACGCAGTGAGGGGGCTATATCCCCTGGAGCTTTCAAATTCCTGTTTTTGGTTTTTTTTTGTCTAATATTTTTTTTTTGTTCATTGGCTGACCCCCCTTTAATCTCACCCGAAACTAACTTAGAGGCCTGCCCCAAGGTGCACTCTGGGAGCTGTAGTTGTGTTTCGTCCAGGCTATGCTCCTTACCCTGACTCCTATTCTTACTTCTTGTACACCCTGAACGAGGGTTGACAATGTTTTTTCTGCTCTTATATGAGCCCGTCTTGCGCTCCCCCCTAAATAGAACGGAGACCTTACTTTCTGCCAAGGCAGTGCCGCCCGCTGGTTCCTGCGAGTCTGCCACTGCTAGATACACCTCCGGCTCCAATGTTTCCCCCACAAGGCGGAACCTGCGCAGCACTGTGTCCCTCGACGTCGACGCCGGCGCAATCCTTCCTCCCGTTCCCGTTCCTCCACCGAGGGAAGACGCGATGAAGGTCCCCCGAGCAGCGGCCGCACGGCCGCGCCTGAGCTCCACGGCTGCCCGTCTCCAGTTCGGGAGAAACACCGGAACAGACGCCGACACCTGGAAAGTCACCGGCAAACACATCCGTCAGTGCCTGTGAACGCCAGTGTGTTAGCGGTTACGACAGATCTTCAGAGCCCTTGATGTCTGGCCGTATGCCCATCGGCATCTCTTGATGGAGCAGCAGGGATCTTCGGGAGGCTAGTAGGAGCGTGCGGACCGCTCTAGCTGGCGTCCGCCATGTTTTTCCCCGAATCACCCCTTTTTACTTCAGTCAGTCTTTCACCATGGAGCAGGTATATATATACACGAGGTTGTTAGTGTATAATGCAGTGTGATTACTTCTTAACACTTAGAAACACTCTATTATTTTTTCTGGTTTTTGGATTATTCTTTTGCACCTATAATAGTTGGCACAGGTAGTTAGCTACTATACACTACAAGCAGCAGGGGGGTTGAAGGGCAAGGCTGTAGGTGGGCGTAATCTGGCCGGTCATCAGGCTAGAATAGGTAGGGGTGGGTTTTTCCAGGGGGGTGGGGTGGGAGTGGAGGTGGTGGTGGGGGGGAAGGGTTTCGCATCAAAAAACCTCATTTTTTACCTTCTCAGGCCAAGCTTTTTACATATAAGATTCTCCAATACACTAATCTAAATAGTTTTCATATGGAGGAGCGAAGGAATGAAGGAGCTGGAATAAGAAATATAGAATGACACTAACACATTACATCTCCTGGAATGTCAATGGGCTGCGTGGGAGAGGTAGAAGTGACTGTATTTTGCAGTATCTGAGAGACTCTCAGGCGCAGGTGATAGCTCTTCAGGAGACACATCTTCTTAAAACAGAGGCTACAGCTCTGTTAAAGAAACATAAGTGGGTTGACAAATTTTGTTCAACGGATCATAATGCCAACATTAGGGGGGTCATATTCATCTTTAAAAAAACTGCCAAAGCTCAAATTTTGGAATGTAAAGAAGATCACTCAGGGAGATGGCTATTAGTGAGAGTTTCGTTAGATGCTCAGATTTATACCTTAGTTGGCTATTATGGCCCCAACTCTGATGATCCATCATATCTGGATGTGATCAGGAACCATCTAGTATTAGTTCAAGATCCAGTAATCTGGATGGGGGACTTTAATATCGTTCTCAATCCTAGGCTGGACAAATCTGTGAAATCTAGATTCTGCAGCTCTGTTAAATCCAGGCACACCCTTATAACAATCATGGCACAACTTGGTTTGGCGGATGTATGGAGAGAGAGAGCGGGCAACAAGTTAGGGGTGTCCCTTCGGAATAGCCGCTTTAAACATAAGTCCAGAATTGATTACGCACTCTTTAGCTATTGCCTAAAAGACACTCTTTATATGATAGACTATCTTCCCTCGCACCTTTCAGACCACTCTGCACTGGCTTTTTCCTTAAAACGGGGAAACTCCACAAAATATTCATCCTGGTCCTTCGACAGGACTCTCTTGTTTGAAGATGAAGAGGTTAAATTTTTAGCAACTGAGTCCTCAATCTTCTTCGATATTAATAGGGATTCGGTAGGCTCCACCGTTGTCTGGGAGACATTTAAGGCCTTTTTAAGAGGTCAGATAACCAACAGAGCCTCTTTTAGGCGGAAGATATATAGAGAGAAGGTTGCTAGTCTTGAACAAGAGATGAAACTCCTAGTGTTAAGGATTGACTCTCCCTTAGGAACAATACAGGAACAAGAAAAATTGGCCGACTTAAAATCACAACTCAATAACATCTTACAGGAGAGAGTAAACAAAAGATGGGAAGCGTTTAAAACCTCCCAATTTGAATTTGGTGAAGCCGCAGGAAAAGTATTAGCTTGGAAAATAAAAGCTGATCAAGCTCTCAAATTCATCAAGGAAATTAGGATAGAAGGCGAGGTAGAGACAAGATCCACTCAATTAGAAATAGGGAGAGCCTTCTTTGAATTCTTCGAGGAAATATATAAGGAGGTCCTTCCCAATGACCAGCAAGCAAGAGACAGTTGGCTGGAAGCTATTACCCTCCCAACTCTCTCGACAACTCAAAGTAAGGCATTGGAGTCCGAGATTACAGAGGCTGAGGTGATTAAAGCCATTCATCAACAAAAAAAAGGGAAAGCGGCTGGCCCAGATGGGTTGCCAGGGGAGATCTACAGATCTCTGGAAAATGTTATAGCCCCCGTGTTGACGACCTTATTTAATGGTATCTTAATAGATGGTGAGTTGCCGCCCAAATCTTGGGGGGAGGCTACAATTGTACTTATCCCGAAGCCTGGTAAATCTCCCCTTGAGTGCGGGTCATATAGACCAATATCACTACTAAATAATGACTATAAAATCTTCGCAACAATCATGTCAGCTAGATTGGTGAGTGTTATTGGTGCTATAGTCCATCAGGATCAAAAAGGTTTCATTAAAGGTCGACAATTAGCCGATCTAACACACCAACTAATAGGAGCCATAGACATTGCTACTGCCTTCTCCCTACCTATGGCCACTCTAACCTTGGATGCAACTAAGGCATTCGACAGTCAACTGGCTCTACCTCACAGATGTACTTAAAAAATTCAATTGTGGGGATGGTTTTTGTAGAACTATAAAGCAGCTCTATATTACACCTTCGGCCAGATTGCTGATCAATGGGTTTTGACAGAGGCCTTTAATATAACCAGAGGTACGAGGCAGGGCTGCCCGCTTTCCCCTCTCCTCTTCAACTTATACATAGAACCATTTGCTCAGCTTTTGCGTGAGGAGGCTAATATTCCATCTTTTAGCTTTGGAGAATGGGAAAGACGGGTAGCACTTTATGCGGATGACATTTTGATTTTCACTTCTGATCCAGTAAAGGCATTTCCCGTAGTCATCAAACGGGCAGAAGAGTTTGGTCTTATCTCTGGTTATGATATAAACTCTAGTAAGAGCGAAATAATGGTCTGGAACCTACCGAATATACAGCTGGGGGTAAATATTTCCACATCCATGCGATATCTTGGCATAAGAATTACCCAAGAAATGGACAGTATAGGTCAAACCAACTTGAATAGAATATACATCGAGACTAAAAAACTTTTAAAATCTTGGACTCACCTGCCACTGTCCATACTGGGTAGGGTAAACCTGGTAAAAATGTCCATTCTCCCTAAGTTTACGTTCATTTTTAACGCGATCCCCCTGGCATTTGATCCCAAATTAATTGAAAAATGTCAACAAGAAATAAATTCCTTCATATGGAACTACAAACCAATCAGAATAGCTTGGAAGAAGTTAAGGAGAAGAAGGGAGAAGGGTGGGCTTGCCTTGCCAGATCTACTGTATTATGCATGGGCATTCCTGCTGTCACACTCCAGGATGCTTTTAAAAATGCCATCTAACCTTCTACCTGGGTCGATATACAAAGCAATGCTAATGGGGGCGAATCTATCAGCAGAGGGGTTTCTGTTCAAATTTGGGAGTCAGAAATTCTTCAAAAAAATTAAATTAAAAATTCTACACTCATGGACCAAAATCTGGTTCAGTATTAGGAAGAGACTAGGGCTGTCTTACTATTCTGATCTCTACCCAATCTGGGATTCGCCGGGTCTCCCACTATTTCTGAAGGATAGTCTGTCTTCCACAATACAACAAGCCTGTATCAGGAGATGGGGTCAGCTATTTAAGGATGGGTCATTAATAGCATGGAACCAACTATACGAATGTGTAGGGCCCGGACTTTCCAGAATCAAATTCATCCAATTGGAAAGTTGGGCTAGATCCCAAAGGCGCACAGACCCCTACCTAGGGAAGGCCAGCATTCTAGAGCAACAGTTAGTGGAATTTCCATCGGGAGGGAAAGAAGTAGCCATATGGTATTGGCAGTTGATGGAGGAAAGTGATGGAGAGTTCCTTCTTCCAGACCAGCTATGGGGGGGGGGCGACTGGCCTACATTGTGAAGAGCTCTGGCTAAAATCCTTTGCTCTACTCCATAAAATTGTAAAACCATCATGGCTAAAACGAAACCATCTATTCTCAGTACATCGTGCATATATAACACCTCTGAGACTTTCCAAATTTCTCCCAGACAAAAAGTGCAACAAATGTAATTATAGTGAGGCCTGCGATGTACATATGTTTTTGGACTGCCCGGTCATCGCTGGCTTTTGGGAAGAAGTGAAGAACACCCTAAATTCCATATTAAACGTATCCTTGTCAATAACCCTACCACTTGTCATCTTTGGTTTGGATGACAACATCACTGGCAAGGCAAGGTCCTTCCTCTTCTACGCAATGCTATTGGCTAGAAGGCAAATTTGCATTCATTGGACAGAGACAACAGCCCCATTACACTCTGGTTGGCTTTCATCTCTATACGAAACTTCTAAAGCGGACCTTAACAGATCATGCAGTAAACACAATTTAACTTTTTGGAACTTGCTGATCGAATGGCGATAGTGTCCGGGGTTTTTTTTTTTTTTTTTTTTTTTTTTTTTCCGGGTCCTATGATTATGCCCTGAACACTCCCTGGACCGGGCATTTGTTTGTCTAGGTCCACCAATGGTCCGGCAGGCTGTAACATGCCTAGATGGAGTCTGTGAAAGCCCCTCGGATGTTGGGACGTGTATGCCACCACTACAACAACCAGTGCACATGTGTGGAGTAGGGTGGTCGGTCCGTCCAACATCGAGGGTTAGGCAAATGAGGACAAAAAAAAAAAAAAGAAATGTATTCTTTATTATGTTTATATGTGTTACAGGCCATGCACAAATGGTGCCCTTCGGGCATCCATTTGCACACAGGGTGAAGAGAGTGTGGATAATTGTTTTTTTGTAAAAATTATTACCGTACACGTACGGTAAGCGTAATCGGCGATTTTCCGAAAAAAATTAAAAAAAAATTTTTGGGGCTTGGGGGTTCTTTGGGGACCCCTATATCGATGCTGGGTGGTTAGGATCTCAATATACTGCCCCTTTAGACATTTTTTGGCTTCATTTTCGCTGCCCAACTCAGAGAGCGAGAGAGAAAATGGCGGCCGCCGCTTCCTGGTTTCGACCGATTCGAATGTTTACTAAGATCTAAGAGCCAATCAAAATCGCGCTCGCGCACGCCACCGTACGCGTACGGTAAGCGCACCGTAAGCGCACCGTAAGCTGGCTCAGATATATATATTGATTTAAAGGCTGTTTTCTCAGAATCTACTGAACAGATTTACACCAAACCTACAAAAGGCACTTCCTTGACCTGAGGACTACCTCTCTGCCAAATTTCAAGTAATTCTGTTCAGCCGTTCGGGCTGTAGCTGTGTCTAAAGGTCCTATGGAAAAATGCATGGGAAAAACGCGTTTTGGGACCCCCCTTTTATCTCAGCCCCCACTTGACGAATCCCCCCGAGACTTTCAGGGTAGGAGCGGAGCGTAGTGCCCCACCTATTCTGAAAAATTGGCGAGGATTCGTCGACCGGCGCCAAAGTTATTCAAAATAGAATGTTGCGGATTTCCTATGGTAAGAGGGTCCTAACTATAACTACCTACTGGCGACCGCCAGTAGGTAATATATATATATATATATATATATATATATAGATATATATATATATATATATATAGATATATACATATATATAGATATATACATATATATATATATATACTACCTACTGGCGGTCGCCAGTAGGTAGTTATAGTTAGGACCTAGTGACTATAGGAAAATGGCAACATTCTATTCGCAATAACTTTGGCGCCGATTGATGAATCTTCATGAAGTTTTCAAAACTAATTCTTTGTTGAGATCAGCTCCTATGTTGAACGTTTGGGGGTGATTCGTCATGGGGGGCCCGAGAAAAAAGGGGGGTCCCAAAACGTGTTTTCTCCATGTTAATTTCTATAGGAAACTTTAGGCAAGGCTACAGGTTGAACGGGAGAACGGAATTACCCCAAATTTGGCAGGGAGAAGGGTATTGGTCTAGAAAGCACACTTTTGTTTATTTGGTGTAAATTCGTTCAGTAGTTTTGGAGAAATATCAAAATTTATAGATATCGATATTCTGCCATATGATTGGCTAAGGCGTTACGAGCACGAGCTTGTTGCTGATTGGCTGCAAGCGGTGCGAGCGGTTGCAACTAGGAAGTGTTGGCCGCCATTTTGTGATTCCTTTGAAGCGAGTAAGTTGAACAAAGGGGGAAAAAGTGGGAAATAGGAGGGTAGGAGCACTGTAACCTCTGTGGGGTGTTTAGGGTGTGCTATAGAGGGGGTGTGAAGCGAAGTATTTACCCTTACCGGTGTGTAAGTGGTGGGCTACGGAAATTAAGTGAGGTATTGTATAGAGTCTGATGTGGGTAAGGTGAGCTGGTGCAGGACTCGGGGATTAAAGCGTGAGCCCAAATTGTGTGTCTTATGCTATGAAGTCATGTGCCGTGGCCGCTGCACTACAGTTGTGGAAGTAGTGTCCGGATGTGTTTATAACTACTAGGAGGAACTACTGACCCGTACTGGTATGAAAGTCCTGGGGTACGGAATATATGTGAGGTATTGTCTAGAGTCTCATGTTGCTAAGCTGAGCTGCTGCCGGATTCGGGGATTAAAGTGTGAGCCCAAACTGTGTGTCATATGCTGTGAAGTCATGTGCTCTGGCCGCTGTGCCACATCTGTGCAAGTAGTGTCAGCATGTAGTTATAGGTACTTGGGTGAACTTTTGTTTAGAATATTGTAGCTTGTGTATGGTGCTTAGGTGGTATTGTATAGGGAGTGCGAAGGTAAACCAATATGGTATTTGTAGAGCGCAAACTACTTACCCCTATGGGTGAGTAGAGCTGGGGTTCAAAGCGAGAAGTCTGTGCTGCAAAGTGAGATGGTCTGGCCGCTGCGCCACAGCCGTGTGGAGAATAAATTTTGGTGAGGCTGCGGGAGTTGGCGTTATATGGCCCTAAAATAGGGGGCCTAAGTTGTAAGTTATAGGGTGGCTCTAGAAAGAGCCCTTGTGTTCATTAGTTGGAACTACATATAAGTGCGGATGCACAGCTTCAGGTTATTCAGGAAAACTCGATTTCTCTGATCTGTGAAGTGTACTCCATCACTTCTGTATATATCCGCCATATCAAAACGTATGTTGTTGTGTATATGGACCCCATGTTGTGGTCTCTGACGAATGCAGAGACAGCTTTGTTGACTTTTTCTGAGATTTTTCAATCTGAGGACACAATTGTTTGGACCATTTCCACTTCTGGCATATATTGGAATATACAAAGACAGTTTGAGGCAAAAGTAACATCAATTGTCCAAAGGTGTCCTTCATAAGCATTTCCAAATCTACCCCAGTCAATGTGCCTAGGTCGTTTCCACCACAGTGCACAATCATGAGGTCAGGTGTTGGAGATGCAAACAGGTTTTAACCAAAGGCAACAATTGGTGCCACTTCAATCCTCTCTGTCCAAACCATTTAATGTCCACATTTTGTAAACCTAGGTCTAAGTCAATACGTCTCTGTTCTGCATACTTCTTGCACCAGAAAACATAGCTATGTCCTACGATCCACACTAGCATTTTGAAGGTATGGCTGGAAGGTATGGAAAGATGTCTGTAGCTCATGCAGTTCCTTCGTAGAATAAGAGATATGTTTAAAGATGGGGAACTAGTTTCTTTTCGCATACAAAACGGTACCTGATTGGGAGATGAAAAGCATTGTTTTTTAAAAGTAGGGTGCACACTCGTTTTGTGGAAAAGTATGTTTGTGATTGGTTAAGAAAAAGCAGTTTGCACGTACATATTATAGTACATATTATAGGATAAAATTTGCTCAACTCAACCACACCTGCTACTTGCATTTGGAAGGTACGGTTCGAACTTAAAACAATCGTGAACTTTTAACCTGCATGTGCCGTTAAATGTTCGAGAAAATGTTGCAAAAAATATCATTAGGTTTAAAAAAATTAAATTGATTAACTTTTAACCTCCACGTGTTGTAGAAGGTTCTAGAAAGTGTGTTGATAGAATACGTTGCATTTCTGACTTCGATGTGTACTTGAATATTAAATAAACTATTTATATGGAAAAGTAGAAAGACAGTAATAGAGAGAATTTTTGAAAGCTAAAAGAATCAAGGAACTATTGTAATTTGTTCTTGATTACCTACTGGCGGTCGCCAGTAGGTAGTTATCACTGTTAACGGTCTGAAAGTGCGGTGTTGCTCAGAGTGGCATGGTGGTGATATGATATGGTGCTACACTTGGGTATGAAACCGAGAGTCTAAACCGTGAGGTCAGTGCTGTAAAGTGATGTGGTCTGGTGTTTGTAGCATACGTGTGCAAGTACTGTTAGTAGGCGTTTATACCATACAGGGAGTGGGAAGCGAACTACTGACGCTACTGTGTGTTGATAGTGTACCGGAAGCGGGAAGCGAAGTAGTTACGCCTACCGGTGTGAAGACTTGGGTGGTGTAGGATACTAGCCGCTGTGGTATAAGTGTGTAAGTAGTGTTAGTATGCATTTATAGTATATAGGGAGTGGGAAGCGAACTACTCATCCCTACTGGTGTGAAGACTCGGGAATTAAACAGTGAGCCTAAATTGTGAGCTCATTGCTGTAAAGTGATGTGCTCTGGGCACTGTAGCATACTTGTGGAAGAAGTGTTAGTTTACGTTTATACAATATAGGGAGTGGGAAGCGAAAGTCTTACCCCTACCGGTGTCAAGACTCGTGGATGAAACTATCAGCTCATTGCTGTAAAGTCCTGTGCTCTGTGTAGTATTCCATTTTAAGTCATAGTAGAATGTTAGTATGTAATTCTACTAGAATCTAAGGGGCATATTATCAAGGAACGGGGTTAAAATTATCGCCGCTTTAGCGGCAGGAAACTGCCGCTAAAACGGGGATAATGGGCTTGATAATAAGCCGTAGAGAATTCCAATAGAAGCCCATGTTAACACGAGAACATGGACTTCTATTGGATTTCTCGACAGCATATTATCAAGCCCATTATCGCCGTTTTAGCGGCAGTTTCCTGCCGCTAAAGCGGCGATAATTTTAACGCCGTTCCTTGATAATATGGCCCTCAATATGTAATGTTAGAATGTAGGGCTGTCATGAGGGGAACCTTGCGGAGTTTGTACACGGTGCTGGATTAGAGGGTTGCTTTGATGTCTGCTCCTGCTGGTGGTTGTTTCAGTTGTCTTGTTTTCTTGTAATAAATCTACTTATTGGATTCACTGCTGTCTGCCTCTTCACTACATAAATTTGGCGACGAGTGGGAGAAGGCAAAAAGAAGGCACCACTCAGCAATATTTCAAAATTGCTTGCGTTGTGCTGAAGACCCGTTTTGTTCGTGTAGCTGTTTCTACTCATGCCAGGGTCGTCGGCTCATTGAACTATGTCATCCGACTTCTGGTAGGATCTATATTTTTAGATTTTGTGCTTCCTCTGCTTCTTCACTACCATCTGGTCGCTGTACTACACGTGTGTAAGTAGTGTTAGTATGCGTTTATACTAACAAATGCATCATGGTAGTAGGGAGGGCGATCTCTCAGGCGCAGCTCATACAATGTCCCGGGGTGTGCATTCGCTGGACATTTGTGTTTGCTATTAGAGGGTGATGCATGGCTTCCACCCTGTGATAACAAATACTTGTTCGACTACTTGAAGCGAGGAAAACATTGTATCCCTGTAATAGATGGGCTGCGGATGGTAAAAATGGAGAGAAAAAATAAAAAGAAAAAGCGGGGTCTCACCCGTTCTTTTAAATGAGGGCCCTGGTGGGTGGGTAATGTTCCGTGGCCAATCCAATTATTATATTGCGGGGTCTCTGTAGGACTGGGGATCTTAATGTCACATATAAATTAGGCGCGGAAGGGCACAGAGACGTTTTGCAGCCTAGGGGAGCGCCACCTTCCCGGGTATTGTTTACTAATTGTTCGGGGGGTTCGAGGCCAACTGAAGTCCGGGGATCGCCACACTCCGGGTCTTTATTTAAATATGTAGGGTGGGCCTCGGCAGTCCCTGAAGCCTCGTGGTCCTAGGCAGTGCCTTATTTGTTCTGTAATCACACGGGCAGTACTTATGGTGTTATAAAGTGATAAACTCATAGAACTCTTGCAGTTGTGCAATTACCCAGGCTTCATTTGTGTAATAGTCAGTTAGATTATGTTTGGTAGGTGCACTCTAATATTAAATAATGTTGTCCTTAAAATCTCCTATAAACAGATGATTTTCACAATAAACAATAGACAAGTGTCATCAGAAAAAGAAGACCTATACACTCAGTTATTTATTTGAAAAAATAAGTAACCTTTATTAAAACAGAAATAAATAGAAATGTAACTTTAATAGAACAGTATAACAAAAAAAACGTGGGTCGGACTCCAGTGGAAGCAGCGTAGGAAACCTGCAAGACAAAAATGAAACATAAGTATGTGTGCTATGTGGAAGAGGTAAAGAAAGGTAGTCCGAATGAAAGGACCATAGTGAGAATGGAAGGGAGGGGGAGTGGGTGGAAGGGAGAAGGGGAGGGAGAGTCAAAAGAAGAGAGGTAGGAGGAGACAGAGCGTCGGCCTATTGCACCCAGCTCTTAGTGTTTACCCTCCGTCACCCATTTGTCTAGGACGCTGGGGTCTGCGAGAAAGAGTGTGGTTCAGCAAGTCCTTAAAATTAAATACATGAGGCCAGAGATTATGGGCCATATTATGAAGGAAGGGCGATAACATTATCGCTGCTTTAACGGCAGGAAACTGCCCCTAAAGCAGCGATAAGGGGTTGATAATATGCCCTTGTGAATTCCCTTAGAAGCCCACGTTCTGGTGTGAACCTGGTCTTCTATGGGAATTTACAAGGGCATATTATCAACCCCTTATCGTTGCTTTAGCGGCAGTTTCCTGTCACTAAAGTGGTGATAATGTTATCGCCGTTGTTTGATAATATAGTCCTACATTATTAGCTACGGGAAAATCGCTTGCATGCACCTGTGCACCCAGGGTGCTGCACCCCAACCCCTTCCCCCGCACTGTGCTCAATTGTAGGTCTTGCACACCGAGGCTTCACTGCTCACCTGCCACCATTGGTGTGTCCCACGACGTGTTGGTGCAAGCTCCTAGTCCGGGGTATGTTTGTATGATAGACCAGGTCTCCGGTCGGGGACAGTGTCTTGATACCACGATGGAAAGTGTCAGAATGCCAGGGCATCATTGCGGGGTCAGCTCCCGCTCCACCCTTCTTGTGGCAATCAATGGAATGTCTGAAAAGGGAGAAATAATTTAATGGTGGAAACGTCTGGAGGTAAATGAAGGTTTATTTTAAGCTTGATAGAAAATAGGAGTTGAGTGCATCCTTTGTTTTTGAAGTACGATCTACCAACTGTTAGTGGTAATCGTGGTTCAAAGAGGAGTTGGAGTGCACGAGAATACACAAGGTTAAATAATAATATGTTATGCCAACATTCACATACAAAGGAACAGAGAGCATGCTAGAAGCATAATGTGCACGTGTAATGCAGTGGTGGGAGCCTGTGTGCATGTACAGTTAGTAAGGAGCTCACTACAGTGTCCTAAAAGCCAAGATCACGTGTCTGTAGGGCAGCGCTGCCCGCTGGCTCAGGCCTACAGTACGGTCCAGCAGGTCCTTAAAATTAGACCGATGTGACTGAATGAGGTCAGAGAGCACATCATTATGCACGGCAACATCGTTTTTTCGCATGTGCGCACTCAGGGTGATGCACCCCACCCCTCCCGCAGAACAGCCCTCAAAAGGTGTCTGAATGTAAATGTTGTAAACTTGTAAAGCGCACAGCTGCCCCAGCAACGGGACGTCCCGGCGCTGTAGACTGCTGGGGAACCCGTCCTGGCTATCCCTGTGAGATGGTCCCTTTCTGGGTATCTCCAAGGTGAAACCAGGCATCTCCGGCGTCTGTGGGGGGCCGTTGTAGAGATGAGGCAAGCTTAATGCCCAGAGTTGCCGAGTGTGTTCCTGGTTAGAGTAGGTACCGAGGCGAGAATTAGAGTCCGTTTTGACCCTGGTCCACGACCCTGCCGCGTCGGGAATTGAACCCTGGTCCCTGGCCGATTCTCTGCTTACAGGTCTGCCGCCTCTAACTAGTGAGCCACACCTCTCCACTGTATGGCAGCGCTGCTCATAGGTTCAGGCCTACCTTATGGTATAGCAGGTCTTTAAAATGAGACAGAGATGTGATTGAATGAGGTCAAAGATCACATCATAACACATGGCAATATCATTTATTCACACGTGCGCAGTCTGGCTGATGCATCCCATCCCTCCTGCAGCACCACGCTGAAGAGGTGTCTGTAGGGCAGCGCTGCCCGCTGGCTCAGGCCTACAGTACAGTCCAGCAGGTCTTTAAAATGAGACAGAGATGTGACTGAATGAGGTCAAAGATCACATCATAACACATGGCAATATTGTTTGTTCGGACCTGCGCAGCTGGGCTGAAGCACCCCACCCCTCTCACCGCAGCGCGCTCAATTCGAGGCCCTGTACACCCAGGCCGCTCTGCTTACCTGCTGTCATTGTTGTGTGAGCAAACACTACGGGCAGCAGTGCTCACAATTCAGATGGAGTATTGATTACAGGAGAGTGTACACCTCATGGATCCCTTTCGTAGACGACTGGCAGAAGGGCTCACAATTTAGAGCCCGTGTTGATTGGCAGGATGGAGTACACCTCATGGATCCATTTCTTTTTTTCATTGTGCATTGTGATATGCGAGGTGGATGCGGCAAATCATTTGAGGTAGAGTGGAAGAAGAGGGACGTGTGGCGTCGTGGTTATCCTATTTATACGTACGCAAAGTGGGCTGGGCTTGCGTACGCCAGGCCAGCGTAGGGGTGTGAATAATTATTCCGGGGACTTGGGCGTTGTTCAGTTCCTGCCTGGCCAGAAAGTGTACTTATGTGTGTTTCTTTTGTAGTTTTGACCTCGCAGAGTGTGCAATTTAGATTAGTGTAGCATGTGTCGGGAAGGCGGAAACTATTGTTAATGAGATGGCATGTGATCTAGGATGCGCAGTCTGCCCGTGGCTGATGATGCTCCTTAGAGCCAGCAATACCCAGGCCTGAAAGGCAGCACAATAATGTGCAGACACACACACCAGGGGTATCGTGTAACACATATTTGTTTTTTGATGGAACGTTTGAGATGCATGGCAATCACACGTGGAAGGCTAATGTACAGAGCATGAATATTGATCAAGATGATCGTTGCATGTTGGGTGTAGTATAAGATATGTGTATACAGGAAAACACTTTTCAAAAAAGCTTTCTAAGCAGAAGAGGTGTCTCTCATCAAATGCTGTAGAGAGAATGAGTAAAATGGGTGGGGTCGTACAACTGTTACAAAGGGAAATGTTATGAACCAATCAAATGCTTTTTTTTAAGGTCACATGGCAATCGCGCACCGAGCGTGCAAGGAGGCCGCACCCGATGCGATTTTGACAAAATATATTTATCATAATGTAAGTTTATTACAGTTAGAAATATATAAATGTTTAAAATAATTTAGATTTTCGCGTGCTCTCATATACTGTTTAAAGATATTTAGATATACTTTTGAGACAAAAAAAAAAGGGAATGCCATACCTGGCGCGATACTATACGTCTGTGACGTAACACAGGGCCTGGCAGCGTGTACTTGTCGAATACGCAACACGCAGCAGGCGCGACCCCATACGTACATGACGTAACGCGTGGCTTGGTACTGCGTACCCGTTGGATACCAAAGTAGTACCTGGGGAGACTTTATGCATATATGATGTTACGCGGGACGCGGTGCCACTAACTCGTTGGATACGTAATGCGCATCCTTTACGAGTTTAGCAATATGGCGGATAGGATTCATGTGGTGATGGAGCTTGGTACGCTACCAGTATGTGAGTGCAGTTTTCTCCCCCCAAAAAAATATACATTTTTTTGGGAAGATATAAAACATTACATGATTTTTAAAGTTAAAATCAAGAAGTATAATAGAGTTCCAAAATATAAAAAAATATAATAGAAAAAATATAGGTTTTATAAACCTTAAAATATGAAATTAACATTTAAAAAAACCTTTGAAATTCACTGAAAAAACCATAGGTTTTACAGATGTTATAGTTAGGAATTAGCATTTAAAAAACCTTAGACATTCACTAAAAAAAAACATAGGTTTCAGGGACGTTATAGTTAGTTGAACATTTGACTCATATAAAACCAGAGAAATTCGCTTGTTATAGTTAGTTGAGCTAACTATAACTCGCGCGCCCGCAATGCACTGTTGATGATGTCACATATTACATCACTCATGACCTGGTCAGTGACATCACTGATGACATCACTCATGACATCATCCACGTGAAAATCTGATGCACATACTGATGCTCTAATATAAACTTTGATACACCCATTCTAAAATGCTGACTACTATTTTTGAAACCATGCACAGAAGAATGCCATATACTACATAGCACTCACTATTTCCTATGTCTACACACACATCCAGTCACTTATACATGTAGTTACTCATCAATAGAGGACTATAATATGCACTAATACAGCTATACATACAGTCACACGCTGCCACTCATCCTTAGAGTTACTCACACGCCTAGTCAGTAATGCAAAGAATGAATCACATACCCATTTAATCATGTATACAGTTATACACACCAACTTCGTTATTTTTAGACATACCACATCACTTATTTATACAGATACTGACACATATTTACTGTCTTATACAATCACTGACAAAAGCAGAGACTTATTTATACACACACTCTTGAAATAACTTAATCTCACGTATACTCATTTATATACTCCAACACTCACATATGGTGGCTTAAAACATATGTAGTTAGTCACAGATATGCCACTGAGACATTTATTCACTCACCAACACACCCATAGACACACTAACTCACCCATACAGCCCTTTCCAGATGCACTTTTTAATCCATACAACCGCTGAATCACCCACTCAGACATCTATGCACAGACTCATACACCCACCCACCCACACAGACACTCAGGGACCCATACAGATACTCAGACAACAAATCAATAACCTATATAGACACTCATATAGGTATTCAGCAACCCATGCAGTTGCTTACACACCAATGGAGAGACTAATACAGACTTTTACACAGTTTAGTCACTAACGCGCAAATCTTTTATTATCACACGCCGTGAGGGGAACGGCAGCCACTCACCTTCCGCCTGTTTGCCTGCAGCATTACTCCATTGCCAGCCGTTAGGGGAACGGCTCTGTAACCGGACTGCCTATTCCAGAAGGCATTGCGCAGAGGCCGCTCCTGACGCCATCGGAGGGCGCCGTAGGCCCTCAAAAGCGGCGAGCGCTTCCCGCAGTGCGGGACGCGCAAATCTTTTATTATCACACGCCGTGAGGGGAATGGCAGCCACTCACCTTCCGCCTGTTTGCCTGCAGCATTACTCCATTGCCAGCCGTGAGGGGAACAGCTCTGTAACCGGACTGCCTATTCCAGGATGCATTGCGCAGAGGCCGCTCCTGACGCCATCAGAGGGCGCCGGAGGCCCTCAAAAGCGACGAGCGCTTCCTGCAGTGCGGGACGCGCAAATCTTTTATTATCACACGCCGTGAGGGGAACGGCAGCCACTCACCTTCCACCTGTATGCCTGCAGCATTACTCAATTGCCAGCCGTGAGGGGAACGGCTCTGTAACCGGACTGCCTATTCCAGGAGGCATTGCGCAGAGGCCGCTCCTGACGCCATCAGAGGGCGCCGGAGGCCCTCAAAAGCAACGAGCGCTTCCCGCAGTGCGTGACGCGCAAATCTTTTATTATCACACGCCATGAGGGGAACGGCAGCCACTCACCTTCCGCCTGTTTGCCTGCAGCATTACACCATTGCCAGCCGTGAGGGGAACGGCTCTGTAACCAGACTGCCTATTCAAGGAGGCATTGCGCAGAGGCCGCTTCTGACGCCATCAGAGGGCGCCGGAGGCCCTCAAAAGCAACGAGCGCTTCCCGCAGTGCGGGACGCGCAGATCTTTTATTATCACACGCCATGAGGGGAACGGCAGCCACTCACCTTCCGCCTGTTTGCCTGCAGCATTACTCCATTGTCAGCCGTGAGGGGAACGGCTCTGTAACCGGACTGCCTATTCCAGGAGGCATTGGGCAGAGTCCGCTCCTGACGCCATCAGAGGGCGCCGGAGGCCCTCAAAAGCGAGGATCGCTTCCCGCAGTGCGGGACGCGCAAATCTTTTATTATCACACGCCGTGAGGGGAACGGCAGCCACTCACCTTCCGCCTGTTTGCCTGCAGCATTACTCCATTGCCAGCCGTGAGGGTAACGGCTCTGTAACCGGAATGCCTATTCCAGGAGGCATTGCGCAGAGGCCGCTCCTGACGCCATCAGAG
Organism: Triturus cristatus; assembly: GCF_964204655.1. Taxonomy (NCBI): domain Eukaryota; kingdom Metazoa; phylum Chordata; class Amphibia; order Caudata; family Salamandridae; genus Triturus; species Triturus cristatus. Next base: position 898,956,449 of record NC_140589.1, on the reverse strand, counting down.
GGCGCCGGAGGCCCTCAAAAGCGAGGATCGCTTCCCGCAGTGCGGGACGCGCAAATCTTTTATTATCACACGCCGTGAGGGGAACGGCAGCCACTCACCTTCCGCCTGTTTGCCTGCAGCATTACTCCATTGCCAGCCGTGAGGGGAACGGCTCTGTAACCGGACTGCCGATTCCAGGAGGCATTGCGCAGAGGCCGCTCCTGACGCCGTCAGAGGGCGCCGGAGGCCCTCAAAAGCGACGAGCGATTCCCGCAGAGCGGGACGCGCGCAGGCCCGTCCTTGCCCGTCACTGCCAGGGGGTGCCAGCCCAGGGTCCCCCCCCCTAATGTTGTGCTCATCAGTAGCAGCAGAGAAGATCGAAGAGAGACCTGCAGCAAAGAGACCTGACTCCTGTTTAAAGGTACTGTTCCTGCCATAAGTTTGGAAGGCTCTTGGACTTGCCGCTTCATCCTTTAGGTTGTATAACCATGGGCAAAAGAAAAACTATGGCGGGGGCAGGGGGTGGGGGGCGGGTGGGGTTCAGGAATGAACATAACGCAGGGTCCTAGGAAAGCCGAAAAAGTAAAGAAAAACAATAAGAAGATCTCCAAATGCAATACGATGGACCGCATTGAAACTTTGGTTGAAGACTGTGAAAGCATCCTGTTGGGGGACCCAGTGGCAGATCAGGAAGTAAATATACTAAAGAAGGGTGGACAGTGCAAATCCTCTAAAGTAGATTCTATACACATACCAGAGATGTTCCGTAAACTACCCGGTTCAAGAGGTGCACAGAATATTCTCTCTCCGGAAATTATTCCACTTTCCCAGACGCCGACTCAGTCTCCCTCACAGCCCAGGCCAAGCCATCTGGAGCCCACCGTTATAGTGTGCACCAATAGGTTTGCGGCCTTGGCAAATGAACCAGTCCCCCATGAAAATTCAACAATCTATGGCCCTGTGGAAGCTACTATTGGTGCCCAAATAGAGGGCGGTTTGGACGCAAATGGTGGCACCTCAGCTCTGATATCGACCATTAATTTATTATCAGCAGAAGTGAAGGATCTAAAAGCCTTAGTCAAAGACCTAAAACCCTCCCTAGAATTGTTAGTATTGCACCATACTTCACAAAATCTAGCTGCCTCTCAGTTTGCAAAACAAGCCTTAAATATGTTACCAAATAATCACAAACAAGCTGTTAGGGCATGTTCCGAGACTAATCAATCAGTGTGGGCCATTCCAAATTATAAGGTGGGGCTGCCTACTGAGCCCGTGGTAACGACACAGCGCAGGAGGACAAATGATGCTTTACCGGCCCTAGCCCCTTTTAGACCCCAGGCAATCACATACGATAGAGCAGTATTAGGAGTTCCATCTGATGGTCATTTCCCCTGCTTTACATCTCTAAAGCGGACAGTCCTTATGGTTAACGTTCCTAAGGTGGCGGGCCGAGAACATGAGGACTCACTGATCAACAAGGCCACACACTGGATCAGGCATGTTAGAGGTTGCTACTCAGTAGTAAGAGAGGATATAGTGAAGGCTACCAGGCATTCTCATCTAGCCCAGCGATCGGATACTATTGAGCTCATTTTGACATCCTCACATCTAGCAGAGGGACTTTTGGCTTTGGATTATAGATCTTGTCCCCCTGCCACTTCGGACATCCAATTCAGATGTCCTTCAATGGCAGGTACTACAATTCTGAGGGATAAAGCCATTAAGCCTCCTAGAGGGTCGCCTCTTGGAAATGATTGACCGACGGAAACTTCACAACCGCCAATCTTCTCCGTATGTGACCCTGTTCCATTACCCATCCAAGATGTTTCTATCATCACCTCTGCCCCACAGTGCATAAATAACCAGCCTCCTGACTTAGGGCAGGTAATAATAAGTCCCAGTATTACAACTTCCTTTTTACAATCTAATTGTGCCTATACTCAACCACTTGGCGAAATGGGGCCTGTAGAAATGGATAGCGCAGGTTTGAAGATCCTCTCTTGGAGCATAGCTGGCCTTTCTAGAAAGCTTCTCCTTCCAGATTGGAATAGGTTTATTGAAGGCTATAATATTTGTATGTTCCAAGAGACTTGGAGTAAGACCGTTCACCATAGAGTAGGATTCGTGTCTCATTTTGTCCCAGCAGTATCGGCACAAACAGGAAAGGGACGGCCATCGGACAGGCTATTGGTATGGATAAGTATATCTCTGGATTGGTCAATCAAACAGGCTCAATGTATTTCTCCTGATCTCTTAAGATTGACCATCCGGGAAAACCAAGGAGGTAGAACTCTTGAAATTTTCAATGTATATGTTCGGGGAACTAAGGGAGGAACTGAGTCATCCATAGTTGCATCCTTGGAAGCCGAGCTTTCCAATTGTCCTATCGACTCACACATCCTGGTAGCTGGAGACTTCAATTGTACCTTTGAGCCTCTTGCTACTGAGGATGTGTTAGGCATTGAGGAGGATGATGTAAAGCGAGGAATTCCTCTCCTAAGTATTCCTCCGATAAAAAGATGGACTAAGCTTGCTGTCCAACTGAACTCCTTGGCCATAGAATATGGGCTAAGGGCAACAAATGGTAGGTCACTATCTGATACAAAAGGGGCACATACCTTCAATAGGTTAGGTTGCTTGTCACGGATTGATCACATTTTATTAAACTATAAACTGTGGCAGCACCTAATAAATATGGAGATAACACCGACAGTCGATAGTGACCACAATCCACTATCTTTAACTTTAAAAATCTTTGTGGTTTCCCAACCCTGGTGGTTTGATTCTAGAAGGTCCAATGCCAACAAGGGAAGTAATTCCCTCTAATTGCAACAGGTACCTGAAATGGGACAGGGTCCTTTTGGACGAAGGGAAGCTATGTGCCATGAAAGAAACCATCATAGAGGCATTGGAAGAAATGGGAGGTACCCCTATGGATTCTGACACTATTGTCAAAGTTCCTGAAATTTATGACAAAACAATCAGTACTCTTCAGAATCTCTTTTGCTCAACCACTAGAGTAGTTTATCGGCCAACATCTAAAAAGCCAAATAGCAATAACTCGTGGTATACGAAAATCTGCAGGCAAAAAAAAACGGCCCTGGTTTTAGCAGTCAGGAGTAGATCACACCCTATGATCAGGCAAGCAAGGAAGGACTATAAGGAGGTAGTAGATGGCGCCAAAAAAGAGTGGGAAGAGCAGCACTGGCAGGATTTAAAAATGGCTAGTCTGGAGAGGGATGCCTGCCGGTTCTGGAACCTCATTAGGACTAAGACACGGACCGATAGCGATTCAGTTACTTGTAACACTTCAAGTTCTATTTGGTATGACCACTTCCTGAAACTTTATTCTGTCCCTGAGGATCTTTTATTAAAAGATACATTAACAGACCCAAGAACAGCTATAGGGGAACAAAACAGCCATCCCTTTTCTGAACTGGAAGTGGAAACTGCCATTCGGCGTATAGTTACAGCCAAGGCAGCTGGCCCAGACGGCATACCCGGAGATCTTCTCCGGGCAGATCCCGTAAAATGGGCAAAATTTATTACCATTCTTATTAATGCCATCGACAATGGCTCTCCGATACCAGACTCCTGGAAAGGAGCAGAGGTCGTCCCTATATATAAAAAGGGTGTTAGGGACGATCCAGCTAAGTAACGCCCAATAAGCTTAATTGACTCTGTGCAAAAGATTATTGGGAGGGTGGTGTTAGAGAGAATCTTGGAATGGGCGGATGAAAAGAAGATTCTCTCTGACTACCAAGCAGGTTTTAGGGCAGGCATAGGGACAATTGAGCAGGTGTTCAGGCTACTTCTCTTGTACTGGAAGGTGGTTAAGATAGGCAAAGGTAGGCTGTATCTCGCATTTATAGACCTAAAGACTGCCTTTGACCTAGTCCCTCGTGGGTGCTTGTGGAAGGTTTTAGCTGATCAGTGGCTTCCGATGTATATTTTAAACCTCCTGGTACGCCTCCACGAGGGAAATTACGCCCAGGTCAGATGGGGCTCCAAGGGGCAGAGAACGGATAGAATACCGGTGAACAGGGGCGTCCTCCAGGGCTGTGTTTTAGCTCCCACCCTATTCTCTTTGTATGTGAATGGGGTGGTGGAGCACTTGCAGCAAATACCATCTGACGCACCGGCCCTGGCGGGCGAAAAAATTCCAACTCTCCTGTTCGCCGATGATACCCTTCTTATCTCTAAGACCCCAAGGGGCCTACAGGGTTTGCTTGATAGTTTCCAATCTTTTTGTACTAACCGAGGACTGGTTATTAATACTGAAAAAACTAAGTATTTGGTACTGAATCCTCCTGCGAATCTTAGACTTCCACCTGTCCTAAACTCTGTTTCGCTAGAGAGGGTCACTGTGTTTGACTATTTAGGCATTCGTATTTCAGACACTATGTGTTGGACCTCACATATTCAAAAATTGTTTCTGAACCACAAAAGGGTAGCGGGGCAATATTTAAAGAGCATCGTACTTCAGTAAGTAGGCCTATAGCTCCCGCAATCGATATATATAAGGCTAGAGGAGTAAGTTTGGCCCTTTATGGTGCCGAACTTTGTGGCTTCTCCAACCTAGACCAAATTGTGAGGTCAGAAAACAAATTTTTATAAGATCTCATGATGTTGCCCTCAAGGACCCCTACCAGGCCTTTGTTGCTAGACTTAGGGTGTCACTCATATAGAGATTTGGCTAGACTCCGTCCTCTTTTACTATGGGCTCGCTTGTGGCGGACCCCAGAATTAGCTAAGTACGCAGCAGGGTTAAAAGAAATTATGAACATGGATGGTTGGCATAAAATCAAATGGCTTAAAGCTTTAAAATCATTATTGTATGATCTTGGCCTTAAAGAGATGTGGATAATTAGATCTTCCCCACCAAAGGCAGAACTCAAGAAAGCCTACTGGTCATGGGTCCGCAACAAGGTTTTCTTAGACCGTAAACTAGGCAGGCTAACCGAGGAATTTATGCAGCACAAATTTACCATCCACTATGAACCATACCTAGATGTCATACAAAAATCTTATGACAGAGCTCTGTACATTGAGTTCAGGGTTGGCTCACTTCTTACCCGTGCTATGACTGCTCAATGGAAGGCTCCCCACAAGACATTAGCCTCTTGTCCTAACTGTGAGGCAAACCTTGAGACAATAGCCCATATCATGTTCGTGTGCCCAGCCTACAAAGCGCCAAGGAAATGCTGGCTCAAACCGCTTTGTATGGAGTTGGGTACTCGTATCCACTTCGTGGCACTGCGCATCCTAAGATCTGATGCACGAGCCTTATATGCGTGCAGTATGGCAAAATTCCTGAGCTGGGCATGGAAAATTAGACTGAGAACCCTGAAAGCTGACCTTTAAATATTGTTGCTGCTAAGAACTAATTTGTGCCTCGTGAATGATCTTCTGATGAATTATGTTAATAACCCAATAAGGGCACTTTTAATTTTTTTTTTTTTAATATTCAATAAAATGTTTTGTATGTCGTATAATGCAGTTTTTTAAATGGTGTTTTATAGCTTTTAAGATATGTTTTATCGAAATAAAGCTAATGACTGACTGACTAACCCATGCATTCAGTAAGACACGTTCAATCACTCACTTATACAGTCAGTCACACACTTACAAAATAATTCCTTTAGCCACTTGTAAATGCATTCATTCTTCAATACACCTTGGCATATATATATAAAACATATTTACATTTTATAGAAACACACATTCACTGGATGATGTCATGAGTGATGTCATTTGAGATGTCACGAGTGATGTCATCAGTGATGTCACTGACCATGTCATGAGTGATGTAATATATGACATCACCAGCAGTGCATTGCGGGCGCGCGAGTTATAGTTAGCTCAACTAACTATAACAGGTGAATTCCTCTGGTTTTATGTGAGTCAAATATTCAACTAACTATAACGTCCCTGAAACCTATGTTTTTTTAGTGAATATATATATAAATATAAAGGCTCCTAGGGGTATCCACATTAAAGCAACACTCGAAATCGGCTTAGCTTTCCCCCTGTAAATGCTTTTATTGGTATGCAGGCAGCTTTCCTCATGTCACTCTTCCAAGGCACACGACCACAGCCTTAAGCGTTTCATTAAAATAACTTCCTCAGAGGCATCTTGGTCGAAAGAAGCATAGCGGACCACACCTCCTTATTTGAACCACATCATACGCTGATATTCAGCTGCTCTGGATGAGCCTATTCGTGAAGGTTTTCTGGGAAGTGTAGTCCGTTTATTAAAGTCCTCAGATGGATGCCTCTTGAAATGAATACCGATTAAAAAGCTCACGCTGAGTCCCAAGGAAAGGTGTGCTGCTAAATCCAGAAGGCGCGTTCCACTTCTGAGTCCGCATTGAGACTCCGTGGCCCACTAAAGTATGGGGTGGTGCTTTCTTAGCGGCTGGACGGCTGCTTGTTACATAAAGGCTCCTAGGGGTATCCACATTAAAGCAGCACTCGAACACAGCTTAGCTTTCCCCCTGTAAAATAGACGGACAGTATCTATCCATGGAAGAGGTGTGGCGCAGCGACCAGGATGTCTGACTCTGGACCACAGGGTTCACAGTTTGATCCCCGGCTCCGGTGGCAGGTTAGCCCAGCACCATGTGACTCTGGGCAATAGCTTGCTTGATCTTCGCGACGCCCCCCAGTGCTGGGACACCTCTCCGGAGGTAGCTGTGCGACAAATGCTGGTATATTTCATATATCCAATCTGGAGTGTACCTAAGTACATAACATAACAGTTTAGGGCAAAAGCAGATAGACTGGGGTCCTGATTAGCAGGAGCCCAGTCAGACTAGTCAAAAACAGTATCACATCTAGCAAAAAGTGGGGGTAACCATAAGAAGCAGATCCTACTTTCGTACAGTTGCCAAGTTCTGTTCTTGGCCTACAATTACCTCAGAAATGTTTGCTCTATTTATTTAGTTGTTGTTGCATGTACCCGTTTAGTTTTTGCTTGCTGATGATTTTGTGAAAGGTCACCTCAGTTTCAGTTCTTACTCTTGAGTGTGCCCTAGACCACATCCATTTTTGATAATATAAGTAATTACTAATTTGTGTGTTATAACTTTTATGCTTAATTTCATTAACGGATATTTGTTAAGTTCTGCAAAATATAATGGTTTATAAAACTTTTGTACTCTGGTGTAACCTCTGCCTATCCATAGTATTACATGTGAAGTCTCATTCTGGGGAAAAACAGCTTTTAAATCTAACCATGGTGCTGAGAACCTAAAGAGATCAAATGTTGAAAGCAAATTTCTTGAAAGATATCATATTTCAAAATTTAGGTTTGAAAATCTTTTAGTTAATAAAAGTATTTGAGTCTGAAAAAAGTTAGAATATTAATTTAGATTAACGATATGATATCATGAGTAATGGGCTAAAATAAAAAAAATAGGGAGTGTTCATCCTGCTGCTTCAGGCACTCAGTCCTCAGGATAAAACAGGTGATTGAAGCTGGGTGTACTTTGCTGATAGGAGCACTTTGGTCTGTTTCTCCTTCCTCCCCCACTCCAGTAGATACTTGTCACCCCTTGCATCATCTTTCCTCCTGTTGTATGAGTCTCTTCAAATCTAAATTACACATGCCCATTTCAACTGGGATGTTACCGCCCATTGGCTCTGCACCAGGTCATTATGAAGACCCTCCTTAAGTGGTTCTGTTGGGTTTGAAATCTGCATCAACAACTGTTAATATTGTTTTGGACTGCATTTTCTCATTGTTTCTTTTACAGACAAATCGATTCCTCTTTCAAACAAATACGTTTTTCTGTTTGGTGGTAAGCTAAAATGTTATACCAAAATTACTCTTGAAAGTGTCTGTTGTTTCACAGCACTAGTTTCATCTTTCACATGCACTAATAATGAGGGGGCCGATTCACAGAACTAACTTAAGACAAAATCCTAAACTTACTACTTTTGGTATTCACAGAAGTTTGAGACAGACTTAAGACAGACGTAAGACAGACTTAAGACAAACTTAAGACAGACTTAAGACAGACTTAAGACAGACTTAAGACAGACTTAAGACAGACTTAAGACAGACTTAAGAGAAACTTAAGACAACATCCTAACTTAAGTCTGTCTTAAGTCTGTCTTAAGTGTGTCTTAAGTCTGTCTTAAGTCTGTCTTAAGTTTGTCTTAAAACTTAAAATAAAATCCTAACTTCTGTGAATACCAAAAGTAGTAAGTTTAGGATTTTGTCTTAAGTTAGTTCTGTGAATTGGGCCCGAGCTTTGTGCCTTCACTATTGTGTATTCACTGTAGCACTTCCCTTGTTGTTTGGAAACATTTGTATTGAAAGGCACATTGTCTTTACTTATAATCAACAATAATCTTCTATAAGCAGATGCATTGTACTTTACATGGCTTGCTTGTGTACCCTATTTACCCTTATAGTGTGTGTGTATTGAATGCACTACATAATTAATTGGGTCAGTTATATATATTTCAGGGCCCAATCCACCTTTCTACCCCTTTTGCCACATGATAACATTGATTCTTTTCAAGACTGTACCATCAAATCTCTTATGGAGCTTAGACTCAATACATCCAAACGTACCTCTGATACTAAAAATAAAAATAAAAATAACCTATCTTTTTCCCAGAGACAAGCACTTAAAATATTGGCTGACGACACTAGCATTGTGATCCGCCCGGCAGATAAGGGGGGGAATGTGGTGATACTGGACAGGGAAGAGTACATTAACGAGGCAATGAGGCAATTGAGTGATGACAATTTCTATATACCGATTACCATCAATGTATATAATCAAAGCATCACTGACATTTGGGATAAACTCAGCGTATGGCGGGACAAAGGTCTCATTGAATGGGAAGAATTTTGTTATTTAAAAAAAGACCATCCCAAACTGCCTATTCTATACCTTCTACCCAAATTGCATAAATGTAAGACCAAACCTCCAGGACGCCCTATTGTGTCTTCTATTGGATGTGTCACGGAACACATCTCTAAGTACATTGACCATTTTTTGAGAGAATTCGTCATCCTTCTCCCTAGTTACCTTAGAGACACGAAAGATTTTCTTGCTAAGATAGAAAATCTAGAGTGGAAGTCTGACTATCTGTTTATGGTACTAGATGTCAAATCCCTGTACACGATTATTGATCATACTCAAGGGCTCGAGGCATGTGAACACTTTCTGAAATTTAGACCTCTGAAATATCGTGAGCATAGCCGGATGATAATGGAAATGACAGACTTTTGCCTCAAGAACAATATCTTTTCTTTTAATGGCGCCCTCTACAGGCAGACAAAGGGTACTGCGATGGGTTCTTGCTTTGCTCCCAGTTTCGCCAATTTGTTTATGGGATACTGGGAGCAAGAAATCTCTGCCAGCACCACCTTGCAGAAAGACTTCCAACAAGTTATCTTATGGCTACGCTATATAGATGATTTGTTTATCATCTGGAGCGGACGCCAGGAAGAAGCTGAATCCTTTTTGACTAAACTAAACATCAACCAGTATAACATCTCTCTGTCTGGTACCATACATGCCAGCTGTGCAGAATATCTTGATGTTCGCTTGGAGATCAAGGAGGACAAATTGTGTACCTCTTTGTTCCGCAAGGAAACGGCAGGCAACAGCATCCTACATGCCCTCAGCAGTCACCCAGAAGCTCTCAAATGGAGCATCCCCTTTGGGGAACGGCTGAGGGCAAAAAGCAATTGCAACAACCTTGAATCCTACAGTGTAGAAGAGGACATTATCGTTAAAAGATTTCTGAGCAGGGGATACCCTAGCTGGGTCCTCAAAAAAGCTCGAGAACGAGCTAATACGGTACAGCGCATTGACACTCTTAAAGATAAACCTTCTACTGAGGAGTGCAACGACACGTCAGGGACACGGATGATTTTAACTTTCAACTCTGAGGCACAAAAAATCAGACATATACTCACGAAACATTGGAGTATTCTGAAATCTGACAATATTTTGGGTAGTACTTTACCTGACCGCCCTAATATCACTTACAGAAGAGACAAAAACATCCGTGATATGGTAGTCAAACACGACATAACCCAGTACCCAACCAATGAAGGACATGGTTTGTTAGGTTTTTACCCGTGCGGGCATTGCAAGGCGTGCCGACACAGCAAATTCATGAGTACCGTAGAGTATAATGGGATTAGCAAAAAATTAACTCAATTTCTAACTTGTAGTTCCAATTTTGTAATATATGTAATTGAGTGTACGTGCAAATTGTGGTACATAGGGAGCACTATTTGTCCAGCAAAGAAGAGGATACTAGAACATCTTAGAGCCATCTCACACAATGATCCTAAATACCCGGTTGCTCGTCATTTCAATGAACGTCATTTTGCTAATGTTGCAGATTTGAGCTACATGATCTTGGAACAAATCCCCAGGCATCCTCGAGGGGGTGACAGAGTATTGACTCTGAGACAACGGGAATCAAGATACATTATCGAATTCCTGACCAAGAGTCCGAGGGGACTGAACTTAGATGAGGAACTGTCCATACATCTAAAGACATGATTTAATTTTTCCCTTGGATACTGAAGACCTGTGCACCACAAGTACTCTGCATTACTCGTTCTATTGGTCACTGACCTGTTACTGAATCTATTTGAAGCTGATGCATCGCATTTTAACCTATATACTTGTTTTGCTTCTTTCCTCCCTTTAGGCTGATGTTTGTCAGACACATCAAATTCTAATGTGAATTTTTTGTATTGTTTTCATACAGGAGTGAAGGAAGGAGCCCCCTCTTTGGCACACACCGACACGGGCATCCTACCCTTTCCTCCGTTCCTGTTTCCACCTTCACACCTCTACGCACTGGTATCTGGTATTTTCTTTAGTGGTATTTATGGATGAGTCAAGATGTAACTGTGATTCAGGTCACTTTTCAGTGTCTTTCTTTCTCATGTGGTTTAATAGCAGCACTGTGCTTGTAGATGGTCACAACCACTTTTGAGAAACCCATTGTATTTGACACGTAATCTGTTCCCTTATTTCTTGGAGGTATTTGCACTCTTCTAGTATGAGTGCTGGTTTGGTTGAACACAGAAGCTCACTCTGCACCATGCAGCGAATGTGGTTTGACTTTTTCAACCGAGGTTCCTACTATGAACACTTTAAATATCTTATTGGCTAACTAATCTTGAGTTAATTGACCACATGGCAGATGACTTTATTTGTATTTTGCAGATCGTGCCTATTTTAGCTATCTAATGCTGTTTCATGACCTCCAACATGGGGACTATGCTCGTGTGCGAGTCGACTCATCACTGACTCTCTAACATCCATGACCGTTGCGAAAATGTGTAATATTTTATCGGCAAACTGTATTGGAGTTAACTGTCCACACGGCAGATGAATTTATTTGCATTTTTGCAGATCGTGCTCATTTTAGCAATTTAACACTGTTATGTGATCTCCAACATGGCGACTATGCTCGTGAGTGAGTCGCGTCATCACTGATTCTGCAATTTCTATGACACTTGTGATAATGATATTCCAATCAGTGTGTTCTTTGTATAACTCTTAATTTTATTACTGTGAGACTAACAGTATTGTGCTACACATCGTGTATAATATTGCTGTACATTTTGTCACTCCAATATGGCGACTTCATTTGCCTTCGCTCAGTCCTTTCTTGATTTCCATGATACTGCTTCTTACTCGTAACTTTATTTAATCCTTTGTGGTGGCATTCTTTGTTACACGTGATCAAGGCTTCTGCCTAAACGCGTTGTGTAATAAACACTCTGACCTGAACTACGTTGTTGCTGTGCCGTTACTACTGAGAGCATACGAACACTTTTTGGAGTTTTCTTGGAATATATATATATATATATATATATATATATATATATATATATATATATATATATATATGTGTATATATTACCTACTGGCGGTCGCCAGTAGGTAGTTATAGTTAGGACCCCTTTTCCATAGGAAATTCGCAACATTCTATTTTGAATAACTTTGGCGCCGGTCGACGAATCCTCGCGAATTTCTCAAAATAGGTGGGGCGCTACGCTCCGCTCCTACCCTGAAAGTCTCGGGGGGATTCGTCAAGCGGGGGCTGAGATAAAAGGGGGGTCCCAAAACGCGTTTTTCCCATGCATTTTTCCATAGGACCTTTAGACAGGGCTACAGCCCGAACGGCTGAACAGAATTACTAGAAATTTGGCAGAGAGGTAGTCCCTAGGTCAAGGAAGTGCCTTTTGTAGGTTTGGTGTAAATCTGTTCAGTAGATTCTGAGAAAATAGCCTTTAAATCAATATATATATCTGAGCCAGCTTACGGTACGCTTACCGTAAGCTTACCGTACGCGTACGGTGGCGTGCGCGAGCGCGATTCTGATTGGCTGTTAGATCTTAGTAAACATTCGAATCGGCCGAAACCAGGAAGCGGCGGCCGCCATTTTGTGTGTTTCACTCAGAAAAAAAAGAGTGAAAACAAGAAAAGGGGGCAAGGAGGAGAGTTACAGACCCCCTTACATTTGTGAGGGGGTCAAAGAAGGACTGTAAAGTACAAAGAAAACATTTATTGATTTTTAAAAAAATCACGGGGTACGCGTACGGTAAGCTTACGGTAAGCGTACGGAAGAAAAAAAAAATTAAAAAAGAAATGAAATGCAGATTTAAGAGTTTAGATATTAGGGGGCTCTAAAAAGAGCCGTTGTGTTTATGAAGTGATTTTTTAAGTGGTACCTACAAGTAAGTACCGATGCAGAGTCTAAGGTTCAAGAGGAAGACTCTGTTCCCTTCATCATTGAAGTGCACACCATCTCCTCTATAAATGTCTTGCATGTCATAACGCAAGTTGTTGTGGTAAATGGCACCCATACCATAGTCACGGAGGAAAGCAGAAACAGATTTGTTGACGTGCTTTCTTGCTTTGTCAATTTGCGGACAGAAATGATTGGACCAGTTCCATTTTTGCCTTTGGCATATGTTGGAAAACACAAAGGCAGTTTTAGGGAAAAGTGAAAACAGTTGTGCAAAGGTGTCCTTCATAAGCATTTCCAGACCTACCCCAGTCAAAGTGCCTAGGTCATTGCCACCACAGTGCACTATTATGAGGTCAGGGTGTTGGATTTGCATGAAGGATTTCACCAATGGCATCAATTGGTGCCACTTTAACCCTCTCTGACCAATCCATTTAATGTCTACATTTGGCAAAGCAAGGTCTCTCACCATACCTGTTTTCTCTGCAAACTTTTCACTCCAGAAGACATAGCTGTGCCCTACAATCCACACTGTGAACATCTTCAAAGGAGAACTGGATGCACTCAGGAGGTGTCTTTCAGTAGAATGGCAATATGAAAAGAAAGACAGTTTGGAAATGGAGGCATACATATTTTTTTCAAAACAAAAAGAACTGATTGGCTGTTTCATACCATTCTAGAATAAAAACTAGGCTGTATGTGTAAATTAATAGAAGCATGTTTTGTATTGGTACAAAAAAATGTGTTACCAAAGAACAGTACTATGGATTTGCTGTTAGGTTTGAAAAGTCAAGCACTCTTGCTCTGTGGAATTGAAACATTGTGTGGCGAACTTCTGACCTAACTCCACACAGCAGTGTTCCATGAGCTGTTGCTATGGTAGCAGGCAGAAGTCAAGTTGGGGGAAGGGTACTAGGCAGAAGTCAAGTTGGGGGCAGGGTACTTTTGGAAAAGGGTTGGTTTTCAACCAATAGAAATGTGTGATTACATTTGAAAAAAAGGGGGAAGCACTGAGATTTGAAACTTACATGTATATGTGTGGAAAAATAGAGGGAAAGTTTGCCATTATCTGGTTCTGCTGAGAGGAGAGAGGTGTAGAGAACAGAGATCCTGGCTCTGATAATCTGCTGTTTGAGTGCCACATTTCTTTCACAACTAACTAATTTTAAAGGTGAGTTTAGAGTTTGAGAGGGGATGTATATGGTAAATTAAGAAATGAATAATAGAATTGGAATTCCTTTTGTAGAAGTTGTGTTTATTATTTTCTGTTTTGGGAGAAATTTAAATGTGAGGAACATGTAAAATAATATGGACTATTTTTTCATGATAAATTAAGGTGTACTGGTAAAAATAAGGAATACTTTAAGGGTTTGAGGTTGCAGTCAGTAATGCAAATACATTCAGCATCACTAAGGCTGGTTGCCCTTGCTGGAGTGTAGGCAGTCACCGAGGATACACATGGTGGTGGTCTGAAAAAGCAGTTTGGACATGGGCTTTTTAAAAAAATCTAAAAAGTGGATTCATAATGTGTCAGTCTGTAAAAGTGATTTTCACTTGCCAAAAAAAAAGAGCAGTAAGTGTGCATTTAAATTGGCAAAGAAATTTCGTTTTGTGACTAATGTGAAAACATGACTCTGTGTGCAAATAGGAATTACAGGCAGAGATTTATTGCGTTTTGCTCTGGTGATTTCACAGTTGCATTAGTAGGAAAAAGGGGGAGCGATTTTTTGGGGGAAGAAGCAGACTCTTAGCACACACCCAGCTCCTTTCCATGTATAATCATGCACAGTATTTAGAAGCGAGTGGGGTTTTCAGGTTTCAGTCTGTAATGCAAATACATTCAGCATCACTAAGGCTGGTTGCCCTTGCTGGAGTGTAGGCAGTCACCGAGGATACACATGGTGGTGGTCTGAAAAAGCAGTCTGGACATGTGCAATTAAAAAAATCTGAAAAGTGGATTCATAATGTGTCAGTCTGTAAAAGTGATTTTCACTTGCCAAAAAAAAAGAGCAGTAAGTGTGCATTTAAATTGGCAAAGAAATTTCGTTTTGGGACTAATGTGAAAACATGACTCTGTGTGCAAATAGGAATTACAGGCAGAGATTTATTGCGTTTTGCTCTGGTGATTTCACAGTTGCATTAGTAGGAAAAAGGGGGAGCGATTTTTTGGGGGAAGAAGCAGACTCTTAGCACACACCCAGCTCCTTTCCATGTATAATCATGCACAGTATTTAGAAGCGAGTGGGGTTTTGAGGTTTCAGTCTGTAATGCAAATACATTCAGCATCACTAAGGCTGGTTGCCCTTGCTGGAGTGTAGGCAGTCACCGAGGATACACATGGTGGTGGTCTGAAAAAGCAGTCTGGACATGTGCAATTTAAAAAATCTAAAAAGTGGATTCATAATGTGTCAGTCTGTAAAAGTGATTTTCACTTGCCAAAAAAAAAGAGCAGTAAGTGTGCATTTAAATTGGCAAAGAAATTTCGTTTTGGGACTAATGTGAAAACATGACTCTGTGTGCAAATAGGAATTACAGGCAGAGATTTATTGCGTTTTGCTCTGGTGATTTCACAGTTGCATTAGTAGGAAAAAGGGGGAGCGATTTGTTTGGTGCAGAAGCAGACTCTTAGCACACACCCAGCTCCTTTCCATGTATAATCATGCACAGTATTTACAAGCGAGTGGGGTTTTGAGGTTTCAGTCTGTAATGCAAATACATTCAGCATCACTAAGGCTGGTTGCCCTTGCTGGAGTGTAGGCAGTCACCGAGGATACACATGGTGGTGGTCTGAAAAAGCAGTCTGGACATGGGCTTTTAAAAAAATCTGAAAAGTGGTTTCATAATGTGTCAGTCTGTAAAAGTGATTTTCACTTGCCAAAAAAAAAGAGCAGTAAGTGTGCATTCAAATTGGCAAAGAAATTTCATTTTGGGACTAATGTGAAAACATGACCCTGTGTGCAAATAGGAATTACAGGCAGAGATTTATTGCGTTTTGCTCTGGTGATTTCACAGTTGCATTAGTAGGAAAAAGGGGGAGCGATTTTTTGGGGGAAGAAGCAGACTCTTAGCACACACCCAGCTGCTTGCCATGTGGAATCATGCACAGTATTTAGAAGCGAGTGGGGTTTTGAGGTTTCAGTCTGTAATGCAAATACATTCAGCATCACTAAGGCTGGTTGCCCTTGCTGGAGTGAAGGCAGTCACCGAGGATACACATGATGGTGGTCTGAAAAAGCAGTCTGGACATGGGCTTTTTAAAAAAAATCTGAAAAGTGGTTTCATAATGTGTCAGTCTGTAAAAGTGATTTTCACTTGCCAAAAAAAAGAGCAGTAAGTGTGCATTTAAATTGGCAAAGAAATTTCGTTTTGGGACTAATGTGAAAACATGACTCTGTGTGCAAATAGGAATTACAGGCAGAGATTTATTGCGTTTTGCTCTGGTGATTTCACAGTTGCATTAGTAGGAAAAAGGGGGAGCGATTTTTTGGGGGAAGAAGCAGACTCTTAGCACACACCCAGCTGCTTCCCATTCTCTGGCTTGTCTATCTAGAAAAGTGTGCAATAGTGTTTTCCATCATTTTAGGATGCTGGCTGTTCATCATACTGAAATGAGAAAGTTTGTGAGACGGTTGTATTTTGCCAAAAGTCCAGCATTAAAGTTAAATGAATTGAATAGGGCTCTGTTCCGAGGAACGGTATCAGATGTAGAGAAGGTTGTTGATGAAATTCAGTTTTGTTACTTTGGTCCTGAACAAAACAGTGCAGAGAAGGACACAGTAAATGATGAAGAAGTGGAAGAGAATTTAGAACCCTCTGTAAGTAACACATTTAATGATCACATAACAAAATTTGCAATAGTCTCTAATGAAAGACCAAATTTTACTTGTATTTGTTGCCGCAGAACTCATTATAGAAAACAAACTAGGAATGTTGATCTCTACAGAAAGAGTGAAAATGAAGATAATTATAAGTGGAAGGATTTTGCCACATATATATTTCTAGAAAATTGTTTTGATTTGGGTGAAGATCAGCGTATTTGTAAATACTGTTACAACAAGTTAGAGGAAAATAGAATGCCGACCAGAGCTGTACATAATAATTTAGAATTGGATGCTATTCCTGCTGAACTTTCTGAATTAAATACATATGAGTCTATACTCATTCAATGTGTTCATCCGTTCCAGACCATAGTACGTATGGAGCCCAAAACTGGTAAATTACCTCCTTCTGATTTACTGAGAGGTTTAAAAGGAAGAGTGGTGTATTTGCCCTTGGATTTGAAAAAAAATATGGAAACTATTGATGCGGATACTTTGGAAACTGAACCATTAGTTATTCTGGTTAATGGTGTACCTACAAAGAATAAGAAGATTTGGCAGGAGCTGGTAGATGTGCGGAAAGTACAAAGAGCAAATTTGTATTTGAAAAGGAATAACAAATGGTATGAATCAATTTATATAGAAGAAGAAGAAGAAGAAGATTTACAAGAAGACACAGAAACACCAACTGGACAAATTGAAAAAGTGGACAAGTCAAAGGAAGAAGAAATTTATGAACATTTTAGCATACATCCTCTTCATTCAAAAGAAGTTATGGGAGATAATATTGATCTCTTTCAGATGAAGAAAGCAAAAGGAACTCCCGTGAGTGTATGGGAGGAGAGCTTGGAAGCTCGATGTTTTCCCCAGCTGTTTCCTAAAGGAAAAGGAGGACGATACGATGAACGTCCAGAACAGATTCCAGCTTCTGAGTATCGGACTACAAGACTATATGCTGAAGATCCCAGATTTCGACAAAGTATTCCTTATTTGTTCCATCTTTTATTTGAAAGCGACTTGTCTGCACTGTCTTATGCAGTAAATCACATTTTAAAAAGTGGAGTACATTTACAAAATGTGTCTGCTAAGGATTTTATGGAGAAAGTGCAGCACCGAGATGATCATTTGGAAACACAACTGATCAATCTGATGGCTTGTCAGCGTGGGACAAATGAATATTGGTACCGACGCCATGGTGAACTAAAATGCATGTTACGGAATTTAGGAACACCAACATGGTTCGTTACCCTAAGCTGTGCGGAGTACGCTTGGGATGATTTACTGGATTTTCTACGAGAGGCAAATTCAAACATTAAAAACATCGAATACAAGACAGCAGGAGAACTGTGCTCATTGGATCCGGTTAATGTTTGCAGATATTTCAATCATAGATTTGAGGCTATGATGTCCTTCATCTGCAATAAAAAAAATCCACCTCTTGGAGAAGTAGTAGATTTCTTTTGGAGAAAAGAGTACCAGGCAAGAGGTGCTCCTCATATTCATATGCTGTTGTGGATCAAGGATGCCCCAAAGTTTGGAACAGATACTGATGAAGCAGTGTTATCTTTCATTGAAGAATATGCAACATGTGCTATACCAAAAAGCACAGAAGAGAAAAAGTTAAAGGAGCAAGTTTTACGTTTCCAAAGTCATCGGTGTGGAAAATACTGTCGACGGAAATACAAGAGCAAAGATAAATACTACACTAAATGTCGATTTGGATTTCCTAGACCTGTTCTTTCAAATGGAAGAGTCAACAGTTTTATGTCAGCTGTGAGACATACTATCACAAGAAAATCACCTAAGAATACCTACAACCTAAAAAGAAAAGAAGAATCAAAAAATATAAATGACTACAATCCAGTCATTTTATCCATGTGGAACGCTAACATGGATATACAGTATGTAGCTGACAATTCCATTGCTGTTGCTCGATATGTAACGTCTTACATTACGAAATCAGAAAAAACAGAATTGAAGGAAATGTGGGAAGAGATTTCTCACGAGAAGACTGTCAGTAAGAAGCTGTACAGTTTCAGTTTGAAGATGTTATCGCATCGAGAAATTGGATCCTACGAATGTTCAGATAGGTTATCTTCTGCAAGTCTCTACTCGAAGTCAAGAAGAATAATTTGGGCAAGTTTAGGCCTTGCAGCAATGAGAAATCGGGTACTGAAATCTGTTGGAGAAATTGAATATTTGGCCGAGAATGACCCAGAAAGTACAGATATTTTGAAATCAAACATGTTGGACACATATTATCCCAAGAGAAGTCAACATCTGGAGAACATGTGTCTCTATGAAGTGCTGCAGAACTACATTTATTCACGGAAAGCCGCAGAAGACATCAACAATGGAAAATATAAAGTCGTTGGTGAGGAAGGATGTTTGGTGAAGCAAACAAAAGGAAGTTTGATAAATCACAGGAAGCTGAGTTGCGACACTACTGACAAGAAGGAATTTTACTACTTGGCTCTTTTACAGTTGTTTAAACCATGGCGTACAGAGGATGAACTACTGGGAGAATTTCAAAGCTATGAAGATTCTTTTAATGCTTGCAAAGACAGCATACAATGCAGTACATTCTCAAGTTATCTGCAAATGTTAAATGAAGAAATTGAACAGGAAACTACAATTGCAGCAGAAATAGCTAGAGACAGTTCTCAGGACAGCCAAAGTTCAGGAACACTCAGTCAAGATCCCCTAGGACAACCAATCGTTGAAAATGAAGCATCAATAGCCATGAATGAAGTGGAAACGGCTATGAATCAAGCTCAAGAAGAATTTATAGACTTAGAAAATTTGGAAAGACAACTGAATCAAGAGCAGCAACAAATTTATGAAGAGATCAGAAACAAAATTGATCACGGATTTCTACATGAAAAAAAAGAGTGCTCATGCACATCATTTCATCCAATCAGGATGTATGTAAGCGGACAAGCTGGAACTGGAAAAAGTTTCCTTATAAAAGTCATCAGAAGCTACCTACAGCAAAAAACAGATTCTACTTTGTCTTGTGTGGTTACTGCTCCAACTGGGTTAGCAGCATATAACATAAAAGGAATCACTTTACATCGTTTGCTAATGTTACCAGTGGAGCATGAGAACAAAATACAATACAACAAGCTAACTGGAGAAGCATCCTTGGAAGTTTCAAGAGTATTAAAGAAGATGCAAGTTCTCATTATTGATGAGGTGAGCATGGTATCAAACTTAATGCTTGCCTTTGTGCATTTAAGAATGCAGCAAATTTTGAAGACAGACTATGACATGTTATTTGGTGGAAAACACGTCATAGTTTTTGGAGATCTTTTGCAACTTACTCCAGTTAAAGGACAACCAGTGTTTAATACTGTCACACATGAAGACACGAAGAAGTCATTGGGAAGCATCGGAAATACAAATATTTGGTCCTTCTTTGAGTACAAGGAACTTACTACTAATATGAGGCAAGCAAGCGATGAAGAATATGGAAGTATTCTGAAAGATATCAGAATTGGACTACTCACAGAAGTTGGCAAAAAAGCATTACAGAGTCGGCTGCTACATAATTTATTTCCAAAGGAAGAAATAGTTGCAGAGAAAATATACAAGAACATTGCAGAAAACAAAAGTGTCATCTGCTTAATGCCAACTCTACGTGAATGCTCAATATTTAATGAGGAGCTTTTGAAATTGGAAAAGGAAGAGATCAGGAAATTGGAAGCAGTGGACAAAATTGAGGATGGAAGAATTACTGTCACAGTAACAGGCAAACTGAAAAATAAATTGGACTCACTAGAGAAGAACATCTCCAAAACAGCTGGATTAGAAAAAAATCTATATGTTTGCATGAACGGTAGAGTATTTTTAAGAAGAAATTTGGATGTTGAAAAAGGTTTAGTTAATGGAGCTATGGGAAGAGTTGTGGGTTTTATTAATTATCAGAAAAAAGATGGAATTGAATGTTTAAAAATAAAATTTGATCAGATAGAAGAAGTTAAAGATATTTGTCGTTGTACAGTTCGTTTCATGCTTGTGAAAGACTTATATGTACGTAGGAAGCAGTTTCCGTTTTCTCTAGCATATGCTGTAACTATTCACAAGTCTCAAGGATTGACTGTAGATTGTGCATTTGTGAACATTGGTTCAACTGTGTTCAAAGAAGGTATGGCATATGTTGCTTTGTCACGAGTGAAAACATTATCAGGTTTATTCATGATAGACTTTGATGATTCAAAAGTTAGTGCTGATACAAACTGTGTAAAGGAGTATAATAGATTAAGAAGAAGCTATGCTCCTCATTTAGGTCAGTATCCTGTGTTGGAGAAACGTGTAGTTTCTCGTAAAAGAAAAAATGAGAATATCTGTAATGAAGATGTAGAGAAGAGGAAAAAAAAGAGGAGTGATGTAATTGCAAGCAAAAAGAAAAAGGAAAATGAAGAACAGGTTGTAGGATGTCATTTTGAAAATAGCTCTGGTGTCAACTGCTACGCAAATGTAGTGCTGAATGTTGCATTTTATCTGGAAAGTTTGCAAGAGCAGATAATAGTAAATCAGGGAAAAAGATTCTGTTCTGAGCTGAGTCTCCTTTTTCAAAAGCTGAGTAAAGATAAAACTCAAATAGAAAGTGCTACTGAAATTAGAAAACTTTTAGATATATGTTCAGGACGAACACAGTTTTCTCAAAATGAACAGCAAGATGCACACGAATTTTTGATGTATTTTCTTCAAGTACTGGAAGTAGAAGAAGTTGCAATTGATATTTTATTTGGTCTCTCTTATAAATGGGAACATAGTTGTGAAAACTGTTATAATATATGTGGCTCTAATGTTGATAATGAAAGGTTTATTTATTTGACATTACCAGAGAGTAAAACAGTCACTTTTGCAAAATTAGTTAAAGATGCTAATCATAGCATGAAATGCGGTGAGTGTAAATCTGACATGTTTTCAACGTTAATTTTAAAGGAATACGGACAGTATGTAATTTTAATGATGCAACGATGTAGAGCTGATGGTTCAAAATTGGATACTTTAATAAAGAAGTTTACAGGACAGCAATTATCAATTTCAGGAAAAACTTTTGTAACTGTTGCAATAATTTTCCATGATGGACCTACTGTTACTTCTGGACATTACACAGTTTATCTTAAATGTGAAAAAGGCTGGACACTGTGTAATGATTCCCAATTGATTTTCAAACAACGTTTGCCTTTTGATTTAGCAAATTCCTATCTAATCTTCCTGAAACCTAAATTTTAGAGAGACTTGGCAAGATCTGGACAAAATAATTTTACCATTTTACTGGATTACCATTGGAATTTTCTAAAAAAAAGATTTTTTAAATTATCATTTGGCCTAATGGAAAGATAACCAATTGTAATGTGGACTTTTTTAATTTTTAATGAAACTTTCAAAAACCAATAATTTAGAGATAATCGGTAACATCTACACAATTTAAATTTTGGAATGTTATTGGAGTGCCATTGGAAATTTTTTCAAAAATGATTTTAAAAATTACTATTTGGCCATGCGGAAAAGTAACCAATTCTATTGTGGACTTAATAAATTATTCAAAAAATTTTCGTGAACCAAAATGTTACAGAGAATCGGTGAGATCTGGACAAATTAAACTTTAGAATTTTATTGGATTACCGTTGGAAATTTAATCCAAAATTTTTTTTAAAATTACTATTTGGCCTAAAGGAAATGGAATCAGATGTATTGTGGAGTTATTTGAGATATAATATTGTGATTATACTTCTGAAACAAACATATCAGACGGTATTTTAAAGAAATAAGTATTGGTATTAGATGATATTTTTTTAGAATATTATGTATTTTTTATAATGTTAAGTTTAAGTAAAAAGAGATTCTGGGCTTTTTTAATACAATCTTTGAGATTGTTATTTTTTTTTGCCCGCTGTAAAATGATGAATGCAATTGCTTTCACAATTTATAGTGAAAATGCAATATATTCTGAAAACAGCAAAAATAAGGCAAAAATATTTTTTGATAAATATGTAAATATGTGTACTGTATTATAAAATGTTTTAAAAATATTAATACTTTTTTCTTTTTTTTCAGATTGATATAGAAAATTTTCGAAAACTAGAACCATTTTTAAAGCAATTTTTTTTTAAAACAAATGAATAAATATTTTTTTGAGTGGGTATGGTAAGTCAATAATAATAATTGTAGTCTCTCAAGGACCTTGTAATGTGATAATTGATTTTTAGTGTTTTAAAAAAAAAAAAAAAAAAAATTACGCGCACCGTACGCGTACGGTAAAAAAAAAAATAAAAAAAGTTTTTAAAAACATATATAAAAAATAGATGAAAGGTAAGGTTGGCTCTTAAAAGAGCCGTTGTGTTCATGCAGGTACAGAGGAAAGAAAGATTGGGAATATTAGACGGTACGACAAGTGTGCTGATCTATTTTACTGTTCACTAGGGAAACACTGGTCTCCCTATAAGTAATTAGATCGTGACAATGGGCGCACCGTACTTCAACCCTCGCAAACCGAGGGTTAATTTCCAGAGGGCCAGCAAAAGGAGATGCTTCCCCCACAGATGAAGGGCTCACCTGACCTGCAGAAGAAGGAGTCAGCCCTGCAGATGATGGTCCAGGCTGAGCTGCTGTGGATGTGCTTGGTTCACTTACTGAAGGGTTACCTCCAGTAAGTCGAGCATGTGTCCTCTTGTGTACATCCTTGAGGTGCCTCATCATGGTATGATTCCCAAAGGAATACTTCCTGTCAGGATTACCTCTTGAAAGTACACGCTTACACAGCCTACAAGTTACTAAGGGTGCATTTACCTTTTGCTGGCCTTCAGGAAAAGTAAAATAATCCCATACATAAGAAGTCTTTTGTTTCCTCGCTCTCTGCCTCAAGGTAGTGCTGCTAGTGCTAGCCTCACTCTCAGAAGGGCTCTGCTGGTCTGCCATCGTATCACAAAGACAACCCAGCTCCTTCTCCTAAGGGATCACAAGCAGAAATGAGGGGAATGGGTGTGGTGTAGGAGAGTTCTAGAACTGAAAGTAGTTTCAACCAATCAAAAGTTGTGTTTCATGATCACATGACCTACCGTACGCTTACGGTACGCTTACGGTACGCTTACGGCAAAAGTGCGCATGCGCGTAAAAAAGACACGCGCTTGCGCGCATGCGCATAACAGTCACTACCCGACACTTCCGCGTAACGTGCGCGTGTAGCGTACACGCGTACGCGTCCCACGCGGAGTACGCGCGGCTACGCAAATTGCGTAACTATACGCAAACAGCGTAGATAAATTACGGGCGTTGCGTAAACCGTACGCTTACCGTAAGCTTACAGGACGCGTACTAAAAACAAAAGGAAAAAATGTACTGGAAAAAATTATAACATGTTTATTTTATGAAATATATTTAAAAAAACATATTAAAGAATTTAAAAAATTTAACCATAGTCTTTATAAAAGGTTATAACATTAAATTAAAAATATGTTTAAAAAAATAGAAGAAAAAAAAAAATTAGCATTTAAAAAACCTTGCAAATTCACTGAAAAAACCATGGGTTTCACACACGTTATAGTTAGGAATTAGCATTTAAAAAACCTTGCTAATTCAATGAAAAAACCATAGGTTTCACACACGTTATAGTTAGGAATTAGCATTTAAAAAACCTTAGAAATTCAATGAAAAAACCAAAGGTTTCACACACGTTATAGTTAGCTGGACATTTTACTCGTAAAAAACCATTGAAATTCCCCCGTTATAGTTAGTTAAGCTAACTATAACTCGCGCGCCCGCAATGCACTGCTGATGACGTCACATATTACATCACTCATGACATGGTCAGTGACATCACTCATGACATCACTGATGACATCTCAAATGACATCACTGATGACATCACTGATGACATCATCCTTGTGATAGAGTGGCAGACCTCCTCTCACCCTAATATAACCTTTGATACATACATTTATAAATAGAGACTACAATTTTCAAAACAATGGACATACCAATACCAGTTACAACAACCTCTTCAGTAATTCTAAGATCCACATACACATCCACTCATTCACCAACAGTCCTATACAGTCACTCATACATGTACTCACTCATCATATGTACTCATACACCTATACATCCTGTTACACAATGCTACTCATCCGTAGAGTTACTCACACACATAGTCACTCATGCTAATAAAGAATCAAACATCCATTTCCTTGCATATACAGTTATACACACACCACCACACTTACTTCTACGGAAACTTGCACATACTTAGTCTTTTAAACAATCACTTGTAGAAACACATACTTATTCACACAGGAACTCTTTCAATCTCTCACTCTCACATATACTCACTTATATACACCAATAGTCACATATACTAGTTTAAAACATATGTAGTTACTCATAAAGACACTGTAGAGACAGTCATTCACTCACTAACACACCCATACACACACTCATCCACCCATGCAGTCCTGCATACATACTATCTTCAACACATACAAACAGTGAGTCACTCATTCATGCACCTATGCACTACGTAATACCCCCCACGAACCATACAGACACTCAGACTCATACTCAAAAAAACAACTAATAACCTATATAGACACCCATGTAGCTGCTCACCAACCCATGCAGCCACTTATACACAAAGTGAGAGACTGATACAGATATATACATATTTAAACATTACTCACTAAGCCATGTATTCACTATGATACACCTAATCAGTCAGTTACACAATCAATTTTTCAAAAACAAATCATCCATTTAGACACTTATATACCCATTTATTCTTCCATCGACCTTGAGATATACATATATAAAACATATTTAATTTTCAGAAAAACACACATTCACGGGATGATGTCATCAGTGATGTCATCAGTGATGTCATTTGAGATGTCATCAGTGATGTCATGAGTGATGTCACTGACCATGTCATGAGTGATGTAATATGTGACGTCATCAGCAGTGCATTGCGGGCGCGCGAGTTATAGTTAGCTTAACTAACTATAACGGGGGAATTTCAATGGTTTTTTACGAGTAAAATGTCCAGCTAACTATAACGTGTGTGAAACCTTTGGTTTTTTCATTGAATTTCTAAGGTTTTTTAAATGCTAATTCCTAACTATAACGTGTGTGAAACCTATGGTTTTTTCATTGAATTAGCAAGGTTTTTTAAATGCTAATTCCTAACTATAACGTGTGTGAAACCCATGGTTTTTTCAGTGAATATATATATATATATATTCACTTAAAAAACCATAGGTTTCAGACATGTTATAGTTAGCTGGACATTTCACTCGTAAAAAACCAATGAAATTCCCCCGTTATAGTTAGTGCAGGCAACTATAACTCACGCGACCGCAATCCTCTGCTGATGCTAATACTGTATTTAGACACTTATTTGCCCATGTCTTCTTCCATTAAATTTTAGCTATACATATATTACAAATATTTTTTTTTCATAAAGACACATATGTCATCAGCAGAGGATTGCGGTCGCGTGAGTTATAGTTGCCTGCACTAACTATAACGGGGGAATTTCATTGGTTTTTTACGAGTGAAATGTCCAGCTAACTATAACATGTCTGAAACCTATGGTTTTTTAAGTGAATTTGCAAGGTTTTTTAAATGCTAATTCCTAACTATAACGTGTGTGAAACCTATGGTTTTTTCAGTGAATTTGTACGGTTTTTTAAATGCTAAGTTACTTTACGCCATTCGTGGCGTGCGCGCCCACTTAACGCAGTTCGTTCTGTGCACGCGGGGCGCTTTGCGCACCGCGCGCCCACTTTACGCAGTTAGTGCCGTGCACGCAGGGTGGGCACGCGGTGCGCTACGCGCACCGCGTGCCCACGTTACGCTGGATGGGCCCGTGCGCACATGGAGGACATATTATGCGCTTCGTTGTGAAAGGTAATGTTTGATTTTTTGTTGTGCTATGTTGTGGTCATATAAGCATAGCACAAATGGTGCCCTTCGGGCACCATTTGCACACGGGGTATGGAGATTATGGATATTTTTTTTTTTGAAGCATTTATACCGTACGCGTACGGTAAGCGTAATCGGCGATTTTTCGAAAAAAATTAAAATTGCTTTTTTGCACTTGGGGGTTCTTTGAGGGCACCTTCATCAAGGCTAGGTGGTTGGGAGCAGTCTAAACAGCCCCTTTATATGTTTTTTGCCTTTGTTTTTCTTCCACCCCCTCAGAGTGCGAGATAGAAAATGGCGGCCGCCGCTTCCTGATTTCGACCGATTCGTATGTTTACTAAGATCTAACAGCCAATCAGAATCGCGCTCGCGCACGTCACCGTACGCGTACGGTAAGCGCACGGTAAGCGCACCGTAAGCTGGCTCAGATATATATATTGATTTAAAGGCTATTTTCTCAGAATCTACTGAACAGATTTACACCAAACCTACAAAAGGCACTTCCTTGACCTGTAGACTACCTCTCTGCCAAATTTCAAGGAACTCTTTTCAGCCGTTCGGGCTGTAGCTGTGTCTAAAGGTCCTATGGAAAAATGCATGGGAAAAACGCGTTTTGGGACCCCCCTTTTATCTCAGCCCCCGCTTGACGAATCCCCCCGAGACTTTCAGGGTAGGAGCGGAGCGTAGCGCCCCATTAGTTTTGAAAATTTCGCGAGGATTCGTCGACCGGCGCCAAAATAGAATGTTGCGGTTTTCCTATGGAA
The DNA here is from genome assembly GCF_964204655.1 of Triturus cristatus. NCBI lineage: Eukaryota > Metazoa > Chordata > Amphibia > Caudata > Salamandridae > Triturus > Triturus cristatus. The sequence goes on along the minus strand of NC_140589.1, from coordinate 898,929,214 downwards.
ACAGGGTCCTAACTATAACTACCTACTGGCGACCGCCAGTAGGTAATATATATATATATATATATATATATATATATATATATATATTCCAAAGCAACCATATCAATGCTTACCCCTTTTTGCTCAGGTTCTCAGGCTTACAAGTCTGCCTCTTGTTTCATGACTAGAATAAAAGGCAAAGGCAAACAAACAAATTGGAAGGGTGCTACATTACCTTTCATTTCTTCACTTACTTCGCCACCATTTCGAGGTGCAGCAGAATGAAGGATGGGGTGGGAGGTGGGGTGGATGGTAAGGGGAGTTTTATAACTGTAATACTTGTTTCTCCCATAAGCTAGTTTTAGAACAGATGAGAAGAAGAGGGAGACGTTAGTACCTTTAGCATCTGCATTATCTAATGCAAGGGAAATTATGAAAACCACAGATTCAGGGAGTGTTCTCCTTGTGCAGTGGCAAATCAAGGAGAGCATCAATGTTTAACTGTATGATAGAGTACAGGCAGCAACTGACTTCATCACTTACACATTTTTGTTAAAACTGAACTATATGCCTTCAACTAAAACCATAATCCATTTGTTTCATAACTTTTTTGGTAAAATGTTAGCTACAAACTTTAACCTTTTCAAACTTTGAATCGAAATTTGTTCTTTTCATGTATTGAAGTATGTTTTTGAAATTAAGAATACAGGTCATGAGTTGAATTTAGCTGACCATCTTCAGGAACTAGCAGCTACATAGATACATCCCTTAACAGATCTACCAAACCAGTGCATATCAACAGGCCTCGGTCATTCAGTGGTCTTTGGGAGTTTTGCACACTTAAAGACTTTGGCAGTTTCCACATATTTACCTGTCTATATTTTGTTATATTGCAATGCCTTATACACAGGTTCACATAGTTCTGAGTGCCACCACCTGTGACGGTCATTACAGTCAAGCGAACAGAGGCTACGGATCATGAAATGGTTACTTAAAGATGGGAGACATCAATGCCCCATTGTATCTCAATGCTGAACATCTGAAGATTCTATCTATGACAATACAGAGTAGACCCAACCTCAATCACAATGCAGGGCACCCCAAGCGTTAACTGTACCTCAGTACAAAGTACTTCAAGGCACTGTCCATTATCGTTGCAGAATATGCCAAGGAACTTCCCTATAGCAATAGAGTATCCCAAGTCTCAATAGTAGTTTAAGACAGAGTACCTAAAGTCTTTATATAATAATAATAATAATAATAATAAGAAAGCATTTGATAAAGCGCATGGTTACACTTCACCGGTGTGTTCCCGCGCTGAGATCTAACCTCACAGAAAGAAGAAGGGGGGTGGGGGGTGCTAGCCTATAGACAGTTACAACTGACCTACACAGCCAGGTTTTAAGTCCTTCGTGAAAGGGCCTTTCTGCAGGTTCCGCTCTCAGGTGCATCGGTTGGGCGTTCCATGTTTTAGCTGCCAAATGGCTGAAGGAGCAAGCCCTAAGCCTAACCCTCTGTACCCTAGGTATCATCACTAGGTCGGCCCTAGCAGATCTTGGATCCCGTGTAGGTATGTAAGGCTTATCATGGAGCGTAAATATTTTAGACCCTTGCCCATCAGAAGTTTAGGGCAGTAACACATAGCCTTGTAAGTGATTCTCTTTTGCACTGAAAGCCAGTGGGGGTCATCAAGGCATTAGAGATCAACGCCCTTCGGGGGAGATTCAAAACTAGGCTGGCTGCCACATTTTGTATCTGTTGAAGTTTCTTCAGGCTTCCCTTGGCCGCCTCAAGTAAGAGAACGTTACAATAATCTACTTAAGAGGTTACTAAAGCATGCATATCTCAGTACAAAATGCTAAAAGACTTTCTCTAAGACATTTTCCTATTTCCAGGTCAAGAATCCCAAAGCTTTTTTATATCTCATAAGAGAGCCTATAGTTCAGTTAAATAAAGATAGGACATGTTACAGTGTCCGCCCTATGCTTGCACCATATGGAATACCCAGCAGTTGTAGCCTGTCACCACACTAGGTAGCCCAAAATTATATTCTATTACCCTGTGGATTAACATACACTTATGACTATTCCCTATTTAGAGTACCCTATGGCAAGATCCTATCTCAATACTAGGTACCCAAAATGTCATCCTACTCAGTCACCATGCAGCGTACATTGTAGGTCTATCCCATTTTCATTGGAACATACCACGGCTTTCTCCTATCATTGTACAAAGTACTCCACAGTTCTTTTCTATCACCATCTGCAGGGCATGTTGCAACTTTGCTAATGTGCATTAGAAGCTGGGACTGCTGGAAAAAATGTCCTTAATACTTGGGCTTCAATTTGGAGTATCCCAAAATTAGCCTATGTTTGTGCAAACCCCCCATTCCCCACAATGGATTGATTTAGGTAGTTTCACAACCACTATTCTATCAATGTTTGTTTTGTACATGTGGTAAGCTATATGGTTTTATCACGTGACAAAAAACATGGTTGCTATGCAAACTAAAAACTGTTGGTTTTAAAACTTTTTTTAGAGACTGTGGTATTCAGAAATAGACAAACCAACATCAACAGGAAATAAAGCAAGAGAACACAAAGTGAGCTCTTGTGTCATTCGGTCACGTTTTGCTGCATTGGCAACCAAAGGCATAATATTAAACCAATGCTGCTAGAAAAACTTGCCCTGATGAACAGAATTGTTTGGAAGGAAAGAAAACTTCCATGATCCTGTGGCATCCTGCACTTTCATTCACTGTAAGGAGATGAAGACCAACTCATCTGTACCATTAGAGACAATATTTTGATGAAGACCTGACTGACCTGAAGAGTTTGCATAAACATATGTGTACATTTTCAGCAACTTTGTAAGCAAACCCCCTGTCCCAGTCCAATCATATTTTGGAAATTACCTGCCAAGGTTATTGCCGTCTCTACAAAGCCCTGTCCCTTTGAATGTCAGGATAGAGTGGACTGATTTTTGCTATGGTTGTGAGTCAGTGCACAAGTCTGGGCACCCCAATCACAACCCAGAAGGGCCACCACCCCATGATCCTCCAGTCCCTGAGAGGGGATAATGCTCATAATTACTGATCTGACCATTTTTTCATTGTTTATGGAACACCTTGAGTTAGGTGGACTGTCCTGTTCAATAAACTATACGGGGCAGATTTATTATTATTTCACTCAACACAGTGCAGCAAGCTAGCCACATTGCTGCGCTGCACTAAGGGAAAGGAAATGATGGGCGGAGTTTTGAACATTGCAAGCACTCACCCCCAGTCAACTGATCTGGGTTTAATCCATAACCGTTCTTTAGCCCACTCTGCCACCCCAGTTCAGACATGGCCATATGCAAATCAGTCTGACCCTGTGCCTCATGGGAACAGTCCAGCCCGAACTGGCAAGCCATGTCTTCCCTGGTGATGGACAGAGAATCAGAACCAATCAAACACTTGCACCCATCACCACCCCCTTTTGTACCACTTTGTTCGCCATAAGTTGGCAGGGTATGCTAAGACGTGAGTCCCTTGCTCACTTTGCCACAGGTTACGCCGTTTGCATCCGTCTGCCCTGGATCTCGCTCAGCACCAAGGAGCATTCCTCTTGGACACTCCACCACTACGACGCCAGCGCCCTCCTCGCCATCAACCCTGGATGCCACCTCGCCTGCCAGGACCAACCTCTATTCCATTCCAGACATCGCCTTTGCCATCACTGACGGCTGCAGTGTCACCCGCAAGGAGCACCCCGACCATCAAGGAGGATGCATTGCCGTCACCTACAGAGGCACACTCCGAATGACAACGCACTCTAATGTGCCAAGGGTGACCATGGACCACATCAACACCCAGATCCGGACCAGCCCAAGAAGATCCTCTGCGACACCCTCATGTGGAGGCCCCCCGGGCGATGGCCCCCCCATTCTGAAATACCATTGTAGACCTCATTGCACACCAGGGTCTCCCATCCACCGATGCCATCCAACTCAGTAAACTCAAGTTCCACCTGGACAACCCCAGTGACTAGCGCACCATCCCTTCCTGGGGAGGGTCACCTACATCAGACACAAGCAGCAAGTCACCTCAACAGGCCACATAGCAGGACACACGGTCGAGAACGTCACCTCCGCCAGCGGGTACTTCAACTACAGCCACAACACCGGACTCTCCTGGACCGACCATCATTGGTAACATCACGTCTTCACCTTGCCCACCGGATGCCACCGCCATCATCGCATCCCCTTGCAGCTGGATCAAGGCCAGCAAAGAACATCTCATCAAATCCCTCCGCACCAACACTCCACCAATGCTTCCAAACGATGACACCGCAGCGCGCAACCACCACCGATGGATCTCCAACAGCGCCGACATTCGGGCACTCCTCATGAACAGCACTGCGTCAGTACCTTCCGCCCGCCTGATGGCAGGCATGAGGGTGAGTGAGGCAGTGCCACAGGGATAGACTGGCCCCATGCATTGCTGTAGTTGCGTCATGGTTGTGACACGACTGCAGCAATGCGTGACTTTAGCGCAGGCAGATACGTCAGGATTCCTGAAGTAACTTTTATTACTTGCGTCATGGAGCACTGTCCAGTGATTACAGCGCATCCATGCTGTCACAAGAAGGGCGTAGTGAGAAGTGTTGCAACGCTGTCTTGTCCCAGTGCAGCAACACTTTTCATGACTGTGATCTTATTGACTTGTGCATTCCTGCACTGCAGTTTTGTCCCAGGGCAGCGCTACAACAATGCTTGCAGCACTGGCCAGCGCCAAAACCTGCAGAGATATGGGCCCAAGTTTTAAGACCAGCTATTTTCTGGTCTTAAGTAACTGGCTCTAACTGCAGTTAGAGTCAGTTTTTGGCTCTTCAGAATTTCAAGGAGCCCCTTGATAATATGAAATAGTGGTGTTTGCATGCCTTTTTTCACGGAAACGCCTACTTTGCATGTCATTAGCGATAAATATCGCTAACATGCTTTGAGATAAAAAAAGGGCCGCTATCACCAAAAAACGCATGCTAAGGCCCGTTAGCTGCAGCTTGCTAATAGGGCGATAAAATTATCGGCGCTTTAGCGTCAAAAAAGTGCCAGTAAAGCGGTGATAGGACCTTGATAATATGCCCCCAGACTCTAATACAATGTGTTTTTCCAGACAGTGAATGTATGTAGAACTTGTTCCAATATGTCTGTCTGAAGGACTGTTCTCTCAATTTTGGGAAGAAACTTTTCTTGTATTGTTTATAATAATGATTCCCTACAGTTGAATATGCATATGTAATGTTCATATATATATGAGAGCCCAAATTCAGACATACGGCCAGTATGCCAGCAAATTTCTTGCATGGAAGATACATATACACGCAGTCTCTCATATATGCACAGCATGCAGGCATCTGATATACATATAATATGGAAACTAAATATACACACCAATCTGAATGTCTCTGATACATGGCTTGTGCTCAAGTGTTGGATGCATAAAAATAATATCTTACTCTTTTATGTTGTTTCATACCCCATTTTTGAAGAAACTATTTGCTGTAAATAACAGGTGCTCCTATTACTCACCTTACTCGTAGTCGCTTGATTGACCTAGGAAGGATGAGAGACTGACTTGGCCTTGCTGGATTCAAATGTGTCACCTGTAGATCACAACAGATGCCAGGAGTAAACGTTAACTCACTAAGGGGCATATCATCAAGGCCCAGCGATAAAATTATCGCCGCTTTAGCGTCCGTTTTCGGGCGAAATGCGGTGATAATTTTATCGCCCTATCAGCAAAGACACACTAGCACATGTTTCAATGCCTTTGCGACCGTTTCCCCAACGCTCATCTTTGCATCGCTAATGAGATGCAAAGGGGGCGTTCCTCCCCAAAAGAACGTGAGAAATGTCGCTAACAGACATTTCTTCTATCAGCAAGCTGCACGCTAACCTGCGTAGCAATAAGAAAAGTAGTGCTAACCGCGGTTATCGCTACTTTCCTTATGCCTGCTTTCAGTCTGACTTAGCCATTATATCCAATGGAAGGTGGATATAATGGCTAAGTCTGCCCTGCCCTATCATCAAGCTATCGCCAAACGTTGTGCGATTATCGCTGGATTTCCGGCGATAATCGCACATTTGGCAGCTTGTGCTTGGAATTTTATCACTTTGGAGATAAGCGTCGCTGATAGCGCGCTATCTCAGCGATAAAATCCAGCGATAGCCGGCGATAATTCTTTCGCATTAGTATCAATACTTGCAGGTTTGTCATAATAGTGCCCCAACCCTAACTTCTGTAATTTGCCCTGCACAAAACAGAGCCAGGGGATGGACAGTGCACTATCTAAGTTTGTGCAATCTTTGCTAACGTCCCTTGAGAACATTAAGTCATCAGATAACCAGATCTTAGCCCATAAGAGCAATGGGGCGATATCAATTCGATCTTCAAGGTAGGCCAACCCAAGCTCCTGGTGACGGATGGCTGTAGGGGCACTATTTGGGGCCAACAACAATCTCTTAATAAATTTATTTTCCAGAACATGCAGGTGACGGGTTTTACGGTAGCCCCAAACCTCTACCCCATATGATGCCACAGGGAGACATTTGGCTTTGTAAAGGCTAACACGTTCTGTCACTGGTTTATGGCCTAGCTTACGGGCAAATCGAAATAACCCCTCCACAACCCGACTCGTATGTTGTACCCTAGCTGTAATGAGGTGGTCCCAATTCAGAGTATCGTTAAAGATTTTCCCTAAGTATGTAAAATGGTCTTACCCCCAACTTCAAAATTCCTCGTTTTCGTAACTTTAGGGCCACACACCATGACATAAGATTTAATAAAATGTACTTTTAGGTCCAGCGCTGCCATAAAATCTGTAAAAGCATTCAATGACTTTTGGAGGCAATTGGCTGTCAGAGCCATTAAAACGGTATCATCCGCATAAGATAACATTGGAATCAAGTTGCCTCCAATTTTGGGGAAATCAAATTCCTTCTCCATTAAAAAAGCCTCTAAACCATTTGTGTACAATAAAAACAGGAATGGAGCTAAAATGCAGCCCTGCCGAATACCTTCTGTGGAAACGATGTTCCCTGTTTCCTCCCCCCTAGGACCATATCGTATGGCAACCATTGTAGAGGTATGAAGTCTACTCAGGAGGGATACAAGAGCTTCCTCAAAACTCATTTGCTCCATTTGTTCCCACAATTTGTCCCGATTAATCGTGTTGAAAGCACTGGACAAGTCCATGAAGGCCAGATGGATAGAGCCCCTTCTGGCCTTCATGTAAATGCCCATGATGAGGGACAAATTGAGGCACTGTTCTGTGGTACCCATCCCCCTTCTAAAACCATATTGCAATTAAGGGTGGGCAACAAATTCCGCTCCGCTCGCGGAACTTGCAAAATTTCATCATTTTCGCGTTCCGCGCAGAACGCGAAAATGTCGAAACTTCCACGATCTGCGGTGGAACGGAAATATGCAGGGCAGGATTCATTCTGGCACGATGCTCCTGTCACTAAACCTCAACAGGAAGCACTTACAGATATAAATAAAGCAGGTGCCCGAGTTGAAGCTCAAATTCTGGAACGAATTAATCTGCCATTCGTGAGCGTGGTGGTGGCTAAGCATATGTCAGTTCTCCCCATTTCCAATCTGAAATGTTAGCTGTAATCCTTGACGGTGGTGTTTGCATCCTTCATTTTCTCGAGCGCAATCCTTGTGTAGAATTCATGAGCGTGGTTAAGCAGATGTCAGTTCTCCCCATTTCCACCCAGAAATGTTAGCTGTAATACTTGCCGGTGGTGTTTGCATCCTTCATTTCCTCGAGTCCAATCCTCGTGTAGAATTCGTGAGCGTAGTTAAGCAGATGTCAGATCTCCCCATTTCCACACTGAAATGTTAGCTGTAATACTTGCCGGTGGTGTGTGCATCCTTCATTTTCTCGTGTGCAATCCTTGTGTAGAATTCGTGAGCGTGGTTAAGCAGATGTCAGTTCTCCCCATTTCCACCCTGAAATGTTAGCTGTAATACTTGCCGGTGGTGTTTGCATCCTTCATTTTCTCGAGTGCAATCCTCGTGTAGAATTCGTGAGCGTGGTTAAGCAGATGTCAGTTCTCCCCATTTCCACCCTGAAATGTTAGCTGTAATCCTTGCCGGTGGTCTTTGCATCCTTGATTTACTCGAGCGCAATCCTCTTGTACTTTCTGTGACAAGGCGGTTCCTTCTCCTTGTCTGCCTCAGAGACCCTGCTCTGATCCTTTATAAACAAGAGGCATGTGAACTGGCCTAGAAGCCCCGCCTGTTTGGCCCCACACACAGTAGCGGTGTGTAACGTCTTCCCGCCCTTTCCCCACTATGATGGACAGCTCACTCAAGGGACCCCGGCGGCCATAGGCGCGGTGGCAAAGTTACAGGCACACATGGTCACTGGAGACAACTCTTCTGGCCCTTTACGCAGCTGTAGTGTAGGAAACGGACTATGCATTTACCCAACGAGGTAGCACTTACTGATTAGCCAGTAGAAAGTACTCCAGTTGAGTAGAGGTATTGCACAAAACGGTGGCATCTTCTTGGATAAACATGCAGGGAAGGATTCATTCTGGCATGATGCTCCTGTCACAAAAATTAAACCTCAACAGGAAGCACTTACAGATATAAATAAAGCAGGTGCCCGAGTTGAAGCTCAAATTCAGTAACGCATTAATCAGCCCAAAATCTCTGCGAGCACGCGAAATTTCGCGTGTTTGTGGAGATTTTTTGCCGTTTCGTGAAATTTTGCGAAAGGCAATTTCGCAAATTCCGCCCACCCCTATCTAGACACAATCCTTGTATTGTTCGCCCAAGTTTCAAGGCGCACAAGGATAACCCTCCCCAATACCTTTGCAGCAGCATCGATTAGTGAGATTGGCCTATAACAGGCAGGGTCACTCCTGTTACCTTTCTTATACACTGGAACCATAATTGCCTCCTTCCAATGGAATGGGGCCAATCACTACAGCTTTAAAAGCATTAGTGAGGAAGGGTGCCCATAATTTGGGTTTCTTTGAAACGAATCCAAAGGGACCCCTTTAGGTCCGCGGCTATCATACTAATGCCCCTCGCAAGGGCCTCTTCAGTCTCTGCCACTGTGATTGATGAGCTTAATTGTGAGGCCAAGGTTAGGTCAAAGGCCGGTTCCCCACTTCCTTCAACTATCAAGGCGTTTTTTGGGTTGAATTTTGCTAAGAAGTGGGATTCCCAGGTTGCCCCCAGGATCAGTGAATTCATGGGTTTAGGCTCATCCTTGAATAGGGGCCAGTTAATTATGTCCCAAAAACTCTTAGAGTCTTTCAGGGCACTGGCTCTCTCCAAGTCCTCCCATGCCAAACTCCTCAATTCCTTCTGTCTTAGTTTGGTAGTGCGCTTGAAGGTCTGCCTTAAATTTTTAATTAATGTTCTATCACGGGGATTGGCGTGGAGGGATGTTTTGAGATTCTTATGCGCTCTGGAGCACTCAGCGTTAAACCATCGCACCACCCAAGATTCCCCTCTTCGAAATTATCTGGTCAGATCTTTTGCCACATCTGCACAAATCAGTTCAAAGTCATGAACTACCTCATCAGGAAGAGAGTCTGCGTGGAGACAGCTCATAATGAGGTTAAAATTTGTCGTAACAGTTTTTGCTTCAAATTGGGTGGGATCAACTTTACCCTAGCTTAGTCGCATTCCTTTATTTTGATTAAAGTCATTAGGGCATCCATCACCTTTCCCAACCCTAGCTATTATACGGAAGAGGACGGTTAAAGGGTTATGGTCACTTGCATTGTTTGGTGCTACCTCAAAGTCACCAACAAGCGGGGTATACTTCCTAGTAATAAACATAAAATCAATTGTGCTTTCTCTACCTCCTCCAACATACATAGGACACTGGGTTAAAAAGCTGCAGACCAAATTATTAGTAATAATAAGGCCCAGGTCATTGTCAATAATAATAGAGTTCAAGGCCTCACCCTGTGGCGTATGGATAAAATTTGGCTGTGGCTGACCCTTTGTATCGAACAGTCCACAAACTCCACTGTCAGTAAGAGAACAAATTGTGCAATTAAAGTCCCCCACCCAAAGGATGCACAAGGGCAGCACTTCCCCGCAATATTATTAATCAGCACCTGTAAGTTCTCAATTGTGTAGCTGCTATTCTGGTCAATGATATTGTAATACCAGTTTACTAGCAGTAACTAAGCTCGACTAAATTGGAAATGAGGATTAGCTGATACCATGGTGAGGTCTTTACAACATGGGTTTGTATGTGCCCATATTTACCTGGAATTAGAGTCACAAGCCCTCCTTTTGTCCTCCCAGCCGCTGAAGGTATTGCATGGACGGTAAAAGAACAATAACCATCCAACACAATATCAACCTGGTGCCATGTTTCTTGAAGGCAAATAATGCCAAAGCCCATAATATAGTCCACCCAGTCCTTGTTAGTTAATTTTGCAAGTATTCCTGCGATATTCCATGAAATGATTTTGCATGGGGGTAGCATATACATGACTCCCCAAGCCCCCCCTTTGTTGGTTGCATGGCGAGCATGGTGAGCAGGGTTGCTATACCAGACCCCCCCCCCCCGAATTTACAGTAGAGACCGCAATTAATTACCGGTTGAGGGTTTCAGTGTTCGCTGTATCATTACTAGGGCTGCTGATGTTAAACAAGGTGGAGCCAGGTAAAGCTGTTGGTTGTCTATTCACAATACCATCTATAATGAAATGAAATGAAATGAAATGCGGTATTTATAAAGCGCTGACTGTCACTCCGAAAGGAGCATCCTGGCGCTGGTATGGAGGTGAGAAGAAACTCTAATGTTCTTAAATGAGTGAGAGATAGAATTCATCTGAAGATCCGAAAATGTAAGTTTTTTTAGTGCTTTCCTATATTGTGTTTCAGTTTTTAACATTCTTAGATGCATTGGTAATAGGTTCCAAGCTCTGGTACCTAATACGGCCATTGTTTTTCCTCCGTTTGTTTTGCGTCTAAAACTGGGAGGTTAGAGGAGGTTAGCTGATGAGGACCTGAGGGTTCTAGTTGTAATGTAGGGGATGAATCTTGATGAGAGGTACATTGGCCCCAGTTTGGGTGAGGCTCTAAAGGTGATTAGGATAATCTTAAAGAGTATTCTCTTATGTAGTAGGAGCCAATGAAGGGTTTTTAGGGCTGCAGATGCGGAGGACCTTCGTGGTAGTTTTATACCAAACGAGCCGCTGCATGTTGGACCACTTGTAGTCTTTTTATTGTTTGTTTATTGGCTCCTGCTAGGAGGCTGTTGCAGTAGTCTAGTCGCGAGAGGATCAGGGCGACTGCTACTGACTTCCTTGCGCCGAGTAAATCGAAAATAAATTCAAGGATTTTATGAGGCTGAAGCAGGTCCCTGCTACCGTCACTGCATGTGGTTGGAAGGTGAGAGCGAAATCAAACTGTACTCCTAGGTTTCTTGCTACCTTCACCGTATCAGGCAGAGGTGATGTACCCTCTGGCCACCACTCGCCCGGCAAGAATGAGACCTCTTTTCCTATTGTTAAGATCTCAGTCTTATCGGTGTTGCACCTAAGGTGGTTATCCTTTATCCACTGGATGACTTTGGTTAGACATCTTTTGAAGTTGAGTTCGGAGTCCATGGAGTCGTGGTCTATGGATAAGATCATTTGAGTATCGTCTGCATAAGAAGTAACTTCGATCCCAAATGATGCTATCAGTGAGATGAGTGCGGTCATGTAAATGTTAAATAACAGTGGGCTTAGCAATGAACCTTGTGGCACTCCTGTTGTGATGGTACGTTCAACAGATAGGAAAGTTCCAAGGGACACAGCTTGTCTGCGCTCGAGAGGAAGCATTTTAGCCATTCCAAGGCGGTGTTAGAGATACCGCTGGATTTGAGTCTTGACAGGAGAATACTGTGTGATATAGTATCAAATGCGGCTGACAGGTTGAGTAGGATCTACACAGCCTTCTTGCCTCTGTCAGCTATCATTTTTAGAGTGTACGTAATTTTCAGGAGTGCGGACTCAGTGGAATGCTTAGGGCAGAAACCGGATGGTTGAGGGTGGAGGATGTTGGCGGCCTCGATGAATTTAGTTAGTTCCTTATGAACACATTTTTCTGTAATTTTTCCCAATAAGGGAAGCAGTGATATAGGGCGGAGGTTAGAGTGGACAGATGGATCAATATTTGGCGTCTTTTTCAAAGGTTTTACTATCGCTAACTTCCATTCATCTGGCACTGTACCTGAGCTTAAAGAGAAGTTAACAATCAGGTTTATTATTGGGTTAACCATGTCTCCTATTTGGTGGAGAATCGTGGGAGGACAGGCATCCAGGGGAGAACCTGATTTGCAAGCTGCAGTTGCTTCACGAGTTTGCTCCAGTGACACTGGTTCAAATGAGCGGATGGCATAACTAGTAGTGTCAGGGTCGTGCTCTGAGGCGGCGTTCTTAGTAGGGACAACTACAGATCTCCCTAGAATGGGGCGCCATGGGCAAGATTTTTTCAGATCGACAAGACTGTCTGTCTGAGCAGGTAGTCAGTCAATATCTGTCAGGCCAGCGAGGGCATCAAAAGTGGTTGGGGTGGGGAAATGGGAAATGGGAAATTGACAAACGTTTTTAAAATACAACAGTTTGCCTGGATTTACCAAAATTCTGTGGGGGAGAAAAATATCTAAAACTATAAATACAATAGAAAATAATTTATGTTAGCCACAATTTCCACATATTTTTTAAGCAATGTTCTCAGTAGAATAATTCCACAATTGAAATATACAAAAGAAAATGAAATGCTTAGCAGTATATCTTAAAACTATCCCTGCATGTTGAAGTCCCCATACCTATGACCAAATCAAGGTTGCTCCTGAACCCTTTGTTTACTACTTGTACATTGTTTTCACCATGGGGCCAGGCTCCCTAAAGCCTATGCTACTAGCTACAGCCCTGGATCTTCAAAAAAACACTTTTTAGACTCTTCCCTCTTCTATCCCTCCATTATCCTTTTCAATAAAACTAACAGACTCACTTGCCCACAGCTCAAATGAGCTCATATTTCCCTATACTAATTCACCTTTAATCCTTTTGAGTTCCGGAGTAGCGTGCTACTCTCTGAAAAAGCACTTTGATGCCTCGTCAAGGGTAGTAAGCACTATATAAATACATTTACTAATACAATATATATATGTGTGTGTGTGTGTTTATATACCTATATATTTATATTTAGTATTAAATAATATTTGAATGAATTTAATTTATTTTATATTAATGTTATACAGTAAAATATGTAAGATTTACAGTTTTAAAATAAATATCAAAAATGATATTTTTGTATGTTTTTGAACTATATAAGTGTGAAATTATATTTTCTTTCCATATTTTTGTACTTACCATTATAAGTATAGGGAAAAAGAAATTTTTGTAATCTATATTTTTGACTCAATATTTCTGTATCTCAATATTGTTGTGTTTGATATTGTGTTGGGGATCCACACCTTATATGTACCCTGAACCAGCACGTGCAAGCATGATCCACGGTATACCTTACTGTATTATATTGTATTGCAATTACATTTATATATGACTTACTACCACTGCCCTGAGCATGAGGGGCTGCTTGCCTCTGCACTTTGCTGCTGCACTCTTGTTCCTTGGACTGATGGCACTAGCATGCAGGTCCACATGCTTCTACAACTTGCAGCTGTAACATCTGTCTACTAGACGATTGGCCTCATGGGACCCATGCCCACTATCCACCTGCACCCAGCTGACCCACGAGAGTTCACTCCACATAGTTCTGCACCACTACCTCCGTTTCACCCCAGGGTGAGGACTAAATCCGGCAAGAACTGCAACCCTTCTTCCTTGCTAAGAAATCTAACTACTGCCATGTTCGGACTAAATAGTAGGGCATTCAGGCAGTGCCTGATTGGATGATCAACAGAACAGTGTGTTTGCCAGTTTTAAGGTCTGCTGAGCTGGTTTTTACTGTTGACTTTCCTGATATTAAAACAAACATTGCCTGCAGGAAGCTCAAGCCCATGTAGTCTTCCAATCCTTGCAAAACACTTGTACACTTTACAAGTTTTACAAGTTCAAAACTGTGCCAATTTGGAAACAGGTACTACGTTTTTAACCTTCTAATTTACTAATGTGGGCCACTTTTATGTTGGTGCCTGGCCTCCTTTTTGGCCCAGTCCAACCCTGATGCTGCTTCCCTAACCAAGGCTGAGAGGAAAAGAGATGCCACATACTCATGTAGACGGTGAGCATCCAATGTGGTGTGCAACATGGTCGAACTGGTCTATGGGGCAATCAGGCAGGGATTGACGGCCTGATCTCACAGGTCAGTGCATGGGCCATTTTTGTCTGTTTGTGGGCCTGTTTTCTGGTCTGCTCATCCGTTTGTTTACTGGTAGTGCTCTGAAACAAACATTGCGTGTCTCAAGTTCAAATTCGTGTATTCTTCTATATCTTGCAAAACACTTATACAGCGTGTCTTTATAAGTTCCTAACTGCTCTAATTTGCAAACATGTGCCACTTTTTTAGCTATCTAATTTACCAATGGGGGCCACTTTTGTTTTGGTGTCCGGGCCTACTAAGGATGCAGACTGTTGGTATGGTATTTATTCTCCATCTACACTAGAATTTAGTAAGTTTGGAAACTTCAAAACTGTGCACTGCATAGCTATATGGTGCACTTTTTCTGCAGACTGCAACCTACAAGCTGAATGCAGACCTGTGGCTACCATTGGTGCAGCAGGCACAGTGGTGCAGCAACCCAGAGCAATGAGGGGCCCGTTGAACCTTGATAATTGCTGTATTTACTACTCCAACAGCAGTCAAAGCGGCCAATTTCTTTGCTTGCACCAGCTCCCATGGCATCCTTGCCACGCTACTGACTGTATCATTGCCACAAATGCATACAGGACCAAGAGAGCACCATATTAGTTTCTGGCTACTGTACTTCCAGGGACAATCGCTACCAGGAGTCGATTTCAAATCGGGGGAACTGGGTTCGAGTCTCGGCAGGGACGCTCAACACCCTGTGATTCTGGGCAAATCACTTACTTAATCTCCCCGTGCCTAACAAAAAATGAATGCGGCCTTGTGTAAAGCAACTGGTGCTCACGTAAAGTGCTCTGATACCTTCGGGTCAAGTTCCCGCTACATAAAACTCAAGGTAAAAAAGTGCCCTGATGCCCCTGGGTTCCGAAGACCCAGAGGCATGCTGTGCACCTGCTCTCAGTGAGCCTCACTGTTCAACCCTCCAGATCCAGCAGTGATTTTGCAGGCATTATCTTTACTCTAATAATGAATTAGGAGAAGTCTAGCTACAGTGCTTTTCCTGCCTCATCGCCAGAGCAACTTGAATTGTGCAGCAGGGAAAGACCGAATTATGCAGCAGGGTTGACTAAATTATACGGAAGATGGTGGATTATGTTGCAACTACGGCAAAACCATAATTATGTGGAAAACACTGCAGCCGCAGAACCTCATAATTCCAGTTGCCCGGCTCCATGTCATTCATGAGGATTTTGTTTCTGACAGCTCTCTTCAGTTTTGTAGCAAGGGTGCCGAGGGCCATGGGACAAGCAAGTAAAATGGACCCACAATTTGCTGACTGGGTAATGAAATATAACAATATTCAGGGTTGAATGGGCCCCTCAAGATTCTGAGCCCTGGAGCAACTGCACCTGCTGCACTATTGATAGCAACGCCCCTGGCTGTCTCACATACTGCTATGTGCCATTTCATGGTGCCTGCGAAAGGTCTGTGAATCAAAAAGATGCCTCCTTTTGTTCTCCAGTAAACACAATCCTGCTCTTTCAGTAGTGAGACATCCCTTGTACACTGAACATTGCTCTAAAGTTTATTTTTGCCAGTGTGTACATTGCTTGGCCGGACATTTCAGTGTGTGGCTAGTTTTTTCAGTGAGTGGTGTCTTCGTGTGTTGACTGAGTCTATCACATTCCTGTGTATGAAGTTTCTCCCAGCTTTCAGAAACAGCCCTCTTGTCGCACTGAGAGCTTTGACATTCACAGAACAGTAGCCAGGGCTCTGCAGTCTATGGTGTGGTCAATGCTGAGAGCGGCTACAAAAGCTCAGCGCGTCCCTTCCCGAATGATAAACCCACCCAGAGATGGTTTCCACAGTGACCGACTGGCAGAGAGGCAGCTTTCCTCAATGTGACATGCGGCCAGTGTTGCCAGGTTTTGAGGCCAGTCCAAAGCTGTCCAAGTACAAGCCCAAATTCAGCCCAACAGCCCAAAACTGCAACTCTCAAAGTATGCAAAAGTAGCTTTCAGCAAATATTTCAGGATAATTCCATAGCCTATCCAATATGTATATAGTTGGAGGAGGTACAATGAGCACCGACGGATTTCTACATTCCTGCCAAACTTTTCTTAAAAACACAAATTTTGGATACCACTCCCCACTGTGACCTTTTAAATGGCCCTTCTGTCACTACAAATTTAAACTTGACCCGGGCACTCATGAATTCAATCTACAAGAGCAGATTATAACCAACCTTTAATGAAATCCAAGAACAGGAACATCAATGTTATTTCAGCAGTGTGGCTCCAAAAAAGAACATCAAACAGATTAACACAACACACTGATATATGTATAAGGAAATGACCCTAGTGTTAGACTAATCCCAGTATGACTTGTGTGCCAAGGTTTGCATTATATCTATTTGTGTGAAGGTATTCAAACTAAAAATAATCTTTTACATGGCTGCATGGCAGTATAGGACAACAATGAAAATAAACATTGAGGCAGACAAGTAACATGGGTGCTTAAATATGAAGCGACTGTGTGAAAATGTAAAAGATTAGAAGGAGAAATGTCCGGTTGGAGAGCTGCAAGGGGCGCCGCAGTAAAATGAGAGGACCACACCCCTTCAGTTAAAATGTACTGAAAAGGCCAGAAAATAGGCATTAACATACTTTGACCAATTCCCTTCCCTGGCCTTCTATTCAAAGTCCTTCATCATGATCACATACTCTGGCACTAAAAGATGTACAGGGCGTGTGTTGTTGCCTTTGTGCTGCAGCAAAAACTAGGCTAAAGCTTGCAGTCTTGGGATGAAGCAGATGGGTTTGTTTGGTGTCTGAAAGACCCCTTTTCTCAGTACACACGGCAACACCTTCTCCACAACATCTGAAAGTTAACTCTCCTTCAACACTGCTGATACTGTCAGCATTCCTCTTGTCCCACCCTGCTTCGTTCCACTGCATCATTTGGGCTGTACTGCTAGCACACAACCGCTGACCTAAGCAATCCCATGAGCCTGTGCAGCTTCTTTATACCTGGGCTGTCACTCACAATGGAATGTATGTGGTTTGGATCCTAAAACTGACTTTGACATGGATACCTACATTCATGTTCTTAACTTTAGAGGCAAAGGTACAGATCAATTTCTCAACAAAAACCCTGTGGTAATCCATGGCAGGAAAGCATTCCCTGTTCAGATTTCGTATGATTGGCCCACTCCATAAGAAACTGTCCTTTTTCCAGATATTGTGTTTCTGTAGTTTTATTCTCATGAAACAATGACTATTATTTAGTACATTGTCAGTACTGAGTCCCACGAGTCAGTGTATAGTAAGTTCACATTTTGAGTGGGTGTCCATGATGGGCTAAATTGAGAGCCCTGAGGCTGACGGCAGTACATGCTTGCCACAGTGCCTGCCAGTGAGTCATTATAGAGTTTAGACTAAATGCACATGGTTAGAAAGGGAGTTTCTAGTCGGCTAGGACATGCACATAAGCCTGGCAGACCCACCACTCTAACAAGGGCAAGTAAGTTACACACCAAAGATAACCTGGGCTCACCCTCCGGTAGCTTGGAGCAGAGCAGACAGGCTTATCATCAGAGGCAATGTGTATTGCATTTGTGCAACACATTCACACAGCACTACAAAAGAGACTCCATACAGGATTACATAAATATATATGTATAGTAAGTATATTGTACATAAAACAAGACTAAAACAACATGAGTCATAAATACGGAGCATTCTATGCAGCAGTGGCGTCCCCTCCGCTAGGACGGAGGAGTGTTGCCCCAATGCGTTGCGGCAGTGAAGGAAAGGAAAAATAAAATGATAATAACGTAATGTTATTATAATTTTATTTGTTCCCTCTACGGCAGCATGGGGGTGGGGCTACTTTGCTCCCAGAGCAGGGCAGGGGAGGAGTGGTGGGCACACTGAAGTATGCAGGATGCTATGGCCAGCCGTGTTGGGCCGGCCAAACAGTCATGGGCACTTAGCATATTCTCCGCCTAGGCTGCATTACAACCTGGGTGGATAACATGCCCAGGCCCACAGTCCCCCAGTCCCCATCTGAGCTGTGAATTACGGTACTCAGACCAATCACAGCACTGCATTGCAGCGTTGTGGTTGGCTCAGGGGAGCC
Organism: Triturus cristatus; assembly: GCF_964204655.1. Taxonomy (NCBI): domain Eukaryota; kingdom Metazoa; phylum Chordata; class Amphibia; order Caudata; family Salamandridae; genus Triturus; species Triturus cristatus. The sequence continues at coordinate 898,910,805 of NC_140589.1, read as the reverse complement.
TACCTGCTTCCTTTTTGGCCGACGGAGGAAAGATGGCATGGGACAGAGTGGCGAGGAGGTAAGTGTATTTTTCTTTTTTTACACTCCCTTACCCCCTCGCCCCCCACACTCCCACACCTGCTGCCACTTCTGTGCAGTCACTTATATAGTGCTCGTTATCATGAGGTGGCACACTCGCCATTCGGTTGCCAAGGCAACCCGTCTCTGCTGAAAGGTAGCTCGCTGCTTCTGTGTGAACGACTGGTGTAGCACACTTCAGAAAAGAGACACGTTGGTCCCTAACACATGCATCAGCCCTCCTCGGAGTGGGGTGAGTTGTAGGCTCCCAAAGCTCTTGGCTCTCGTGGGTGGGGCGAGGTGGCACAGATGCTGTTTGACTGCCAAGGCAACCTGTCTCCAATGTGAGACAGTTTGCAGCTGGTGCCTTCACTTGGTACTGGAAAAGGTGGTTATGAATACAAAGAGCCACCAAGCAGAGTTTCCACCAAATCCAGCATGGCCCACTGAGCTCAGCTTGATCATTTTGCCCCACAAGGAGCTTGGCTCTCCCAAAGCTCTGATGATTGAAGGGAAGCCTCTGCTGGAATGAAGCAGGTAGCAAGATTTTTAATGTCCCTGACACCTCTGCAAAAACAGGGAGCAAGACAGCAAGCCCTTGGAGAACACTTGGTGTGGGGCACAAAGGAAGGTAGCAGGCAACAGGTAGCACATAAGGCAAATTAGGAAAATGGTGGTTTCTCTTGGCAGCAAGCAGTCCTCCCAGAATGTGCAGATTGTAGAGCCAGAAGTGTCTGGTTACATGTCCCACACAGTGTCTGGTTAAACCAAAGTCAGGGAGTGGAAGGCAGAAGGACAACAAGTAGAAAAGCAGTCCAGTTGAGTCCTTTAAGCAGCCCAACAGTTAGCAGGCAGCCAGGCAACAAGCCGAAAAGCAACCCAGACTAGTCCTTTAAGCAGCTCAGCAGTCCTTCTAACAGAGGTTCAGTCCCAGATCCAAAAGTGCTCCCTCTACATAGGGTCAAAGTCCCTGTTTTTATACTCAGCATTATCTCTGATCAAGGGGTCACTTTGAAGGAACCCTTAGAAGTGAGCAACAATCCTTATCAAGCCAACCCTGGCTCCATACATCAGTAGGAGGTAAGTCAGCCCTTTGTGTGAGGGCAGGACACAGCCTATACAAATGTAAAGTGTGAATGACCTCTCAATCTCCCAGCACAGGGAGACCATCAGTATGCAGATGAATGTAGATGTAACCTCTGTCACATTCAGCCCTTCCTGTGTTGTCGCAGTCTGGAAATTTTGCACCAAATGTAACTGTCTCCCCAGCTCACATATGTATTGTAGTCAGGCTGCAAACACAAAGAGTCACAAGCAGAGATAAATGCCCACTTTCTAAAAGTGGCATTTCTAAAATAGTAATGTTAAATCCAACTACAGCAGTTAGTAGGATTTATCACCACTAGTCTAAACATACTAAACATGGCAACACCATTCCTTTCTCATCAGGAATTACTACTTATAAATATATAAGGGAATTTTCAGTGCTAGCCTATGAGAGGAGTAGGTGTCACAGCTGTGAAAAATGAAATAGGCCGTTTGTCACTGCCAGGACATGCCACATATAAAGGCACAGGTCCTACCTTTTACTTACACAGCACCCTGCCCAAAGGGCTACCTAGAGTCTACCTTAGGGGTGACCTCTGTGCAATAAAAGAGTGGTTTAAGGCTTGACAAAAAGTTTTAAATGGCAAGTTAAGGTGGCAGTAAACTGCGCTCATGCCGTGAGACAGGTTTGGAAGGCTATGTAAGTGGGTGGCACAAGCGGTGCTGCAGGCCCACTAGTAGCATTCAATTTACTGGCCTTGGGTATATGGTATACTACTTTACAAAGGACTTACAAGTAAATCAAATATGCCAAACAGGTGTAAACCAATTATACCATGTTAAGAGGAGGGAGCATGTGAACTTTAGTACTGATTACCAGTGATGACGTGCCCAGAGTCCTAAAGCCAATAAAAACAGATCAGAAAAAATACAGGAGGAAGGCAAAACGTTTGGGAACAACCCTGCAAAAAGGGCCAGGTCCAACAAACATTATATGCGAAGTGTGACTTGAGGGGGCTTAAGGGGCAGTGGAAAGAGAGAAGTGCAGTTTGTTAGGGGCAACTAAAACACAACATTTTTCAAACAAATCAGCATTTTTAAGGCCTTCAAAACAGAGACAAGAGAAAGTGTGAATGTGTGTTTTTGTCAGTATGGGCACTTAAAAATCCCAGATAAAATCGGACAAACACTTCACCATACCTGACTAAAGCACTTCTATCCAGCTATTTACTACAGAATACACTTTTTATGGAGGAGTAGCACACCAAACACTCAATTGACGATTTGCCCCTGATCCTGGTTTCAGTGAGAGATGCAGGAAGAAGCCACATGAAAGCTTGGCTTATTATGGGCTCATGGCTTCAACAGGACCTCGAGCTGAGCCAGAGCCGGGCTTCAGGCTCGAGCTTGACTCGAGCATTCAGTGGCTCGCCCATCTCTAAGTGAAGTTAGCCAATGGCTGAATTGAGTTGACCTTTTGCTCTATTCTTTATGCTGTAGGGCACTGTAGAAAAATTTGAATTACATCACAACAGAAAAATGGATGAAAAGGGCAATTCATTAATTGCTTTCAAACCTGTCTCAGGCCTCTGTCCCTGCAGAACCTGCGTGCACAGTTTAAATCCACTATGACTTGGCATTTAAAGTTACTTGCCAAATCTGGAACTCCCCTTTTACTACATATAGGTCATCCCTAAGGTAGTCCATAGGTATCCTTAAGGGCAGGGTGCTGTGTAGGTAAAGGGTAGGACATGTGCCTTGATTGTGTGGCATGTCCTGGTTGTGACAAACAGACATTTTGGTTTCTCACTGCTGTGAGGCCTGCTCCTCTCATAGATTTGCATTGGAAATTCCCTGATAGGTGTTCAGTGTTCATTTCTGCTCTGAAACGAGGAGCATTGCCATGTTTGGTTTGTTTGGAATAGTAGTGATAAATCCTACTTATTGGTAAAGGTGGATTTTTCACTACTATTTTAGAAAGTGGGCATGTCTGTGTGCTTATGACTTTGTGTGCTTTGTAGCCTGACTCCAATCAACGTCTGGCTTAAACTGACAGGGGCCTGTTTGTGCATTCACTCTAGAAAGTCATACAAAGGGATTTGGGGTGTTCCCTGCATATCCTGATGGCCCATCACCTGGCTGATGGGCGTTCCTGAGCTAGAGTGATGGGAGGAGTTGTCACTGATACCTGAATGGGGCTGTACTGTCCTCTCACAGTGCTGTCTCCACGCCCCTGTAGTGTGTCTGGGGCCATATCTGGGGATTGAAAGAAGGTGCTCTGCACTTCTAAAGTTTGTTTGAAGTTACCTCCACATCAAAGACATTTTGAGTACAAGTACAGGGGCTCTGACCCCATGATCTTCGACATTGCGTGGGGCTTGTAACCAGACACTGCTGGCTATACATGCTGCAGCTTGCCAGGGGACTATTGTGCTCCCAGGAGGAACTGCCATCGGGATCGCCTGCTTTGTTGTGTGGCTTGCTGTCTGCTGGGCTGCAGGAGGGAGTACAACTTTGCACTGCCCTATCTGCTGGCCTGCTGCCTGTTTCCCTGCTCGAGTGCCCCAAGTGACTCCAAGGAGCCCAGCGTGTGGTGAGCGCTGTGTCTGTTCCTTGCTTTGGAAACCTGCCAAAAACATGAAGACGGCTGTGGGACTTGTGAGTCCAGCCTCTTTAGTAATAGCAGTTAGCTCGGGGAGTGCACTTCATTTTGGCCTGTGATTTGTCCTAGCATGAAGTGCAGTTGAAGTGCTTCATTTTTGCCCAGAGCCGGCAGCTTGGCGCTTTGGACTTTTCCCTGTCCCCTTCGTGCAGGGGGGAGTGTGCCTCATACCCAGCGCTTGGTGTGGGTCCTTCATTTTGGGGTGGCCAGTGTGTGAAGAGAGTTCTTTGCGTTGAGAAGAGCATGTGTGGAAGCCCATTGGGGCTCACCCAACGCCACGCTCCCCAAAAATGGGGAGCCACAGCAGCGCCAGGAGAAGCCGCCATCCTGAGGTACAGACCAAAAGTGGAGCAGAGAAACTCCTCTGACGCACCAGCCGTTGCCTCCCAGGAACCTCAGGAGAGGGGCTTGGTCCGGTCCTTCACTTTCTTGGAGTTGCGCCCCCTTAGGGTGTGAGGATTACTCCCCAGCTCAGCGGAGAATCTTTGGGGGAGTTGTCCAGCCATTTTACACCCCAACATGGGTGGCACAGTTCTTTGCTGGTCAGCTACGTTGACTTGCAGTTACTCCGCACATTCGCGGTAGCTGCTTTTGCATTGTTCTTACACGCAGGGGACCCAGCAAGGTTCCCTGCAGGATTTGCCAGCGTGTGCCCTCCACCCCCAAGTTGGCATATACCTTGGGGGACACCTGTCTACCATGATGAATGCAGGACAAGGTAAAAACCCTTGACGGAGGTCCCGATTCTGTGGATTTCATAAATTACTGTATTGAAGGTAATATAGGAGCTACTATGCCTATGTTTGGTTCTTCAATTACCCCGTAACCATTAGTAGGAGTGCAGGTGTGCTGCACCTCATAGGTTCATGACAATACTTGGTGATTTATGTATTTTGTTCATTACATGCTGCATTTTCATGTCCTGATGTTATATGTGTCGTTGGTGACTCTTCATTAACAGAATAACGAGTATTATTTCAGGATGTACATTATATGTGCTGTAATGATGTTTCATGGCGTATGCAACATGTAAGTCTTTATCTTATTGCACTAACTCTGATGCTATGACAATTGCCAATTTTGCAAAGTTATTATTGGCTTATGTAATTGGGGTCTGTTTTATATGCAATAAAGAATGGTATTTTTATATATAATCCTGTGTGGAGTTCTTTTGTGGTGTATTTATTGCGTCACTGGTGTGTGTGTGTGTTTTTGTTGCGCAAATACTTTACATAGTGCCTCTGGGATAAGCCTGACTGCTCATGCCAAGCTACCAAGAGAGTCAGCAGGGTTATCTTGGGTGTATACATCCCTTACACAGCATGGTGGGTTCTGCTTGGCTTAGGTGCATACCCTAGCCGACCTAAAACCCAATTTCTAACAATATTTTAACAAGATATCCCAGCGTCATTGTTTGGAAATACGGAGCTCCCACCACCCCAATCGTATTGACCAAGCTACACCCCTGCCCAGGGTGTGGCATTAGGGCCAGAGCTGCCAACTGTGGAACTGGGGAACGAGGTTCAAGTCAAAGTATCGGCTCAACATCCAATGATTCTGGGCAAATTACTTAATCTCCCCATGTCTATAAACAATGAATGTGAATTTGTGTAATGTAACTGGGGCTCTGGTAAAGCACTAGGCCTTCAGGTGAGTTTGTGCTGTATTTAAAAACTACAGAAAATGCACTGAGAGGTAAAAACAAAGCCTTAAAATAAGGAAATACAAATAGATACCCGTTTACTGGCTGATTTGTACAAAGTAAAAACTGAAAACCTGGATAAATTGTGGCTTTCGCACATAAATTGTGGGATATTAAGCAAATATTTTATTTCACCAAAACTCTTTCTTCTTCATTATTGTGTATAAAAACACATTCGAATTTGTGAATTGTCTTCCAGTTGAACAAAACTATCACTTTTAATAAGTACTTCAGTGCAGTACCATAATGTGCTCAACTAATGTCAAAGCTTCCACGTGTTTAGGAAATATACTTTTTTGAATTTGAAGAGACATTATCATATTTTATGTGATGTTTGTTATATGATTTACATAGCTAATATGTTCAGGACTCAGCTCGTGCAGGGGCTGTAAGATCTGAGCCAGACACTTTGCTCAGCTCTCCCTGTTAATTTGTTGGCTCGCTCACCTCTAACTTCACTGTGAGAAATGTATTCCGTCCTTTCAAAAGGAGCACATCCACACACAAAGTAGTTCCATTCAGTGCAAGGGGCTACTATGGTAATTTGTGCTTTTGAGAACACTGATTTTTGCTTTTAGTCAATGTTTTTTTAAACTGGCAAGTGACCGGCAGCAATTGGGGAGGAGGGGTGTTAATAAATTCAGCAAATTCCATGATGACAAACAAGGCTGGCCTTTAGCATGGTCGAGCTGGGCCCATGCCCGGGGTACTGACCTTCAAAGGGACGCAAGAGCTGCCTGCAGCAGTCTCCCTTTGACCTGGCTCAAGTGCTTAATTTGTAAAAAAAAAGTGCCAGGGCCCTCCTCAGAAGGACACCGCAGTTTGCACCATACACTGCCACTGTACTTACACAACTACTAACCATCACACTGAAGTGTGACAATTAAATTTAAGGCACCAAAGCTTTAGGAATGGCTTGGGTGGCAGGTATTAGTTGTTTTTTTAATGTATATTGATTTTACAAATACCGGTTTTTCTGCTCATCTTTAAATTACGCAAACAGTGCCACCATGTGGCAGCTGTCATGAGTGCAGCGTCAGGCAATTAAGTGCTGGTACTGAGCACCGGAGGACACAGGCTCAAATTAAGCACTGCCTGACTCGTGTGTTAGGACTGTTTCTGGGAGCTACTGCAACCATATCTACATGCTGTGTGTTTTTCTTCTCCTGGCTCTCCTAAGTCTGGTCACCCTCACCGTACCATTTTTCCAATACACTGTCAATTAAAGACGGCAGTTGGGAGGGGCGCCATATTTAACTTTCAACCAAGGTGCTCTATGTGCGAATGCCAACTCTGATGACAAAACAAGCATTGACAAAGGCAACCCAAGGCCTCTTAGCATTGCCAGTACGTATTTTTATTTGCGCTGATACTTGCACTTTTTACCCTATTATAAAAGGATGCCCACAAGCTACAGAATGCAAAGAAAACTACATGGTGATTTGATATGTGATAGTTCTGCGTGCATGTGTGCAGCCAGGAGCTGAACTTTTGGTTTACCTGTGTGTGATGCCCAGTTGCGTACGAAAAAGAGGTCAATAGAGAAAGAAGAGAACATGTGTATAATGAATGGAGGCTCGGGGATAAGGAGGAGGAGAGAGATAAGGAGGTGGGGAGAGAGAGTGAGAGGCAGCCAGGAACACTTCCAGCCGTGCATGCAACTGTCAGTAAGTTTGGCGAGCAGAGCCTCGGCGCTGTTCCTTGAGTACCGCACACCAGCAGCGTCTGCCTCAGCGGGGCAAGTGCTGTGGGCAGAATGGCTACTTTTGACGAAGTTTTGAAAGAAGTCGGGGAGTTCGGGAGGTACCAGAAGAGGGTCTTCCTGCTCCTGTGCATGACCGGCATAACGTTCGCCTTTCTCTTTGTCGGGGTGGTCTTTCTGGGTCAGACTCCGGAGCAGTACTGGTGCCGCAGCCCAGCGGTGGCCGAGCTGAGCAGGCACTGCGGCTGGAGCGCGCAGGAGGAGCTGAACTACACCGTGCCCCCGGCGGGGGGCAGTGCGGCGCCCGGCCAGACGGAGGGCAGCTCGGCGCACAGCCACTGCGAGCGCTATGAGGACAGCGAGTGGAACCGCACGGCGCTGGGCTGTGGGGGGCCCGGGGGGCCGCTCTCCAACCGCAGCGGGGCACTGCAGCTCCCCTGCCAGGGCGGATGGGTGTACCGGGAGGCGCGCACCACCATTGTCAGCGAGGTAAGAGCCACCAGACGCCACTGCCCCATTACTCAAGCGCGTCAGCGCCCCGCATAGGGGTAGAAGGGGCTATATAAATACTACAAAACAATTGCGCCACACCTCAACTTTCAAAAAAGTGACTGGCAGCGGTGGGCAACCTCTCTCCAGCATTTTCATATAAATCACTTAACAAACGGACACAATGTTATAATCTCACATGGCTTGCACTCACACGTCGCACTTTCCCTCCCTCAAAACGGTATGGAAGATTCACACTACTTTACCGTAGTTAATTTATTTTTCAGGTAAATATAATTGCATTCTCTATTATTATAGCAGTTGAGCTCTGAGAGTTTCCCTTGGCCCTCGTGAGTTACTGTGACAGTTTTGACTTCAATTTACATTCAATAATTTGTAATGGAATAAATAGGTCATTAAATCCTAGACTGTAAAGATGAAACCTCGAATGGGCAAGCTTCTCACACATTTAACTTGGACAGAAACCCGTGACAGTCAAACACTTGCTCAGTTTGTAAGGGAAATCTGGAAATTGCACAATGGTTTTTGTATGATGCAAAAGAGTTTCTGCCAATTCCACGCAGCATTGTTACATCCTGCTTTTATTTTTTTCTTTAAATATAAACAAAATAGATCTCAAATATAAAAGCTTTGCTATTTAACATGTAGATGTTTGCAATAATATCGAAAATTTCAAGTTGCTTTAAGACAGGTTCCATCTAGACTGCCTTCCTTCACAAAAACTGCATTTTCCTCTTTGCACGTGAACTGCAGACTGCCAAACACATGCAAAGGTTAAAACAAGCATTGACATAGCCAATAGGTCTCGCCTTTTGGACCTTATGTGTTTAGCCAGAACTTTTGGCTATGTCGTAGAGCATTGTGGCTGCTGTGCATCATGTTGAAAAGTTATAATAAAAAGTTTTAAGCATTTTTGTAAACCTTTATACAAACCAAAACGACATTATATACAACTGAACAACATGATTAAAAAAAGATTCTAACATAAAAAATGTCTTCTAGTTTTTTTGTACTTGCACTGCTGGCAACTTCTGCCTGCCTGTTCTCATGCTTGTTTGTTATATATTTTTTTGTTATGGGGGAGCGGGACATAAATAACGGGGGAGTGGAGGTTGGAAAACAGTAATTTAATTAGAACACGAGCAGCGGACGGACACTAGGGTAGAATCAACAGATGCCAGATTCCGAGGGCAGACTGACGTGATGCTTAAGTGATGCTTAGGTGGTGCGCTGATGCAAAATGGTGGTGGTGAGTGATGTTTGGTGCTAGGGTGGTGCCGCTATATGGTGTGGATTGGAGGTACGTTGTGGATTGTGGAGTTGTGGAGTTGAAATATGTTGTCTGGTGTGTAATTATGTGGTGTGTATTGGAAATGTGTGGAGTTGAATTGTGTGGCCTGGAACTGTGGTGTTGAGTGAAATTATGCTTAATGAAATTGTGTCATGGTGTAGAGTGCATTTATGTTGATTGGTGGTATGTGGCATAGAGTGCATTTCTGTGGAGTGTATTTATGTTGCATTGAGTAGAGTGCAATTATGTGGCGTGTAATTATGTGGCACTGAGTGGTATTATGTGGAGTGTATTTATGTTGCATTGAGTAGAGTGTAATTATGTGGTACTGAGTGGTATGTGAAGTGTATTTATGTTGCATTGAGTAGAGTGTAATTATGTGGCATGTAACTATGTTGCACTGAGTGGTATTTTGTGGAGTTTATTTATGTTGCATTGTGTAGAGTGTAATTATGCGGCGTGTAATTATGTGGCACAGTGCTATTATGTGGAGTCTATTTATGTTGCATTGAATAGAGTGTATTTATGTGACGTGTAATTATGTGGTACTGAGTGGTATTATATTAAGTGTATTTATATTGCATTGATTAGAGTGTAAACATGTGGCGTGTAATTATGTGGCACTGAGTGGTATTATGTGGAGTGTATTTATGTTGCATTGAGTAGAGTGTAATTATGTGGCTTGTAACTATGTCACACGGAGTGGTAATATGTGGAGTGTATTTATGTTGCATTGAGTAGAGTGTAATTATATGGTTCTGAGTGGTATGTGGGGTATATTTATGTTGCATTGAGTAGAGTGTAATTATATGGCGTGTAACTATGTCACACTGAGTGGTATTATGTGGAATGCATTTATGTTGCATTGAGTAGAGTGTAATTATGTGGCGTGTAATTATGTGCCACAGTGTTATCACAAGGAGCGTATTTATGTTGCATTGTGTAGAGTGTAATTACATGGTGTGTAATTATGTGGTACTGAGTGGTATTATGTGGAGTGTATTTATATTGCATTGAGTAGAGTGTAATTATGTGGCACGTTATTATGTGGCATTGAGTGGTATTATGTGGAGTGTATTTATGTTGCATTGAGTAGAGTTTAATTATGTGGTGTGTAATTATGTGGCACAGTGATATTATGTGAAGTGTATGTTGCATTCAGTAGAGTGTAACTATGTGGCACTGAGTGGTATTATTTGGAGTGTATGTTGCATTGAGTGCAGTATAATTATGTAGCATATAATTATTTTGCAATGAGTGCTATTATGTGTAGTGTATTTATGTTGCATTGAGTAGAGTGTAATTATGTGGCGTGTTATTATGTGGCACAGTGGTATTATGTGGAGTGTATTTATTTTGCATTGAATAGAGTGTAATTATGTGGCTTGTAATGATGCGGTACTGAGTGGTATGTAGGGTGTATTTATGTTGCATTGAGTAAAGTGTAATTAAGTGGTACTGAGTGGTGTGTGAAGTGTATTTATGTTGCATTGAGTAGAGTGTAATTATGTGGCATGTAACTATGTTACACTGAGTGGTATTTTGTGGAGTGTATTTATGCTGCATTGAGTAGAGTGTTATTATGTGGTGTGTAATTATGTGGCACTGAGTGGTATTATGTTGAGTATATTTATGTTGCATTGAGTAGAGTGTAATTATGTGGCTTGTAATTATGTGATACTGAGTGGTATGTGGGGTGCATTTATGTTTCATTGAGTAGAGTGTCATTACGTGGCATGTAACTATGTCACACTGAGTGGTATTATGTGGAGTGTATTTATGTTGCATTGAATAGAGTGTAATTATGTGATGTGTAATTATGTGGTACTGAGTGGTATTATGTGGAGTGTATTTATGTTGCATTGAGTAGAGTGTAATTATGTGGTGTGTAATTATGTGTATGGAGCGATTCCCAGGGCAGGGGGTGGGGGGGCAGAGTGAGGCTGCCCCATTTTTTGAAGCCTGCCTCGATCTCTGACGCTTCTCTTCATTCCACCAGAGGTTTGCCGGAAGTACACCTGCCTTGACTCAACCTTAGGGTATCTGTAACCCCACAGGAACTTGCACTGTCTCACTTTTCATTTCACAGTTGGCATTCTTTCCCAGATCTCCCATGCTACACCCATGCAACGCCTCTTGATGCAAAGTAACACTAGACAGTGCATTGTGCTTCGTTGTGTTACTTTGGGTAGAAAATCATGATTTGTGTTCGCTTGTTAATCCCAGCAGAAGAAAAGTAACATAAAGCCAATGTAAACTGTTTGTAAATCTGGGCCTCAGTTCTAAAAATTGCTGCTTAGGGGTGTAATGCTATGCCAAGACTTTACTGGGTACTTTGTGCTGTTGAATGCTGTAATAACCAATTTAAAGATGCAACAATGCCCCATTTGATGGACTGGAAGAAAGGCTTTTGGCCATAGTTGGAAATGCAATCATTGACAAAGCCATTAGGCCTGAATATACTGTGGTATTGCATGCAAACACAGCCATGGGCAGGTGATACTTGCGTTCAATAACACATTCAAAACAGACCTATTGGCTTTGCCGGTGTTTGTTTAACTATTTTTAGACAGCTGAAGCTGCTTCACTACTTGCAGATGCAGATCGCGTACTTGCTAAAGAATAAAACTAGAATTAGAAGCCTAAGCTGAGAGTATATCTTACTTTTTAAAAAAATCATATTGAATTGGTAGTGCAGTGAGCTGGCATTTTGTTGGAGCACTGAGCTGGCATTTTGGTGGAGAGCAGTTGTTGAAGTGGGTCAGTCAACAAATTAACAGAGAGAGCCAAGCCAGAGCTCAGCCAAGGGTCAGATCTGGCTCTAAGAGCCGGTTCTTGAGCCCTGCCTTAAAAATATTTGACACGTCAATCATGCAAAAAAGTGTATTCCTTTAAAACGCGGAAACATTTCATTTTAGTATATCAGATTATCTCTCTACATTGAATATTCATTAAAAGTGCAGGTTTTCAAACTTGCCCTGAGTAAAATTCCTGTCCCACTTCGATGACAATGATATCAGTAAGCTAAGAAGCAAATCAGTGGCCATGTGCACACTAAATGTAGTCTAGATTCTTATTACAGACGGTGCAACATTTCAGCCTATTAATTTAAACACAAGACGGTTTTGCACATGTGACTTCAGTCCTGAAGTCACATTTTTGAATATGTTCTCATGTATGGCAATGAACAACAAGCATTGAAAATGCAATCGGTCTCACATTTGTTTGAGTTAGAGCTATTGGCATTGTAAATGGCAATGTATTTTATCTATGTTTTAGGCTATGTATGTATGTGGTGTGTAGTGGAATTATGTGGGTTGGTTTGGATTAGTTAGTTGGGTAATTGTGTGGTATGGAATTGTGTGCTGTGGAGTGGATTTGTGTAGTGGAATTATGTGCCATGCTGAGCAAATATGTGGATAGTAATTATGTGGTATTTAGTGTAGTGCAAATATGTGGAGTGGGATTGTGTGTTATGGAGTGTAATTATGTGGAATGGAATTTTGTGTTGTGGTACGTAGTGGAGTTAAATTATGTGGTGTTCTGTTAAATGTTGTGGCAGGATGTGGAATTGTGTGGTGTGGATGTATGTGGTGTGTTATGTAATTGTGTTGATGATTTGTGTTATGTAGTTTGGTGTCGAATTATGTGGTGTGGATTGGAAATGTGTGAAGTTGATTGGCATTGTAAATGCAAATGTCTTTTACCTATGTGTTATGGAGTGTAGTGGATGTATCTGGTGTGTAGTGTTATTATGTTGTTGTTTTGGAATTGTCAGTTGTGGAATTGTGTGGCGTGGAAGTGTGTGGTGTGGAATGGATTTGTGTAGTGTTATGTGGCATGGTGTGCAGTTGAATTATGTGAATAGTAATTATGGGGTATTCAAGTATATTGGATGTATGCTTAGTGGGATTTTGTGTTATGGGTATAATTATATGGAAGTCTTACTTGTGTTGTGGAGTGCTATGTAGTGGAGTTTAAATAAGTGGTGTTTCATAGAATTTTGTGGTATGATGTGTGATTATGTGGTGTGCATTGGATGTATGTGGTGTGTTATATAATTGTGCTGAATATAATTATGTGGTTTGTTGTTGAATTAGGTGGTGTGGAATGGAAATGTGTTGAGTTGTGTGGCATGGGACTGTATGGTGTGGAATGAAAATATGCTGATGAAGTTTTGTGGCATGGTACGGAGTGTTTTTATGTGGATAGTTACTATGTGGTATAGTTTGCTTTTATGTGGTGTGTGATTATGTGGCAGTGAGTTGAGTGTTATTATGTGAAGTGGAATTATGTAGTGCTGAGTGGTATTAGGTGGAGTGTAAATATGCTGGGTGCTTCGATTTGTGTGTTGGCGGATCTCAGTGACATCGACCAGTAGGGTGGCATTACCAGTGCAATGGTTTTTACAAAAGCACAGAAGCCTGCAGTGAGGCTCTACCTCTTGAAGCCTCATTTAGAATTCTGCTCTAAGTAAGTGGTAATACCCAGTATGATGCTTACAGGACCACAATAGGACGTACAGTATTACGCATAATTAGGGTACTCTACACATTAATTGGAAAGACTTCCTCAAATGACTTTAACTATTCATTTTCCATAGGACCGGAGAGAACAGTAACATTTTTGCATTTTTGTTACCGTAAGTGCAATATTCCAAGTCAGCAGAATTTGGTGCTATAGTGGTACTCTAACTAACCCGAGCTTTCCTGCATTTTTCCAGATCTCTACATGAGGGGTATCTGTCATAGCTGGCCTAGGTGTAGCTCTTGTCTCCACTCACGCCTGGGCAACATACACAAGCACTGAAAGGGATACCTGGTGCTGAGGGTACAAGCAGTTGTAGGCAGACTTAGGGTGCACTACATAATGCAAAAAGCAAACACAACACACATTCTGAACTGAGTTATTTGAACACAAATGTAATTACCTAGGATAAGTGATGCGTTGAACGTGCATTTGATCTGAGTATTTTTATAAGTAGTTTCTGCTCTTTGAAAGGCCAACCAAATGCTAAATCAGGGGTATTGTTCTCTCTAGCCACGCCTTGACCCTGGCGTAGTGACCAAACCCCTAGTGTCTCCGCTCCCAAATGGAATTTCATGTCCTAGATAACAGTTCTTAGACGTCTTTATGTTTGGTTCCGTTTCTGCTGTGTGTTGCACTGTGCTGGTCATGCTGTGAGTACAGACGTTAGCATTTGTGATGGATGACACCGTTAGTGCTTTGTGATGAGGACTGATGTTTGTGCATTCTGATGCACTGTGGTATTGGTGTTGTTTTATATACAGGGCTGACTTTGTAGTGTGATTCAGTTTGCTTTTATTGTGTGATGCATGGTGCGATTTGTAGTCTATAGGGAACAGTGTTTTTTTAGTTATATGAGTTGTTAGACTTGACTTTTTCAGCGGGTTTACCCCCAGACTCTTTGCTTTTTGGCCTCCTCTTTTCGACCCTGTTTTTGTTGGTTTTAGGACTCTGGGCACTTTACCACTGCTATTCAGTGCTAAAGTGCATATGCTCTCAATGCAAATTGTGTTTATGGATTGGTATTTCCATGATTGGCTTATTTGTTTTACCTTTAAGTCCCTAGTACAGTGCACTCTGTGTGCCCATGGCTTGTAAATCAAATGCTACTAGGCGGCCTGCAGCACTGGTTGTGCCACCCACACAAGCAGCCCCTCAAAGTGTTCTCAGACCTGCCACTTTAGTGTCTGCATGCAGTTGTGACTGCCATGTCGACCAGGCAAGTGCATACACTTCCCAGGCCCTAACCTTCCCTTTTCTTACATGTAAGGCACCCCTAAGATAGGCCCATAGTAAACCTGTGGGCAGGGTGCAGTGTATGTAAAAGGTAGGGCATGTACTGGTGTGTGTGGCATGTCCTGATAGTGAAATACAGTGTATTTCTTTTTTAACTCAAGGCTATCTGTCTCATAGGATAGAATGGGAGTTTACTTCTAACATCTTATGAGTATATCTTCCCATTGGGACAAGATGGAGGAATTGAGTTTAGTATGCCTGAGCCCAGAATGTAGAAATGCATCTTTTTGGAAAGATGATTTTTATGTTCTGTGTTTGAAAATACTACTTTTAGAAAGTATGTATTCTATTGCTTAGCCAGCCTGTGTTCCTCTGCTGAGTTGTGAATTGGCTATCTGGCTTTGGAGTGACAGGGGCTGGGGATGTGCATTCACTGTAGACAGCCACTGGGGCTGGAGTCGAGTTGTGTTCTGCCTTTCCTGGATGAGTCAGGGCTGGGGTGAATAGACCTGGGCTACATTCAGAGTAGTGAGAGGAGTTTCACCAGCACCTGAATAGGTCTGGTCTACATTTAGAGTGGTGAGAGGAGATTTCCCCTGCACCTGCATAGGCCTTGTATCCCTTGGAAAATTCTGCCTCCACCTCCTGCCGAGAAGCTGGACCAGAGAGAACAGAACTGGTTTGGGCTGAGCACAGACACTCTCTGCCCAAAAGAACAAAGAGGAACAGAGTATACAAATTGGGGCCCTGACCATAGAACTTTAGATTACTGCTGAACTAATGAATGAAGAGCTGGAAAAACTGCCAGGAGGACCTGCCACTTTGCTACGTGCTCTGCTGTGTTGGCCTACTGCTTGCTGCTTCTGTCTTCGGAAGGGAAAGGACTGGATTGTACTTTCATCATGCTTGAAGTAGAGCTTGCCTCCTGTTGGAAGTCTAAGGAAGATAAAAGATTTCAGAGAACTCTCTTGGATCAAGTAACCTGCCAAGAAGAAGAGTTGGAAGAACTGCCAGGAGGAGTACTGCCCCTTTGATGTGCTGTTGCTTTGCTGGGTTGCTGCTTCTGCCTTGGGCACTGAAAGGACTGGACTGAACTTTCTTTACTTGTCGTTGAGTATCTCCATGGGTTTGAAATGGAGATTGCCTCCTGTTCGCGAAGTCTCAGGGACTGCAAAGACTTCACTTACCTCTGGGTACTGCTTCGGGAACCGTGGGTTTCAGTTTTCACTTAGGGGGAAAGCAGCTGACACCATTACCGATACCGCTGTGGGCTCTGTGCCCTGAAGGCACCGCAAAGGGCACCACCGCACTTTGCACTGCAACCCTGGACTCACTGACAACAACGACTACTGCCGCCACCGAGCCGCTGCTTGCACTGTGAACTGTGGGCGCCGCACTCCACCCTGCTTCACTCCGCTGCTCTGGCCTCACTGGTGACGTCGAAAGGCGAAAGACTCACCTTCTACACCCCGAACCGCCAGCTTCGCTCCGCTGACCTCGCCCTCGCCCCCGTACCGACGAGCGACCGCCGGCGGTAGATCATTCTCCCAAGTCGCCGCCAAGACATGGAACACCCTCCCCATCCGCCTGCGACAGTCCCAGGACCTGCTGAACTTCAGGAGACGTCTCAAGACCTGGCTGTTTGAGCAGTAGCAGCAACCCCCCCCTTGTGCCTTGAGACCCTCACGGGTGAGTAGTGCGCTCTACAAATGGAATGATTGATTGATTGACTGGGCTGACTGATTCCAGCTCCCATTAACCAGCATTGTCGCTTGCACCGTGAACTGTCAGCACTGCAACAAGCACTGCCCGGCTTTGCACCACAGCCCTGGTCTGACCGATGCCACTGGATGACCGTCACCGAGCCGCTGCCTGCTCCACGACATGAGGGCACCACACGCCACACCGCTACGCTTCACATCGCAACTGCGACAGATTCTGTGACCGGCACGCACTACACGGTTGGCCGGAACTAAAGGTACTGTTTATGAGTCTGCTGACACTGACACGGGTCCGCACTGACGCGGTCAGCCGGAACTGTTGTATTCTGTTGTTTTCAGCCCCACGGTAGCCCCGGACGGAGCTACCAGCTTTAAGGAACTGCATTTTAAAGTAATTCTTGCAAAGTGCATTTTTTTATTACTGTATTACAGATAAATATTGGTTATTTTTCTAAAACTGGTGTGGTGTCCTTTTGTAGTGTTTTCACTGTATTTCTGTGTGTTATGTGCAAATGCTATACACATTGCCTCTGAGATAAGACTGACTGCTCGTGCCAAGCTACCAAGAGGGTGAGCAGGGGTATTTTAGAAATGTATCCCCCTTATCCTGACAAGAAGGAAGGGACCCTATTTGGACAAAGGTGCAAACCATTATCAACCAGAGGCCCCCATTTCTAACAAAAGTACAATGAAATGGTTACTGTTTGTGCTGTGACATGTGCATTGGTAGCTGTTGTGTCTACTTGATAGTGCTGTGTGTGATGGGCTGTGTTGTATGTGTGCTATTTGATACACAATCTTAGTAAAGAGCATGATATACAGTGCAGTTTGTTGTAGGGTGCTCAGCGTAGTTGTACTCTCTGATTGGCAGCATTATGGGATTGGCTGTGCTATTTGTACTGTAGGAAGCACAGTGCTGTTCGAGCTGTGTGATGAGAAGTGTTGCTTGTTCTGTCCAATGCCTACGCTGCTTGTGATGAATAACGTGGTGCATGACTTGTGGTGCTCCGTGTGATTTGTGTAGTGTGATGCATAATGCTGTCTGTGCTGTGTGATGTCCTGTGTAACAAGATGTACAGTGGTTTGTTTGTATTGCGTGATGCTTCATGTTGTGTGTCCTAGAAAGTTCTGCTTGTAAGTGATGAGCACAGTGTTCCTTGCACAGTGTGATGCTCATTTTCTTGTGTGTTCTGTGACTGGCACAGTTGTAGGAGTAGCACTGTGGTTTGTGCTGTGGTACACCCGTGCTCTTTGCACTTTGTGAAGCCAGTGTCTGGAACGTATTGTGGGTAGTACTGAAGTTGAAGTTTATTTGCATAAGTTAATTAAAACCATTGCATTACAGTAAAATAACATTTAAAAAAACCCATAATGTCTGAGCTTGGCCCTTGGGTCAAAGTTAGAAAATAGCGATCTTACTTCTGGTAATGTGTGGGACGCTACACATTGTTCATTGGACCATGCCCGGTAAGCTTAGTCTCCAATTTTGTGGTCCGTCTATACTCCCTCTCTATGACCCTCTCTCTTTAGCAGCTGGAGCTTTGCTTATGAGCCCAACTCTCTGGGAAAGTGCAGGTGCTGTGTGCCTTCATGTAGTCCAGGACTTGAATTTCATGTTTACAATTGCACATTCATATACGACCAGCCCTTTGGAATTTGACCCCCGTCTAACTCATCTGTTTTCCGGTTCTTCCATTCTTTCATTGCCCTTTAGCATCATGTATACTCTCCTTGATCCTAGTTCAATAATAAAGTGCTTGCGCTTTTCGGCTTTGTGAAGTTTAAAACAGATCTTGGTTAGATTAAATTGTTGGTAGTCCCCAGCCTCTCTTGTACTTCATTTTAAGCAGGATCCAAGTTCTACCAGAGGGCTGTATATCCGTCTGCTCATGTGTCTTCCGGAGAATATGAACATGACTGCTGGGTGTTATTTCTGGTTGGCGAAAAGTCCATCTTCTGGCTTCAATTTGAAATAGTCCAGAATCAGTTTTTGAGTTATGCATGGGTGCGAACGAGGATCAGAATGGGGCCAGAGAGCATCTCTGATTGTTTGCATAAATTTTCCGCAATGTGCCAGGGTGGAGGGCTCCTTTTGTGAGAAACATATTGCCGAAGCCTCTAGGCAGGTGCTTGTATTTTCCTTCAGGTACAGTTCCCTGAGAAGAATTCTCTTGTCGTTCATTATTGCTGGGCAACAGCTCAAGAGGTGCAGCCATTGAGTCGCAAGTCTGCTGCCCTAGATGTCAGGCGCCAGATGCGGACATAATGCATATGTTGTGGGCATGCCCACGCTTGGGGGAGTTTTGGTTCATAATTGGACAAGTGGTGAGAGATACAATGGGCACCTCTGTCTGGGACACAGCAGAGAGCTGCCTAGTAGGACTACACTGCCACCCAAAAACACAGAAAATACAATACCATTTTGCAGATATGGCTATTCTCATAGCGAAACGCGCCATCACAATGAGATGGAAATCAGCCTTCCACCCTACACTAGTCACTTGGCACAAAGAGATGGTCCGATAGGGGGGAGTGGAGAGTGCTATCATCAGGCAAGAGGAACTCAGAGGGGTTCGTAAAACACCCATCTCCTTGGAATGGGACCAGATGTTAGAATCACTCAAAGCTACTGACCCCTTTACGCCCTCCAATATTCAAAACATGTCATCCCCTCCGCTGAGTCATAGTATAGTCACCCCACACAGAATTGTTCCACTTATTAGGCCACCCAGTTTCAATGCCGTCTCTAAAATATAATAATCCTATCTAGGATAATTCGATATATGAAAGATATAACCCTGGTCCGAATTACATTACGTAAGGGTGAGCCAGTTGAGTGTGGGGGGGTGGATAGTTATAGGAAGTTACGCTCTTTCTTCCAATTCCTAGGAACTGTGCAAATGCAACAACTAATGCCAGTGATAGAACATGAAACACCAAATGCACAACACAGGATGGTGAGAATATACTTGGGATATCTCATTGGCGGGATTCTGCTGAAACTGTGAACATGCAAATCCCGAACCAATGTAACAATGTACCATTGGCTACAGCACTGTAATATTTTGATACACTATGTAAAATCAAAACACAATAAAATTGTGTTAAAAAACAAAAGAGGTGCAGCCATGATTCTCGTTTGTAGTTGCATAGTCTGCATGCTCCTCTAGTTTTTTGATTTACCCAGGCCCGGCTGAAGTCCAATATCGGCAGTGCAAGCAAATGCATATACATGATCTCTCTTCTGGGTTTAGGATTGAGAGAAGCAGAGAGGTAAGGCTGGTGTTTAGTTACTAGATATGAGGCATTTAGCGGGGCCAGGAAAGGAGATGTTTTTAGTATAGCCTAGTCTTGCTGAAATGAGGCTGATTGCACTTGTTTATTAATGGTCTTTTTCCAGATTGCGTATGTGATAAAAGGCAGGGCGAATGCTACTTGGTTTATTTCTGTGGTGGCAAGTGTTTTTGTAAGCTGAATATTCCATGGAGATCTTGTTTTTTCAAATGTGTCTGTTAGGCAGTATTTTAAGAATTTTTTCGGAGATTTCAATATACAAATGTAGTATTTGAGGAGGTCGGTATCAAGGGTTAGTGCTTGTTTAACCAGTCCGAGCTCCAGCCTGAGTCTCGCCCTTAGGGGGTATTTTGGGAGTTTGAAGATCTTTTTATAACCCACGCACTGCCCCTGCTCCATTTCCGCCCAGGCGCCAGGGAATGCTTGATGACCATATGAGAGTACTGGAAGGAGAGATGCTTGAATGACTTTCCTTATTCCCTCTGCCGACTGACTTTTTAGCTTATTATTGAGTTTGATTAAACTCGTAAGTGATAGCCATCGATATCTTGGTCAGATCTTTTTTTATAGTCAGATGGTTGAGCAGATTCTGTGAAACAGACCCCCAGGTACTTGTGTTTCGGAGCAGACTTGATAGTCATAGAAGCTAAGGTACATGCAATTTCTTTTTTATTCTTTTGCCACCCGAGTACAAGGATCTTCGTCTTGTCTGGGTTGATGGTAAGGTGATGTGTTGCACTGTATATGTGTAGACTGGTCAGTGCACGTTGAAGTCCCACTTTGGTGTGGTCCATGATAACTATATCATCCGCGTATTGAAGCCTAGACGGGGCGGAACCAGGAAGCTGTTGGACAGAGCTTTTCCCAAATCCGCTGTGTACAGGTTGAACAGTAAGGGTGCCAGCATGCAGCCTTGTTTCAGACCTCCAGTCGTAGAGAGTTTAGCTGATAGAGATGTCGGGCCTGTTTTCACTTATACCCAGATTTCCAGGTAATGGGGCATCATGGCCTTTAGGAGCGAATGTGGAATTCCCCATTTTTCTAGTTTCATCCAGAGAGTCTGTCTGTCGACCCTATCAAATGCTGCGCAAAGGTCAACAAAGCAGCAGAAAGGTGGGGGTTGGTTCTGCTGGATGGCAGAGGACTGATAAAGCTATGATGTTGTTGGTTGTAGAGGCTCCTGGACGGAAGCCTGTTTGAAAAAAGGGGAGTAGCTCGTTTTCTTCTGCCCAGGTTTCCAATTTCCCCAATAAGATTCGGGCATATGCTTTTGCTTCCAGATCTAGCAGAGCTATTAGGCAGTAATTGCCTGAATTTAAGGGGTCGCTTCTTTGAAAGATCGGGCATTGTATTGAGCCTCTCCAAGATTCCGATAACGGGGTCTGTAGCGAGGCATAGTCGTCTGGGGCAGATTGAAAGTGGGCAGTGGTGCTTATGCTCTGGTATGTGCCGCGTTGTTTGTTCTAGGGATGCACGTTTTTGTTGGTGATTTGTGTGGATGGTTCTGAATGGTGCCTGCGGCGCTTTACTTAAGGTGTGAGGCACATTGTTGGTTGTGTTGTCCAGCGCACCATGGTGTCTGTGATGGATAGTGTGATTTAAGCCTGTGCTGTAAGATGTTCAGTTCTGTCTGTGCATCATGCGGTGGGTGCACTCTGCTCTTCGTAGAGTGATGCATGATGCAGTGTGTCCTGCATCGGGCTGTGATGTTGGTGTTGTGTTGGACAGTGCAGTTTGTTCTGTGTGATGCACAGTACTATTACTGCTTGTGTCATGTTGAATTGTTCACCATACTGTTAGAGTGAACTATATATAGTGTTTGATAGTATAATGCGTAGTGTCGTTTATGCTCTGCGATAGGCTGTACTCTTTGAGAAAGTGATAGAAAGAGTAAAGAACAGTCCATCACGTGCTATCTGACAGGTAGTGATGTAGTGCTGTTTGTGGTGTATGATCCACAGTGATGTTGCCGCTTGTACTGTGTGATACATTGTGCTCAATGCTGCTATGAGTTAGGTAGTACTGCTGTGTGCTCACAGATCCTTGAGTGCAGTTTCTTGCCCTCCATCGAGTTCCTTGAGTGAGCGCTGTTTCTGTCAGTTTCTCTAGGCTTTGGTGAAGGGCTGCACTCTACCTTTCTCTTTTGCATGTCTTGCCCATCTCTTTGGTCTCCTCAGATGTCCATCACTCCAGCGACTCAGATCTCTCCAGGCCTCGAAAACCCTATACTACCGATCCTTCAGATCTATTCAGGTTGCCAGCAGTCAATCTCTTCCGGGCTTTTGATGTGGCGCACTGAAGCGGCCCGCGAACAGCAAGTGGCGCCCTATAAATCATTGATAGATATTGTAAAAAACAAATTCTGTCCCAAAATTGCATAAAATGAAAATAATTTAACACAGATGAGAGGGTGTAGCATCCCCCGTTGTGTGGATGCATTGCGGGGAGATGTAAAAACTAAGCTATGGTCTGAAACCAACAGTGACTCAAAACATGAGTGCTCATTTTCTGGCCCAAAACTAATGTTTCAAAAAAGTATGCCACAAGTTAGAGAAATGGCCTGAAGCTAAAATACCCTTGTAAGAGGGCCAGTCGCCAAAGGTGTGACAAACACACCAAAAGGAGCGACAAATGGCACCAATTCACTACACGAAAGCAAGACAGCTCGAAAAGCACAGGAAGGAACCTATGAAAGAGAGGTGGTCGTGGCCATAGTCTACATACGGACCACAGCATGGCACCCAGAGCAGTGCATGCGTGCTGACTCCAGGCTTGACCTAAAATAGAGGGTCAGTAGAAAAACTACTTGCATAAGGTCCAGTTCAGACGGCCCTATAGGACAATCAAGTTATCCCTTATGGGTCGGTCTGAAAAATCAGTGTATGCCTTTTTTGACTGTTTGTGGACATGTTTTATATTCTGATGGGCAGGTTTTAAATCTTTATTTCTTTGATATTGAAACAACTGCTGCCTGAAACAAGCTCACAACCATGCAGTCTTCCATACCTTGCAAAACACTGATACAGCTCCTATTTACAAGTTCAAAACTGCCCAGATTTGCAAACACCAACCACTTCTTTAGCTTTCCAATTTACTAATGGGGGTCAGTTTTATTTTGGTTCCCAGGCCTATTTTCTGTTCTAGTCCGGCCTTGCCTAAAGTGTCACAATATTGTAAAGTGGGGAATCCAGTATTGAGGCCAGATTTTCTGTCACTGAAGTGGTATTTCTGACATCAAATATTAATGCTTTTGTTCTTGTACAACTTGGGTGACATGTAGAAGCCACATTTCTTTTTTGGGAGGTTTCCACAGCCCAATGTTGCCCAAAGACATAAGAGTCCTTCACAATAAAAACACACTACGTTACTATTTTATTTTTATTTCTACACAGGGAGTTAGGCTGGGATTCATAAGATGCTGAGCCAGGGTCAGGATGCGAACCTGGGGGCATATCATCAAGAACCGGAGATAATTATCTCTCAGCGCGCTTAGCGCGAGGATAATTATCGCCGGCTAACGCTGATTTTTATTGCTGAGATAGTGTGCTATCAGCAACGCTTATTTCAACAGCGATAAAAATCAAGGCGCAAACTGCCAAATGTGCGATTATCGCTGGAAATCCAGCGATAATCGCACAACGTATGGCGAATGCTTGCTGATAGGGCAGGGACAGACTTAGCCATGATATCCACCTTCCATAGGATATCATGGCTAAGTCAGATGAAAAGCAGGCATAAGGAAAGTAGCGATAACCGAGGTTAGCGCTACTTTTCTTATCACTCTGCAGTTTAGCGTGAGGCTTGATAATAGGAGAAATGTCGCTTAGCAACATTTCTCCCGTTATTCTGGGGAGGAACGCCCAGCTTTGCATTTCATTAGAGATGCAAAGCTGGGCGTTAAGGGAAAGGACGCGATAGCGTGACCTTGCTAATAGGGCGATACAATTATCGCCGCTTTCCGGACGAAAACAGCCGCTAAAGCGGCGATAATTGTCTTGCTGATATGCCCCTAGTTCCCCATGTTGCATGGATATTAGCTGTAGTCACTAGGCCACATCACCTCCCGTTGAAAGCTCGACCTGTTCTGGACTCGAGGTTCCAAGAGGACCTCGAGCTGAGCCACGAACAGGCATCAGAATCGAGATTTCAGTGGCTCGCTTACCTTAAGCAGTTGTTACTTTTGGCTTTTGTTATTGTGCGTGATTTGGTGTTGTCTTTTCATTTAGGTGGTTGACATGTATGTTGTTTTTCAGGATTCGGATAGCTAACCCACTTTTAATTTATTTCATTTGTGCGCAGAATTTGTGCTTTGGTACATTGATTTGATTGACAAACTTGTTTGCTTTACCTTGTACTTCCCTGCAATGGTAGTATATACGCTGTGTATATATACATAGAAAGATATTGATAACTTGTTTTCATTGCATTCTCAGTGCCATTGATTTGCTACTTATAAGTACTGAAATTCACAAGTGTTACTACTATCAACGAAATGGTAGGAAATGTATCTACCATGGAAAGATGAAAGGCTGATCTCCAGATTACATAGATGTCAGTAGCTATATCTGTCTGTCTGCCTGTCTAATGTTAAGTGCGAAGGTACTAAAAGGCAATGCTTGCTGCCAATATTAACCATTGCATGCGACTATTGGAGTTAAAAGTTGCGTGGTTATGAAGTGTTTTCCAGATTGGCACCCATGAACTGCAGCAGGGAGGCTGCAGACCCAGACAGGTGAATTGAGCCATTTGCGACAGCAAAAAAGGGGTTTTAAATGTACAAAAGCCAAATTGCGATTCAGTAACTTGTTACCTAATTGCAGTTTAGATTTGCGAATAAGTATTTGGAAGTGGTGTGTTTTGGGCATTTGTTCCTAATACCGATTCCCATGACTGTTTTGTGACCAAATTATGGTCGCAAAACATATGACAATTTTGAGCTACATAAACAGTAAACATTAGACTGAGTTTGTACTACATCACATGCGCAACATAGTTCCAAGTCATATAGCTGGAGTGGGGTTTGCCACCTCAACAACATATCCATTTCTTCTCAACAGTACATATCTTCCTAACACTCTATTAAACCAGTCATCTAGAAGATGATACGCAACACTGCATTAAAGCCAAATACCTGGCACAGATGCCTTCAGACTCAATCGCCACCTTAAGCCAAGCAGGGGATAATTGTGTTCTGCAGCAGAATGAAGCCAACTGTAAACCTCTTTATCATGCGCGTCCGCACACACAATGCTCCACACAGATCCTTAACACAATCTAGTTGGCAACTATCCTATAGAAACCATCACTTAACTATATCTTCAACACCTCATCAGGGGTAGAAAACGCTATAAAAATTCAGTAAAAATACAATGTATTAGCCTTCTTCTACCTTGATGGCCAGGACTGGACTGGGGCACCAAAAGCAGCGCTGGCAAAAAAGCTCAAACAAAGCAGCCCCACCACCCTTCCACTTACCGCTCTGTCTCTCTCTCTCTCCATCCATGAATACTCTCTCTCTCTCACTCTCTCTCTCACTCTATCTCTAATTCTCTTCTCACTCTTTCCATCCCCTTCCTCTCTTGAAGCCTCCTCTGACTGCTGCAGTTATCCTCTGGGAGCTGGAGAATGAGCAGCAGAGGCCCTGGGCTTTTAAGAACCGGCCACCTCCCAAGGGCACCAGCCCATCAGGGAAATGCCTGATGGAATAAAAGGCCCATCCGGTCCTGTTGCTGGCCTCTATCCAGTGCAGCTCACTGTTAAGTAAAACAAAACACAACCAAATAAAGCACAACCGTAGACATCCAGATTGTAAAAGAGCTTCTGGATCATGTTATGCCATATACACATGCGCATAACATAACATGACATAACATGCATAGGATGTAATGTTGAGCTTCCAAAGCGATTTGAAAAGTTCCAACCGTGTACCACAGACATAAGGTTGCCACAGACCTGAGAATATGAACCTGGCAGCCTTTAGGAAGGAACAAATAAGAACTTGCAGAGCAGCAGTTATCCAATGTCTCTGAGGTCCATCAACCCAACTGTCTTCCAGTGCCATAAACTTCTTGAAAATCGCGGCAAAAGAACTGGACAAAAAGGAAACTGCCTACTTACCCAAGTAGTTTTAGAACAATCGCCTCGATCCTTCTCTATTGTATTGCCTGAACGTTTCAATACTTTTGACTTAAACCACCGCCACTTGCTTGCCGATCGACTTCCTCGTGCTTCTCTATATTTTATACGTTTTTAAAATATGTATTTTATGTACTCCTTACTAATGGTGGTTTTTCCACCCTTTTATGATTTTTTTTACGAAATCAAATAAAAGCATATTTGACTTGACTTGACTTGAACCTGGCACAAAACACAGACACTGAGATATTTGAACTTGGTAAAACATTTCACGTGTCTCTTATCCGACTAGTGAAGTTTGAACACTTGATGGATCTTACCCGTCTTTGATCCAGTGCCAGGTCGCCATTTCCAAAGTTGTATGCTAATTTATATCAGTTTCCAGTACAAGCAGGGCGAGTGTCATTTCAAAAAGAAAAGTGCTTGCTGACTTCTTCATTTGGAATTAAATACTTTTGCCATGGCTTTTTCTATTTAGTAATCTCTCTGAGAGCTGCTTAAATTTATGGTAACCAAATGATCATTGACACCTGAACTCCATATTTCTGATCATGAGATTCCTCTGGAAAAATACTTTAGTCCACTTGATGAGAACCAAGACTGCAACTTTCAAATTGGGTCAGATTGTTCATTCAAAGCCAAGAACACAAAACATGTTGTCTCAATGACATTGAGTCAAACTTGTCAACCTTCAGTGATGGACTGGCCTTTCGGGCAGTTTGGCTCTGCCAGATGGGACAGCGTGGGGCATTTGTTTTCATGGACAGTGAGGTGATCAACAAACCCAGCCCACTTACTTGCCGTTTCATGCTGGCCCATCCGTCAGTGCCAGACCTTTGCTTTATACTGGTGTCTTGTTTGACATGTGGTGTAGTGGTTTTGAGGGATACGGTAACCGCAGGGTATCAGGGTAACAGTACTTTTGCCAGGATCTCCAAGTCTGCACCTAGCCCCCAATCATGACCTTTGTGAATCAGGGGTGAGGGTCCTCCTTTCCCAAACTGCATTCCCCTTGCATCTCAAACCTCAATAGGAGACACAAAACCCTTGCCAATCTGAATGACGTCTGTGCAGAGTATGTTCCTTGATTTCGCTTCCTGAGTAGGAGGACGGACATCCATCCTTGAGGCATAGGCAACTTCTATATGTGGCATCTGAGAAGAAATAATAAGCAGTTGATTAGGTGTTTTAAGGGTCTATCTGAATATTGTATTTTGTCCATCTTTACTTTCTACCTTCATGCCGCAGCTGACATTGTTAGTTTGTACCAATGGCAATGCTCAATCTGCAGTCGTTTGCTGCTATTGGAGCATATTGATTGTACTGCAGACAATAGGTCATGCCTGATTTTCCATACACCCAATTTGGACGCCAAACGGAAGTGAGCTTAATATTAGAGATGTGTGCCAAAGTCTCTCTCCACTGTTGGATATGTGTAAGAGAATTGGTACTTAAAGGGGGGCTCTGTATATTGCTGTTCAAAAAGGTCCAGGCCACCATACCTTGCTGCTCCCTTTGCCTGCTGCCTGTCTCCCCTGCCGCCGCCGCCGTCTTTGCATCTCGGCACGGCCGCAGTGAGGGGAGGACTACATCTCCCACCAGCACTTGCGGCAGGAAGCCGCACACGCCCCCTCCGCGGCCGGAGGTGTATTTAACTTGAGGAGAGCCCCGGTGGAGCGGGGGCTCTGTCTATTGCTGTTCAAAAAGGTCCAGGCCACCATACCTTGCTGCTCCCTTCGCCTGCTGCCTGTCTCCCCTGCCGCCGTCCTTGCATCTCGGCGCGGCCGCAGTGAGGGGAGGACTACATCTCCCACCAGCACTTGCGGCAGGAAGCCGCACACGCCCCCTCCGCGGCCGGAGGTGTATTTAACTTGAGGAGAGCCCCGGTGGAGTGGGGGCTCTGTCTATTGCTGTTCAAAAAGGTCCAGGCCACCATACCTTGCTGCTCCCTTCGTCTGCTGCCTGTCTCCCCTGCCGCCGCCGCCGTCCTTGCATCTCGGCGTGGCCGCAGTGAGGGGAGGACTACATCTCCCACCAGCACTTGCGGCAGGAAGCCGCACACGCCCCCTCCGCGGCCGGTGGTGTATTTAACTTGAGGAGAGCCCCGGTGGAGCGGGGGCTCTGTCTATTGCTGTTCAAAAAGGTCCAGGCCACCATACCTTGCTGCTCCCTTCACCTGCTGCCTGTCTCCCCTGCCGCCGCCGCCGTCCTTGCATCTCGGCGCGGCCGCAGTGAGGGGAGGACTACATCTCCCACCAGCACTTGCGGCAGGAAGCCGCACACGCCCCCTCCGCGGCCGGAGGTGTATTTAACTTGAGGAGAGCCCCGGTGGAGCGGGGGCTCTGTGTATTGCTGTTCAAAAAGGTCCAGGCCATCATACCTTGCTGCTCCCTTCGCCTGCTGCCTGTCTCCCCTGCCGCCGCCGCCGTCCTTGCATCTCGGCGCGGCCGCAGTGAGGGGAGGACTACATCTCCCACCAGCACTTGCGGCAGGAAGCCGCACACGCCCCCTCCGCGGCCGGAGGTGTATTTAACTTGAGGAGAGCCCCCGCGTCGCGGGACCGCGCGCGGGACTGCGCGCGGAATCGCGCGCGGGTGGCGCCGGGCTAAGCCCGGGCAAAGGGCGGGCCGTCTGTGGCCGTCAGAGGCCAGAAGAGGCTGGGCTGGGCCATCCCCGTTCGACTTCGACCCAGGTACTTTTGTACATTTCTGTTCTTATCACTAAGCCACAACTGTTCAGCCCTGGACTCTGAACATTGTATAATATTCAAGTACTGTGGACTTCGGACTCCTTTGTAAGGGACTAAAAACGAACTAAATTGTTATTACAAGTAGGGTTGCCTAGCATTATCCAATTATATCGCTGTGAGCTTATTGGGAGGCAGGGATCAGCGTAGATTATTGTACTATGGCTACCAAACCTAAAACGCGCTCCACTAAGGGGAAACCACGTACACCACTCATTCCCACAAAACTGGGGCTTGACCCAAATACCCCACTAGGACACACAGTACCACCAACTGCAATAGACTTAATGCTAAGGAAGGTCATTGGGGCTGTTAACGGGGAGATTGAGCGTACACAGAGGCGCTTATCGATGACACCCACAAATATTCCCCACACACCTGTACAAACTACATCTAAACAAACCACTGATTTAAATCTTTGTGAAACTTTACACAATGGTAGTCTTGACGTCTCACCTGAAGCTGTCCCCTGTGGCCAATTGGTAACAGATGCTGGGTCATCCCCCGATCGGGTTGAAATTAGAACACTTAGAACCAGAAACAGAAGTAAAAGACGGGGCACCAAGAATATACATACCAGAAAACTCAAACCAAATAGTGGGGGTGGCAAGATACATACAATAGATGAAGAGGTCGTGGAAATAGAAGTTCCATGTCCCTTAATTCCTCCGGGGTGGTTGAATCCTGTAATTGCTGACCTCCAAAAACATTTGGAGGTTTTCATTGCCACCCAAATAAAACCACTAGTTAGCAAGTTAGATAAAATTGCCAATGAATTGCAAAAACAGGCCATGATGAAGGAGACCATAAAACCCAATCTCACTGGTAATGCCACACCAGTAGTGACCACCTTAACACGGCAAATTCCAGCTAATAATAATTGTGTAAGTAATGAGCAATGCACGATAGTACAAGTCCATGCTCTGCCCAAAGCCTCAGCTCCCCCTGAGGAAAGAAGTATCCAAAAAGGTGGGAATTATGACACCCATAAACCCCAGTTGCAGTCCAATCCATCTCAGACTCAGACAGGGAACTTAGCTACTCATAGCCAGAAAGATAATTTCCAGGCAGCACGGGAGCGTACGGTTAGATCCCACTCCCCCCTCCCATGGGTAAATTTACCTCCTGAAGCAAGTCCCTATGTTGTTGTGTTTGCTGGGGTACCTGAACTAAGGATGGGTCAGAAAGAGTTATACATGGAGCTTAAAAATAAGATTACTAACTGGTTGAACATACATAGGCCACTACAAGGGCAGGAACCTGGAGAAATCCTACATGTTAGGAGAGTAACCTGGGTTGGCAGTAAAAGGAAAGATATTGAAGGGAATTGCATTATTGCAAAATGTAGGAATCCGAACCTAGTGGAGTATATACTGAACAACCATAATAGGAATGTGACTAGTACTATAAGATCCATGCCACTATGGTACTTCTATCCCAGAAATTGTGTCACCTATCCCTTATTTCATACACAGGCAAGAAGGGACAGAGGAGTAGATGGGTACCAGGCAAGGAAATATGAATTCAGTGGCCTGCCAATATCATATCAGGGTGGTCCACAGTGGACAAATAGATTCAGCCCCCTACAGTCCCTGGATGAGAACGATTGACTGCCCCTACTAGAGACACATCAGGAGGGGATGGAAAGAAGGATGCCCACCGATATCAGTGAACTAGTATCCCGGGGAAGTCACCAGTGGAATGGGCTGGTAGTAACCCAGTTGAAGCAAGAAGGGGAGAAACAGGAGCTCACACCAGCGAGGAGGGATGTATTTAGATCAAACGCCCAGGGTTCAAATGTTGTGAGGGTGTTAGGGGGAAGGGTGAACATAATCTCCTGGAATATAGCAGGCCTAGCTGGGAAATTTGAAAATGTAGATTGGAGAAACCAGCTTCGTGGTTTTCATATTTTAGCTCTACAGGAGACCTGGGGGGTTAAGTTCGATCCTTATCACTTAGAGGGCTATAAGTGTTTCTTTGTCCCAGCCCAGGAGAGTAGTGCAGGAAGGGCGAAGGGAGGGCTAGCATTGTATGTGGATATTAATCTCAGGGGAAAATGGACATTACCATCTTGGACATCACATACCCTCCAAGCAGCAACATTCCAAGGGCAAGGATTGAGGGTACAGCTATTAAATATTTACAATTCAGGCCCTTCAAATGGTAGGAATGCTGTTTTACATGAATTAGATGCTAGGTTTACTCAAGAAGCTGATCTAAGGAAGGGGGGGGAGAACCAATTGTGTTATTAATGGGAGATTTAAATTGTCACCTCTGCCCAAACCTGCTACCGGTAACTGCAGACTGGGCTGTCTGCCCGGTCACGAAGGGGCCACACTTTGAGCATAGCACTGAGGGAACAACATTAACTAAAATAATTGGTACCCACACGCTAGCACATACTATTGATTTGATAGTCCCGGGTCCAGAGGGCACCCTTGTGCCAACTTTTAAAGGAAGAGGATGCTCCTCTATTATAGATTTCATGCTAATATCCCCCTTTGCAAAACACCGGAACACAGAGGCCAGGAATAAATGGAGTACTTTTAGTGACCACAATCCCTTGGTTTTAGAATTACTTTACAATGGCCACTTGGAAATGAACAAACAAGTGGATACCAGTCTAAGGTCAACAGACCAGGGGAGGCATTTAAGGTGGGCGAAAATTAACGCCCAGGAATTTTACACAACACTGCTTGTAAAAGGCAAAAAATTTGTCGAAGACTGCCTAGACCCTAAGATAGGGGGTGTCGATCTAGTTGCGTCCTTCGGGGAATTGACAACACTGGCCGATAAACTATTAGAAGCAAAAGGCCCCAGAAAGATAGGCACAGAGCCAAGATGGTTTGATACTAACTGTTCTCGAGCATTAAGAAACCTAAAATCAAGCCTCAAATCTAACCCTAGGGATAAGGCTGAAGTGGCCATGTGTAGACAAATTTATAAAGTTAAGATAAAAGAAAGGAAGGCTACCCTACAAGCAGAAGTCTGGGCTGATTTAAGAGAGGCAGGAGAAAACAGGGACTTTACAGAATTCTGGAGGATTATTAACAGGCCCTGTTTCCAGGATAGCAGTGCTCCGGTCCTTAGTACAAATATCCTTCCCTAACAATGGGTGACTCATTTTGAGGGTCTTTACAACCACACTAAAGACACAAAACAAGAAGGGGGCTGGGATGGCACACGGTCTCTGGAAATAGATCTCGCACTAACAGAGGTCATCAAGGAAATTCAAGGGTTGACACCGAACAAAGCCCCAGGACCTGATGGTACACCCCCAGATCTATACCGAAGTAATATCGACCTGTGATATCGACCAATTTTGACAAGGGTGTTAAATTCAGCTATTAAATCAGGACTCCCGCGATCTTGGTCTACTGCACTAATCGTCCCTATCTTCAAGAAAGGGAATAGGGACAACCCCCAATGCTATAGACCGATATCGCTGATTGACGTCTCAGCCAAAATACTTGGGCGGGTGGTTTTGAACCGTCTTATGACCTGGACAGAAGAGCATCACACAATAGCTGACACACAGTATGGGTTTAGAGCGGGAAAATCGACTAGTGATCAATGTTTAAATTTATACTTACTGGTTGCTAAGTACACCAAAGCAAGCAATGGCTCCATTTATATGGGATTTATGGATCTGGCTGCAACCTTTGATAATGTGAATAGGAACAAATTGTGGGCAATGATGAATAATATGGGAATAGACCCGGGCCTTATAAATATTTTGAGAGAGCTGCATTGGAATACCACTGCCAGGGTCCGTTTCAGTGCGGAGGGGGGGCGAACTGACCCATTTCCATGCACAAGCGGAATAAGGCAAGGGTGTATTCTCGCTCCCTTTTTGTTCTCATTGTACATCAATGACCTAGAGACAAACCTTATTGCCCAGACTGTAGACTGTCCCAAAGTAGGGAAGCGTCAAATTCCGGTACTTCTGTACGCGGATGACGCGGTCCTGCTTGCACGAACTCCACGAAGCCTACAATCGCTCATTGATGGATTTGTAAAGTTCATGGACAACTTAGACCTGTCAGTGAATCTGAGCAAATCATTTGCAATGGTTGCAAGCAAAAGGCCCATTAAGAAATGTGTGTTTAAAATAGGGACCCACATAATGGGCACTGTAAGTACTTTTCCGTATTTAGGCCTTTTGTTTGATGGTGAGATGCAGTTTAATTCGCTGATTGAGGAACATTGTACTAAACTGGTCTCCTCAAAGGGTGCAATATTAAATTTTGCTCGCAGGTTGGGACGTTGGTCCCCTGAACAAGTAATGAGCCTATATAGCTCAATAAGTACCGCAAAGGCATTGTATGGAGCCGAGGTATGGGGCTTTAGGGATGCTAAAAACTTACAGCAAGAGGAAGATAAATTCCTCCGCAGAATCCTAAAGATCCCACAGTCTACACCAGCGGAAATTGCACACTCAGAACTTGGGATCCCGTATATCACAGACCAGGTGAAGATTAGGCCGGTTATGGCATGGCTCAGAATTTGGGCTAATCCAGAGGCGGAACTGAGCAGGGAAATTGTCACAGATTGTTTGCAAAGGGATAAGGGGATGCATATCCCCTGGCTGAAATACGTTAAAACAACACTATACACTATAGACCAGCATACTCTCTTTAGCAATCCATGTTCAATTTCTATGACCCGGAAACCACAAATTAAAAAACTCCTGCTGGAAAAATTGGAAACTGTCAGAGCAGCCCCTGCATTATTAAAGCGCTCAGTAGCGGCTTATTGCCTGGTCAAAAATGGGGAGGGCATGGAACCTTATTTATTTCTGATGTATAATCAGCAGGACAGGTTCTTAATGTACCGTTTTAGACTCAATTTGTTACCTAATATTTTATCTTATCCATCTGGTTTTACTGTAACTATTGAGCAGAAGGGTCCCTGCGGCTGCAACAATAGGTCCCCGCAGGACAACCTTCATTTTGTATTATTGTGTCCATTTTATCATATCCCTCGGCGCACGTTCTTGGTTGATATTTTAAGAGAGGGAAAATTTCGTCATGCAAAATCCGCATTACTGTTTCTTCAAAGAGCAAATGACACCCGCACTTTATGCTCAGTAATAAGCTTTTTGAGAGTAGCAGTAAGGTTAAGGAACACAAGAGATTAAGCAATGATGTACATAATATTTTATCTCATTTGTATGAATTGTATCAGCTTTGTTTGGTGTTTGCATTTTTATCCTAATGAAGTTCAGAAATGTAAATTACATGATTTTTTATAAAATGTATTTTTATGATGTTTAACCATCGAAATAAAGATTTACTGAACTGAACTGGTACTTAAAGTTAAAACGCCCATGCTCCACTCAAAGGCATTCTTCTGAGTGTGTGCAGTGAGATAGGCGTCCCTTGGAAACCATTTTCTGACCTGTCACTTTGTCACTTGGTGTGTCTGCATCGTTTTTTTCAGGTGCCCCGCAGATCAGTACAAAAGTTCCTTAAGTTCCTGAAGTATGTAGGCCACCGGCATGACACCTAGCTCTTAGTGCAGATATCGGCAACCCTCCTACGCTTAGCAGTAATTGGGCGCACTGCAATAAATAATCAGTCCACACCAGTTTTTGGGGAAACAGTTGTTGCAGGTTTATTTTCATAGATGAAGTATGCCACCTCGGTGGGTTAACTTACGGGCGATCCAGGGGCAAGCAGCGGAGAGTAACCTAAGCTGCCCGCCCGCCTGATGAGTCAAACAGCACCTTGGCCAACTCAATCGGTGCTACCATTTATCTGGGGATTTTCCCCCTTAAATTCCATGGACTAACAGTCCATGACTTTACTCATGCCTTATTAGAGGTAAAGCGTTGCAAGGCAAGCCCCGGTTTCTCAGGCTTACAATCACCTGAAGGACTAGTGGCGCACTGCCGTTTTCATCCAGGGTCCTGCTGTAAAAACTCCTGGGGTTTGGCATAGGACACCCCTTTTATGCTCCTGAAGAAGCTACCCCTATGTACCAATCAGCCTCCGGATCGCCCTGTAACTCCGCCAACGCCCTCGAAGTGGCCACTGTCACATCCAGGGGACCCCCCCCTCCCACCATGGCACGCTCCTTAAGCTCCTGCTGCCTGCACTCTCCACTCCTAAGAACCAGACCAATTCCCTTTCCATCTCTGGCAGGTGTTCCCCGTCCCTATCATTTAAGCAAGCCTTTTAGTGACTCAGTGGCGTATATGTACAATCATTTCGAAGTTGCGCACACTCTATTTTGCTGGGATTTCCAGTTATGGGCTGTACGATTTTACATGGTAAAACTGGCCAGGCAAATCCAAGTGTCAAAAGCGCTCACAAAATACTGTTGGTTATTCAATTTAACAAAAGCACTCTGAGTTCTACCATTTTTGTTTGGTGAGGTGGAGTGGTTTAAGGGCACTTGGAGGTGGCATGTGGATAAAGAAACCTCTGGTGTACTTGTGTGGTACTTATCTTCCGAATGTAGTTAAGTTAAGGATCTCTACTGGAACTTTCTCATTATCAGGCATAAATTGCAGGCTTAAATTGTCCATTGAAAGACCGAGTGATAAATGAGGTGACAGAAGTGTCCCCAGCGTACTCTATACCTTCCCAGCCCCGCACAAGTGTTACACTATTTGAATATCTAAGGAGCAGGAAGTGCAATTACCAAGTGTGTTCTGAGTTTTTAGAAATAACAAGACATTCTGGATTTAATAAGGTTGTATTAGGAAAAGTGTGTCTAAAGAAAGCATAAGATAGAACTTGCATATTAAAACAAAATAAATGATTAAGAGAGTACCCTCGGAGCGGAATGACTAGGCGTTAGGTCCTGGATCGAAGCTCTTGGCAAAACTGGTTAAAGTCATGCATGAGTTTTTGTAGATGTGCCCATCCATCTCTAATAATAAGGCCAGAGGAGAGAGAAATTCCTTGGGAATAGGTGGAACTTCTTGTAAACAGACTTTCCTGATATGAAGGCCCAAGGGGCATATTATCAAGAAACCGCGTTAAAATTATTGCCACTTTAGCAGCAGAAAACGGCCGCTGAAGCGGCGACAATGGGCTTAATAATATACCCTTGAGAATTCCCATAGAAGCCCATGTTCTGGTATGAACATGGGCTTCTATGGGAATTCTCTGCGGCATATTATCAAGCCCATTATCGCCGCTTCGCTAAAGCGGCCCTCAAGTTTAGAAGTGACCGGCGTCTGAGGGTGCCTGGATCTGGTGTCTGGAGGAATGGAGGAGTGACACAGATCACCATGTTGTGGATTTGGAAGACTCGCTACATCCCCCTTAGTGAACCTGGCCCTCAAAAGTCAGCAGGACGGGGCAGAAGTACAGGGGTGATGATTGGGGAACTACCGGGGCTAGGGAGGGCCTCGGCCCAGTATAAAATGGGCAGGGACACAATAGAAAGAGACAAAGCAATGCCAGTTCACCCACAGCGCATAGCAGGGAGACGTCCTGAGGCACATCGATTCAGCTGTAAATTGAAGCTCGGAGTCTGTTTAAAAGCACCAGAAACCACACAGTCCATTAAGACCTATCAGGTCAGCCTTCGGTCTCTACAACATGTGGACGTGAGGTCGACCCAACAAACTGAGTGGAGAAATGTGCCGTCTTATAGGAACTCTATCAGGAGGCTCTGGAGACGTCTCCGGGCAAGGAACCTATAGCGAAAGAGACACAAGATCTCATCATTGGGAGAGGTTCTGGTGGAGTCTAGACCTGCACTCAAACATAAGACTGACACTGTGACACTAGGTATTACCTTTTTAGAGTGGACATTAGAAAAGCCTCTGAATGAGTGGTGGCAGGAGAATAAGCGACAGTGGAAAACTCTTAATATTAAAAATATGAAAGAGGAAGTCATAACAACTAAAAGGAAGGCACCCTGTAGCTTACCCCAAAAGCTGAAGATGTGGCAGGCCACTCATGCCAAAATAAAACATTTCTGATGTAGTCCCTAAAGGGCAGAGGGACCAACTGCAAAATGTTTTGTGGAATCATTCCTTTTGAGTATCGTTCCTCCAGAGGGGCTTTTTATACTGTTCTTTGTAGAGAGGGCGCACTGGTCCCCAGGGGATGACCCAAAGTGATAACATATTCTCAATTTTAGAGATGGAGATTTAGGCCCTCATTGTGATGGCGGGCAGACCGCCACTAACAATCCATCAGTGGTGGTCCGCCCGCCATCTAGACTGCTGCATTACAATGCAGCCGGTCAGACAGCAGAGGTCGGGGGTAGGACCGCCACCTCCGACAGGATCAAAGATCCCATCAGGACGTGGTCGGATTCTTAATCCCTGCAATGGGGCAGTGCCTGCACAGGCACTGCCGTAGGGATTAGGGTATCCCTTTTCTACTGCTCGTTCAAGGATGTCCCACCACCATGAACAGGCACCCTGAAAGGGACTTCGAGGGCCCCTAACATGGCCCCCATCCCCATGTGGGGCCGCCCCAAGCATCCATGCACCGTGTGCTAGGCACCACATGATACCTGGCACACGGTGCATAGATGTTTACAAGAATCCCTTTTTCTATTGCAGCTTATGCTGCTGCCCTTTTTCAGCCCACACCCAAGCCGCAATGGAACAAGGGATGTTTCAGAAAGCCTACATGGCAGTCGTATCAAAACATGATGGGTGGGAAGGCTAACTACTTGTCTGGCAGTCCCAATCCCAGATGGCAGATGGTAGTTGGACGCTCTTCTGACCGCCATTGTAATGGGGCCCTTAATACCACAGGCAGCAAGAATAAAAGGCCCCCTGCAATTGGCAAACATATATTTTACGTTTTCACAGTTTTTACCAGGCTGTACAGACCCAGTTGTTAACCTCAAAGATAATCCACTCTTTTCAGAGAAAAAGAGCACTGGCAGGCATCTCTCTCCCCTCCTCTAGTTAGATATGCTTTGTTAGACAAAGAATCAGACAAACCTTTCAGAGAATTGCTTATCTACAGGTGTTTATAAATGGAGCCCTAGCCTTGTACCACAATTCAGCATGCACACATAGTGGTTGGCATTTACTATAATGTGATTATTATGCAATATATGTCTACACATTATCGTGTGTTAGAATGATCAGAATTATTATAAACAACTGAGAAGATAATCCAAAGATCAGAATACTAAACATCACTAATTATTAATCTATTCCCTTCTTAAAGTGTCCTAATATTGTCAGTCAATCAGCTTACATGGTGTTAATAGTTTGCGCAAAATAAATATATGTTAAGACATATATGGTTTCCCAGCATACCTTATGTTGTCATTAGGTCAGTAATCGTATTTCAGCTGTTCAGCATTTCCCCTTCACAACTGGTCCATTTGTCCCATCCTGCTACAGTGCCAGTACTTTATATACCTTTATAACTAAGGATTTATTATGGGCCACACGGACTCAGCTTCTATTTGCTACACAAATGTGCATCAAGGCCCCTAATGTAGCACTAGGCCAATCTTACCACTTACCCTGTGTTGAACCAAATCGGCGATGCAGCGCGCAATGTAATTCGTTTTATTTATATATTTATTTACTCAACTCCGTTCAGCCGTTTTTCGGAGTTTACTACCCCCCACCCTGCCCCTCCCCCGCCTCACCGATACGCAGCACTCCCTCGAGGAGCCGCGACTGTCATCCTTCCTTGCAGCTGCGATTACAACATGTGCTTAAGAGAACATGAAAGTTTTGCTTCTCTGTCCAGTTGTATTGAACAACATCAGAAATCATGGAGTTCGTAAACTGAAAAAACATGACGCTCAAACACAACTGTTAGCATTACCATTTCAACAGTCAATTTGCTACCGGCCTTACATATATTTCATACATTTGTTTTGTAAATATTTTTTCATGGTTTCATGCATAGTAACATTTCACAGCATAACATAAGATCTTAACAAGCTTTTCGTTTCTATTTATCCTCAGTACTACCTCTATCATCCTATTCCCCCGTGTTTCATCGCAGCTTCCGTATTTTCAACACCCTCTACAAACAGATGCACATACCTAATTGGACAGGCGTTTCTCTCAAAGGCATGGAGGACATTTCACTACTGCCTATGTCCCTGTTTGTTAATACTGATTTCCATATCGACAAAAATCATCTCCATCTTTAAGCAGATGTATACTTAGGCATTCCATCTTCATTGTATCCCAGACTTTAATGCACCACATGTTCAATGTGGGGGTGTTTTCTCTTTGCATGTCCTCACAATCACTATTTTAGCAGGTAACAGTGGTTGAGAAATGAACAACCACTCTAATTGTAAAATGTTCCCATATAGGACCCAATTACGATGCGGTTAGGAAATCTTCCCGATCGAATCGGTTTGGAAATGGTTTCCGACCGACTCGGATCGGGAGAGTCTGACCGACCGAGCATGATGCATCCGAATGCTTCCAGAAACGATTTGGTTGGACTCCCATTGACTTCTGTGGGAGCCTTTGTTCCTAACCGCATCGTAATCTGGCCCT
The DNA here is from genome assembly GCF_964204655.1 of Triturus cristatus. NCBI lineage: Eukaryota > Metazoa > Chordata > Amphibia > Caudata > Salamandridae > Triturus > Triturus cristatus. Next base: position 898,871,713 of record NC_140589.1, on the reverse strand, counting down.
CGGTCGGGAAGACATGTTCTCGATCCAATTCGGAAGGACCAAATGCCGTTAGGAGGCCATCCTAACCGCATCGTAATCAGGCCCTAGGTGTGAATACTTTCCTAACTGCATCGTAATCGGCCCTTAGTTGGTGACATGCCTAGTATGGTTGCCCTTGGGTCTGCTGAAATTGGGAATCCCACTATCTCCTTTAGTGCAGCTAGTATTTCCTTCCAATAAGTCTAATAGTATTGTGCACGCCTCACATATATGTGTAGTTGTTTCCTCGTGGCCACATTGTCTCCATGATCTGTCTGTTGTGCCACTGAACAAAATGTTTAGTTTATCAAATGTTATACCAATGTGTCTGTATTTTGTTCCTGTATTGCCTGTGTAATCTAGATTTATTACATCTAATTTTCTCTTCAATGATCTAGCCATTCCTTGTCTCTTATTTTGCAGTGTAATGTATTCTCACATTTTTTCTATGTAGCTGCATTTGTGTGGAAATGACCCTGGGCCCCTATATCAAGAGTTTACATATTTTCAGGCGTAAGACACGTGGCGTTCCTCCAAGAATCCCATCTCACCGAATCTGAAACACAAAAAATGCCCAAAAAATGGAGAGGTCAGATTTACTCTACTAATTACTCGGCTTTTGCCAGAGGTGCGACCATTTGGGTGTGCCACGGGGTCCCTTTTCTTGAACTGGAACACCGAGTTGATGACCAAGGGAGATATATTCTGCTGAAAGGTACGCTGGATGGTTCCCCGCTGGTCCTCAGCAGCGTTTATGCCCCTAACTTTGACCAGGACCGCTTCCTTCATAGACTAGGAGTAGCATTGGTGGATTGGGAGGGTATCCCCTGGGTACTGGGGGGAGATTGGAATGCTGTACTGGACACTACCTTAGACAGGTCACACCCGCCCCTACATGGTACCAATGCTAGTAAATTGGCCAAACAGTTCACGACATGGGCTGGCGGATGGGCACTCTCAGACACATGGCGATGCCTCCACCCCACCCACAAAGAATACTCCTTTTATTCTCCAGTACACAGTCTCCACACCAGAATTGATAGACTCCTTTGCTCTAGATCCATCACTACTCAGGTCTGTCAGTCTACATACTTAGCAAAAACCTTCTCCGACCATATTCCGCTAGAGTTCACACTCAACTGAGGTAATGTGCCCAGCCCAGTTCCTACCTGGAAGTTACACCCACACAGTTATTGGATGATGCTCCATTCCGTTCAGCTCTTTCCAACACCATATCGAAATATCTAGCTGAAAATTGCAACACAGCCTCCTCTAATCTGATCGAATGGGATGCCCTGGAGGTGGTAGTGCGGGGGGCATCGATAGGGCAGTAAGTGGGAGCCAGGCAGGAGATACATCAACGATTATTGAGCATCGAACAGCGAATGGATACACTTGAGCGTGAGGCGGTGACAGACCCCGATAAAAAAGAGGCACTGCAATCTGCCCATATAGACCATGCGGACACACTAGAGACATTGCGGACAATAGATCACAGAGCATTCCTATAACGGAAACACACGGAGGCAGACAGGTCAGGTGCTCTGCTCGCCCGCCTAGTTCGGGAGAGACCAGATACACCAATCATAACTAGAATCCGTACATCCACCAGACATATAGTCCATACACAAAGAGAAATAAACACAGCCTTTTATGCCCATCTTGGAGCGCTTTACGCACCACCCACCCTTGTGGAGGGCCCCTCTATAACGGAGTTTCTACAGGATCTCCCCTTTCTGAAAATCCCCGAAAACGTACAAAAAACCATGGATGGCCCCATAACCCAACAAGAAATCCGAGATGCAATTAAGGGTCTGAGTCGTAACAAAGCGCCTGGGATGGATGGATTACCAGTGGAATTTTACCATACATACTCAGAGACCATGGTACCCACACTGGAATCAGTATATAAACTTTGAGACCGGTCACCTTCCACATTCCACCATGCAAGCATTGGTCACATCGATACCCAAACCGGGACGGGATGGCTTAGAGCTGTCTAATTATAGACCCCTCTCCCTGCTAGTTACGGAATATAAAATCTTAAGTAAGGCCCTCGCTAATCGCATACAGCCATATCTTAATAAACTCATGCACAGGGACCAATGCGGGTGTCTACCGAACCGTAGCACATCCCTGAATACCAGACGGTTACACTACGTAATGCGTGCGTACCAGTCTGCGGGCTGCATAGCATTAGACCTCAGGCAGGATTTTGATTCCCTTTCTTGGGACTTTATGTTTGCGACTTTGCAACGTTTTGGGTTCCCGGACACATATCTCAAATGGGTTCGCTTATTATATACATCCCCCACAGCCAGAGCACGCACAGGCCGTTACATCTCAGATCAATATTCTATCCATAGGAGTACCAGACAAGGGTGCCCACTGTCTCCCCTGTTGTTTGTACTCGCGCTGGAGCCCCTGGCTATAGCACTCAGAGGTTCGGCGGACCAGATCGGCATCCCCATTGATGGTACAGACCACTTACTATCCATTTACGCAGATGACATACTCCTGTATTTACGAGATCTGAAAGCGGATAATACCCCTCTTCCCGAGGTATTTGCCAATTTTAAACGCCTTTCGGGTCTGGCTATAAACCCTGGGAAATCTACCGCCTATTTCTTCCGGGACGCACTATCCCCAAATACCCTGCAGTTCGGCGACTACACACTACCAGTGGCCCCCAACACCTTTAAATATTTGGGCATTCATATATATAGAACGCAGACAGATCAAATTGACGGCAACATTGGGCAAGCAATAACGGCCCTACGTGCCAGTGTGGTCTTCTGGTCATCTTTACCTTTATCGGTGATGGGCAGAGTCACCATCTCGAAGATGGTGCTACTACCTCACCTATTATATTACTTTGTAAATGTGCCCGTAGTTCTCCCACTGTCCATTTTTAACACACTGAATACTATACTGGTGAATCTCATCTGGGGCACAGGCCGCAGACGAATGAGCCTGCGGAAGCTTCAACTGAATACCCGAAGTGGCGGTCTGGGAGTCCCCGACTTCAGGGCCTACTACTACGCCAGTCAGCTCCAGTGGCTATCGTACTGGACTGCGGGTAAAAATCTGCAGGAGATCGGATTTACGCCCCATAGATTAGACCGGGGCGAGCTGCACTCCTTACTATTGCCTAGGGTCAAGATCCCTGCAGATAGCCCTCCCCTATTGATGACAGCCCTACAATGCTGGAGAAAGGCATTATCATATACCTCCACAGCGACCCCTTACGCAACAAACATTCTCCTCTTGGGGATTCCCACACCACAAGACAAACTCACGAAGACCAGGATGCGGGACTGGGCAGACGCTGGGGTAGAAGACATTGGTGCATTCTTCGGCGACGGTACCATGCTGGACCATGACTCCTTCCGGCAGTCTACAGGCGCACCATCACGCTTATACTTACTACACGCTACAGTGTCCCACTATATTAGGCGCGCCTGGGCCCCACAGAAGAGTGAACCCCCACAACATAATCTAGTACATCTATTATATTACATGGGACATGGGGGACACTTGGTCCGTTGGTTATATACAGGTATCCGGACACATGCAGCAATCATACTCACGGCCCTTAGGGCGCGCTGGTCCGAGGACTCCAATATTGAAATTACTGATAAGGCCTGGGAATGTATGATTGAACACCCCAAAAAAGTGTCACATAACACGAGCCTAAAGATTATTCAGATGATGGTCCTCCATAGAGCATACCTTACCCCTGGGAGGATTCATCGCATGTTCCCAGAATCCCCCCATCATTGTCCCTGCTGTAAGGGAGATGAGGCAGACTTCCTCCATATGCTATGGTCCTGTCCCTGCCTTAGGGACTACTGGGTGGGAGTCCGCTACGCTCTGAGCGTTGTCACACAAATCCCTGTCCCGGACGAAGCACTACATTGCCTCACAGGCCTCCGCAGACGCACGAAGGTGCAGAAGGTACAGTTAAAGTTTTTAGACCTGGCCCTTATCTTTGCATGCAGTGGAAGTTTCCCAAGGGTCCCGCGGTGTCCACGTGGCAGGCTGACATGCTTCAGTGGGGGAAGGCAGAGAGTGCAGCTCTTCGCAGAGAGGAAGAGAGTGGACTGAGGAAGCAGCCCATCTCAATGGACTGGGAGGCTATGCTGCTTAAACTAGAATCACTTGACTTATTAACCTCACAGGATACCCCAACCCTTTAGCACAAAAGGTTATCATGTGACTTCTTAGCTATAGGTTTCGAGACCCAGACACATGCTTTCTAACCCAAGCCCTTCAAGTTTTATACCTTAGCGTCATATATTGATTAACATTAAAAGTCATATATTGATTAACATGCTGTTATATATAAAGATCTTTGGGATATTCATTTGGGAGACACCTTGGCTTGGGTCGGCTGTGAGGTGCTTGATTTTAGCACCCGTTTGTCAGCTAATTTTACTCTTGGTGTCTCCTTGATCTACCGGCCCCCTGGACCAGCTGGTCCTTTTCTTCAGGCCTGTGGAGATGCGATTACCTCCAGGGCTGTCAGGTTCTCCCATTATCTGGTCTTGGGCGATCTGAATTTTCATATGGATCAACCCGAGGATAGGGTGGTGATTGACCTGCTGGACACTCTTCATACTGCCCAACTTAGCCAGCACGTCTGCCTTCCCACTCATCGGGCCGGACATATTCTGGATCCCATTTGCTCTAACTTTCCTATTCTCATAAGGGATCCCCTCTCAGTGACTTGGTCAGACCATTTTATATCTTATTTTTCTTGGACTGTTGCCAAGGCTGAGACTCTGGTGCATTTTTACCAGAAGCCAGCTTTTGGGAAATTGGATCCTTTCGAACTTGAACAAGCCTTGGACACCACCAGGCCTGTTCTGTCTGGGGGTCTGGAGGAGTGCCTGTCAGTCTTTACGGGCTGGGTCTCCAGGGCAGTGGCCTCGGTGGCCTCTCTTCGACCCATTGGACCGGCCAGTGCTGAGCCCCACAAACCATGGTTTACTCCTGCCCTTAAAGCGGTTAAACATGAGTGTAAAATTCTGGAGTGGGCATGGTGCCGGAGCGGCTACTGTAAACACAAAGCAGTCTGCTATACCTACAATCTTTTAACTAATGCATCTAAGTCAATTTTTGAGACAAAAACCACTCTATCTAGACCATGCATAAATTACGATACAAATCAAATAGAGATGTTTATTCTTTTTTTTAATTTTCAAATTAATTGAAAGAAACTTGCTTTAGAAATGTGCAAATGATAAATTGCAAAAACAATTCAACAAACAAAGGACAAAATGGTCCTACAAAACAATAATGCCCATGGAAAATCTGAGATATAAAATTATTCAAGACTCTCATTCATACTAAATCCATTCACACCATAATGACATATAAAACATACATCCTAAAGTCTAAAAAAATGAACAATTTAGAGGCCCAACGTAGTAGGCGAGTCTTATAAGGCGTGAAACCACACAAATTGATCAATTGAAGATAGAAATTATACAATCAAAGATATCCAAATATGGAAAGAAGAATAAAAAAAAACCAAAGGATTATTCTTTTGAGATTGTAAGATCTTAATGGGTCTGTGTGACGAACAATTCAGTTCAAGACGCCGACGCGCGTTTCGGTGTGACACCCCCTTTCCTGGGGTAACACCTTCTTCAGGGCTTGAAATTATTCAGATGCGATTTCCATGGGACCTATCAGGTAATAGACACAAAATATAAACATAAAATACAGATTCTAAGTTGTTACATTTAAGGATCTAACATTTTAGGCAATAATAATACATGTCAATCATCGGACTGGATGGGCACTGGTCTAGGCAGTTGAGTGGTTAAGAACCGTATACATGGTTTATATTTGAAAGTTGCACACATAGTCAAGATGAAATGAAAAAATGTAAATAAAAATAAAAAAAAAACAAATTCCCAACTCAATATTGATCTAGTCAACTAATCAAGGAAATTTCTAGATGTTTTGATTCATCAAAATAAAGTAGGGAAAATTTAGTGAGAGAAATTCAGTTGAGAAGAATAAATCAAAGACACATACATTGACCATAATTAAAGAAACACTGTGCATAACCAGTTTGTAAGTAAAACAATAAGAAGACAGTTTGAGGTAAGTGCCAAAGAGTAAATTAGGGTTACTAATTCCTGTCCTGTTCCTATACGAAACAGATGGCTCAGAGATATAGTACAAGGACATGCTCACCAATAAACACAGGAAAATTGTCCTCAAGTTCAATTGAACAAGTTCAGAATTTCTTACAGGGGGCAAGTATAGCTGTTGAATGAAGCTCGTCCTCTAGAGGGGGTAATGGATCTAAAAGTAGATACGGGAGGAGTTGTCGTTTCAGTTGTTGAGCACATTTTAAAAGGATTATGTATAAAATGAACCACATATAATGGAACAGATCTACCTGAGGTCAGCGAATCAAGATCGGTTCCTGCAACCTTTGGTCACCACGCTCCAATCCTATGTTAAGGACACAGGACACTTTATCTCTAAAATAGAAGGCCTACAATATGATCCAGAACGAGAAATTTTAGTCACCATGGATATCGAGTCCCTATACTCGAACATCCCACAAGGAGATGCTCTGAGAACAGTCAAGGACAAAATCGAATCAGAAACATCATTACACAACAAAAAATTCCTGACTCAATGTTTGGAAATTGTTCTGGAAGAAAACTTTTTCGAGTTTGACGGTGATTTTTATCATCAAATACAGGGAGTTAGCATGGGGGCGGCCTGTGCGCCCAGTGTCGCCTGTCTGTACATGGGGCACTTCGAAGATCGAAACATCTACAACGAGGTGGCCCCCTTTTATGAGAACATCCGTCACTGGTCACGCTTCATCGACGATATATTTTTTGTCTGGAGTGGTGACCAAGAATCCCTTAATGAATTCATCTCTTGGATTAATCTAGCTGATTCCAACCTCCGATTTACGGCACAAAGCAGTGTTGAAAAACTAGAGTTTCTGGATGTATATGTTAAGCATGAAGACAACCAACTTCAGGTATCACTCTTCACGAAACCTACCGCTAGGAACACCCTGCTTCACTTTGAAAGCTTTCATCCTAACAGCCAAAAATCGAGTATACCATTCAGCCAGTTTCTACGACTGCGTAGAAACTGCACTTCAGTTAAAGATTATCTCTTTCACTCAGAGTTAATGAAACAGAAATTCATTCAAAGAGGGTATCCCAACAGGCTTGTTAGGGATGCTCTCAAGAGAGCTAGATACTTCAATCGGGATACGTTGTTTATCCCTAAAGAGAAAGACAATAAGATGGAAAAACTGGTTTGTGTTATCAAACACTCACCTATAAATCATAAAATACGCCAAATTGTCAATTCACAATGGCATCTTCTTAATCTAGACAATCAGACATCCAGGATCCCGAAACCTCTTTTCGCATTCCGACGGAACAAAAACCTTAAAAACATGTTGGTGAGGGCCAAACTACCAGAACGGAATATCGCGACACAGAGATCCATCACAGGTAACATTCCCATTTTGGGACACTATCAATGTGGAGGCTGCCAGGCATGTCCTAATGCTATTGTTGGTGACAACATCGTTATCAACAACAGGACATTCAACCTCAAAGAGATGACAAATTGCAAAACATCCAACTGCATATATGTCATCTTATGCCCCTGCGATATCCCCTATGTGGGAGAGACCGGCAGAGAATGCAAAATACGCATAGGGGAACATAAGTCCAACATTAGGCGTAACAACCTTACAGCCCCATTGGTCAAACACTGGATGGAGTCCAAACACACTGTCAAGGAACTACGTTGGACCATCTTAGAGAAGGTCAGAACACAAAAGGGCACTGATAGTGCTCGCATTCGAAAGAAGCGAGAAGTTTTTTGGATTTTTCTCCTGGACTCTAAAACAAGGGGGTTAAACGAGGAATTACCTTGGGAAAACGCAATCATATAATTACCATGACATGGTTATTTACCTGTTTGTGAAGACGAATCTTCATCATCATGTCCTACCGTGATCGCAGTTCCCCCTTTAGATTTAGTAACCCTATATTTTGATTTATTAACCCTATATTTTGCAACGTTGATGGGCTCTAACAAAATTCCATTTGGAATTTTCTTATACTTTTCACTCGAGCCATCTTTATTTGGGTATTCGAACTCTTTTTAACAAACAGTGCGATCCGATATGTCCCCTCCTCGTTTCTACCGAACACCAGTTCCGACAGTGCTATTTTTAGCAACCAGCCTCTGTTGCTAATTTCGAAAACTCCGTTCCGACGTTTTTGGTGAAATCCACAGCCACTTCTTATATGTCACATTATGACGCAGTTTGTGCACTCCCCCTAATGGTACTTAAACAGCTGAGTACCTTCAAACTGTTCGTTTCTCTTTCCTTGGAGAGGGGCCTACTGGGAGAGGAGCACCTTCAGCCGTCCGTGTATTCTGAGCGAGCTAAGACGAGTGTCCACATTGTTAGGAAATCTTCCTACGGTGAGCGTTTTGAAAATCGGTGGCATTGTGTTATTTGAAGTATTTCCAATCCCGCGCGCCCCTCGTGAACGCTAACTTCATTTGTTTTGTTTGCTCCCAGAACTCGCGGTAAACCTGTGTCATTGTCCAATCCACACTGCCACATTGAAGCTGGTTTCATGTCCAGTCTGAGCAACGTGGTATTCCTTTTCAAATTACCGAGTCAGGAAATCTTCCTATGGTGAGCGATTTGTAAACCGGTGGCATTGTGCAAGTTGAAGTATCTCTAAGCCCACGCTTTCTTTTCTTTTCTTTTCAAACACTAATGTCAATTGTTTGTTTACTCCCAGACCTCGCGGAAATTCCATGCCATAGTTTTATCCACACCGCCACATTGAAGCCGGCTCTACGTCCAGTCAAAGCAGCGGGGTGCCCCTCTTTCTCTATTTATCATGTAGGTGGCCCACCCCATTAACTATGTCTGTCGTACGCTATCTGGATTCCTTCTTAGAACGGCTTTTTGACAGTGTGTGTGCTTCTCTTTTTAGGCTTAGAACCTCTACTTACCTGTCTAGGAACACCCACAAAAGATACTTTTGATTCGCTGACCTCAGGTAGATCTGTTCCATTATATGTGGTTCATTTTATACATAATCCTTTTAAAATGTGCTCAACAACTGAAACGACAACTCCTCCCGTATCTACTTTTAGATCCATTACCCCCTCTAGAGGACGAGCTTCATTCAACAGCTATACTTGCCCCCTGTAAGAAATTCTGAACTTGTTCAATTGAACTTGAGGACAATTTTCCTGTGTTTATTGGTGAGCATGTCCTTGTACTATATCTCTGAGCCATCTGTTTCGTATAGGAACAGGACAGGAATTAGTAACCCTAATTTACTCTTTGGCACTTACCTCAAACTGTCTTCTTATTGTTTTACTTACAAACTGGTTATGCACAGTGTTTCTTTAATTATGGTCAATATATGTGTCTTTGATTTATTCTTCTCAACTGAATTTCTCTCACTAAATTTTCCCTACTTTATTTTGATGAATCAAAACATCTAGAAATTTCCTTGATTAGTTGACTAGATCAATATTGAGTTGGGAATTTTTTATTTTTATTTTTATTTACATTTTTTCATTTCATCTTGACTATGTGTGCAACTTTCAAATATAAACCATGTATCCGGTTCTTAACCACTCAACTGCCTAGACCAGTGCCCATCCAGTCCGATGATTGACATGTATTATTGCCTAAAATGTTAGATCCTTAAATGTAACAACTTAGAATCTGTATTTTATGTTTATATTTTGTGTCTATTACCTGATAGGTCCCATGGAAATCGCATCTGAATAATTTCAAGCCCTGAAGAAGGTGTTACCCAGGAAAGGAGGTGTCACACCGAAACGCGCGTCGGCGTCTTGAACTGAATTGTTCGTCACACAGACCCATTAAGATCTTACAATCTCAAAAGAATAATCCTTTGTTTTTTTTTTATTCTTCTTTCCATATTTGGATATCTTTGATTGTATAATTTCTATCTTCAATTGATCAATTTGTGTGGTTTCACGCCTTATAAGACTCGCCTACTACGTTGGGCCTCTAAATTGTTCATTTTTTTAGACTTTAGGATGTATGTTTTATATGTCATTATGGTGTGAATGGATTTAGTATGAATGAGAGTCTTGAATAATTTTATATCTCAGATTTTCCATGGGCATTATTGTTTTGTAGGACCATTTTGTCCTTTGTTTGTTGAATTGTTTTTGCAATTTATCATTTGCACATTTATAAAGCAAGTTTCTTTCAATTAATTTGAAAATTAAAAAAAAGAATAAACATCTCTATTTGATTTGTATCGGAATTTATGCATGGTCTAGATAGAGTGGTTTTTGTCTCAAAAATTGACTTAGATGCATTAGTTAAAAGATTGTAGGTATAGCAGACTGCTTTGTGTTTACTTTTGATTTATCCCCTGCTGCTCTACCTCTATTGATTTAGGGGTTCCCCTTTTGTAGCCGGAGCGGCTACTGCCCTGTGGCTAAAATAAAACTTAGAGCAATGCAAAGAACCTATTATGCCGCCATTTCTACGGCGAAAGGACATTTTTTTGCGGCTCGCATTGACTCAGCCAGGAATAACTCTAAAGAAATCTTCGCCATTGTGCAGAGTTTCACTTCCCCGCTGGCCCAAGCTAGTGTTACTCCCTCCTCTTTTGATTGGTGTAACACTATGGTAGGGTACTTTAGAGATAAAATCAAGGCCATTCAGGCCTCGTTCTCTTCAGGCAATGGCGATCGTGGAGGGCCGCTGGTTACTCAAGCCGTGCCCCCCTCTGGCATGCTGTCTGCCTTTAGGCCAGTTAACCCGCTGGAAACTCTCAAAATTCTTAGAGGCCTGAAATCTGGTTCCCCAGCCGATGCCTGCCCGGCCAGGCTTCTGGCCGCAGTAGCTGAGAGTGTTCACCTCGAAGTCAATCTGATTATTAATCTGTCTCTACAGTCAATGGTTGTTCCTCAGGGCTGAAAGCAGGCGAAGATTCTACCCCTCCTTAAAAAGCCCTCTTTGGATCCACTTAATCCAGGCAACTATCGGCCCATCTCTCTCTTACCAGCTATTGCCAAAGTCTGTGAGAAGGTGGTTAATAAGCAACTGACAGAATTTGTGGCGACCGAGGCTCTCCTGCACTCAGCTCAATCGGTTTTCGTGCTGCCCACAGAGAGAGACGGTTTTGGTCGAGGTTGTGGAGGCCATTCGGGCGTGCCTTGATGCCGGGGGTAGAGCAGCTTTCATTTTGCTTGACCTCTCTGCGGCTTTCGATACGGTCCCACATGCTCTGCTTTTGCACCGCCTCGCTGAGATTGGTGTGTCAGGGGCTGTTTGGGGCTGGCTTAGGTGTTTCTTGGAGGAGCGGGCTGAGCAGATCTGGCTCCCCCCCTTTTATTCCTCTCTCCATACGGTCACTACTGGAGTCCCGCAGGGCTCCACCCTTAGCCCTCTGCTCTTTAACATTTATGTCACGCCTTTGATCCATCTGGCTGAAGCTCTCGGGGATAAGGTATTGGCTTATGCGGATGACACCCAGCTGCTGTTTACCTGGGATAAAACATCGAATTCTGTCCTTGCGGTGCAACATTGCCTTCGCTCCATCTTCACTTGGCTGGCGGATGCTCAGCTTAAGTGTAATGAGCAAAAATCGGAGATTTTGCTTTTTGGAAAATTTCCTGCTGTCTTTCGTGAACAGTTGTGGCCACAGGATTTTCCACTACCCCTGTCCATGGGACAGCCCGCTAAGAACCTGGGTGTCTGGTTCGAGGAGAATCTTTCCTTTTCTACTCATATTAGGAAAACTGCTGGCTGCTGCTTTGGTCTTATAGAAACTCTTAGGAATTTTTTTCTTCTGCTCCCGCAGTCTGCTAGAGAAACGGTCACCTGTGCGCTGATTCTCTCTCGTCTGGATTACGCCAATGCCCTCTATGCTGGGGTCCCTGGGTACCTGTTTAAAAAACTGCAGGTGGTCCAGAACACGGCGGTCAGCTTGCTCCTGGGCATCTCGTCAAGGAAAAGTGTCACCTCTCATTTGCACTCTCTTCACTGGCTACCCGTTGCGGCCAGGATCAAGTTTAAACTCTTGGTCCTTGCCCATCGAGCCTTCCATGGTCAGGGCCCCCTTTATCTCCAGAGGCGTTTTTCCTTCTATGTCCCTTCGCCGGCCTTGCGCTCCTCGTCCCTCTGTTTTGCTTCTGTCCCGCGCTTCAAACTCCAGAGGGTCGGGGGCTGTTCCCTCGTGGTTAAATCCAGCATGGCCTGGAATGCTCTTCCTTCCGATCTTCGCCTCACTCATGATCTTGTAGCGTTTAAAAAGAAGCTTAAAACACATCTCTTTGCATGAAGGGCTCTCCTTTCCCCTTGGGTTTCGCGCCGGGATACTTACGAGTAGCCGAGCGCGTTACAAGTGGATATAACATAACATAACATAACATGGAAGCCGAAATAATACTGACCAGGAGTAGGGACTGGGTGGGCTAGGGAGGGAGGGGGCATGGTTAAATAGGTTTTTCTTGTTAATTGGACTATAACGGCTTTATACTGTCATGTTATGTACTGGGACTCTAATGTATTAGTATTAACAATGTCACTGGAGATCATTGTCCTCTGTTTTCCATCTCTCATAGAATGATACATACAGAAGCTGCATGTTACATGTATAGTGTAATTTCCTACAAAAACAAAAGACTGCCTCAGTAGGATAAACATTACATTATATAACTGTCAAAGTCATTAATAAAGTGTGTTAAAAAAAAAAAGAGTTTACATATTTTGGACACTGCTTTCTAGGTGCTGTCCATTTTCTTTACCAGTTTTTTCAAAACCCTTTCGCTCCCTGCTCTGGTGGCTGCTAGCTTGATCTGGGAGGGGCAGAGGTTGGATCACCTTGGGGCATATCAGCAACAACCGGCGATAATTATCGCTAAGCGCACTTAGCGCTAGGATAATTATCGCCGGCTAGCGTGGATTTTTATCGCTGAGATAGCGTGCTATTAGCAACGCTTATCTCAAAAGCGATAAAAATCCGAGCGCTAACTGCCTAATGTGAGATTATCGCTGGAAACCCAGCGATAATCTCATGAAATGTGGCGTTAGCTTGTTTATAGGGACTCACAAACTTAGCCATGATATCCACCTTCCATAGGATATGATGGCTTAGTCAGTCCTGAAGCAGGCATAAGGAAAGTAGCGATAACAGGGGTTATCGCTACTTTTCCTGCCGCTATGCTTCATAGCGTGGTGCTTGATGATAGGAGAAATGTCGCTTAGCGACATTTCTCCTGTCATGTCAGGTCAGGAACGCCCACTTTGCATCTCATTAGAGATGCAAAGCTGGGCGTTAAGAATAGGTGCGCTAATGCAAGGTTTCACGCGTTAGCGTGACCTTGCTAACTAGGCGCTAAAATTATCACCGCTTTTCGGCCGAAAACAGTCGCAAAAGCGGCGATAATTTTCTATTGCCGCCTTGTAAGTATGCCCCTTAGTCCCTTAGTTATTGATATCTAAATCTTTCAGTCTCAGCTACTCCATAAGTCTTATTGCAATTTTCAAATGATCTCATGTCACTGTTTTCACATAGGTCTGCTAGCATTCTGCAATCTACCTCTTGCCAGAGTCTATATGGGTTCCTATGCCAGTATTCCTTAATATTATGAAGGATGTAAATGCTGATTAGAAAATATTGAGTTGTTGAATCAAGCAATTGTGTCCCCAACATTCAACGCTGTTGCAGTAATCTGACAGCATTACAGTTTTGTGGTCTCCGGAATTTGGTAGTTTTCAAGTACGGAGTGTTTTCTGGAATATCTTTCTGTCAATTCCCCTATCACTCGGACTGCAATGCCCTATAAAATGTTATGTTATGTTATGTTAAATGAGATTTATATAGCGCACCGACACCCGAGATTTCCTGGCGCTTAACCACAGACGAGTAAAAATGGCAGCAGATGAGAAATGAACAGTAAGCTGACTAACAGGAAAAAGGGAAGTTTTTAGCAGTTTCCTGAAGTTGAGTAGGGAAGGACTCGACTTGATAGAGAAAGACAATGAATTCCAGAGGCATGGAGCCAGAGAAGCAAAGCAACGGCCACCAAACTTCTTGGTTTTGACTCTGGGGACAATCAGTAAGTGGAGATGGGCAGAGCGTAGATTACGTAACGGTCGATAGGCCGTAACTAGAGATTGCAAGAAAGCAGGGCTAGTGCAATGAAGGGCTTTATAGATAATGCACGCCATCTTAAAAGCTGCCCTTTGCCCAATTGGCAGCCAGTGAAGTTGCTGTAATAGCGATTTTGCCGATTGCCACCTAGGAATTTTGTAAATAAGACGGGCCGCCTGATTCTGAACGACCTGAAGGTGATGCAAAAGACACTGAGGGAGTCCATGATAGATAGAATTTGAAAAATCCAGGCGGGCCAGGACCAGGGAGATGACAACCTGAATTAAGGCAGGTAATGAGAGTAGATGGCTAATCTTGCGGATCTTCCTGAGCTGGTACATAGAGGAAGAGATGACAGCCACCACTTGGGCTTTTAGTGAAAGTTCTGCATCAATTATCACACCGAGACTTTTCACTGATTTAAGCGGGACTGGGAGAGGGCCCAATTCAGTAGGCCAGAACTGCGGACCCCAGTGAGCAGAACTAGAACCAGGGAGGAGTAGTTCAGTCTTCCCCGGATTCAGCTTTAGTTGATTGATATTCATCCATTCCAGTATATGAATCATGACAGAATGGAAGGTATTAACAGCATCAGCGGAATTGAGAGGAAAAATGATTTGTAAATCATCAGCGTAATTATACACCGTGATATCCCAGTTCCTAAGTGAGTGGATGAGTGGACGGAGGTAAAGGTTAAACAGCAGCGGTGAGATAGAGGAACCTTGGGGGACTCCACAGGTGAATACAGTTCTCCCAGCTATATAGGGGCCTAAACGTACGGCCTGTGTTCTGCCGGTTAAGAAAGACATAATCCAGTTAAGAGCGGTGCCCTGGATGCCTGCCTGTGCGACACGGTGGAGAAGGATGTTATGGTCCACCGTGTCGAATGCGGCAGACAGATCCAGGAGCACCAAAGCTTGAGGAGTACCGGTGTCCGCATTGTTTCTCAGAGTGTTTAGGACTGCGAGAATGACCGCCTCAGTCTAATGGGCAGGTCTAAACCCAGCTTGGTTAGGCTCGAGGTAACTGGAGGACTCAATAAAGTGTGAAAGAAATTGAGTAACATGGGCCTCCAGTAACTTTGAGAGATAGGGAAGGACGGAAATGGGCCGATAGTTAGACGGTTCCCCAGGATCTGCTCCAGCTTTTTTCAAAAGGGGTACCAAAATTGCCTCCTTAAAGGATGCGGGAACAGTACCACTGTTGAGGGAGCCGTTCAACAGAGAGAGAATGCAATCCGGTAACTTAAGGCAGATGTCCCGCATAACTGAAGGCGGGCAACAGTCGCTGGGAGAGCCTTATTTGACTCGGGTAGCGAGTCGAGCCAGTGAGTCAGCGTTAAGAGCAGGGAACGTCGTAACGGTCGAATGGTTAATGGGCGTGGAGTCCTGGGGGAATGAATGGGGAGAAGAGTGAATCGAGTCTTTGATTTTTATAATCTTTTCAATAAAGAAAAGGTTAAGGGCATCACATGTTTCTTGAGACGGGGTCTGAGCAGGGAGAGTTCTATCATCAGTGGTGAGCTCGTTCATGATTTTAAACACTTCTTTGGATTTATTGGCTGCTGAGGAGAGCCTATCCGAGAAGTGGGCTGATTTAGCTAGGATGATGACTGCTTTATATTCTCTACGAGCAGTGATATAGAGTAATCTGGATTAATAGGTATGCCTCCAGATACGTTCCTGTTGGCGTACTTTTAGTTTATGCAGTTTAAGATCATGCGTATACCATCTGTGAGAGGTGGGGTGCTTGGTGGGGGGGAATCGTGTCAGTGGGACAAATTGGTCACTGGCCGACTTTAGCCAGTTGGTGATATTACTGTCTAATGTGTCGACATCAGAACAGACTATGGGATCCCGGACTGGGCTAGTGTCCATTAGGGTCGTAAGGAAGGCCTGGGAATCCAATGTGCTCCACTTTCAAGAGCGCCCGCCGGCCATACGAGGGGCAGGGAACCTGCCTGTAAGGGTAATAACCGTGTCGACTAAAAAGTGGTCTGACCAGACACAAGGAGAGACGGTAGGCTGAGACAACGCTAAATTATGTGACCAAATCTGGTCCAGAATGTGGCCCTTAAGGTGGGTAGGGCAGAGAATCTGTTGCGTCAGGTTCAGACTATGCAACATTTCAAACAGTTCAAAGGCTTGAGAGCCGGCGTTAGGGTCATTGTACCAGTAATTAAAATCGCCGATAAGTGCGAAACTGGCATGATTTGTCAAAATAGAGGATAAGTGTTCACTCAACACAGTGGCAAATTTTGTCATGGGATATGGTGGCCGATAGAGGAGGAGCAGCGTGAGAACACCTGTGTTAGTTCCTATACTAAGGAGCAGATTATCCACCCCTAGTATAGAGAGAGAGGAGGAAGAAAGAGAGTTAAGACGTTTTGATATGATGGCAGCTACTCCACCACCAGAGCGGTCTCCTGGTCGATCCGCGTGAAGAATATAATAATCTGGAGGGAGAGCCGCCAAGATATCAGGAACTGACTCAGCAGTGAGCCAAGTTTCCGTCAGAAGAAGAATATCCGGTTTTTCAGTAGTGAGTAAAATAAAAATGTCAGACTGATGGTTCACTAAGGACCGAGTATTCAGGTATATTACCCTGATGGTGGTCTCGTTATTATTGGCGTAAGCAGGGGGCTTTACCTCAGCACGGTTGGAGTTAGCTAGGCAATTGATACCTACAGTGTCCAAACGACTGACGATAGTGGGACTTAGGGTAATACGGGCTTGCTGTAATGCTCTAAGAGAGTCCGATGTATATGTAATAAGAGGGGCAGCATAGGTTGCCCCTGGGCCTGGTCGGGCGCGGACGTGCGCAGACGGGCTTGCCTTAGGCGCGCCATCGGCGCGCCGCTGCGCACGTCCGCTGCGCGTCCGTCTTTGCATCAGATTTAATCTTTCCCCCACCGGAAGTCACGGACCACTAGAGCGCTAACGCTAACCTTCCTGTGTGAAGATGGCGCTCAGACTCAGATTTTGCCGAACTAGATTGAATCAGCAAAAGTGCAAAGTGCAGTTCGATGTATAAAAGAAATTAGCAGCAATTAACAGCAGAATATCTCGAAATACACCGCTATTTAAAAAACGATTTTTCTTATGCTCAAATTAAGAGATGTTTTTAGCAGCAATAATGTAAAATCAGGAGCGAGTTTGTTCATTAAAATCAGTACAGCATTACAATCAATCTCAGCGTTCCCCCACACACTCTTAGTCAGGTTTCGCTGCGCGTCCGTCTTTGCATCAGATTTAATCTTTCCCCCACCGGAAGTCACGGACCACTAGAGCGCTAACGCTAACCTTCCTGTGTGAAGATGGCGCTCAGACTCAGATTTTGCCGAACTAGATTGAATCAGCAAAAGTGCAAAGTGCAGTTCGATGTATAAAAGAATTTAGCAGCAATTAACAGCAGAATATCTCGAAATACACCGCTATTTAAAAAACGATTTTTCTTATGCTCATATTAAGAGATGTTTTTAGCAGCAATAATGTAAAATCAGGAGCGGGTTTGTTCATTAAAATCAGTACAGCATTACAATCAATCTCAGCGTTCCCCCACACACTCTTAGTCAGGTTTCTGGTTATATGGTCCGGTAAACCTAGCACTCCTTTTTGAGTTGTTGCTGTAATATTTTCTTGGTGACTCTGGTTTACATTGCCGGATACATTTCAAAAGAGCTTTTGGTAATCTGTCTGAAGTGGCTTGTGTGTTTTTTGATAATGGCAAAGTCTGGAAAATATATGTGAGCATCAGAATCACTACCTTTTTTGCATTATTTTATTAGTTTTCTATCACACATCACAGTTCTTTACTGTTAACACTTTTAATTGTCAGCATATTCCATTTACACCACAGCACCCCACCCCACCGATATTTTTATTACCACCCTTGTCAACTGAGGTTCATCGTGGCATTAAAGGATTTCTATTGTGTTTCTTCATGTGACTCGGCCTGTCTCTGTGTTTCCAAGTGACACAACTTTTCCATTAAGGAGGGTAGTACTTGTGGTCATTCGCTAATCTGTGGTCTGTGCAGTCTAGGGTCAGTATTTTGGCTTTATCTTTTTTCCATTTTATTTCTTCCTGGTCTTGTTTTTTTACTCCAATGTATGGCTATTCATCTTTTCAACAGAACCAGTCTCAAAACTGAAACCTGAAATAAATGTTTTCCCCCTGGGATGGGGGTACTGTTCAGTGGTTTGTGGACTTTGGGTCTTATTTACAAGCCTCCTGCGCTGCTGGTACGTCACTTTTTTCCCATATTAAAAGTGACGCAGCAGCGGCGCAAGGGGCTTGTAAATAAGCCCCTTTGTATACTACAGTTGTCATTAGTCTCCTTACATCTTCTCCCCAATATGCCTTTATTTTGGCATACTCCCATAACATGCACACTAAGGGGGTGATTAGGATGGGACTGCCCACCTGCCATGCGGCTATCCCGCCACCCCAATTATGATGCGATCGCCACCGCGGCGGTGGCATTTTAACATTGTGGCGGGTGCTTCTGGCTGCAGCACCTGCCGCAATGGTAAAATGCCATAATGTGCATTGCCATGCACAACGTGGCAGGCACCCCGCGGTGCCTGCCACCTTGTGCATGGCAATGTGGTACCCTCCAAGTGCAGCCCCCCACCCCACTGGGGGCCTGCAACGGGCCCCCGAAGCAAATCCCCGCTAGCCTGGAAAGGCCTGGAACACCACACATCATAATATGGATGGCTGTGCCTGCTAGGTCCGCCACCATATATTTGCCCCAGCTCCGCCCGGCCGGAAATCGTATCGATTGCCAACCGGCAGAAAAGCGGCTCACGGACTTTCCGTCTGCCACGTTACCCACCGCCATTGTAATCTGGCGGTGGGTAAATCAGGTTACGATGTTGTGACGGTCGCCGGCGGTGGTGGCGATTGTTACGCCATCCTAATCACCCCCTAAGTTGCCATTTGGTGCATTATACCTCGGGCATGTGTCAGAACTATTTGGATACATCCTGTTGAGTGTTTATGGTGTAAAGTAGGCTCTGTGTGATATGTTCCACTGAAGTAATTGGCATCTGGTATACCTAGAGGTTATTTTGCTCATTTAATATTTTCTCCCATTTTTATCTGCGAGTGGATGCTGCTGGTCAATGTTATTTTTTAATTTTTTTTGACAAACCAGTTTTAATATTTTGTTTATAACACTCAGTACAATCCATTTCAAGTTCGGTGTAGAATAGATGACAATACAATGTTGCAATCACATCAATATTGCTTTGGCAACCACTGTGGCCTGTTTTTAGGTCTCGCCTGACCCAGCGCATGCGCTGGTCTGGCGAGACTTATTGAGAGGGCTCCAAAAAGTGCTACCAGGCCAGCCTAGAGCTACAGTGCATGTGCGCGGGCGCGCGCTCTGCGCTTTACCGCGATTACTTTCTCTCACTTTCTCTCACTTTCGCGGCCGCACGGCCGCTTTGATGTTTGATCGCGTTCCCGATCACTTTAAATTTCGCGGCCGCTCGGCCGCTTTGCATAGCCAATAGGTCTCGCTTTTGGGACCAAAGGTCCCAAAGGCGAGACCTATTGGCTATGCCAATGCTTGTTTAAATGTTGATGTAGGTGCTCTCTCATTATTTCCTGTATATAAAGGATATGGGCCGTCCTCCTATAGAGCACTCCATTAGGGCGTCTGCTGTTTCGTTTTCTGGTTGCCCACAGTGTGGTGGAACAATTTTCAGAGAGGGAGTGCTGCGATCAATGGTAAGTCATAGGTATAATGAAAAATGCAAAGAACTCAAAGAACAAGTATAGCTAATGAGCCACGTCCATTTAGAAGGAGAGTGGTAAGGGAGTGGTATGTAGCCAGTAGAACATTTTTTTGGAGCATACTGTTGCAAATTACTAAAGCATGGTGTAGTAGCAAACTGCCAATTACAAATAACACATTTTCCAAATGGCCCCAAAATTTGCACTGACATGCAGTTTTTCTGATAATAAACATATGGCGCCCAAATGAAAATGTGTGGAAATCAGTTTTCTGCAAATAGTTACCATTTGTACATCATCAAGTAAAGTGTCTTGATTTGTTTTGATTCTAAAAAAATCTTTGTTTCTGTTACAATTAAGAATTACAAAAAACGTGCTTCATTTGTGCTTTCCTAACTGCTAATGTATTTTAAAAATGTATACAGTTATTACACAGGTATTTATATTTTGAGTGTTAGAAAAAAAAACAGTCTTTCCTTTCACACTCTCTCTATCACAGCAATACTGTCAGTTAGTTCACTTTATAAAATCCTCTAACTTTGAAGTCAGAGAAAGAAAAGTAAACATCAGTCTAAATTGTTAAAAGAATAAGCAGCAATTTGTCAGAAGGTACAGCCTGACATTTGACCTCTGTCTTTTAACGCATAGCAAATGTGACATGATAAAATAAATAAAGGCATCTTTATCGCTTATTAGGTAGGTAAAGGACTATAACAAGTAGATAAATCTCCAAAGTGATATATATCCGGTGTAAGTAATGCAATGTAACCACTTCAGTACTAATCATATAGACAACGACCTTAATTAGAAAAATACTTTTATTTCTTCATACAATGATGTTTTTTATGTAATATTCAATATGAGTTTGATATAACGTGCAATACTAAATTATATATGACAATATATACAAATCAGTAAACAAAATGTGATAAAGTTAATCCAAAAGGATAGAGAGAAATATACACACTATGTATACATCACAGAACAACAACATGGAATAAACATATAAATCATAATAGACACAATGCGGTAGATCAGAACTACGCGCGTTTCGGCATAACAGCCTTCATCAGGAAAACCGTCTATTGCGCAGACACTGAAACAAAATTAAGTAGCACGGTAAAGGAGGGGGGGGGGGCTGGATAATTATAGGCTATGAGTGAGGCGTCAGTGGAAATAGCTCCGAGCAGAAATAGCGTGTTGACGATGGTGAATGGCAAAAAATTCTCATTGAGTAAATGCAAATAAGATGATATATAGCGCGGCACTCCACGAATGCTCAGCTGTGCGTCTCTACCACAGTCGGCTATCCCAATACATGCCAATTTGAATTACCGCAAGGATAAAGATTCATAGAATTCCAAATCTTACATGGTTATGCATCTAATCACTGCTGTCTGGAAAAAACGTCTGTCTTCATAAATTTATTCAAAGATCAATGATGCAGATAATTACGCAAGCATTGTCTGAGTATATCCAATGCTCTATAGAAATGGTGCTGTGAATGGCTCCCAAAGTTCAGATACGGACGACGCTGTCTTTATCGCTTATTCACTTTCCGAACTCCACCATGATTGCAGCACCCCCATGATTGCAGCTCCTGTGGGCCCACCTGAAAAATGTGGCCATTTTAGCCCTACATTTTGGGATGATCTGGTGGAGAACAGAACTAGTTCTGATCCAAATGTGCATTTGGCTCTCATTTTGCCAAATATTTTCTGTTAGACCTGACAGCCTTAGGGTGGTCTGCTCCCAACTTTTGTCTGACTCCCTCTATTTGTCTGACCTAGTTTTTGCTGGTTTTAGGATTCTGCACACTGTAACACTGCTGACCAGTGCTAAAGTGCTTGTGCTCTCTCCCCTAAACACGGTAACATTGGCTTCACCCCAATGTGAATACTTACTTTACTTAAAACCCCCTTGTAAAGTGCAATACAGTTTCCCCGGACCTGTAAATTAAATGCTACTAATGGGCCTGCAGCACTCGTGCCACCCACTTAAGTAACCCTCTAAACATGCCTCAGGACTGCTATTGCAGAGCCTGAATGTGCAGTTTTACACTGCTAAGTGACCTGGAAAGGTAACGCTCTTGCCAGGCCTAAACCTTCTCTTTTTATATGTATAAGTCATCCCTAAGGTAGGCCCTGTCTAACCCACAGGGCAGGGTGCAATGTATGTAAAAGGCAGGACATGTACTTTTATGTTTTACATATCTTGGTAGTGAAAAACTAAACATTTCGTTTTTCACATCTGAAGGGCCTATCTCTCCTATAGAATAACATTGGGATTACCTTATTACATCTTTTAAGTGTAATTCTAATTGTGAAGAGATAGACTTTTCAAGTTTGGTGCCACTGGATTCACAATTTAAAATCACAACTTATGATGAAGTTGGATTTTAAATTACAGTTTTAGAAAGTTGGCATTTACTTACTTTAGCCATTTGGTGCTTGCTGCCTGCTGCCTTTCAGTCTGGACTGGGTGACAGATGGGATTTGTGCATTCCCTCTAGAAAGCCACATACAATGGGAGCTTGGGTGTGTCTTGATTGGCCTTCCTGTGAGATGGGAGGAAGGGGCTGGGCACAGCCTCACAATTACACATGAATAGGCTGTATCCTGTCCATACACAAAGGGTGCATACTCCACTGTAGTGAGTCTGGAGGGAGGAATGTATGTCGTCATCCCGCAGTCTTTTTCCCTGCAGGGAATCACAACACGGTCATTACAACAACCGCGTTGTGATTCCGCATACCATTACTCTGCAAGTCGGAACCATGACTTGCGGAGGGATGGGATGTTGGAATAGTATAATTTACTATTCCAACTCCAGTCTGTGCGGACACTAGGGAAGGTGTTGGATTTTAAATTCAACACCTCCCCCCCCCCCCCGCAAGTCTTTGTTCTGACTTGCGGAGTAATGGGATGCGGAATCACAACGCGGTCGTTGTAACGACCGCGGTGTGATTGCGGGGAAAAAGTTTTGTGGAAAACGTTGTTTACCAGCCTGCAGTCAGGGCAGGAAGGGAGGAACTCTATGCACTTCAAAGATTTCTTTGAAGTCTCACCCACTCAAAGGCACAATTGGGTATAAGTACTGGACCCCTTACAACATGACTCTAGTACACTTATGACAACTCTGTCAAGAAAAAGAACTGCTGTGTTGTTGGAAGGACTGTTACTCTGCTGGACTACTTGTTTGCTGGACTCTTCCCTTGCTGTGCTCTTGCCTTACTGAGATGCACTGATGCCTGCTGTTCTCCTGCCTCTGTAAGAAAGACGGAACCTGCATCCCTTGAACCCAGAGTGGCTTCAAGGGTTTTATGGCTTGCCTTTTAAGTCTCAGGGACATCAGGGACATCAGAGACTTCAACTCATCCTACTACAGGACCTGGACTTTGCTTGCTTCATGTCATGCCCTGCCAAGTGGTGTCAACCCAGTTCTGGGCCTTTAGAAGTGGGTATAAAGTGCTCCTTCAACCAGAATTCACGTATTTCATCAAAACCGGCACATCTTCATCTTCATCTTTGAGTGAGCTGGAACCAGCGTATCTTCATCATTGCCTGAAGCAGACTCGGCGCATTGCCTTCAGGCCCAGCGTATCACCTTCAGAATCGACTTATTGCCTAATGCGGGAGCAGTAGCCACACATCGCATTCAGAACCAGCACGTCGCACTTTGAACTGGTGCATCACTGCAGTTGCGTAGAAAAAAACAATTCATATCGTCCACTTTGTGGCTGTGGTTGAACACCGATGCATTGCTTCAGCTGCACCTCGCTACTCCGTTGATGGCAACGCATTCCAGTTCAATGTACTTTAGTTCAGCGAGTCCAAGTGGTTTCCTGTATCTGGCGGATAAGAGGGGGGCAAATATTTAACATAACTAAAGCATCATGGGTTTAACCCACTGTACTTTATAGACAGCACATTTTCCATCGAAATGGCCACTACATTTGCACAGACATACAGTTTTACTGATAAAACAATGTTGCACACAAACGATAATGTGTGGAAATTGGGTTCCAGTGAATACTTATCGTTTGTGCATCACCAAATAAAGCTTCTTTGTTTGTTTTGATCCTATTAACATTTGTTTTCGTCACACTTTGGAATTTTAAAGAAACGTGCTCCTTTTATTTTTCCTTTCATACCTGCTGAATATGCACAGTTCATTTACAAGTATTTACATTTTGAAGTGTTATAAAAAAAAAGTCACATCCTATAGTCTTTCCTTTTAGCACTCCCTGTATTCGGCAAGATGGTCACATAATTCACTTTATTCACTTTATCTTTCTTTCTCTGATTGTAAAGTGAGAGGAAATTTGTCATAAGCCTGGCATTTGACTTTAAAAAGCAGCAAATGTGTCTCAATGAATACAGAATTATAGGCATATTTACTTTTTGCATGGACTTTCATGACCCACCAAAAATCTTTCACAACCCACCAGTGGGTTGCGCCATGGTTTGGGAAACACTGCTCTATTAAGTCTCCATCTCTGCTATTTTTCATTCTTATGATTTTTTGTAATATCTCTTTTGAGTTGCGAGCATGCTGATGAGATCATTGAGGTACCTTGTGATGAGTAGCACACTACTTCAGGATCCAAGGCTAGAGAGAAGTAGGTAATAGTGTATTAATATGTGTTTCTTTTTCCGAGTAGGCTTAGTAGTGTTAAGGTTGTTAAGTTTTTGTGGTTGAGATCTCATGCATGCATTCAGGTGTTTTAAATAGGGATAGATTCATTGAAGTTGATTAATAAAGGGAAGACATGACATTTTATTGAAAGTGGTGGACATGTGTTCCTGTTAGTGAGATGAATTGGATAGAAAAGAGGGAAAAGTCTGGAAAGCATGTTTGTGAGACCATAGTACGCATACGGTTATTAGATGAGACAGAGAGTGGATGGAAATGAAGAGGTGGAAGTTTTTTTTTTTTAGTGATTTATTTTCTACATCTATGTGTATGTATATGTACAGTCACTCACACAGCTACTGACTTACCCAGACACCCACTCACACACCCATATAACTACTTACACATCCACTCACAGACCCATACAGCCACCCACACACCCACTCACTCTCACAAATCCACCCACACACCTATTCACATACCCTAAAACTACTTGCACTCTCTCATACAGGCACTCACACACCCTCAAAACTACTCACACACCCACTCATACACCCATACAGACACACACACACACACAGACCCATACAGCCACTCACACACCTTGTACTTGACCCATACACCTCCTCAAACACCCACTCACAGACCTATACAACCACTCATCACTCACTCACCAACCTACCCAGCCACTCACACACCCACTCTCAAAGGTTACAGTTAGGATATACATTTAAAAAACCTATGAAATTCACTATATATGGGACTGGATTTACTTAAAGAAAAATAAGGACACTGAAATGAACTGAACCCACTGGGAGAGGAAGTTGCTCGTATTAAACTACAGGTACCAGCATGCCCAAAACCGTAAACTCACTTGAGAGGTCCACGAGGGTCGTATTAATTGACTTGCGTGCAGCGAATGGTGCCATGAGCATTTCAGGTTTAGCAGTTGTCATCCTCTCAAGAAGGAGCCCACGAGCTCTGAAACGCATTAGGAGAAGATTTATTATCGGAGCGGAATTGCCGGTTTCACAATAAAGGCTTTGTAAGCACTCAGCTGTCGGAGGTGTCTTTACCTCAGGGCAGTTTTTTGTGGAACATTATATGTGGTAGGCTGGTCATGGAGGGCGCCACACCATGGGAGTAGAAAATGGGGCCCAAGAAGTTTTGAATTGTCGGAACGTCAGGCACAGCGGAGATCAAGATAAGGAAACCAGGGATTTTATTCCGGAGCCCATTGGGGCTGGATTTACTTAAAGAGAAATAAGGACAATGAAATGAACTGAACCCACTGGGGGAAGAAGTTGCTTGTATTAAACTATTGGTACCAGCATGCCCAAAACCAGAAACTCACAGGCCCACGAGAGTCGTAATAATTGACTTGCGTTCAGCAAATGGTGCCATGAGCATTTCAGGTTCAGCAGTTGTCATCCTCTGAAGAAGGAACGCCTGAGCTCTGAAATGCGTAAGGAAGTTTTATTATCGGAGCGGAATTGCTGGTTTAAGAATAAAGGCTTATATATATATGTACATATATGAAAAATACCCTTTCAGGCTCAGAGTTCCACACAAATTATTCAAAAATGACAGCAGGGAACTCAAGGTAGTTCCCAAGTTTTGGTGAAGAATAGCTCCTACATAGAGCACCCTACAACACCAGCGACCCTATCAATTGTCTTTTTTTTAGCAACTTTTTTAAGCATAAGATTAGCACAGTGCCATCCATGCTGAGCTTGAAAGGGAAAAAACTGTTTGCCTTTCTTACAGCAAAGTCTTTAAGCACAGGATTAGTAAATCATCTACATCGAGCTGTAAAATGACAGAGGACTTTTACCACTCCAGTTATAGTATTACAGCTTTGGATTTGTGAAATACGAGCAAACCGGAATGTATAAAAACAACCCCTGACACATGTTTTGCTCTTGTTAGAGCTCTTCAGAGTGACATAGGTTTGAGCAGACACAAGGGCATACAGTACATGCCACACAATATGCTTTCAGGCTTTGAGTGCTGCATAGATTAGGTAGACAGCTGCTCCTATATAGAGCACCCTACACTACATTCAACAATCTGAATCTGCTCATGTTTGTTTTTCTAGAAAACCTTGTAAGCGTAGTGTTAGCACAGTGCTATCAACATCCATCGCCTCCGCTATGCACAGTGCTGTCATGAATGATGCCATTTCAGATGTTTCAGGGTTGTCTGGTTAGGGAGCTGAAAAGAGTGTGCTTGGAGGTACGCTATTTATAATATACTGAAGTTGGTGGATAAATTGTAATTGAAAGTTATAACTATAACTTTATAATCTCTAATTTATTTGCATTTTAAGTTTGGTTTTTACAGGAAAAAATGAAGTTTCCCTAACTATAAATAAGATGTAATCTTTATTTTCTTTTCATTTTTAAAAAAAGTGTGTTTTAAATCGTAGAGTCCAGTGTCGTCGTGTGGAGGGTTGTTATGTGCAGGGTTGTGCATTATAGCGGAGGACAGCATAGTACATTGTAGTGTTGTAGAGTGGAATACAATGGAGTGGAGTAGATTGGTGTGGTAAAGCATACAGTGAAGTAATGTGTGATAGAGTGGAGTGGCATCTCGTACAGTAGAATGGCATCAAGTGTGCATAACAGTTCAGTAGTGTAGCGTGCAGTTGAAGAAAGTGTCATAAATTTGAGTGATGTGACGTACAGTAGCATGTAGAGGTGTGTCATAAAGTGCTGGAAAGTCTTGTAGAGAGAAGTAGAGTGTTGTACAGTGGACTGTTGCAGGATAGAGTTGAAAAGTGGATTGTACATGGAGGAAGTGGAGTCATAGAGCGTTATACAGTGTAGTAAAGTTTTGTATATTACAGTTGAAAAAAGTGGCGGAGAGTGTGGTAGAGTAGAGTATTGAAGAGGTCAGTGGTGAACAGAGTGTAGACTGTAGAAAAGTATTGTATTGTCAAGTGTAGTTGATTGGAGTCACATAGGATACACTGGATTGTAGTAAAGTGTTATGGAGTGTAGAGGTGTGGGGTACAGTGGACTGCCATTTAGTACACAGTTGTAAAGTGTTGTAGAGTTGACTTGAGTGTACTGGCACATAGTGGTTTAGAGTGTAATAGAGTGCAGTAGATTGAAGAAGAGTAAAGTGCAGTACAGTGTGATAGAGGGGATTGGCATGGAGTATTGTAGAGTTGATTGTCATTGAGTCTGCTAGAGTGGAGTGGTATAGAACGTAGTAGTGTAGTACAGTAGAGTAGAGTGAAGTAAAATTATCGAGTTGAGTGGAGTAAAGTGGGGGTGGAGTTGCATAAAGGGAGTTGCATAGAGTGTCATAAAGTTTTGTATTGTGGCATAGAATAAAGTAGACTGGTGTACACTTGCATAGTGCAGTGAAGTGTTGTACAATGGAGTACTATAGAGTGGAGTATTTTGTGGTACAGTGGATTGGCGTAGATTTTTTATTGAGTGGAGTAGAGTGTCATACAATGGAGCAGGTTGGAGTAGTGTGAAGTGGAGTAGGGTAGAGTGGAGTGGCAGAGACTGGAATAATGTAGAGTAGAGTGCAATGAAGTGGTGTACAGCAAAATAGCGCTGAGTCCAATAGCGTACAGTGTAGTGACATACACTGGAGTGGCATACAGTGGAGTGGGGAAGAGTGAATTAGCATACTGGGGAGTGGTGTAGAGTAGAGTGGATTTCAATGGAATACCGTAGAATAGAGCTGCATAGAGTGGAGTGGCATACACTGGAGTGGCATAGAGTGGAGTAGGGTACAGTGGAGTGGAATTCAATGGAATAGTATACAGTGGAGTGCTGTAGAGTGGAGTGGCTTATAGTGTAGTGGCATAGAGTGAAGTGGCATACAGAATAGTGTAGTGGAGTTGACTACCATATAGTGGAGTGGTATAGAGTGTAGTTGTGTACATTGTAATAGTGCAGAGTTGAGTTGCGTACAGTGGAATAGCATAGAATGGAGCACAGTAGAGTGGCATAGAGTTGAAAAGCATACAGTGCAGTACTGTACAGTGGAATAGCATACAGTGGACTGCCGTACAGTGGAGAAGCATGCAATGGAATAGTGTAAAATAGAGTGATGTAGAGTGGAGTTGCATACACTCGAGTGATGTACAGTGTAGTAGCATACAGTGGAGTGAAATACAGTGGGATAGCATACAGTTAAGTGCCATACAGTGCAGTGGCATATAGTGGAATAGCATTCAGTGCAGTGGCGTACAGCCCTCTGGTGTACAGTAGAATAACATAGAGAATGGTGTTGTGTTGAGTTGAATTGAGTTGAGTTGAGTTGAGTAGACTGTAGTGGTGTATGGTGGAGTGGAATACCATACAGTTGAGTGGCATGCAGTGGAGTGGCATCCAATGGAATCGTGTAGAGGCATACAGTGGAGTTGCATTCACTGGTGTGGGGTAGAGAGGAGTATCGTACAGTGAAGCGGCATACAGTCAATCTCATAGACTGGAGTGTCGTATGTTGGAGTAGCATACAGTGTAATAGCTTGGAGTGTAGGGGCATAAAGTGGAGTGCTGTACAGTGGAACATCATACAGTGGAGTACAAAACAGTGGAGTCAGGTACAGTGGAGTGGCATAGAGTGGAATAGTGTATAGTGCCATTGCTTGTAGTAACATACATTGTAGTTGGGTATGGTGAAATGCAATAGAGTGTAGTGGTGTAGAGTGGAGTTGCATAGATTCTAATAGCATCAAGTGAAGTGGTGTAGAGTGGTGTGTTGTAAAATGAAGTGGTGTAGCGTGGCGTGGAGTAGGGTAGATTAGCATATAGTAGAGTTGCGTACAGTGGAGTGGTGTACACTTGAGTGGCGTGCAGTTGAATACCATAGAGTGGAGTGGTGTCGAGTGAAATGGAATGAAATGGCATAGAGTGGAGAACATAACTGTGAAGGTGAAATTGGCCAGGAATTTACATTATGGTGTTCAGAGTAACACAAAACATGGAATTGCACTGCTTTGCGCTTCTCAAGAAACGCAGTGTAATACATGGTAGCCATGTGTTGCTTTGTAAATGTGAATTAAGTATTGCGTTGGCCATACAACACCATGCATGATGCAAGGGTTACGCAATACAATAGTACAGCTAGGCCTTAGTTATTGCTTGTGCCATGGTATGCTGTGTTAACTTTGTGGTAAAGCGTGGTACATGGCGATGACAAATAAAAGTCATTTTTGTTTAAATATTTAAATATGTAAAAAAATTGTGCGGATACTGTAGTAGACTATATTTGTGAAATTTAGGGCGATATTCTCAAGAATGTGTGATAACTACCGCAAAAGTAGCTTAACGCAACTCTTCACATTGCAGTCTATCATGGGAAAATTACACTGTGTTAACGTGGCACTCACAAGCCGGCGGTACCATGCGATAGGCTCACGATAACGCGTCAAATGCCCGCGATAAAGACAACGCGACGCTGCAAAAATGCGAATCTCGAACGCAAAAAAATTGCGATGCGGCCAACCGCGAGACATAAATCTGCAAAAACCAGCAACAGGCCTGCAATTCCTACACGTCGTGCAGGAAAATGCACTATGAAAGCAGAGAAAAAAAAGGGAAAAAAAAGAAACTGCGAAGCACCATGGATGCACCCGGACCGAGTGCAGAGGCCAACGCGAACCCCACAAGCCCCACAAACCACCAGCAAGGAACCTCATGATCGGGGAAGGCAAGGAGAAGAGGACGAAGAAGACGGGGTGCAGTCCGCAGGAAAACCAGATCAGCATCACAGAGGTGACAGAACACAAACACACACTGAACGTCAAAATGACAAACGTGAATGCAGTCGGAGTGTCGAGGAGGTCAATGGAGCAGGACAAGAGGCGCTGTCATGATGTGAAAATCCAAACCAAGCACAACTTCGCTGCCAATAGGAAGGCAGCAACGGCAACAGGAGGTGGGAGTCCTGCACCACAGAAGGAGCTGGGGGAAACAGAGGCCACAGTCATCAGGGTGGAGACGGCGCAAGGAATTGGGAGTCAGGAAACAGCTCGATGGGACCTGACAAAACATCAACAGGGTGAGTAACGACCAGGGCCTGGGGGGACGGGGGAAGATGGGCACAATGTCACACATGCACAAAGATGTGTAGCACACTGCACACCCACATTGACCCTGGATCATGTCCCTGATCCCCATGGAACACTGCAGCACAAACACAGCAATAACAGCACATCCGACGACAATGTGGCACAAAGTGCAACACCAACACTGCAGAACAGAGGACACAACTGGATCCGCTCATGCGCAAAAACAAGTCAATCACATCTAACATAGCAGGAAACTGTGAGATTGAAATGCACGTGTACAACCACACTTCTGTCATGTAGTCTAAATGTCCACTGTAACGCAACAAATATACAGCACCTCCCAAACAGTCACAATGTACATTGTCATACAGTCTGCATGTAAACTAGAACAATATGCCAACATACATTCCAACACAATGTCAACATGCATCTCCCCTTCACATTTCAGATGGACAAACAACACCTCCAGCAGAGCAGACCAGACCAGACCACACATCAGTGATGCTGGAGAGGACCACCACACCTTCGACACCGACGCCCTACAACAGCCCATGGACATCCCAGGCAACCAACCCCCAGGAGCAGGGCAGCCAAGCCACACAGAGGAGACCCCAGCCCCTGCACAGACCACACAGCAGGAAGCACCCGCCCCCATGGCTGGCTCCCAACAGTCCACCTAGTCACACATCGCTTTCCAATGCCAGGTGTCAGAATGCCAAAAGGAGGTGGACGAACAGGTGCAGGTGGTGTCAGAGCTCATGGAAGCCAAACTAGATCACATACGTGGGTGTTCAAGTCCCATCGGGGACCACCTACACACCACAAAGGAGACCCACACCATGACAGATACACATGCATGTGCACATATCCTGCAATTAACCCCGCCAAGAGCAACAGAATCATTATTCACACACCCACGCTGGACCTCCTTATGACAACCCAGTCCACTCCTCTTACGCAATATAGTGGCTGACGACAAAGCTACATGTCCAAGGTCTTAACAGCTGCCAGCGATGACATGGTTGCGTCCGTTGTACACAGCACAATGTGATGTTGGAGGCCCCTGGCCCCTCATGCATACATCATGACCATACAGACACACGCAGATAGTATGTGGAAATGGCTACAGGCAAGTGCGCCCGGCCCCTTTATTGCCAGGGGCACATGTACAGTGACGCCTGTGCTGGATAGGTGTGGGGTGAGTGTAAGCCAGCCCGCAGGGAGTGGTTGGTGCTGGCAACAACTTGAACAGTGAACACCATTAAAACAGAAACAGAAAACACCAGCAAAACATAAACAACTGTGAAGCATCATGGTGGTAGCCAGAGAAAGTACAGTGTTCACCCAATGTGCAACCAGAATGGTACATGAGTTGTGGTGCACTGAGTTAGTGGCACCTGAAGAGCTGAGCAGGGTATCAAGCTGATGATGGCACCCACGACAGGTGTGAGCAACTCCGTTAATCTGCCAGTACAGCTGTTTTGTCTCTGGCAGTGGCGTTTGGAGGAGGCCCTGGCGGTGCTGGCATATGCCTCCTGCAGTGATATGACGTCCGGGCCGGTCAGAACTCGATTTGATGTGTGAGCCCTGGTGGACCGCATTCGAGTCCAGAGGCAGCGGACAGCGCAGGGCCACAGTCACATGGTGTTGAGGACCCCAAGGCCATTGTCAGTGGCCCTGGATGCAATGCGGCCGGCACAGGCACACCACCACGGGACGGTGACTTGCGGTGCAGTGAGATAGGGCCATGCGAGCTGAGCGGGTCCTCGTCGATGTCCAAGGTGAATGTGGCGGAGGTTTGCGGGGGACAGTGGAAGGTGTCCTCCAGGGCATGATGCAGAGGGCAGAAGTGGCAAATGGAGGAGTGGAATGCTATTTCCTTGTTTTTGCCACAAAGTCAGTATCACCGACATGATGATGGAGACAACCCCCAGTCCATAGACTCACTCGGCACCAAAGTTCAACCTGAGAGTGTCCATGGATGTCGGGGAACAGACTCAGTGGCACCGGATCTGAAAGGGGATGCAGTCTGCTATGAAGCCAGTACAATGAGATAAAGTCTGCCATAAATAAATCAAGCCTGAATTCCCAATGTGTGACCTACTCGACCGCAGTGTAGGCCTGAGGCAGTGGTCAGCAGGGGCCAACAGCCACGTGTCGTTGGCTCGCAATGCACTGAGTCAGTGACACCAGAGCAGTTGTTGGCAGTGTTCGATCACCTCCGTAACGGGGATCCTTTTTTCCTCCGGACTGCACCACGTCTTCCTCTTACTCCTCTCCATGCATTCAATGATATGAACTTTGCCATACACAAATCAAGTCTCAGTTCCAACTGTGTGACGTACTCGACCGCAGTGTGGGCCGAAGGCAGTAGTCAGAAAGGGACCATAGACAGGTGTCGTGCAGGATGCTATGCACAGAGTTGGTGGCACCAGATTGAAGGGAGTATAGTGACATAAACGCAGCCACAAAGTGTGTACTCTGCCATTGCGTAATCAAGACTCAGTTCCAAATGTGTGACCGTCCTGGCAACTGTGTAGGCGGGTGGAGTATGTAAATGAGAAAGGAGTACTGTGGGCCTGTGTTGCGGTGGCCGTGATGGTCTGAGGAGGATGCTCAGCTCGCGAGCCTCGAGCTTGCACCGGCACGTGGTGGACCCTCCTTGACACATGTCGTTGTCGGCAGGTGAGCAGTGAGGCCTGGCTGCGCGGAGGCGGGCATGACGGGTCGGGGTGGGAATGATGCACACTGCCTGTGTAGTTGGTGACGACATTGGTGGCGATTCCCAGGTGGTCCACTCTTGCCTGCACATTGATGGAATGTCTGTGCATTCTATTGAGGTAATTGTGTGCAGTGTCACCAGGGGGCACAAGTAGGACATTTGTGCAGTCAATTGCCCCCTGACACGTGCGGGAAGCCAGCTATGGCATAGATTGCATTGCTTGGTCTCCAGCTGTTCATGCGCAGTGTGAGGGGAGTATGGGTACTGTGGTACCAAGCTGATGATGGCATCCAAGACAGTTGTGATGAACTTGGATTGTGCTGGCTGTGAGACTCCTCCGACTCTGGCAGTTGTCGGTGGAAAGGTACTAGAGGCCAACATGTGCAGTACAGCCAGCAGCTTTGTCAGCGGGGGGATGTTGGTTGTCGGCAGTGTTGGTACCGTCAGCCTGTGGGCAATAGTGGTCAGGATGTGTAGGATGGTTGTCCTTTTGAGCCTGTAGTGGGCAATGACATTCTCTGGTGTTGGGTCTGTGAGGTTGGTGCGTTTTCTGGAGGTCTGCTGCCTTGGTCTGCACTGCCTCTGTGGTGGTCTGACGAGGGGCAGGGGGGGCAGGGGGGTAGGGGGATGGCGGTCCTGGGTGTGGTGGCGGTGGGTGTTGTGGCCCTGTTGGGGCTCCGTGCTGCATGATCAGTGACTCCATGGCATCTGTTGTTCTTCAGGTGTGGCTGTGGTCTGGGCTCCCTTTTCTGGTGCCGGTTGTTGTCCGACTTTGCACCAGGTCAGAGCAAGTGTTAATTTCCTGCTGCTAATGTGCCTTATTGCATGTTTTGGGATCTTATCGCCGATCTGGCTGGTCATTGAGAACGTTGAGGTGTGGTGTTGTCGCAGGTTTTTGCTCAGGAATGCCTACTCTGCATCTCATTAGCAATAGTTGCCGGGGTCATCCGTGGTGGTGTTTTTTGAGGATGCTATCGCCAGAAAACTGGTGATATCGGCTGTTAGCACCAGCTTGTGAATGGGGCGGTAAATTTATCGCAGCTTTGGCTGAGATAAAGTGCCGATAACTCCTTTAGAATATGCCCCATAGTGTATTAAAGTGTTTTTACAATTATGAAACATATTTTATGTTTTTAAATTATTTTTGCTACCACAGTACTTCCTTGGTAGTACTGCTGTATTACGTGAAATAAAAAAAAAATATATAGAAGCTATATATAATTTTTCCTACCTATTCCAGCTTTAATTAAGTGGTAATATTATATAACCTAATAATTACCTTGAATTAACTTCATGGGTTCAGTAAAACACCAATTTGTACCACAAGGACTGTACCTGGAATTGGTTACAGTGTTGTTTGACTCAGCTCATTGGAGGGTGTTCAAGGACCCTCTTTTTTCCATTGCTGTCAGCGTTTCTCATTCATCGGCCCATTGAAATTAGGTTTGACTGCATTTAAGGTTTTCTGGTGTTGTGAGCATCCTGCCTCGCATGGTGCGAGCCACTTGGTCAAATTCCTACACGGGGCCTCTATGCCTCAGACGGTTCCATTTTGAATGGTGGGCTGCTGGCATTCAGGCCCACTGGGGGAGATTGTCGACGTTTCGACCCTGGTGCAATGAGGGTAATTTTTATCCTTCTGCAGGCGGGTCTTCCACAGGACGGGGGGAGGGGAGGCAAACTAGGGTGAGGTACAGTCAGGATACAGCCCCTGAAGAAGACCCGCCTGCAGAGGATATAAATTACCCTCATTGCACCAGGGTCGAAACGTCAACACTCTCCCCCAGTGGGCCTGTACCTGATATCATCCCAGCCTGCCTTTTCACATATGAATGTTCTCTGTGCATCATCAGAAAATCATGAAATGAATATTTGTAAATCCATAAGGGACTGGCCTATCTGTAAAACTGGTTCCACTATGAACCACGACCAGTTTTACTAAGGATACCAGAATGTGTAATTGATTGGTTATTGAATTTGCCTTTTGGATTCCCCTCCTTTATATCTGTCCTACTTCATGAGCACTTTCCTTTTTCACACTCCCCTTGGAGCAACGTCTTTCTCTATTTGGAGCATTGAATATGGTGATCTATTATAAAAGTAACTAAATAATAAACAGTCACTATTGGAGCAATATTTTGTGCCTTTGTGTCTTTTGAGGATATCCTTGTTTGCATTGTAAAGAAAATGGTGATACATTTATGATACAATGCTAATTCTATATGTACCGAATGCCCTTTGACTAATTAATATTTTTCATAACTGAATTGTAGCTTTAAAGAAGTCTAGGACCGCTGTTTCCTATACCAATCGTTACCCAGGTCCGTGGACAAATGTGGGTTACCCCATTATATCATAATGGACGCTCACCATAGCACCACGGATGCCTGGATTATGCCAGTAATGCCCACCATTATACTAGGGCCACAGTTGTGCCAAGGCTGGGAACCAAAAAGATCAGGGATAAGACCACATATCAGTCATGGCCATTAATATGCCAGGAATAGGTACATATAGGCCAGTCATGCTCAGAGTAGGTCTATGATGGCTGCCAGCATACCACAACTAGACCAAAAATACTAAAATAGTCAAGGATGACCATAATCATGCCATTGGCACTATTATGCCAGGAATGGACACAATTATGCCAAATATAACATTCTTATGATGGGGCTAGCATATATATTTGGCGGTTCTTGGCACCAGGCATAGTTTCAGGAAGCAATAGTGTTTATTATGGGCACACACATAAATGTTGATGAATCTCTTAATTTTCTCTGGTCTGGATCATACCCTGTACTCCTCAGGTCTTGAGCTGATCATGCATCTAACTGACACATTTTCACTCTGACTCCTGCGGTCCCGCACTTTGGTGGGTCAGCACTGATTACAGCTCAGGCTACTGCTGCCATACTTTTTTGATGGTGCACTGTTCACACACATGTTGTGACTGATAAAGGAGGGACTGCAATATGGTCAATCTCCTTGTGGCTTAATTATATTGAGATTGGATACAGACTGTCATGTAGCAGGTCCTATAAGCTGGCACAGTGTGTGTTTGAGTGTTAGTATGAGTTACTGTGCTACGTTTGGCTGGCTGTCACTCTTAGGCACTCTTAGAGTCTTGAGATGATCAGTGCTGCCTTCTTTAATAGGCAACTATTCGGAAATTGATGCTGGGCTTGACTTCACCTCAGAGAGCTACTTTGAAGGTACTGGCGAGCTAACAGTAGCTTCCGAGCTACTCGTTGGAGACCCCTGGTATAAGGGATTATTATTACTTCTCAGGTGGGTGTCTGTTGTTAGGCTTATCTCAAATTGCATTTTGTTCTTTATCTTCATTAGCATCACTCTGTGAGTAAGATGCTGCCCGAATCAACCATACTTAGTTGAATGTACACTATTACTCTGGTTCATAGGTTTATTGTGTTGACCCCATAATTTGATATTATATTCCTAGTCCACAATACAGTCATTATGCGATAAAACAGCATGGTTGACTTTAACTTTTATTTATTTTTTAGCCCCAGGGTGGGCCAGGACCAGGGAGCATACTGAGTACCTTTTTTTTGGAAGGTGGTGCATGCCGCCCCCCTCCTCAAGGGTAGTTTAACCCCAGGGATCACCACCTCCCCAGGGTTTATTATTATGATGGGAGGGAAGGTGTGCTGCCCCCTCTCCTTAGATCCACTACCTCCTGGGGCTTCGGAATTAAAAAAAGAGGGGGTTCGCGTGGATCCCCCATCAATTTCCTAATTGCCTCGGAGACCGCCACATCCCTGGGGTGCAAAAGAACTGTCAAAAAGGGAGGGGGCCACACAACACCCTCCCAGGACATACACAGCTCCGGAAACCACCACCTCCCCAGGACAAGCCCATGGAAACAGAAGGAGGGGGCCACACGGCCCCCATCCTAGAGCCATTAATGGCCCTAGGGACGACCACCCCCCAGGGCCGGCTCCTGCTATCTCCAGAGGAACCCACCCATGGGAAATAGCAGCTGGCTTTTGCTTGGCAAGAGCTGTGATAGCTCCTTCCAAGCGAGAGCAAACAGTAACTCTGCTCACAGCAAGCGGGAGCTGTCAAACCGCTCCCGCTTGCAGGGAGCGGAGTTTATATCTGTTTCCCTGCCCTCTGCCATGTGGACAAGGAAACAGATGAAAGATTGCTCCCCACACAGGGAGCTGCATGTGTAGCAATTCCTTGCTTGTGGGAGCTATGCCCGGGACTGTGAGGACAGTGAGTCTACCCCTGTGGTCCCCAACACTGCACACTGGGTGGGCTCCAGCGCACCCAGGTAGAGGTGCATGGCCCCCTCCCCCTTCAAATAATTGGCTGGGCCCCAGGGGATGGGGTCACCAGTGCAGAAATTGGTCCTGGGAGGGGGGCCTCACAGACACTTTCCTCCATTAAGTTTAGGCTGGGCCGTTCTGGCCTTGATGTTCATTTACAGATATTAACCCTCATCATGGAGCACTTATAAATATGAACATAGCAAGTGCCCCAGTTGAAGCTCCACTTCTGTAAAGGACAAAGATCCTAACATCCTGGTTTTTGCGAAGGCAAAGCAGGTGCGTTTTCTCGGTAATTCCACTTTGAAAGATGATCTGCAAGGCTTCATAGAGGTGAATGCATTGTTGATCTATTGGAGCTCAATCTGTAGTAACTGTGGCGAGTGGGTCCTTTCTTGTTCTTACCTGGTGAGAGCAGAATCCATGGTTCTGCCTTTAAACTACAACGAGTATGCAAATGTGCACATCACTTGGAAGCTCCTCCCATTTGGCCAGGCCTCTTCACCCTAGTAGCATGCAAAGGCCTTCCCGCCTTTTGCCAGGATGATGGACGGATTGTCGTGAGACCCCTCCCCAGCATGTTTCTCAATTTTGGTAATGTGTTCTTGGTGCTGAAGACTATGAGGACATCTCCACCAAACAAAGAAGCACTTGCTTCAAACAGTAATGTGGAAGCACCCTTGTTTGGTGGAGATTTACCTTTTTGTAGTCTTGTTGTCTTATATATAGGAGGGTTCATGTTATCACAGATTCTGTATAAAAGACGCAAGAGGAATAATCACATTGCCAAAATGCACACAAGG
Organism: Triturus cristatus; assembly: GCF_964204655.1. Taxonomy (NCBI): domain Eukaryota; kingdom Metazoa; phylum Chordata; class Amphibia; order Caudata; family Salamandridae; genus Triturus; species Triturus cristatus. The sequence continues at coordinate 898,833,273 of NC_140589.1, read as the reverse complement.
TCACTGGAGACGTCTCCTCTTGGTCCATTGCACAGATGTAGTGTAGAATATGCACTTGACAAATACACAACGTGTTAGCATTTCCTAATTAACTAATAGAAAGTACTCCAGTTGGGTAGATTTTTTGTGGAAAACAGAGGACTCTTGTTGGTTACAGGGGCAGGGGAGGTTCTGTTCTGGCCCAGTCACTCACACAGCCACTGACACACCCACACCCAGACACCCACTCACACACACATACAACTACTCATACGTCCACTCACAGACCCATACAGCCACTCACACACCCACTCATTAACTCACAAATCCACTCACACACCCACTTACACACCCTAAAAACTATTTACACTCACTCATACCCCATACAGGCACTCACACACCCACTACCAGAGCCATATAGTCACTCACACACACTTTGAAACTACTCACACACCCACTCATAAACCCATACAGACACTCACACACCCACTCATAGACCCATACAGCCACTCACACACCTAGTACCCAACCCATACAGCTACTCACAAACCCACTCACCAACCTATCCACCCACTCACACACCCACTCTCAAACATTACAGGTTACAGATAGGAAATACATTTTTAAAAACCTATGAAATTCACACACAAAAACAGGTTACAGTAATTTTTCAAAAACCTTATATATTTACTGAAAAAAACGAATGTTACAGGGACGTTATAGTTAGGAAGTAGATTTTTTTAACTTACAAATTCACTGAAAAAAACAAAGGTAGTGGCTGTGTGTCTGGCTGTATTAATGAGTGAGTGCCTGTATTGGAGAGTGAGTTGCTGTATGGGTGAGTGAGTAGACATGTGAGTGCTTGTACAGATGTGTGAATGGGTATTTAAGTGGTTGTGAAGGTGTGTGAGTGGATGTGTGAGTGATTGCATGGGTGAGTGGCTCAGTTGAGAGTCTGTATGGGTGATTGATTGGGTGTGTAAGAGGCTATATGGGTGAATAGGTGTGTGTGTGTGTGAGTAGTATGGTTGAGTGAGTGGCTTTGAGAGTAGGTGTATGGGTGAGTGAGTGGCTCTGTTGAGAGGCTGTATGGGCGATTGAGAGGATGTGTGAGTAGCTGTATGGGTAAATTAATGAGTAAGTGAGTATATGAGTGGCTCTATGGATATGTGAGTTGATGTGTGAGTGGTTCTGTGGATGATGTCATCAGTAATGTAATTTGAGATGTCATCAGCAAAGTCATGAGTGGGGTCACTGACCATGTCATGAGAAATCTAATATGAGCAGTCATAAGCAGTGCACTGCAGGGGCATAAGTTATAGTTGGCTCAGATAATTATAACTGCTGAACTTAACTGGTTTTGTATGAGTGAAATCTGAAGCTAACTATAACATCCTTGTAATCTTTGTTTTTTCCAGTAAAAATAAATAAATAACTATATATATATATATATATATATTATCTACTGACGGTCGCCAGTAGATAGTTATAGTTAGGACCGAGTTTCCATAGGAACTCTGAAAATTCTATTTTGAATAACTTTGGCGCCGGTTGACGAATCCTCGCAAAATTTTCAAAACTAATGGGGCGCTCTGTTCAGCTCCTACCCTGAAAGTCTCGGGGTGATTCGTCAAGCGGGGGCCGAGAAAAAAGGGGGGTCCCAAAATGCGTTTTCCCCATGCATTTTTCCATAGGACCTTTAGTCGAAGGTACAGCCCGAACGGCTGAACAGAATTACTTGAAATTTGGCAGAGAGGTAGTCCTCAGGTCAGGGAAGTGCCTTTTGCAGGTCTGGTGTCAATCTGTTCAGTAGTTCCTGAGAAAATAGCTTTTAAAAGCATATAAATATCTATAAGCGCGCACCGTGCGCGCACCGTGCGAGCACCCTAATGTGCGCGAGCGTAATTCTGATTGTTGGTTGCATGTTAGCCAACATTCGAATCGGTCGAAATCAGGAAGTGTCGGCCGCCATTTTGTTTGTTTTCAGTGCGTGTGTGAAAAAGGAAGGTGGCGGACGTAAAAAGGGGGCAGGGTAGAGAGTTCCTAAACCCCTAGCCTTTGTCAGGGGGTCCCTCAAGGACCCCGAAGACAGAAAACATTTTTTAATTTTTTTTTTTTTTAAATCGCGGGGGTGCGCGCACCGTGCGCGCACGGTGAAAACCCCCCCCAAAAAATAATAATTTAATACGTAGTTTATTGTAAAATAAATATATAAAAAAAATATTAGTACATAAATAAATTAGCATTTAAAAAAACGTACAAATTCACTGAAAAAAACATAGGTTTCACACACGTTATAGTTAGGAATTAGCATTTAAAAAACCTTGCAAATTCACTTAAATAACCATAGGTTTCACACATGTTATAGTTAGGTGGATATTTCACTCGTAAAAAACCAATGAAATTCCCCCGTTATAGTTAGTTGAGATAACTATAACTCGCGCGACCACCACTCTATCACAAGGATGATGTCATCAGTGATGTCATGAGTGATGCCACTGACCATGTCATGAGTGATGTAATATGTGACGTCATGAGCAGTGGATTGCGGGCGCGCGAGTTATAGTTATCTGAACTAACTATAACAGGGGAATTTCATTGGTTTTTTACGAGTGAAATATCCACCTAACTATAACATGTGTGAAACCTATGGTTTTTTAAGTGAATATATATATATATATATATATATTATCTACTGGCGGTCGCCAGTAGATAGTTATAGTTAGGACCGAGTTTCCATAGGAAATCTGAAAATTCTATTTTGAATAACTTTGGCGCCGGTTGACAAATCCTCGCGAAATTTTCAAAACTAATGGGGCGCTCCGTTCAGCTCCTACCCTGAAAGTCTCAGGGTGATTCGTCAAGCGGGGGCCGAGAAAAAAGGGGGGTCCCAAAACGCATTTTCCCCATGCATTTTTCCTTAGGACCTTTAGTCGAAGGTACAGCCCGAACGGCTAAACAGAATTACTTGAAATTTGGCAGAGAGGTAGTCCTCAGGTCAGGGAAGTGCCTTTTGCAGGTCTGGTGTCAATCTGTTCAGTAGTTCCTGAGAAAATAGCATTTAAAAGCATATAAATATCTATAAGCGCGCACCGTGCGCGCACCGTGCGAGCACCCTAACGTGCGCGAGTGTAATTCTGATTGGTGATTACATGTTAGTCAACGTTCGAATCGGTCGAAATCAGGAAGTGTCGGCCACCATTTTGTTTGTTTTCAGTGCGTGTGTGAAAAAGGAAAGTGGCGAACGTGAAAAGGGGGCAGGGTAGAGAGTCCCTGACCCCCTAGCCTTTGTCAGGGGGTCCCTGAAGGACCCCGAAGGCAGAAATGAATTTTTTTTTTTTTTAATTCGCGGGGGTGCGCGCACCGTGCGCGCACGTTGAAAAGCCAAAAAAACCAAAAAACCCAAAAAAATAATAATACATAAATAAATTAGCATTTAAAAAAACGTACAAATTCACTGAAAAAACCATAGGTTTCACACACGTTATAGTTAGGAATTAGCATTTAAAAAACCTTGCAAATTCACTTAAATAACCATAGGTTTCACACATGTTATAGTTAGGTGGATATTTCACTCGTAAAAAACCAATGAAATTCCCCCGTTATAGTTAGTTCAGATAACTATAACTCGCGCGACCGCCACTCTATCACAAGGATGATGTCATCAGTGATGTCATGAGTGATGCCACTGACCATGTCATGAGTGATGTAATATGTGACGTCATGAGCAGTGGATTACGGGCGCGCGAGTTATAGTTATCTGAACTAACTATAGACATGTTATAGTTAGCGGAAATTTTACTGATAAAAAACCAATGAAATTCCCCCGTTATAGTTAGTGCAGGCAACTATAACTCACGCGACCGCAATCTTCTGCTGATGACATATGTGTCTTTATGAAAAAAAAATATTTCTAATATATGTATAGCTAAAAATTTATGGAAGAAGACATGGGCAAATAAGTGTCTAAATACAGTATTAGCATCAGCAGAGGATTGCGGTCGCGTGAGTTATAGTTGCCTGCACTAACTATAACGGGGGAATTTCATTGGTTTTTTATCAGTAAAATTTCCGCTAACTATAACATGTCTGAAACCTATGGTTTTTTCAGTGAATATATATATATATATAGCTTCAAAATTGTACTGCCATTACGTCGTTGCCTGGCCAAAAGCGTCGGTGCCAGCCGTGGCGGCAGACAGCCACAAACATTCAAGGGGATTGACTTCCACAAATTTAGGAAGAAGGCGGCACAACCATCTGTACTTTCTGGTACTTTTTATTAAGCTGTAAACAACGCGTTTCAGCCGCAAGCGGCCTTCGCCAAGTTTACTTTACTTCCCTCTAGTAGCCATTTTTAAACAACATCATCATGGAAATAAACATACTTTCAATGATTATTTTTGATTGCAAAATGCTCACTTTCTGATATAACTTCTAGTCCTCCAATATTAATAATTATTGTGACATTTTCATGAATTTATCTGCATTTTTCGACACACTCCTTACACAATTCATAGACATAAAAGAAAGGTGCAGATCTCGTAGCTTAATGTAAGCTAAATTTCACAATATACGTACAAATGTACACCGAAATCGGTCACTGTAATCAATATCTATTTTAGGTAACAGAAAATAATGCCCCACAATTGTGATTGTTTTTGCAGTGTTGAAATCAATCTATTCATTTCTGCTTCGCGTACAAAAATTGTAGTATGTGCGTACACAGAACTGTTACCTTCTTAAAGCGAATCATATGTACTTTCGAAAGCAAATTCCTGGTTGCATTGTTGTATCTCAAAATTAAATAATTTTTATGTATGTATAAAGAATTATTTTATGGCTATTGACGAGAGAAGTACATTTATGACAAATATCCTTATCGTGAAATGCTCATGATATAAAGTGCAACGGTGATAATTACAAATAAAATGAATGAGGAAATGATTACATTAAAGTTAAAGGTGTTATACAACCCAATTATATCAGGTGAAATTCATTAATCTAATTTTGTAAAGATTTTTATACTATTTCTAATTTTTTTATTTTATTTGTCTTTTTTCATTACCTATGTGAATACAAACAGGCTCATATTAAATTGGAAGCATGTGGTCATAATTGTGGCTACTCTGTAATCCCACCAGGGAATATCATTCTCATAGTCTATCAATTCCTTATAGACTTATATGAGAAGAGTCTGAGAAATTCAAGCTCTAAATTCCATGATTAGTCTAAATAACTGACTATGGGATGTATAGTTGCCTAACCCCTTCCAAAATTAATGTTTCCTGCAATCTCTAGTGCTCCCTAATTGCATAAAAAGGCAGGGTTTAACCCAACCCAGTCATATATTAACACCCAAGAGTTAATGACCACCGTTGCTTGTGGTTCACATCTCTATTAAAAGGACAACTGTCCATATTGACTAGTATCTGGGATACAGAAGGTTTTTTCATGAGAACAGGGCAATAGGGAATCACTAAGTGCCTATATGGGTACATAGTTCTTCTTCCTTATTGAGACCATGTGGAGTCCTGGTTTGAAGATCTATGATGTATGATGTAACGGGACTCCAAAATGCGTAACATTTTCTCTCTGTTGCCTCCATGAATATTTTTAGGTACCTGATCAATACCACAAAACCTTAAGAGAACCCTGTTGCTGTTATGCATATTGCAAAAATGTTGTGCCACGGGATAATTGAAATCCAGGTTAGTAATGGCACGTTGATGTTCCAAAATCCGTTTTTTCAGGGCCAATTTGGTACTTCCTGTGTAACGCAGCCCACAGGGGCATTCCAAAAGATAAATTACGTACTCTGAGGTACAGGTAATAGATTTGTTAATATTCCTGTCACTACCGTTATGTGCTTTAAACGTTTTGCAACTGGAAGTATTTTTACATGCTTTGCATGCATTGCATTTATGGAAACCCTTCTGTTTGGATAACCATGTAGATGGAGGTACTGGGTTCCGATAACTTTGTACAAGTTTATCTTTTAGCGATGTGGATCTTCTGTAAGTAACCACGGGAAAAGAGTTCACTGTTTTACCTATAACAGCGTCAGATTTAATGAGGGGCCAGTGTTTATTCAGTAATTTTCTTAACCTGCCTGAAAACACTGCAACTCACTCACCGCGTTATATTCGACCAGCAATTCATCCACCGTTCTATTTATCGGAGCAGTGTCCCATCAGGAGCGGCTAGGGCGGCGTTTTTCCACTATGTTGCTTCAAAATTGTACTGCCATTAAGCCACAAACATTCAAGGGGGTTGACTTCCACAAATTTAGGAAGAAGGCGGCACAACCATCCGTACTTTCTGGTACTTTTTATTAAGCTATAAACAACGCGTTTCAGCCGCGAGCGGCCTTCGTCAAGTTTACTTTACTTCCCTCTAGTCGCCATTTTTAAACAGCATCATCATGGAAATAAACAAAATACTTTCAATAATTATTTTTGATTACAAAATGCTCGCTTTCTGATATAATTTCTAGTCCTCCAATATTAATAATTATTGTGACGTTTTCATGAATTTATCTGCATTTTTCGAATTTAAAAAGAAGTAATGACACACTCCTTACACAATTCATAGACATAAAAGAAAGGTGCCGATCTCGTAGATTAATGTAAGCTAAATTTCGCAATATGTTTAAAAATGGCGACTAGAGGGAAGTAAAGTAAACTTGACGAAGGCCGCTCGCGGGTGAAACGCGTTGTTTACAGCTTAATAAAAAGTACCAGAAAGTACGGATGGTTGTGCCGCCTTCTTCCTAAATTTTTGGAAGTCAACCCCTACTGGCGGTCGCCAGTAGGTAGTTATAGTTAGAACCTAGTTGCCATAGGAAAAGCGTTTTTTGATTTGCTAATAACTTTGGCGTCGCTTGACAAATCTTCGTGAAATTCTCCCAAACAAAAGTCTATCCACGTCAGTTCCTTTCCTGAAAGTTTGGGGATGATTCGTCAAGCAGGGGGAGAGAAAAGGGGGGTCCCAAAACCCGTTTTCTCCATGTTAATTTCCATAGGAAATTTTGAGACGGGCTACAGCCCGAACTGCTGAACGGAATTACCCTAAATTTGGCAAAATGGTAGAGCTTGGTTCAGAGAGCGACCTTTTTTTTAAATGGGGTAAATCCGTTCAGTAGATTTTGAGAAATTAAAAAAATAAGAGTAAAAAAATCAATTTCCCATAGGAAACTTTGGGCAAGACTACAGCCAAAACTGCTGAACGGAATCACCCCAAATTTGGCAAAAAGGTAGTGCTTGGTTCAGAAAGCGACCTTTTTTTAAATGGTGTAAATCCATTCAGTAGCTGTTGAGAAATTCCAAGTTTCGATATGTAGAGCAGCAGTGGAGTCGCAAACCCTCTCGACCACAAGCTTCATTCTAATTGGCTGTCAACACTCCAAACCAGGACGTGTTGGCAGCCATCTTGTGACTCGGTAGAAGCGAGTCACCAGAAAACAGAGGATCAAAGATATAAAACAAGAGAACGGGCAGGGTAGAAACCCCCTGACCCCCAAGGCCTGCTAAGGGGGTCTCAGAAGGACCCCCAGGACCAAAAAAAGCATTTATTTTATTTTATTTTTTTTAATCGGTACAATTTGTGCTGCGGTCGCGAATTCAGCCAAAATTGTTAAAAAACAATAAAGCAAGGGTTCCCGCGTTTTATTTTAATGAGGCCCCTGGGTGGGCTAGGGCCTGGGGGCATTTCTTAAAAAATAATAGCGGGGGCTCCCACAGCCCCGGGGACCACCACGTCCACAGGGCTTCACTCATGTTGGGGGGGCACGCGCCCTCCTCCTCCTGGAGCCTGTGTTGGCCCTGGGGACCACCACCTGCAGTGTCCTGGTGGTGCACACCCCCAGGACAGTGCTGTTTGCTATGACAGAGCTGGAGCCGCGCGGTTTCTGCCCTGTCACAGCAAACTTGCTTTGGATTTTGGAAGCGATAGCTGGGGAACCTGCTCTCGCTTCCAAAATCCAAAGCTGATTGCTTTTCCACATGGGGAGGTGCATGTCAGTAGCTCCCAGTGTGGAAAAGCAATGCCGGCTCCCGCATGACGCAGGGAGCCAGAGGGACCATGAGGGCATTGGGACTCCCCCCACGGTCCCTTTTTTAAATAATTAACATGTCGGCATGCTTCGGGGGATTAGGTCCCCAAGGTGAATGCAAATTAGAGAAAGTGGACATTTTTTTTTTTAAACGCGACGCTAGCGCGGCTCTCAGCGTGGCCCCCGTGTGAAAACGATGGGTGCTCGGCTCTCAGAGCGGCACTCAAGTGCTTCTTGGGTCTTTCAAACAGCGAGGGGTATATCCTCAAGGACACATTGCCGAGTTAACTGCACTTTTTCGCAACAAAAAATGGTGATACATTTAACGCACCTTTCATAAGCTGGAGCAAACAGCCATATCACCAGCTTACCAGCGATAGCAGCCTCAAAAAGCATCGTCACGGATGACCCTCGCAAATATTGCTAATGAGATGGAGAGTAGGCGTTACCGTGCAAAGAGCAGTGAGCACATCACTACCCAGGTTTCTCAACCACAAGCAAGATCGTTGAAGAGAGTACAAAAAAGGTGATATGGTGTGTTAGTAGCAGGAAGTTTACACCTGCTCTGAGCTGGTGTAAAGTCAGACTACAACCTAAAAGATGAAAGGTAGATCAGCCCAGAGCCACACCTGAACGACAACAGATGCAGTGGAGCCAATGATCATGCAGCTCGGACATCCAACACTGCTCCGCCACCCCCCGCCACCAGCCCCCTGTCTGCCATCCCCCTCTCAACCCCCCACAAACAAATGTGACAGCAACCTTAGGAAATCAGGAACGTAACAAATTGGCTGATGTCTCACGATTATAAATTAAGAATTTGCATGTGAGGTTGGACAAATAAGAATCACAGTCATGTATGTATTTACATATAAAACATTTTATTTAAACAAAACAACAACAAATAAAACTAGGTACAACCATGGCGTGTCATCTCTGGACCATTTGTGAATCACAGCCTGCAAGACAAAAAGCAAAATAAGATTGTGCGTCATGCATCCATCAAAGGAGAGAGAGAGAGAGAGAAAGAGAGAAAGAGTGAGAGAGAAAGAAAGAAAGAGTGAGAGAGAGGAAGACAGAGAAAGAGAGGAAGACTGAGAGAGAGGAAGAAAGAAAGAGTGTGAGAGAGAGGAAGAGAGAGAGGAAGAGTGAGACAGAGAAGAAGAGAGAGAGGAAGAGAAAGAATGAGAGTGAGAGGAAGAGACAGAGAAAGAGAGAAAGAGTGTGAGAGAGAGAAAGGAAGAGATAGAGAGTGAGAGAGAAACAGTGTGAGTGACAGAAAGGAAGAGATGGAGAGGGAGAGTGAGTGTTGACACTGTGGAGAAAATCCTCACAGCGCACCTTTCTGCCACCGGTGTGTCTCCAACCACGTGCCGGGACATAGTACAACCCTCAAGTTTAGTAATCTACAACATAGTATAGAATCAATAATGGCAGAGTACATAAATCTGCACACGCCTAATTCTCTGTTTCGCCCCTGCGCACCCAGGCTGCTGTACACCATTGACTCCCGCCACCCAGAGGTGTCTGCCCGCCACTGCACACCCAGGCTGCTGTACCCCATCCACTCCCACTGCCCAGAGGTGTCTGCCCGCTCCTGTGCACCCAGGCTGAGAGGAAGAGAGAGAGAAAGAAAGAGTGAGAGAGGAAGACAGGGAAAGAGTGAGAGAGAGAGAGGAAGAAAGAGAGAGAAAGAGAGAGAGAGATACAAGGAAGGGAGGGAGAAAGAGAGAAACAGTGTGAGAGAGAGGAGGAGAGAGAGAGAAAGAGTGAGACAGAGAGAAAGAAAGAGAAGAAATGAGAGAGAGAGGAAGAGACAGAGAAAGAGAGAATGAGTTTGAGAGAGAGAAAGGAAGAGATAGAGAGTGAGAGAGAGAAAAAGAGAAAGAGTGTGAGTGACAGAAAGGAAGAGATGGAGAGGGAGAGTCAGTGTTGACACTGTGGAGAAAATCCTCACAGCTCACCTTTCTGCCACCGGTGTGTCTCCAACCACGTGCCGGGATATAGTACAGCCCTCAAGTTTAGTGATCTGAAACATAGTATGGAATCAGTAATGGCAGAGTACATACAACTGCGCACGCCTAAATCGCTGCCCCGCCTTTGTGTATCCAGGCTACTGTACCCCATCTACTTCCACTGCCCAGAGGTCTCTTCCCGCCGCTGCGCAACCAGGCTGCTGCATCCCATCCACTTCCACTGCCCAGAGGTGTCTGCCTGCTGCTATGCACCCAGGCTGCTGCATCCCATTCGCTCCCACTGCCCATAGGTGTCTGCCCGCCACTGCGCACCCAGGCTGCTGCACCCCATCCACTCCCACTGCCCGGAGGTGACTACCCGCCGCTGCGCATCCAGGCTGCTGCACCTCATCCACTCCCACTGCCCAGAAGTGACTGGCTGCCGCTGCGCAAACAAGCTTTTCTGCTCACCTTCCGCCACCGGCCTGTGTCGAAGAGGGTCCACCACGTGCCGAAGCAACCTCCTCATCCATTGTGTACACGAGGTGAAGCTGAGCTCACAATTCAAAATAGATGTTGATTGCCAGGATGGCCACGCATCATCCCAGGCTGCACACGAGCTCAGCTCTGGTGGCAGTAACTCAGTAGAACTGAAGTAATTGCCTCGTGGCGGGAGGTCTGTGTCGGGCAGCAATCTGTGAATCACAGCCTGCTAGACAAAAAGCAAGATAGGATTGCGCGTCATGCATCCATCAAAGGAGAGAGAGAGAGAAAGAGTGAGAGAGAGTAAGAGAGAGAGAAAGAAAAAAGAAAGAGTGAGAGGAAGACAGCGAGAAAGAGAGAAAGAGTGAGAGAGAGAGGAAGAGAGAGACAAACAGGGAGAGAGAGAAAGAGAGAAACAGTGTGAGAAAGAGGAAGAGAGAAACAGAGGAAGAGTGAGAGAGAGAGAGAAAGAGGGAGAGGAAGAGAGAGAGAAAGAGAGAAACAGTGTGAGAGAGAGGAAGAGATAGAGTGAGAGAGAGAGGAAGAGAGAGAGAAAGAGTGTGAGGGAGAGAAAGGAAGATATGTAGAGGGACAGTGAGTGCCCACACTGTGGATAAAACCCTCACAGCTCACCTGTCCGCCACCGGTGTGTCTCCAACCACGTGCTGGGACAGAGTGGAGCCCTCAAGCTTACTCATCTGAAACGTAGTATGGAATCAGTAATGGCAGAGTACATACAACGGCGCACGCCTAAATCGCTGTCCCGCCGCTGCGCACCCAGGCTGCTGCTGCCCATCCACTTCCACTGCCCAGAGGTGTCTGAACGCTGCTGCACACCCAGGCTGCTGCACCTCATACACTCCCACTGCCCAGAGGTGACTGCTCACTGCTGTGCACCCAGGCTGCTGCACCCCATGCACTACCACTGCCCGGATGTGCCTGCCCGCCACTGCGCAAACAAGCCTCTCTGCTCACCTTTCGCAAACCTGCATGTCGAAAAGAGGGCAAACCACGTACCGCTGCAAGCCCTGAACCCGGGGCCCGCGGCAGGGCACCGTCCATATCATGCAGCCCCGCTCCGCAGGCCACCAGGTCTCACATTTGGTGCTAAGTCTTGATTTCGCCATGGCAGAGGACATACCAGTGCACTCAGTTTTTCATCGCAGGTTGCACACCCGCTCAGCCCTTGCGGTGCCACTAACTCAGTGACCAGCGAGATGACGCCATATGGCTGTAGGCCTGCGCTGACTGATGGCTCAGGCCTACACTGCGGTCCAGTAGGGCACACAAAACCTGAGCTGTCCACACCATCAGCGCAGGCTGCACACCCGCTCAGCAGTTACGGTACCCGTACCTCATTGGACCGAAAGTCACCGTCCCGTGCCGGTGTGCCTGTGCCAGCCGCAGTGCATCTGGTGCGAGCAACTCTAAAATTGCGTAGAGCATGTGCGCCCGGTCTTTTTTATTGGCAGGGTCACATGTCCTGTGGCGTCTGTGCTGGATGGGTGTGGTGTGGGTGTATACCAGCCATGAGGGAGTGGCTGTGGCGTACTGACAACTAGGCCTGTGACCAGTAGATCACTGCAATGAAAACCTGGGCCATGTAGCATTGTTGTCCTTCCCTGTAAGCGGAGTGGGCTGGCCTGGCGTATGCCAGTCCTGCGTGAGGCTGTGAAGAATGACTCCGCAGCTATGGGCATGGCTCTGTTGTGAGCTGTATGAGGAATCAACTGATGTGGGTGTCCATGTTGTAGTGCTGCCGTCACCCGTGTCGCAAGCGCCAATGTGTCACTCTGTGAGCCAAGTCCCACAACATGGCCAACATGGAAGGTACAGGGAATCACTTACCCTACATTCATCCATAGTTCCACACATGAAATATGGTGGACATGACACATCTGTGTGGATATGAATGTTTATTGCACATTTAGTGGAGTGTTGCAGCTGTAGCAATACAGGGCCATGGAAATTTCAAGTTGGCACATGGAGGGCAGCCAATTAGAGCCAAGCTCATGTTCGGGGTTAGGCTGCGCCAACCTATGTAGTTATACAATCACTCCGCCAATCCCCACGCACTTACAAATTCACTATACACTCTCGATTGCAGTACTCTAATGATCCAGTCTCTATGTACGTATTTGTACAATGACCGAGACAAAGTTACATATCCAAAGTTTTCCCCCACTGCGAGAGGTAACATGGTTGCATACGCTGTCCACAGCACATTGTAATGTGGTAGGGCCCAGGGGCAGCATCTTGCATACATAATGAACACATGGACACAGATAGATAGTGGAACTGGGTACGGGATGTGCGCTCGACTCCTTTTTATTACCAGGGTCATATGTCCAGTGACATCTGTGCTGGATGCGTGTGGGGTGAGTGTAAGCCAGTCCTCCGGGAATGGTTGGTGCTGGTAACATCGGCTCACACACAGAGATTCAATCATAAAGGGTCCATGACTTGTGCTGCACTAAGTTAGGTATGAAAAAGACAACAGTATCTCAACTGGATTCAATGGGAAAAGCAAATACAATGGTATGTACACGGCATTACAAGAAGAAGAGAGGGAGACTCCTGGTAGTTTGTACAAAGTGCTCAAGGCATCATATATTTAGAAACACAGTTTATACGTAACAGTCATAACAGCACTGCGAGCATAAATTGTGGTGGCAACCCAAAGGAGCTAGGTGTACATTGTGCTCATGACTAGGAGAGTGACGGGTCAAGTGACTAGTGCAATAAACAGCGGAAGGCGTAAAAAAAAAACAAAGTGGTGAAAAGTTATATACAGTGATCAATGGTTCAACATAGATAATTATAAACAATGACTGTACAAGGTATTTTGATTTTAAAGAACCAAGGTTGATTGAGCGCCGTTAATTGCGCTGAGAGGTAGGTCGACGGCGTTTCAGTCCTATTAATTCAGGACCATCATCAGGACCGGATTGCCAAGGTATTTAGAGTACTGTAGAGGGGAGGAAAAAAGAGAGGGGTTCAGGGGAAGAACCGGGGGTGAAGGGGCACAGGGACTGTGGTAGGACAAGGATGGTAGTAGTATAGCCTACCTGTAGAGCAATGGAGCAAACAGGGCAGTAGTAGAGATCGACTACTGTCGGCGAGTTGGGGGCGAGACAGGGGTAAGGTGTGTGGTGAAAACCATCTGTGCGTGGTAAAGGATGATACCTAAGGAACATAGTCAAAGTATGAGCCATCTCGAATTGCAAGGGGAGAGAGAGTAAGGGAAGGTGAGAGTGCAGACTCACCTGTGGAAACCCAGATGTCAGCGGGGATGAAAATAAAACTCGGTGTGGTGCAGTGTGGGAAACATCTGCTGGTATGGAACTAGTAACAATCTGGAAGCTATTGGAGTAATCCTAAATAGCTTGATAAGCAGGGTCGGGTCCCTGATCCACTGCGGCGGATCATCCAGGATTATCTAGGTAATAAAAGAGAAAAGGGGGGCCTGTGAAAATGTGTGGAGGCTATAGGGGAAGGAATCGGTTAAAATAGCGTGGGGTACCTAACCGGAAGATGGGGCCAACGGCTTACCGTGAGTAGCAAGTAGTCAAAGGCTTGATTAAATCGTAGCGGCTCCAAGCGGTTAGCGGCTCGACTGAATCAGGGGTGGGAAGGGCACGGAATGAATCCAGGACCGCCACGGATGTGTGTGGTGTACGCCCGCGTCTTTGAATGAAGGCGGTTGGGAGTGGATAAAGAACGCATGTATATCCGCGTTAGTGACTTCAGGGAGTCACTTGACCATGACCAGGGAGGCTGATGTTACGAGGGGGGGAGGAGTGTAGTTGGGGTTGCCTGGGCGTAGTCAAGCGTGCAGAGCGGCTGAAGCTGACTCAAGGGAGTAGAATTCAAAGCGGAGGTGGCAAGTGAGAAAGGAAAGAATATACATCAGGAAATTGAAATGAATAAATCGGACAAAATAAACAATTCAAAGCTACTGGCAAAGATATCAGTGTGTAAGCTCCTTACAATACCGCTCTTCATATATAAATTATATTTACACACATTTTGGCGTAGTAAAGCAGGCACAGTGGCTGAAGCTGACTGAAGGGAGTTGAATTCAAAGTGAGTTGAGGGAGTTGAATTCAAAGTGAGGGTGGCAAGGGAGAAATGGAAGAATAATCATCGTGAAGAAACATCAGGTAATTGAAATAAATAAATCGGAAAGAATAAAATAAACAATTCAAAGTTAGTGGCAAGGATATCAGTTTTGAGGCGCCTTACAGTCCCGTTCTTCATATGTAAATTATATTTACACACATTTGGACACAGAAAGGAGTGGTTGATACATTGAAGCATTTGTAACAAATTCATGGGTAGGGCATACAAATTGGAAGAGTATCCAGGACCTTGCAATGAATCCTGCTTTTTTGTTGTATGATTCTCTGTTTGACTATTTGAGTCGTCTGGCCGATGTATACGAGATCACATGGGCATCTGATTGCGTAGATCATGTTTTGAGACCGACAGTTGGTGAAAGTTTTGAGCGTGTAGGTTTTGTTGTTGGCTTTAAATTCTTTGGTGTTGATTGTGAGTTCACAGGCCACACAGGATTGACATCTGTAATGTCCGATCAGTGGTGATAAGCCCCATGCGGTGGGGATGGAGTTTTGTTGTACCAGTTTAGTGGGCCAAGTAATGGCATGGACGAGATGGTTGGCCAGGTTATTATCTCGTTGAAATGAGAACAGGGGGGTTTTTGAAATTCCTTATGTGTTCTCAATATGGTCCAATTATGTGTAATGATCTTTTTGACTTGGTTGCCGCATGGGCTGAATTTGGTCACAAGGGGGATTCTGGTATTCGTTTTTCTGGCGTGAGGTGTGAGGAGTTGGTCCCGGTGGCAGTACCAGGCTCTCTTGTGAGCGCAGGAGACTAAGCGCGAGGGATAACCTCTGGAGACAAGTTTGTGGTAGAGGATATCTGATTCCCTGAAGTAGTATTTTCACCATTTGCAATTCCTACGGATGCGTAAGAATTTCCCGCAGGGTAAACCATTCCTGAGGCCCCGTGGATGGTAACTTGAGTAGTGCAATAAGGTATTGCATTCAGTAGGTTTGCAATACAGGGTGGTACCGATAAAGCCATCTTCTGCATGGATGGTAATGTCCAGAAAGGATAAATCGTTGGATCTGTAGTCTGAGGTGAACTTAAGGTGGGGTTGGGATTGGTTAAACCAGTTGACAAAGGAATTTAATGAGTCAGTTGTGCCATTCCATAGCAGAAGAATGTCATCTATGTAGCGCCACCATAAGTTAATCTGTGTGCACTAAGTTAGGGGCACCAGAATGAAATAATACACAAAAGATTCTATCGTAAAGGGTCCATGAGTTGTGGTACACTGAGGTAGGGGCAGCAGATCTGAAATCATATACAAAAGATTCTATCATAAAGGGTACATGAGTTGTGGTGCACTGAGGTATGGGCGTGGTCCGGGAGGGCCGCACTGGTAGCAATATCTGTTGCCTACTGGACTGCGTCATCTGCAATCGCAACTCGATCTGAATTGTGAACCCTACAGTCCGCAATGTAGATCGAAGGCAGTAGTCAGCACAGACATCGAGGAAAGCTTTTTGTGACTTTCTCTTGAGAAAATCCAACGACATAGAGTTCAGTTCACTCTGCAATAAATAAACCAAAACTGAATTCGTACTGTGAGCTCTGCTGTCCGCTGTGTAGACTGCCATTCAGTGTTCCTTTGGACTTGCAAGATGAATTTGGTCTTTGTACTAAAGGTATAATTGATATCAAAAAAGTTCTTGAAGCAAGGGTACTAAAAGGATATTATGTAGGTTTCGAAGATGTTGTAGTTAGTTGCCTACTGGACTCTAATTAATTAATCAAGACTCAGTTTAAATTGTGAGCTCTGCTGACCGCATTGTAGGCTGGAGGCAGCGGTCAGCAAGGGTCCACAGCCACGTGGCATTGAGTTGAGCTGCAGGGTTAGTGGCACCTGAAGCAACCAGCATGTGCGGAGCCTGGGATGATGCTTGGTCTGGGCGGGCCGCACTGGTAGCAATGTCTTTTGTCCAATTAATTCTGCCTTAATAAGGCTATGTGGCGATGACTTGTGGTGCAGTGAGTTAGTGGCACCTGAAGCACTAAGCGTGTGCGCACCCTGCGATGATGCGTGGTCCGGGCAGGCCTCACTGGGAGCAATATCTTTTGTCTAATGAATTCTGCCTTAATTAGGCCACGTGGCATTGACTTGTGGTGCACTGAGTTAGAGGTACCTCAGGCGCTCAGCGTGTGCGCAGCCTGCGATGATGCGTGATCCGGGTGGGCCGCACTGGGAGCAATGTGTCTTGCCTACTGGACTGCGTCATCTGCAATCACCACTCCATCTGAATTGTGAGCCCTGCTGTCCACAGTGTAGATTGAAGGCAGTAGTCTGTACAGACATAAGTCTGCTGTGCTGTGCAACTGTGTTCGCAGGGGGCCTGTGTCGACGAGGCCGGCGGACATGGTGGCAGGGTGAGGGCCGCTGCTCTGGCAGACGCATTGGCCTTCACACTAATGAACCACGCCCAGAGCCCCGGCCAATTTAGTCACACTTCTACGCTGGAGTGGCGTACGTTGGGCCAGCCCACTGCGCTTCTGCTTACAGGGGACGATGATACAGGTACATGACCGAGATCTTCCCCACTGCCTGAGGTAACATGGTTGCGTCCACTGTCCACAACACTACAAGCAACAGCAGTATATGTACACATGGAGAGGTTTGTGCTCTGCATAGTGAGGTCTGTCCAGCACATCACCGCTACACTTGGTATTGTGTGCATTATTATTGGTGGGTGACTTGCGTCCTTCACACGTTTGGTAACTACATCTCCCAACATTCAGCTATTGTGTAGCTGAGGGGCCATGCCGTTTTTGGAAAGTCCGCTGTCCTGTTGTGCGCTGCCTCGGTGGTAGTGGGGGCGGTGGTCCGGGGGGAGGTCCTGAGGGTGGTGGTAGTGGGTTTTGTGGCCTTCTTGGGAGTCGGAGGTGCATGATCAGCAGCTCTATGACATGTGTTGGTCTTCAGATGTGACTCTGGGCTGGGCTCCTTTTACACTGTAGGTAGTCCTACTTTACACTAGTAAAAGGCAGATTTTACATTCCTACTGCTAATAAAGCTTATCACCTGTTTTTGGATCGCACCCTAGATTTGGCTGCCTGTTGAAAATATCGGGAAGTGATGTTTTCGTATTATTTTTGCACAAGAACGCCAAATGTGCATATTATTAGCGTTAGTTGTTGCTCTCATTTGTGGCGATTTATTTTTGCGGAAGCTATTGCTGGAAAACTGCCAATATCGGTTGTTTTCACCAGGTTGAGAATGGAATGATAATTTAAAATCACTGAAAAAAACTATAGGTTTATGTTGTAATTTACCTTCATCCTCCCTCCTTCCCGTGGTACCTTCCTTCCCCCTGCCCTCTTTCCCTCTTTAGAACGTTCCACTGTGAAGCTTAGCCTAGAATGTTCACACGATTAGAACACAGTTGAGGAGAGTGGATGATTGGAATAAAGAAGCACGTTCTTACCTGCAATTGTGTCTTCTAGTATTTTGAACTTTTTAACACTGGCGACGATCCTGCGCAGGGGGCAGCCAATCATCTCCCCTTTCAGTGCTCTCTCCGGATGAGGATTCTTTTATCGCCATTGTGTCATCCATCTACTTTTCAATATCCGGTGGAGTTCGACACCATCTAGCAAGCTGTGGAGTTTTGTTCCGCTTCTGGGGCCCTGCGCTTCCTAGCACCATTTAGATTTCGGTAAGCTGCTGATTGTCTGCTGGTGGAGCCAGTGTTGATGGAGCTGGCAGTGAGCCAAGGCCAG
The DNA here is from genome assembly GCF_964204655.1 of Triturus cristatus. Taxonomy (NCBI): domain Eukaryota; kingdom Metazoa; phylum Chordata; class Amphibia; order Caudata; family Salamandridae; genus Triturus; species Triturus cristatus. Next base: position 898,814,958 of record NC_140589.1, on the reverse strand, counting down.
TGGTCTGTTCACCAAGGGGCTGCCACTTTTCATACATTTGTAAGTCCGTCCACCTAGGGTGGTCCTCTTGAAGCAACTGTCCGCACGTAGTGGGAGAAAACTCTTTGAGTGTCATCACCAATGTTTCTTTCTTTTTCATAAGCAAACCCCTACTATGTGAACTTGTCTCTGAAGAAGTAAAAAGAATGGAGAGTGTGCCAGAAAAACATGTTTCCCTGTTTGGCATTCACCTTTTCCAAAAAGGCATCTGGCAGTTTCACTTTCAGCAAATAGATCACATCAGGCACTCTAGGATCCCTCAATATCATGGGCCTTCCTCTGATGGGTGGCAGAGACTATAACCTCAGGAACTGAAAGGCCCTAGGGGAATAGCTATCGAGAGTACATTAGGTCAGTAGCACTGGTGCCCACTGGTCTGGGAGGCCCTCTGCCCCTGAATTACTAAGAAACCATTTTCCTTGCGTGCATTGGGCCCATGGCACCCTTGCTACACCACGAAATAGATCCCTTGGTTGTTTGGCTAATCACCAGTTCAAGACCAGCAATGGTTGCTGACAAAGCCAGACTGGCCGCATTAAGCATTTACCCGGGAGACTGGGAGTGGCTTTCTTACTTGGGGGTGGCGATTTGGCAGCAGTGCTGCAATATCTGCCCCCAGTAACAAAATTAGCTTGCCAGCATAAAACTTAGCACTCATTTTGCTTCTAGCCTCCCTGTGTTAGAAATATGTTACGCTTGCTGAAAATAACGTGTACCATGCAGAGCACAGAGCTGTATTTTATGTGCATAGGTCATTGGTTTACTGCATTTGTCCCAGAGATCCCTTTGTTACTGTGCAGTTCATAAATTACAATCGTAATCTAGCACATTACACATTAGGCTTATTCGTACGGCCAGACATGGGGCCCGCTCCTTTTCTTTCCTGGACCCTAAACACTGAAACCAGCTAACCCTGCAGCTACGCTCTTGTTCGGACTTACATTCATTTAAGAAATCCTTGAAAACTGTAGGGCATATTTACAAGGGCCATATCTCTGCTTTTTTGGCTTTTAAAGCCAAAAAAGCGGAGATAAAAATATCGCCCTATTTACAAGAGGGTGATAACATGCATTAGCGCATGTTAGCACCCTTTTACCCGACGCCTCCCTTTGCATCTCTAATGAGGTGCAAAGTGGGCGTCACTGGGCAGTACAACCTTGTAAATATCGCTGATGTACACATCGCGATATTTACAAGGCTACCCAAGCATTTTAGCAGACGTTAGTTTTTGGAGAAAACTGCTGTTTTCTCCAAAAACTAACGTCTGCTAAAATGCAGACTTAGCTATACTTACCATTGGGGGTGGATTATGCTGATAGGACCACAGGGTCGTATCAGCAAGGTTATCGCCGTTTGCCATGGAACATCGCTGGAAAACTAGCGATGTTCCATGGAAAACATCGCTATCCCTGGGAAATTATCGCCATTGCGCTATGCGTTGTTAATACAATGCTATCATGGCGATAATTTCCTGCGATAGCCAGCGATAACATTTTTCTCGCTAAGAGCGGCCAGCGATAATTATCGCTGCCGCTTGTTAATATGCCCCACTGTTGTTTAATCTTCAAAGTTATCAGGAACTGTGGCCTGTATTGGCTGCTCAAGCGCACAGAGATCCCATCGGGGAGGATTTGTGGGCTTAATGAATCCACATAACATAACAATGAGCTATGAACTGCCATCAAAGAGCTGCATGCAAACTGCATGGTACAGGCTACAAAGTTATGTGTTCCCAGTCTTTCATTGCCCTAATGTTGCTATAAAGGGTTTGTTTAGGTAGAAATAAATTCTTATTCGTAAGCCAATCATACCTACTGTGTTACGTTTTGAATCATGAGTTTGTTCTTTTCTAGACTCTCAAAAAATGCCTACCAGTATGGATGAAGTGAATCCTACACATCTTATTCCCTTATGTCTTTTGCAACATGCTCTATACATTAATTTACAAACGCATTATTCATTGCCTCTACTGTGTGCGATGTAAAGTCTCCGACACCCTACACTGGCATGAGACAAATGAAACATGGGAGACAGGGGCTATAGAAAGATGGCGGGCACCTTTAGAGTGTGAAAGTGAGGGAACCATTGAAGGGACCCAACAAAGAATATTTTAGGCTGGTGCACTGTAAGGTCAGCATTTACTATGCTTTAAAAGCTAATACAATTGAATATATAATGAAAAATGTGTTGTGGAAAGCACCAGTTGTGTCATTTTGCCCAAAGTTTCTTGCTGTACAGAGCCCCTCCCCACAACCCTAAACCTTCCTTGTAGTGGTCAGGCTCCCTTTGCATAGGGAGCCTAGTCTGACATCATTTGCCAGGGCTGCTTTGTGTTCCCAGTCTAGCCCTGGTTGCTGATATGTTGTGACAGCAAAACTGGGTAGGTAGCCCGATCCACGGACAGCATCTGGTAGGATGCCGTCGATCTCATTTCAGTTTTTTATACTAATTTCAAAGCCTGTCATTTCCGAATGTTTATAATCCATCGTTTTAGCAGGTCTGTTATGAAATGTTCGTTATGAGCAGAGTAGAAGAGTGATGTAAGGAATGATTAAGAACAGCTGCACCACCAGGGAGTTGTGAAACACCGCGTACACCAGCTTGACATGGGCCTTGGCTCTCCGCCATCTTGAGTGCTCCCCGGTGGCGTCGTGACGTAAACGGTTCTTATGCCCTGGCTGGAAATCCTAATCATTTCGACATGGCCGTCCACTGCTCACGCCAACATGTCCACGAGAACACAATGGACTACTTTTAGGAGTCTCAAGACCTCTAACCTAGTGTGAAATAGACCTATGGGGATTAATCGTATTTTCTTTGGCAGCATCAAGTTGCAAATTGTAAGGAGGGTCAGAAATCTTAGAAAACGATGACGCACGCCCAATACAGCGGCGTAAAGCAAAAAAAAAAAAAAAATGATGGGGACTCAGGCACCACGTGATGAGGGCCCTGACCCCTCAGCCTTCCAAATTTCACACATATTCATTGGCTTTGGACTGATAGGCCCCTCTAAAGAACTGCAGGGGCCTGCTTTATGCCCCCTAATGTAGTAGGACGAGAAAACTGCAAAAAGTGAGCAGTTTAAAGGCCGCGGACTGTCTAGGTTGGATAAAGTAAATTCCCAATGTTTTTTTCAGCATTAACATTATCTTAGAAAAGGGCATAAAGGACATACACCTGTACTGGTGACTCAGAACTGGCATGCTTACACTCAAGGAATCTGTGCTGTCCTCCTGGTGGTAGGTTCGAATCCTGGCAGTTCCCACTCAAAAATTATTCTTTCCAAGATCGATAAAATAAGTATATTCGGCTTTTATTTAGCTGGGTCGTCGCCAGAAGATGAATGAGCAATCAACATTTCAATTTTGGTCATATTTTGTTACATTTGCTGCATGTTGCAAGACAGGTAAAATACATTTTAGGCTGTCTTCTGACAAATGGATGCTTATACTTTTATTGTGGAGATGTTGTTTACTGTTCTTCTTTTGACTGCAAAGTGAGAGGATTTTGTTGAGTGAACGATCTAACAATCCCTCTATGGTACAGGCAGGGCCACTGGAATTATGCAGCAGTGGAGGCCCACATTATGCAGCAATATTGACTGAATTATGTGGCAAGAAAGCACAAATAATTCAGTTTGAAGCAAAAGACACACAATTGATGGACGGAATGCAGAACAAGTCAAAGCATTTACCCCCAGTCAAGAGATCTGGGTTAAATCCATCGTTCTTTTGCTCACCATGCCACCCTAGTATGGACCTCACCATATGCAAATCAGTCTTGACCCTGTGCCTCATGGGAACAGTCCAGCCCGACCTGCCAAGCCAGGTCCTCCCTGGACCGGAAACACGCATCCTTGGACCGGTTTCTGGGTTTCACCCCATATCAGCCAGGATAGCTTGAATACAGTGGCACAGTGAGCCCGGCACCCACGTCTGGGCATACCTGGCGCACTTAGGGCGAGAAAGCAAAAGACACACAACAATTGATGGACGGAATGCAGAACAAATCAAAGCATTCACCCCCAGTCAAGAGATCTGGGTTAAATCTCTCATTCTTTTGCTCACCATGCTGCCTCAGTTTAGACCTGGTCATATGCAAATCAGTCTGGACCCTGTGCCTCATGGGAACAGTCCAGCCCAAACTGCCAAGCTAGGTCCTACCTGGACCGGAAACAAGCATCCTAGGACTGGTTTGGGGGTTTCACCCCTCATCAGCCATGCAGCACATTTTTTAATAGTATCACCTCATTATTTTGTCATTTTTGCACGTTAGTACTGTTTGAGTGAAGATTTCACTTTATTAGTACCAGTTCCACATCCAAATACCACTTGCTGTAAGTAACTGAAAGGTGACCAGTCAATCTTTGCGAAGGGCATCATGTGTGCAGCATTGTTAGTAACTTTTGATCTGTATGAGCTAGAAACAAATTTTGTATTTTTGTTAAAATCTGCAGATAATGCAGCAGATAATGTATTTTGTGGAAAATGTGGTAAATTCATAATCATGCAGTTAAAACTGCAGCCGCAGGATCGCATAATTCCTGTGTCCTTCTGTACAGGTTGTGCGAAAATAAATAATGTAGGATGTCATGCCAATTTGTTTCCATTCCACAGAAAATTTAAATACCTGTAAATTAACTGTACAAATATTTAACATATACCAGCAATTATAAAAACACCAATGAATCACTTTTTGTTTTATAATTCTGAAGTGCTATGGAAACAAAGATTTTAATAGGACCAAAACATATCTTTGTGATGCACAAGTGAGAAATAGAGTATTGTATTGCTTATATGTATAGCACTTACTACCCATCTGTGTGGCAACTAAGCGCTTACCTATATGGGCAGCATGCTGAGCCAGATAGGGTGGCTTCAGTGCTTAATTTGCACCGATGGTTTCCGGTGCTCGACACCTGTACTTAATTGTCAACACCATCACTTGCGACGGTCTGCCACAAGGTGGCACTGTCCAGGCTAAGTTAGAGATGACTTCAACAGTTAATTATTAATTCAAAATACATTTAAAAGGACTACTACCTGCCGCCCAAGCCATTCTTATAGTTTTGTGGACCTGAAATAGTCTGAATTGTCAGACTTGTAGGAGGGTGAGGGTTAGTAGTTGTATTGTTACTATCATTGGCAGTGCTGGGAGGGGCAATGGGTAAGTGAACGCTGTAGTGGCCTCCTGACGACAGCCCTGGCACTTATTATTTCACAAATTAAGCACTGGGTGGCATGTGGTTGGAAGGGTGCTGTTTTTGTTTTGTGATCCAATGTGGGAAGTGGTTCCATGTCATGCGTGATGACCACTGAGGTGTGGTTATCATGTCATGAGACGCAGCCCGTAGCAGGGCAGTGGATGATGAGTTTTTTCAGGACACTGGCAGCTTTGAGCAGCTCTGTGGGTCCCATTATGGCATTTCGCATGATTGTAGTCTGCTTAGCTGATTACTGCACTGCGTTGTCCAATCCGAAATTTTGGGGCAGATTTACTTACATTTCACATAACGCAGCGCAGCTAAACAACTTGCTGCTCTCCCCTGCGTGAAAGGCAGATAGGGGAAATTAGCCATTTTTACAAAGATATGGCATATTTCTGCTGCGTTGGTGTACTATGTGCTGCCTAGAGCCAATGCAGGCACCCTTGCACAGATACAATCCATAGAGGCACAATCATCTTTCTATGTGTGCTGCACAATGCAGCGCACATAGAATGAGGAAGTAACTAGAAGATATAAACACATTTCTCCTTGTCACGCCTCCCTGGGGAAGGCATAGCATTTTGACGCATTCCCAAGTTTACTAGCTTTAGTAAATCTGGGAACGCACCAAATTCCACAGGTAGGTGTAAGAGAACTCCCATGCTCCACCCATGGAACTCTTTCCCAACGCAAGGTAACTCAAGGCAGCAATATGCACTGCCTTGCATTAATTTGTATTTACTAAACTACACAAAGCCCAGCAAGGTGGCTTTGTATTGCTTAGTAAATACCAAAAAGGATTTTGCGTCAGGCTGCACCACAAAAGTAGAGCAAGCCAGATGCAGAATCTTAATAAATTAGCCCCCTAGTGTATAGTTCTGGGCCAGCGCTGGCATTGTTGGAGGGAGAGAGTGGTGGAGAGGTCTGTTGGGATGTGCATTGTTATCATCATCTGATATCTGAAAGCCATTGTGAGATGTAAATAAGCAAGCCATTGTGTATAGATATTTGGGACCTGCAGTCAATGACCTAGATTAAAGTCCTTCAATTGACTTGCAGTGTATGACAGATCTCTTCAATTATTCCATACCTGTTCATTTAGCGATGGCTAGTTTATTGGCTGCCCAGTACTGGTTATGGACAAACCTCATAGCACATATGTCTTACATGAATTTTAGAGGTGTACATTCCAGTTAGCTGCTGATCGCTGAGTGTTTTGGTATTAGTATTAGCGTGGGCAGGAAATGGTATGTATGAACTTATATAACTATATAATACCCCGACAAAGAATATGTCAGCTCTCCTTAACTTACCTGTCTTCCAAAAGTAGTTTGCTGATTGGGTTGTTTGCAATCTGTGGATCGTAAGCTGAAGATTGAGTTTGTGGGTGCAACTGTCTTTTCAGGTTCCCTTGCAGAAATGAGTGGTGGTGTAGCTGTCTTGGATGTGGACATGTTTTCAACTGCATTCTGAAGCGTATAGGCTCTTCGATCCCCGGTAAACTGACATCTAAATTCTATTTAGTTTTCACCATTGTTTCAGCCCTAAAATGTTTAAAACACTGTTTGCTACTGATTTCCAAATATATTCTTGATGGATATATTTTAAGGTCTTTGTAAAGTTATTTTAAATTAGTGCCAAGTTAAATTAAAACTTCACCTACAAAGTTGGGGAGAATTAGGAGACTCGAAACTTTATGAAGCAGATGAAGTTTACTTACTTTACTTGATGTGAGGTTTATCCTTTCAGGACATCAAGGTGTGATGATTTCCTGATGCAGAATGTCCCAGGTAAGACAGTCTCCAGCAAAACAATTTTGAGTTTTGAGGTTGTACATCCAGCATTTCAGGTAATAATGTGGGAGGGAGGGCTCTGAGCTGAGATCCGTTTATTTTTTAAATAGACAAAAGCTTTGCATTACACAAAGCTTGAACAGTTTAGAAAATACATTAAACGGCCAGTCAGCCTACTTTACTTTACATCCTTCTACTTTAAATCCCATGCAAATGATAGGGTTTAATGTTGAATTGTAAAACGCTGATTGACACATATTCCTTCACATAGAATCACACTGTGTGCACTCTGAATGTCAAAACCAGAATCTCGATGACCGAATATCGAATCATAAATATTAACAGGTAAGTAAGCATTGTTTTTCTATTCCTTACACCATATATATGTACCTACGCAATATATACATCTTTCAGGTATATAGATGTCGAGTTGGGAATATTACAGCTTTACTTACCTATATGCACTTACCTTTCGATAGTCCGTCCTTCATATTCTTGTACCTTAATGTTCTGAGGGGATTGATATTTAGTAGTACAACCAGTATTTGTGAAATAATGCACCTATAGAGCACATCTTTAATGTTTCATCATAGCTGAGGGCCATGCCTCCCAACATAAATACTTCTGGCTACTGGCCTGTTATTAAATACCAAGATGGCCCCAGGGAGGGTAGCTAGCGCTTCACAAATAGGCATGTGAAGACATATGCTATCTGATGTGCCATGCATGCAGGGAGATGGAAATCGGTGTATATGTTGCTTGTGCCATTTACACACATTATATTTATTCTGACATTACACCAATGAACATTGTGAGGGAAGTTAGGGGAGAGGAGTTGGCCTAACGGCTAGGGCGCTCCACCTCGGACCTGGGGAACTGGGTTCGAGTCTCAGTAATGACGCTGAACTTCCTGTGATTCTGGGCAAATCACTTAATCTCCCTGTGCCTAACAAAAAATGAATGTGTGTCCTCATGTAACGTAACTGGTGCTATGTAAAGCACTCTGATACCTGTTTGGATTCGGGTCAAGTTCGCGCTATATATAAAACTCTGCAAAAAAACAAAAAGTTAAATGTAAGTGTCCACAGCTTTTTGTGTAATTTACACAATCTGCAATTTATTTCCTAAACTCACTTGCACAAGTATTGAGACTAGATGTAATCTGTGCATTTTCGATGTTCACAGTGTGTGGGGGTGGAGAATAGGCATCTATTTATAGTTAAAAAAACACATCAGCCAAAAGGAAAATGAACAGTTTCACAAATATACTTACTCTAATCAGACACAATCGGCACACTGTATTCAGTTGTAAATGGATAGAGTGCGCATGTGCACAGTAGAGGATATATAGAGATGGAGCGGTAGACCTCTTTAGGGCACCGTATCCCCTTCTGCTCTTACTAGTGAAAGAAGAAGTGAGTTTCAAATCACAAATAAGAACACTTGATTTTACTCTTTCAGTTTAAAGTGATGATGATACCAGAGGCTGTGACTAGACAAAAAATATTAGATTTGACTTTGTACTGTCTTTTTCTTCCATTGAAATGAGCTTAGTTTAGTCTGTTTGGTGTGCTTTGAGTGATTTTGGTTTGTGGTGTGTTGATCGTCTATGGTTACTTCCTTTTTTCTCTGCCTCTCTTTTCCGTGAAATCCCGAATATATAAAAACAAACACCCTCACCTCCACTTAAAATTCTTTGACAAATTTAAGATAGAGAATGATCACTTTAAATGCAGAGCATAATTCGAGTCGGTGGATTCCGGCGCTCGGGACCGGCACTTAATTATGACAGACTGCCACATGGTGACGCCGTACATCTAATTTAGTGATGAGGACAACAGCATTTGTGTATTCATTCAATATACAGTAAAAATTACGAATAACTGCCGGCAATCCATTCTTGTAGCATTGGGGGCATTAAACAGTCTGAATTGTCACACTTGTAGGAGTGTGATGATTAGTTGTTGTGTTGGTACTGTCATTGACAGCACTGGCAGGGTCAATAGGTGTTGCAAGCTGCAGTTGCTTCCTTGTTTTACAAATTAAGCACTGTTTAAATCTGTGGGACTCAAAGTACGGCCCGTGGGCCAGATCCTTCCATGCGTGGGAAACAACAGCAGACAGACTGCAGCCATTGTTCTGGCTGTTTGTTTTTTAAAGTCTTGCCTAGGCAGCGCTTCCGCTGACTCTTCGAGACATGCGTTAGTCAGGTATCTACTTGAAGCTCCATCCACTCTCTGCCCATATTTTTCATTGGCTTGTGTCATTGTCCTTTGTAAATGCTGGCCTCTGATTCGTTAATAGGCTTGTTGACCCCTCCTTCGTCCCTCCTTGTCTACATTTGTAACCTCCCATGAGGACTGGCCCTTTTACTTGTGTTGTTGCAAGGTATGTTGTAATTACAGTCTTTAACCACTAATTTGTTTAATGATTTCCTCCTACTGCAGGCACCACATGCTTTCCTTCAATGACGCCTGCTTTGCTTGCACCTTTTCACCTACATTATTTATTTTGGCAGCGCGGCATGCTTTAACTATAGCGACCGTGCATCTTTATATGCAACTTGCTCCTGTTCATCTGCATTTTTTTTTTTTTGCAAGCACAGCTTGCTCCTCATGCTTTAACTGTATTGGCCATGCCCCTTCCATTTATTTATTTTTGGCAGCTTCAGTTGAATGCAATAATGGCAACTGCATTTTAAAACATTTAAATCAGTGCGACTACTACCACACTTTATCTTTGGCAGCCATGTGCTTTAGCTGCCTGTTAACATGTTTTAGAGAAAGCATGCTTACTTAAAGTTAGCCCTTTCCTGGGGAGCGCGGAACCCGATTTCCATCGCACGCTCCACGGGCGTGCTCGTCCAGAGGAGAGGTGTGCACATAATTGTTGGTCGTATCGAGATGAGGTGCGGGGCTCGCCAGGAAAGGGCTAGCTTTAAGGTTAAAGATCGCTGTTTTTTTATATTTTAAACTGGGGCGACGCACTTTAATTGTGGTATGTGCTCCTCATCAAACTTTTTTATTAGGATATTTGTTAAAGAGCACAGCACGCCATTTTCATTTTGCATGCAGGCTGCTTGGGTGGAGCATAGAGACCACTCCTGAAAACAACAATATGGCTGATCTCTTCTGGGAACACAGCTGCCCACAGATGCTCTGCACCAGGTGAGAGCGTGCTACTGGCCACCGTTATGCGTACACAGCATTGCAAACACATCACGCTTTCACAGTAGCAGCCTTGCCCCTTCCGTAATTATTTCTCTTGCACTGAGTCAAAGTCTAAAATAAGTCCCAGCTCCCAACAACGAGGTCTGGTGCCCACCACGTGCCCCACCACTGCCCAAATGAACACTGATTGCAACCACAGGGGTAAAGAGTAAAGCTCTCAGTTCAATGTTGGTACATAGCACGGGGATCAAGCTGGATGTCAAGGAAGCTTCTAGGCAAGGCATTGCTGCATTGCCATCATGGAACTTACTGAGACTATTCACTGAGCAGGAAGCTGTGACGTGCCTGCACTTTCTTACACTGCGTGCTTAGTCAGTCTTTCTTGAGTTTTTCAGCTAATTTTTGGGCGTGGGGCATTCCCTGGGGCACTGGACTGGAGATCAAATGATCGTATCACGTCATAGCACATCACAAGTAATGTTTCAAGTAAACGAAGAACGTCAGATTCTTACCCAGTCAACGAAGGACGTTGCATCCTGGATGACCAGAAACTGCCTGAAGCTCAACTCGGAGAAGACAGAAGTCCTTGTCCTCGGACCCTCCTCATCGGCATGGGACAACACCTGGTGGCCTACCGCCCTCTGTAGCCCCCCACACCCATGAACCACGCCCAAAACCTCGGCATCGTACTAGACTCCTACCTCTCCCTGACCCGACAGGTCAACGCCTTCGCCTCCAGCTGCTTCAACACCCTCCGAATCCTCCGAAGACCTTGATTCAAGTGGATCCCCCTTGAATCAAGGAAGGCCGTCACCCACGCGCTCATCACCAGCAGACTGGACTACGGCAACGCCCTCTACGCCGGGATCAACAAGTCTCTTATCCACAAGCTCCAGACCATCCAGAACAATGCAGCCAGACTCATCTGCGACATTCCTCGACGAGAGCACACCACCCAACACCTACGGGAACCTCCACTGGCTCCCCGTTGAGAAGAGAGTTACTTTTAAGATACTCACCCACGCCAACAAATGTATCCACAACACCGGACCCCTATACCTCAACAAGAGAATCTCCCTTCACGTACCCAAGAGAAACCTCCGATCCGCCATCCTCGCCAAAATCCCGCACATCCGCAGAGCCAGAACAGGTGGAAGAACCTTCTCCTACATCACAGCCAAGACCTGGAGCGAGCTCCCGCTCAACATCAGATGCGCCCCCTCCCTGAACATCTTCAGGAAGACGCTCAAGACCTGGCTCTTCGACTGAACGGAGCTGCTCCTCCCCTACCCCTAGTGCCTTGAGACCCTCACGGGTGAGTAGAGCACTTACAATTCCCCTGATTGATTGATTGATTGATTGATTGAGTCAGCAAATGAAAGAGTAACACATACACAATGCATTTGCATTTAATTGTGTGTGTTCCTTTGGTGCACACCTTGGCTTAGGGCGAGGAGTCACGCAGATTTTTTTAGTAAACAGTATTTACACAGAACCTTTGATCTGGCAGTCAGATGCTATCACTCACTCACAATGAGCAGTTAATCTGCAGTTTAACTAAACTGGCTTTCATCTCGTCCGTCTTCCCTTGTGTCAGGCGTTCCCGTGCTGTAAACAAACAAGCATTTGCAATGCAATAGGTATCGCATTTGCGAGAGTTCAAGCTATTGGCATTGTAAATGAGAATGCCTTTTATTTATGTTTTAAAAACCAACATGTAAATAAAAGTAATTGTCATTTACAATGCCAATAGCTCAAACTCATGCAAATGCGAGACCTATTACACTGCAAATGCATTTTTTGTTGTTGCAGTTTTATAGAGCGCAAACTTGACCCATAGGTATCAAGGTGCTTTACATGAGCACTAGTTACGTTACACAAGGACACATTCATTGTTGGTAGGCACAGGAAGATTAAGTGATTTGCACATAATCACAGGATGTTGAGCTGACACTGAGACTCGAACCTGCTCCAAAGTCGGCACCTCTGGCCGTTAGGCCACATCCCCTTCACATCGTTCTCTGGGGCCACATTTACAATGGAAAAAAAGCATCAAAGGGGCATGCTCTGAAAATTAGTTTCTCTCCTGCTCAGATGTGGCCCCCTCCCCACTTCTTGCTCAGTGTTATTAGCTTGCTGCACGAAAGAGGCTTTTTAAAATGCATGCAGGTTGCTGGCTTTCCTTTACAGCCCTGCATAAACATACCTCAGCCTTTCCTCTCCACCCGCGTTTAGCTTCACTACCAGCTGTGCCTTGCCTCCGGAATCATCCTGAATTTGGATTGACCTCTCTTTGGCCTTTGGCCTGCACACAGTATTTCCTCTCACCTGATCAGCATCATCCACCCGAGCCCCTCTGACACCAAGCTGCCTACAGAAGGGCAACTCACGCACCTCACTGGGTATCTGAAGCCAGAGTTTCATTAAGTCTCGCCTGGTGTTAGAGCACGCATGCGCTCCTCGCCTGCGAGAGCTATAGTCATGGAGTCAGTTTCAAGAACGGGACTCAAGCCCCGTCCCTCATTTTCATTGGGTAGCGTCAGCGTTTATGTTAAACGCTGGCTTCCCATTGAAAAGGAGGTTTTTCGATTTCCTCCCTTTGGCTTTTTCTTCTAGCCCCCCGACTGGCTCACCTGCATTATGGCTGTCGTGACGAAATTTCTTATCAGAAGCTTCGTCACGCTGCCTTGCACATGCCAGTCTGGCTCTCTGATTGGGCCAGACAAAAAAGGAGACATGGCGCAGCGTGTTTACTTTTGCATCTCGCTTTCACTTTAAAGTGAAAGTGCGATGCAAAAATAAACAGCGGATGCTCTCTCCCCAGCAGAGCCCTAATCCTCTCAGCTCAGGGGGCAGAGCTCCTCCCCTAACACCTCCCTCCTCCCATTCTGACACTCGCACTCACTGCAAACTGCCCGCGCACCAGATCGAGCCGGAATTCTGCCTTTCAAAATGAAGCCTCGAAGCGCGGAGATCCGCTCCAAGAGATACTGAGGCTGTGTCACTCGGTAACAGGGCGACTTGAAGCCGTCAGCGCTTACGATGCAGCCATGAGGAATCAGCAGGACCTCCCTGACAGAGGGCATGACTCCTTGTGCGGCGAGTCAGCAATCAACTCGGCGTATCCCGCTAGGAAGGACAGAAACTGCCCCATCACGGAGACGGGGTGACCAAGCCGCGCCCCCGGCAGTAGCAGCATACGCTGGTGGGAAAGTGACATCTGCAGCAGAGGTGAGGTCTCATGCTTTATTATTTCCGTATCTAATTTTAGCACTCACTATACACCGGGTCTGAGGGGTGACAGTGGTGTGCCTGCGCATTTCCACATTTAAACTGACCATTCGATCGATGAAGATAAGCAAACTAAATTGCACCAGGGTCCGCTTCTGGCTTCGATGATTAGGAATAACTACCAAGGCCCCCGCCATGCCCCCCTCTGGCATGTAGAACACCTGCACCTGGTCTTCTTGGCAATTTAGCCACCACAGCAGTGATAGACTGGAGACACTCAGTTACGCCGGGCAAAGCAGAACTACAAATCCCAACATGCAACACGGGTGAATGTGTCTTTAAAAACTTGGCACCAAATAGACAGCTAGCTATCGCTACCACATAGACATTCCGCGAATGGGGCAATCTTCTCATTTTGATGTAGCGCTGACGTAACTTCGAGGAGCTACAATGTGATTTACTGGAAACATTTGATTGGCTGTAGAGACAGCTTAAGGATATGATTATATACCTAGAATGGTGTGGTGGATAGGTAGATAGACACTGGTAGTTTTGATTGTATGACAGGAGAGGTCTGGTAAACCAGGTCCCGCAGCGTCTTCGTTGTGGCGTCCTTCGTGTGGGCTGGGGAGTGCTGCAGTTTTACTGGAGTTCTGGGTCTCACATTGAAAGGTGCAAGCACGGGTACTAAGGGGGCTTGCCAGTGCCTCTCGTGGGCACTGTACGTCATGTCATCGTAGGAGGCTCAGACATCTCGCATTGTATATATGCCTGTGGATGTGTTTGACAGGTGCGCATCCAAACGCCCATTTACAAAAAGAAACACTATTTTTAGATCTGTTGTGGTTTTCCGACTTTCTTCTGTGGCGGTAACGTCGGTTTATAGTTCCTCCTAATTGTGAAAGCTAGATAGTGGAGCGGCACGGGGTTTACGGGGTCTCTATCGTCCTGTGCCTCCGAACACTAACAAGCCACCCACGCAGTTCAAGGCTTGGGCCCTTCCCTTGATTGCAACAGGGCCGATGTCTGCCATCTTTGCCTCGCCACTGGCCACAGCAAGCCGAGGTCGGCGAGGGGCCAGACCCTGTGTTGAGACGGGACCTGCACCAGTTCTGAAGGCAGCTTGGGCACGCGCCTCTGTTGGGAAGGAGGCTGAACGTATTATACGTGTTAACGGGACCGTGTTGCCCCCGCAGTCCCCAGAAGACCAGGATACTGTCCCAAGTCAGTCAAGAGCTCCTGCTTCCTGCCCTGTAACCTCGCTGAGTTGCATTGTGTGACATCACCACCACAGGACAGCCCTCAAACGCGGGGATGTCTTTCTAATAAGCGAATAACGTGAAATTAAATCTCTCTTTTAAAGATCATTATATCATGGCCCGGGGAGGCGGAGAGTGAGAGCCGAAGGAGGAGTTAAGAAATGCTGATTCCCCACGTTCTCCTGGGGATCGAACTAACCTACATTCTTTACATTTCCAATGTTTATATGCTATCGTCATCACAACACGTGATCACTCGGAAATGTGTTAGATAAGGCTTGTGCATAGTCCTCTAGGTATAAGAATGTGAAGCCGTAACACCAGTGGCACGGCGGGGTGCCAGCCCACCACCCGCTGACCTACAGATTGTGTAGTAACCTCCATGGAGGGGCAGCGCAACAGTGTTTGTTGGCCCTGCCCTCCCCCGATCTCCTTCATGGATTCCTTCACTTCACCTTCCAGTGGTGCCCGCAACTCTACTTAGCCCCTCCCTCACATTTATTTATTTTATAGCGCTGCTCATCCTAGTGTAGGGTGTAGGAGTGCTTTATTTCACAAACATATTATGTTGAGGCACTGAGTCATACAAGTGTGTAAATCAATGTATAGGAAATGTTACTTAAGAGCAGAGGCGCAACTAGAGCCAAATTTCGGGGGGAGCTAACTCTTCCAGCAATATGCAGAGTGGAGATGCAGGGGCTCTAAGAAAGGGTAAAAAGCAGCAAAGCCTCGTTAACACGTAAATGGCCTTTTAAAGACCTGTGAAGTACTCGGGTGCTGCTGTGTGTGCGCCCAGGAAGCTCTCTCTAATAATGGAACCCAGTGCCTTCCATGTACTGTACCATTCAAAGACAAACATACACCCAGCAAATGCATATTACATACATGCACAGCACTACACCTTCCATTTATTGTACTATTCACAGGCACACATACACCTAGTACATGTATTTAATCTACATGCACTTCACACTAACCCAATGTAGGCCATGGGTGAGTTAAGCCCACAGCATATTAACTTTACATGAGTGAGCCTGTAGGGCTCACTCCAGTGACACCAGAAAAAAAAGCATTTTCACTTCTATTGACCACTACACGGTGTGCTGCCACCACTGCACTCGTGCTGCTTAAACTTCTGACAAAAGAAGTACCTTTTCACCACAATGAGAGTAGTGCTTTGGATGCCCCTCCCATCCAAACTGACGGCAGTCTGTGAGACAGGCCTCGGTAATGGCGCACATGCATGATCCATGTTCACCCATGACAATAAAAACAAGCATTTACAATACATTGTATTTTACAACGCCAATAGCTTAAACTCGCGTCACTGCGAGACCTATTGCATTGCAAATGCTTGTTTTTAAAAGCCAGCGAGCTTGCAGGAGATGGGAGTTGCCCGGAGAATGGTGAGGCTGGGGTAGGGGGGTTCAGTGAAGCGAGGGCGGAAGCAATTTGGTTGTCTCACAATGCTTAGTATCTAAAACAAACTTTTGTTTCCATTTGTATATTACTTCACCCCTACGCTGGGTATGATTAAGGAAACGTTAAATAACTAGAGGCTATTATCCCCTACCCCTTGGTAACACTTTGATCAGTTCTATCTGTTGGGAGGAGGTCCATACCCACCTGGGGATGCCAATGCACACCAAAGCTACTTATACTTTAGAAAAGGTAATTCAGTAGAACACCTGAGTCTGTTAGGCCCTTTATCTCCTACATTTCACACCATCGCCAATTGCTGAAAGTTTGGGCAGTTTAGGGATCATTGATGAACACTGGCCTTGAAAAGGGACATCTTAAGGATTTTGGAGGCCTTGGGCCAAACGTATTTCGGGGCTCTCTTTCGGAACAGCTTTGAATTTATGATTCTATTTCAGCTCTTTAATGCCCTCTTTGACCAGGTGACTAAAAATTCTTAAAATGTTTACATCTAATATTCAGCTTCAGTGACAGGTGTTTTCAATATTGCACCACAGCAGCAGCTCACTAATATTACTGCAAACAATCTCTGTGACCCCCTCTCCCATTTCTTATATGTGAGGCACTTTCATGATGTAAAATAAACTTTTTAATGGATGTCGCATGAAACATAAACTCAACATTTCTCTGAAAAATGTCTGTAAAACACTCTAACACATTAACCACATTAATAAATCATTAAAAGACAAACAGTTTTTAAAACAATCTGTTTAAGAATTATTCAAGGTCATCAGGGCAAGATGCTCTGCAGAATAGAGCTGGCTCTATCCGGGGGGCCCCTGAAAGCCTGAAGCCTGGCCCAGAGCCCACTTTGCCTGTGCCTTTAAACGTCTCTGGCCTTGGGGTCTGGGAATCTGGCTTTCATCTGCCTCCTGGTTTACATGTTTGAACAACAGTGAACAGCTGTCTGTACTGACTGTACTTTGGAACACACACACAGTTTGAGTGCCCAGAGCGAAGTGGATTACTAGCTGTGAATATGACACTGGACGTATGTGCCATTCTCATGTGGGCAGGGTAAACAGTATGAGAAATAGTGAGAATAGGAGAGAGACACAGAGACAGACAGCTACAAAGGAGAGAGTGAAGGGCTAAGAATCTCATACTCTCAGATGGCTTCCTTGATCTGTATTCCATTAGGCTGTCTAGACCCAGGACAAGGAACAAACCATTCATTTGTAAAAACTTTGCTAACATTTCATGACGGTCTCTGCTGTGGCAGTACTGACACTGAACACACAGCATGTGTGATCAGGTTCCTAGCAGGAGCAATTTTCTAGTAGATGGCCAGCCCATGGCATGGGTAAATGCCAAATGTGGTGGCCTATGGACACTTAAAGGTGAAGTTTGGCAATATCTGACAAGTACATATTTGAGTTGTGCTACATACATCCACATGCTTTACTCTGCATGTTAACAGAACACAGGCTGCAATATTTACTGTTTCTTTGTTATTTGTTAATTAGAAAGCTGTAGTGCATCTTTTCCATAACTTATGATCTGTACTTGAGAAGTTAAACTCCCTAGATGACTCTCAGACATTTCACACTGCCTTGTGCAGTGCCACAAGCCTACCGCACAAGCACACAAAGCTCCCACACAACTTTGTTTGAAAGTAACAAAAGAGAAAAGCTTGTGTCCACATCAGCTCAATAAAATTACACATTATAAAGCAAATGGTGCAGTGCAACAACTCGAAGTGTGATTGCAGATTTTTAGATAGCGCCTTTCTAACCGTCAGTGTGTAAGCTGGGCCCAGGTCTACATGTCAGTGGTTTGTTATGGTGAGCTCAGTTTTATCCTGGCTAAGTTGTTTACTTCATTTTCTTAAAATTCAGTAAAATACAACTGCCTCTTGGCCCAGGTCAGTCCTCAACTCTTCACATGGTTACTTAGAAAATGTTCATAGCATCCTCAGAACTCCTGTAGCTAGCCCCCTGTGCTGATTGCGCCGTGAAAAAGTACTTTGTGAATGCCATGCATGGTTTTACTTCACGTGGTAGAATGTGTCCACCAAACTCCCCACCATGCTATGTCCTGCCTCAGCTTAGCCCCACCCCACATCCCAAGTCACCCGCCCCCACCCCTCTACGGTCATATGTGCGATCCCTGGTAATAACCGAGACTTTGTGTTTCGGCCCCTGAGAAAATGTTTGTGAGTACCCCTGGTTTAAATTTACTTATTTTCTTTGGTCTTCTTAGAACCCAGTCCCTTCCAAAGTATTTCAACTAAAAACTGGAATCTGTCCTCAGCTGGTCCACTATTCCTCTTATCAAAGTTCTAACGTTGTCAGAAAAACTTTATGGTGCCTGGTACTGCTTAGTCTTTGACTTCCCACTTTGTGATTCTGACTCAGCAGATGCTTAAATTATGATTTAACTGAAGATTTGTATTATAGGCATGTCATAGAATTTAAGAGCTATGACCAAGACCAGAATAGGGAATCAAATGGTGAACTGGCAAAAAAAACCAGCCTCCTCGCCCTTCCTCTCCTTGCTCTAGCTCTCTGTCCATCAATCCATTTTCTCTCGCTTTGTTTTTCTCTCCACTCTCTCTTCACCCTTGCTGATCCCTTTCTCTCCACCATCCACCCTTTCAAGCCTTCTGTCCCTACTGAAATTAACCACGGAGTGGAACTTGTCACATTATGCAGGGATGACTTTCACACTATGTGGGGAGACTGTCAAGGCAAAAGGAGGCTGTTACATCAGGAATGAAGGCTGTCTCTAATGTTCAGCTTAGCTGTATGTGTGTTAGAACTTTGGCTGTTGGAATGCGGGCATGTAATATGGAATGTTGGAGGGTTCAGTGTCAGTTACTGGGAAGCTGGTGGTGCTGACAGGACGTGTACTGTGGCAGCTCCTCATTGAAATAAAGTTAGCTTTGTGTTCTCATCTTACCTTCTTTGACTCCCTCTGTCCGGAAACCACATCTTTGATGGTGCCGAGGATGGGATTGAGTGATGATGCTACAGATGATGAAGATGAAACGTTGAACGAAAACTGTTTGATTTCTGTGTTGGATCTAGAAGCGATGAGTGCTGTGTTGGAGGGTGAGTGGAAGTCTGAAATGAGGCAGGATGACGTTCTTAAATTTGTTCCGCCTTATGTGAGCATGGGGTGGCCTACAGAGAAATCCCTGGAAAGTTCTTGTCAACCTTTTAGGGAAGTACATGACAAACCTACAGTGGAAGACGGACTGTTAATGAGGAGTAATAAGTTAATAGCACAAGTGGGGGTCAGAGGAAGGTTGATTAAGATTGCCCACGAAGGTCATTTGCGGAAAACATACACCAAACACTGGTTGAGATAGACATTGTGGCGGCCATCAATGGATATAGAGGTCGGTCTTCTTATGGGTGAGTGTGTTTGTATGCAGGCGCTGAAAGGGGATTGATAGTGAGGAAATAACCACTTCAGCCAATTAATTGTCCAGCCAGGGATTGGGAGAAGATTGGGATTGGATCGGTTTGGTTGATCCATTCAACAGATTTGCGAGTCACTTACGGTATTCTCTGGTCATGGTTGATCTCTACTCTAAATGGCCAGAAGTAAAATTTGCATCAGAACCCAATGCCAAGGTTGTGATAGAGTTTTTAAAAGATGTTTACTCAGGTAGGATTTATTCAAATTCCTCATTTCAGATAATGGATTCCACTTTGTGAATGGAGAGGGAGATGAGTTTGTAAATGCGGGTGATGTAAAGCATTTCAGGACATCACTTTATCTTCCCCAATCCAATGAATAGTTGAAATGGATGAATAGGGTTTTGTTTCAGTGTGTTCAATGGCATATGGCCAACAGGTGTGTCATGTTAAATGCTGTTCACTCATTGCTATGGTTTTACTGCACCAGTCCACACTCAACCACACGGGTGTCCCTGTTTGAGTTGTTGAGAGGCAGGAAGCCAGCCACCATAGTATATCCCAATTAGATGGGCAAATGGCTCAAGTTCAGAGTTCATTTGGATGAATGTGATGCAAAGGTCAAGAGAAATATTGCTGAAGCCAAGTGTTAACAAAAGAAATCCTTTGATGAACGCAGTTGGGTGAGTGGAGTTAAAGTTTGTGTTGGTGACGTAGTTCATATCAGGAAAGGGGTCTACCTCAAAAAAGGGGGAGAATTATTTAGAGACCCTGTTGTGGTGGACAATGTGTGTGGTAATACGGTCAGAGTCAATTGCTCTAACTGGTGAAACTGGGCAAGAGTCGGAAGAATGTTTGATCAGGGTGGCCGGGTGGTGGCTGCTCTGTACCCGAAATACCTCCCAATCAACGGTCCGCAGGAGCAGACTTTCCAGGCAGGTTCCCCATGGGTTCAGGAAGTAGCCTGTGGTTTATGATCTTCTGCGGCAATGGTTTTTACTTCTTGCGCCAATAGTTTTTGCATCTTGCCAGGATGTTACTAATTTCCTATGTTTTGGCTAACCATCTGGTATTCTGCTGTACATTTTGTACAGTTTTAGTATATTCTTCACTGTGCTTTCCTCATCTCTCAGTTGTTATCGAATAGTTTGTGGTATCGTTTTTTTTATTTTAAATTTGTTATTGTAATTCTGTTTGAAGGGTTTCTTTTGTTACCAAAGGGAAAAGTAATTTAATGTTCAGCTTAGCTGTATGTGTGTTAGACCCCGGGTTGTTGCAATGCGGGCCTGTAATATGGAATGCTGGAGGGTTCCGTGTCAGTTGCTGGGAAGCTGGTGGTGCTGACAAGACGTGTACTGTGGCAGCTCTTCATTGAAATAAACTTACCTTTGTGTTCTCACCTTACCGTCTTCCGCTCCCTCTGTCCGGATACCACACTGTAATACAATAAAAGGAAAGCTGGCAGGCCATGCAGGGAGTATGTCACACCTTGAATGGGAAGGTTGTTACATTAGGAAGGGATCGATAATATACTATGAAGCCTTAAAGGGATGGCTGTCAGAATATGCAGTGCTCAATCCTGTGATGTAGGAGAAATTGTTGGGCCATGTAAAGGGTACTTTACTCTATTCAGAAGAACATGTTCCACCACAGAGGAGTTTCTCTTCCCTGGGATCTCAGGCTGTTAAAACAAGCATTGAAAAATCCAATAGGCCTGCTTTTTTGTAATTACAATTATTTCTTTATTTACTCGCGACTTTCTGTATGTGGTTGGGTGAGTGGGTGAACGCAAGACTGAGTCAATTCCATCTTTATGTCCCACTGATCTAACCAACTAAAGGCCTGTTTAACTCTCTCTGCATCCCTATTCAAAGACGAGATTGCAGAAACATGCCTTCAGCCAACAACAACATTTTGTGGAAGCAGATGACCTAGTAGATTCCTCTCAAGTAGACTTTCACTCAAGCAAATGTTCCGAGCTGGTGGTAGTGGGGGTGGGTGATACTATTAGATCTGTCAGCAGCCTCTTATGCCATCAATCATGCCATCCTTGCAAACAGACTCTTCCATGTGGGCTCAACTGGACCCACTATAAAATGACTACGGTCCTTTCTGAAAGACAGCCAACAAACTGTAGTCCTACACATTTTTGCTCCAAGCCTGAGGTTTTCAGATGTAATTTTGTCTAGAACACCTATTTGATATCTACATAGTCTTTAGCTAAACACCTCTATCATACTGGGACGAGATTCTATATGTATGTTGGTGGATGCCATCTAATTTTATAAAGCTTAACACATCCAAAACCGAGCTCCTTCTGCTCACTACGAACCTTTCTTCATTCAATGCCCTTTATCGGCCTCAGATAACAAACTTTCTACATATTTCACCTGCTTCTGTATGAAGTCTAGACATCCACTAAGATTCTTAATTGTCTTTAAACTCCCAACTTGTCACTATGCACAGCCCTGGCTTCTTTCAATTAAAGACCTTGAGAACCATCCTACCTTTCATTGATAGGCAACACCCTCACACTTTTAAAAGCCCTGTTCCAGTGTAGACTGGACTATGGCAACTGGCAGCTCCTGCACTGGCTCTAGCTGATGCAGAATGCCGCTCCATGGCCTTTAAACATCCTAACTGTTAGACTTGGAACTATTTGCGGGGTCATCCCCAAACATTTTGCCGTCACCTTCCTGTTTCCTGAACCTGTCTTTACTAGCTTTTAGGACTCAGTTCACTTTACTACTGCTAACCAGTGCTGAAGTGCTTGTGTTCTCTCCTTCAAACATGGTAAAAGTGTCTCACACCCAATTGGCATATTTCATTTGCTTGTAAGTCCCTAGTAAAGTGCTACTACAGTTACCCAGGCCCTGTAAATTAAATGCTACTAGAGGGCCTGCAGCACTGATTGTGCCACCCACTTAAGTAGCCTTTTAAAACAGGTCTCTGGACTTCCATTGCAGCCTGTGTGTACAATTCTTAAACTGCCATTTTGACCTGGCAAAATAAACCTTTTGCCAGGCTAATACCTTTCTTTTTAATACATATAAATCACCCCAGGGATGGCCCTAAACAGACCTTGGAGCAGGGTGCACTATATTCAAAAAGTTGGACAGATGCTTTCAAGTTTTACTTGTCCTAGTAGTGAAAAACTCCTAAATTCGATTTTCACTATTGCAAGGCCTACCTCTCCTATAGGATAACATTTGGATACCTCATTACACTTAGTAAATAATAACATTTGATTGGGAGCAGGTAGTAAACTCATGTTTAGTGTCTCAGGCATTGTAATGTAAAGCCCTCTTTTAAGGTAAAGTCGCATTTTAAGTCACAATTCTGAAAATGCCAAGTTTTGAAAGTCGGCATTTTCTTGTCCTAACCATTTGATGCATGCAGCCTGTTCCTGGGTCACATGGCTAGGTGTAGCCAGTGGCGGCTCCTCCGTATGGTGGAGGAGTGTCACCCCACTGCCTGCCTTTAAGCAGTGCAATGTAAAGGAAACATACAATGATAATAACTATTAGTTATTATCATTTTATGTTTCTGTGCTGCTTAGATTGCAGGCGGGCGGGTGGACGGGGCTGCTCTGCTCTTGGAGCAGGGCAGGGGAGGAGTGGTTTGCCCACTCCTAAATGCATATGACTGTTTGGCCAGCCCTCTCTGGCCGCCCAAACCATTCATACGCACATTCGCCGCTTTTCCATGCAGGCTGCATTACAGCATGCATGGAGAACATGCCCAGGCCCCTATTCCCTGGCTGAGCATCGAACCAGGACAATCAGACCAATGACAATGCTGCTCTGCAGCGTTGAGATTGGTCAGGGAAGCCTGGCTGTGTTTCCTGTTCCTCGAGTCAAGACGAGGAGAGCAGGAGCAGAGAAGCATGTATGTGCTGCAAGTTACGTGTTTTTTTTTTACATTCTCACAACCCCCCCCTGCGCGCTCTCCCACTGCCCACCACCCGCGAGCCATGCTGTCCACCACTGGGTGTAGTTGGCCTTTGTGTATTCCTCATGGACAGCCTCACAATAGAGGATCTGAGGTTTGGCAGTTTGGACCATCCTTGCTTAGTGGGGGGGGGGGTGCTATCACCTACCAAAATTGCACTTCAAAGGCACTGGCCCAGCTCAGACACAAAGGACTTCACACTGGCCTATAAGGCCTCCAGACAGACTGGGACCTGGGCAGGGAGTCAGGAAATTCAAGAGACGTCCATAGGGGGAGACTCTAGCAGTTTCTTCCACTTCAAAGTGGGCACCAGTTATACATAGTGGACCCTCAGACCCAATTCTTCAGATCACTTTTGGACATGTGGAAAACTCAGAGGAAGGACTGCTCTGCTGCCATGCTGCTCTGCTGTAAGCAGGACTGCTCAGCTGCTCTTCTGCAGGAAGGACTGCTCAGCAGCTCTGCTGCCCTGCTGCTCTACCTGCAAGAAGGACTGCCCTGCTGCCTGACAAAGAAGGACTGGAGCTACACCTTGAACTCAGGACCACCAAAGTGACTCTAAGGGCTAGTTGACTGGCCTCCAGTTCTGATCCACAGGGATGCAACAGGCTCCTCTGCGCCAGTGCAACTGGAACATCTCGACGCAGGAAAGTGCATCACAGTTTCTGTTCGGTGGCTTCACAAGCACCGACCAGTGCGACCCATTTTGAAGCCAACATCCAGTCCAGATTGGCGTATTTCAACACAGGACTGCACATCACAGCCTCTGTTCAGCAGGTCAGCAAGTACCGACCAAGTGTGATGCATCTCAAAACTGACAACAGTACCAGGCCGACGCATCTTGACTCAGTGCAACGCATCTCACCGCAAGTCCTTGCAGTGCCACAGGCTTAATTGGCATTGACGCAGCACAACGCATCTAGACGCCCGCACTGCAGATCTTGATCAGCGGCTTCACTTTGCATGTCGACAGTTTGGACACAAGGTACTTTTAACAACGGACTGCACTCAGCTCTTAATATTTTAGTAAAGTTTCATCTATTTTTCTAGATTGGTGTGGGGTCTTTCTTTTATTGTGCTTTCACTTTATTAGTATTTGAAGTGCTGCATAAATACTTTACACATTGCCTCTAAGTTAAGACTGACTGCTTTGTTCTAAGTTACCAGAGTGTTAAGCACAGGTTAATGGGGTCTACTTGTGTTTCACCCTGAATGGAATTGTGGTTGTTGCTCGATTAGGGTTTCACCGCCCTCAATCAATAATCCAGTTTCTCACACACACCTTCCCCTGTAGTGAATCAGATCCATTGGCTCTTGATAGGCAATTGAATGATCTTTAAGTCCATGGTGATCGTTTGTAGTGCTATCCATCTGAGCTCCTTGGATTTCATGAACTGTAAATTCTCTTGGCATACTCCTGTTGGAACCCCGTGCTCTGCCCACCAGTTACTTCTGGCTGTATCCAAAGCTTAGACAGTAACCTAAGGTGATGGGGCTTTCTCTGTAGCTGAGCCAAGCTATGGAACTCTCCCTCTCTTTTGATCTGAGGCCAAACCTTCCTACCTTATAGTCTAAAATGGTTCAATTCACACATTAACTCACTAGCACACAAGCAGATTGTTCAGTATTTACTTACTGCAACTTAATATAGTCCATATAACTCAGCTCACTTTCACAGTGTTCATTTAGTGGCAAAAAACGTTGTACACATATGAGCACTTTAAAAATAAGAAACAAGATAACATGAATGGGCAGATGAGTCTGCAGGGATGGATGGATGAGTAAGTGCACGGACAGAGAAAGAACAGGTGGCTGACCAGTGCTTCATGGTGTGTACAGTGAGTGGGACATCTCCATTCATATCCCTTAGGGCTGGTATAAACTTCTCTATAATCACCATAACTTGAGACACCAGTCAGCCATCTTAGAAGGCAGACCAGGATTGATGCTGTATTGACATTGCTTTCTCATGAAATCTCCTATGACTGCTTTCTGGACACTGATGCTGGTGTGATGCATGGCATGCCTTTCAAATTGATGAGGGAGACTACTGAAAGGCCTTCAGTCCCTCTATTGAGCCCCTAGATCTACCCCACTCTGCACTCCTCTCCATTCATATGCCCATTATATCTGCTCCCTGCCTTTACGCCACTTTCAGTCAGCTGCTTTTTGTCCCTAACCTCTTTCAAGGACGCTATTAAGGGGTCACCAGGGGTCATGGCTGCAACCCCTGGATTGCCCCTTGCGACCCCTGGCACTGCCTTTGCGCTCTCCGGCCTCAGAGGTGTCAAAGGCAAAATCAGTGCCTTGGACACAGGGGCAGCGCTTCCTTATTGGTGTTGGTTGGGGCTCCATTCTCCTTGTTTTCTGCCAGTGTTTTATTACATTAACATTGAATAACATTATATTGACTATTGGTGCAGCTGAGGTATGGAAAAAATGCTTTTAAATGTATCTTGTGTGCTTTGCTCGAGGGTGAGTATGTGTTTATTTGAGAGAGTATTTGTATGTGTGAGTGTGCATGAATGCGCAAGCCAGTGTGCTTGAGTGAAAATGAGTCAGTGACAAGTAGTGAGAGATAATGAGTGAGATTAAGGGTCTACAAGTGAGTATGAGTGAGACTGAGAGAGTAAGATTGACTGCGACTGAGAGAGTGAGAATCAATGAGAATGAGTGAGAGTGACAGTGAGTGATCGAGAAAAAAGAGTAAGAGTGAATGCAAGTGACTTCAAGTGACAAAGTATGATTAAGCCAGAATGAGCGTGAATGTGAGTGCGAATTATGGAGTAAGAGTGAGTACAATAGAGTGAGTGTAATAGAGTGAGTGGCAATGATTGAGTTAGTGAAATTTTGTTACAATGAGTAAGTGAGACTGAATGGGTGAGAATGAGTGTGAGTAAATATAAGTGAGTGTGAGTTAGAATGTGCTTGTGAGTCTGTCCATTGCCCTTGGCATAGTGAAGATAATTCTTCTCTTATGAAGGCACCTTTGGCAAAATATTGGTGCTGGCAATCATTCACATGACAGGCACCTGTGACAAACTACTGCCAAACTGGAGGTAATTCTTTGCATAAAGGTAAAATACTGATACTGGTATCCTAAATGTAATTAGTACTGTTGGCACTTTTTGGCACTTTTTGGGATAATGGTTAAGTACTGGTACTGGCATACTATAGGTAACCCCTGGCATATAAATCACCCGTGGAAAAATGCTGAAGCTAACATAATTAAGAAAATTGTTGATATAGAGGTACCCATGGCACAACTTTGGAGGTATATGTGGTCATGAGAGAGGTCATCCTTGATAAATTAGAGGGGGCAGTCTTGACAAAAGGTTGGCCCTGACACACTGAGGTAATTTTTGACATAAGGGAAACCCATTGTATGTATCAATGACATTAATGGGAAAACTCTGTCTCTGGTGTATTATATGTACTTTTTGGCCTAGGAGGACACTCATGACAAAATGCTGGGCTCAGCACAATGGAGGTCATTTTTAGCATATGGCACCCATAGCACATTTAAAAAAAAATGGGCTCAAATCCTGGGGAGTGTCATGTCACATTATGAAAGGTATTGAATATTTAAGATTTAAAATTTTCTAACATATTTATGTTAAAGTTGTGCTTTAAAATGCACTATTTGCCCCAATTTCTTTAAAAAGTTCTAAGGAGCACAGCTACCCGAATCCCCTCAGTGGACATCTTGCTCGCATGCTACACTCACTCGTACAATTCAGAGCTAATGTTATGCCCCGTAACTTTCAAAGATCATACCAGCACTCTAATAAATGTGGTATCTAAAAGCGACATGTGTGTGCTATGGTGTGATATTAATCATGTGGTTATTATGGCACTTCAGCAATGCAACTTATTGCAATGTCATCAGGGTTAAGACTATCTACGTGAGATGACCTCCAGGGAACATTCGTGGTCAAAGGGCAAATTATGTCACTACAATTGCTGTCATTAAGGTCAAAGGGCATGTAAAGCAACTACTGCTACCACAGGCATGTTGGTGAATTGACGTCTGTGCTCTTGCTCTCCATCTCTGTTCCTCCCTACTCCCACTGGCTCTCATCTTTGTAGCAGCTGCTTTGGCTCTCAGTAACTGGGGAGAAGCCAGAAGTTAGGACAAGGGAGGGAGTCTGAATGGTGGTGCAGCAGGCATTCTTTCGCTGCTCCAGCAAGTGTTTTAGGCTGGTGGTTCTGTTTTAAAGTATATCTACTCCCCTGATTCCAGAAAAAAAGCCTTCAGCTGTGGTTCTGCCTCAAAAAGGTATGCTCCTTTGCCTCCAGTGGCTCCAAGTGGTGTCTTCTCTGACCCTAAAATGTCATATTTGCCTCTGCCCCACTACAGCGGGGCAAGGCTGCCACTGCCAGCATGCACCACTCATAAGCTGCTGAAAGGTCTCTGGCTGCTCGGCTTACAGCCAGCAGCTTCACATTAGGACTGGAGAGAGTATCCGTGAGGTAGGTATTCTTTGGAGCAGCCATTGAAAACAAATGACTGGCAGTTACAACAACCAGTGACTGTTGATGCATCTCAACATGTGATTGGCATTTACAACAATCAATGGCCGAAAGAGGCTGAGCTATTGCCGCTCTGTGGGTATTGTGTACTGATGGCATGAGCTATCGCTAGCCAGAACAACGAAGGCCCTGGAGAGGTAAACATTTGAGGGAGGACTCTTTTTATGGAGTGGGCTTACCCTTCTTGACCACAGCCTTCAAATTGTGGTGTGCAGATAAAGCCTTATGCTTTATACCACATGCGGGCACCCATAAGGATTTCCTAGCTTTATTGCGAAACCAATGACATGTTTTTTTATTGCATTTATATAGCGCTTACTACCCCTGACGTGGCGTCGAAGCGCTTTTTTGGCGAGTAGCACGCTACCCCGGAACCCATAAAGGATTAGTGGTACACCACAAGCTGCTGAGTTCCAAAAGAGTAAATGAGACGTCCTGGTAACCACCAAGTGATGTTGTTTCAAAGTGACGGACGACAGCGTATCAAAAGGATTGTTTTGCATTCCGTTCTGATTATGCTTTGCAGATACACTGACTGGTTAAAGTTATGGCTTAAGGCTGTGAACTTTTGTTAACGATGCTGGATTCAGATGGGATTAAGACGAGTGTAAAAACACAAACACAAGGCTACCAATAAGAGGCATCTGCCATGGAAGGATTAGTGAATGAGGTGGTAGTAAGTTGTATTTGCAATTGGTGACACTCCAGTCTATAGAGTAATTTTGTGTGAGTGAATTATTTAA
Source organism: Triturus cristatus (assembly GCF_964204655.1). Taxonomy (NCBI): domain Eukaryota; kingdom Metazoa; phylum Chordata; class Amphibia; order Caudata; family Salamandridae; genus Triturus; species Triturus cristatus. Next base: position 898,786,189 of record NC_140589.1, on the reverse strand, counting down.
CACTGGTGGTAGTGCAACCTTGAACCAAAAAAGAGGTAGAATGCAAGTGAAAGTGGGCAGCATCTTGTCCTCCTGATTGTTGCATATGGGTCTCCAAATACATTCTCCTCCCCTTTTCTGATAAAGGATCACACTGTGGACAGCTTAAAACTTTTAGGGAGTTCAGACTGCAACTAGTATGCAGGTAATCATCTGTTTGAGTGCATTTTTAAAATGTGATAACTGAACATAACTGTAATGTTCTGTCTGGGACACAGTCAGGGACTGGGGCAAAGGCTGGTGACTGGGTGGAAAATGTGAGCAGAAAATTAGCACAGCGCTTCGCAGGATCACACAAGAAGTCAGAGGAGAAAAGGGATCCAAAGGGGAAGCCTGCACAAAGGGACTAGATAGCTAGAACTCAGAAAGGATAGGAACTTAAGAGGCGATTTAGCATTCAGAATAACTACACCCAGGACGGACGTGCAAGACATATATATCAAACAACATTACCAATAAAGGGAATGCGGGGTAAAGCACCCAGGAGCTCCACACGGTAAGACTGAAGCTCAGTAAGTTCCTCACTCACAATTGCTGTTACAGATAGGGACTGAAAATACCCACATATAGGATATGTATGCAAAGGGAGGGTCTGTGGAGCTGATACCTATGGTGATGTTATAAATGTAACTCAAAGACAATACAGTGAACAAGAAACACCAACTAGGTTGTCAGCTGTGCTCGTGGATCCTGGTGATCAAACAGGAACACGCAAGGCAGTAACAGCAATAGGGTAAAACTAAATACAGGCACAATAGACAAGGAGCTAGCAAGGAGGAGTGCTTAACAGGAAAGGAAGGAAATCACAGTACACACTTGGCAGAAAGCAAGTAACAAACATACAAGGAAGACAGCAGGAATAGAAAGACAGCACACTAGGAACTGGAACAAAGGTAAAGGGAAGAAAGGCAGGGTCTGGGAAAAGGTAAATATAGAAGGAGAGAGACACACGGGCGCACTAGAGTAGTACTGGATTAGGAATCAAGTAAAAAAGGTAGCTCTGAAGGAAGTGCTAGTTCAGGAACAAGGAATAGCAATAGCTCTGGAACCAAGTTATCTAGGAAGCACTGAAAGCAGTGCAAATTCAGGCATAATGAACAGCAATAGCCCTGGAAACTGAGTAGCACTGGCAGGCAGTGCTAGCTCTGGAAACAGGAAATAGCTACAGCTCCGGAAACAAGGGGGCAAGAGAGCACTGCAAGCAGTGCAAATCAGGAACAAGAAATAGCTGCAGCTCAGAAACAGGAACAAAGATTAACTAAAGCTCAGGACTCAGGAAAAAAGGTAGCACTACAGGCAGTGCTAATTCAGGCACAAGAAATAGCTATAGCTCAGGAATTCTGGAAACAAGAATAGCAAAAATTCAGGAAACAAGTTTCGGTCTCACCGGTACACAAGTACAATGACCAACCTTGGACTGAAGGGAAGTGGAGCTTAAAAGAGCTCACAGTAATCACATGCATCAGGTGTGAGCAGGCTAGCAGCAGCCAGCCACAGGTGAGCTGAATTCTTCCACACATCCTTGGCCTACAGCGGTGGAGACGAAGCAGTGAGCAGGGAAATCTAGGTAATGGAGTTTCAGGCATGAGCAGGCTGGCTTCAAACATGAGCAGGCTGGCTTCAAGCATGAGAAGGCTGGCTTCCACAAAACCCGGCATGGATTGGGAATGGATGGCAATTTCCAAGTAGCGTCCAAATGGCTGGAAGTCAGTATATGCATGAAGGGGGGGTCCAGAAGCTTAATATGACAGTGGAAAGTCCCACAGTTCGGCCCCCTGGTGGTGAGCACAGGAGCACAGGGAGCAAATTGTGACCGTACACCCTCTCCAACGAGCTGCTCCCGGAATCTGGAACTGGATTCAAAGCCTTTGCTCCTATGATACAAGTCCATTTCCATCAGAGATGCCGTGCAAGATACCAGAGGATTGAAGGAAAACTGATGTTTTGGAGAGTAGGATAATAGGCTGTAAATTAACAGCAGTATTGAAGATAGAACCTGAATAGTTTAAATCCAGTAACGGGGGCTTAGAAGCCTAAATTAAAGTTGTTTGAAGTCCTGATGATGGCAGGTTAAAGTTGCACTCGGAAAACAGAGGTAGATTGACTGTAGGATCAAAAGCAGAAAATGGATTAGCAGGAGGCACGCAGGTCAAAGTCAAACTGGCTAAAGGCGAAGGAAGTAACAGGAAGCAGACTTGAAGTTCTGCCCCTGGAGGAAAACATACAGAAGATTCACATGCAGGAGACTTTGGAAGCCCGTGCAGGAGACCTAGGACCTGTGGGCTTACATGTTAAGAGTTTTGTTTCTGAGGCTGGAGGTTCAGTCTCTAAATATATATGTGCTGAGACCTCTGTAGGCCTGCAAACTGGAAGCACAGGGTCAAAAAGTAGGCAAGATAGAAGCTCAAGGCCGGAAGGCAAGCAGGCTGGAAGCTCTGGTTCTGTAGGCAGGCAGCCTGGAGGCCCTGACTCTGTAGGCAGGCAGCCTGGAGGTGCCAGCTGTGTAGGCAGACAGGTTGGAGGTGCTGGCTCTGTAGGCAGGCAGGTTGTAGGCTCCAGCCCCGAAGGCAGGAGGGTTGGAGGCGCTGGCCCTGAAGGCAGGCAGGTCGGAGGCGCTGGCCCTGAAGGCAGTCAGTCTCGAGGCTCAGTGGACAGGCAATGCACAGGCTGAGACTTTGATAGCAGGTATGCTATGGGCTCAAATTCAGAAGGCAGCAGGTCGGCTGCGAACTCTGGTTCTGAAGACAGCAGGCCGCAGGTCAGCTAAGGACTCTGGCTCTGAAGGCAGCAGTCCGCAGGCTGGCTGAGGACTCTGGCTCTAAAGGCAGCAGGCCGCAGGCTGGCTGAGGACTCTGGCTCTAAAGGCAGCAGGCCGCAGGCTGGCTGAGGACTTTGGCTCTGAAGGCAGAAGGCCGCAGGCCAGCTGAGGACTCTGGCTCCGAAGGCAGCAGGCCGGCTGTGGGCTCCGGCTCTGAAGGCAGCAGGCCAGCTGAGGACTCTGGCTCTAAGGGCAGCATGACGGCTGATGACTCTGTCTCTGAAGGCAGCGTGGCACAAGGTTCACAGATTTTAAACTCTGGGAATGGTAGTAGCTCATGAACAGTAGATCTGCTGTTGTCAGTAGTGACATCTTCATAGGTCTTTGGCACATTAAAATACACAGAAGGACTTTCTTCTGGATGGCTAAGAATAGTGCTTATCTTAGAGTCTGACAGTCGGTCTTCTTGCACCATTTAGCAGTTCACATCTCTTAGTCAGAGGAAATAGGTAAGATTTCTTGGTCATGGGAAATCTTTTCATTTTCTTCTGCATTACAAGGTGGTACAAATGCATCACAGCATGCAGTATTATAATTTCCTGAATTTTCAATAGGTGGTGTGCTTGAAGGCAAGGAAGCAAACAAGCAGTCAGGATTTTGTTTCTTCTCAGCAAGGAGGTTGGCTTCAGTCACAGCTGTTAAATCAAGAGTGTGTTCTGAGTCACAGGATATTGTCACATCAGGGATTATGTGTGGCACTGGTTAGAGGGGTTAGGAGGGAGTTAGAAAATTCAAAATTCAAACAAATACTTTGATTAACTGCATTTTGAGACAAGGTACCATGGCTATTCTGATTGGGATCTGGGTGGAGACACACAGTATTATTCACCCATTCCAGATCTGAGGGGACCACACAAGAGAGCGCAAGGTTTCGTTCCCCATTTCTAAGGGTTTTACATTTCCACTTGAACTCTGGTTTATAGGGTTTTAACAGGATCTGAAACATTGTGTTCTCTCTTTGTAATGCAAGAATATTAGATTTAATTATATCCCATGAAGAATGTAGTTCTTGCTCTACAAGGACAGTGGTAGGCTTGGCAACTTCACAACAAGTAACAGAACAAAAACTTGGATTTTGCTTAAACTGGCTATTAGCTGCCTGTGTTCTAGTAGGTCTTTTCTCTCTTCACTTAAACTGATTATTGTTCACTTTGAATATAGTATTTAACATTGTGTCTTTAGTATCAATGACTGTGATCTTTACTGGGTCACAAGACTGGGCTATATCATTCGAATGGAAAACAGAGGTTATGAAATGCATCCTGTGAGATTCTCCTTGCAAGATCCAAGAACTGATGATCGGAGGCCAGGTTAAAGTTAAAGCGATGCTTGTGAAGTGTGAAGAAAGATCCCATCCATCTCCCAACAACTTAGATAACAACTACCCTAACACTTCAAACTTAAACATTCCAGACCCACCTATGACACAATGGCCTGACAGCGATGACATCCCACTGTCACTACAGCCCCCCCTCTTAGGTTCTGGGACCAATTACCACACACCTCCCTCCTACCATACCACAGACTAACATATATACAAAGAAAAACTACAACATAGTTACATACATAAACAAGCAAGTCACTTTACAAAATATTTCAAGTACACAGGTTTTCTACTAATCCTCGACGAGACCCTAGTCCTACCTTGCGCTCCATCTCCATTCATACCTTCTCCTTTCACCTCATCACCACTCACCACTTTTTCACCTGGAAGAGACTCTGGACCCTTATAAACCATGACTCTCCCAAGATTCCAAATGCGGTGATCCTGTGTTTTTACTGCATTGTCAAACACTTTGATTACTCAAATAGGTTTTGAAAATTTGGCACATCCTCCACCCAAACCAGTACATTTTATCACAACCATATCTCCCACCACAACTGCAGTCCTGTTCCCCGCTTTCCTGCTGTCTAAATACAGCTCTCTTGCCAGCATTTTATCAAACTTTCTCTCATCCCAACTATCCTCACTCTCATTCTCTTTCACCACTCCTTTCAAGTTTCTCACCCTTGCTGGTTCCACCATGGTGTTAGGTAACCTACCCCTAAACAACTCAAAAGGAGGTTTCTCAGTTGTGCTATGTGGCTTCAACATGTACATTTCTACTTTCTTTTCAACTACATCCTTTCAATTCAAACCATTGGCTTTCGCTGGCCAAATGGTCTCCTTAAGCACTCTATTGAATCTCTCCACCATGCCATTAGTTTCCGGATGATAGAGGGCACACCTCTTGTGTCTTATGCCATGCATCCTCAAAAATTCTTCTATTTCTCGACAGACAAGTTGAAAACGTATATCAGTCAACAGGACCTCTGGATGCCCCCCCTCGCAATTTGCTTTTCCAAAAACGTAAGCACATGTTTGGTTTCCACTCCCACCATCAAACATACTTCAGGCCACCTAGAGTACATATTCATGACAACTATCAGATAAAACTGCTGTCCACCTCCACTAATGGGACCAAGAATGTCCAACACAATCTCCTTCCAAGGTCCCAGAGGTAATGCTCCAATAAGCATCAGCTGAACCCTCACAGTCTTATATTCACTCATCAAGCAGGGCAAACAATCACGCACTAGCCTCTCCAACTGTAGATACATGCCCCGGCCACCAGTACGACAACTGCAACCTTTCTTTTGTCTTGGACATGCCCAAATGTGAGACATGAGCTAAATCAATAAGCCTACGCTGAAGTTTAACAGGGGGCACTAACCTGGTGCCCCGAATCAGAAGATCACCACATGTGCCCTCACCAGAAACAAAACCTCTTAGAGAACAGGATCAGCCACCAATTCCTCACGCCACTGATCCGCAAAAATCACTTAATTGCCTACCATACACACAAATTAATTCTCATCATACCCGATTTCCAGATCCTCTTGTTCATCACACTCAACTCCAACCAATCCTGACTATGTCAGCTACTCCATTCTCAATCCCTGGTATATATCTCATAACAAATTAAAATTCTTGTAGAGCAAAAACCCACTTTGTTATCCTCCCTGCCACCAAATCAATTCCTTTTTTACTGAAAGTCTCACAGAGAGGTTTGTGGTCAGTTCTGGCTTAAAATATCATACCCCACAAAAATTCCCATAGTTTCCTAATAGCCCAAAACACAGCCAGAGATTTGCGTTCAATCACGGAATAATGAGATTCAGCCTCCTTTAAACTACACAACACAAACATGATGGTATTAAGACCCTCTCTTCCTCTTTGTTGTAATACTGCACCTAGCCCTTTGAGGCTCGCCTCCGTGATAATTATTGATTCCTTACTGGGATTGAAACTTTTCAGCTTGGGAGCCATATTAAGCTCCTCCTTCAAAACTGTGAATTCCTTCTCACAAGCATCATTCCAATCAAACCCCTCACCCTTTATGAGCAACAGTCTCATATTCGCACTCAACAGCCACGGGTGAGCTTAATTCCTCCACCCATCCTTGGCCTGCAGGGGTGGAGACGAAGCAGTGAGCAGGGAATTCTACGTAATTGAGTTTCAGGCATGAGCAGGCTGGCTTCCAGAAAACCTTGAATGGGTTAGGAATGGTTGTCAATTCCCAAGTAGCATCCAAATGGCTAGAAGTCAGTATATGCATGAAGGAGAGGATCCAAAAGCCTAATATGACAGTGGAAAGTCCCACAACTCGGCCCCCGGTGATTGGCACGAGAGCACAGGGAGCAAATCGTGACATCTTCAGAGCTTCCAATTATAAACAAAAATTATGAGAAAATGTGTTTGTCATTCTAGACTACCCAATGATATTTTAATACATGTGGGGAGTCACAGCATTTAAAATTTGCAGACCATTGGTCTATGTAATCGCCTTCAGAAGACAATTACTGTGAATTAAAGCTTTGGAAATAATGATAGGAGAATTAATCAGTAATAGAAAAAAGCAGTCTTATTTTGATGTGGAATTTTGGATCCATAAATTATTTGCGAAGCCTTAGAGGATGTTAATGGAAAATAGATCAGTCATATAAATATATGTTGGCGAGGAAGAGAAAATATACAGAAACCTATTCAAATAATCAGTGGGACTATTAAGCCAGCTCAAAAGGGAGTAGAATGTATTAAACAAACAAATTAATCTGAAAGATATACAATAATTTATGTAAAACAAACTACCTAGTTAGGGTGACTTGGGAGAGCGGTTAGAGATATTTATGTGCCTTGGCCGAGTTGCCACAAGCCCACTACCAGGAATGCTCAACAGAGGCAACTCAAAGTCTCCTTAAAGAATCCTTATTTCATCAATTCGAAAGTCATTTTCAAGGGGGCTGTAATGTGTCATCTTCCCAAAATTGTCCTGGTCAAGCAACTGTTGTCAGTTGTACAGATGTGCTTATTTTTGCACAACCACCCCCAGGTTTTAGACTGATGCTGCTTGTCTTTTGACTCTGAGAGAGCACTGAAGCCTGCTAATCAGACCTCAGTGCCAGCTTTTTAACCCCTTGCAAAATGTGTGTTAAATTGGCTAGCCCCAATTGGCATAAGCTAACTGGCTTATAAGTCTCTAATATATGGTACCAAAGGTTCCCAGGGCATGTAAGTTAGAGTGTCTACCAAGGGCTGGAGCATTTATTATACTACCCTGCGTGCAACAAAGTACAAGATGGCTACAAGCCTGCCACTGCATCCTCGAAGAGCAGTTTTAAACTGCTAGCTCGACTTTGCCATTTAAACCAATATCAAAGCCTCCATCTCCCTTAACAGTATATATGTCAGTCCTAAAGTAGGGAGCAATATATTATTAAGTTGGATATGTGTTTTAACATGTCAAAACAGTAAAACCTCCAAGTTGTCTTGTTTACTATGGAAAAGCTAGGAGCCCTATTGCCTATTGCACTGTTACACTCTGACATCTCAGACCTGTTAACTTCTGAATGGGACTTCTTTAGTGTATCAAATTAATCAGGCTCAGGAACAATAGAGGCCTGCCACAGAAGTAGGTGTAAATTTCCCCTTGCAGTAAGCCGCACAGGATGTTGGCCAAAAAGGCAAGCTTCAAAGGAGAAGCTGACTTTGATGAGCAAAGGGCTATGACACTCAAGATGGGATTCCCCCTACTCATGTAGATGGGCTAAAGCAAGAACAAAGAGGAGAAACAAGTAATCAAACCGTTTTTTCCATGGGGGTGTAACCCGCAAATAGCCACAAGTCTAGCATGGGCTACTGAGCTCCTCATGACTGAGGAAGGGTTCAGACCTCTTGAAAGTGTGCAGAATAGTGCACCCTGGGATTGCTCAATGCCACACATAGCCAGAAGTATTCACAAGGCAGGAGGGATCCTGTTGGCCCATTGGCTAGTGAACGCTTCATCCCACCCAGGCTGAAATGCCAGAAACCGGTCCTAGGAAGCTTGTTTCCGGTCCAGGGAAGGCATGGCTTGGCAGTTCGGGCTGGACTGTTCCCATGAGGCACAGGGTCAGACTGATTTGCATATGGCCATGTCTGAACTGGGGTGGCAGAGTGGGCTAAAGAACGGTGATGGATCAAACCCAGATCTCTTGACTGGGTGTGAGTGTTTAATTGGTTCTGATGCTCCGTCCATCACCACCCCCTTTTGTACCGCTTTGTTCGCCATAAGTTGGCAGGGTATGCGCAGACGTGAGTCCCTTGCTCACTTTGCCACTGGACTTAAGCAAGCCTGGCTGAAGACGGCTGAAATGCCAGAAACCGGTCCTAGGAAGCTTGTTTCCGGTCCAGGGAAGGCATGGCTTGGCAGTTCGGGCTGGACTGTTCCCATGAGGCACAGGGTCAGACTGATTTGCATATGGCCATGTCTGAACTGGGGTGGCAGAGTGGGCTAAAGAACGGTGATGGATCAAACCCAGATCTCTTGACTGGGTGTGAGTGTTTGATTGGTTCTGATGCTCCGTCCATCACCACCTCCTTTTGTACCCCCCCCCCCCTTTTGTACCGCTTCATCCCACCCAGGGCACTTTCAGGGCATAAATATGACATCCCTGGCACACTGAACCTCAGATCACATCTTGAATAGAGAAAGAACCAAATAAGGATTGCCTTGCTGACCCCTGGACCTGGCAAGAGAGGCTGCATGAACCCCTGGGATACACGTGCTGCTCCTTAGACTAGTGAAGAGAAGACTGTGACTGTGGTGCCTGGCTTCTGGAAAATTCACTCCTGAGAGCTAGACTGAAGTAGTGACTCCAAGGCTCAGTTGGCTGACCCCTGTTCCAGCACCAGGCCATAGCCAGGCTACCGACCTGGCTAGTTGGTAGCCCCCGTAAGGAATCACCACTGACTGCCGAAGGGCAGTCAAAAAGACTTCTGCTCAGGGCTCAGAAGTAACATCCTTGTCTGCTGGACCCGGGAGAGTCACAAGAGTGTGGCCTGGTTGCCAAAGATGGACACTAGCCCTCACCGAGGAAACCATTGGACTCGCTGTGACCTAAGGTCGGTAGCCCAGCAACTGCTGGACTCCTACTGGCCCAAAGAGGACTTTGAGGAATACATTACCTTTGTGGCCAGAGTCGCCCCACCTCACCGGTGGACTAAGGACTAACCGCAAGGAGACCTCTGTAGACCGCAGAGCATCTTTCACCATCCTCAGCAACCTGTATCCTCATCATCAGAATCACTCTATTAAAGTCTATGGCGGCTTTGATGTAAACTGATGACTGAACTTTAGGCTGTTTTTGGTGACCAGGTGAGTGTCCAAATATTCATTATTGGTCTCTCAGACCTTCCATCTTTTGGAATTGGTCACCCAACCCCTGCCTGAGTAGCCAAACACAACTCTTCCAATGTTTTGCAAAGCTTTTAAACTATACAGTTACCAATGTTTGATTGTGCTTTGGACTAAAAAAACTGAGATTTAAATTATTTCTTTTAAAATCTAATGAATGTCAGAGATTTAGGTACTGTTTATTGTATGCAATTATTTAAAATGTCTCGAATCAACACATTTTTGACCCACTGATAGGCCTTGTGAAAATCTCACACTGTCTTCAGCCTCAACTCCATAGCTCTCAGTCATGGCTCGTTATGAGCGCTGTTTATAACGAGCCACAATTAGAAGCTTTGGCATTGAGTGGAAATGTATTTGCTGGATTCTCACAGTGCCAGTTCACTCGCACCTCTGCTTCGATTGTTGTCAGCCGCCACTGAAGTTAGGGAGCTTGTGTTAGACTGGTGGCATTAGATGGGGGCGTGGCTTGCGCGCCGCTGCGTGATGGCGGTTTGTGCCTGAGCTCTGCGCTGGAGCAGGAGTCAACGGAGGTTTTGCTGTCACCTCGGTTTGCCCTGGTATTTTCTGAAGTGGGCCTTTTGGATATGAAGCTGCCAAGCTTGCCATGAGAGACTTTTCCTGAACTTTGTGGATGCCGGTGACCATATTTCGGGCAGTTTTAGGTGGCGCTCGGCGTTTTCGCGAGCGGCCGCCATTTTGTTTTTCCTCAAGAGCGACATGTTCTTTCTCCTCAACACGACGCTGTCACTGCTAAGGATTTGCCAGGAATGATGATGGACAAGAACTGGTGAAGTTGTTCACATTTCCTACGTTTATAGTGCTCTTTTTATTCCTCTTGCTGCTTTTGCTGCCTATTATGACCATATTGTGTGTTTTTCGGCTGTTATACCTCTAGTCAGAGCGCCGCCATTGCCCTCTTATAAGGTCTTTTTGATCGTTATTTCCCTGCTTCATGGCTGTTTCTGGATGTTGGAAGGTGCTTTTTGTTATCTGCAGGACTTGATATTTTTGTGAGGTGGTCCCTCTCCTTGCCCTGGGAGACGCTATTATTTTTGTCCTTTGATGTGAGCGCGCTTTCCATTTTTGCGTGTTTCCTTTCTCTTTGCTCCTGCTAAGGTGGTGTGCTTTATGGCTGCGAATATGGGCCCGTCACCAAATGCTAAAGACGCTAAAGACTCTAAAGCGTCTCTTAAAAGGTCCAAACAGATATCCCCTACGCCTGAATCTGCGCAAAAGGACCCTGGTGCCACTCTTGAGTCTATCCTGACGCGCCTTAATGAGGTCTATGAAATTGCGCAATCTACCAAGACTAACACAGATTTATTGCAAGTTGAGGTGTTAGCCATCAGGAATGATTTCAAGGCCCTTTCCCTTCGTGTTTCGGACACAGAAGCACGTATTAGTGGTGCAGAGGACTCCATGCAAAAGCAATCTAGATCTCTCTCACAGTTAGAGCGCTCAATGGCAGCATTGCGGAAAGACCTTACTGAGCAGGAGGATCGTAACCGCAGGTCTAATCTGCGCATTTTTGGTCTTCCGGAGGATGTTGAGAAAGATGCATCTTCTATGATTGATTTCCTCTATCATTGGATTCCTTCCACACTGCAAATTTCTTTCCAATGGGATTTTGAACTGGAACGTGCACACCGTGTTCCCACATTTCGCTCTAAATCTGCTACGCAACCTAGAGTGATAATTTTCAAGCCACTGCGCCATCAACATACAGAGCAAATTCTGGCTCACATGCGGAAGGTTAGGGTTGTCTCTTGGAATGGCCATCGCATTTCAATTTCTCAAGACTTTGCCAGAGACACGGTCATTAGGAGAAAGGGCTTTCTTAATCTTCGGAAGCGGTTAGCCGAGATGAATATTCCCTTCTCTTTCGCCGGCCCTTCAAAATTCCGCATTACTTTCAAAGGGCGTTCCAGAATCTTCGATGAACCTGCTGATTTGGCTCCGTTTCTGGATAATCAGTTGGAGTCGCAGATGGATCTTCAAATGGAGGCCTCGCTTGTTCCTGCCTCTTCTGGCACCTGAGACGTTTATACATACTACAATGTTCTTTTTGTCTTTGCCAGGTCTATTAGGTTTACTCTCTCTTAGATCTGCGTGATGGTCCTATTGTCCATTGTTCTGGAAGTGCTGTTGTGGTCTTATGTTTTTCCCTTCCCATCGATATAGTGTTGTGGTCTTTTATTGTCGTTAGTCCTTCTGCGCGATTTGTCCAATATTTCGTGGTAATGTTTCTTGATGGTTTTTATCCCACTTATGTACACCTGTTGTCTTTTCTACTCTTTTCATCCCCAATTTGTCCTTCTATATTGGTCCGGGTCCGTTTTTCTTCGCCCAGTGTAGGGCTTCTTAATTTTCTTATATTTGTATGTGGGTTTTGGTCTTTTCTTTTTTCGTTTACGGTCTCTTTGTCTGATTTTTGTCTTTGGTTGTTTCGTATATCTGGTGTACGTCAGTGTTTATTGGTGTTTTTGATATATTGATTGACTATGTATTTGATTCATAGCATGTTTTTAGATAATTATTAATTGCTGTTATTAGGGATGATCTTTCTTCTCTGTATAATTCGTGAATATATCGTTCTTAATGTTATATCTTTGATCGCTTTGTTTCAATATTATTATTAACTGTCTTCTTCCACTAGATTGGAGTTCTATTGCTGTATTGTGTCTGTTGGGCTTATGCTCCTTTATCTTCATGCTCATATATTTAATTTGTTCACGTTTCTTTTAGTATATTAAGTGCTTCGGATTCTATATATCAGTGGTCAGTTATTTATAAGCTTATTTATAGAATTTACATATTTATATGTAATCTCATTTCGCTTATTTATTCGCCATAGAGTTTCATTGACTGTTATACTTATCTTTACTACATTCTGTTCCCTACTATGTTTCACTTCTCTCTTTTTTCTTTTTCTCTTCATAAATGTATCATAATTGAACCATATAATATTTTTTGTAATGTATTTCTTTCTCTTTATTCTTTTCTGCTCTTGGTGGTGTCTACTCTGGTTTGGCTACAACTATAGTTCGTTAGTTTTTGATTCATTTTTCACTAGTTCTTAGTGAGTTGAAGTTTTAGATTACTGTTATGAGTTTCTGTTCATATCCTTTAGATGGTTCTTCTTTTTATTTACATATAATCAGCTATGTATTGGTCTGGGGTTAGATATGCTGATGGGTTTTACTCCTCCTGTTGCTTTCCTTGCTCTTTTTCCCATGTTCCCCCTGATATGAACTTGGTCTCTTTTAGACCTTCCTTTTGGACTCTTATCTCTCTTTCTTTGTCTATTTTCGTGCTTTCTTTTTCCTCTTCTTTCTTCCTTTCTTTTCGGATTTCCTCCGTGGATTCTCCTTGTTTTGTGTGGCGGTCTAGTGTTTGGGGGCATGTCTTTTGGGAAGTTGTACTTCATATGTCATACATGCAATATCCTTTTTCTCTGTTGCTAGCGCTATGTCTGGTCTGAATATTCTCTCCCTTAATGTTAAAGGATTAAATCATCCAGTTAAGAGGACCAACATTTTGGATTACTGCAAATCCCTTTCTTCGGATCTAGTCCTTTTTCAGGAGACAAAGGTCTCTGTCAAGGAGGCGTCATTTCTGAAGAGAGAATGGGTTTCTGATGTTGCGTGTTCAGATGCTTGTGGTAAACGTAATGGGGTAATTACTTTAGTTTCTAAACATTCTGGATTATCTATCATTTCATCTGAGCAGGATACAGAGGGTCGTTGGTTACTATCTAAGATATCTGATGGCAATGCGGTTCTCTTTGTCATGAATATTTATGCCCCTAACGAGGATGATCCGCTCTTTTGGAAAACAATCACCAAAAAGCTAAACAATACTCCTCACTCTGGCAATCTTATTGTAGGGGGAGACTTTAATTTACCAATGGATCCTATTTTGGATAGGAATTCTGCCTTTACCTATCGTCCCCCTCAGGCACATAAACAAATGATTAATATGTGCTCTCTGACCCATCTCCAGGACGTGTGGCGTCTTCATAATCCCACTGGCAGTGATTTCTCCTTTTTCTCTTCCCCCCATTCGTCTTTTTCACGCATTGATTATCTTTTGGTTCACTCCTCTCTTGTTCAATCCTCCTCTTCTCCGCTTATCCATCCTATCCTAGTTTCCGACCATGCTGCGGTGACGTTCACGCTTACGTCTTTTGCCCCTAGAGTAAGGTCTCGATCTTGGAGACTAAATACAGAAATCTTACATGATGATTCCCTGATTCGAGAGTTTTCTAATGATATTGAGACGTTTTTCCTTGAGAATGTCGGCTCAGTTAGCTCCCCTGTGGTCCTCTGGGATTCTTTTAAATGCACTTTCCGTGGACAGGCCATTCAGTGTATGTCAAGGAGGAATGCTGCCATTAAAAAGGAACTCACAGATTTAGCAGAGGAGATTAAACATCAGGAATCTCTTTTTCGCGATTCTAAGAATAAGTCATATTTACAATCTATTAAAATTTAAAGTACACGTACAATACCATAGTTACTAAGAGAGCGCACATTGGCCTGCAGGCTCAAAAATCTAAGCAGTTGCTGTTAAAAAATCGTGCGGACAAGATTCTTGCAGCTACATTAAAGTTCCAGGAATTGTCTTATAAATCTTCCCAAATCTCTTCTATCACTGATCAACTTGGTACGAAAAAATTCCAGACCGCAGAGATCCTTGAGGTCTTTCGCGATTTTTATAATAATTTATATACCCCTTCTACTCAGGCTTCTTTTGAACGGTGTCAGGAATTCCTGAAGACGGTTCCTTTGAAAGCTGTATCGGAGGAAGATAATAATTCTTTGAATTGTCCGATTACCTCTGAGGAGATCATTTCCGCGATTAAAGCCACTCGTTCCGGTAAGGCTCCGGGTCCTGATGGGTTTCCTATTTTGTTTTATAAGACCTTTCTTTCCGTGCTCGTTCCGAAACTTCAATTGGTTTTTGACGCTTTTATTAAGGATGGCTCGGTGTCTGGCTCTGCTGCGGATGCTACTATTGTAGTAATCCCGAAAGAAGGGAAAGATCATTCAGACCCCAAATATTTTCGCCCTATTTCCCTTCTTAACATGGAAGCTAAGATTTTTGCTAAAATTCTAGCCAGACGCTTAGAATCCTTTATTCCTCAATTGGTTCATCCTTCCCAAACAGGCTTTGTGAAGGGTCGTCTTGCACGTGATAATATCCGTACTTTCTGTCACATTCTCGGTGCCGCCAAGCTTTCCAATCTTCCGGCGGCGGCCTTGGCCCTTGACGCTGAGAAGGCCTTTGATAAGGTCTCGTGGCCTTTTCTACGTGCCGTTTTATGTGCGCATAACCTTGGTGATTCCTTTATCCTTATGGTGATGTCTCTGTATTCCCGACCTCGAGCTAACATAAGAGTGAATGGAGCTACGTCGTCCTTTTTTAATCTTTGCCAGGGTACGAGACAAGGTTGCCCTTTGTCCCCTCTTTTATTTTTGCTATCCATTGATCCTCTTCTCAGAATGATTGATGCTCATCCAGATATTAGGGGGTTTTCTTTTGGACCTCATCAGCTCAAAACAGCTGCTTATGCTGATGACGTTCTCCTTTTTTCAGAAGATGTTGAACGCGCTATCCCTGCTATTTCTGACACAATTTCTCTTTTCTCAGAGGTTTCAGGTTATACCCTGAACAAAGATAAGACAGAGATGTTCCCCTTGAATGCCTACTGTTTCTCCTCTCATAAGGGGTTGGCGGGTTTTAAGTGGCAATCTAAGCAATTAAAATACTTGGGTATTTATTTTTGTTCCACTCTCTATGCTACGGTCACTTATAATGAATCTCAAACTATTCTTAAGGTGCGACGTCTTCTAGAGAATTGGTCCCCGAAACATATTTCTTGGTGGGGCCGACTCCAAACTCTTAAAATGATGATAACACCTATTATTAATTTTGCTTCCTCTATGCTTCCAGTTCACTTCTCTGATGCCTTCTTTCATGAACTTGATTTAATTACTTCCAAATTCTTATGGAATGACAAAAGGGCTAGAATTGCCTATAAATTCTTGAGGAAATCCTATGATATGGGAGGTTGTAATCTTCCTGATTGGGGGAAATATCAGTCTGCTTTTTTGGCCTCCCAGGGGGCGCTCTGGTTTTCCTCTTCCTCTATTCATGTTCCACCTTGGTTGCTAATAGAACAGGAATTGGCCTCTCCTCTTCCGACTGCCTCTTTTTTAACCGCAAATACCCTTTCTATTCCATTCTCTAGATCTATTATTCTAGACACTATTGCTGCGGTTCGCAAGGTTGATAAGAGAGTGGCGATTCCATTACATAAAACTAGATGGTCTTCTATTTGGCGGAATTCCAAAATTAAAATCACTATTGATCCAGCTTTGGTGTCTTATTGGTCGGGGAAAGGTATCTCACTTGTTAAACATTTATATGATTCCAACAATGATCCTCTCCCTTACTCTTCCCTGGCTCAACATTTCACTTTATCCAATGTAGATTTTTATACCTTTCTTAAGATAAAGGTAGCACTTGCTAAAGTACACCTTCATCCTTCTTCCCCTACGATTACGCTCTTTCAATTATGGATTAAGTCTGGTCATGTAGCATCTAGGATTTATAAATTTTTGTCGTCCCCGACACTTCCTTCTCAAACTGTTACACAGCAAAAATGGCTCCATCATTTCGAGCATGGTGTTACCGATCATATTTCTCCAGACACTTGGCAGGATATTGGTAGGCGCTCTCTTTGTAATAAAATTGCCCCCTCTTTAATGCAGTCTAAGTTTTTCTCTATTAATCTTCTTCATTGGACTCCCACTCGTTTACATTCGTTAAATCTTAAGGAAGATAATTTATGTTGGAGTTGTGGTCTGGCACCTGGCGATTTCCAACATATGTTCTTTGACTGTCCTCTTCTCCAACCCTTTTGGGGTTTAATTCATAAACACCTCATGCTTATCTTTAATATCAAGTTTCAACTTTCATTTCCATTAATTCTTTTAGGCCCACTGGCGGCCTCGGTCCCATTGCCTTTAGACTCCATGGAATTACAATTGTTGGACCTTCTACTAACCATTGCAGTCAAAGTAATTCTCATGGAGTGGAAATCTTTTTCTTCAATCTCTTACCATACTTGGTGGGCATGGGTTTCTTTTCTACGTAGTGCTCATACTTCAGTTGATCATGCTCATCTTTCTCCGTCTATATCTTCTGGTGTGTGGTTGATGCTAGATACGTACATGCAACTGGCCTCCGAGGGGTTGGTGGATCAATATCCTTTTGATTTGTCTAATTAATGTTGTCTTGGGCGTTCGGTGAATCCTTTGGAAATCCCTCTTTTCTCTCTCCCTTTGTCTTATCTTTCCTTTTCTCTTTCCTGTCTCTTTTCCATCTTTGCTCTTTCCTTTTCTTTCCTTCTACCCCCGAATTAATAACTGATGATGATACTTTTGATAGCTGCTTCTACCGGCTCTGCACTGCTTCCTCCTTAATTAACGTGTCTCCGATACTTGCATAATAATGAATTTTAAGATGTTATTTCTATTGGTTACTATCAACATACCATATTGTGTTTTTCAGCTGTTATCAATTGTATCATTCCTGCCTGTACACTATGCTTGCATCTAATCTTTTAAAAAATAAATTCTTTTGAAATCAAAAAAGACTGGTAGCATTAGATGGCGTATAATTCTGTAAAGCGATTTGCTAATTAATTGATACTTTTACTCACACCTTTCTGACTACGATTTCCATTGACTTTCATTGTGAAAGAGGTTTATTTGAATGAATAGGTTTTTGGAGGTGAGGAACTTTAGAGGAAGAACCCTTGCCGGTTTGCTGGTACTTAGGACTTAAAATATTTTTGCCTTGACTTCATGTAATTTTGCTTCTGCATTTGATTGCAAAATCATTATAATGATTTATTATAAAACTACTTTTTACCTTCTGTATTGCACTTCAATTATTTTAATAACCATTCATGGTTTTAATTTGACTCCTTACTCGTGAGGATTATTTCCTTGACATACACTTTATTCAATTTGTATTTGGGTGCATCATGCATGATTGAGGCTTAACACTGTCCCTGATCCTGCATAGGCACTTTATCTGCAGAGATAGCGTCAACAATGCCCAAAGCCTGTGGCCAGTGCTATTAAATGTCAGTGCACCAAATACCAAGGCTGCATAGGCTTGAATCAACCTCATGCCTAGTTATTCCATGACCAATCACTGCCCCTTTATCTCACTCTTGCAGGTATTTGCTTTCTTACTCCTTCTTTCCCCTTTGTGCTTTTCTCTCTCTTGCTCGTGGCAAATGTCTGATGGGAAACAATATATGTGCTGTTCCCCAAAAATGAGTGCCAGTGGGCCCCACTAGCAACCACTGGCTCATATTAGGCACTGACTGTTGCATTCTCCACCTCATTTAGAGGTTGGGGTGGTGGTTCCTCCACTAATGAAGCTGCACCTGCAAATGGGAACGACCTCTTTGCGGAGTTCCTGCAGGTTTTGTCTGCAGTAACAGGAAGCAGGATGAACACCCGGTCACTTTACTTTTATACAGGGCTAGAATATGATGATGCCCAGCAGCGACCCGTGCAGGTAAGAGTGGTGGGGCCGGGTGGGGGAGGGAGGGCAGTATTTTGACATACGACAACGAGGGAAATGTTATTATTTATTTATAATCTTGTGGTCGTCTGTTGAATCCCCCCCCAACCCGGCCTCACCGCTCTTACCTGCACAGGCCGCTATTGATGATGCCTACTGCTAATGCGCTCTACCACGCTTAACATTGGGAGAGGAGTTGGCCTAACGGCTAGGGCGCTCGACCTCGGACCTGGGGAACTGGATTCGAGTCTCGATAATGATGCTGAACATCCTGTGATTCTGGGCAAATCACTTAATCTCCCTGTGCCTAACAAAAAAATGAATGTGTGTCCTCATGTAATGTAACTGGTGTTATGTAAAGCGTTCTGATACCTGATTGGATTCGGGTCAAGTTCGCGCTAAATAAAACTCTAAAAAAAAAAAAACATTCTCCTTCTTTAAAATCTAGCACTGTATGAACAACTGTGATTACTTAGCAGGTTTTACTTGCTTCATGCTACTTCAGCAATTCTTACTATATTTTGCTGACTTTTGCTAAATTCAGTGAACCTGTTCCAAACATTAGCTACTGATTATGTATATGTTGCCCCTTTACCTAAGCATGATGCTCAATTCTTTACTTCTTATGTGTTCAGATATTAGAATTCTTCTCATTGCCAAGTGACAATGTCCTAATTCCTTCTTATTTGATACTGATATACCTGAGGTAGCTCAGCTTCACCGCTACTGTTCGCCTTGCGCAAGCCCAAATAAAAAGAGTTGAAACACGTGTCAGCTGGCCTCATCGCAAGAATCATACAGTGATTCAGGTTATACATGTTATTTCATACTATAGCAGACTGCATGAATTACTCTATATAAAGTCTTAAGCCTCCCCAAAAAAGTGCTTTATGTATGCTATGCTTTGTAATGCAACCCTAAATTCTACTACATTACTAGTGTAATCTGATGAGCTATTCCTACATTCTCTTAATAACTGGTGTATTGGAACTAGCTGTGTTGGATTATCTGACTAACATGATTGTTTACTTGATTCCACCCGAGGGTAACCAGGTAATTTTGGCTCAAGCACCCCCATTGGGCAAATGGTACACAAACATCCATTGAATTAGATTTGGTCTACTTCCACTAAATTTTAATTTGTCACAATGCTACCTATATAAGAACTACTAGCAAAGAGTTTGCCTATATTTATGAAAAATATCTAGAAATGTAATATACTTTCTGGTGGATGTACATTAAAACTTTTTCTCATCTTTAAAAAAAAATGTGATCCGCATTTTTTAGGAAGCCCTATATATATCAAAGGGTAGCTTGGAACAGGTTCATTAAAGAACTTAAGTCTGGTGTTATCTATTAGTAATTTAAGTCCTCAGATGTTGGTAAGGTTGGAATCCAGCTTAGTGGGTGCAAGTATGTTAGTGGAATCTTGCTGTGTATGTAACAGTTTCTTATGTAAAGTTCTCTGACACCCAGGGTATATAGGACTCTCTATATGTAACTGCAGAAATAAATAAATGAATAAAAACATAAATAAATAACTTTAAAAAAATGACTTTGTCTGAGCCCTGTCTGAAGTGCACCGGACATGTGAGAATAACCTTTGTTCTTTTCATTCCTTGTGCACAATGATGCTCATGGGTTAATCCAGCAGCTAAAAGTCTCATGGCACACAAGTCCGTCACAGCAATCTTGATGTGTTAAATATGTCCTCCTATTGCCTTAAGAGCAAACAGTCAGGATCTCTCTGGGAGGAGCTGTCCACAGGGCTGTCCTGGGGCACCATAAGCAGCCCTGGCAAAAATGCTGGAACCAGCCTCGCTCTCATCGTCTTTTCGCACAATCTCTCTCCTTCTAGCCAGCCATTATGTCTCTAACATTCTGTCTCTTCTTCTCTGATTGCTCTCTCTCACTATCTTCCCTCTCCATACATCCTATCTCTGTCTCAAAGCCTCCTTGTGTCTGTTGCAAGTAACCTCAGGGAGCTG
This sequence comes from Triturus cristatus, assembly GCF_964204655.1. Taxonomy (NCBI): domain Eukaryota; kingdom Metazoa; phylum Chordata; class Amphibia; order Caudata; family Salamandridae; genus Triturus; species Triturus cristatus. Next base: position 898,766,018 of record NC_140589.1, on the reverse strand, counting down.
GGGATAGTGACAGAGGCACCAGAAGCAGTCCTGGTCTTTCGAAGCCGGCCTCCAAGGGTTCCTGTCCACCAGGGAAATGCTGAGAGGAATAAAAGGCCTGTCTGGCTCTGCTTTTTCACAGGGGCCAATGAAATGGCACCACTCAACATGCCTGAGTCTTCTCACTTTGCATTATTCTTGACTGGACACCAAGCCAAGGAGGACCCAAGGAAGCTCATGCCTAACCCATGAGAAATCCCGTCCCATCTAGGGGATCTCGCTTTTCAATCTAGGGGTTCGACCAGTCCTGACCAAGTAATCTTAAAACCCAAGGAATATCTCTTCATCAGATGCTAAGAAGGAACTTTAGTTTCTTTTACCAACTGTTTGAGGGACCACCTCAGAGTATCAAGTTAACTATTAAGCTGAGGCTCAGAACCTTCCTACTTGGAAAATTGTGAAATGAACAGGCAAGCTTAGCTTGGTGCTACTCAACTGTCAATCAATCAATCAATCACATAATTTGTAAAGCGCACTACATACCCGTGAGGGTTTCAAGACGCTGGGAGGGGGGTGGTATTGGTCGAAGAGCCAGGTCTTGAGTTGTCTCCTGATGGTCAGCAGGTCTTCAGTTTGTTGTAGGTAGAGGGGGAGGGTGTTCCAGGTCCTGGCGGTGCAATGGGAGAAGGATGTGCCTCCGGAAGTAGTTCTCCGGATGCGTGGGACCGTGGCCAGGGCGTGGTCAGCAGAGCGGAGATTCCTGTTGGGTATGTAGAAGGAGAGTCGACTGTTGAGATAGGCTGGGCCGGTTTTGTGGAGTGCCTTGTGTGCGTGGATTTCGAGCTTGAAGGAGATTCTTTTGTCGATGGGGAGCAAGTGCAGGTTCCTCAGGTGGGGGGTGATGTGGTCGCGGTGTGGGACGTCGAGGATCAGGCATGCAGAGGCATTCTGGATTCTCTGTAGTCTGTTGATGAGCTTGAATGAGGCTCCAGCGTAGAGGGAGTTTCCTTAGTCGAGTCTGCTGCTGACTAGGGCCTGGGTGACCCTTTTCCTCGTGTTTGTCAGGATCCATCTGTAGATCTTGCGGAGCAGGCGAAGGGTGTTGAAACAGGTGGAGGAGACTGCGTTGACTTGTTTGGTCATGGAGAGTTTCGAGTCGAGGATGACTCCCAGGTTGCGTGTGTGGTCGGTGGGGGCCGGGGGGACCCCAGCGACGTGGGCCACCAAGAGTCGTCCCATGCGGAGGGGTTGGACCCAAGGATGAGGATTTCTGTCTTGTCTGTTTTCAGTTTGGGGCGGCTGTCCTCAATCCAGTCTGCGACAGCCTTCATTCCCTCGTGGAGGTTGGATTTGGCGGTGAGGGGTTCCTTGGTGAGGGAGACGATCAGCTGAGTGTCGTCGGCGTAGGAGATTATGTTGAGGTTGTGCTGTCGGGCGATGCGTGCTAGTGGTGCCATGTAGATGTTGAATAGCGTTGGGCTGAGGGAAGATCCTTGAGGGACGCCGCAGATGATCTCGGAGGCCTCGGATCGGAACGGGGGAGGCGGAATCTCTGAATTCTGCCAGAGAGGAAGGAGGTGGTCCAATCCAGGGCCTTGTCTCAGATCCCTGCGTCGTGGAGGCACGTGCGTAGTGTGCGGTGGCAGGCGGTGTCGAAGGCGGCGGAGAGGTCCAGGAGGATGAGGGCCGCTGTCTCGCCGTTGTCTAGTAGAATCCGGATGTCGTCTGTGGCGGTGATTAGGGCGGTCTCGGTGCTGTGGTTGCTGCGGAATCCTGATTGGGACGGGTCCAGGATGTTGTTGTCTTCGAGGTGACGGGTGAGCTGGGTGTTTACTATCTTCTCGATGACCTTTGCTGGGAACGGAAGCAGGGAGATGGGTCGGAAGTTCTTGAGGTCACTCGGATCCGCCTTGGGTTTCTTCAGTAGGGCGTTGATCTCTGCGTGCTTCGTGTTCTCAGGGTGGCGGTCTCGAAGGAGAGGTTGATGATTTTGTGCAGGTGGGTTGCGATGGAATTGCTGGCTTTGTTGAAGATGTGGTGCGGGAGCGGGTTGGACAGGGACAGGGATCCGGAGTGGATTGTTCCCATGGTCTTGATTGTGTCCTCGATGCTCACATTGGTCCAGGCTGTCAGGGTGTCGTGGGCGGAGGGGTGCGGTGGGTTCGGTGTGGTGCCGTCGGCAGGGGTCGTCCGGGGTCCGAAGCTATTATGGATGTCGGTGATTTTCCGGTGAAAGAAGGAGGCGAGGGAGTCGCACAGGGCTGGTGATGGTGGGATGTCGTTGGCGTTGGAGCTGGGGTTGGAGAGTTCCTTCACGATGGTGTAGAGCTCCTTGCTGTTGTGTGCGTTGTTGTCAAGGCGGTCTGTGAAGGAGGTCCTTTTGGCGGTCCTGATGAGGTGGTGGTGGTTGCGGATGGCGTCTTTGTGGGCAGGGCGGCTGTCTGGCGTCTTGTCGCTGTGCCATATGTTCTCCAGTTTCTGGCAGTTGCGTTTTGAGTCGAGGAGTTCCGGGGTGAACCAGCTGCCTCTTCTGCTGGTGTCTCTGCTGGTGGGATTTTTCAGCGGGCGACGGTGTTGGCGCAGTCGTTCATCCAACGTTTGAGGGTGAGTGCACCCTCATCGGGGTTGGTGGGGTTCATCAGAGGCTTGTCTGTAGTTGTTCTTGGGTGATTTTGCCCCAGCAGTCTGTAGTGTGAGGTGGTGTGTGAGGGGTTTGCAGAAGGAGAAGTGGATGCAGCAGTGGTCTGTCCAGGTGAGTTCAGAGGCGTGGCTGAAGGTGACGTGTGGGCTTGAGGAGAAGATGGAATCTAGCGTGTGGCCGGCGATGTGGGTCGGCGTCGTGACGAGCTGTTTCAGTCCGAGGTTGGCGAGGTTGTCGATCAAGGTGGAGGAGTTGCTGTCATTGTTATTCTCCAGGTGATAGTTCAGGTCTCCGAGGAGGATGTAGTCGGTGGAGGTCAGCGCGTGCGTGCGGATGAGGTCGGCGATGGAGTCGCAGAATTGAGGCCGGGGTCCTAGGGGTCTGTAGACGAGGGTGCCTCTTAGGGTGATCTTGGGGTCCATGTGGATCTGAAAGTGCATGTGTTCGGCGGTGCTGAGGTTGTCGTCGGTGTTTGTTGAGACCCTGATGGTGTTTTTGTGGACGATGGCGATTCCTCCTCCGGCCCTGTTGGCGCGGTCTCTGCGGGTGATCTTGTACCCGTCTGGGATGGCTATGGCGATGTCTGGCGAGGAGGTTTCGTTCATCCAGGTCTCGGTTAGGAAGGCGACGTCTGGTGATGCGGTGTTGAGTAGGTCCCAGAGTTCGACGGTGTGTTTGTGTGCGGAGCGGGTGTTGATCAGGATGCATCTAAGCTGGTCGGGTTCCGTCGTGGCAGGCGTCTTGGCGCTTTCGCCGCAGGAGAAGCTGCAGTTCCGGCAGGTGAAGGGGCCGTGGGTGCGCCTCGGGGCGGCTTTGCAGCAGGTGTGGGTCCTTCCTGGGTTGAGAGCGACGAGGGTGTTGGTGTCGTAGCGGAGGCGGACTTCGTGGCTGTTGCAGGGGCCAGGGGTTCTGGCGCTGGGCGCGGTCCAGGCCCGGACTGGCGCAGACAGGCTTGCCTTAGGCGCGCCTTCGGCGCACCCTCAGCGTGGCCGCACGGCGGCCGACATATATGGGGAGGTGGGGAGGGAGGAGCAGCTGGGAGGCAGGAGGGAGCGAATGGGCGTGGAGGGGGCGGGGCCGCACGGGAAGCAGCGGCAGGCACGGGGAAAGGAGACCGGCACGGGGCACGGACTCGAGGAAGGGGCACAGAAAAAGAAGCACAAAATCAGAGGGGGCACAGGAGTACAAGCACAAAATCAGAGGGGCACAGGAGTACAAAGCAGAAAATCAGAGGGGCACAGGAGTACAAGCAGAAAATCAGAGGGGCACAGGAGTACAAAGCACAAAATCAGAGGGGCACAGTAGTACAAGCACAAATCAGAGGGGCACAGGGGACAGTGGTACAGAATATAAGGGGGCACAGAGGTTGGCGAGGGGTACAGAAATCAGAAGGGGCACGGAAGCAAGCAGTGAGCGGGGGCAGGGGGGCACAGAAGAGGAGCGGGCAGACAGGCAACGCAAGCAACAGGCACAGTGGAAACGAACCTTAGGCCACCACTGGCCACCAGGGATGAGGTGCAGGTGGAGCCTGCGGGCGGAGGAGGGCCTCGATATCACCGGCGGTGGCAGCAGAGACAGCGGGGGTGACGACAGAGCTGCAGCGGGGGGAGCGACCTACCAGGAAGGTCAAGGGTCGCTCTCCTTACCGCGCAGCGGCCGCCATATATGGGGAGGTGGGGAGGGAGGAGCAGCTGGGAGGCGGGAGGCGAGGGACGGGTGGAGCGCATGGGCGCGGAGGGGGCGGGGCCGCAGGGGAGGCAGCGGCGGGGATGGGGAAAAGAGACCGGCGCGGGGCACGGACTCGAGGAGGGGGCACAGAAAAAGAAGCACAAAATCTGAGGGGGCACAGGAGTACAAGCACAAAATCTGAGGGGCACAGGAGTACAAGCACAAAATCAGAGGGGCACAGGAGTACAAGCACAAAATCAGAGGGGCACAGGGGACAGTGGTACAGAATATAAGGGGGCACAAACGTTGGCGAGGGGTACAGAAATCAGAAGGGGCACGGAAGGAAGCGGGGGGCAGGGGGCAGGGGGGCACAGAAGAGGAGCGGGCAGACAGGCAACACAAGCAACAGGCACAGTGGAAACGAACCTTAGGCCACCACTGGCCACCAGGGATGAGGTGCAGGTGGAGCCTGCGGGTGGGGGAGGGCCTCGATATCAACGGCGGTGGCAGCAGAGACAGCGGGGGGAGGGCGGAGCTGCAGCGGGGGGGAGCGACCTACCAGGAAGGTGTGCTTTGTTGGAATGTTGTTTGACTGAACTAAAAGAGCAAATCACTGTCTCAAGGCCAATTCACAAAAGTCAAGTTAGACCAAAAGTCTAACTTAGACCAAAGGTCTAACTTTACTACTTTTTAGTATTCACAAAGGTAAGTTACTACGAGTAAAGTTAGACTTTTGGTCTAACTTTACCTTTGTGAATACCTGAAAATGAGTAAAGCTAGACTTTTGGCCTAAGTTAGACTTTTGGTCTCACTTTGCCATTGCAAATTGTACCCTTAGTGTTTTCGCGTTCCCTTTTCTCTGCATCTCGTATATTTCTGAAGATGTAGTCTGCTATTCATGCTACAGGTCTTCTAGGCCGGGAGGTATTTAATTCACTTCCTGCTCGGTCAGGCAAGGTTTCCAGGATCATAAACTGCCTGTTTCTGTGTTAGGTCAGCATCAGAAAATGTCATTTTTGTGAGACATTTGTGCAAGACATCAACTTAAATGTTAACTGCATGTTTTCTTACGAGTTTAAAGTCGCCTTAAAAAGTATTGATGGTTTGCCCTGAATCAGTGTGGGACGCAGTCAGCCATGGCAGGTTTCCCTCTGATTTATGCAGCGTGATTTTTTGTCTAAACTAAGTCCCTCATATTTTTTCCCCGAGTTGTGGCTGTTTAGTGTAGCTCTTGTTTGTAGAACTTATGTTTGCCATAACCTGAGAACATGTTTTCCCCTTGTAGCACTAGCAATATTGAAAAATTGGCCTGCCTCCTGCAATCACAACTGCAGTTTCACATTTTGGAATTCATAAAGAAACATCCCTAAGGAGGATGTTGTCAGAGAAAATTGCGTCACTGGCAAAGTGTATGGGTCCATTGTTTGGACCGGCTATACCCAGCTGGTTTTAATAAAAATGTAAATTATAGATTGTATGTTCCAATATTGGAGTTGGTGCATCAGAAAAAGAAATATGTGTGTAGTATAGCCAAATCAGCAATTTGACAATTGGGCCACTTGCAGAACAACTGATCTGGGCTCCAGACTTCGTAATAGCCCAACAATTGTTGATAATATTTCAGCTTGACTGATGAAATGGACTACACTTCGTATCCCTAGTTCAGTCCTAAAAGTCATCCTTCTTTCGTTGGGTCAGCTTGTTCTACAAGCAAAGACATCAGATCACGCCCCCATCGTCTACGTACTCTAAATTTGTGCGCCTCCTTACCCTGCTGAAAATTAAATTCTTCATTATTACTGGTAAACAGACAGAATATCGAGTTGTTTATGTCGACTTGCACTAATATCGAGTGCAAAATATCGTGATGCAAAAATATCGACTGTCAGAATAGCGTGGTCAAGAATGTTGAGTCTAAGGTAAGTAATATCGTTTTCAACAATATCGAAGTCATTACTATCGTTTGCAAAAATATAGTTGTTAAAAATATCGTTGTTTTAGTTAGTGTTATATATTTTAGTATCTATTTTAAATGTATGTGTTCTAGTTTTTTTGTCTAAGAATTGCATTTGTTATTTAATATATGTGTTACATTTTTAGAAGTTATAAAAAGTTTTTTAGTACATTTTATGTTTTAGTTCCATAGCGGGTTGTGGGTTCATAAGGGAATAAGGTGGGAAGTAATTTAATTATAATTAATTAATTGATTAATATTTTTTATTAATTAAAATCTATGTATTGAATATTTTATATTGTTGATTATGGGAATTAATGTATTATTATTTATGTATTAATTGGTTATTAATAAATATAAATTAATTGTTAACTATGTTAATTGTGTCATTTTTTAGGAGCGGGTTGTGGGTTGATAGGGAAGTAGGGTGGGAAGTAATTTAATTTTAATATATTTGTAAATATTTTTTATATAATATTTATTTAATGTTATTTTATAGTATTAATTGTGTGAATTAATATATTATTAATTGTTTTAATGTGCTTGTTAATTGTTATTAATTAATTAATTAATTAATGGTAAATTAATTATGTTAATTGTGTCATGTTTTACGACATTGGTGGTGTCATTTATAGGGGTATAAGGTGGGAGGCAAATTATTTTTAATGAATTCATTATTTGTTAGTTAATGCTAATTAATTATTTACATATTAAATATGCTAATTGTGGAATAATTTTGATATATGAGTTGTGGGGTTTGTAGTTGTAAATGTTGGGTAGAAATTAAAAAAAATAAAAATAATGATTTGTTGTTATTTGGTATTTATTTAATAATGTAAAATTTGTTATGGAAATCGCGTAAATATTTTTAGGTGTGTGTTTTGGTGTTTATTGGGGTAGAGGGTGGAAATTAATTTAGTTTAAATTAATTAATAAGTTGATCATTAATATTAATTTATTAATTGATCAATATTTTTGGAAATTGTTTTGTTTTTATTTTGTTTGGGGATTTAGGTTCAATAGCTGTATATATTTGGTTTTATCCCCTTTGCTATCTAACACTTTTCCTACTGTTGCACTTGCTAGAGTGGGAATAGTAAATTATTCCCCTCCGCTATCCAACACTTTCCCTACTGTTGCACTTGCTGGAGTGGGAATAGTAATTTTTACCCCTCCGCTATCCAACACTTTCCATAGAGTGGGAATAGTAATTGTATCCCCTTAACTATACAACACTTTCCCTACGGTTGCATTCGCTGGAGTGCGAATAGTAATTTTCTCCCCTACACTATCCAACACTTTCCCTACTGTTGCACTCATTGCAGTGGGAATAGTAAATTATTCCACTTCGCTATCCAACACTTTCCCTACCGTTGCACTTGCTGGAGTGGGAATAGTAAAATTTTCCCCTCTGCTATCCAACACTTTCCCTACTGTTGCACTCCCTGGAGAGGGAATGGTAAATTATTCCACTACGCTATCCCACACTTTCCACACTGTTGCTCTTGCTGGAGTGGGAATAGTAATTATTTGTATTTTTATGTTACAGGTGTATGTATATATATGTATTTATAATTTTTAATATGCTTCTAACATTTTATAGTTTATTAAAATAACTATGAATTAATATTATTAAGTACATATATTTATTATGTTTTTTTATATGTATGTTTAATTTATTTTACATTATATTTATTACTTATAATTTTTAACATTTTCTAATAATTCTAAATAAATGTTTTTTTATAAATATGTATAATTTAATTTATTTTACATAATTTTTTATACATTTAACAAAACGATATTTTTAATAACGATATTTATAACAGGAATTTTTTCTCTCGCTATTTTAGTACTTACCATTATAAAGATAGGATGTCGATATTTTTGACAACGATATTTATGTTCTGATATTTTGGTAACATGATATTTGTGTAGTCGATATTCTGTCAGTGATCTATTATTACCTATGAAGCAATCCAGGGTAAGCCACGTTCCAATTTACCAGCCAAGTTGTCTCTCGCAAGAGGAACGAGACAAGCAAACAGCAAAGCCTTTCTCCACATCAACATCTCTGCCACACTGCGCCTGGTTTGTATGTGTTTGTGTGTGTGCTCCAAGTGTGAAACTGTGTGTAGTGTGGAACTGTGTGAAGTGTGGAACTATGTGAAGTAGGTAGAGGGTTGAGAACAGCGACTTCTATGGTTGATATGAGCTTTCCTGAAGGGTAATTCCCTAATCCACTTTGTGCTGAACTCTATACTGGAGCCCTCATTTTCATAGTGGCGATGAGCAGTGTTTTGAACTGCTATAAACAGGAATACATGCAGTGAAACCTACATTTAGCAACTTTGTTGCTTGCTGTCTTGTAAATTCTGGCCAGCACTGCAGGCGGTGAGCATGACTTTCTGCTGGCTGGGTTACCCTCAAGTTTTTTTTTTGTGTGCAATTTCATATAGTACGGGCATGACCCGGAGGCATCGGAGCACTTTACAACAGTAGCACGATACAAGGGTACATCAAGTTACATTTACAATAATTATGTTCAGACATATTGCATCAGTAGCTGGACAAAAGAAGCCGTTTGACAGGGACGTACACAGCGCAATCATTGATTAAGATGGTGGAGACACACAAGGTAAGGAGTTCCAGATTCTTGTGGCACTGCCAGAGAATGACTGGCTCATGTACCATTGTCAACTAAAGGTGGCGGAGGGGTACCAGGAGCATTGATTGAGCATTTCTGGAACCCCTAGTTGCCCCAGAGATTTATTTTCAGTTTCTCACTTAGATAGGAGGGTGAAGAGGAGTGCAGAGCTCACGGGGTAATACAGGCGGTTTTAAATTGGGCCTGAGCTTCAATGGGAAGCCATTGGAGGGTTAGCAGGAACGGAAAAATGATGTGGTCATATTTCTTGAGACCTAACATGAAGTAAGCTGCTGCATGTAAAGCTGCTCTCAGTGGGCCTAGATGAACTTTGGGAATGCCTGAGAAAAGTCTAGGAGGTTGTTTGTTCAAATGGGTGAAGTGACTTTGCCTAAAGATGGAAGTGTGGAGACTAGGCGGGTAGTTGTTCATGTTCTCTGGGTTGAGAGATTGTTTTTTCAAGAGAGGAGAGACTTGACCCAGTTTTAGTTATTCTGGAAATAGGCCCTGTTGAAGAGAGGAGTTGACCATGTTGGTCCATAGGGGGAGTGGGTGAGTGGCAAGAGATTTTCTGATAGACCCTGGAATGGCATCCTGAAGGTGGTTCGAGGGTTTCACTTTGGAGATTGTTCTATGTAGGTCCCGTTCGGAAACGGGGGAGAAGGAGGATCATAAATGAAGCACCTTGCACGGTAGAATCTCAGTTTCTGGAGGTTTGCTGGTATGTAGAGAGATATGGATGTCTCTGTGTTTTCTATCAAAGAAATCCAAAAAGTTGTTGCAGTCGGGCACTGATGGCTCAAGAGCTGAAGTGGTGGAGGGGTTTATAGTTTGTGCTAAAACCTTGAACAGGGGTTCTTTGCAGAATTCACGAGTGCTCTGAAGCAAGAGGATTTAGCTCTAAGGATTCGGTCTTTGTACTGTTTTAGGGGTTTGCAAAGCCTATCCATACTCAGGTGAGAGGATGCTAATCTTCATTCTTTATCACACTTTCTGATGAGCTGACAAGTGAGTGTTAGCATTAAATTCTGTGTTGTTTTCTCTCTTAACTTTATTGTTGGATTGGGTCCTCCTTACCAGCAGTTTTCTAAGTGCCAATCTGCAATGTGTCTGCTTATAGTGCCTTCAGGACGTGTCACGATGATTGGTGTTTTTTTAATGCTGCAAGAGCTCTATTATTACACAATCTATGCTAAGATGGGCAGGGTTGTTTATGTATTCAATAGTGGTACAGGCCACATCGGAGAAGTATGAATCGCCAAGTTTGAGAAGACAATAAAAAGGTTGGAAATGAACTATAAGCCTAAGATTACTTGGGCTTTGGAATGGTGTAGACTTTTTATGAGAAAAAAAGATGAGTTTGTAACAGTGGATGAGTCTCTAGTAGCATTGAGTGCTGTAGCAATAGCGTGTGGTTTTATATTTTTTTTCATAAAGTGCAAAGGGATAGTGGAGTCTCGACGTCAGCTCAACATCCCATGATTCTGGGCAAATTATCGATCCTTGCAAAAAAAAAAAAAGCAATAAATGTGTCCTCGTGCAATGTAACTAGTGCTCATGTGCAGTGCCTGAATATCTACGGGTCGAAATTGCACTATACAAAAAAGAAAAAAAAACAGAAAAAAGAGGCCAACAAGCTGATCTTAGCCTCCTTTCTCAACAAACTGAAACACAGTTTTTGGAGTTTTATATAACGCAAATTAGACATGGATATATCAGGTATCAGAGAGCTTTACATGAGCACCAGTTTTGTTACGTATAGACACATTAATTTTTGTTAGGCATGGTGAGATTAGGTGACTTGCCCAGAATGACCGGATGTTGAGCATCCTTATTGAGACTCTAACCCAGTTCCCCAGCTTTGAGGTTGACTGATCTAGCAGTAAGGCTACATCCTCTCCCCCAGTTGACCACATCACCCTGCTGAGCTTAAGGAATAGGCAGGTACCTCTGAAATGGCAATCTCCAATGAATTGCCTCTTTCCTTCAAAACTGGAATCATTAAATATGTATAGGTTTGTCTGTGTCAACTTCATATAAAGATCAGTGTGGAACACCACAGGGATTCACCCTCTCCTTTTATATCTGCTTGCTTTCCTTGCCTAAAGTACCGGGAAGTCATCACGCACCATTCCAGGTGTAATTGACTGACATGGCAATGCACATCTGCTTTGAGAAGAACACAGAAAAGCGCACAAGCATTGAAGAGTGTCTATATTATATTTACTGCTAGATGAAGTATAGCTAGCTCAGTTTGAATGGCTCAAATGCTGACGTCATAACCATCAGCAAATGCCAGAAACCGGTCCTAGGAAGCTTGTTTCCGGTCCAGGGAAGGCATGGCTTGGCAGTTCGGGCTGGACTGTTCCCATGAGGCACAGGGTCAGACTGATTTGCATATGGCCATGTCTGAACTGGGGTGGCAGAGTGGGCTAAAGAATGGTGATGGATCAAACCCAGATCTGTTGACTGGGTGTGAGTGTTTGATTGGTTCTGATGCTCCGTCCATCACCACCCCCTTTTGTACCGCTTTGTTCGCCATAAGTTGGCAGGGTATGCTCAGATGTGAGTCCCTTGCTCACTTTGCCACTGGATTCAAGCAAGCCTGGCTGAAGACGGCTGAAATGCCAGAAACCTGTCCTAGGAAGCTTGTTTCCGGTCCAGGGAAGGCATGGCTTGGCAGTTCGGGCTGGACTGTTCCCATAAGGCACAGGGTCAGACTGATTTGCATATGGCCATGTCTGAACTGGGGTGGCAGAGTGGGCTATAGAACGGTGATGGATCAAACCCAGATCTGTTGACTGGGTGTGAGTGTTTGATTGGTTCTGATGCTCCGTCCATCACCACCCCCTTTTGTACCGCTTTGTTCACCATAAGTTGGCAGGGTATGCTCAGACGTGAGTCCCTTGCTCACTTTGCCACTGGATTCAAGCAAGCCTGGCTGAAGACGGCTGAAATGCCAGAAACCGGTCCTAGGAAGCTTGTTTCCGGTCCAGGGAAGGCATGGCTTGGCAGTTCGGGCTGGACTGTTCCCATGAGGCACAGGGTCAGACTGATTTGCATATGGCCATGTCTGAACTGGGGTGGCAGAGTGGGCTAAAGAACGGTGATGGATCAAACCCAGATCTGTTGACTGGGTGTGAGTGTTTGATTGGTTCTGATGCTCCGTCCATGACCACCCCCTTTTGTACCGCGTCATAACCATCAGGGCAGAGGCTAGGTTACAGCCACCTTCATTCATTTGGACTTGTACCCTTCAGGCTTTGATAAATCTTCAGGTGACACTCCATCTGGGACGGTATTACTCAAGGGGCGTACTTTTCTGTTTGTGCCCAGCACACCAATTTGCCCCAGGTGCAAACACTGAAAGTGCGCTCACTTCTGCTGAATGTGCTGCCCTAAGGACAGCTTTGATCATGTGCTCTCCTCTTGGTTCAGTGCATTCAAGTGAAATATGGGGAGGCTTTTCCAAGACACTCTGGGCCCGATTCACAGAATTAACTTAAGACAAAATCCTAAACTTACTACTTTTGGTATTCACAGAATGCACTTACTACTTTTGGTATTCACAGAATGGATTTACGACTACTAACTTTACGTCCGCACTCGGGCCGGAAATTCAGGCCCGGAGGCGGGGCTTCCGGGCCAGAGGCGGGGCTTCAGGGCCGGAGGCGGGGCTTCCAGGCCGGAGGCGGAGCTTCCGGCCCGGAGGTGGGGATTCCGGCCAGTGGCGGAGATTTAGCCATGGCCAAAATCTCCACCGCTGGGCTGGAAGCTCCGCCTCCGGCCCAGAAGCCCCGCCTCTGGCCCGGAAGCCCCGCCTCCGGGCCAGAATTTCCGGCCCGAGTGCGGACGTACAGTTAGTAGTCGTAAATTCATTCTGTGAATACCAAAAGTAGTAAGTGCATTCTGTGAATACCAAAAGCAGTAAGTGCATTCTGTGAATACCAAAATGGTAGTAAGTTTAGGATTTTGTCTTAAGTTAGTTCTGTGAATCGGGCCCTCGGTGTTTCTCTGTGCAGGCGGCAACCCACATGCTCTTTCAAAAGGGGACAGAGATCCCCTTGCAGGCGGGTGCAGTGAGTGACTAGAGCTGCCTGCAGGATGATGCCTGGGGATCCTTGGGGACTCCTTTGCCCACTCCAGAGAGCTGTCCTCAGGGGGTGCACTAACAGTGCACCCACTTTTTGTGGCCCACTCTCAGTGCGCCTACTGATGGTTTCAGTGCCTTTGAGTGCGCATCCGTAATATAGCACGGGCGCAGAAACAAAGTGATTCCGTCATTTGCATGGAGCCACACCCCTATGAAAATTAGGGTATACCCTCTCCCAATATCGCTGGCGCAACTTGTGTGCCAGTGCTACCAATATTACAGAAAGGGCAGCACAAGCGACGGTGGCTTCTTTTGTAGTACCAAAGTACCCTGGACGTGCACAAATCGGGACACGCTTCTGTTGCGCTCCCACGGCACTTGTGTAGTACAGCCCCTGATAGATGTGCAGAACCCGACAAAATTGCATATATTTGCTTTGCACCAATAGAAAGATAAACCAACGTGATAACAATAATCAAGATAGTAAAAACATAAAGATAAGAACACAAAATTAATCAAATCAAGATTGAACGAAAGTTCAAGAGTTATAGTTAAAATGAAAAACAATTCACATCCCAAAATTACTTGGACAGCAGTCTAACTGAGCGTTACTCACAACTTTTGGAGCCATTACAAATCAACTCAGATTCAGGGCACTGGGCACTAGAAACACCTGACTTAACCCTTACGACTCAATCTGTGTTCCACTGTTGCCTGTTTTTCAATTGAACCCAATTACCACTCACTTCATCACTTGCCTCACACCACCATTCCTTTTCCCACCCTTCCTCAACTTTTTCTCAGATAAATTACCTTTCTTAAAATGTACTTTCTTCGCTCGATTCAGCCAATAATACATTTTTTTTCTTTTCCTTTGACTATCTTGTATCCTATCAATCGCTTCACGTGCCCTGCCACATATGATCTCAACAGTCGGTCATTTACTCAGGCTGATGTTCAGATTTGGAAAGGATCATTCTGCAATGAAACCGTGTAGATTGTTCTGTATATTTGAACCATAATAAGTATATTTTAAACTTAATTTTATTGTTATAATGTGCATTTTGTACATCTGAATCCTCTTAATATCCCACTCGATAGCTTATCATTTGGGCGGCCAAGGGAACAAAGAGCATAAAATATGCGGTTTAGATTTTGTTATAATTTAGAACACACTGCACTTTACTCTGTTGTGTAAATGCATATAGGCCCGACGAAGAGGCATTTATTACTGTCTCCCTGAGCTATCAAATGGAGTTTATTGCGCCGGCCCTGATTATTTTATAAATGTTCCCTAAAATGATATATTATGTCATTGACCAGTTTGTCATTAAGAAACGTAAAGATTTTATTTTATTGTAACTCTATAGATCCTTTTAATACCTCAATTTTTCATTGTGTTTAATTTGTGTTTTTATTTGATTGTATTTTATGGTTGGTATCAGCCGAATATGGATACATTTGGTTTGGACTTCTTCTGTGAGTTTAGTCAAGGGAAGTATTTCTAGCCATGCTAAATTTAGCAAATCATTGACTGATCTACCATGCATAGGTGGGACACTATGTGGTGTAATATGATAAAACTTCTCCATATGTGTTATCGTATCACATGGATCTCACCCCCCCCCCCCAAATGCAGCTTCCTTGAGATTATTTTTTACGAGTCTCTCCACCAAACCATTAGCCGGAGATTCATAAACAATGCATTTTTGTGCTTCATACCTGCTTCCAGGACCAATGTCTGAATCTCTTTCGAGCAGTGACATCCTAAATATTTTTGGGGCTAGGGCAAGATATATTTTGGAGCCCTGTATTTGGCAACACGTTTGAATTTGCTACCCTGCATTGTGCAAGGGCGAGAAAGCATTGCATGCTATATTTATTAACAGTGGCCTGCTGATTCTCACTTTCCAATGCAGCAGTGCACAAATTGGCTGCCCAGAGCCACATACAGACATTGCATCATGGTGCAGATGTGTGTGCATGCTTTCTAGCAAAAGATTTTACTGAAAGCACACCCTTCCAGTACAAAATCCTACTCCTAGACAAATTCTTTAATATTCCTCACATTATGTGTGAGATAGACAGTGGAACACACATACAATGTGTGGAATGTTTAGACAAATAAAAACATTTCTCCAAGTTAGCACCTTCTTCAAGGAGGTGTAATGCTTCTGATGCATTGCCAGATCTGGCTATCTTAGATTGGGCCATGCATCAAAAACTATGGGTTCTTATGCTAATTCAATCCATTAAGACACAAGTAATGCCCCCTTGACGCAAAGTGATGCAAAACGCTGATTTCTGCTTAAAAAAGTGCCCCTTCCCAGCACAAAATACTTTTTTGTGCAGGAAAATAAATACCCTTGCAAGAGTTTGAGCTGCTTTTCATCACTGTGCTTCTTATTATATCAAGAATTGTGACTGTCTCACTCACTTTAACAAGGGGCTCTTGGCAAGCGGGGGTGGGGGTTTGGGCAATTGCCTACTTTGTCCACACCTTAAAGTCTCTGCTTTTCAGGTAAATTGAACTCCACTGTCCGAAATTAACTCTCTGGGAAATCCTTCCCTACAAAATACAGCTGTCAAAAACAAAATGGCACCCACAGTTTCTGACTCCCTCACAAATCCTTCTTCAACCCATTTCTACATATAGTCTACCAGTACTATGGTGAACTATTGCTCCATCGGCAAAGATTTGAAAGGAGCAGCAAAGTTGAAAACCTGTTTTTCACTTGCTTTGTTGGGATAATCAACCTCCATACAAGGCAGTGTTCTGCATATCAAATCCTGTGCACTTTGCAAGTCATTTATCTCTCCACCTACCTCTCAGCGTATTATTACATCCCTGGCTAGCAGTAATGTTCTAGCTGTAGCTCCTTATTCAAATTACTGCCTTAGTGCTCATCTTGCAACAAATTTACCAACTGTTCCTTAAAAACAGATGGAGGTACTAGTTTTTTTCTAATGAATTGAATGCCAATTTTGGGAGACAACCCAGAGTTGACCTTCTAAAGTGCTTGTACTAGCATAGGTGTTTCTTTTGGGGGACCCTATCCATTGACTCCACAACTTTCCTCAGTTATTGATCCTTTATTGATCCTTACCCAGGGCATACCTCCATCCATCTGCAGAAATACAGTTACTCTCTGACCACATCAGACCTGCCACCAAACACTCACCATCCTCATCCACGCTCTTGTCATTAATTCTTTATCAACCTGAATTGGGAGTCTAGATAAACAAGCCACTCATTGTTTTGAAATACCAGGGATGTGGGTAACCTCAAAATTATACTCAAGAGTTTTTACCAAAGACAAATTAGTCATTTAGTGACTTGACTAGATGTGACATTATCACTACGGGTGTCCAGTAAACTTCGAACTGCTGGAGAAATTCGGAGAGTTTTGCTACTAAGCTCGGAACATGGAGTTCAGCAAAAAAACTCTGCCAAACACGAGTGGAGTGGACTTTACTGGTGCACGCTCACCCTGATCCTACTCAGTCGCTCACTGTGATGTTTATTGAAGTCATAAGTTGGTTTGGGAGGTGAACGGGCATCAAGAAGACATTTTGGAGTCTGCCCTGTCGCTGACTGCCCACGTATTTTTAACCATCCCCTGACTTTCATGTGCCGTTCAATCTCGCACGATCCTTGTACCCACATTTAAAGCATCCCTCAAATGGCCAGGCTCAAGCCCCCTCTCGTGACAGATGCCCCAAGCTCACCTTGCTGTTCTCAGGGGCTGCAGGAAGTTCTGGCTCCCACTTCTTCCAGTCAGGAATTCTCTGGAGGTAGAAGGCCTGGCTTCAAGTGCCGCAGGCAGGGTACAGCCAGAACAAGGGAGGAGCAGCGGCAGTCAGACATATAGAAAAATAGGCAGACATCTTTAGAGGAAGCTGTCTGGGAGACATCCTGTGTGCCTGCTGCCTGAGAAACACATTAAGACAGTCTCAGAGACATATTGAGTGTTTATTGTCTGACAAGAGTGCCTGCTGGCTGGATCACATCTTGAGACTACCCCAGAAATGTCCTGAGTGCCTGCTGTCTGAGGAGCCTGAGACTGCCGCAGACCTTCTGAATACCTGGTGTCTGAGACATTCTGGGCCTTCTGTATGTTTGACATCCAAAGTGGCTCCTGTCAGGGATGTTCAGTGACTTTCTCATAATAGCCTAGTGTGTCTCCTGCCTGATAACTTCTTTAATGCTCTTTTAGAGATAGACTACTGGTCACAGCCTCAGATATCCCCTATAAATGCCTTCTATAAATCACAGTTGACCTCTGTCTGACAGCATCCCGGAGACTATTAGAGACTGTCTAAGTGGCTGCTATCTGAGAACCTCAAGACTCTTTCATAGACATCACCAGTGGCTGCTGTTTTAGAGACATCACGCTAGACCACTGACAATTCAAGAGCCATTTTGAGGAACTGTCTGAGAGACATTCCAATGGGCTGCTGTAAGAGAGACATCCTGTTAGGCTGCTGTCTGTGACATATACTTTGATACCATGTGAGGCTTTGAAGTACTCCGGGACTGCTGTCTTTGAGATACCATATGTGATTGCTGTTTATGCGTGATGAAGCAAACATTTCATCTTAATTGTAGTGGTGCATCATAACCACATTTAGAGCACACCAGCAATAAATCACTTGTTGTATTAACGTGAAGTGTTAGAATTTTTTTAATTTATTAACCAAACTACGTGGTGTATGTTAGGCCATTGACAAGTAGCATGGAGAATTAATGTAGAAAATGAATGTAACTAGCAGGAAATATTAACATGAAGAACTTATGTTGTGCAACTGACACTTATTCACATTTAAATGTGTTAACTAATTGCGTCATTTTACGGATAGGTAAATGCATTCGCTGAAATTACATCAATGCTATGTACAGTCCTGCCAAGTACTACGCATCAGGTGTTAGACTAACAAATTTCAGTGTGGTACACCGCATTACCGCACTGAAATGCATTATCTCGGCTGTCACTGAAAGTGCTGCCTAAAACTGTTAATTGAGGCAGCGCGCCACCCGTGGCATGCACGCTGCTCCTGCAGCCAGCTTGGGGCTCCCAGCTGAGTTAAGGCTATTGCCAGGGTCACACTCTCTCAACTGCTACAGTGTATCACAATCCATCATCGCGATTCCCTGGGACGTGGCTCTCACTGCCCGTCAGCCTGATGTCATCGAGGACGTGTGTGTTCAATGACTGTCTAGCAATGCAAGTCCTCGCCTGGGACTCAGAGGAGTCAGGACAGCCTGGACGATTATCACTGGAGGCAGGCCTGGCGGCAAACCTGAATTGCCACTGTCCGCTGTGGCTCACAGCCTGCCTGCTGCAGCCAGCCTTGCAGAGCAGAGTCGCTGCCTGCAATTATGAAGTTTCACCCGCCACAGTCTTCAAGTCCTGACTGACTCTCATCTGCGTCCCAAGTAAGTACCAGCCTGTGTGTGTTAATTAAAACATGCCGACTCATGTTGACTCCAGGCTCCAGACTGTGGTCTCTAGTCTGATTCCTAAAGCTGATCTCATTTGTGAAGCTTCCCTCATACTACACAAAGGTAAATGAACTCACCGCAGATACCCAGCAGAATGGAAGCGTCTGGAAGATGCATGCAGCTATGGCATCCCCTGCCTCGTGACCAGAGTCCTCTAGTGCTTCCCTCATGTGTCGCTGTCTGTTCATGTAAAGGCTGGCGTTTTGGCCTCTCCAAGAAGTCCTCGCCCTCTAAGTTCACTGGCCTAGAGAGCCGATCGATCCTTGCTGCAGCGCTATCCATGGGCCTTAGCTTCTCTCTGTTGGCGTGGTGGTACTCGTAATTAGGGTGATGAAAACTCAGTGACCCGGAATGTCAGAGGAAGTGGGAGTACCCAGACTCTTAACCATGAAGACTCTGGTACCAGGTGAAAGTTGTGATTTTCAACTTCTTCTGCTCTAATGTACGTTTATCATACAGGGGTGGACTATGCGGGGATCCCGTCCTGGGAGTCAATATTAAGCCAGGTCCGAGGGCAGGGCCAGGGACGGTCTTAGGGCAGTGCGACTGGTGCGGCCGCACTGGGCGCTGACCTGTGGATGGGGGCACTGTGACCTCAGGGAGCGCTGTGTTTAGCAATATCTTATGATAGGAGAGATGAGGGGCACTTTTGCAGGTGGTAGGGAGAGAATCTGAGGATGCGGTCATGGGACGTGGGGGTGCCAAAAGTGATTGACGCATCGGGCGCCACCAGTGCTAAAGCCAGCCCTGGGCAGGGCCAAAGCAAATCTTATTTCATCCTGAACCTTACTGTGTCAGGGAGAGGTAGTGTGAAAACACTGAGGCACATGCTGCAAGGCACACAGGGGGTGATGTACAACTCTCCAAATTTACAGCTGGGCCTGATGCACTTGAAGAGCATTCAGCAGCTCACTGACAACGCAGGGAGCAGTTACATGTAAAAGTCTCAAATCTAGAATCCGAAAACACAGACACAGCCGCCCATCAGCGCAAGAGCATAGACAGGCAGCACACCACCTCACTGCTAAAGGAAGGAGAAAATGTAGATAAGCTGTGTCTTTCCCCTACTGAAAAACCCAGCGAAAAAGAACCCAAAAATTCACTTCAATTTAGCAACAAATCAGGCTATACATTTTAAACAATGCTCACCTGTCAAATAACACGTAATTTGTGGGTGTCATGCAAAACTAGGTTTAAACACCAGCAAAATCTGCATCTCACCGCAGATGCACTGTCAGGCCTGCCTGTCAGTGTAATTTGATGAGAAACACTTCTCTCGTGGATGTGAGAGAAGAATTCTTACTTGCAGAGCACTATGATTTAGAAAACAGTCACTTCATTCTCTTTTTATTTCTAGCAGCACCACTAACCACCACCAAGCAACAGGCTGACACAGTGCCCATGCCACAGCGCCCCAGCACAGTGAGTAGGTTTGTGTAGCAGTGTTGCACCTGCAGGCTTCAGTAAAAGTCCTGATGCGTAGCTCAGTTGGCTCACTTCCAGGCACTACATGCCACTTTGAAGACCAGAGTTTCAAACTGTGGTTGACGTGCTAGTGTCTTTGCCAAGGTAGCTCAAGGGAAGTATTCAAGGAGGAAAACATATTTTCAGGAGCACCAAAGACACCTTAGTTTCTGCATGAATCTTATGCAAATGGAGCATGACTTTCAACACATTCCACATAGGAACACTGCCTAATTTGAAGTATACAAACATGTTTTCCCTAGAGTGCACTGCTACTCCTTATATATCTGACGTTATCTTGTATTTTTTATGTTTTCATTGTAGATCCCAAGAGTAGCGGCAGTTGTTGCTTTTTAAGCCAGGCGGACACTTTCTGTCCAATGGCTACCTGTGTTTTTGTTTAAAGAAGTATATATTTTCTGTTCAATTCTTGATTTGTTTTAGTAGTTCTGACACTGTCTTGTGAAGTTTATGCTGGCGAAGAGACCGGCAGCCGGGCTGCTGAGTGTGACAGGGCCTGCCTCTTATACTCGGCTCCAAGCTGCCCAGGCTCGCGAAAACAGTAATTTCCTGAGACTGAGTGACCGTATAATCTCCTAGTTGCACTTGCAATGCTAAGGTGTAACATTTGCATTTTAGGCTAGCACCCAGGCATGAATGGTCAAATCAGTTAGATCATCCTCTGTTCAGATGCAGTGCCTGCCTCCCCTCTGTTACTGAGAACTCGAGTCCCACAATCTGTCTCTGGTTAGTGCGCTTCCATTTCTGGTGCTTTGCAGCAGTTTTAAGATCTTCTTAGAGCTTTTTGTCACTCAAATTGGTGTAAATTTCTGATATTTATACGTTTCCCTTATCTTCATTCCTTGATTTTGCTCGCGACAAAGTATCACTCATAGTCATTGAAATATCACTCATAATTACACTGAAATTATGGAAATGTCATACATAACAATCTGAAGCCTTGGCAGCCGTGTATGTAAATTCGTAAAGCTCATATGTTGTTTTCTTATGTTAGCTAAAATTCATAGACCTCAATTGCTAGTACCTGAAACTCTCGCTTAAGGAATAACAGTTTAAATTTCATGTGTGCTGTGGGATTTGTTATTTCTCACGTTTTGCGGAGCAGGTGAAGAAGCGCTCGTTTAAATAGAATAATTATTTGGTCACGAGTCAGGCAAGGAGAGAAGAAGCTACAATAGTGTGGTTTGAGTCGATAAAGGAAGGTCGTTGTGCGTCACAAAGGAGAAGGCCTGGAAACCAAGGACAAACTGTATCAAAGAAGGTACGCTGTTGACATCGTGGAAAAGTTCCTTCAGGACTGTACCCAGGGTGGATGGCGTGATCCGAAGTGCACCAAGGGCTTGTCACCTGAGAGTGATTGTCAGTTGGAATTAGGGATAGCAGGTCATGTTGTCTTGCCTTCAGCTAGAGAGCATCCTAGTCCGAGCTCTGCCTTTGGTAGCTTTATGCTGTTTGACCCATTTATCATGGAAAGACCTCTTAGGAAGACTCCATTTACTGACACCTTTTAACCTTCCCTCTGAAAATGCTAATTTAGGGATATCACATTAGTGTTAGTGTAGGGATAGATTTAATGCTTTTTACCCACCAACCCTCGATGCAGGGAAATTTGGACTCATGCTTCCTGATTTTCCGTATTCTACTTCTTGAACTAATTGTGTTGCTTTTGCTGCACCGTCTAAACTGGATGTGCAGATTTGGCTTTATGCTGATTCCTCTGTACTTATATACTCTTGTGTTGAGGTGTCTCTATTTTCAATCATTTTGGGCTTTGTAATAAATTAACTGACCGTAAGTAGTTGTTTGTGAGTTATTATGTATCGAAGAGAATTATTGCCAAATTGATCGATTTCTTAATGACTTCTCTCCCTCTACACTTTCATGCTGCGAAAAAGAACCATCAGAGTGGGATTCTAGAACAGTTTAGAACTTATGGGCCCGGCACTTTCACGTCGTTCCCTAAAAAAGAGATTATCCTATGCTAACGTCTACCCTTAGGAACTGATGTTTGTGAGACAACTAGAGACAATGCTATCAAGGAAGTATCACAAAAGGTCAAAATATTCTGAGAGAGAAGTTTTCGAGAGTAAGGGGTACCATGCTCCTTATCTTGAGAGGAAACGTATCTGGCTCCTGCCTCCGCCCACCCTCCGGCTTTCTCTTTCTTTATATAGAGGTCAGGGCCTGACTCTGCTCTGAGTGGCGCAAAAGTGCACAATAGCGCGTCTGGATAAACCATTCTCGCCCGGTCACCAAAACAAAGCAATGTTGCATGACTCGGTGCACGTGGGCACATCAGATGAATACTACTTTGCCTCGGGGGAAGTGCTGAAAGCCTTTCAAAGGCTTTAAGGCGCTGGACTTGACAGGGCGCATGCAGAGACAGAGACATTCATTCTGTGTCCTGTGATGGAGCATAAGATGAGCAGAGGGTGCGCTGTCATGCCCCCTGCCAAGTGTAGCGGGAAATGCCTCTGATAAAACTAAACCGGGGATGTCTATGGGATCACACACCAAACACCCCAGGGGAAAATGTCCTCTTAGAGGGTCAGGAAGACGTGAACTCTAGAACAGCGCAGACTATCATGTTTTGATTTATAGAATCCAATATGATAGTACACGGCTGGCCAATGAGGCCTCTTCGAGGACATGCAGTTTTACCACAACTTCCATTTTCTACCTCATCTTACGCATTCCTCTCCATCCCCCTATGGCTTTGGCTCAGTGTTTAGCCTCTAGCCATTTGGTGACCTTTAAGCTCTCTGTTCCCTGCCCGGCAGCTAGAGATCACAGCAGTGTGCGCAGGGTGCACTTTTCATTACATAATAACCAGGGCACAAGTCCTATAAAAAGAAGTGGGGGGACTAACCTAGCTAGGCAGTATGACATCACGGCGCGCGACGTCACAGCACATGACATCACAGCACATGACATCACACATGGCATCACAGGAATTGACACTATCGAAAACTGCATCACAAGCCACGAACTTTACAGGCAGTGGCATCACAAGAAGTGACATCAGATCTAAAGCCCTCACAGATATTTTTAGCAGGTCTATCATATGTACGTTTGACCGCATTGCCAGGATAATAGCACAGTAAGCTATGGAAGATAATACGTGACTTCTACACCTTGCAATCCCCCAGTTTTATGTAACACATCCTGTACATTCATTTACAGACATATAATTTATTGTACATGTAATTTGCAGGTGTTAATGTAAAGCGCTCTGACACCCTACATTGGAAGGAGTAGGGTCATACAAGAAAAAATAGTGGTACTAAAATTATTTTTAATGCCTCCTCAGGAGGAGTAAGCTCTATATAAAGGCAATTTGTTTTGTTGGAAATACTAGGAAAGACCAACACATCTGATATTCTTACAGTGCATGCATATCTCCTACACAGGGACTAAACAAAGTGAAAAGCTGCCTCTCTTAAGTATGTGTCAAGTGCTAACAAGGTGTGAGCTTTTGTTTCCCCTCTGCTTCATTTGCATCAGGTGTGAGGCTTCTGGCTGCTCCCAGCCAAGAGACTCGAACAAAAGGAGGCCTGATTTCCCCTCAAATTCGACCTTTGTTATGGGCCCAGCTGGAGTCTTAAATAAGAAAGCCCAGTCCCAGCCTGCAGCATCCACAGGTCTTTTCTATTGATTGATCTGTCACAAGAAAAGGCTTCTCCGCCTCTCAGTGCCACATGTCTGCAGAGATCCGACATACTCTCGGGCAGCAGCAGAGTTGCTCCATGCCATCGTTCAGATTTATACCAAAATCACAATTTCATGGTCATGCGAGGTGCTCCCACCGCCCCAACATGTGCCTGGCAATCACAGTGAGTGCACAAGCCATGCCTCGCCCCCTCCTCAAATATTAAATGCACGAACATGCTCGGGAACTTCTCACTATCTACCCTCTTGTGCCTGCGGAAATTTATACTGTACTGACTGCCTGCTCATGGAATCTCGCGGAGTTTTTCGGAAACTGCACGTAATTCCACAGAGTGAAACTCCGCGAACTCCGCCCAAGCCTTAAACCCAAAGGAACCAATGGCTTTAGTCTGTACAGAGCATTAGTTTCACTCTCCAAAAATATAGTCAACCTTCTCCGATGGACAAGCTAACATTTCTTGTTTGATGACAAAATAATCTCACTCCTGATCCTTAAAAGAGTGTGGAGCAAACAAAATGACCCAATCTTGACCACGTTTTTATGATAGGACTGCCCCTTATACATGACCACTGGCTTCAACAGTCACAAACAACATGTTCCCAGGTACGAATGGATATAAAGCTTATGAGCTGATTCTCAACCATTCCAAATGGCCTTTCCTGCTCTGTACCCCAGAAGTACCTGACATGTTTCAGCAGCAGGTTAAGTGTCTGAGTCTCTAACAAACTTTGTGTAAAATTCACACATTTCTACAAGATATGAATTGTTCCCTGGTGCCAGCACCACTTCAAAAGCCTTTAGCAGACCAGGCCTTAGAGCACTTCCTCTCCCAGAAATCACATGTCCCAAGTCTTCTTCTCCACTCACCCCAAAACACACATCATGCTTCAGTTTCAATGCTTTAGCACAATACCCTTCAAAAATCTGATGAAGCTGTTCAGCATGTTGTCATTGATTTCGCCAAAACACAGTGTCATTTTGAAAGACCAAGAACCTATCCAGTCCTTTCAAAACGTCACTCATCTTTCACTATTTAAAAACAGCAGTTGCTGACGCCACGCATTTCAACTGGAAAAACTCATCAGGCTTGACATTGGATGTCTTGAATCCTTTGCCTGAATAGCCTGAGGGTCAGCAGAGAACAAGTCTAAATATTTGCTCCTAAATACTGCTAGTCTCTTATCACATTTTGGTCGAGGATATCAATCAACACAGAATGCTTTGTTTACCATTCTTAGGCCTATCCATATCTTGATCTGATTGTTGTGTGTTCATGATACCACACTTTGAGCTTAGCCACAAAGATCCCTCCACCGCTCACTCACATCATTAACTCAGTTAGGTCAGATTAAATACCCAAGATATTCAGTGTATAATTAGATTATTCATCTGCAAGTCCAAAAAGTGGGGCTTTTACATTGATTCCTCTGCCTTGCACAAAGAAAAAAAACAATTCATATCTATGATTTGTGCAGGGGCATAACACAGGCTCCCGCAGCCCCCGCGGTGCAGGTGGCCCCCGAGATACAGGGCGCCCCCTCAGCACAAAACTCGGGCCCAAGAAGTCCGGATTAAATCTGAAGTTGGGGCCCCTTCGTGTACGTGGCAGTGGGGCCCCCTTAACTTTCGTTACACCACTGGATTTATGGGTTCTTAGCAACAATTTGTTCCTCATGTTTCCACTCTAGCAGAGCCCTCCACAAAGTTACTTAAAACAGCCCTTGATCAACTGCCCTCGGCACTGCTCCTGAAAATGCTTTTCAGCCTTGCAATAAGAATTAGAGTCTGACCTGCTGTTAATTCACCTTTCATATAGATGCTTCAGGCCCATGTCTTGGTGCTGTACTTTTCAAAGACTTTCAGTTCAGTCCTCATCTGATTTCATACATCATTCAGAAACTATTATGCTATGAAATGGCCTATGCCACTAACAAGAATGTTTCACTATTAATTGGGCTGTTGAATAATTGGTAATACTTGGGCAGATATTTATTTTGTAGTTACAGATCATGACCTGGGCGGATTGGCCATAGCGGGCCTCAGGTGTTTCCTTGGGGGCTGGAAGTGTGGGGGCAGTTTTGGAGCAGTGGGGGCAGTTTTGCAGCGATGCTGCAATATGGGCCCCCAGTAACAAAAGCAGCAGTGCTGGGGGCCAGGTTTGTTAAGCAGCAGTGCTTCGTGCTTGCCACCCCCCCTTGGGGGTGGGGTCCGGTCTGACAAAATTGCCAGGGTTGTTTTGGGTTTCCATTCCGACCCTGATCATGAACCTTTGGGGTAGACAAGAACAGTAAGGAAAGAGTGATGAGAGAGTTTTTGACACTACAGTCTTTTTCATTTTTAGTACTTTACCAATCTAGGAAGCTGTTGGAATCTGCTGATTTTCTCACTTGGAAATATTCCAATTCCATGACCGAATATCAGGGCTTAAGGAATAAGTGATCTCTGTGGGTCAGGATAACAGAGAAAATGAAACTGGGACGGTGAATGAGTTGTTGGGTGACCCCTTTTCAAACAGGAATTCTCTGTGGCCTACATGGTTGGTAAAGAATAAGGGGGGTGGCCTAGTATAGAGTTAACTAGGACTGCAATATGCACTGCTGTGAAGTTGTTTCAAACATTTAATTCATTTTACATCAAATTTACAATGATCATATTCAATTTTTTCATATGAGTTTCCACAATATACATTGTCATTCAATATGTATACACTTATACAATGATGAACACAAATAGCAAATTAAATAATGTTCCAAACACCCAATGCATTTCGGGACATTTGTGGTCCCTTCGTCAGGGGTAAACTGTTGAAGAAGAAAGGAGAATATATCAAAATCTGCGCGTTGCGTGATCGCAAAATAGTGCTTTAAACTTAAAATGAGGTATACGATACCTTTGGGAAATTCGCATGTGTTACATGTTCATTCTCTGAAGGAAGAAGTTAAAAATAAGAGTTAAGGAGAACTGGTCTCTCTATTGATTGGTAGAAATCAAAAGATGCAAAAAACCCAACCTCGTACCTGATCATTGTATGGTTCTACGTGTTTTTCATGTTGCAGCGAAATTAAAAAGTCTGCGGAAATAAGAACTAAGTTTTAGCTGTGCTGTGTAAGACATAACAACGATGAACGCTGTTGTTTAAAGCGAAGCTCACCTTAATTAAAGAAGTTCAGGTGGCGGTGAAGCCGTGTGGCGTAAGAAAAGCCAAGACCGGAGTTAAATGTAAACAATCAATCTGAAAATAAAAGGGAAGGATAAGACCTTATGTTTCAGTCGAGTGTGAAGATAGAGGTCCATAATGAAATGGAGCCAAGTGAAGAGGTTTGCTTACCGATTCGGGAAAGATTAGTAGCGAAGTGTGCTTCGACGGGCGCTCTCGGTCGCGGTTTGCTGCTCGTCAATTTCGGACAAGTTTAACGTCACGCCACGGGCGTAGACACTAAAAAAAAAGACTAAAGGGAAACATTGTATTGAAGAAAGACTCGATTGCTGCCGGCAGTGGAGCGAAACTACGAAATCTAAATTGGTGTTTTGTGAAGTTTACACCATAGGTACTATCCGATTGTGAAATTAAGTGAAATAAGTGAAAACATGTAAATGTTCCAAATGATTCCCGGAGTGAATAAAAAAAAGCACCGAACTGAATTAATGCGCAGAGGACCTTATCAATAAAGTTGTGAGAAACGCAAAAAAACGGAGAATAAAGATTAAGCAAATGGTGGATGTTGTTCTTAACAATGATGTCTGATAAGTGAGTTAAGACATGTTGTCAAATAGTGCGACCGCCTAAATGTAAATTACATAATAACTTTCAACCCCAACATGTAAATACTAAGCATCATCAAGTAATGCAGGTCATATGAATTGCATAATAAATTTCAACATCAACGTGTGAATATAAAACATCATCAAAAACAAAGGTCATGTTCTGTGGTCTCGTAACTGTGGGGGTTCTAACTAAGAATACATGTGTGTGTAAGAGTACATGTGTGTGTAATGTCAGGTAAGAAGTAATCGTGGGTTAAATGAGTTTTGAAGTATAGATGCTTTCAAATTGAGTCGGGATCCCGAGGTGGAGTACGAGTATCAAATGTGGGTATTAGTTTAGAGAAAGCAAGCCATCTCGAATTTATCATTGAGTCCGTGCGGAGTAAGGGTTTTGAGCCTCTTAATCCAGAATGCCTCTCTTTGTAAAAGGTACTTCGAATTATCACGATCTGTGTGTTTTGGTACTTCTTCGATGATTTGGAATTTCAGTTGAGCAATTTGGTGTCGGGATTCCTCCCAGTTTGTCGCTATGCTAGACGTCGTGCTTTTGGTGCGTATTTTGCTTTTATGTTCTGTCAATCGAGTTTTCATTTTCCTCTCAGTTTTGCCGACGTATAGTAGCCCGCAGGGACATTTGATGGTGTAAATTACATTTTCAGAGTTGCATGTTGTGCTGCTATGAATTTTAATTTTTTGACCCGTAGATGGATGTAATAAGATATCACCTGTGATTACGTTGTTGCAATGAGTACAGTTCCAGCATTTTTGTGTACCTTTGCTTGGTTCAAGAGTCCGTGTCGGTTTTTGTTTTTTAGATAGTATTTCTTTTAGATTTTGGGCTCTTGTGTAGGCGAATAGTGGTTTCTCTTTAAACAGGTTTTTGAAATCAGTTTCCAATTGAAGTAGATTCCAATGTTTATAGATAATTTGTTTTATCTTCTTGACGAAGGGACCACAAATGTCCCGAAATGCATTGGGTGTTTGGAACATTATTTAATTTGCTATTTGTGTTCATCATTGTATAAGTGTATACATATTGAATGACAATGTATATTGTGGAAACTCATATGAAAAAATTGAATATGATCATTGTAAATTTGATGTAAAATGAATTAAATGTTTGAAACAACTTCACAGCAGTGCATATTGCAGTCCTAGTTAACTCTATACTAGGCCACCCCCCTTATTCATACCACGTGCCACGCAAGCATAAGGCAATATTGCACGCCTATCGTCAAAATCTCATTCTACTATCTAAAAACGAGTGCGCCCACCACCCATTTCTACGTCTACATGGTTGGTAGACAGACCCCACATGGGTGGAAAGAATGCAATTGATAAACAAGGCTGAGATATGCCACAGGCTGCATCAAGAGAGTGACAAACTGTTCAGATGATCAGAAACTTTCCTTGCCTATCACACAACACTTACTAGGGAATGGCCAAAGAATGTTACACTTTCCAACAAAGCTGGGTGAACCAGCAATAAAAACAGCCTTCAAGATAGGGAGAAACCATGATGGGCATGGCCGGGAGAACATGAAGAAGGGGATAGGGACCAAATTCTTGTAGGGATTGGCCCAGGACAGAAGATAGGCCTTTTACAGGGCAGAGGACAAGATAGACAAAGGCAGCTTTCACACCAATCCAAGGCCCTAGGGGAGGACAGAGGAAAAGGGAGGAGTTATGCCCTAATTTCAAAGGACTGATTTCAGTTGGAGGGTTAGAGACAGGCTAGATGTTGCAGCTCCTGTTTCTAACCACTCCTTCTTCCTTCCAAGAACCTCCAGCCAGATAATGCAAATATTTGTGTGTGCACCATATTAATAAAGTGGAAACACGCAGGAACCCTCAAGAAACCTTTCTAATATGAACCTAACTCAGACTGACTACAACAGAATTTTGAAACATAACTTTTGTCCAGGAGTAGGTGGTTGTATTTAATTCCAACTGAGACTGATTAAGGACTGTGAAGGGAGGCAGGCAAAGACTTTGTATGAAGGATAATACTCTTGCAAAATATGTCATATGCTGAATGAGAGAACTGAGAATAAATATCCAAAGATAAAGCGGTGAGCTTAACCTCAATCATGCCTTGTGACTGGTCAGATCATCACATAATAACCTTCCAAATTCCAAGACTACTAAAGAAAAGAACAACTCAACCAATCAAACCCAAACAATGGGTGAGGACCACAAGGAACGTGGACAAGGAGAAACTGGCGTCATTATGCAGGAAAGATCTTCCCCCTCCCAGAAATATGACAAACGCCAACGAACTCACGAAGCACTACAATGCGAAGATGTCACAGATAATGGACACTATTGCACCATTAAAACTAAAACGAACATCGAACAAAGATAAAAACCCCTGGTTCAGCGACACGCGAAATGAAGAAAGACGTAAACTGAGACTAGCAGAAAGGAAATGGAGGCAGCTACTGTCATCCCTACAGCTAAAACTGCTAAGAAAAAACAGAAGCGCCTACAATAAAAACATTCTGAAGTCAAAAAAATAATTCTTCAGAACGGAATTGGATAATACGAAAAACCGACCTCGGAAACTATTTGAATTGATTAAACAACAATCAAACAAAATGTACAAATACGCACTAGAAGCAACAAAATCTCAAATTAGCTGTGAGGAATTCGCAAATTTCTTTACATCCAAGGCCACGTCCCTGGAATCCAAGCTTAAGTCAGCAGCTTCTACATGGGAGGCCTCTCAAACAAATGGTCCACCACTGCCAAACGATTCTGTACCCAAAAACAAAGCTCATTGGTCTACTTTTGAGCTATATGACCAAAACAACATCCTGAAAACCTTATCGGCATTAAGCCTAGCAATCACTTCAATGATCTACTCCCTGCTAAACTTATGCCGTACATAGACAAGGAGATCATCCCCAGTTGGACATCGATATTCAATGCTTCCCTGTCTCAAGGATCCTTCCCAGACTGTCTAAAAATGGGACATGTCATTCCTATCAGTAAAAAAAAATGACAGAGAATCCAGCTGAACCTAGCAACTTTTGGCCAGTATCGAACATTGCCCTATTAGCTAAAGTGATTGAAAAATGTGTTCAGCAACAACTAGGTCTGCACATACAACAACTAGGTCAGCACATATCTAAATTCCAACAACTAGACGATTGCCTATCAGGATTTAGACCAAACCATAGTACGAAAACGTCAATTCTGCACATAGTAGACGATGCATTACTCGCTCTAGACCAAAACCAAGCATGTCTGTTAATTTTGCTTGATTTATCATCCATGTGTGACACAGTTAACCATGAAATGTTGCTAGAACGTCTGGAGAACAGGATGGGTTTTTCCGGGAACGTTCTTGAATGGTTCAAGTCCTACTTGAGGAACAGATCACAAAGATTTCTGGTGAATAAGAACTTGTCAACATCATCCACCATCCAGATAGGGGTTCCACAAGGATCAACCCTCTCCCCATCACTATTCAACTTATATGTGGAACCACTAACGGACATACTCCACCGTGCCAACATCCTTTTCCACATGTACGCCGATGACACTCAGATTTACATTAAGATCTCATCCTTAGAGTAGATCAGAAAAATGAACAAAGCTCTACGGGCAACGATGCAATGGCTAACAAGCAATCAGCTTAAACTAAACGCAAAGAAAACAGAATTTGCCCTAATTTCCCCCACCAAAAGCCCGCCCATTATAAAAGAATGGATCAATTTGATCACCGCATTTAATTGCACCCTGATCATTGTAGATTCAACCAAATCTCTAAGAATATCACTAGACCAAAGCCTAAACATGCAGTCACACATTAACACGCTGGCGAAAAGTATAAGATTTCACCTGAGTTACATTAAGAAATTGAAACCTTTCATCGAAACGGCGGACCTCAAAATGGCAATTCAGGCATTAGTAATTTTGCGGATGGAATACGGATGCACAACACTTTCTGGGCTCTCCAAAATTGCAACAGCACCGCTAAAAGCCTGCCTCAATGCAGCAACAAGGCTCATAAAAGGGTCAAAAAAATTCGACCACATCTCTCTTCACATGAAAGCACTGAACTGGCTACCTTATGAAGCCAGAATTCAGCTCAAACTGGCATGCATAACACACAAAGCTCTACACTTCAAGTCACCAAGATACCTAGCGCAGAAACTGGTGTTCTCTGGGGGAAACAGACAATCAAGGAGCACCAGAGACCTAGTGCTGAAACCACCGATTTTCCGCAAAAAAAAAAACTTACAACAGAGCGTTCTCAGGTGCCGCTCGGAGAACATGGAACTCTCTACCTCCAAACATCAGAAGGCTAACCAACCACGCAAGAATCAAGAAAGAAACCAAGATCTTCTTAATGAGTAAATTCCTACCATAGGCATTACACAGCATCCGCACATGGCTCACCCAAATACTCTCGCTCAAGGACACAAGACTTGCTTCCCTTGAAGTCATGGTCCCTCTAATCTTACAGCCTGCGTACGTACTAAAGCAGTTATCAAAAGAAATAGATTGGTCAACTTTGAACTGTCCTAGAATATATTAAATGCTATACAGGACTATGTACCGGAAAAGTTACCATGTTCTGAACTGTGAAGCGCTCTGATACCCTATGGGGTCAAGTTCGCGCTATACAAAACACCGAACAAATGAATAAATAAATAAATAAATACTCTGTTTTTTAAAATATTAGGGAGATCTGTGTATCAATCCCGTAGAGCAAGGACATGAAGTTATAGAGTAGATATTTTTTACAGGCCACACCAAACAGAGCATCAGGTAGAGCACCCAACACATGTAACTGTTCAATCCCAACTGACTCTCACAATTCAAACCAACCCAAAAGTATACTCCCTGCATTCCAGAATACCCCACAATGATGCTTCAAATAAAGCTACAAAAGCATGCAATATAACCCCTTTCCTCCTTAGGCCCAATATTTAGGAATCAACTATGTTTTAGATTTACGTTTCTCCCCACAGATTATTGCTGGGGTCAAGGGACCCAAATTTAAACACTCTCTCAGAAAATCCAACCTCTTAGAAACTGCTAGAGCTTAAACATACTCTTGTGGTAGCGCAGCTCAGTTATTGTGAATAATCAATTTCTTCCTTTTCCAATAATATCACCATGAGACTGCAAAGAGTGTGAGATCGGGCAGCGAAGAAGTGCATGTATCTACATTAATGTGCCCACATTAAACCAGCTCTCAGAGCAGCACATTGCTCCCTGTTAAATTCAGGATAAAGTACACACTCTGCATTATGCACATGTGCTACTGTATAAAAGTTCCACACTGCTTATCCTCATCAGCACATCTGATCAAACACACCTTTTTTTCGAGACAAGGAGCCTAATTTAGAGTTCAGTGCACGGATTGTACTCTGTCAGGGTGACAGAGATTAAATTCTCCGTCGCCCTGACAGAGTAACCATTCTCGGAATTTAGAGATATCCGCTGGCCCAGTCACTGCAGTTTGTGTCATGAGTTACAAGTTTGACAGATGTTACCATCAAAATAACAGTCCCGTCCGTCAAATTATTAACTTGTTTTTGTCCCTTAGAGGGATCTTGTTTTTGAATAAACAGAAACTAATGACACCAATGCCATAGGAGTTTTATCTTATGGTGTGGGGATCATTTAAATGTTTCTACTGCCCTGTACTGCCAGGATTTTCATGGCGGTCCAAGAGAATAAAAACTCTCCATTCGGCAATTCACTTTAAATTCGGGCAGGATGTTGAATGGGCAAACCTCCGATGGCCCTTACTCAGCCGTCCATCGGTGGAGTATGTCAGAGATGGAGTAGTCTCCAAGTGCAATGTGTCGATCTGGTTACCGCAACAGAGGGGATGCGTCGGTTCTGGCAGATTCAGCTCTTTAAGCTCACTTCCAAGGGTCCAGGACTGGATTGGCACCACTTGGTCTAGCAGTACTTATAGTTGACAGAGTCCAGGTGCTGTTTGCAGGTTGAAGAGAGACGTCTTTGATATCCCTGAGACTCCAGAAAACAAGAGGCAAGCCAACAAGCCCTTGGAGATACTTAGTTTCTGGGATGTAGAGATGTAGTTCCAGTCCATCTCACTCCCAGGCAAGAGGGCAGCAGGCCAACACAACAAAACAGTTTGTTGGATGCTTGATGAGGGTGACAGAGGAACCCTTATTTAATTTGATCTCTCTACTGTCTTCAATACTATCTTGCAAGACATTCGTGGCATCCTACAGCATGAAATAATGATTTGAGGCATACCTCTGGAATGGGTCATGTCATAAGTAAATGACAGATGCCAAATAATCAAAATGTCACCTGTCGTGATAGCTTCTAAACCAGTGCAGCAGTCAGTGTCGCATGTCTCCTCTTCAAGTTCGGGCAACACACTAAAGTCTACAAAAAAGTAATGGATGAAATGCTTGAATTAATCTCAGCCACTGGTAATTACTAGGGCCGCATCCCAATCCATTGTTATTTTCCACACCATGTCACCTCATTTTGGACCCAGCTATATCCAAATCAGTCTTGACCCTGCTCTAATTGGAACAGTTTAGCGTGAACTGCCAAGCCAGGTCCTACCTGAACTAGAACACAAGCAACCCAGGACCAGTTTCGCCCTAGTTATGGGCTAATTAGCAAGGTACACCTTATTTCCAGTGACAACGTGCGCACGGGAGCCACATCTGTGCATACCCATCCCACTTAGGGCAACACACTAAAGTGTACAAAAAAGTGATGGATGAAATGCTTGACTTAATCTCAGCCACTGGTTATTATTCAGCCCGCATCCCAGTCCATCATTTTTTTGTACACCATGTCACCTCAGTTTGGACCCAGCTATATTCAGAGCAGTATTTACCCTGCTCCAATTGGAACAGTCCAGCCTGAACTGTCAAGCCAGGCCCTCCCTGAGCAGGAGCACAAGCTCAACGCCCCGCAGGCTGCCAACCCCACGCCATGCTCAGTGTACGGATGGCCTGCGGTTCTTTGTGACCATATCCCTCAGGGCATTTTTTTACAGGGGAGGAGGGGTGCAGGGCACCCATCCCTGAGCCACTTAGACCCCAGATACCCCATTCTCTGTAGCCAAACACTATTTCAAGAGGGAGGAGGCACCCATCAAGCAGCAAGTTGAAGGTTGCGGGCGGAGCCCCAGGGCCCCAGTCGTCTCTCTGCATACTGCTGAAGCCGGCATTGCTCCTGCTAGGCAATAGTAGCTATTTATGCATGCTCCCACCAGCTGGGAGCAATCCGTGTTTCTCTGCCTGCAGGAGCATGGCTGGGAAACAGAACTATGCTCCTGCCAAGGATGGATGAGTGATAGGGTCAATGGATGGATTCATGAGTGGATGAGTAGATGGATGGGTGGATGGAAGGATGGATGACTAAGTGAAAGGGGATGGAGAGCGAAAGGGAGGATGGATGGATGACTGAAAGGGTGAATGGGTGGAAGGATGAGTGACTGGATGGAAGGATGAGTGACTGGGTGGATGAATAAGAAAGTGATAGGATGGCTGGATGGGTGAAAGGTTAAATGGCTGGATGGATGAGTGACTGGATGGATGAGTGGAAGAGTGGATGGATGAGTGTACGAATGGATAGGGTGAAAGGATGAATGGAAGGATGAATGAGTTAAAGGGTGGATGGAGGGATAGATGAGTGGAATGATGGATGGATGGAAGGATACATGATGGATAGGTTAGCAAATGGTTGAGTATTGATATGGATGGGAACACAAATGGAAGGATAGAATGAATGGTGAAAGATTGAATGATGGATGAAAGAATGATTGCACCTTGTAACCCCCATTATCTTAAGTAACATTTCCTATACATTGACCTTCACAATTATATGAGTCATTGTCTATATACAATATGTGTGTGATGTAACGCACTCCGACATCCTGGCATACATACTTGGGATGAGTAGCACTATAAAAGTAATTAAATACACAAGAGAGAGAGTCTTTGTGAAGATGAGGGGCACCATTGGAGGGTGGCTGCAAGGCCGGACTGGCCGGACCGGGTATCTGGCATTTCCCTGGGAGGCTGGATAGATGGAATGGGGACGGTTTTGTCACCACAAAAAGACCTGCACATTTGCTCAAAGCTGCACACATACTGAAAAACCATGAAGTGCACAATTAGCTCAACCTAATTTAAACTTATTTTCACTTGTACTTAAGTGGTTTTCTATTTATCTACTTTTACACTACTGAGCAAACCTTCTCTGATGTGTCTGTAAAACTTACCTTTTGTCCTGAATTTCGACCTCCTGTCATGAATTTTTGTCCAGAATTTTGACCCTTAGTCCTGAATTTTGACATTCACTGTCCTGAATTTCCAACCATGCCAGTTGGTCATCCTATGTTCCTGTACTCGAACACAGCTAATGCGCAAAAGGCAATGAAAAGAAATAACCACCCAGAAGTATTTCTACAAATGCTTCTTTCCATACACCAGATTTTATTGCACCCTCCTCTGTTTTAAATCTCCCATTACTTAATTTGTGAAACCATAAGTGCAGGGTTCCAAAGTTTCCTTGGGAGCCCACAGCCAGAAGCAGCTGAATGCCAATAGGCAGTCTAGTTTTTGATACCACATCGTGCCTCTTTCTTTCTCTGGCCATCACTTCCTGTCTCCTTACCTCCCTCCTGCAGTGTTTTTTTTCCAACCCTGCTTTCTCCCTTTGTCACTGTTGCCCTAGCTTTATTTTCCTCCTTTCTTTCTTAGTCAGTTTGGATACATAAAATCCTGGCAAGTAATGTGAGAGATGGGGCGGGTGGTACTAAAATCGAAAATAATTAATAAAATGACACTTACCTTCCTGGTTTTCCGCACAACGTCCTTCTCATCTCTCCTCGAAGCTACGGGACCCAGGAAACTGCAGTACCCAATACTGGTGCTGCTCTCACAGCATGAGAGAGGTGTCAGGATTGGAGGGAGCGGCCTCTCTCAGCACTCTTAAGAGCACTGGAGGCCTGTGCTTTCTATAACCCAGCTGTCAAAGAGAGCTAGGTTAGAGGAGTTCAAAATGTGCATGTCTGGCTGGGCCTCGCAAGACAGGCAACCAATGGGACATGGACACCTTAAACATAAATGCACAGATCACCTGCTGCCACTCAGCAGCAATTGCCCTGCCCCGTCCTAACACTTGGTCCAGGATGGGTTGCTGAAAAATAAAATGGTAATAAATAAACTTTATTACCATTTTATTTGTCAGCTATAGGGGCATTTTCTCATGGAGGAGCTGCTCCTGATAAAATCCATCGGCAACGCACACATAAAGTTAAATATTTACATCCTGTAAAACAGTGCAATATACAATTAAAATCTGTACAAAATCATTACTTAATTCATCTGTTCATCATTGGATATTTGTGCAAAATAAACGCAACATGCTTCCATACTCAGATTCCAAACTGCTTGGAAATTTCTGAGATGGCAAATACCACACAGGAATGAGTATCCGATTTACATAGTCTTAGAGTCCCACCGTTGGCTTATTCCCAAAATTAAGCAGAAAGGTTTAGTCCATCTGGATGTAATTCTCTTGTATGCTGGACAGAAAAGCAGAAAATGCTCTTTCAGTTTAGTCAACTTTAAGGCAGAGGGGACACAACTCTATCCCTGTCCTTCCCAGTTCTCCCCACCAGACTACAAAGGATATCTCATTCCCTGTGCCAACGCCTAGATCCAAGCCTCCAGCAGAGCCTGTCATCTCTGGATATGCTGGAATATCTCCTTTGAATTGGAAAGATGTTTCAGGAGTCTGTCAGGCACAAAAGCCCCTCATAGCTGCCCCAGGGGGCTTGGGTTTGTCCCACTTCATCCTGGGCATTGTGTTGCTAGACCTTTGAAGTGGCAGCATCAGCCAACACATGGGGCAAATCATAAAGTGAAATGTGAAAGCATTTTGGAATGTATTTCAGCTGAACTTGGACAGTATATGTCATTTTCCACAACTGCTAGAAAGGCCATAGGGTATTAGGAGTTTAATTTCACCACTGGTCTTTTCAGTCAGTATACTTATACACTGCAAATGTGGTATTGGACTCATTTTGCTACTGATTTATTGCTACATTACATTTTACATACCAGGAGTCTGTCCTGCACCTGGGACTGCTAGGGAAGACGTACAATCTAAAACTACATAAGAAGTTTTAAAGGTTGAGGCAAATCCATTCTTCACTCCTGGTCAAATATCTGCACTCTGTGCCACATTAAGAAAGGAGAAGATCTAAGGGGCATATCATCAAGGCCATGCGATAATTATCGCTCAGCGCTCTTAGCGCTAGGATAATTATCGCCGTCCAACTGTGAATTTTATCGCGGAGATAGCGTGCTATCAGCAACGCTTATCTCCAAAGCGATAAAATTCAGAGCGCAAGCTGCCAATTGTGCGATTATCACTGGAAATACAGCGATAATCGCACAAGGTATGGCGAAAGCTTGCTGATACGGCAAGGCATACTTAGCCATGATATCCACCTTACATTGGATATCATGGCTAAGTCAGTTTTGAAGCAGGCGTAAGGAAAGTAGCGATAACAGAGATTATCGCTACTTTGCTTGTCGCTCTGCAGGTTAGCGTACCCATTGATAATTGGAGAAATGTCGCTTAGCGACATTTCTCCAGTTATGTCAGGGCAGGAACACCCACTTTGCATCACATTAGAGATGCAAAGATGGGCATTGGGGGAAAGGGTGATAATGCAAGGATTCACGCGATAGCGTGACCTTGCTGATTAGGCGACAAAATTATCGGACGCTTTCCGACCGAAAACGTACGCTAAAGCGGCGATAATTTTATCTCCGGGGCTTGATGATATGCCCCTAAGCTCTTCTGGAAATAAGGGAAAGAAAATTATTCACTAGTGCGAAGAGGCTTCTCAAGCAAAAAATGTGAAAACGATTGTGAAGTGCAGATGCTGAATGCCCTAGAACCACAGTAGTGATCAAAACCTGCCAAACACTGTGCGTGGTGGGTGTCTCCATGTGCGAGTGCTGCCACACATCCTAATCATTTTAGAATGCTGGCTTGAAATCAGACTTTATGGCAAAATGACAACATCATCTTTCCTAGTCCTTCAAAACCATAAAACAAAACAAACAAGATCAGTTCTGATATATTCCATAAAAAAAACCTCTCAGGAATCTCCAGCCTGCAAGGACTTTAACCTCAGAATTATCTTGTGCGCTTTTATCGCAGTTCATGTATTTGTTAGATTAAATATTATTTTAGCCTAGTGTGTTTGTTATATGTTATCAGTGACTCTATTTACCAATGCCAATACAGAATGCTAGCAACTATTTTGGCCTCTTAATTAAACACCCAAATAATTGTCAACAATCAAAGACAAGCTAAAGAATGTTCACATCAATTTTGTTCATCAGTTTACTCAATTTGAATAATAATTGAATAATAACGTATAAGGACATTTACATGCATTTCCTGCCAGCTTGGAATGCTAGATATCGTTGGCATTTCTCTTCCTATCAGATGTGAGTGTTCCTGGGAGTGGAGCCAGTGTTCTGTAGTCATTTGAGAAGCCTTATCCAATTTGTTAATCTTAACATAGCAAGATGACTCGAGGGAAACAATCCAGATTCCCATTTCGGCTCATTCAGAGTGCCAGAGAAAAGGTAAACGACAAAAACTTAATTTGCAGATGCTCACAGGAAAATCATGGACACGCACTTAAAAATACCAGCACGGGACTGGGTCAAGGCAAGGTGCCCCGGGAGTTCCCAGCTTATTGTGAGCACACCTCAGCTGTGCGGATTTTGGATGTGATAATACCATAGAATCTTCTAGAAGTAGTTGGTACCTTCAATTTAAGACAGCTCAAAGAAATTTGATTTATATATTTGAATTATTTTTTATTTGTATTAGCATATATGACACACTCTCCAAACCTAATACCTCTGCTGCAGAATCCTCGGAAGAAAACAGATTTTTACCACCATCTAGACTACAACTAAGAAAAGAGTGGAAACCCCATTTTATGCTACAAATGAAACGTTTTTTTCGTCACAAATGTAATTTTAAGGACCGTAAATATCTAACAGCTTTACATTAACTAATTTGAAACACTGCCAACCAGTTTAGGAAGCATTTAAAATTCTAAGGCTGTCAAGATTAAGCACCCATTATTGTGATGGCTTGCTTGGCCGAATCTGTTGGCTCGTATTTAGATCTCGGCTAGATAGCGCATGCGCTGTCTTGAAGAGATGTGTTGTGTTTAATCTGTGCCTTATAGTCCTTCCCACAGGCTTCCCATTTGCTCACTCAATTGTCTGTCTCATGTTCTTTGTCACCATTTTTCCATGGCATGCATTGACATGCCTCTTCTTGTGTTTAGCCCTCCCTCAGAGCATGGACCAAGTACTTGTAAACATCCACTTCTCCCGTTTTTAGTAACATTTTAGGACCTACTTTTTTCTTTGTTTTTCAACACCCTGCACGTTGCTCGAGCTTTTACCAGCTCCATCCCCTCCCACCTACTCTCAATCCCCAAATGCCGTCCCCACTGTACGGCGCGCTTTACTACTACCTTGACTCGCTAGTTTTACTTACAAACTAATACACCACTGGAATGTTGCTTCCGTGATATCCGGTTGTTCCCTTTGCCATTTCCAACTGTACGACACGCTTAACTGCTCCCTTGACTTGTTCGCTGTCATTGATAGCTGCTGCACATGTGAAGGGACATGACGGCGCTGTGCCTCAGCAACACGACTCAGATTTAAATGCACGCTCTTTAAGTCTGATTTATGACTAAGGTACGATCGCAACAACAATTTAAACTTCCACCAAGGATTACAAAATGTCACATTTTGTTGATGTGATTTTTTAGAAGTGTGTGCAGTGGAAAAGCTTGCCTCCTAGTTTATTAAAAGATTGTATCCTTACTGTTCCCCTATGCTTCCTTTTAAAAGCACTGGGGGAGGATGTGGTGTAACTGCTTGATCGGCTGACTTTGAAGCTGGGGAACCGGGTTTGAGTCTCAACGGCAGGCTCAACATCCTGTGATTCTGGGAAAATTCTGGCTCGTGTTATACTTTCAATGTTTGCTGCCTGCCACTGCCCGTATTTATTTTCACCCGAAGTGTGCAGGGGAAAAGCTTGCCTTCTCATTTTTTTGAAAGCTTTCCTCTATATTGTTCCCCTATGCTTCCTTTTATAAACAACAGTAGAGGATGTGGCATAACTACTTGAGCGACCAACTTTGAAGCTGGGGAACCGAGTTTGAGTCTCGGCATCGACTCAACATCCTGTCATTCTGGGTGAATCGCTTTCTCTGTTCCTAAAAATAAATGAATGCACCTGGTGCTCATGTACAGCGCCCCAATACCTTCGGGTCGAGTTTGTGCTGTATAAAACTACAAAAAGATGGTTTCTTGCTGAATATTCAGGAAAGTATTTTAAAATAAGCATGATTATTTTATTTGTTGCAATGATTTTGCAATTAAAACATTCTTACACATTCCAGTTAATTCACACGCTCACACCTACAGCCATTCTACACGTCTACAGGCTCAGGCGTCAGGCTATTTTTCTTTGCTTTCTGCCATGTTGAACAGCAGAGGTGCTGCTGTTCAACATGGCTGAAGGGCATTTACATTGACAATGCCAATAGCTCTAGGATTGCCAATGCTTGTTTGATCACGTCGTCAGAAGCTGTACAGACCGAAAGAATTGCCATGTTAAAAAGTTAGGTTTTGTTGTGTGTCAGCGATGTGAGGAACTGCAATTTGAATGTATAAATGGCTCATTGCCTCCTCCAGCATCCTTAAGAGTTTCTGGGCAGCTTATCACTTTTGATACTTCCAGAGAGACCCAATGCACATGGGGCCATCAGGCTCTGTCAAAAGTTATGTGTTTATGCAGATTTTGTTGAAAGACAGAACAAGGTTCATCATGATCGATTACAGTCGGGCAATCGGTTCATGTCGTTATTACTATTAAGATCTGACGTGTAATAGGCCCAGCTTGTCTGGCATGCCTGAAGCAGTTGTGCATTGCCAGGGGGATTGTATTTAAACCCAGCCTGGATTGCCAGGGGCGATAGGTAGCAGAAGGCCAAGTGAAAGATGTCTGTAAAAGGACTTGAGTGGGTCAGCCAGCCAGCAGAATGATAGCTGGCTGTGCTGAGCCTGGCTTAAAAGGAGCTAC
The DNA here is from genome assembly GCF_964204655.1 of Triturus cristatus. Classification (NCBI taxonomy): domain Eukaryota; kingdom Metazoa; phylum Chordata; class Amphibia; order Caudata; family Salamandridae; genus Triturus; species Triturus cristatus. Next base: position 898,724,444 of record NC_140589.1, on the reverse strand, counting down.
TCTAGTTTGTCCTGGGTGATGGAAGAATACCTCAAAGGAGAATACATCCAGCAAAGGACAGGCGACAATGGCTCCAGGCCTTAGCAGGATCTTGCATTGTTTAGATGTAGCTTCCATGGGCCCTGGAGGGAGGATGGCATTGTGGTGGGCAAGTTTCAGGAGAGTGCTGAGCACACTATGTGAATACCAAAAGCCAGGTTGAGACCCCTAGTAAGGATAGGGCAGGAGAGACCGATGCTTGATCAGCCTTTCAGTTATGAGCAGTGCAGAGTATTAACCTAAGCATCACAACTCAAACATCTTTGTGAAATTATTGAAGATTGGCTTTAATCCAGGCACAGCTCTCCCTCCCTTTTCTTCTGAAGACCATAACTGTTCCATGCTTTATTTTCTACCCCATAGATCTCAATGTATGTGTGCACATTCCCAATCTGAATGGAGTGCTGCTTTAGGTTCTCGCCCAGATAATGTGTCTTTGACATAAATTGGGACCAAACAGGACGGGGGGTACAGCATAATGGGGCCACAAGATGTACCTTAAACCTGTCAAACCAATGCTATACGGAAATTAAAATGTCATCATTTTGAACTTGTATAGAGTTTCCAAAGCTTATGTCAGAGCCTCTGGCTTTCTGTGCCTGATTTTAGCTCAAGATGGCAAAATTATGGATTCTAGGGTCTCCATTACATTAAGTGCCCCAGGAGCTCAACAGGCGTTTGTGCCCGCTTTGCGTGCCCCCAGGACACTTTGGTATTACAGAAGGGGCCGCAGATGCTTGTGCGCCCCCTTCTGTAATACTGAAAGTGCTGGCGTACATACAGTGCCAGTGATTTTTGAAGAGGGCGTTTCCTCATTTGCATGGGGGCGAGCCCCATGCAAATGAAGGAATCCCTTCGCCTCTGAACTCGCGCCATATTATAGAAGCGGGGACAGAGGCAAAGAAGCTCTCAGGAAGCGCACTGACAGCAGCCTTCTGGAGGGGGGAAATGGGGTCCTATGGACCAACCAGACAACCCCTTGCAGGTGGGTGCAGTCACTCACTACACCCGGTTGCAAGGGGATCTCGGATCCCCTTTAAAAGTGCAGGCGGTTTGCCACCTGCCCAGTGAAACACAAAGTGGCTGCTTCAAATCTGCTCCGTATTTCACTTGAATGCACTGCCCCCAGGGCAGCACGAGTTTGCAGCTGCTATAGGGTCAGCGCATTCTATGTAATTGGGCATACTTTCTGTGTTTGAGCCTGGCCCACCTATTTTAAGGTGCTCTAGGGCGCAAACAGGGAAATTGCACCCTATACATAATAGGGCCCCAGATGGTAATTCTTTCTGTGCACCTTGCTATTCAGAGTTTTTCTGCTTGCAATGGGAAAGAACACATACACCCTGGATTTAACTTGGTCCATCCCACATGCTTATCCCAATTCCATGTGTGTTTTCATGCATGGATTTCTCCTGATATCAACAGGAGATATCTGTGCTCTGTAACAGTTTCGCAGACACTTGGTGTAATTTTGCACATAGTGCAATCTGGAATCTAAACCACTCCGCATGCTTTGTGATCAGCAGTGTTAGACTTGGTTCAGGGTCCACAAGGTATGCAGTGACTGCTGAGGCTCAACAGTGGTCATTTGCCACTGCTGTCTTAGAATCTGTTCTATTATGGCTCTGAAAACTGGACCATGTAGACTTTTTCCACCACACTTGACTTGCAGGGCAGTGAGGATGAGCAGTCAAAAATGTCCAGAGAGGTATTAGTGGGGCAAAACCTTAGGACTCAACAGTCAGCAAACAAACACAATAATTCACTGTCCAGCCCATTGATTGACTTTTGATTAAAAATAAAATAATTTAATCATACAGCATAATGTCATGCTACACAGTGAAATGATGTCTCAGACACAGAGTTGTCATTTTGTTTGTTATCTACAGAGAGGAGTTACACCCTTTCAGTACCCTCCTCTGCTAATGGAGTTTCCTAGTGTTTATAATTCCGTGTGTGTAATGGGAAAAGGCACTGATAATACACAAGTGCACTTCACTCAAAATACCCCAAAGCAGAGATGCGCACAAGAGTTTGTTTGCTTTCACCAATTCAAGTTCATCCGGTAAGACTCTGCGGTTCATATGTCAGAATTCTTTCTGCTTCCTCAGTCTCCCTTTCCACTCACAGTTTAGACCCCATGATTAACTATATTCTGTGGATACATTTCTGATGGTGTGGGATGGTCACATTCTGCGGTGGCAGCTCTTAGACCATTGGGCCATGGCTGTGACCTCACCCAGAACATGATTGCTGGGCAAGATCAGCACGGTGGATCACACAGTGCCACTTGTCTTTGGTACTAGCAGACTCCCTAGGACTGGTGTGGTGGGGTATACTGTTATGGTAAGTGTGGCCTTCAGCTGTTGTGGGCTCTGTCAGTATGTGGTGCCTCCCTTCAGCATGTGTCGGCTCAGGGCTGATTACAGCTCATGCCTCGCAGTGGCAAAGAATCTCTGGCTCCAACATCAGCTGAGCATTATCAGTCTCCCGGCCACACCATTAAACAGTTTTTAAACCTGTCAGAAGGATCGTTTATAGTGCAAAACTAGTAATTCATTGATTACGACCATATTTCATCATTAAAATTAGCACTTCTCAAAATATGTTGTGTCATGAATTTTGCGCATGAAAAAAACATTAACATTACTCTGATGAGACAGGTTCATTTCCACATGTAAGTAGGCTTCTTGAAGAACAAGGGACATCAAAACACCCCAGGGTTTTCTTTAGACAATATCCTTTGCAACAATTCTACAACAAACATTCTGCACAGAATGTACAATGTGGTTGTACATGGAAGTTCTATGTGAAACCTAATACAATGTCACAATATCAACCTAGAATTGTTTGATGACCATCAAAAGAATATCATTTTTGTTGATGGCCTACTCATTGTTTCTGCAGTTCTTCTGTTCCAGGGTGATATCGAAAACATGCCCGTGCCCTTTTACTGTAACCATAATGGCCACTATCTCTTTCTTTGCCAAGTCCTGGATCCTTTCTTTCAGGATCGATATTTGGGCCTGATTGCGCAGCCAATTTACATGATTGTGACCTGAATCTGGTAGCACGGAGGCAAATTCTATTGAATATGGAGACTAACGATTTCTAACTCGTTTGCATGCAAGGCTGAAGGAAGTGAGTGTAGTGACTGCTTGCAGGCCAGTTCCTGTCCCACACACAGCATAAGGGGGAATGTTGGATGGGCTTCCTTAGTGGATCTGATAAATACCAATCTCTTGAGGGATGTCTCCACCATTCTGTCCATCTGGCTACTCAGAATCTGTGATGAAACATGGTCACCATTGGCAGGGTAGTGGCAGGATATCAAACATGGTATGATAACCTTCCCTGGGTCACTATACTAAAAAATAACCAAGGGCCTAATGGGGTTTGGCGAATGGGTACTCCTTCACAAATATGATGGAAATATTGTCTGCCCTATTACTAGCGCATTATATCCTAAAACACTTGTGGCAGGATCCAGATTATAGCTAGAGTCTCCCGGATAGCACAGAGGGCCGGCTGAGAGCTTATTTTAGGTTATTGTTAGAGTCTGCTCATCTGTGACGTCAGTAGAACGAGGGGGTATCTCTGTGCATTTTTTTTTATTGAGTGCAAACTTTGTGATCTTAACTATGTTTTTATGCAAGGTTTTTTATAATTGTATTGCTCTTACACTTTGCTCAGGAATGTTGGCTGCTGAACGTTTCTTTTATTTCTGAGAATTGTATGTTCTCATCATGTATTTCTTTTATCACTTTTTCTATTTATTCGTTCTTTTTAATGTGCTGTGTTATTGTGTACTTTTATGGGTCTTTTGATTCGAAATAAAGATGAGAAATGATTGATTGAAGGCAGGCAGGATATTTCGTCACGTTTGTGATGGTGAATTAATCTGCCAAACTCTAAATCAGGCGTCAAGTTATTAACAGCTGTGCTTAAAGGAATCTTAGAGCGCTAAAGCAAAAGACACACAATTGATGGAAGGAGTGCAGAACAAATCAAAACATTCGCCCCCAGTCAAGAGATCTGGGTTAAATCCATCATTCTTTTGCTCACTATGCCACCCCAGTTTAGACCTGGCCATATGCAAATCAGTCTTGACCCTGTGCCTCATGGGAACAGTCCAGCCCGAACTGCCAAGCCAATGTCCTCCCTGGACCGGAAACAAGCATCCTAGGACCGGTTTCCTTGGTATCGCTTAAAGGATTCTTAGAGGCAGCAAGTAGTTTTCAGTGAGTGGTAAAATAAATTTGGAACCCGAATAGCTCAAAGTTCCTTTGTATTTCTTCTGGGAATATATATTTATATTTCTTGTGGGCTTAGACTCTGGTTCTATAATCTCACCATTGTCATATTTGGGAGATGCCCACGCGTTAGAGTAGCACATGGAGGAGACTGGCACTTGAACGAGCAAAGATGAAAAGAGGGTCGCATATTTGTCTCCTCAAAATCTGTCCATTGTCTCTAGACGAGACTGTCTCATGACTGCGGGTGTTCATATGAATCAGCAGCGATAATCTTAGATCCTTCTCCTTCCTGCTGATGTCTGTACACTTTCTCCATCCTACCTCTACTGTAATTCATTATCCGAATTCCCTTTAGATGGATCTTCCAACTTATCTTATCCAAAAACTTCAAGTGATTCAAAACTCTGCTACCACACTGGCAGCTGTAGCCTCTTGTATGGAGAAATGAAAATGTTCTTAACTGTTTGATGATCAATTTTATTTCCGTCTGACCTTTCCCTGAGTCCTTCCATCAGCTCCATTGACCATTGGATCTACTGCTGTGCCCAGTTTCATGCTCTTCTTTGGCTGTGCGAGTTGGGAATCTGAGTTGCCAGTTTTTCAGGGTGGGGGTATTCAGGTTTCCCTACCGACATCATCAGGAGTTTGTTCCAATCACTATGTGTGATCCCATCACCATTACGTCTTTGCAGCATCATTAGAGCTTCATTGTCTGCCATGGCCCATCTCTTCAGATCCTGTAACCATATTTTAATGTGTGGTGACTCCCTTTCTTTCCAGTTCATTGCTATTCTATGTTTGGCTAAAATGAGTGCCAAATCAATGAACTTACTGGTGTCATTTGATTTTTTGGGTGTGCCTCTTATTTCATAAATTAGGGATATTACTGTTTTCCAGTATTATATGATTACTGACGCATTCCCGCTACGTGGTAGCAATCCTCCACTGGTGTGTTGCACCTGCGGCAGCAGTTTGTTGCACCCGGGTATATGCAACCTACTTCCTTTGGGGGAAGAAGGATACATCTGGTGCAAGTAATTGAATTGGATGCATTTAAAGTGAAGGTTTCCAGGTAGCTTTTTTGTATCCATTTTACTGGAACTGAATTATGTAATATCGTTATGGATCATCTGTATTGTGGGCACACATAAGAGATGCAGCTCTTCAGATATGGGCGGTTTATTCCTTCCTTCCCCCCAAGTTAAATATGTGGTCCTCACCAGTGCTCTCTAGGTCCTGAACTGGCCTGCCGCAATATCTCATGCATCCAGACACGGCTGCTGCAGGTAAGAGCGGTGGGGCCAAGTGAGGGGGAGATTTCGAGAGACGACCACAAGGGAAAATTCTTTATTTATTTAATTTTCCTTGTGGTCGTCTCTCCAAATCCCCCCTCACCTGGCCCCACCGCTCTTACCTGCAGTGGCCGCGGCTGTATGCAACGCCAGCTGTTCAAAACGCACAAATAACACGGTTTCAATATGTCACCTATTGTCATGAGTCGAGTTTTTGTCCATGGGCTGATGCTTCATGTGTTCATGTGTCCTCTCGGGAGGTACCCCGGGGGACCTTTGGTGAATCTGTCACTGTGTTATCCGTTTATTAAAGTGTCTCAGCCAGCACTGCCTGGGTGTGCATAGTAGCCTCGGATGAGAGGATGACAGTTTCACGTGCCCCAGCATAATAGCACTTGCCCCCCAGGCCCTCACTTACCCTAAACCACCGCAATGTACATTGTGACTGAGCCTCTAAGTAGTAGATCTCATGGGTGGGGAACTTGAATGCACTTTTATCCAAGGGTCTCTTGATTTTCCCTATTGCAACTGTTTCTCCCAGTTCCCCGTGTCTGTTCGGCTATTATTGTGCTTAATTGCTTTGAATATCTTTTCCGTTCTATGATTGGCAGTGCCACAAAATAATACAGGAACTGTGGGAGACGTATCATTGTAAAAAACGGGTACTCCATCCAGAGGTAGGAGGGATAGCTTAAACCAGAATGGAAGAGCCGGTCTGGCTTCTGTCCGTGCTCTACCGAGGGTGCTTGCCACCAGCTCTTCATCTTCGTGGTATATCTGCACCACTAGGTATTTCAATGTCTCCCTTTCCCATTTGAGTGGGGTCGCTTATCCTTGTATCTATAGCTGCACGAGAGGGAAGACATGATTTGCCACCGTTTTTTTAGTCCAGATGCTTGCCATTAGCCTGCAAATATGGTCATAATCTCTGGTAGACTGCTTACTGGGTCCCATAGGTACAAAAGTGTGTCTTGGGGATTTTAAATGCCATCTGTGTGCGAAACAGATACCTTGCTCCGGTCCCTTATTTATAAATAAACATGCCAATTCACTTATACCTGGTTGACAATGCGTGGGGTAGTGTCAATACCCACTTAAGGCACAGTTACATGGTGATGTGACCCAAATAATATGTAATGGAGAAACTGAATGGCTCTTCCTCTGGGGGGCTCATGCTTTTCAGTGCTAGTGTCTCCCAATGTACAGTGTTTGAGATCCAGTCCAATCTCAAACTCAAAGTCCTGCATCCCCAGGCTGCACCATCTTGGGTTTACCACAATCGAAACCTCCGGCATGCCCCTTGGTCCACCCTGACAGGTGCTTCATGCCACCATCGGTGGGTGGCTGCCGCCATCTCAGCATCTGCAGCTGGTGTTCAGCAGCCGGGGCCTTTACAGGTTTCAGTTGCTATCAGGATTATGTGTTTTGTGGGTCACTGGAATTATCCGATTGGGCAGCTGTGACGTATTTCGCTTGGTTATGGATCTGCCTTATTTGCCACATAACCCATCACCTGCTGCATAATCTGCAGATTTTAAGAGAAAAAGAATTTTGTTTCTAGCTCGAGGTGTCCAGAGGTTACTAAGAAAAAAGCGACAATTGCCCATTGCAAAGGTTGACTGGTCAACTTTCTGTTGCTTATTGCTACGTTTGAGTGTTAAACTGGTATTAATAAGGTGCAACCTTTGTCCAGACAGCATTAACAATTCTAACAAGCATTGGCATAGCCAATAGGTCTCGCCTTTGGGACCTTATAAGTGTTTAGCCATGCAACAGTTGCATAACTAAATACTTATAAGGTCCCAAAAGCGAGACCTATTGGCTATGCCAAGCGGCCGCGAAAGTGATCGCGATCAAACATCAAAGCGGCCGTGAAAGTGAAAGTAATCGCGGTAAAGCGCTGCGCGCGCGCCAGCGCACATGCACTGTAGCTCTAGACTGGCCTGGCAGCACTTTTTGGAGCCCTCTCAATAAGTCTCGCCAGACCAGCGCATGCGCTGGGTCAGGCAAGACCTAAAAATGACAAATTAATTAACTAAGCCTGTCAGAAAATATGCTGCATTATGCCCATAGTTTGCCTTTTCTTGGCGCTTAATTTGGCCAACCCTGCCGCATTATTTGGCGCTCCCCTGCAGCATGCTTGCAGTGGCCCTGGCCGGCAGGCAGGGAGCGCACAGATTAAGCTTCTACTTCCATCTTGGGCTCAGCTACATCCCATTCACAAATCCAGTTGTTGCTCTGCCATCTGTATTGCAGTCAGAACTGAACAACTTGTTAGTGGGATTCCGACTAGCATCTCTTCTATCTATCAATTATTCGTGAGTTGTGACATGGAATGTGTTGATGGCAGCAGTATATACAAGGAGATATGTTAAACCTCCAGCAAAGAGACATTACTTCGAGAATTCTAGACATGGAAATGTATGACTTCATCTCCCTGAAGGTTCACTGACGCTCTGCCACAGCTGGGCCATTTATACACAAGCCTGTCTGGTTTCACAGCCAGTGTGAAATAGTTCTCATGTATGTTTCCTGCTGCTATGAGTCGGGAACATTCCTAATGTTTGAAACATCTGTTCGTCCAAACGTTAAGCAGTGTGCACACATGACCAGCTAGCCCAGTCCTGCAGATCCAAGACGCCAAGGCTTCGGGCTCAGTCCTCATGGCTCGGAATGATGGGGCTTCTCGAAGGTATCCGCCCGTTCCAGTTTGGAAAATACGTTTCTGAGCAGTATGGGGCGTCTCTCGCCCAGCACACCCATAAACCCTAGAAGGTTGGATCTACGCTGGAAGGCAATAGCTAATTATGAAAGGGGGACCCCTAGAAGGGATGCAAGGCGGGAGAGGTAGGGGTAAATCAGTCAAAATCAACTAAAAGAAACACCCGCCAAGTTTGTATAGTAGTGGGCCTAAAACAAAGGTCCCTAGATAAGACAAACACTGACTGGAGCTGAATGGACAAACTGATTACATAATGACATCACAACATTGATAGATAGAAAAATATATTTCTTATTTATTTTTATGGATACAGTATTTTCAAAAGATTTTTTTTAAATTATACACATGAAAACATGAAATAATGAAAAACAACGGATATGCTACATAACAGTTATACACATTGTTTTTCAATGTCCCACACATCACTAAATTCATACACACATACATTCATTCCGTCAGCAATCACGCTAACAAATAACGGTCTGGGTGGAGAAACTTCCAGATGAGATCATCTAGGTGGCTAACTCATATATCATCCAGTTAGGAGATAAAGATATTGTAGAGTGAGAAATGCCGAAAGTTCAAACGCCAACGCGCGTTTCGGTATCAGACCCAAAACTGGGCCCCACCTTCATCAGGGCGAAGACCGATAGGTAGTGGGGGACATGAACCAAACTTTAAAACTAAATCCGCAACAATATGGGTTTATGTGCCCATCTTCACTGGATGGATGTATATATATTCAGAGACTCAACTGGCCTCTAGTCCAATCCGGGCGACTGGTTATGGCAGGAAGGATTCTATCACGTGTTGGTCCCGCGGATCAAGTAGGATTAAATGCATTTACCGGTGTTTAAAAAGAATAGCTCAGGAAGGTGCAGCTAGATCTGCGATTTGCGGCAGAACGGTGATAAATGCAAACTGGTTTCCACACGAATACAGGTGGTTCAAAGATAAGCTGCCCCGCGACGCAAGGGCTTCATCAGGGTCATGAATATCGTGTTTTTAAAGCAACTAATATTTTCTGTCTCTACTAGTTCCGCCATATAGCAAAACGCTGATCGCAGGTCAGGCAGCGCGCTGAAATCGTCCTGAAAATATCCATTGCTTTAAAAACACGATATCCATGACCCTGATGAAGCCCTTGCGTCGCGGGGCAGCTTATCTTTGAACCACCTGTATTCGTGTGGAAACCAGTTTGCATTTATCACCGTCCTGCCGCAAATCGCAGATCTAGTTGCACCTTCCTGAGCTATTCTTCTTGTACACCGCTAAATGCATTTAATCCTACTTGATCCGCGGGACCAACACGTGATAGAATCCTTCCTACCATAACCAGTCGCCCGGATTGGACTAGCGGCCAGTTGAGTCTCTGAATATATATACATCCATCCAGTGAAGATGGGCACATAAACCCATATTGTTGCGGATTTAGTTTTAAAGTTTGGTTCATGTCCCCCACTACCTATCGGTCTTCACCCTGATGAAGGTGGGGCCCAGTTTTGGGTCTGATACCGAAACGCGCATTGGCGTTTGAACTTTCGGCATTTCTCACTCTACAATATCTTTATCTCCTAACTGGATGATATATGAGTTAACCACCTAGATGATCTCATCTGGAAGTTTCTCCACCCAGACCGTTATTTGTTAGCGTGATTGCTGACGGAATGAATGTATGTGTGTATGAATTTAGTGATGTGTGGGACATTGAAAAACATTGTGTATAACTGCTATGTAGCATATCCGTTGTTTTTCATTATTTCATGTTTTTCTGTGTATAATTTAAAAAAAATCTTTTGAAAATACTGTATCCATAAAAATAAATAGGAAATATATTTTTCTATCTATCAATGTTGTGATGTCATTATGTAATCAGTTTGTCCATTCAGCTCCAGTCAGTGTTTGTCTTATCTAGGGACCTTTGTTTTAGGCCCACTACTATACAAACTTGGCAGGTGTTTCTTTTAGTTGATTTTGGAAGGCAATAGCTAACAAAGTAAGACTTTGCTCTTTATTATACTGTCGAAGGACGTGGTCTACACCCGAGCTGGCCCATTACGCCTCAGCCCTTAGGGATGTTCTGGATGCCAATCGATTTCATAAATGCGACTGGCTCCAACACATCAAAAAGACATTGACTGCTATAGGTATGAGGGACTAATGGGATAATCCAGCTGGCGCCCCCTTACCCTTAGCAGAACAATTGAAAAACCAAATTGGTTATGGAATTTGCTAGGTGAGATAAGAGCGGTGGAGAGTATGTCTTTGGTTCCTAGAATTCAAATCCTGTAGTTCTCTGGCAGCCTTCTAGGATATTAAATCCGTCCCACTTGACAGGAAACGTTACTTCCAATTTAGGGTAGGATCTCTGCCACTAAAACCCTACACAAGGAAATGGGCTGTGGGATCTGGTGGAAGGTGCCCTTCCTGCATCGACTTTATGGAAACTATTGGACGTGGCCAATGTAGCCTATGTAGGTCCTTGTAATAAATGGATCAAACCTATAATCAAGTCTTTGGGGACGAGAAGCAGTTTCACAGCACTGAGAATTCTAGGGTCGGATCCTCAGCCACTGTTTGCATGTTCAATTGCCAAGTTTCTGGGCTGGATGTGGGCATTGAGATCTAGGAAGATACCACCTCAGCTTGTTGGATATGTCATCTTCCACTGGGATTATCAAACATTTACTAACATAAATTCTATTGTGATTGCTCTTTCTTATGTATTAGACCTAGCACACAGTGATGATATTAAGATAATGGACTGTGTTGTACATATTTCTTTAATTAACCGTGTATGCTACAATGCCTTGGCTCTCATACATGGGATGATTTTCTATGATTACTGTATATTTTAATCATTAATATTTTTAATGAATGTGCTTCTTTTAAAATGCTTTTATGACAATAACTGTCGTAATAAAGCTTACTTAAATGAAATGCATGCATAACTATGTTTTCTTCAAAAGAGTCCATGGTGCAATGTATGCATCATATCTAAGGATTTAGACTATCAAGGTCTAATATTAGCACTGGATGGTACAGGGAAACCCAAGGACCACTGGACAAAAGTGGAAAACCTGGAGGAGATTCCACTGGTGCAGTTTCATCCATCAAACTGTGGTGGTTGTACCTTCATATTTAGTATTTTGTTCAGAAATTAAGGATTTTGTACTACTATCGAACTCTAAATCAGTCTCCAATGTACTATTTTCTTTCGAAGTAGAGCACTGTGCTATGGATCTGATCGCAGAATGTTGTTTTTACCTTTAATCAAAATTAAATGTATTGCATGGGAATGTATGATGTTACAATGCATACATATACAACGCATGCCTTTACAATGCAGTTTTTACATCACAACATTCTTTACAACGCATTCTTTTACATCGCATTCCATTACATCGCATTTTCAGAAACTACCTTTACAACGTATTCCATTGCATCGCATTATACCTTTACAACGCATAGTATTACAATGCATACCATTACATCGCATTTAAGGTAAGTGTTGGATAGTGTACTGGTAATAATTACTATTCTAACTCCAGTGAGTGCAACAGTAGGGTAAGTGTTGGATAGTAATTTACGTAAATGGGTCGCGACACTGCTCGTCATGCTGCAAATAACCCCAAAGGATTCTGGATAGTGTAGTGGCTACGGTGAGTACGCCTACGCCACGAGTATATAGAAATATAATGCCATCCCTGGACACGTGTTTCGAGGTAATTGCCTCTCGTCAGCAGGGAGCAGGTAGGTATGCGGGGTGCCGATGACTGCCATATATATAGGTAAAATACCTTCCAAGGCGCGCAGGTGCAGACACCGGGCTCGTCAGCCAAAGTCGCTCGAATGAGCTATTAGTAATTTACGTAAATGGGTCGCGACACTGCTCGTCATGCTGCAAATAACCCCAAAGGATTCTGGATAGTGTAGTGGCTACGGTGAGTACGCCTACGCCACGAGTATATAGAAATATAATGCCATCCCTGGACACGTGTTTCGAGGTAATTGCCTCTCGTCAGCAGGGAGCAGGTAGGTATGCGGGGTGCCGATGACTGCCATATATATAGGTAAAATACCTTCCAAGGCGCGCAGGTGCAGACACCGGGCTCGTCAGCCAAAGTCGCTCGAATGAGCTATTAGTAATTTACGTAAATGGGTCGCGACACTGCTCGTCATGCTGCAAATAACCCCAAAGGATTCTGGATAGTGTAGTGGCTACGGTGAGTACGCCTACGCCACGAGTATATAGAAATATAATGCCATCCCTGGACACGTGTTTCGAGGTAATTGCCTCTCGTCAGCAAGTGTTGGATAGTGTATGGGTACTATGCGTTGTAATGGTATGCATTGTAATGACTTGCGATGTAATGCCTGCGTTGTAGTGACATGCGTTGTAATGACATGTCTTGTAGTGACATGCGATGTATTGGCTGCATTGTAATGACATGTAATGTAAAGGATGTTGCGATGTAATGACTGTTATGTAAAGGTAGTGCGATGTAATGACTGCGTTGTAAAGGTTGTTTCCCTTTGCAAGGGAAAATCAGATTGCAAGGTACACTGCCATCTTGTCTTCCATAGAATAGTTTGCATAAAAGTGACAAGTGAAAGAAAGTTTGGGTATTTGGGGCAGACAGAGGGAAGGATTTTATTTCCTCACTGAAATGCATCTTGGGGATAAAGTTTAAACAAAGCCGAAAGTCAATATCAATCCCATAAATCAGGCATTTGGGGGTAGGGATGATTTGTTCCTAGACAGACAACATATTGTGATTGATAGGGCTTTATTTAGGTAATTTCTAGTGTGTCCTCGGAGTATAAAATCAACAATATCGAAGGGACAGAATGTTGAGGACAGATTATGGAAAATGAAATATCGACAGGTAAGGCTAGATTTGTATACCTAACTCCACATACATGTGCGGTACATATCTTCAAGGCACATAGATGTGGAGTTAGGAGTAGTAAATCTATACATCCCGAATTGCACTTACCTTTCAATATTTTGTCTCTCGATATTCTGGCCTCGATGTTGTTGGTGTTGCCATTCAGGAGTACAATAGCAATTTCTTGCTAACTCTGCTGACCAAGCAGAGACTAATGCTTTTTTCAGACTCTCAATTGTGTATTAGGATCATCTCCAGCCCTGCTCTTCATTGAGCCTTAAGTTGGATGCTCCTAGCCAGGTTATGAATGTGTAAACTATTGCTTCTTTACCCAGTTAATATTCCTTCAATCACGAGCCGGACTTAGAACACAAAGCAGCCCTGGCAATTCTATTGGACAAGCCCCAGCGGGGTGGGGGGGGGGGCTACGGGTTATCGGGGGTGGGTAAGGGTGCTAGTGTGAAGCATTGCTGCATAACTAAACCAGCCCCCAGCACCGCTGCTTTTGTTACTGGGGGGTCAATATTGCAGCAATGCTGCAAAACCGGCCCCCAGTAACAAAAACGTCCTTCATCACTCCAAAACCGGCCCTACCCTTCCAGCCCCCCGGGGAAACGCCCGATGCTCGCTACGGCCAGTCCGGCCCTGCTTCAATCCCTCTTTTCAGATCCTCACTTTTATGTTAGCTTCTTTCTCCTATTTCTAATTGATGCTGAAGCTTAGATGTGCCTGATTATAATTCTTTTGTACTTTACTGCTTCTTTGTAAAATGCTTGGAATTATGTTTTTTTATTGTATGGAGCGCGGATAATATTTAGTTTTAAGCAATATATAAGAATGCTAAAGCTAAATGGCGCACACATTTCAATTGACCCTCAACTGTAGTGTACACTCCTCATTTCATTCATGATTTTCTAGGAAAATGTATAATATTTCTTTTATTAATATCCATATTAATAATTTTGGCCAGTCTATTGCAATGGGAAACGAAAGATTGATCTGATTTCTAAGATAAGAGAATGGCCCTTATCCCAGCTTTGAAAGGTTGGGGCTCATGTTAATAGGTACATATGCTTAAAATGAATGGAAAATGTTTGATCCACTATTTTGGTGCAAAAATCAGACGATCTTTAATGAATGAAGTCAAAAATGACCCAATAAAATGGAGGTTGGCCTAACCTTAGAAATCCTAAATTGCTATATCTTATTGATAATTAGGGTGAGATTCTGAGTCTGACAGAATTCGACTCCATATGTCCCCCCCACTCACCCCGGTACGAAGTTACAGATGACTCTGGCATAAAAGTTTGAGGAGGAACCAAGGGCCCTAGTTACGGTGTCAGTCAGTCGGACCGCCTACCTCCGTCGCATCGGGCAGGTGACCGTCTGACAATGACCATGGTGCAAGGGTGCCTGCATTGCAGGGATGATTGGCTTTGTGCAGGAAGAACAAAACAATCATGTTAACTTCGGTTTATATGGCGCCAACTCACCTACAGGTCTCTAGGCGCTTAGACCGATGACCAACAGCTATGCTTCAAGCATAAAAGAAGTGAAAGAGAAACCTTGTAAGGCAGCTATTTAAGTAAGCCAAAAGCCTCCTTAAAAAGAAGTGTTTTTAACTGCTTCCTAAAGCATAGGAAATTTCCTTCTCTCCGAAGTGGTTCTGGTAGCCTGTTCCATAACTGTGGAGTCAAAACCGAAAAGGATCTTCCTCCTTTAGTTGACAGCTTATATCGAGGACAAACCAACAACTGAGCGTCGCAAGATCTAAGAATTCGTTTAGGCTTATAAAGCTCCAAGCGTTCTTTAATATAGGCAGGAGCCTGTCCATGAATTGCCTTATGGGCCGTACATAGGCTCTTGAACTCCACTCTCTGCTCAATAGGGAGCCAATGTAACTTGAGCAGTAAAGACGAGGCTTGCATTCTTCTGGGGAGTCTAAAAATCAGTCGCACCGCATCATTCAAAACAACCTGCAATCTATTGGTCAAAAACTTAGGCAAACCTAAGTAGAGGGCATTCCCATAATCCAACCTCAAGATAACTGTAGCAGAAACAACTGTATATGTACAAATACCGCTGGTAATAGCATATTCTTCTTCTGACATAGAGGGAGATTCATTCACTCAGGAGCGGCCCGTGCAGGTAAGAGAGGTGAGGCGGTGAGGCGGGGGGGGGGGGGGGGCGGAGGGAGGGGGAGTTTGGGGGGGAACTCGACAGACGACAACAAAGTAAAATTAAATATTTATTTAATTTTGCCTCATCGTTGTCTGTCGAGTCCCCCACTACGGCCAACTGCTCTTACCTGCATGGACCGCTCCTGCATTCACTTCTTGTACTTTGCTGCTATGGCATAAGCAGAAATTGTCAAGCACAGAAAATAAAGGACACTTGTATTGCTTGCCCGAGGTATGGATGACTTTCCCCGGTATACACTGTTACCTCTTCTCACTGTTCGTGAGAAGTGGAAGGAGCAGGTGTCTCTGTGAAAGGATCACAAAAGAGCAAAAAGCAAAGTAGGTTAAACAACCTCCTATAAGAATAAGAAAAGTAGTCAACGTGAGCAGCAGGGCCAGTTGCCAGGCACTGAACAGGCCCAGGCTGGCCAGGTTGCTCTAATGAGGTTTGAAAAGCTCTGATAGAGAGACAGTGGGTTTCCTGTTGGCTGAGAAGTACAAGCTGCAGATCACATGGCAACAAGGGGATGAGGGGTTGCCAAACTGGTTTTGAAAGGGAGAATGACACTTTAAGACAGCACAGGCAGACTCCCAAATGTGCCACCCAGCCACATGAACCCCTGTAATTAGATTAGGGGCGGGTTGGAAGGGGAGTGCTTAGGAGAATTAGCCACACCAGTAGGTTGGGTTAGTCTGATCCAGCTCCTCTAGAGAGACTTTCTCCATTTTGGATGTTGGGAGAATAGTTCTTTCTGGAACAAGAATATGTCACACTGTAGAGGAAGTGGTCATACCCTTGGGTGGCACCCTGCATCCCATTGGTCAGGGGTGCCCCCCCACCCCGGCATGATGCCCAGGAACACAGGATAAATATGGAGGAGATGCATAGCTCTTCAGATCTGCTGCCTGAAACTACCAGGAGAAGGACTGCCCTGCTGGAATCTGGGTTTGCACCCAAGAGAGTGCATTCTGATGCACAATCTGGTACCACAAACCTATGGACTTTGCCTTGCTTCAAGAAGGATTAAGGAGTGGACTCCCTTCAAGCTACAGGTTACCAGAACCCACCTGCATCATCTCCACCAAGAGTCCTGATGTGCGTCCAGTGAACTTCTAAGGATTTGGCCAGGTGCATTGTGGGAATTGTAGCCCAGACATCCTAAGGGTCAGCTAGGAGATTCCAGACCCTTGGATTTGCATTTTGGACACTTTGATCCCTTAAGAGGAACTTCAGGTAGACATTCCAGAAGTTTGGAGACGTTTGGAATAACTTTTGGAAAAAGGTCCACAAAGACCGACCGGACATCGAAAGTCCAACCGACTACCTTCAACCTTGACACGGCCTGGATTTCAGGTTCATACCGCTGAACGCTCCAGAGCTCAAGACTTCCAGGAGTAGCCGGTAGCTCTCGCTGAACGAAGCCAGTGAACCCTCTGCGAATCCGGCCTGACGAAGGGTCTTGCTCATCATTAAGAGGAAATCTACCAGAAAAGCCAAATCAGCGGAGATAAAAATATCGCCCTATCAACAACAGGGTGCTAACATGCATTATCGCATGTTAGCACCCCTTTTCACTACGCTTCCCTTTGCATCTCTAATGAGATGCAAAGTGGGCGTTCCAGAGCAAAATAATAGGAGAAATGTCGCTAAGCGACATTTCTCCTATTATTAAGCTTCACGCTTACCCTGTTAGAGACAAAAAAAGTAGCGCTAACCACGGTTAACGCCGCTTTTTTACGTCTGCTAATTTTCAGATTTAGCCATGTAATCCAATGGGAGGTGGATTACATGGCTAAGTCCACCATGGGCTATCAACAAGGATATCCCTATCCTTGTAGTTTTATCGCTGCATTACCAGCGATAACCTCCCAAAATGCCGCTATCGCTGGATTTTTTATCGCCTGGGCGGTTAACGTTGTTAATAACGCTATAACCAGGCGATATTATCCAGCGATAGTGGGCGTTAAAAAAATTAACGCTAAGCACCCTTAGCTTTCATTTTCCCTGTTCCTTGTTAATATGCCCCAAAGTATTTAAATCTGAAGGTCAAATTTAGACCAAGGCCTCCACTTAGTGTATCCGTCCAGGACTTTGACTTGGTCCTGGTCAAGCACAACCAGATGTCCAACTAGAAAGTGTTCATTCTTTAAAAATTCATATCTCTGGTCCCCTACATTGGATTTTGTTGTTTTGGAACGTATTTCTTCATCAAAATATAATCAATTTGTCTGAATTGGAGTTTGATTTTTATTTTGTCTTGTGTCTTACTCATTTAAATGTATTGGTGTTTTTAATTGCTTTACACGCCTGTCTCCTAATGTTTGTTTGCCTGCTCGTTGTCAGCTACAAAGGGATGAGCAAGGGAATAATTTATTGAGACCTTGACTGTCCCTCTTACTGTGTTTGTGGCCTTATTAATAGTGGTAAGTCACTACTTATCACTACTAATAATCCACTTTCCAGCATTTGTTAGAGTGGCTACTTGCCTCCGGGAATGTTAATAGTTTTAAACTATGGCTGAATATATGAGAACCTGACTGAGATTGGCAGATGTGTACAGCTCTTATGCTCCAGGACATCTGGCTACTTGAGCTCCCTTCACTGATTAATTGCTAGTAAAGGACACAATTGATGCCATCTTGTGGAGTGGCTATGTTCCCCAAGCTATTGATGGCTACAGGCTTTAAACACATGTTTACTGAACACTAGCTTAAGGAGCTCATGAAGCACAATTTTCAGTTTCTGCTCCATGTATTAGATGAAAGCAATAAAGTATATCTTACAGGAGTTTTGATTATGTACTCTGCATGGTCACTCAGTAGTGGTATACTGGCTGTTCGCAATCCTTTTTCCAATTGACTACTTTGTTTAGGACTGCAAATATTTTTTTTAATCTGTTGGCTTCAGATATTGCATGGCACAGAAACGAACATTGTCCAATACGTTTTAGCCATCACGTTCCTACTGTGCATAGCCATTATTTGCTGAAAATTAACCCTTCAAATAGTTGTTTGAATAAAAGAGAAATCTAGTGCGGTGTTGAGGTCTTAATTTGCTGAAGAACTAAGTAGATCTAGAGTAGTAGAACTTTCTGAGGAAAACCTTGTGGTCGAATATGATAATATGAATTAAATCTATAATGTTATGTTATGTTATGTTAGGTGATTTTATATAGCGCGCAGCTGCCTCAGTGAAGAGGCGTCCCGGCGCTTGCAGCAGTGTCAGTAAGAAGCTTGGGCTAGACCGTAGGGAAGAGGTAGGTTTTAATAGCCTTTCGGAATGACAGCAGGAAATCTAGCCACCGGATCTGGACAGGGAGGGAGTTCCATAGTTTAGCGGCAAGAAACCGGAACGACCGGCCCCCGCTCTTTGGCGCTTCACTCGGGGGATCGTTGCTAGGAATTGCTCAGCAGAACGTAACTGGCGTGTAGGTATGCAGGGGACTAGCAGATTAGATAGAATCTTGGGGGAGGACAGCTTTAAGGTTTTAAAGGACAGGCATAATGCTTTGAATTGGATCCTTTGAGGCATGGGTACCCAATGTAGGTGTCGCAAGGCACCTGACGCAGAACTGGTTCTGGGAGCCTCAATAGTACTCGGGCAGCAGTGTTCTGTACTCGCAAAAGTGACTTCGGCATTGTTGGCGCCTAGCATGAGAGAATTAGCATCATCTAATCTAGACAGGATAGTCGCCTGAACTATCAACTGTCGGATTGGAGGATCAAAGAACCCCAGCATGGGCCTCAAGCCCCGAAGGAGTCCAAAGCAAGTACCAGCGGTCTTCTTGGTATGCTCCTGAAACCCAAGGGTGGAGTCAAACCAGATCCCTAGGATTTTTACTGCCGATTTAGGGGTATGGGCAGTGCCCAGAGACTCCGGCCACCAATGTTTGCTCCAGAGCCCCTTGTCCCTCCCCACCAGCAGCACTTCTGATTTGTTGGCATTAAGTTGAAGGCAGTTAGCGGTCATCCAGTGCGCGACTGCAGCTAGGCCACTCCGAAATCGCACGGCGCCCTGGGAATGGTCATCCGAGAGAGCCACCACTAGCTGCGTATCATCGGCGTACGAGACCATGGTCAAGCCATGATCCCTTGCCACCGCCGCCAGGGGTTGAACGTAGAGATTGAACAACACAGGGCTTAAAGCTGACCCCTGGGGCACCCCCTGTTCGATGACATGGGCGTGTGAGAGGAAGGGGGGGCCGAAACCTGGAATGATCTGTCAGAAAGGAAGGAACGAAACCACTCCAAGGTCAGGCCCACCACCCCCGCCTCCTCTAGCCGATGCAGGAGGATCTGATGGGAGACCGTGTCAAATGCGGCGCTAAGATCGAGCAATATATTATGAGAGCCTCAGTTTGTCCCTCATCCAGGATGGTCCGTAGATTTTCACTCACTGCTAGAAGCGCGGTCTCTGTGCTATGACCCGGGCGGAAGCCATTCTGGGAGCGATCCAAGGCACCTATGTTGTTCAGATAGCTTGAAAGAATGGTATTGGTATGGGCCTCCGCAATTTTAGCGACCCAGGGCAGGAAGGATATGGGTTGAAAATTTTCCAGTTTAGTTGGACAAAGTTCGTTTTTTTCAGCAAGGGAACCACCCTAGCTTGTTTCCATGCCAGGGGTACCACCGACGCGGAAAAAGAGGCCTTGATGATCTGACGCAGAGGCGTCATAAGAACAGGTAGTGTATCCCTGAATTGGGTCAGCCTCATGGGATCTATAGGGGAGCCTGATTTGACCTTTTTGCTCAGGGTGAGGAACTCATCCTGGGAGATAGGGGGAATTGCTACCAGGGTATTAGTGATCCGAGGATCTGATGGAACCCTGGGGTCCAAAGGGCAGATAGAGAAGGATTTATAAATAGCTTCGACTTTCTGGACGAAGAAAGTGGCCAGATCCTCACATTGCTGCTCAGACGTAATCCACGGAGTGGAGGGGTCTTTCCTAGTTTTAAAATCATTGAGTATTTTGAAGATGCTTTTTACCGGATTTTTACTTGACTTAATCTCATTAGTGAGATAAGCTGATCGAGCCCGATGTATGGCCTTGTGGTAGCGTTTAATCGCATCCTGGTACGTCTTTTTAGCCCCAAGGTCGTATACCCTTCTCCAGGCCCGTTTTAGCTTCTTACAAATGCTGCGCAGGGCGGCCAAAGAGTCTTCATACCAGGGGTTGGAGTTAGAGCAGCGATCTTTAGACCATTTGGCAGGGATCAAAATGTCTAAGGCCTGTAATATCCAGTCACAGATGATTTATACGCTTGCTCAGGATCTGTGTCTAGGATGGGGGAATAGGATGCCAGAGTGGAGAGCAAATCCTCTATTTTAAGTTTGTGCCAGCAACGTCTAAGAGTGGCTTTGGGGTTGGTTCGAGGAATAGGATCGGAGAGCGGAGAGAAGATAGTAACTAAAAAGTGGTCAGACCAACACACTGGTCTAGGTTTCTTGACCAGGAGAGAAGAAATGTTAGAGAAGACCGGGTCAGGTAAATGCCCTGCAGAGTGGGTGGGGCCCACTACCAACTGGCTTAACTGACAGGCATCTAAGTCAGCAAGCAAGCTGCTGACTTCGGGGTCATTAGGACAGTCAAAGTGAAAATTAAGATCACCAACGAGGCGGAAATTCGTAGCTGTCAGTGCCAAGGAACTCACGGCCTCAATGATAGCTGACTTGAATTCCAAGATAGGTCCGGGGGGGCGATAAACTAGTAAACCTGAGAAGGAGGAGTGGGCATTAAAGAGATGACAAAACGAGCGCATTCGCACCCGGCCACATCCTCCTTAAAAAGTGAGCAGCGGTAACAGGTTTTAAAAATAACAGCTATGCCCCGCCTCTAGTCTCTCTATTAAGTGTCAGGATACTGAACCCTGGGGGAAGAGCGAGGCACAATTACAATTGCCTCAATGTTTCTTCTTGGTTTGTTCTGGTTGATGGTGTTCTACAAAGAATAGGAGTTTTATTAAAGGAACTCACATACAGTAATGCATATTTACTTTAAGCCAGCTTCCAAGTTAGCTCTAGAAAACTATAAATTGAGGTTAAAAGCACACAAATGTTTCAGTAGTAAGACACAGCACAGAAAACTTGAGACTTACCAGACATAGAGGATGAGGTAGCAGCCAAGAGCTCATAGAGGTCCTGTCTCCTTGTAGGCTATACTATTACTTTGGTACCCCTTTCCCCAGATCTCCATATCCCTCATCATACCGGGGCTGTTAGGATTCCTAACTTTACTACTACTAAATGCATTTTGTGAATACCGAAAGTCGTAAAGTTAGGATTTTGTCTCAGTTTAGTAGTAGTAATGTTAGGAGTCCTAACTTTACTACTACTAAATGACTTCTGTGAATACCAAAAGTAGTAAGTTTAGGATTTTATCTCAGATTAGTTCTGTGAATCAGCCCCTAGGGTATTTTATTTAGTAACAGGTCTTGGTTAATGCATCAAGAAGTTTCGCTCCTGGTTCTTCTACTGATATGGGTGCTCCTACAAGATTCAGTCAAGCATTTCAAGACCTTCTGAGGCAGGATTGCACTGCTTGTTCTTTATGGCCGTCTTGGCACGGTGGCCACTTGCACCTGTCTAAAGGGGAAATATTGGACATTTTCAATTGGGTTTTCTCAAATCGGTGTGATTGAAACTGTCTGTCATGAGCTGAGTATTCCCTTTTTGAAAATGGAAGAGGGAGCGGATGTGGCGTAAGGGCTAGAGCGGCCAACTTTGAAGCTGGGGAACCAGGTTTGAGTCTTGCACAGGAGGCTCAAACGTCCTGTGATTCTGAGCGAATCACTCAATCTCTCTGTGCCTAAAAATGAATGTGTCCGTCTTAAATGCAACTAGTGCTCATGTAAAGCACTTTGATACCTTTGGGTCGAGTTTGCGCTATATAAAAAAGCAATAAAAAACATTGACTTACTCTCAATGAAATGGCATTAAAAGCCCTTTAACCCTTTGTGGGGCCAATTACGAGCTTGTGTGTGACCAAATCTTGGAGATGCTGGTTAGCTGACCAACGAAATATGCATGACATCTCACTCTGTTTAAAAACTATAATGGAACTACCTAATATATATCTGACATTTTGCCTGTCAAACCTGAAAGGGCCAAATTACAGGTTCAGTCTAAGAGGTACTCCTTTAGTGATGAATACGAGTGAATCGCATGCAAAAAGATTCTAAGTTGTCTCAATATGCCTAGCAAAATACCTGCCGCTTACTACTGACCTGAATCATAAGCACCTGTTACTGAAAATGAATCTGGGTTTAGCATTCTAGAACGGATTTAAATTTTGTGGAAATGGACGGAGAGGTTGTGCTTCGTTTCCTTATGGTTTGAGTGTTAGAGATACCCTGCTGCAGCTACTTGTAACATGCACTACCTATACCCACCAAAAGTGATAATATTGTCAACTGAATTTGGTCGCTAAAGAACTTAGAGCTACTGACTATGCTTTAAATGTTTGTTTTAGTTTGGTACGCCGGTGATTGAAATTTTCGTTCGTACTTTTTTAAAATTTATAATTGGTTTTATTAACATTCATCGACATAAAACATACAGTACTGAGGATTTAGCATGTTTGTACACAGTGAAGACAAGCAGCAGTCACAAATACAACACTACTTTTTAGTGGACGCTAAGGAGTAGGGGCATCATTGTGATTGATGCTACGAGGCGGGCTACATATATTACCCCGTTAAGAATTCCAGGGGTGCAATATTGTGGACCATTTTTTGGGGCAACCTCGGGCCGTGTAAACTGTCTTATAGCTGTACATGCACCAATTCAGGTCTTTTTTCCAATCTACAATTGTGGGTGTGTGTGTGTCGCTCCCCAGAGCTGCGCAATGTTCATCTTAGCTACCATTAAACCAAGTGTAACCCATTGCGTTTGATACATATTTAGGTCTGGGGGCTCCCAGATGTTCAGGAGGCATTTACGAGCCTCCGGACGGAGGACGATTGTCAGTACTTCACTGATTACTTCATGTACCTTACGCCAGTAGGATTGGATATGTTTGCAGTCCCAGATTATATGGATAAATGTGCCTAACTGAGTACACCCTCTTCTACAGTTCCATCCCCCGGACACTCCCATATGCAGCAGTCGAGGCCCTGTAACATAGACTCTGTGGAGGCTTTTGAGCTGTATTAGTCTAAGGCGTGCTGGGATTGCGACTATTCTCGGGGAGGATACTGCTTCCTGCCATTCTTCATCGCTGGTACATTTTTATGAAATCCTTAGATGATTGGAGATTGTTCAATTTTGTTACCTCTTCAAAGTATTCTATATCAAGAACTGTTGAAACAATTGCAGTACTTGTAAGAATGGCATAATATCACGATGCTTGAAATGATTACAAAAACATATTTTGTCAGTCTCCAATTGCTATATTGCCTTGATCTTTTTTCATTCTTCATAAGATCCTTATGTTTCAAATTTTCTATTCTTGTATTTCTGCACATTTTCCCCACCCTACCTCATAGATCACAATCTTTCTCTGAAACTATATCCCTGCAACCAAACAATAACTACTCTCATCTACCTTATCTACTCATCCCACCAATCAATTCCAATGATCGCATACTGATATTCATGCATAGCGCCAATACATTTAATCTACAATAAAGAAACTGGAGTAAATGCATGGAACGAATTCACATAGAGCACAAGACTAATCCAAATATGCAACAATGATTAGCAATACCTGCAGGATTTACCACTACCCGCCTTACAGCATGTCAACGCCTCGTCAGGGGTAGAAGCAGTATATAAATTCAATTGCAATATAAAAAATGAATTTGAAAATAAAAAATTATAGTATCGCCAATTCACCAAATTGGTAGCAGGAATATTTATGTGATTCCCTTGATGATACAACTTAAAATTGGGCTAATCATGATGGCTTTGAACATTTTTACATGTTTTGTAAAATGTGTTATTTTCTCTTAGCTATCATTTTTATACATGTGGAGAGTGAGAAGCGTTCTGAAGTGCAGGATACACGAACTATAAACAAAACCCCAGGATCCAAAGCAGAAAAAATGTCAAAAGAAACATTTTTCTCCAAATCTGCTCCAGGCTGCTGAAAAGAATTGCCTTTCACTGTGTCCAGCTGTGTGGGTGACAGCTGGGAACTTTATTTATCCAAAACCTGCATCGCCTGTTGCTTTTCCTGTGTTTGTTAGTTTGCCTTTCAGTGTTGACCGCATGTAGGTAGACATTCGTTGTCCCGGTGTTCCATTTGAATATAAAACAATTTAAGATGAGTGGTTGCAGGAAAGAGGTTTGGGGTGGGTGTGAAACGTGGCGCGAGGGGCTAGTTTGTGCTCCTGTGACATTAGCTGGTAAATCTGTCAGGACACACCAGGATACAGTAGGGCACTTGCTGGAGAATATTGACTCGGTTTACTTCTTGAATGCTTGCCCAAAATGCCCACTTTCCTTTTTTTGTTATCAAGAGAGCTGTGCAAACAAGATGTGGAGGTTAGCACTCAAAGCTATGTGGGAGTTGGACTCCAAACCACTTTCGGTATGCCCTGAGGCCTTCTGTGTCAAATTAAATCACTCTAAACCAATGTGGTAAGTATATAAATTGGAAATGTTAAAAACCGTAGGCAAATAATTGATACGTGGTTCTATTTTACCGAGACTTTTCACTGGTGCAAAAAAACAGGGCCATTCTATTTGCCCAAAATGTACTTCTGTCGGTTTATGGAATGGAGCTCTACCTTATGACTTAGGGCAAAATAGAGTAAAACCTGTTTACTTAATTTTTTTAAAGTTCTCTTGAGGGCTAATACTTATTTGCTAACATCTTCATTATGTAGTTAAAATGGTTTATGAGCAGTACACATATTATAGTGGTTTATCAGCGGTTCCACGATCAGTTTTCCTCCAGTTTCATCTGGTGCGAAGATTTTTTGTCATCCTTACTGGGGCTAGTTCAGTTTACCCCATTCCGTATCACCCACACAATTAAAATGTTGCCACTGAGACTGCCCTTTACTGTAATAATGTACCAACTATGGGGCATATTATCAAGACAGACGATTAAATTATCGCTGCTTCAGCGGCAGAAAACTGCCGCTAAAATGGTGATAATGGGCTTGATAATATGCTCTATGGAATTCCAATTGAAGCTCAGGTTAGATGTCCTTCACATCTAACATGGGTTTCAATTGGAATTCCATAGAGCATATTATCAAGCCCATTATCGTCGTTTTAGCGGCAGTTTTCTGCCACTAAAGCGCAATAATTTTATCGCCTGTTTTGATAATATGCCCCTTTGTTCGCAGAATGTCAACATGACTAAATTTGATAAATCTATTGAATTACTACAGCGGATTCAAATAAGAAACATAATCAAATGGTCGTCAAGGAGAGGAGTCACACACACACACAAGCAGATACAACCAAGTTGTTTCCTGCAGCAAAAATAAACCCTGTGCATGTTTATGGATGTGCCTCACCTTTCGGCAACCTGAGTATCCATGAAGCTAGCGTATATTTATCCCCCCCCTCCTTTTAAGTCTTCTCTTCCCTCTAAAATTGGGAAAAATACATAATTACCTGTAGCAACAAATACAAAACATACCTACTCCACAAACTATTTTGTACAGTCTTTAAAACCACAGCTTCTTCCACAGAATACATGAATTACTAAGTGTGTACATGTAATGTAGCTGCATGTTAGTTTCTAAGGTGGTTCCCTTGAGGAAGGAAACCCTTTTTGGTTTACTGCTCTGCCCAGGTCCATGTTGGACTCCATTGGGCAGACGTGGGTGGGCGGGTGAGTGGGGCTTGTAGGGCACTTGTCCAGACATCAATGATGTTGACCATACGTCTTGACAGCAAAACGGGATGAACTGAACACCCTGGTGCCTGTGCTGCAGGATCGACCCACAGTTCAGGACTAGGTATGTTCCTCCTTCTTGATAGAAGGCAAGGCCATGTCTGCTCTTTAGTGACAGCTTCTACAGTCAACCAGAAGGCACAGCGGTGCCACCAGCGTAGCTTTCTTGCCACGCCGGGTTGGGTACTTAAAAGTAAATTACTCACTGACCATAGGCCTGAAACTGTAGTGCCCCAGGTTGCAGAGAAGAAGCCAGAGGTAAAGCCGGGAGAAACACCGTAGCAGCGGCAGGAGCTGGACAAATAGGGGCGCTGCTTCCCCCTCCGCTCGCAGCAGCTCAGTGACGCGTAACATCAGCACCTCGGCACAGCTGTGAGTGGTTGTCACTGTACACGTCAGAGGGTGAGGAGCTTTCAAAGGTGTTTAACTGTAAATGGCCTTGTAAACCTTCTTCTCTTAAAATTCTTGGGGCTGGCGGTCAATGTACCTAGTTCCAGTTATAAACAGATGGGAGATGTTCATTGGTAGGTTTGGCTGGTGTGGGTTTCCTGGTTTCACCTTGCTCAGAGCAGGGTTAGGAGACAACTGATCTAAAGTAGAGAAGAGCTGAATCCAGCTTTGGGACCTATGTTTGATTCTAAGTGATTTGAAGGTCCCTCCCAGCCCCGCTGCTAAGGATGGGAGAATTTCCTTCTCACGAGCTGGGGGAAGATTTACATTGAAAATGTCCAGCACCCATCTGGTCTTTTATAGCTTTACATTTTAGATGCTGTTGCTTGTTGTATAAACAATTATTTTTGCATTGGTTGAGAATCCGGCGCAGACCCATAAAGTGAGGCCTCCTTTCGGTCTTCCTTTTGCCTGTTTTAGAGCTGGAGTATTACAGAATATGAAGCCGTCTAGGTCAATGCTCTCTGACGCGCATGTTCTTTTTTAAGAAGGATCAGTCCTTGTCTTCCTGCTTTTTTCCAAGTCCTGCAATGTTCTAGCTTAGCATTCTAATACTTTCGTTTTGGTCAAGCCTGGGGGGTGAGGGGGATTCCTATGGTTGTTGACTATGAGGCCCTCAGGGCAGTAAGTGGTTATGTCCTGGGCCACCTTTGTTGACTTCTGTCGGCTGGAGCAAAGCCGACTGTCTTGCTTCAGGGCTGCTTTCTTGGTACAGATGGAATATGATTTCTGAGGCTCATTCTTGTTGGGGAGAAACACTGAAGGGCCATAGCCTGCTCTCCGGGCCGGTTGAGTGGTCAGTTACTTGTTTCTCAATGCATTTGCTCCAATAAGATGGTGGGAAGAGGCTCTGTTCTAACTTCTGTTATAGATATGCTTCTGGATTCCAGTTCTTCTGCATGTCCCAAGATTTGTTGCACACATTGTTTGTTGGGCCACAAATTCTGTGTTGCTACTTTGCAGTAAGTTATAATTGACAGCACAAACATTACGCATCGCAGGGCATTTGGAGTTATGTCTTGGAGGCCATGGAATAATCTAATTATTTTAAATATATTCCCTTTATTGGGGATATCATGTTTGCCTCTGGAGTGAACTCCTCAGTTTCCGGAGCAAGGCGATAGTACATACGTTTGGGAATCAAAGTGAGCCACTCAGTTGTTCTTTGGATCTTGAGCCTCGTGTTATTCCCTGCTAGGGTTCTACTGGAATGAAAATGACATGCAGGCTTTTGCGCCAGGGTTTTTAATTTGGTTGAAGGTGATCTGGGCAGACTCTTCATGGTGTCCTGTTTTGATGCTATCCGGTCGTGAGTTGGTTGTTGCTTGTGCTAGCGGGGTGGGATCCATGGTTGGGCAGTTGATGGTCAAGATGTACTCTTTGCTTCAGCAAGGAGATGATGGCGACAGGTACTCTCGTTAATCTTCTGTCCTCATACGGGATCTTGATTGGGTATTGGGAGCATAATGATGGCAGCTCGAGTGCCTGGTCCTAGATATGTTCAATAGTGTACTTCCTGGTAGAGATGATACTTTCCTCCTCCTGAGGTGCAAGATTCAGAGGAGGCTGGGGTTCTCTGGAGCCAGTCTAACTCTTCACGTGCATGTGAATTCTGCAGGTTATGTCAAGCAACAAGCCTGAGTTGTCATTAATGAAGGCATTGTTTCTGTCAGGTGTCAGTTGTTTCAAGCTGTCTGTACTTGGAGCCTCAGGTTCTTCTGTGACATTTCACTGCTTATTATTGTCGACATCAGGTTTGGACGAGCTCAGACCGTCATTGATGGGTTCTTGCATGGCACTTAATGAATTAGGGCTCTCTGCGTTTGCTTTATCTAAGGGCTCTAGTGCTATCTCCCTTTTTTTTAATTTCTTTTTGTATTTTCTGTACACCATGTTAATTGTCGGTTTGGATTGAGACTCTTCTTTTTGCGGGTAGGGGTGCTGGTAGGGGTGCATCATGTGATGTTATGATTGGTACAGTGTTGCTACCAGTGATGGCTCCGATAGTTAAGAATGTGTTTGGGTCGCCCTCTGTGCATACACATTGGTTGAAGGCTATCAACCCTTCTTTTACAAGTTTTTCTTTTGCACTCTGCTAGTGTTGAACTTATGCCTTTTGGCACTTCACATAGATTTTCAAGGAGTGGTGGGCAAGCACACTTATCGTTTTGGGCTGGATGTGCGCTCAGCTTGATTTTTCTAGCTTCTTCCATTATCCACAATGGCGATTGAGATGGCAGAATCGCGCAACACTTGAGGTTGGTCGTCTAATTTTGCTGATTGGCAAATAATGCTCCTGCTATTGTGTCCACGTTTTTGTACATTTCCTTCATGGTTGCCAATAGTGGTTGTGCAGGTGGGGTTTCAAATGCCTTTAAGGCTGATTTCTTGGCTTCGTGTTCACAGGAAAAAAGGTTTGCACAAATAGGAGTCATTTCTAGGCTGTCTGAACTGCTGATAAGTCTTGGCGAGATCACACTTGGTGTTTGACTCCTGTCGCGCCCCCTGATATAATCGTCATCCGCAGGTAGTATTGTTCTGTTTGGTTCATCGATGCTTAGGAATATTTTTTCAATAAGAATTGGTGAGGTTAAGTTATCAATGGATGAAGTCTCTGGGCTACATGCTTGGGTCTTTACTGCTTTAGGTACAACCACACATAAAGAAGAGAAGGCTTTAGTATTCGATAATCTATGTTCGGGGAAAACACTCGGGGTTTTTAATACTGCCCTCACCAACTAGATAGTGGCATGCTTCATCATAGGGCCGCTTCTACGCCCCGCTGCAGGCCAACATACAGAGTGGAGCACAAAAATCCATTTTTGAAAAAAGCTCTAGGGATCCATTTGTGCAGAGGCAATAATTTTAGTTAAAACTATCCAGTAGGATACCCTCTATATTACTTTATTCTTGGGCCCTTCCTGATAGGGTTAGATAATGTGTTTCTGTTTAGCAAGAAGAGCTAAACAAGGGAGGTGCTCATTGTATGGCTCATTATAGAGGTGATAGAAAACTTTCTGTAGTTGTCCTGTAGCTTAGTAGATTGATGCCAGCAAGTAATAAACAGTTACACTGCATTAAAACAAATGTTAAAGAGGTAGCAATTAAGTTCAACAAAATTGTGAGTAGCTCTGTAAAAAAAAGCCTAACATCACAGTGCTTCAAGAAAACCTATATGGTGCAAGTCTGTTTGCATATGCAGAACAGCCCATCCCTTGTCCTCCAAAGGTAAGAGTTCTGGGGGTGTTTTTTAAGTTTAATATGGTTGATACCACTGTGTACTCTTCTAAAGATAGTCAACCTTTTTAGCAAGGTAATGTGGGTGAGGGACAAGCGCTGCATACCGAAGGATGTCCTGCTCTTTCATACTCATGTTTCTCCCTTCTCACACAGAGTTGATAGAACCTCTGAGTCTTCAGTGACAAAGCCTCTACTGCTGAATACTCCTATGGCACTTACAAGGCGTGGTAAAGCCCACCCTATTTACGGCAGGTGTTCGGACGCTCTTATTTCTGTTTTATGGCTGCAACATAACCCAGTACATCACAAACTTTGCTTTTTTTGATTTTCAGAAACAAAGGGACATATGTATCAAAAAACTGTTTTGCGAGTCCTTAATAGCGAATTTATGTAATCGATAAGAAGGACTCGCAAAATGAAATGTATGCAGGTTTCGCAATATTAATTGCGATTCCTAAATTTTCCTTAATTGGGAATTGCAAATTGCGAATCGCAATTAGGGAATACCTTCCCATTCATTCCTAAGGGCCTAGAGGCCCATAGGAATAAATGGGAAGACTTTCGCAATTTGCGAGTACCCATTAGGTACTCACAAATTGCGAATGCAATTTCAAGGGTGCAAGGGTGTCAAAATGACACCCTGTTGCACCCCTGAAATATGCATGTGTGCACATGTGGCACACTTACATGCCTTAATGGCATGTATGTGCGCCACATGGCACTTTAAAAAATGCAAAAAAGTGAATTGTAAATTACTACCAACTTGACGTTGATGGTAATTTGCTATTTCTTAAGGCAAATTCCCACAACTTGGGTGCTTCCAGAATTGCATTTAAGGAATCACAATTTGCGATTCCTTAAATGCATTCACAAAATAGGGAATTGCAAATTTTGCGATTCCCTATTTTGCGATGGCCTTTGGGATGATACATCCCAAAAGGCTTTTTCCTGTTCGTAAACGGACCGATTCTGAGAATCAGCCCGTTTGCGAACGAGAAAAAGGCTTGATACATGTGCCCCTTCCTCCCTAATTAGGGGCGTTTTATCTGAGAATCAAATAATACCTTCCAGTATGACATTTTCAATTAAAGGTCTTTTGACAGCATGACAGACATCTCTAGAATCCCCACAGGGCTGGTGAAAGCAATCTCCGCCACCCTGGTGTGTTGGAGGACCACTGGGGTGTGAAATATCCTAACTCCCATATAATAAAAGTTTGTTTCCTTCTCTTTCCTGTTTCCTTCTTGGGACAGCATCTTGCATGTGTTTGAGACTGGAAGAGGGATGTAAGCTTTGACAGATAGTGTCAAACGAAGACTACAAACCACCAGCTAGCCCTCCTCATGGCTGATTAAGCGGGGCTTTATGTGTCAATGACAATAGTTCACCACCTGCCATACATGAAGATAAACTGGTGAGTTTAGTTATTGATGAAACACATCCCATTCAGCCAGGATCGCCTTTAACACTGGCGGCGCCCTGTGCGACAATGTATGTTGGCGCCCCCCAGTGACCAACTCTGCTATGGATTCCCTCACTAGCACCCTTTAACAGTGCCACTCAAGTCTCTATAACCACTATATCTCAGATTCATTTAGTTTTCTAGCACCCCTCATACCAGTGTAGGGTGTCAGAGCACTTTACATCATGCACACATTGCACAGCGACAATCATATGTGTGTAAATCAGTGTATAGGAAATGTTACATCAGACAGGACTACAAGGTAATGGGAGTTACATGTCATTAATACTGGTAGGCAAATTAGTTTAAGAGTCCTTATTTTGGAAAAGTACAAATTAAGAATTTAGAATATAACCCCATTGTTAGGGGTTCTCCTTAATAATAAGAATAGTTTTCTGCCCAAATGAATCCTTTTGGCCAGTTTAGAATAATGAAAGACAGGGCAAAAAAACATATAGCTCTAACATATACTTTGCAGTTTACATGCAGCTCTTTGAAGACAGTTGATAGCTCAATGTTCTATATTAGGATGTTGACTTATAAACTGCAAGTCACAAAAGGATCTCTCTCACAGAAGCAGTAACACACTGACCTATTTACATTATATGCACGTTGTGATCTGCATGGTACATGTTCTTTGCAGCCAGCATTTTAACCCTCTGCGCTACCTTACCAGGAGTCAAAACTACCACTAGACAAACCTCTGGCCTCTTTCCAGGAAGACGATTAATCACTGGAGTTATCTTGACATTTTAATTAATGCCTGAAATTGCTGGAAGCCAGGACCACAGCAGCAGGTGCTTTTAAAATGATGATATAGCTGCAAAAATGACACCCCCACCCCTAGTCAGCACCTACTGCGGTGGCACCAATCGCACCGCCCTAGAGTCGGCCCTGCATTCAGCAGACCAGAGAGTGGCTAACAGAACAAGCATTTGCAATGCAATAGGTCTCGCAGTTACAAGAGTTTCAGCTATTGGCATTGTAAATAACAATGCCTGTTATTTATGTTTTTTTTTTAAAAACAAAAATAAACTGCATTATTATTTGCAATGTCAATAGCTCAAACTCGCGTTAATGCGAGACTGTTTGCATTGCAAATGCTTGTTTATTTACGGTAGTTGCCACTGAATTTTATCTTGTGAATTTAGAGGTCAAATAATTCATGGTGTGCACATTGAAGGGAGCATGAGGAGTGCATGGGTGCAGGTATAACCAGCAGCAAGAAGGAACTCGTGGTCCAGCTGTATACAATGTTAGTGAGGCTTCACCTGGAGTACTCAATTACAGGACCCGACATTCTATATCCTTGCTGGTACGGGTGAGGCTCATGAGACTAAACAGACACAGATATTTTAATTAAAAGCATACTGACCTAAAGAGGAACTGAAGCCAAGTATGAAAAACACGTGTGACAACAGGCGAAGTTCAGTGAGGAAAGGAGAAAGACGGCCGAAGCTGAAGCCCCTCTGCCAGCACAGTGTCCTCGAGGACACTACAGGATGGCGGCACAAGATATGGCCCGACCTACGGCAAGCCAGAGGTGGGTCAGCAGCAGAAGAAAGAAGCTCGACTCGGCCCGACCTATGGCAAGCCAGAAGTTGGTCAGCAGCAGCAGCAAGAAGCTTGACTCTGGGAAAATCGAGAGCGGGATGTGAGCAACAAAGAAGTTCGGTGGGATTATATTTACATAAGGTAGAGTGAAGTTCCCTCCTAATTCGGATTTATAAACATATATTCCCAGCATAAGTTTTATTTTAAATGCAGTGTTACGATGCATGAGCGCCAAACATTGGTTGATTGAGTCTTGGTGTCACGAACAACTGCGTAAGATCCTGATGGGTGCTGCACAGTTGATGAGGCGAGAAATACGCCTCTGCTAAGAATAAAGCTCTAGAAAGACCTTGAAAACAGAGGTGCCCGAGTCAGCACAGGTGACTTTCCCACACTGTTAGATCTCTGGGCACCGTCGACTAAGGGGGACATTCAGGTGCTGCTGCATGATTTTATGAAAGACATCTCTGCTTGCTCCAAACAAGACAAGCCCGGCGGAGCGTGGCGCGCGCTTGGCGGGGGCGGGGGAGTGCATTCCAGGCGGGGGAGCGGACCCTTTGAAGTAGGATGCCAAACGGATTGCATGGCAGCACGATGCACGTGATTGTGCGAGTGCTCGCCATGCAATCCGCTCTTAAGTTAGGAGAGTTCACAAACTCACAGGGCATTCTAGCCTTGAAAGTACCACTTCTGTCCACTTTTAGGCCATGGGCGTATATTTGATTGGAATAGAAAAATGTCAGAAAAAAACAACATTTGCAGAAAAAGTGTTTCTTTGTTTTTTGGATCCTCTTCACAGGGGAACAAATAAAGGAAAGAGAGTGTAAGAGCCCTTTGTTGAAGTCACGGTTTTCAGCAAGTGAGGAGGAGCAAGACAGAGACAGAAAGAGAGGGAATGGGAAGGAAAAGGAAGAAACATGGCACACAGCGCACACCGAATCCAGCTCATTAGCCAGCTCACTAGTACTTATGTATTAACCTTGGAAGGAGGAAAGACTGGTTAACAAGGATTGAAACTTGTCACCTGGAGATCTCTATGTGGAGATCTCTCTGAGGTGCTGTCTCTGGGGTCCCAGTTTCTAATTTTTGCGAACTTTATAAGCACTCACAAACTAGCTAAAATGCCTGTATTAGGCTCTATAAAGATATCTGCGTGCGTGCACTGATTTAAATACCCGTATTTTCATGGCCGGTTGCACTATCCCATAAGTCGTCAGTGAGTGATTTAGTGTGCCTCCCTTCAGCCACCGTAAGCTTGGCAGATGCCTACAGAGGCTTGTGCCATATGTGCCAACACCTTCTTGGATGCACTTCACAGAGGACACGTTACATGGACCTTGTCAACAAACATTGTAATGTAATTGATGTTTCCCGCCTGCACATCGAGTACTTTTTGCGTTCACGGGTTTTGCTTCCTTTCCAGTTGATTCTGGTTTTCCTGAGGGTTTGCTTTGGACCTCGTGAAACAGTCCGCAGGTGTTCCACCCGCTTAGAACGTCCTGCGAAGGGGGGCACGGTCATGGGGCACACAGTGCATTTTTTTTCCTGAATGATGGTATTTTGAAGACTTTTATGTATGCGTTCACAAGGACGGGGCATGTATGGGA
This sequence comes from Triturus cristatus, assembly GCF_964204655.1. Taxonomy (NCBI): domain Eukaryota; kingdom Metazoa; phylum Chordata; class Amphibia; order Caudata; family Salamandridae; genus Triturus; species Triturus cristatus. Next base: position 898,689,897 of record NC_140589.1, on the reverse strand, counting down.
ATGAGCAGGCGTTGTTAATGGAAACAAAGAAAGCCATTAAATGCTTTCGAATTGCAAAGCGAACTGTGCACACAGTGTCCGTCACTGCTACATTCAAATGTCGACCTGTTTCTCCAACTAATGCACCGGTGTTGTTTGCCAACTCATCGCTTCATAGAGTAAAGATACATATCCCAATAGTGCAGAAAACACACCCAGAACATTCCAATAAGTCTGCCGGTCTCCACTGACCTTTGGGTTTGGCATCCCTTCTTTAGTTTTGTCATAATTTTTTGGGAAAACTATATTTTTGTGAGAGCTGCGCGGCAATCGCCAATATATAACCAGCAGTAGCCTAAGAATAATAGACAAGCGCGCACGCGGGAAAGCTTATTAGAAAGAACAAGCAGGAAGGGGGTGGCAAATGGTGTGCGCGGCCGCTTTGATGTCCTCAGTGGCCGCGCGGCTCACTGAGGACATCAAAGCGGCCGTGAAAGTGATCACGCAGTGCTTTTCAGGCTGCCAAATGGTGCGCGCGCCCGGCGCACATGCACTGTATTTGGAGGCCTGAAAAGCACTTGTTTGCACTTCCAGATCCCCCTTTAACAAAAGCTCTCGCGAGAGCAGCGCTAAAGCGCTGTCTCAGGCGAGACCTAAAAAAGAGTTCCTCCCAAACTGTGGGGCATATTATCAACCAGGGCGTTAACATTATCGCCGCTTTAGCGGCAGAAAACTGCGATAATGGGCTTGATAATATGCACTAGAGAATTCCAATAGAAGCCCATGTTGACACCAAAACATGGGCTTCTATTGGAATTCTTTACAGCATATTATCGAGCCCATTATCGGCACTTTAGCTGCAGTTTTCTGCCGCTAAAGCAGCGATAATTTTAACGCCCTTTCTTGATAATATGCCCCCCAGTCCTTTGCCAGTCCAAGAGATCTCATAACTTAAAAGTTACCAAGGTGGAAATGGAGAAGCGAGTGGGAGGGCAAGAGAAGCACTTTGTAGTATAGTCTCCATGTGACTATGAATTCCGCTATAAGAATGACTTTTTACTCAGGAGGACCGTTTTCTTGTAAATTTGGCTCGAACTTCGCTCTTTCTGAGTCCCTCCTTCCATGACCAATAAGTAGATCATATTTAAAGTTCCAGGTTGCATAGCAGATTCCAGAATCATCTGTTTATTTGCTCATGAATTTCATCCTAGTGGTAACGACAGGTGACAGCCATAGATTCATTTGATTAAAATCCCATGGTTATCCTCGACTAAGAAATGAACGCTGACCAGAATATGGAGAGATGTCTATCATCCACTCAGCCAATCCATGGTGGCCGATCATTGGATGCTCAACAGTAAAGCTGTGTTATCCTGTTAACCTATTGGAGTTTGAGCATCAAATCGGCAATCAGGGGTACCAATTCGGACCAACAATAGCAAGTTACAGGGGTGACCTTTTAGGGAGGATATTGTGAACAGGACTGTCCCCAAGAGAAAGCCTAACTGTAGTAATTGGTGTTTCGAATGTGATGTCTGGGGAGATGATGGTTTACAAAGAGTCACCCTGGGTTCAAACCCAACATTAGTTTTGCTGTTACAGATCAGTGAACACAAAACGAGTTTAAGGAGAGTTGAAGGCCCCATATGTATTCTACAAACTTGCACCCTGAAGCATAAGATAAAAGGTTATATTATACAATCCACAGAAGAACTTGCATACTCACAAGTGAAAAACTCTTATTTCTGATAGTCCAGACAGTTGTTTTAAATCAAACTCTGATCAGTTGCATTATTCATTTAAAAGAGCTAGTCCTGCCCTGTAAACGTGGTGAAACTTGTGTAGGTTAATGGGCAAATAAACTGAGTTTCCAACTTAAATTTACTTTGAATTCTATTGCTACGTAGGTCATGGTAGCACAACATGTTTGATCCAAGAAAAACTAACAAGTCATAAAAAAAACTTTTATTTGGAAGCAAAGCTTGTTCCTCGTCTGCTTTTCTTATCAGTTTCCCATTGCCGAAATACTGTTAATATGGTGGTGGAACTATTTTTTGATAAAGTTTTGTCTTTTACTCTTGCAGCAAATTTATATAGCAATTTATCACCTGGGGAGATTAAGGGGCATATCATCAAAGACCGGCGATAATTATCGCGAAGCGCACTTAGCGCTAGGATAATTATCACCGGGTAACGTGGAATTTTATCGCTGAGATAGCGTGCTATTAGCAATGCTTATCTCAAAAGCGATAAAATTCCAAACGCTAACTGCCAAATGTGAGATTATCGCTGGAAATCCACTGATAATCTCCCAAAGTTTGGCGATAGCTTGCTGATAGGGCAGGTCAGACTTAGCCATGATATCCACCTTACATAGGATATCATGGCTAAGTCAGTTTTGAAGCAGGCGTGAGGAAAGTAGCGATAACAGAGGTTATCGCTTCTTTGCTTGTCGCGCTGCAGGTTAGCGTGCCCATTGATAATTGGAGAAATGTCAGGGCAGGAACGCCCACTTTGCATCTCACTAGAGATGCAAAGATGGGCGTTGGGGGAAAGGGCGATAATGCAAGGATTCACACGATAGCGTGACCTTGCTGATTAGGCGATAAAATTATCGCCGCTTTTCGTCCGAAAACGGACGCAAAAGCGGCAATAATTTTATATCGCCTCCTTGATGATATGCCCCTAAGTGATTTGCATAGAATCACAGGAGGATGCGCGCCGAGTCTCAAACCAGGATTCCCAGCTCTCGAGTCAGCAGCTCTGGCCGCTGCGTCCTCTCCACTCCCGTGTTATTTGTGAAGGAGTTCTTTCCCTCTCCCGGACAATGACTTTTGCTGCTGCTCCCCACTACTGTTCTCTGTGATGCAATTGGTTGTGAAATCTCTTTCTGGGGTACTCATTTTGTCCTCATCCAAGTTTGGGAGTAGCAGGATTGACCACTCACCAACAGACCTGGACTAATTCCCCACGCTACAAGGTTCTGTCACAACAACCCTCTGTCAACCCTGTCAGAAGAGCTCCTATAGTCAATGAAATTTAAAACAGAGGGGCTAAGACAGAAAATGCCAAGATGTCATCCACAGTACATTAATGAGTGTAGATGCTAGTCTGATCAGAACTTCTACAACAACAATTAACAACAACAAATAATACCCTACCGAGCTTTATTTAGCATCAAATGGGTCATTGATTCAAGTTATTGAAAGCAAAACTTACATTATGACATTGAAATCTTTATTTTATTCATTTCTTTATTTATTTTGGTAAATAAGTGTGTCATTATAGTTTTCATTTATTTGTTATTACAATGTTGGAACTATAACAAGTTGAATCAATGAAACCAATCATTAATACACAAATATTTGTGTAAGCAATATACAATTGAACTATACATGCCGATGTGTTTAAAATAAGTACAAGTACTCCAATGTTTAGAAACAGCAATATGTTCTGTTCTCTAGAGTAAACAGCTAACTCAAACACGCAGAATCAACTTTATTCAAGCTTAAAAAGTCAAATGTCAACAAACCTTTTCTAAAATAAAACTGCACAGCAATGTTGACTATTTTGGAACCAGACACTTTCCTAAAACCCATTCAAAACTATTAACATTTTCCATTTTGTGTATCTTCCTGAGGAAACGAGTTTCAAAAAGTCAGCTCAGGCTCTTCAACAAACTGGCTGGTGTGCTTCCCTCCCAAGAGAGTTTCAAGTGTTTACAACATTTTTACTGAACAGCCAAAGATCTCCCACTGCTGCAGGGTCATGAAAATGTTGGCACTTCACCAACTTTCGAAAACAAGCATTGGCATAGCCAATAGGTCTCGCTTTTGGGACCTTATAAGTATTTAGTTATGCAGCACAATATCCTTTGTGCAACAACATTAACTGTTACATGGCTAAACACTTATAAGGTCACAGAGGCGAGACCTATTGGCTATGCTAATACTTGTTTTACATGGTAACACCACCCTGCATACATTATTCCTGATACAGGTACAATGTGGCGCAGGGCTTTACAAGGTGACGCATCTGCCTAGATGCTCACCTAGTAAATACGGCGCAACGTGGCGCATTGTTTCGCCCCCGCTGCGTAACGAAAAGTGACACAATGGCGGCGCAAAAGAGTCGCAAGGTCTTCATAAGTAAGGTCCACAGACTATTCCAGGCCCCCAAAGCTATAAGAATAGCCTAGGGTGGCATGTATTAGTCATTAGAATTACTAAATAGCTGTTGTAGTGATCATCTATAAATTAGACAAACAACTCCACCAGGGGCAGACTGTCATAAGTGCCGGTGGTAACAATGAAGTACAGTGCCGAGCACCAGAAACCACCGGCTCAAATTAGGCGCTTGCAAACATCGAATGTAATGTTCGGTAAAGCAGACATGGTTGTAAGATATGATGTGAAACCATGCACTGACTCTCATATTTTTTAGTACCTAAATCCCTCGATCCAGAAGCCTGTTCATTTGCAGGGATTGCCTGGTGAATCACTCGCTTTGCCTGACCACCCACACCTCATTTTGAAACGTGTAACATAAAGGAAGAATAATAAAATCGAATACGATCTGGCCCTTCCCCTGTGACTTCCCCAGACCAGAGTGTGCTCATTTGAAGCAGTAAATCTTACAATGATTTTAGTAGTTTTAAGCAAACGCACTTCTATATAATAGAAAATGGGCGTTTAATGAAGGCGAAAAAATCGAATTTAGATAAATAAGTTATCTGTACTGGAATTTCAATGAACAGCTTCAAGGTCATACAGATTTTACCGATGCTGACAAGTTCTGTCATCTGCTAGTTGCTATTCCAACAATTTCTTGGCTGAATGGGCACAAAAGCTTTTAGCCTTCGGATATTTCTAGGGGGCCTGGGGAAAATGAGAGGGTGGTCATAGGCTGCTCCTGGCTACACAGGGAGTTACGCGTGCATAGGAAATGAAGGCCCGAGCTGGACAATTTTGAGATGAAAAATACCCAGACTCGAAGCTGTGGAATGAACCAGACTGCTGGATATAACAAGCGCGCGCGCTGAAAGTTTAAAACAAGCTGCGAGATGAGCTCTGTGGTGGGGGAGGGGGAGGCGCATGTGCATGCCAGCGGAATGATGCATGTGCCATTTTCTTTACTTTTTCATTTGTCGATCCTATCTGGCGGACACGACTTGTGTTGGTAAATAAAAGAATTTCGATTTTCTGGTGCCAAAGCGTCAATTACATTTAAAAAAAGGACCACAGGTGTGGGTGGGGAGTAACAGAAGGACACTAGGAGGGGGAAGGGAAAAGCTGCACATGGAGGAAGTTAGGAAAAACACAAACATAGAGGCAATGAAGAGCAGCACAGAGAGCGGGGTGAGGTGACAAAATTACATGGACGAGAGAAAAACACAGGGGGGAGAAGCACACAACAGAGATAAATTGAGAAAACATACACTTGTGGAGTGCTTAACCACCAAAAATAAATGAGAGAGACAGCAGCATGGGGAGAAAAGCAGAGGGAGGAAAGAGAGCAATACGGAGCGGGAGGAGGGGGAGAAGCAGACGAGGGAGAAAGCTGTAGAACACATGCACTCTTGTAAAGTGCTTAAACAAAAAGCCCGCGAGTGGTGAGCGCGAGCAGCCCACCTCTCTTTCCTTCTTTCATTTAGTTGCTTCCCTGTGAAATGGATCCAACAAGCATTGGCCGCACGACGCGGGAAGCTTGTAATAAGAGAAGCTGACGAGGAGGGAGTGGGAGAAGGGAGGGATTAGGGGAGGGGATTCACACACTGTAAGGCTTAATGAGCCATTACAGAAACCCAGATGGCAGCTGTGAACGTTCACGTGCGTGGACACGCACGCTTGAGGCCAGCAAAAGCCTGTGGGTAGCACTTTGAAAACCCACTCACTAAATGTCTCGCGGAGTAGCGCATGTGCTGGCTCAGGCGAGAGCTAAAAAGGAGTTTGCGTCGCCGCACAACAATGTAAACATTGTTAGAGTGCCTCCTCCTTTGGAATCCCACTTCCATCTTTTAAGACATTCTACGTCACAGTGAAAGGAATAGGTAATCGATCGCCTGATTTCAGGAAACTATTAAAATCTGTTAAAACAGATATGTCTTTCACTTATAAATTACAGTGATAGTTCATCATGTAAGCGAGATTAAACTATGCAAGAGTCCCAGTCAAAACAATCTGTATTACCTATTATTATCAAGCATATGGGGGCGAATAATTGCCCCAAAAAATTTGAGCCACTCCTGTTTAATTTCAGAGCTTGATGTTTGCAGATGCTGCTAACTATGATGACCTAATTCTGGGAGGGATGCCAATGAGTTGTTTTGCTGGCCTACTTAAGCATTGCTTTTTCTCATTTGTTTCTGCTCTTTTGTGCAATATAGATCAGCCCCTAATTAGCACATTTTTACTTTTTTAAGACACCACAAAAATTCCCAAGAAGTCATGCAAATCAACTCAATTACAGATCCATGTGTACCCTACTTTCTTATGGATTGTGCAGAGCGGACAACTGGAAGGAGTAAACATCACGGAATCTTTCACTAGCACATTCAGCAGTTCTTTCTATTGCCCCAGAAAGAGAAATATATTTCCCAGTGTAAAATAAATTCCATTTCATGCACTTCTATGAAACACATCTACTGCAAACTTATTTTGAAGTAAATGTATGTGCTGACTGTGATTGATCATGCAACATGTTTAGGAAGACCTTCCAAGTTATGACTTTGTGGGTGCATTTTGCACTGGCACTAACCTCTGAAAACCCTTTTTCATGTCTTTCACCACAAACATAGCTATGCAGCATTTTTCAAGTTTCCACCGTGGACGAAAATGCCTTTAGAATCTGTTTTTGTGAATCATGTTTGTGGAATGTACTGCTGCAGGTGTCTTTGTTACATGTACGTTGAATGTAGATATAAAAAACACTGTGAGTGAGCCCCAAAAGAATCTACAACAGTGATTAATATTCTGAACGAAGTTTAATATAGGCTTGGTTAATTTGTGTCAGTTTACGAAGCAACTTATCCATCATAACATTAAAATCTATCGTTTTTTTTAAACGAAACTCAAAAATAACAGCATCCATTTGTTCAAGCTTACCACAGTCAGATTCCAGATATATACGAAAATAAGTGAGCACAAAAACATGTTGTGCATTTATTTTTATGCATTAGAAACAAATTAGGAAATAAAAAACGTACCACAACTATTGGTGTTATCCGTTCTGTGTGTCATTCTGAAGAGAATGACTCCAAAAATGTTAGTCTTAAGAAACAGAGGAGAGAGAGAGTGGTATTCGATGAGGTAAGAGTGTAACCTTCTCATAATATATCATTGTACTGAAGAATACACTTTCCTTCTTGATGTTATATTATGTTATGTCAGTTTGTAGAGTGCACTAAATGTTATGTCAGTTTGTAGAGTGCACTAAATGTTATGTCAGTTTGTAGAGTGCACTAAATGCTATGTCAGTTTGTAGAGTGCACTAAATGTTATGTCAGTTTGTAGAAAGCACTAATCACCCCTGAGGGTTTCCAAGTGCTTGAGGAGGTGTTCAAGCATGTCGTACTCACAGAGTTATTCGAAGAGCCAGATCTACCGCTACTTACAGCAGTCCAGAAAAGAGGAGGCTCTGCTGTGTTGTGGGAGATTGTTCCATGAATTTGGTGAAATGTAGGAGAACAAGCAACCTCCTGATATGCTTTAGTGTATGCAGGGTGTGTGCGAGTGAGGCTGAGTGTAGGTGTCTAGTAGGTTGGTGAAATGTTATGCAGTTGTTTAAGTATGCTGGACCGTGGTTGTGCAGAGCTTTGTAGGTGTGGATGGGTAAGCAGTGGAGCTCCCTGAGGTGAGGGGAGTTGTGGGTGAGGTGAAAGAGGTTGAATGTGAGTCTTTTATAGTAGTGGTCTGAACTTCAGCATGGTCTGAAGTATGTGTAGGAGCTGCTTGTTGATTCTGATGTAGAGTGAGTTGCCATAGTCAAGTCTGCCTGTGATGAGCGTCTTTGTGATGGTTTGTCTGGTGTTTTGTAGTGGCCACTTGAAGATCTTTCATAGCATACGTTGGATGTGGATGTAGGCAGCACTCACAGAGTTGACATTGTGCCGTCATGTTGAGTTGTTGTCCAGGATAATTCCCAGATTTCTGCCGAGGTCCGTGGGTGTTGCTGTTGTTCCTAGTTCTGTTGACCACTTGGTGTTGGTACATGGGGAGGTCTTATTTCCGAAGGCCAGTACTTCTGTCTTGTCGGAGTTGAGCTTCAGGCAGTTGGTTCATATCAATTCATCTGTCAGGCTTATGCAATTGGTTAAGTTGGTTCTGGTGGTGGTTGTCTTGTCCGTCAGGGAGAGGATGATTTGTGTGTTGTAGGCATAGGAGATGATGGTTGTGCCTTGAGCTCTCATGATGTTGGCGAGTGGAGTCATGTAGATGTTGAACAGGGTTGGGCTGAGAGATAATCGCTGGGGGATAGTATGAAGAGTGAGAAAATACTCAACATTTCTCTTCTGAACGGAATCCCCCAGACTTCGCAGATGGCTCCAGATGCCTTTTTTGAGAGAGATAGAAAACAGGATGGGATGAGCCTGGAATTTGAAGGAAAATCATCAACTTCATTGATGTAGGGATGAAGACCTCAAACCAGCCAGTTTTTTTCGCAGTGGGATGCTCCAAATAATACTAAAGCAGGCATGATGGAAAAATGCTGAAATATGCAAGAAAAACATCTGTGCCTAGTTTCACCTTTAATGCCTTGCTCTCGGTATTGTTGGTTATACAATGTAGTATATTTTGCAAATACTTACTACATTCCTGTTTTGATCATATACAACTGTTAAAATTGTGTAGGATTGGACAAATTATTTTATTTTGGTCACAAGAATATAAAGTAGGGTGATGAATTCGACCACTCAGGATGAGCAAATATTATTCAGCAAGAGAGAGCAAAGTGGAAAAGGACATAAACATTCTTCAGAGCTACTTATGATTCAATGGTGTAAATAAAGACAGTTTCTGGTGAATGGGATTACTCCCAAAAGAAGAGCAACTCTATAAGTATCTTTTCTCTTTGTTTCACTGTTTAAGCACAAGCAGCAACATTGAGGATTGTGTAGTGCACAAGTCTGTGACAGCATGTGCAAAGATCCCCACTGATGCTCCACCTTGCGGTCCACATGGCATTCAGAAAGTAAACTCAAGTTTTTTAGTTTTCCTACTTCTTGAGAAAGAGGTTCAGTTGCCAGGCAGCAAACTTTTATCAGCCAATGCTATTACATGTCTGTTGGGTTAAATGTAGCATTGTTTGGGGGCAAAGGACTTTTACCCCATCATGAAAGTGGGGTGTGGTGGTGGTCATATGTGACAAATATGTCTGTTCGCTTGCTGAAAGAGAGAGACTGCATTTGAGGTATAAAAACAACATAAAACCAATACAATAACATGATAATAACATACCAGCAACAAAACATAACGTCACAAGACATACGCAACACACCAACACAGCACCAAAAACCAAAATAAAGTAAAAAAGCTAATGCAACACAATAATGCACCAGTGCAATTTGACAAACAATATTATAAAACAAAACCTTACAACATCAAAGGAACACAATAAAATAACACATTGTGCAACACAATGAAAGCAGCAAAACAGACTGATAAATACAATGCAACAACAGTAGCGCAACAATACGCTTATTCTGTGTGTTGCTTTATTATAGTGTTGTGCTTGTGTTCTGTCTTGGTGAGTTGTGCTGTTTTGAATTCTTTATGTTGCATTATTACGTTGTGCTTTGTGTTGTGTTCAGTTGTGTTTTTGAGGTGTTACTTGTTATTGTTTTTATTGATTTTATTACTGCTTACGTTATTACTTAGTTATTTTTGCAGTGCTTTGTTATTGTGGTGTGTTTTGTTGTTTTGACATACATTGTTCTTTTGTGTTGTTTTATTAGATTATTTTGTGCTTTGTTTTTATTCTTATGTTATGTAGGTGTTGTGAGTTATGTGTGTTATTGTCTCGTGTTTGTCTGTGTGGCTGGTAGATGGTTGTACTCTCTATGTTGCACTGTTAGTGTTTTTGTAATGAATTTCTGCAGTTTTTGTTGTCATATCTTGTGATATTGCTCTGTATATTTGTATTCTTTGAGATATCCTAAATTGTATTCTATTGCCATTGATTCTGGGTTACGTTTTTACTATGTTGTTTCATTGGGTTGCTTTGTTATGTTTTGCAACTATGTTGCGATATTGCTGTTGTGTTCTGTCATTGTCAAATTGTGTAGCTTACTTTGCAGACTTCAACAAATGTTGCTACACTGGAAGCACCCCACTCCATTAGACACACAGTAAAATACAAACTTTTATCACTGTCACATGTAATACTATACTGCTGCATTACCTCTACAACCTTTCAGTACACCAATTAGCCTAAAAGTATGGCATAACAATGCTTTAAAATAGCTTTTGCCAAACTCAGTCCAAGCGATCTTGCCTTTATGCCTTGAATTCCTTTACTGAATATTCAAAGAGTCCATGAAGGCTCTTTGAATGTCCTCTTCACTAAACCTGTGATCAACATCGACTGGCATGTATGGCTTTCAGGCAGTGCCCGATGGGTTGGTCTGACAGGTAATGTGTGTGGGCCATTTTTTTTTGGGGGGGGCTGTCTCTGGGCCTGTTTTATGGTCAGCTGGGTTGGCTTTTACTGTTGATTTCCCAAATATTAAAGAAACATTGCCTGCAACAAGCTCAAATCCATGCAGTCTTCAATACCTTGCAAAACACTTATACAGTGTACCTTTACTAGTTTCAAACTGCCCCAATCTGCAAACCTGAGTCACTTTTTTATTTATCCCAGTGCTTTACCCAGAGTTAGGCCTGTTTTCTGTCCCAGTCTGACCCTGCCTCTGACACACTATGCCCAACTCAAATGGTGCGATAGACAATATAAAATAATTTTTATTACCTCCTTGTTCTTTTCAGCCAATCTCAGCCAGGGTTCTCCAAAGTCGGTCCTGGAGGGCTGGATCCATGCCAGATTTTTAGCATATCCTCATTTAGATAAATATAGTTATCTTAAAAATCTGGCATGGGTCCGGACCTTTAGGACCAACTTTGGAAACCCTGATCTAAGTAATAGTGAAAGATACTGGTCTGGCATCATGCAGCAAATTTTGATAAACGATTAAAACGCTCTTAACACTTACAGGGCTTGGCACAGATAATAAGTAACAGCTTGGATCAGAATTTGCCCTCCAATTAAAATTCATCAGTAAGAAGATTAACCTGTTCCAGGCTATGGATAGATAGATTAAAGTCACCTATGAGAGAGAACCATTACTCAAACAAAACGTGTTCACTCGTGTTTTATCTCAGAGATGGATGTCTATAAATGCTGCTAATTAACTGTATTTATGGCAGGTAGGGAATGACGAGAAAATAAGCTTCTTGCTGGATAACTGTGTCATTGCTTCATCCCTTCCTTCTACAGAAAGAATCTACTCTTAATATTTGAGTGGAATGCATCACACATAGAAAGCGGAAAAAGCCAGGAGAAATAAAAGCATTTCTCCTCGTTGCGCCTCCTTACGCCACCCATGGGAAGGCGTAGGATTCTGACGCATTCCCAGGTTTACAAAATGTTGTAAATCTCCAAATGTGTCCAGTTCCATGGATGTTGAGTGGCAACACCCATTTCACTCAGAGCTATTCGTGAAAGAGAAACATATTTACAAGGCCATCAAAAGTCATGCAGGGTGACTTCACATGGCCTTGTAAATATGGGGAAGCCCATTATGCTGCCAGTGCGGCAAAAGAAGCTGCGTATCCGCTGCGCAATAGGCTTGTAAATAAACCCCCAAATTGTCTTTCTTTTCATAATTTTGACATATAGTGAAAGGTATTCACTTGGCACCCCTCAAAGTTTCTGGAACTACTTAATAAACCATTGAAAAAGATTGGCGACAGAATGGATAAATTACAGCTTGGATCAGGGGTGGTTCTCTAATTAAAACTATGTAGTGACGTTAACCTCACCCCCGGAAGGAGCTAAAACATCGTAGATTACACTAGTCCATGTGGGAGGACAATTAGGCAAACACGCCCGAGTCACTCGTGATTGATTCCAGAGCTCAGTGTCTGTGAGCGCTGCTAGCTGCGTGGGTGAGCTGTGGTTGGGAGCAGTGCCAGGGGTCCCGCGCTGGCCTGCTCCATCACTGCTGCTTCCTTGTGCTCTAGCAGGAAGCCACCTGGCGTGGTACCCTGGACGACCTTTGCACTGCCGGCGTGACCTCGTCTTTACTACGTAGAACAGCAGAATCCCACATGCTTTATTTACGACAAAGGCACTTTACCATCTCTTGAGGACATCAGCTGAACGGGATGTTCCTCCCTGAGTCTTGGTTCAAACTTTATTAGGAGAGAAGATATTAAAACCTTCAGAGCAGACTGTGTCTCAGGGAGGAAACGCTTTTCATGTAAAACTGTAAAGACGTGGTTGTGATACTTAAAAGTTGCACATGGGATTTCTAATGATAACTGTTAGTCTGTAAACAGAGGTGCAATCATTTACAGCTAAATGTTCATACATTCTCAACAGTGGTACTTTGCCTTACATGATTTTAAAAGTGGACTATTTGAAAAGACGGGTCTAATTAACAGCGATTATTTTGCAGGCAGTTGTGCAATACTGTAAGCTTAGATGCGGCTCAGTCATCGCCCAATTCATAAACCTTTCTATATGCCTGGGTAAGCATGCTTTACTCTGAAAGTTCCCTACTAAGTTACACCTAAGACTGAATTAGGGCACAACCATGCTCCATGCCTCAGGCTTGAAAATGTAGGAGTAATTCGGCCATAAGAAAGGAGAAAGACACAACTGTGCATACAAAAACCATTTGCCATTGGATTCTGAGCATGTGAGTTTGTCTTTCTTGCTAAAAAAATGGAGTAGCCTCATCTACCTGACACAGTAAGGCAAGACACAATATATGTAAAGGTAGTGGGCGAGATGACCAGAGGCGTAGCTAGAGCTTGTAGCGCCAGGGCTATCCCTCAGATTGCCGCCCATGGCATCCACAGCCCTGTGATTGTGTGAGCTTAAGTCTCGGACTCGAATTTTGAATCTCGCCTCACTGTTAAATTTCGGGCCCAAATACTTCTCACATGTATCATTGGAATGCTAGTTTTTCATTGGTCTATTAACTAATGCAAGTAAGTGTTAACTATCTGAACTCGCAGTTGTAGAGGCCTGCGTACTTTGACTTCCTCCCCTGTATTGGAGTCGAAGTACGCAGAACTCATTTATGGAAAGAGTGAACAATCTAACTTGCTGTGGCTACTGGGCTACCTGTGGCTTCCATTTACCAGCATTCATAAACCACACAGCAGTAATTCTAATTACTTCTGAGTTCAGTAGGGCTGCATAAATGAGCATCAAACACCTTTGAGTCCTCACTTAACGGTCTCTGCTGGGCACTAAGGGGGTTCACGTTTTCATAACCCTACTTTGTACTGTGACAATAAAGACATTTGTTATCAAAAATACTGGCTATCCATTCATCTTTATTAGGTTGACTACCTATTGGGTTCCTTTGTATTCGAGTCAAACGCCCCAAGCACCTCATGGACCAATTCTTGCCTGCTCGACCACAGTTACCACTGCCGTCACTGGAAGAGCGGGGATCTTGACTCACCCTTGCAGTCCTTGGTGTGGAGGTGCCCGGAGCAGTGAAACACGCCACAGCACTGTCCGCTGGTGCTGCCTGGCTCCTATCTGCCTGAGTCTGAAGCCTGGAGGGAGGTCGGGATAGATCTCTGTTAATCTGGGGGAGATTAGATCTCACTTGATTATGTGGCACTACACAAATGGGGTCTTATTTTGTTCTAGTATGCAAACTGGACACTGCTGGAAAAGAATGCCCATTATGGGTGAGTGACCGTGGGGCCGTCAGTGAAAGCAAGTCAGATTGGTAGTTTTATTAGAAAGCTCGTCCCTCAGGTGCGTCGTGATTTACAAGGACCATGCTTTATAAGCATGTGGGTTGTGGACTCTAGACGCCCCCTTCAGACAGTACAGCTGATAATCCTGTGTGTGGAGTGACGTGCGGCCTCAGTACACGTGCACTGCGAAATGGCACAAAACTGCATGGAGACTGTCACTCCCCCACAGGAATGGTATTTCCGCAGCTAGTTTTTGCACCATTTTAATTTCCCCAGTATAAATAGATATAAATGTGTAGAAACGCTTTTTGCGATGGTATTTACAGCACATTGAGTGATATCAAACTATAACGGGAAATGCGTTGATACATTAGAGCTGGTATTCCCATATCTTGAATGTTTAACCCACGTACATTCCTCCAGGTAAGCACGTGGAGGGAACTGCGCGTACTAAAACCCACGGGTGATAGCGCAATTTGCGCAAAACCTATGTTTTTAAATTGGGTGCAGTCGCCGTTTGCGGCAGATTTGACAGCGTGAGCCTCAGAATGCAGCCGGATGGTATGTTGTACCCTGTCATGGGAGTAGTCGGGCCGGGACTCTACAGCGCCACCTTCCGAGCGCTCCTCCCCTACTATTGACAGCGCGTGAGTGTGCACGGGTAGTCCGACGGTCAGCTCTAAGCAGGGCCTGATGAAACCCATATATACTGGATGCACGAAGAACTACGCAGTCCGACCTGGCTTGGGGTGAAGAGGGGCTCCTTAAACCTAGAGAGATGGATGGGCGCAGGCATGGACAGCCAGACCCCTCAAATAAATTATAAAGGCTGCCGCCACGGGCCGCCACCCCGCAAAAAGGTGATGCCTGGGGCGGACCGCCCCAACCGCCTCCGCCCCCCTAGCTACGCCACTGGAGATGACAGATAGCTTGACAGGAGGAGGATAGTGCGTAGCAAATGCAAATTTCGAGATACCAGCGAGGCAAGAGTACTAGGCCGTAAAAGGCTGAGTTTTGAGATTTTGGAGGGGGGGGGGGGTGGAATTAAACAACACAGGTCTGAGAACTGCATCCCATATGCCACACCTTTGTAGGGTGACCAACTGGCATTGGTGCAAATTCAGGACGGTGAGTGTAAAAATTCAGGACAAAGGGTAAAAATTCAGGACACAAATTCAGGACAGGAGGTCAAAATTCAGGACAAAACTTCAGGAAAATAGGTAAGTTTTACAGACACATCAGAGGAGGTCGCGCAATAGTATACAAGTAAGCCCAGGCATATCCAAACATATTCAACCGTTTGCAAACCTATCCATCATGTATCCATCCATCATGTATCCTTCCATCTATCATTTCACTCATCCATCCCTTCATCCATCCTTTCACTCATCTATCCATTATCCATCCATCCACCCTTTCACCCTATCCATCTGTACACTCATCCATCCACTCTTCTACCCATCCATTCACTCATCCATCCAGCCATTTACCCTTTCACCCATCCAGCCATCCTTTCACTTACTCATCCATCCATCCACCCAGTCACTCATCCTTCCACCTATCCACCCTTTCAGTCATCCATCCATCCTCCCTTTCTCTTTCCATCGACCCTTTCACTTAGCCATCCTTCCTTCCATCCACCCACCCATCCACTCATGAATCCATCCATTGACCCTATCACTCATCCATCCTTTCTCTCATCCATTTATCCTTTCACTCCTTTACTCATCTATTCATCCTTTTGTCCATCTACCCTCCCTTTCACTCACTCATCCATCCTTACATCCACCCTTTCACTCATCCGTCCATCCATTCACCCTTGCACTTATCAATTCATCAATCCATCAATCATTTCACTCATCCATCCACCCACTCACTCATCATCCACCTTTTCACTCATCCATCCTTTCACTCATCCATCCACCTTTTCACTCATCCATCCTTTCACTCATCCATCCACCCTTTTACCCATCCAGCTACCCTTCCTCCCATACATCCAGCTATTTACCTTTTCTCTCATCCATCCTTCCACTCACCCATCAATCCATCCTCTCTCATTATCCATCTATTCAATCTTTCATTCATCCATTCACCCTTTCGCTAATTCATCCAGCCATCCACCCATCCCTTCACTTACTCACTCGCCCACCTTTTCATATTAATTTTGAGCTGAGCCTTTTTGAGAAGAGGCCCATCAAGAACTTCACCCTGGCTGCAGGAGCCATTCCAGGACTGGGACAGAAGCCACCCAGGGCGGAGACAGGATCCACCACGGGGGGGGACAGGAGCCATCACAGGCGGAGGGGGGGACAGGAGCCACCACATGGGGGACAGGAGCCATCACTGGCGGAGGGGGGGACAGCAGCCACCACATGGGACAGGAGCCATCACTGGGGGTGGGGGGCAGGAGCCATCACAGGAGGGGGAACAGGATCCACCAGGGTGGGCACAGGGGTGGGCATGCAGTATTCTAGTATCATCTTGGTCTCTTCCAGGGTGGGATAGGGCTCCTCGCCCCCCTCCTGGACAAGACAACGAGAAGACAGGCTCCCTTTCCAAAATGTTAGTTTTGCCATCCCCACTGTGATGTACAGTACTTAAAGGAGATACTCCAAGAGAGCTGATTTAACTGATTGCCCTCCATACTTTGTTAATCAGTGCGGGTGCGATTGTGCCATTTCTTTCATTTATTACATTACATACTGCATGTTTGAAGAACCGAGGTTTGCTTACAATTTAGTGACAGTAATTGAGCTCTGGGAAGAGAACCAGGTGCTGCCTCTGGCTAATCAGGGCCGGTTCTAGGATGTTTGGGGCCTTGGGCAGAAAGGGAATGTGTGAGGCCTCTCTTGCAGAGACATGACGCATTCAGGGCTGTTTGCATCTGAATAGATGCCCCTGCTCCTGAAGCTGCAGCCCCCCCCCCCCTCTCAGTCACCTTCAAGCATCTCTTAACAGCTCATCAAGGGCTGAAGGTGTGAGGGTGGCCATCCCGCTGTGCCTCTCCAATGCTGCTGGGATCTGAGCTTTGTTACTGCATCGGAGTCTACTACACTCGACCTCAACAGCATTGGAGTCAAGAAGGGAGGTGGGTGGAAGCTGTGCCGGCTTTAGGGTGGTGCGATCGGTGCCCGGTTAAAATTACGGACAAATGGCGTCCGTTAAAGAATCCTTCACGGACAGACGGCCGAAATTACGGACTGTCCGTGAAATTTACGGACGGTTGGTCACCCTACACCTTTGAAGGGCCAGTTTTACGCAACCTAGGCATCAGTTTTTGAGTGAAAAAAGCGATCCATTTGGAGAAAGGCACGTTCGAACTTACAATAGCCAAATTATTTTAGCCCCTTTGCCTTCCACATGAACTGACCTAAAGGGATGAACTAAAGCAACGATGCACTAAAACCAGTGTTAATTTGAACCGGTGGTTTCTGGTGCTTGGCACCAGCACTTATTTGTTGGCACCGGCACTTATGACAGTCTGCCACAAGGTGTTGCTGTCTGATTAATTTTGAAATCAGCACAACAATAGTTTTTTAATAATTCATATACATAAAAAATGACTAATACCTGCCACCCAGGCCAGCTTTGGTTGCCTAGAATAGTCTGAATTGTCACACTTATAGGAGTGTCATTGTTAGAAGTTGTGTTTGTACTGTCTTTGGCAGTGCTGGCAGAGGCAAGGGTTGGTACAAGCTGCGTGGCCTGCTGACAGGGGCCTGGCACTTCAGTTGATTACACATTAAGAACTGGCTAAAACCCCTTACAAACACAAACAATACCACCCACTCATGACTGACATCTGCCACGGAGAGCCCTGCCCACTTCTCCTCTGCATAATCACCCTCTGTTAGTGAGCCCAACATACCTGGATCTTTTTTGACCAGTTCTTTCCTCAGCCAGCCAATTGGTTGCCTGGCTCCCTTACCCAGCCGCGGCCCGTGGAGGGAGTTCCGTGGGGCGGGGGAGGGGCAGGCAGGGCCGGACTGGGAACCAAAACCGGCCCTGGCAAAGTGCTCGGCCGCCCCCCTCCCCTGCAGGGTGGGGGTGCCGCCAAGCTCTTTGCCTGGGCTGGTTTAAGGCCGATTTTGTTACAGGGCCGGTATTGCAGCTATGCTGCAAAAACGGCCCTTTAACAAAATCGGCCCCCAGGGGCCAAAACCGGCCCCCACCCGTGTGGCGCACTGGGGGATTGCCCGGTGCCCGCTACGGCCAGTCCGGCCCTGGGGGCAGGGTGGGGGGTACTAAAAACCGGAATATGGACAATTGGAGGTAAGTAAACAATTAAATCAATAAAACGAATTTCGTTGCGCGACCTGCATCGCAAAATGCGATGCAGCGCGCGCTACGAAATTTGTTTTATTTATTTAATTGTTTACTTACCTCTAATTATTGGTATTCCGGTTTTTAGTATCCCCCGCCCCGCCTTTCCGCCCCACGGAACTCCCTCCACGGGCCGCGGCTGCCCTTACCTGCTCCAGAGGCACGACAGCCAAATACACAAATCTGTTGACTCCGACGAACCTTTCCGATTAGCTGGAAAGGTGTCCAGTATTAACGTACACCAGCCCTTTGTAAAATTATGTAGTACTCCCTTTCCCTAAATATCATAGCTGCATATTATTTGTCCTAAATAATCCACATTCATAAAATAGAGCTACTAGTAGCAATAAAATAACACAGTTTTTGTTATTGATATTATTGCTCATAAAACAACTTCTTATAGCCATACCTGCCACATTTTGCAGTTTTGTAACACTGTAAATTGCAGGTCTTAGACCACTTAATCGTTCTCCCTTAAAACTGCTCACAATGAACAGAGTCTCTCTTTCTTGAATTTAGATTGCTTGATTACCATTAATTAATTAATGTGATACTTACATGCATGCAAAAGCCCCTTTCCTTTCCTCCTCAATGCCTGCCTGCTGCCTTATCTGACACATATGTATACAGGGTGTTTAAACAGAGCAAATGTTTCGTGTTAGCGTCTATTGTTTTGAAATTTCGGGATGATATTTTGCAGGGATAACAATGATCAGTGGCGTAAGGAAACTTTGGGGGGCTGCAAGGTACATGGAGGGGCCCCGCTCCCAATTTAATCAGGAGCTCTTGGGCCACAGTACTGTGTTGAGCCCCCCTCCCCCTGCAGCTGGGGGGCCCAATGTACATTTACATAAATATGTGCCTGAAAGGAATCTCTCCCAGTGTATTTTCTATTTTGTTATTCTGAGAAGGTGAAATATTGAAGACCATGCCTGGGTTGCTATCGCTGTAGCCATATTTTTCATAATTGATCGTTATGATAAAGGAATATTATAGGCAACATGCTATACTTTCTGCTAAAATGCTTTACTCTTATGCAATTTATGTTTTTCCTGCGGAACTTGACCCTGCGTCGATTTTCATTGAGTGACTCTGAAACAGATGGAAGAGGTGTGGAAATTCTAAGTTACCCTGATGGCAACTATTTGAGCTAGGTCCAGCAGTGCATTTGTTACCCATAAAGGGCTGGCGAATGAAATGTCAAAATGGAAAGCTGTCAGAAAAGTGCTATTTGGAAAAGGCATAGGAAACTCCCTTTGCAGTTCCTCCAAGTTGTAGATACTTGCTTCAGGGGTTGCTGAGAAGCTACTGAGAAGAAACATATGTCTGAAAAAGACAAAAATCAGGGTCCTGCTCCATGCGCTAATCAATGTGCAACACATAAACATCTGAAAGTCATAACTGTCAGTGATAAAGAAATAAAGATGACATATTAGTTTTGCATGTGTAACACAAAACTGAATACACAAATCGAGAGGCAACAGAAATGTATATGTAATGTAGACAGAGGATCATAAGTCTTAACACAAGAAAACAGAAATTCGCTCCCTTTGGGTTATGTCAAAGCAAAGTTATGACTTTCTTCGATTTCACAAAGAATCCCAGCACTACTCCTGGGGAGCTGTATATATACATTGCAGCTTTCCAGGAATACTCACACGTGTAAACACTTATGGGGTTATTAAGGGTTTCATATAGCAGAAATATCAGTCAGTCAGTCAAATATCTTTATTCAGCTTGAAAACAGCCTTAAAACTACATAAGATTTAATACAAAAAATATTGGAATTATTCATTAGATGAAAAACAAATGCCTATAATTAAAAACAGATATTAAAATGTAGTCTCCTTCTCCTGCTGTGCCTTTCAATTTCCTTGTTTTCAAGTCACTTTGGATAAAATTGATCACACCCTGACAACTTATTTCTGAGAAAAGTTGTTGCAATGCAGTTAGAGCCGGGCTTTTTAATACTCATAAACTGTACAATAGTGATATTATTTGTCGTTTCCTAGCATCAATGAAAAATTCACTAAAAACATGGAGTGCATAAGCGCCTGGATACCCTCTTTGGCGATTAGTGTGCTATACAAATAAACATATCTCTAATTGACTGTACATGCAAGATTATGGGGCGAATAACTTTGGAAAGACTGGATGATTGGGTAACAGAAAGTGGGAGCTTTTCTGATATTCAATACGGCTTCATGCGAGGTCTTGGTAAAGTCGAGCAGTGCCTCAACCTGGTCATAGGTAAATTCAATCTAACCAAGCCTGGATCTCTTTATCTTGGATTCAAGGACTTGACGTCCGCCTTTGACTGGGTGCAGAGAGGAAGGCTGTGGGAGAAAATGCTAACCATGGGCATTGATCTGCCTATTGTGCATTTCTTAGCAGCTATGCACCAGGAAGTGACAGGGAGAGTTCGCTATGGAGCAGGTGGCAAACTTACTGTCCCATTGAGGATGAATCGTGGGGTACGCCAGTGCTGCGTCCTTGCTTCCTTTTTATTTTGTTTATATATAAATGATTTAGAAAGCCAAATCAAAAAAGGGAATGTGGATGCTCCCCGGTAGGTCATAGGTCACTACCAGCACTCTTATATGTGGACCGACTGTGTATTGATGTCCAGAACCGGAGTGGGGCTTCAGAGGCTTTTGACTACTTTTAATGATTTTATGAACGATCTCGGCTTAAAAACGAATGTAGCAAAGTCACATATCATAGAGGTGGGTAAATCTCCCCAAATTTTAAAGTCATGTTTCATAAAAAATGAAAAATTGTCATGCGTGCCGACATTTTCCTACTTAGGGATTTTGCTCGCTCAAAAAAGTACTTGGTGTCACTTAGTTGAGGCTATGATTAGGGGCTTTAATGAAAATGTGGAGGCCATCTTTAGATTTACCAAAAAGTTAGGCTCTAGGCCCACCAAAGCCATTATCGACATTTATAAAGCCCGCACGTGTGCTGTCACTCTGTATGGCGTTGAAGTCTGGGGCTCTAGTAACATCAAGGGCCTGCAGAGGGCAGAAAACACGTTCATTAAGCGACTCTTTACAGTACCTAAAAGTACCGCTGCAACAATTTGCCATAATGAACTTGGTGTGACACTGCTGTCATTTCGCATACAACTAGATCCGTTATTGCTTTGGTATAACATCCTGGAACAAGAGGAATCGTGCACTTATCACAGACTGTTTGAAGTTGGATCATTTTTTAAAAATCCCTTGGATTACTTACATTAGCGATCAGCTTGAGAATATGGGATTTTCAGATTGTCTTAAAAGCCCTGGAAATAAAGCCAAAATATCGAAAATAAGGCTGAAAAAAGATTTTTTAACCCATTTTTATCAGGCTAGAGATAACCTAGAGGGAGAAAAAACAAGGGTCGTTGATCATTCTCTGTTAGTTTATACTCTCTAATGTTTTGCCTGATAAGATTTAGGATAGACACTTCCCACTTATTCATCATCATCATCATCTTTATTTCGGTCACTTGGATCATAAAAGGATGCAACATATATACAAATAAATATAATACAGTGTAAAATTCGCAAACATACTTCGGTTACGATCAATCATAAAACATTTGAACTAAGATCATCAAAGATGTTCGTTCGACTGTATTGGCTTAAGCCATCGATTACGGCTAATCCACATTGTTGTTAAAAATTTTGCAACAGCAAATACAATTGGGGCAGATAGGTCTGTTTTTAGTATTCTGAATGCTGGCAGGTGCTGTCTGAAGCCAAGATTTTTTAGGAGTGGACGAAGCCAATAATTCCTTGCTCTATGGTAAGCTGGGCAAAAGAATATAATATGCAAATCAGTCTCTCGAGAGTGCGCACAAGCGGGGCATTGGGCTGTGGATGGGGAATGTGTCCAGTGGACAGTATACGCCCTAAGGGGGAGAGTACCGTAGCGCCATTGCATGTATAACTTCCTTGTTAAAGAGGGGCCTATATCATCAAGTACAAGCTCTAGATGGTAGGAGTCTTTGAAGCCCAGGAAGTATTTGGTTTGAGACGCATCCCGCACGCTCACAGTTGCAGCGCAAAGTTTTTGCTCATAGTATGCCTTGGAAATGGATTTGCGGGAGATCCTGCCACATGTGTTTCCTGGATCGGACCAGAGTTCCGGTCTTCCTAGTAACTCGCATGTTTCCTTGATATATCTTAGCCAAGGAATTTGTGCTATTTTGGAGAGGCGTAAGATCTCTATGAGCTCAGCTCTATAATTGGATAATTCCGGCGAGCTCCATATTTTGCACCAAAAAATTATAGGTTTGAGACCCAACTCCTCTGAAATCGGTCTTAGCCCTAGGTCTAATCTCAGTGGGAGAAGAGGGGTACTAATCGGTAGGGCTGCCAATTGCCTTAGGAAATTGTTTTCCGTGACCTGCAACTTCTGGTCGGCAGTATGGCCCCAAATTTCGCCTCCGTAGGTCACTGCCCCTCTTGCCTGGATTTTATAGATTTGGAGTCGGGGGCCAAATGGCTTATAAGTCGATCCTTTTGTCATCCTAGCAATACCGCCCGTCAGCTGAGTCAATTTCAGATTGGCCTTGGTTCTGTGTGAATCCCACGTCATGGACTGGTTAATTAGTAGCCCCAGATATTCAAACGTATAGACCCTCTCCAATCTGGAGGACCCTATAGAGGGATTCGCGCGTGTTGAGGATGGTGGATTGAAGATCATGTACTTGGTTTTCGCCGCATTAATCTCCAATCCACGCCTCGTGCAGAAGCTCGCAAATCCATCGAGCACCCGTTGTAAGCCCATAGGGGATTTGGAAAGCAGCAGGGTGTCATCTGCAAACAAAATTGCCGGAACCCTGCTGCCATCCAACCTGGGTTCATCGATGCAGCTGAGCTCATTAAGGTGGTTAATAACCCCGTTGACAAAGAGGCAGAAAAGGGTCGGGGTAAGCACACACCCCTGTCTCACCCCCCTGTCAACGGGGAAGGCTTCCGATAGGGTGCCTCCTTTTCCACATCTCACCCTAGCAAAATTTCCCTGGTGTAGTCTTTTCAAAATTGATAGAATATCTGCAGGAACCTCAAGGTCGGCTAGGACTGCCCATAGTTTGTCCCTGGGCACTAGATCGAAGGCGGCTCGCAAGTCCACGAAAACCGTGTATAGGCTGCCGCCCTCGATCAAGACAGTCTTCCAATACAGCATATTCAGGCGGAAGATTTGGTCAATAGTAGAAGTGCCTCTTCTGAACCCTGCTTGGTAGGGGCTCATGATAGCGCATTCTTCGATCCAGTCTTGGAGGCGGTTCAGCATAAGTCTGCCAAAGATCTTTTGGGGCACATCGATGAGACTGATAGGTCTGTAGTTGGCTGGGAGCAGAGGCGATCCCTTTTTAAATATTGGGACAATCTCTGCGCCCAACCAAGTATCAGGCAACTCCATACCTTCCAGGATGGCATTGAACAGGATCATAAAGTAGGGTGCCTAAACATCCGGTTCTTGCTTGAATAAGTCTCCCGGCAAGCCGTCCAGGCCTGGTGCCTTTCCTGATGCCAGCCCGGCAATAACTGCACGAACCTCCTCTAGTGTGAATGGTACCCCTTTCCAAGTGTAACTAGCCAGCTGGGTAGAGTTTGTCCTAACCCCCTCAGGTAATTTATAGAGGGACTGAAAGTGGTCTTGCCAGACGTTGGGTGAAATGTTAGGCTCTATGGCAGGGGCTAGCTCATCAGAACCTGTGTTCACGCAGCGCCAACATTTGCGTGAGTCTCCACGGGCCAAGGAGAGAGTAAGTTTTTCTCATCTATGCAACTCCCATTCGCTTTTGGCGTTGGAAGTAAGGGTCTTATAAGCCTTTCTCCTGGCCCTAATTACCACACTGCCCTTTCCCGCCTTGATCGAAATCACGAGGTCAGTTTTTGCCTTCCGGCATGCACTGTTATACCAGAGGGGACCATCGGCGCACCGATTAACCCTTTTTGGTATAATGGTGAGGAATTCAGACACCGATTTAGAAAAGTCTTTATGTAGCTGCCCCAGAAGTGCATGTGCACCCTTGGTGGGGCCTTGCATCATAAGTGCCTGTGCCTTTTCGAGTGTGGGGATTACCTGGGCGTAGAGCTTTGGTATCTTCCCTGGATAGGAAATAATTTTCTCCCACTTCACTCTACGTCTGTTGTTCTCAAGGACTAGCCCCACCTCAGAAGCGTCACTCTGTTTCTCCCTGACCTCAAGACCAGGATGATCATATGCTAGTTCCAGGGCATTATGGTCACTATCTTCCCTAGCTATCACCCAGAAATCTCTAATAAGTGACCACGATGCCAATGGGACCAGGATGTAATCAAGGCATGACTCCCTACCCACTCTGTTAAAGGTGCATCTTGGTGGAATATCGGATTTTAACCTTCCATTGCAAGCCCGTAGACCAAATTTCAGGGTAAGAGATGTTATTTGTAAAGCCAAGGGGGTCCATGTTCTTGGGGTCGATGCCTGCAAAGGAGGTATAGACCACAGCAGGTCCTCATCCTGAGCCAGGCCTTCCAGAGTACCTGCAAGGGGCTCAAAGTGGCAATTTAGGTCACCACCTATTAAAAAAGGGATACCCTCCGGGATTTCATTGAGTACGAGCGCAAGCTCCTCGATGGTGCGCGACTCCTGTGCAATGTTGACTGGCCTGGAATAAACATTTATCAGCAAAAGACTTTGCGAATTTGGCCATTCCAGCAGTACAACTAAAATGTCCTCCGTATTCGATGGCAGGACAGCGGCCCTGCAACCCAGGTCACTGGCCACCCAGATTGCAAGGCCACCCGAAGGACGCCCTCTACCCCCCCCATACTGCATGTGTGGAAAATACTGCAAAGCCCATGTAGGTGACATCCTCCCTCGCCCAGGTCTCTTGCAGCAGACATATGTCTTTGTCCTCAATAAAGGAACTCCAGCCCGGGTTGTTCAATTTATTGCCCAGGCCCGCCACATTCCATGATATAATCTTGAGCGATGGAAGGTTACTTAACTCTATTTGTGGATTTGAGGACGCAACCGTACCAAGGTGCATCCCCCGTGGTGGGTTGGAGTCCAAGCTATCTGCTTGGGTTACGGTCATTAAGGGCGTATTATATAAGGGGCTAATGGTCCCTGCACATCCCTCTACAGTGGTTTGGCCCAGCTCAGGGTGGTCCTTCTCCTTGGGGATTATCGCACAAGAGTTGGGTAATATGGTTTTGTTTAGGGTCAAGGTCGCTTCGGCCCCCGTCGTACTCAGTCAATCCACCATATCTAGGTTGCTGTACCTATTGGAGATGGAAGGATAATCATATCAGGGTGAACTAGGGATAGGATAGACCCTTCTTTCCCTTGGGCCCCATCTACTTCCTCTCCTACCAACCAGTTCCCACCCTTCCTCTTCCTGTTCATTACTAATAGACGGGTAGAAGAATGATAGAGGAAGGGATTGGATAGAAGTCCCCTGGGCATGATAAGGCCAACTACATATGTGTGAAACTGTACGAGGGTCCCTAAAGTTAATCAGGACGCAGTCTCCGTGGATGGTTTTTCTAGTGTTACCTAGCCACGGTACTCTCCTCACCATGAGAACCTCACTGTAAATACCTTCAGGGAGGGGCCTGTTGGTGGAGAGCCAGTGGACTACCTTATTTTTTAGAGCCTCCATAGGTTCTCTGTTAGATGGTTTAAATTCAGGAATGCTGGCCAAAATAACTGTATACGGGATAGCCTCCGGGGGTAAGTTGACTGGCCTATATTTTGTGCCGTTTCCATGTGCCCCTGTTATAGGCCCTCTAGGCAACTCATGGGGACTGGCATTTGGGACACCGGGAGGAACCTGTGTATTAGATGTTTCTGGAGTTGGTAAACTAGGATGGTGTATTTGTGCACGCTTTAATAGGGGGCACCCTTCCTTGTCTGGGGGAACTATTACGGACTTCGTGTGTTGACTGGGTATTTTTAGTGCCTCCTCAAAGTGGGAAATTCCCTTTTGAAGGTTTACTAAGCATGTTTCCATCTTTGCAAGACACTCTTCTATGGGATTAAGCATTTTCCTCAAGAGGGAACTAATATCCGAGAGGGTAAGAGGTTTCTGTCCCATTGTGGCTTTAAGGCTGGGGGATGTCTGGGCCAGACTGTGAGAGGGCGGTGCCCTTTTATTTAGAGATGGAACTGGACCCTGGCGGAGTGCACCATAATGATTAGCCTCCCCGTTGGGTTTTGCTTTAAGTTCTTAGGCTTTCGTCCCCCTGCAGTTTTCACCCTTCTTTTTCTTTTCGGGATTGCTCCCTCCCTCTCCCCCTGTGATGACTGAACGGCCAGGTGAGACCTGTCAGTAGCATCTTTAACAGGAATACTCACTTTGGCAGTAGTTTGGGGTGGAGGGGGCCTAGTTGGAGGAAAGGGTAATATGCTGAGCTCTACGGGGGCAGAAATGTCACAATCAGTGATAGATGTAATCGAACTGTTTAAGTCAGGTAGGTCAGGCCTACCCGTTGACCCCCCAGCAACTGTTATACTGCCTTCCCTCGATTGTACTGGGGTTGTGGCCTGTGCAAGGGGTCCCAGGGAAGATCTCCTGACCCAGTCAATTTCTTGAGAAATGCGCCTTTCTAAGATTGTTATTTCATCAATGAGCAACGACCCGGCTTTAGCAAAATACGTGTCCAAAGTACCTTTTGCAGTCCCAGCGGCCAACGTGGATTTGCTCCTTGTTTCTCTGGCAGACATAGTCCACAACTGGAGTCCACAGTTAGGTGTACAGTTTTAGATCAGCGGGGTGGCCCAGGCCCTATCTCGCCCGTTCTCGAACGGCCATAAACGGCCTGCTCTTTGCCCGGTCTTCGCCCCGGTCTTCGCCCCGCGCGCGTACCGCTAACGCGTGTGCACGGGGCGCTTTAAATGGTGGAAAGGACCCGAGGAGGAGTGGGTGGGAAGAGGCCCCAGCTGCAGCGGAGGTGGTGGCGCTGTGCAGGCTGGTCCTCGCAGTCCCACCGGCAGACAGATGATGCAACTGAAGCTCCCCAAGGTCCGGAATAATCGTGATTGAGCCGATGTAAGGGCAGGAAACACCAGGTATGACAGTGAGTAGTTCAGGAACGAGCGGCACCCGCGGAGCGGGGGGCGCGAGCCTTTTATCGGTCTGGTGGGAGGAGCGGGTGGGAAGAGGCCCCAGCTGCAGCGGAGGTGGTGGCGCTGTGCAGGCTGGTCCTCGCAGTCCCACCGGCAGACAGATGATGCAACTGAAGCTCCCCAAGGTCCGGAATAATCGTGATTGAGCCGATGTAAGGGCAGGAAACACCAGGTATGACAGTGAGTAGTTCAGGAACGAGCGGCTCCCGCGGAGCGGGGGCTGCGAGCCTTTTATCGGTCTGGTGGGAGGAGCGGGTGGGAAGAGGCCCCAGCTGCAGCGGAGGTGGTGGCGCTGTGCAGGCTGGTCCTCGCAGTCCCACCGGCAGACAGATGATGCAACTGAAGCTCCCCAAGGTCCGGAATAATCGTGATTGAGCCGATGTAAGGGCAGGAAACACCAGGTATGACAGTGAGTAGTTCAGGAACGAGCGGCTCCCGCGGAGCGGGGGCCGCGAGCCTTTTATCGGTCTGGTGGGAGGAGCGGGTGGGAACAGGCCCCAGCTGCAGCGGAGGTGGTGGCGCTGTGCAGGCTGGTCCTTGTAGTCCCACCGGCAGACAGATGATGCAACTGAAGCTCCCCAAGGTCCGAAATAATCGTGATTGAGCCGATGTAAGGGCAGGAAACACCAGGTATGACAGTGAGTAGTTCAGGAACGAGCGGCTCCCGCGGAGCGGGGGCCACAAGCCTTTTATCGGTCTGGTGGGAGGAGCGGGTGGGAAGAGGCCCCAGCTGCAGTGGAGGTGGTGGCGCTGTGCAGGCTGGTCCTCGCAGTCCCACCGGCAGACAGATGATGCAACTGAAGCTCCCCAAGGTCCGGAATAATCGTGATTGAGCCGATGTAAGGGCAGGAAACACCAGGTATGACAGTGAGTAGTTCAGGAACGAGCTGGAAAGCTTGCAATGCCTCCCGTCTCCTTGTGCCGACGTCATAGAAGACCCGCCCATTCCCACTTATTAGTGTCATATCCACGTAATGCGTACTGTGATGCTAACTTGGATTTGTGCCCTTGTGATTCAAAGTCAGTTCAGAGCACTTTGCATTTTATGTTTTTTTGTAAACTTTACATGAAATTAAGATGTGCCTTTTTAAAACCACTTATACGATTTTGAAATATACGAAAGTGTCGGGCTGCGTTGCATCATTTACAACTTTTAAATGACAAATTCATCTGTCTCATGGTGTATAAGTACATTTCCTCGGATGTTAGGCATCGGAAAATTGTTGGAAAATGATCATTGTGTTTCTTTGTGTATTGTTCCATGCCTAAAGACTTAAGACCATTTATGTGGAAATATAGCATGATATTGCTTATTCTGGGAATTATTATCAACACTTATATGGTCTTTGTATATAGATGTTAAATCGCGTGCCCGGTATCGATCAGACTAAAATGCCGCTATGTTTTGTCTTTATACTTATTAGTGACCAGCTTGTTACAAGAGACTGACATCGGGCTACTTCTAACTGTTATTGCCATTGATTTATTTGTACTTTTATTATATGAAATGTTTTTAAGATGTTCTCTTTTATGGCTGGCATACAGCCGAATAAAGAATGTTTGACTGACTGACACAACATAACATAGTGCTTTGTGTTGCTAAACTATCACATGAGCAAACGGGGAGACACACAGACCCACTGCCACCATTCAGAAATCAAACCAAAAGGTCCACAGTGTTCACTCTAAAAGGTGTCAGGTAATAATCTATGCTGAGGATTTGGTACGAATAAAAGATATGGCTCAGGTCCTACCATTGTACAAGTAAAATTTGGGCTTTCACAGAGAGTTTATATAATTCATGGTTTAATCTAATGTTATCACAATAAGATTTAAAAAGGTGATTAATCTTGTTCTCTCAGCAGATTTGCGCATACAATCTGCCTTCTGTCTCTGCCATGACCACACAAAAACCACAAGATCAGCACTAGGGCATTTATTTCCAAGCTCCTTACTCCACCGGTGCATCCATTTTTATATGGGAAAAAGTGATGAGCCGGTGGTGCATGGGGCTTGTAAATGAGCTCCTTAGTTTTCAAAGAAAAAATTCTCTCCCCTGAAGAAGCACAACTGAATATTTCAATGCAGTGAATTTTCTGAACTTTGATCAATAAAATAATTGTTGCTTACAGAGAAGTTTAAGAATGTTAGAAATGTTGTTACTGGTTGAAAGGGGTGAGACCCTACTCAAGCAGCAGCCACAATCTCTGTCAGCTTGAAACATAACCAAACTCCAAATTAACCTATGCTTAACCCTCTGATAGCTTGGCACAAAAGCATTCAGGCTTAGCTTAGAAGCAATATGTAAAGTATTCATGCAGTACTTCAAACAGTAAGAAAATGAAAGCGCAACAGAAGAAAAACCCCACATCAATTTAGAAAAATAGAATAAAATGTCATAAATTAAATTTGACACCAAAACAACAAAATCCCAATCAGTAGAACCAGGGATATGCAATTTTAAAGATTTCAGGCAAGTAAAGTGCCTAAAAGCACCAGGAGCCACTTGTGGGTATCTTTTTTTTTGAGACAGGGTGAAGCTGGGGAATCAGGTTCGAGTTTGGCGGGAGGCTACAGCATCCTGTGATTCTTGGCAAATCACCTAATCTCCCCGTGCCTTAAAAAATATAAAAATGAAGGTGTCCATCTGTAATGCATCAACAATTTGACTTCCTTATGAGAAAAACGAGGTGTGATATATGTTTAGGGTCTACGAATTACAACTTTCTATATGGTGGGGTGAATGTCCAGTGTGTGTTCATGGTTTTAATGGATCCATATGAGAGTGAGTATGTATGAATGATTTGTGTGAAATCTTGTCCATTGGAATTACTGTTTTTTGGATCTCAGTGAATTATGTTAATTGATTATTATGTAAATACATGATTTATGCATCTATTTTTTGCTTTGATTAATTTGAAAATAAAATAAAATATCAATCTAACAGCTTGATTCATGTTAACATTTGGGCGCATGGTCTAGCAAGAGTGGCATTTCTATAAATAGACTTAATTGCGTTCAGTTTAAGCATATAGGTACAGCAGATTGTTACTTGTCCAGTATTTGTTGTTTTTTCCCCTTCCCCTTTATTTATCTAGGGGTCCCCTTTTTCTTGGTGGTTGTTCCATCTGTAATGCAACTGGTGCTCATGCAAAGCGCTCTGATACATTCGGGTTGAGTTTGCGTTATACAATACTGCAAAAAAAAAGTCAAAAGTTCAGGTCGACCTCATTGGAGCGTGGGCTTGATACAGGTACAGGTTAGTCCTGCAGAAAGAGCTACCTTCATAGTCCAGCATGAAGAGTTTGTTCATGGTGTAGGGGTCACTAGGAGCATGGAGGCCATTGCAGATAGTCATCTATGTAGCACGAGGAGCTGGCCGGGCATTCTGGATGGTACCAGGATTTCACACCTCTGCACCCATGAATTGTGGAAATTGTGTAAATATTACTGACAGAATGATCTCTTGAGCATTTCAGAAAGGTGGATTGAAGCAATAGGTAGTGCTACCAAACACAACAATTTATGTTTCATATATGTAGATAAACAAAATTGAAGGAGTCACAAATGTAACTTGCCTTGACCTTATTCGTTTACCTGTCCATGGGTGAGTGATGCTGTTACCACTTATGAAGGTGTTGCAATGATCCCATTGTAACAGAGCTTGGTTCTGCCACTGTTTGTTTCCTTATGCTCTGATGGTCTTGTTTCATACATAACTTTTCTTTCCTTTTTTTCCCTTTGATATATAAATAAAGGTTTTTCTTTGAAAAGATTTTCAAAATCATGTTCGTGCTGTAGAAAGGGCACGTATTTGATAATGATTTTTAATTTATTTGCTCTGATGTGAATGCATGAAAACAAACACATATCAGCTCTTTTTTTAGGATCTTTGGAAATCAGTAATCATTCTCTGGTCTTGGTATGCTCAGTGTTCATAGCATGCAGAAGAACTTATTCTGGATAACCCTACTCTCAATTCTGTACCTGATGGGGTACCAGACTATTGTTTTCTTACATACATAAACTGTGACAGCGGATTCTTTTTCAAAGGCCATTGGTGGAAGCTATTGTAGTGAAGAAGATTAATGTGGCCAGTTAGTTTGGAAAACACTGTCATAATCAACTTTTTGTTTTGTATAGCTATCAATACATAAAAAAATGGCTGACTGTTAGTGAATTTCATTCTAGTGTGTCTATTTTGCAGCTGACAAGTTCCAGTTCAGGCACTTCCATATTATTACAATGTCATAATTGAATCAGGGTTAAAACATTGAAAGTGTTTCAAATGTCAAGATTTGGATTTAATCAATTTTGAGTCCAGTCAGTTCTCTTACACTGTAAATAATGTAGTCCCTTGCTTTCAAAATAGCTGTGGTGTAAAGTAAAATAAACTAACTGCAGCAGACCCCTTGGCTGCATCCGTTAGGTCTTATTATTCAACAGAAACCATTTGATTGATTTTATTCCATCTTGGTGATGTACAGGTGTATACAATGCTTGCTCAATTACGTTGTCCAATATTGTGTGCCTTGCTTCAGTTGACTTTATTTTTGCTAGATTTGTGAGGGGATCCATCATATCCTTTAAATATGATTACTGTTTTTGAACAAGTGGTTGAAGGAAAGTGTCAATATGTTTGCTGGGAGTTTTTGTAATGATCTAAAAAAGTAACAACCAGTCTAAAGGGTGGGTATATTTGACGATTGTGAGGATGTTTTGTTGAGCAAATAAATTCTGTTGTCTTAGTGTATCCAGTTCTGCTCTACTACATTGCCAAGAATAGATTTCAGAAGTTGTATCAAACTCAAGTTTGATGTAGGTGTTGATATGTGTTCCAACCGTTTACTGTCATTCAATTCGGTGGCCTTTGCTACTAGACCTTCTACTAGTTTTTCAGGGTGGCATTATGTTGGCTAGATAGGTTGCTTCTTGAGCTGTTCTTATAGGAATGTTTAGATATTTTGTTACAAAACATCTTTTCCTAGTCATCAATAGTTTTATGGCTGATGGAAGGTTGAGGTAATTTAAATGACTGAAACTCCTCTTCCTGATGTGTAAGATGCTCCACCACATTTTTACATATGCAACATAACATAATGTTCCTTTTAAGTTTGAATAGAGAAATGTCTATTACCAGTTCCTTAAAGTGGCCGTTGTTACAAAAGATGTCTCCTTTTGCAGAACCTGAATGTCAATTTGAGTGATTATTATTTTGTTGCAATGTTGATAATTAAGGGGTCTATTAGGATGGCGGGCGGAAGGTGCAACCACCAGACCGCCGGTGGCCATCCGCCCGCCATCAAAACCCGTAAAACGGCCGGTTCTATTAGAATCGTGGTCGTGAGTGCCGCGGTGTGATTTTCCGGCTGCCAATTTTCTGCTGGTTGCAGTCCGCCCGCTTGCCTGGTGGGCAGAGCTGGATCGCTACAATTGTTGCGGATCAGGGCCAAGTACCGCCGGCACGATTATGATGCCGGCGGTAGCCAGCCTTTCCGCTGCAGTGGAACTGCCATGGAAACGCATGTGGAGACATGTTCCGGGGGCCCATTGCAGGCCCCCAATGTGTTGGGGGGTGTGGGTGCACTGGGGGGTACCCATAGTATCCCCCTACATGTCCCTGTACCAGGTGGCAGGCACTGTGCAGTGCCTGCCACGCAGTCAAGGGATATGCAGGACATGCTATTTTTGACTTCGCAGTGGTACTGCTGGCAGCAGTGACCGCCGCAATGTTAATCGCCAGTATCCGACCGCCGCGGTCGGATTTCGACTGCGGAGCATCCTAATTGGACCGGCGGTTATGCCGCGGTCCTTGCGGGCAGTCTTTTCCCGCTACCATGGCGGTCGGGGAGATTTTCCGACCACCCATCCTAATGGGCCCCAAAGTTTTCCTCTTCTGACTTTCTGAAATTTGCTGATCATCTTCACCGTCTGGTCTTTCATTTAAGGTGCTTGCCATGGATAAAAAAGGCTGGTCTCTAGCTGTGAAACGGTGTGGTTCACTGTTAATTGGCTGTGTTAGTGAGTTACTGATCACTATGTTGTTGAAGGCTTGCTCATAGATTAAAATTGCAAATCGTCATCCAATGCACTGTAAATTTCAATACTTGATTCTGCATGTCCAGGTTTACTTGCTTTTTGACTGCATGTAGAGGTAAGTGGGGTTTTTTCTGTCCCTCACTGCAAGGTCTTCCCTGGCAATGATGGACAAAAAAAGGACATCATACTATCTTCCCTAAATATGGTGGGTAGTGTAATGCCTTTCCCCTGACATCCCTCAGAGGAAGTATTGTGTCGACAGAGCCAAATGGGGCTTTGTCTACAGAATACGGATCGTCCCCCAACTCCAATGAAGCAGGAGAATTGACGGTGGAAGGGTGCTCCGCTGCATTTGTGATGGAGTACCTTGTCCACCAAATTTTTAATCTAGCCTGGAGTCTTGACATTGCCTTGTGTTATGGAGCCACAAATGACTTTGTGTCCTTCAGTTTCCAGAAAAAGTTACAGAGCGATTGACATGTCTTTGTTATTCATTATGGGGTTGCCCCAATTGTAAATGTGTACAGGACTCATTGAAGAAATGTAGTACAGGACATTTTGAAAACCGTGATCACTGAAACTGTTATTCATGATGTGCATTTGACTGTTTCTTATGAGTCGTCTCTTAATTATTTTCAGGGATGTAGTTATGCTTTACAAAGTGGGTGTTGCTTACATGAGATTAGTATTTGTTATTATCCACTGATAATATTGAACATTTATATAAGTACAAAAAGAAATAACAAAATGTCTCAATTGTTTACTTTGTGGAACATTGTACAAACACTAGCACTTAGTTTCCCAACTGCTGGTTTAATCATTTCCGGTGATTTTAATATTCATCTTATTTCTCTAAAGTCATCTGATAGGTCAAGCAAGGACACTGCTAAGTTTTTGGACTGAAAATTTCCAGCAGCTTGGCCTAATAATGCTTACTGAGATTTTCCTATTAAAGTCAAGAGAAGTAACAATATTTAAAAACACTAGGCATGGCTCAATATTTGATTTAACTCTTTTTTGTGGAAGATCGGGCTACAAAAATTAATGCTTACAAGGTAATTCCAAGAGCTGAAAATGATCATAACCCTTGGTCATTAACATAGGTCTGCCAGTATGCTGCAACCATAAAGCTAATGTGCTTCAATAACCAGTTTTATCCCATTAAAGCTTGAAAAGATTGGTCTGGCATTCTGACAAACAAACTGAAATATTGGATTTTGCTGTTTTTTAATTAATTACAGTGGCTTGATTATGATAAATGAAAAAAGTATGGTGGATAAGTGGAAGGCTGTTCATACAACGTTAGTGGATAAATTCACTGCAAGAAATTCACTTAAGGCTAACCCCCTAAGTTCTACTGTAAATAAGTGGTATACGTCTAAGTTGTTCCAAAAAAGAAGGCTCTTAACAGGGCCACAAGGGCAGTTTTTAGTCTAAGACATTGGTCAACCAATCAATCCCTTTAAGAAAAGTTGAGGTCACTAAGGAGATCCTATAAACATGAAGTCTGGAAAGCGAAGATGCAGTACAGGTGGTTTGAATAGGTTACTAAGTGCAACCAGGACTAACAATTCTAAGGCCTTTTGGGGGATAATAAATTTGAAAAGGAGGTAACAGGACCTATAGTGCTAACATCATGTATGGGTTGATTTAATCACCAATCTGAATGGCCTTAGTGCTGTCAACTTAACTGGTACATCTATGAATCACCATACCTCTGAGAAATATGTGCCATCTCAAATGATTGTAAGCAGCCGTAGTCCCGCATTACCTTTCTACTGCTCTGAACCTCTAAATAAAGAAGAAATAGTTTCTTTCCTTCACCGGATCAGAACAAATGGGTCTGGGCCCAAATGGTATCTCCAGTGCCATTTTTTGAGCCACTTCTGACTTGTGGGTCGTGGTTCTGACCCCACTATTCAATGAGGTTCTATTAATAAATATTGTTCCCGAGTTCTGGCAAGGAAGTATTCTGCAGACAATTTACAAAAGCTGCCCACGAGAAAATCCATCAAATTATCGGTTAATTGCTTTAACTGATGTTGAGGCGAAGATTTTTGCCTCCTGTCTATTGTTAGATTTGGAAGAATGGGCAATGGCACAGGATCTAATACAAATCAATCAATCGGGATTTTGCAAGGTACAATCACTAATTTACTGACCCTCACTTTGCTGGTGGAGCAAGCTGTTTTAAAAAAGCCAAATTTATATATTTGCATTATTGCTGTAAAAGCTGCATTTGACCCACAAGCTATATTATAGAGAAAGCTAGAAGGATGGGGAATCTGTCAAAAATTATTGGAATCAGTTATTCTTTTGTATAAAAACACTTGCGTGCAGGTTAAGTTAGGTGATGGTTTTAGTTTGACTCAGAGAATTAAAATGTACTATGGCCTTAAACAAGGTTGTGAGTTGGCCCCATGTCTGTTTAATTTTAAATGTCCGATTTGTTACAGTATAAAGAAACGATTCATGCACATCCTCATAAACTCACCAACTGCTACCTAAAATAGCTTCTGTATGCCGATGATACAATAATATTAAGCTAGACTCCTATAGGATTACAACAGCTAATTTCTTCTTTTGATGAATATATTACATCAAATTGTTTGGAACTGAACATTAAGAAAACCAAGATAATGGCAATAGGACCATCGACTACCCACCTTCGAACTTGGCAAGTGAGAGGAAGGCTTATTGAAGTCGTAACAACTTATAAATATCTGGGAATTCTATTTGATATTAAAGTTTCTTTTAAAAGCCATTTTAATGTTTAAAGAACTAAAACATCATCCTTAATATTCACTTTTAGGTCATTACATGATACGCTAAGGTGCCAATCTTATGAACATCTTAAAGTCATGGGCGCCAAACTGCTTTCTTCTTTTGGTGACAGCTCGCCTAGCATTAAAGGAAAGGATGCCAAATTATTAGATTTATTGATAATTAAGGCTTGTATGTCCGTCTTCAGAATCCCAAAAGACATTGGCAAAATTAAAATAAGATTGGAATTCGGTCTTCGAAGACAAGTTTTAGTCAATAAGATGACTTTTCTCAAATTCATTCACTCTATCAGATGTAGGCTCATTAGCAAATAATTGCTGGTATGAAATACATCATTCTGAAAATGCTGGTGCCTGGAGATCCTATCTATTAATGTGCTTCCAGAGTGTTAATCTACAGCTTGGGCTTCCAGAAATGAACAAACTTTGTTTTAAACAGTTTTTAAACATAAAGATAAAAGTTACCTCATTTCTTGCTGACAAGGAGGCATTAGCAGTAAAGAAGCATGCCTGGACAGTGATAAACTCTTATCACAGATTGGAAACCCACCTATATGTGTCTATTTATTTTCCATCATGTACGAGGGACACATTTTTAAAACTTTGATTTGGCAGATATCCTACTACAGATGGCCCCCAAAATGGATCTAGCAACAGATATCTAGCAGTTGTAGATTATGTGGGCTTTTGCAAGAAACTTTATTGCATATTGTACGTGTTTGCCCAAACCTGCTTAATACACATTGTACTTTTTTAAAGCCAACATTTTTAGAAGCAGGGGTGAGGTCTGTTCACCAGGCCCTCATGCTTTGTTTATCAGGTGACTCAATTACACTGATTTGTCAGTTGGTAAAGTTTTTGACTGTGACAGAAAGGATGCTTGCATCTTTACAATAAGCACTAGACACTTTGATACAATTTCCTGTCTCAGTTGAGTATGTTGATAACTATTCCTCTCCCCCAATTCAGGCAGGCTCTCATGATTTATAAAATTGTAAAACACAGCACATTCACAAATTAAAGACATGAAAAGCTGGAAGTGCACTTTGCACGTTAGACACAGTGACACCTGAAAATGAGACTAGTGTTGTAGAAGCACAGTAAAAGTGTGCTTTAAAACATTAAATGAAGAAAACATGTATATAAGACAATACTAACACATATAAATGAGTTGTACTAATGAATTTCTAATGAACACTTTGCTTATAAACATATATGGATGGAATTTTCATGTTAAGTGAAGTGGCATAGTGCTTTCCGTTGAGAATGCACCATTTGGAAAAGTTGGTGCAAAATCGTGTAGAAAATAGATACAAGTTTGAGACCTTGCATAGTAATACTAGAGACTTTATAGTTTATGAAAATATAAAAAAATATTTTTGTAATATTATATGAATTTAGAAAAATGATCACTTATATTAATATTGTGAAATGTCGTGGTAGTAGGGTAATTCTAATGTTAGCTATTTGAATGCAATAGTGACTGGTGAAATTCTACATAATCTTTTTGTGAAAGGATTTAATTTCACTATATGTGATATTGGTTTAATATTTATATTCATTTAAATGTGCAATGCTAACTTAAAGGTCTTTTCGAAATGCTTTTTCTTAAACTGACCTTTCCCCTGACTTAATACATTGCTTAATTTTCTACTAGTGAAATGTTGCTTAATTTGTCCTATACACGTGTAAACCCAACATTCCTGCATGTTTCTTCAATGTTCACAGTGAAATATTCCTGTGGGTACACAATTTCATCTGTTGTTATGAAATACAACGTTGTATTCCATTTCCACCAATGTTAGTCCTATGTGGACTTTCGAATCTCTCGTATCTCATGACTACCATGGGAATGCATCTCAATGTTTAAAGTATCTCAGGTGACATTGCATGATTCCTACCATACAATGGTCTTTCAATGGTGGTGTGATGCCACATCACTGGAAATGGCTAGAGACTTTATAATAGAAGAAACCCAAAGGAGGGGCACCACCATACTGATTTTCCTACTTGAGACTCGGATGCTGTGCTGATCAATTTTTGATGTGCTTTTCTGTTACTTTTGAACTGCCTTGCTGAAGCTAAAGACGTAGCTGATGGACTGATCCTTCTTTGCAGAACCATTTCCATTTTTAATTCCTTTATTTCTTTGTTTATGCCAAAGGACTCGCACTTAATGGACTTTAAATTGGAACACTTTTCCAATCTTGTTGGACTTGTGCTGTTAGACAACAAACTATCCTTCTGCCTTAATGGTGGTAGGACTCTGTAATTCGGTAGTTGATTCTGATTATAACGATCCAAGAAAGCCGGTTTAAGTGTTTGGCATTGTTAGACAAGCTGTGATTTTTTTCACTGAACTTCACAAGAAATTGCTTGTGGCAATGAACTTTGAGTCTTTAATACAATAACCAAATTTAATCAATATCTGTTTGAGGCTGTTATTGAGTCCTATTGCTTCTTTTATTCAAACTGTGCTGTTTATTAATGACTTAATGTGTTGTAGGGAGAATCGTCGAGCTCTGACAGAACATCAGGTGTTACTTCTTTTGTTTTGCATTGTTGTTGCAGAGCTTTTGGTCTGCATCATCCTAACTCGACTCAACTTCTTTAGGAGGCTGTGTCTTCCTGGTGCTATCCTTTATTTCTACAGCATGGTTTTAAGAGTGGTGTACCTAAATTAAATCTCAAATTTGGGAGTTGGTTGTCAACTATTGGTTCTCATTGGTCAGCTAACGTGGTGTTTGTTTACCCTAATTTCACCCCCCTCTTATCTGTAGAGAAATACTCGTCAGATCATCATTTCCTCTGTGGTAAAAGGAAGTGCAGTAAATTGTCAAATTGTAAGGGAGCCAGTGCTATTAGAGTGGTAAATGAGAGCAATTGTATAATCAAGTTTTTTTACCACGCTTACACTGCAACAATAACTATTCCTCTCCCCCAGTGTTGGCAGGCTCTCATGTTATTAGGAACCATTATCGTATTGACTGTTAGTTTGTAAAGTTTTTTTATCATAGTCGGAAGAATGTTTACATTTTTACTATAATCACTATAATTTTTATACACTATTTTTCTGCCCTCGTTTGAGCAGGTTGAAACTCACCCCATCATCTAATGTGAGAATTAATTTTTTTTATCGTAATGCACCTGGAAATTTTACATTATACCTTTGTTTCTGTTTCAATAAGTTGCAAACCACCCCATCCATCCTATGGACTGAAATATGCAATCCTTCAGTACTTAGGTGTTGACAACTGTATTGCGTTGGCAGTCTATGAAGATTTTTTTTTATAATAATGGTCACATATTCTGTACATGCACTACACACTTTGATGAACTCTATTTTTCGTGAGGTAGGATAAAATCTGCTCTTTTTCATAATTGATAACTTCTTATGTGAATAGGTTTTTAATTGAATTATAGTATGCTTTTTTAAAGCTATATGGTGCATGTAAGTATGCCAATTATGTTAAGTTTATATTATATTCTTGAATTTTAATGTTGTTTTTTAAGTTAATGTAGTAACAACAACCATGTAAAGTGTCAATATTATGTGCCTCATTAGTTTTCATGCGAGATAACTATGTAACAGGTTCCATTGCACTTTCTAGATTGTATTGTTGTTCGCCAAGTGTTTCTGTGAATGATAAGTTTTAAAAAGCTGGTGTGTTGTGATGATTTTTATTAATAAGACAATAAACTTAAAATTACAAATTAGTATTTGTTTGCATGGGTATTTTTACATGGTATTTATTTGCTTGTATAGAATATTATCAGGGTACTACCATCCATAATATGAAGTGTAGGCAACATACAACTATTATCTGCCCCAGGCTGTCATGTTTCATAAAGAGTGCACTCTACTGCTTGGTTTAAAAGGAGCGTGGGTCACTGACCTCAGAGAGGATTGAACAAGCAACCTCTTGTTACTAAAATACAAGTCGAGTGCCATATACTAATTCCAGTTATGTTGCTGTGCAGGAGGATGATGTCATTTAAGAGAAGTAATTGTTGGGCAGAAGGTCTTCAAGAGTAATGAAATACCAAAACATTAGTGCAGCATTAATCACTTGCTATATTTACCTGACGAGGAAGGAAGTCCATAATATTTGCATATGGCTGCATTAACGTACTTTATTTCAACCAGTCCTGGGTGTACGGTTATTATTAAAGCAACCTATCAAGCAAAGAATCAAAGGTTCTCTTGTTGCTTGACACACTTCTCACCTTTTAAAAGAGCTGGTTGCATATCCCCTGTTAATTTATCCCTGCTGCTCTGAATATCTTTGGCTCAAGTGTAAAAGCAGGTTGTGGTGATGAATTAGGAGTACAACAACTAACAATAATTTGTTAACCTTTCTCCTAATCTTTTAAAGAATTTCAATTAAGCATTTTACATTTTGTCTCTAATAATTCAGGGTTAACCAACTAACTCAGAGACATAAATTCCAAACATTTACTTTACTAATAGAAAATTTTCATTTTCAGCCTGCTTTATCTGTAACTGCTGCATACACCATTCAAAGTGTAGAAGCGGATTTATTCTACACAGTCCTAAACTTTTGCTTTACATTTGCACTTGTACCTCTACTGTTATTTATATTCTGGTCATCATTCCACCTCCCATTCTCCATTATCTCCTCTCCTCATCCCTGTTGTATTGTTTCTAGGCAATCTGCACTCTGCTCTACCTGCAATCACTTTTTTCTATGTTGACTTGCACACTCACTTCATAACTGTCTCCTGAGCTAGCCACAAGATTTGTATTGACATCCTCCTCCTCCAAATTGCCAAACATATCTAATTCCATGGGTTTTGTCTCTTCACTATCAAGTTAATCTGCACTGTAAAATTCGGTGCTTTTTCTCATCAACTACAGCCACACAATGGAGGTACGAAACATTATCATCACTTAATTTTATTGAATTGTATAGTACTTCTTGCACCTCCTTCAGGAATGCATACCCTAGTTTCCTTTTGGTGACTTTGACACTATCTCTTATCCATAACCATAGTATTGCTCTCATCTGTATATTTTACCTGTATCCTCTCATAATATTGTGACTTGCACGTCTTTTGTGGCTTTTCACTTTTAGGCTCACCTCAACAAAAGACCAGATCACAACCCTAGCTTGACATATCACGTTGGATAGCCCTACTCTTACTCGAAGAACCCAAGTAGCCTATAATAAATCATGTCTTTAAATGTTATACAATATGCCGATTGCATTTTAGGCCTAATTTATCCAATTTGTTATCCATATGAATGCTGTCTATATAATTCTCTTGATTACTTTAAACCTTTTCCAGTAGATTGATAAAAGGTCAGCAAATGTTCAATTCCTAATGCACAAATATTCCTTCACTTTGTCTGATTTCATTTTCACACGATTGCTACACAAAAGCACTGATGTGGTATCTTCACTCAAGAAAACTCTTAAAAAGAAACTCAATATGGTGTCAGTATCACTATTTTCCACAACCTCCAGTTGAAAACGTATCTATCATCATCATTACATACTTGTCTTCCCCTTAGTGACCTCATCCTCCTATCTGCAAAGCTACCATTTCCAATGGCATCTTGGGACACACAAAAAAGGGTGCAAATGGGGTGCAGCAGTTTCTTAAGATTTGGCCACACTGCACATTTTGGGAGCAGACTCTCAATTTGCAGCTCCACATCTGGGCACCTGTATGTATCTCTTACCCTTTTTACGTGAACTACAGTTTTCGTGACATATTTTGATGAGTCTAGGATGCATATTTAGGAGTTGAATAATTTTGTGCATCTTCACTACAAATACTTCTTCTACCGTTAATTCATCCCTGAGTTCCCAAAATGTCTTTGGTCTGTAACTAACTTGTTTGTCCTGGCCATCGATCCTTCTTAATCTTTCTGGATTTAAGAGTATTACATCACTTTCATACTCTTACTTCCACTCATGTGTCATACAATGCATCGTACAAGAACCGCAACACTGCCTCCATCCCATGATTCTTCAATGTTGTCTTCAGTGAGAATAGGTAACCTTGATTAAAAAAAATCAACAACAAAATGTTTCACATCATTTACATACGTTATTTTATAAGTGTAACCTTTGTAGTTGCATTAATAATCATGCAATTTCTTTAACATTTGCCCCCCAGCCAGCTCTCCCTCAGCTTCTTACACCTGTTCCTCACCACTGAGGTCTAAAATCTAAAAACATGTGAAGGTTCTTTTGAACCTTCCAACTCATTATAGTCAATGCCTTCTGGCTGCATCGATAGTTTCACTGTTTTTGAACTGAAAAAAGAGTGCTCTGTATTCTATCACATCTGTTGAATCATCCATGTACCCATATGTATTCAAATCGGACAGATTAATTGTACAAGTGTAACTCCCAGTTTTTCTATAAACATCCGTTTCCACAACTATTGTGTAGGGAGAGCTGGAATCTGCTTCAATATTTACATCTAATCTAACCTTAGTCAGGACACAAGGTTTTATTACATCTTCCTTCTTTCCTAACATTAAGAAGTATGCTCTCTTTGACATATAGCGATACCAAAGGGGATGATGGACGGAGCATTAGAGCAAATCAAACACTCACCCCCAGTCAACTGATCTGCGTTTAATCCATCGTCATTCTTTAGCTCACTCAACCACCCCAGTTCAGACATGGCTATATGCAAATCAGTCTGACCCTGTGCCTCATGGGAACAGTCCAGCCCGAACTGCCAAGCCATGTCTTCCCTGGACCGA
The DNA here is from genome assembly GCF_964204655.1 of Triturus cristatus. NCBI lineage: Eukaryota > Metazoa > Chordata > Amphibia > Caudata > Salamandridae > Triturus > Triturus cristatus. Next base: position 898,646,974 of record NC_140589.1, on the reverse strand, counting down.
AAACAAGCATCCTGGGACCTGTTTCGGGTTCATAACCCTCGTCAGCCAGGCTATCTTGAATCCAGTGGGAAAGTGAGCAAGGGACCCACGTCTGGGCATACCCTACCAACTTAGGACGAACAAAGCGATATCAAAGGGGATGATGGACGGAGTGTTAGAGCAAATCAAACACTCACCCCCAGTCAACTGATCTGGGTTTAATCCATCCTCATTCTTTAGCTCACTCCACCACCCCAGTTCAGACATGGCCATATGCAAATCAGTCTGACCCTGTGCCTCATGGGAACAGTCCAGCCTGAACTCCCAAGCCATGTCTTCCCTGGACCGGAAACAAGCATCCTGGGACCGGTTTCGGGTTCATAACCCTCGTCAGCCAGGTGATCTTGAATCCAATGGCAAAGTGAGCAAGGGACCCACGTCTGGGCATACCCTGCCAACTTAGGGCGAACAAAGCGATACCAAAGGGGATGATGGACCTGGCTTGGCAGTTCGGGCTGGACTGTTCCCATGAGGCACAGGGTCAAGACTGATTTGCAGATGGCCAGGTCTAAACTGCGGTGGCATGGTGAGCAAAAGAATGATGGATTTAATCCAGATCTCTTGCCTGGGGGTGAATGTTTTGATTTGTTCTGCATTCCGCCCATCAATAGTTCTTTTTGTATTTGTCACCCCGAGTGGTACGGGTATGCTCAGACGTGAGTCCCGTGCTCTCCATGCCACTGGAATCAAGCTATCCTGGCTGAAGAGGGGTGAAACCCCGAAACCGGTCCTACGATGCTTGTTTCCGGTCCATGGAGGACCTGGCTTGGCAGTTCGGGCTGGACTGTTCCCATGAGGCACAGGGTCAAGACTGATTTGCATATAGCCAGGTCTAAACTGGGGTGGCATGGTGAGCAAAAGAATGATGGATTTAACCCAGATGTCTTGACTGGGGGTGAACGTTTTAATTTGTTCTGCATTCCGTCCATCAATTGTATGTCTTTTGCTTTCTCGCCCTAAGTGCGCCAGGTATGCTCAGACGTGAGTCCTGGGCTCACTGTGCCACTGGAATCAAGCTATCCTGGCTGAAGAGGGGTGAAACCCCAAAACCGGTCCTTGGATGCTTGTTTCCGGTCCAGGGAGGACCTGGCTTGGCAGTTCGGGCTGGACTGTTCCCATGAGGCACAGGGTCAAGACCGATTTGCATATGGCCAGGTCTAAACTGGGGTGGCATGGTGAGCAAAAGAATGATGGATTTAACCCAGATCTCTTGACTGGGGTGAATGTTTTGATTTGTTCTGCATTCCGTCCATCAATAGTTCTTTTTTCTCTTTGACATATAGCTAGTGCTTAATTTGTAAATTATTAAGTGCCAGGTCCCTTGTCAGGAGACCACTGCAGCTTGCACCACCCATTGACCATGCCAGAACTGCCAATGACCGTACAAATACAACTACTCACTACCACACTCCTGCAAGTGTGACACTTCAATCTATACCAGCCCCCCAAAGCTATAAGAATGGATTGGGCAGCAGCTATTAGTCATTTTTAAAGTGTGTTAATTAATAAACAATTGGTGTGCTGATCTCTAAACTAGACATACAGTGTGCCACAATGTGGTGCACTATCATCAGTGCCAGCGGTGACAATCAAGTGCCGGTGCCAAGCACCAGAAACCCCCATCTCAAATTGATTAAGTACTGCATTTACCACTTCACTATCACTTCTTCCGTCAATAACACATTTCACTTTTTAACTGTTATGTTTTTTCAACTCACTATAGGAAAGTGTACTAATGTTCCACACATCATGTGTTTTTTGCAGTCCTGGGAAAATATCTGTTCAGGTGGCATAATCTAGCTTGCACAGCTGTAACAATACATCACCATACTAAGTTAGACGTTGAAATATTGTGAATTTCATTTATTTTAAATTTGTAATCTTATAAATTGCACTGCACTACATAGGGGCTCATTTATGAGTCCTTGCGTCACTTTTGCGCCGCCGGTGCGTCACTTTTTGTGACGCATCAGCGGCGCAAAAACTGGACCTTGTTGCACCATATTTACAAAGTGACGCATCTAGGTAGATGCGTCACTTTTTAAACCCCTGCGCTACATCATGCCTGCGTCAGGTATAATGTATGCAGGGTGGGCGTTCCCACGTAAGTAAGCATCGTGGAAGTAACGCAGTGAAATCTATGAGATTTCACTCCGCCACTTCTAGGGTGCAAATGCGTCAATATCTTGCGCCTGCCTCACAGCAGGCGTAAGACTGACGCAGGCCCTTTCACATTGGGCTTGCCCCATGTAAAAGGACACATTGCTGGAGTTGCGTCACTTTTGTGACACACTCCGGCAATGCGTCACTTTTGCGCCTACAGATACGTCAGAAATACTGACGTATCTGTGACTCCTTGCGACATGATGCGTCATACTGTAAATATGACGCATCATTGGAGTCGCAGGGAGGGCGCAGTGAAAAGTGGCGCATCACTGTTTTCACGCAGTGATGCGTCACTTTTCATAAATGAGGCCCATAGTATCAGTGCACTGCACTGCACTTTTTAACAATAAAATGCATGGCATTATTAAATCAAATTTGAATATTAACATAGCAGCAATAACTATTATATTGGTACCTAGCAGTACATCATCAATGTTTGACCTGTCATTGTTAGGGTTGTCTTCCCCTCAAACATGTTGCCTTCACCCTCCTATTTTATTGAATTTGTTTTGCTGACCTTAGGACTCTGTGCACTTCACCACTGCTAACCAGTGCTAAGGTGATTGTGCTCATTTCCTAAAACATTGTAACATTTGGCTTACACCAGATTGGCATATTTAATTTACTTATAAGTCCCTTGTACAGTGGTATACCATATACCCAGGGCTGGTAAATTATATGCTACTAGTGGCCCTGCAGCACATATTGTGCCACCCTCTTAAGTAGACCGTTAAACCATGCCTCAAGCCTACCATTGCAGCCTGCTGGCAGCTTCAAACTGCAAATTAACCTCCTTGCCAGCCTTAAACCACTCTTTTATTACATGTAAGTCAGCCCTAAGGCATGCCCTAGACAGCTCATAGGGCAGGGTGCATTGCAATTAGATGGTTGGAAGCTCTACATTTCCTGATAGTGAAAAAACACACAAATTTGTTTTTCACTACTGTGAGGCCTACCTCTCCATGGCCTATCACTGGCATTATGAAGGGGATAGAGCTAGGGACAGCACCACTTACAAGTCAGTATACAGAGGACTTCATAATATCCCATTGTGCCGGCAGCCACGCTGGAGCCAGGGCAAGGAGGCGGGAAATTCCAAGCACTTCAAAGGGACTCTCTAGACACTACTCCAACCAAAGAAGGCATCAGGTCTAAAAATAGGACCTCCAGACCCTTGGACCCCAAACCTGCCCTGGACAACAGGATTATCCTGTGTTTGGTGGACCATTCCACTAGATACCCAGAGGCCATACTTCTGAGGACTGTGACTGCGCCTGCAGTGACTAGGGCCTTGATGGGGTTCTTCACCCGAGTAGGGTTCCCAAAGGAAGTGGTGTCTGGCAGGGGCACAAACTTTATGTCTGCCTACATGAAGACCATGTGGGAAGAGTAAGGATGAGATGCAAGTTCTCCACACCCTATCTAAACCAATGGGCTTGCTGAAAGGGTCACAAGGACCCCAAAAGGCATAATTATGGGCCTGTCTGAGCCTCTGAAGTAGAAGTGGGATGTCCTGTTGCCATGTCTGCTCTTTGCCTACAGGGAGGTACCACAGAAAGCAGTTGAGTTTAGCCCATTTCAGCTCCTCTATAGTCACCCTATCAGCAAACCTCTCAGTTTGGTTAAGGAAGGCTGGGAGCAAGCTCTCAATATGTGGTTAGTTACATGCTAGCCCTCAGGAACTGGATGAAAAAACTCTGGAAAAAGGCTTCTGAGAACTTGGAAGCCATCCAGGAGGTCATGAAGCTCTGTTGTGTCCAGAAGGCCACTCTTGTAGAGTCTTCGCCTGGCCAGAAAGTGTGGATTAAGGAGGGAGTAGAGCCCAGGGCCCTCCAAGACAGTTGGACAGGGTGAAAGAGAGGAAGGGAGAGGCCACTTACTATGTGGACCTCAAGACCCTCAGAAACCCTTTAAAGGTACTGCATATCAAATGCTTCAAACCCCACTATGAGAGGTTAAAGGTCACCATGCTGTTGGTGACAGATGATGGAGTAGTGAAGGAGAGTGAACCTCTCCCTGACCTCCTGCCATCTAAAGAAAACATGGCTCAGTGGAAGATGTTAACTTCTTTCCTACCCTGACCCCAGAACAGAAGAGGGACAGTCACCAGTTGTTGGGACAGTTCACCTCACTGTTTCCCCTCACTCCTGGACTTACACACTTGAGTACACCCGATATAAATACTGGGGACAACCTGCATGTCAAAAATAAAATATACAGGCTGTCAGACAAAGTGAGGGCCAGCATTAAGGAGGAAGTCTCTAAAATATTGGAATTGGGAATGATTTAGCACTCCAGTAGTCCCTGGTTCAGCCCAGTGGTGCTGGTACCTAAAGCTGCTCCAATGGGCACCGCACCAGAACTCAGATTCTGTGTGGACTACAGGGGGCTTGACTCATTCACGATGACAGATACACTCCTCATCCCCAGAGCTGATGAGCTCATGGATAGGTTAGGGGCTGCCAAGTTACTAAGTACTTTTGATCTTATTTCAGGGTCCTGGCAGATAGCCCTAACTGAGGGGCTAAAAGAGAAGACAGCATTGTCTACTCCAAAAGGCCATCTCCGGGTCAGGGTTATGCCCTTTGGACTCAAGAATGCCTCACCACCTTCCAGAGTTTGGTGTACAAAGTCATCGCTGGGTTGGAGGCCATCAGTGCTGCCTAATTAGATGACATAGATGTCTACAGTATTAGTTGGGAGGGCCACTTGGTTCACCTCCAAGAAGTGCTTCAAGCTCTGCAATAGGCAGGCCTGACCATCAAGGCCAGCAAGTGCCAGATAGGGCAGGGTTCTGGGGACACCTGTTTGACAGAGGTAAGGTGCAGCTCTTCCAGTCAAAAATATAGACCATCCTTGCCTTGGAGCCCCCCATACCCCAATCAGAAGTGAGGGCCTTGTGCCTCACTGGATACTATAGGAGGAGTGTTAAGGGGTATGGGCCCTTAACTGAGATGGCTTCCAAGAAGCAGCCCAGGAAGATGATCTGGACAGAGGCTTATCAGAAAACCATCAAACAAACATGTGCGCAGCCCCTGTACTCAAGGCCTCTGACGTTTCCAGGGAATTCATTGTACAAACTGATGCCTCAGAGCATGGCATAGAGCAGTATTATCACAGATGAATTGGGAGGGCCTAGACCAACCTGTAGCCTTCATCAGCAGGAGGTATGTCCCAAGGAACAGAGATGGAATGCTCTTGAAAGAGAAACCCTCGCTGTGGTCTGGGCACCAAAGAAGCTGAGACCAGACTTGTTCAGGACTCGCTTCCGAGTTCAGACAGTCAACAGGCCCCTCAGATGGCTCATGCATATGAGCAGTGAGAATCCCAATCTATTGAGGTGGTTCATCTCCCTACAGGGAACGGACTTTACGATGGAACACCATCCTGGGTGAGACCACCCCAGTGCTGATGGTCAGTCCAGGTTTGTCCGCCTTAGTGATGAGAACTCCCAGGATGTTGGGTAGTTCTCCTGATTTTCAGCTGGGGGTACATGTTAGACTTGTCAGTCCTAAGGTGGTCTTCCTTCAAACATTTGTTTTGCACTTTACCACTGATAGCCAGTGCTAAGGTGCTTGTGCTCACTCCCTAAAACATGGTCAAATTGGCTTACACCAGATTGACATATTTAATTCACCTTTAAGTCCCTAGCACAGTAGTATGCGTTATACCCAGAGCTGGTGAATTAAATGTCACTAATAGGCCTTTCGCACTTATTGTGCCACCAACTTAAGTAGCTCCTTAAAACATATCTCAGGCCTGCCTTTTCAACCTGCTGGCAGTGTTAGCCCGCCAATTTGACCTGACAAAATAACCCCCTTGCCAAGCCTTGAACTCCCCTTTTATAACCTATGTCAGGCCTAAGGCAGGACCTAGTCAGCCCACAGTACAGGGTGCATTGTAATTAGAAGGCTAGATGTACTTTTAAGTTCTACATGTTCTGGTAGTGAAAAACTCACAAATTAGTTTTTCACTACTTTTTTGTCTACCTCTCTCATAGGGTAATATTGGGTTTCCTTATTATATTTCATAAGTACTAACATTTGATTGGGAACAGGTAAGAAATTCATGTTTGGTGTATGAGGAATTACTATTTTAATTTAAACCCACTTTAATGGTAAAGTCAGATTTTAAGCCATAATTTTGAAAATTCCACTTTTAGAAAGTTGTGTTTCTGTCTTAACCATTTGATGCCTGGAGCCTGTTCCTGGATAATATAACTGGGTGTGGTTGGCTGTTGGACTTTGTATATTCCTCCCAGAGAGTCAGAAATAGAAAGATTAGATGGGCCTGGGTGGGCTATCACTAGCAGAATAGGGTCAGTAGAGCTGGTCCCAGCCCCACTTACAAGTCAATAGGCTGTACCCTGCCTTTATTCAAAGGAATTCACACTAGTACATTGTGTCCACAGCCAGGCTGGAGCCAGGGCAGCGAGGCAATAAATTCCAAGCACTTCATAGGGAATCTCTAGGAGGCACTGGGTATAAAAATAGGACCTTCAAACCCACACTTCAGTACATTTCTGGACCTTTGGAAGACTCAGGAGAAGGACTGCAGTGTTGTTCCACTACAAGAAGGACTGCTACTCCGCGGCCCTTCAACCTGAGTGAGAAGGACTAGACCTGCATTTTGAACCAGGACCCCCAGAGTGACACCAAGAGCAGGTTTCATTCACCTTAAACCCTGCACCTGGACTCCGTGTGCTGTGAGTTATGCGTCCAAGTGGTGCCACCCTAGTTCTGGACTCTTAGAAGTGGACCTGAAGGTTCTCTGTTATGCCCAGCAGAACTGACAGAGGACAGCGATTTGCTGTGCAGCTCATCGGACCCACCGCAGTGTGCTGCATCTTGACTCAGGACCTCACAACGCAGCTCTCCAGAACCACTGCTACATGCTGCCTCCTCGACGCAAGACCTTGCATCACAGACCCTCAGCTCCTCTGAAAAAACTCTGCATGACGCATTCTCGGCATGGGACCTCGCAACGCTGCTCAATCAGTATTAAAGATACTTTGTTCAGCTGGCCTAATTTGGTCCCTCTTCACTCTATTTTTCCACATTTGTGTGGGATTTTCTTGTGTTGTGTTCTCACTTTATTACTGTTTGTGTGCTGCACAAATACTTTACACATTGATTCTAAGTTAAGCCTGACTGCTTTTGTGCCATGCTACCAGAGGGTTAAGCACAGGTTAATTTAGTGACTTTAATGGTTCACCCTGGCAAGGAATGTGGCTGTTGCTTGAGCAGGGTCCACTCCCCACTCAACCAACAACTCAATAGCTCACAGTCAAAGAGTGGAATATCAAGGAGAAGCATGAGCAGGGTGAGCAGTGGAAGAGCTAGAGGAAGGAGAAAGTGAAGACAGAGTGGTAGAGATAAAGGACGAGAGGAGAGAAGAGGTGTTGGAGACAGAAGTATCAAGTAAGTACATTGAGATGATAGAAGTTAAGAGATACATTAGAGAGTCTAGTGAGGAACAGTAGAAATCTGGAAGAAGGACGATGGAAAATTGGGATGAGGTGGAAGTGAAGAATAAATAGAGCAGGAGAAGAGAGGAGAAAATAGCGGAGATGCAGTGAGCAAACAATGATCATATAATTGCAAGAAGAAAACATTGGTAGATTCTCTAAAGGTACTCAAAATAAGGTTTGAACAGATAAGGACAGGGGCTGGTGCGACTGGATTTGCTAATAGAACATCTGCCATGGCTGCTGTAGATTATTTTGAGTTCTCAAGTTGAAACAAGATGGTGTTAACGCAAGGTCACATTGTCGGACACATGGTAAAACTTTGTGAAATGGCCACTACCCATGATTCTGAGCCAGATTCACAAAGGGCCTCCGCACTTGTGGCGGACACCCCGCAGTTGTGGGGGAGTCTCAGCAGTCATGGGGGGGGGGGGGTCTCCACACTTGGGGTGGAGCCGCCGCAATGAGAATTTTCATTGTGGAAATTCCACCCCGAGTGCGGAGACTACCCCACAACTGCGGGGTTTCCACCACTAGTCAGGAGGCCCTTTGTGAATCAGGCCCTCTGTGAGCAGGTATTGTGGCTGCCTCTTTGTTGCCTGCCCAACGTCCTTTGCTCTAATGCACTGCCATACCTCCCCTTCAGACACTAGAGTACATGGCTCCTAATTGAGGGTTCTCCTAGTTTCCTTTGTATGCCTCGGAAATTCCACTTCCCACTGTTATCTGCACTCAAACTGGTAGTCTCAAACACTTAGACAGGTCTTTGTAGCACACAGCATTTTCCACTATGTCCTGAGAGTCTACAGTGCAGCAGACGAGGTACCACACCTCTTTTGGGTATTTATGGATGTTTGGCACCCTAGGCACAAAGGAGGTGTTGTACCTCCATAAAAGGGATATGGAGACCCCTCCAGACGGTGCCGCACTTGACCCTCGTCACCCAATTTGTCGTGATTTCTGAATGCACCAGTCAAAGTCTTTAAGTAGATCTATTCTGTTCTGATACACATTCCCTAACTCCTACTCCATCGACTCTTGGGCAACAACTTCCCTATGCTCCAGAATGGAGTTCACATCAATAGTGCTTAGCAGTAACATTCTACTATTTATATGCAAAAACTACACTAGCTGAGGGAATTTAAAAGAGACCTGAAACAGCTCCGCCTGAAAGACCTGTGCTCGCTTAATGTATATGGTGTCCACATGACACCGCTTTGATTGTTCAATGTAATTTCTATGTCATTGTCTGTAAAGCATTCTGCCACAATTGGATGGGGTCTTGACGTTCTACATCCAGAACCTCAACAAATAAAAATAAATATATAGTCCCTTTTGCTCCCTATCGAATCCGGACCCATTCCATGTAAAAAGACGACAATGTAGACACACAAGCTTCTTTCTAAAAGTATTTATTAAGCACCCTCTTTTAGTGAAGGATGGTAGATTTATAATAGATTTATATCAATACTAGTAGTGGGGATTTTTAAGGACAATTTTCTTAAAATGTAGAATAACTTGGGGAAACGGAGCTGGTGTGCGTTGCTTTGTATTTAAAAGTGCAAAATGGTGCTAGCAGGCAAGACTTCTTTATTTAATGTACTGCAGATTATAGTACCACTCTGACTAGGCTGCCGTGCTCTTTGATGGTGATAGGCAGCTGTGAGACCATTTTTATGTGCATGGTTGGAAGTATTTGGGTTTGTAGTGTGTATTTAATTGGAAGCATTGGGTGCAGCAATGTGTCCAAGACTAAGCCGAGTTCGCAGAGGTGCACCACCCAGAACTCCTCAAAGTGACAAAAAAACTCCACCAAACTACGCAGAGTTCCGCGAGCTGCGGAGTGTGTTACCATGCTGTTCGCACTGATTTTTAGTGCCGGGTGTTTGTCACGCACTGTAAAATCTGTGCGCAAGGGTTCTTGCACAGTGCAAGAGGGCGTTGCTTCTTTCTGCTTCTCAAATAGAAGCTCTACTCGAGCTGCAGCTTCCTCAGCACGAACTGAAGGTTTCTCAACGCGAGCGGTAGCGACCACCCACAACCGCCCATGTTGAGAAATCCTTGCTGGGAAGTGGTCTAGCGTTGGATTTTTCTTGCTCTCGCTCGCCAACTTCCTGTTGGCGAGTGAGGAAAAAACTCAGGAGTTCACCACCCAGGCTTATCCGACACATGATCAATCAATCAAGTCGTGGTAAACTGTAGAAACGTTGTGTTAAGTCTGTGGTAACCTGTTAACACACGTTCAACACAACCTTTTACACTTCCCAGTCTTCCCTCCATGAGGGACACAGTGTCCTTCACCATTCAGTCAAGGCAAATAGCAAAGGAAACAGAGAAAATTAACACAACGTGATGCATAATTTGAAGCACTCAACATCTATTTAGATAAAGGTAACACTTGAAAAATATAATACTAAATAATATGACTAAAGCTGTTGTTTTAAACATTACTACAATTGGACCTCTGTAATACGTGGGTTTTAGACAGAAAGGAGAAAAACGTGTGGAATATGAGAAGAAATTTAGGTTTTTAAAGTTTCTGTTGTAAACAGAGGAGGGAGATCCAATCCTGAACAGCCATCAGGTGTTTAAGGTTATTTGTGAATTGTTATTCAAGTAGGATGCAATTTACTTATAATGGGACTGTGGTGGTGTCACACCCCAGTTGCTACTGTGGTATTATCATTTGGGTCAAAGCTTTGCTGAAGAGACATATTGTTTTGGTTTTAGAAATGGGGTTTCTGGTTGGCTAAGGTATACCCAAGTCACGAAGAACCCACCACTCTAGTCAGGGTAAGCGAGATACACATCTAAGATAACCTGTGCTCTTACTCCAGTAGCTTGGCACAGAGCAGTCAGGCTTATCTAAAGAGCCATTGTGTAAAGTATTTGTGCAATACACACACACACACACACACACAGTAACACAATGAATACACTACAAAATGACTCCACACGGGTTTATAAAAAAAAGGTTATTTTAATATAAACGAAACAAGAACAAAACATAAAAAATGCAATGTATACTTTTCAAGTTATCACATTAAATGCCCACTGTAATCACAGTGCCTAACCAAAACACGTTTTGCAGTCATTAAGGTAATCCCCATGCTAGTAGCGCATATGATCGTGTGGCTACTGAGAAGTATTACTTCATCGCAGTGGCAGGGCAAATCAATGCACAATATGGTAACAATGGTTCTTTTCTATATGGGACCCTCCGCCCGGGGAAATTTTAAAAAAGCGAACCACCCATGAATGTGCAGGTCGGTGTCTTGAACCTTGGGGGTCCAACTCCTCCGTACAGTACATTTCAATCAAGTTGTCAGCAGGCCTCAGGAGCGGGGCCCACGCCGTTGGCTGATCTGGGTCACAAAAGTGTGCATGTCAACGGCTGATGACATGCCCATTGTCACCCCAGCAATGCGGCACAGTAGAGACGTGCTTGAAGGCACTGCTGAAAGTGCAGTGATGATTTGGATCGGCACAAGCAGAGCCAGACCAGCTTGAGCCTTGTAGACAGCGCTGGTTTTAGAAAAAGGCAAAGGAAAAGATCGAGGAGGTTATTTTCTCACAAGCTGACCTGTGTCAAAACCCACTTGCTCGACTCACCAGTTACGGAGTCCCACAGCAGTGGAAGGGGGTAAGTCTATGATTATCCTGAGACCTCCCAAACAGGGGGCAAGCCTTAGAGAACACATGTAGTTCAGCACACCACAAAGGCAGCAGTGTCCGGTTACAGGTCCAACAAAGTTTCTACCAAAAAGGGTCAGAGACCTAGAACTTATATCCAAAAGTGCCCTTGATGAAGAGGGAGACTTCAAAAGTACTCTCAGAAGTGCACAAGGATCCCTTTCAACCCAGTCCTGCCTGCCAGGCTAATCCTGAGAGGTAGAGCAGGGCTTTATGTGTGGGCAGAACACTACCTATTGAAGTGTAAGTGTTAGCCCCTCCTAGTCCTTCCCTGCCCAGGACAACCCATCAGAATTCAGATGAGTCTCCCCTTTCTGTGTTTTTGGCTATCTAGAGGGAAAGCACAAAGTATAGATGTCACATAACCCAGAGATGTATTAGAGATGGGCTGTCCGGCAAAAGGAGCAGTAAGTACAGAGAAATGCCTACTTTCTAAAAGTGGCATTTCTAAAACAGTAATGTTAAAGCCAACTTCACCAGTAAGGAGAATTTATCATTACTATTCCAAACATATCAAACAAGAAAAAGCTACTCCTCTCCGAACAGAAATTAGAGCTTAAAGGTGTATTAAGTAATTCCCACTGCTAACCTATGAGAGAAGTGGGCCTCACAGTCGTAAAAAACCAAATGGCTGTTTGTCACTACTAGGACATGCAATACATAAAAGTACATGTCCTAACATGTAGTTACGATGCACCCTGCCCTTAGGGATACCTAGGGCCTGCCTAGGGGGTGACATATATATAATAAAAGGGGAGTTTAGGACTTGGAAAGTAGTTTTAAATGCCAAGTTGAGGTGGCAGTAAACTACACACACAGGCACTACAGTGGCAGGCTCGCAACAGATTTGAAAGGCTACTTCTGTGGGTGGCACAATTAGTGCTGCAGGCTCACTAGTGAGAAAACAGAAACAGGAGGAAACCTGTTAACCCAGATGAGACTGGGTAAGCTTTATAACAAAAAGAACAATGTCTCAACTGGTATGTCATTCAAGGGGGACTGTTCATAGAAGGTGTAGCAATCACACAGGAGGGGAAAAAAGGGGACGAGGGAGACCAAGGTAGAATGGAAGGGTTGTTATTTGCATATAGTTATAGCAGCACTACGTTACAACTAGATTGCAGTAACCATAACAACCAATTGTGCACTGGAGGTGTTGGTGTGAGTGAACGGCCCAGTGACACAAGTGATTAGAAAACAACGTGAGGCGGCGAAAAAACAGATCGCTGCGTGATCGGTGAAGCCGGGCTGAGTCCGGAGGGACGAGTGAGACGCTTTACTCGTCCCTCCGGACCCAGCCCAGCTTCCCAAATCACGACCTAGTCGAACAGCTGCAACTAAAAAACTTGCGATGTTAAATATATCCCATGGGTCATTCAGCAACCGAAAATAAACTAGAGCGGGTTTTACCTCTATAAAACCTTTTCCCCTTAAAATTGGAACTAAAAACCTCCTTCGAATGACACTATAATATTGACAGAACATTATAAAATGCATGGTTTCTTGAGTTGAAAAATTGTCACAGGTACAAGGACATGAATCACATACAATACTCCAGCCTTGCGAATTACCTAAGAGGGTATGGATTAAATTAAATCGAACCCTAGTTAAAAGCTGGCGATACTAGTGCTTCCTGACAATTTTCAGATATGGTTCAATTGAAATTGTGGTTTTTAGCAAGAAATAGGCTTTTACTGTAGATTTCATTAGCTCTGTCTCTTCCTGCTCAGCCGCCACCAGGTTAAAAAATTCTGTTCTGACCCATGTCACATCTTCTTTTCTTATTTGATCAGGAAAAATAAATAAATCTGGGCGCCCTAATTTACTTAAAATATTCTTAACATAATATAGCCATGGGATGCTATGAGCGTCCTCCAGGGCCACACAATCCCTAATAATCTGATGATTAAGAGTTAATTCAGGATTAAGCCAGGTCTTTAACCAACAGATCACCGGGGCAAACCTCAACAATTTTGTCACATATCTTGCCCCAACCTCTTGATGTATTATAAACATTGAGGTAGACTGTTGAGCAGACAGGAGGGATTGTAAAAATTTGTTTTCAACTATCTGTACCCCCTCTCCTATCTTGTAACCCCATAGAGCTGAACCATACAAGGCAATAGCCATGCACTTGGACCTATAAATGTTGAGCATGGCTTCAATTGGTCTGGCCCCCCAACCGTTGTGCAAAGCCATGAAGAGCAGCAGTTGATTTTGCCATCAATTTTTTTGACTATCTGTTGGGGGGCCCATGTTCCCTTCTCGTCAAATAAAACCCCCAAATAGGTAAAAGAGGGCACCCTGGTCAGCTCAACACCTTCACAATAAAAAGATTTTAATTTTTATTTTTTTTGCCCCATAGACATTATTTGAGATTTCGCTATATTAACTACAAGATCCAATGATTTCATGTAGGCCCCAAATGAGTCTAGTAGCCTCTGAAGCCCTATGGCTGTACGGGCCAGTAAGACGGCATCATCTGCCTAAAGGAGCACAGGAACCCCCATGGTCCCTATTTGCAGGATGTCCTGACCAGCCGTTTCAAGAGACTTAGCTCGATTATTAATATTTAAGGTGAATAGTAGTGGCGCTAAAATGCAACTCTGTCGAACACCTCTACTAGTATTAAAGTGCCTTGTGCATTTACCTTCTTAATGTACCCTACACTTGCAGAAAGGTCCCTGTGCAGATCTGCCATGAGGTAAACCAGACTTGAATCAATGCCCATGTCTAGCAGGATCAACCACAACTTCGACCTATTGACCAAGTCAAAGGCTAAAGTGAGGTCCATAAAAGCCAAATGCAGTGACCCCAATTTGGCTTTTGTATATTTACCTGCTAGTAGATGTAAATTAAGGCACTGATCCAAGGTGCTCCAGTATAAGTCAAAACAATAGCCTTTCAGGCTTAGAGTGCCAAAGAAATTGTGCAAAATAGGAAGCAGAGAACTCTGGGGTAACTTTGGGTTGTTCCCAAATTTAGGTAAAGAGCAGCTCCTATATAGAGCACACTGCAACACCAGTGCACTCTGAATCTGCTCACCTCAAATGTCTGTTTTTCAAGCAAAGTCTTTAAGCATAGGATTAGCACACACTTCCATTCACTCGGAGATTGAAAGGGACAAAGGCTTTTGCCATTTACACAGCAAAATCTTTAAGCATAGGATTAGCACAGTAATATATGGGGACGGACATCGGATTTAAATGAGTTCACGGACTGTTGGGCACTTACCATCCACTTGATAGCCTTTGAAGAAGTGCTATGCACGAAACGCTTCAGGCTATGCTGTTGTACTACATGCTGTGTGGTGTTTTTATCTTCGCTGTTGCAGCTTCCATTAAAATAGTGTAAGCGGAACCAACCAGTGTGAAGGAACTTTAGACACGGCTACAGCCTGAACTGCTGAACGGAATTACACCAAATTTGGCAAAAAGGTAGCTCTTCATCCAAAAAGCGACCTTTTTTTAAATGTTGTAAATCCGTTCAGTAGCTGCTGAGAAACACATAAACATGTATATATCTGAGCACCTAGGAGGAGTCGCAAACCCCCCCGAGCATGAGCTTCATTCTGATTGGCTGCCAGCACTCCAAAGCAGAATGTGTTGGCAGCCATCTTGTGACTCGGTAACTAAGTCACAAGAAACAGGGAAAAAAAACTGAAAATTAAGGAAAGGGGGCAGGGTAGAAACACCCTGACCCCCTAGACCTGCTCTGGGCTGCCACACGGACCACCAGGCCCCAAAAAAACATTAAAAAAAAGATTGGCAGAACTCAGGCAATGCCAAAATTATATAGCGGGGACCTGAGGGGGCCCCCGCAGCCCCGGGGACCGCCATCTCCCTGGGGCTATGCTAATTATATGCGGAGGGCACGCGGCCCCCCCGCAGCCCAGGGGACAGCCACCTCCTCGGGGCTTCTTTCATTTGATGTGGGAAAACCTGCTCTCACTTCCCAGAAGAAAAGCAGAATTGCTTTTGGGCAAGGGGAGCTGCATGTTAGCAGCTCCCCTTGCACAAAAACAATGCCGGCTCCTGCAGGAGGTGGGGGGCCAGCTCGGACTGTGGGGGCATTGGGGCTCCCCCTATGGTTCCCCATGCTGAGGGCCGGCCCCGGGGAATGGGGTCCCTTCCCGGGGCCAGAAGTGGCCCGGGAAGGGGTCAACACCACCCCTCCCTTTATTTAAAAAAAAAAAGAAAACAGTCCCCGGGGAATGGGGTCCCTGGGGCCGAAATCGGCCTGGGGAGGGAGGCCGCATGGCCCCCCTCCTTAAATTCATATATAAAATGGCCAAGCCCCGGGGATGAGGTACCCGGAGCCAAAATCAGGCTTGGGAGGGGGGCCGTGCGGCCACTCTCCTGTTAAAAATAAATTATAATTTTTAAAAGGGTGGATGGGGTCCCCATGGCCCCAAAAATACTAAAAGAAGTGGGGCCTAACAGCCCCCTTCTAAAAATATATGTAAAGAAAAGCCAGCATCTCGCCAGAGGCCCCACCCCCTTCCTGCACCACTCAGCAAACGCACCCTCTTTCGCGTTCTAAGTTGGGGAATTAAGTCCCCTTGAATACCGAGGGTCCCTGGGAGCCAACTAGCCCACCAGGTACCTCCAGTAAGTGCCACACAGCTGGATTGCGTGGCCTTTGAGCAGTCTCAGCAATCTAGCTGTATGGGGCTTACTGGAGGTAACAGGAGGGCTAGTTGGCCCCCAGGGACTCTCAGGAGGAAAGGGAACTTCATCCCCTAACCAAGAGTGTGCCAGGAGGCTCGTTTGCAGAGTGGTGGAGGAAGGGGGCATGGCCTTTGTCCACCTCTCAGCAATCCCACTGTGTGAGGCTTACTGAGGTAAGAGGTAGGCTAGTTGCCCCCTAAAGGACCCCCAGCAGCGAAGGGGACTTCAATCCCCATCCAAGAGTGCCCCAGGGAGCGCGTTTGCAGAGAGGTGGGCAAAGGGGGCGTGGGCTGCTATGAGAACTTAGCAATCCTGTTGTGTGGGACTTACTGGAGGTAATAGGAGGTTAGCCCCCAAAGATGTCCTTGTTTCTGGCTCAAACGGCTCAAACGTTACAAAAAATGCAGCGACAAGTGTTACAGCATGGTAGAAGGCCCTTTGCAAACCTAGAATGGTCACCTGTTACTTATTGCTAAATGTGGGTGTTAGATTTGTACTAATCGTGTGCAAGCCACTCTTGCTTCCTTCTGCGCCTCTCTTGCCCCTTTCTACATTTCTAATGCTTCTTTCTGCACATTTCTTTCTTTTTCTGCACTTCTCTTGTCTCTTTCTGCAAATCTCTTCTACTTCCTACACCTCTCTTCCCTCTTTCTGTACTTCTGTTGCCTCTTTTTGCACCTCATTTGCTTCTTTCTGTACCCCTCTTGCCTCTTTCTGAACCCTTCTGCCCTCTTTCTGCACCTCTCTTGCCTTTTTCTGCACCCCCCTTTTTCCACCTCTGTTGGTTCTCTCTGTACCTCTTTTTTTTCGTTCTGCACTTCTTTTGTTTCTTTCTGCACTTGTCTTGCTTCTTTCTGCAACCCTCTTGCCTCTCTCTCCACCCCTCTTCCCTCTTTCTGCACTTATCTTACTTCTTTCTGCACCTCACTTGCCTCATTCTGCACCTCTATTGCCCCTTTCTACAGTTCTCTTGCCTCCTTCTGGACTTCACTTGCCTCTTTCTATCAGTCTCTTGCCTCTTTATGCAACTCTCTTGCCTCTTTCTGCACCTCATTTGCTTCTTTCTGCACCCCTTGTGCCTGTTTCTGCACCCCTCTTCCCTCTCCGTGCAACTCTCTTGCCTCTTTCTACACCTCTCTTCCCTCTTTCTGCCCCACTCTTGTCTCTTTCTGTACCTCTGTTCTTTCTTTTTTCACCTGTCTTGTCTCTTTCTGCACCCTTCGTGACTCTTTCAGTACCTCTGTTGCTTCTTTCTACATTTCTCTTCTTCTTTCTGCACTCCCACTACCTCTTTCTGTACCCCTCTTGCCTCTTTGTGCACCTCTCCTACCTCTTTGTGCACCCCTCTTTTTCCACTTCTGTTGGTTCTCTGTGCACCTCTTTTTTTTCGTTCTGCACTTTTTTTGTTTCTTCCTGCACTTGTCTTGTTTCTTTCTGCAACCCTCTTGCCTCTCTTCACCCCTCTTCCCTCTTTCTGCACTTATCTTGCTTCTTTCTGCACCTCACTCGCCTCTTTCTGCACCTCTATTGCCCCTTTCTACAGTTCTCTTGCCTCCTTCTGCACGTCACTTGCCTCTTTCTGTCAGTCTCTTGCCTCTTTATGCACGTCGCTTGCCTCTTTCTGCACCTCATTTGTTTCTTTCTGCACCCCTTGAGCCTGTTTCTGCACCCCTCTTCCCTCTCTGTGCAACTCTCTTGCCTCTTTCTCCACCTCTCTTCCCTCATTCTACACCACTCTTGTCTCTTTCTGTACCTCTGTTCCTTCTTTTTTACCTGTCTTGTCTTTTTCTGCACCCTTCGTGACTCTTTCAGTACCTCTGTTGATTCTTTCTGCAGTTCTCTTCCTCTTTCTGCACCCCCACTGCCTCTTTCTGTACCCCTCTTGCCTCTTTCTGCACCTCTCCTACCTCTTTCTGCACCCCTATTTTCCACCTCTGTTAGTTCTCTCTGCACCTCTTTTTCTTCGTTCTGCACTTCACTTGCCTCTTTCTGTACCTCTCTTGCCTCAGTCTGCCCACCTTTTCCCTCTTTTTGCACCCCTTTTGCCTGTTTCTGCAACTCTCTTGCCTCTTTCTGCAGTTCTCCTACCTCCTTCTGCACATCACTTGCCTCTTTTTACCCACCTTTTACCTGTTTCTGCACCTCTCTTGCCTGTCTGCACTTGTGTTCCCTCTGTCTGTTCCTCTTTTGCCTGTTTCTGCAACTCTCTTGCCTCATTCTGAAGTTCTCCTGCCTCCTTCTGCACCTCTGTTGCTTCTTTCTGCACTTCTCTTGCCTCTTTCTGCACCCTTGTTGCTTCATTCTGCACTTGCCATGCTTCTTTCTGCACCTGGCGTGCTTCTTTCTGCACCCCTGTTGTCTCTTTCTGTACTCGTCTTCCCTTTTTGTGCACCTTTCTTGCCTGTTTCTGCATCTCACATGCCTCTTTCTGCACTTTTATTGCTTCTTTCTACATCTTTGTTGATTCTTTCAGCAATTCTCCTGCCTCTTTCTGCACTTCTCTTTCCTGTTTCTGTACTTCTCTTGCCACATTCTGCACCTCTCTTGCTGCTTTCTGCACCTCACTTGCTTCTGTCTCCACCTCTCTTGCCTCAAACTGTCTTGCTTCTTTCTGCACCCTTGTTGTATCTTTATGTACCTCCTTTGCCTGTTTCTGCAACTCTCTTGCCTCTTTCTGCAGTTCCCTTGCCTCCTTCTGTACCTCTTTTGCTTCTTTCTGCACTTCTCTTACCTCTTTCTGCACCCCTGTTGCTTCATTCTGCACTTTCCATGCATATTTCTGCATCTGTCTTGCGTCTTTCTGCACCCCTCTTGCCTCTTGCCTCTTTCTGCACCCATCTTCCCTCTTTCGGCAACTCTCTTGCCTCTTTTTATACCTCTGTTGCTTCTTTCTGCACTTCCCTTGCCTCTTTCTGCACCCTTTGTGCCTCTTTCAGCACCACTGTTACTTCATTCTGCATTTCTCTTCCTTCTTTCTGCACTCCTCGTGCCTCCTTCTGCACCTCTGTTGCTTCTTTCTCCACTTCTCTCGGTTCTTTCTGCACTGCTCTTGCCTCTTTCGGCATCCCTCTTGTCTCTTTGAGCACCTCTGATGCTTTATTTTTGCACTTCTATTGCCTCTTTCTTCACCTCTGTTGCTTCCTTCTGCAGATGACTTGCCTCTTTCATCACCTCTGTTGCTTTTTTCTGCAGATCTCTTGCCTCTTTCTGTACCTCACTTGCCTCTTTCTGTACCTCTGTTGCCTCTTTCTGCACTTCTCTTGCTCTTTCTGCACCCTTCGCACCTTTTTCAGCACCTTTGTTACTTCTTTCTGTACCTCTCTTCCTACTTTCTGCACCTCCCTTGCTTCTTTCTGCACCTCACTTGCCTCTTTCAGCACCTCTGTTGCTTTTTTCTGCAGATCTCTTATCTCTTTCTGCTCCTCACTTGCCTCTTTCAGCACCTCTGTTGCTTATTCTGCAGATCTCTTGCCGCTTTCTGCACCACTCTTTTCTCTTTCGGCACCTCTCTTGCCTCTTTCTACACCCCTGTTCCCTTTTTCTGCACCTTTCCTACGGGTTTATGCCTCTTTCTGTACCTCTGTTGCCTCTTTCTGCACCTCTCTTGCTCCGTCTGCACCCTGTGTGCCTCTTTCAGTACCTCTGTTACTTCTTTCTGTACTTCTCTTCCTTCTTTCTGCACCCCTTCTGCTTCTTTCTGTACATCTCTTGCCTCTTTGTGTACATCTCCTACCTCTTTCTGTACCCATCTTGCCTCTTTTTGCACCTCTGTTGGTTCTTTCTGCACTGCTCTTGCTTCTTTTTGCACCTTACTTGCCTCTTTCTGCACTTTTCTTGCTTCTTTCTACACCTCTGTTACTTCTTTCAACAACTCTTTAGCTTCTTTCTGCACTTCTCTTCCTTCTTTCTGCACCCTTCCTGCCTCTTCAGTACCTCTCTTGCCTCTTTTTGCACCTCTGTTGGTTCTTTCTGCACTGCTCTTGCTTCTTTCTGCACCTCACTTGCCTCTTTCTGCACCTATCTTGCTTCTTTCTGCACCTCTGTTGCGGCTTTCTGTACCTCTCTCACATCTTTCTGCACTTCACTTGCTTCATTTTGCACCCCTCCTGCCTCTTCCTGCACCCCTCTTTCCTCTGTGTGCAACTCTCTTGCCGCTTTCTACACCACTCTTCCCTCTTTCTGCACCACTCTTGCCTCTCTCTGTACCTCTGTTGCTGTTTTCTGCAGATCACTTGCCTCGTTCTGCAACCCTCTTTTATCTTTCTGCACCTCTCTTGCCTCAATCTGTACCCCTGTTTCCTCTTTCTGCACCTTTCCTGCTTGTTTCTGCACCTCTCTTGCCTCTTTTTGTACCTCTGTTGCCTCTTTCTGCACATCTTTTGCTCTGTCTGCACCCTTTGTGCCTCTTGCAGCA
The DNA here is from genome assembly GCF_964204655.1 of Triturus cristatus. Taxonomy (NCBI): domain Eukaryota; kingdom Metazoa; phylum Chordata; class Amphibia; order Caudata; family Salamandridae; genus Triturus; species Triturus cristatus. The sequence continues at coordinate 898,626,525 of NC_140589.1, read as the reverse complement.
CCTCTGTTTCTTCTTTCTGTACTTCTCTTCCTTCTTTGTGCACCCCTTCTGCCTCTTTCTGTACCTCTCTTGCCTCTTTGTGCACCTATCCTACCTTTTTCTGTACCCCTCTTGCCTATTTTTGCACCTCTGTTGGTTCTTTCTGCACTGCTCTTGCTTCTTTTTGCACCTTACTTGCCTCTTTCTGCACTTTTCTTGCTTCTTTCTACACCTCTGTTGCTTCTTTCAGCAATTCTTTAGCCTCTTTCTGCACTTCTCTTCCTTCTTTCAGCACACTTCTGCCTCTTCTGTACCTTCCTCCTTTCTGCACCCTTCCTGCCTCTTCTGTACCTCTCTTGCCTCTTTGTGCACCTCTCCTACCTCTTTCTGCACCCCTCTTGCCTCTTTTTGCACCTCTGTTGGTTCTTTCTGCACTGCTCTTGCTTCTTTCTGCACCTCACTTGCCTCTTTCTGCACCTCTCTTGCTTCTTTCTGCACCTCTGTTGCGGCTTTCTGTACCTCTCACACATCTTTCTGCACTTCACTTGCTTCATTCTGCACCCCTCCTGCCTCTTCCTGCACCCCTCTTCCCTCTTTGTGCAACTCTCTTGCCGCTTTCTACACCACCCTTCCCTCTTTCTGCACCACTCTTGCCTCTTTCTGTACCTCTGTTGTTTTTTTCTGCAGATCACTTGCCTCGTTCTGCAACCCTCTTTTATCTTTCTGCACCTCTCTTGCCTCAATCTGTACCTCTGTTTCCTCTTTCTGCACCTTTCCTGCCTGTTTTTTTACCTCTCTTGCCTCTTTTTGTACCTCTGTTGCCTCTTTCTGCACCTCTTTTGCTCTGTCTGCACCCTTTGTGCCTCTTGCAGCACCTCTGTTACTTCTTTCTGTACTTCTATTCCTTCTTTGTGCACCCCTTCTGCCTCTTTCTGTACCTCTCTTGCCTCTTTGTGCACCTCTCCTACCTTTTTCTTTACCCCTCTTTCCTCTTTTTGCACCTCTGTTGGTTCTTTCTGCACTGCTCTTGCCTCTTTCTGCACCCCTCTTTTCTCTTTCGGCACCTCTCTTGCCTCTTTCTACACCCCTGTTCCCTTTTTCTGCACCTTTCCTACGGGTTTATGCCTATTTCTGTACCTCTGTTGCCTCTTTCTGCACCTCTCTTGCTCTGTCTGCACCCTTTGTGCCTCTTTCAGTATCTCTGTTACTTCTTTCTGTACTTCTCTTCCTTCTTTCTGCACCCCTTCTGCTTCTTCCTGTACATCTCTTGCCTCTTTGTGTACCTCGCCTACCTCTTTCTGTACCCATCTTGCCTCTTTTTGCACCTCTGTTGGTTCTTTCTGCACTGCTCTTGCTTCTTTTTACAACTTACTTGCCTCTTTCTGCACTTTTCTTGCTTCTTTCTACACCTCTGTTACTTCTTTCAACAATTCTTTAGCTTCTTTCTGCACTTCTCTTCCTTCTTTCTGCACCCTTCCTGCCTCTTCTGTACCTCTCTTGCCTCTTTGTGCACCTCTCCTACCTCTTTCTGCACCCCTCTTGCCTCTTTTTGCACCTCTGTTGGTTCTTTCTGCACTGCTCTTGCTTCTTTCTGCACCTCACTTGCCTCTTTCTGCACCTCTCTTGCTTCTTTCTGCACCTCTGTTGCGGCTTTCTGTACCTCTCTCACATCTTTCTGCACTTCACTTGCTTCATTCTGCACCCCTCCTGCCTCTTCCTGCACCCCTCTTCGTGCAACTCTCTTGCCGCTTTCTACACCACTCTTCCCTCTTTCTGCACCACTCTTGCCTCTTTCTGTACCTCTGTTGCTGTTTTCTGCAGATCACTTGCCTCGTTCTGCAACCCTCTTTTATCTTTCTGCACCTCTCTTGCCTCAATCTGTACCCCTGTTTCCTCTTTCTGCGCCTTTCCTGCCTGTTTCTGTACCTCTGTTGCCTCGTTTTGTACCTCTGTTGCCTCTTTTGCTCTGTCTGCACCCTTTGTGCCTCTTGCAGCACCTCTGTTTCTTCTTTCTGTACTTCTCTTCCTTCTTTGTGCACCCCTTCTGCCTCTTTCTGTACCTCTCTTGCCTCTTTGTGCACCTCTCCTACCTTTTTCTGTACCCCTCTTGCTTCTTTTTGCACCTCTGTTGGTTCTTTCTGCACTGCTCTTGCTTCTTTTTGCACCTTACTTGCCTCTTTCTGCACTTTGCTTGTTTCTTTCTACACCTGTGTTGCTTCTTTCAGCAATTCTTTAGCCTCTTTCTGCACTTCTCTTCCTTCTTTCAGCACACTTCTGCCTCTTCTGTACCTTCCTCCTTTCTGCACCCTTCCTGCCTCTTCTGTACCTCTCTTGCCTCTTTGTGTACCTCTCCTACCTCTTTCTGCACCCCTCTTGCCTCTTTTTGCACCTCTATTGGTTCTTTCTGTACTGCTCTTGCTTCTTTTTGCACCTTACTTGCCTCTTTCTGCACTTTTCTTGCTTCTTTCTACACCTCTGTTACTTCTTTCAACAATTCTTTAGCTTCTTTCTGCACTTCTCTTTCTTCTTTCTGCACCCTTCCTGCCTCTTCTGTACCTCTCTTGTCTCTTTGTGTACCTCTCCTACCTCTTTCGGCAACCCTCTTGCCTCTTTTTGCACCTCTATTGGTTCTTTCTGCACTGCTCTTGCTTCTTTTTGCACCTTACTTGCCTCTTACTGCACTTTTCTTGCTTCTTTCTACACCTTTGTTACTTCTTTCAACAATTCTTTAGCTTCTTTCTGCACTTCTCTTCCTTCTTTCTGCACCTTTCCTGCCTCTTCTGTATCTCTCTTGCCTCTTTCTGCACTTCTCTTCCTTCTTTCTGCACCCTTCTGCCTCTTCTGTACCTTCCTTCTTTCTGCACCCTTCCTGCCTCTTCTGTACCTCTCTTGCCTCTTTGTGTACCTCTCTTACCTCTTTCTGCACCCCTCTTGCCTCTTTTTGCACCTCTATTGGTTCTTTCTGCACTGCTCTTGCTTCTTTCTGTACTTCACTTTCATATTTCTGCACTTCTCTTCCTTCTTTCTACACCTCTGTTGATTCTTTGAGCAATTCTCTTGCCTCTTTCTGCACTTCTCTTCCTTGTTTCTGCACCTCTGTTGCGGCTTTCTGTACCCCTCTCACATCTTTCTGCACTTCACTTGCTTCTTTCTGCACTTCTCTTGCCTCTTTTGGCACCTCTGTTGCTTCTTCCTGCACCCCTCTTGCCTCTTTCTGCACCCCTCTTCCCTCTTTGTGCAATTCTCTTGCCTCTTTCTACACCACGCTTCCCTCTTTCAGCACCACTCATGGCTCTTTCTGCACCTCTGTTGCTTCTTTCTGCACTTCTATTGCCTCTTTCTGCAGCTCTCCTGCCTATTATGTACCTCACTTTCCTCTTTCAGCACCTCTGTTGCTTTTTTCTGCAGATCTCTTGCCTCTTTCTGCACCTCATTTGAGATGTCATCAGTGATGTCATCACTGATGTCACTGACCATGTCATGAGTGATATAATATGTGATTTCATCAGCAGTGCATTGCGGGGGCATGAGTTATAGCTAGCTCAACTAACTATAATGGCTGAATTTCCCTGGGTTTGTACGACTTAAATGTCCAACTAACTGTAACGTCCCTGAAACCTGTGTTTTTTCAGTGAATTTCTATGGTTTTTTAAATGCTAATTTCTAACTCTAACATCCCTGAAACCTATGTTTTTTTTCCGTAAAAAAAATAATATGTATATATATATATATATCTTTCTGCATTTGTGATACTGGCCATTTCCTATCCAAGATACAATCTGTAGAATGGAAACATGAATATATCCTGCTGATCATGGATATAAGTTCATTGTATACGTCACACTGATGGAATAATGGGCAGTAGATACTTTTTATCGAAACGTTCCAGTGAATACTACCAACATAATGAAATGATTTTAGACATGATTAACATCTGTTTGACCAATAGCAACTTTATCTTTAACAAAGAGGTGTATCAGCAGCTTCACGGAGTGGCGATGGAGGCATGTTTTTCCCCTAGCTATGCGTGTCTTCACGTTGGCTGGTGGGAGGAGCATGTCCTCAGGACCACTCACAAGGAGGTGTTCGAGACACAAGTGAAACAATGGTGGCGTTTCATAGATGACGTTTTCGTCATCTGGGAGGGTACCAAAGAAACAGCATATGACTTTGTTTACAGTATCAACAATTATGATTTGAATCTTAGCTTCACAGCAGAAGTAAGTGAGGAGAAAATACAGTTCTTAGATGTTGAGATCTACATCAAAGACAATCTTATTCACACAAAACTACATAGAAAAAGTACTGCAGGTAATGCGGTACTGCATGCTAGTAGTTCTCATCCCTGTCATCTGATCAAAAGTATCCCCTATGGGGAATTCATAAGGATCAAACGCATATCTAACACAGAATATGACCTTGAGAATTGCCAAATGGAGGCATTTCAGAGATTCATTGATCTGGAATACAAAGAGAATGACCTAATGACAGCAATGAACAAAGCCAACACTTCAAGTATTGGCGTGTAAACAACTGTAAATACTTGTAATGATAAGAAATCGATTGAATCAGACAATAATATAAGACTCATTACAGCGTACAGCCAACAAGAAAAACCACTTAGAAAGATCATTTATAAAAACTGGCCTATTATTAAAACAGATCTTACTATGTCTCAAATGGTGCCTGAACTACCGAATATTACCTTTAGACGGGCTCCCTCAATGAGAGATGCATTAGTTAGATCTAGTCCAGAAGTTATGAAGACATCTAATTGGCTGTCCAAGAGGACAGGTTTCTTTAAATGTAGCTCCTGTAGAGCCTGCAAATTTGGTAAAAACACAAGCGAGGTAACTGGAGCATTTGATTTAAATCCTATAAAAATCTCCAAAATGCTAACATGTGGTACAGAATTTGCAGTTTACGTTTTAGAATGTACCTGAAATTTAAAATATGTGGGAAGTACGAAACTGCAGGCTTTTAACCGAATTTTACAACATTTGAGAGCTATAGTTAATTCGGATCCCAGTTATCCAGTAGCTAGACATTTTAAACATGTGCACAACAACAACTTAAAAGACCTTTGCTACTACGTTGTGGATATGGTACCCAAATCAATTAGAGGGGGAACAGGGAAAAGAAACTCAGACAACTAGACTCATACTATATACTGATTCTCGATACTAAAATGCCTAAAGGTTTAAACAATGGAGAGGAGCTGCATAATTTTCTATAACTTTATTATGTGTGAATCATAAGAACTGTTACTGTATTTAATCACTTTTTTAGATACTCCTGATTTTATTCGTTTGGCTTTTTATTCGGTTTTTAGACGGGGTTTTATCATAGGTTCTTAACTGGAGGCTCCGTTTTTTACCTTTGATTCGACCGGTCTTTTTACGGGGTGATAGCCGAGAATATTTATTGGGAGTGATTTTAAAGTGATATTCTCGCTCTGACTATGTTAATATTCATTATGCTTATGTATCCTTTTGCTCTGATCCATAGATTCTGTGGGCTTCCCCAATATACTTTCGTTATGTTAGCACTTGTTACAGAATAGGGGAATATGAAAGTGATGGAAAGTATGAATTAATCCCACATGGGACTTAGCTAAAAAACAACATTGCATTTGCTAAAGAAAGAGAGATATAACAATATATTGCACCTGCTTAGAAATATCTCAATACACTATAGGCTTCTCTAATTAAAAAAGAAAAATCAATTTTTTTAAATATCAATGTATAATTTTTTAACAGTTATGCTGTTTTAAATAATTGGTGAATTTTAGTATGATTTATTGCACTTGCACTTTATCTTACACATATATTCATTTATTTACTTATTTTAATTTGCGATTTTGCACATTGCAAAATGTGAAGGTAAACATTTTGTGTTAAGGAGAAAATGCTGAAATATTTCTTTTACCTTCACAACTAAGACTATGTGTAATTAAGTCTTTTTTCACTGTTTTTCACCAGTACTTAATGCAGATTGGCTCTAAGCATGTCATGTGATCAAGACAGTGTTTCACTGTTGAAACGCGTAATGCTGAAAAGAATGAAATGCTGAATATGCTGCTAATTCGACTGCAATAAACTGCACTTTAAAACTACGATGAACACGCTGTGGTCCATACCTGTTTCTTGGGGGATCCGAGGCACAACAGGATTTTGATTATATATATATATATATATATATATATATATATATATATATATATATATATATATATATATTCAGTGAAAAAACCATAGGTTTCACACATGTTATAGTTAGCGGAAATTTTACTGATAAAAAACCAATGAAATTCCCCCGTTATAGTTAGTGCAGGAAACTATAACTCACGCGACCGCAATCCTCTGCTGATGCTAATACTGTATTTAGACACTTATTTGCCCATGTCTTCTTCCATAAATTTTTAGCTATACATATATTACAAATATTTTTTTTTCATAAAGACACATATGTCATCAGCAGAAGATTGCGGTCGCGTGAGTTATAGTTTCCTGCACTAACTATAACGGGGGAATTTCATTGGTTTTTTATCAGTAAAATTTCCGCTAACTATAACATGTGTGAAACCTATGGTTTTTTCAGTGAATTTGCAAGGTTTTTTAAATGCTAATTCCTAACTATAACGTGTGTGAAACCTATGGTTTTTTCAGTGAATTTGTACGGTTTTTTAAATGCTAAGTTACTTTACGCCATTCGTGGCGTGCGCGCCCACTTAACGCAGTTCGTTCCGTGCGCACCGCATGCCCACGTTACGCTAGATGGGCCATGTACACACGATGCGCTTCGCGCACCGTGCGCACATGGAGGACATATTATGCGCTTCGTTGTGAAAGGTAATCTTTTACATTTTGTCATTTTATATATGCCATGCGCAAATGGTGCACTTCGGGCCCCATTTGCACACGGGGTGGAGAGAGTGTGTATTTTTTTTTTTTACATTTTTTTACCGTACACGTACGGTAAGCGTACGGTAAGCGTAATCGGCGAAATTTTCGAAAAATAAAAAATTACCGTGTTTTGCCTTGGGGGATCTTTGAAGACTCAACTAATATGGTTATGTGCATGGGCGCTGTCTAAACAGCCCCTTTATATGTTTTTGGCATTTGTTTATCAGCTCCCCCCTCAGAGTGCGAGAGAGAAAATGGCGGCCGCCGCTTCCTGGTTTCGACTGATTCGAATGTTTACTAAGATCTAAGGGCCAATCAGAATCGCGCTCGCGCACGCCACCGTACGCGTACGGTAAGCGCACCGTAAGCGCACCGTAAGCTGGCTCAGATATATATATTGATTTAAAGGCTATTTTCTCAGAATCTACTGAACAGATTTACACCACACCTACAAAAGGCACTTCCTTGACCTGAGGACTACCTCTCTGCCAAATTTCAAGTAATTCTGTTCAGCCGTTCGGGCTGTAGCTGTGTCTAAAGGTCCTATGGAAAAATGCATGGGAAAAACGTGTTTGGGACCCCCCTTTTATCTCAGCCCCCGCTTGACGAATCCCCCCGAGACTTTCAGGGTAGGAGCGGAGCGTAGCGCCCCACCTATTTTGAAAAATTCGCAAGGATTCGTCGACCGGCGCAAAAGTTATTCAAAATAGAATGTTGCGGATTTCCTATGGAAACGTGGTCCTAACTATAACTACCTACTGGCGACCGCCAGTAGGTAATATATATATATATATATATATATATATATATATATATATATATATATATATATATATATATATATATATAGCAAAAACAAGGAGTTCATGGTACTCCCAAGGTCCGGTGCACTCACGGGGTATGTGTCGGCTATAAAACATCCGCAGACGCGTTTCTGGCTCTTGCCGTCATCAGTGCGGAAAAGCTGTCAATAAAAACATCCCCTCGTCTGCCGCTGTTAGAACGAAAACTCTGTGAGTGTCCCACATATGGTGAAGCACTCTAGCTTTGTATAAGCCACAACCTGAATAGGTCAACAGAGTCCGTAAGCGGCGGTTCAGCAGCCCAAATTGAATCCAAAACACAGTATTCCACCTGGGGCCAGCCGAACTCGCAGCGGGTGCAACCGGGAAGTGGTGGTGGAAACCACTTATTACACAGCAAAAACAAGGAGTTCATGGTACTCCCAAGGTCCGGTGCACTCACGGGGTATGTGTCGGCTATAAAACATCCGCAGACGCGTTTCTGGCTCTTGCCGTCATCAGTGCGGAAAAGCCGTCAATAAAAACATCCCCTCGCCTGCCGCTGTTAGAACGAAAACTCTGTGAGTGTCCCACATATGGTGAAGCACTCTAGCTTTGTATAAGCCACAACCTGAATAGGTCAACAGAGTCCGTAAGCGGCGGTTCAGCAGCCCAAATTGAATCCAAAACACAGTATTCCACCTGGGGCCAGCCGAACTCGCAGCGGGTGCAACTGGGAAGTGGTGGTGGAAACCACTTATTACACAGCAAAAACAAGGAGTTCATGGTACTCCCAAGGTCCGGTGCACTCACGGGGTATGTGTCGGCTATAAAACATCCGCAGACGCGTTTCTGGCTCTTGCCGTCATCAGTGCGGAAAAGCCGTCAATAAAAACATCCCCTCGCCTGCCGCTGTTAGAACGAAAACTCTGTGAGTGTCCCACATATGGTGAAGCACTCTAGCTTTGTATAAGCCACAACCTGAATAGGTCAACAGAGTCCGTAAGCGGCGGTTCAGCAGCCCAAATTGAATCCAAAACACAGTATTCCACCTGGGGCCAGCCGAACTCGCAGCGGGTGCAACCGGGAAGTGGTGGTGGAAACCACTTATTAAACAGCAAAAACAAGGAGTTCATGGTACTGCCAAGGTCCGGTGCATTCACGGGGTATGTGTCGGCTATAAAAAACTCCGCAGACGCGTTTCTGGCTCTTGCCGTCATCAGTGCGGAAAAGCCGTCAATAAAAACATCCCCTCGCCTGCCGCTGTTAGAACGAAAACTCTGTGAGTGTCCCACATATGGTGAAGCACTCTAGCTTTGTATAAGCCACAACCTGAATAGGTCAACAGAGTCCGTAAGCGGCGGTTCAGCAGCCCAAATTGAATCCAAAACACAGTATTCCACCTGGGGCCAGCCGAACTCGCAGCGGGTGCAACCGGGAAGTGGTGGTGGAAACCACTTATTACACAGCAAAAACAAGGAGTTCATGGTACTCCCAAGGTCCGGTGGACTCACGGGGTATGTGTCGGCTATAAAACATCCGCAGACGCGTTTCTGGCTCTTGCCGTCATCAGTGCGGAAAAGCCGTCAATAAAAACATCCCCTCGCCTGCCGCTGTTAGAACGAAAACTCTGTGAGTGTCCCACATATGGTGAAGCACTCTAGCTTTGTATAAGCCACAACCTGAATAGGTCAACAGAGTCCGTAAGCGGCGGTTCAGCAGCCCAAATTGAATCCAAAACACAGTATTCCACCTGGGGCCAGCCGAACTCGCAGCGGGTGCAACCGGGAAGTGGTGGTGGAAACCACTTATTACACAGCAAAAACAAGGAGTTCATGGTACTGCCAAGGTCCGGTGCACTCACGGGGTATGTGTCGGCTATAAAAAACTCCGCAGACGCGTTTCTGGCTCTTGCCGTCATCAGTGCGGAAAAGCCGTCAATAAAAACATCCCCTCGCCTGCCGCTGTTAGAACGAAAACTCTGTGAGTGTCCCACATATGGTGAAGCACTCTAGCTTTGTATAAGCCACAACCTGAATAGGTCAACAGAGTCCGTAAGCGGCGGTTCAGCAGCCCAAATTGAATCCAAAACACAGTATTCCACCTGGGGCCAGCCAAACTCGCAGTGGGTGCAACCGGGAAGTGGTGGTGGAAACCACTTATTACACAGCAAAAACAAGGAGTTCATGGTACTCCCAAGGTCTGGTGCACTCACGGGGTATGTGTCGGCTATAAAACATCCGCAGACGCGTTTCTGGCTCTTGCCGTCATCAGTGCGGAAAAGCCGTCAATAAAAACATCCCCTCGCCTGCCGCTGTTAGAACGAAAACTCTGTGAGTGTCCCACATATGGTGAAGCACTCTAGCTTTGTATAAGCCACAACCTGAATAGGTCAACAGAGTCCGTAAGCGGCGGTTCAGCAGCCCAAATTGAATCCAAAACACAGTATTCCACCTGGGGCCAGCCGAACTCGCAGCGGGTGCAACCGGGAAGTGGTTGTGGCTTATACAAAGCTAGAGTGCTTCACCATATGTGGGACACTCACAGAGTTTTCGTTCTAACAGCGGCAGGCGAGGGGATGTTTTTATTGACGGCTTTTCCGCACTGATGACGGCAAGAGCCAGAAACGCGTCTGCGGATGTTTTATAGCCGACACATACCCCGTGAGTGCACCGGACCTTGGGAGTACCATGAACTCCTTGTTTTTACTGTGTAATAAGTGGTTTCCACCACCACTTCCCGGTTGCACCCGCTGCGAGTTCGGCTGGCCCCAGGTGGAATACTGTGTTTTGGATATATATATATATATATATATATATATATATATATATATATATAATCTACTGGCGGTCGCCAGTACATAGTTATAGTTAGGACCGTGTTTCCATAGGAAATCTCAAAATTCTATTCTGAATAACTTTGGCGCCAGTTGACGAATCCTCGCGAAATTTTCAAAACTAATGGGGCGCTCCGTTCAGCTCCTACCCTGAAAGTCTCGGGGTGATTCGTCAAGCGGGGGCCGAGAAAAAAGGGGGGTCCCAAAATGCGTTTTCCCCATGCATTTTTCCATAGGACCTTTAGACAGAGCTACAGCCCAAACGGCTGAACAGAATTACTTGAAATTTGGCAGAGAGGTAGCCATAAGGTCAAGGAAGTGCCTTTTGCAGGTCTGGTGTAAATCTGTTCAGTATTTCCTGAGAAAATAGGATTTAAAAGCATATCAATATCTATACGCGCGCAGGGTGCGCGCACCGTGCGCGCAACGTGCGAGCACCCTAACGTGCACGGGCGTAATTCTGATTGGTGGTTACATGTTAGTCAACGTTCGAATCGGTCGAAATCAGGAAGTGTCGGCCGCCATTTTGTTTGTTTTCAGTGCAAGAGTGAAAAAGGAAGGTGGCGAACGTGAAAAGGGGGCAGGGTAGAGAGTTCCTGACCCCCTAGCCTTTGTCAGGGGGTCCCTGAAGGACCCCGAAGGCAGAAAAAAAAATATTTTTTTTAAATCGCGGGGGTGCGCGCACCGTGCGCGCACGGTGAAAAACTAAAAAAAAAAAAAATTTTTTTTTTAAAAATCGCATGGGTGCGCGCACTGTGAAAAAAAAATATATTAATACGTAGTTTATTGTAAAATAAATATATAAAAAAAATAATAATACATAAATAAATTAGCATTTAAAAAACCGTACAAATTCACTGAAAAAACCATAGGTTTCACACACGTTATAGTTAGGAATTAGCATTTAAAAAACCTTGCAAATTCACTTAAAAAACCATAGGTTTCACACATGTTATAGTTAGGTGGATATTTCACTCGTAAAAAAACAATGAAATTCCCCCGTTATAGTTAGTTCAGATAACTATAACTCGCGCGACCGCCACTCTATCACAAGGATGATGTCATCAGTGATGTCATGAGTGATGCCACTGACCATGTCATGAGTGATGTAATATGTGACGTCATGAGCAGTGGATTGCGGGCGCGCGAGTTATAGTTATCTGAACTAACTATAACGGGGGAATTTCATTGGTTTTTTACGAGTGAAATATCCACCTAACTATAACATGTGTGAAACCTATGGTTTTTTAAGTGAATATATATATATATATATATATCTATATATCTATATATATTATATATTCACTGAAAAAACCATAGGTTTCACACACGTTATAGTTAGGAATTAGCATTTAAAAAACCTTGCAAATTCACCGAAAAAACCATAGGTTTCACACATGTTATAGTTAGCGGAAATTTTACTGATAAAAAACCAGTGAAATTCCCCCGTTATAGTTAGTGTAGGCAACTATAACTCACGCGACCGCAATCCTCTGCTGATGCTAATACTGTATTTAGACACTTATTTGCCCATGTCTTCTTCCATACATTTTTAGCTATACATATATTTCAAATATTTTTTTTTCATAAAGACACATATGTCATCAGCAGAAGATTGCGGTCGCGTGAGTTATAGTTGCCTACACTAACTATAACGGGGGAATTTCACTGGTTTTTTATCAGTAAAATTTCCGCTAACTATAACATGTGTGAAACCTATGGTTTTTTCGGTGAATTTGCAAGGTTTTTTAAATGCTAATTCCTAACTATAACGTGTGTGAAACCTATGGTTTTTTCAGTGAATTTGTACGTTTTTTTAAATGCTAAGTTACTTTACGCCATTCGTGGCGTGCGCGCCCACTTAACGCAGTTCGTTCCGTGCGCGCACGGTGCGCTTCGCGCACCGTGCGCGCACAGTCAGCACGCGGTGCGCTTCGCGCACCGCGCGCCCACTTTACGCAGTTAGTGCCGTGCACGCACGGTGGGCACGCGGTGCGCTACGCGCACCGCGTGCCCACGTTACGCTAGATGGGCCATGTACGCACGATGCGCTTCGCGCACCGTGCGCACATGGAGGACATATGATGCACTTCGTTTTGAAAGGTAATATTTTAATTTTTCGTATATTTTTATAAGCCATGCACAAATGGTGCCCTTCGGGCACCATTTGCACACGGGGTGGAGAGAGTGTTGTTAATTTTTTCTTTTATTATTTTTGTTTAAAATATTGTGGTTTTTCACACCTCCAAAAAGCCCTGCCCATTTGGTGGCCTGCGGCCACCAAAAGGACAGGGTAAGCTTACGGTAAGCGTACCGTAAGCTGGCTCAGATATATATATTGATTTAAAGGCTATTTTCTCAGAATCTACTGAACATATTTACACCAAACCTACAAAAGGCACTTCCTTGACCTGAGGACTACCTCTCTGCCAAATTTCTAGTAATTCTGTTCAGCCGTTCGGGCTGTAGCCCTGTCTAAAGGTCCTATGGAAAAATGCATGGGAAAAACGTGTTTTGGGACCCCCCTTTTATCTCAGCCCCCGCTTGACGAATCCCCCCGAGACTTTCAGGGTAGGAGCGGAGCGTAGCGCCCCACCTATTTTGAGAAATTCGCGAGGATTCGTCGACCGGCGCCAAAGTTATTCAAAATAGAATGTTGCGGATTTCCTATGGAAAAGGGGTCCTAACTATAACTACCTACTGGCGACCGCCAGTAGGTAATATATATATATATATATATATATATATATATATATATATATATATATATATATATATATATATATTGCAAAGAAATTCTCCCCACCGTTCCACTCGGAAAGAAGACGAGCCACACCGGTCTTGCTGGAAATCAATAGATTTATTTACACGAGGGGGCAGAGGACGCGTTTCGGTCCCCAGTAGGTACTTATAGTTAGGACCTATTTTCGATAGGAAATCTGTAACAATCTATTTGGAATAACTTTGGCGCCCGTTGACGAATCTTCACGAAATTTTCAAAACTTTTGGCCAGCTCCGGTCCGCTCCTATCTTGAAAGTCTCTGGATGATTTGTGTAGCGGGAGCTGAGAAAAAAGGGGGTGCCAAAACGTGTTTTCCCCAAGCAATTTCCCATTGGACCTTTAGCCACAGCTACAGCCCGAACTGCTGAATGGAATTACACCAAATGTGGCAGAAAGGTAGATCTTGGTTCAGAGTCATGGCTTTTGCTTAAATGGTGTGAATCCGTTCAGTAGTTCCTGAGAAAATCAAAACCAAAATCACATATATATCTGGGCGGAGCCTAACCACACATCTCATCGTGAGATCTGATTGGCTGTCAGTACTTCATCCAAGAAGTGTTGGCAGCCATCTTGGGACCAATATACATGATAGCACCTCATTAAAAAGCATTGCAGTTAATAGAAGGTTTTAAGACTTTAGTTACATTATAAATCATTTGTTGATGGTACCATACTCATTTTATGAATTGTGGTGTGTTCTAAGGTGATTTTACCATGTGAAAAAGCCTTCTGCTGTGATATCATGACTCATGTTTGAGAGAAAACTATTTTCTCATGCTTTTCCAACAGAGGTTTGAAAGGTGATCTATAAGCTAAACTGAGAGCATATTTTCTGTAAATTCACATTATCTTTCTCAGTCATGTGAGAATGAAGTCTGACATTCTCAGTAAAACATGTACATCCAACAAGGGCAGAGACTGTCAGTTGATTCCTTTGTGTTCTACTGCAGCTTCCCAGAGTGTTCTAAAGAACAACTAGAGCGCTAACAGTCCTACTTATGACAAACGTATTGCACACCTGAAGCCATCTTGATTGGAATAAAGTGGTAACTCTTAAAACATTTAATTTAAAAAGGAACAAAATGAGGGGGTTCATTTTGCCATAGAAAGTATGATTAGTGCTGCAGAAAGAAAAATTAGGGCCAATTTTGAGTGACTTCTCAAATCCTCTTCTATTTCATTAAAAAATCCTGACATGCAGACTGAAACATGCACTTTCAATACCAGCAGCAGACTTCCCTGGTGAGCAGTAGCTTTACTACAGTGATCTAATGAGCAACTAGAGTGCTAACATTCTGAATTTATGGCAAATGTGTGACACATCTGAATGCCTTCTTGATGGAATCTAAGTAAAAAACTGAACGTGTTTCCTAGTGAGGAGACTGTAGTAAATGAGGAAAGTAGGAAACTTCATAACAAATAAGTCTCCCAAGATGGCCACCAGAGACAAAAGAGCCCAAATATCACCCAGATGTAGCCCAAGTATAGCCCAATGACAGAATGTCCCAGAGTGTTCTTAAAAACAACTATAGCGCTTACTGTCTTACTTATGACAAAAGTATGGCACACCTGAAGCCATCTTGATTGGAATAAACTCGTAACACTTAAAACATTTAATTTAAAAAGGAACACAATGAGGGGGTTCATTTTACCATAGAAATTATGATTAGTGCTGAAGAAAGAAAAATTAGGGCACATTTTGAGTGACTTCTCAAATCCTCTTCTATTTCATTAAAAAATTCTGACATGCAGACTGAAACATGCACTTTTAATACCAGCAGCAGACTTCTGTGGTGAGCAGTAGCTTTACTACAGTGATCTAATGAGCAACTAGAGTGCTAACATTCAGATTTTATGTCAAATGTGTGACATATCTGAATACCTTCTTGATGGAATCAAAGTAAAAAACTGAAAGAATTTCCTACTGAGGAGACTGCAGTAAATGAGGAAATTAGGAAACTTCATAACAAATAAATCTCCCAAGATGGCCACCAGAGACAAAAGAGCCCAAATGCAGCACAAATATCACCCAGATGTAGCCCACATGTAGCCCAATGACAGAAGTGTACAAAGCACTTATTTTTTGTGTTTTTGCAGTTTTATATAGTGCAGACTTCTCAGGTATTGGAGTGCTTTACATGAGCATTGGTTACATCACACAAGATCAAATTCATTTTGGTTGTAGACATGGGGAGATTAAGTAATTTGACCGGAATCACAGAATGTTGAGCTGAAGCAGAAACTCCAACCTGGTTCCCCAGTTTCAAAGTCTGCAGCTCTGGAAGTAACACCACATCCTCTCCCCTAATTGCAACATTTAGTCAAGTGGTCAACTGGATAAAAAAACATAAAGATAACAAATAATTTATAAGTGCTTTGTCGCTATTTGAAAACTGAGAAAATATGTCCTCATTTTATTTTTTAGAGCACTAACCATAGTTTTGATGCAAATAAGACCCTCTCATATATGTAATTTCTAAAGGAAATGCTCTAGGTATTACAGTTTTGATTACATCAAGATGACGTCAGGCATTCCACACTTTTGTAATAAATATAGAATGTTAGCAATCTAGTTGTTCATTAGGAGACTATTGAGAGGCAGAGGCCAGGGGCACGAACTCTGAAAATTGAAGGCAGGTAGGAGGGTGCAGAGGCAACAATTTGACCACACTGGACAGGCAGGAAGGGCAGTGGCAGCACAACAGACTATGGATGGCAGTGGAAAGGGGGGCAGGGGCAACAAACCAACAATACAGGACAGGCAAGAGAGGCTGTGGTAATATATTAGACGATTGTGGGCAGAAGGAAGAGGCAGTGGTAGTACAACAATACATCCCAAGAGAACTGATTCCGCCAGGAAACGTCCAATGTTTTTAAGCTTAAATGGGCTTTATTGGATCTGTCTCCTGTCTACAATCTCCTCTTTTTCAATGTAACTCAAAGGGGAAAATCAATACCCCAGTTTTTTTTCAAAATCTCCCTCTTACCAAGCTCAAAATGTTCACAAGTATGGTTCACATTGGATCATGGAAGGCAGGAGGAATTGGGGTAGGGACATGGACTCGGATAGCAGAGGACAGGAGGGACATATAGAGAGGTGCACCAAACTGACCCTACAGGGCAGGCATCAGGGTTTGCAGCAGCACAATACACCACACAGGGTATGCAGGACGGGAGTGCAGCACAACAATCCATAGAAAGCAATAGGGATGGGACAGGACCATGCACATGGACAACAGAGAACAGAGGGGAAGGAGGCAATGGTAGCTAGCTGACCATAATGGACAGACAGGAGAGAAAGCTGCAGCAGAACAGACCACAAAGGGCAGGAGGGGCGGATCAGGGGCATTACAATGGAACAGACAAGCCAGGAGGGATGGAATAGGGGTCTGCACATGGAAACAGAGGGCTGGGGGCAAGGGGGAAGGGCAGGAACAGCAAGATGACCATGGAGGTCAGGCAGGATGGGCACTAGAAACAAGACACACCATGGAGAGCAACAGTGACTATGATGGCATACAGACAGACCATGGAAGGAAGGTGGGAGGGGGTCAGGGGCAGTTAGCTGACCACACAGGGAAGGTGGGAGAGGCCGAGGCAGCACAGAAGACCATGCATGGCAAGCAAGAGGGTTAGTGGCAGCACAATGGCAATGATGGGCAAGAAGGAGGGTGCAGGGGAATGCACAAAGGACCATGGAGGATAGAAGGGAGGGTCA
This sequence comes from Triturus cristatus, assembly GCF_964204655.1. Lineage (NCBI taxonomy): Eukaryota > Metazoa > Chordata > Amphibia > Caudata > Salamandridae > Triturus > Triturus cristatus. The sequence goes on along the minus strand of NC_140589.1, from coordinate 898,609,523 downwards.
GGACCTGGGCACAGACAAGAGAGTTCAGGGGAAGGGGCCTCACAACAGACCGCACGCGGCAGGCAGGAGGAGCCGTTGCAGCACAACAGACCAAGGAGGGCAGAAGGGTGTGGCAGTAAAATGGACCATTGAGGACAGGAGGAAGGGGATAGGGGCATGGCATGTGGACAGGCAGGGTGGAGGTGGCAGGGACAGGTTACAGTCATCTGATAATGCTAGGCAGGTGGGAGGGAGTGGCAGCTCAACAGAACACTCAGAGTAGATAGGAGTGGCAGGTCCATGGAACATGGTGGGCAAAAACGATGGAGCAGGGGCATGCACAAGACATCGGAGGGCAGGGGGAAGGAGAATAGGGGCAGCAAGCTAAGCACAGAGGCTAAGCAGGAGGTCAATGATGGGGCATAGAATTGGGCAATGGAGGGCAGGAGGAGTGGACTGGTACATCATGCTAAATGGAGGGCAGTGAAAGCACATCAGACCATGCATGGCAGGAGGGAGGAGGCTAGTCCATGGATTCAGACAACAGAGGATAGGGAGGACGTGGATGGGGCAGCAAGCTAACTGCTCAGAGAAGGTGGGTATTAGGAACTTTATTGTTTTTAAAATGTGTGTCTGTGCGAACTATTTAAAAGATGAACAAGTATGCAGCATAAACTCACTTTTATTCAGGAAGAAGAGGACGTTTGTGACTGTGACTCCGGGCTCACTTGGCAGAAACACCCCCTGACCCCCCATCGCAAAATGCAATGCCCGTGAAAAGGGTAGGTGGATGCAGTGTTATATAGAACATAGCCCTGAGAGCACGATTGAAAATGAAAACTAGATATAGTGTATGGTATAAACTATGCACCAAAAAGTGTGATATAAGATGAACCGGGGCGGTAAATATAATATGCAATACATTGTGCTCAATGACAGATTCATTGGAGAGCGCGAGATAGCACAGGCACTAGCGCGTGCTATGCGACATGCGCCTTGGAGTGTAATATGCACAGGGCAGTGTTGTGTAACCTAACTAGTCTCTAAAGTTGTAATATAAAATATGTGCTGGGGAGTGTAACGTTGCATATGCACTGTGATAAAGATATGGATCCCAGATTGTAATATGTATGGTATAGCTCTGTGTGTTATAACATAGGCATCGAGGAAGGCACGTTAGATGTGGCAATATAACCCGTGCGAAGGCAAGTGTGGCATGACATATTCACGGGGTGGTGTTACAGTGCACGTGGGCTAGAGAGTGTCATAGCATACGCACTAGCTGGTGGAATACAACACAGCGGTGTGTGGCACTTGGTGGGCACTGGTGGGTGTAACACAGCATTGGGCTCAGCCAGAAGCGCACTGTGACTCTCAAGTGAGGTTCATCTCCTTTCAAGAGAGTAAAATATAAAGTATTACACATCCGGCGGTGGATGTGTGTTTTATTAACCGTGAGGGGGTTTCTTGCATAGTTTTGGTCGAATTTCTGTTGAATCCCCTTTGAATGGCTTGGTGTGTGTGTGTATTAAATGTGCCTGTCACTAGCTACCCATGTTTGTATAAATAAATGACAAGGGTGTCTACTTGGAGAGTACCCACCGGCGGGGGCACCGGGATTAGGCACGGTAGGGCGTCAGACACGTCAGAGCTTCACTAGCGGTGTAAATACATTCCACGTGGATTCATTGTATGCATAGTCGCCTTTTAATGACTATCATGCAAATGGTCATGGTGATAGGTACATACGGTGTATCCAGCATGTCTTAGATGTTTCTATAAATATATTTAAACAAAAAAATAATAAAAAACAAAGGTCGGCCCCGGGGGATGGGGTCCCTGGGGCTATAAGTGGCCTGAGGAGGGGGGCAACGCAGCCCCCATCCTAAAGAATTTTTTTTAAAAGGCCATTAAGGCCTTGGGAGGGGGGCCACATGGCCCCCATCCAAATTTTTTTTTTTTCCAAAAAAAATCTAGGGGCAGGCCCTGGGGAATGGGGTCCCCAGGGCCAATAAATTAGAAAAAGAAGGGGGGCCACACAGCCCTCTTTCTTAAAAAAATAAAATAAATAAAAGACCGGCATTGCACCAGAGTCCACTCCTTGCAGCACTCTGCAAAAACGCCCCCTGGCCAATTGTAAGTTGGGGAATTAATTCCCCTTCAATACTGAGGGTCCCTGAGGGCCAACTAGCCCAACAGGTATCTCCAGTATGCGCCAGGGAGCTGCGTTGCAGACATGTGTTCTGAGGCCACGCCCCTTTTTTACACCTCTCTGCAACGCAGCTCTGTGGTGCTTATTGGAGGTACCTAGTGGGCTAGTTTGACCCTAGGGACCCTTAGGATTCAAGGGGACTTAATCTCTCAACTTAGAACGGCCACAGGGCGCGTTTACACAGTGGTGAAGAGAGGGGACGGGGCCTGAGGTGACGTGTTCAAACACGCCCTGTGGCGCGTTTTAAGTTGGGGAAATAATTCCCTTTCAATCCTGAGGGACCCTGGGGGCCAACTAGCCCACCAGGTGCTTCCAGTAAGCACCACTGCTCTGCGTTGCAAAGAGGTGGTGCAGGCCTTGCCCCTTTTTACACCTCTCTGCAATGGCCCTTGCTGGACGTACCTAGTGGGCTATTTTGCCCCTAGGGACCCTCAGGATTCAAGGGGACTTAATCTCCCAACTTAAAACGGCCACAGGGCGTGTTTACACAGTGGGGAAAGGAGGGGACGGGGCCTGAGCTGACGTGTGCAAACACGCCCTATGGCGTGTTTTAAGTTGGGGAAATAATTCCCCTTCAATCCTGAGGGACCCTGGGGGCTAACTAGTCCACCAGGTGCTTCCAGTAAGTGCCACTGAACTGCTTTGCAGAGAGGTGGTCCAGGCCATGCCCCTTTTTACACCTCTATGCAACGCAGCTCTGTGGTGCTTCCTGGAGGTAACTAGTGGGCTAGTTGGACCCTAGGGACCCTCAGGATTCAAATGAACTTAATCTCCCAACTAAAAACAGCCACAGGGCGGGTTCACACAGTGGGGAAGGGAGGGGACGGGGCCTGAGGTGACGTGTGCAAACACGCCCTGTGGCGCGTTTTAAGAGGTAGTTTTAATCCCCCTGACCTATTATATACTAGGGGCTTACAGAGGAGGTCATGCTAATCACAGGGAGACCCCAACGCATAGTGTTCCCTAGTGTATGTAGGTGTTTTCACTGTATTCTGAGTGTCTTTTAACATAGCACCGGCTCTAGGACTGGTTAGTCAGACTCAATTACCACCAGTATCTGTCTGAAAAAGTTGAGGGTACAGGATGATTTTGCAACCAGGCTTCTTTCTGCTCTTCTGTTTGTTCTTTGTGCACGTTATCCTTTTTCCTGCACTTTTCTTCGTCTTTGAGGACTTCTGTTGCTTCTTTCTGCATTTCTTTTTTTTCTTTCTGTGTGTTTTTTCTTCTTTCTTCACATGTCCTATCTCTGTAAGCATAGTTAGAAATTAGCATTTAAAAAACCTTTGAAATTCACTGAAAAAACCATAGGTTTCAGGCACATTATAGTTAGGAATTAGCCTTTAAAAAACCTTAGAAATTCACTGAAAAAACCATAGGTTTCAGGGGCGTTATAGTTAGCTGGACTTTTCACTCGTACAAAACCATTGAAATTCCCAAGACCTGGAACACCCTCCCCCTCTACCTGCAACAAACCGAAGACCTGCTGACCTTCAGGAGACAACTCAAGACCTGGCTCTTTGACCTATAGCAGCAGCCCCCCCCCCCCAGCGCCTTGAAACCCTCACGGGTATGCAGTGCGCTTTACAAATTTCATGATTGATTGAGTGGCTTCTTGTGGAGGCTCCAGGAGCCGCAACAGGTGCAGGTACTTGGGGCAGGTAAGTTCCCTCATCTCAGTTCCAAGTAGTGAATGAAATGAGCGCCAAAGTCCTGCAAACAAATCCCCGTCTCGCTGTAGTGAGAGAGTTATACGTTCCATGCCCAGATTTTACCATACTTGTGCAACCACCCCTGATATGTGGGTATTCTATCTGTGCCCCAGTGAGATAGTATATTTTGCAATGCTGCTCCTAGGGCTATTCCCATTTGCCTTCTCCTGCGCGACCTAAGGGGAAACGTGAGATTTTTGGGTAGGCCCTGGACAGCATACTCCGGTAAGCAAGGTATCTGAGTGTTAAAATGGTTATCTATATTGGATAAAACTTGTTACCAATAGGGGGAGATAGCAGGACAGTCCCATAGTATATGTGTCAGTGTGCCCTCTAATCCACAGTTCCTCCAACTGTGCGGAGATCGGTTGGGGTTATATCCATGTAATCTGGGGGGCGTAAGGTACCAGTAGGTGACTACCTTGGTCGCTGTTTCAATACTGGAGACGTTCCGTTTAGAGTGGCACACTCGGTAAAAAATGTTGGCCCATTCGTTCTGTGAAAGTGTTTGTCCCAGATCTACTTCCCAGCGCCATTGTCCTGCCAAGGGGGTCACCGCTTCAGGGGGGCGCAGCTGGTGATAGAGTTATGTAATGAGGTGTGAACTGCACGTCTTGGTGTAAAGCCATATTTCGTATGAAGTTATTGTACTTTGGGCCCCCGGTCGCACCGAGGGGTGCGTAACTCAGAGATGTACTTGATGGAAATGGTACCGTTCGGACTCAGGCAAAGCGAATACGGAGCAAAGTGCTTCAAATGTCAATGGGCCATCCAAATCAAAAAGGGTTTCTATGGACCTACACCCTTCTTTATCCCAAAGTTGGAAGGCTCTTGATCTAGACCTGGGGCAAATTCTGCATTCTTAGCTATAGGTGTGAGGGGTGACAGAAAGGAGGTTAACCCATATCTAAGCGCGGTGGAGTCCCAGGCTTTTAAGGTCGTGCGGGTGATTGGTGAGCCATATGTACCAACTGGGCTTTGGGTCCTGTGAAAAAAGGGGATCCCCCATAATGTCTGGCCAGCGATCGCTCTTTCCATGAAAAGTCAGTGTTGTCCCAATTCACCACGAGACCACTCCAACAAGATGCACAGTTGGGTAGCTTGGTAGTAGCGGGCTATATTGGGGGCCTCAAGTCCTCCCTCTCAGGGAGGTCTGTAACTCAAATCTTTGCTCATTCTAGGCTTCTTATTGGCCAACACAGATTAACAGAATTGCTGTTGGAGTGATTTAAAAACACCAGGGGGGCTACACTGGAAGTGTTTGAATGACATATAATATTTTGGGTAACACGTTCATTTTAAGCTCCGCCACTCATCCAAGCCAAAAGAGGCCGAAAGGTCTCCAACGGTTTAGATCTTTATGAACCTGGGAGATGAGAAATGTATAGTTCAAGGTAGCCATGGCACGCGTGGACATCGTCAACTTGATCCCTAGGTATGGGATCAACACCATCTCCCAGTGAAGTGAGAATAAGGGTATGAGAGCCTCCCTGGTGGGGGGCTGTAAGAACAGCCAGAGGGCCTGCAATTTCGCAACATTGACGCGGATACCAGAGGCCTCCGCGAAGCTCTCAAGTTCGGCAAAAAACGCAGGAATGGAAGTCTGAGTCTCCTCCTGTGTGGCAACCACATAAAGGCTGATAGTATGAGTGTCCCCCCAAATTGGACCCCAGAGATCAATGGGTTCTCCCGCATCCTCTGGGCCATGGGCTCTATGTAGAGTGCGAATAGCAGCTGGAAGAGCCGACACCCCTACCTCGTCCCACGAGTCATCTGAAAGGACTCAGAGGAGCAGCAGTTAATCCGTACCATGGCCGTGGGTTGGCTATAGCTGCTAAATATCAATTTACGTAAGTGGTCGCTCACCCTAAACTGAGAGAGAGTAGCCACCAGGTCCTTCCAATGTACCCGGTCAAATGCCTTTTCGGCATCAACCGATGTCATCACAAGCTCCACATTCTGATGTTGTGCCTTGTCAAGGAGGTGGAGTAACCTCCTTGTGTTGTCACTACACTGTCTAGTGGCCACAAAGCCAGACTGGTCTGGGTCCACCAGCCCCGGCTTCATTGGACCCAACCTTGCCATCAGTATCCCCGTAAAGAGCTATAAATCAGTGTTTAAGAGAGATATCGGTCTGTAGGAAACACAGTGTCGAACGCCTTTACCAGATTTCAGAATCACCACAACTGAAGCCATTAGCATCGTAGGGGGGATGTCGGAAGCATCGCCTATCACGTTGAAAAGCCTGGTGAGGATAGGTGCCAAGGTGGTGCAAAAGGTCTTATAACAGATGGCGGGGAATCCATCGGGACCAGGGGACTTAAGAAGCTTGAGGCGGGCAATAGCCGATATCACCTCCTCAATACGGATTGGGCTATCAAGACTAAGGGTGGGCGGAGCTCGCTGAGCTACACTACGCGGAATTCCGCAGAGTTGCATATAAACTCAATGAAATTACATGTAGTTTCGTTCCGCCTAGTTAAAAGAGGGCAGAGGCATCCAGATCTACAACTGTCCGATCCGTGTCCCTCTGGCACCCCATTTGACCCTGATCAGCTCCTGAGAGGCCACACTATAAAAACGGTAATCATTTTATAAGATTTTTTCTCATACTTTAGTAATACAATTCTAATTTAGAGACATCAAATCCCCCTTGGGAGTAAGGTTTAGTGAGTTTATTCCATTTAATCCTCAGCTGCTTGCCTCCCCAGGTCAGTCTAATCATTTCTGTGCGAAGTGCTTTAAAAAAATAACTGCCCGGATGATATAGGATGTTCGTGAATAAATATAGTAAGTTGGGCAGTGTTACCATTTTTATCAAGGAAGTTCTACCCGCCAATGACAGAGGTAATGCTATCCAGTGTGTGACACAAGTTGTGATATGCTCTAAGGTTCTACCATAGTTGAGTCGCATCAACTCAGTGACATCCGATGTGACATAATTCCCATGCACTTTACTTACGAACTGCACCATTCTAGCGGGAAATCCAGAGAAAAAGGTTTTGCAGCAGAGGTAAGTGAGTATATTTGCAACTTCCCCCAATTGATATGGATCCCCAACCGTTCCCCAAATTTAATAGATTCCAGTAGAAAGGGATTTAGATTCTATTTTGGATCTCTAAGGTACAGTGTGATATAATCCGCGTACAAAGAAATGAGTATTTGTCACAGTTGGCACCTCAAAGCTTGGTCCTGATGGTGCTGCCATAATTTAACCGCTAGGGTTTCAATTGCTAACGCAAAAAGTAAAGGGAAATGCGGGCACCCTTGCCTCGTACCGCGCGTGATGGAAAAGGGGGAGGAAAGCTGCCCCTTGATCAAGACTTTGGCTGTTGGTAAGTGGTATAGCAGGATTACCCAGGAAAGAAATCCCAGTGGTATCCCTATACGTTGTAATAATTCCCCCCAGATAGTCTCATTCCACCGAGTCGAATGCTTTCGTGGCATCTAAAAAGACTGCCACGAGTGCCAATTCTGGGTCCACATCTTCTAGGGGGCTGCCAATAATTTCCTCTGTGATTTTCCTGACCATCCCAATGCTATGTCATCTAGGTATCTGGCTAGCTCTAACGGCTGTTGTCGTCCAGTACTATATAATTTAGCATAGTGTGTAGCGAATGCTTTAATTATATCCACATTGTCCCTGAGTCTGGTGCCCTCATTGTCCACTATTATTTTGGAAAATCGGGGTTTGCGAATTTCTTCCACTAAGGCTTTCCCCGGTCTTTCTCTCTCCCCATTTCTGCGTCCTAGAAAATATATATATATATATATATATTTTTTAAATAATTTACTTGGTTTTATTGAAATTGTACATAACGAAGTACAGCATATGTATTAGACAATCAACAGTTTCAAGAATGAGGCAGAGCAAATAGCATGTAAAACAGCGATATTCAAACCATTTCTGCACATAGGTCAAACATCTACACGATGTTTCACTACAGTGGGATCTTACAGGAATGTCACATGTTAGGAACATCGTATAACAATGTGTAATTAAATAAAAGGGCAGCGTACACAGGGGAGTGTGTAGATTAAGACCGTAGCATGGAGTGTATAGGCCTAATTGCATAATGATTAGAGTTGGCATCAGGACTCTTGGACAATGGCAGCTGGATGCTCCAGCAGGTATGTCTGAAGTGGGCCCCAGATGTCCCGGGGTCGTGAGGAGATCGGGAGAAGTTCAGCATTTGTACATGTTTGATCCTGCCATAGTGTCATGCCTCCAATCCATTCCTTGAACTTTGGTACCCTTCCTCGACCCCCATCTACAGGCCACCTGCCGTCTGGCCAAAACTATGCCAAAGGACGCAAATTTGCGATGTTTTTGCGGTATCTGCTCAGTGTAGCCAAGTAAGGCCACAAGTGGGGACCTCAAGAGGGATAAAGAGGTCATGTTGTCTAACGCTGTGAAGACTTGTTGCCAATATGCGTAAACAGCTGGACACCCCAAAGCGAGACGAAGGAAGTCAGCTGCTTCCGTCTTGCATCTATCACATCTGTTTGTGTCGCGTAACCCAAATCTGTGTAGTTTAACCGGGGTGTAATAGCTGCGATGAAGGAATTTGTTGTGAATAATGCGTAGCCTGCTACTGGAGGAGACCTGTTATGTTTGTTTTCAACAGAATGTCCATTGTGAATCAGAGATGTTATGTTCCAGTTCAGCCGACCATTTATCCCTAGCTCCACTCTGAGGGTACTCTGCTAGACACCGCCATCCATATTAGGATGGCAGCGGGAAGCAGCCTTTCCGTAGCGGCGTTGCTGCCACGGAAAAGCATGCTGTTGCCTCTGTTGGGGGCCCGTTGAGGGCCCCCTGGATGTTGTAGGGGTGGGGGGGGCAAATGAGGGGTACCTATGGTACCTCCCTGCTTTGGCACAAACAAGGTGGCAGGCACCGCTCGCCAATGCACACAGTGCATTCCCAGCATTGTGGTGGGCGGTGCTGTGAGCACCGCCCGCCCCACAATGCTGGGAATAGAGGATGCCACCGCCACGGTGGCAGTGGCACCCTTATCGCCGGTGCGGGATGACCGCACCACTGGCTGGCGGACCCAGCACCGCTAGGGTGTCCGCCCGCCATCCTAATAGGCCCCTAAGTGAGAAGCTGTGGGTGCACTCAGTACATGATGCAAAGGGGCTACTACTAAGGGCTCCAATGGGTAAGCAGGGGTGCTATCTTTAATCCCATGCCGTAATCAGGCTTTGTAGAAAAATTTCTATAGCAGAAGGTGGGTGGTTTGGAAATAGTTGTTGAAGAGTGCGAAATTTGCCATTTAGGTATAGGTCGCCCCAGCATCGGAGTTGTCACATTTGCAACCCTTTTAAACACACCTTCCTGCAGTAGTGGCATCTACGGATGGTATGTAAGCAGGAGTAGTGTGGAGTATAGGCAGGGCGTCCGTAGGCGATCAGCAATACGACGCCATGCTTTGATCGTGCAGTCCACAGAGGACGGGTGAGGCTCACGTGGCGCAGCCGTGGACAAATATTTGGGGAGGACCACCATTTTAATGAGGGAGATAAGGCCTGCCATAGTAAGGGGGAGTGTATTCCACCTAGTAATGCAACCGGTAACATGGTCCAGCGCACGCCCATAGTTTAGCCTCATCAGTTCCTCGCGGTCTGCCGTGATGTGTATCCCTAGGTATTTCCCTTCAGTAGAGCACCATTTAATGGGGAAGTCTGTGTCGAACGGTGTAGCTGAAGCAGTCAATGGGAAAATTTGGGATTTGGTCCAGTTGATATCTGTGCTTTAAATGGGCCGGTACTCACCGGTACTAAGTACGGGCACTTTTATATTTTCTCCCCTTGAGTACCGGGACCTTTCCTCGGAAAAGGAGAGCACCGGTTTTGATGCGGTTGTTGCTGCGCTCCTGAGCTCCATCCTTGGCAGCTCTTTCTGCACGGCCTGCAATGGGATAAAGCGCCTTTCAAACAGAGCTGAAGCCTGGGCTCCGTTGATTCAAAAGCGCCAGCACAGCAGCTCGTCTTCAGTAGAACACAGAGCTGCGTGTGCCTCTCTGGAGTGAAAGGTGGAGCATCGCTGCACGGTGTCTTTCAGAGGGGGTCGGAAGGTATCCATAAAACCTAATGGGCGCGAGTGTGGGTAACATTGTTCAGGGCATACAGCTTGTTAGCATGCCCACTGTTTTAAAGGCCCGCAAATCTTCGCCCATCAACAATTTAAATGAGAGAGACAGGGATTTACATGATACAAAATCCCAGACCTCTAGATTAAATCAATGCATTCATGCTTTTTAAAAAAACACTGCAGCACTTTTACTGTTTCGTCAGTGTGCATTTGTTTTATAACCATAAACTTAGGTAAGTACTATGTAAATGGTTAGACATTTTTACAATGCATGCATATATTTTGCATACAAAGCTTAGAAAGGTAAAAATCATAGCGCCACCCCTTGCCCCGCCCCAAACTCCACCCCCAATCCACTGTTTATTTTTGGTGAGTACCTGCACTTATTATTTTCCATTTAAAGCACTGGTTGATATGGATGCCAGAGTGACCATCAAACCTGACAAATTCCCGAAAGGAACGGATTAAGTTTTTGGTGCGGTTCTTTAATATATAGGGTAACATCGTCGGCATATAGAGATATGAGAATTGGGCGTAGAAAGCAACAGAGTCCTTTTTCTTAGTGATGCTGTCAGACCTTAGCCGCCATAGGCTCTATGGCGAGGGCGAATAAAAGGGGGGATAACGGGCACCCCTGATGGGTGCCGAGAGAGAGAGAGAGATCGGGGAGAGACGTGTCCATTGATCAGGACCTTCGCTTTTGGGGAGGTATATAGAAGCCGGATCCAGGCCAGAAAACCCACGGGAAGCCCCATAGATTGAAGTATAGTAAAGAGGTAGTCCCATTCGAACTAGTCAAAGGTGTTCGTTGCGTCCAGGAAGACCGCCACTAGTGCCAGCTGTGGGTCTACATTTTGTAGAATAGAGAAGAGCGTGCGGAGATTGTGATAGGTTGCCCTGCCGGGGTTGAATCCAGGTTGATCCGGTAGAACTCAGTTCTCCATCAGGAGACTGAGGCAATTGGCCAGTAATTTGGCGAGTATTTTTGTGTCCTTGTTGATGAGGGAGAGGGGTCGATAGGACTCACAATGGTCTGCAGTTTTGCCCGGCTTCAGTAAGGACGTAATGAGTGCCTCACTCATTGATGCGGGCAGGATCTGAGTTTCCTGGGCTTCCAGGAAAACCTCTTTCAGCACGGGGAGAAGTTGATCAATATACGTTTTGTAAAAATCTATGGGGAGCCCATCTGACCTTGGTGCTTTCCCTGATTTCATCTGCAAGATAGCGTCACAAAGCTCATCATCCTCAAATGGTGCTGCCAGAAACTCCCGCTGATGATCACCCAGCCATCCCAATGCTATATCTTCAAGATATCAGAAAGGTCGGGGGAGAAGTGTGGCATGAGCTGTACAGATCCACATAGAATTCAGTAAATGTATGTAAAATTTCGAGACTATCCTATGGTGCACCCCATCTCCATCAACCACGTCCAATATGTAGTTAGAAAAACGGGGCTGTCTAATTTCAGTCACCAGTGCCCGGCCGGGTCTCTCGTTCTCCCCAGACCGACAGGCAACATAGTATTTGCCTCGGAATTTGACTTCCCCTTCCGCGTTGGCAGTATAGTCCGTTAGTTTCTCTCGGAGTAAAGTCCTCTGGGCACCTGACTTCTCATTCCACATATTTAGTTCAAGTTGCTTCAGCTCATTTTCAAGATGCTGCAAATTTCTCAGAATATTCCTAAGTACACCAAAGCTATGGACATGCACGTGCCACGTATCCCAGATCGTACCCACGTGTGTGATGGAGCCCTTATTTCTGGCAAAGAAGTTAGCAATCTCCTCACCAATTTCTGCCTGAAAAACACTGTCCAAAAGTGCTTCTGGAACAAGTTTCCAACAACAGGGGGTGGCGATTAAGTTAGGGGGTGCAAGCTCCAGACATACCGGCACTTGGTCAGAATATGTTCAGGTCATATGCTCTGCCGAGACATTCTAAGGACTCACCCCTCGGGAGCAAACCCAGTAATCTGGGCGCGACCATGTCGAGTGCACCGCTGTATAAATGGTGCCTTCCCTGTCTGCTGGATGGACATAACGCCATGCATCTCTGAGCCCATGGTCTAGAAATAATCGAGAAAGGGCATCCTGAGTGTTGGTGTAGTGGTGTGGAAGAGGGTTGGATCTATCCATGGATGGGCGCAGGGCAGTGTTGAAATCTCCTCCCCATATAACATGAGTGGACCCTACCTTAATTATCTGTTCCCATAAAGTGGTAAATAGTCTGGGTCGTCCGTGTTGGGACCATAACAGCAAGCGAGTGTAACCGATTGTGTGCCCAGCGTACCCCAAAGCATACAACTCCGACCTGAGGGGTCACTAAATGTGCCTCCTAATATCAAGGGTGTATTATTCTTGACAAAAATGAGCGTGCCGCGTGAATATGTAGAATAGGAGGAGAACACTCGGGTAGAGGCCCACTTGCTGCCAAAGCAATTAGGACGTCGGGGGTCAGTGTGTGTCTCTTGAAGCATTGGAACTTGTATGTGATATCTATCAAGTTACGCCAGTATTTGTCTATGCTTTTGAGGGTCGCCAAGGCCCCTTACATTCCATGTAATCAATTTTACTCATAACTGCTCAGTATGTAGTGACATTCCAAAGGTAGAGCAGCGCTATAGTGAATGTTCCAGTGCATGTAGAGTGTGTGAATAGGTCACCATTTGCTAGCATGTCCAACCGCTGTTGTCTCAAATACATAAAAGCTATATTTAACATTCCCAAACCATCCCCTCCCCTCAACAACTCCCCTAGCGTGTCAGCATTGTAGCGACTAGCTAACATCATTTCCACCCCCACCCACAACAGCACCCCAATCGTGCCGGTACTAAGTTGCACACCCACAGCCCCCAAAAAAACGTAACTTTACTATCTTAGTCAAGAACGTCCAAACAAGCAGGAAAAAGCAAAAAGAAAATAAGGGTATAAGCAGTATGGGGGATCTCCCATGGGGGGGACGCCCGTGGGCTATGAAACCTTCCCGTGTCCCAACTCTTACTGCAGTGCAGTCCCCAGGTGTCTCCGGGTGAAGGGGGAAGAGAGCGGTAGGGAAGGGAGCTTGGCTAAGTCTATTACAAGCTACCAAAGAAAACATAGATATTGAACCAGAAGCCCTATACAGTGCACATAGCCCAAAGGGCACTTAGCTGTCCATGGCGAGCCTGCAGTAGAAGTGACCCATACAGAAGAGCGACCACGACCCCATTGTGTATGGACGGGCAGTGTGGATCCCACCAGTGCAACAGCAAAGTACAACAGGTCCCATGAAAGGTGGAAGGACCGAAACTTGGCCATACAGTGTCAACGTCCATTGCCCAGGTCAGTCCAGGGAAAGAGAAGGAGATCTGGAAACCTGGTCACGTCGTGGCGATCATCTCTGGATATTCTTCAGAAAATCTTCCACTTGCTGCAGTTTGGTGCAGAAGATGTGCTTGCCATGATGAGTAATCCGGAGTCCTGCTGGGTACATGAGAGCATATTCAATGTGAGCCCTGCGCAGATTTTGCTTGACAGGCAGGAACTTGCGGTGCGCCTCCTAAACTGCAATAGCAAAGTCAGGGTAGATGGTGAATTCATTGCCCTCAAAATATAATGACTTCTACATACAAGCTTTCTTAAGTGCTGCATCACAGTCTCGATAGTTCAGGAGACAGGCAACTATGGGTCGTGGAGTTCCTCCCGGAGGAGGCCGGGGACCCAAGGAGCGATGCGCATGTTCCACCACCAGCTGCAACGCGAAAGAGTCGGCTCTATAGGTGCCCGTCAGGAGGCGTTCGATAAAGTCCTCCATGCGCCTAGTGTTTGTGTTCTCTGGTATGCCTATGACCCGAATATTGTTCCGGCAGCTTCGAGCCTCTAGGTCTTTGTTTTTGGCCGCGATGACCTTTAACAACTTGTCCATTTGCGACACCTGCTGCTGCATCTGGGAGGTGGCATCCTCGTTCTCCGAGATGCGGCGCTCCACCTCCTTCAACTGCCCATCGGGTTTGTCAACTTTCTGGACGAGGAAATCTAGCCGGCTATTCATCGTGTCCATTTTCCCAGAAAGATCAGTGAGGCTGAGTTGTATAGCCAGGAGTAATGTTTTAACGCCATCTTCCGGGGTCGGTGAGGACGTTTGCGATGGGTCTGTGCTGGTCTGACCGGAATCAGCTGAGGTAGACCGCGTAGCGGCTTTTTTGGTGTCGAAGGTGAGGCTAGGTTGGCGGCCATCAGGTTTCTCCATGTTCCACATGATGGTTGCGGAGAGGAAGAGTGGTAGCAGGGTCACCTCCCCCAGGAGCTAACTGGAAGACCGGCCGAAGTGAAACAAGCCGATAAGATCACTCATCCACCCTACGATCGAGAAGGTAGCAGAGTGCACTGAAAGGGTGGGCCTGCCGTAGCATTCGTCAGGGGAGGTCGAGAATATATCAATAGTCCACCTGTGTGTAGGGCAAGCGAAGACTTGGGAAGATAGCAGGCACCGTCATTGAGTGGGCATTCATCAGTAACAGGCGCAAGGAGGGATCAGTGGCAGGCCCAGTATTGCTGCTGTGCAAGGGGCAAGTACTGGCAGAGGAGGATTGCAGGCTCCCTCAGTGTAAGGGCAGGCTTCAGCAGTGTATGCGTTGCCATGTTCCAGCAGGAAATGCAGCAGGTGCGTTAAGTGCGAGAGCAGAGGTAATGTCCCACCTCAGTACACAAGGGGCCCACTGCCGTATGGTGCCACTAAGCAGGTCGCCAACTAGAGCATGTAGGACATGTAGTTACTCATATTGTCCGTGTGTGGATTTGTAGGCGACGCTGCGCAGCTCACCAGCCCCCTCCGCAGCGTCTCGCCAGTCCCATAGGCTCCAAACGACATTGCGCCCCAGAAGACTTCACCGAGTGGACTGAGGAACGTCAGCAATGATAGCTCCCAGTGGTGAGGGCAGGGGCTCACCCAAAGCGTCTGTAGGCGCCACCGTCTAACTGCCTCATGGAGGAGCGGTGTTCCCATCAAGCGCCACCGGTGTGGATAGGGGCCGCATTCCAGCCGTAGCTCTCGTCGTAGTGCGCTGGTAGGGTCATGTACAGCAAGGCCGGTAAAGTATGTTGTTTCCTCCCCTGTGTGTCGTTTCTTTCTTTGTGCCCCCCTTTTATGCTGTGGTACATCATGTGCGATGCATGGGCCACGAAAGCATCCAATCAAGAGCACAAAATGGCGCACTCCGTGCAGGGCCGTATATTTAAGGGAACAGTGGCTGCAGTTCGGGGGCACCAACAGATGGCTCTCCCACCTGAATTTAATCTCCCCAACCCACCTGCAGGAGCCGGCTATGTAGTCATAGGAGCAAGTCCGAGGCACCTATTCTTCAGGGTAATTGGAGCAGCGGTAGATCCAGGCCGGCCGAGCATGGCTGCTGCAGAGCAGCAGTGGCGCACATACAGGGTGAGGTAGGCATCGGGGATCTCACTGCATCTCTCGTTCCAGGTCCCGAAGGCAGCAAAGAGGTACCACGTTGTGCAGCAGTCTTTGGGGGAATAGTTACGGCAGCAGGCAGGACAGCAATACAGCAAGTGACAGGCCGCAGCCGGGAGGCCTTCCGCCACGTGGAATCCCCGGGGCTCAATTAGCGGAGGCAGCTGTGCAGGCTTCCAGCAACTCCACCACCGCAGCCCACCGCAGCATCAAGATCGTCCCATGGGCCACTTGCAGGAGTCAGATCAACTCGATTTTCGCCACGGAGTTGCCGGCCACTTAGATGAACAAATGAGCAGCTTCACGGACTGAAATTACGAGATAGGATCAAGGATTGTTGACAGATCATTCAACCAAGCTACCAGAGCCTCACAGGTGTGTGGCCATCTTGGTCGTGCACCACCTAGTGCCCCCGTGCGACAAAACATTTGCCTCAAAAGCAGACTTCTCTTTTTGCTGGGTCTTTAAATTCTGACATCTTCTCTCTAAATTCTTTTTGAGATGTACCCTTCGTATCGTCTTTCAGCTCCCCCTTTAATTGTTTAAGTTCTGCTTCCAGCTTCTGTAAAGTTCGTCGGATGTCACGCAGGACTCCTGTGCTCTTCGCTATGCAGAAGCCACGGATCGTGACCTTGAAGGCCTCCCATACTGTCTTGATATGCACAACGGATCCCAGGTTTCGCTGAAAGAAATCTTCAATTTCCTGCCCCAATTCCCATCTAACAATGTATGTGGCATAAGTCTCCAACTTCTATGAGACATGCCCAATGGCAAAGAAGATTGGGTCAATCGGACTGGTGAATGATCCGAGTATGTTCGTGCTAATTGTTCTACTATGTCTATCCATGAACCAATGCCTCCAGATAGCATGCCTCCATGCACCGAGAAGCCCATTGTCTGAGATTATGTTTTACAGTATTTTATGTGTTTTGGTATAGTGGTGTGGAAGGGGATTAGATCAATCCTTTTCTGAGTCCAGTGCGGTATTAAAATCCCCTCCCCGGATTATGTGTGTGGATCCTTGTTCAGAAATCTTTCCCCACAGCTTGGCATAGAAGTCAGGGTCGTCTATGTTGGGGCCATAGCAGCATACCAGTGTAAAGGACTCAGTGCTTAGTCTACCCCACATAATGCAGTACCTTCCTGAGTTATCATACACCATGCCACACAGAATATATGGAGTGTTTTTTATCAGGATTGCTGCCCCTCTGGAATAGGAGGAGTACGAGGAGAATACCCTGTGTTCTGCCCACTTAGTAGAAAATTAGGGAGTTCTCTGGGGATCAAGCTGTGTTTTCTGAAGCATAGCCACCTGGATCTGATGTCGATCCGATTATGCTATAACCTGATGGCGTGGGTCTCCCAATCCTCTAACATTCCGCGATATTTGTATTACAGTGACATGGTCATGTTACAATCACATATTTAATCCTTGTCTGCCTTATCTTTTGAGTAATCTTTTCCTGTGCTTATTGTAGTAAAATCCTCATGTCTTGACTCATATCTAACAAACTTACCCCTTCCCTCCCCCCCACATCAGCATCCTCAACTTGCTGCTATAACTATTCTCACCCCCTCCCGAAACATCTCATTCTACATAACAGTTTGTCATATGAGCCCGCAATAGGGGGGATCACCCTTGGGGGTACGTCAGGGGGCTCACACGATTTCTCCCTTCCCCTCTCCCGATGGAATGGTCAACGGTGCCCATGTGGGGGGAAGAGGTGCTCGGAACATTTAGTTACCCAGTCACAGATATGAACTTATCTGTTTATTGGGGTTCTGCTCATGTTCTTCGATATGTTCTCACTTGTAACCTCCTTTCGTCGCATTGTAATCTTAGAGATTCAAATCATTCTGGAGTATAGGGGGGAAGAGGTGTTGATATAGGCCAGTCCATCAAGTGTTCTGAATCACTCCGCTGTTGGAGATGTGGACCTTGATCCATTTTCCAGGGTGATGTGTAGAGTGTCTCGTCGTTTAATTCGCTTCAGGAAGTCGTCTACCTGTTGCACATTCGTGAAGAAATATTGTTTACCTTGATGCGTGACACACAACCGCGCTGGATAGAGTAGAGCGTAGTCTATTTGTGCCTGTCGTAGCTATTGTTTGATGGAATGAACTTTCGTCTCACCTCCTGCACTGTGGCTGTAAAGTCAGGATATATGGTGAATTTGTTTCCTTCGGACGTGAGCTGCTTCTTTTACCGTGCCATTCTCAGAGCCATATCTCTATCCTGGTAATTAAGCAACCTGGTGATGATAGGGCGAGGTGGACGCCGTGTAGGTGGTCTTGGGCCTAAAGCGTGGTGTGCTCTTTCCACTACTAGTTGAGAGGAGAAAGACTCATCTCCGATAGCAGCGTGCAGCAAACGTTCAATATATTCCTCCATTCGTCCCATGTGAGTGCTTTCCGGTATTCCAATAACGCGTATGTTGTTCCTTCTACTGCGTGCTTCTAAATCTTCATTTTTATCGGCAATGACTTTCAGGAGTTTGTCCATCTGTGCCACCTGCTTCTGTAATGTTGCTGCAGTATCCTTTGTGTCAGAGATCCGTCTCTCTGTCTCTTTGATGCGTTCCTCATGTTTGTCCAGCTTGTGCACTATGGCATGCATTCTAGTGTTCATAGAGTCCATCTTATTTTCAATAGATGTTAGACTACTTTGCATTGCCAGTAATAATACTTTAACTTCATCCCCTGCTGCTTGTGATGCATCTTGGGCTTGTTCCGTATTCTCCTGCTCAGATTCATCCTGATGTATTCAGTTCGTTTTATTTGCTTCCAATGTCAACTATGTCTGCTTCCCGTCCGTCTCACCCATGCTGGTGGCAGTGCCCAGCTTCACTGTACGTTGCGTATGGCAAAGAAGATTCTCTCAGCCTGCCCCCTCTTGTGTATCTCGCTGCATGAAAACTTTTTATTGCGTTATCCCTTCCTCGTTGTGTGGCTATGCAAGGGCGAGAGCAGCGCAGTATTGCTTTAACTCTGTGGTATTTTTTCCTGGTCACATAGATGCTTGTCTGGTTCTTTTTACAGGGTTGGTGCCGGTAGAATGGCTGCGGTTGCTGCCCCTCCTTTATACCACCTGGAGTTGCGTTACAAAGGATATGCACTACTATGGTGGAAATATTCTTGTTGGGATTTATCTCCCTCTGTGATGACTTGTTGCAGCAATTTCTGGCCAGAAAACGCAGCGCTACTCCGTGCGTGTTGCTGCTCTTCCTCCTGTTATCTAGGCACGTGTTGTAGTATTGGGGCCAAATGTGCAGTAGCCCTACCAACAGAGAGTCCGGTGCCGCATATCTTTCTTACAGGAGGGGTTCCCAGTGCTTTTCAACCTTCATGTCCTATGGGTGTTACAACTCGAGCCACTCTGCCGGAGTACCTGTTGCAGTACAGTTGTTCCCCTCTACTATGTCCCCTGAGGCCTTAGCGATGTAACACGGTTCTAGTATAACCGCTCGCTGCACCCCAGCTTACCATATTCTGCTGGAGTGAAGGGGGTGTTCTCCTGTTAATTGTTTGCCGCTATACTTCCGTTAAAGACGTCACCTCTTTTGAAATCTCATAGCGCGGCTTTATCTCCATGTGTGTGTCCCCGGCCTCGCGTAGTCTGTCTCACCGCATCGGGTTCCAACGCCGTATCTTTGACCACTTCTTCCTTTGCTTTGGGCTACTGTTTCTAAGTGGTATTGAAAGTTTGCGTTCCGACGGGGATGTTTCCTGGTGGGTCTAGTGTTCCTCCGTTTGGCCCCACTGAAAAGTTTTACTTTCCAGTCGTCTGGGCAGGATAATTGTTCGGATTTAGTCTCCGAGCTGCAGAAGCCTCACTCCAGTGTGGCCATTACGCTCATGCGCCACCAAGCACCCACGCACTGTGTGATAGTTTGCAGTGAGGCAAACAACATGTACTTCAAAAGTGGGAAGGTTTCCCTTTGGAACTTTTTATACTTTAGCCAGGGAGTGTCCAGGTGTCACATTCGACACACTGTCTAAATAATTGAACAAAAGTGCCACCTCAGCCCCCTGCTCCTCAGAACACTTTGTAGACCTGTGGCCGAACAGAAGAATACTATACCTGCTGTCCGTAGCCTGTGAGGAAGCCTGAAAAGGTTGGACCTGCTCCTACTTGTACCCCAGGCTAAGAGGTGGACTTCAAGGGTCAGCTGCC
The DNA here is from genome assembly GCF_964204655.1 of Triturus cristatus. Taxonomy (NCBI): domain Eukaryota; kingdom Metazoa; phylum Chordata; class Amphibia; order Caudata; family Salamandridae; genus Triturus; species Triturus cristatus. The sequence continues at coordinate 898,589,910 of NC_140589.1, read as the reverse complement.
TGACCTGTATGGCTACAGGGACATATGCTGCTGGAGGCCTTATCAGGCAAAAGACACACAATAGATGGACGGAATGCAGAACAAATCAAAATATTCTCCCCCAGTCAAGAGATCTGGGTTAAATCCATCATTCTTTTGCTCACCATGCCACCCCAGTTTAGACCTGGCCATATGGAAATCAGTCTTGGCCCTGTGCCTCATGCGAACAGTCCAGCCCGAACTGCCAAGCCAGGTCCTCCCTGGACCAGAAACAAGCATCCTAGGACCTGTTTCGGGGTTTCACCCCTCTTCAGCCAGGGTAGCTTGATTACAGTGGCACAGTGAGCCCGGGACCTACGTCTAGGCATACCCAGCGCACTTAGGGCGAGAAGGCAAAAGACACAAAATTGATGGACGGAATGCAGAACAAATCAAAACATTCTCCCCCAGTCAAGCGATCTGGGTTAAATCCATCATTCTTTTGCTCACCATGCCACCCCAGTTTAGACCTGGCCATATGCAAATCAGTCTTGACCCTGTGCCTCATGGGAACAGTCCAGCCCGAACTGCCTAGTCTTATCAGGGCATGACAAGTGGACCATTTACAACTGGAACTGGACTTTACCTTGCTGGTGCAGATGGGTTACTCCTTCACAGCAGTGATGGATATCCCGTCCACCGAAATATAAGTCCCATTATATTCTATTCTAAGTCTGGAAGAAGAAATCTTGACTGGGCAAAGGTACAAAAAGTACAAATGAGAGGACTTCAGCGGCCATGAAAGTTACATTCCTCCCAATTATCTTTTCTCTACAAAACCAACTGCTTTAGCTGGACCCTGATTCAATGGGACTTCATTGGATACAGCTGTTAAACTTGCCTTTCTGGAGGATTTGACTTCCATAAAAAAGATCATGTTAGAAGGTAAAAACTAAGGGGCATATTTACCAGGTGGCGATAGAAAATTATCGCCGCTTTTGCGGCCGTTTTCGGCTGAAAAGCGGCGATAATTTTATCGCCTAATTAGCAAGGCCACGGTAACGTGTGAAACCTAGCCTTAGCGTCGGGATTCCTAACGCCCAGCTTTGCATCTCTAATGAGATACAAAGTGGGCGTTCCTGACCTAACATGACAGGATCAGCAAGCCCCACGCTATGAAGCATAGCGGCAGGAAAAGTAGCGATAACCCCTGTTATCGCTACTTTCCTTACGCCTGCTTCAGGATTGATTTAGCCATGATATCCTATGGAAGGTGGATATCATGGCTAAGTTTGTGAGTCCCTATCATCAAGCTAACGCCACACTACGTGAGATTATCGCTGGGTTTCCAGCGATAATCTCATGTTAGGCAGTTAGCGCTCTGATTTTTATCGCTGAGGAGATAAGCGTTGCTAATAGCACGCTATCTCAGCGATAAAAATCCACGTTACCCGGCGATAATTATCCTCACATTAAGAGCGCTGAGCAATAATTATCGCCGGGTGTTGCTGATATGCCCCTTAGACCGGGAGACACACTTAGTGTGTCCAACTAATGCTCAATCGCTGTTGGCCTGAAATCGCGTCTCGGTCCTGGTCAGCTGTGAAAAGATTACTGATTGGAACTTTACTTTTGCCTGATGTTCTTTTAATTAAAACTTCCAAAATTCCAATCACCAGTCTCCAAAATGGACCAATATGTAATTCCTCACATAACTTAGTCTGCAGACTTCTTTCTCCACTCACTCAAAAAAACACAATCAAACAGCTGATTTCCCTGACCCTCTCATATGCTCATCTCAAGGTCTGCTAGTAGCTGCACAATCCTCTCTTGCTTCGATCCTGGCAATTTTACATTTCTTGAAGATAATTGTGCCAAATTCAAGACATTTCAAGTACATCACTTCAAATTTAGCCTCTGAATTAGATCTGATGTGGCTACCCTTGCCAGCTGAATTCGAATTGAAATTATCACACTCCTCAGCCAGAGCTACAATCTCTGCTTGGAATTCTCTCTCCCTTGACTTTGAAGCCAAATCCATTGTTTTCATGTTTAGGAAACACCTATTGCACCGATAAGTGAGTTAATTTACCCTTTACTACGTACATTTTTGATACTTTACTTTTGTCCTATCATTGTCTATGTTCTCAGGATTATTATGTTGAACTCCATTTAAATCACTAATAAACTGTACTCATCATCCTGATTAAATAAGTAAATATATGTCAACAGTAGAAGGTAAATCAGGAAGTAGCTGGGGAGATGGAGATAAAGCGAGGAAGGAGATCTTAACTCGTGCTTGAAAGCAACAAAATACCTGGAGTTGTTGCTCACTTCATAAGAAGAGGGCCATGTACCCACAATGCAACAAGAACCTTAGAGGAAGGCAAGGAGGGCAATATGGCTTGCCACCATAGAAGTCAGGATGGGATCCCAGTGAAATGAAGGCTGTGGATAAGAATGAGATGAAGGATCAGCCCTGACTAAGTAGAGATCAGAATTCAGTGACTGGGGTAAGTTTGCATACTACGTTTAATTTAGCTATTGAGGCAGCAGTTAAATTTGGAGCAGTGGAATATCCCTACTTTGGAGGTTAAAGGAAAAGGGGACTAAACGAGATAGATAACTTGTCAAACCTAGGGAGGGCACCACTAGAGACAAGAAGGGTGAAGAAGACCTATCGAAAACCAAAGGCAATCTGGTGAGAGGCCAAAGAGAGATGTTATCTTTTCAGACACATCACAGAAAGATGAATCGGGTGAAGTCAACTCGGCTGTAGACACCTGGATTACTCCTGTGAACAACAAGGAGATAGGAAACATGGTAAGTGAGTGATCATATTAGTCTTGAAGAACCCTGAAATGTTTCATGTGATTCTCAAGTCTGCAGCCCTCAAAAAAGAGAAAAGTATGGAGATAAGATAATCTTAGTATTCCCCTACTTGTACTTTGGAACTAGGACCAACAGAAGTCCTCTTGTTTAACTCTAAAGGAATTAATGTTGGTGAAGATCCTAGTGTCTATTTGGCAACCAACCAAAATCAAAACATCCTACAAAAAAAAACATGTATCTTTATGATACCTTTCTTGAAAGATTGATTCAGCATTTAGGCACCAGCAATGCTAGCTAGAATACGAAACCCTGACCCACTCTTTTCACAGTTAATGTAATGCGGGATTGCATGAGGGAGAGCACGGTGTGTGAGTAGTCCCTGGTATGAGGTGGCTATTTTGGTAGGCAGAGCAGTATATTTTGCTTACCCCTTTCCTGGCAGTACCCCCTTGCTGTTTCATATCCCTAATTTGCTACCATAAACATTCATAAAATAGAAAGAATGATAGGTATATTTGGAGAGCATACACAGTTTATCCCTGCATGGCACAAACTTGAATAGCTTAAGATAATTTGATATATTACTAAGGAATTGCAGTTTTTATTTATCACAATTTCTATAACCTGTAAAATGATATTGATTGGCAACTCATATCACAGAGAGTCAACATCTCTCAGTGACAAGATAGAAGATGAACTTACCTTTATTGAGTCATCATAGTACTTCATATCTGTATACCAAGAAAGATCCTTGAAGTTTCTCATACATTATAACAAATTATGTCTGTTTTGCAGACAATATAGAAATGGGCTCTATAAAGCCCATAATATGGCTACCTCTGGCTGCAATGTAGCATACGTTTCTGCATTTATATTACACCAAGCTGCATCTTGCAACTAACCTTTTGTCACTGGGAGATGGACCTTGAAGATAGACATTTCCACATAACGTTTGGTTATCAGTAATAACGGCCAATCTCATGACTGTAGCCAGACTTCAGGTATATAGCCCAGGCGGGCCATAGATGGGGTAGGCTTTCCCTCATAATCTATTGACTCAGAGATCATTGGCAATATTTCACTCTAGTAGCACTGGATGTGCACGCGGGACCAGGCCAAGTGAATGAAATCAGAATAAAAAGTTCCCCATCTGCAACAGATATGTTCTGTGTTTGCGCGTACTTATACAGTAAGCCAGGTGTGACGGACAGTATATGTGAGAAATTTTAGTGTAGGAACTTACGTCTATTGTTTATAGATATGGTGGCCCATTTGAATACAACAGGGCAGCCATTTGCTTGCAGTTAGTTGATCTCCAATAGCTTCCTTCAGCTGTCTTCTAACAGGGTTAGGTGTGTCCATCCTGGTGATGCTGGTCATATATTCAGAGACGTTTTAAGGAATGGGCAAATTGGGCTCTGGCCCAGGGCCCCAGCCTTTCAGAGGTCCCCCTGATAAAGCCAGCTCTGTTCTGCAGAGAGTCTTGCCCTAATGAACCTATAACATTATTAAACAGATTGTTTGGAATACAATTTTACTTAAATACATTTATTTAAAGCGGGTGATGTATGAAAGTTTATTACATTTTGCAGAGAAATGTTGATCTTTTTCATGCAACATCCATAAAAAGCTTTCTTCCAGATCACAATAGGACCAGACTTATGAGAACTGTTACAGATATTATGTGTAGTAAAAATATTGAAAACACTTGTCACTATCCCTGAATATAATCTGTAAACACATTTGGAATTTGGACAATTGCGCCTGTATACTTTCAGGCACCTGGCAACATAGGGCATGAAAGAGTTGAAATTGAATCATAAATGTAACCCTGTTCGGAACAGGGGCCCCCAAAATAGGTTTGGCCCAGGGCCCCCAAAATCCTTAAGATGTCTGTGGTCATATTATATAGAATAGCTACCCAACCTCGGATTTCTTTGCACTGTATTATAAGAGGCAATGGCAAAACTTCAGGGGGTTGCTGGGGAAGGAAGCATATTGCAATGTGTTGGCGTGTCATAACCCGAAGTAAGTGAAGGGTCTAGGTGACTGGTTGGACCCTTTTATTTGAATTACTTTAGTGGCAGAAACTTGTTATCGTTATATAGGAGTTCTACATGATTCAGTGCTCAAAATCTGAGAATCTATCTGAGAGCCTTTAGCATAAATCTGTTATGCAAGATTTCTCAAAAATAGGCTCTCAGGTGAGTTGAAACAAGTGTAGCCTGGTAATCTTCCCAAGAAATACCCGGTCCTGTTAGTAGAACCATGCGAGTCAATCTTGCTTCTGAGTTTAATAATCACATATGAGAATACACCAAGTAGCCCTTGTCTATAAGGTTGTTCTCAGCTATCACATGTGGCAAAAGAGGAGGTGGCTAGAAGAACCATTATATTGTGAAATAGGCAGGGAGATAAAAGCATTCTAAATCACAAACTGAAAATCCACCTTTCTCACAAGGTAGAGTCATAATATCCCACATCAGCTAGGCTTGCTTCCCAGCCCGTATCAGACTAGTCAGATTTGACAAGAGGAAGGAAAACTATTTATAAGAGTGGGGTTGGTGTATTAGTGAACAGGTATAAGAATAATATTGATAACATTGATTCCGATGCCGGAAGGGACTTTTGTCCCTGTTTTCATTCCTGGCTTTCCTTCTGGGTCAGAAGGTGAGGAAAAGGACTTGGAGGGACAGTTGGACCCTTTAACTGACTAGCTTGAAGAACTGGACTGGTGAATGGACCTGGGTTATGCGAGTGGTCTGGACACATCCCCTGACACTGGCTTGCTTTCTCCCCCTACTGTGGCTACAGAGGAGGGAGCTTCCTATGCTCTGGTGGTGAGCAGGGCACCCTAGGTCCTCGACCTTGAGCTCCCTACGGTGTCAGTCAGGACTAACCTCCTAACAGAGATGCTTCAGCCTGCGGCTTCCTCTTCTGAATCCCTTTTGCTGTTCAATGAAACACTCACGGACATCCTTCTGGGCACTTGGTCTAAGCCCAATACAGGGGCTCCTGTGAATAGGACGATTTCCCGCCGCCTCCACCCGCTCCGGGCAACCCAGCATTTCTGACCCAACACCTCTTACCTAAGAGCTTGGTCGTCCAAGCCTCATGATCATAAGGCGCATTCCCTTCTGCTCCCCCACTTAGGGAACCCAAGAAGCTGGACCACCTTGGGAAGGAGATGTTCTCTTCCTCCAGCTTGGCATTACAGTCAGTGAATACTGCCTTCCTCTTGGGACGATACTCCCATACTATCTGTGATACTGTCTGGTTTTGCAGGTGCTGCCTTAGTACCCGTAGGAGGCCTGGGCCGTGCTCTCTCAAGCAGTTGCAGATGGGAGACATGCAGCCAAATTTTCCTTGCGATGTGAACGGGATATCACTGGGCAGAATGATTGTCACATCGGTAACTATTAGGCACTATGCCTGGTTGAGGACATCTGGCTTCCGGGGGATGTCCAGTCTTCCTTGATGGACATGCCATTTGATGGCACTCACCTTTTTGGCGACAAGGCAGACTCAGCGCTGGAGCGCTTCAAGGATTCTTGAGCTATGGCCAGATCTTTGGGCCTCATGGCTACCTCTCATCTGCCGCAGTATGCCTTTTGTCCCTTTTGCGGCTACGGAAGGGACACCAAGCCATGTCCGGTCAAGCCTAGCCACCAAGTCATGCAAGTTGTCCAGTCTCTGCGTGGCCATGGAAGTGGAACCCAGCGTCCTCGTGGGTCAAGGAGCCAGTGGGCCGATCAGTTCACCCTTTTCCCCCTGCACTGCTTCCAAAACTTCCTCGTCTGACGATCCAGGCCCAGGCCCACCTGTTCTGAGGCAGGATTCGTCATCACCTCCTCCACTGGCAATCCATCACGTCAGACAAGTGGGTTCTGCAAATAGTACGAAGGGGCTACTCCCTCCCTTTCAACCTACCCCACCCTCCATGCCACCTTCTTATGATCCCATGTTGGAGGACCATTTGGCTCTTCTTGGCCAGGAAGTTTCGGCTCTCTTGGCTAAGGGAGCTATAGAGAGGGTCCCTGTGTCAGGACTAGCTCATGGTTAGTATTCCCATTACTTTCTGAAACCCATGAAGGACAAAGGGCTGCATCCTATTCTAGACCTCCGGGCCCTCAACTTCTTCCCCCCGAAGGAGAAGTTCAAGATGCTCACTCTAGCCCAAGTTCTTTCTGCACTCGACCCATGAGAGTGTACGGTGGCATTGGACTTGCAGGACACTTAGTTTCATAATAAAATGTTGAAGTGTGTTGTTATTGGTGTGGTGTTATAGGGTTGGAAATCAAATAAATACATTTTCTAGTTTAAAAGACTTTTTTTATTTATTTATAATTTATTTTATATAATATTTGTAGGTATTTGAAATATGTAATTAATATTATAATATGTTTTCTTTTTATATATTTAATTTTAATTTTTTTACGATTATTTATTTATTTTTATAATTTCTTTTCATTTTTATTATATTTTATTTAGTTTTTTAACTGTTGGAGTGTGAATAGTATTTTTTGCCTCTCTGCTATCCAACACTTTCCCTACTGTTGCACTCATTGGAGTGGGAATGGTAATGTTTACCCCTCTGCTATCCAAAACTTTCCCTACTGTTGCACTCAGTGGAGTGGGAATAACAAATTTACCCCTCTGCTATCCAGCACTTTCCATACTGTTGCACTCACTGTAGTGGAAATAGTAAATGTTACCCCATCGCTATCCAACACTTTTCTTACTGTTGCACTCACTGGAGTGGGAATAGTAAATGTACCCCTCCGCTAGCCAACACTTTCCCTACTGTTGCACTCACTGGAGTTGGAATAGTAATTTTTACCCCTCCGCTTTCCAATACTTTCCCTACTGTTGCACTGACTGCATTGTGAAATGTAAGTTTAAATATTTTTTAATAGTTTAATGTTTTAATTGATTATAGATTTTTTTATATTTTAAATCATTGATATATATTTTTATTTTTTATATAATTTTAAACGTTTAACATAAATTAAAAATAATCGTTCATTAATTGTTTTAAACTAAATATATATGTATAAATAATTATGTTTGTGTTTATTTTTTTTATTAAGTTTGTTATATTTTATTACAATGTATATTACATTTATTTTATTTTGTTAAAATTACATTTAATATTTAATATATAATATTTTATTTTATATTGATATAAAAGTCGAAATTTTATCCATCTATATTTTTTACATCAATATTTTGTAGTTGATATTTATACTTGCCTGTTTAAGTATAGGAGTCAATATTTTTGTTGTCTATATTTTTTTACTCAATATTTTTTACATAGATATTTATTACATCAATGTTGTTTCAGTGAACCGGCAGTTGACAGCTTTCAGCCTTCCGCACAAAGTTTGTGATGTTATCTTGGCAGCCAGTCATCCCTCCACCAAAGCGGTGTAAGCCTGTAGATGGAACACATGTGTGGCATGGTGCACAGCAAAGGCTGTTGACCCCCCTTTCTGCTCTTTTTTCCTTTTGTACATTCTTTCTTTGGCCCCAGAAGGGATCTGCCTTGCCACTCTTAAAGGATATCTGGCGGTTATCTATGCTATTCCCTGACTGCCAGATCAGCCTTCCTTATTCAAATCTTCCATTGTTATTACATTCTTTTAGGGCTTCACTCATCTGTTCCCTCCATCTCCTTTGGTAATGCTCCAATGGGACTTAAATCTGGTTCTCACTTTTCTTATGTGACCTCTTCATAACTGTCCCCTCAGATTGCTGACTCTCAAAACTGCCTTCCTTGATGCCAACACCTCTGCTTGCAGGGTGAGCGAGCTGCAGGCTATTTCCTATCTGTCTTTACGGATAAAGTGGTGCTTCTGACGAAACATTAATTCCTTCCTAATGTCGTCATGCCTTTTTGAATGGGACAATCTATCACTCTGCCTACATTTAACCCACCCCCACATTCCTCTAAGGAGGAGGAGAGATTCCACGGTCTGGATCCCAAACGTGCAATATCTTTTTATCTTAATCGCACAAAAGACTGGGTTATCTATGTTATCTATGTGGGTGCCAAGATAGGTCGAGCTGTTCACAAATGGACCATCTCCTGATAGGTTGTCCTCTGCATCAAAATATGCTATGCTTTGGCGAAGAAGGAAGCTCCTGTGGGGTTGCATGCTCATTCCACCAGAGCAACGGCGGCTACCATGGTGTTAGCACATGGAGTCCCAGTCCTTGACATCTGCCAGGCAGTGATGTGGGCATCCTTGCACACGCTTACCAGACACTACTACCTGGACAGCCAAGTCCGGATGGATGGGTACTCTGCCTGTTAAGTCCTCCAGGACTTCCGGGTATGATCTTGGTTCGCAGACCCTCCTCCAGGATGGTATTGCTGGGGTATCTATTCTAAGGTAAGGAAGCTACAACTAATAGTCTCTATCAGATAAACAAGTTACTTACCTTCGGTAATGATGTATCTAGTAAAGGCATATATTACATGTAGATTTCTTACAGCCCCACCCATCCTCTTCATTCTGCAAACTGATTTCTAGAGCAAGGGACTCCCCTGCAGGGCCCTAGTGTTGATGCACCAGTGGTCAGTGTCTTTCATGGCTCTGCGCTTTTGGTGTGAAAACCGACACCCCCTAACAACACGCAGGGATACTGCTGAAGAAAAAATCTCCTGATCCAGACTGATGCCTCGGGTAAATTCTAAGGTAAGGAATCTACAACTAATATATAGGTCTCTACCAGATACATCGTTACTGAAGGTAAGTAACTTGTTCTTCAGTTCTCTCCCGTTAATGCATCCCAGCTAGCAACTCGTCTCGCTGCACTGTGCTGTATGAATTTTAAGTAAATCTGCCCATTAAATGTAGTCATTTTGGATTAAAAAAATTGGGAGTCTCTCTCCTAAATCTACTTTTTTGGCAGGTACATGAAAAGAACGCTAGAAAATGTGTTTATACCTACCTCATATCACAGTGCGAGTGAGCGGTGTGAGGGAATCCAGTTAAGAGCTTGTGAGGGTATATTTGTCGCCAAATTATTTTTTAAAGCAGGCTTTTCTAAATCTGTTGACTAAAAGGCCATAGCTTTTACAGGCAGTTTAGGAGAAAACCTCATGAACTATTCAAAGGATTTTAATCTATCACTGCAAATCGTGTGTTTGACTGTTAGGTGGTTGAACAGGCTGAAGCTTTCTAAGCAGCTGCTCCCCACAGCCCACCGGGGTATGTCTCTCAATCAATCAATCAATCAAAGAATTTGTAAAGCGTGCTACTTACCCGTGAGGGTCTCAAGACGCTGGGGGGGGGGGGGGGGGGCGCTACTGCTCGAAGACCCAGGAATTGAGGAGTCTTCTGAAGGTGAGTAGGTCTTTGGTCTGCCGTAGGTGGGTCGGGAGGGTGTTCCAGGTCTTGGTGGCGAGGTAGGAGAAAGATCTGCCACCGGAGGTCTTTTGTTGGATGCGGCGAGGGCGAGGCTGGCGGAGCGGAGCTGGTGGGTGGGGGTGTAGAAGCTGAGTCTGCTGTTCAGGTAGGTCGGTTCGGCATTGTGGAGTGCTTTGTGTGCGTGGGTGAGGAGCTTGAAGGTGATCCTCTTGTTGACGGGGAGCCAGTGTAGGTCTCTCAGGTGCGGGGTGATGTGGCTGCGGCGGGGGACGTTGAGGATCAATCGGGCGGAGGCATTTTGGATGCGTTGTAGTCGACGCAGGTGTTGGGCTGGGATGCCTGAGTAGAGTGCGTTGCCGTAGTCCAGCCTGCTGCTGACGAGGGCCTGTGTCACTGTTCTTCTGGTATCAGTCGGGATCCACTTGTAGATCCTGCGGAGCATGCGGAGGGTGTTGTAGCAGGAGGAGGAGACGGCGCTGATCTGCTTCGACATGGAGAGGAAGGAGTCGAGGATGAATCCTAGGTTGCCTGCGTGGTCGGTGGGTGTCGGTGCTGTTCCCAGTGTGGTCGACCACCAGGAGTCGTCCCAGGCTGAGGGGGTGGGTCCGAGGATGAGGACCTTCGTTTTGTCCGAGTTCAGCTTCAGACGACTGCTCATAATCCAGTCGGCGACGGCCTTCCTTCTCTCTGGGTCCTTTACTGTCAGTCTAGCCTTGACCATCAAGTAACACACATTATTACATTTATGGTTCTGACCTACAAATTCATGTTTGCATTACAGACCTTCATTCTTGTGATTTTTTGTTTTCAAAATGAATGAATCGTGTTAATTTGGTATTGGCAGTCTATAGCATTTATATCCTTGACATTTGTGTGCAATGGGGAAATCCAGCAAACCTCTTCTTCTATTTTCAATACAGGGGGAAACCTTCTTCACATTGTAAATAATCCGTTAATAAACAGGGGCCTGAGTTTGCAGTTCTCAAAATATACCCACTGGCCACTCGACTTGGTACAGCATATACTTATTGAATTCAATTCAGTTTTATTCAGCAATAGTAGCTGTAAATATACAGGGGCTTATTTATGGGAAACTAACGTAGCACGGTGCCGCAAATTATTTTGCCGCGCCACGCTGCGTTAGTTTCCAGGCACAGGGATGCAACATATTTACAGCAACATATCGCATCTCTTTGCCTTTCCCTGCACTGGCGGACAAACTGCTGCCATGCGCTGGTGCATGCACCCTTGCACCATGGTGCAAGGGTGCCTGAGTCGAGGGGAGATTGTTTTTGTGCAGGAAGGGGCACCTTCCTGCACAAAAACAATCATTTGAGGTGATTTCCTTCTCCAATGCGTGCTGAAGAAAGCAGCACGAGGAGAAATAAAAACATTTCCCCTCGTTGCACTTCCGTATGCTACCTCGGGGGTGGTGTAGCATCGTGACACATTTCTAGATTTATGATTGCTCGTAAATCTAGAAATGCAACAGGGGACATGAGTGTTGCGTGGGAACACCCACAGCAACACCCATGTCACGCCCCTAACACGCAACGTGTTGCGTGAAATGTGGCGAGATTTACGAACACACGTAAAGCCACAGAGGGTGGCTTAATATGTACTTGTAAATTTCACGCAGCAGGTTGCGCCATCGAAACATGACGCACTGACGGCTCAAGGAGCTCATAAATAAAAGATTCACCATAATTATAGTATATAAATAAAAAGAACATATGAAAGAAGATAAACAAGAGCAGAAATTCCGATATAGATCTTCAAAACAGATTTAAAAAACTTTCCAACTGAATAAATAAATGCGGAGGATAACATTTGATAATGCAAACAAAGCACTATTAGTAAAACTGAATTTCCGCAAAAGGGTTTAAAAGTAACTCACTCGAAAATTCGAAAAGACCACAAAAAAAGAAATGGGTCATGGTTGGTAAAGGCTGATTGTCACAGAGAAATGTTCTTACACCCTGTAGGAGCAGATAGTAAATGATGCATGACTTAATTCTGAACCCGTAGAAAAAAGTACACCCATAAACATTTGTTACAAGATCAAGATAGAAAAAATATTACTCTCATAAACATTTGTTACAAGATCAAGATAGAGAAAAGATTACTCTCATAAACATTTGTAACACTATCAAGATAGAGAAAATGTACTCTCATAAACATTTGTATCACTATCAAGATAGAGAAAATGTACTGTCATAAACATTTGTATCACTATCAAGATAGAGAAAATGTACTGTCATAAACATTTGTATCACTATCAAGATAGAGAAACTATTTGACACAGGATCAAGAAAGAGAAACGAAAGATTACTCTCATAAACATGTCGCACACAATCAAAATAGAGAAACAATTGTACTCATAAGCATGTGTAATAAGATCAAGATAGAGCTGCAATCCGATGTTAATAATGGTTGACGCAAAGAAATAATGTTTTAACTTTAGTCTTCGCGACTTTGCGAATGCTATGTGGATGTTCAAAAAGAGCCGTGTGACCAATTTCAGCACAGATATTTTTGACATACTTGCCATGGGAATGTATGTATGGCATGTGAGCTGAAACAGTCGCAGATAATTACACTTAAGAGTCTTTAAAGGCATCACACACCACTAGAATGTAAAACAGCTTAAATAGATGCCAAGCAAACCGGTGGGCAGTGTGAATAGCTGCAGGGGTCTCTCGGGAATCTTGTCCCACTGGAGATGTCTGTACAATCAGGGCAAACTTTCCAGTGGCCCTCGCCCCCTCCTCCATCAGGACCAAAAGTGTCACTCAAAAAGAGACTTGAAGGTGTCCCACACTAAACAATCATTGACACATTAGGTATATCAATAATGTCAAGTGATTGATCTTCACAATGTGACTGATTATATTTGTATTTACTCTTGCAGTACAATCTTGTGTGTGCCAACTCCTGGAAGCTCGATTTGACGCAAGCGGTCCTCAACCTGGGATTTCTGATGGGCGCGTTCACCCTGGGCTATGCTGCTGACAGGTACAGTATACATTACATCATAACCAGCCCAAATATTGTACACTAAGGTCCTGACTGTGAGTGGGTCTGAGGAAAGGTGCAATTTATCGGATCTGATAAAATCCAACTTCCGGGGTTCAGAAGTGATGAGGTGCAATAAAATGCACCTAGTTCAAGTCTTTGGGGAATAACACACGGATTTGGGTGATTGTGGCTGAGTCTGGTGGCTCAGTGGACTAATGCATCCATTGGCTTGTGTTAAACCTCATGATCACAGGGTCAAATCCCAGTGGGTCCACTCAGTCTTTCATCCTTTCTGAGGTCGATAAAATGAGTACCATTGAGTTTTTTGAACAATAAACATCTGTTATTCAGTGCCAAGATGCCCCTTTGGGGGTGAATGTGTGCTTTACAAATACACATGTAACGTAAATCTGCATGTCATGAGAAATACCATAAACTTTTCCCTTTAAAAATTCGGCAGGTCATATCGGCTGGAATTTAACGAAGGTCAAAGGCTTTTACTCAACTTGGAATTCTGACCCCTGAGTAAACAGGGGTTTGCAGAGGAGTCAGAAATCTCTGACCCATTCACACTCGGACCCTTAGTTGGAGAGGAAATCTTGGTGTCTTAAATGTTCAGCTGTCAGACAGACAATTGAGTGTCCTTGCAGATACATTGCTGTGTTATACCCGATCTCTTTGAGTTTTATTCACATGTTCGCTATTGCAATTCATGGAGAAGGGTTGAAGACTTCTGAGTGCGTAAAGTTGAAGATGTCAGTGAAGTCACCTGAGACTCAATATAGACATCCCCTTTCTCTGGTTCTTTTCATCTCAGATCTCTTGACTCTTGGCTGCGCTGCTCTTGCTGATTCATCTGTCCTACTATAGCGCTTTGGCACCTTCGGGTTTTAGTGCGCTCTATACATTTTTCATATCCTTATCCTATCCTATCCTTTGTTTCCTCCAGGTGCTTAGTTCATTTGTTACTTGGTTTGTACTTTTTTATACGAAGGAAGACAGAAACACGACCTCAGTAGTTCAATATTTTTATTCACTATGAAGAAGGTGATAGAGGCCAATGCGGTGAATCTGAAAACATCACAACCTTCCCTTTACTACTGCAGTCCAAAGCTATTCTTCCTCTTCACCGAGAGCATGCTCCCCACTCGCCACCCTGTCCTTAATTCCATACTGTAGAAGATGTGTCCAGGTACCAATCGCTGTCCCCTGAAGAGGTGGAGCTCCCTGATCCACCATCCTTTGCAATACATGTATCTTCAGCTATCCCTCATAGTCACGGTCACTCTACACTATAGGGTCCTGTCTTTCTGAGACCATAGGCAGGTGTATGTTTGATTTATGTGTGTATGGTGCTACCCTACGCAAGAAGTTAAGCTTTATTTGTGAGTTGCCTGGTATATATAGCGACATATGCTTCTTAGTGGGTGTACTGTGACTTTGTTCTGTATGTGGTGGTTTGTTAGGTTGGTCTGTTTCCCATTAACCCATGTCTTGAGTGAATCTTTTGCGGGGTATTTATACTTCTCACATGGTATTCATTCACTTTGCCATATGTTGTACTCAGCAAATTTTCCGTCTGTATCTTTTGGAGGCCTAAGAAGTTCCCGTCCTTGAACTGTATCCATGACTCTTACAATCAAATCTTTTGTAGCTTCGGGGGCAGGGGGTGTTTGGGGTGTTACACCCTCCCTAATAAATGTATTTTATGATAAATAATTTTTTACAGGTGATTTCAGTTGGGTATTGTGAGATGTTGGATATCACCAAGGATATTTACACACACACACACACATACACACACGCGCGCGCACACACACACACACACACACACACACACGCACGCCCGCACACACACACACACACACACACACACACACACACACACGCTCTCTCTCTCTCTCTCTCTCTGTTTCGAAAGTCTTCAAAATATTGCTTATTTGACAAAATATTGTGTTTTTTCTCTTAGCACTCCAACCAATCTGCATTCCTTTCTCTTTTCTTTTCCCCTTTAGCCTGTCTCATGTACCCTCCTTGTTGTATATCGTATTGAAACATGACACGCCCTCAATCTTACTGACCAGGCTATGCCCCTGTCTAACTCTGTTGCTTAGCAAACTAATGAGCAAATTTAGTTACAATTAAACACAAATGAATATTTATCATGTCTTAAGGATAGAGTTAAGGTTAGAGATAATGTGCACTAATTGAATATTATTAATTACATTAAAATAAATCCAATTACTTATAAAAATAACTATTAAGGTATTGCATTAATGTGTGGGGTCAGGCCTTGGGATTTAAGGTAAAGGTCAAACTGAGAACCATCATCTGGTGAATTAGTAGCCTGATATGTCCACCCGAGGCAGTCATTTTTTGACTTTATGTCTGCAGGCTTGAATTCTGATGGGTTTACCCAGCCATTCATTCTTCCAAGGTCGATTACATGAGCACCATTTAGTCGGGTGCCAATAAATATCTGTTATCTGTCAATTGAGCCAAGCGATCCTTTCAAGTGTCAGTTGTCCTATACGGATGCACCTGTTATAGAGAGGTAATAATAATTCTTATGTTAAATTCAGCGTGATGGGACACAAGTGTCCAGATAATGGCAAGAGGTACAGTGGGGTAAACTGTAAAAGATTACTCTTTTTTTTTTAATTCTTGTGTTTGGCTTTCTAGCAGTAATGCACACATTGCAGTGCCTTGGAAGAAGTCAGTGCACAACTATTTGCATCCCAATTTGAATTTGACAGTGAATTTGAATTTAGATGCTCATCCTATATCTCCCCGGTCACACCAGGCAAGTCCAAATGCTCATGTTGGTGCTGTTGTCTTAGTCTTATATCTTCATGGTCTCAAGTTCGCTGAGCAGTAGATTATGATTGGCGGTTCACCAGCGAACCGCGTGGGCTGTTTATTTACTTGCTTGTGGCTGAAACTGCGGATCATATGTTCTTGAGGCTGCACTCCAACATCATATCGGCTCTAGATAGATATGATAACACATTATGTGTTGCGAGCTCCCTCAGTCTGGTCCTGTAGACTAGGAAGCGCAACACAATACCTGGTCCTGTTTTACGCCATACATGTCATATTGCCCTAAAGAAGATTAATACTAGACACAGTTGACCCCCCCCAGACTGAAATTAATATTATGCATTCAGGACCCCAAACCGATACCATCAGTCCTAAATTTGAGACAGTGATTTCTGGTGCTCGCTACCTGCACTTAATTGACAATGCAGGCACTTGTGAGAGTCTGACACATGGTGTCACTGTTTGTCTAATTTAGAGATGAACACAACAACTGCAATGGCGGGCTATACCGGCCATTAAAGGCCCACTCCAACGTTAAAGGCCCGAGACGAAGAAGAGGGCCTTTAACAAGGGAGCAGAACTTTAATGGCTGGTATAGCCCAGCTACGGAGGACTATAAGGCTATTAGAACATTTTGCCACTAGGGGGCAGAATGTTCTAACAAATAAAACAAAGGCCTCTCGGAGCCAGAGGGGGTTTAAATCCCCTCGGGCCTGAGATGCCTTTGTAAAACAACATTGGAATGTTGGTTTGCAGGCCTTTACCGGCCCGTAGAAGCCCGGAGCACTCCATTGTGTTAAATGGAGTGCTCCACATTCCAATGTTCTGATATACAGTACAAATGGCTAATACCTGCTGCCCAAGGCATTGTTATAGTTTTGGGGGGCCTGGATAGTCTGAATGGTCACACTTGTAGTAGTTTGAGGGTTAGTAGTTGTGTTGATACTGTCATTGGCAGCGCTGGCAGGGAGGATTGGTGGTTTAAACAGCAGTGGCCTCCTGACGAGGGCCCTGGCACTGATTTAAGTTCTATATTCTCTTCATTGTTACTGCTGAGCTGTGGCAATAAAGGAGATTTGTATAATCTTGGCCCCCGTGTCCTTAATAAAATCCAGATTTTCTGCCCACCAGGCTGTGAAAAATCTAAATTAAGTACTAGGGACAATTGATGCTAAATTTAATAAAGAAATGTGCTACAGAAAATGTATCAACAGTTTGCACAATATGCCATTTTAGGACAGTTGCTGTGCGTCATGCATGCTAGCTGGCGGGAGAGGGCGTGGTTAAACACTTCTGAGCATGAGGGATTTATGTAGTACAGTGCACACTGCAAGGCAAGAGGTCAACATTACTGCCTGGACTCCAGTCTGCCTTTCACATTTGTGTATATTCACTTTGAGGTAGGGTTCAGTACAGAAAATGTAAACCAACGATAATCCCACATGTGAGCACAAAAATACTAAACTGTGGACCTCAGCGAACACAATATTTTGGGACAGCAGTTTGGCTGGGAAGTAATGTTTATAGAAGATGCGTTTCCTGCGAACCCACAGCTTGCATTTAACGAGTCATTTCTAGGAAGTAATTAGGCTGAGTCGTGGTGCCTTGTGTATACACTCACATCTTAAACAGATCAACATTCTGTCAACGTTAATCTCGGCAGCCTGCTCCCAATAAATAGGACGCTTTTTAGCAAATTTCTACATGCTGCTCTTGTCCCTCCAGGAAAATGTTTTTTTTTTGTCAAATAAAGTTGCTTATTTATTACTTTGTACTTAATCTGAACATGACTTTCCCCCCAGTCTTGCAGTTTCTAAATTTGAACAATACACAATACTTTTAAACAGTAATAAATCAAATACATATTGTAACTTTTTTGTAATTTTTTAGGTCAACTTTGAAATTGACTCCCGCTCTGAAACCTTCATCCACAATTAGAATCAATTGGCCTTTTAATCCCATGGCAGCCTCCCTAGACCTTGTGCAATGCTGCCTTATAAAACTCAGCACGACTAACCTATAAACTCCCATTTGAACAACACTGACAAAATATTTGTGTTCAACTTGGGCTACGGCTTTCTCCCAGCTCTAGGTGTTACTCTGCTTAAAAAAGTAGGTTAGCTTCGAGCCTGGGCACAAGGCGGTCTGCTGGCGGGCACCGGTCGGGTGTGCCTGGCAAGGCCGTAACGGGACTGGATCGGACATATTGTGTGCTGCCGGGTGGGGGACGCGGGAGGCCCTATTGGTCGCCGCCCCAGGGGGACAAGAAAAGTGGTGCGCTGCCCTGAGGGGAAAAGGGCGAAACGTTCTGTGAGCCCCTTACGGACTGGGTAACATCACTGGTGTGCTTCCCCTCTGGAGCCTGTTGCTCGCGCGGGCTGTGTGGTATCCCCGGTCCTCCCCCCGCTGTTTGGGGCCAGGCGGATGGGCACCTGGGAACTGAGCAGAGCTCCTGAGGCCGCGTAGAGCGGCGTGCCGGCGGGATTGGGGGGCCTACGCCCGGTTGTTCATACGACGCCTGAGGACGTGCTGTGGATGCCGACTGCTCAGCAGTTCGCGATGGGCCGGCTTCGAGACAAATCACGGCATGGACAGCTACGCACCGGGAGCCTGGAACCCCCACAGGGGCGACCAGGGGGAGACATGGAGCCGCAAACGGCGGCCCTCTCAACTAAAATGGACACCATGCTCGCGGCGGTGGAGAGGCTTGGCACTACCCTGGAACAGACAAGGGAGTCCCTCGAAACAAGGATTGATAAGGTCCCATCAGACTTCACCCTCCTCCACGCTGACCATCACAAACTGGTCGAGAGGGGTGCGGCGCACGGCCAAACGCTTCAGGAGCTCCAACCTGTTGCCCAGAGCCATAGTGCAGCACTGCAGGATGTGCTGGACCGGGTCCATGCGCTCGAAGATCGGATAGACGATGCGGAAGGACGCTCCCGACGCAATAATATTCGCGTAGTGGGTCTTCCGGAAGGAGTGGAGGGTAGGAACCCGGAGCAATACGTGGAAAACTGGTTGCGGGATCTTCTGCCTCCGGGGGTGTTATCTCAACACTTCGTCGTGGAAAGGGCACACAGAGTGCCGGCGCAGAGGCCCAGGCTGGGGGCCCGCCCCCGCCCATTTCTGTTCAAGCTCCTCAACTACCGGGACAGGGATGCGGTTCTGAGTGAAACTAGAAAATCTGGCGACCTGACCGTGGGTAGTAGCCGAGTCATGCTCTTTCCGGACTACACCACCGCCGTGCAGCGGCACAGAAGCAACTACATGGCGGTGAGGCGACAGCTGCGGGAGCTGGCGCTGCCTTACTCCCTGCTGTTCCCGGCCCGTCTAAGAGTGGTAGCAAAAGAGGGGACCCGCTTCTTCGACTCCCCGGCGGACGTGTGGGACTGGCTGGAGGAGTCGGGGCAGTGGACGGGAACGAGGCCCACAGGTTCGGATGCCGACAGCCGCCCAGGGAGAAGATCCAGAAGACGTGGGCGTCGGGGGGCACGACAGCTGGCACGGCCGGGACCGGTGGCACCAAGCCCGGAGAGAATAAGGATGGAGCGACAGGAGGCACTTGAGGCGGTGGCGACACTTGGAACATAACAAACAAGTGGTCGAATGGAGATTTGTACGCACAGTGCTCCGGGAACTAGTGGAGCATCGTCCCCGTCTACAGTGATCTCGGAAGATTTGATTTTGCCAGTGGTAACCCCACAGACTGCTGACCTGATTGTGTGATAGGATGTCATAATGCTGAGTTTGGGCAGGGGCTGCGCATGACAGACAAGGCCACGTACCTGCCATGGCACCGAGCTGGGTGGTTCTGGAGCCCTGGGACCTAATGGGGGGGTGTAGGACTAGCGCGGGGGGCGGCTGGCTGAGCGGGGGCGGGTTGCACATGGCGCGCGTCACTAGATGTCACACCTGCGGGCTTCTATCGCTGCGACTTGCACTGGGCCTACACGGCAGTTTAATTCTTGGCACGATACTGCTCCTCCTTCATCCAGAGGAAACAAGGGAGGGGAACTAGTGCCAACAAGTCGCTACTATCACGCGAACCCCATCAGGCACTATACTGAAATAGCACAATATTAGCATTCCTGAGGTTTGGACGGATGCCCCGTTGGGAATACGCCCTATTTGTTAAATTGTTCATAGTAGTTACACTGTTTGCATGGCAGCGCATTAACAAGCTCCCCCTCTGGTGCGGACACTTCGCCCCCAGCCCGGCTTGCACGGCTAGCTTCGCGATGACGCACACTACCATTGTGACCTGGAACATACGGGGCATGCACACGCCGTCCAAGCATTACTCCATCTTTTCCTATCTGCAGCGACACTCTGTTGGGATTGCCCTCCTACAGGAGACGCATATGACCCAGATGGAACTGGACAGGCTTTCTGGGCACTGGAGAGGGCAAACATACGGCACCGTCTATTCGGCGCATGCGCGGGGCACGCTGATCTGGGTGCGAGCAGGCGTCCCTTTCAATTGCGAAGAGGTGGTGGTGGACCGGAAGGGCAGGTACACGTTAGTGCGGGGGAAGCTGAATGGTCAAGAGATACTGCTGGGCTCGTTATATGCGCCTAATGTGGATCAGGCGTCCTTCTTAGTGCGACTGACGCAGCTTCTACACCCTTACGCTGGGCTCCCCTGGTTGCTGGGAGGAGACTTTAATATGGTGCTGGATGTCCAGTTGGACAGATCCCTCCCTCCCCTCCGTGCCACGGTAGCGGAGTCCAGCGCTCGGGCACTGGGGGACTGGCTCACGCACTGGGCGCTGCAGGACTTGTGGCGCATACTCCACCCAAGAGATAGGATATATTCTTACTATTCAGCAGTACACGACCTACACGACCTACACGTACGATTGGACAGGATAGTGGGCTCCCAGTCATTGCTCCCGCTTATCGAGCAGTCAGAATACCTGGGGCGGACACACTCCGACCATAACCCCTTGTGGTTTCGGATTAGCTTGGTGGCGGTGCCGGTGCCCACCTGGCGACTTCAGCCGAGCGCACTGGAGGACTCGGAGTTCCGCTCCTCCCTTGGTACGGCTATTCTAGCATACTTTGACATAAACGAAGGGACGGCGAGCAGTGCATTGGTGGAATGGGACACCCATAAGGTGGCCATTCGGGGGCACTGCTTGGGGTCCAAGTGGAACATACGTAAGACACTTTCAGACTCCCTGGCGCGCCTAGAGGACGAACTCTTACAATACGAGAGGGAGGGAGAAGGAGGGGGTAGGCATTTGCGTAGCCTGGAGGATCTCCGTGGAAAACACGCGGAGCTTATGGAGAGGCTCCGATGCCATAACTATGCGGCGCACATGGCCAGGACGCACGCTAGAGCGGATAGGGCGAGTCGACTGCTGGCTTGGTTAATCCGGCAGGAGGATCGCCGGGGCCCGATAGGAGCAATCGGAAGGGAGGATGGAGTGATGGTATACACACAGCGCGAGATACATCGGGCCTTCATAGACCATTACAAGCAACTGTATAAGGCTAAGGGGATAGGTCCCCGGCACCTTCTTGGGGAGTTTCTGGCCACCATCCAATTACCTGTGGCCTCAAGGGAACATAACGAAGCGCTTAGTGGGCCCCTCTCCCTGGAGGAAATTGGGGAGGCAATACAATCAATGGCATCGTGAGTCCCTGGCGCCGCTGCTGCGAGCACTCTACAACAAAGCACTAGAGGAAGGGTCGCTCCCCCCCTCCATGCGGGAGGCGTTCCTGGTCTCCCTGCCTAAACCGGACCGAGACCACACAGCCTTGGGCTCATACAGACCCCTGGCGATGCTAAACGTGGATTACAAAATCCTAGCAAAAATACTGGCGGAACGATTGGCGCCAGTGGTCCCCCATTTGGTGCACGCAGACCAAAATGGGTTTGTCCCTGCGAGGCCCACGTCGTTAAACCTTAGGAGATACTTCAGGGTGGCAACTGAGGCCGTGCACAGATGGCCCAGAGCGGGGTGCATTCTCCTAGATTTGGAGAAGGCGTTTGATTGCCTGGAATGGGGCTACCTGTCCTCGGTGTTGTTACAATATGGGTTGGACGGGGAATTCCTTAGGATGGTTGACCTACTCTACAGGAACCCCACGGTCCGTGTTCGGCTGGGCCCCTACGTCTCGGAGGCGGTACCGGTAGGCCAGGGCACCCGGTAGGGATGCCCTTTGTCCCCGTTGCTGTTCGCCCTGGCGATTGAACCCCTGGCGGCGGCTGTACGGACGACCCTGGGGGATGGTATACCGCTGGGGGACGCTGTTCATCAGGTGTCGCTCTATGCAGACGACCTGTTGATGTACGTTAAGGATGTGGGTTGTATGCCGGAGTAGCTGACCCAGTTGCTGCAGTCCTTCGCCACTATCTCGGGGCTCCGTGTGAACGCCGGTAAATCCTGTCTGTGCGCTTTTAGCGCAGGGACTGAGGACCCGGGTTATCATCTGAGCAGCACGCCGGTTCAATGGAGGGAAGGCACTTTTCGATACCTGGTGATACAAATTTACCGCTGCCCGACTGACTTATTCGATGGGAACCTGGGAAGGTCGGTCGCGGCGCTTAAGTCGCAGGTGAACTTTTGGAGCACACTCCCACTGACGACCACGGGCAGGGTGGTGCTCGCCAAAATGGTCATGCTTCCCCGCCTCCTGTATTACTTTGTTAATTTACCGACGTATGTTCCCCCCACCTTTTTTGGTAGGCTCAATAGGATGCTGCAGGATTTTGTTTGGGGCACTGCCAGACACAGGTTGGCGCTCGTGAAACTATTCCTGCCAACGGACAGGGGTGGTCTGGCGGCTCCTTGTTTCGAATACTACTACCTGGCCGCTCAGCTCCAATGGGTTGCCCGCTGGTTGGCTGATAGAGGCAGGGACGATACAGCCACAGTAGTGGCACCTTACTCGCTGGAACGTGTGACTGGACTCTTTCACCCCCTTGCCACGGTTACGAGACCGATGCCGCTCCTTCTGGCTGTGGCACATAAGTGCTTTCGGAGGGCTCTGTACCTCACTCGCGCTGTTGTTCCATACGCGCCGGCAATACCTCTGGAGGGTTCCCCCGGAGGTGGAGGGGTGCTTGCGGCCCCTGCACTGACGGGCTGGTGGGAAGCAGATGTGCGCACGCTGGGGGACCTGTACCGAGACGGTGAGCTTATACCATACGAGACCCTAGTGTCGGAGGACGGGCTCCCACCCGGTGGGTTCCTGACGCACCGCTCACTGATGGCGAGATTGACTGCCAAATGGGGAACATGACCACAGAGCCTAGTCAGCACCTAACCATGCAATACCTGCACGTCATGGGGAGAGGCGGACATCTGGTCCGCTGGTTTGCGGCCTTCGTTAAGGGAGCACACGGCGGTCAGTTTGGGCCCGCTTCGCGGCAAATGGGAACTAGACCTGGGGAGGCCGCTAGCAGACAAGGAGTGGGAGAGGGTCCTTAAAGGCCCAATGCGTATCCCCAGAAACATGCGGTTCTGTCAAATCCAGCTGTTCATAGTACACCGGGCCTACCTCACGCCCGAGTTGATTAACAGGTACTTTCATCGCAATGATGCGCTCTGCCCTAGGTGCAGTGAACTAAGGGCGGGGTTGTGGCACATGCTGTGGAGCTGCCCTGGGTTGGGCACCTATTGGAGAGTGGTCAGTGGGTTGTTGCAGGGGAGTGTGGGTCGTACCATCCCATTAGACTGGCCCGAACACATTCTGCACCAATTTAAAAGATCACCCAAAGACAAGGTACCGTCCCGATTCCTGGACCTGGGGCTCGTAGTAGCAAAACGCCTCATTACGAGGAGATGGAAGGCACATGACCCACCACACGCGCGAGCATGGACCTCCTCATTTCAGGCATGGGCTAGGGCAGAGGGGACCACCATCCGAAGGGAGGAAACACTGGGGCTGCGGAAGGAACCTATGGCGGACCGCTGGGAGCAGTTGCTTATCGAGCTCCGGCGCCTGGAAGGGGAGGGTCACACGGGCCACACGGGGGTGGTTGGAAATGCCTGCACGAGTGACGGTGTAACAAGGGCTGCCTCGCTGACGGGATAGCATAGCCCCTACTACCTCTGGCCTACAGTCGGGGCGTCTGTGGACACATGGGGGTGGTTGCAATCATGGGGCATGGGGGTGATCCCGGGGGTGAAGGGGGGGGGAGTCAGGGGTAGAAAGGGGGGGAGCAATATATGTATACAACTGTTCACGCTGCCACTGTTATGAGTTCTTCTTTTGAATTGTAGGTAACTCATCTGTTTCTAAGCCTAAATTGAGGGGGCGGCATAAGCTTGCATGCACGGCTAAGTGGCTGATATACGGTTGCTACTGTTAATCCTTAAGAGACTGCACCAGAACTGATAATGAAAATGCGTCCGGCTCCCGAGCGGGTGGTGGTTGACACATAATTCGAATGCGTGTTATATTAAATTGGCTATAGACCAAGTACGGATTAACAATTTGCATATGCTCACAAACTCCTGTGTGTAATGTATGCTGCCAAAACGTGTATTCTTTAAAAAATAATAAAAACAGATTTGCAAAAAAAAAAAAGAAGTTGTTTAGCTTCTGAATCTAACGAACATGGCAACAACCCCATAACTTCCATTAAATGTATTTCCTATGCTAAATATGAATGATGAATCCCATCTTGCTTTATAGGGTCAGGTTTGTCAGTTACTATGTCATCATGTTAGATTACACAGAACCTATTCTTTTGACAGGATCCTGTTAATTCTCTAATATTAATTTTCAAGCCCTGTCTGTGGCTTGTGTCTTCTGGCAGCTCTCCAAACGCTTATTTGGAACAATCTAGTCAAACTCAAATTTAAATTCGGCCAGCTTTCTGTTTTTTCAGACAAACAAAAATCATTACAATGACCTTCAAATCCTGCAGACCTGGGCTGCTCTATTATAATGAACAATTGCATTTTAAATCCATGATGGCATGACTTTCTTTTCTTTACCTCCATTAGAAAGCTGGTGTGTGGCCCGAGTATATATACATTCCCCAGTTACACATAATGAACATAACTATATTTGCACCACCATAGGTTTCAGATCTTATCAGTACTGTAATATGTCAGGTAACAGGCAGAGTATCACAGCGGAATATATGTTATGATAAGTGCTAAAGAAATTATATATATATATATATACACACAATGTCTACCCAACTAGAGTACTTTCGACTGGTTAATTAGTAAGTGCTACCTCATTGCGTAAATATCTACTGCATAATCTACACTACAGCTGCGTAATGGACCACGAGGAAATGTCCCCAGTGACCTTGTGTGCATTTTGGCAATGTGATTGTTTCTCATGCGTCTTCATCGGGATATCTGTGATAACATGAATCCTTCTATAGAGAAAACAAAGAGACTACAAAGAGGTAAATCTCTACCAAACAAGGTTACTTCCTCTTAACTAAATGAAGTAAGTGCCTCTTTGTTTGGTGGAGATTTCCTTATATTCCTCAGCATCAAGAATGTCACTCAAATTGGAGGGGAATGCGTTGGGGGCCTTTTGATAGGCAACCCATCATCCTGACAAAAGGCAGAAAGACCAATGTATAGTACTAGGATGGACAGGGCGGGGCCAAAAGGGTGGATGTTTTGGTGATTTTGCAAATTGCTATACTCGTGGTCATTTAGAGGGGGAACCATGGACTCTGCTCTCACCAGATAAGGACAAAAAATAACCCACTCGTCACAATCACTACAGATTGCGCTCCAATAGATCAATGATGCATTCTCCTCCATGAAGCATTTCAGATTGCCTTTCAATGTGGAATTACCTGAGAAAACACACTTGCTTTGCTTTCGTCAATCCCAGGAAGTCAGGATCATTTGTCCTTTACAGAAGTGGAGCTTCAACTGGGGCACCTGCTATGTTTATATGTGTAAGTGCTTCCCATTGGGGTTTAACTTCTGTGGAATGAGCATCAGGGCCAGAGTGGAATATCACCTTGCTATTTATTCAACAAGAGTCCAGCGTTTTGCACAAAATGTCTACCCAGCTGGAGTAGATTAAACTGGTTGATTAGTAGGTGCTATCTAGCTTGATAAATGCCTGGTGCATATTCTACACTATAGCTGCATAAAGGATCACAAGGAAATGTCTTCTGCGACCTTTTCTGTATTTCGGCAATGTTATCATTCCTTGTGTCTTCATCAAGAAATCTGTGATAACATGAATCCTGCTATAGAGAAGACAACAAAACTATAAAGATGTGAATCTCCACCAAACAAGGATACTGTCTGCTAACTGTATGAAGCAAATGCATGTTTGTCTGGTAGAGATGTCCTCCTTTTCTTGGGCATAAAGAACACTGCATCACTTTCTTCAGCATCAAGAAACAGATGTGCCCAGAAGGCTTTTTTCTTTCATTCTTTTCTTCATATTCGTAAGTTCATCATAAAAACTTGCACTTTGTATATTCCGGTATCGCGAATATTCACGAAAACTGTGTGATTTTTAGAAAGTGTTACGAACATATTTACACATATTGTAATTAATGTTTGAGGTCAGTAGGTCACTAATATAACATGTAAAGTGAGATTTTCCAAAGTAATTTCATGGTTTAACACTGTTTTATTCCATTTCCCATTTTTGTGACTATGTTTGCATTTGCGGAGATGTCGGTGTGTGCAAATATCACATGACTATGAAATAAAGGGATTTCATTGGGCAAGACACATTGTATTATTCTAGAAAAGAAGTCCCCATGTATTAGAAATGGTGTTTCTGGCTGGCAAGGGTATGCACCTAAGCCAAGCAGAACCCACCACTCTAGTCAGGGTCAGTCAGATACACATTAGGGATAACCTATGCTCACCCTCTGGTAGCTTGGCACAGAGCAGGCAGGCTTATCCTAAGAGGTAATGTGTAAAGTATTTGTGCAACGCACACACTGTAACACAATGAAAATACCACAAAAACACTCCACACAGATGTATAAAAAAATGCAATATCTATATATCACTATGCAATCAAAACGACAAAGAAATCAATGAGTTGGTCATAAGGTGTTCACTTTCACATGAATCCCAACAGCACTTTTTAGGAATTTATTAGCATTTACAGGATGCGTAGGACACAAACGTTTTGGATGCTGAAAAGTTCCTGACAATCTACAATCCTATAATGCAGGTGACTACTAGGAAAGCTCTCAGGACTTTCAGTTGTTGGGCGGTCCACTCGACCGGTTGATGAGTATCAATACAACTGGGCTATTCACCAGGTCTGGTAGGGCCGCTGAACACTCCCAGCTCAGGCGGAAGAAAGCGTCAGTAGTGCAGGAGCCACTAGTAACGACGCGGGGAAGGGGCACCAATAACTGTGTTTGCGGAATGTGCTTCTTTTAATACTGTTGCTACATGGATGATCTGGAAACCCAGCATGTGTTTCCCAACTAACAGGAGCGCAACCTGTAATGCTGGGACCTTTTAGGTCATAATCAGGGACTCCCTCAATCCCCTTTTACATGTGGCTGAGGGGATGGGAAAGCCACTGGGGATCACAGGACACAGATTGCACAGATTACAATGACAACAATGCAGCGCTGTACCTAAACCAGGTGGGCGGCCCAAAACCACAACTGTGCACAGTACCTTTATGAATGCTACTGCCGGGGGTCGTTAATGACATCTGAACCCACTGTTCTGCTCAGGCCGCTGGGGCTGGTAGTCGGTGTAGATGCCTTCGGCATCACTCGATCCTCGTGTTTTAGGAGACGGCCGCACTTGGGGAATCTCGACGGGTGACACTTAATCCGGCACAGTTGAATGGCTGTCAGGGCCCCGCTGAGGGGGGTTCTCAAAGTGAGGCAACTCGGGGAGAGCAGATGTACTGTCTTTCTGCCGCGTCGTTGTCATGCAGGGCTGGTTATGGTTGACAAGCCAGCTGATCTCTGCAGTTGGGAGAAAGGCAGTCCCCAAGCAGAACGGACCGCTGAGCAGAGTCTCAGCTTTGTGCAAAACGCTGCACACAGGTGATTGCAGAAAAGCTCCTGAAGAAGTGAAAGGAATGAAGCAGGTAATGAGGTCTTTGATATCCCTGAGACCTCAGGGATATCACAGTGACTCCATCAGAACTTGGAGTCACTCTGGGTGTAGTCCTTGGGTCCTCTTTGCAGGACAGAGAACAGCAGCCATTAGGGCAGAAGAGCACAGCAGGGCAGCAGTTCCTGGGAACAGTCAGACACAGCAGAGTGGCAATCCTTCGAGCACAGCAGGCTTTACCCCAGCAGAGTTTCTTGCAGGGCCAGTAGTGTACTAATTTGATAGGGCCAGAGCCCTCATATTTATACCCAAAAATGCCACTGATGTAGGGGTCACTTCATAGGGGCCTTCAGAAGTACCAAAGGGTCCCTTTCAGCCCATTTCCGGCTTCAGGCTACTGTCGAGGGTAGATCAGCACTTTGTAAGACAGCAGAACACAGACATTTCAGATTTACGTGTGAACCACCTTACCCCCTCTCAGCCCAGGAAGGCTATCAGTATGTAGATGAATGCAGAGGTATCTCCTGGCACACCCAACCCTTCCTGTGTTTGTGGCTGTATAGAGAGTAAGCATCAAAGTGTAGCTGTCACCCTGGACAAAAGTGGATTGGAGAGAGGCTGCAGGCATAAAGAACAAAGTTGAGCAGAGAAAGGTCCACTTTCTAAAAGAGGCATTTTTAAAATAGTAATGATAAACACAGCTGTACCATTAGGGAGGATTAATCATTACTAATCCAATCATAGCAAACATGACAGAGCTACTCTTTTCTGTTCAGGAATTGCCACTTAAAAGAATATAAGGCAATTCCCAATGCTGGCCTAAGGAAGGAGTAGGACTCACAGCAGTGAAAAACAATTTTCGCTGTTTGTCACTGCCAGGACATATAAAACTTAAAAGTACATGTCCTGCGTTTTAGTTACACAGCACCTTTCCTTTAGGGTCACCTACAGCCTACCTTAGGGGTGACCAGTGTGTACTAAAAGGGGTGTTTAATGCTTCTCAAGAAGTTTTAAAGGCCAAGTTGCAATGACAATAAAGGTTTGAAAGGCTATTTGAGTGGGTGGCACAACCAGTGCTAGAGGCTCACTAGTAGCATTTAGAGTACAGACCCTGGGTATATGGGATGCCACTTTACAAGGGACTTATAGTAAAGTAAATATGCCAATCAGGAGTATGCCAATGTCAACATGTTTTAGGGTAGAGCACCTGTACTTAAACACTGATTAGCAGTGTTAAAGTACCCTGAGTCCTAAGTCCAACAAACAGAAACAGCAAAAAGAGGAAGGCAAAAGGTCAAAAATTAGAGAAGAATACCCTAAGAATGAAAGGTCTAACACCACCCAGTTTTCTTTGCTTCTCACTTGCAGTGCTGAGATTCGAAGTATTTCTTGCAGCAACTGCTGATTCCAATATTGGGATATCATTTTGCAATTTTTTGGGAATAATGTTAAAAATAAAATGGCATCTGGTAGCAGTGGAGAGCAGGCACACCCTGAGGAGCACAACTCATTCAATGAGGAACCCCAAAGAGAAGCGGCAGTCCATCACCTCAGAATTTTTTTACGATTCCCTCTCGGGAAAAGAAAACAGTGGCAAAGCACCTGTCCAAGGGTACATCAAACAAGTATTCCTGCAGCACAAGTATGTAGACTTCTCTGAAAACATACCAGAGCAAGCACTTGATCAGAGTCCAAAAAGAGAGCGCTGAAGAAGTTGCATCCACTTCAGGTATGACACCGAGTACACCAGGGGAGCCTATTCCTGCAGAAATTAAGAAACGTCTCCCAGAGAAGTCCCCGGAGCTCTGAAGAATAGGCACATTTTCTTTGGACTGTAAAAATGTGCTAACGGTGGGGGAAGAATCAGTTGCCGCAGTTCTAGTGACAGCTTAGAGACACAAGTGTTAATTCTTTTCCCGTTAAATTGCCCTTGTGTCCCCAGTTTTAAGTTTTTTCTGCTAAAACTTTTTCCAGTTGTCATTCTATTTCTAAAAAAACAAAAATACAAAATTTTAAAACAGTCAAAAAAACAAAGGTTCTCATTCGAACCTCATTTCTTGGTTTAAAAAAAGATAAACTGTGTGTGTATGTATAGGAAAGAGTATGAGTGAGTGAGTTTCTCTGTTAGTGAGTGAGTGGGTGCTTGAGTGAGTAAGTGGATGTGTAAGTGTTTCAGTGAGTTAATGTGTGGGTGGGTGAGTGGGTGTTACAGTGGCTGTATGGGTAAGTGAGTGGGTATGTGAGTGAATGTATGGGTAAGTAACTGGGTGCATGAGTTTCTTTTAGGTGAAAGTCACTTCAGTTCAGTTCAAACGAAAGTTTATTTGGACCAATCAGTCTTTAAACACCTAAAACTTCCATAAATACAATCTCATATAAAACATATCTGAATAAAATCTAAAATAAGATACATACGTGTACAATTCATTAGTCATTCCACCTTTCTTTTTAAAATACCATGTATCATATATATATATATGAAAGAGATTTCAATTCTATTCACCTTTAAGGATTTTTTAAACTTTTTGAATGAACTTCCCAATGGCACATGCTATATCCAAGTTTTCCATTCCAGTTAAAAGATCTACCTTCTTGAGACCATACTTTTTCAAAAATTGGACATAAAAACATTTTCCTTATATCCAAAAACATTCCGGCAATCCAATAAAATGTGTAATATGTCGCAGGAGGTGCCCCGGTTACAGATGCACTTTCCTTTGGAATCAATCATAGCTCTTTTTACCACCTTGTTAGCATAGCAGGGGTTAACACCAATTCTTAGCCTTAATCATTCTCTTCTAATCCAATGGCAAGGGAGAACATCAATGTATGGGAAATTGTGTTCATTTTGCCATGCATTTGCCATGAAGCATAAAGATTTTTTCTTCAAGAGATATTGTTGATCGAGTTTGCAAGAGATTTCTCTCCCTTGAACCCTGAGTTCCCTCTTATCTATCTCGATCTGTAAGTTATGTGGGCCCAACTTGATCCTCATAACTCTACAGGCTTCAGTTATGGTTTCCCTTGAGCCCTTTGTCCACTTCACAAAATCTCATTTGTACACCACTGTGAGATTTTGTGGACTTCCCCACAGCCTAGGCGCTGCCAGAATCTTAATAGCACCATACATTATATCCCATGAGATCATTCTGGTTTCCAGTCTTGTTGCCTGGACCATTGGAGACATGGGCAATGATAATACATTTTTCAGACATTTCCCTTCTTCAACGTCCCACCTATTTTTACCAGTCAAATATAACAATTCTGCACCCTATTGAAACTGTGGTGATATTGTGGCTGCGTACGCTTTTAAAACCAGTCTGTGAGACATATCTCCAATAGTTTCTGTAAAAGTTTTTCAATCCACTGACCAAAGCAAGAGCCCTTACTCTTAGTGCATGTAGATGAGTGTGCCACTTCAAATTTTCCTCAAACCACATCCCTAGGTATTTATATTCAGTTACCTTTTCTAGCTTCGTAGAACCCAAAACCCAACCAAACCTTATTGCTCGTTTACCAAAGCTCAGTACCTTTGTCTTTTCCATATTTACTATCAATTTCTTTTGTATGCAATATTCATTAAACACATTTAGCTTTCTTTGCAGGCCTTCTCGGTTTGATCTATTATTATGAGTTTGTCTGCATACAATAAACACGCAATATGTTTCCCATTTAGCTTAGGGCTGGGACCCCTAACAGCACCCAAGACTGAAGGTGAATCCAATAAATAAGGAGAAAAGTAGGGGGGCCAAAACACACCCCTGTCTTAACCCATTTCCAATTGGGATTTTCTGCGATAGGGCCCACTTTGTATCCAGAATTACCTGCACCCAATTACGGGTATATAACACTTGTAATATCATCAAAACATCTTTGGGGATGTTGTATCTAACCAGCATCTCCCACAACTTCTTACAGTCCACTAAATCAAATGTTGTACAGATGTCTACGAAGCAGCAGAACAAACTGCCCCTCTGCTCCATAGACTTCTGCGCAATGGACCAGAGCGAAAAACAGTGGTCAACTGTATAGTGGCCCTCCTTAAAACCCCCCTGTTCCGGGAACACAATCTGGTTTGCTTCTACCCAGCCCTTGAGACTTTCCAAAATTATTTCATCAAATACCTTTTCTCCTACATCCAGTAGGTTAACTAATCTATAATTCTTTGGGGCTTTTATATCTCCTCGTTTGTGGATAGGTCTTATAATTGGTCCTCTCCATTTTTCTGGTATGTGGCCTGACTAAAGTATACCAAGGAACATCTTTGAGAAAAATTCGGCCCACCACTCGGGTCTGGTTTTACTTTATTGGAGTAATTTACTTTACTCCAATAGATGGTATATTCATCTCTTTAAAAACATAAGGGACATAAATATACGTCAGTGTTACTTTGTGCAAAATTCCACAACAAATTTAAACTTTTAGCTTTTGCAATGCATAAGTTCATACTATTAATAAAACACTAGATATTTATTGTGCTGTAATAGCATTTCCTTTTCCCTTTTTTACTATTCTCAGCTTTTATACTTGTACAGCTAATCAATGTAGTGTATAAAGTTTCATCCTTGAACAGTGAGAAAAAAATCATAAAGATTGTAAAAATTAAAATAAACCTTTTATCATTTGAGCACCTGCTTTCTTTCTTTTGTAAATTAAATGTAGCTGTCTTTTTCATCATTTGGCAATAAAATGGCATCTTGTGGGAGTAAAGATCAGTTGGCACACCCTGTTGAACACTTCTTTGGAGGACTAACCCCCAGCAAAGCGGCAATCAATTGCAATGCAAGTTTTTCACCATCCCCTACAAGCAAAAGAAATTGGTGTAAAGCATGTGAAGTGCTCTTTATATGACAAAAACCCTCTCCAAGAGTACATCTCATAAATATTCATATGGCACAATGAGTATGTTGAAACATCTAAAGATGTACCACTCCAAGCACTGTTGAAAAAGAACATAAACATAAGTTAATATTACATTTACAAAATTCCAGATTAAAAACTGTATACATTGCTTATGTCATAATAGTATATCACATTAAAATAAAACATTTCATTTTCCCATTTTCTGTCCTCAGCTTTTTACTTGTACACCATAAACATTGTCTTACTTCTTAAGTACATAGCACCCTGCCCTGTGGTCTACGTACACCCTACCTTAGAAGTGACTTATACGTACTAAAAGGGAAGTTTAAAGCTTGGAAAGGAGTTTTGAATGTCAACTCAACCTTGCAGGAAAACTGCACACACAGGCTCTGCATTCGCAGGTCCAACACATATTTTAGGACTACTTGTCTGTATGGGTGATTAGAAGTATCACTATTTCAGTACATACCTAAATAAGTATATCGGTCCCTCTTTGGGTGTGTCACTGGATGTTTAAGTGATTATGTCGCTATATGACTAGCTGTCTTAGTATCACTATGGGTCTCTAAATGTGCATGTAAGTGTCTGAATTGCTTACTGGCTGTATTAGTGAGCTTTGAGGTATATAACTGTGTGTGTAACAGTCTCTGTTACTGCTGCATACATAAGTGCTGTATGGACATGTGACTGAGTGTGTAAGTGTCTTTGTCTGACTGGGTGGGTGAGTGCTTCTATGCTTTTGTCAATAGTTATGTGAGTCACAGTATGGGTGGTAGCAGTTAGAAATACTACTAGTCTGGATGCATAACTAGGGGTATCACTACTTCAGAGCACAACTAAACGAGTGTATCAATCATTCTCTGGCTGTGTCACTAGATGTGAAAGTAACTAAGTAAAAATGTCTATATAAGTGGCTGTATGTATTACTTACTTGCCTCTGTTACTGACTGTTGGTTTTATAAATGTGTATGCAACTCTCTCTGTTACTGCTGCATATATAAGTGCTGTATGGGTATGTCACTGAATATTTACATGCCTCTGTCTCTCTCTTCCAGGCAAGGTAAGTAACTCTGCTTTTGTAAATATGTATATATCTTGCACTCTGGGTGAAAGACTGCATATTTAGGGGTCTCAAGCTACACATATAAGCCAGTGATGTCATCAGTGATGTCATTTGAGATGTCATCAGAGATGTCATCAGTGACGTCACTGACCATGTCATGAATGATGTAATATGTGACGTCATCAGCAGTGTATTGCGGGGGTGCGAGTTATAGTTAGCTCAACTTCCTATATCAGACACATTTCTCTGGTTTTGTACGAATGAAATGTCCAACTAACTTTTTTCAGTGAATTTCTAAGGTTTTTTAAATGCTAATTTCTAACTATGCCTACAGAGGTAGGACTTGTGCAGAAAGAGGAAGAAAGGTGCAGAAAGAAGCAAGAGATATGCAGAAAGAACCAGTGGAGGTGTAGAAAGAGGTCTTGTTGCAAAGTCATCTTGTGCCCCCAAATTTTTGCTGACTGGTACTGGTGGTAACTGACTCTGACTAACCAGGCCCGGAGCCAGTGCTATGCTGAAAGACACTTAGAATACAGTGAAAACACCTACATACAGTAGGGTACAGTATGGGTTAGGGGTACCCCTGTGATTGGCATGACCTCCCCCATAAGGCCCTACTACATAATAGGGCAGGGGGATTAAAACTACCTCTAAATCAGAGGTGCAGAAAGAGGCAAGTGAAGTGCAGAAAGAAGCAAGAGCGGTGCAGAAAGAGGCAAAAGAGGTGCAGAAAAAAGCAATTGAAGTGTATAAAGAGGCAAGAGAGGTGCAGAAAGAGGCAAGAGAGGTAGAGAAAGAGGCAGGAGGTGTTCAGAAAGAGGTACGAGAGGTGCACAAAGAGGCAAGAGGGGTACAGAAAGAGGCAAGAGGGATGAAGAAAGAAGGAAGAGAAGTGCAGAAATAGGCAAGAGAATTGCAAACAGAAGCAACAGAGGTGTCGAAAGAAGCAAGATAAGTGCAGAAAGAGGCAAGTGAGGTGCAGAAAGAGGTACAAAGGGTGCAGAAAGACCAAGAGAAGTCTAGAAAGAGGCAACAGAGGTACAGAAAGAGGCAAGTGAGGTGCTGAAAGAAGCAAGAGCAGTGCAGAAAGAACCAACAGAGGCACTGAAAGAGGTGCAAGGGGTGCAGAAAGACCAAGAGAAGTGCAGCAAGAGGCAACAGAGGTACAGAAAGAGGCAATAGAGGTGCAGAAAGAGAAAAGAGGGGTGCAGAAAGAGGAAATAGACATGCAGAAAGAAGCAACAGAGGTGCAGAAAGAAGTAAGAGCAGTGCAGAAAGAACCAACAGGGGTGCTGAAAGAGGTGCGAAAGGTGCAGAAAGAGCAAGAGAAGTGCAGAAAGAGGCAACAGAGGTACAGAAAGAGGCACAAGAGGTACAGAAAGAGGAAAGAGAGGTATAGAAAGAGGCAAGAGAGTTGCACAAAGAGGAAGAGGGGTGCAGAAACAGGCAAAAGGGGTACAGAAAGAAGCAAGAGAGGTACAGGAAGAGGAAAGAGAGGTGTAGAAAGAGGCAAGAAAGGTGCAGAAAGAGGAAAGAGAGGTGCAAGAAGAGGCAATAGAAGTGCAGAAAGAAGCAACAGAGGTGCTGAAAGAGGCACAAAGGGTGCAGAAATAGACAAGACAAGTGAAGAAAGAATTAGCACAGGTACAGAAATAGGCAAGAGTGGTGCAGAAAGAGGGAAGAGAGGTGTAGGAAGAGGCAAGAGACTTGCAGAAAGAGGGAAGAGAGGTGTAGAAAGAAGCAAGAGAAGTGCAGAAAGAGGTAAGTAATGTGCAGAAAGAAGCAAGAACAGTGCAGAAAGAACCAACAGAGGTTCAAAAAGAGACAAGAGGGGTACAGAAAAAGGTAGGAGCAGTGCACAAAGAGTCAAGAGAGGTACAGAAGGAGGCCAATGGGGTGCAGAAAGAAGGAAGAGAAGTGCAGAAAGAAGTAA
The DNA here is from genome assembly GCF_964204655.1 of Triturus cristatus. NCBI lineage: Eukaryota > Metazoa > Chordata > Amphibia > Caudata > Salamandridae > Triturus > Triturus cristatus. The sequence continues at coordinate 898,554,054 of NC_140589.1, read as the reverse complement.
CAGAGGTGCTGAAAGAGGCACAAAGGCTGCAGAAAGAGCAAGAGAAATGCAGAAAGAGGCAACAGAGGTACAGAAAGAGGCACAAGAGGTACAGAAAGAGGAAAGAGAGGTATAGAAAGAGGCAAGAGAGTTGCACAAAGAGGAAGAGGGGTGCAGAAACAGGCAAAAGGGGTGTAGAAAGAAGCAAGAGAGGTACAGAAAGAGGAAAGAGAGGTGTAGAAAGAGGCAAGAAAGGTGCAGAAAGAGGAAAGAGAGGTGCAAGAAGAGGCAATAGAAGTGCAGAAAGAAGCAACAGAGGTGCTAAAAGAGGCACAAAGGGTGCAGAAAGAGACAAGACACGTGAAGAAAGAATTAGCACAGGTACAGAAAGAGGCAAGAGTGGTGCAGAAAGAGGGAAGAGAGGTGTAGGAAGAGGCAAGAGACTTGCAGAAAGAGGGAAGAGAGGTGTAGAAAGAGGCAAGAGAGTTGCACAAAGAGGGAAGAGGGGGGTGCAGAAACAGGCAAATGGGGTGCAGAAAGAAGCAAATGAGGTGCAGAAAGAGGCAAGAGAGGTGCAGGAAGAGGCAAAGTGCAGAAGGAGGCATGAGAACTGCAGAAAAAGGCAAAAGAGGTACAGAAAGAGGCAAGTGAGCTACAGAAAGAAGCAAGATAAGTGCAGAAAGAAGCAACAGAAGTGCAGAAAGAGGGAAGAGGGGGTGGAGAGATAAGGAAGAGGGGTGGAGAGAGAGGCAAGAGAAGTGCAGAACGAAGCAAGACAGGTGCAGAAAGAAACAAAAGAAGTGCAGAAAGAAGGAACAGAGGTTCAGAAAGAGGCAACAAGGGGGGCAAAAAGATGTAAGAGGGGTACCGAAAAAGACAAGAGAGGTGCAGAAACAGGAAAGAAGGGTGCAGAAAGAGGGAAGAGGGGTACAGAAAGAAGCAAATAAGGCGCAGAAACAGGCAACAGACGTGCAGAAAAAGGGAAGAGAGGTGCAGAAAGTACAAGAGATTTGCAGAAAGAGGCAAGACAAGTGTAGAAAAAGAAAGACATTTGCAGAAAGAAGCAACAGAAATGCAGAAAGAGGCAAGAGAGGCGCAGAAGGAAGCAAGGGTAGCTTGCACACCATTAGTACCAATTTAATACCCACATTTAGCATTAAGTAACACATGACCATTCTAGGTTTGCAAAGGGCCTTCCACCACACTGTAACACTTGTCGCTGTATTTTTGGTAATGTTTGTGCCGTTTGACGTAGAAACAAGTCTTTTTTTGTTCAAATCTGCAGATTAGGGAGCAGATGATGAATTATGTGGCTAATGCGGAAAATATATAAATGTGGGAATGTCGGTGCAGCCAAACAGTCACATAATTCCAGTGGCCCTGCTCACTAGGTCCACAAGTGTGCTCCTCAGTGATTCCTTCTTTTTTTGTCTCACTGAGTTCATAGTTGAGCTTCTATGGAAATGAGGAAGACTAAACCTGAGATTACCACTCCACAACACAGACTACCATACCACATAATTACTCTCTTTAACACATAATCCCACTCTACATAATTCCTATACACTAAATATCACATACTTTCTATCCACATAATTTCACTGCACAACATACCACATAATTCTACTACACAGAACGTACATCCACTCCGAAAAACATTAGTAAAAAACTTTTGCATTTACAACGCCAACAGCTCTAATTCTCGCAAATGCGAAACCTATTACATTGCAAACACTTCTTTAACTGGTAGTCACGTTTTCAGACTGGTGGAGAAAGGGTGCTAGGACTTCAACCAGTGCTCAGGAATTCGGCTGTGTAGGACTTACAGGAGGTACCAGGAGGGCTTCTTGGCCTCCAAAGTCCCGCAGGATTAAATTGGACTTCATCCCCCATCCCGTAGTCTGCCAGGAGGCGCGTTTGCAGAGTGGTGGAGAAAGGGGGGCATGGCCTCCAAAGACGTCTTAGCAATCCCACTGTGTGGAACTTACTGAAGATAACAAGAGGGGTAGTTGGCCCACAAGGACATCCTTGGGGGCCAACTACCCCTCCTCTTACCTCCAGGTAGTCCCACACAGCAGGATTGTTAAATTCTCATAGTAGGCCATGCCCTCTTTGCCCACCACTCTGCAAAACACGCTCCGTGGAGCCCTCTTGGATGGGGATTGAAGTCCCCTTCGCTGCTGGGGGTCCTTCAGTGGCCAACTAGCCTACCTCTTGCCTCCAGTAAGTCTCACACAGTGGGATTGCTGAGAAGCGGACAAAGACATGCCCCCTTTCCCCACCACTCTGCAAAAAGGCGCCCCCTGGCGTGTTCTAAGTTGGGGAATTAAGTCCCCTTGAATACTGAGGGTCCCTGGGGGCCAAATAGCCCACCAGGTACCTCCAGTAAGCGCCACACAGCTGGATTGCAGAGAGGTGGTGCAAAGCCACACCCCTTTTTACACCACTCTGCAAACACTGCTCCTGGTGCACTGCTGCTTGGGGGATGACATCCACTTGTGTCCTGAGCTCCTCAGGACACAAGAGGACCTCATCATCCTACCAGCAATGCTCCAAAAGGCGCATTTGCAGAGTGGTGTAAAAAGGGGCGTGGCCTCAGAACACCTCTCTGCAATCCAGCTGTATGGCACATGCTAGAGGGTGTGTTAGTTGGCTCCCATTGACCCTCAGTATTCAAGGGGACTTAATTCCCCAAGTTAGAACGTGCCAGGGAACACGTTTGCAGAGTGCTGCAAGAAGGGGGCGGGGCATCGGGCAAGTTGCCGGTTTCTTTTTTAAAAATGTTGTGGGAGCGGTCCGCGTGGCCCCCCCTTCCCTGGGCCACTTTTGCCCCTGGGGACCCCATCTCCCGGGGCCTGACAGCCTTGTTCTTTTTAAAAAAAATAATTTGGAGAGGAGGATCACGTGGCCCCCCTCCAGAGGCCAATTATGACCTGGGGACCCCATCCCCAGGGCCTGGCCAGCCTTCTTGTTTTCATTAATTTTTTTGGGAGGGGGGCCGCGTGGCCCCCCTCCTCAGGTCAATCCCATCTCCTGGGGCCTGGCCAGCTTTGTTTTGTTTTTTGGGAGAGGGGCTGCATGCCCCATTCCCAGGCCACTCCTGGCCCTGGGGACCCCATCCCCCAGGGCCGGCCATTTGCTTTGGGGACTGTGGGGGGAGCCCCAATACCTCCGCTGTCCCGCCGGCTCCCCTCCACCTACGGGAGCCAGCATTGCTTTTGAGCAAGGGGAGCTGCTGACTTGCAGCTCCCCTTGCCCAAAGGCAATCCTGCTTAGCTTCATTGAAGCGAGAGCAGGTTTTCTTGCTCTCGCTTCAATGAACCGAAGCAGTGTTTGCTATGGCAGGGCAGGAGCCGTGCTTCCGCCCTGTCATAGCAAACAGCAATGTCCCGGGGGTGGGCACCCCGGGACATTGCAGAAGCCGGCTCCGGGGGGTGGTGGTCCCCAGGGCCATCAAGGGCTCCAGGAGGGGGCTGCGTGGCCCACCTCTCTTCATTTACATAGCCCCAGTGAGGTGGTGGCCCCTGGGGCAGTGTAGGGGGAGAAGGAGCACCCCCCACACCTATTTACAGTTATTTTAGCCCCAGGAGGTGGCGGTCCCCGGGGCTGCGGGGGCCACGTGCCCCCTGCACATAATCAAATCAAGCCCTCGGCAGGTGGTGGTCCCTGGGGCTTGGGGGAGCCCCCCAACCAATTAAAGAAGGCCCAGGGAGGTGACGGTCCCCGGGCTGTGGGAGCACCATGGGCCCCTACTTTTTAATTTCAGCACTGCCCCGTGACCTGACCACCCAGGGGCTCATTATCAGCAGGATTTGTGCACCCAGCATGAATTCTGCTGATTGTTTTAAAAACAAAATTATTTTTTTAGCCCAGGGGGTCCCTGTGGGACCCCCTGAGCAGGCCTAGGAGGTTATGGTGTTTCTACCCTGCCCCCTTTTTTTGTTCTTCACCTTTTTGCACCCTTTTTCTTGTGACTCGGTTACCGAGTCACAAGATGGCTGGCAACACTTTCTGGTTTGGGGTGTTGGCAGCCAATCAGAGTGAAGCTCGTGCCCGGGAGGGTGCTCAGATATCGAAAGTTTTCTTTTTTTAATTTCTCAGGAACTACTGAACGGATTTACACCATTTTTAAAAAAAGTTGCTTTCCGGATCAAGACCTACCTTTTTGACAAATTTGGTGTAATTCCGTTCAGCAGTTCGGGCTGTAGCCGGTTTCAATTTTTCCTATGTAAATTAACATGGAGAAAAACGCGTTTGGGACCCCCCTTTGTTCTTGGCCCCCGCTTGACAATTCACCCCAAAACTTTCAAGACAGGAGCTGACCTTACGCCCAGCCATGCACTTCTTATAACCTCACATATTACATCACTCATGACATGGTCAGTGACATCACTGATGACATCATCCAATGACTGTGAGTGTTTTCTAAAAGTTTCTGCGTGTTAAACATACATACTAAGGTACTCCAAAACTTAAATTAGTATACTTTGGGTAGTACTAATCAGTGATAGTATTTCTAGCATATATTATGTGAGTGGCTGTGTGACTGTGTGAGTGACTGTAGGGGTGAATAAGTGGGTGTGTAAGCAGCTGTATGAGTGAAGAAGTGGAGTTTTGAGTAGCTGTATTCATGAGTGACTGTGTGAGTGGCTGCATGGGTGGGTGAGTGGGTTTGTCAGTGGCTGTATGAGGGACTGAGTGGCTGTGTGAGTGGCTGTATGGGTATGTCATGGGGTGTGTGAGTGTCTGTATGGGTGAGTCAGTGGCTGTGTGAGTGACTGTATGTGTGAGTCAGTGGCCATGTGAGGAGATGTGTGGGTAAGTGAGTGGCTGTGTGTGTAAGTGAGGAGTTATATGAGTAGCTCTGCGGATAAGTTAGTGGGTTTGTGAGTAGTTGTCTGGGTGTGTGAGTGGGTGTATGAGAGGTTGGTAGGGCTGTGAGTGGGTGTGTGAGTGGTTCTGTGGGTGATGTTACCAGTAATGTCTTTTGACATGTCATCAGTGATGTCACTGACCATGTCATGGGTGATGTGATATGTGAGGTCATAAGCAGTACATTGTGAGGGCAGAAGCTTTAGTTAGCTCAGGGAACTATAACTGTTGAATTTCAATGGTTGTCAATGAGTGAAATCTGAGCCCAACTATAATGTCCCTGTAACCTTTGTTTCTTCAGAGATTTTCTGAGGATATTTTAATTCTATTTCCTAACTATAATGTCCCTGTAACCTTTGTTTTTTTAGTGAATTTCTATAGTTTTTGAAAGTTATTTCTAATAACCTGTGAGTGGCTGTATGGCTCTGTGAGTGGGTGTGTGAGTGGCTGTATGGGTCTGTGAGTGGGTGTGTGAGTAAATATATGGGTCAGTGACTGGGTGTGTGAGTGGCTATATGGGCGTGTGGGTGGGTTTGTGAGTAGTTTTGATAGTATATGAGTAGGTGCGTGTGAGTGGATTTGTGAGTCAGTAAATAGGTGTGTGAGTGGCTGTATATATTTGTGAGTGGGTGTGTGAGTGGTTGCATGGGTTTGTGAGTGGGTGTGTGAGTAGCTGTGGTGGTGTGCAAGTGGGATTGTAAGTGGCTATATAGGTGCGTGTGTGTGTGGGTTTGTGAGTGGCTGCATAGATCTGTGAATGTGTGTGTGAGTGGCTTTGTAAGTGTGTGTTTGAGTGACTGTATGGGTGTGTGGGTGGGTGGATGGATGAGTGGCTGTGTGAGTCTGTGAGTGGAAGTGAGAGTGGCAGAATGGGTATGTGAGTGGCTGTATGGGTCTGTGAGTAAGTGTGTGAGTGGCTTTGTGAGTGGGTGTGATTGACTGTATGGTGTATGGGTGAGTGGATGTGTGAGTGGCTGTGTGTGTCTGTGAGTGGAAATGAGAGTGGCAGAATAGGTGTGTGAGTGGATATCGGAGTGTTTGTATGGGTGTGTCAGTAGTTATGTGAGTGAGTGGGCCAGAACGGAACCTCATCTTCCCCTTTATCCAACAAGAATCCACAGATTTGCACAAAACATTTTCCCAACTGGAGTACTTTCTACTGGTTAATTAGTAAGTGCTAACTCGTTGGGTAAATATCGAGTGCATATTCTACCCTACAGCTGCATACTGGACCAGGAGGTGAGACCTTCTGTGCATTTAATTTAGGCAATGTGATTGTTCCTCAAGAGTGTTCTTCCAGAAATCTGTAATAACATGATTTCTCTATAGAGAAGATGACAGACTACAAAGAGGTAAATCTGTACCTAACAAGGGTACTTCATATTAACTATATAAAGTAAGTGCCTCTTTATTTGGTTGGCTTTGAGCTGGCTAAAATCTTTTTTGGAGGCACGTACACAACAGGTTTGGCTTCCCCCGTTCTCCTTCCCACCGCAGATGGTGACTACTGGGGTGCTGCAGGGGTCCTCTTTGAGCCCCCTTCTTTTTAATCTTTACGTCACCCCTTTGATTTATTTGGCTCAAGAGCTGGGAGCCAAAATTATAGCATATGCTGATGATATCCAGCTGCTGTTTACCTGGGAAAAATCAGAGTGTTCCATGTCCTTGGCCAAAAATTGTTTGACAGCAGTCTTTCAATGGCTTTCCTCAGCACAGCTTAAATGCAATGAGGATAAGTCGGAAATTCTCCTTTATGGGACCTTTCCCCCCAATTACGAGAAACTCTGGTGCCAGCGGATTTTCCCCTGCCAGCCTCAACGGGGCAACCTGCAAAAAATCTGGGAGTTTGGTTTGAGGAGAATCTTTCCTTTTCTACCCAGATCAAGAAGTTAGCAGGGAACTGCTTTGGGTTACTTAAAACCCTTAGGAGATTTCTCCCGCTGTCGTACTTTAATATTCGGGACCGCGTAGGGGACAGGGCCCTACCCCTGTCTACCTTGGTATTAGCGAACCGCAAATGGTAAATGCGGCATGTACGAGTGCTTTATATATCGTTCTAGCTATGAATGCACTGCGTACACGTTATTCTGCTTCACTACGCGGGTTCCATTTTGGAAGCAGTGGCCATCTTGTCATTGCCCTCACATAGGCTATGATGGAGTTAATACGGGCCTCACAGTACATGGGCTTTCCCTCTGACTTCTCTGTGACCTGGGCAGCTGGCTCTGCTGCCCTGGGTCAAACCAGTCTCACGAGCTCCCCTTCCTCCGTCCACCTGTGATTAGCATCAGGGCTTGACCCGTCATAAAGTCCTTTCATTCTATACAATCCCCCGGCTAATCTCTTCCACACCTGCTTGTTCCTGCGTTATGACTTGTTTCCCAAAACAGGAGATGCTCATGTTTATTGGGGGGTCTATTTACATCAAACATGGGATCTGAACCTTACTGTGTAAATCATTGTGGGCTGGCCGAACTGGAATGTGGGATGGTCATCATGACTCTGCTTTTTCGTTTGTAATGTATACTTATAATGGCCATATCGTAAACCAAGGAATGTGTGCCTGGAGCATGATATTTTGTACTTAAGGAGAAGTCCGTTCCTATGATTTTCAGCAGTCTCCTGAGAACATACACGCTGTTGTACTTCTAGGATACCTGTCATTGGTCTGCAGCCAATAAACGATTCTTTGACTTCACCCAGAAGACTCTGTGTTTCTGTAGGTCCGGAACAGGGTGAACCCAGAAGTCATAGGGTGTGTGCCCCTGCACCGCTGGGTCTAAATTACCCAGTACTTCAGTTTGGCGCCCAACTCGGGACAATTTCAGCGGTACCAGTCCAAGCCAGAAGTTCGTGAGGAGCTTCGTGTGGAAATTCCGGAGGAAGGCCGCCACTTCATCGACCCCTGCATGTCGACGTGGTCCGAAAGTCTTTTCTGCGAGGTTCTCCGCGTCCCGACGGCTACGAAGGACTGCTGCCCTGATTAATCGACCTGTTTTGGACCCTTGACGAGTTTGAGAGAGCGAAACAATCGAGAGAGTCTTCTGGTGACGCCATCGATCAGCAATATTCAGTTAAGTATAAGTGGAGCGTCTCCCATTTGTTTTGGTATCCTTCGGGATCATTTGAATTGGTACTTTGGAGTTTGCAAACGCCAAAACCAGAGGACTCGTGTATTCACGAGGCTATCGTAATTGATAATCCTTTGACGTTTGGATCTAGACTAGTGAGCAAAGATGCCTGGTTCTGGACTATTTGGTAGATTATTCTGTTTGGGTTGTGGAAAAGATTTCCAGCTAGAGGAATCATGTCCGGTTCCTCCGGTTGGAACTCCAACTTATGAGCTCTATGTAAAACATGGCGTAGGCCCCATTGCATATAACGAAGTGTGGATCCACTACACCAGGAAAGATGGTGTTTTAAAATGGCCCCAAAATGGTAGTTTTGATACCGATATTTTAGATAATTTGGAAATTAAATTGTTTAAGAAGAAAGCCCGGCCGGCGATGTTTGACTCTTTCCGCTTATGGCGAAAGGAAGCCAAACAAAAGGAAATTAAGTTAGCGAAAAAGAATAAGAGAGAGAGAGGTATGTCAGTAATGCAAGCAGCTGTACAATTTAAAGACAATGAAGAGGAGCAAATGAGTGAGCAATTGCACAGGCAGCGTAAGTTAGGGATTGACAAATGTTACCCGGCCTTGCCACATTCTAAGCAGAATGAGTCCGAAGAAAAGGAGAAAGATCCCCTGATGTCACATTTGTTGAGTTCGCCACCCCCGTATGCTCAAACTGCCACGGCGCCTCCCCAGCTTGTAAATATGCCACCTCCAGTGCATATACTGCAAGCCTTGCCGCAACCGCCAGTTGCTTTGCAGCCAGTTCCTATTCCTGTAGCGCAGCCCTCTCAAGCGCCGCCAGTTGTGCTTCCCACTGCCCCCGCACTTCCTGCGACTTTGCCTAATCCAGTAACTGCCTCCCCTAACACTCTTCCTTCCACCACTCCAGTACCTGTCTCTACATCCTCTTTTCTTCCCTCTGTTTTTCCCCCTGTTCTCGCCTCAGCTTCTCCTTCAGCGCGACAGCGCTTAGCTAACGTGGTTACTACATTAATGTCTCCTCTCTTTGGGTCATCTGGTGCAACTCCTGGTTTACAGCGTAAGCAGTTGCGCAGCCAATTGCCTAACCCCGATGAGAAAAAGGTAATAGATCACATGGCGCGTAGATGGATCGTTTTCCCTTCACTGTATGATGTGGAATCAGTTGTCAACACTTTCCATCAATGGGATGCCCCTAAACAGAGATATGTGTTCGAGAAAATGTGCGAAATTCTCTGTGAAGAACTGGAGGATAGTGGTAGAAATCCGAACCCGCAGGAATTGTGTAGAGTGAGGTTCGATTTTGGAACTGGTATAATTGTGGACCGCGAAGTAGATAAAGCAGTTGCGGTTGTATTGTCCTTTAGGAATGACGATTGCCAACAGTCATTGTTTGAACAAGAGGTCCTTGTGGGGAAAAAGGCAAAAGCGCGACAATACCCTATGAGAGAAGTTCCCCCGGTATGGAAGGAAGCGGTTGCAGCTGTCGGTGGTAACCCCGCTGTGGCAGCGCATTTCCAGCGTGTTTGGGTGCATGTTCCATGGAAGCGCTCTGAGGTGTTAGCGCTTAAGCAGTCCTTGCCTGATCCCCGTAAAAACCCAGCAGGTTATTATAAAGAGTTGTCACAAACGGCAGGGTCATGCATTATGAATCTGGCCGATATAGACATGTTGTTTGGTACTGTTGTTCCACAGCCTCTATGGGGATCAATTCGTAATGTAGATCATAATGCAGAACTAGGGGATACATGGGCTAACATTGTTGCTGCTGATGCTAGACAAACTGGTGGTGCGAAACCAGAACCTTTAGTAGCTGAACTGCCTGGTAGAATCATTACGTATATGAAGACAATAATGCCTGCGATGCGCGTAAATTGGGACAAGTTATCTGCATGCAAGCAGAAGAAAGATGAGACAGTGTCAGACTTCTTTACTAGGTTTGAAGAAACGTTTATTGACCACAGTGGGCAGGATATGAGTACTGAGGGTGGCCGACGGTTGTTTGTGGACAAGTTTGTGCAGAATTTACTTCCTGACTTGTGTAAAAAGTTAAAAGATTCGGAAAGTTCTTGGGCTGTTTCTTCTTCCGCGCAAATACTGGCTACTGCACAGTATTATGAAAATAGAGATAAAGACGAGAAAGATAGAACGGAGAAGAAAACGAAGGAACTGAAGACAAAGGTCCTTTTACAGCAGGCCTATCCGCCACGTGGAGGTGGTAATAATTATAGGCAACCCCAAGGTGTCTATCACCAACCCCAACAGTTTCAGAACAACCAGCAAATGAACGGGTATTATCAACCACGTGTCCCTGTAGGTCCCAACCAATGTTCATACTGTAAAGAGGAAGGTCATTTTAAATACAGTTGCCCTAAATTAATGCAGCGGAACGGTAATATGTATGGCGCAAGAGGTAGGGGTGGTCAGCAAGCTCCTAGAGGCAGAGGGCGTGGAAGTGTTCCCCAGAACGCGCGTCCTCTGCCGCCTCAAAGTACCATCAATAGCTTTGATCAGCAAGCTAACGCGACTAGTAATACGGCCCAGTATTATAATAATGATTATTATGCAGAGGACGGTGATGCAGAGAATAATGATTACTAGGACAGCCATAGACAGAGAGAGGGAGTTGTTTCAGTGCCAGTGGATCAGAGTGGACCGTATGTTGAGGTGACAACAGCAAATGTAACGGAGCCTTTTCTGCTAGACACTGGTGCTGCAAAGAGTTCAATCATGCATTCAAAACTCCCTGGCGCACCTTTGTCTGGCGATATAAATGTTTCAGTAGGATTTTCTGGCGCCCCAGTTAGGAACCCGATTTCCAGTCCCATGTCACTTTCTGTTGGACCTTGCGAGCTGAAAGCACCCTTGATTCTGACAACAGGTTGTGGTGAGAATTTGCTGGGATTAGATTTGTTGAAAAGATTGCACGCTACACTGTACTGTTCTCCTTCAGGAGTACAACTTACATTAGGTAAGAAAGTGATTTCCCCAATGTACTTGTCTAAAAACACGATGCCACCTGAATTGTCATCCCTTCCGGATGCCCTTTGGGCTACTGGTCCCAATGATGTGGGCCTCTTGGAGATACCGCCATATGTGGTGACTTTAAAGGCTAATGTCAGACTGCCACGTATTCCCCAGTACAAGATCTCTAATGAAGGGCAGAAAGCATTGTTAGACATTGTCAGCGACTTAATTAATAAGGGTGTGATTGAGGAGACAAGAGGCAACGTTTGCAATAGTCCGATTTTACCTGTCTTAAAACGAACGGACCCTTCACAGCCACCTGTTTACAGATTTGTGATTGATCTTAGAGAGGTTAATAAGATTGTTGTGCCACAGTTTCCGGTTGTCCCCGATATAACTGCCTTGTTAACAATGATTCCAGCCTCTGCTGCATGGTTTTCGGTGATCGATTTAAAGAATGCTTTCTTTAGTATCCCAATTGCAGAAGAGAGTAGAGATATTTTTGGGTTTAGTCTGGGAGGCCGAAGCTTCCGCTTCAAACGCGCTCCCCAGGGCTACTGTGAGAGTCCATCCATATACAGTCAGGCTTTGAAAGCGCAGCTTGATGCACTTGTTTTACCTAGTGGCGCTATCCTGATTCAGTACGTGGACGATTTACTGATCGCCGCGGATACTGAGAACATCTGTAAAGAAGCCACATTGTCACTGTTGCGCCATTTATCCGCTTTCCATCACAAAGTGTCTCTCTCTAAGCTGCAATATTGTCGACAAGAAGTGACCTACTTAGGTCATCTCTTATCGAAGGAGGGAAGGAAACTGACCCCAGAAAGAATTCAAGCTATTGCACAGTTGAGTGTGCCTAAAACACAGAGAGAAGTGCGTGCTTTCTTGGGCATCACTTCATACTGTAGGCATTGGATCCCTAGTTTTTCTTTATTGGCAAAACCTTTGTTAGCCTTAACATGCAAAGACACACCGAATCCTATCCCATGGTCTGAAGAGTGCCAGAGAAGTTTTGTGGAATTGCGTAATGCATTATGTTCAGCACCTGTGTTGGGTACTCCCGACTACAGTAAGCCTTTTACATTGTATGTTTACGAGAAAGATGGATGTGCATTGTCAGTGTTAACACAGCCTTTCGGTGACAGACCGCGCCCATGCGCATATTTTTCATCCACCTTGGACCCTGTAGCAAGGGCATTGCCAAGCTGTCTGAGAGCGACAGCTGCTGCAGCGATGTCTATCCGACAATCTGCTGGTTTGGTAATGGACAACACATTGATTGTCATGGTTCCACACGCTGTAGACACATTATTAAATAGGACCAAGACACAACACTTAACTAGTGCACGATTATCGGGCTACGAACTTACACTGTTAGCTAATCACATACACATAAAAAGATGCAATACGCTGAATCCAGCTACATTGTTGCCAATTCCAGCAGACTCAGATGAGATTGAGCAGCATGACTGTCTGTTCAGAACAGAAGAAGAGACGAAAGGAAGAGTAGATCTAAAAGATACTCCCCTGACTGAGTGTGATGGCACTTTATGGGTAGATGGGTCCTGTTTTAAGCTCCCTAATGGTGACACGACTGCTGCATATGCTATCACGACTTTGCACACAGTCGTGGAAACTGCACGAGTGCCACATAATTCGGCCCAAGCAGCAGAATTAATCGCCCTCACGAGAGCATGTGTGTTGTCCGAAGGAATGAGAGTGAACATATACACAGATAGCCAGTACGCCTTTGGCGTGGCTCATAATTTTGGGCGTTTGTGGAAGGAGCGTGGGTTCCTGACGTCGCATGGAGCTAAAATTCAGAATGGCAAGTTGGTGAATGATCTCCTTGAGTCACTGACCCTACCGTTGCAAGTTGCGATCATGAAATGCAGTGCGCACAGGAAAGTCACAGATGATGTTGGACGTGGGAATGCGTTTGCTGATGAGACCGCGAAAGAAACAGCACAGAATGTGAAGACTAGAATGTATGTTGCAGGTCCCGCAAGATGGGTTAATGATGTTGGAATGTGTGAAAACACAATAGAGAGTGTGAAGTCGCTTCAAGCTGAAGCCACAGAGGAAGAGTTAAGCAAGTGGAGAGAAAGTATGGGTAAGTTGGATGAGAATGGTTGTTGGATTGATCTGACAGAACATAGGCGATGGTTGTTGCCTGATGCATATGTGCTTCCAGTAGTTACTATGGCACATGGAATGGCACATATCAGTACGAAAGGTATATGCAAGTTGTTAGCTCCAGTATGGCAGAATGCTGGGATTCCCAAGTGTGCAGAGAACGTGGTCAAGAATTGCATAGTATGCTTGAAGTACAACCCTGGTAGGGGAACCCCAACTCCGGCTGGTCACTTTGCACCCCCATCATGTCCATTTGAAGTTTTGCAGCTGGACTTTATTCACATGGAAAGATGCAACAACCTGAAATATGTACTGGTGGTTGTTTGTGCTTTCTCAAAATGGATAGAGGCTTATCCTCTGAAAGATAACACTGCCCTATCCACAGCCAAAGCCCTTGTGAAGGAGTTTTTCCCTAGGTTTGGGATGCCAAGAATGGTGTGGTGTGATAACGGAAGTGAGTTTGTGGGTAAAGTGATGAAGAATGTATGTGAAGGGCTAGGGATAAAGCAGAAGTTCCACGCTGCAAATCACCCCCAATCAGCTGGATTAGTAGAACGCTACAACGGAGCCTTAAAGCTCAAGCTGGCTAAAATCCAGGCGAGCACCGGTCTTAAATGGCCTGACGCTCTGCCTTTAGCACTCCTGTCCACCAGAATGACCATACACTCACGAGTGGGGCTTTGCCCTTACGAGGTCGTCTTTGGCCGCCCGGCTAATGTATGGGGCGTGCCAAGACCGGCGAAATTTAGCGAAATAGAACATCCAGTACTGCTCGATTACCTGTATGATTTGACTGTTAAACTGCGTGTTTTGCACCAACAGGTACATGATACCCTTCCCCAAGCCTCTGAACCTCCTGGACACCCTATCAACCCTGGTACGTGGGTGCTAGTCCGAAATTTCCAGCGCAAGAGCAACGACGAGCCCCGCTGGATCGGCCCTCATCTTGTTCTTCTTTCGACAAGATCAGCAGTGCGAGTGAAAGGGAAGAAGCACTGGATTCATGGTACCCACTGCAAAGTAGTCCCCTTGCCTCTGCCATATGACCAGTGGGTCAAGGAGGGTATCGCCGACTCAGAGACAGACATTGTACCTCGCTTTGTACCATTCAGTGACGCACGCTTAAGAGGCACAGTTTCAGACCAAGAGAGTGACAATATTCTGCAGGAAGCTGTGCCACCATCAAGTCGACTGGACACCACTGAGCCTGAACTTTTGTTTCAAGACCAAACAGCACCTGGCCGTCTCCGCTATAATTTGAGACCTAGGCCCATGGACAAATAAAGATTTCCTCACTATTTTCCTTTTGACATTTTTGCTCTCCCATCTGAAGGACTTTCTTGATTTTTGTTTTTCGAACCACCATCCGGGTTCTGCCGCAGGGTCGCGGTGCCAAGACTTTGGGGTACAGGCCGAAGACGCTAGGTCGACGGTTCTGGTTGGTCTAGGGCGTTTCCCTGGACTGACAGGCGTGCCCCTCAGCAGAAGAAACTCATCCACCGCGAGCGGCCCGAGTAGAGGATGGAGTTTTTTAAGATGGAGAGACCGATTGAGGAAATGAACTTTTACGCAAGGATGTGCAGAATTGTAAAAAGTAAATGTTTTGTCTTTTTGTGCCTTTTTACACTGTGTAGCATAATAATGTTTATTGTAGGATTTGTGTTTTTCTCCGCTCAAAAGCCCATTGCACCCACTGAACAGCCTATATCTCCTTCTACTGCCTCCTCTCACTCTTTTCACCCTTTGCCTGAGCACGAACAGACCAGACGATCAGAGTTTGTAAATAACTCGTTTATCCAGCTCTTGCACCAGCACCAACTAGTAATGAATACGACCAATTGCTGGGTGTGTGGGTTAATGCCCCATACCATTAACAAGGGTATTCCCTACCTGGTGCTGCCGTACAGTTACAATGGATCGTCATGGGCATTCCAAACCATGTTTCTCTATGCTCTAGATACATACTCCCCTCGCCAACCGCGTTCCATCAGACCTGTCACCAATAATAAGGCTTTGATGAAAGGAGTTGCCGATATGAGTAGGGATATTAATGCATACTCATCTATTCCCAAAGAAGAGTTGAGACCCTATGTAGGATGGAACGCGACGGGGTATAGTATTAGTTTGGGTGAAAGACAGCGAAAAATCTCATCTCCAATCTGGGTCGTACCCCACATGGGTCGGTTCTGCTTACAGGGTAATGGTCAGAATCCTAGAGCTCAACTGGGAAGAAGTGACTGTACTGAAACGTACACTTTCCCGTCACCGTTTTCCCCTGCGTTTTCGGCTGCCAAGGGCACCTATTTCATCTGTCATGACCGAGCATATACATGTCTGCCCCCTGATTTCTCGGGCACATGTTATATTGCGAACTTGCTACCGCCGACATTTACTGCTGCCTCTGACTATCACAAGACCAGAGTTGTGAGAGGTGTGATTAGTAAGGAGGATACTGCCGGTCAAGAAGCAGGAGACTTCTTCTTGGGTTTCCTGCCGTTTTGGGGACCTATGGTCAATAGTAGGAACCTGAGACAGCTGACTCGTGTGGTTGAATCCACTGTCAATGTAACGGCTGGTGCCCTTAGTAATCTGACAGCTGAGCTCCAAGCGGATCGCCTTATGACTCTGCAGAACCGCATGGTTCTAGACGTTATTCTTGCAGACCGCGGTGGGGTATGCAAGGTCATCCAATCCAGTTGCTACATTTTCATACCAGATAATGCTCCAACAGTGTATCAAGCCATCTCCAAACTCCATAAAATATCTGAAGCCATACACGTGGATAAGGGAGATTGGTCACTGGTGGGGTGGTTCTGGGAATTGATATCCGCCTGGGGTTGGAAAGTTCTAATGGTCGTTGGAATGATCTTAGCCATTCTTTTCCTGTTCTGTCTGTGTATACAGTGTGCTCCCGCGATATGTGGTCTCTGTACTACCTTATGTGTAAGGAAACCTGTATCGAGGGACGAGCTAAGTAATAGGATGATGCTACAGCAACATCTCCATGACTTCGTGAACATTGACCTAGACTCGGATTAAGATGAGTATAGTGATTGCCTATGTAAGGGCAAAAGGAGGGTCTGTCGTACTTTAATATTCGGGACCGCGTAGGGGACAGGGCCCTACCCCTGTCTACCTTGGTATTAGCGAACCGCAAACGGTAAATGCGGCATGTACGAGTGCTTTATATATCGTTCTAGCTATGAATGCACTGCGTACACGTTATTCTGCTTCACTACGCGGGTTCCATTTTGGAAGCAGTGGCCATCTTGTCATTGCCCTCACATAGGCTATGATGGAGTTAATACGGGCCTCACAGTACATGGGCTTTCCCTCTGACTTCTCTGTGACCTGGGCAGCTGGCTCTGCTGCCCTGGGTCAAACCAGTCTCACGAGCTCCCCTTCCTCCGTCCACCTGTGATTAGCATCAGGGCTTGACCCGTCATAAAGTCCTTTCATTCTATACAATCCCCCGGCTAATCTCTTCCACACCTGCTTGTTCCTGCTTTATGACTTGTTTCCCAAAACAGGAGATGCTCATGTTTATTGGGGGGTCTATTTACATCAAACATGGGATCTGAACCTTACTGTGTAAATCATTGTGGGCTGGCCGAACTGGAATGTGGGATGGTCATCATGACTCTGCTTTTTCGTTTGTAATGTATACTTATAATGGCCATATCGTAAACCAAGGAATGTGTGCCTGGAGCATGATATTTTGTACTTAAGGAGAAGTCCGTTCCTATGATTTTCAGCAGTCTCCTGAGAACATACACGCTGTTGTACTTCTAGGATACCTGTCATTGGTCTGCAGCCAATAAACGATTCTTTGACTTCACCCAGAAGACTCTGTGTTTCTGTAGGTCCGGAACAGGGTGAACCCAGAAGTCATAGGGTGTGTGCCCCTGCACCGCTGGGTCTAAATTACCCAGTACTTCACCGCTTCTCCCCAGAGCAGCTAAGGAAACAGTGATTCGGGCCTTGATACTGTTTTGGCTCGAGTATGCAAATGCTCTGTATACCGACTTGCCGGGTTACCTTCTCCGGAAAACTACAGGCTGTCCAGAATGCTGCTGCAAGACTTGGGTTTAACATCCTGATGAGAAGCAGTGTTCGGCAGCATCGGAGACTACTCCACTGGCTGCCTGTGGCCAATCGAGTCAAGTTTAAAGCATTGACTCTGGCCCATCGTGCTCTGCATGCCCTTGATCCTATCTACCGCCGGAAGAGGTTTTTGTTTTACACACCCGCCAGACACCTTCGATCATCATCTCAGTTCTTGGCCCATTTCCCTCGCTGCCGGCTCACAAGAGTGGGGGGCAGCTCACTTGCTCGGAGTATCTGTGCGCGGTATACGTTCAAATAACATAACATGTCCTCATATTAATCGTATCAAGAAAGCGTGACCAAAATCGGTGGGAAATGCTCTGTGCTACCTTTTGGTAAGCTACTTATCATACTGGCAAAAGGCAGAAAGACCTTTGCATACTACTAGGGTGGATGGAGCAGGGCCAAATGGGCAAGGCTTCCAGGTGATTTTGCACATGTGAATACTCAAAGTAATTTAATGGGAGAGCCTTGGACTCTGCTCTCACCAGGAGAGGAAAAGAATTAACCCACTAGTCAAAATCGCTACAGATTACCTCTGAGATCAACAGTGCATTCACCTTTACCAAGGATTTCAGATCATTTTTGAATGTGCAATTGCTGAAAAAACACACTTGCTTTGCCTTCGTCAAACCCAGGACGTTAGGATAATTTGTATTTTACAGATGTAGAGCTTCAACTGGGGCACCTACTATTTTTATATTTGTAAGTACTTGCTGTGGAGACTTAATTTCTGTGAAATGAGCTTCAGGACCAGAATGGAACTTCACCTGCCCGTTTGTCCAACAAGAGTGCACAGTTATGCACCCAATCAATCAAAGACATTTCTAGAGCGCACTACATACCCGTAGGGTCTCAAGGCGCTGGGGGTATGGGGGGGTGCCGCTACTGCTCGAACAGCCAGGTCTTCAGCTTCTTCCTGAAGGAGAGGTGGTCTTGGGTCAGGCGCAGGTCGGTCGGGAGGGAGTTCCAGGTCTTGGCGGCCAGGTAGGAGAAGGACCTTCCTCCTGTAGTCGCTCTTCGGATGCGGGGGACCGCGGCGAGGGCGTGGTTGGCTGAACGGAGGTGGCGTTTGGGAGCGTAGAAGTTGATTCGGCTGTTGAGGTAGCTCGGGCCTTGGTCGTGTAGGGCTTTGTGTGCGTGGGTGAGGAGGCGGAAGGTGATTCTTTTGTTGACGGGGAGCCAGTGTAGGTCTCTCAGATGTCCGGAGATGTGGCTGGTTCGTGGGATGTCGAGGATGAGTCTGGCTGAGGCGTTCTGGATCCGCTGGAGTCTCTTCTGGAGCTTGGCGGTGGTACCGGCGTAGAGGGCGTTGCCGTAGTCCAGTCGGCTAGTGACGAGGGCCTGGGTGACGGTCTTCCTGGTCTCGGTGGGGATCCACCAGAAGATCTTCCGTAGCATGCGTAGGATGTTGAAGCACGCCGAGGAGACGTTGTTGACTTGTCTGGTCATGGAGAGGGAGGAGTCCAGGATGAAGCCCAGGTTGCGTGCATGGTCTGTCGGTTTGGGTGCGGTGCCCAGGGCGGGAGGCCACCAGGAGTCGTCCCAGGCGGAGGGTGTAGAGCCCAGGATGAGGACCTCCGTCTTGTCTGAGTTCAGTTTCAGGCGGCTGGTCGTCATCCACTCGGCTACCTCTTTCATCCCTTCGTGCAGGTTGGCTCTTGCGGCGGCGGGGTCGTTGGTCAGGGAGAGGATCAGCTGGGTGTCGTCGGCGTAGGAGATTATGCTGAGGTTGTGTTGGCGTGCGATGGCCGCGAGGGGGCTCATGTAGACGTTGAAGAGGGTGGGGCTCAGCGAGGATCCTTGGGGGACGCCGCAGATGACTTCGGTGGCCTCTGACTTGTACGATGGTAGGCGGACTCTCTGTGTTCTTCCGTCGAGGAAGGAGATGATCCATTCCAGAGCCTTGTCCTGGATTCCGACGTTGCTGAGGCGCTGTACTAGGGTGCGGTGGCAGACAGTGTCGAATGCCGCGGAGAGGCCTAGGAGGATGAAGGCCGCTGTTTCTCCGTTGTCCATCAGGGCTCGGATGTCATCGGTGGCGGCGATGAGGGCGGTCTCGGTGCTGTGGTTGGCTCGGAAGCCAGACTGTGAGGGGTCGAGGGATCCATTCGTCTCGAGGAAGGCGGCCAGCTGCTTGTTGACGGTCTTCTCGATGACTTTGGCTGGAAACGGGAGGAGCGAGATGGGGCGGTAGTTCTTGAGTTCGGTGGGGTCCGCTGTGGGTTTCTTGAGTAGAGCGCTGAGTTCGGCGTGCTTCCAGCTCTCGGGGAAGGTGGCGGTGTCGAAGGATGTGTTGATGATGTCTCGCAGGTGGGGTGCGATGACAGCGTCGGCCTTGTTGAAGACGTGTTGAGGGCAGGGGTCGGTCGGTGATCCGGAGTGGATGGAGTTCATCGTGCGGATGGTGTCTTCGGTGCTGATCGGGGTCCAGGCGTGGAGGGTGGTGGTGGGGGGTGGTTGTTCTGTCGTGGTGTGCGTTGGTTGGTTGTTGAAGCTGTTGTGTATGTCCGCGATCTTGTTGTGGAAGTATGAGGCGAGGGAGTTGCAGAGGTCTTGCGATGGGGTGATGTCGTTGTTTCCTGCGCTGGGGTTGGATAGCTCTTTCACGATGTTGAAGAGTTCCTTGCAGTTGTGTGCGTTGTTGTCCAGCCGGTCCTTGAATGCTGTTTTCTTGGCGGCGCGGATCAGCTGGTGGTGCTTCCGGGTGGCAAGCTTGAAGGAGGTTCTGTTGTCCGGTGTAGGTTCCCTTCTCCAGACTTTCTCGAGGGCTCGGCAGTTCTTCTTGGAGCTCTTGAGTTCGTCGGTGAACCATGGGGCTTTCTTGCTGCCGGGTCTGCTGGGCGGGGTCCTCAGCGGGGCGAGCTCGTCCGCGCAGTTGCTGATCCACTTCGTGAGGTTGTCGGCCGCCTGGCTGGGGTTCGCTGAGCTGGCAGGAGGGTGCTGGCTCAGGGAGGTGGCGAGCTGGTCGGCTGTGATCTTGTTCCAGCTTCTGCGGGCAGCCTGTTGCTGGTGGTGGTGGGTCGTCGTTCTTTTGAAGGTGAAGTGGACGCAGCTGTGGTCCGTCCATTGAAGCTCTGTGGCGTGGCTGAAGTCGATGTC
Organism: Triturus cristatus; assembly: GCF_964204655.1. Classification (NCBI taxonomy): domain Eukaryota; kingdom Metazoa; phylum Chordata; class Amphibia; order Caudata; family Salamandridae; genus Triturus; species Triturus cristatus. Next base: position 898,533,793 of record NC_140589.1, on the reverse strand, counting down.
TGTGCAGGAAGAGAAGACTGCGTCGAGTGTGTGTCCGGCGAGGTGGGTGGGGGTGGACACCAGCTGCTTGAGTCCAAGATTGGCGAGGTTGTCGAGCAGGGTGCTGGTGTTGCGGTCGTTGTTGTTCTCCAGGTGGAAGTTGAGGTCCCCCAGGAGGATGTAGTCAGCGGAGGGGAGGGCATGCGGGCTGACGTCGGCGATGTCCTCGCTGAATTGGGTGCGTGGTCCCGGAGGTCGGTAGATCAGGGTGCCTCTGAGGGTGGTCTTAGGGTCGGTGTGGATCTGGAAATGCAGGTGTTCGGCAGTGGTCAGGGTGTTGTCGGTGCTGGTCGTGAGACGGATGGTGTTCCTGTGGATGATGGCGATGCCTCCTCCCATCTGGTTGGTGGTGCGATCCCTCCGGGTGATCTTGTAGCCCTCTGGGATGGCGATGGCGATGTCGGGAGCTGAAGAGGCGTTCATCCAAGTCTCCGTGAGGAAGGCAACGTCCGGGGCTGTGGCGTCTAGGAGGTTCCAGAGTTCGATGGCGTGTCTGTGGACGGAGCGGGTGTTGAGCAGGATGCACTTGAGGTGGGTGCTGCTGGTGTTCGACTTGGCGGGTGCTGGTGCGAGGCAGGTCCGGATGCAGGTGAACTTGCAGGCGTGGCAGCTGAAGGGTCCGTGGGTGCGTCGTGGTGTGGCTCGGTAGCATCCTGGGAATCGGCCGGTGTTGAGTGCGATGAGGGTGGCGGCGGTGTACGTCAGGCGGGTCGGTCGGGGTCCTCGTGGGCCAGGGGTCCTGGCGCTGGGCGCGATCCGGTCACGGACGGGCGCAGACGGGCTTACCTTTGGCGCACCTTCGGCGCTCAATCGGTGCTCCCGCTGCGCGCGTCCGCTGCGCGGTCGCTCTGGGGACGTCATAAGAAGGGAGCCGGTTGGGAGGGTCTGCGGGGAGGCGGGAGCGCGGTCCAATCGGCTGTCGGGGGGCGGGGCCACGGGCTGGGGCGGCGGGAAACGCTGGTGTGGGCTCGGCGGCCCTCGGGTGGCTGGGGCGGCGGGAAAAGCAGGTGTGGGCTCGGCGGCCCTCGGGAGGCTGGGGCAGCGGGAGCGGCAGCAGGCACAGGAGCGTGGGGGTGACCAGGCCGAAGGCGCTGTGGTCACTCCCTAGATCTTGGTCTGGCTCCCCTTAAGAAGGGAGCCGGTCGGGGGGGTCTGCGGGGAGGCGGGAGCGCGGTCCAATCGGCTGTCGGGGGGCGGGGCCACGGGCTGGGGCGGCGGGAAACGCTGGTGTGGGCTCGGCGGCCCTCGGGTGGCTGGGGCGGCGGGAAAAGCAGGTGTGGGCTCGGCGGCCCTCGGGAGGCTGGGGCAGCGGGAGCGGCAGCAGGCACAGGAGCGTGGGGGTGACCAGGCCGAAGGCGCTGTGGTCACTCCCTAGATCTTGGTCTGGCTCCCCTTAAGAAGGGAGCCGGTCCCAATGGGGCTTTGGGGGGAACCCAATGCCCTCGCAGCCCCTGCCGGTTCCCAGTGGCATAGCAGGGGGGGCTGTGTGCCCCGGGCGACACTCTTTCTGGGAACAGTGGGGTTGAATAAGTCGTGTCTGGCGACGACTGCGCCATCCCCCGCCCCCTGAGAATAAGTCATCCGTCGGACGACATCCCCCCAGAACAAGTTGGCCATCTGACGCCAACACTACCCCCGCTCTTACCTACTGCACCAGGCAGCAAAATTAGGGACCTCCCCGGGTGGCAGTCGCTCTAGCTATATTACAGCCAGCTCCCCACCTCCAGCGGGAGCTGGCATTGCTCCTTAACACAGGGAGCAGCAAAAGTGGTGCTCCCTGTGTGTAGGAGCAATTCTTTCAACTGCATTCCAGATGAAAGTCTGCTCCCAGTGAGCAGGAGTAGCTTTCATGCTCCTGCCCGCTGGGAGCAGACTTACTATTTGGTCTTGCTTAGCGGAAGCTATCAAAGCTCCTGCCAAGTGACAGCAAACTGCTTTCTTCCGAGGGTGGGCACCTCAGGAGATAGGGAACCGGCACTGAGGAGTGGAGGGCCCCAAGGTCAATAATGACTCCAAGAGGGGGGCCACGCTGATCCCCACTTTCATTTTGAAGGGCCTACATCGGGGAAGTGGTGGTCCCCAGGGACGAATATATGCTAGGAGGGGGGCCAAGCGACCCCCTTCCCTTTAGTTTTTATTTTATGCCCCGGGGAGATGGTGGTCCCCGGGGTGCTGCTGGTGCAAGGAGGGGGTCCGCACCCCCCCCCCCCCAATTTACTGCTGAAGCTCCAGAGAGGTGGTTGTCCCCAGGGCTCTGATTAGCCCTACAAGGGGGGCCTGCGTGCGGCCCCTACTATTGTGTATTTATGCCCGCCTTTAAAGGCCACAGGAGGGTGTCACGTGGCCCCTCTCCCTTATTTTGTTAAATAAACCCCGGGGAGGAGGTGATGCCCGGGGCTTAAACTGCCCTTGGGGAGGAGGGCCACATGCACACCCGTTCCCTTTTGTTTAATATACGTTTGCATAGCTGCCAAGGTTTCAGATTGTTTTCTGAAGTAACAAGAGCAACCCATATGTCCTGTGAACTGGGTATTTACCATTAAGTAAAAAAACAATGTTCACAAGGAACTCTTTTAACAAAAACAATATACACTCTGCAAGACGATATAACTTGCTAGAATTAATCAAAAAGAACAAAAAAAAAATATAAGGGATAAACGGAATGATCTTAGAATGGATCATTTAGATATTGTTAAATAGGTATAGAAGTCCATAAGACAATATATATTAATCGTGCTCACTTCAGCCGAAGTAAGTGTGATTTTATTTAGCAATCAAGGCAGTAATACATACCACATGAAGAGAGAAAAAATATTAACAGTATATACAATATGTACAATTTGAACGTGATTTTGTGAGCTCCTTCCTGTGCCGCTGGTTCAGCAGTTTGATGACAGACCCGAAAGTCACATACTTGCATAGCTGCCATGTTTTCAGGCTGCTTATGTGGGACATTTTCAAAGTTTCAGGGTCTGCAAGAGTGACATTGCTTTGCTAAATGAGTTAAACTTTGAGTGACACTTACATTTGAGTAAAACCAAGCAATGAAGTTCATCTGAAACTAAAGACTTGAATTGTTCCTCCTTTTAGCAATGAGAAGCTCTGCAAAAGGCCTTTCAACTGCTGCAATCAAGTATAAAGTCTTCCCTGATCTTTCATGTGTGTGCTTTGGGCAATAGATTTTCAATGATGAACACAGCTAGGCACAGGTCAAATGTCTGAGACATTCACTTAGGGGTCAGACAGTGAGATACCGGCCCAGCCTCTGAAACTAAGGCAAATATTCAGGCCTTCAGTCATGGGGCAGGCGATGCAGCACAGGCCCAGCTTTTGACACCACCACTGACCCCTGAGGCCTTCTCTGATGATGCAGGCATGGCGGCCAATGCCAAGCCTCTGACACCAATGTCTGTCCTGTCACTTAGCGGCAGAGAGGCCTTCAACCTGGGAGGAGAGTGAGGAACAGCTACACAAGGCTCTAAGGACACTGCACCCCAAGGTATTCACTCAGGGCCAGAGAGGGGGGGCAGGCTGTGCAGGGCTGGCCTCACTCTAAGACCATCACTGAGGTAGCAGAGAGTAAGCAGCAGAGAGTGAGGCTCAGCACCAGTCTCATACAAAGAACATTACTCCACAAACCTGCTCTTCCGGAGCAGTGAAGGGACACTGGCTGATCAACAGCCACACTTGGAGGTAACTAGACTATAAAGAAAGAGGCTGACTTCAATGGCTGACACTAAGTATGATTGTCTGTGTTTTGTTTTGTTTTTACTCGCAATTTTTCATCCTCTGTACCTGCAACATTGTTACCTGAACCCTGCAGTTGGCAGGCTAGAGATTCAGGGGCAGATTTACAAGAAACTGACGCATCTCTGCATTGTAGCAGAGATGCGTCCGTTTACTTGCATCGCGCAAAAAAACCCTTACGCCACTATGGATGCGCCGCATTTACAATGCGGCGCACCATGGTGCAAGGATTGACAGATCCATCACGCGTCTATTCCTGCAAAGTTCACGCATTGCTGGAGTCGTGTAGCAAGCACGACACAACTCCAGCAATGCTCAGGAAGGTCTATACTTCTTGTGCTGCGTCCCTCCTTACACCTGCTTCAAGCAGGCATAAGGTTTTGATGAAGTGGCGTCGTATAAGTGGCACAGTGAAATCTTGTAGATTTCACGGCGTCACTTTTACGAGGCTTTCTTGATGGGTACACCCACCCTGCATACATTGTACCTGATGCAGGTATAATGTGGCGCAGGGCTTTTTACAATAGATGTGTCACGTTGTAAGTGTGTAGCAACATAGCGCATTGTTTACGCCGCCACTGCTTCACAAAAATGACGCAACAGCGGCGCAAAAGGGTTGCAAGGGGCTTGTTAATCTGCCCCTCAGTTTTTCATGTGAGGACAAAGTGAAACCAGTGAGTCGTAAAAAACAGCAGGCTAGAAGAAAGAGGAGGGTTAAGTCCGTCCGGGCAGAGAGCACAAACAGAAACAGGCATGAGAGGTGCCCTAAATTTGTATAAAACAAAAGGAGATTGTTCCAATAGGTTTCCCCATTTCTTCTAGAAATAAAATATAAACTGGGGGAAAAGTTTGAAGTCTGAATTAATGACCAACGGGCAGGGGGGAGTAAATCTTATGGTTAAAGACCAAAATCGTAGGTTGAAATGGACAAAAATAGTCCCTGAAACTTTTTTACAGGAGGTTTTGTCTAGGACCGAGGACGAAGTTGCAATATGTTTAGCAAATAGATCCGAATGCAACAAGGTCATAGCGGCCTTTGATTATATCTGCATTGAAATTGATAGTAGCCTCCAGAATAAATCCAGCTCAAAGCTGTTAGTGGGTAAAAGATGGTTCGACAAGAAATGCTCAAAGGCTCATGACGATCTACTTAAAGCCCTGAAAGCCACTCCCAAAATCCGCGTGGAGATAGTGAGTGCAAGGACTATTTATAAAAAAACAATCCTAGAAAGAAAGAGGGTCTTGAAAGACAATGCTTTAGCGCAACTTCTAGAACCAGAAACTCTAAAAAATAGTGGCCTATTCTGGAAAACAATAAACCAGCCACTTTTTTCAGAAGACTCAAATACTCCTCTAGAGGCAAATATTCCTGATGAGGGCTGGATCAAACATTTTAGTGAGGTATACACAGAATCTAACAGCACTGTTATTATCGCTGCCCCCACAGAAGCGGAGGATGGGGAACCGAGTACCGCTAAGGTCACTGTTACCTTTGTCCCAGCAGAAGTGGAACGGGCAATAGATTTGACCCCGAAAAACAAAGCTCCAGGCCCTGATGGGGTTCTAGGGGACGTTTTTAAACATGCACCCAAGTTTTGGTCTAAAATTTTATGTAATGTTTTTAACGTCCTTACAACTGACAAAATCCCGGATTCATGGAAAAAATCCATTATTATACCGGTCTTTAAAAAGGGAAACAGGCAGGACCCATCCTGTTATAGACCGATTTCTTTGATAGACTCATAGGTGAAAATACTGGGTAGGGTCATTTTATCAAGACTGAACGATTGGTTAAGTGAGAAAGGGGTCCTGTCTAATGTTCAGTACGGCTTTAGACCTAAAAGGAGCACAATTGACCAAGGTCTCAATCTGCACTTATTGGTTGAAAAATACACGAGGGCAAGGGAGGGGTCCATGTACCTGGGGTTCATGGACCTCTCGTCCGCCTTCGACCTTGTAAACCGTTCTAAGCTATAGAATATCCTGCTTAACATGGGCTTGGACAGGGCGCTTGTTTGTCTTTTGGCTGACCTTCATTCTGATCTAACAGCTGTGGTTAGAGTTACCTCGGAAGGGCGTTGTACAAGTAACTTTAAGTCAGAAAGAGGGGTGAGGCAGGGGTGCATTTTGGCTCCCCCCCTCTTTACTGTTTATATAAATGCCCTGGAACCTTCCCTAAAAAAGGCAACTCTTGATGTTCCACGTATAGGTGAACTTGGGATTCCAGTTCTCTTATACGCGGACGATGCCGTTTTGCTTTCCCGAACTGGTGTGGGTCTTCAACGGCTATTGGATGCTTTTGAAGACTTCATGGGTACTCTGGACCTAAAGATTAATGTTAAAAAGTCCCAAATCATGATAATGGGCAAGGGAAAGAATAACAAGTTAATAAAAACATTTACATGTGGGAAACAAGAGCTCTGTAGAGTAGCCACTTTTCCCTATTTAGGGATAACTTTTGATGAGAGAAGTACCTGGGGTCCCCAGATAAAAAACAGAAATATCGCTCTCGCCAGATCTTCTTCTGCCCTTCAGAGCTTTATTAAAAAATTGGGAGCTAGACCAATAGTTACTCTGTTAAAAATGTACAAAGCAAAAAGCCTGGCCATTGCCACATATGGCAGTGCTATTTGGGGCTACTGTTCTACGGAAAGTATGCAGATTACCGAAAACAAATTTTTAAGATCAGTCCTTTCCGTTCCCCAGTCAACTTCCACATATATTGTTCATTCTGAACTTGGCATGGGATACATTACAGACCTGATTAAAGTGGCCCCTGTCCTGGCCTGGCTTAGGATCTGGCTGAATCAAGAAATTCCCCTTAATCATACCATCTTAAAAGACTGTTTGAAGCTAGACAGGACAAGTAAAATACCGTGGCTGGCCTATATTAAAAACAGTCTTTTTAAGCTAGGGAGACCAGATATCTTTTTATCCCCGTCCACAATAACTGCAAAAGACATAGTCCTGATTAAAGGCTTGATGGGAGATATGTTACGATTAGAAAGGGAACAATTAGAACTTGAGAAACTAACGGTAAGGTCAGGTATTATCCTGTGTACTCATCTTGGCCCGGAACCATACTTAACTATTGTTAATTTGCCTTACCATCGCTTCCTCTTAACTCGTTTTCGGTTGAACCTGATCCATTTATCTTTGGGTCACTTTCCGACTTGGTGTTCTCCCGAAAACGCTTTGCCGTGTAAGTGTGACAACTTCTCGACCCAGAACACACTGCATTTTTTGATGTTCTGTGATCACTTCACGGCCTTAAGAAGGAAATATTTAATTCCGATCCTTAAGGAGGCTGGGTTCATACAGGTCAAGCCAGCACTTTTGTTTCTCCAGCTATTACAGACCCCAAGGATAATATCCCATGTTGCAAATTTTTGGGTGGGGGCTATTAGGGTTAAGAAAAGGTTGTTGTCTGATAATCCTGTGCATTTGGGTCCTTAAACAAGATGAATCGTATATTGCCCTTTGATAATGGTTACTCCATGAATATTTTTTAATTCAATGATTTTATGCAAGTGATGTGTATAGTATGTTTTATCTTAACTGACCTCTTCTTAATGCTTTTCTAGGATTGGATTTTATAGAAAGTATATATTTTTGTATTATTCACATGTAAATAGTAAATGTATGTATATATATTATGAACTTATTCTGTATTAATTACATTCTTTTCGAGTGCATATATATTGTTCCTCTGTCTTTTTATGATATTGATTTATCGAAATAAAGTATTATGACTGACTGACCAACGCGCAGAGCACATTGCTTAAGCTCAAAATAAATTATTTTAAACTGTAGCAGTTGCCTTTGTTTCTCAACCACTCTTCAGTTTTTGGAAAGCATGATATTACAAATATATAAATATTTTTTGCAGTTTTACATAGCTCTAACTTGAGCCAAAGGTATTGGAGCGCCTTACATGTTAACTATTCACATTACATAGGATCACATTCATATTTTTTTAGGCACAGCGAGATGAAAGGTCTTGCCCAAAATCACGGGGTGCTAAGCCGACGTGATTCCCAGCTCCAAAGTCAGATGCTCTAGAGTGGGACCCACAATTAAGGCACCTCACCTTACCCGACTGTCTGCTGTTTACAGCACTACAAACTTTTAATTTTAAGAATTGATGTTGTAAATTAGTTTAAGGGGTGCGATGGAGCAATGATAGAAGGGTGAGCAGGATAGCCAAAAAAAAGTCAATATATTTATATGTAATATATAAACTTACTTCAAACAGCTGAGCTCATAACAGCCACACGGGCGCTGATTGTTGCAGGTGGCAGGGCTGCTTTTACTGCGGGCTCTACTTCACCCTCTATCCTCCCTGGGCTCTCTTTGGCGGGAGGCGGCATTGCTTAATGGCACCACATGAGGGAGTGTGGCGCAGCCACAAAAGAAGCCAGGCCCAGGACTGTGAGGCGACCTTTTATTCTCTCTTTGATCCCAGGCTCCCTGAACAGCACCTGGGAACCTGGAACAGCGAGCATAACACACTGCAGCAGCACGTACGGACTGTAATTGCCCATGCTGTCCGCCACTTCGAACAGTTAATGCAGAACGTGAGAGTAAAGTGTGACAATGTATTTCAGCGTGGTCATGCAGAGACACAGAGACATGCACTGAAATGCAGTAGCCTAACATGTTATCTGTGGCACTTGGCTGGGCAGCGTTTGTCCCGGGACCTGGCCCGCTGTTTAAACAAGCACAGGAGACCGCGCTTGTTTTTTTTTTGTTGTCACAAATCCGTTGCTATTTTTACCACAAAACCGCCAGGGATCCACAATGAGACCTGGGCGGTGAACTCCACTCAGGAGTTTACGGAGTTTTTTGTGCTCCGCGGAGCTCGCGGAGTTCCGAAAAACTCAGCTTCACATTGGAGAGCAGAGTTTTTTTCTCACTTGCACTTGCCAGTGGTAAGTTGGTGTGTGCGAGTGAGGAAAATACAACGCTAAAATGCTTCCCAGAAAGTTTTATCAATGCAAGTGGTCACGGATGGTCACTACTGCTCGCATTGAGAAACCTTCTGTTCGTGTTGAGGAAGCTTGGACTCGAGCGGCAGAAAGAAGAAGTGGAGTTTACAGCGTGGGACAAACACCCAGAGCTAAAAATCAGTGCGAACAGCACTAGGTAATGCACTCCGCAGCTAGCAGAACTCCGCGTAGCTTGGTGTATATTTTTTGTCACTTTGCAGAGTTCCACGTAGCAAAACTTCGAGGACTCCGCCCAGGTCTATGATCCCTAGTGGTGACGCAGTGGTCTTGAACCTGCAATATGCTTGGCAGTGCCACTGCAGCACCACCAAGCATATTACAAGTTTCCTCACTGCCAGCTGTCTCTTGGAGGTTCCTACTCCATGAAACTGCTGGCGGTGAGAGCCCCTCTTCCCCCATGCATGCAGTGAATGCAGGAGGGCACATGTTGTGCCCCCCGTGTGCATGCACCCCTGTTCCTGCACGTCATTAACTGAACAGTCCATGCCGTGCAGGAATGCGCATTGGCGGTCCCACGGTAGTGCAGTTCTAAGGTTCGCATATGAGCCTTTGTACTGCACCACTGCGGGGCCACCACACCGCCCGCCTGCAAGATCATGAAAATACTCGTAAACTGGCAGGCGCATGGTGTTCAACTTTGGCGGTCCTGGAGCGAGGCGCTGGTGTGGCTGCCAGTTCCAGGACCGCCAAAGTCATTATCAGGCCCTCAGTATTTACTTCATTGCACCATTACAAACCATTTTTCTAAAAAAAAAAACCTTGTATGCAAGTCATCAACTGTCTCCTGCACACAGTTTTAGTCTTGTACACAAACATTCATAACATGCTCAATACCTCTTTCCACCTATGACCCTTTAGGGGCATAAACATTTTGTAAACACTTACACCCATTAGCAGCAACGATATTGTACAGAATTAGGTACAGAACTAGGATGACACTTACCTTGCATTATGCAATTATAAAATAAACACACTCATTAGATATCAGTGTTGTCGTCAGTCATGCCATTTGAGATGTCATCAGTTGATGCCATAAATGTCATAGAACATGTCATGAGTAATGTAATACGTGAGGTCATAAACAGTGCATGGCAGGGGCTCTGCTAACTGTAACAGGTGAATTTCTGTGTTTATTTTCTTTTTAGTTCAAAACTTTACGGTCACAATGAAATTATCACCTAATTAAAACATCACTTGAGCCTTTGTTTTTTCAGTGAAAGTACATATACAGGCATAACGCTGTATTTAGGTGGTGGGTGCCATTGTGCCCACCTGGGACACCTATCAAACATCACATTAGGGACCACAGAGGCCCTTTGGCTCCCAGCCAGCTATCCACATAGTTCTGGAGCAATATATGATTTGTTTCCCTGCCCGTACTCCTGTGAGAAGGGAATCAGAACAGAAATCTGCTCCCGGCCAGTGGGAGCATGTTTAAATTTACTGCCGGTGGTAGCAGACTTGCCTTCTCTACCCACACTCCTGCAGGCAGGGAAAGCATGTTTGCTGCTACCTGGCATGCAATTTAATATTGCTCCAGATAGGTGGGAGCACACATATGTTTCCCTACCCGTGCTAGTGCAGGCAGGGAAACTAGTGTGTCCTGGGGGAGGGCTCTCGAAGCAACTGAGGCGGCACCGTGGGGATGGGGTACAAGAACCTTTAAAGGCTCAGGGGGGCTGCATGGCTCCCTTCCCTTTAAACCTAACTATGGCTTGGGGGATGGGGTCCCCTGAGCCTTCTGAGGCTCAGGGAGGGGATCGCACAGCACCTATCCTATTTAATTAGCTTTACAGCCTTGGGGGATGGGGTCCCGGGGCCTTTAAATGCTCAGGGGGCTGCATGGTTCCCTTCCCTTTAAACCTAAGTGTGGCCCCGGTGATGGGGTCCCCTGGACCTTTTTAGGCTCAGGGAGGGGGCTGAGTGGCTCCCTTCCCTTATTCAAACTTTCCAGCCCCAGGACATGGGCTCCGCTGGGCCTTACAAGGCTCCGGGAGGGAGACTGTGCATCCACCTCACAACATTTTCAGCTTCATCCCCGGGGGATGGGGTCCCTGGGGTATCAGCGAGGCTCAGGGAGGATGTCCATTCGCCCCCTCCCCAACTTACAATATGCAGCGTCCCCCCAGGCCCTGGCTCACTCGGGGGGAGAGGGGGGAACAAGCATGGGATCCCATGCTTTTTTATTATTATTTTTACCACAGATTTGTAGACTCTCTGTGAATTTGCTGCAAAATGTAAAAAAACTAAAAGTTTTTGGCCCCTGGTGGCATGGCTGCTCCCACACGACGAGAACTGTAAAAATGCTCCCACCAGGTGGGAGCAGTCTTTTGTTTCCCTGCTCGTGCTCCTGCGGGCAGGGAAACACAGATTGATCCAGCCTGGCGGGAACAAAAAACACAGCTGCTCCTGCCACCCAAACACAATGCTGGCTCTTGCATCATGATGGTGCTACCCCTTGCAGCCCTCACTTGCCACCCGGGGCTCCGACCTACAAATAACACAGACCACGGGAGATTGGCTACCTGGAGGTCACAACACAATTGAGGAGGGGCTGCCTGTCCCCACCCCTTTAAGTTAACTGTGGCCCCAATTGATGGGGTCCCCAGGTCCTATTGAAGCACTGGGGGGAGAGTGCATGGAGGAATTTGGCCCCAGGGGATTGGGTCCCTGGGGACTATTAAGGCTCAGGAAGGGGAGCTGCGTGGCCACCATTTTAAAAGGAATTCGACCTTGGGGGATGGAGTCCCCAGAGCCTATTGAGGCTCGGGTGGGGGGGCTGCACGCCTGCTTTCCCTTTAAGTTAGCTGCAACCTCAGGGTATGTGGTTCCTGAGGCCAATTAAGGCTCAGGGAAGGGGGATGCATGCCCCCTCCCCTTAGCAAATAATGTTGGACCCGGGGGACAGGGTCCCCAGAGCCACTTTTACTTTTGGCTCTGGGAGGGGGCTGTGCACCTCTTTCTCCTGAATTTCAAAAAGGCCTTGGGAATGGGGTCTTCGGGCCACTAGTGACTCATGGAGGGGTGTCCCCAGCTCTCCTATAATTTGACTTTTGCCTGGGGAATCAGTCCCCATGGCTCATTTGGGCTCTGGGAGTAGTCCACACACCCCCTCTGCTAAAAGAAAAGCTTTTGGTCACTGTGGATGGGGTTCCATGGGGCATCTTAAGACTCAGGAAGGGAGACCACATGCTACCCCCACTATTACTACTGTAGGACCCAAGGGGATGGAGTCCCTGGGGCCCATTTTGGTTTGGGGAGGGGTCAGTGTGGCCCCTCCCCAAATATAAATGTTTTTAACCAGGGAATGGTGCTCCAGGGGCCTCTATGTGCTTGGGAGGGGGGGGGCCTAGTGCCGATAGTGGCTTTGAGAGGGGGAGCGCATGAATTCCTCTCCTGGCAGAGGAATCCCTCTCCTGGCAGGTAGCTGGCTGCCTCCGGGCTGTTGGATGCAGGGCCTGTCCAACCCCTACACTACGCACCTCCAAAAGCCAAGAGAGGCTTGGGGTTGCTGCAGGCTGAGCATGGTAGCAGGGTGGCTTTATGCATGGTAATAAAATATTACTTTATGTATAAAAAAACTATAAACTCACTGTAAAAAACAAAGGTAAAGTACCGTTATATTTGGGTGAAAATTGAAGTGCCTACATAATGTTTTAAACTAAAAAACAAAAGAAGTTATAGTTATCTCAAGTAACTATAACTTTTGCCCTAAGTTAACTATAACTCCTGCCCTTGTCATGCACTGCTAATTAACCAACATATTACATCACTCATGACATCTTCTATTCATATTGGTATTGAAATTTTGTACAGCACGCAAATGCCCTGTGGCATCTTGGTGGTGATGTCTGCAAAAAAAACAGTGCGGTACTGTGGCAACAGGAGTGTTTATGAAATTATAGTGGAAATGAAAACAGCCAAGTTTTAAGATGTTTGCTAAAGTAGGACAGGTTTGACTGATGTTTGTGATGCCCAGGCATATTATTCCATAGTTAAACAAAAACTCTTACCACCCCATGACATTTCTCTGATTTTGGGAACAGTAACTGTCCTAGAAGCTGCTGAGTGCAATGATCTCCTCAGTATGTACCATGTGAATTTCTTCTTCAGGTGCTCAAGGCCTATGACATGTGGAGATTTATACTCTAAGCAGAGTTCCTTAAAAGCCACTCTTTCTTTGACTGGAAGCCAGTGGCGCTCTAATAATTCATCCAAGACTGACTTAAACTTAGGAATTCTTTTGAGAAGGTGGGCCCCTGTATTCTGCAGGATCTGAAGGTTCTTTAGTGAACATTGATGAATGCCTGAATAAAGCGCATTGCAATAATCTAGCCTGGACAGCACCAACACCAGTGACAACTGATTTCTGTAGGTCAAAAGGATTAAATGGGTGGATTTTTCTCAGAGTTCTCAACATAGAAAAAAGATGAAGTGAGTTTATTAATCTGATGGATGAAAAAGAGTTTGCAGTCAAATATCACTCCCAAATTCTTGACTCTAGATACTGAAGTGGGGGGATGCCCAGGGTCTGGGGCCACCAAGATTGATTCCAAAAAGAGGTGACCTTGCCTAAAGAAGTAGCTCAGTTTTCTCCGAGTTCCACCTGAGGCTGTTGTTACTTATCCAATTAACAACTGCACACATACAGCTATTAAAGTGGTGTGTGACCTCAGCTATATCACTGGTAATTGACACTACAATTTGAGTGTTGTCGGTATAAGCAACTGACGAGAGACCAAAAGTGCAGATCAACCTGGCTAAAGGAGCTGCATTAATGTCGAAGAGCGTAGGGCTCATTGCATACCCCTGATGGACACCACAAGGCAAGGAGAAGGGTTTTGAAATAAGTTCCCCAGAGCGACAGATTGTTCTCCGTTGGTGAGGAATGAGCATAGAAGAGCAAGAGCTGATCCAACAATCCCAATCTCCACTAATCGCTCCAGCAGGGCCGAATGGCTCATGGTGTCCAACAGGATCACTGCAGCCTTTCTTCAATTGTTCAAAATGGTTCTCAAATCTTTGGTAGCCACCACAAGAGCCGACTCAGTATTTTTCCTCATTTGGGTTCTGGGATGGGTTTTTTAAGCACAGGAAGAATAGATGGTTTTTACAATCAGAAGCAGAGTTAATAATAGTGTTCAATGGTAAGCGGAGTAACTACCATCCCTGCTACGTCATGTGAAAGTTTTGGCAGGCTGGGATCGGATAGGGCTTCTGACTTTGTGTGTCCAAAAAGTTCTAACACTCCTTCAGTGGTAAGGGGAGAAATACAGTGAAAATCATTATTATTGTGACCTGCAAAATCTGCCCCAGAAATCAGAACTTTAGTGGTGCAGCTAGAGTCAAATTCTCCAAATATTACCTCTACTTTGTTCATAAAGAATTCCACTAACTTATCGCATAGCGGTCAGGCATTGATGGTGTTTTGGCTAGAAAGCACAGTGCACTATTTTGAAAAGTTCTCTGGTGGAGTTTTTAACTAGGTTGATTTTTTCAGAAAAATGTTAAGTTTTCGCAGCGATTAACAATTTTTTGTAATCCTATTTGCCATCACTGATAATATCAAAGCAACATTTGCAATAAAATTATTGACGAGAAACTGTGCACGGCAGGGGTGTGAGTTATAGTTAACGCAGGGCAAGAGTTATAGTTACTTGATATAACTATAACTGTAGCTAGTGAATTTCAGTGTGTTTTGTTGAGATCAAACATTACGTTGTGACTGAAACTTTCACCTAACTATAACTTTACTTTAATCTTTGCTTTTTTCAGTGAATATATACAAATACATATGTGTAGGACTTGGCCTTTTTGGCTAAAGTTCCCTAAACTTTTTGCTTTCCCCCTAGACCGTTTTCCTGACCTAGACTAGCCAATTTAGATGCTTCGGGTACTTTGCCACTGCTGATCAGTGTCAAAGTACAAGAGTTCCCTATGTAAAATGTAATGGTGATTGGTTGGCCATGATTGGTATGTTTGCCTTACTAGTGAAAGTCCCTAGTGATGTGCACTGTGTGTGCAAGGGCTAGTAATGCAAGGGTGCGCAGAGAAGGGAACTCAGGCCTTCAGTGTAGGGCCTGCGTGCAGAATGCTAAGTTAGCATGTTGTCCTGACAAGTGCAACCACTTGTCAGGCCTGACTTTCCCTTTTACATACACATTGGGCACCCCAGCGGTAGATCCCAGGTAACTCCTGGGCAGGGTGCAGTGTAGGTAAAAGGCAGAACATATACTGAGGTGTGTGCTATGTTCTGTCTGAAAAACTCTCTATTTCACTTTTCACTGCTGAAAGGCCATCCTGCCCATAGGAAAGAATGGAGGAGGCTGGGTGAAGTGTTTCTTAGCCTAGTTTCCTGTCCGTTTATAATGGAGAAGCGAAGTTTAGTATGTATGAACTCACAGTGTTATAACACATCTTTCTATGAAGGTGGTTTTGCCACTTTGTGTTCATAAACCACTCTTTTAGAAAGTGGCTGAGTTTTGTGCTCTAAGCATTTCTGTGTGTCTCTGAAATTTGGATTGCCTGTCTGGAACTGAAAGGTGAGAGGAGCTGGGGGAGGTCTTGACCCAGGGAGGGGTTGAGATGGCACCAGGCTGCCCTGCATCTAGAGAGTAGGGGGAGTAGAAGCCCAGGAGGTGAAAAGGACTGGGCTGGTGCTATAAACCAATTTATCCATCTCCTGTTGAGTGATTAAGGATCCAGACCCCCAGTTTCAAAGGGAGAGAGGTGAGACTGGGAGGGAGACAACCAGAACTGATTTAGGGAGGGGTCAGGGACCCCTGAGCACATACGAACTTCAAAGACATTAAGGGGTATAACTAGCAGAGTTGAAACCCCTGAAAGTGGGAATGAAACAGATATGGATTAAGTCTGTAAAGGCTTGGACCCATTCCGTGGTCTAGAGGAACCTTTGCTAAAGAAGGAGCAACTGAAGTGACTGCTGTGGATAGACCAATCCTTACTTCGTAATCTGGGGCTGGTCTGCAGTTTGCTGTTCTAACAAAGGGAGAGGCTGTTGGGACTGTGCTTGGAGGCGCTGGGTCCCACTGCTTGAAGAAGACTGTGCTTAGTGCTGTGTCTTGGAACCCCCAAGGGCCCGAGGTGAGCTGGCTCCATGTTTGGAAATACAGGATCATAAAAGTTTCCGGAGAAGTCCCAAGCAACGTGGTGTGCGCGTGCTTTTGCAGCTTCAGACCCTCAGAAGTTGTGCCGTGTGATCGTGGGCACGCAGGAGTAAACTAAGTCTCAAACACGCTGGGTGCGTGTCGAAGTGCAGGCCAGGGCGTTGGTGAGGAATGCCTGGTCGTGGAGTGCCCGGGGAGACGAGGTGAGGCTCGGACGCGCAGTGTGCGTGTCGTGGTGCAGCCCGGGTGTTGGTGAAGAGTGCCTGAGCCTCCTGAGTACGAAAGGAAGAAGTGAGACTTGGACGCACTGGGTGCGTGTCGTGGTGCAGCATGGGTGTTGGTGAAGAGCACCTGGGCCTCGTAGGCACCAAAAGAAGAAGTGAGTCTCGGACACGCTGGGTGCATATTGTGGTGCAGCCAGGGCGTTGGTGAGGAGCGCCTGGACATTGTGTGTACCGGGAGGAAAGGAGAGACTTGAACGCGCAGGGTGCGTGTGGAGTTGCAAGCGGAGCATTGGTGAAAAGCGCCGGTTCGTTGTGAGCACCAGAAAAGAGGCGAGTCTCGGACGCGTGGTGTGCGTGTCAAAGTGCAACCTGTGGCGCTGGTGAGGAGTGTCTGAGTAAGGGAGTGCACCGAATTGGAAGTAAAGTCTCCACAGTGCTGAGGGCGGATCTCGGTGTGGACTGAGACCGTCGGAGTCACACGGAGCTGAGTCGCCGGCCCGAGTCCGCCACACCCCGTGACGGAGTTCTGGATCGAGGCCCAAGTCACTGACGTCGGGTAGGAGAGTGGGGTTGCGCACCCCCAGGTAACGTGGATCAACACCTGGGGTGCATAGTATCTGAGTATAATGTGGCGCTGTGTATTATTATTTCAGTGCACCGTACAGGTTGTAGCGGGACGCATTGCTTTGTTTCTTCCTGGCACAGGGCATGCTGGTGGTGATACGCATTGCATTATTCCTTCGATTGCAAAGTACATGACAGTGGCGCTACGTATGGCATTATTTCTCTGTTGCACAGTATAAGACAATATCGTTATGCATTGCAGTATTTGTTTCCTTTTGCAACTTGTGTGATTCTAGCAATACAGCTGGCCTAACCTTTTGGAAACGGTTAGAAGTGAACTTAACTGTTGGTTAGAAGTGGTGGTTGGAATTAGAACCTACCAACCCACCGGAAAGAATACTACCCATTCTTATATGTTGATTTTGTATCGTGTGGTCGTATCGTATGATTGCTTATATAAAGATTATACTAATTTTTATCAAAACTCGTGTGGAGTCTATTTGTGGTGAAATCAGGGGGTTACTGTGAGCGTGGTTGCACATACTGAACACTCGTGCCTTGGAGATAAGCCTGGTTGCCCATGCTAAGCTACTAAGAGGGTGAGCAGGGCTATCTCAGACGGTGTCCTTACTTAGCCTAACGTTGAGGCGGGAGGTCGGGGACTCCAGCCTCCAGCATTTGGTGGCGGCGGTAAGCAATAAGGACCCCCACTTCCAACAATATATATATGTATAACTTACTGGTGGACGTTGGTAGGTAGATGTAGTTAGGACCATGTTTCGATAGGAAAAGTGTTTTTTGACTTGCCTGTATCTTTGATGCTGTTTTATGAATCTTCACAAGATTTTCCCCCCAAAAAGTGCCCCAGATGAATCTTGCTGTGCATGGAAAGTTTCGGAGCCATCCATCAAGCGGGGGCTGTGAGAAAAAGTGGGGGGGGGGGTCAAAAAAGTGTTTTTCTGATGTTAATTCTGATAGGGATTTTGAATCCGACTATGACCCAAACCTATGGACAAAATTACACCAAATTTAGCAGAAAGCTAGCTCGTGGTCCAAAAAGAGTGCTTTTTGTTTTTTTATGTAAATTCGTTCTGTAGTTTGTGAGATATTAAAAAAACAAATTGTATATATAGGGCCGCAGTCCCTGTGCTGAAATCTGCTTGGCGGCCAAAATTCAACCAGGAAGTGTTGGCAGCCAGCTTGGGACTCGGCTTCAGCTGAGTTCCACCAAAAATATTTTAAAAAAGAAAAGGGGGCAGGGCAGGAATACCGTGACCCCCTAACTGTGGTCCTGGGGTCCCCCTGTGAGCCAAAAAGCACTTATTAAAAAAACAAATCATATTTTTGCCCCGGAATCCATGGCAAAATGTTTTAATAAAACAAGTGCGGGCTCCCACACTTGTTTTGATTAGCGCCCCCCAGATGGGCCATCCCAGTGGGTCGGTGGATGATGTCATGAGTGTCATCAGTGATGTCACTGACCATGTGATGAGTGATGTAGTATGTGAGGTCATAAGCATTGTATTGCGGGGTGTAAGTTATAGTTTGCTCAGGTAACGATAACTGCTGTATTTCACTTGTTATGTACGAGTGAAATCTGAGCCTAACTATAACATCCCTGTTAAACTTTGTTTTTTTCAGTGACTATTGGCGCAGCAGTTCTTTAAAGTTGGTTGTTCATTTTTTAAATACATTTTCATACTTAGTAACATTTAGTGTTCAGTAGATTTTTACTGGCATATAAAGATAAGAAAAAGGCCTTTGCAAGGCCCAAAAATCTCTCCCCATGGCCATTCTCCCCTCCACTCGCATCACACTTGCGTTTTCATGACAGAATGATCTAGACTGTCCTTCCCTTTTCTATTGATGAAGTGGTATGTCACTGCATTTGTGCATTAATGCTCCTTGGATAGTATTTGTAGTACCCTCGTTCTGGGCGCATGTCACCTTTCTGCAATCTTTGTTGAAGTAGTCCAGGATATGGAACCAGGTGTCTGAAAGGTCCTTCTCTGTTTCCTTCAATGTACACAAGATCTTTCCAACTCCCAGAGTCATCTAAACAAAAGAGGTCCTTCTTGGCAAAGATGACTGCCTTGGCCTACAAAAGCATAGTATTAATACTTTTATCAATGGTATCTTGCGACCCCATCTGGAAGTCCGGGAACCACCCAAAACAAATGTCCCCACAGTCTTTGTTAAGACGGATGTACGTTATATCTTCTATCGCTGTCATATTCTGTCCCGCTGTAGTATTCACATATGATCTGTGTGATCATACCTGTAGTTCCACATATCCTTCAGCACTTGTCAGACTTACTGCAGTTACTAACATAGAAGCACTTTGGGTGTATATGTCATCTGAGGAGCAGCTTAGTGGCCAGCAAATGTGATGCCTCTCGCTCATTTCTCTCAATATGGAGCTCCGCTGTTGGTCTGTAAAGGTCTTCACTACCACTCTCTTGCACCACCCTTGGTAGCCATCTACATCCATTTTCCCCCTTTTTTGGAGTAATGTATATATTCTGGAGATAATATGCATTCCGCATAGTCTTCTGCAGATGTTTTTTCAAAGTGGTGAGTGGCCTTACAGCTACTGCCTTCTTCTCTGTGTGCAGTGCCTAATTTGTAAAATGATACGTGCCAGTGTCCAAAGCTGTGCTCTGGAGTCTGTGACCAGCACCTGTGTGCCGAATACTCAGGCTGTATAATCTAGAATTCACCTCTGGACTATTTAATCGACTAACAGACACTCCTGGCTCCTTCATCTCACTCAGGCAGGTTCCTGCTATCTCCCTTTGTGGTGGTTTGTCTGTCTTTCTAATCGCCTTTTTTCCCCTTTGTGTGTTTTTCTCTGTTTTACTCTCGGGAAATATCTGAGCAGGAAGAAAGAGTGGTGGTTCCCAAAAAGGACCACTGGTGGGCCCCACCTGCTCAAATTAAGCACTGTCTGTGTGTAGAATACAGTGTAGAACCTCAGTGTGTAGTATTTACTGCTAAATCCTAGTTAGTGTTCATTCCCTCTAGGTCAGTTCTAGAAAGGTAAGTTGTTGATTTCCAATTCTTTATCACAACTCCTACTTCCTCTTTTTCATCTGTATTCTTTTCCATTACTTTTACTGTAGTCAAATATTTATCCTCTTCCTCTTTTCCTTTCTCTAACCTGTGCACCTATCTGGCTTACATTCTGCTTCTTGGTCATAGAGTACACTAGCACAATACATGTTCCCCTCTCATCTACTAAGAAATAAAAATCTTTAGGTGGTTTAAATAATCTCTTTGCTTGTTTATCAAAGCAACAACAGACCCCATTTGTCCGTAAGAACAGTTGTTTCCAGTTCTCTTTGCTTCCAGATTTCCTTCTGAAAATACATGGCTGTGTAAGCTGCCCTTAACTTCATAATACATATCTTCTCTCTTGCCTTATTCTATTCCATCTACATCATCTATAGGCTGAGAAGATCCCTGTAGAATCGATTTTTGGACCTTCAGTGTGTGCTGGTGCAGCCAGTTCTTACTTGTTGTGGGTCATGAGGATTCCGCATGGTTTAGTTTGACGATGTCTGGTTTATTAGTAAACAGAAGCGCCCCTTTTCGCACAGAGGTGTGAGAGTCTGTTAGAAATGGGGTTCCTGATTGAGTGGGGTATAAGCCCTCATTAAGCAGTAACCACAGTTCTAGTCAGGGTAAGGCACAAGCACATCCTAAATTAACCTGTGCTCACCCTCTGGTAGCTGGGGACAGTGCAGTCAGGCTTAACTTTGGAGGCAATGGATAAAGAATGTGTGTAACACTACAAACAGTAAAACAGTGAAACTACTATGCAACAAAATTCCACACCAGGTTAGAACAATATAGTTTGATTTTATAAATAGAACAAGACCAAGATAACACAAATCCAATAAGTACAACCAGAGTTATGGATTTTTCAAGAATAAACTGTAAAATAGCATTTAAAAGCATAAAGCACCAACCCGGGATATGTGGTCGCGCTGGACTGGGTCAAATCCAAATGTTCAGGCCAACCATGATGGAGCTCAGTCGTACACAGTCCCAGGTTAGTCCTGCTGAAATGTTGCCTTCTTAAGTTTTGTGCCAAGAGTCCCATTCGCTGCTGAAATTTCACCAGGAGCAAGGAGAGTGTCACTGTAGATGGGTGGCAGGCACGAAGAGAAGGCCTGGCATCGTAAATGGGCAGGCAGGGGCCTTGCAGTGCCGATCTGCCGACAGACAATGCTAGCTGTGTGAAGAGACTAACTTGTGCCGGCGTGCGCTGATTCTCTGTGTGAGCAGTGGAGTTCCAGAGCAAACGGGTCCATTTGCAAAGAGCCCAAAAGCTTGACTTTAAGAGCTTTTAAACCACTTACAAGTGCCCAGGACCTGAGAAGCACCTCTTGGAGTTCAGGAGCACGTTGAAGACAGGTCCATGAGCTGTGGGGAGCCTGTTATATCTGTGAGGATAAGGTCAGTAGTCCAGCAGACAAGCCCATTGAGTTCCTCTGGGGTTCTGGGTTCAAGATGGGTTCCAGGTCCAGTTCTTCATCATTACGCAAGAGAGCAGCAGGTCAGTAGAGCAAGGCTGCAGCTCCTTCAGAGTGGCAGTCCAGCAGAGTGACAGTACTTTCAGAAGCAATGGTGATGTCAGAGGTCCAGTACTTATACCCAGTTTGGCCTTTGAAGTGGGGAAGGCCTTTTAACTGTACAGAGGTCCTGCTCTTCCTACCCTGACTCCAGACTCACTACAGGAGGTTATGCAGCCCTTTCTGTGGAGACAGGGCCTATTCAAGTGGAAGTTAGGCTGGGTCCAGTTCCTCCCTCCCATCCTGCTAGGATGGTCCATCAAGTCACACCTATGCTCCCATTGTGTGTGGCTGTCTAGGAGGAATACACAAAGCCCAACTGTCACCCAGACGTGATCAGGGACAGGCATTTTCAGAATTGTAATTTAAAATCTGACTTCACCATAAGTTAGTATTTTAAATTAGAATTCCAGAGACACCAGACTTGGAGGTTTTATCTCTTCCCAATTGGAAATGACACATAAAATGTGATGAGGTAATTCCAATGTTAAACTAGGGGAGAGATTGGCCCTGCTGTAGTTAATAACGAGTTTGGAAGTATTTCACTACAGGGCATGTAAAACTTACAAGTATGTGTCCTGCCCTCTGGGTTGTCCAGGGCTTACCTTAGTGATGACTTCTATGTGTAAAAAGGGAAGGTTTATTTTGCCAGTTCCAAGCCTGAGACATGGTTAAGGGACTACTTAACTGGGTGGCACAATCAGTGCTGCAGGTCCACTACTAGCATTTAATTTACAAGCCTGGGTACATGTAGTGTGCACTTTCTTGGGGCCATTTAAGTAAATTAAATATGCAATTGCTTATGAGCCACAATTACCATGATTAGAGTAGAGAGTACATGCACTTTAGCACTGGTTAGCAGTGGTAATGTGCTCAGAGTCCTAAAGCCAACAAAAAACGAGGTCAGAAAAAGTGGAGGAGAAAGGCAAAAGGTTTGGGGTTGACCCTACAGAGAGGGCCATTTTCCAAGAGTCAAACAAAGTTTTGGACATGGTTGGATTCTGGTCAAGCTTGGTTTTCTGCCTGATTAAGTGTGGGAGACAACTATGGGTAGATAATCTTCTCACAGGCACGTTTTGCTGTAAGAAATGTCCATGTATCATTGTCGATGTTATTAGAAATATCTACAGTTTCATATTGTCATAAGGCTTTTTCTTTTTTTTACAGGTATGGGAGAAAGGTGACATATCTCATCTCTTCCTTTGGTACGGGACTGTGTGGCATTATAGTGGCATTTGCACCAAATTTCTATGTATTTGTGATCTTTCGATTCCTGCAAGGAGTTTTTGCAAAAGGGACCTGGATGACCTGCTATGTTATTGGTAAGAACTTATTGAATATGGCTGAGGATTGTGGTTTGTGATACATTGTCTCTCCTAGTGAAGCCGAGAAATTAGGATCTCACTACCTGTAACTTCAAACTATAGAGCATGTCGTGTTGGTGGGAGTAATGATAGTCCAAGGAGAAATAAGTACACCAATCTGTGTTTGATAGAAGAAAGCATCTTTCTATATAAAGTTATGGTAATTGGAAATTGCATTTTACAAAATATAGTAAATATGACTTTCATCTGTTCCCTTTGTAGACCTGGCCTAGAGACAACTTTAGCTGTTTTGTCAGCCGCATGTTTTAAAAAAAAATTAATATAGATACATACATATTTGTATTCATATAGGGTCCTTTGGTCAGTCCTCTTCGTCCATTGGTCTGTTCAAGTGCAATGCACTTTTTTCTTCGCCCCCACCAAAGCAGGACAATAGGTCAGGCAACTTCAGCCATTGGCTCTCTACTCTGTTTTTATATGCACATCCCCTAAGGAGAAGTCCACTTCTGTGCCAGGGCTGGTAGGACAGTCTGCTCTTAGTTCTACTTTCATTTCATTATTTTGTACTGTACTTTTTGTAGTGGATCATTTTTTACTTATTATTTTGCAAACATTTGCAAGCCATCATTTCGTGGAAACATTTTTATTTTTTCTTATTACGTTTACATCTTTAATACCTATCGTTTATGGAGAGAAAAAAATAGCGTTGCAGTCATGCCACGGCCAGACCTATTGGCTTTGCAAATGCATGTCGAAGCTCTGGTTGTAGCGCTAACAATACACATCCACTTAATGTATGGTCTTGTGGAGATGGTGTACTTCCTGTCCCATATTTTCCTTCCTTTAGCAAAGAGGTAGGCAGCTGCCCTGCAAAACCGTGAGAAAAGTGCGACTTCATCTTATACCCAATGCCTCATTCCATTTTGTAAGAGAAAACCCCTTGTTGTTGGGATAACCCAAGCAATATAGGTTCTGTGGTGACCAGTCTGGTGGTCAGTCATGTGTCCCAAAGGTTTAGAGGAGCTGAAACTAGGCAGAATCCTGGCATTTATTCAAAACTTACTTGACTGTCGGAATTTTAGATTTTCTCATGAAAGTATAAATGAAGCAGAATAAAACTCTATCCTTTCTATTAGTTCTTCCTTGGGTGGAAATGTTCAGTTCCGGCCTAATGGAGACTGTGAGGTAATGAGGCGTGCTGGACAAGAGAGGTTGCGTTGGAGAGCACCCTGGCTGAGCGAAGGGCACGAGTGGTTGATGAGTGGGACTTGGCGGACAATATCCGCACTGTGCAAGCCCTTTGTTGTGACCTGCTTGAGAGATAAATGGACCTTTCTCTCTGTCTGCTAGTGTTTCTCTGCATCCGGCCTTCAGAAGGGCAGCGTTTGTGAAGCCCGAGCAGCAGCTGTGTCATGCACACTAGCACTATTTAACAGTTTTTGCTTGGCTACCGCATCCGTGTTGCCAAGAATCACTGAAGAGATAAAAAAAACATATGTACTGCTGAGATTTCCAGTTCCTCTTTCATGAATGAACGGCCAAGAGTTTTAGCTCATGACATTCACAGGGGTCACGCTGTTACACGTCTCTTTTAAACAGATGTGTCTGCTGCAGCCACACACATGGACCACGAGTTATGTGGCAAAATACCTCACGGGCGGAGTCCGGCGAAGTGATTAAAACTTATAGATTTCATATCCGCGGATTATCAAAGGAAATCACGCAAAACAACTGGACAAGAAAGTGTTAAGCACAACAAACCAGGTGGAACAACAGCACGTTTCAAAGATGCCAGTTACAGTACGTGCAATGTTGCCAATATAAAAGTGCGTTTAGCTGCCTTTTAATAATTAAAAGCTCACGTGAAATGGTTTAAAAAATGTCTAGCATTGTGTTAAAGTGGTTTCCTTTTGTGACTACGTCAAATTGCAAAGTCCAATGCTTTGCAAATTAGTGTGCAATTTTTTAAAACGTTGCGAGCTTCGTGGAGAGCAGAGCTAGCCAGGGGCGGCTCTTCCATTAGGGCGGAGGAGCGTCGGCCCACTGCTTTCTCACAGTGCAAGAAGCAGAAACATAAAATGGTAAAACTACCATTTTATGTTTCTGCTTCTTTTACTGTGAGAAAGCAGAAGGGTTTGGTTGGGGGTGTGCGGGTCTGCTCAAGGACAGGGGAGGAGTGGCTTGCCCAATGCTGCGGGCCCTGAATGTTTGGTCGGACCTCTGGGACGACCAAACTAGTCATGCGCACTCTCCCTATGGCCACCCCATAGACGCCTGGCTGCTCGGTGTCCCCACCAATCACAACGCTGCCATTGCAACATTGTGATTGGCTTAGAGAAGGGGAGGGAGGCTGCCTGCTTCCTGTTCGCTGGACCCAGCAAGGAGCTGAGACAGCGCGGGCCCCGGGAAGGTACGTTTAAAAAAAAAAATATACCACCACCCAGCGCAAACACCCATGCAACCTTCCCCCACCCGCCCCCTCCCCCACGCAAGTCATGCCAGCCACGACTGGAGCTAGCTAAGTGTTAAAAACGTTACATTGAATATAAAACAGTGCACAAACACGTTCTTACGTCTGCTCTAGTCCGCTTTATGTCAAGTGTGGCCCTGTGCTCAGAGAAGTTTTAAGGCATGCGCAAAATGGGCAACTGCCCAGAGCCCCCACCTGCCAAAGGGCCCCCTGAGAAAATGAGCTTTGTTAACATTTAACATATAATTTAGTATTGTTTAGCGTGTGGACTTGAATTAGCAGGAAATGGTTAATAAAAACCAAATTTGTTCTGTAACAAGGGCCCCCAAAATATGTTTCGCCCGGGGCCCCCAAAATCCTTAAGAAGACACTGCCTGTGCCAATGTTCGTGTGGTCTGCTGATTTGTATTTAATTTATCTTCTGGGGGAGGAGTCTTGCGTGGCGCCCCCTTCCACAAATGCTTATTGCCCCCTTCCACATATCTCCACGTGGGCTGCTGCAAGGAAGAAGAAGACTGGCTACGGCCCACCAGACTCTAGGAAGGAATGATCCTAGGTTTTGTGGGGCCCTGGGCAGAATAGGAACATGCGAGGCCCTTCTAAGATGTGACATCAAAGGAAGTGACATCACAGGAAGGGGCAACAATTGAACATTAATTTATTGGGATTGTTGCAGCAGCTTTGCAAGAAACAAAGGGGCATATTTACAAGGGAATGGCGGAAGGTGGTGTTAAGCACAAAACGCTAACGCCACGCTCCGCCATTCCGTAAACTCAGGGATCCGCCGTATTTACAAAGATACAGCACATCCCTGCGTTTTCCATAGAGCTGGCACTAAATTAAGCTGCCTATTGCCAATGCAGGCACCCTTGCACCATAGTGCAAGGGTGCCTGCATTGAGGGAATGATTGTTTATGTGCAGGAAGGTGTCCCTTCCTGCACATAAACAATCACAAATGGTGATTTGTAACTTTTAAGTGTGCAACACACATAGAAGTTTCAAATCGTAATTTTATTTAAATGATTGTTTATCTGCAGGAAGGGACACATTCCTGCACATAAACAATCATTCATGGCATTTTGCTGTTTCTATGTGTGCTGCACAATGCAGCACACTTAGAAACATGAGGAGAAATTAAACATTTCTCCTTGTTTCGCCATGTTAATATCAGGTTTTCGCTTGCCTTAATTTTGGCTCTGTCTCCTATTTACACCACCCTTGTAAATATGGGGCAGCGTCAAAATCAATGGGTGTTACGTCAAAATGCCCACCCCAACACACATTGCCCACCCCTCCCATGCTAAGTACAGCATGAAAGTGTGTCTTATTTACAAGGCAACGTTAAGCCATGTTAAGTAGCTTACCGCCTCCTTGTAACTAAGGTGAAGCCCTTATCTCTACAGGAACGTCGTTAAATGTTCCTGTGGCGATAGGGGTGTGTAAACATTTCCCGAATTACCTAGTGTATATATAACTAACACAGCTAAAAATATAAATATTAATCCTAATAAAATAAGCATATATATTTTAAAGCTGTATTACATGGAAATACATGACATTAATCGAACTGGGTAAGAAAGCTAGCCTAGGTCTCTCCAATACTGATATGACTGCTACAATGTTCGCTAATTGTTTCCAGATAAGGACCTGATTAAAGTTCGAGATCAGATTGTCCCAGAACTACACAGCGGGACTTCAAGTGACTCCTCAGCCCGTTCTTTACACTAGTAAAGTTTAAGATAAGGCATTTGGTTTTCAGCAAGCATGGGGGATTAACGTAAACAGATGAATGCTAGATCGGGTGAGTGACCTGCAAGCGCTGCAGCAAACAACAGAGAGCACATATTCCAAAAGATAAGAAGAGGAGACAGCACAAATGTCATACACAGGTGGGGTGGCTAATATATTGGCAGGTAGAAACATCAAAGGCTGGCCCGCACCTACACCCTGAGCACCTACACCCTGAGCACCTAAATATAGCAATTAGTCTCAAACTCAATTTTTAAGAAATGAAAAGACTGACCTAACAGAGATATGCAGAAGAGATGGCTAAAAGGGAAAACAGTTTGTGACCAGGGAAAAAAAGACTGCCAAAGCTATACTGGGAGGCAGTAACTAAAGAGATACAGTAAAGTAACAAAAAAAAGGGCTTACTATAGTAGAATCTGTGCAATTTTACAGCTATATGGATCGGAAATGTAGCAATATGGGATAGGCAGGTTGGGGTAGGTAGCACTTGACTTGCAAAATAATGCTAAACTAATACCAGAGACTTACAGTTTCAAAAAAGTTGTCAAATGTCCTTAATAACTGAGAAGACAAGTGAAAAAATTGCAGAGGGGCCAGAACCATGCACCGCAACTCATTTAGCTGAAGAAGAAATAACCATATTGGGCCTGCCCTCAGGTAAATCCATTGGATCTTGGTTAAAGAAATAATTGAATGCAAGACACTTGCAAGAACATTTCCATCATCCACAAGTCACTCCAGCCACTCCCCAGGCACCTAACCAAACACCTTTGGTCTTCTAACCTCCAACGCAAGATCTGCCTCTCTCAACCTACAGGCTACCTACTTGCATAGACACAGTGTTTGACCGATAACTCCCTGTGCAGTGATGTACTCTATGGGATGCCCATCACTTCTCAGCTGCCCTCCACACCACAGTCCCATCTCCTGTACACACACTTATTCCCCTCATCTCCCACAGTAGGCCTAATCTAACTGCTCCTGAAAAGCAGCCATCTCCCCTGGCCTCTGTGTTACTCCCTGAGGTTTGGGATTATCTGTTGTGGGAAGAGGCGCACATCATACTATGCTGACCCAGTATGGCCCATTGTCATTCTACATATTCATGTTCAGGCCCAGATGTTCATCTAGCCCTCCCCTTAGGCTTTCCGATATACAGATTAGATCAAACAGTAAAAATAGGGGGTGGAATTGTCATCATATTAAAGGACGAATTTAGATGACCTCCCCGTCCTCTCTTCCAGAGTGTGAAAGTCTTCAGTTTCATAAGATACAACAGTGGAGGGTTTTGTTAGGTTCGAGGAAGAATGGCGCTCAAGCGTGTGTGACGGGGGTCTTACTAAAATTGAATAAGTACGGTGCTGACAGGTCAGGGGAAACATACCCAAAGAAATAACCCCTGCAACTGAGTGGGTCAAAACACACACAAAATGACAAGAAATGAAGTCCTGTGCACACGTGTAGGATAATGCTCTGGGTGTACCCGGTAAACAATTAAAGAGAAGTCAAATATTACATGTCTTCGAAATCATGAAGGTCGACATCAGGTGTATCATAAGCAAAATTTCTTTATATATATAAATCTTTACCAGGTACACCCAGAGCATTATCCTACACGTGTGCACAGCACTTAATTTCTCTTCAGTTTCATATTATGCTTTCACCCACTCACTTTCTCAGGCGTCCTTATCTACAGACTACCGGGCGCAAGTTACAAATTTGTGGAGGCTATACCAGATGCACTGGCTAGCTTAGTGGTAGGCAAAACCCACACCACTATCTTGGGGATTTCAACCTTCATTTTGATACACATGACGCCCCCATCATCATAAGACTGTAGACCGACCTTGAAGCACTGCAACAAACTCAACATGGGTCATCTCCTTCACATGAGAAAGGGCACACATTGGACTTCTTATTCTCCAACGACCCACAGGTTACAGTATCTAAAGTTATCCCCGCTCCCTGGTCAGACCATTGCCTTATTCTTTTTAGGCTTCCCAAACCTTTCCAGCAGATCAAGATTAGAGCCCAGACCACTTCTACAGGGAGCTGGTCGGAGCTTGATTGTGGAATCTGGATAAAAGTCCTGATGGACACAGCCCCGAATTTCATAGGCAACTTAGAGGAGGACTACCAGCAATTGGAGAATTGGATTATTCAATCACTTGATGCTAGCATTCCATATATAGGCACCAACCCTAAAGCACATACAAAGAAAGCCCAGTGGTACAATGACCATCTTATTTTACTGAGAAATCATTATAAGAAAGTGGAAAGGAATTGGAGAAAGGAGTATGAGCTGGCCCTCAAAATAAAATTCGAAGCGTTAATCAGGTCTTATCATAACGAAATAAAGAAAGCGCAGGCTAAATTTTATGAGGAAAAAATTACGCAGGCCTCAAACTCCGCGAAGGAACTATTTAGAGTGGTCAAAGCCTTAACCATCCCTCATGAAAGTAATATTCTTCCACAAGCCACAAAAGAGAGATGTAATGAAGTAGCATCTTTCTTTCACAAAAAAGTGACAGATATCTACCACCAATTTCAGGGCAATACCAAACCAGCTCCAGAGGAGAAAATCAATATCATGGATTTATCTCCAACTCTAGCACAATTCCCTAGGATCAACCAAGAAACTATCCTCAATCTGATATGGGTAACCAAATATGGATCCCCATTGACCCTGCACCTCCATATATCCTATCCAAAGTGATAGATGTCATTCTTCCTTCACTAATAGAGCTACTCAATTGTTCCCTAGACATGGGTTTAGTTCCAAGACAATAGAAGCACGCAGTAATTAGACCTCTACTAAAACTAAACACTTAGATCCGGCAATACTTGGTAATCTTCGACCCATATCATTACTTCCTTTTGTGAGTAATCATCTGGAGAAACATGTCAACTGGTCATTAGCCAATTATTTGGAGGACAATAACATTCTCCACCCAATCCAGATGGGCTTTGATGCTCAGCATAGCACAGAAGTGACACTTTTGGTGGTCACAGAGGAGCTTAAAGCTCTGCTAGATAATGGAGGTTCGGCCGCTAGTGCGGCATTTGACACCATTGATCATGCCATCTAGAAAGATAGGCTAAGGGAAGTAGGAATTCAGGATAGAGCGGTGGATTGGCTCATCTCTTTCTTGGAAAACAGATCTTATCAAGTTATGGAAAAAGCCTGATTCTCAGACAGCGTGCCAACTATATATGGAGTGCCTCAGGGATCGTCACTCAGCCCTACGCTGTTTAACATATACGTTCAACAGCTTGCCTACATAGTGCAGGAGTTTGGCATCTCGGGTGTCTCATATGCAGATGACACCCAGTTGGTTGTCTCTCTGACAAATTCTGGAAACCAACAATTGGTACCTTGCTTGGATAAAGTGGCTCACTGGATGTCGAACTGTTGCTTAACGCTAAACGGCGAAAAGATGGAACTAATGATACTGGGAAATGTGGCCATAGCCAGGCCATTGGATAGCCGGCCAAATGGTATGGGCAACACTTTCCTGACCCCAGATCCTCTATAAGAAATGTAGGAATTTGGCTGGATAGAGCCCTTGCAATGGATTATCAAACAAACAAATTGTCTGGAATCTGCTTTGGGCTACTTAGAATGATCAGGAAGATACTAGCTGTGATCCCAGATCATTTAAGAACAACTGTGAATCAGTCCCTCATAGTCTCACGTTTTTACTATGGCAACTCTCTTTATGTGGGCTCACCTAAGTATGTAATAAAGAGGCTTCAGATGGTGCAAAACGCAACAGCTAGGCTCCTGCTTAAGGTTCCTAGCTACGTTCCAGTAAGAGAATCCTTTGAACAGCTCCATTGGCTGCTAATTAAGACAAGAATCAACTTTAAATCCCTCTGTATTGCACACAGGGTCATAACAAACAAAGGTCCAGTAAATCTCAGAAATCTGGTATCTACGTATGTTCCATTCCAGACTCTTAAGATCCTATTAATTACATCTCCTCAGCACGACCAGTGTCAAAAGGACAAGATGGGAAGGATGATTATTTGCACACTTGGTACGTAAGTTGTGGAATGATCTCCCACTTAGCCTCAGATAACTGCAAGATGAACTCACCTTTAGGAAAAAACTCAAGACCTGGCTGTTTCCTCTTTATTGTATTAGAGGGCACAGTTACTCAGTTCAGCACTCACCAGTGCGGGGAAGCCCTCGGACAGCCATGCGCTTTACAAAACCTAAACAAAAACATATGACAAGGTGCAGGTTGGCTATGAAAGCATGGTCAGATTTCCTCTGTGCTCACCAGCTCTAAGGCTGTAGCATCCTTTTGGGATGCACCAGCGGCCAAGCTAGCCCAAGCATGGAGCTCAGTTTATCCATATAATAAAAAAATCACCTCACCAAGTGGCCCATTCAGAGGCCCATCAGTTAAAGGCAAATTCTCTGTCTTTCCTACTTGAATCCAGCCCCTTCCTTGGGCCTTGCAGCACTGAAGTTTTGCAGGATGAACTACTGTACATTATCACATTGCAGGACACTTTGCACACACAGAGATGTTGCAAGACGTTTGTTGGGTAGTGGGGTACTAGTAGTCACAGAACACATCTTTTGTTGTTTCATTCCATTACCACCTGATATAAATCAGTCTCGTTTAAAATACATAGCTAGGCTGGCTGGATAAGGTGCTTATCGAGTAAGATTAAAAAGGCATACTGTATTTGACTTCCAATACCCTTATCACTTCTGGGAGTAAGTTTTAAGTGCTTGTTATTGCCACCGTTGGGGAGACACGTTTATAAAAAAAATAACACTTAAACAAATGAAATGAAATTGTTATTTCTGAAACAGCAATCGTAAACAACACTATTCTCCATCGATGCTGCCAATTAATCACCTATTGCCCCTGACCCAAAAAAAAGTCTCACAATATACTTCTGCTTTTTTTCCTTTTACAAAAAAATATTGTGGGACATGTGTGAATAAGGTGGCAAAGAGATGTCCAAAGATACAGAGACATTTTGAGCCTGCTGAAGGTTTGTTGAGTAGAGAAACAACCAGAGCCTGTTTATATTTTACATTGGTAGGAACGTATGAGGAGGAAAGCTAAATATTACAAAGGAAGTTTAGGTCAGAAGCTCTCAGGACAGGAGAGGGGCAGGTAAGGGTGCCACTGGGAATGAGATTTAATTAAAGGTCATGAGGGTAATGAAGTACACAGAGAGCAGGCTGAAATTCAGCAGACACATTGAGGATGGTTCAAGATCACAATACTTTGTGAAGGATGAAACATTCATCTAAAAAATAACACATTTTATTTACATTTTTTAACAGGAAAATAAACAGATAGGGAATTGCAAACTTTGTCAGAATGTTCAATGGACGTAGCAGCACACACTGGTTCAACAACATTTCTACCTCTTCTCCACCCTCTTAATTTTTTGGCTGATTCCACCTGACTCTTCCATGCTCTAATTTTCACCTTGCCTCTTGCCCAGCCAATTACCTACTCTTGCTGCTTCAGCCCCCTCTGATATCCACTTTACCCCTGCATTATCTCATGTTAACTTATCTATCCCAAGCATCTTACCTTCTCTCTTTGATTCTCCCACTCTTACATCTATCTTCCCCTTTAATGTTCTACTCCTTTCCTCCCATCATCCCACCCAACCTCTCAGAATCTCTTGTCTTAACGTTTTTGCTAGTTCTGTCCCCTCTACATCAATCTCTCCCTTTTCCCCAGCCTCTTCTTGCTGGTGCCGTCTCTCTTACATTCACATCCTCTCTCTAAATGCTGCTGTTTGTCACTCTTCTCCCCCTAACATCTTACCTTATTTCAGCTGTTCTCTTCCTTTCCATCCATCTCTTCCCTTCCAGACTCACACTCTTGGATTGTTTTTTTACATTTTCAAATGGATTCTGCCCCTCCCACATTCTATTATATGTGGGCAAGCCACAGAAAACTTGAGGCAGAGGCCTGGATGGGCTCAGCTCAAGAGCCTCTTAGAACCTCAAATACAGAATGAGCCAAGCTTTCACAGGAGGGGACAAGGCCTACTGGCTACTGCTGCCTGCCATGCATCAAGGGGAGCCGGGGTTCAATCTGGGTTTTGGCTCAGCATCCTAAGAATTCAGACAAATCTGTTTGTGCTTTGTAAAACTGCCAAAAATACATTGTGAGCCATGCCTGTAACCAAGGCTCTAGTCTCATGCTCCAAGAATTAAAGATGAGACATTAAGCTTTAATGCCATAAAGAAATACCCATGTAATGGCCAAATTGCACCGAGAGAAACTGAAAAATCTAATATCAGTCCCAGCTTCCCTGCTTGACCAAATTGTATTATCCTAGACAAATGCTTTATTTCACCAACCTCCATTTTGTTCATTATCGCACATCAGACCACATTCAAATACGTGCAGTCAGGGTGTGACCTGTACAACACCTCTTGCGTTTAATGTAATAGACTATAATTTTGCTGCATGTTTAATAAGACTGTAGCCCGCATCTTGGGTACACATGAACCCTGATATGCCTCTTAGTCAGGGCCACTGGAATTATTTGGTTTTGCACTCGCTGCATTTTCCACATTAATTATGAATTTGCCTCATAAGCCATCTGCTGCAAAATCTGCAGCTTTTATTAAAACGTTATTTAGGGCCATATGCATCAACACATTTTCCCATAGACACAGAATGGGCAAAACCCTTTGATGGATCTGGCCCTTAGTTTCTAGCTCAAACTGATCCACTGTTTCTAAAAGCACAGCAAGACTTATTGCTGAACAGTGGAAAGCCCTTCTCAAAGGTTAACTGGTCATCTTTCTGTTGCGTATTGCTGTATTTGGGTGAATAGCAATATCATGAGGTAATACTATCACAAAATGTGCTGCATCATGCCTCATAATTTGCCTTTTCTTGTTGCATAAGTTAGTAAACACTGCCACATAATTTGGTCCTTTTTGCCTAAAGCAAGGTGGCCCTTCTAATATTTCACTAATACCATGATCATCAGGGCTGAGGTAGCAATGTTTTTCAGTTAATGCTTACAAACTCTCACTTTTACTGAATACATCTAAATCCAGTGATATCAGCCCATGTACTAAGGTAAAACGCTTCAGTGTTGAAAAGAAATAGGCTTTCTTGAATGTTGATGATGCCTGCATCCCTTTTCCTCCATCCTAGGTCATGGGGCATGATTCTGCCTTTTGTTGTGAGCCCTGCAGGACACCCTGCTTTACATTCACCTGTGACAGGGCTCACTTCACGCCTAATGGCAATCAAGTAGCCATTTAATCGCTGTCATGCATATGCAGTGATTACATTTCTGAAGCCCCTTCAGGTCATGGCTGCTAGGCCCAAGGGATGGGGGAGGGGGGCCCCTTCCCTTGGAAAACGCAGCTCTGTACCACTGCTACTCCTTGGGCCTGGCAACATTGAAGAATTTTGAAAGGCATTGCAGGCCCCTTAGTTGTGAGCAGGAGCGGGGGCACTGTGCAGCTGCCCACACTGCCCATGCCCAGTGCCGGCCCTGAGTCAGTGGCACCCCAACTGAAACAGATAAACCAAAACAAAATGCAGTGTGGGGCTGCTTACCTCGTTCTGGCCTGCTCATCAAATATGCTCAAAACGGGCTGAGGAGTGCCCCATAATGCTGTGCGCCTGGCTCATTTGAATATTCTGTTTCTCTCTGGTCTCTTGAAGATGGCCAGGGGCACCAGCAAAGTCTGATTAGGAGTATGAGAAAGCTGCAAAGAGTGCAGTAGCCCCCCAAAACGTTTATTTTTTTGGAGCTAGCCCTAAGCCTACTTGGTTTCCTTGAGAATAAGCACCCAACAGGAGGACTAGCTTTTGTAACTGGTTGTGGAATGCTGACATTTCTCACTGTTGGTCCTACTGCTGCATTATGTGGCCTGAAAAGTGTGAATGAAAGACTTTGAAGAGATTGCTTGAATTTGTTTGTTAAGTGAATTCATATGGACTTGTGATAGAATGACATGCTGGGCTTGTATAAGAGCGCTATTTGGGGGTAAGACAGTACCTGAAACATGACATGAATATCCTTGACAAAAGATTATGGTGAGGGGAAATATTCAGACCCATCAATCAAACTGCTAAGGGTGATTTGACGAAGACGAGAGAGATGCATGCCTGACGTATGGCAAGACTGAGATTTCTGGAGCACTGGGGCTATGTGTTAAGATTGAAAATAGAAGGTGACTCTTGCCATGGTTGGCAAGACCTGAATTCAAGGCACAATACACGTGGGTCTGCTGTACATACTTAAGGAGTAATAAAACAAGTTTTCACTGAATATTATGACACACATTTTTGGAGAGCAAGCTGAGCAGGAAAGTATGTGCTCCCTATTGCAATGTTACAAGGACTCCCTAGAGCACCCAATAACTATTTCTAAGATTAAGAAGGCCTTTGTGTATATGGCTAAGTAAATGATGCCTGAATCAGATGTGCTCCTGTCTGCATTCTTTCTAACTTATGTGCATGTACTGGAGCCCAAATTGGCTGAAACGTAGTCTGTGGCTCTCTTGCAGACCTTCCTGCCTTATATAATCAGTGATTACATTATTGTGTCTCTCCCGAAGTCTGCACAAGATAGAATGGACAGGTCAGCATACCGACTGTTCTTGAGGGTAGATATGACTACAGGATTCCAAGCAGGTTTCTGGTTGGTAGGTTTCTCCCTCTGCCAACCCAGCGTGTTTCATCCTGATGAAAATTGGTTTATGAGTGATACCAGCCTTAACATCAGTTGCCATTTTTGGATACTCAAGGACATTCTAGTTGAGCTGCCAAGCCCAGAGGTGATGTCAACCGACTTGGAAAAGGCATTTGAAATAGTTAGTTGGACATTTTTGTTTGCTGTCCTTGGGAGAGTGGTCTAGGCGAAGACATAATGAAATGGATCTCCCAGATATACTCTATGTCGACTGATAAAGTCTGTGCAGGACTTGCAACCACACAATCCTGTGTGGGTACATGGAGAACACAACAGGGATGCCTCTATGTCACATGATTTTTACATTGGCCATAGAGCAAATTGCTTTTATTAGGTGCTACGAAGGCATTGGAAGGGGCATAACAATGGATGGAATAAGTCTTTTAATTTTGCTGTATGTGGATGACTTGTTGCTCTTCTTGTAATTTTATCACGAAAACGAGTGACAGGAAATTGTTCCATCAATTTAGAATAGGGTCATTGCCCATAAAAACTTTTACTAGAAAATGGCAAAATGAAATAGATGCCAAATGTCCCTCATGCAAATTGATGGATAAGACTATAATGCATATCTTATTTTATGTCATGCATATAAACGCCCGAGAAATAAATATCTAAAGCCGATTTGTTCTAATCTGGGCACAAGATCAAGTTTAACAGCCATCCGCATTTTGAAAACAAACCTGCGGAAAGACATAGTTATTGCTATGGCTAAGTACTTGAGTTGGATGTGGGTCATTCGCAGAAATAACATCAAATAAACTTGTAGAACTTGATTAGGGCCCTATGCTACTTGACTCTGGGTTTATTATCTGTATAGTTTTTAGATAAACATCACACTATTGCTGCTATATATATGGGTATTACATGTGCTTTATGAAATGTTTAATGCTTTTTATAAAAAATATATACTTTTAATTTCTAATTTATTTAAAGATTTTAACTTGATTTTTTATATTAATTGATATTTAAACTTGTTACCTAGTGGTGTATGAAAAATAATGTTTTGTATTTTCATTGTGTCTTTGGTGATTGAAATTATCGAAAATAAAGACTACTTTGACTTGACTCTGCCATCAGCAGATGTGCTAGGTGGACTTTGGTAGGGTATTTGGTGTGAACTAAATCAAAAGTGTTCCCTGTCTGCCCTGTGGTAGATGTGGAGAGAACTCCTACGTTGTGCATTGCTAATGGGGGCACATATTTATCATGCGAAAGCAAAGCTGATATCTGGTAACATTGGGCCTGCAATAGTATCCCTCATGGAAAATTATTTATTATGGCGGCCCCTACCACCGTCTGTGATAAGCAGAATAGCCTTGGTAAAGATGGTGATGCTCCCACAACTGCTCTATTATTTCGCGAATTTTGGACTTAGAATGCTATCCCCCTTGATTTAAAATGGGGGTCCATTGGAAGCAGAGCAATACTCAGCAAAGTCAGACTCCCTGTTGCAAAGGTGGTCTGAAGGTTCCACACTTTGAATTATACTACCTGCTGCCAGCTCCAGTGTGCTGTGTGATGGTTTGGTAGAACTCACTGGTCTGAAACAAGACCCATTATGAACAAGCTAGGAGTGATGGCACTGAGTAGTCTGTTTCTTGGGCCCAACTGTCATCTATTGAAATTGCCACAGTTAATGATGGTGGCTAGGTACAGTTGGTCAAAGTGTCTTAAGACGGGAGTTGGAACACCAGTCTCACGGAGTCTTGACCTGCCGCTCACACCTGGAGATGACAAGAAGGATGATGAAAATATTGTATAAGGTCCTCCTTGGTCCCTCTAAGGGCACTCTGTTTGCCTCAGGAATAAATAGGTGGCTGATATTG
Source organism: Triturus cristatus (assembly GCF_964204655.1). Lineage (NCBI taxonomy): Eukaryota > Metazoa > Chordata > Amphibia > Caudata > Salamandridae > Triturus > Triturus cristatus. Next base: position 898,496,417 of record NC_140589.1, on the reverse strand, counting down.
ATAGTGACCTTTGCGATGGACACTGAAGGACAATATCGAATTACTTACTACAGGCATCTAGGAATGCGTGTTTTAAACTAGTTCAATGTAATTATCAGCATAAAACTTCTCCCTCCTCAAGAAAAATCAGTAGAATCTATACTGCTGCCAACTCCAGGTGTCCTATTTGTTGAGCTGAGGAAGTGGGATTCATTTGAATGGTTTGGCCCTGTCTGATTACAACACACCATTGGGGAGAAGTTACACAAATTTGAACTGTGTCCACAGGAAGAACGGATCTCATTTAAATCATAGGTCAGTTTGGCAGTTTTATTACCACTCTCCAACAAGAGCAGAAATAACAGTAAATTCATAGATTGTGCAATTTTGTTGGCAAAGAGTCAGATTGAGATGGCATGGAATGGGCCAAAATTTGGTAGCTATATAGATGTTTGTTACAGTTTTATGTTATGATACTTTCTAAGGAAATATATATATATAGGCACTGATTACGTAGTTTATGTATTAGAGTGCCCCTGTGGACTCAAATACATATGGAGCACTGAGCTCCAAATCTATAACAGAATCCTACAGCATTTGAGAGCAGTGGTAAACTCTGACCTGAGTTACCCGGTGGCTAGGCATTTTAAACTGGTGCACCAGAACAATATTAATGAAGGCAAGTATTTTGTAATTGGGGCAGTCTCCACACCCAGAAGAGGGGGTAACAGGGAGAAACTGTTGCAGCAGTTTGAGTCGGAGTTTATAAATGAACTTGACAATAAAATGCCGAACAGATTGAACACTAGTGAGGACTTGCACTGTTTTTTTTCAAACTTCTTATAATCTGTTAGTCGTTCTGTTTCCATTTTCAATTTTAGAAAGTAGTACTAATCCAGATTACCTCGTTAGATAGCATACTGATGTAATTATATTACCCCCCAAACCATCATTTGAGCAAACCAGAACATCTATTATAACTGTGGACGTGAAATTGTTTTATCTCCCTTTCACTGTTTATGTTATGTGTATGATATCTGCAATGTGACTTTTAAACTTGCATCCATGTTGTGATTTTTTTTATATTTCTTCATGTAGCATATGGTTACAATGAGCGCTGGCTCTTTATTCAGGAATATGAAATTTGGAAAAAAGATTAAAAAACTAATGTGGCTTGAGGTGATTTTGATTTTGTATAAGTATCTGTTGTTGCACACTAGCACTTTATTTAGCACTCAGCACTTTTATTGGGATAAATTGAATATGAAGCACTAAGCACTTTGTAGTGGTAGTTAGGGATACCAGGTTCAATTATGAGTAACAGGCATGACGGTAACAACAACTATTGCCCATGATATGCCCTTATGATAAATTACCATATTATTACCGGGAATGAGTTATTTTTTGTCAGCAGTAGCTGACTATAGTGCACTAAAGCCAGAACTTCATGAACAGTTGGAGTGATTACTGTTGTAGGTATGAAATAATGGAATACTTATTGTATTAGACAGAAAATTAATTGAACTATCACAACAGCCAACTCAATAATATAGTTTTAGGTAATTTAACTGGCTAATCTGGGGCTATTTGATCATTTGTGGAAACATTTTAACCTTGTTTGTATGTTACTGCATTATTAATTTTCAATAGTCTGTTCTCAAAGTTGTTTTAACCATTTGTGCACGAGTGATTAGCATATGTATGAGGAGTCAACAAATGCAGAGCATCCTGTGATGAAGACCGCGATGTAGGGGTTGAAATGTGCCATGGACGGCAATTGCCTTGACATTGTGTTTTATTTGTGAAACTTTGACTGAGTAAAAGCACTTTGAAACTCAAATCGGCTTAGAGTGGTCTGTACCTGTCTGGACACAGCAGTGATCTGTTGGAAGCCAGGAGTGTGTTTGATTGATATATATATATTTATATATATATATATATATATATATATATATATATACATATATATATATATATATTACCTACTGGCGGTCGCCAGTAGGTAGTTATAGTTAGGACCACGTTTCCATAGGAAATCCGCAACATTCTATTTTGAATAACTTTGGCGCCGGTCGACGAATCCTCGCGAATTTTTCAAAATAGGTGGGGCGCTACGCTCCGCTCCTACCCTGAAAGTCTCGGGGGGATTCGTCAAGCGGGGGCTGAGATAAAAGGGGGGTCCCAAAACGCGTTTTTCCCATGCATTTTTCCATAGGACCTTTAGACAGGGCTACAGCCCGAACGGCTGAACAGAATTACTAGAAATTTGGCAGAGAGGTAGTCCTCAGGTCAAGGAAGTGCCTTTTGTAGGTTTGGTGTAAATCTGTTCAGTAGATTCTGAGAAAATAGCCTTTAAATCAATATATATATCTGAGCCAGCTTACGGTGCGCTTACGGTACGCTTACCGTACGCGTACGGTGGAGTGCGCGAGCGCGATTCTAATTGGCTCTTAGATCTTAGTAAACATTCGAATCGGCCGAAACCAGGAAGCGGCGGCCGCCATTTTCTCTCTCGCACTGAGAGTGATGTTTAAAATATAAAGCACAAAAACATGTAAAGGGGCTGTTTAGACAGCTCCCACACACATAGCCATGTTGAGGGAGTCCCCAAAGATCCCCCAAGGCCAAAAACGGAATTTTGATTTTTTCGCTAATTTCGCCGATTACGCTTACCGTACGTGTACGGTAAAAAATTATAAAAAAAAAAAAATTATCCATACTCTCCCCACCCCGTGTGCAATTGGTGCCCGAAGGGCATTAATTGTGCATGGCTTATCTGAGATGAGATAAACTAAAATATTTTAAAAAAAAATAATAAAAAAAAAATTATCCACACTCTCTCCACCCCGTGTGCAAATGGTGGCCGAAGGGCACCATTTGTGCATGGCTTATAACACATACGAAAAATTAAAATATTACCTTTCAAAACGAAGTGCATCATATGTCCTCCATGTGCGCACGGTGCGCGAAGCGCATCGTGCGTACATGGCCCATCTAGCGTAACGTGGGCACGCGGTGAGCGTAGCGCACCGCGTGCCCACCGTGCGTGCACGGCACTAACTGCGTAAAGTGGGCGCGCGGTGAGTGATGTCACTGACCATGTCATGAGTGATGTAATATGTGACGTCATCAGCAGTACATTGCAGGTGCGCGAGTTATAGTTAGCTGAACTAACTATAACGGGGCAATTTCAATGATTTTTTAGGAATGAAATGTCCAGCTAACTATAACGCCCCTGAAACCTATGTTTTTTTCAGTGAATTTCTAAGGTTTTTTAAATGCTAATTACTAACTATAACGTGCCTGAAACCAATGGTTTTTTCAGTGAATTTCAATGGTTTTTTAAATGCTAAATTGTAACTATCACGTGCCTGAAACCTTTGGTTTTTCCATTTAATTTCTAAGGTGTTTTAAATGCTAGTTTCTAACTATGCTTACAGAGGTAGGACATGTGAAGAAAGAAGAAAAAACACACAGAAAGAAGAAAAAGAAATGCAGAAAGAAGCAACAGAAGTCCTCAAAGACGGAGAAAAGTTGAGGAAGAAGGAAGACATGCAGAAAGAACAAACAGAGGAGCAGAAAGAGACCTTGTTGCAAAATCATCCTGTACCCTCAACTTTTTCAGATGGGTACTGGTGGTAACTGACTCTAACTAACCAGTCTGAGAGCCAGTGCTATGCTAAAAGACACTTAGAATACAGTTAAAACCCCTACATACACTAGGGAACACTATGCATTGGGGTACCCCTGTTATTAGCATGACCTCCTCTGTAGGCCCCTAGTGTATAATAGGGCAGGAGGATTAAAACTACCTCTTAAAACGCGCCACAGGGCGCGTTTGCACACTGGTGAAGGGAGGGGGGCTGAGCTGACGTGTGCAAACACGCCATGTGGCTGTTTTAATTTGGTGGATAAAGTCCCCTTGAATCCTGAGTGTCCCTTGGGTACAACTACAACTAGCCCACCAGTTATCTCCAGTTAGCGCCACAGAACTGCGTTGTAGAGAGGTGTAAAAATGGGCACAACCAGGACCACCTCTCTGCAACGCCAAGCAGTGGCATTTACTAGAAGCACCTGGTGGGCTAGTTGGCCCCCAGGGTCCCTCAGGATTGAAGTGGAATTATTTCCCCAACTTAAAACGCACCACAGGGCGTGTTTGTACACGTCACCTCAGGCCCCATCCCCTCTCTTCGCCACTGTGTAAACGCGCCCTGTGGCTGTTCTAAGTTGAGAGATTAAGCCCCCTTGAATCCTAAGGGTCCCTAGGCTAGAACTAGCCTAATAGATACCTTCAGTAAGCGCCACAGAACTGCGTTGCAGAGAGGTGTAAAAAGGGGCGTGGCCTCTGAACACCTTTCTGCAACGCAGCTCCCTGGTGCATATTGGAGATACCTGTTGGGCTAGTTGGCCCTCAGGGACCCTCAGTATTAAAAGATAATCAATTCCCCAACTTACAACTCGCCACGGGGCGCGTTTGCACAATGGTGAAGAAAGGGGGTGTGGCTTGAGGTGACATGTCTGCAGACACACCCTGTGGCGCGTTTTAAGTTGGAGAATTAATTCCTCCTCAATCCTGAGGGTCCCTGAGGGCCAACTAGCCCACCAGGCACCTCCAGTATGCGCCAGTGAGCTGTGTTGCAGGGAGGTGTCCTTTTTACAACACTACAGTGGCCCGGGGTGGGCACCCCGGGACACTGCAGGAGCTGGCCCTGGGGGTGGCGGTCCCCAGGGCCATGACAGGGCTCCAGGAGGGGGGCCGCGCGGCCCCCTCCCAACATTTCAAAAGCCCCGGGGAGGTGGTGGTCCACGGGGCAGGGGGTTCCGTCACAGACCCCCCAATTATAATATTTAGAGCCCCGGGGAGGTGGCGGTCCCCGGGGCATGTGGGGGGGCTAGAGCCTCCCACACAGGTTATTTTTTTTAAAATTTAAAATAAACACAAGCCCCAGGGGTGGCGGTCCCTGGGGCTTGGGGGGCCTTTGAGCCCCCCACCCATTTACTTACGAAGCCTAGGTGGTGGCGGTCCCTGGGTCTGGGGGGGCTGTGAGCCCCGCCACATATTTTTATAAAGCCCCGGGGGTGGTGGTCCCCGGGGCTGGGGGGCCCCTCTGGGCCCCCCATTACACGTAAAATATTGCCCCCTGGGACTTGGCTCACCCAGGGGGTTAAATAGTAACGAAGCGCGGATGCCCGCGCTTCGTTTTTTTTATTCTCGGCAGGATCCGCGCATCCAGCGCGGATTTTGCTGATTTTGTAAAAAAAAAAAAAAAATCAGGCCTAGGGGGTCAGGGCATTTCTACCCTGCCCCCTTTTTGCATTTTGCGCACTTGTTTTGCTGATTTCTTGTGCCTCGGTTCTACCGAGGGACGTGTCATAGTGGGCTTTTTGATGGGAGATGCTGGACACCGCTGCACGTACCTTTCACCGTAACCTCTGAAGAAGCTCTACTGCGAAACGCGTCAGGCGACGTGAAGGGCTGCTTTTGATCAACCCGCCTGGAGAACATTGCCCATACCCTGTATTGAGGCTGGTAACCTACGTCGTTTTTCGAAGGAATACCATTGTTATGCATCTATAAGGCGGCGATTCGGCTACCCCATTTCCATAGTGGGCGGTGAGGTCGGATATACCAGCAGAATGGAGGAACGACGAGGGATTTAGGACAATAATCCTGAGCGGGGGTCCAATGAGGACTTTGTCCCCCAGGGCCTGCCCCCTAATTATTATTATTTTTTTTATTAAAAAATTTGGAAGGGGGCTGCGTGGCACCCCTCCCGAGGGCTTAATCGGCCCGGGGGACCCCATCCCCGGGGCATGGCCTTTGTTTTTTTATTTATATTTTTATTTAAATAAAATTTTGGGGATTGGGGCTGCGTGAAGGGCTGCTTTTAATCAACCCGCCTGGAGAACATTGCCCATACCCTGGATTGAGGCTGGTAACCTACGTCGTTTTTCGAGTCCTGCTCGTGAAGGAATACCATTGTTATGCATCTATAAGGCAGCGGTCCGGCCATCGAGGAAGCGCCACCCCATTTCCATAGGGGGCCATGAGGTCGGATATACCAGCAGAATGGAGGAACGACGAGGGATTTAGGACAATAATCCTGAGCGGGGTCCAATGAGGACTTTATCTCAGCAGAAAGTGTGCACTAATGATTATTAAAGGTGAAATTAAAATACTACATCTCGCATAATGCCTACCCCATGCAGGGGCGTCATAGTGGGCTATTTGATGGGAGATGCAGGACACCGTTGCACGTACCTTTCACCGGAACCTCCGAAGAAGCTCTACAGCGAAACTCATTAGGTGACGTGAAGGGTTGCTTTCAATCAACCCGCCTGGAGAACATTGCCCATACCCTGGATTGAATCTGGTAACCTACGTTGTTTTTCGAGTGCTGCTCGTGAAGGAATACCATTGTTATGCATCTATAAGGCGGCGGTCGTGCCGTCACGGAAGCACCACCCCATATTCATAGGGGGCTGTGAGGTCGGATATACTGGCAGAACGGAGGAGCGACGCGGAATTTAGGACAATAATCCTGAGCGAGGATCCAATGAGGACTTTATCTCAGCAGAAAGTGTGCACTAATGATTACTAAAGGTGAAATTAAAATACTACAGCTTCCATAATGTCAACCCCATGCAGGGGCGTGTCATAGTGGGCTATTTGATGGGAGATGCAGGACACCGAAGACGTACCTTTCACCGGAACCTCCGAAGAAGCTCTACAACGAAACGCGTCAGGCGACGTGAAGGGCTGCTTTTAATCAACCCACCTGGAGAACATTGCCCATACCCTGGATTGAGACTGGTAACCTACGTTGTTTTTCGATTGCTGCTCGTGAAGGAATACCATTGTCAAGCATCTATAAGGCGGCGGTCCGGCCGTCGCGGAAGCACCACCCTATATTCATAGGGGGCCGTGAGGTCGGATATACCGGCAGAACGGAGGAGTGACGAGGGATTTAGGACAATAATGCTGAGCGGGGGTCCAATGAGGACTTTATCTCAGCAGAAAGTGTGCACTAATGATTACTAAAGGTGAAATTAAAATACTACATCTCCCATAATGCCTAACCCATGCAGGGGCATGTCATAGTGGGCTATTTGATGGGAGATGCAGGACGCCGCTGCACATACGTTTCACCAGAACCTCCGAAGAAGTTCTGCAGCTAAACGCGCCAGGCGAGGTGAAGGGCTGCTTTTAATCAATCCGCCTGGAGAACATTGCCCATACCCTGGATTGAGGCTGGTAACCTACGTTGTTTTTCGAGTGCTGCTCGTGAAGGAATACCATTGACATGTATGTGATATATATATATGTGTGTGTATTGGCTAAAAGAAGAAAGGTTACAGGGACGTTATAGTTAGGAAACAAAATTTAAAAAACCTTAGAAATTCACAGAAATAAGAGAAGGTTACAGGGTCATTATTGTTAGGCTCAGATTTCACTTGTTCGAAACCATAGAAATTCAGCAGTTATAGTTGCCTGAACTAACTAAAATGTACGCCCCCCAATGCACTGCTTATGACCTCACATTTTACATCACTCATGACATGGTCAGTGACATCACTGATGACATCACTGATGACATCTCAAATGACTTCACTGACTATAACGTCCCCTTAACCTTTGTTTTTTTCAGAGAATTCCTAAGGTTTTTTTAAATTCTATTTCCTAACTATAACGTCCCTGTAAACTTTGTTTTTTTAAGTGAATTTCAATGTTTTTTATGTTAATATTTAACTATAATGTCCCTGTAACCTTTGTTTTTTAGCGATTTTCTAAGTTTTGTTTAAATGTTATTTTTGTGGCTGTAACCTGTAACCTTGGAGGATGGGTGTGTGAGTTGCTGCATGTGTCATGGATCTAGTGTGAGTGGCTATATGAGTGTGTGAGTGGGTGTATGATTGTCTTTGTGAGTCTGTGAGTGGCTGTATGAGTCTGTGAGTAGGTGTGTGATTCATAGGATGGGTCTGTGAGTGGGTGCGTTAGTGTCTGTGGGTCTGCAAGTGGGTGTCTGAGTAGCTGTTTGGGTCTTTGAGTGGATGTCTGAGTGGGTCTTTGAGTGGCTGTGAGGGTCTGTGAGTGGGTGTATGAATCAGTGGGTCTGTAAGTGTGTGCATGAGTCTCTGAGTGGGTGTGTGAGTGGGCGAATGAGTCTTAGTGGGTCTGTGAGTGGGTGTTTGGCTGTCTAAGTGAATCTGTGAGTGGGTGTGTAAGAGTCTGACTGTGTCTGTGAGTGTGTATGTAGGTGGGTGCATGTGTCTCTGAGTCAGTCTGTGAGTGGGTGCATGAGTGAGTGGGTCTTTAAGGGGGTGCATGAGTGTCTGAGTGAGTCTGTATGTGGGTGCATGAGTCTCTCATTAGCTAAATAAGTGGGTGTGTAATTGCCTGAGTGGGTCTGTGAGTGGGTGCATGAGAGTATGAGAGGGTCTGTGAGTGAGTGCATGAGTATCTGTGTGGGTCTCTAAGCAGGTGCATGAGGGCATGCATGAGTCTCTGAGTGGGTTTGTGAGTCTCTGAGTGGGTCTGTGAGTGGGTGCATGAGTCTTTCAGTGGGTCTGTGAGTAGGTGTTTCATTGTCTGAAGGAGTCTCTGAGTGGATGTGTGAGTGCCTGATTGGGTCTGTAAGTGCCTGAGTGGGTCTGTGAGTGCGTGTGTGACTGTCTGAGTGGGTCTGTAAGTGGGCTTGTGAGTGTCTGAGTGGGTCTCTGAGTGGGTGTTTGAGTGTCTGAGTAAGTCTGTGGGTGGATGTATGTGTCTGGGTAAGACTGAGGGTGGGTGTGTGAATATATATTTATGTAAACATTTTTGCTGATATTCGCAAATTTGTCACAATGTTACACGTGGAACCGCACTGAGCATCAAAATTACGCATGTGGAAAAAAACTCAGTTTCTCAATGTATTTTGTATATAGGAGATTTCTCAAACACCCTTATATACTACCCATGGGGTCAGGGTCCCTCTACCCTGACCCATCATACTACTTTTTTGGATCAGTTTCAGCCCCGGGGGCTATGTCCCGTTACAGCTGCAACTTTCTGCTCAGGTTGCAGCCAGCCAATCATGGCATTCCTGTTGATGCGTCAATTGTCGCAAGATAGTTGCAAATTAGTCGCAACTCTAGCTATACAAATTTGGATTTCCTTTAATCTCAAATCTTACTGAACGGATTTACACAAAATCATAAAAAGCATTCTTTCTGGACCAAAATCCAGCTTTATGCCAAATTTGGTGTAATTCTGTTCAGCAGTTGGGGCTGTAGTCATATTTAAAATCTCAATGGGAAGTAAGATTGGAAAACACACTTTTTTTCTCGGCCGCCACTTCACAGATCACCCCGAAACTTGCCATGCACAACTAAAATGACCAGCACACATTTTCTAGGAACATCTCATGAGGATTTGTCAAATATATATATTCACTGAAAAAAACAAAGGTTTCAGGGCTGTTATAGTTAGCTGGACATTTCACTCGTACAAAACCATTGAAATTCCTCCGTTATAGTTAGTTCTGCTAACTATAACTTGCGCGCCCGCAATCCACTGCTGATGATGTCACATATTACATCATTCATGACATGGTCAGTGACATCACTGATGACATCACTGATGACATCTCAAATGACATCACTGATGACATCATCCATGTGACAATCAGATACACCTCATCATACACTAGTATAACCTTTCATCACTCACTGTAAAATACAGAGTACAATATTTGAATCCATTGACACACCAATACAAGTTTCTAAAAACCCACTCAGTGATTCCTAGATCTACACACACATCTAATCACTTACCTATAGATTCACTCATACATGCTGTCAATGATCAATAGAACACTATCAAATATACTTATACACCAATATCGACATTACACACCAGCACACATCCTAGTCACTTATGCAGTCATCCTACTCACTTATGCAAACAATGGATCATACTTATATTTACTCAGCTACACACTTATACAAGCACCACTTCATTTATTCATATAGATAGTAACTCATACTTAGTGTGTTCTAAAATCACTATTACAAGTATACAGTTATCCATACAGTCACTCACACAATCACTGAGTTTTATGTATACTTATTTATATACAACAACTGTGACATACACTGCCTTTTATTTTTCTAGTTTGTTGGACATGTACCATTGAGAAATATATTTGCTCATCACCACACCCATAAAGATATTCACTCACCCAAACAACTGTTATAACATGTAGTCTTAACCTCATATACCTACTGAATCAACTATTCACACATCTTTGGTCATTCACACACCTCCCACAGAACCACACACACATTCACTCTCTCATACAAATACTCAGTTAACTAATCAATAACTAATATAGACTTTCACATAGCTAGTAACCAACTGGTGCAGCAGTTTACACAACAACTGACAAAGTGATACAGATATTCACACAGTTTAGTCACTATCCAATATATTTAGTGAGACACTATAAATTAGTCAGGTAAACAGTCAATCATACTGCTACTAAATCCTCCATCCAGATATTTATATTTATATATCCACTCATTCTTCAATGCAGATTGCTATATATATAATACATATTTAAATAACGAACCAAACCACATTTACTGGATGATGTCATCAGTGATGTCATTTGAGATGTCATCAGTGATGTCATCAGTGATGTTACTGACCATGTCATGAATGATGTAATATGTGACGTCATCAGCAGTGCATTGCGGGCACGCGAGTTATAGTTAGCTGAACTAACTATAACGGGGGAATTTCTATGGTTTTGTACGAGTGAAAACTCCAGCTAACTATAACACCCCTGAAACCTATGTTTTTTTCAGTGAATTTCTAAGGTTTTTTAAATGCTAATTCCTAGCTATAACGTGCCTGAAACCTATGTTTTTTTCAGTGAATTTCAAAGGTTTTTTAAATGCTAATTTCTAGCTATGCCTACAGAGATAGGACATGTGAAGAAAGAAGGAAAAACGCACAGAAAGAAAAAAAAGAAATGCAGAAAGAAGCAACAGAAGTCCTCAAAGACGAAGAAAAGTGCAGGAAGAAGTATAACGTGCAGAAAGAACAAACAGAAGAACAGAAACAAGACTTGTTGCAAAATCATCCTGTACCCTCAACTTTTTCAGACGGATACTGGTGGTAACTGAGTCTGACTAACCAGTCCTGGAGCCAGTGCTATGTTAAAAGACACTCAGAATACAGTGAAAACACCTACATACACTAGGGCACACTATGTGTTGGGGTCCCCCTGTGATTAGCATGACCTCCTCTGTAAGCCCCTAGTATATAATAGGGCAGGGGATTAAAACTACCTCCTAAAACCCACCACAGGGCGTGTTTGAACACGTCACCTCATGCCCCGTCCCCTCCCTACCCCACTGTGTAAACACGCCCTGTAGCCATTTTAAGTTGGGAGATTAAGTCCCCTTGAATCCTGAGGGTCCCTAGGGTCCAACTAGACCACTAGGTACCTCCAGTAAGTGCCACAGAGCTGCGTTGCAGAGAGGTGTAAAAAGTGGCACGGCCTGCACCACCTCTCTGCAACGCAGAGCAGTGGTGCTTACTGGAAGCACCTTGTGGGCTAGTTGGACCCCAGGGTCCCTCAGGATTGAAATGGAATTATTTCCCTAACTTAAAAATGCGCCACAGTGCCTGTGGGCATTCTGAGTTGAGAGATTAAGTCCCCTTGAATCCTATGGGTCCCTAGGGTCAAACTAGCCCACTAGGTACCTCCAGTAAGCGCCACAGAGCTGCGTTGCATGGAGGTGTAAAAAGGGGCGTGGCCTCAGAACACCTGTCTGCAACGCAGCTCCCTGGCGCATACTGGAGATACCTGTTGGGCTAGTTGGCCCTCAGGGACCCTCAGTATTGAAGGGGAATTAATTCCTCAACTTACAACTGGCCAGGGGGCGCATTTGCAGAGTGCTGCAAGGAGGGGGCGTGGCCTCCGGCGCGATGCCGGTCTTTTATTTATTTATTTTTAAAAAGGAGGGCTGTGTGGCCCCCTTTCTTTTTCTAATTTATTAGCCCTGGGGACCCCATCCCCCAGGGCCTGCACCCTCATTTTTTTTGTTGAAAAAAATTAATTTGGCCCTCCTAAGGCCTTAATCGGCCCCGGGGACCCCAACCCCCAGGTCATGGCCTTTTATTTATTTTTTTATTCTTTAGGAGGGGGGTGTGTTGCCCCCCTCCTCAGGCCACTTATGGCCCCGGGGACCCCATCCCCCGGGGCCGGCCTTTGTTTTTTATTTAAAAAAAATATATATATTTATAGAAACACCTAGGACATGCTGGACAAACCGTATGTACCTATCACCATGACGATTTGCGTGATATTCATTAAAAGGCGACTATGCATACAATGAATCCACGTAGAATGTATTCACACCGCTAGTGAAGCTCTGACATGTCTGACACCCTACCGTGCCTAATCCCGGCGCCCCCGCTGGTGGGTACTCTCCAAGTAGACACTCTTGTCGTTTATTTATACAAACATGGGTAGCTATTAACGGGCACATTTAATACACATGCACACCAAGCCATTCAAAGGGGATTCGACAAAAATTCGACCAAACTATGCAAGAAACCCCCTCACGGTTAATAAAACACACATCCACCGCCGGATGTGTAATACTTTTTATTTTACTCTCTGGAAAGGAGACAAACCTCACTTGAGAGTCACAGCGTGCTCCTGGCTGAGCCCAATGCTGTGTTACACCCACCAGTGCCCGCCGAGTGCCACACACCTCTGTGTTGTATTCCACCAGCTAGTGCGTATGCTATGACACTCTCTAGCCCATGTGCACTGTAACACCACCCCGTGAATATGTCATGCCACACTTGCCTTCGCACGGGTTATATTGCCCCATCTAACGTGCCTTCCTCAATGCCTATGTTATAAAGCACAGCGCTATGCCATACATATTACAATCTGGGACCCATATCTTTGTCAGAGTGCATATGCAATGTTACACTACCCAGCACATATTTTATATTACAACTTTAGAGACTACTTAGGTTACACAACACTGCCCTGTGCATATTACACTCCAAGGCGCATATCACATAGCAAGCGCTAGTGCCTGTGCTATCTCGCGCTCTCCAATGAATCTGTCATTGCGCACAATGTATTGCATATTATATTTCACGCCCCGGTTCATCTTATATCACACTTTTTGGTGCATAGTTTATACCATATACTATATCTAGTTTTCATTTTCAATCGTGCTCTCAGGACTATGTTCTATATAACACTGCGTCCACCTACCCTTTTCACGGGCATTACATTTTGCGATGGGGGGTGGAGGGTCAGGGGATGTTTCTGCCAAGTGAGCCCGGAGTCACAGTCCCAAACGTCCTCTTCTTCCTGAATAAAAGTGAGATTATGCTGCATACTTGTTCATATTTTAAGTAGTTCGCACAGACACACATTTTAAAAACAATAAAGTTCCTAATACCCACCTTCTATGAACAGTTAGCTTGCTGCCCCACCCACCTCCTCCCTATCCTCTGTTGTCTGAAACCATGGACTAGCCTCCTCCGTCCTGCCATGCATGGTCTGATGTGCTGCCACTGCCCTGCATTTAGCATGATGTACCAGTCCACTCATCCTGCCCTCCATTGCCCAATTCTATGGCCCATCATTGACCTCCTGCTTAGCCTCTGTGCTTTGCTTGCTGCCCCTATTCTCCTTCCCCCTGCCCTCCGATGTCTTTGTGCATGCCCCTGCTCCATCCTTTTTGACCACCATGTTCCATGGACCTGCCACTCCTATCTACTCTGAGTGTTCTGTTGAGCTGCCACTCCCCTACCACCTGCCTAGCATTGTCAGATGACTGTAACCTGTCCCTGCCACCTCCACCCTGCCTGTCCACATGCCATGCCCCTATCCCCTTCCTCCTGTCCTCCATGGTCCATTTTACTGCCACACCCTTCTGCCCTCCCTGGTCTGTTGTGCTGCAACTGCTCCTCCTGCCTGCCCCGCGCGGTCTGTTGTGAGGCTCCTTCCCCTGAACTCTCTTGTCTGTGCCCAGGTCCTGACCCTCCATTCTATCCTCCATGGTCCTTTGTGCATGCCCCTGCACCCTCCTTCTTGCCCATCATAGCCATTGTGCTGCCACTAACCCTCCCGCTTGCCATGCATGGTCTTCTGTGCTGCCACGGCCCCTCCCACCTTCCCTGTGTGGTCAGCTAGCTGCTCCTGACCCCCTCCCACCTTCCCCCCATGGTCTGTGTGTATGCCATCATAGTCTCACTGTTGCTCTCCATGGTGTGGTTTGTTTCTAGTGCCCATCCTGCCTGACCTCCATGGTCATCTTGCTGCTCCTGCCCTGCCCCCTTGCCCCCAGCCCTCTGTTTCCATGTGCAGACCCCTATTCCCTCCCTCCTGGCTTGTCGGTTCCATTGTAATGCCCCTGATCCATCCCTCCTGCCCTTTATGGTCTGTTATGCTGCAGCTTTCTCTCCTGTCTGTCCATTATGGTCAGCTAGCTACCATTGCCTCTTTCCCCTCTGTTGTCTGTTGTCCATGTGCATGGTCCTGTCCCCTCCCTATTGCTTTCTATGGATTGTTGTGCTGCACTCCCGTCCCGCATGCCCTGTGTGGTGTATTGTGCTGCTGCAAACCCTGATGCCTGCCCTGTAGGGTCAGTTTGGTGCACCTCTCAATTTCCCTCCTGTCCTCTGTTATCCGAGTCCATGTCCCTACCCCAATTCCTCCTGCCTACCATGATCCAATGTACCATACTTGCCAACATTTTGAACTTGGTAAGAGGGAGATTTTAAAATAAAACTGGGGTATTGATTTTCCCCTTTGAGTTACATTGAAAAAGAGAAGATTGTAGACAGAAAACAGATCAAGTAAAGCCCATTTGAGCTTAAAAACATTGGACGTTTCCTGGCTGAAACGGGTCTGTTGGCATGTATGGTTATATGACCACTGCCTCTTCCTTCTGCCCACAATGGTCTATTATATAGCCGCAGCCTCTCTTGCCAGTCCTGTATTGTTGGTTTGTTGCCCCTGCCCCCCTTTCCTCTGCCCTCCATAGTCTGTTGTGCTGCCACTGCCCTTCCTGCCTGCCTAGTGTGGTCAAATTGTTGCCTCTGCACTCTCCAACCTGCCTCCAATTTTCAGAGTCCGTGCCCCTGGTCTCTGCCTCTCAACAGTATCCCAATGAACAACTAGATTGCTAACATTCTATATTTATTACAAAAGTGTGGAATGCCTGACGTCATCTTGATGTAATCAAAACTGTAATGCCTAGAGCATTTCCTTTAGAAATTACATATATGAGAGGGTCTTATTTGCATCAAAATTATGGTTAGTGCTCTAAAAAACTAAAATGAGGACATATTTTCTGAGTTTTCAAATAGCGACAAAGAACTTTTAAATTATTTGTAATCTTAGTTTTTTTATCCAGTTGACCACTTGATTAAATGTTGCATCCAAGGGGAGAGGGTGTGGTGTTACTTCCAGAGCTGCAGACTTTGCAACTGGGGAACCAGGTTGGAGTTTCTGCTTCAGCTCAACATTCTGTGATTCTGGTCAAATCACCTAATCTCCCCATGTCTACAACCAAAATGAATTTGATCTTGTGTGATGTAACCAATGTTCATGTAAAGCACTCCAATACCTGACAAGTCTGCACTATATAAAACTGCAAATACACAAAAAATAAGTGTTTTGCACACTTCTGTCATTGGGCTACATTTGGGCTACATCTGGGTGATATTTGGGCTACATTTGGGCTCTTTTGTCTCTGGTGGCCATTTTAGGAGATTTATTTGTTATGAAGTTTCCTAATTTCCTCATTTACTGCAGTCTCCTCAGTAGGAAATGCTTTCAGTTTTTTACTTTGATTCCATCAAGAAGGTATTCAGATATGTCACACATTTGCCATAAATTCTGAATGTTAGCACTCTAGTTGCTCATTAGATCACTGTAGTAAAGCTACTGCTCACCACGGAAGTCTGCTGCTAGTATTAGAAGTGCATGTTTCAGTCTGCATATCAGAATTTTTTAATGAAATAGAAGAGGGTTTGAGAAGTCACTCAAAATGTGCCCTAATTTTTCTTTCTTCAGCACTAATCATAATTTCTATGGCAAAATGAACCCCCTCATTGTGTTCCTTTTTAAATTAAATGTTTTAAGTGTTACCAGTTTATTCCAATCAAGATGGCTTCAGGTGTGCCATACTTTTGTCATAAGTAAGACAGTAAGCGCTCTAGTTGTTCTTAAGAACACTCTGGGACATTCTGTCATTGGGCTATACTTGGGCTACATCTGGGTGATATTTGGGCTACATTTGGGCTCTTTTGTCTCTGGTGGCCATCTTGGGAGATTTATTTGTTATGAAGTTTCCTAATTTCCTCATTTACTGCAGTCTCCTCAGTAGGAAATACTTTCAGTTTTTTACTTTGATTTCATCAAGAAGGCATTCAGATGTGTCACACATTTTCCATAAATTCTGAATGTTAGCACTCTAGTTGCTCATTAGATCACTGTAGTAAAGCTACTGCTCACCAGGCAAGTCAAAGTGCATGTTTCAGTCTGCATGTCAGAATGTTTTTATGAAATAAAAGAAGATTTCAGAAGTCAAAATGTGCCCTAGTTTTTCTTTCTGCAGCACTAATCATAATTTATATGGCAAAATGAACCCCCTCATTTTGTTCCTTTGTAAATTAAATGTTTTAAGTGTTACCACTTTATTCCAATCAAGATGGCTTCAGGTGTGCCATACTTTTGTCATATGTAAGACTGTTAGCGCTCTAGTTGTTCTTTAGAGCACTCTGGGAAGCTGCAGTAGAACACAAAGGAATCAACTGACAGTCTCTGCCCTTGTTGGATGTACATGTTTTACTGAGAATGTCAGACTTCATTCTTACATGACTGAGAAAGATAATGTGAATTTACATAAAATATGCTCTCAGTTTAGCTTATAGATCACCTTCCAAACCTCTGTGGGAAAAGTATGAGAAAATTGTTTTCTCTCAAACATGGTTCGTGATATCACAGCAGAAGGCTTTTTCACATGGTAAAATCCCCTTAGAACACACCACAATTCCTACAATGAGTATGGTACCATCAACAAATGATTTATAATGTAACTAAAGTCTTAAAACCTTCTATTAACTGCAATGCTTTTTAATGAGGTGCTATCATGTATATTGGTCCCAAGATGGCTGCCAACACTTATTGGATGAAGTACTGACAGCCAATCAGATATCACGATGAGATGTGTGGTTAGGCTCCGCCCAGATATGTATGTGATTTTACTTTTGATTTTCTCAGGAACTACTGAACAGATTGACACCATATATGCAAAAGGCACATGCCTGACCTGAGGACTACCTCTTTGCCAAATTTCAAGTAATTCTGTTCAGCCGTTCAGGCTGTACCTTGGACTAAAGGTCGCTATGGAAAATTGCATGGGGAAAATGCGTTTTGGGACCCCCCTTTTTTCTCAGCCCCCGCTTGACGAATCCCCCCGAGACTTTCAGGGTAGGAGCGGAGCGCCCCACCTATTTTGAAAATTTCGCGAGGATTCGTCAACCGGCGCCAAAGTTATTCCAAATAGAATGTTGCGGATTTCCTATGGAAACACGGTCCTAACTATAACTATCTACTGGCGACCGCCAGTAGATAATATATATATATATATATATATATATATATATATATATATATATATTTAAAGTATTTTGTGATTGCAGCCATTCCAAAACAGCGTAGGGGAGGAGACAGAGAACATTTATTAAGACAACTGGAGTCCAGAACTAATTTAGAGCTGGACAGTAAATACCCCAACGGCCTTAACACCACTGAGGACATGCACTATTTCTTATGAGATCCTAGATTTTAAGGCGTGGTTTTTATGAAATGTGCGTTTTGTATGTATTTTTTATAAAGCACCATGCTGGGGTTGAGAAATGTGATTAGTCATCGCGATTCCTTGGATGTTGTAAATTCAGAATGCACTTTAGTATTGACAAACAACAATTCAATATGACCACCTCAGAAATTAACGATATCTTGGTACTAATTTTAAATAATTAGTCACTATGAAATTAAATCTTTTGATTGAAAGGTTGTTATATTATTTGAATAACTTTTTTTTTTAAAGTATTTTTTATGTAAGTTACATTTATGCATTTAAGCATTCAAGCACTTTAGTTGATTCAAGCACTTTATTATTAGCACTTTGCACTTTATTCACGAGGCGTTATTTGCACATACTTTTTTTTTTGTGGTTCAATTTTTTATTGAAATTTACAAAAGAATACATATAGTATAATAACTGTTTGCATTATCATACAATAAATATATAAGAAAATTGTTATATATAAGCATATAATAAAACTTTCTGAATAATTAATCATATTATATAATTTAATAAATACATAAACAGATCCATGCAAAAACAAATATTTGACTTTATATTGAGGCCATAAAAGATGGAATTACGGGAAGGGGGGGAGGAGAGAGAAAGGGAAGGCAAAGAAGGGAACACAAAAGAAAACGATAAATGAAAATGTACACAAATATAAGACATAATGCTATATAAAGCTATATAAATATGTTCCTGAGAAAAGAAGACACTCTAGAAAACCAATAAGAATAGAGAAAAGATGAATATAAGGGATAATAATTTCACTTGATGTATAAATATATATATTAAAAGATACAGAATTATATGTAAGTGTTCTGGTGAGTAGCTATTAAAAACAACAACAAATAGGTAGACACAATATGTATTAAGATTTATTAACCACCAATAATGAATGATGAATGAAAATGAAAAGGGATAAGAATTAAATTACTGTGTAGATGGGTCATTAATATTAGCATCGGTATTTAAAGCTAGAAAAGGTGACCATACTCGAAGAAAGAGATCAGATTGATCCTGTATGTTGTATATAATACGTTCGTAGGAAGCTGTTTGAATCATGGCCACCATCCATATTTCTTGTGATGGTGGTTGAGGTGACTTCCATTGCCGTAGTATACAAATTTTGGCTGTAGCTAAGGCTGTGTGTAAGAGTCGGGCTTGTGGTTTAGAGAGTGATTGTGATTGACGTGTATCATGCAGAAGAATGGTAGCATTACCTAGCATAATTGGTAAGGAACAATGTGGTTTCATTAAAGGTCGTCACCTTTCTGACAACACTCGCCTCTTTTTTAATGTGCTGAGTAAATCCCATTCTTATCAGCATTCTTTAGCCGCTGTTGCGTTAGATGCTGAAAAAGCATTTGATAGGGTTAACTGGCAATTTATGCTTGCAGTTCTTGTTTGGTTTGGTTTTGGCCAGAAATTTCTTGCTTATGTCTCTTTGTTATATTCTTTTCCTAGGTCCTTTATCTTGGCCAATGGTCTCGTCTCCTCTTCGTTCCCTCTCTTCAGAGGTGTCCGACAAGGCTGTCCTCTTTCTCCTCTTCTTTTCATTTTGGCACTAGAACCATTCTTGATAAAAATTCGTATGAATACAGATATTACTGGTTTCCCATATGGGGATAAGTATTTGAAACTTTCTGCCTATGCAGACGATATTCTCTTATTTATTTCCAATCCACAGTCCTCTATTCCATCCTTTTTATCTGAAGTATCTAATTTTGCGAAAGTCTCAGGTTATAAGCTTAATGTTGATAAGTGCGAAATTCTCCCCCTGAATAAATTTTGTTTTCATGCAGACTTTTTGACTTCTTCTTTTCATTGGAGTCCGATTAAGATAAAATATTTAGGCCTATGGTTTAAATCCTCTATTAAAGATACTGTAGCACTTAATCTTAAAAACCTACAAACATTGTTACTGGACTCTACGACTCGTTGGCATCCCTTGTTTTTATCCTGGTGGGGAAGACTAGACTCGATTAAAATGATGTTAGTTCCCATTATTTTGTTTTACCTTTCTAACCTTCCAGTTAATATCCCTAAGTCTTGTTATAAGAATATCTATTCTACGCTCTCTAAATTCCTATGGCAACATAAAAAAGCTAGAATGTCCTTTGCAAAACTTAAATGCCCTAAGCAGTTGGGTGGAGTTAATTTTCCGGATTTTGCCTCTTATCATTCCTCATTTTTCCTTAAACATTCTATCCCCTTATTATCCGGGCAGGTATCCGATGCCCTGTCAAGGCCTTTGTGGGTTGAGATTGAATCATCTTTTTTTCATTCTTTTACCTTTGAAGAATTTGTATCATTGCCCCATATTCCCAATAAATTCTCTCTCCCTATTCTTAAAAATTCTCGGAAAACTTTTTCTCCTCTCTTACTAAATGGTTTAGATGATCGATCGCGTTTTTTACAATCTCCCTTGTGGTATAATCCTCTTATTAAACTTCGAAATAGGATACTTTTTTGGAAGGATTGGTATGACCTTGGTATACTTTGGACTCATCAATTGTTTGATGAGGGCACATGTATTCCCTTTTCTATCCTTCAATCTCGTTTTTCTTTGCATGTATCACATGCACCCAAATATGAGCTTTTACGTGAGGTTTTGCAAAGCAGGTATAATGTTCTTTCTGATTCCATCACTCACACTAATTTTTCTCCTCTCTCTATCCCTTGCTTACTGGCTTCTTCTTCTGCTTCCCAGATATATGCAAAACTGAGAGATACTACTAGTACTCGTGATAAATCTAAAACAGAATTGGACTGGGAGTCAGATGTAGAGGACACTTTCTCTGTCTCACTGTGGCATAGGGTCTGGACTAAGATAAGGAAAACCTCTAGAGCAGCAAATACGACTCAAACGTTATTTTTTATATACAACAGACTTTTGGTTACTCCTGTCAAATTGCATACAATTGATCCTTCCATTCCCTCCTCTTGCTGGTCTTGCTCAGCGTCAGGGGCGGATCTTAAGCACATGTTATTTAAGTGTCTGAAGATTCATAAATTTTGGTCTGATGTGTGGGCTCAGATCAATAGGATTTTTTCCACCTCTTTCCCTCTTACACTTTCACATATCTTTTTAGGTAGTCTTTCAGACATATGGTCCTCTTTTACCACTAACATGTCCATTATTGATTTACTTTTAGCTGTAGCGTTTCAGCAAATCACTAAATCTTGGAAGGATACCTCGAATGTTTCCTTTCAGGCTTGGTGGTATGGAGTTTGTTATCATCACAGACTCGATAGAGCCTATGTTTACCCCATTACACTTGCTATTAAGCGTGATTTATTATGGCTCCCTATCACAGATTTCTTAGATGTGTCTGCTCGACCCCTACCCTTACATAATCCGTGTACAGAAGAAGTTCCCAAACCCCCATGATAGCATTCCTAATGGTTTTATGTACATATTTTTATCGTTTAACTTATAGCTATTGTGTATATCTTTAGTGGAAGAGTTTTTGTACGTCTGATGCACTCCTTTAATTTTGTGTATAATTTTGTATGGCAATGATTACATTTTTACTGCAATTGCTTTTGCTATATTTGATGATGCCTTCTACCTTTTTTCTTTTCTATCTCTCTCCCTTGTCTTTTCTTGCTCTCTCTTAAATATGACGTTCTATGTTTCTACTTGAGATTACTTTTAATACTCTGCTTTGTTGATAATATGTTGTAAATGAACTTTAATAAAATCTTCTTTAAAACTTAAAAAGAAGAATGGTAGCATGCGAAAGTGGAGTTTGTAGAGGCATCGTGGAATGTAAGGTTTTACCTATATAATTCCAAAAGGGTTGGATCACTGGACATCCGCAAATGATATGAGAAATGTTACAAGACGTACTATCACATCTCCAGCAGTTTGAATGGGGAAGCAAGCCAGCTTTATGCAGTTTTGTTGGTGACCAGTGCCAATGCACATACTTTTTAAACTTATACTGATACTACCTCATGTCATAGATTTAGACGGTGTCGAATCTAGAGGTAGCCGGAGGGATAAATCAGCATTAATACTGATCAAATATCAGGTACCAGTAGTAAGAAATGAGGGTTGAAATAACATCACAGTAAAAATAAGACAATTTTATTGTTATCGTTGTTATCGTTGTTAGCATGGATATCTGCAATCAGCCAAAGACTAAGGATATATGACAAATGAGTTTGGTTGTGTTGTGTTTTAAATTGGTCATAGTGTATTTATACACATAATGAAGATATACTGGGTCAGTTACCTTTAAGGTATCAAGTCCAAACCATTTATGGTAACACCACCAATAGTGATAACATTACAAGTTTGATAGTCAAAATGTATGTTGATTTGCACTCATGTTAATTTAAACTCAATTTAAAACACAAATAATTTTATCTAAATGATTATGTCATTATGGCTCATGTTTTATTATCCGCATGTTTTATCAGCGCTAAACAATCATGTAATGGTGATGTACCCTGTTTCACTTTTTGAGAACTTTCAGATTGGGAAAAAAAAGTAAAAAGTATGTTTTCTATTTCTATCACATGTGATCGGGTGTAGCACTGCTGCATCTTTATAAAGAAAAAAACAGCCTTAGCGTTTGTGTTAACGTGAGATCAAGGGCACTTGTTGCTCGAAACGCGTCACGTATGAGGTCTTTGGAAAAATAAAAAATCTCTGCCACCATTTCTGAGGGTTCGTGTGCTTTCCTCTCGCCGGACAGGAGGTTTGGAATAGCGGTTTTCTGAAATATATATATATATACATATATACATATATACATATATATATATATATAGGTAGCAGAACTGACTTCAGATCTTCAGATGCCCTTTGACCTCCACTTTCACACATGCTCACTGTTAGAAGTGGGGTTTCTTGTTAGCTAGGGTATGTATTTAAGCCAGGCAGAACCCACCACTCAAGTCAGGGTAAGGGAGTAACACACCCAAGATAACCTCTGCTCACTCCCTTGGTAGCTTGGCAGAGTAGTCAGGCTTATACCAGAGGCAATGTATACAGCGTTTGTGCAACAAAAACACACACTATTGGCACAATAAAAACACCACCAAAGACACTCCCCACAATATTATATAAAAATCTCTCATATATTGCATATAGCACATAGGCCAAACCACATAAATGATAAATCACTTTGCCAACTAGGCAATTGTCATAACATCACAGTTAGTGCAATAAAGACTTATAGGTTGCACAAGTCATCAAAATATCATCACTGTACATAATATGCAGATCCTAAAATGATACTCGTTATCCTGTCATTACAAGGCCTAAACAACATAAATCATAACATCAGGGCATAAGATGCAGGTTAGGTCAAACATAAAACATGGCTGCTGGTCATACCATGTCAGTCCTGGAAATGTGAATAAAAACAACAAACCACACAGCATAAATACAGCAGACCCACATGCCAGTGCTCCTGCGCTCTTTTAACATGTCGTATCGTAACCAACAACAGAATACTGGGCACAGTATTCCTTTGCTCCTATTACGCTGAATAAGGTAACTAGTACACCATTTAGGACGCCGAAGCCTCTGGGTGCCTCTCCTACATGGAATTCCGTAATCATTGTTCTCAAACACGTAGACTACCGGGCCACCTGACTGCCTTCAACAGTGCATACAGTAGTTTGATGGAAATGCTGACGAGACCTCCGTCGCGGTTTTGTTCGCACCCGGATAGCTGAGGCAAAGAAAACAAATGCCCCCAAAATGTATGTGACATACGGGGGAACACCCTCACCCTGCAGATGGGGCTGCCCGTGAATCGCAGTGTAGCTGCCTGCAATGGGACAGTCTTAGTGCAGTGAACCTCCTCTCAGCGGGGCCTCATGAAGTGGAACGCCAAATGTCCCTAAACGAGAAAGACTCTGGTTGGCGACTCTGGGTCAAGGTGGGCCGCTGATGTTTGCAATCCGAGGCCATGATCTCTGTCTCCCTGCTGTGCTAGCGCTCCCGGTTTACCTGATCACTTCTCGGCTCTGAATGGTGAGGAGGGGACTCCCCACTATGGTACTAAAGGTGAATGCTGAGAGGCGAACACGCTACAGTAGGAGATAGCTTTCCCTCTACTACTCTCCTGCTCCATGTTCAATGCTGCTCCAGGGGTGGGGTCTTGATGCTGGCACTCCCGCTTCAAGGGCAGCACTCCAGAAATGAGGAGCGCTCAGCATGCATTTCCTCCATTGTCATCAATGCTTTATTGCTCACACGTGCTGCTAGCAGGGAAAGTATAAAGAGTTCTCCGTGCGCTAATCTTGGGATAAGTAGTTATCAAATGCGACGCGCACCATGCGTTGATGTAGCAAGATCCAACATGCCCTTGGAGAGCACTTGGAGCACAAGCAGAGGGAAGGCAGCAGGCCAGCTCAAAGGATTACTTTGCAGAGTGGCAGTCCCTTCTGTAGCCCAACAATCAGTAGGCAGCAGATCAGTCCAACAAGGCAAGCAGTCTAAATGGCGGTTCATCCTGATGCACAGCAATTCTCTCATGCAGTATGTAGAGCTAGTAGCATCTGGTCACAAGTCCCACGCAGTGTCTAACATGGGGTCAGAGTTCCTGTACTCATACGCAAAATGTCTCTGTTTTGGAGGTAACTTAGAAGTGCACAACACCGCCATTTAATCTCCAACCCTGACTCCAGACACACTACAGGGGGGCGGAGACACCATTGTGAAAGGCAGGCACAGCCCTATTCAGGTGCAGGTGACAACTACTCCCACCACTCTAGACCAGGAAGAGTTATCAGGATATGCAGGGCACACCTCAGCTCCCTCTGTGACTGTCTAGAGTGAATGCACAAAACAGGCCCCTGTCAGTCTAAACCAGACGTTGGTTGGAGTCAGGCTACAAAGCACAAAGAGTTATAAGCACACAGAAATGCCCACTTCTAAAAGTGGCATTTCTAAAATAGTAATAAAAAAATCTGCTTCCACCAATAAGCGGGATTTATCACCATTATTCCAAATATACCAAACATGGCAACGCTACTCCTTCCAGATTAGAAATTACCACTGAAACACATATCAGGGAATTCCCAATGTAAACATATGGGAGGAGCAGCCTCATAGAGGTGAGAAACCAAATAGGTGTTTTGTCACTACCAGGACTTCCCACACAACAAAGGCACATGTCCTACCTTTTACTTACACAGCACTCTGCCCACAGGGCTACCTAGGGACTACCTTAGGGGTGGCCTATGTAATAAAAGGGAAGTTTCAGACCTGGCAAGCACTTTAAATGCCAAGTCATTGTGGCAGTAAACTGAAAACACAGGCCTGCAGTGGCAGAGGCCTGAGACAGGTTTGAAAGGCTAATTATGTTGGTGGCACAAGCAGCGCTGCAGTCCCACTAGTAGCATTTAATTCACAGGCCCGGGGTATATAGGATACCACTGTACAAGGGACCTACAGGTAAATTAACTATGCCAAACAGGTGTAGACCAATCTTACCAAGTTTACAGGAGAGAGCACATGCACTTTAGCACTGACCAGCAGTGGTAAAGTGCCCAGAGTCCTATCACAAAATAAAACAGGTCAGAAAAAATACAGGAGGAAGGCAAAAAGTGTTGGCATAACCCTGCAAAAAGGGCCAGGTCCAACACTCAGACATGCTCACACATTCACACTTACACACACTCTCTCTCTCTCACATAAACACATTCTTACCCAAAAACACCCACACTCAATACATTTAAAAGCATGTTTTACTTTCCTCAGCTGCCATGGGAGGTCATATTCCAGCTACTTGTTCTCCATTTAAAAACACATCACAAATAGTGAATAAAATAACATCATACACTATTAGCGTACTAAAAATTTGACAGAAAACAAAGAGTGGTGCCACAACGATGTCAATAAGGACGAGCTGCACTGTGTTCCTGGCACTGATTTTCGCAGGGGTCGCAAAGGTAGTGCCAGCGATCATAAGAGGAAGCCAGGATCACTGCTGTGACCCACGATAACGCATAACTAACGTCCATGAACTTAATATCATTTTATGGGATGATTCAGTCGGTCTTTAATTTCAGACGAGCACTGTGAATAGATGCACACTCTTACCTACAACTGAAAGATGATCATAATCCTCAGAAGGAAAAAACGAGCAGGGGGTAAACGGAGACTAGGAATGACCCTGTTAGTAAGGTACATATATGACACTTTGTACTGCTGGATCAATTGCCTTGCCTAATTCCAGACCAATACTCAGAGTTGCCCAGCATTAGCAGCAAAAGCACCACACCCATTAAATGCTGATACAACGTGGTGTAGTGTTTACAAACTGTAGAATTAAGGCACCATTGGTTGCCCACATCAAGTCCACCAGATTTAACCAGAATAAATCGTTCTGGCAAAATCACACAGGGTTCTTTATTACTGCAACAAATGTAACTTTGATTTTTACAATACTCTAAAGAACGTGAACAAAGAAAAGGTGTATAAATAGCAGATATTAAATCCTGCATTAAAAACTCGTAGGGGCTGATGTATCGTTCCCATTCGCAAAAAAAAAAAAACAAATGTAACTTTGAGTTGGGAGCAAAATTCTGGGTGAGCCTGAATCAGGATTTGGAGTTCAGTCGGAAGAGCCTCAAAAACCACCCCTCTCTGCTTAATAGTCCACGAGGGTCAAGTACCAGGGGATGAGGACAGAAGATAAGTTCCTGAACTGGAACATGGGAATGTCTTTGCACCCATTAAATTAAGCGAACACTTCTGCGATGAGATCTTCCTCTCCCTGTAAAGCTTTTTCACTTTACTTGTCCCTTCGGCCTTTCTTTTTAGCGCTCATTGATTGTATAAAAAACATAACCACATTTGAAATCACTATCGTATTTTCTTTTATGGTGCATGGTAAATTTAGCCTTTTTACAGTACGCAGACCTGCACAAACTGATAACTATGAAATGGGATCGACAAGTGTAATTTCATGAAAATGCCTAAATATGACGTATATTTTTCGAAGTCATTTCTGCACATCATACGCATCTGATATCTGTTTTCTTTTTGTTTCCTAGTGACAGAACTGGTTGGCTCAGAGCAGCGAAGAATCGTTGGCATTGTAGTGCAGATGTTTTTCACTCTCGGAGTCATGCTGATACCTGGGGTTGCCTACTTCATTCCAACCTGGCAGGGGATCCAGCTGGCTATCTCACTGCCAAACTTCCTGTTTCTTCTATATTACTGGTAATGTGTTATATTTACACATGTTAATGCATTTAAAGTAAAATGTTATTATTCCTCTCAATTACAGCCATAGATTTGGGTTTCAATTGTGACGCTTTCCACAGTTTGGCTTATTTTTAGGTATCACACCCTTATTTGGATTTACAGTATCTATATGAAGCTATAATAAAAATATTACTAAGCAACCTTAAATGAAGCCCATTGCATGTTACATTTGGCTTACTTGTGTTTAGTATTCAAACATGTATATGTTCATATGGCTTGCTTATTTGCCAAAAGGTAATTGATTATCCATAGTGGTATCCTTAAGAACACAAATTCGAAAAAAAACACTATCCCAAATTGTATTCCTTTGACTGCCTTTCCCCTTTAATGTAACTCAATCATCCCTTTCCTGTCCTACCGTTGTAAAGGCTCCATAGGGCACATAGACTTCAATATGTGAGTGCTCTTTTTCTAAAATGGACTCTACCACCGGGTATCAGTTTGTTTGGTCGACCGAGGGGCGCACTGATGCCAGCATGGTGGCGATAGGGTATCTGGGTGGGTCGGGGATTGTGTAGGGAGGTCTAAAAAATATATTAAACAAACTAGCAAGCATTTATTAGCAGGTTAATAAATGCTTGCCTGTTTATTAAACATTATTTTCAGAATATTAGTGTTCAGCAACTAAACAGATGCTCGTGCTGCTGTGCACAAGAGGGGGGCACATGTGAAGGTCAAGAAGGCCGTTTTGTGGCCCCTGGACGTACTTTGAGTAGAACTGCTATAGCCCAACCCAATATGGCTGTTCCCTCACAGTCTTGTGGCTGTAAGTCAAGATAGGTAATTTTCTCCTACTGAGATTGCTTTGGTGAATACCCAGCCGCGGCCCGTACGGGTAAGCGCGGCGGGGCCCGGGTGGGGGGAATTTAAACAGAAGACGATTAGGAAAAATTAAATAAATAATTAATTTTCCCTCGTTTTTGTCTGTCGAAATCCCCCCGCCCTCACTGCCCTTACCTGCACGGGCCACGGCTATGAATTGAAATCTTTTTCTAGACGTTATCTCTTGTGATATTCAGCCAAAAAATTACTTTAGCTATATCCTGTTACTAATAGTACTATAAATTATACTTTCTTGAGAGAAATAATTTATTCTGGTACCAAAATGTTTTTAAAAAATTCTACGTTCACACCATATATCCCAGTAGCATACTGAAACACCTATCCTCTGAATAAGTAAAAACTTTGATTGCAATATATTTTAGGGCCTATGGGCCACATGCTTCATGCATTTTACTGGTCGCAAACGGCCTGATTCGCATAATAGGGCCGTTTGCTACAGGTAAAATTAATTTTGGTATGTTTGAATTCCAATTTGTGATTCGGTAACATGTTACCCAATTGCAATTAGAATTGTGAATACATACCAATTCGGTATTAGGAATGGGTGACTGTTTAAGGTGTCACTTCCTAATACCGAATTGCAGCGGTATGTAAGAATATTTTGCGACCCAAATGCGATCGCAAAACATTCGCATTTTACTACCTACTTCAAGTAGGTAGCATTCCATTTGGAAACAGGAAGGTGTCTTCAAGGGACCACTTCCCCTTTGGGAATAGTAGTGGAAACGTTTTTTCAGAGCAGGCAGTGGTCCCACGGCCCACTGCCTGTTCTTAAGCTATTAAACAATTTAAAAAATAAAACTTTACATTTCTCTTTAAGGAAAATAGGCTGAATTTAAAAAAAATATATTTTTTATTCAAAAGAATTCACAGGCATGGTGGTCTGCTGACCCCACCAGGCCACCA
Organism: Triturus cristatus; assembly: GCF_964204655.1. Classification (NCBI taxonomy): domain Eukaryota; kingdom Metazoa; phylum Chordata; class Amphibia; order Caudata; family Salamandridae; genus Triturus; species Triturus cristatus. Next base: position 898,467,544 of record NC_140589.1, on the reverse strand, counting down.
GCATCATGATTTTAGTGATTCCTAATGGGTCGCAAATTGCGACCTACCCCATTAATAATCAGAGGTAGGTCGATTTGCGAACCACTAGGAATCGCTAAATGAAACTCATGGAGTTTAATGCATTAGAAATAGCGATTACCTAATTGTGAATTTGCAGAAAATTGCAATTAGGTAATCGCTATTTCCAATGATGATACATGTGGCCCCTCTGTTTCCTGTAAGTGCATTATTTGTTCACCAGTAGAATTGGTCAGATTTATAAACCATTTGCTAGAACCACTCAATGCTGCTGAATGAAATGAAAATGTGATATGAATAATTTACAGAGACAGAAGGCGTGCAGATAAAGGAGGTGATGATATTGTTTCGATATATAAATAAGGATGGTTTTTTTTAGAAAAATCTGAAATTCTTTCTCCTTATATAGTCCTTCCATAACTCCATGAAAATAACTGACCTAAAAGGTTTCACATTTACACAATTTTAAATCCCATTTTCCTCCTCTCCCCTCATGTTTAGGGTCATAAGCAACAGCCACAAAATGTATCTTATATGTCTGGTCTGTGATACTGTTGTTCTATATGTATCGATATTGGGTATTTCCCTTCCACTTTGCATGAGGCCCTTAGGTGTCCCTGCTGCGTTATTTCGCCGGCATAATGGTGGAGCCAACATGTACACATGTAATAGTGTATGCACAGTTCTATGTATTGCATGTGAAGGTTTTAAAGTTTGTATGCTTGGTCTCTCCTACTATCAGTTTCATCTTCAAATCTTTAATTCAGCAGTAAAACACAACCTTAAAAGTACATTCCAAATATAAAAAACACAATTAAAACAAGTCCAGCATTCAAACAATCAGCACATGGATAAAAAAGTAGTAAAAAGTTTCGGATAAAAACATGCAATAAGAACCAACAGCACACAGCCTCGAGCTGTTAACAAATCATTTCTTTTCTCTTGGCGAAGGCACACTTTAAAAATCAACAGACACTGCTGCATATGGTGGGGGAGTTCGGTGATTGCAGGTACAACAAAGCCTCAGCACACCGCCTAATACCACAAGCTCTAGTTAATGGGACTAAAAACCTTTTGGAATAGGCACTATAGTATTTACAGAAGGAAGTGAAGTGAAGCAGGGGATGGCTAGGCCTCTATCACAGGCAAAACTATGGAACTCTCTCTCAGTTCAGCTCAGATCAAATACAAATCTGCTAAGTTTCAGGAAGCAACTAAAAACGAATCTTTTTAAATAACTCTGTGGCATATCTGCAAGGTCCGGCGATAATTATCGCTCAGCGCGCTTAGCGCGAGGATAATTATCTCTGGCTACCGCTGAATTTTATCTCTGAGATAGCGTGCTATCAGCAACGCTTATCTCAAAAGCGATAAAATTCCAGGCGCAAGCTGCCAAATGTGCGATTATCGCTGGAAATCCAGCGAGAATAGCACAACGTTTGGCGATAGCTTGCTGATAGGGCAGGGCAGACTCAGCCATGATATCCACCTTCCATTGGATATCATGGCTAAGTCAAACTAAAAGCAGGCGTAAGGAAAGTAGCGATAACCGCGGTTAGCGCTACTTTTCTTATCGCTATGCTTGTTAGCGTGCCCATTGATAATTGGAGAAATGTCGGTAAGCGACATTTCTCCAGTTACTTTGGGCAGGAACGCCCACTTTGCATCTCATTAGAGATGCAAAGCTGGGTGTTGTTGTAACGGGCGCTAAGTCAGCAAAACACGCGATAGCGTGTCTTTGCTGATAAGGCGATGAAATTAGCGCCGCTTTTCGCCTGAAAACGGAGGCAGAAGCGGCGATAATTTCATAGCACCGCCTTGATGATATGCCCCTCTGTGCTTCATTTCAACTAATCCTGTCAGCGCTGGGAAGCATGTGTTTGGTGCTCTTATAAAATTGTTTAACATAACATAAGGCAGTCCAGGATCACTTTCCTGTTCAAGCCTGCATGTGGGTTCGCCCCGATGGCGAACCACAGCGCCAGTGGGGCCGGTTTAATGAGGTCTTCAACAAACCCAACACCAAGCTCTTGGTGGACATTATGGGCAGTGCGGGCCAGGGTTACTACCCAGGAGGTAACGTAGGACCTTATATTCTTCAGTCTGAAGGTAAGAGATGTTACTATAGCACCAAAAGCCAGCCCCATAGGTAAGGATGGGAAGGCATTTGCTCCTAAATACCTCCAACAAGTGGGCCCAGGGTCTTTCTATTGATACGGGAGACTAACTTGTAAATAAAATCGGCAGCGCTAGCAAACCTTTGGATTGCTTTGTATTTACAGGGACCCCAGTTTCCCTTGGCGTCGTGGAACACCCCCAGATAGGAAAACTCCTGGGTAGAGGCAACCAGATGGCCTTCGAGGTATACACTTCTTGATCTCATAAATTTGGTCCCACAATACATAGTAAATGTTTTTGAGCGGTTAGTAGTTAGGCCCAAAGACCCCATGAAACCTATGAATTTCTGAAAAAGGGTGTTTAGGCTCCTATGAGTTCTCCCCATTAAGACCACGGCATCTGCGTAAGTAACGAGGGAACTTTTTTCATGCCCACCTTCAGGACATCCGTGGCACAAGCGGATAAAATCTCCTCAAGTCCGTTGATATACAAGAAAAAGAGGATTGGGGCCAAGAGACACCCTTGGAAGACACCCTTCCCCAGTGAAAAGCTGGAGATGCGCTCGCCTGAAGCCCTGTATCTAAAGGACGCTGATACGTCGAGGTGTAAAGCTCTCAAAAATTGGACAAGCCCTGTGTCCACCCCAGATCACTCAACAAGGCCCGGGGTTTAGACCTAACCACACTCTTGAAGGCGTTAGACAAGTCCATGCAGGCCAGGCAGATGGAGCCCTGCTTAGCAATAGTATACATGTTAATTAGCAGTTGTAGATTAAGATATTGCTTCACTGTGCCCAGCCCTTCTCAGAACCCGTACTGCAATCCTAACAGTGTTCCGACTCCGTGACCCATTACAGCAGGCGCTCCAATTGAACCCTCCCAGCGAACTATCAGTCTTTTACATTACATATAATCACAATACATACAAGAACCACATTTGTAAATATCTTTGCCTAGTTTTAATCTTGATTATTTTTGTGAAGGTATGGTGTTGTTCAGACTGAGCCAATTCCGTAGTACCTCTCCCTTTCTAAAATCAAACAGTGGCTTCCCATTTATATGATCCTTTAGGTGTTCATTTGTTCTGAGAATATGCCAATCTTTTAATAGGATAGAGAACAGTTGATTGCTGAGTAACGGGTTACCATTCTCACCGTATTCTTCAGTTGAAATTTGCTGCTATGGTTTTGACCTGCACCCATTGTTCTCTGCTATTCAATTTATTTGCTTTTGCAGATCATTGACCTGTGGCCCAATCTCTGTTATTCATTTGTCTACATTCCTTGCACATGTCTTTGACTTTGCTAGTACATTAGTTATCTTCGCTGAAAATGTGTCTGGCTCGCAGGAATTAACGATAGAGGATGTTACTCTTCTAATGTTTTGGTGTACTGGTCTCGCATTTAATGAAATCTTCCTAGATATCGCTTACCTGTTTAGTTTGCTATATATTTTTCCATCTTTGAGGTACCCTTCAAAATCTATAAATGTAATATACGTTCTTCTGTGTTCCAAAGATAGCCCTACATTGCAGTTGTTCACACTGGATAATTGGTGAAAGATTCAGGTCTCTTTCTCTCTGTACCGGTCCAGATCCTAAAATAGTGTCACTATAACTGTACCATAATATCACAATTTTCAAAAGGCAACATGCCATCATCTCCTATTTGCTCTCTCTCCCCTACTTGGCCATGAAAAGGTTTGCATAACAGGGATGGAAACAGGAGTCTAAGCTAGCTCCCTTATCTGTCTGATGTATGAATCCTATATTGTCTTGATATAAGAAATATTTATTGTTCAATACAAAAGTTTCCATTGCTAGAATCATGATATTCTATAGTAGGAAGTTGATTGATTTGGTTTTTAAAAAAAGACTGCATTGCTGCTAGATCATCATTATGGGTTATGCATACATATAACACCTTCACATCTATGCTTGCCAAAGAAATAATCTGGCTCCCATGGTATGTGAAATGTGAAATTTCCTGATAAGAAATTAATTAGTATCTTTAAAGTAAGTAAGATGGCAAGGCATCTACCAAAGGGATCAAAAAAGTGCCTGTATCATGGCACATTCCCTGTGTTAGAGCTCCAATTCCTTCTGTGATCCGCCTACCTGGCGGAGCTCTCCTTTCTATGAACTTGGATAAAAAATATGTTAGTGGAGGAACTGGGTTCTTGACTTTCATATAGCTGTATTCTTCATCACTGAGAATATTGAGATGAGTAGGCAATGGGTCTACTTGGCTCCTGCCTTTCATATAAACTATTTGGGGAATTCAGAGTTTTACTGCAGTCAGGTGAAGCACAAGGATTGTCCTGGTTTGGCCAGAACAGTTGCTGAGGTTCCCAGATCCTCTCAGTCTTATTGACAACCGATTAATTGATCTGGCCATCTAAGGGATCTGTATTCTCTGTAGCAGAAGGAGAATGGCTGGTGTTATTTTCGACCCCAAATGTTGAACATAAAATTCTTTTAGTTGCTACAGAATTGGTTTTCTTTCACCTGATCCCAAGCAAATACATACAGGAGACAACCCACAACAGTGGATAAGACAGTCAACTCCATAACATACAGTTGATGTTCTCATACCACATAATGAAGGAAGTATGCAGGTCTATTCTTGTACAAAATAACAAAAGAACACAATCCTGATGAGCCACTTTCTCCGTACAATTAAGCATTGATACAGTTAGGAAAAGAGTACACACATGAACTTTTTCATTAGGAAACCTGGACTCCATGGGTGCTCTAGACTTCAGCATTGTGTCTCGTGTATGATACAACAAGGTTAGTAAGAACGCAGGGCTACAACCACAGACTGGATCTGATGCACTGTCGAGACAGCCTGGTGGCTGAGTTTTACAATTCCATGCACTTCACACAGGCTACCAAATAAAGTGGGCCTACTTTCAATGACATATAAGCACCTTTACCATTGCCAGTCCAGCATAGGCTTAGGGTGGAAATCTAATTACAGCTGTTAAGGAAACAGATAACCTAGCACAAATCTATACTACAGCTCACAGGTAAACAGATTTAGAAGCTGATCATTGGCTCTTCCTGCTACCATTGAGGCTGTGGACTATGACAAGGTACTGGAAATACTTAAGACACAGTTGGGCTCCAGGTTACCTCAATAATGTAAGGTGTGTACTCTAATAGGCATGAATGAAAAAGACATTCTCCTTCAATGCATACATGGATAAGCTAGCTAGGAGACCCAAACTAATCAGCTCAAAGTAAAAAATTTAATTTGAGCTCAGATATTTCAGGGCTGTGGCTCATATGTGCCTCATGTTGAGAGACTCAAGGATGACACTGCAAATTATGCTAACTCTAGAATGGTCACCTTTGGAAGCACATGCTACACACATACAGTCATCACCTTTGGAAGTCACCCTCAAAATTGGACTAGATGAGTCACTGAATCAAGATGTGTTTAACTGGACGACTGAACCTTAAAACCAGAGGTCCATTTCAATAATTGCGGAGGACCTGTCCCATGCTAATAAGGCAGGTCTTCAAAAATAAGATCTGCTTTGCATGCAGTAAAGTAAATCACTTCACCAAAGTTTGTGGCTCTGAGAACACATCCCAGAGAAATAAAACAAAAATTACACACCGGTGCAGCATAGAATACACACACTTTAATAGGCAATACATCATTGCCCATGGATAAATTTGATGACGATGAAGATAAACACAGTCTTTGCATCTTGTTAATAGGCAAAAAAAATCAGAATTGGACATTTCAACCTTAATCTGTAAAAGAAATTCAATTACAGCCAAGGATGGCTCTCATTGACACTGGATCATCTGTAAATGTTGGGTCAATAAACAACTTAATAACTAATGTATGTTCCATCGTTGACACTCACACGTGAAAATCTAAGCTTTAAACAGCTAATCACCCATCCTAATCGATATTTCTTTTGTTACAATTGTAACTCGTTAGTCATACTTTTAAAGCATGTACCTTTCTCACCAAGCTAGGAACAGAGCTTACCATGAGATGCCATGCCTTCAATGCTAAAATGAATGAGCTGGAAGATATGCAAGATTAATTGGAAGAAGTCTTCCAAGGAATACTGTGGCTGAAAAATAAACTACAAATTAGGCAGCAACACAGAAGCTTAGTGAGACACATTAAATAAGGGAATACATTTTAGAGGTCCCAAAGGTTACAGTGACTAAGCGAGAAGGAGGTAGAATAAGAAAGGGAGCACGAATTCCAGGAGAAGGCCTGGCATTTGAATGCCATTAAATGGTAGGAAAGTTGTCATGCAGTGCCAAAAGGAAGGAAATGTGGGCAACCTTGCCGCAAATGCAAAAACTGAACTGACTCCATCTTATCTGCAGAATCTTCAGATGGCTCCCACCAATACCAAAAAGATCGCCACACAGGCCTTCGTCACCAGCTGCCTCGACTACTGCAACTCCCTCTACGCCGTATCTCCACCCAGCTCCTCAGAAGATTCCAAACCATATAGAACGCTGCAATCAGACTCATCCTGGACCTCCTCAAATAAAAACACATCACTCCCCACCTGAGAGACCTCAACTGGCTCCCCAGCCAGGAAAGAAGCCAGTTCAAGCTCCTCATGCATGCCTACAACACTCTCCACAACCTAGGATCTACCTACCTCAATCATCGACTGAACTTTCACCAACCCACTAGACTACTGCGCCCCTTTTCACTCACAGACTTCAGAAAGAGACTCAAGACCTGTCTCTTCGACAGAGACACAGCGCCCATATACACCTAGGGGTGACAGAGCTTCACTTTACAAATGTTGTTTGGTTGATTGATTTGTGTCACATGAGCGCATTGCTACAGCACTAATAGACGCTTGAGATTCAATGGCTAATAATTAAAGGTATTTTGCAGAGCTCAGCCCCTGATGGCACTTCCCGTGCCGACTGGGGAGAGAGATATGATGTTCTTATTCTGGCATTCTTTCAATGTTATAGTTGGAGTGGGAAGAGCACACCATTTAAAAAATGTGCAAAGAAGAAGTTGTTAGACACATAATGAGGGCACGTCTGTTTGCCACATCTTAGAACGCAACCACTGAGTACATTTTCATTGCTGGATGAGAGTATAACTACCTCTGCTTAGATGTTTTTGGCAGACATTTTGCTGGAACTCCAGGAGCGCCTGTGTCATTCAGCTGAATAAAGCTTCACTCTCAAAGGTATTTAAGGTTCTAGTGTTCACACAGGAAGTAAAAGAAACACACACCAGGGTTTTCTGAAAGTCATGTAACTTTTGTAGCTTCCTCCCAAGCCTGGGTACTCGTAAATGACTGTGCCAGACATGGAGCTTAGTATTGCACGTCTTTATTTCTAAACGTATAACTGCGAAATCAGTGATCTAAACATGAACTCTATTACCTACACCCAAACACTTACGTCATAGTTCTACGGAGTCCATCAGGAACCAAAAGGGTCCTGTCATTTCTAACTCCCAAGACACTACATCTCCCCCTTTGTTAAATAAAAATATTTTTTTACAGTCATATACACATATATATTACAAATACTCGATAAGTCGTCGTGGAGCTCTGACCAAACATCCAGATCTTGTCCCCTGAAGCTGGGAAGAGATAAGAGAAGTGTCTATGACTGGCACTGGTGATGTAGGGACATCTGCAGTCAAGGGGCTCTCTACAGTTTCAATCAAACCAGTCTCATCTCTAACGTCAGGTACTGGCGAATGATGAGGCGGATGCCTGAAGGGTGAAGAATCTTGCGTAATGGACTTTCCAGGATGGTGAGCAGTCAGCCTGTGTCCTTTACTAGTCACAACTTTGAAAGGTTCAGCATCAAAGGGAACATCAGATTTGCATTTTCTTTGTTGTTGCACCAATACATGATCACCTTTAGTGTAAGTAATGTTTTTGGCACATCGACGCTTGTCAGCATATACTTTCATTTTTTGCTTATGGCATAAGTCTGTTTAACGAAGTTCACTATCTGTTGTAGATCTTCTGTTGGTCTATTGTGGTAACTTGGTAGTCATGGCTCTCCCGAACATCAGGGTGGTAGGACTTTCACCTGTCATTGAATGAGGAATCAACTGGTAAGCTCGAAGAGCAGCATGGAGAGAAGACTTCTAATCAAGCTTCTCCAATGTAGCATGCTGGCCAGCCTTTTAAAGTGTGCTCATAAAGCGTTCAAACACTCCATTTGCTTATGGCCAAAGAGGTGTGCTTTACTGATGCTTCCATTGAGATGATTAAGAAAGTCTCTGAATTCTCGACTGTTGAATAGTGGGCCATTGCCAGACTTTAAAATTGAAGGAACACCCCGTTTAGCAAACATACCATCTAACCTCTCGATGACTCTTTCTTGAGTGGTAGATGAGAGATATTCTACCAATGGAAAACAAGAGTATTCATCAATACCCACCGTTAGGTGTTGTCCATTGTCAAGAGGACCAGATAAATCAACAGTAATTCTCTCCCATATATGATTTGGCAAATCAGACATATTCAAGGCATAATGAGTGGCTTTGGGAGATAAGCAATTGCAAAAATGACAGGCCTTCAACTCTCAATAAACTCTCTCATCAAGTCAGTCAGTCAGTCAGTCAAAAATCTTTATTCAGCTAAATTATAGCCATAAAAGAACAAATAAAAACATTTGAATTACACGAATGAACATGATAAGATTCAATCGACATAATCAATACACTAAAAATTATTTTCTAACAATATTACGGAGCCGAACTGCAGAGGAGATATACCTGTAAATCATTAGGCAAGTAAATTAATCGTTTAAAAGGAGTAAATGGCATAATGCTGGTTGACACTTTCTTATATTTAAAAATCTTAACAATGGTTTTAAAAAGATACGTCTCGGGTCTAGATAAAGTTTGCAAAAAACATGAAATGTAAAGTGCTCTGTGCAGAAATTGAGTCACATGGACACAATTCTAATTTAGCATCACAATATGCATCACGTGGATACGACACCAGGAGATGAGCAATACCCATCCTGAATCTAATCAAATAGAACATTTTGGCTTGGTTAAAGTAAAAAGAGAGGTAGGGTTCAATTCTTAGACAAGTAACTAACAATGAATACTCTATAACCCTTTTTTAAGCATCTCTTGACTATCTCTTACTTGTTTCAGGTAAATGAGAAAATCTCTTTTCAACTTATTTTTTGGGATTGCGGAAGTGTTTCCAGGTGTATTAAGGCAGTCCTGCAATTCTAACTTCTCTAGTTGTTCTTGGATATAAGAAAGCCAGGGATTTTTTTTTGCGCAATCCAGTTTCAAGCAATCTAAAAATATATTGCGGTTCAAAACTGGTTCCTCTTTTATCCAAATGTTGTGCCAAAGCATCAGAGGTGCAGATTGCATGTAAAAAGACAATGGTGTTACACCTAGTTCGTTATGACACATGATGGCAGGAGTGCTTTTAGGTAGTGTCAGTACACGTCTTAGCATCATATTTTCTGCTCTCTGAAGGCCCAAGGTGTTAGTACAACCCCAGACTCCAGCGCCATACAAAGTGACGGCGCATGTTCGTGCTTTGTAAATGTCTATAATGGCTTTAATAAGGCGAGAGCCTAGTTTTTTTGTAAATCTAAAAATGGCCTCCACATTTTTGTTGAAGCTTCCAATCCTTGCATCAACTAATTTGGACCTCAAATTTTTTTCATTAAAAAGTATACCTAGATAATAGAAGGTTGGTACCTGAGACAGTATTTCATTTTTTATATAAAAAGTTTTTGTTTTTGATGGGGGTTTGCCTGTTAGCAAAACATGAGATTTTGCAGCATTTGTTTTTAGGCCAAGGTCACTCATATATTCCAGTTAAAAACCTTTGTAGTCCCACCCCAGTTCTCGACATTAAGACACAATCATCATCGTATAACAAGGCTGGTAGAGACCTGTTGCCTACTGTGGGTGCGTCTACATTTCCAATTCTGATATGACTTTCTAAGTCATTTATGTATAAGCAGAATAGAAAAGGAGCGAGTACGCATCCCTGACGGACCCCACAGTCCATCTTTATTGGTGAAGTAAGCTCACCAGCTGCTCCATAGTGTACTCTCCCTGTGACTCCCTGATGCATTGCTGCTAAATAATGGACAATAGGTGGATCAATGCCCATAAGCAGCATTTTCTTCCAGAGTCTCTTCCTCTGCACCCAGTCATAGGCAGAAGTCAGGTCCATAAACCCAAGATATAAGGACCCTGACTTTGCCATGGTGTATTTGCCGATGACCAGGTGCAGATTAAGGCACTGTTCAACAGTGCCCAGGCCTTTTCTGAATCCATATTGGACATTAGAGAGTTTCCCGTTTTCTGCTATCCAGATCTCCAATCTCTCCAGTATTACTCGTCCCATAATTTTGCAGGAGCAATCAATTAGAGAGATTGGACGATAGCATTTAGGGTCTGACCTGTCTCACTTTTTGTATATAGGGACTATTATAACAGATCTCCATTAATCTTGAGGACCCTGGGCCGCATAGCATCTTAGCATATTTGTTAACAATGGTAGCCACAGGGTGATGTTTGATAAAAATAAGTCCGCGGGTATACCGTCCGGCTCAGGAGCCTTATTCTTTACAGTCTGACAAAGCGCCCTATTTACTTCATCTAGAGTCGGGGGTTCCAAGGGAGATACCACGTGTTGGAAATCAATGCCACAGTGTAGTTCAGTGCTGTTACCGTAGAGACCTGCAAAGTGCTTCCCCCATTTTTCAGGCATGATTGTTACATCAATATTGCTTCTTTTTGCGTCACTAAAATATTCTTCATTAACTGTTTGCCATAAGAGTCTGGAATCTTTACTACGTAATGCCAGATGTAATTGACCCCATGCGTCTTTCCTGATCTCCATCTTACGATTCTCCAGCGCGCACTTATAATCTAAGCGCATCTGTCTTACTGCCACCTTGTCGCGTAGTTTAGTTTTTAAAGTCTTAATTAATTTATTATGCAGCTGAGAACATTCACTGTTAAACCACCTTTTATTTTTCTGTATTCTATCACGCTGACTCTTAGTTAAGAGTACATTGATTGTCTCTGTTATTGCCTTATATGATATGATCATGACAGGAATATTTAAATTAGCTTCCAGACAATCCAAAACTTGCTCAAGGTTGCGCATTATAATCTCCTCCAGAACAAGGTCTGGATTGACAGTGGACCACTTCCTGATTAACCCCTTGTTTTTAGTATAAGACAAAGGTGGTACTCTTTCTGGCGTGATTAACTCGTCAGATGGGTAGAAAAGGTGGTAATGTACCTGCATTTTCTTTGAGTTCCACTTGATGATACCCTTTGTTCAGATTAAGGTGAGAGATGCGTTTGGCACCCTTTAGCTCTGTGATCATGTCAGCAATGTGCGGATGTCATTTTCTTTCAATTGCCTTGTCACCTTGATGCATATCAACACAGATGTGTACACCTCCTTCACTGTCCTTTTTGGGCACTACCACTACGAATGACACCCTCGGAGTTGGACCAGTAAATCGCTCAAAGATATAATGCTTTAGTAAAGTCTCAAGCTCTTACTCAACAGCTTCTTGTAGATTAAATGCAATTTGTCCATGTCTTTGAGCAACAGGACAAATGTCCTCATTGAGATGCAGTTGCACTTTCATGTTCTTAAGTTTTCCCAATGCATGAAACAACGATGGGAACTGACTTACTAATTTCGTAATGAGCATTCATGTTGTAGTTCAGAGACATCAGTCCCATATCAGCAGCAATATGGAAACTTAGTAAACAGGCACTTGACGCAGTACCTTGAAGTGCATAAATGGGTCCTTGTACTTTTGCCCTTTTGTGTCTCATGGTTGCTACGAATGAACCTTGACTCTTTAATGGCGTTGATGCAGTCCAAGTATACACTTTAGTCTTCTGTGGTGTGAGACGGGGCAATGGAGACAGTTCATTGCATTTCTCCTCAGGCATGATATTTATCAATGCCCAACTGTCGATAATAAAAGGTATGGAGCAACTGTTTAATTTTAGTGCAGTTTTCGGACAATATTTGATGAGTGTATCAAGTCTCTCAAAAAATGTGTTGATTATTTCACCAGCTTTCTGAGATTCCTGACTGAAAATATATCTTTCGTAATCAACATTCGGCATCGGATTGAACTTGATATTTAATGTGTCTTTGGTTTGATGGTATGTGACTTTGTCAATTCGCTGTCATTTCTTGATTACGTCTTTTACTCCTTCACCAGCAAGATTTTTGAGCTATTGACAATATATCTGTTTCTTACAGTGCATCAATTACATCGAACGTTTCTATCCAGGCAGTCATTCTGTCACCAATATTCCGCATTTTAGCAGTATCAAATGGAGGTGGTGGTTTCACGACGGCGGGGGCAGTATCACCAGTTGTCGAACTTACTGACATTATGAGCCTATTCTGCTCACCTAACTTGCACCATTTATGCCATCGGCAAGTTCTTGCGACGTGCTTGCTTTAGAGTTGGTATTGCCAATCTGAATGGGAAGAGCTTTTTTTCGTGTGACCATATGAGCTTTTCAACTCTTGAAAAACTTTTGAGTTGTACGGACCGCACCTGGTACCTTCGGTGGTGTCCACTTCAGGGATAAACAGCTCTGTATTTACATCCCCGGGTATCTTACTTGGGTGCCAGTACCCACAGCTGTGGTATGATGACTCTTTACTCAGCTCCTGGATAAGTACCACAATCATTTCTCAACCTGGTTTTCACTGCCTTTAGCTCTTTTCTGTATTTGGCTATTTTCACTGCTGGTGCTTTCTCGTCCGTATCTGTCACTGCTTTCAGTGTTTCGCTGTACCTGGTTTCCGCCTTTAGCATTATCGATCCATACAATTTATAGCTCAGTGTTGCATAGTGGCGCAGTGCCTCTCTCACAGCCTTAGTAACAAATTTCTGGACAATGATGAATAAACTTCTCAGTAAGACTTCCATTATCATCAAATGCTTCACTATGACTAGAGTGGTGCTTTGACTCCACATAGGCCAAACATCGATCTTCACTTTGACTTCAGCACAAGCGGCATGCACAAGAAGTTTACTGGACCAAAGCAAACATTCTAGGAGAGCACTGTCGATCTTTGGGTTATGTATCCCCTATCTTGTCACCAGTAGTAAGGTCCTTACTAGCCCAGGTACTTGAAAATGACTACACCACACACAGAGCTTAGTATTAAACGTCTTTATTCCTCAGCGTGCAACTGCAAACTCAACTTTCTAAACATGTACTTTTATTCCATGCACCTGAACATTTACGTTATAGTTCTGCGGAGTCCATCAGGACCCAAAAGGGTCCCATCATCGCTAACTGACAAGACACTACAACTTTGAGCAGTCAAGTGAAACAGTATGAATTGAGCTCCATGTTCAAAAGGGGTGGTACGCTGAGAAGCCCTGCCCCCACCATTGTCTCGATCCTTTAGCCTTCCTTGCCTCAGCAGACGTCTCTTACTCTCAGCCCCCAATGGCACTGTTTCCTCAGCACGGTTGCCCCAAGAGTCCGAGCAGAGAGCAGAATCCAATGCGGCTGCTGAATGTGTAGGAAGAAAGACACCAAGCTTACATTGCAGAGGACCAACAACAATCCCCACTATGCAGCCACATCTCCCCCCTCAACGAGGACCAGAGATACTGGAACTGTTTGCAGCACAACCAAAAGACGGACCGACAATGAGGTAACTCTCCAATGCGCGCAGGCCCCAGAAGTTATGAGAATGACAATAGGGCCTCTTACATTTTCTGACTAAGTGAGTAAATGTCTAAAGGAACAATCAATAGCCCTGTTTTTTCCAGGTGTGAATCAAAGGTTGAATTGCGTGGAAATGTTCATTATAGTACAGCTTTTACTCCTATGACATGGAAAAAACAGAAGCAGGTCAAGAGTGAAGGCTTGCTGCTATCCAAACACTTTTGTCTCACTTGTTTCTGCTGCTTATGGGTCCTGATGGAAGGAGGGATAGTAGTAGAGATCACTCATGATTTTCTCATTCAGTACAGTTTGAGTGAAAAATATGTACTTATATTTCTGCTACTCAAATCATCATTGTCAAACTCTTTCATTGCTCTTCCTCACATAAAGCTAGGAAAACGAAACATGAAGTTCAGGCTTTAGGACATAAAAGTGAACTTAATTTAATACAACATGATGTTTGAGTGTACTTTTCATGTTTAAAACAGTCCCAGTCCCTCATGTCTTGCAATAGAACCAGTTCCACTGATCTGCAGCCTTGACATCTTCTGTAGCTTTTCACTTTCTAAGATGTGGAATGAAACGTGTAATAGCCAATAGCAAGAGGTGAGAGATGTAGACTTCTTGGTCTGATTTAAGATGTGACTAATAAAGTCTCAAAGCAATGGCGGCATGGCACTGACCCAAACAAGACAAATGTTAAAGAGGACTGAATCAAAGAACACTCTGTGTATAATACGTCTTGAAGAGAACTGCACTGACCTTTTAAAACAAAATGCTATTTTTGCATGTCTAAGTATCACTGGTCATATCAACAACAAGTGTGATTTATGGAAATATTTTTAATGCTTGAAAAAAACAGGATTTCTTCCTTACTTGGGATGTCACTTGTAGGTGTAATAAAAATGCAGGGAATGCATTAGTACTAGGCTTGGTTCCTGTTAAAGCTAACTTGCATGTTTGATGACCAGAAGTAACGTGTGATGACTAGAAGTAACGTTTGATGACCAGAAGTAACGTTTGATGACGTTAGTGCCCGATGCAGAAAACTGTCTGTACTTTCAGGTCTCATCTGAATTCTCCATCGCAGCATTTTATTTTTCCAAGGATGACAAGGGAGAGCCTTTGAGTTCGGCAGTAAATCACAGTAGTCAATCCCCAAGAGTTAATTCAAATTGTGGTGTACCCTGCGCGATGAACTATATTTTTGCCTTTTCTAATTTATCTGCAATATCATATTAGTCTTAGTTTGGGCCACACATTTGCATATGATTAAATTCCTAAAGGTAAGATGTTATTGTCACCAACTTTGGTAACTGTCTTGCAGTGTTTATCTCTTCCTTTGATCAATATCACATAGACCACTTCAACCTGCTCGACCAATTCCAATCAGGCTTCCAATCAGGGCATAGTACTGAATCAGCCATGACCCACATAATTGATGACTCATTACAAATACTGGATCAAAACAAAGCCTGTTTGCTAAACATACTTGACCTCTCTTCAGCCTTCGATACAGTCAAACACGACAACCTACTTGACCTCCTGAAGCATAGAATGGGGCTATCTGGAACAGTGTTAAACTGATTCACTTCCTTCCTCCAAAACAGAACACAAAGATTCAAGATGAACCAATCTTTATCCAACCGCACCCCAGTCACCTTGGGAGTACCCCAGGGTTCTTTCCTCTCCCCGACACTCTTCAATCTGTTTATGGAACCACTCAAGAGCTTCTCAACGTTGCAAATATCCAATATCACATGTACGCCGACGACACACAACTCTACATTAAGGTCCAATCTCCTGAAGACATCAAGTCCCTTAACTCAACGCTCCAAAAGACACAGACCTGGCTAGCTAAGAACCATTTAAAACTAAACACAATAAAAACAGAATTCCTCTTAATCGATCCCCCAAACCAAACAACTATCATCCATGAGTGGATGAAGCCCCTAACTGCACTCAACGGTCAACCTCTCATCATTGATTCCGCTAAATCTCTAGGAATAACCCTGGACAATAAGCTAAACATGCAGAAGCACATCAGCGCCGCAACAAAAGGAGCACATTTTCAGATTAACACACTGAGAAAATTGAAACCCTTCATACCCGCAAATGACTTCAAACAGGCAGTTCAAACTCTAGCAATTCCCAGAGTTGACTATGGGAGCGTCGCTCTCTGTGGTCTTCCCAAATCAACGACTGCTCCTCTCAGAGCCTCAATCAATACAGCCGTCAGACTCGTTAGAGGCACCAAAAGAAACTGCCACATTTCCCCTGACCTTCATGCCCTCAACTGGCTACCTTTTGAGGCCAGAATCCAGTTAAAAATCGCCTGTATGACACATAAGGCACTACATTACAAAACCCCGAGGTACGTAGCGGAGAAACTAGTACTATCAGGTGGTAACAGGTCTACCAGGAGTTCTAACAACCTTCTACTTAAACCACAACGTTTCTCCAAGAAGAAAACTTCCCATCGTACCTTCTCAGGAATGGCCCCCAGGATATGGAACGCCTTACCCCCAGAAACGAGACTCAATCCATCTACGGCTTTTTTTTAAAAAAGAAGTGAAATCGATTCTCATGTCCAAATTCACTTGAACTCGTCCTATACACTCATGTAGTTATGTGCCAATCTCTGTTACCAGTACTGTATTCACATAATTCTTTGTATTTGTATGTACATGTCTTTTTTCCTATGTTTGCTCTGTAAAGCGCTTTGATACCCGCAAGGGTCTTGTTTGCGCTATACAAAAACGGCAAAATAAATAAATAAATAAATAAATAAAATATCGGTATAGGAAAGTGCCTCTTTTGACATGGTTACCCCCCACTTTTTGCCTGATGTCTGATGTGATTTCAAGCTGTAAGTGCACTGAGGCCCTGCCAACCAGGTCCCCAAAGCCAGATCTCTTTACCAAAACCTGTACCAAGATGGGCACAACTTCAGTTACCCCTGTAATTCCCAAGTAAACGGTACCCCTGGTACCTATGGCATGGGTACTGATGAGGGTCCTCTGGGGCTGCAGCACTGGTTGTGTCACACCAAGTCTATGCACTCTGCCACTGCAGGCTGTGTGTCTTGGTGCAGAGAAATCCAAAGAGTTGACATGGCACACAGCCCAGTGTGCCAAGACTCCCATACACTGCATGGGATACAGCTAAGTCACCCCTACTGCAGGCCTTCAGCCCTAAGGCATGGTGCACTATATCCTATGTGTGGGCCTAGCAGAATGAGTAGATATGACCCAACCATGTTCAATCTAATCAGAGATGTTGTAAGTGTCCAAAGAAGCCATAAAGAGTACATAGGCTGCTTACTTGTCAACATGGGTTTCCTAGCTCCATGATGGCTTCACTGATTCCTAAGGTGTTTGGTACCAACCAATTTGTCCTAATAAATCTTCACTGATGCCAGTGGTGGACTTATTAATACATTCACAGAGGAGACCCTTTTAGAGAGTCCCCAGAAAGCCTACAAAAACACTGGTGTGGCTCCTGACTTGTTTTCGCCAGCCTGCCACTACCAGACATGTTTCTGACCTCGTGGGGTGAAAGCTAGCGCTCTAAGGGGACAGAGACAAAGTCTGCTCTGGGCAGAAGTGCTTCACACCTCCTCCAGGACAGGTTGGCCTTCCTGGGTGGGAAGCTTCAAAGGCAAGGCTGCCTTTGAAATCCCACCCAGGAATCACCAGATAGTGGGGGAAGCCAAGCCCCATTTCCTGGTCCACTTTTGGCAGGAGGAAAGGTGGGAAAATTAGTTAGATTAGGAGAAGGGTTCCCACTTAGCCTAAAGCACCCCTAGGGCAGGCAATGTGAATCCCTCTCCTGAAATCCACCATCTTGAGATGGTGAGAAAACCTCCTATTTGGGCTACGGTAGTGCCTCTTCCAACCGGTTCTGGGCCAATGTAATATAAGAAACTCTGGATCTTGCAAGCCTTTGGTGCAGCTACATATGGCACCAACAAGGGGAGGGGTGCACTTTTTGTAAATTTCATAGCGTAGTTTGGGAGACATGATGAATGGCTGATGACCATGAAGAAAATACGAACGCATTTTGTGCCCGGTTGACAAAGCTTTTTCTATCAGCAATTGCGTGTTACCCATATCTCAGATTTTAGTTACGGCGTAATATCCATGCCTCAGTCACAAAGCATTTACTGTGAGTCGTTTCCAGGAGCAGCAAGGCGTAAGCAGGTCTCACTCCTGGAATACATGAGTAAGTAACATCTAAGTCTGGAGTAAGACACACCTATTTATAGAAATAGCTTTGCGAATCAGACCTTTTGTTTAGCTCTGGTTAGAATAATGTGACGTCACGATTGTACTTATTTGGTGCCAGAAACACTCGTCCAATGGCTTTCTTCTGAACTTTGCAGGATGGTCCCAGAATCGCCACGGTGGTTGCTGACGAGAAAAAAACAGGAAAAAGCAATGACAATTATGTGTACCATTGCCAACCACAATGGGAAATATATGACGACCACTTACAAAGAGGTACATTTTGTAATTCCAAAATGGCATATTGAGCATGTGACTCTGAATGAATATTCTTTAGTATTCCGTAGATGCAATGAGACGTTGAAAGGTACAGCAATAATTCTCTGTGCAGTAAAGCAAGTGTGACTCTATATAGGGGCATTTATAGGGACTCAAATGTTCCTCGAATATAACAATGAGTGTCATTGCCACATGGTTATACTCGAGGAACATTTGAGTCTAATCATATGAATATCGATAGACTCCAACAAAGTTGATTTATTCCAAATAACCGTACTATGATGTTTTTAATGTTTCACTTGTTTTTTTTGTCTCTTGTGTATTTTAAGTGATTTGTTTTTCTAATGTATGATTTTGTCGACATACAACTTTTTAGCTGGTCCATATTTGATTTGTATTTCATTCTTATTTGTATCAATTTGTGATTTTAAATAAAAATAATTCCGCGATACCGGGACTGGTTTCTGTCCATGTGTTTATAATTGTTCTTTGGGTCCTTATCTGTGAATATAAATGGGAATCTGAGTGGTTTTTAGGTTGATGTATGGTTAGTTGTAACTTGGTTTGACGTCCATAACTTCTTACTCAAGAGAAATTCCTTTTACTTTAAGCTTTTTAAAGGTGCCATGGCTCAAAATATTATGTTCAATTCAGATCATCTGTCTGCAGCAAAGAAACACTGTGTGCACTAGCAGATATATGTCAGTGACCAGAGAGGTGCTCTTATCTATTCTAGAGGCCCTGGTGGCTAGCATTGTGATGGAGGAAGAGGTATGAGACAGATAATATATGGTATATAGTACCCTGCGCCGCACATAATAAAGATATTGCAAGTAACTAACTAGTTCTGTGACCATATAGAGCAATGAGGCCAAAGACCAAGATCCTCGATAAGGTCATAGAACTCTGAGGTGACTTACAATACTCTTATAATGTATGACAAGAGGTACTCTATTCCTTATAATAGATGGTTTACTACCACCCTTCCCACAAACTGATGGAGATGTTTACAAACATGAAGAATAAAAGTAGGACTTCTATTGCAAAATTAAACACACAATTAAGCAGTTAGATAATTGTTGCAAAAATATATTAGAATCAGTTTAATACAAGTCAGATTACAAAATAGTACTCCAGCGCATAATGTGTAGAAACATGCAAAGAGTTTCCGTCTTTCCCATAATTAACTAAAACATGCAAAAAATGTTATCATTAATATCTCCTTTCTGCTTATCACTGGTCATCTAGAAAAACAAAAACACAGAAGGAAAATGCAGGTTTTGTTTTCGTTTTGTAAACTGCAGCTTCAATTAAGCTGTCTAAACTGCCTTTTCCCATGGCTGTTGACTCTAGCAGCAGGCATTGTGATGTCAGAACTCAACTAAATTACAGTTGAGCAGATAAGTAATTTCTTTATTGCGGGTGACTAGAGATGTCACAAGTTGTCTGTAATACGGAAATTAGAGACATCCTTTTATATAGGGATCGAAGGCTTCCATATATTGTAATTGTAATTGGCTGGCAGGTATAATTTACTCTTTAGATCTCCTGTGTTATATTTCATGGTGTCTGTTTTTCTTATGGGTTCATTTTCCTATGTTCACCACACAAATTGGGTCAACCACTCTGAAATGTTTCAAGAGTCTGAGAGAAGAAAAGTAGAAGGAGGAAGAAAGGGGAAGAGGCAAGAGAAAGATGCAGAGATCTACGCGGATGATCTGTGTTACATGTATAGATAGGCCAATGTGTGTGGGGAGGTGAGTGGGAGACTAAAACATAAAAGCAGTTGCGTAGTACCACCCGTGTTAGAGGAGTAGCAGGGTGCTGCATGTTTGTACACCAAAAACTGAGTAATTTGAGAAGGACCAATAATCTATGTGGCAACATTCACTAGGCAGAAATGCTGTCATATGAGTAAAATGATGGCAAATGCCAAAATGGAATTGTTTGACATTAGCAATAGTCATGCAGCTTTTTTAAAAAAAAAAAAGCAGGGATGCTATCTCCTGTCATACAAGTACACCTCATTAGTGAGGACAAAAATGGAAGATCAATCAAGGTTGGCAAACTGAGCAGAAACTACACAATCTTAAAAGTCCCAGATTTCACCTACTGCTGCATGGCCAAAAGAGGCCACAATTTTGAGCACCCATTTCCTCTTATGCCTTACCTCTTCATATAAGCACAATACTTTTCTAAGATCCCAGAGACCATCAATGCTGATAATCCAGATTTGGTCAGTAACTTTGGTTACGGGACAGATTGGAATTTATTCTAAACTCAATTGTGTGTTCAATCTAAGGCAGACGTTTAACTGTAGAGATGCAGTTGACAGACTATTAAACCAAATCTTCCCCTTTTTTGAAAGAAGTTGCATTTCAAGCTTAGTATATTTTTTAATTTAAAAAAAGAAAGGATTACTTGATAACTTCTGGGCCCCCCTAGACATATTTAACCTGATTGAAAAAGTGTCTTGCAATGAGCTCAAAAAAACTTCAATGGAGATAGCATTCATTTTGTCAGGATGTCCTTCTAAAATACCATTCAATCAATTTGATAATTCGTCACTAGTGACGCTTTTCCAACCAGAATGATGGTCTAAATGAGTTCATAATTCAAAACTGGTTGCCTTAATGTCCTTTACCTAACAGCTCTAAGGTCAAGTGTGACATAAAGCTGAAAGTGATCGCTCCATGAATAAGGGCAAATTTCTAAATGGGTGAACACATTAATACTCAAAAATTGCACATAAATGTAATCAATGAAGGAGCGCTGCACGCCTCTTTGCCGGGTGAAATGATCAATTACCGAATGATCAAATCATCCATTATTGCAGCCAGGTTTAACTCTAGAGCCCACGTTAACAGGTGAAAAGAGAAGTCACCACACTTAGGAGCCGATCCAGGAACAAGTTTTATCTTCAATGTTAAAAGCTCTTTACTAGCTATAAATGTGTGCACAGGGACTATGTTACCCCAAATTGGTTACACAGGGTGGATCCTGCTAAATCGGATATCTGTCCAAAGTGTAGGCACAATGTTGAAACTTATATACATATGTGGTAGGAATGCCGGGTATACAGGAGTTCTGGAAAGATGTTATTAAAACTCTGCAGGATTTGACAAATTTGCCTTTACAATTTTCTATTCAGGTATGCTTGTTGGGTTTAATATAGTGCTCTAAAATGACTAAACATGCTGTAAACATTGCTGAAATGGGGTTAGTAACTGCAAAGAAATGTATGGCAAAATGTTGGATTACATCCAAAATTCCTAAAAATAAGTATTGGTTACGAGAATACATACCGTGGTTGCGGGCTGAGTGTGGGGTAAGGCGTAAATTAATTCGGATTGTGCAAGGTCAAGATGGTAGGAGGATTTGGGAATTAGCAGAAATACAACTCCAGCAAATCATTGATGATCCAGTACAGACACCTTAAATTGTAACAATTGACATTTGAGTATTGCTTTAAGCCTGTGTTATGCCGCAGCTTCTGTATTTGTCTTGATTTGATATTCAAAATGATGCTATTGGATAATATTGTATAGCTACAAATATATGTAAAATTTGCTCCCATGGTATCGTGGAAAGGGGAAGGGGAGAGGCAGGAACTGTTCAATGTCATTATTTTTATGATACAAAACATAATAAAAGTATATTTTAAAAAAAGTAATCTTTACTAGCCACATTCTTCACTTTCTCCTATATATCTCATGCCATTCAAATTAACAACTGTCAAATTGGCCACAAGAGATTTTAACTTCCCAGGCGAAGAAATCTGAAATAAAGGACTGGAAGAATAAAGCAGGGAAGCAGGGAATGTAAAGGAGAGGTACTCAGCACATTGTTTCAACATTCTCAGACTCAGGGAAGACATCCATTCCCATCTTGTAAAAGAACACACTGTGTTTCAGAATAAATGCAGAAACTAATTCTGAATGAAAGTGTACAATGGATTCGTGAAACACCTAGAGCTCTTTAACATAAGAGTTTAACTCAACCAGGGCAACGTCTTGAGAAGAAATGAGCCTAAGATCATATACATTAAAAAAGATTTTTAATACCGGCTGACGATTCATACAAGAATGCTTGCTAGTTGAGGGAGATAACTCTGTGAATTTTAAAATACGTGAATGAGCAGAGGGAATCAGTGGCTCCTGCAAGGTGACTTATTCACCATTCTTTAATCCTATCTCGTTCTTTGGGGAAAACATGGTAGCATTTGAATTGAGATCAGAGTTTGCGCAATTGGAGCTGCGAGCCAAGAATGAGTAACCTTGAAATAGTACTCTAGACCACTCCAAGCTCTGTAGCCTACTGTTGGGGTGTGAGGCAGGGGGCTTTTCCACTGAGACCTTGCATCCCTGCATCCAGATACCCCCAGGGGTGATAGTGCTGCACTCTACAAATGTTGATTGATTGATTTTTATTAACAATCCATCACTAGAACCAGACTCTAATGGAAGCAGAGCATATGTTCAGAGGCATCGTGCTTCTCTCTGGGACAAAAGATCCCAGGTAGCAAACCTAAATTCTGGGTCAGTGGCACTCAAAAAGCAAGCATCTTCCTCTCTATCTGATAACAAATCTCCAGTATCACACTGAGGGTGCTCACTTCCTGTGGGAGAATGCGTGAACGTCTCTCAAGGACCAACAAGCAGAGCATATTTCAGAGTTTTACCACCATCAAAGTTAGTGAGATTCTTTTATTGACATTTCTTCCTCGCCACTGGAAACACCATTGGGCTGGAGTTGTGGGCAGTACAGTGACACAGATAATGGCATTTAAATAGTCACCTGTTGGCCAAGGGGAGCCAATGATAATTGGCTGGAAGCACTAGTTTTGGAGACCCCATTGCTTGAAAGACAACAACATATCCCCTCAGGCTGCAGGTTTGTGATGTCTTTGCACAATATTTAGGTCTTCATAATCAAGATTTAACTAAAGCGTAGCATGTATTGTTGCTAATAGAAAATTGACATTTATAATATACCAAGTCTCTGTTTGCACTACTCTCTACTAAAAGTCTACATACTGAACTGCATTTGATGCCTCTCTGCCTCTGTCTTGGGCACCTGTCTTGAGTAATGAAAGGGATATGATTTTAGATAGGTCATATTGATGCAAAAGGTCATAGCAGTGCTGGAGCCGTAATTACAAAAGTCAAAAATGGTTTGCAGGATAGTAGAGATGACGAACCAACAAAGGTTCAAAGTTGTATACGAAACAACTGTATGTTTGGCAGAGTAGGCAATGAAAAAGGATGTGTATGCCATGTCTTGAGGTTAAAATTGGTAAAAAACTTAGAGGCATATTTACAAGCTTCTATCGCCATAGGAACGTCACTTTTACTGACGTTCCTGTGGCGATAAAGCCTTCGCCTTATTTACAAGACAGCATTAAGCCACTTAACGTGGCCTAACGCCGCCTTGTAGATAAAGCCCCCTTTCACGCTATACTTAGCGTGAAAGGGGCATGCAATGGGTGTTGTGGTGGATGTTCCGCCGCAACACCCATTGATTTTGACGCTGCCACCTATTTACAAGGGTGGCGTAAATAGGAGGCAGTGCCAAAATTAAAACCAGGGAAAACCTGGTCTTAACATGGTAAAACAAGGAGAAATGCTTTATTTCTCCTCGTTTTTGTTGGTTCTATGTGTGCTGCACAATGCAGCACACATAGAACCAACAAATAGCAAATTGCCATGAATGATTGTTTATGTCCCTTCCTGCACCCAAACAAACATTTTAAAAGTGATGATTTGCAACTTCTATGAGTGCTGCACAATGCAGCACATATAGAAGTTACAAATCGCCATTCTGGATTGTTTATGTGCAGGAAGGTGTACCTTCCTGCACACAAACAATCATTCCCATTGGCGCTAGGCAGCTGAATTTGGTGCCAGCGTAGGGAGAAATGATGGGGTGCACGTATTATTTTAAATATGGTGCATTCCTGCGTTTCTAAAGTAACAGAGCGCGGTGTTAGCAATTTTGGAGCGAACCTGCACTCCGCCACTTTCTTATACAAATGACCTGAATTTCCTGTTCTGGCTGAATTGCAGAGCTAGTTAGAACAAAGGCAGTAGAGGAGCAAAAAGACCAAGATCAGGCACACCAGGCAAAAAACAACTGCCAAATTCAATCCTAGCAAAAATGTTTAAGCCAGTCCCACAGTGCAGGATGACGTGACTAGAATGGTGCCCTGGGGACTTAATAGGTGGGTCAACGCAGCCCATCTGCTCTGAAAGCTTCCCCCTGTCGTGTAGCTTACCGGTAAAATGCCAGGATGGCAACAGGGAAACAGGTATAAATGAAAGATCTGTTTCACTAATCAGGTACAATTTAGTAGTATATGTACGATTTTTAAGTTAAAGAATGCATAACACAATAACAAAATGTTTAATTCTTTAAATCGTTGAAATTCACTCATTTTTCTTCTCATGTCTCCTTCCTGCATTCCCCCCACCCCGTGAAAACGAATGCACTTTCTCACATTATCAGTGCATTTGCAGTGGGATCTTTCTGGAGCTGAAGTCAGGGAAAGAGAAACAGGGTTGCAACCCCTTTATCTTTGTATGTAGAAAATATACAATTCTGCATTTATCAAAACACAGACTTGTATTTTCACCACACAAATCACACTTTAAAGCACCACATGAATGTCAGCAATGTCTGCATTAAAACTGTCTCTTTGGATAACTCCCAGTTCAAATTCCATTTCCCGGGCCTCCAACTCCTCAAGGGAGTTTGCAGGCACTTTCTAATGTCACCAGTCTGCCCTGCAGCAAACGGACTGTTCACCCTCCTGAGTTGTTTGTGACAACCTGACCTTATGTTTCTTTGAAAAGATCCAAGATATTCACAATTGTATTGCCCAGCGCCTGGTTTCATCATGTCTCATACCACAGGATTGCAAGCCTTTACCTTTTTTTTGTACTTCTGTCACAGCTTTCCCAGTGATTAGGAAAGAGGGGGAGGTTTCCTCCTTGATTACCACCCTAAATTTGGGCTCCCCAGATGATCTGCGTCCACTTAGGACTCTAAAATCTTTACCTGCAGTTGGTACACCTGATTTTACCTTCATTCTTAATACATGCCCCTAGTGGATGTAAGAAAGAGGCTGTTAAACTCTTTTTAAAGAAGTCAAGCATGGACCCCAGGCCAAAGCTAATTATTGCCCCATGTTTCTTTTCCCAGCAATCACAAAAATGAGTGATAAGTTCTGGCACACTGCCTTTCTAAACATCTCAAAGAGCACCAGTTACTAGATGCTAGCGGATGAGTTTAGGTCCTTGTGTAAGCACCGATTCTGCCACTTTGGCTGCATTGACTGACATAAGGTGAGATTACAATAATGACATTTCCGCCTGCCGCATCTGTTGTGTCCTCCTGTTACTTTCATATGACAATCTTGAAGACAAACCTTGTCTTCCATGCTACTTAAAAGGTTGTGTTGTTAATGCTACCATCATTTCTAGATTGAAGAATGCGAATATTTGTTACGTTGGTCTTTCTGAGTCAGGAATTTATAAGCTTTAATGTGTTCAAAATAAGGCAGCAGGACTTGTCATGAATTTCAGGAAATGTTATGGGTTCTCCGATGCTTGCCATAAGCAGCACTGGCTGCCAGTTTGTAGAATGGTCCATTATAAGAAGCTCTGATTGCCCCACAGTGCATCTCATGAAACAACCCCCCCCCCTTTGGTGCTTCTGTGTGTGCTTCCAAGTCCATGCAATCGCTTCACTTCCTTCCTTTTTGTTGCTTTCTGTATTTGGAATGTTCCCAGTCTTGGCCTATGCAAAATTCAGGACCATTCTATGTTTAGTAAGGCATTTATAGTTAATCTATTTTATTGATTATCTTCATATCGTTTTCGATGTTGTTATTCAGTCAGCCTTAGGATGTTTGTTGTAACAACTCAACACCTATCTTCTATGTATTGGTTTATTTAGTGGGTGACCTCAAGCAATACACGCAGGGCCGGTGAAAATAAATCAATCAGAATTTATGGTGATAGAACATTAGGACCTGCAGGCTAGCTCAGTACCTGACCTATAGACAGACCAAGAGATAGCTCAGCTATATGCAAATTGAAGATATCATTTATGTCTAACCAGAGCCCAGGGCCACTGGTATTATAGATTGTGGAGCTGCTGGGTTTTTCGCAAGATTATTGATTTGCTGCATTTGCTACATAATCCATCATCTGTTGCATAATCTGCAGATTTTAACAAAATAAATAGTTTCCAGCTTAAACGGTTCAAAAGTTACTAAAAGCACAGCAAAGCGTGTTGCTGCAAAGTGAAAGGCCCTTTGCAAAGGTTTGCTGGTCACTTCTTTGTTGCTTATTCCGATTTTTGGGTGTTTAACTAGTACTAATGAGGTGCAACCAATGCCCAGGCAGTGTAACAAGCATTTGCAATGCAATAGGTCTCGCATTTATGAAAGTTTGAGCTAATGTTAACATGCATAATCGCATGTTAGCACCCTTTTTCCCAATGCCACCCTTTGCATCTCCAATGAGATGCAAAGTGGGCGTTACTGGGCATACCACGGATGGGCTACCTTGCAAATATCGCTGATGTTTACATTGCGATATTTACAAGGCAGTCCACATGATTTTAGCAGACGTTAGATTTTGGCGAAAACGGCCACGTCTGCTAAAATCCTGACTTGCCCATCCCTTACATAGAGGGTGGATTATGCTGATACGACCCTGTGGGTCGTACCAGCAAGGTTATCACCATTTTGCAGGGAACATCGCTGGAAAAGCGATGTTCCCTGCAAAAGGGCGATAACCTCGCTATCTCTGGAATTTTTATCGCCCTGGAGAAACGCGTTGTTAATAACGGGCTACCAGGGCGATACATTCCAGCAATAGCCTGCGATAATATTATTATCGCTAAGCACGGCCAGCGATAATTATCGCTGGCCGTTGATAATATGCCCCCTACGTGAGAGGTAGTGTGAAGAGAAACAGTTAAATGAGAGAATAAGACAGATAAATTGAGAGAAACAAAGTGTTAGAGAAAGGTGGAGAGAAACAGATAGAGAGATTGATGGTGTATAGATAGTTTAATAAAGAAGGTTTTTATAAATGTGAGATAGATTTTTGGATAGATAAGCAGGTTATAAATATATTGAGAGAGTAAGTTTAAGAGAGAAATAGAGGGAGTGATGTGATATATGTAAGTGTGTATATGCGGGCAGTGAATGCCCGCATTAATTGTCATTAACCAGAGCTAGGCATCTGCGTTTAAAGGGTCCCAAAATTAAAAAACACTTTTGTTTACTCCTGCACATTCCATCAATAAGGCACAATCTGTTGCACCATGCTCACACCAAAAAGATCTGTATATTACACCTTTTACACTGGATTCAGGTGGAATTTGAAATAAAAAAACTAGCTGGACTAGGGAGCACGTTTTTAGCTGCTGTATTTGAGAGAGGTAAAAGAGGGAGTTTGTTGTTTGTACTTTTGAGAGTAAAAGAACATTTGTTTGTTGTAAGAGAATTTGGGGGCATATTATCAAGGACGGCATTAAAAATTATCGCCACTTTAGCGGCAGAAAACTGCCTCTAAAGCGTTGATAATGGGCTTGATAATATGCCCTTGTGAATTACCATAGAAGCCCAGGTTCTGGTGTGAACATGGGCTTCTATGGGAATTCTCCAGGGCATATTATCAAGCTCATTATCGCCGCTTTTCTGCCGCTAAACCGGCGATAATTTTAACGCCGTCCTTGATAATATGCCCCATAATGTGGCTGAAAGAGGGGTTCTGGGCGTTGGAGAGAAAGAATAGGTGTTTGATAGAGAGATACTTTGTGATTTAGTGCGAGAAAGAGATAGAGGGTGAGAGAAAGAAATGTGTGTGTGTATGTGAGAGGAAGAGAGAAAGAAACTGGGAAAGTGGTTTGCGCGGAATGAAGATTTGCGAGAGGGGTATGTGTGTGTATGACAGAGAGAGTTAAAACCAGAGAGGTAAGAGTGTGTGAGCGATAGAATGAAGAGAGTTAATGGAATGTGTTTGTGAGATAAGTGTGTGTGTGTGTGCATAAAACAAATAAGTCACTGAGAGACATACTTTAGAGCTACAGTGCAGTTTTTTTAGGGAAAGTTCTGCCGTGAACAAGTGTATGTTGTGTGCTAAGTGCATATAAAGGCCTCTGCGCAACTGTAGTGGTGGTGTATATAAACAAAAAAAACATGGGGCTGAGAGTTAAGGAAAACAGTGTATGTACAGCTACATACTTCACCAACAATTTGGATAGCTTCAAAGATTCAGAGGTTTAACATTTTAACATTTCCTGACGTTAGAACACTATCGTATATACATGCAGGTTGATATATGCAATTATATTTTAGGTGTACACACAAAGTGTACCTGGTGTACTTTTTTCAACCATGCAACTGGTGCTCTTGTAAAGCGCTCTGACACTTTCGGGTCGAGTTTGTGCTATATAAAACTGGAAGAAAAAACATGGCTAAGCAGCTCAACAAACAGAGACTCCTTATCCTTATAGGGCTGTCTCCTTTTTATGCGAGGGCAAAGGGCAAAGGGAAAGTTAACAATAGTATCAATGTTTTTGTAATGTAGTTTCCTGATGAAGAGACTATGGGGCATATTATCAAGGACGGCGTTAACATTATCGCCGGTTTAGCATCAGAAAACTGCCGCTAAAACGGCGATAATGGGCTTGATAATATGCTGTATGGAATTCCAATTGAAGCCCATGTTAGATGTCCTTCACATCTAACATGAGCTTCAATTGGAATTCCATAGAGCATATTATCAAGCCCATTATCGCCGTTTTAGCGGCAGTTTTCTGCCGCCAAAGCGGCGATAATTTTATCGCCTGGCTTGATAATATGCCCCCAGATAAGATAATTTCCTAAACATCATTCAAAAACGATAGGTCATTGCAGTAGAAAAACATACCTGGCAGCAGTGGGATTCGAACCAGTGCCTTCAGTGATACTGGAACCATGACACTGCTGCTTAGGCCACTAGGCCACTCTCCTTTCGGGTGGTTTAGCCTACTATTTTAAAATATAGACTGTAAAGAGAAGGCACTTGTGTGCCGACATTGTTTAACATTAAAACATGAAGTGTAAATATCTCAAACAGCCTTTCACATTGTATTTTAAGGACGTGATTCCCAATGCAGAGGGCCACATACAATCGGGGTGCCACAGGGAGATGAGGTGATTTATGGCGAAAATGCATGTCTGCCGGAGCCTCAGTAGAAAAAAAAAACAGTGTTTATAAGTATATGCTTCAAGGAGTAGCTTTGTTTTAAGTAAAATGTGAGCAGGAAGACATTTCCCTGTTCCGGAAACAATGCCAAGGCTGCCCGGGGGGCTGCGCAGCGGCCCCTCAATAGGGTGGCCGCCTTAGTGCCACAGGAAGGCACTGGAGTCGGCCTTCTAGTTTCCCTGGGCCGACCCCACTTCCGGGGAGGGGGGGGGGACAGGGGTACATATACTGTCCCCCGCCCAACGTACAGCCTCTTGGTCCCTGCCGTCTAGCCTTGCGTCACGTCGTGGTTGGGTGTCGCCCCAACGCTTAGTCGTGGACCCTCTCTGCTGCCCTTCACGTCGTGGTCGTGTGTGTCGATCAACGCCTGTGTCCCGGTGAGTGCCTGAATTTCTCCCTCCCCTATGCCCGGGCACCCCCTCGGGTGCACCACGGCGGGGCGGCCCAGCACAGGCAGCGTGGCTGCCGGGGGGGTTGCGGTGGTCGGAGGCCGCGCTGTGGCCAGGTCACGCGACAACCCAACATGTTTATTCAGCGGGGGGTGCGAGCACAGCAAGGTTCATGTTACCCCCCCCCCACCTTTCCTCAAAGGCAGGCAGCATTTGGAGTCGGCGGCGAGAGCGGCTTTTGGCGGTGACTAGGAGGTATTAGGAACGGGGAAAGAGGAACTGTCCCGAATCGAACTGCATCTGCGAGCAAGAGGGCTCAGCGAGTTAAGCGCTCCTGTTTTTCAGGTGCGACTTTCAGGCGGCCGCGTGTTGTAACCTCCGTTGGACACCTGGGTTTATGTGCCGCTATTTGTGTTCCTGGTACACCTTGTTTAGGCGGGGTAGGGTTTGGGGGCCGCGCCATTCCGTGGGCAAGCTCAGACCCACGCAGTCCAGGGGCGGCTAGCGGGCAGGCAGGGCGAGGGGGTGCGCGAGGCGGCGCAACCTGGCTCTCTCCCAGCCGCAGCAGCCTTGGCCCATCTTGTAAACCCCCCCCCCTTTCCATTTAGATTCGGAGCACGGAGTTTCGTGGGGGGAGGCCGGACCACTGGCTCACGCGGCAGGCCTGGGCCGGTCCCGCCCTCGCAGCACCACCCGGGGGCTGCGGGTAGGTGCGCATGTTGCTCTCCCTGAGAGAGGGATGCGTTAACTTGTTACGAGTGTAGTATGGCGCTAGTAGGAGACTGGCTCTCCAGTTCCAGTGGCGCAAATAGGCAGCGCGCTGTACTTACATGGCAGTCAGGAGACGAGCAATGCCGAGGACATGAGTGCGGGCCTCACCGGAGCGGGTGGGTTTTTTGATCCTGGCGCATGCCTGAGGCCCCATGCTTTACTCTCCGGGTCCTCGATGCGTGCGCAGTGAAATCCTCGCCCCCCCATCCCCGGGGTTCCGGTCCACGCTGCGCCGCGCCTTGTTATTAGTGGCGCGCCTGGGGAGCCCCCGGGGGGGCGGGGTTGGCGGGGGGGTGGCGGGGGGGCGGCCTTTGCACCGGCTGGCCTCCTCCCCTTCTCCCTTGTGCGAGTATACTTGCTCTCTGCGTGCCATCCTCGGGCCACCTCGGGGGGATGACGAGAGGTTGATGTGGGCTAACTCCGCTGCGGGGGCTGCTGTTAAGCGGCGTGGCTACAGCTCTGGTACTGACCTCGGAGTGCGGGGGGCCTGGGTGCGGCAGGGGGTATTGTTCCACCGGCGGCAGCTGATGCGGCGAAAATCGATCAAGCTCTCAGGCCTACCAAGTGAATCCACCGCCAAAGTAGTACCTGGCGTCATGAATTGCACTCGGTAACCCGGGGTCGAGTGCACACGTGCTATTTTCTACCTTGGTGGGGGCCTGTGGGGGCCATGGGGATGGTTGCTATGCACACATCATGTGTTTGTGTTCTCGTGGGCATGAAGTGTATTTAACGATGCTGGTTTTTCTTACAGGGGTATGCAGGCCTAGTGATGTTTTCTTCTCGAGCCTGCGGGCTAGGGCTCATGTTGGGGACGCGGACCTAGCTGCTCAACTGTTGGTGCTTCTACAAGTTTGGGCGCAGGCAGCAGAGAACAGCAAAGGGGGGGCACAGACTAGGGTCAGCGTGGCCTGGAGGTCCGAAGCGGACCAGGGCATTGGCGGGCGGCTCCTGGTGGGGGGCCTCTCAGATGCCCCGTGTTTCTAATGTCTCTGTCTCCCCAGCAGGTCACGATCGTCTTGTCTGGGACATCAGTTGTGCAGGCGGCTCCTCCCGGACACTGGTACCTCTCCCGCGTCTTGGCCAAGTACGGAGTATAGGTATGGTACCGGAATCCAAGTGGCGCAGTCCCCGGGGCGGGCAGATCCCGGGGGAGAGAGGTTGTTTCTGGCACGAGCCAGGTGAATTCAGACGGGGTGGGGACTGCCATCCCGCGAGTCTTTCGGGGAGGGGAGGCAGATGAGCAGGGCCGGCTCAAGGTGTGGGGTGCGAATAGTAATCAACCCTACTTTGTCCCAACACAGATCTCACCGATGACCCTGAGAGCGCTCGGAGCGAGCCTGCTAGTGATTTAGGACTGTAAGTCATGGAGCTAGCAGGACCTGAAAGGAGACCAAGAGTACTTGAGGATGTCTAGGGGCGAAGAATAAGATTGAAGTGTGGGGGGGCGTGCTCATCTAATATTTGCTTCAATTTTTCTACAGATTTCTTGGCAACCTCGGGAACGGCATCCTACAGGCGCGCTAGCTCAGAGTCAAGCATAGTAAGTAAGGGCGAGGGCTTGTGCGTCGCAGATGGGACACCGGAGGACCTTAAGGTGTGCCTGTTCAAGTTGGTTTAGGCTGCATCTTATGACGGTTTCTCTTTCAGACTGAGGCGACCCGAGCTCGAGGGATGGATAGCCAGGGATCCCCTTCGCTTTTCACGATGACGTCCCAAGTAGAGGAGACGCAGCAAGGGCACCCCCCAGGACGTACAGCTTGCAGCCATCATTGAACTCGCAAAGTCCAAGGGCTTGGCCTGGGCTGCTGACCTATTGAAGGCCAGCAAGCCTGATGATTCTGGGGTCATTTCTGGTGCCTCTCCCACTGAGCAGGAGACTATCGAGGAGGCAGGCCCTTCCCGGTCCAAACGGATTCGCAGGGCTACAGTGAAAGACTTTCCGGCAGACGCTCCGCCACCTAAGAGCCGGGCTGCGCCTACCCCCAGAGGCACACTGTTGCGCGTCCCCCTGCCCGTGACCCATGGACCAGTCCCCCCCCTCGACCGGCGCCCTATCGCATGCGAACTTCACTACCACGGAGGACTTGGGTAAGCTCAACGACACGCTAAAGAACTTCATGGAGGAGGTCAGATCTGGCCTCTTGAGGGCAGGAGCAATCGAGGGAGCCATACCTGCTAACAATTTGGGAGGGGATTTGACATCGCCAGCAAATGTATGGGCTCTCCAAGGGAGAGGCACTCAGGCACCAGAGTTGCCCACTCACAGGGGTCCCCTCCGCGTGGGCACAGGCAAGAGCATAGACGTTGTAGCTATGTGCCCAGTTGAGGCCCACAGGCCAGTTGCTGCGACTGTCACGGCCCCAGGGTTAGGCCTGGCACTGGTGAGGGGGGAAAGGCAGCAGCTGGGTGGGGGGGAGACGCTGGCAGCGCAACCAACAGCCATCATCACCCAGTCGGTCCCCAGTCTCCCCCCAGTCGTTCCTCCCACCACACCTCAGCTAGGGATAACTACTACTGCAGTGGCAGTTCAGTCGCCAACAGGGAAAAAGGCGGTCTCCCACGCACCACTACTGTCAGGTCATAGCTCTTTGTCATGGGAAGTCCCTTTGGCAGTGAAAGAATTTATTTGGAGGCGTGAATTTTTGGACATCTTTTCCTTACTCTTGTTGGGCCAACATGGCCAAGACGCCCGGAGGGTTGGGGGGAAAGAGGAGGACAAGAAAATCAGGTTTCAGCAATGGCCGGAGAAGTCCATTGACATCTTTCAGTCCGTCATCCTTGAAAAATTCCCCGAGCAAGGTCAAGCGCTTGTACTTTACCAAAGGTTGATTCATACAGAGGCTCAGAAGTGGGGGGGAGCAGGGTGGCTCAATTACGACCGGGAATTTAGAAAAAAGATGGCGATATGCTCGGAGATGGAGTGGGATCAAAAAGAGGTCCAGCTGTGGATGGACCACATGGCGCAGAGCGCAGTCACCCAGCCACAGGCTCCAGGGGGAGAGGGCTCACCTCCAGGGCCCAATCAGACCAGCACGAAACCTTTTAAGCAGTCCTTTTGTGGGGCGCGTAGGGGGGGCAACAGGGGGGGTTCAAGAGGGTGTCGCCAGGGACGTGCAACCTCTTCAACGCTGGGGCATGCTCTTGGGGGAGCAAGTGCAGGTTCCAGCATGTGTGCAGCAAATGCGGGGGCCGGCACGCCGCAACCTCGTGTCAGTCCAAGCAGGACAAGAAACCCTCAGACACATGTAAACAGGCCAGCTGAGATAGCTCAGCCAGAAGTAGTAGCTCTTCCCGCCCCCCCCTTGACCAACCTTCTTGCAGCTCGATCCCACTTGTCATCTCCCCCAAAGGTATCCTGCCCCTGGTACCTCCTAGCACGTCAGTCTTCCCCGCGTGCAAAGGGCCGTCCCCAGTGAACCTGAGCAACATCCTCCCTCTCCTCAGGAAGTACCCTAACAAGGTAGACAGCGCGCTTTTGCTGGGGGGGTTCTTAGAAGATTTCATTATCCCGTTCATAGGGCCGTTGTCTTGCAGGGAGGTGGACAACCTCAAATCAGCTAGAGACCTCCCGGTGGTAGTGCAGGAGAAAGTCAGGAAGGAACTACTACTGGGGAGGGTAGCGGGACCTTTCAGGGAGGCTCCTCTGGAGAACTTTGTGGTTTCCCCGCTGGGGCTGGTACCCAAGAAAGAATCAGGGACCTTCAGATTTATCCAACACTTATCCTACCCGGAGGGGGACTCAGTCAACCATGGGCTCCAAGAGGGCGTTTGCTCAGCGTCATACTGTACTCTGGATGTGGCTCTAGACCTTGTCAGGAGGGCGGGCAAGGGGGCATGGCTAGCAAAGGCGGACATTGAGTCGGCTTTCCGATTGCTTCCAGTGCACCCAAGCAGCCAACACCTGCTGGGTTTCAAGCTAGACGGCTGGTACTTCTTTGACAAATGCATGCCCATGGGGTGCGCGGTGTCCTGTGCCTTCTTTGAAGATTTTAGCTCCTTCCTGCAGTGGGTGTTACAACATTCCTTTGGGGTGTCAGGAGTCTCCCACTACCTAGACGATTTCCTATTCATCGGGAGGGATGGCACTCAGGAATGTAAGGCGGCGCTATCAAATTTTCAGACCCTCGCTCAGCAGCTTGGGGTCCCCCTAGCTCCTAAAAAGACAGAAGGGCCAGCGCAGGTACTCACCTTCCTAGGTATAGAACTGGACACGGTTTTAGGCGAAGCCAAGTTGCCACCAGACAAAGTGCGTGACCTGGGCCAGCAGATTAGACTAGCGGTGGGGAAGGATAAGGCCTCTCTGGCCTTCATTCAGAGCCTCCTGGGGAAACTCAACTTTGCGGCCAGAGTAATTCCAGCGGAAAGGGTATTTGCGCGCAGGATAGCCAGAGCCACAGCGTCAGTTAAGAAGAAGCATCACATGGTCAAGCTGAGCAGAGGCATGAGGGAAGACCTACTCATGTGGGCGGACTTCCTGGACAATTTCAACGGGTCTGTCATCTGGCGCGCTCCCTGGGCCAACAGCACAGAGCTAGCGCTCTTCACAGATGAGTCTGGCCGGGAAGGGTTCGGCATGATCCTGGACAGGGAGTGGTGCGCCGAGAAGTGGCCGAACGCCTGGCACAAGAAAAAGACCACGTCCAAGATCACGGTGTTGGAACTCTTCCCCATAGTCATCGCTTTTCACTTATGGCCGGGGGTGTTGGCAGCGAAAAGGGTTTTGTTCTGGTCCGACAACCTAGCGGTTGTGCAGGCCATCAACACACAGTCAGCTAGTTGCCCCCTGGTGTGCTTGCTGCGAGAGCTAGTGAGGGCATGCTTGAAGAACAATGTTGAATGCAGGGCTAGGCGTATTCAAGGGGTTCTGAACGTGGCCGCTGACGCTCTTTCTCACTTTCAGTGGTGCCGCTTTCGGGAGGCCTGGCCAAGAGCGAGAGAAGGAATGACCCCTTTCCCGCAACACTTATGGCTTCTTCTGAAGTGGAACAACGGTTGAGGGGTTTGGGGGAGCGGTCCCTAGCACCAAGGACGGCGAAGCGTTACAGGACTTGTGTTGAAAAATTTTGTGCAATCACAGGGGCATGGGAGGAGGATTTTGCTTCCTTGGAACTCAGAGTGCAACAATTCATATTGTGGGCGAAGGATGGGGGAAATCTCACCCGTGGATCTTGGGCCACCTGTCTGCCATCAGCCACCACGCTAGGTTACGAGGACAGTTCGACCCCACCAAAGCCTTTGTTATCAAAGCTGCACTGAAGGAGTGGGCAAGGAATGAACCGAGATCGCCTGATAACAGGTCCCGCATTAGTTACCCCATTCTACAAGGGATGCTCGACTGCATGACTAGGGCCACCCGCTCGGGGTATGAGGCAACTCTATTCTTGGCTTGCTTTGCACTGGCTTTCTTTGGGGCCTTTAGGATTGGAGAACTGGTGGCGCGATCCAAGCTGGACACCTCCGGGGTAGCCTTGAACATCAAAGATATTGACTTTGAGCCGTCCGGTCTCAGGATCTTAGTGAGGCAGTCCAAAACTGACCAATCCGGGCTAGGTAGGCTGGTCCTGCTACAGGGGTTGGGGGATGCCAGATACTGTCCTCTGCTATGGGTCAAGGCTTATTTGGCCCTCCACCCGGGGGGGGGGGGGTGCGGTATACCTCCTTGTGCACGAGGATGGGTTCCCGGTAACAAGGTTCCAAGTAGACTACATCATGCAGGCTTGCCTACGGTTGCCGGGGCAGACAGAAGGGGCCAAAAAATTCAGTAGCCACTCCTTCAGGATTGGGGCAGCAACCACAGCATTCCTAGCGGGGATGCCACCTGAGAGTATCAAGCAAGTGGGGCACTGGGAGTCGCAGTGCTACAAACGATACATCAGGCCTTAGGCGGGAAGGGGGTGAGAGGCAGCACAGGTTGCACCCCCATTGATCTGTTCGTGTATTTTAAGTCACGAGTGGGTGCCTAGGCCACTCGGACGGTTGCAGTGTTGTGTTGTGATGTAATTTGTAGATTTGCTGTGTAGTGTTCTTCAGTACAATAAATGTTTTCAAACACAGCATTTCTTTACTTATCAGGAACCAAGGTGTGGGTAATTGGCCATTCAAGCATCAGGAGACTGGCTCGGTGGGCGGAGGTCAGAAAATGGCGGCACGGCTTCACCGCCACGGACATTACGTGGCTGGGTTATCCGGGAATGCGTTGGAGTGAACTGACCAGGAAATTGCAGCAGATACTCGTGGGAGGGTGGCCTACACCGCACTTGTTGGTAATTCATTTGGGAGGGAATGACCTGACCACACTAGGGAGGAGAACACTGCTCCAAGATATGAGGGACACCTTGTGTCAATTGAGCAATACACTGGGATCATGTGAACTCTGGTGGTCAGAAATCACTCCAAGGGCTGTTTGGAGAGGAGCGCGCTCTGGGGACGCCATTGAGGTATCGCATAGGAAAGTCAACCGCACCATGCGTAGTTTCACGGAGCAAAGAGGTTTTGGCTTTGTCAGACATGGTTTACTTCATGCCAAATCCACGGGATGCTTGGAGGGGGATGGGGTGTGCCTCTCAGGACTGGGCATGGACATATTTTTGCTAGACCTAGGGGAGGCCTTGGTAGCAGTGGGGTGTAAATAGGAAGGTATGCCTTGGTGGGGGGCCCTGGTAGTGACGGTGGCCACTCCCAGAGCTGTGGAGGAGTTACAGGGTGATCCAGAGTCTGCAGATACAAAGGGGTACTTCATGCGGCAGCACAGCATGGTGCTAAACCAGGATACCCAGGGATGTCTTAGCGTTGTCCCCTGGAAGAACTACGGCGCCCCGTTAGTCCTACAGGCGGTTGTGGGTCTGAGCAACCGGGGGCTGCCAGGAACGCTCCGCCCACCTCTTTGGGGGGGGCGTAAGTAAGGGAGTGGACTGGTGGTCCATGGATGGGAGGGGTGGCCCCTCCCAAGATTTGGTATGCACCAATTGGTGACGGCCACGGTGTAATTTGGCTTATCAGACGGGCAGGCGGCATATGGGTTGGCCTGCCCTGGGATCGCCCGTAAGATAACCCACCATGTTGGCATATTGGTTATGCTAATAAACCTGCAGCAAATTTCTCCCCTTACAAGGTGTCGTGTGGTTTATTGATGTATTGTGCTGCATGATAAGTGACTACAGTTGCCGATATTGGCACTAATACCAGTACCAGTGCTCACCTCATAAAAAATAATTGTCTTCAGTTCGGCAGAGCCTTGGCTTACAACGTACGTGATGTTTTTTTTTTTTTGTGTTTAAAAGTTTTTATTAAGTTTTCAGAAATAAACAAAGCCTAGAAATACAGATAGAGTACAATCAATCAGGAATTCTAAAATATACTTACAAAGTATAGAAAATCAAATAATAGGTCAATAGCACAAACAATACCGAAGAAGGCGAAAGGAGAAGAAAAGAAGAGAAAGGAAGAAGAAATGGGAAAGAAAAGAGAAAAGAAGGAGAGTAGAGAAGAAATAAAAATAGAAATCAAGGAATTGAGAAGAGTAGCACTGTCCTAAGACTATGTATACCTACACAGAAAAAGAGGAAAATTCCAAATTAGGGAAGAGAAGTATGTGAGGAAAGATAAGACGTGAAAGGTAACCAAAGTAGATCAGATTTAATTTTTTGCGAAAGGACAGAAGAGGATACAGTGGCAATTCGATGTTCATCACAGATAAAATTCCACCACATTAGTAAAGAAATTTTCGAATTATCTTTCCATGAAGATATAATAACTTTAAATGCCATTGCAATAAAAAGATCAAACAACAGTGAAATAGAAGTGGAGTCATCTAAATCAGGAGACGAGGAACCCAAGAAAACATTATGAAGTGATAAACTCAAATCACAATTGAAAACTTTCATACATTTTGACCAAACCGACTTCCAAAAAGGCACAACATTTGGACAATCATAAAGGAGATGTCTCAGGGTGCCAGTATATTTAGAACAAGACCAACATAATGGTGAGGAGGAAGGGGAAATTTTGGATATACAAACAGGAGTAATAACAGCTCTATTGTAAATAAAATACAAGGATTGAGTGATTCGAGCAGCGGCAGAAATCTTAAATAACTTAGACCAAAGTTTATCCCACACAATAACGGAAAGCGAAAGGGATAAATCTAATTCCCAAGCAAGTTCAATGGGAGATTTAGGTCTCTCTGTTAAGTGTACTAACAATAATTTATAAACAAGGGCTGCTTTAGGAACGTGGATAGGGAATAAACTGTATAAAGGTGTAGGAGGAGTAAGAGAGGGGAGTGATACAGGAAAGTCAAAGAGAGAAAGTTGTGAGTGTAAGGCGGCTGATATTAAAAGGTAATCAGCATGAAATGTATCAGGTAACTGAAATCGTGTTTGCAACTCAGGGAAGGGGATTATAGACTGCTGAAGGAGTAATTGGTGAACGAAGATAATACCCTTCTCCTTCCAGTGTTTGTAATAAAATGATTTACCCTTATATCTAAGAAATTTATTATACCAGATAGTGGAGGAGAGAAAGCATTGAAAGGGAGTTAATCCCTTAGTAAACGTATTATATAATAAACTTTGAGAATATTTTATAATCGGGTTATTAGAAATGAAAGTACAATTGGACATATAAATCACATTCTGAAAAGAAAAATCCTTTAGACAGGAACGTTCAAAAGTAATCCATCTCGGGATAGGGGTATCCATAAAATCGAAGGATAAAGCAAAGGATTGTTTAATGAGAAAGGCTGAGTGGTAAGCCTTAAAATCGGGAAAACGTACTCCACCCTCAGACTTCGGACATTGGAGCTTAGAAAGGGCAATACGAGGGTGTTTCTTGTTCCATAAAAATTTGACACAAATAGAATTGACTTGCGAAAAATATGAAAGGGGAATGTGAATGGGTAACATGGACAATATATAAAGGACATGGGGAACAATCATCATTTTTATAGTATCTAATCTACCCCACCAAGAAAGAAGTAACGGGGACCATATAAGAAGCAATGCTTGAATTTTAGCAAGTAGAGCCGCAAATGTGTACTGGATTGTGGCATGTATGGACGTAGAGAACCAAATCCCTAGGTATTTGATTTTTGTGGGGCACCATGCAAAATTAGTATCCTGAAACATAAATTGATAACATAAGGAGTTCAGGGGCAGAACCTCAGTTTTAGAGATATTTAACTTATATCCAGAAATGCTAGAATAGAGTCGAACCTCATCCAAAAAGGGAGGAAGGGATGTGAGAGGGTTGGACATATAAATCAATATATCATCAGCATAGGCTGATAACTTAATTTCTACTGAGTTAAGTGAGAACCCAGAAACATGAGCATTAACTCGTATACGTTCAAGGAAGGGCTCAAGGCAGAGAACAAATAGCAAAGGGGAAAGAGGACAGCCCTGACGAGTCCCACGAGATAAAGAAAAAAACTTGGAAAAATGATTATTTACAAAAATACTGGCCCGGGGACAGGAGTATAATAATTTGATATAGGAAATAAAAGTTGAACCAAAACCATACCAACTAAGGGTACGGAACATAAATTGCCAATTAATACGGTCAAAGGCCTTTTCAGCATCAAGAGATAGCGCTGCAAGAGGGGATTTGAATTTCTTAGCATGCGCAATAATATTTGCAAACATCCGTGCATTATCTGCTGCCAATCTACCCTTAATGAAACCAACCTGATCAGTCCTTACCAATAATGGCAGAAGACTCTCAAGACGAATGGCAAGAATCTTTGCAAATATTTTACAATCATAATTAATCAATGAGATAGGGCGATAGTTTTTACATAATGAGTGATCCTTATCGGGTTTGGGAATGATGATTATCAAAGCATCCATAAAGGATCCAGAGGCCTTGGCATCCCTAATAAAGGAATTGAACAATGTTAAAAGTTTAGGAACAAAAATTGATGCAAATGTGGAGTAGAATTCGACCGAAAAGCCATCCGGTCCTGGAGCCTTTGATTTTTTTAGGGATTTTATAGCATCAAGAATTTCTTGGGCAGTAATAGCGCCTTCCAAGGCTGCAAATTCTTGTGGAAAAGATGGAGGGGAAGGAAGGCCAGAAAAGAAACGATCTAAATTTTGACTCGACGGGTTCGTGTCATCAGAATAAAGGGCCTCATAGTAATTATGAAAGATATTGGCAATATCATCGTCAGAGGACACCAGGCGTTTGGTGGATTCATTTAAAATGGGACCAATATTTTTACGTTTAGATTTAATTTTCAAATAATTAGCCAACATCTTACCAGCTTTGTTTTGGCCGCCATGGTATTTGGATTTAATTTTGAGAAGAATATTACAAGCTTCGACTGTCGCAAGTTTGTTAAGCTCAGATTTGGCCTTAATGAGGTCGTGTAAAGCCGAGGGCAATTTAGACGTGAAATACTTATGCTCCAGTAGTTTAAGCTGTTGTAATAAAGCTAAGTATTTATTTCGAGCAATTTTCCTAGAGACATAAGATATAGCAAATGCCCGAAATGCGGCCTTAAAAGCATCCCAGTTGTTAGGAACAGAGGTTGATGAGGGGTTATTAAACATGAAAAATTCATCAACAAAGGAATTAGTTTCTTGTATGAAAGTAGGATCCGATAATAAAACAGTGTTGAGTTTCCAGCGACTAAATTTTTGAGAAGTTAACGAGAGATCCAAAACAGAAAATACTGGTGCATGATCTGAAATGAAAATTGACCCAATCTCCGAAGACTGGATACATGGAAGCAGGGATTTACTAACCAGAATATAATCAATCCTAGAACGAGTATGGTGTACATTGGAAAAAAACGTAAACTCAAGAGAATCAGGATTACAAGTCTTCCAAACATCAAATAGAGGACTAGAGGTGATGGCCGATTGGAAAGCTTTATGGGATTTGTCAGGATGAAATTTGGACTGGGATTGTCTATCAGAAAATGGGTCTAACCACTGGTTAAAATCACCTGCAAAAATAACATTAGGACAATCAAGGGAGGAGAGTAAGACCTTTATGTCATGCCAGAACTTAGGGTCAGGTTTGACCGGGCCATATATATTCACTAAAACCAAATCCTTACCATGTATAACAACCCTGGCCATCACCCAACGTCCATCAGCATCATTTTGCGTAGAAACAATTTGCACAGATAAAGCTTTATGAAACAGTATAGCTACACCACCTTTTTTACTAGAAGCAGGGGAATATACAACTTGACCTACCCATTGTCTTTTAAGTTTAAGTGATTCTGCTTCAGTACAATGTGTTTCTTGAATGAAAGACACCTGAGAGTTTAATTTAGATAAATGAGAAAGTACCTTTTGTCTTT
This sequence comes from Triturus cristatus, assembly GCF_964204655.1. Taxonomy (NCBI): domain Eukaryota; kingdom Metazoa; phylum Chordata; class Amphibia; order Caudata; family Salamandridae; genus Triturus; species Triturus cristatus. The sequence goes on along the minus strand of NC_140589.1, from coordinate 898,425,467 downwards.
TGACGGGGTGGCCCAAACCGCGAACATTCCATGTAACAAAATTACACATAACGAGGGATCGGAGGGGAACAATACGAAAGAGGGTGATACACTTCAAGGAAACATCTAAAAAAAAAGAGACACCAAGATTGATCAAAATAGGAATAAAAGTCACAATATACAATGAAACAGTAGACAATTCCAAGAAACAAATGCAATAAACACCAAAGTATCAAATACAAAATAGGACAGACTGACGAAGAAGGTAACAGAGCAAAGAAGTGGAAAGAAGATAGAAAAAGAGGTAAAAAGAGATAGACCAAGGAAAAAGTTCCAGATCTCAAGAGAAACAATACAAACAAATGCATGGGGCGTAACAGCACCATCAAGAGATGACGTGACAGAGAAAAAGGTACAAAAAGAAAGTCAAGAAACAACCGAATGAAAGGGGAAAACAAAAAGACACAAAAATATTAAGTAGAAGGAGAGGAGCCAGCCGCAGCCCGGGAAGACAGGCTATGGAGAAACGACTTCAATTTGAGAGGGTCATCAAAAGACTGAGTGGAACCATCGTGAATTACTTTACACAGACATGGATGAAGAATACCATATCGAACATTCAACTGTCTCATTTGCGGACGAAGCGCCAGAAATTCCTTTCTTCGCATGTTGGTAGCATTAGATACGTCTTGTGAAAGAAAGATGTTATGGCCAGACCAAGTAAGGTGACGCTTCAACTTGGCAGCTGAGAGGACACGCATTAGATCGGTAAATTCCAAAAACAACATGATAATGCCTCTAGGCTTAGAAGCATTAGGTTGAAGACGGCCAAGTCTGTGAGCACGCTGAATGTTCAAAGCAGGTTGCGGTGGAATGTTTAAAAGTTCAGTCAGAAATTTCCTCAGAAAAAGGAGCAAATCAGGACCTCCAAATTTTCTGGCAGGCCATAAAGGCGTAGGTTGTTACGTCGATTACGATTTTCAAGGTCCTCTGTGTGCAGTTTGAGACGCTGAATTTCCTGTTCCAAAATTGGAATTTTAGTAGATAAATCCTGTACGTCGCTAATACGTTGCTCCATGTCAAACACCTTAGCTTCCATAGTAATCCACCGATCCTCTATTAGCTGAAGCTTCTCATTAGTAGTTGCCATAAAAGATTTAAGACCACTCACCTCATCCAAAATAGTATCTAGGACAGGATGTTGAGACGAAAGGATGGGTGAGGGAGGGTCATTCTTGGCTCTCTTAGGCTTGGTACCAGAGGAAACTGCTCTCGCCGAAGTGGAGGCCTCGCTAGCCATCGTGAAACGGAAAGGCGGTCTAGACGTGATCTTCAATAAAGATTTGCGTCTGCCCATCCGTCAAAAAAGAGACACCTCACACCACAAAGAGCCTTCAGGAGCAGATCGAAATTTTCACAAAAGAAAGGCACCTTCCGTCAACCCTCTAATAAATAGTTAAGACTTGTGGGCAACACAGCGTCGTTTTTAAAGCAGGACCAGTCACCAAGGAAATATGCCAATAAATATCAAAAAAGAGAAAAGAGAGTTAAGGTGAACTCATAGCTGGTAGGAAGCAAAGAGCCATATAAAGGGTAGAAGATTACTGCTGGCGCCGTCCCCCACATAGCTCTCCAGAAAAATTGATGCAAAAAATAACCTGCTGCGACTGAGGAGGACATAAATAAATGTCGTGCCTTCATCTGGGCATAATAGCGTGCAGATAGATAGTTCTCACAGTAATATACTCATGTCTGATGAGGACGAAGATGAAAAAGGATTATGTAGAAGAAGAGAAAAAAAAACACAAAAAAAAAAACGTTGCCGCACGCTAATTTGTAAAGCGCCGGATTACCTCAGACTGAGCAGAAACTTCGAGTGCAGCCATCGCAAAATGGCGGCCATTATCGGTGCTAACACTGAGGGGAGATCACCGCCGCATCCACCAGGCACACAGACGGGGATTCCAAGAGCGTAACTGGGTCAGTTCCTCGGTCCGCCCCTTCAGCAGTCGTAATCCATCCTTGAAGTGCGGCGCACCTCGCTAAAACCGGCTGAACTTTACCAAGATTCTCCGCGTACGAGCGGAGCTCAAATCACATCCTCCATCTTGATGCGGCGCGAGACCACGCCCCATGTTTGTTTTTTAACATTAAAGGGGGCGCCATGCTGAAACAAATCACGGTGCCCCTGTACATAAAACCTATGTGCATGGCGGCCCCTTAAGCGGGCGCCAGGGTAAAAATAAGTAGTCCCCAAACCAAACACATCAGCACCTACTGTGTAATGAAACTGTAGTTGGTCGGTGCTGCTGGGCTAAAAACGGAAATGACGTTTCGCCAGCACCCACTAATAGGGAGCCAGGATATACGAGTGAACCAATGCCGAGCAGCAGGAAGGATTACATTCCGTGTTGTCTTTACTTCAGGTCTTGCAGACAGCGTATGCGCTGTCTAGGCTCGACCTATAAATGACAAAATAATGAAGTAACACTATCACAAAATGTAGCAGATTATGCCACATAATTTGCCTTTTCTTGGCGCATAATCTACTCAGCTCTGCCACATAATCTGGTCATCCCCACCGCATAATTCCGGTGGCCCTGCCAGAGGCATACCTCTGCCAATATAATCAGTTTTTCAGAGTGCATTGGAAGACAGATGTAGAATGTGCATGCATTTTCTGGTTTTCTCTCGGATGGTGTATATGCAAAGGCAGTACACCTGCATGCCTGTTGTGTATTTCTGTGTCCTGCTTCTTCAGAGAGGTATAGTTTGGCAGTAAAAATGCTTGTCATAAAATTATTCTTCTGTCAAACTACGCCTATCAAAAGCACCATAATTCTAATTTTGTGTATGATACGTTACCGATTCAAATGTATTACTTTGTGCTCTATTTGTTCTAATGTTCCAATGACAAATTGTTAACCATCTTGGCTGTCTGGTGTCTCTCGTGCCTCACTCAAGGTTGTCCCTTTCTGTACCTAGGCCAGGCTAATTGTTTAATTAATATAGGCATTTAGGAGAATATGATCATTCTTCTCACTTTTTGGAGAAATGTGTAATAAATGTTACATTTTAACAAGCACACTTGCCCTGCTGGGTTTAAAATCAACACTGGTGCTTTAGACCATTTCACACTTTGTGTGCTGGGGGCTCCAGAGCAAAATTGAAGCATGGTTGATGTTGCTATAAGACATGCTATTAAGATGCACTCATTCTGTTTCTGTTGCCATCTGATTGGCCCTCATGTATTCAGTCTCAGGAGGAATGGAAGATGCATTCAAAATCAAATCCAAGATTCACCAGTCACATCCTGAAATGAGGTATGTTAACTCACTAAGCTCAATATTTTGAGACCTATACATGTGGATGGTCTCAAACAGGCATACTTTGCAGCATCTCGATGAGAAGACTAAAAACGTACCTTTAGTTATCAGTCAGAGAAGAGAGTCTTTCTGAAGATAGAATTAAAACTATTTCATGGCCAAATTGTCATTTCACAGATTTTTTTTTTGAGGGGGAAATTGTCAAAAAGGGCCACTGTCTTGTAACAACTTGGCGAAAACTAGTTCTAAAGTTGTTTGTATGGAAACTTGCTCCTTAGAAGTCACGCCACCTTTTTAATGATCTGTGTCAGTGGCCTGTAATCCTTGTCAAATCCACTGACACATGTTTGTCGTGGTGCTATCAGGCTTGACAAACATGTTTAAAATATGCAAAAAAGTATCAGTCTATTTTCGAGTATTAGTTCTAATGACAGCTCAATCCCATTGTTTGAAGTGTTAGCCACGCCTCACTGGTTGTCCTCTTAGCCCCCCTCCAACCCCAAAAAAATTTGGGGCAGATTTACAAGTCTCTTGCGCCACTTTTGCGTCACTTTTGACATGGGAAAAGTGACGCAACAGTGGCCCCTTTGAGTCTACTTGTGCCCCTGCCCCTAAGTGTGACACGCATCACACACTTATGCTTGTACTTGTGCAAATAATTTGTAAATTAAGCTTATGTACATCATACCTATTTTCAGGAATAAATCCAATGTGCACCTGGCTTTGATGGAGGTCATTTATTCTCAGTATGTGCATTCGAAGAATTTTACCAACTGTACTACCTATGCCAGCATCCCTTTGCTCATTTAAAGTCCCAGGAGAACTCTGAAGCAGGTGCCCTCTAGCGGTGATGACATTAGCACTTTGCATTTTCTCCTAATGCTGCATTCCGTGGAAGAAAGAGAAAGAAAGAACAGCAAGAAGGTTAATGCACCATTGCGCAATTTCTTTAGGGCCACCACCCTTTCTCCACTTTCTTCATCCCGTGATGCTGTAGGATCGCCTCGCTGATGCACTAATGAATACAACAGAACACATGGGGGCATATTAACAAGGCTGCCTTATAAAATTATCGCCGCTTTTGCGGCCGTTTTCGTCCGAAAAGCAGCGATAATTTTATCGCCTTATCATCAAAGACACGCTATTGCGTGTTTTGCTGACTTAGCGCCCGTTTCCAGCACGCCTAACTTTGCATCGCTAATGAGATGCAAAGTAGGCGTGGCTGTGAAACCAACCAGGGAAAATATCGCGAAGGCAGCTTCGCGATATTAACAAGGAAGGGTAGCGATTATTTAAATCGCGTTAAGTATGCCTTAACGCAGGAATTTAACGTCTGTTAAATTCCTGACTAAGGCATACTTAACATGGTGGATGGATTCTGTGGCTAAGACCACAGGCCCTATCATCTAGGATATCGCCGTTTTCCACCATGGAAAACAGCGATATCCACACTATCTCTGGAATTTTTATCGCCTCGGCGATGCGCGTTGTTGATAACGCACAAACCGGGCGACAAATTCCAGAGATAGCCGGCGATAAATATGCAAACGCTAAGCGCGCTTTGGATATTTATCGCCGGCCCTTGTTAATATGCCCCATGGGGTTTTACAGCATAAGCATATGTCAAAATCAGGGTAAAGTGAAAACATCTACAGTAATTGTAAAACAGTTCATTTTCCCCTTAATACACAGGCCAAGATGACCACTATATTACCCGAAATCAGTTGCCATACATTGTGTCGGGTTCAAAGGTCAAAATACGTCCAAACATGAGTCTGCTACATGGATGTAGCACGTAGCTATATGATCCACTGTGTTAATTGGATTCAAACGATTAGAGAGAAATTGCAATTTGCATCCAGCCTAAACTTTATTGTTTTAGTGAATGTGACAGCCAATAATTACATGTAATTTGGCAAAGTGTGAAAACAGGAAAAATAAATGCATTATATTCATCTTAAAAAAAGTTCAGGAGACACAAAACCCATTGTGTCTTGAATACTAATAAACGTAAAACATTTTGGCAGCATAGTTTGGCTGGTAATACATTTGGGACTATTATAAATATATGGAAATGTTCCATTATTTTATAACTTTGGCAGTGAACTACCTATGATGCAATAATGCCTGAACAAAGGAGGGCTGATATCTCTTCAGTGCTGCTCCTCCACCGAGACAAAGGTTCATTTTACTGCAAGATGCTTGGTTTATGCGAGTGCTTCATCCCATGAGGCTGCTTTAGTCCACTGCCACTGGTAAATGAAAAACTGAAATATCAGGGTGCAGGCCAGAGTGGAGGGTACCAAGGCATTTTGTGGAACTCGGGTGATAATTATGAGCAGTGCATGTGGATGAACTAGGGTGTAATTATGCGCAGTGCATGTGGAGGAGGATACTTCGGCTGGAAGATAGAGAGGACCTAGTTGAGCCATGGGACCAGGGGCATGGTTGGGTTGGCCTAAAGATGCCACGTAGGCAGGCACTAGGAAGGGAGCAATTGTTGCCTGTTCTCTATCAATAGGCAGGGTCAAATTGTTAGGCAAGCCCTTATTGGATGGAGATAGCTGTGGTGGGTAGTGAGAATAGTGGTCTGGTGGACTTATCAGATAGTGGCAGAGAACAGGGGTTAGAGGGGGGAAAGAGAAGTAGGCAGAGTGCAGTACTGGCAAAGGCCGCAAGCAAAGGCTTCAAGACAGTGGCAGAGGCCAGAGCGACTTGTGCCCACTGATTGAAAGAGAAGTTCCGTAGGGGCTCCGGACGATGAACAAAGAAAGGTGAAATGGCATCTGGTCTGTGAATATAGTGATGATGGGGAGGTGCCAGGTACAAGCAAGGGGAAGGGGGTTTATATAAGCAGTGTGACTTGGACAGACTGAACTGGACTGAAGAAGATATAGAGTAAGAGCAGGGTGAGATTGTAAAGGGTGGTGCTGGGTCAAAAACAGTTGGTGGGAAATGGATGTGGTGGAAGAGTGCTTTGGAAGGTAGCAAGAGGCTGGTTAACCCAGTGAAGAGTGTCTATCAGAATTGAGAGCCGAGTAGAGAAGAGAAGAGGAAAGGAGAGTACAGCAGGCATGAAGAGGTGGTGTGCAGCATGGACTTCTGGGTGGGTAGGTGATAGTAGGAAGCAGGTGGTGTTTTGATCAGTGGGCACAAAAGAAAATGTGGTGGGAGATAAAAAGGGGATACCAGGTTGGAGCAATGCAGTTGGCAAAGGTGCAGCTCAGTCAGGAAAAGGCAAAAAAAGAAGCAGATTGTAAGGTAGATGTTAAAAAGAAGTTACCTTATATGGGGTTGGTAATGTCATTGGGAGCACATCAAAGTACAAACACAAAAGAAAATATTTAGAAAGAAGAATTTGTGGGTGTTTAAGCTAGCACACATGGGGCCAGATGTACAAACCATTTTTGAGGTTGCAAATGGGGCGAGTCACAGAATCGGGCACTTTGCGACCGCAAAAATGTTTTTTTAAATGTACGAACACCAAATTGCAATTCGGTAACTTGTTCCCGAATCGCAATTTGTGTTTGCGTCCAATTCCAATTCGGCATTTGGAAGTGGCATGTTTATGGCATCCCTTAAAAATACCGAATCGCAGTTGTATGTAATAATGTTCTGCGACTGAATTCCGGTCACAAAACAATAATACCTTACTTCCAATTCAAAATTGGTGCTAACTCATTCACAAATGAGATTGTTAAACAAAATATTATTATTATTATTTGATTTCAAAGTATTTTATTCGTTTTATAAACAGATAAAATAGCATTTCTGTCACGGGGTTAGCCAAACGTGGTATGTATGTGATGATTACAGGTACTTAAGGTAAGATACATGTTTAAGCTAATCCCCTGTACCTTGACTTGCTAGGAAATTAGGCAAAGGCTGATAGAAAGAGAAAAACAGGAAAGAAAGGGGTGAAAGGAAGATACAGGAGAGGTTCTGTAGCACTGAGTCTAGCAGGGGTTTTAGTCATGTGATAAATCTGACACCCCACTAGTTAACCTGTGGCGGGAGTGGTGGTCCAACAAGGCACTCCTATAAGGCCCCCCGGTGTCCATTCGGCCCGTGGTGGTAATGTCAAATTCTCTCCGTCCCCACCCCCGAGGGGGAGGGGAGGACGGAACCGGACTGGCGTTCGTAGCGGCAGACAGTGGTCCCACCGTCTATTCTTGAAAAATGAAACTTAAATGTTTAATTTTCGTTTTTGAAACACATCCCATTTCCATGCATTTAAAAAAGATTTCTTTAGTAAAAAGCAATCACAGACACGGTGGTCTGCTGACCTAAGCAGGCCACCATGCCTGTGATGGTGGTTATTCCGAGTAGGTCACAAATTGCGACCTCCCTCATTAATATTCATGACGCAGGTTTGCATGTGACCCGCTAGGAAAAGTTAAATTAAAAATAAAAGTTTCATACACTAGCAATAGCGATTTACTTCTTGCAATTCGGAAATAGTCACATTTAGGAAGTTGCTATTCATAATGCTAGTACATCTGGCCCATGTAAATGGAGTTGGCAAGGAGGCTGAAGGTGCCTGTAACTGTTGAATTATGGACTACTGAATTCTTCATTTATACCATTGTATATTGCAAGCAACAGCTGAAGAGGTTTGTATCTACGTTAAAAAAACATTGATCTTATCACAAAGGCACAGTTGAAATGGCATGGCACATGTATGATGAGGAATTTAGAGCAATGTTGATGTAAACTTGGATAAGCAAAGGGGGAAAGTAGTTAGTGAACTCTGCCTGCAGTGGATGCTACCTACTAAGCTGGCCCCAGTGGTTTACACTACAAGAGGTTTACTGATCAATTATCTGCCCTTTCTGCGGTGCCCCACCCAATTGGGAGTGGAGGAATATAAAGAGGGCAGCTACATTCATGATTGGGGGGAGTTGCTCATTTAATTAGGGCTGATGCATTATAACACTCTCCAAAGGTAGGTGCAAGTGTGAAAATGCATCCTGTGGTCCCATGCTTTGCACAAACTGCACTGTTAACACAAGGATAACTTGTAAGGGCCAGCAGTCTATTGTGGGGGGCAGGGCGACAGGCACTTAAACCAGTTAGGGTAGCAGGGTTTTGTGACTGGTTGGCTGTGTTCCCACGGGGGAACAGCACAAGGACCTGCAGTGGGGATTTAAAAAATGGTTTTGTTTGGGTTATCAGCATCCCAGAGAGTAAGAAGTTGGGCTGAAAACATGAAATCAGTGGCAGCTCATCCAGTACTTTTTAGAGGTAAATTGATGAAAGAGGTTAAGGAAAGGAGAATTTTTTTTTTGGCCATTAACTCATTTGATTTCCTTTCCATTGGGGTTAGTTCCCAAAAAGTGCAAAGGAGAGTTTTGATAGATATCCATTTGTCTTGGCCGGATTCAAATTCAGTGAACAATGTCATTGCCCCTTACAATGCTTCAGCGCACTATGCCAATTTTGAATGACGCCATATGATTAGTGAGGGCATGTTGGGATGTGGCAGAGTTGGCAAAGTGTGATACCTGGTCAGTTTTAATTTACTGCTAGTACACCTGACTGATTTTTTCCTGCTGAGCATTCAGTTTAAGGGAGCAGCTTATATTGAGAAAATATTACTGATGGGTGGTATGTTTGTTCAAGTTGTTTAGTTCTTTTGTACAGTGGCATTTATAGCAAGGACAGGTTTTCAAGGTATTACACACTAGTTGGATTCATTTTTGCATAACTAGTAGGATTAGGGGATTGTAAAGTAGTGGTATCACAGTTTCAGGACATTATGTTACACTTGGGGATATCATTGGCTCCAGATAAGGCAGAAAACCTAGCACAGCATTGACCTACTCAGTAGTGGAATTTGGCACATGGAAAATGAATGCCAGACACCCTAAAGATACAGTTCAGACAATTGGTACAGTTGCTTGAAGAGGCAAAGGAAGTGAAGACATTGGAGTTAAGGAAAGAGCAAGCTTTGTGAGGACATCTAACCTGTGCATGTAGCGTGATAAGAGCAGCAAGGAGAACCTTTTCTAGAAGACTAGGTTTTCCCATGTCTGAGGCTTTTTGCCACTTCACAAAGTGTGCTTGTGTTGTGGGCCTGAGAACTGTTTTGAAAATATGGTTCTTTTTTTGAAGTATTTCAATAGGGTTACAATGTGGTACAATGTGGTATTTGGGTGATTCACTTTTTTGGCAAGTCCAAATATATTCCGATGCTGATTAGTAATGGCTTTTTGGAATTTGTGATATCTCAAATTGTGCTAGAGCGGAGAAAATTAACCTAAACCGAGAATGTTCATGTGGCATTATCCTCAATCAATCTAACCCAAGGAGATCCAAAATATATTGGAGAGGACGCTTCACCTACAACTAATCGTGGCATGCTTCCTCATCACCATCTTCTCCACATCAGAGTAGGTAGATAGCACTCAGGATAACTAAACCTTGTCGGGAGTATGATACATCTGACAGAGGAAATCTATGAATCTATGATATCAGGCAAAGGTGGCCTGGAGGGGCGCATTAAGCATGCCTTCACGCCTTGATAGTTGACTGCCCTCATGGGTTTAGCATGTAGAGTGGTGGTGGCAGCATATAGTGTCACCTAAACTGTATATAAGAGTCACTGGAGTAAAGATTTGCTAGCCCACCAATGTAAAGATTAGCTTCTTTGTTCTTACCCAGTCCTTTGTGCTAACATCCTATGTATGTGTTAAGTGTGTTCATGTGTGTAGCCTGTGTGGTACATACATAGTGTGGGAGCTAAACAGAGTAATGGAGGCCAGTGGGATTCAATTTGGATAAATCTCAGCCCGGCCATGCACCAGATGGAGGTGCAGACTGTGCTCCCAGACAATCGAAGTGTATTTTTCACATTCCTGCAGAGTGATAAAACTATATAGTGCACAAACAATAATGATTGGAAATAGAGTTTCTGCAAATAAGTGTCATTTTCACATCACCAAGTGAAGTGTTCTGGTTTCTTTTGCTCTTATTTAACTCTTTGTTTGCAGTACGCTTCTTGGTTACAAAAAATGTGCTTTTGTAATTCCTGATATATTTTGACATATTTGTTATATTAATTCACAGACTATTTATTTAAATGTTATGTGTTAGAGAAAAACAACTGACATCTTGAGACAGCTCACGTGACAAAAACCTCTAACTTTAATAAGAGAGAGAAAAATAAACCTCCTTTTCCAAGCAGCAATTAGTTAAAAGACAAACTGACATTTGACCTCTTTCCTCCACAAGACAGCAAATGTGTCAAGATCAAAACAAGATTGAATGGCATCTTTTGTTTCTCATTCACTTTCTGAATAAACAGAACACCTGTTCCTTTACAGCCTAGAGTTGTAGCTTAAGAATAGCCTGGAAAATAGGAGAGAGAACCACCTGAACCTGGTTCTACAGTTTTAGGCAGTGGATTCACATCTCCTGTCTGCCAGTTATTTTATTCTATTTTTTTAGTTTTATATAGCGCGTATTCGACGGAAAGGTATCCGGGCAGAGCACCAGTTGTGTTACAGACGGACATATTTTATTTTGTTAGGCACGGGGAGATTAAATGATTTGCCCAGAATCACAGTATGTTGAGCGTCCCTGCCGAGACTCAAACCCGATTCCCCAGCTTCGAGGTCGACCGCTCTAGTTGTTAGGACACATGTATAAAAGTGTAACCCAGTACCCCACTATGTTGTTCCAGTTCCAAGCCCTTTAAGGCCAAGGAAGGAAGTGCTCCACAGGGTTCTTAGAGGGATGTCAGAAACGAGGGTTGGTATCTGCCCGGCAGCAAGCCTCCAAGAGGCGGAGGGATATCTCCTGAAGTCTGCATCTCTTGCTGTAAAAGCTGCATACATGTCCTGAAGCAGTTATTTACCTGCCTGCCTGCTGAGAGAGGGAAAGAGCCTGCCTTACTGACAAGAGAATGTTCTAGAAATAGTGAGTGCCCAGAAGAGCAGACTGCTGGATATCGATCCAGGAGTACCTGAGTACCAGAGGGCCGCCCTGACTCTCCAGATGGTTCCAAACTGGAATCGCTACTCCATAAACATATGATCGCCTCTTGCCTATGACCCATGTGTGGTCTGCATCTACCTAAACTTGTCTGGCCTGTGTGGAGCTACTAATACTGAAATGTTTACCTTCTTGTATGGGGCTGCAACTACCAAAGCTGTGACAGGTCCATGTGGGGCTGCAACTGCCAAGTGTTTGTGTTCCAGCCAGCAACGGCTTGGGCCCAACTGCCAACCTCAGAGGTCAAAAGGACAACACTCACCACTGGGTCCATTCAGGATTGCTGCACCTTGCATATAAGAATCAGCAAGGGCATGATGCCGAATGCATCCCAGCTTCCAAGACAAGAGGTTCTCCAAAACTACCTGCTGGGGAGTTAATTCTTCCTGAAGTGAGCTGTGATGCCCCAGAGTAGCGGGCAGCCCGCATGGGGCCCGAGAGGACTGATTCACCTGTAAATGATAAGAGGCTAAGACTGCATGCACTTCCTCCGTACAGGCCTTGATTGTCACCTGTGGTAAATTAAGGCTACTTCTGAGTTCCCTTAGTGATAGAGGACACCACCCAGAACAGGGACGGAAGACTGGGACAGTCAAGACAGTGAGAAAGGAAGGTGGGCACAGCACATGCCAAAGTAGAGCCCAGGGACACTCACTTCTTTTTGTTTCTACTTGTGTCTAGTAATGACCACCACTGTGTTACTAAAGTACTTTCTTGAGAAGATGAATACTAGTCTGGATATTCACCTTATATGGTTGTGGATTAATTGTTGAGCTCTAACTTTGAACACCCACTCCCTATCTCCCTGAGAAGCCTAGGAATGCTCACCCTCGTCCCCCTGACAGTCAATTGCCGAAAGGGTTCTGCTTGGTCCAGTTTGCAGAGCCATAATAGGACAGGCACCAAGACAGCAGAGGCAAATAGCTCCAACTCATGTGGTTTGGGACAAGTAGGTTCTGCTTATTCCGTGGCCTTCTGAACAGGGTCTAACAGCAGGCCTGGGTAGCATTCTTGGTTACTGGTTTCAGACACCAATTTTCTTGCAGTCACAGCAAATCTCAGGGACATTGTGGATCAGGGAGGCCCTGCAGCCCTAATCTTTTAAGGCGACTGACTTCAACACCGTGTTCAATTGCGCACTTATTTGTAACCTCCATAGTGTTGGAATCTGTAATCTTGCCCTCAATTGGCTTCTCTCCTTTCTTACCAATCAAACCCCATCTGTATTTCTCCTTTCTTTAACTTCATCTCCCCTGCCCACCCCTTATGGAGTCACACAGGGCGTCTTCTTTAATTCAACCATATTTACTATGCACATAACTCCCCTTGCATCTCTAGTCCAATCCTTCAGTTTACAAATTATGTCACTGTCACATGCAGATGACACACAAGTTTTTGTACCGATATCTGAAAATCTCCAATTCACACAAAACAGATTCCATGATTGTATGACCTCTGTTTAAGAATGGATGACATCCAAAGGTCTTAAACTAAATTGTTACAAGACATGTCATGATCTTTGGCAAGCAAGCTTCAATTTGACCTAACACTTGGCGGCCAGCTGATTTGGGTCCAACTTCAGACCCTGGCTCTACCACCAAAAACCTGGTTTTCATCTTGACCGAAATCTGGCCTTCATCGATCAAATTTCCCAAATTGTCATCAGCTCTTACTTTTCACTGAAAACGTTTAGAATGATTGTTCCGTTAAATCCAGACAACTCACAAAACCATTGACCAAGCTTTCATGACCTCTGGCCTGGATTACAGCAGCTTCCTCTACCTGGGCCTTCTAGAACATCTGATATCTCACTTTCAAGTTTTACATAATACTACTGTTTGCTTGGTTCATATGTTCCCAATTCATCACTCTGTAACACGTCATCCTTGAACCCTTCATGGCTACTTATCAGGAAAAGAGCTCTGTTTAAAACCTTCTGCCTTTTCCACGGAGCCTGGTCCACATCCAGGGCATAGTAAAGTCAATACCATCCTTCCAGAGCTTTATGTTCTGTATCCATGAATTGATCTGTTTCAGTCACATGTGATGTCACTCCATTTTCTTCTACACTGCTAAACATTGGCACTACCTTCCAACGGATCTTAAGAATGCCCCCAATCACCTTGCTTTCAGAAAAACCTTACCATTGGCTCTTTGACAGCTCATAAATGCTCCACCTTGGTGTCCTCTTTTCCATGGTCAGTCTTGTCAAGCTCCAAAGCACTCTCTTTTGGATAATCGCTTGCACTATAAATGCATAGATAGATGAGCTAAGAAGGGAGAACATGTGAATGGTTACCTGCAAAGGCAGAAGGATAATTTGACAGATTTCATTATGTTCATAACTAAGGCACTTTGTTCAGGATAACAATAGTTTGAAAACTGCCTGAAGTAAGTATACATTGGAACTGTTGCTGTGATTATGACCCAGCAGAGGATGAGTTAGGGAACAGAATGGTAGCCAGAAGGCACATCAAAGGAGCTTAAATGAAAGGGTGCTTGCAGAGTGTTGCAAGACATGTTTTCCTAGAGATGAGTGTATTTTTATCTAATTGTGTATGGTTTGTTTGTTACTAGGGCATTCAAAGTTTCTGAATTGTTGAGCACAAAATGTGCGATTGGTTTATTATGAGGGGAGGTGCGGATTGATCAAGTGAATGCCAATTTGGTTGAGGAGGTCTAAGACAGATCAGCTGGGCCAAGGGAAGTTGTCAAGATCGAAGCTGCCCAATAAGATTTGTCCATTCATGGTGTGATAGGCATACTGTGGTTGTAGAGGAGAGATGGTGGGGAAGATATTTAGACACATCGACAGTTCTGATTTGACATCTTATTAGGTTAACAGATTTTTAAGAAAATGCTTGGCATTTTAAGGTAGCTAAAAAACAATTTGGAATGACTTAGCTTAAAATTGATGCAACAATGGAGAAAGACGGATTAAGCTTCTCTAAGGCACAGATTAAAAGCATAAAGCCTGGGGCAGCTGAATTGCTGTAATAGACACATCAGACCAGAAGGATGGTTTAAGTGCCTTAGGTTGCGTTAAGATGTGTTCCTTTCTGTTACTTTTCCTTTGCAGATTGTGTCAGGTCTGGTAAAGACTACTGTTTGGATTGTAAAACATTGGCTTATACTATGGGCAGCAAACCAGACAGAAAAGCAGCAGATTGGACAACAGTTGCTGCTGTACAGTAAAAAGATTGAGGTGCACTAAGGGGGTAAGGGAGGAATGCCCTGAGGGCTTCTGCTTCTTTCTTGGTTCTACTAAATGGTGACCGAAATTTTTCTAATTTCTGATCCTACATGTTGAGGAAAATTACGTTGGTTCAACTTTCTGAAGTAAGTTAAAGGATATGAAACAGGATATGAGATGGTTAAAGAATCTGCGTCGTTTATGCATTATGTGGACAGTTTTGGTGTGCAGAGGCGAAATAAAGAGTGTGGCAACTAAACATGTGAGAAAGAAAGCGAACTGGGAGAATAAAGCTTTTTGTGCCACACATTTGCATCCAAAAAGGTGTATGCAACGTCCCATGTCAGATGATTCCACTTCTGGGGTTGGCTTGTTGTTTGCGTCTGTGGGTTGGCATATTTGAGGCTATGGGTGACAGGCGGAAAATTAGAGTTTGCTAAAGAAAAGTTAAGGAATACGGGCATGACTTTAATGGAAGAATATTAGGAAGGGACTTTAATATGACTGCAGGGTGGTTTACAGAACTTAACAAAGTTGACACAGTTGTGTGTTTGTTAGATGTTTGGATTACAGGGGCACTTACCTGTGGTGAGAATGTTAGGTAGCTGATGTATTAGTGAGGCTGGAGATTGTTTAATTGTAATGCTGCTGGCAAGGGACTGTCGCACAGATCTGGTCTATTTAAGTGTCCTTATGCATTTTATTATGCTGGTGTGTGTTTATTTTGCACTGTCCTGCCCAATAGGTGGAGTAACTTGATAGGAAGCTCCTGTGAGAAGTATGGGAATCAGTGGCTGACACTCCTTAGATCAACATCAGAAAATGTATTCTCTGAATTATCAGAAAAGATGCACCTCATCACCACAGGCCCTTTAGTAGCTGACACCGAGGAAATTTGAGGGCAAGTAAGCATGTTTCGTCACAAGCCACATGCTATCCTAATAGTTGCACTTAAAATATTAAAGCGTTGTTTAAGCAGCAGTGTAGGCAGAGTAACAACAATTTAACCAGGTTCTATGGAAGTTCTAACAAGTTCTTAGGAATTCAGCCATAAACATTCATATGAACTAGAGTCAGTGGAAAGGCTGCCAGATGGATCCATGGCACGGGAGACTCGTTTTCCTTCAGCAAAGCAGTCATTCTAACTCCAGTCCTAAATATTTGGGTGACTGCATTTTTTCCAAAATAGTCCAGCTAATTGAGTATTCAAACTCAAATCCAAATATATTTTGTAGAACCTTTAACATTCCCCAGGTATTGTAAACTTTGAAAACTGTTGTTGAATGGCAGAAAGTAGATCTTTTCAGTGTGGCATTATACTGTAGGGATT
This sequence comes from Triturus cristatus, assembly GCF_964204655.1. Taxonomy (NCBI): domain Eukaryota; kingdom Metazoa; phylum Chordata; class Amphibia; order Caudata; family Salamandridae; genus Triturus; species Triturus cristatus. The sequence goes on along the minus strand of NC_140589.1, from coordinate 898,409,644 downwards.
TTTGGGGCCTCCGAAAAGACATATTCTAGGCCTTCATGTTCCGAACAACTTTTAATTTATTATGCTTTTTCAGCTAACTTCCATGATGTCAAACAGTATTGCATTATATGTTAATGTTTTAAGAACAGTGGCATTCAATGGTGGGGGCTGGACAGAGGAGAAGCACAGAGGGGTAAAGTGAATGATACAGCGAGATAAATAGAGATAAATTAATCTGACTGTCTAGTTCACTGTACCTGGCAGCCCCTTGAAAGGCGGGGCCTTTAACAGTTGTCCACTTGCCCTATGCCTTAACATGTCTCTACTTCCATAATGGACAAAAAGCAAAAGAGTTTTTTAACAATAGCACAGGGCTTGTGTTGTAGATTAGGTGCGGTCGTCCATTACGGTAGCGAGATTGGGTGATGTCACCAAACACCTTTCATGAAACGGAGTGAAATAGGCCATATTTAAATACCTCTAAACTAAAGTTCCTGATTTTTCTTATGTGACTAGTGGCATTAAAATGCCCCATCCTTTGTTCGCCTTGTGACCTATGCGCCCATCTACTCTCTGGAGTGGAGGAAGGAGCAGAGATCACCAGAGCTGCAAAATTTGAAAATAAGCTGTATCATCCTAAGAAAAATAAATATATTTTTAAAGAAGGGCGGAACGGAAGGCAAGGAGGTAAGGGCATTTCAGCATTAGAATATAAATGTGATTTATATGCAATTGGTATTGTGTCACCTTCATTGAATGTGACATATGTGAAGCCAATGACACCTGCAATTACACGAAAGAGCAAATTTGTTTTGTTGACACGTGTGTAAGTGTCTTGATGCAAGCATGTCAGTCTGTAGTGATATGAGTATTTGTGTATGTTTTGATGTACAATGTATACTGGAGAAATCAGGATGAATTAAATCGTGTTAAGGTTTTATGCATTGTGCATAATCTGGTATGTATGTTCTGACAAACTTGAAGAATACTAATAAGGATTGCAATATTTTAATAGTGTTTGGTGGTTGTAAAAGAGCACATTTAGTAAGTGGGTATGGAGTGCTGGTATGTGTCTGTGAATGGGTATGTGGCTGGTAGTATGGCTGTGTGAGTGGGGACATTAGTGGTATTTGGGCATGTGAGTGAGTAAGTGTGTTAGTGGTTCTGTGGATGATGTCATCAGTGAGCCCGAAGGTCAGAAAGTCCTTGGCTCACTGGTTCCTTCTTTACAAGTGGCTTCCTTTTCCCTCTTTTTCCCTTTCTTTTAGGATACTGGTCTCTCGACTGCCGGTACAGGATCCCCAGGAACTTTGTTTTGGGGCGCTCTGAGCAACCACCCCACTTGGCATCTGACCAACCTCTGGTAGTATAGGAGGCAATTCAAGGGGAAGTCAGGACTGACCACCACCTTGTGCTAACTAAGGGACCCTCCCTCTCCAGGAACACTATGGCTACAGGCCTAACTGAAACCTTCCCAGAGGTGACCCTTGTTTTCTTGGTCTCTCCCTTCACTTACCAACCGGTCCACCACTGTAGCATGACTGGCACATGTGTCTCTCATGCCAACGGCAGGGATCCTATTCACCTGAATGGAGTGGAAGTGCCTTCTCCTACCGTCAGGGATCATCAGCTTACCATGTGGTCCAGTTTCCCTACTCAATGGTAAGTGGCCCTCCTCATCTGAGGAGTCCACTCCTTTAGCTACACTGGACAGCCCACTGGACTAGCCACCTTCTTCTTGGAACAAGCAGGGTCACCTCTGTTGTGACCTGACTGCTGGCAGTAAAAACACAGCCTGTTTTCCAGAAACGTTTCAAGTCCTGGGTCCCCCAGCCTCTGCTTGTCAGAGTTGGAGTGGGATTTACTCCACCTTTTTAGGGTTCTAGGGTCCTGAGGGTGGCTCTTTGGTGGGCTTACCACCTCTCTTCTTTAACTTTTGTGGGCCTACCCTCCCCCCCCCGTTTGGAGTCACCCCACTGGGTCTTCATGGGCACTCTTGATCTTTCTCACTTATCTGCTTTCTTCCCCAACTCGTTTGGGGAAGTCAAATCAGAATCTACCAGATGCTGTTTCAATAACTCTGTGGTACAGTTACTCAAAATGTGCTCCTTTATAATGAAATGATACAGCCTACCATAAGTGTTCACTTTATTACCTTCTATCAAGCCATCCAGTGCTTTGACTTAGGAGTCAAAAAGGTCCACCCAGGTCTGACCTGATTTCTGGGTCTTTTTGAACTTCACTCTGTACTCCTCTGTGGTGAGTCCAAACCCCTCAATCATTGTCTCCTTATTGTCTAAATAGTACTCAGCCACATTTATGTCTGCCCTTCACTGAGAATAACTCCCAAAGTAGAGAACCCCAGTGTTGGCGACCTACCTTCCGCATGCTGCAAGCTCTCTCAAAAACTGCAAAGCACTTGGTTATGCCATCTCCGTCACTAAACCTAGGGACAATCCCTTTGGGGATCTTGGAGTCAAAAGACTCCTCTTTACCTTTATTGCTGCCACCATCCTCGGGGACTAGGCCACATCTATCCCTCTTTTCCTCCAGGGCTAATTTCCTTTCTTCCAGTTGCAGTCTTTTCTCCTCCAAGGAGAATTAATCAAGCTGGTCATGGAGGTTTCCTACCATGCTGCCATCGGAGTAGATTCCAGAGTGACCTCTGTCACTTTCCACTGTTGTAGGAGGCCTGGAGAAGTTCTGCGATTCAGGATCTTCAAAGTCTTCTTTCTCATTAACTTGGGCTGTGACCAGCTCCTTATCTTCTTCAGATGTTTGACCAACAGTGGAGTCATCACCTCTATCTAAATTTTATACCTCATAGTCTCTGAGGGCCTTTTCCAGGTCCTATCTCTTAGAGGTTGCTCTAAAGCTAATGCCTACAAGTTTCCATCATGCCCTCAAATGATTGATCTTCAGGATTGAGAGAATTGGCTGATCTAGGCTCAAGACATGCTCCATTATGCACTACTTGTTTTATAAAGTTAGGGGCTCATATTACAAATCCTAAGAACGTTTTTACCTTTTTCCCTAACTTTGCTAAAATAATTTTTAAATGTTTAATGCAATTGGAAAAGGGATGCAACATAAGGTCCTTGCAATTACTAATAAATCTAGGGGCAGATTTACAAGCCCCTGCGCCACTTTTGCGTCACTTTTACCATGTTAAAAATGACGCAAAAGTGGCGCAAGGTGTTTGTAAATCTGCCCCCTAGTTTTTAGAAAAATCTTAAAACAATCTTTACCTTATGTCTAAAGACAATTTAAGGATTTGTTTTTGCACTGAAGAAACTACTTAATGTCAGGCGGTAGAAATGAAATACAGGTTCTAGATCCTACAGCTGAAACACCAATGTTGGAAGGTGGAATGTTATGTGGTGTGGCTGGCTGGCCAAACCATGCAATATTCTTACAATATACAGAGATGGACCTCGGATTCACCCTTAGCAATCTTAGCTCAGTCCTGGGAGGGTGGCACAGAGCAGACAGGCATACACACAGGAACAAGTGTTAAGCATTTCACAGAACCAACATTGACAATAAGTAAGTGACATGACTCGAACAAAACGCTGACACTAATTTAAAGAAATATACCATATTTTATATAAATATTGACACCAAAATGAACTTTGTGACATACATTCAAATGGAGTTGTGGATTTTTCAATTGTACAAAAATAGATGCAGTAAATCTGTTAAACTGATCTCATTGAAGTCAATGGGGTAAAACACAGGTGACACTTGGTCACTTGCTGTGCGAGCTCAAATGAACCCTCTTGTGGATAAGGTCATGCGTGTCCCTTGATCCAAGTTCCAACAGTCGTTACTTTGTTACCTTGCCCAGGGAGTCTTGTTGTAGAGGTGATTTGGCTATCCTTGGTGCTGAATGGGACCCCCAGGAGCTGTCTAACTTGCAGTACTTGACAAAACCACACTCGGAGACGGAGTTCCACTCTACACACAGAGAATAGAGGCCTTTGGGGTCCTAGGACCTGGTTTCAGCAGCTGGATTTCTTCTACTTTGCTCGCCGGCTCCGTGTACAGAGGTAGCTGTCAGCTGTCAATCACTGGGGCAAGTTGCACCAAAGATGCTTTACCACACACTTGACAACTCCAACTGCTGGATGCAGGAACACAGCAGCAGGGTCGTTGTCGATGTTGGTCGTTGTGAGAGGTTCTAGGGCTGGAGATGTCACTCAAGGGGTCAATCACCCAACTGGTGATCACCAAGCCTTGACTGCAGCAAGTGGAGTCCGCGGTTACTTCAGCGGCTGGAGGGTGAGAGGAGTGGAGTAGCGGCTTGAAACTTGGTGAAAGCTTGGCTACCACTCCGGGCTTGCAGGGCAGCAACTCTCTTTGGGCTCACTCTCCACAGGCCCAGCGGGTTGCAATTCTTGTCACGTAGTACGTTGATTTACCTGCAGCTTGCACGGAACTGGTCCAACCAATCCAAGGGAGTTTGCTTCGGTTTTTGGCATCCACTTGAGTCCCTCTTTCTGGTATCAAGGATCTTTTGCCAACAACACACATCAAACACACGGTTCCAGTATATGGTCTCTTCAGGGCACTTAAGTATCCTCTCTGTGTGCTGCGGTAGAGTACAATGTCCTGTTGTCGGTGACGGCATCTTCTTTGTGCCTCTTCTCAGATTCAAAGTCAGAAATGTGATTCTGGTGCTAGGGGAGCCCCTTAAATCCTAGTTTTGGGGTGTAAGGGCATGAGGGACAGTGGTCAATAGGCTACTGGCACCTGCAGCTAACCTGCCCCTGAGATGACAACATCCTGTAGGTGAACATCACCTCTCTACCCAGTGTCCTATAATTTAGGGACTTCCAACATAGAAGAATACTTTCTTGGTTGTACAGACCTCCTGGCCCACCCTAAAGGTGTAGCTAGCCTTTTGGAGGTGTACGCCTCCTGAATAATTAATTTTCCCACCTGTCATTCTGGACAGGGCTTTTCCTCGAGTGGGGTGCATGGAATTACACATCAAGGGTGCTGAAAGCCTTTTAGCCTTTTAGTCTCACAGCCTTGATGGCTATAAACACTAGCCATCCTGGGAGGTAGGAAGTGTGACCTCCTTTCTGCCCAGGCCTTTGACTTTGAAGTGCTAGCACATCCTACTAGGAGGGCAGACGCTTGTCTTGGAGGCAAACTGCTCACCGAAGCCCACCATGGCATTGATCCATTGTATCCTACGGGGGCACTCACTCAGGGTGGCACCCCTGTACATGCCAGTTCATCATCAACACAAGAATTTGTTGGGGGTGACAAGCACAGTGTTTGACACCAAACATGACACAATTTGGTCTTTCCATAATGGAACTGGCTATCTCAAGTTTTCTCTGTAGCCAGCCTCTATTACTCTATGGACCACTGGCCACGGTCACAAAAACCTTGCTTTACAGGGTTACTGTACAGATGTATAAACATATATATCCACACCTTTAATATAATGAACTCTACCTTCTGGGCCTAGGAGGACAATCTTAAGAGTGACTCACTTATATTAAGGCGTGGCTCTCCAGCAAATGATGTGTGCAGAGTCACTCTTGAGCAGAGAGGCTGCTCATGCAGGGCTGAAATGGCAAACCTGAATACACACTTTTACTTGGTTCACACAGGGTGGCACAATACAGTGCTGCAGCCCTGGTAACTCCTTTACCACCCCTTGTCCAGAGTACCACTGGTACCATACACTAGGGGCTTAAAAGGGATCAAAGTACCTTGCCAATTACGTGTACCAATTCACATCACTTTTAGGAGAAAGAGCACAGGCACTAGGGCCTAGGGCCTGGTTAGCAGGTGCCAGTGCACTATCAAAGTCAAAAACCAGCATTTGGCAGTCTAAAATGGGGCAAAAAGAGGGGGAGGGGCATCTGCAAACAAGCACAGTTTCCAACCATGTGTGGGTGTCTGAGTGAGTCTCCGAGTGAATACATGAGTTTATGAGTCGCTATATGGGTGAGTGCGTGAGTCTCTAAGTGGGCCTGGGAGTTGATGCATGAGTCTCTGATTGGGTCTGTGAGTGTATGCATTAGTGTCTGAGTGGGTCTGTGAGTGGGTGTGTGAGTGTCTCAGTGTGTTTTTGAGTGGGTGCGTGGGTCTCTGAATGGGTCTGTGATTGGGTGCATGAGTCTCTGAGTGGGTTTGTGAGTGTGTGCATAGGTTTCTGAGTGGGCACATGCATCTCTGAGTGGGTGTGTGACTGGATGCCTGGGTCTCTTAGTAGGGCTATTAGTTGGTATGTGAGTCTCTGAATGGGTGTGTGAGAGGGAGCATGGGTCTCCAAGTAGGTCTTTGAGTGGGTGTGTGAGTATCTGAGTGAGTGTGTGAGTGGGTGCTTGAGTCTCAGAGTGGGTCTGTGAGTCAGTGCATGAGTGTCTTAGTGGGTCTGTGAGTTGGTGCATGAGTGTCTCAGGGGGTCTGAGAATGGGCATGTGAGTCTCTAAGTAGGTGTGTGAGTGGATGCATGAGTGTCTGAGAGGGTCTGTGAGTGGGTGCATGAGTCTCTGAGTGGGTCTGTGAGTGGGTGTATGAGTCTCTGAGTGAGTCTGTGAGTGGGTGTGTGCTTTTCTGAGTGGGTCTGTGAGTGGGTGCAGAAGCCTCTGAATGGGTCTGCGAGTGGCTGTAAGACAGTGTGAGTACATCTGTGAGTAAATGGATTAGTGTCTGAATCAGTCTGTGAATGTGTATTTTTTTTATTTGGTGACATTCGCAAATTTGTCATGACAATGCACGGGGATGCGCTGACCATCGCAACGTGTTTGTGAATGTCACAAATGGAAAAAATGGTTTTCAACATGTTTTACACATAAAGGGTTCCTCAAATTCCCCGATATTCCAGCCAAGGGTTCAGGGTATCTCTATCCTGACCCCTTGTGTTATTTTGAATAAATATTTAGAGCTCTTGGGAAAGTGTCCTGTTACATTAAATGGCAGCAGCAACTTTCTGCTCAAGTTGCGGCCAACCAATCACGGCATTCCTGTTAGCGAGTGCATTTACAATTTATCTCTAAATAGTTGAGAACTATTCGCGCCTCTAAATACACAAATTTGTTTTCTTTTACATATCTCAAAAACTACTGAACGGATTTACACCAAATAACAAAAAGGGCTCTTTCTGGACCAAGATCTACCTTTCTGCTAAATGTGGTGTCATTCCATCCTGCGATTTGAGCTGTAGTTGTGTCTAAAATCTCTATAGGAATGAACCTGGGGAAAAAGCATTTTGACCCCCTTTTTCTCTGCCCCCACTTGGCTGATCACCTCAAAACTTTCAACACAGAAGCTGAACTGAGCAGTGTACTAATCTTGAAACATTTGTGAAGATTTGTTAAACAGCACTAAAGATATTGGCAAAACAAAAAACTATTTTCGGATGGAAACTAGGTCCTAACTATAACTACCTACTGGCAACCACCAGCATGAAATATTTCTACCTATCACAACCCCTGCTCTGAGAGCATAGTGGGTGTACCCTCTGCCTGATATCGTAGGTTAACCTGAGTCTCCATACCTGGACAACTAGACCAAGGAATCGGCCTGATGTGGAATTGGCAATCTCTCATCACGGGATGAAAGATCAGCATAAGCACAGCTGCATGTCGATCACAGCGTTCATTCCAGGACCGTTGTGGCTGGAATGCCCTTCTGACCCATAAAGGGACAGTGCACTGTTTATAAATTAAAACCACTGTGTTAGGGATGCAGCTATGATGCAATGATATGTCAAGATGTTAGAAACTGTCTCCAAACTGGCAACGCAAGCACTAGGATATCTTGTTCTGTTCTTAGTCTTGAACAAAGTGTACAGATTAAGTAGCAGGAAAGACTTCCTAAAAACAAGCAGCATGTACAGCGTCTTCTCAGAAAGAAAACATGTAAAAATATTATAACTGAAACAGAGTCTGCTAAAACATGTAAAATATAAAACTAAAACGGAGAACCAAAGTGGGTACAAAAGGGCCTCACCACAACGTCGTATAGAGAAACAATGAAAAGGGGGACGCTCTTTCCTGCCTCCCTCGCTCTGTAATAGTGTACCGATGGCCAAGTGCCAGACCACAAACTTTCATTTTTTCTGAAAAAAATGAACATTTGCAATTTCCGTAAATCTAGTTTTGCAGCTTACCTTGTTTGTCTAGTTTTGACTGCACCTAGGACATTTCTGGCATACGTCCACAGTACAATAGTAGTAATTCCATACTAGCGGAATCACAACTTGGCTATTTCTGAATTAGTGAGGCAGCTTGGTATATCGTCAGAGCTAAGAGATGGTGTGACGGGCTAGCAGGGACAGAGAGAACCCATCATGGGCAAATCAATGTTGTTGTTGGAAGATATTCTTAAAGGCTTTGAGGAATACTTAGTTGACAATAAGGCTTTGTGTTCCCTCGAGCACTGGCCAGTAACACTGACAGCCTCAAATCATCATACGGGGTAACATTCCTACTTGATCATCAGTGTGCAAGTGCATGTACGCCTCCTGCAATACTTAACATGCAGTTTTGAGCTGTTGCTGTTCTTTTCATGCGCCTCCTCAGTGTTGAAGGAACATAATCTGAATTAGTATGCACTCTGCACACAACTTTCAAGGAGTGCATGCAAGAATGTTCTCATTCATTAATTCTGGGGCTTGTTTTATCAGACTGTAGAATCAAAGTGGGGTGCCTTTTGGTAAAGCCTAGTACCCGAAGACAGGTTCCCCCGGTAACTAACGCTCTTGAAGTCCCCTCTGACTAGACGGCCTGTCCTCAAGCCCACCCTTCCTTGGCAGCGTTTTTTTACATTCAATTATTTGCTTCAGAGCAGAATGCCGTCAATTAGTCCTTTTCATCCAATTAGGATCTGAGCCAGTGGTTTCGTTCCACAAAAGATGCTTATAGAAACAGTTGTTTTTTGTTTAAAAAAAACTTCAAACTGAGCTGCACTCGCTGTGAAGCCTGTCCTTAAACATAAACTTTGAAAGCACTCTTTGGGGCTGGGGCCTCAAACAAAGGCTTGCTGTCTGTGAATTTATTTACTCCCTGGTGATTTGAAAGGAATGTGTGTTTCGCCTGATTAAGTCAACGTGGTAAATGAGCCGAATTAAGGGGCATATTATCAAGAAACGGCGTTACAAATATCGCCGCTTTAGCATCAGAAAGCTGCCGCTAATGCGGCGATAATAGGCTTGATAATATGCCCTTGAGAATTCCCATAGAAGCCCATGTTCTGGTGTCAACATCGGCTTCTATTGAAATTATCGCCGCTTTAGCGGCAGAAAACTGCCGCTAAAGCGGCGATAATTTTAAAGCCGTGCTTGATAATATGCCCCTTAATTGTTAACAATAAAGAGGCATATGGACATTTACGTTTAAAGTAGCATTTGATATTTGAGAAAACATGTGCAAAACGGGGATTGCAAAATAGGTGCTTTAGTCGATTGGCTTTCATTGACAACCTGATGGGATATATAGACATGTCTGGATTGCTCCCTTTGAGGCGGGACCAAGACCGATTTGTGTATGGTTGTTCCCAGTTTGGGTCCTGCAACACTGAACAAAACAAGCATTTGCAATGCAATAGGTCTCGCATTTACGTGAGTTTAAGCTATTGGTATTGTAAATAACAATGCCTTTTATTTATGTTTTAAAAACGGGAAAAAAAATAAAAGGCATTGTCATTTACAATGTCAATAGCTCAAACTCACGTAAATGCGAGACCTATTGCATTGCAAATGTTTGTTACGGAAAGCCTTGAGGGTGAGAAGCCTGTCTTTGTGGACAAGGCCGTGCACACAATGTGTTTGTGAGTTTACGTGATTTTTAAAAAGTATATTGTGCAACCTTGAAATTACATCATTCCTTTGCGTTCGCAGCTCAAGTCAACAAACATAGGGGCCGATTTACAGTTTGGTGGAAAGGATACTCTGTTGCAAAGGGGGCTGAGTACTCTCTGTGCCAAACTGAAGGTCCATCCGCCTGATTCAGGAAAAGGCAGCACTTCAGTATGTTCTTCCTCAAACACTTTCTGCTCCTCTGTCTCGTTCATTCACCACTTCCTGAACAAACTATCTATACCTCTTTATCTTCCTTTCCGTCTATTCTGTGCCGCACCCACTACAATCTATTCACCATGCCACATAATTCCACTACACAAATATACTCCGCACCACACAATTCCACCCCACACAATTCCAATACAACCCACATAATTCGACTCCACTCCAAACCAAAACACATGCGTAAAAGGCATTGTCATTTACAACAGCAATAGCTCCAACTCTTGCAAATACAAGACCTATTGCATTGTAAATGCTTGCTTAATACTGTATTTATCAACTTTGATATGTCGAACACTAGATATTACTTTTTTTTTGCATTTGTATAAATATTCTCCCTGCAGAGAGACGTCTTTGCACTTTTCTAGTTCAGCATCTCTGTAACCAGTCCAGACACCGATCTGACACTGGCTCGGCCCAATCTCCCTTCACTAAGTGGGCACGGTGTAAGGACAGTCGACAATGGGGAGGACGTCCTGCTACTCGAGTGAACCACAGTTGACTTGCCAGGGACTTGGAACCCTCTTGCCCTTTACAAGTCATCCAACAACCTCCAAGTAAACCTATCAATACTCAAAATTCTGTGCTTTGGACAATGCATATCTAAGGCTAATTCTTGAAAGAAAAGCGCTTATGATAAGTCACAAGCTACCAATATCTGGAAGCACTGTTCAATAGCACACTTTTTTTGAGGCAGCTTTCAAGTTTAAAAAAAATCCTCGAGTATTGTATGTAAGGCTCTATTAAGGTACAATTGTTGTTCTGGCAGGTGCCCACTGCATCTCCTAGTTAAAGTATGGAGAGCTAAAAGCAAGGTCCATCCAACTATACATCAGTTCCCTTCCATCAATTACTTGGAAGGACCATTATGGCATAAGTTTCTAGGCTGTGGGAAATCACTGCTGCTCTAAGGTATGTATGTGGAGACTTGACCATAGTCCTCTTGGGCACTGATGCTGAAGCAGTTTTGAATAATCATTTGTCACTTTCTTTGCCCCGCCATCATCATCTTCTTCAGGGCCGGACTGAGAAGCAAAAGCAGCCCTGGAAAAGTTTGTCAGACCGGCCCCATTGCAGCGTGTAGCGAGCAAGCGCGCTGAGCGAGCTCCACCACTGTAAGCTGGGGCTTGGGGATGTCTCTCCCAAGAAATATTTGTGAAAATTGTTAAAAAAAAATCTACCACATTTTCAGTTATATATTGAAATGCCATCATTTTTAAAGCACAGAAATGATGACCATGCTGTGCCCCTCAATACCTAATCATAGTGGCACCAACAAGGCGTGTACAGGCATTCTTAGAGAACAAAATAAGATGTCAATCATGACAACAGTAAGTGATTTACGCTACATTTGTAGGTGCCAAGTCTGTAACTTCACTCGGGTTTGAGCTTTCAGCCTATAGTGCATTGCATTCTAGGATTTGTAGTTTTAATTTTAACACTATCCATAAACATGGACGGAAAAATGCCTGCACTCAAAGTCCAGTTGGCTAAAACACCAGCACATGCTGAAAGTGTCACACATGATATGGTGCCTCTTGGCAACTTTGTGTGCTCTGCCAGAAGATCATTTCAGTTTGCCTGAAGGACACTCTGCGCTTACTTCCTGGAAGGAAATGCATGATGGGAGTATGAGTCCTCATGCTACACTGAAGCACCTGCCTTATCTGTATACTGCTGCAGAGCAGCCGTCACATTTAAATATGGCGTGTGGAATAGAATAAGCAGGACACGGGTCTATAGAATCTCATAGGCCAGCGGCTGCTCAGACGACCCCCTATGAGGCAGTGGCATAAAATGATGCCCCCCCCCCCCCCCGCACAATGCGAAAAGAGGTCCCTGAGCCCCCCTTATGTCACAGATATATCATATTGGCCTAGAGTGAAGGGTTGGAGGAACCTTAAAGGGATGGGGGGATGGGGGTCCCCTGCACTGCAGCGATTGCTGGGGCCTGTATTACAGCCCTGCCTTCAAAAGTTTAGCTATGAGCCGCACACACAGATTCCTCATTATTGGGACGTTTTGTTGTTATTGGACTGTGTTGGTTCATATCCTGGGGAACCACAAGCTCTCTGCTTTACCATATGCTTTCTAGTAAATGTTAGATATAAATGAAAGGGTTTTTAGAATAAGACCACTCTCTAAAATGGCAATCTGGTAGAGAAGGTTTTTTTGGGCTATTGTCCCAGCACCCCACTAGAATAGGCCAGGTTCATGGAACTGCACGTGTAATGCATTTCGTATCGCTTTAATTATTTACCTACCAAGCTAGAAGCCGAACACCTTCGGTGCATATGGAAAGGAACGCTAGCCCAACACAGTCGGCGTATGAGGAAGGCAAGCAGGCCTCACCAGTCACCAGCAGCTGCAGACTCCAACTCTATCTCAACCTGTCCGAATGTATCTAAACCACTGCCCCCCCTACAAGGTTTCCAGCCAGGCCCATCAAGAAAGACACCCGGCGGGCAGGCCCCATGTGATGCCCCTGCATCAGAAGAGGCACAAATTAAAACATTAAGGCAGGGGCGTCATGCTTTCTGTGACTGTTCGCAGGCCTGGGCATCTGGTAAGCATTGCCCTAAGCATGCCAAGCCGGTGGGCAAAGGCAAGTGCTGCTCAAGCAAACAGAACATGTGTATTTGTAAAGCGTGCATTCAACCAAGGGTATCTTGGCGCTGAATAACAGATGTTTATTGTTCCATAAGGATACACATTTTATCAACCTCAGACGAATGAAAGGCTGAGTTGACCCAACGGGATTTGAAACTGACCATGAGGTTGAACACAGGCCCCCACAGTAGACGCATTAGTCCACTAAGCCATCAGACCCGAAAGAAAGCCCCGAGGTGTGCTCGGAGCCCGTTGGTGCAGCAGAGGCCTGTTTCCTGTCAGCAGGGAGGCTGCACAGAAGGGGACAGGCCTGAGCCAGCAAGAACTGCCCGTGTGTGTGTGCTGCACAGGTGGGTAAGCTCGTGGACCTCACCTTCGGCTCTGAAAGGGTTCTGCTGGTACTTAGTAGGGGGCATATTATCAAGAAACGGCGTTAAAATGATTGCCGCTTTAGCGGCAGAAAACTGCCGCTAAAGTGGCGATAATGGGCTTGATAATATGCTCTGGAGAATTCCAATAGAAGCCAATGTTCTCCTATCAACATGGGTTTCTATTGGAATTTTCTGCGGCATATTATCAAGCCCATTATCGCCGCTTTAGCGGCAGTTTTCTGCCGCTAAAGCGGCGATAATTTTAACGCCGTGCTTGATAATATACCCCTAAGAAGGCTGGGCCAGGACTGACAGCCCCTGATGCTGCTGCGTCGTGCCAGGCTGAACCCGCTGCACAGCGACTGACTGCATGCACTGTAAAATCATGGGATTTTTAATTCGGTTTAATGTGTGGTTGGCATTCACTTATACCATGCAGTAATCGCTGGACTGGTACTGGCAGGCAACCCTCCCCGAGCTCCACTCCGAGCCCTGCATCGACCATGGTCGGGAATCTGCCTAGCGCCAGCGCCTGCCTATATGCGGCAGTCACAGCCTACCTTGAGCGCAATGACATTGATAGTATGCTGCAGGAGTCAGGCTGCTTTACCTGCCATACACGTTTTGTCCTCATTGCAGCTGTGTTCTGTGCTCGCTCTGTTAATGCGGGCAGGAGGGCTAAAACAGCTCCAAAAAATCTAACGAGCAGCAATTGCAAGTAGCCATATAACTTGCACCACTACTTCTGGGGGCCAACAAGGGCCTCCTGGGGCCCAAAACCGGCCCTCCAAGGGTCAAAACCGGCCACCAGCCCCCCCCCTCGATGGGCAGGCCAGTCTGGCCCTGTTCTTCCTCCTGGCTATTCAATGTAGTGAGCGAGGAACACCGTGGTAAATATTGTGGCTGATGGGAACTCTGGAGTGCATGGCTTAACACAATGCGTTAAGTCATCACCAATTACTTTTTACGCATTTGCACAAAAAAACTACAGGGCATATTATCAACAGCCAGCGATAATTATCGCTGGCCGTGCTTAGCGATAACTTTTTTATCGCAGGCTATCTCTGAAATGTATCACCCTGGTAGCGCGTTATTAACAACGCGTTTCTCCAGGGCGATGAAAATTCCAGAGATAGCGAGGTTATCGCCGTTTTGCAGGGACCCTGTGGTCGTATCAGTATAATCCACCCCCTATGTAAAGCATAGGTAAGACTGGATTTTAGCAGACATTAGTTTTTGGCGAAAACAGCTGTTTCCGCCAAAATCTAACGTGTGCTAAAATCCTGTGGGCTGCCTTTTAAATATTGCGATGTGAACATCAGTGATATTTGCAAGGTAGTCCATCCGGGGAACGCCCAGTGACGCCCGCTTTGCATCTCATTAGAGATGCAATGGGAGGCGTTGGGAAAAAGGGTGCTAACATGTGATTATGCATGTTAGCACCATCTTGTAAATAGGGCGATATTTTTATCTCCGCTTTTTTGGCTTTTTAAGCCAAAAAACCAGAGATAAAGCCCTTGTAAATATGCCCGTAAATTCAATAATCTTGATATTTTCTGAGAAATCGGTTTGAAGGAAAGTCTAGCTCCGAACCTGTTTGCCCAAGTTGTTTTTTTTCATAAAGCTGACCTATAATCGTACGTAAAGATGTGGTGCAAACTACTAATTTGATGGTTGTTTCAGAACATAAATATACTATAAACACTGAGAAACTTGAAATAGAAGTGAAGTTTAAAAAACATAACTGGGATGTGTAAAAAAAGAAAAGAAAAGCACTTTTATGACAAGGGTGTATGTATATATATATATATATATATATATATATATATATATATATTCACTGAAAAAACCATAGGTTTCACACATGTTATAGTTAGCGGAAATTTTACTGATAAAAAACCAATGAAATTCCCCCGTTATAGTTAGTGCAGGCAACTATAACTCACGCGACCGCAATCCTCTGCTGATGCTAATACTGTATTTAGACACTTATTTGCCCATGTCTTCTTCCATACATTTTTAGCTATACATATATTACAAATATTTTTTTTTCATAAAGACACATATGTCATCAGCAGAAGATTGCGGTCGCGTGAGTTATAGTTGCCTGCACTAACTATAACGGGGGAATTTCATTGGTTTTTTATCAGTAAAATTTCCGCTAACTATAACATGTGTGAAACCTATGGTTTTTTCAGTGAATTTGCAAGGTTTTTTAAATGCTAATTCCTAACTATAACGTGTGTGAAACCTATGGTTTTTTCAGTGAATTTGTACGGTTTTTTAAATGCTAAGTTACTTTACGCCATTCGGGGCGTGCGCGCCCACTTAACGCAGTTCGTTCCGTGCGCGCACGGTGCGCGCACGGTGCGCGCACGGTGCGCGCACAGTGAGCACGCGGTAAATCACCCCCTCTTTATGCGATAGACAAAATGGCGGCCGCCGCTTCCTGATTTCCACCGATTCGAATGTTTACTAAGATCTAACAACCAATCAGAATTGCGCTCGCGCACGGCGAGGTGCGCGCACCCAGCGCGCACGGAGCGCGCTTAGATATATATATATTGATTTAAAGGCTATTTTCTCATAATCTACTGAACAGATTTACACCAAACCTACAAAAGGCACTTCCTTGACCTGGGGACTACCTCTCTGCCAAATTTCTAGTAATTCTGTTCAGCCGTTCGGGCTGTAGCCCTGTCTAAAGGTCCTATGGAAAAATGCATGGGGAAAACGCGTTTTGGGACCCCCCTTTTTTCTCAGCCCCCGCTTGACGAATCCCCCCGAGACTTTCAGGGTAGGAGCGGAGCGTAGCGCCCCACCTATTTTGAAAAATTCACGAGGATTCGTCGACCGGCGCCAAAGTTATTCCAAATAGAATGTTGCGGTTTTCCTATGGAAACAGGGTCCTAACTATAACTACCTACTGGCGACCGCCAGTAGGTTATATATATATATATATATATATATATATACATATATATATATATATATCCGTTACTTTCCGTAGTTTGCGTCGCGTCCGCCCGCTTATGGTGCCAGTCCACAACAATACAGACACGGACCTCGGTCTTCAGTGCAATTTTTTTATTTATAAATCTCGCGTGCTAGTCGCCATAACGTTTCGGCTCCACCTGAGCCTTGTTCACATGACAACGTGTTGAATAAAGAACCACCCTTATGTAGGCGTAACTCACTCTGCACGTGATGCTGGCACAAACGCATAGACATGGAAGAAAGATTGCGAGTAGTGCATCATTCATATGAGGAATACTCTTACCACAGGTAAGTGTAAAGAGATTACAACACGCAAACATACATTTGTGGCAGTTCATGAAAAGACCGTAACATAGTTAAATCCAGGTTACAGATATGTGAATACATTATTATCTTCGTCAATTCACTGCTGTCAATAACATATATTGTATTGTATGTTCAATATGCCTTTCGTGTTGGTACTTTCAAACTATATGTTTGATCTCATCTATGAATGACAGTTTCTGACGGGATCAATCCCTCTATATTGCCACTGTTTAAATTAGCATTTGCATCAATCTACTGATTCCTGCAGTTATGTCAGCCTGAAAGGGTGTGATAAAGTGCCTAGTGATATGTGCAAATAGCGAAAAAAGAGAACCAACCTAATGTGCCATTAGTGTATTTTTACATATTGTATTGATTCGAATTTTAACAATTTAAGAAAAAATTTTGTAAACCATTTAAAAAATTTAAAAACCAGGATAGCAGCAATTACCTGTTTCAGGTAATAAATATAGTGGGTAGTCTGAGCCCAGACTTACCTCCAGTATATACATGTATAAATGTGCTATCAGTAGATAACTTCTCGATGAACAGATGAGAATAGTGGGTCTTATAGCTTCAATCTTTGCTATTGCTAGTGGTCATAAGTCACTGTGTATGTAGACAGATACTTTGTCAATCACGAGGTTAAATTAGAATAAATTAGAATAAAGTGTCTGCAGTGCTAAAGTGCAGAGTGTGCAAATGTGCAAGGGTTTATAAGGTATCACGCATTCATTAGTTGTAACTCAATATGTAAAACCGCCTATAGATCATAAAAATTCATTGCCTAAAATAAAGAATTGGTAAACATTATTATACCTAAAATGATAAATAGTACATAATACATGAGAAGATAAAATGTCAACCTCTGCGTTTTTAAAAAACCCTTAAAATATTACTAAAATGTTCCATAAAATATTCCATAATATAATTCATAAAATATTCAATAAGACATTCCATAAAATCAGTGTGCACATTTGGACCAATATATCAAGAAGTTACAGTAAAACAGCAGCCTTTCCTAGTTATGTACATTATAGCTAGACTACTAATTCTAGTGGAGGCCAGTATACAAATCCTCAGTAACATTTAAACCAGTAGGCCATTTACTGTCAAGACGGAGTATATATTTTGTTTCTAACTTGCGAAGCAATGCTTCCCTATTGCCTCCTCGTCTGCTAGCTGGTATTGCATCAATAACAAAGAATGATAATTCTTTGTTGTTACTGTGGTGTGCCTCCCTGAAATGGCGGGCCACCGGATACGTATTATCTTGGTTCGTGATGGCCCTAAGATGTTGCAGAATACGTTTGTGTACTTCTAGCTTAGTGCTGCCCACATATCTAAGTGCACAGGGGCACTGAAGGACATATATAGCATACTCTGTTTTACAGGTTAGTACCTTCTCAATTTTGTTTTTTCTTTCACTGAATCCATCTTTGTAAGTTTTTGTGTTTACCCCGTGTGTACAAGCCTTACATATCTTACATTTATAAAAACCCCCATTGGTTTGCAGCCACGTGGATTTTTCTATGGTCTCAGGGTTGGTATTGACAAGGCTATCCCTCATTGAGGGGGCCCGACTGAAGGTGAGGGTAGCCCTTCGAGGCAGATTAGGACCTAGTACCGAATCACTTTTTAATGTTGGCCAATTTCTGTTAATTATACGGTACAATTCCCGATGTTGATTATTGTACCCCGTAATGAATCTAAATTCATTAGATAGATTGTCGGTATTGACAGGTACCAGATCACTGATAGCAGGTGGACCATATTTCACCAATAGCCCCTGTCTCTCCCTTGCCTGAGCTTTGGTTATGGCCTTGTCAATCACTGATTCAGAGTAGCCACGTTGTAGAAACCTGACCTTACTGGATGCCTGAGCTTTATTCCATTCTTCCTCATTGCTACAGATTCTACGTAGGCGCAGCATCTCACCAAAAGGTATGCTTGCAATTAGGTGTTGAGGATGAGCACTGGCCGCATGCAAAATGGTGTTGACGGCCGTGGCTTTCCTAAAAAGTCTGGTTTCAATTATTCCCTTATTTATATAGACCTCTGTGTCTAGAAACATAACATTAGTTTGGCTCATAGTTACAGTGAAATTAAGGTTCAATGTATTGATATTAATGGCATTGACAAAGGTTTCAGCCGATTCCCTGTCACCCTTCCAGATTACAAATAAATCATCAATATATCGATACCAAACAACAATGTTGGATCTCATAATCTCTTCATATTGCACCCTGAGGACCAGTTCCTCCCAAGCCCCCATGTGTAGACAAGCGTAGCTTGGGGAAAAACTGGCCCCCATAGCTACGCCCTGTAGTTGGCGGTATAGCAAGTTATTGTACATGAATACATTGTTGTTCAAACAAATATTGAGCATTTCCAATAGCATAGCGGTATGATCACTGAACTGTTCCTCTCGTCTGGACAGGTAGTACATAACAGCTGCTATACCATCTTTGTGCACTATACTGGTGTAAAGTGATGAGACATCCAATGCTAGCATCCAGTAATCGTCTTTCCATTGTACCGCTTGTAGTTTGTACAAAAAATCCCCTGTGTCCTGCACATAGG
This sequence comes from Triturus cristatus, assembly GCF_964204655.1. Taxonomy (NCBI): domain Eukaryota; kingdom Metazoa; phylum Chordata; class Amphibia; order Caudata; family Salamandridae; genus Triturus; species Triturus cristatus. Next base: position 898,390,750 of record NC_140589.1, on the reverse strand, counting down.
AGTCCAATGACTTCACTGCTCCTTGTAAAAAGTAGTCTATATAGACTGATGTCTTTTCCAATAACCCACCTCTGGCAGAGATAATAGGCCTGCCTGGCGGGTTTTTTATGTCTTTGTGAACTTTGGGGATAAAATAGATAAAGGGAGTTATTGGATGCTCATTTCTTAAAAATTTGTGTTCATCATCTGACAGCATAGCCCTGTTTTTCCATCTAGACAGTTTCTTGTGGTATTCGGCTTGCAACTGCTTCATCTTGGATACATTGCTCCGTTCGTAGTGTTCCCTGTTATTAAGCTGGGAATACGCCTCACGATCATACATAGCCCTGTCTAAAGGTCCTATGGAAAAATGCATGGGGAAAACGCGTTTTGGGACCCCCCTTTTTTCTCAGCCCCCGCTTGACGAATCCCCCCGAGACTTTCAGGGTAGGAGCGGAGCGTAGCGCCCCACCTATTTTGAAAAATTCACGAGGATTCGTCGACCGGCGCCAAAGTTATTCCAAATAGAATGTTGCGGTTTTCCTATGGAAACAGGGTCCTAACTATAACTACCTACTGGCGACCGCCAGTAGGTTATATATATATATATATATATATATATATACAGCTCGCAGAATCCCTTTGGTGCAGTGGAGCAAGTATATATATATATATATATATATATATATATATATATATATATATATATATATATATACTAGTTTTCTGTGAGTACAACCATGTATACGTTTTACCCAAAGTGTTTTAATCCGGGGTAGAAAGGACCAGTCCGATTATCGTCTCTCCCCCCCCCCCCCCACTCAAGATAAACTCATAGTTGCGGAATAACATTTTAAAAAGGATCTCATAAAATGCGTGAATTTTTCTTAGTAAGACTCACAAGTGTTTTTCTACTGCTCTGGGATAAAATTTGCAACATTGTATGATAAGCTGAAAAATGGCAAAACAGATATTGCCATACAATGTACCACGTAATTTGCATATTATTGCACAATATATGTATGCGGCACGATCTGGCGCATAACTTTCACATTTATTGCCACATAACAGAAGTGGCCCTGGCCCTACCCAAACGCGTGGACAGGTCTTGGTAAAAGGAAACCACAAATGTTTATTATTGCACCAACCTGCGGTACCAACTTTACTTTTGCGGCAGTGACTGAGAGGAATGTTCTTCGGCTAAGAATTCATGGAAACGTTGTATAAATGTTAGGCAGGTCGAGGACAGGCATTCGGGCGCAACGTTTGAAACATTATACCAGTCTGACCATGAAAAACACGTGCTGACCTCTGACGGGAAATCCGGCGGGCTAAGAGCCCTATAAGCAAGGATACGTTTTAGAATTACTGGGTGACTCCATGTCACCGGGGGCGCCGAGGTCTAACCCTGGGCATGCATTTGTCAACCCCTGGGAGTGGGTCACTGTTCACCTTAAATGAACCCACTGGATACACTGGACATAGGGGTTTGTCGAATGGAAGGCTGGACAAGAATTTGGAGTCTGATGACTGGGATTAATTTGGGATCCTTAATTCTGCTGATGTCTGACACGAGTATTAAACTTTTACGTTTCTGGGTGAGGCATTCGTTTCTGGTGTTGTTTTATTCTGAGGTTGTATTGTATGGCGTTAATTAACTAATCGGTAAAGAATGCACTTATGCATTTCTAGTCATTCCAAAAACAAGCAAAAACTAGGACCAGTTGAAATAGCGTAGCGTAAAAAAGTGCTTACCGACTAAATGAAGGAGACAGGATAACACTGCAAGCAAACAATCCAGTCGGGATGGGCGGGGGCAAAAGGAGACAGGGAGGGAACAAACAAGCCTCACTTTAAATAGAAAGCGAGCGTTTAGCAGAAAGTGAGACTCGCGCCAATAAAAAACATGGGCGGAGCTTCCACTCCACTTCCCAAATCGCCTCGATAACAATAGATCTCGCAGATCTTGCAGCGCATGCGCTGCGATGCTAGGCGAGACCTAGAAATTAGGTACCGGAATGTAGTTTATAGTAATTATGAGAGACAGCGATTAATTAATGCTTCCATCATCACCGTTGTTTTTGTTTATACCGTTATGTTCCACAGAAGCACAAATAGAGTATGAATACAAACTGCGCAATTGTTATATTAATCTTGATTGCTAACACGACAGATAGCTTCATTTGTGAAAATGCTGTGGCTAAATCCTCCTTTCATTCCCCAACTAGGGCACAAGTTTCTATTTGCTTTTATTCGTCTTCTTTTTGTGAAGAGAGGAGAGTGGCGCATACACTCCATGTGTTAAAGTTATTATTGTATTCAGTGTGAGGATCCGCCTCCCCTGTTTCTGTCCATTTCTTCACAAACTCTGAGACTTTGTCATGGGCTACGAAGGGCGTCAATTAGGCATATGAAGGAGCAGCAGCTGCTCTCTTAGACTTTGCCTTTGGTGACTCTGCCACTGTCTTAGATGCCCCTGATTTTAGGGTTAACAAGCATTTGCAATGCAATAGGTCTCGCATTATAAAAGTGTGAGCAGTTGGCATTGCTAATAATAATGCAACACTAGCTATTGGCATTGTAAATGATAATGGCATTTATTTATGTGTTTGTTTTAGAAAATAGATTTAAAAAAAGGCATTGTCATGAACAATGGCAATAGCTTAAACTTTTGCAAATGCGAGACCTATTGCATTGCAAATGCTTGTTTCAGTACTGCAGGTTTTTTTTTAAAGTTTTAGTCACTTTGTGTGTGTGTGTGGTTGTGTGTGTGTGGTTGTGGGTGTGCTTGTGTGTGTGTGGTTGTGTGTGTGTGTGGTTGTGTGTGTGGTTGTGTTTGTTTGTGGTGGGATGAAATGCTCAGCTATTTTCACCTAGTTATCTGAGCTGCTGTGGGATGCTGCAGAGGCCAGGCGGCATGAACAGCTCGTGAGCCTGGGAACCACCCCCCCTGCCCCCTGCCTGTCCAGGCTCGGGCCTCTCCAAAGCTCCTCTCTATTTGAGTTTATTTGGTATACTTTTGTTTATATAGCGCTTGGAATATATCTCTGCCCAAGCAGTCTGGAGCTGCAAACATTGGCCAAGGTACCTTGGCAGTTTCACTTAAATGGTTTGTTTATCTGCTTTATATAGCGCCAATGTGTCGTAGTGCAGGTGCTTTGGAAAGCGTGAGGTTTTTATTGGCTGTTCAGCTGTCACTACATTTTAAAAGAGAGAGATGGTGAAATGTTTGGACTGTGGGAAATTATTCACACAGACAGCGACATCCTCAATAACTGAGCACAGGAAGATACAAGAATTCCGAATTACAAGGGCACAAGACAGGCTAAATTACTAAAGTGAGATTCGAGCTCAAGATTTATGCGGAGCACAAGGGGGAGTCAGACTCCGCAGCATTACAGGACTCTTTGGTGCTTATTAAATGCACTGCCCTGCTCTACACCAGCATCAGCTATTAATCGACTTTCCTGCAAAAATAAAGGTGTCAAATCTACACGCATCCTCAGAGATAAACATGTCGCGACAGACAAGATCGAGCTAACCTCAAACTAGTCGGCTCTCATGCTGGTTATGCACTTGGATCATTGTTGGGATATCTAAAGTAGAGGGAGATAGAGTAGACTAGTTTGCCCAGGATAACACAAAAAGCATGCAAGTAGGTAATCGATTGGCACTAGATTGCTAGACACATAACCCATTTCAAAATTTTCCAGTCGATTACTCAAAACAATTTGACCATTTCGTTTAAGAGCGTGGGATTTTTATTGGCTGTTCAGCTGTCACTACATTCCAGTGTGTAATGTTTGGACCAATGTGCTGCTGCTGCACTTTGGCATTCTCTACTCTGCCCGAGGCGCTGATGAAACACCGCTCCTCTCTGGTGATTTACTGCTGTCACGCACATTGTAGTGCGACAATAAACTGTAAATTAAGCAAGAAATGCATCAGCTAAGCACGCGATGTGTGGCGCTTTAGCACAAATAAATAAAAAATGCCATTAGTTAAACACGGTGCTGCATGAAGCTCAACAAACAAGCATTGGTAACATAGCACATGAAGAGCAGCATCGGAGAAACGGGTGCCCTGCTGACATATGAAGCGAGGGAAAGCAAAAAAGCACAGGCTTTGAGCTTATTTGTTTTAAGCCACGGCCTTAACCACATCGACCACGTCCCTTGGAGAGACCCTCCCAAGTTCTTTCATTCCACTTGAAGCCCTGGTTAGAATACATGTGAAGTATGTGAGAGCACCACTTTCATTTCCAAACATTTATGCTGTCACCTTTATCACGCAGGGGGCGGAGGGGATTCCTAAATGAGCCATGAAAAACAAGCAACTCACCAGACGCTTACCAGCAGGAAATTCAGGTGTAAAGCTTGAACTTGGTGGGCAGTGAGGTACACACCCAAGCAACAGGGGGTTGCACCAACGGCGTGTATAGATGGAACCTATCTTTGTTGTGTCACAAGTGGATGGGCTTAACAAGTACATTTAATTATGTGTGCAAGTGCTCAGCAATTGAAGTGCTACCTGCCAATTAATCAATGCTATTTGCATGATGTGTGTGGATCACGATTTAAAAGAGGTTTCCAAGTGGGAGAATGCCAGTTTAATAGATCCGCTATAACGAGATCCATTTCCGTTGTGTGTAAAGTAATATGGTGGGCAAACAACTTTTGTTTGCTTTTGTAGTAATGGGGGAATGCAGTGAGGCGTGCTGCCATTGTTACAAAAGTGAATAAATAGAAAAAAAAGTCGCTTGTCCACCGTATTACTTTTACACACAACGCAAATGGCAAGCGCAGTTCACCCCCCCTCCTCATGGACAGTTCTCCAAGCAGTGTTGGAAACAGTAAGGCGGCCGTCTCACATTTCACAAACTACACCAGATGGCGTTAGGCGACTTCCCATGCCTGCTATCTACGGCGCATATAACATGAAGGGCTGCGGCTGGTCAGTTCGTGGGAATGCTAGCAGCTGCGGAACAGAGTATGGGCAGCAGGAGGGAGGAAAGCATTGCGCCAGAGCAGGCCGATGTACTTGCCCGCTCTCCCCCTGAAGCCTCCAATGCCTGCTGTGTATGGTGCAGTAACAGTCCAGATAAGAACAGCGCTGTTAACAACGGCGCTGTTGGAGCAAGTCGGGTTAAACAAGCCATCACCGAAATAAAGAATAAACGCTGCTGAGGGTGCCCGGGGCTTGTGCTGCCTCACTCGATGCACAGGGTATGGTTGGGGGGAGGGAAACGCTGTGTTCGAAAATAAACAGGTCGGTGAACACGTTTAAAATAAAAAATGAAAACATGAGCGTTCAAGTCTAAAATCGCACAGTTTTTAACATCCACTACGCCGCTGGGGAGGGGTGGGGGGGGGGTGGTAAACAAGCCATCATCCAAACAAACAAGCGCGGACAGAGGGATGCGGATTACATAGAGCAGGGAGCTGGAAACAGAGCGAGAGGCAGGCGGAGATCAATAGCCGCTGGGGGAAAGCAGCTGATTGAAAGCTGGAAAGTGGTGGGGGCCCGGAAGCAGAGACAGGAGCAGAGCCATTAAAAAACAAGAACCATAAACGAGGGTAAAGAGAATGTCTCCGTGAGCCTTGTGCTCGGCTGGCGCCTCGGGCATGTTTACTACGGGAACACATGGGAATGCAAAGCCATTAATCAAGCAGGAGGGCTCTGTCTCCCTTCACGCCCAGGGAGGAGGGAGATGCGAGCAGAGCATCAAAGGGCTGGGTGAGAAGGGAGGGGGGAATGCAAGGATCAAAGCGGCGAAAGTGAAAGTAATTGAGCAGAGCATCAAAGGGCTGGGTGAGAAGGGAGGGGTGAATGCAATGAGCAGAGGAGCAGCTGTGCACGTGCATGTGATCGTGCACTCAAGGTTTAGGCCAGCCAAAAGACTGTGGGTAGCACTTTGAAAATCCCACATATAAAATGTCTCTTCGAGCCTTTGGCTCGCGAGACCTAAAAAGGAAGTGGCAAGAACAGAAAGTAAACAAGGTTTTATCAGTCCTCTTCACTTTCTGTAGTTTCACACCTTCTTGCTCAGCACCAAATAGAAGATCATTAAGAGACAAAGTTCGAGACGGGGTAAACTCTGGGAGGTCTTTACGGGTCAAAGGATGTGTGATGTCACTTCCGCTGCCTCTACCATTTTGATCAATGTTCTCCATGCAGTCTGTTGTCTCTCCCTCTCCGCTTACCAACAGAAAGGGGTTGAAAAGTGGACAAGGTACATGTACCTCTAACGGTGCGGCGAGGCGAATGAAGAAAGTATTTTAATTAATGTCTTGGAACACCTGAAGTATAGGAGGGAATGCAGATTTTTGTGCGTAGCGATACTAAAATACTGAGCTTAACTTAAGTCCTAGGCTTTCCTTACTCAGAGGGGTGCTTTATTAAAAAAGAGAATTTTAAAATAGAATGCAAACACACAGTAACGTGTGTGCTCCAGGTATTAATGTGCATTCAGCTAGAGGAAGTTCTAGACACAATTTATTTTTCCTTTTCCTTGACTGGAGTCCTCATTTTGTTGACTCAAATTTAAAGGTCCCAGAGAAATGTCTTTGCATAAGGCGTTACTCTTATGTGGAGTAGTTAGGGAGGTAAGCACCGAATGAGTCTCTGGGACCTTTAAAGGAAAAGATGTATGTGCATAACGGCAGCCACTGCCCGTATAGGGCGTGCCACCGGGCGGTAACGTGGGGCGGGGAGGGGCAGGGAGGGAGGTTGTAAAATTCGCCAAATGGACGATTTCAGGTAACGGAAAAAACAAATTTTGTTGCGTGCGCTGCATCGCATTTGGCGATGCAGCGCACACAACGAAATTCGATTTATTTATTTTTTCCGTTACTTACCTGAAATCGTCGGTTTGCCGAATTTTACAACCTCCCACCATGCCCCTCCCCCACCCCACGTCACCGCCCGGTGGCACGCCCCATACGGGCCGTGGCTGCATTACGGAACTGCTGGTGGTTTGGAACTGCCTCACTTCCCCCTCTAGTCTCAGAATGTCTTTTGCCAGTAATACTTACCCCTTCTCACTTTTCTGCTTCGTAACATAGGGGCATATTTACAAGCCCCTATCACCACAGGAATGTCACGTTTTTCGATGTTCCTGTGGCAATACGGGGTTCACCTTATTTACAAGGCTGTGTTAAGCCACTTAACCTGGCTGAACGTCGCCTTGTAAATAAGTCACGCATTCACGCTATACTTAGCGGGAAAGGGTTGGGCAATGGGTGTGGCAGTGGGCGATCCCCTGCAACATCCATTGATTATAAAGCTGCCCCATATTTACAAGGGAGGCATATATATGGGGCAGCGCCAAAATTAAGACCAATTAAAACCTGGTCTCAACATGGCACAACGAGGAGAAATGCTCAGGATGCTTATAGTGCTGGGAGGCCAATTTTAGGGCTAGGAGCGGAATAGTTTTCAGGGCTTGAGAGTTTTGGGACTTGGATTCTGGTTTTAGGTTTCAGGGCTGGTGCAGGATCATTTTCAGGGCTGGGTGAGAGGGAAGGAGAGTTGCATAGGGCTCAGGGTATAGGAGGGGCCATGGCGGGTGCCAGCAAATACAAAGCGGGTCCCGTGACCACACGTAATCTTTACCACTCATATGCCTTTACCAATCATGCCTTTACAACAAAATTTGTTGCAAAGACATGCATGGTAAAGGCATATGTGTGGTAAAGACATGCATGGAAAAGGTAATGCGTGGTAACAATTGCATTTCAACAACCGCTTACTTAAGGCATGTGTAGTAATTGTATGTGTGATTCCATTTTACAACCAGGGGCAGTGTTCTCTAACAACCGCCTCCCATTTGATGCAGGATGGAAATGGTCGGGCAGGACTGCACACCTTTGCCTGCTGCCCAGTCTAGAATCACCCACTGTTTAAGTGAGTGCAGATTCCTACCCGGTTTCACCAGATCCATTGTTTCTGGACCCGGGATTGGTGGGTGGTTTGAAACATCAAGCCCAGGGGCGTAACACAGGCCCCCCGCAGCCCTGCTGTGGGGGGGGGGGGCAAGCTCCAAGAGGCCCCCTCGGCACTGCACTCTGGCCGGAGAGCTCCTGATTGAGCCCGGAGGCGGCCCCTCTACGTACCGTGCAGGGAGGCCCCCTCACTGTCCGTTACGCCAGTGATCAAGCCGAATGCCCATTGACCTATTCTCATTTCAGAAACTGCTCTGGGCAACTTGAAGGATGACTTCATCTGTACTCAGTGTATTTATGTCAATGTTTACTAACTCTCAGTTTGTTTTGTAATGTCAGAAATTAATTCATCCACGGATACATCTAGAAGATTAGTTTTGTACTAGATGTCTCGTTAGCTGTGCAGGTCTCTGTTGCAGCAGATCACGTGTCCTCCTGCTAAAAGTTGCATACACCTAACCTCATAGCATCAGAATGGATGTGATGATGGCAGGTTTATGTGACAATTATTTTATCATGTAGGAGAACGACCGTTTTCCTTTCTATTAGCCAATTGTTGCAACAAGGTAAGCACTCAACATCCCAGAACGCCTGACAAAAAAGATGTCAGAGCTCGTGGGAATGCCTCAGCTCCAACATCAGGCACCACTAGTAATAATAGCGGAATTAACAAAACGGTTCAATTACAACCACTCTAGACCAGATACGCGAGATAACTTGGCGGCTGGAGCCTCTGTTCAGTGTTCCCTGAGAAGCGAACTAAAATCAAGCAAATATTTATATTACACTCTAAGGAGACCCCCGACCCCGCTCCTCGATCCTCAGGATATTGCAGCATGGATTTGCAAATTTCGCAGCACAAAAATTTAAAACGTACAGCCTTATTGCAGGACTTTATTTTACTCCTAATCATTCTTTTTCAGCCTTAAATCAAGGTGAGCTGTTTTAGAGTATTCCACTTTGAAATAGGCATGTTTAAAGTGTCTGAGAGTGTTTGTTTGCTATACAGGAAGGAGGAATCCTGCTGAACTCAACAAGTCAGGTCAACAAATAAATCAGGATTACACAAATTCCCAAAACAAATAGGCAACTCAACACAAACCACAAATGCACATTCAATTACAGCAGAAGCCTGTGTGTTGGCAAAGATGCCACTGGCTTCCAACAGTTAGAATTTGGTCTGCATCTGCCATCAAGAAGCCAACCAGGCAGCGGTATGCGGCATGTGATTTATATGCTATATCAGAAGCACACCAGATCTTGGCACATTTGTAACTTTGAAGAATCAGGTGTTGTGGGTCATGCATTGAACTGACTGGACAGTTTACATTGTCATTGAGACAGGAACTACTGTAACATTTACTGTTTGGCCCACACCCAGGCCCTGCCCCGAGAATGAGGAGCACGACAACTTCATCCTCCGCCGTGCAGTGTGACGTGTGGTAGTCTTCTAATCTGAAGGCACCATGCCAAAGTGCCAATTGGGGGGGGGAGTCTCTCATACAGTGTCTTCCAGAGTTATGTATCTGCTTCTGTGGCCCTGTACCACCAAGTCTAATATGGCACCCGCACCCCAATCTTCTGCCACCAGGGTGTCTGTCCCAATCCTTTATGTGTCCTCCAGTGTAATGTCCAGGAACTCACACCCCCATCATTGGGTCCTCGATCCTGTGATCCCAGCCCACAAGAGAGGCTTTTCCCAGATGCTGCTTGTAACACCCTTCCTTCCCTTATGCCATAAAACCCCCCACAGGGACCGAGATAACTTAAAATTCTATTTCTTCTACAACTGGACTCTTCCTGCAAGAGTAAGCGTGAGTATACGCATTTGATTACACTGGCAGGGCAGTGTGTTTGTGAGGCATTCACTTATATCTTGGAATTTTCTGGCAGGTTACATTACTGGCTTTATTTGGTTCCTACGTTGAGTGGGATCTCCAGAGGTAGAAGGGGTCAATTATCAAGCAACCTATTACACTTTGAAAACACTGGGTGTAATAAAATACTGTTAGTCGCCTATGAGTCATCAGTGTATGCTTGGAATCATGGATTGGATTGACATAAAAATTCAAGGGCCCATGTGGACCTTTAATACAAGCATGGTAGTTTGGGCGATTGAGAATTTCTATGTTTTATCATTGTTTAATATTGCCATTTTCTTTTGGGTTTTCAGATGTGCCCCTAAGGAAGGGACACTGATGTCCCGAAATGCATCGGGCATGAAATTGAACATGTTCATAACATTGTGTATAATGTAATGTTTTGATGTTTCATTTATGTTAAATTATGTAGTCAAGGAATTCATGATATTAAGTTATTGTGTGTGAAATACGCATGTGGTACTTAGGCCAAATCATTATCAGAAGGATCAATGAATACGGATTGAATGAAAATAAGTATTCTGACGAAGTAATAAGCAGAGAGTGTTACATTATAAGCAAAAAAGTTTGCTTCATTTTGATTGTGAACAGTGCACATCGCATCCAAGTCTGTGTACTTGTTATAAACTGTTAAAACCCCCCACAAACATATTGCTACGTTTTAAAAAACACTCCTCCAATCCTATCTCCCAGGATGACGTGCCGTATACCGCTAGCATTAATCTCAGCCACTTATAGGGGAATATTATCAAGAAACGGCGTTAAAATTATCGCCGCTTTGGCTTGATAATATGCCCTTGTGAATTCCCATAGAAGCCCATGTTTCGGTGTGAACATGGACTTCTATTGGAATTCTCTGCGGCATATTATCAAGCCCATTATCGCCGCTTTAGCGGCAGTTTTCTGCCGCTAAAGCGGCGATAATTTTAACGCCGGTCTTGATAATATGCCCCATAATCACTTTGGGCTGAATTTAGGGGCATATCAACAAGGGCTTTATCTCTGCTGCTTTAAAAGCCAAATAAGCAGAGATAAAACTAGCACCCTATCAACGACAGGGTGTTAACATGCAAATTTGCATGTTAGCACCCTTTTACTCTACGCTTCCCCTTGCATCTCTAATGAGATGCAAAGGAGGCGTTCCAGAGTAAAATAATAGGAGAAATGTCGCTAAGCGACATTTCTCCTATTATCAAGAATATCGCTAACCCTGTTAGAGACAAAAAATGCAGCGCTAACCTCGGTTAACGCTGCTTTTTTACGTCTGGTATTTTTCTGACTTGGCCATGATATCCTATGGAAGGAGGATATCATGGCTAAGTTTGTCCCTATCAACAATCTAACGTGAGATTATCCCTGGGTTTCCAGCGATAATCTCACGTTAGCCACTTAGCATGAGGATTTTTATCGCTATTGAGATAAGCGTTGCTAATAGCACGCTTTCTCAGCGATAAAAATCCACGCTAGCCGGCGATAATTATCCTAGCGCTAAGTGCGCTTAGCGATAATTATCGCCGGTTGTTGTTGATATGCCCCTCTATTTTTTGCACAATGTGCCACTATAGACTGGCACCAATCACCTTGGTCCAGCTTGAAATGCTAATCCATGCCGTCTTTCAGCAGCAGCACCCGGATTGGGCGCAGGCAAGCAGGTGGGCAACTGAGTTCAAATGAGCTCTGATATAGGTGGCAACACGATGCCAATGCGGTAATGGCTAATTTGCGTTAGTGTAACCCCATATGAGTGACTCTTGGCAGATCTGAGTAAAACACAGGAAGAGGGCATGACAGACTTCCCTTTGCATAGTAAAGTGGCCAGTCCTAGGTTCTGCTAAAGAAAGGGAAAAATGACACTTGTGGAGGGGTGCACAGTGAGAAATTGCCTTCATAAAGTCAAAGTAAGGAATGGGTCGCAGAATGCAGGAGGAGGTGATGATGATGCAATCTTTAACAGAAACTTTATTGTAATGGGGTTTTAAAATAATAATTTTGCAGATAAATGACAGACATTGTTTGGGCTACAACTCTTGGCTGAAGAGTCAGCAAAGGAAGCGGGAAGCCAAGAAGCCTGTCAATTCAATAGGCCAAGAAGCAGAGAATGACGAGCAGGCATCGATGAATAGAGTCGTGGAACAGAAGTGTGAAAGAGGAGAAGAGTGAACACGGTTAAAAAGAGGCTTTGCACACTTGCAGACAGGCGGGAGGAGTTAAGAAGTTTCATTTCCGATGATAGACCGCACAAGCCATACCTGCAGGATAGCGAGTGAACTAGAGTAAATCACATTATTGTGAATTTGGGGACACGAGTTTAAAAATTCACATGCATTGCCAGTCGGGCGTACTTCCCCAGTCCAGCGTTACGAGATGCTCTACTGTCATCTAGTGGCTGACATTACTTAATGCACTCTTGCTGTGGTACAACCTTGTCGACAGGATATGTTTTTTTGGGCGATTGAGTGAGCCAAGACGGGAATTGTCCATAGGTATTATTACTGCATTCACGACATACGTTCAGCATGCCTTTTGATGCACAACTCGACACAGTAATGGAGACAAAAAGCACCTTTGTGTCAATACTGTAGTGATCGTCCGATTAGCATTCTAGTGTTGCACCCTGCTGTACCACACACTGAACACCCACCCACCACAGGCGTCACCAGTCAGGTGACCCTGAGAATAAAAGGGGCCGAGCGCAGCTGCTCTGGGCCAGTTATCCACCCTAACTATCTGTGTCTGTGTGCTTCCTTTTACGAGTATGTGGGCATAGCGTCCGCCAACTCTACAGTGGCGACGAGGGGGCTGTCCCCGTGCGTGCAGCAGCCTAGAAGCTGTGAAAAAGGGGGAGAGAGCTGACTGTGTGAAGGGCACCCCCTGGAGCAGGCGTGAAAAGCGCCTGATCACCACGGGGCGTGCGATGAGCCACAGACGAGAAATGGTGATCGGGAGCCCAACCCGCACCAACGTGACGACCCGCGGGACATGAGAAGTGCCCCCGGGTGGAGGTGAGAAGGTTGGGAGCCCATCCCGCTCCTGAAGTGCCTGCAGCAAATGCGCCTTCCCCCCTGCGACGAAGCACTGTACGCCCCAACAGTCTGTGGGCGTGTGCAAAACCCGGAGATTGAGAGAGACTTGTACCCAAAGCAGCAAGTATCTAAAGGGACCGAAGGGCGCAGTCAGAAGTGCGCCGAAGCAATGCAACTGCAGAGTGAAGAAGAAGAAGTGGTTGCGCAGACCGCCAGAAGCACGAAGACCCGCAAGGAGGGAAAAGCCAACCTGCCAGATGGTCGCAAGGAGGAAGAAGCCGACCTGCCAGATGCTCGCAAGGCGGTAAAAGCCGACCTGCCAGATGGTCGCAAGGAGGAAAGCCGACCTGCCAGATGGTCGCAAGGTTGACGCCGACCTACAAGAGGTCAGAGAGCGAAGTGACCTGCGAAGAGGTCAGATTGAGAGAAGAGATCTGACAAGAGGTCCGACAAGAAGAACGGAGAAGACATCCGTGAAGAGAACGACCGAGGTGATGTCCATGAAGAGGACCCCAGGAGAGGTCCGCTAAGAGGACAGGAAGAGACGGAAGAGAAGTCTAATGACATTAACAAGAAGTCAGAAGTAATCAGGCGAGAGAAGGTCGCGACGACAGGTCCAGTCACAGATCAAGGTGAGGCAGTGTCCTCGGGGAGGACAAGACCCCTGAGACACATGTGGAGTGCACGCTACACGAAAAGGCCTGGTTAGGGCAGACCAGCATGAGAGAAGACCGGACCGCGTTGCGAAGGAAGGAAAGAGAAGAGAAGACAGAACTCGAGTGGCACGAAGCCATGGTGAAGGAAGAAAAGCTGAGGAGAAGAGTAAAGAGGTGTGCGTGACAGGTCAACTCACACACCAGAAGGGGAACACCCAAAGAGGGAAGTGAAAAGGTACATGAACATCCGAACACAGTACCAGGAGAACATCAGCATAACTGGGAGTATACATCCACATGCGAATCCTTAGATCACCTGGTGATGACAGAGGCGAGCAGGCCGTTCCATTGGTAACAACTACCTCTGGGATGGAACGGACACAGGACTGTGGATATCCAAGGGGCAGAGGCCTCTGGGACACCGGGGGCAGAGGGTCCCGACATGATAGATGGACTGTTGAAGCTCGCTGTGGAAATTCTGGGAGGACAAAGGTAGCATGCAAAGGAGCAAATGCCAACAACACCCTTTCAGGTGGAGCTTCGGACATGGAGAGAGGACCCGTAGCGATTCCTTCAACGTGGTTGGAGCGACACGGCGGAAGTCCACCGGTCCAGTGGAAGCCTGGCAGAAAAGGGCCTCCGGGTCGTCCAGTGAGAGGGGACACCCACGAGAGAGGGGCATCCATGAGAGGGATGTCCTGCAACTGAAAGTCCTGTTGGAGATAGAGAATCACCAGATGGAGAACATATTTCAACCAGGACCGCGTGGTGAAGAACACACACATGATCCACCATCATTCCATCTACACCTTCACTGAATGTGGAACAGAAAGAGAGACTGTAGAGCACACTTCCACGCTACGAGTCCAAAAAAGACTATATCCACATGGCGCCCTGACATGGTGCCAAGGAGAACTAGTGGTCCCAGCTGCAAGGATACCCTCGTAGGCGGTTGGCCAGCAGCGTAAGAGACTACGTGGAAGTCATTGCTATTGTGTTGCATTTTGTTTACAAATTATATTCTCTCCCACAGGTTTCAACTTAATTGTTTTGACCTTTATTAAAGTTTGGGAGGGATGTAGTGATCGTCTGATCAGCATTCTAGTGTTGCACCCTGCTGTACCACACACTGAACACCCACTCACCACAGGCATCACCAGTCAGGGGACCCTGAGAATAAAAGGGGCCGAGCGCACCTGCTCTGGGCCAGTTATCCACCCTAACTATCTGTGTCTGTGTGCTTCCTTTTATGAGTATGTGGGCCAAGCGCCCGCCAACTCTACAAATACCAGTATAGTATGCCAACACTAGACATCACAATTTGTTTTTTTGTGATTTATATAGCGCGAACACGACCCAAAGGTATTGGAGTACTTTACACGAGCACACGTTACATTACATAAGGACACATTCATTTTTGGTAGGCACTGGGACATTAAGTGATTTGTCCAGAATCACAGAATCCTGTGCCGACCGACGCCATGGCTTGCACCTAGTTCCCCAGCTCCAAAGCCATCAGCTCTGACCGTAAAGCCACATCCTCGCCTCTTGCACTCATCATAGTGTGTCTGAGTGGCGGTGGTAGCAATGGGTCTCTGCACTGGGTGCTAGGACCCTGGCACAGAGATAAGGCTGCCCGTGCGCAGCATCTTCCAGAAACCATTGTTGTGGCTAAAATGGTGACGATTGCGGTCATCGAGGGGCATATTTATCAAGCCCTTTTCCCGTTCGCAAACAGGCCGATTCTCAGAATTGGCCCGTTTGCGAACGGGAAAAGGCCTTTTGGGATGTCTTATCCCAAAAGGTCATCGCAAGTTAGAGAATCGCAAATTCTCTATTTTGCGATTGCATTTAAGGAATCGCAAATTGCGATTCCTTAAATGCATTGTGTGAATCACAGAAAAAGTGCGATTTGGCCTTAAGGAATCGCAAATTACCACCAACTTCAAGTTGGTGGTAATTTGCGATTTCTTTGAAAAATTCACTTTTTTTCATTTTTCAAAGTGCCATGTGGCACACGAACATGCCCTTAGGGCATGTATGTGCGCCACATGTGCACACATACATATTTCAGGGGTGCAACAGGGTGTCCTTTTGACACCCTGGCACCCTTGAAATTGCATTCTCATTTTGCGATTCTCTTATTGAGAATCGCATCTTGAGAATGTCTTCCCATTCATTCCTATGGGCCTCCTAGCCCATAGGAATGAATGGGAAGGTATTCCTTAATTACGATTCGCAATTTGCTAATCGCAATTAAGGAATGCCAAGGAATCGCAAAATATTTATGAATTTTTTATTACATCCTGTTTTGCGATTCTCAAATAGCGATTCCCTAAAAATCGCTATTTGAGAATTGCAATAATGGTATTTGATATATATGCCCCCAAGTTCCTAAACTGATTTAGCGATTATTTCGCATATCACAAAATGCTGGGGGATCTGTCTAAGGGTCTATTCACAAAGGCCTGCTGGAATACGTATAGTACTTCTGTAGTACTCATTTAGTTAGGCTTACATGCCTCTGAGAATTGGCCCTAAACCATCTAACAAGCACTGGTAAAGCCAATAGGTCACGCCTATGTGAGATCAGTTGGCTTTGCCAATGTCTTTTAGCTATGTTGACCTACAAAATCAGAGATGTCGGATAAAGAACCTAGCAAAAAGGGATTTGATATTCGCTCAATCTGAGTCGGGAAATCAGCAGACAGGAAAGAAAAATGTCTTTCTTGAGTCCCCTCACTCACCAGGGTTTACCCTTTGTGACATGCTTCATCAAGGGGGCCATCTCAATCCGCTGCGGATTGAGGCGTGCTGCGACCTGCAAAGTTACGTAGGAGCACTTTTGTGAGAACTATGTGTAGTGTAGTGGTGTTGTGGAGTGGGAGAGGTGAGTTAAAAATACCTAACTAGTGGGTGCAATAACTTTATTCTAGCTCCTAGTCGGTATGTGTAAAAACGGGGCGTGATACTGGTAGAAACCTAGCTGTAATGGGTTAGGGGTCCCTATTAATAGGTAGTGTGCCATCGAGGAGAGCTCATATAAAAATTCGAAAACGAGCCCCCTCATCCCCTCAAGATCATGGGGCACAATTTTGCCTTTTAATGAATACTACGTGACCAATGGTTTATCGTATGTACAAATTAACGCATGCATATTAGTTGCAGCATTTTCCTTCTTTCTTTATCATTTTCACTATTTACCTTCATTTTAGGTCACCTTTGGTGGAGTACACACAGGGTGGGACCCTGTGTAGTCCTGAAGAAGAGCTCTGGGGAGGCTCAAAACATGTTGACATATACTAGGGACCCCTAACCCATTACAGCTAGGTTTCTTCCAGTATCTCACCCCGTTTTTAGGTCTCGCCTTGCTATCGCGTTACCCCAGAAGCTCGCTCACTTTGCTGCCCCGCTCTTTCCGTAGCCTCGCTTCCTATACTGTCCCTTCTCCTCACACCCTTTCCCACTCTCTCCTGCCTCTGCCCCACTTCACTGGTCTCTTTGACGTCTCTCCCCTTCCCGCACTCCATCTTCTCGTGCCCACTTTTCTGCTCCGTCTCCCTCGCTGCATTCCCTCTGCTGTCCTTTTCTCTACCCCTTCATTCCCCCTTCTCTCTTCTACTCAGTTGCCTCTTCCGCCCCTCTTCTTCAGTTTATTTTACTTCCTGATCCCTTCATGTCCCTTTATCTTCCCCACCTCCTCACCCACTTCTCCTGTCACTGTCCTGCC
Organism: Triturus cristatus; assembly: GCF_964204655.1. Taxonomy (NCBI): domain Eukaryota; kingdom Metazoa; phylum Chordata; class Amphibia; order Caudata; family Salamandridae; genus Triturus; species Triturus cristatus. Next base: position 898,373,539 of record NC_140589.1, on the reverse strand, counting down.
CCAGTCTTCCTGCTCATTTCCTCTAGTGACTGCAGCAACAGCACCCGCCCCGGCTCTCCCCTCCCCCGCTCCATGTTCCTGCTGTAGCGAGGGGCAGATGTCCGGGAATGTCCCCCGAGGGTTTGGCCCATTCCTTTCTCTTCACCTAGAAGCGCGTCGCCCGCGCCCGCGCCCCCTCCCGAGGAGAAGGTATTCATTATTCAGAAGCTCCACGGAGGGGGCAACAGAAGGTTGTCTGAATGTAACGGACTCTGATCTGTCACAGATGTCAGCGCAGCTGCCCAGCTAAGGACTGCATTACACTCAGGTGACCCCGCCAACCCCCTATCTTTCGTCACCGCAGGCTGTGCTCATAACTCTACCCTACCTACCACCAGCCCAGGGTATACACCCAACACCCAACCCAGGAAATACCAAACATAATAACCCCTGCTAAAAACGCGTACCGCACAGCCCTACGTAACACACTCATCCATAAATGTTACACACAACCCTTTTCAACCCAATATGCGATACATTCTCCCTATTCCCCACCACCCCCTCTCATGAATGTCCCATTCAGCATATAACTACAGTACAAATAGAAAACACCTGTCGCCCCGACACCGTCAACCACAGAGCCTCAACAGGAGACAACAAACATGCCTATGCTACGCCCTCTAAAATCCAACACAGTTTTCCTTGCGCTGTCACTCCTAAGCACCCTACCCCGATGTCTACTTTCTATCTCTTCTTTCACGTCTACCAAATACCGCTTCCTCTGGTACTATTCCCGATCCCTCCCACTACTTGCTGTTCAGACACTTTAGGTGAGCAATCCACTACCTACCAATGCTCCAGGGAGATGCTGGAGTTTTGCAGAAGATCTCTCCACCATATTCGTCCCTCCACCATTTCTCTTATCTTGTCCCCAATCTTTGATTGGGGACAGGACGCCTGGCTGTGGGCCCCTAAGAGTCTCGTCCCTGGGGAAGCCTGATCTGGTTGTAGCCTCATTTCCCTGATCGCTATCGCTCTGCATTTAGGGCCTCCTTGTTAACCACCATTTGTTGTAAGTTCTTCGGCTCCTCCTGTCTCCATGCATTTCAAATGTGCTTTTTGGGGTTGTTTATCTGCTCCTGTCTGCACGCATTTCTTCGTCTGCACACATTGCAAAAACTGTTTGTTTCCTGTATATATATATATTTTTTTAGAAAAATGTTAGCTCCAATACTTACTAAATTATTAACTTCAGTTTTTACCATATACTTTCAAAACTAGTGTCATAGCAAATTCGGTAGCAGTAGCATGCATTTTGTAAACGCTTGACAGGTTTAGGTGCTCTTCAAATTATAAACATTTCAACCTCTGATGCCTTTTCAGTAATTACATTATTTAGGTAATTACACATTTTAAAACATGTTTTCGTACCACCAGCACGCAGATCAGTATTCGCTAATGCTTGTATTTGTCACCCCGGTTTAGCCACGCACCACCCCCCCATAGACAAAGCAGGCCTGGCTGCGTACATTTACAGTCTGCTTGCTATGCTTTCCTTTTAATATTTTTCTGTCATAAAAGCAAATACTTGCAGTTTGTTACGACTTCTTATAACAAGCATTTGCAATGCAATAAGTCTCGCATTTATACGAGTTTGAGCTATTGGCATTGTAAATGACAATGCCTTTTATTTATGTTTTCAAAACCCACACATAAATAAAAGGCATTGCCATTTACAGTGCCAATAGCTCAAACTCTTAACAACTGCGACCTATTGCATTGCAAATGCTTGTTAGACATACCGACTAGGAGCTAGGATAAAGTTATTGCGCCCACTAGTTAGGCATTTTTAACGCACCTTTCCCACTCCACAACACCACTACACTACACATAGTTCTCACAAAAGTGCTCCTACGTAACTTCGCAAGTCGCAGCATGCCGCAATCCGCAGCGGATTGAGATGGCCCCTATGATGAAGCATGTCACCAAGGGGAAACCCTGGTGAGTGAGGGGACTCAAGAAAGAAATTTTTCTTTCCTGTCTGCTGATTTTCCAACTCAGATTGAGCGAAAATCATATCCCTTTTTGCTAGGTTCTTTATCCGACATCTCAAATTTTGTAGGTCTACTATTGCATTAGGAGGGTGGACCTAGCATATACCTCTACCCCCCCCCTGTTTTCTGATCTTTTTAGCTATGTTGTACAGTAGCGTTGCTGCTGTTCAGTATGGTTAAAAGTTAGTTGCTTGGCGTAAAGAGTGGTGTAGAGTGGAGTGGCCTGGTGTGTCGTAGAGTGGAATGACATTGAGTGGAGTGGTGTGGAATAGCATGAAGTGGCATAGAGTGGAGGGTATGGAGTGGACTGATGTAGAATGGAGTCGCTTGGAGTTGCATAGAGCAGAATAGGGTGGCACAGTCTACATCGGCGTAGAGTTGTGTGGCCTACAGTGGAGTTGTATAGAGAGGAGTGGCGTAGAGAGGAGTGGCACAGAGAGGCACAGAGTGACAGAGTGGACTGGAGTGGCATAGAGTGGCATGGAGTGGCGTAGAGTGGAAAAGAGTGGAGCAGCATGGAGTGCTGCAGAATTGCATTGTGTGGAGTGGAATGGTGTTGACGGGAGTGGAGTAGAGTGGCACAGGGTGGTGTAGAGTGAAGTCGCTTTGAGAGTCGTAGAGTAGACTAGCATAGAGTAGGATGGCATAGAGTGAAATACCATAGAGTGGAGTGGCTTTGAGCAATGCAGAGTGGAGAAGTAGAGTGGCGTAGAGTGGGATGGCATAGAGTGGCATTGTGTCGAGTGGCATAGATAAGAGTGGTATAACAGAGAGTGGCATAAAGTGAGGTGGCATAGAGGGGGATGGAGTGGAGCAGAGTGCAGTAGAGTGGCATGGTGTAGATTGCAGCCTCAGCCTGTGCAGGTAGGAGCGGTGGGGCCGGGTGTGGGGGTATTTTGACACATGAGGGAAAATTAAATGAATAATTAATTTTCCCCTGTCGTCGTCTGTCAAATCCCCCCCACCTGGCCCCACCGCTCTTACCTGCACGGGCTGCGGCTGGTAGATTGGCATAGAGTAGAGTGAAATGGATGTGCATAGAGCAGAGTAAAGTGGCGCAGAGTGGCAAGTTGTGGAGTGGAGTAGAGTGAGATAAAGTAAAGTAGCAGAAAGTGGAGTGGCATGGCACAGAGGAAAGTGGCATAAAGTATAGGGGAGTGGCATAGAGTGGGGAGGGGGTCCGTGGCATAGAATGGCATGCAGTAGAGTGGTGTGGCAAAGACCGGTGTGGCGTAAGGTGCAGTGGTGTAGAGTGAAGTGGCATACATTAGAATGGAGTTGAGGAAATTAGAGTACAGTGGAGAAGAGTAGACTGGTGAGGCATACAAAAGAGTGGTGTGGAGTACAGCCAGATGAAATGGGGAGTGTAGAGTGGCATAGAGTGTCATGGAGTGGAATAAAGTAGAGTGGAGTGGTGTAATACAGTGCAGAGTGGCTTAGAGTAGAGTAGCATAGAATGGAATGGCAGAGAGTAGTGTGGTGTAGAGTGGCATAGAGTTGTGTAGAGTGGAGGAGAGGAGAGTGGAAAAGAGAGTGGCATAGAGTAGAGTGGCATGGAGTGCCGTAGAGTGGTATTGTGTGTAGTGTAGTGTCATAGATTAGAGTGGTGTAGATTGCCATAGAGTGGTGTGGAGAAGAACATAGTGACATAGAGTGCCACTGAGTGGCGCACAGAAGAGTAGAGTGAATGGCGTAGAGTGACATGGAGAAGAGTGGCGCAGAATAGAATGGAGTGGCATATAGTGGAGTAGTTTGGCATAGGGTGGAGTAGAGTGCAGTGGTGTAGAGTTGAGTGGCGTAGAGTAGAGTGGGGTGGAGTGGCATATAGTAAAGTGGCATAGAGTGGATTGCTGTTGGGCACCATAGAAAGGCACTGTGTGGAATGGAGTGGCATAGAGTAAAATAGCGTATAGTGGAGTGGCATAAAGTTGAATAGCGGATAGTGGAGCGGCGTAAAGTGGAGTGGCATAGAGTGGAGTGGCATAGAGTGGAATAGCAAACAATGGTGTGGCATACAGTGGAGCTGCATTCAGTGGAAATACCTCAAAATTCCACAAGTTTACCACAAGAACTGATATCACTAAGTTAAAATACCGTATGAGTTTAAAAATACTTGCCTAATTTACCTGTGCTACCCAAAAGGATTATCTCCACACCATAATCTATAGTCCTGTCAAATTTCATTGAAATCCGTTCATTTGTTTTTGATCTACGTGTGAGTGCAAAGTCTAAGGAAAATGCATTAGTGCCAAAATGTGTTTTAGGACCACCTTTTTCTTTGCATCCCCTTGACGAAACTCTGTGAAAGTTTGCATCATTTGCCAATGCAATGTAGAAAAATCTACAGGTCTGGAAGGTTTCATGGAGATTCATAAAACATAATGACGTAAACATAATTTACATATATATATATATATATCTACAACCAAGTCGCTTGTAGTCTCTGGCCTTGTCGAGGCAGGTGCCTCCATATGTGAAAGTCGTGATTCAAGTAAATATTCTCATCCCACCATGGTAAACAAAGCTTATGTAGCCAAAATGCATCTGTCCTTTTCACTGCCACGTGGTAAATACATTATTTTACAAACTCCTGGACTGCCTATTTGGACTTTTTAAGAATGTATGTATATAAACAAATATTTTAGATCTGGCATCCTTGGCATGGTATTCCCCTAATTTTTTGCCTTAAGACCACCTGTTTTTGTGACTTTAATTTTGCATTACCTTAGGACTCTGCACACTTTACCACTACTAAACAATGCTAAAGTGTTGTGCTCTCTCCCTTAAACATGTTAGATTGTCTTAAACCAAATTGACATATTTCATTTACTTGTAAATCCCTGGTAAAGTAGTAGTGCATGTACCCAGCACCTGTAAATTAAATGTCACTAGTGGGCCTGCAGAACTGATTGTGCCTTCCAATTATGCAGCACTTTAACGTGTGTCTCAGGCCTGCCATTGCAGCCTGTGTGTGCAGTTTTAAACTGCCATTTCAGCCTAGCAAAGTAAACATTTTGCCAGGCTAAACCTTCATTTTTAATACATATAAATCACCCCTTTGGTAGGCCCGGGACAGCCCAGAGGGCAGGGTACAATGTATTTAAAAAGTTGGACATGTACCTTTAAGTTTTACATGTTCTCGTAGTGAAAAACTCTTAAATTTATTTGTCACTCCTGCACGGTATACCTCTCCTATAGGATAGCATTGGAGTTACCTTATTACATTTCATAAGAGTAATTTCCAAATGGGAAGAGGTCCACCAGTTCATGTTTGGTGTCTCTGGAATTGGAATTTAAAGTCCTAACATGGTGAAGTTGGATTTTAAATTACAATTTTGAAAATGCCACTTTTAGAAAGTTGACAGTTTCTTGCCTCAGGAATTTGGTGCCTGCAGCCTGTCTCTGGGTTACAAATAACTGGGTGTAGTTGACAGTTGGGCTTTGGGTATTCCTTCTAGACAGTTCCACAAAACTGGGTGCTTAGGTGTAACCGGATGGGCCATCACTGGCAGGATGGGAGGGAGGAGCTGGGCCCAGCCCCACTCATACTTGATTAGGCTGTGTCTTGGCTTCAGACCCCCTGTAGTTAGTATGGAGCTAGCACCATGAAGGCAGGGCACCTGCACACTTCAAAGGCATGTATCTAGAAGCTTCTCCCCCCACTTTAAAGGCACAACTGGGTATAAATACTGGACGCCATACACCAACTCTTCTGTAAACGTCTGGACATGTGGATACTCTGCCAGGAACAAGGATTGCTTTGCTGCTGAAAAGACTGCCACTCAGTTGGACTGATTTCTGAAGGACTGCTGCCCAGCTGTCTGATGCCCTCTGGCCTGGGTGAGATGGACTGGACCTGCAACTCTTGAACCCAGAGTGATTCCAAGGGCTAGTTGGCCTCCTGATATGAAACCTCAGGGATACAACAGGCTTCGACCAATGTTGCACCTGCACCTGGACTCTGCCATCTATGAATCTACCCTGCCAAGTGGTGCCACCCCAGTCCTGAGCCATTGGAAGTGGGCTTAGGGTGCTCTGCCAGTCTGTGGATCCAGCGGAACCGACATACTGCTTCTGTTGTGTGGTGCAAACCTGAGCAGAACTGACACACCGACACTGCTGGTAGATTTGACCTTCTGAAAAGACCCACATTGCCTTCGCAGTCCCATCAGAACTGTCGCTGTATGATGCATCCATGGCTCAGGCCCTTGCATCTCTCTCCGACAGCCTTGACGATGATGACGGTCTCCGCATCGCAACCTCGCATCTCATCAGAACCGACGCACCGCCATGACTGCACTCGGCATCCTCGTCAACGGGCTTTTCATCGCAAGCCTCGTCAATGGATTCCTGGACAATGAAGCTGGTCAACCAATCATAGCCTCATCGCACCTTGAAACCCATGCATCGCAATCTTCTGCGTCTGCGCCACACATCTTTGATGTGGATCCTCGAAGTGCTCCACAAATCAGACTTTACTGTACTTTGTTCAGCAGGTCAACTGGGTCCCTATAGCCAGCCCACGCTCTATTGTGGTCGGCCTGAACTTGTGATTTTATCCTTGTCCAATGTGACCACATTTCAACAGTTGGTGATTTATGCTTTTTGCAGATATTTTTACTAAAATTTTCTGGTTCTACTCATTGCATTTATGTCATTTTGGTCTTCGTTGTCTAGTTAAGAAAATTCTATTATTCTAACTTGGGGACCCATTACGATGGCGGAGGGACTGCCACTGCCGGCCCGGTGCTGGCGGTCCCTCCACCATCTGCATGCCCATTTCCCCGCCACATCAGGATGGCAGAGGGAATCATTCTGCAAGTGTGGCAGGCACAAATCGTAATGATTGCCTGGTGGAGCAGATAATCCCGGGGATAGGGGCCCGCCCGATCACAATGCAGGCGTCAGCCAGCCTTTCCATGACAGTGGAACCGCCATGGAAAGGCAGGCGGAGGCTGGCGGAGGCTGGCTTCAGGGTTCCCTTACGGGAACCCTCCGTGGTGGAGGGCAGTTGTGCACTGGGGGGTACCCATGGTACACCCCCTACATTTCCATGCACAAGGTGGCAGGCACCGCGCGGTGCCTGCCACGTTGTGCAGGGAAATGCACAACATGGCCATTTACCAATGCAGAGGGTGCTGCAGCCAGCAACACCCGACGCAATGTTAAATTGCCAGATGCAACCGCCGCGGTGGCAGTCGCATCATGATTAGGGGTGCGGGACCGCTGCATTACAGACGGGCGGTCTCAATCTCACTACGATGGCGGGCGGACTTAAGTCCGCCCGCCATCGTAATCGGCCCCTTGGAGTGGTATCTTTTTTGTGTGTTGTTCTCACTTTATTACTGTTTGAAGTGTTGCACACATACTTTATACATTGTCTCTGAGTTAAAAACTAAAGCTAAAGCTATAACGCCTTAGTACCCCCACACCAAACCCCTTAGTACCCTTTTAGCCCACCCATTCCTGAATCCTAAAAACTCCTTAGTACAGTACCCACAAGTGTTAACCATGAGCCGAGAAACACACGAAAAACCAGTTTATCAATTTATCATAGCGCTACAGTTTATCACCATGAACTAGTAGCTGCACACCACTAAGTGGGAATGTATGATTAAACTCTGCTACACAGCAAATTCAACTATTGCACAACGTTTGAGCTGACAACAATGACTACAGAACGCTCTCCGAATACTGCAATGTAGAAGACTTCGAGGGACCCCGATCTCAGTCACCCTACATTGCCTGTGGTGCGAAGAACCACCACGAGACACTCCCGTTGACCACACCACTATCTGAATATCCTTTTGAGCTTCTTTGCTTACATCCCTCAGCATCAGGACCACTCCTTTGACTTCTATGGTGATTAATGTCTAAAGTTGGGATCTTGCTTTAAAATTGTTCAGTGGTCATGTAACTGTCTGAAGTATCCTTTTTGCCCCCCAGACCTCGTACATGTCAGATGTGGTAGCCCAAGCCAGGCTGAAACACTGGCACTAACTTTTCAAACTTATCAAAAGTTTTTAAACATGGGGGGAGGAGCCTAGCGCGTGACCAAGATGGCCGCGTGAGCCCGGAGCTCCTGAGACCCGCGCTCCCTCCGGCAAATATCCTGTGACGAATCCTGTCTTTCACGCCCGGAATATTGAAGGCGAACCGTTGCTGAGGTGATTGTCGCTGTCCGGACTGAAATCGCCCACCGGACGCCGAAGTTGTGCCACACGGAAGGTCGCGGCCTGCTCCCCGGAAGATGCCCGGGGCTTGCACTGGCACGGTGCCCGAACACTAATTGAACAACAGCGGCTGAGTGTGGGGCGAGCCATCGGAAGGACGGTGTCATCACTTTCACTTTCACTTTCCTGATTTCATCGCGCCCTGGCTTGGCAGTGCGCCGCGCCGGCCATTTGTCGCACTGTCTTCTCTGGATGGGCAAGGGTATTGCTCTCAGCTGCGGATCACGATGTCAACCAAATCGGAAGCCGAAAAACAGAAGCCCAAGAGCACCAGGCGGGGAGGGTACACCCAAACCAACAACATGGACCGTTATGCCCATCAGAAGGAGTCGCCGGGCGGCTCGGGTCGGCCACTGGAAGCCCTGAAGGACGGTCTACCCCCCGCTACGGAACCAACCCTCCAGGACGTTATGGGTGCCATCGAGGGGATGCAGGCCTCTATCGGGCGGCAATTCGAGACCTTGGCACACAAAGTGGACACCATCTCGATCGACGTTAACTTGATTCGGGCAGACCTGGGGAAAACCAATGAACGGGTTCAATCCCTTGACCTTAAAACTTCTGGCCTCCTGGGTGATGTCTCCGACCTGCAGCTGGAAGTCCGCAATTTGAGGTCCGCGAACGACCTCTTTGCCCGACGGTTGGAGGACTTTGAAGGCCGGGCACGGCGCAATAACGTGCGCATTATTGGGGTCCCGGAAAACTCAGAGGAACAGTCTGTGGACCTGTTCGTGGAGGACTTGGTGGTTAACCATCTGGCGCCCAAAGGCCTCAGTAAGTTCTTTACTGTTGAACGGGCCCACAGAGTCCCTGGTGGGAGGCCCAAGGTGGGGCCCCTCCGAGACCGATTGTCGCAAGGATCTTTAATTTCAGGGACCGGGACGCCATTCTACAAGCATCAAGAGTGTCCGGCCCAACGGCCTTCCAGAACACCACTGTGAACTTTTACCCCGACTTTACTCAGGCGGTGCAGAAGCAGAGGCAGAGCTTCCTGGCGGTTAAGAGAAGGCTTAGAGGGATGGAATTGAAGTACGCCATGCTCTTCCCGGCCAGACTGCGCGTGGTGTATGAAGAGCGGACTTTCTTTTTTGATTCACCGGACATGGCTGGAGAATGGCTGGACACATTGCCCCAGCGACGGGCCGGCGGGGAGCATGCTGGTGGAGCAGAAGGTGGTGGTGTGGATCAGGAATGAGGACTCTGGTGCAAGATTATTTTGACTTTGCCCCGGACAGTGACTCGCAGTTTTTGGTTTCTCCGGGAGTGTAGTAACCCGGGGGGTGGCGGGGGTATGAAGGGAGCTTTCTCCTCCTCTGGGTTTCTTTTTGTAGATTAGTCTTAGAATAGGGCGACAGGCACACTGCAAGTTGGGGGGGCTTTTCAAGCTTACGCAGGGGTGCAGGGTGGGGGGTGGACTGGGACTGTTGGGATGGTTGTTGTTGGTTTTTGTTTTGCAAGGCGTAGTGATGCAAGCTTCTGTAGCTCAAGTGCGGTTCTTCGGAGGGGGTGGCGGTCTCCTTACATTTCGGGATGGGGGGTAGCGGCTTAAAGGTACTCAGTTGGAATGTTAATGGCTTAGGGGATCGCATTAAGCGAGGGATCGTTCTGCAATCCTTGAAGCGATGTTCCCCTGATATAGTTCTACTGCAAGAGACGCACTTGATAGGCAACATGAGCTACGCGCTCAACAGGAAGGGCTATATATTTGTTGCGCACTCGGGGTTCTCCTCGGGCTCCAGAGGGGCTGGAATACTTGTCAGGGCCTCACTGCCGTTTGAGGTTGATTCCACCACTGTTGATGAAAGGGGGCGATTTGCGGCTGTGGCGGGGAGGTGGGAGGGCAGGACGCTGGTCCTGGTCTCTGTGTATGTCCCTCCTGGGCTGCAGCCCTCCACGTTTGAGGACCTGGGGAGGGCTCTGCTGGATCTTCCAGAAGGGATGTTGGTGGTGGGTGGAGATTTTAATGCGGTTGGCTCCGGATTGCTTGATAGACACCCACCTAGGAGCACTGGGGGGGCGCAGAAATGGCTTACGGATTTCGTGGATACTCTTGGTCTGGTTGACTGTTGGAGACTGCTGCATCCCACTCAGCGACAATACACCTTTCACTCAGGGGCGCACGGCAGTCTCTCCAGAATTGATTATGTACTTACTTTGGCTGCACACGCCTCCTTTGTGTCTGAGGCTAGGCACATGGCTAGGGGTATTTCGGACCATTCGCCGGTGTGGATCTGTATGGATGTTGGTCGAGAGATGGGGGGTAGGGTGGCCCCGATTAACCCCTGGTATCTCCGTGACCCTAGGACTCGTAGCGCTGTACTGAAGGCGGTCGATCGCTACTTCCAGGAAAGCCTAGGCTCGGTCGCGTCTGCGGTGTCCTTGTGGGAAGCGTTCAAAACTGTGCTGAGGGGAGAGGCCCTTTCCTTGATAACGGCGGCTAAGCGTCGGAGGGATGCGGAGGTCGTACAGCTCGAGGCGGAGATAGCGGCTCTAGAGTTGGCCTTGGAGGGGGAAGTTCTGGCAACAACGCTGCACAAATTGAGCCTTAAGCAGTCGGAGTATAAGGCCCTGGTGACGGACGCGGCCAAAGCCCTGAGTAGGGAGCAGCAGGGGCGACTGTACGATGTTGGGGACAAGGCCGGGAAATTAATAGCGTGGCTGGATAAAAAAGAGCGGGCTAATCGTGTTGTGCCAGAACTTGTTACAGAGGGTGGCGTTAGTGTTACTGAGCCGGATGGCATAGTTCAGTGCTTCGCGGATTATTTCCGTACGGTCTACACCTCGGTATCGGACAGGCCGGTTGAGGACTCGTGTGAGCTTCTGCGCGATCTGGCTCTGCCTTGCCTCTCTGATATAGACAGGGACGATTTGGATGGTGATATCACAGCTGACGAAGTCGCGGGTGCTATCTGTTCACTGCGCCCGGGCAAGGCCTCGGGCCCGAACGGTTTGCCAATTGAGTTCTATAAACTCCGTCCGGACAAGATTGCTCCGCATCTGCGAGCTATGTTTGTGGAGGCGCGAGAAATGGGATGCCTTCCCTTTGACCAACGTCTGGCGACAATTGTGGTCATACACAAAGACGGCAAGCCCAGAAATAAATGCAGCTCCTATAGGCCGATTTCGCTACTTAATGCCGAGCCGAAAATCCTTGCTAAAATACTGGCCAACCGCTTGATTAGGGTGATTGGGGACCTGATCCACCCGGACCAATCCGGTTTCATCCCGCATCGTAACACTGCGTTGAACCTTAGGCGCATCCACGGCGTGCTCGCGCGGGCGGGGACGCTGCAGGAGTCGACCGTTGTGGCTGCACTCGACGCCACGATGGCCTTTGACACGGTAGAGTGGGCATATCTGTGGGCGGCACTTGCAAAATTCGGCTTTGGGCCTGGCTTTGTTGGCTGGGTGAGATTACTATATGAAGGACCCTTGGCCAAAGTCGCGGTCAATGGTAGGGCGTCCTGTCCGTTCGAGCTGGGGAGGGGCACCAGGCAGGGTTGTCCCCTGTCGCCGTTGTTGTTTGCTCTTGCCCTTGAACCGCTGGCGGCATGGATAAGATGGCACCCGGACATAAGGGGGATCCGATGGTCACCAGATCATGAGGACCGCATCTCTCTTTATGCCGACGACATTTTGCTATACCTCCCCTCCCCTAGGAAGTCTCTCATAGTAGTCTGTGACGTTCTGGCCTCTTTTGGTAGGAACTCGGGTCTCACCATTAACTGGGGTAAGTCGTACCTGTATGCCCTGTATGGAGACGTCCCTGTTCTCCCGCGGAATTGTTCGATCCAGATCGCCCGGGATGGCTTTTTGTATCTAGGGATCTATATCTCCGCCGATCCGGTTGTTCGGTATGAGAGAAACCTGCTCCCTCCATTGACGCGCTTGCGGCGGGATGTGGCGGGTTGGCGGCGGCTGCCGCTTTCCCTCCTGGGTCGGGCCGCGCTGTTCAAAATGATGTCTCTTCCCCGCTTTCTTTATGCCCTGCAGAATACTCTGGAGCTAGTCCCGGCCAGCTATTTTCGGGAGGTTGAGAGCCTCCAGCGCTCGCTGCTGTGGGAGGGCCGACCGCGTATAGCTATCGCAAAACTGACCCTTCCGTGGTACGATGGGGGTATCGCGCTTCCTGACATCAGGCGATACTACTGGGCCACCCAGTTAAGTGCTATCAACCACGGCGTCTACGGACCGGCGCTGAGCCCCGGCTTTGCTATGGACCGATGGTTGCTGCGCGGGGGTAATTACTTTAGAGCACTCTACTCCAGGTCGATGGATGGGTCCCTCACGGGACCGACCAAGACAGCGGTACACGTGTGGAAGGCTGTTACGAACTCGCTGGGTTGGAAGGATAGGCTTACCCGCGCCACTCCGTTGTTTGATTCCGATGTGTTGGGGAAACTTTGGCACACGAAGGGGTTTGAGAAATGGGATCTGATTGGGATTTCCAGAGTGGGGGATCTTCGTGTTAAAGGACGAGTGAAATCGTTTGATGAGCTACGGACGGAGCACGATCTGGAGGCTACGGAATATTTCCGGTACGCACAGGTGCGCCACGCTCTGCGGTCCGTCCTCGTCGAGGGGGAGGCTGTGCCCGAGTCCTCTCCTTTGGAGGATTGGATTCTGGATGGCCATATGCCGGAGAGTACAATCTCCTTAATCTATAAGAAGCTTGTTAACGTCCGGACCGACCTCCTCCTCGGGGTGCGTGATCAGTGGACTAGGGACGGTCTTGAACTGGATGATGAGGACTGGCAGTATGCCATTTCCTCTCCTAAGGAGGTCGCGATCCCGGCACGGCTAAGGCTAGTGCAGCTTAAGATACTTCATAGAGTCTATGTCACGGGCCCCCGACTGATTCATATGGGTTTCTCCGAGGATGGTTTGTGTAAGAGGGGCTGCGGGATGGTGGGCACCTTCTTACATATCATATGGGAATGTGGTGTGATTGCGGAGTTCTGGAAGCGAATTCATGTAGTGATGCAGGAGGTCACGGGCTTTGCACTGTTGCCAGAAGCACGGCGCTGTCTTTTGAATGTCTGGGGTCCTACTGACTATGATGCTGCGCAGACTCAATGGGTGACCCTGGGAAATATGGTGGCGAAGCGTAATATTGCGCGACTGTGGAGCTCTCAGAGACCTCCCGCTGTGGAAGCATGGATGGAAAATATGGACTGGAGCATGTTTAGGGAGAAGACGGCGTACTGTGCCCGGGGGCGGCCTAAGAAATGGCATAAGATATGGGGGCGATGGAACCAGTATAGGGGGGATATATGTCTGCCCCCGGCCACTGAACCGTTGGAGGAGCACCTTTCCCCCTAGCCTTACTTCCAACTTGGGATTACTATGAGGATATTACGTTAGATTGCTAGTGCCTCTGCTTCTCCCTCATCCGCCCGATCGGTGGTTTTGTTCTGTGTTTGAGAATGGGGCTGCGCTCCCACCGGGAACTTGCACGTGTTTATTGGGTACACTGCCTTGCTTGTGGTATTTATTTTAGGTTGTTCTAAAAAAGGAACCTTTGTCTTTTCCTGCACCAGAGCTATGGACACTTCCATGTGTTGTCCTTACTTGGCTGCCGAACCTCCGGGATGTCGGCTGAATAGCTGTGTTCCAGATTGATATAAATAAAGGTTTTTAAAAAAAAAAAAAAAAAAAGGTTTTTAAACATTATGTTTGCCAATGCTTGTTTGCGGTTGCATTTAAAAGTGATAAAAGTTCTAAAATCTGAATCTACGGAAACTTCCAGTGGATTTTAATGATCATGATCTCTAAAAATTCATAAAAAGATGCTCTATTGTTATAAATTAGCGTTGTGTTTTTTTTTTATTGGTGTGTGATTGTCTTATTTTGTTGTTTGGTGCTGTTAAATGCTTTACACTTAAGTTCCTTTTGCCAATACTTACTGCTCACAGCCACAGCTACTCAGGGTTGAGCTAAGTTTGAGTAAATGGTACTTACTGAACCCAGAAAAGCCTCTACGTGTGTACTCCATGGTAACGCCCCACATCAATATCATGTAGTACACCCAGATCCTCACAGTGGTCTAAATGCAGAACATCCTGCGAATAGGGTGAAGGCTAGAGTTCTACATTGGCATAACCTGTGTTTAGGAATCTTAGCCTAAAAAGCTCTTTAACATGGGTGAATCTCTTGGTTCTGGTTAGAGGATCCACTAGTGACTGATCCCCAAACCATGTCTGGACCTTTTTTCTGACAGTCAAGAAAATCTCTTCTGAGGTGGATGAATCTGTCAGAACTACCTCCATAAGGTGTGCCGCTGGCACATAGGATTGTACCTAAAGAGTTTAGAATTGAATTGAGGGTGGAGAAAATAGTTCTAATAGTTCTAGAGAACTGTCTCTAAGGCCAGAGTCTGATTAAAAGTGGGGGTGGTGGCATCAAGCAGTCTCTTAGGTACCAAGGGACAGGGGATCCTGGAAAGCCCTTTGCACATGGGGGATCAGAGGGAGATGGGACAGCAAAGAACATTTTCAACATGGCCTGCTGAAAGGCCTCCATTTGAGGGGGTTGGCGAATGAGCCTCAAACTCCAGGTGGGCTCCTTCTGCATGGTGACTTGCTCCGAGGAGAACAAAGAACAAAGAATTGTGAAACATCACTGCTTACTCTACGACTAAGCATAGGAAAGAGATCACTTGTAGGAGGCAGAAGTTTTATTCCTCCTATGTCTCTTTTTACGTTTATTGTGGTATGACCCTTGGAGGTTAATTCACTATAAGGCGGTTGACCTGCAGAAGAGACCATTTAAGGTGTGCCTCCAGATGTTTAGACAACCTGGGGGCATAGTTACAAGGGCTTTATCATTAAAAGCCAATAAAGCAGAGATAAAACTATCGCCCTATTAACAAGAGGGTGCTAACATGAATTAGCGCATCTTAGCACCCTTTTACCCAACGCCTCCCTTTGCATCTCTAATGAGATGCAAAGTGGGCGTCACTGGGCAGTACAACCTTGTAAATATCGCTGATCTGCACATCGCGATATTTACAAGGCTGCCAACGCATTTTAGCAGACGTTAGTTTTGGGTGAAAACCTCTGTTTTCGCCGAAAACTAACGTCTGCTAAAATGCAGACTTAGGCATACCTAATATGGGGGTGGATTGTGCTATACAACCACAGGGTCGTATCAGCAAGGTTATCGCCGTTTTGCAGGAAACATCGCTGGAAAACCAGCGATGTTCCCTGCAAAACGGCGATTTCCCCGCTATCGCTGGTAATTATATCGCCCTGGGGAAACGCTTTGTAAATAACGCGCTAACAGGGCAATATAATCCAGCGATAGACGGCGATAAATAGAAAAGCGCTAAGCGCGCTTTGCGTTTATTTATCGCCGTCCTTGTAAATATGCCCCTTAGTCTCCTACTCTCCGGTGGCCTTTGTCTTTGTGGAAGCGCAGGACACACAGGAACAAGTATTATGCTACAAGTCCAGAAGAGGTAGAAATAATTGGTTGTTGCCAACGTACACATAAGGACAGGTGACGTCATCACTGTATGCCTAAACTAGAATCGTTTCTGCATGCTAGGCATTGTTTTGTGAATGCCTAAAAGAGCTGTATAGTAAATAACTAAGAACCAATTTCCTTGGTTGGTCCCTTCTATGCTATTCATGTTGGTACCAGGCCTTGTTTGTCAATCTGTAATATTATTCTGAAATGATTTTAAATGTTTACATATTTAATTGTTATTCTACTATTATTTGATTTGGTTTGTTTTAAATTAAGTTAATTTTAGTTTAAAAGTAAGTACAATAGAAAATTGAAAACTGAAACCCCTAATGCAAATTAGAATTAAGTGAGGGTTTTTGCACCACAAAGGACCCAATTTCCCACGTTTTGGTTTGAAATTTGCTAAACATCATTTTCATTATTGAAGGTTCACTCATGAGGAAATATACAGTGGAGTAACTGTGGTTTGGTAAATCAAATCATTGTATTGTAAATCGATTAACATCATTACAATTTGACATAAAAAAGAGGCAATCAAAGCATTCTCTAAAAACAACAGAAATACTATAAAGTTAATTTTCTTATAAGATTTAAGTTTATCATAATTGTTAAGGCCTCCTGCATTTCCTAGTTGCTAAATAGCTAGATCTATAATTTTACAAGAGGGCAAATGAGATGGTGATCTATTCCTTGAAAGCAGGGCCGGCGGTGCGACCGGTGGCACCGCACCGGGTGCTGACTTCTAGGGGTGCTGTGTTTGCAAGTTTATTATTATTTTAAAGCACCTGCTCGTTTCCTCCAGAAATTTCCAGGTGAAAAACCAATGTTAGGATACCTCATGTGATTAATGTTCTTCCTGAAGAGAGATGGAATTTTGGTTATTTAGGGTTTTGACTCACTGTAAGGTAGCACAAAGGGTTAATACTCCTGTTACAGAAACCCAGTACTGAACAGATTATAAAGTGCATAGAATGTAAATAGGTCAGTGGGTATTTGCTTTTAAAAGAGACATCATTTTGTTACTTGCAATTTATAAGTTTGAATCCTATATTAGGATTTTAATTTATAAATTGCAAGAAACAAAATGATGTCTCTTTTAAAAGCAGGAAACCAGGGACCTATTTACATTATATGCACTTTGTAATTGTACTGAACTATTAACTTTTATCAAAGAACTGCATGCACACTGCTACGTATAGATTTGAGCAAAGACTAATGTTGCATAAAGGATTAATTTGGGCAGAAATCTATTCTCATTATCAAAGGGAACCCCCAACTATGGTGTTCCATTTTAAATTCTGAGTATGTGCTTCTCTAGGCCAAGCGCTATTAAACTATACTGCCTATCATTGTTGATGCCATGTCAGAGCTACACCTTGTAGTCCTCTGTCTTATGTAACAATTCCTATACGATGAGTTACACACGTATGATTTATTGTGTCTGTGTAATGTGAGTCTAATGCAAAGTGCTCTAACACCCTACACTGGTATGAGTGGCACTATATATGCATCTGAGAGAGAGTGCTATATATGCATCTGAGAGAGAGTGGTTATGGGGATTTGGACACTGTTAAAGGGTGGTGGTGAGGGAATCTGTGGTGGAGGTGGTCATTGGGGGCGCCAACAAACAGTGTCACACCGGGCGCCACCAGCTCTAAAGCCGGCCCTGCTTGAAAGCATGCTGACATGCCTTGGCTACTCAACCAAATGTTCATATAGCTGCAATAGCGATTTCCATATGTTAGTTAGACCAGTACAAATGCAGATTAAATGCAATAGAGAATTATGGGGCATATTAGCCAGACCGGCGAAAACATTATTGCCATTTTCGTCGATAATGGGCTTGCTAATATGCGTTATAGAATTCCAATAGAAGCCCAGGTTAGATGTCCTGCACACCTAACCTGGGTTTCTATTGGAATTCTATAACGCATATTAGCAAGCCCATTATCGACATTTTAGTGGCAGTTTCCTGCCGCTAAAACTGCGATAATTTTATCGCCGGCCTTGCTAATATGCCCCACAATTTGTATCCACAAACCCTGCAGTGCTTATCAAAGTGTCTTTTGTCGGGGTACCTGCTTGCATTTAATTCAACGATCAGAAGCAGCTAAAATGGAATTGAATAAGTTCTGTTTCTGAACTGGTCTTTAGGTGTGTCAGAAGTTGCTCGGGTGCCAACATCTGTACGGAAGCTGTATTTACAAGATATCGCTTGACTAGCCCTTGATCTCTTCTTCTTCTCTTTCTTCTTTCCTCTTTTCTTTCTGCCTGTCTCTCTTCCTCGATTATTGTTCATTAGGGTTAGGACCTTGATACTCTTATAGTCGTAATAACCTCACCTTACACTTTTATATGTGATATGTTTACCTCACAAATATCTTATGTTAACCCTGGTACAGTATTATTCTCTGTATGTTCTTCTTGAAAAACAATAACAAATACTTTTAAATTCAGAAGATATTATTAAAGCTCTAGAGTTTCATAAGAGGCAATAACAGATTTTGATAATTTGTATCTTCTTTTTGCAATTGTACCCAAATGATTTTATTTTAGCTTGCACTCTTAGCCTTATTTTAAAATTTAAAAAAGCTGATATTCTCCATACTTCTTGAATAGTGAACTGCATTAAGAGTCACTCTTAATACTGATTGCATATTCAATTCAATTCAAATTTAGCTTTATTCGATTTTAGTCATTTAAAATCACAAAAGCATACATATTCATGAAAACAAGATAGATAAAAAACATTTGATAAAATACATTAATTTAAATACAAATATCTGTCATAAAGTGCAAAAAGTGCTTTCAAGTAAGTTGTATTAGCCTGTAGAGCAATGCATTCCTAGCGTTATGCATTTACACTTTTTCTAGCTCTCAGTGCATTTTTCAGAAAACCAGTCATGCCACATACAGATAGAACACTGTCTAAAAATTGTAAATATAAAAATGCTGGTTTACATTGTCTCCAACCTGCCAGTTTTAATAAGGGGAGAATCCAGATGCGTAAAATTTACAGAACAGATTGCATATTGTTTTATTGGTTATTTACTAGCTGGCAAATGAAAGTCTGCGGGCCCGATTCACAGAACTAACTTAAGACAAAATCCTAAACTTACTACCATTTTGGTATTCACAGAAGGCACTTACTCATTTTGGTATTCACAGAAGGAACTTACTCATTTCGGTATTCACAGAAGTTAGGAGTCCTAACTTTAGGACTCCTAAATGCCTTCTGTGAATACCGAAAGTCTTAAAATTAGGATTTTTCTCAGTTTAGTAGTAGTATAGTTAAGACTCCTAACTTTAGGACTCCTAAATGCCTTCTGTGAATACCAAAAGTCTTAAAATTAGGATTTTTCTCAATTTAGTAGTCCTAAGTCTAAATTTAGGACTACTAAATTGAGAAAAATCCTAATTTTAAGACTTTCGGTATTCACAGAAGGCATTTAGGAGTCCTAAAGTTAGGAGTCCTAACTATACTACTACTAAACTGAGAAAAATCCTAATTTTAAGACTTTCGGTATTCACAGAAGGCATTTAGGAGTCCTAAAGTTAGGACTCCTAACTTCTGTGAATACCGAAATGAGTAAGTGCCTTCTGTGAATACCAAAATGAGTAAGTGCCTTCTGTGAATACCAAAATGGTAGTAAATTTAGGATTTTGTCTTAAGTTAGTTCTGTGAATCGGGCCCCAAGTTTTTAGTTTGGCATATAAAAAGCATGCTATTGATTAATAATACTTGTTTTATTTCCAAACTCTAGTTGACAGTTTCAGATGATGAGGTCACAAATCCGGCCTTTTTCGATCTCGTTCGAACATCACAAATGAGAAAATGCACGTTTATCCTCATGTATGCCTGGTAAGCGAGATTTTTTTTAAAGTCTCATTTGTACATAACAAATATTGAAATGTTTTTTCTAATATTCTTGAAATTTCTAAAGCCTGTTATAATAATGACGAACAAACCAAAACTATATTATTTAAAATGAAAAGAAAAATCTGGTCTTATAGAGTTGTTCAGTTTTATGGAGTTTGCAAAATCTGTCTCGGGCAGATGGTGTGCTCAGACGTCCTTCTCCACTATTCTTATTTCACAACGAGAGAGTGATTTTTCAGAAAAAGGCCTTTTATCGGTATACAAAATCTACATCTTAGTTAGGCAGTGGTGGCTCTTCCGCTAAGGCGTTGGAGGGTCGCCCCACGGCTGTTTAAGCAGTGCACAAAAGAAAAAGAAAATGATAACAGGACGTTATTATCATTTTATTTTTCTATGCGGCACTCAGAGACAGGTGGGGGCGGGGCTAGGCTCAGTGACACCAAGCAGAGTGAGGAGTGGTTTGCACTCACTTCTCTAAATGCACATGACAGTTTCACCGCTATGCGCACTTGGCATGTTCTCCATTGGGCTGTGTTGCACAGTCCTGTGGAGAACATGCCCAGCCTCCCCAGGCACTGCCTGAGCGAACAAACAGGATGCTCCGACCAATCAGGATGCTGCGCTATCATTACTTTGGCTCCTTGAGGTAAGTATCAGGAGAGAGAGGCCTGATCTAGGACTTTAGCTCAGGAGTAGTGGATCTTCCCTCCAAGCTCTCTTGTTCCTTAGAAGATTATAAGAAGTTTCCGTAACACTTATGACCAACAGGGGGAGCAGAATGACCCCCTGAGGCAGTCAGCCTGCCAAGTAGTGGGCAAGAGCATAGGAGGAACTGGGAGGCAAAATTGAGCACTTGATAAGGGCGCATATGGCAAAGTCTGAAAATCAAACTGAGAAACAGATAGAAAAAGTAAATGAAAGCAAAGAGAAGTACAGTGAAAGCCCATACAGAATCCAGCGAATGAAAGAAACGGGCTTAAACCTAAAACATGGGGAGAAAGAAGATTAACAGGGACAAAAGCTAGTCACAGGGCACCCATGCTCAAAATCCAAGTAACAGGACAGGTTTTTGTCATGGCACAAATAATGACAAAGAAGCCATAACTGGGAAGCTAGACAGAATATTGCCAGTTATCAACACCTCAAGGGAGGTACTAGAGATAAAAAATAGACACTGGATTTAAGCCTCAATTGAGAAGATCAGAACAAACTTTGAAAAAGGGTGAAACAACTGAAAAGGCTATCAGAGACCTTCAATCAAGCACCTAGAACATAACAGTTCATATATAGGAATGTACACAATGAATAAGATTCCTGCAATACAGGGTGAAAGGGCAGTCAAGGCAAAACATCAGAATTGTGGGCCTCCCTCAGTAAGGTGACAGTCCTGGGTTTTCACCACCTGTCCCGGCAGATTTTGGCAATTACGGCTAATGACCCAGTTTTTAGAGGGGGTCAACTGAAAACTGTGAGAGGCACCTTTTAGGTGTTCTAAAGCTGTGCTATTTAGCAGCTGTTGAAAGTAAGCAATTTAATCAACCGGTATGATGATGGTTTTTGAAATTACATTTTATTTTATTTAACTGTGTTGCTGTGTTGATGAGAGCTGTCATTCTATCCGCTCCATTGATGTAAAATTGTAGTCGTTCTTCTATTTTTTCAAAATGTCCCGTTTTTGGTTCTTGAGATCTGGTTACCCTATCCCTGAGAGAATGGATGGCGTGAACATAGTGTGATTTTGGAAATCATGAATAGCAAAGGAGGTGGCACCCTAGAAACTCCCCAAATGTTATGCCTTTGAAGGCGCTCAGAGGGGACATGCTTAGAAATCTCCTCCAGAACTCTGGCCAAACCAATATAGAAAGGCCACTACATTACAGCAGTAGGGACATCATACTGAAAGATGTCCAAACTACAGGGAAACACAGTTGGAACTACTGCAGTGAGAACTTTACCTGAGTACAACGCCGTGGTCCAGCCACAAAGCTCCTCCCCCTTCTTAAAAGTCAAGAGTAAACTGAGAAACAAAGGCATGCAATACATGCTGATCTACCCAGCCACACTAAAGGTGATCAAAGAGGGCAAGTCCTGGGCTCTTTCCTGACCCAAAAGAATTGTGGCACTAGATGAAACAAAATACAGCACCTGAAGTGGTTGAGCATATGCAAGAACACCATCTTAGAAGGAGGAGGAGAAAAACACACCAAAGGCCTGAGGGGGAGGAGTTGGAAGCATCCATGATGGAGCAGATACAGGATGGCAGAGAGGCAATCATTGCTGTCGTGTCTCTGAAGTACTACACGCTGAGACCGGTAAGTGGTTACTTGATTCTTTATTTCTTCTGGTTGTAGCTGTGCCCACACATACGTCCGTCTCCTCTGCACTCATGTCCAGAATGCCCTCCCCACTCCCCTGACCGGAGTGGTGTCCGGTTCCTGTCCCCTCCCCACCAGTCGGGTACAGGGTCCTAGTGCCGCCTTTCCTCAGGTCACTACATCTCCCCTTTTGTTGCACAAAAATGACAAGAAAAAATGGCGAGAGAAAGAGAGAGAGAGAGAGTTAGAGAGAGAGAGAGAAAGAAAGAGAGAGCGAGAGAGAGAGAGAGAGATAGAGAAACGTTTTGTTGTCCCCATCATTACATTTCTTCAATCAATCTTTTTGGTCTTTTACTCACTCTTCTTGGACAAGGTCCTTCCTTGTCTTTCTGCGATTCCTCTTCTTGTCCCTCACCGTGGTCTGATCTTCTTCCTTTGTTGTCCATAGCTTCATGTCTCTCATCTGTGTCTGTGTTCACTGCTGCTGTGTCCTCTCCGTCTTCATCCACGATCTTCAGTCCCTTGAAGTGTGAACTGTTCCTTGTTATTCAGTAGGGGCCTCCTGCTGCCGTTATCATAGGCCCTTGACATGTGTCACTGTTAACGGTTCCTTTGAGAACGGACTGTATGATTTTCTTGGTTGCCGCTGACGCACCACCACTGAGTGCCCTTGCTTGAGGTGCGACGGAGTGGCATCTCGCCTGGCGTCTGCATACGCTTTCAATTTCTCTTTGGCCTCATGGTCTCTGACAGCAATGCTGCTGTGCTCTGGTGGCGCCGTTGCTTCTAGTTGTGGTAGCCTCGTCTTGCTTGTTCTTTCCAGCGCTAGTTCAGCGGGGCATCGTCCCATGGAGCTGTGAGGGGTGTTTCGATAATCTCTTAGTACTTGACAGAGTGCTTGTCCTATTGATATCTGCGCCAGCTTTGCTCTTTGGACAGCCTTCTTTATGTTCCCCATGAACCTCTCCACCATGCCATTTGCTTGTGGCCACAGAGGTGTTATCGTCCTGTGATGAATGCCTAGGTAGTCCATGAATTTTCAAAACTCCTCCACTGAGAATGGAGGGCCATTGTCAGTTTTTAATGTTTGTGGGGAGCCCAAGGCTGCAAATATATCGTCCAGTATTGGCAGTGTTGTGCTTGATGATGTCGATGAGACTTGTCGCACTACGGGGAATCTTGAATATTCGTCAATGATCATGAACAAGTAGTTGCCCATGTCTAGAGGTCCATAGAAGTCTGCTGCCATCATTGTCCACACTGCCCCTGGAAGTTCCGACATTTGTAATGGTTCAGGCTTTGCTGGCTGCCCTGTTGTTTGGCAGATGTGGCAATTTATGATAGTGTCCTCCACCATTTTGTCTAGGCCAGGGAACCATACTTTCTTCCGTAGCAATTCCTTTGTCGCGACCATGCCTCTGTGTGATTTGTGTGCCAAGTTTACAGTTTGTCTACGAAGTACACATGGCATGACTATCCTTGTTCTTCTTCTTATTATTCCGTTTACAATCTCTGATAGTTCTTCATGGATCTTTTTGAATGCTAACATCTCCTCCTTGTTTACTCCTTCTTCCATGGTGCTGTTGTTGTTGAGGTGTCTCCATCTCTGCTGTATTGTCACCCCTTTCACCGCTTGCATTGTGGCATCCATCCCTGTTTCTTACTCTAGTTCCACTATCTGTTCTGTTTTCACACAAAGTTTAGATACTCTTCTGCTATTGATGTGTTCTCAGGTGCCTGAAGTAAGGGATGCCGTGACATGTAATCAGCCGGGTTGTGTTCTTTTCCCGGCTTGAAATCATACTCCATCAGTCTTATACCCCATCTCTCAATGCGAGTTGGTATCTTTGCATTTGGATTGCCATGTATTGTCACCAGGGCCTGATGGTCAGTTACGATGGTGAATGGTTTCCCGTAGATGAACATGTGGTAGTGTTCACATGCCCATACCACTGCTAGGCTTTCCTTTTCTGGCTGCGAGTATGCCCTTTCAATGTCAGACAGACTTTTGCTTGCATATGCTACAATCTTACTTGGAGAGTCCCTGCCCGGCAGATGTTGCACTAAAATTGCTCCTAATCCGACCGGGCTGGCGTCCACCGTCAGCTCCGTGCATAGTAGTAGATCGAAATAGGCAAGATGATCCACAGCTTTTACAGCGTGTCTGATGGCCTCAAATGCCCTATTGCATTCTTGTGTCCAGATGAATTTCTGACCCTGCTTTTTTAGCTTTTGAAGTGGTGTGCTCATAGTGGCGAAGTATTTTATGTATGGAGCACAGTAGCTGGCAAGCCCAAGAAATGACCTTACTTTTGCGACGTCTGTTGGAGGACTCGCATTTTCCAACGTCTCTACCTTACTGGAGTCCGGTCTCATTCCTTTCTTGGAGATGATATGTCCGAAGAATACCAGTTAATTTCTCCCTAGTTCGCACTTGTCTTCATTCAGGGTTAGTCCTGCTTTTTCCAGATGCAGGCATACTTCCCGCAAAGCTCTGTCATGCTCCTCATCTGACTGACCAAACACCAAAATGTCGTCACTGTAGTTCAAACTGTTCTTTACTGGCCTTATTACCTGCCTTATGGTCTCCTGAAATATTTCTGCTGCCGATGAGATGCCAAAACTCAGTCGTTTGTAGCGAAACAGGCCCATGTGTGTGGAGAATGTGGTAATATACCTTGATTTTGGGTCAAGCCCCAGTTGATGATACCCTTTACACAGGTCCAGCTTTGAGAATCAGTGAGACAGCTGATCATGTCATTGAGGTGTGGCCCTTGGTGTCTTTCCCTTTCAATCGCTGTGTTTGGGATCCTCATGTCTACACATATGGGAATCTTGGATGTGTTCTTTTTTTGAACTGCCACTATTGGAGACACCCATGGGATCGGCCCATCTGCAGGCTCTATTATGTACTGGCTCAGCAGGCTTTGTATTTCCTCTTCTACCTGTGGCTGCAGGTGTATGGGCACTCGTCGGTGATGCTGAGCCACAGGTTTAATTGCCTCATTGATGTGCTGTGTTATTTGTCTTCCTTTTAATTTGCCTAGGCCTTGTAGTATTGCCGGATAGTCTTGCAGAATGTTCAGTTTCTCTGACATGTGGTATGTCATTGCGAGGAGACTCATCACCTGCGCCGTGTCATTGCTTAGCAGACATGGTGCTGGAATGTCTCCCCGTAGCACATGTATTTCTTCTTTGCTTGATCTCGTCTTTGTACGTCAGTGTCTCTGTAAACTTCCCCATGTAGACCACTGGTTTCTTCGAGCCCCAGGTGAATACATCAACAGTGGACGGTTATAGTGACGGTCTTACTTTCATCTTTCATGCGTTTTTCTTGGCAGCGGCGCAGTGTTTTCTTACTTCCTGTTGTTTCTAGTCATGCGGTTTGTTTGCTCCCCTCTTCTTTCTTTTCCCAGTTCCATCTGTCTTGCATGTGCTTCCACCCGGGCCATGGTCAGTATTTTCTCTAGCGTGGTCGATTCTTTCAGAATTCGTGTACGGAACTCCACAGACTTACAGCCTTCAATGATGCGCAGTCGAATTGCCTGTTCATTGTCAAACTTATCGAATTCGCAATATGTGACCAGTTTTTGCAGTCTTGTTGCAAAGTCGTCGAGGGACTCCTCTGCTCGTTGACACGCGGTGTTAAAGGTGTACCTTTCGAAATAAATGTTTCTTTGCGAGTCAAACATATCTATGAGGCACTTTATCGGTCCCTTGTATGTTGCTGTTTGATCTTGGGGAAATGTTATTAGCAGGTCTTCCACTTCATCTCCTACGAAGTTTAAAAATAGATCTGTGTGTTTGGCTTCTGCGATGTCTGTGGCGCGCATGTAGCGTTCGGACTGTCAAATCCATCTTTCCCACCTGATACCTATCTGTGGTTCCCATAAGCTGAATGGAAGTGGCCTGCGAAAAATGGCCTGTGTGCTATTCTTGTCACTTGCAGCATCCGTCATTTTGTTGACGTGCAGGTCTTCGTCTTTATGTGGTGCTTAATTCCTTTGTTGTATTCTCTCCTGTTTATTTATTTATTTATTTTATTTTGTATTCCGTTCTTTTCACTCTTTGTTGTTGAACTATATTATAAGTACCCACTTTAGTATCAAACATGGTATATGATTGTTCATCTTTCCCAGAAACATGTTATTTGTCAAATCATGAAAGCGCACATTCACCAGCAGTTATAGTAAACCTAACAATTTATACTTTCCATGTATACATTTTTGACTCCACCGTTTATCCACAGTAATAAGCATGAGTAGGCTATACTGACCATAAACGTCCTTTATGCTTTTAGTAATTCTGAAAGCATCAAGGCACTGTACAATTCAAAACAAAGACAATAACAGAATGTTCCAATTATTATATTATTTTACATAGCGCTAACTAGACCCGAAGGTATCATAGCGCTTTACATTTTATGTGATAACGTTTACAAGAGGAATATGAGGGGATTCATAAGAGTTCATAGTTGAACAATACAGCATTAAGGGCCAGATGTACGATCGTTTGGGGGTGGCTTGTAAAAATGCTATTTTGTGAGTCAGTATGTACCATTGTTTTGCGACCACCTTTGCGGTCACAAAACACTTGCAGTTTATCACCTACTTCAAGTTGGGGGTAAGTCACTCAAAAAAGGGAAGTGGTCCCCTGGGGACCCCATACCTTGTGTGAATGGATGCAAAAATATTTTTTAAGAGCAGGCAGTGGTGCCACTGACGACTGCCTACTCTTACAAAACGAAACAGAAACGTTCATTTTTCTTTTTTAAATGCATCTCGTTTCCTTTAAGGAAAACGGGCTGCATTTAAAATGTAAAAAGCAGCTTTATTGAAAAAGCAGTCACAGATATGGTGGTCTGCTGACCCCAGCAGGCCACCATCCCTCCGAATGATGGTCACTCCCAATTGGTCGCAAATTGCGACCTGCCTTATGAAAATTGATGAGGCAGGTCATTTGCGACCCCATTAGGAATCGCAAAAAGTGTCCAAGACACTGTTGTACATTTCATTTTGTGAGTCGCAAAATGTCGCAACATGCGACTGGCATAATGGAATGGTCATACATCTGGCCCTAAGTGGTTATAAAGTCACCCTAGACAAGGACGTATTGAGAAATGGCCTCGGGGTTAGAATATAAGACTGAAAGAGTCATGGGTCCGACTTGAAGAAACTAGTCAAAGAAGGAAACGTAGAACAGCTTGTGCACGTGTTGAACATTTTGTCAGCCTTAAAGCACCTTCTTCCATGCCCAATCTCCCATTCTGGCACATTAGTGTCTTAGCCTCTGATCCAGGGCAAACCCAATATATTGATCAGGGTTAAATATTCAATAATTCACATACTTTGGCCCATACTCATTCACCCAAATCCCAGATGCGCTGGGGTCAAGTTTGTTAACTTTGCCTCAATTTTACTCTCACTATTCAAGTTAAATCTTAAACATTTGCATATTTGCGTAATCTGAATAATCTTAATCGACTTTTCATCTACTTGGTCGATGGACCAATTAGTTGAAGAGTTGATGGCAATGGAAATTCTCAGATAAACATCTAATCAATATAACTGACTAAATAACCACAGACTCTCAGTGTGATTTAATAATTGTATCTAGTAATTAAAATTGCTCATACCAATTATTACAATAAATTCAAATGCTGGAGACTTCGTGAGAGAGAGCAAAACGTTTATCAACATAATAATGATACTGTCATTTCAAATATACGTTTCAAAAGAGTGGGCAGATGAAGAGACATCAGATACAGGTAAAATATATCAGTAACCCCTTCAGCGCTGCGCGGATTCCCCCGCGGTGCTGAAGGGTTCGAGCGCGGGCGGGGCCATGACGGAACGGTTCCGTCATGAGCACAGCTCAACCGATGCTCATGACGGAACCGTTCCGTCATGAGCATGGAAGGGGTTAAACTGTCAATCGGAGGGATAGATGAAGAGACAAAAGGAACAGAAACAGAAATATGACTGCAAAATGGTTTCTGTAATGCTAGATTTAGATCATATACAAACTCAATGGATCTGTAAGGGAAAACTACCACCCAGGCCTAGGTAGTAGTGGGAACCCCCGGGACCAAGAGTCAGGGATCAAAGACTCAAGAATCAGGACAGGGACAGGACAGGAAGTGCTAGGCCTCTCTGCAACCCGACGATCAGCGGTGCACCCCTCACTCGGACACCTTCAGCCTATGCGACCTGCAGCAGCTTCTAACCACACCCCCAATGCACCTGTTCTTATACACAAAAACTACACGCCCATCCCACAGTAGTTGCTGTATCCGTACTTTCTAGCTAAAGGATTGGTTAAGTTCTGGGGGTGGGATGTCACTCAATGGTGAAATCATTCTACTCTCGACTACACTATTGGTCTAAACAATTTTTACAGAGTCATCAATTTCAGCTTCTCTCTCACGGGTACATATGCAACATTTTATTTTACAGTTAATATTTTCAACAACTTGATTTGCGTTCACATGAAGACACTGGCTTTGGCTGCTTGACAAATGTTCCGTCCTTCACCAGGTCACGCTTTCTCAGCTTGTTCAGTGGCTCAATCATGTGGTCACATGGTTCCTTCGCACCCACAATTCCACCCGCCCATTATGTAGTCAACTTAGTAAGATGGAGGATTCGTTCATTAGTGAAAGAACGGATAACAGACATTTATTAATTATGTGATAATGTATTTTTCACTGCTTACCACCCACCTTAGCTCTACTTCATGTTCTCGGTTTTCCTAGCATAGCAATAGCAGGAAAGCAGCATTATTTATTAGGATAAAGCAGCACATGTCATTCCTTTTACTACATATACATGCGGTCTTGCCATGCAAAACCTTCTTAATTCATACTATACACAAGATTATTACATTTCCGGTTATTTACGCATTAATTCTGGTTAATTCATGTATTTTGCAAAGCATAGCTTCCCTTGTGTACTGTAAATGTGCACCTTAGTTGTTCTAACACTACTTACTGTTAGTCCGTATTATAGGGGTTTTCGGTTTAGCAGGTTTCTTTCGCGAAATCCTGCTCCATCAATTCCCCCTCTGACGGCTTTTATGAGCCATCATAAATACACACCATATCGAGTGCCACCTTTCAATTTATCTAGATCTTACTTTCTTTCTCTTCTTTTATGGCACCCTCATCCAGCTTTTTCATTTTCTCATAGTATTCTTCATTTATCTCCTATAATTCTATCTCTTTCTTTCATTCCTTTTCTATTATTCTTTTTGTTTGTTCAATTTTTTCTTGCTTTTATGCATCTACAACACTTATATGCTGTTAAGATTACTAGAACTACTACTGCTACAGAAAGTATTGGGATTATTATTTTTCCTAATAAACTACTTCCAAGTTTGAAAACCACTTACCTACTGTAGAGAAACTCTTAACAAGTCTCTCCCAAACACCCTCAACCTCCAGTTGTAATTGTAATTGTGTAATATTTCTAATATATCCTTCTATCCCTTTACTTTTATCCGGGATATAAGAACAGCAGTGTTGACTTTTCAACATGCCACAGACTCTACCCTCATTTGCTAAAAGAATATGAAACGCAAGTCAATTTTGCAAAACCATTGATCTGATTGCCACCATGTAGGTATCAATCATCAGGAAACCACCAGCAGTATCTGTTGATAAATGATCAACCACTGTGGACAGGTTTCGAATTTTGTGTGATTTTAGAACAACTCCAACTGAGGGTATCAGTGCACCAAAGATATCACCTACTATTTCTGAAAAACGTGCTCTCTTACTACGTATTAGTCCTTGTTTTATTTCATTGACACAATTGTCTTCACGGTCTACAAGATAACATTTTAAAAAAACAATTCCAAAATAACAGCTCCCATACCAATGTGCAGGTAACCTATAATAGGCCTTCTTGCCACACACATAATAGATCCCAGGGAATACAGGATCCGTTCCACCCTTTAATCCCTAACCTCCAGTAATTTGGAAAGTATGCTCACATGAAATAATTGTTATAATTAGGCTTTGATCTTAATAAGCATAGTTTCCCTTTCTGTGACCAGTCCAGGGACATCGCAACGTACGTCTCACCCTTCTCATAATTTCCCTCTCTAAAGGCCCATGGTGGTGCCTGTGATTTCTGTTCATCAGCCTTCTTCTGGAAACTTGCCCTTCTAATTTCTTCCACATACAGAAATATTTTCTCTACAAGATGCAAACTACACATTAAATTGTTCTTATAGGCATGTTCTACATCTAATTGTTTAGTGATATGGAAGAACTCTCCCATATAGTGTGCATTTTTACCACTAATTACCTTTTTTAATTCCCTTACAATTGGTACTTCTGAAAATACTAAATCTACATCAGTATATTGATATTCTAGCTTACCTGTCATGTATAATAGGCTGCTAAGGACACTACAGGACACACTATATGTTAGTGACAGGTGGTGATAGGTTATACCTTCAGAAACAGACGAAGGTAATTTCATGCAGACATAACAATCACTCACATTCATAGTGTCAGTATACTCACACAACGGCTTTGTAAAAACATTTAATGAAAAATCACTAATTGATTGGTCATGATGGAGAATACTTCCATCCCATTGTTCTTTGTTAGTATTTACAGTTTTTTCAGAAACGTCTTGCATTCCTTCAATTGACACATCATTAGTATTGTTACTGACGTTATTCACATCAAAGGTGGGCATGACAACGACTAACACAACCCATATAATTGTTAATAGAAAAACACTACATAAACAGGTTTTAATACATATACATTTTAGACTAGATTTTGGTTGCCCAGTCAATTCTGTTTCTGCCATTTTGTAATACTACAAAATGCAAAAATCTAAAAATCTCTTAGTCTATATCCTAAAGAAATATCGGAAAAATCTATATGAACTCTATTTCTAAAAAAAAGAAAAATCTCAAAAATAAGGGTTTTGTGTAATCCAATACTTAATGATTTTCTTCTTCACCCCTTCTTCTTTTCAGTCCTTTCGGTTTCTCTTGAGTCCTTTACTTATTTTCATCTGACAAATTTTTTACCTTCAACTCTTTACAGTTCCTTTTAAGGTGGTCTCAGTTGGTAATCATCTTCCTTTTCAATGTCACTACTGTCGTGTTCTTCACTTCAACCTAAACTTTCAAATTCTTCCAAGATAATGTAGGTCCATTCTGGAGCTTTGTAATTTCTACATGGAATTCTTGCTCTTTTGATTTTCGGGGTTTTCTTCCGGAGATTTCTTGTTCTGTTTGACTTGAGACTTCTTCCAACATGCGTCAGTCCATGGTACATCCTGGCCATGTGAGAAAGTAATGAACCTAGTATTATTGGTCTTCCATCAAAGTAAACCCATACCTCGTCATCTGCATTTTTCCTACAACCTGATCTACTTCACTCTTCTTTTTCCCTATCACTGGTCTCTTCCTGCATTTGCTTTATTTCATCCCAAGTCTCAAATGTGGTTGTAAGCATAAGGTGGCGTTCGGTATTTCCTCTTTCAATTGATCTGTTTATGGCCATTTTATTTTGGGTACAGAAACACATTAATTGATCCGCGTATCTGTTGTCTTTTGTCACATTATCATCTCCTGATTGATGTGCAGCACATTTTACAACTGCAATTCTTTTTGGTAACTGCAAAGCTTCCAATAATTCCTTTACAGTTTTCCCATTCCAAATTGGGGACCCAGAGGATGTCAAGAATCCTCTTTGCATCCATAGTTGACCAAAGTCATGTACGATTCCGAATCCGTACTGACTGCCGATGTAAATTGTTACTTTCAGACCCTTTGCCAATTTACATGCTGTTGTCAAAGCAATCAACTCTGCAACCTGAGTGGAGTTGATCCCTTTCATGCAAGAAGCTTCTAACGCTCTTGCTAAAGTGCAATCAGCATACCCAGCACACAATTCACCCTTTTCATTTCTCAAACAAGATCCATCCACAAACAGCTCACAATCCCATTCTTCCAAGGGTTTGTCTTCTGCATCAGGTCATGGCTTAGTACAGAGTTCATGTTCTGCTTCCTCTTTCATCTCCTCACATCTCGAATTTAGTAACAAGGTAGCAGGGTTCACAGTAGTGCACCTTACCAATGTCACATTTTCAGCACCAAGAATCCCTCTTTCATATTTAGCCAGCCAACTAGAGGTCATTTGTTGAGTCCGATTCGAGTTAAGAGGATCTCAACAGAGTGTGGTACATATACTTTTACAGGGTAGCCCATCACAATGGCTTCACTTTGTTCAAGACAAGACAAGACAAGTGGCGGCTACTGCTTTCAAACAGCCTGGCAATGCTGCAGCCACTGAATCCAGGGTAGCAGAAAAATATGCCACAGTACGGCGTGCCATTCCATATTTCTGAGTTAAAACTGCAAGTGCACATTCATCTCTCTCACAACAGTATAATGCAAATATTTTAGAGTAATCCGGCATTCCCAAAGCAGGCGCTTGACAAAGACTGTTTCGCTACTAGAAAATGATTCCTTGCTCTTTTCATCCAACACAATTGTATCTTTCACACCCTTTCGTGTTAACCTCTGTAGAGGTTTTGCAATCAATGAGAAACCACAGATCCACTGTCTGCAGTATCCAACCATTCCCAAAAGCATTTGCACTTCTTTTTGATTTCTGTGTCGATTCATTTTCTTGATCGCAATGATTCTCTCTAGTGTCACCTTTATGACCCCCTTTTCAATCTTGTGACCTAAATACTGAACTTCCTGTCTACAGTATTGTAATTTAAAGGGTGACACTTTATGTCTTCCTTCTGCCAAATGGTTCAGTGAGGCAATGGTGTCTGACACACATGCTTCTCGTGTTTTTGATGCCACCAGTAAGTCATCAATGTACTGAACCAACACAGATTTTCCAGGCATGACTAAGGTCTCCAAACATTTTTTCAAGATGTGATTAAAGATCGAGGGACTCTCAGTGTACCCGTGAGGAACTCTGCACCATGCCATGACATGGTTTCCGAACCGGAATGCAAACAAACATTAGCTTTCCGGGTGCAAAGGAATGGAGAAAAATGCCTGACACCAATCAATGACAGTGTACCACTCAGTATCGCAGGGAATTTGGTAAAGAATTACTGCTGGATTTGGCACTACAGGACTACATGGCACTACAATTTTGTTCACCTTTCTCAGGTCTTGAACTGTTCTATATTTCCCACTGGGCTTTTTGATTCCAATAATGGGTGAGTTATTTCTTTTAAAAGCCCCTGTTCAATCATTTTGTCAATCACATGACAATCTCCAGCAATTACTTCTGGACTCATTTTGTACTGTGGGGTATTGGGGTATACAGCACCATCTTTCACTGTAATCTGAATTGGATCCACATTCTTCATTAACCCAATCTCTTTTCCTGAAAAATCCCACACATCTGTTCTCACTGTACCCTTTAACTCTTCAGGCAAATCTTCCTCAGTTAGCATTGAATACAATTCACTCACTTCTGACTCTCGTTGGGCCATCAATACCTAGTATTCAACATCTTCATCAGGTGTCATAAATGCAACACCACCCGTTGTGCAATAAATAGTGCAATTCATTTTGCACAACAAATCTCTGCCCAAGAGATTAAAGGACTGGTGTCACATACCACAAACTTATGCATGTCTTTGAAATTTCCAATGTGGACCTCTATTGGGTGCTTTGACAGGAGTTCTGATATGTTTATTTGCAACGCCTACAACTTGGATAGTTTCTCCAGAGAGGGATAGGTTTGAAATTTCTGCTGCTCTCACTGTAGAACGGGTAACACCAGTGTCCAACAAGAAGGTGATATCTTTACCTTCTACCTTTCCATCAACAAATAGACCTGACTGATCTACCGCTAAAGATGCGCCAAGTACGCACTCTTCCTCCACCCTCAGGCACCGTCATTGAGCTGAATCCGAACCACTCTCATTGCAACGCACCAAATATTGAGAAACCAGTAGATTCTTAACAAACTGCTCTTCTCCTCGGAATCCAGAACTTGTACTGTACATCTGCATGTGAGCATTCACATTACAGGGGATAGGTGGTTGTGGCACCTGTAACTGTAGAGTAACTACCTACTGCGGCTGGTGTTGACTTCCAACCACCTCATTCTGCATCTGTGAATTTAAATTTTGATTTGTTTTGTTACCCTTTTGTCCAGATCTACACTCGTTCTTCCAATGTCCAAACTTTCCGCACGCAATGCAAGGAAATTTCTTTTTAGCTTCCTCCTTATTCATTTAAAATTTCCCCCTACCTCCACCGTTTACCTGTCCGGTCTGATTCTGACTTTGTTGTACATTATTCATTTCTTGTTGCTGTTCTGCCATTTTCACTTGTGCCGACATCATTTTTTCTTTTAACTTTTTTAGCCTTGACTCAATGTCATCACAACAATATTTTGCATACCTCAAAATATCATCTATTGACTTACTCTGCCAGCAAAGCATATGCTGCTGTATCATGGCACAAATTTCTGGTTTCAATCTATATACAAAGCGATACACAAAATGTCCCATACCTTTATCTCCAATATTCTCAAACTCACTATATTGCTTAAACACCTGTTACAATCTTTCGTAATATGCGTGCACTGACTCTTTGGGCTCTTGGGTTGTCTGATCAATCTTAACCCAATCTGTTTCTTTGGGGGAAATCTTTCCCTTCTGTTTTTGCATCCCTGCGGTATTCATCT
This sequence comes from Triturus cristatus, assembly GCF_964204655.1. Classification (NCBI taxonomy): domain Eukaryota; kingdom Metazoa; phylum Chordata; class Amphibia; order Caudata; family Salamandridae; genus Triturus; species Triturus cristatus. Next base: position 898,338,911 of record NC_140589.1, on the reverse strand, counting down.
TTTGGCCAGTAGACAGTAATTTTACATTGTGTCCACAAATCAGCTGGAACCACTATCTCAAAAAGACCATCTAAATCTTTCAACAACACTTTTGAAACCTTTACAAATCTATCCACTTGTTTATACCATTCAACAGGCTTCTCTCACAATCTAGGAAAATCATTTGTGAATGGCAATATATCCTGTCTAGTCTAAGGCACATGAACATATCCACCACCTGGAACCTCTCTCATGGGACATGCCCTTTCAACTTGTTCAGTTTCCTTTAACGAAAACATGGAATTTCCTTTACCAGTAGTCTCTTCTTTCTTTTTCATCCATTTACTTCTCCATCGCTCTACAGTTCCCCATTTCTGTAAAATGTTCATTAATTCCTTTATCTTCGTCCTGATGTATTTAAACTTTCTAAATCCTTGTCAGTAAAAGCCATTCTGTACTTTTTCTGATACATTTTTTACTTCTCTATGGTTATGCCAAACTCACTCGGAACCTCCAATAATTCTTCATGAAAGTTCTTCGCTCTCCAAGTAATACTTTTACACAAAAACAATAACTCTTCATCACTATATGACCCTAGTCTATCTGGGCTTTCCGTACCAATAATCATCTCTTCTAAATCTACTTTCAATTGGCTCACATTTAAACTCTGTGGTTGGGCTTTTGGCTTAGTCATTTCCTTTATCCAAATTGTTAGATCCTCTGGGGAGGGACCTGCTGAACTCCCTGCTATTGGAGTCAAGTTCGGTCCCATTTTTCTTGGGTCTGATTGAATGCCTCTTCTCAGGGGTTCTGTTAATTAGTCACCAACCGGTAGTTTTTACAGTGTATTATTGTGGTCATCCTGTCTATTCTCATTTGTTACCGACACTGCTTCATTCCTTACACTACTTCTTGGAACTGACAATGTGTGCACTTTTGGTAAAGTTGAATTTTCTCCAAATAATGGTACCACAGGACCAAGTGTCACTGGCACTGTTAAAGCTTCTGCATTTAGATTTAGCTGATTTATTTTCTGGACATTTCCATTCTAGCCTTATTTAACAAACTCATTTCATTTTCTAGCACTATTCTAGCTATTTCCGTAACTTGAGGAATCAATGGAGTCACCATTTGTGGGGCACTTGGAGTCACCTCCCCTGAATTTTCTTCATATGGCGGAGGTCTTTTAGTCATCATATCTTCCAACAATTCATCATCAGATTCATCCAAACTTTCTCCCATTGTTTCTATATTTTTCTTTTTCTCCTTACACTTTGTACCGGTCTGGTTTCCTACTGTTAAAACTGGATATAGACCTTCGGTCACTACAGCTCTTCTCCATCTTTTCATTTGATCTTCTCGCCTCTCAAATGGATATTCAGGCATAAAGCCTCTGAATCTTCTACCACTTCGATCTTTTTCCTGCTCATAAGCTTCCACCTCCCATTCCTCCAACGCTTCATACTGGGTAAGTCTCGGATTTGGCTCTAGCAAGTTCATCCTGGCTCTCAAATTCTGTAAAATCCTTAAATTAAATGTGCCAAACTCAGGGAAAGCTAACATCCCATCATCCTTCGTATATTTCATCCAGTTCTCTAACCAAACACATGTATGATAACCTCGCTCCATCATCATGTAAGATGCAGGCGTCTTTGGGGGGTGGAATCCGAATTCCCTTTCTTGTAACAATTGGTTTGACTTTCTTAAAACATTTTTTTAATCAGACCCATATTCAGACTTTTCTCTTAATATTTCTGAACAAACAAAATAACAAACTTCTCCGTAATTCTCCTTTCCCTATTTGCTAAATTCTGTCCTATACCAACGCCACTCACACCAACCAATTACAGCCCACTACGTAACTACAGTGTTATCCAATGTCAGCGCTTCTCGTGCTTACTACCCAATCACAGCTCTTTTCACACCCCCTATCTGACCAATGCCAGCGCGGCCTTTGTGTGTGACGTCAGTATTCCTCCTTCTACTGACCCTCCCTTTACAATCTGCTCTCGATATACGCCCGCTGCTTTGTCCAATACCAGCGCGGCACTTTGTGACTTCAGTATTGCTCCTTCTACTAACTCCTCCTTTACAAAATCTTGTGACACAATATTTCTGAGTTTTTCTTATTTCAAAAATCTGTTAGTGACAACATAAAAAGACAATGCTACAGAGGGCGACATACCAGCTACCGCCCCCGAGTTACTCACCTAACCAGACACAGCAGACCATACCACCACAGTGCGAGACCAACCAGGAGATGACACCTGACCCACTGTGAGATAATCTACCTCATGGGTTAGATATATGATGACATCGTGAGCCTTGTAACTGTATATGATATCCAAATACTTGCAAATGTTTGTTAAAATGCATTATTGCTGAAGTCTTAAACAGTAACCTGTACTGTAAAACCCCAATAAAAAAAATGTAAACAAAAAAAAAAGACAATACTACTTTGTCTGCTCCACTAAATAAAGAGATAGTCTACACTCTTTCAGGAGATCCTCACACTACAAGTAATAATAACAACCAGCGTTATCTCACTTCTCTAACAAGCTCCGGGGAGACCTATTACTCCTTTAGGATAAAACCGAGGTATCACACGAGGACCTTTTGACATACAAAAAGGGTGCACTGTTACTTTACCCGGAGATACTGCCAGTGTTTCAAAAGGGACTGTTGGCTATTTCAGACACTCTCCTTACATTTGGAATTTTGCCTAATTATAACACTGAAAGCCCTACGTAGCTTTTCAGTATTATTACAACAGACAAAGTACTTCTGCAGTGTGAGTTCTTTACCACACTCTTCTTCTGTCTACTTCAGGCTAATTCCTTCCCGGGATTCCTCAGGCAACTCCGTACCTGAACTTCTAGACAATATAAAATGGGACACTACTCTTCATGTTAAGACAAATAATCAATATTCAATAACCATTACCAAACTAATCAATAATTAAACTGCCTTATGCTGCCAAGAAACTGATCCAGCGCGAACCCAATAAATTGATCAGGGATAAATATTCAATAATTCACATACTTTTGCCCAGCTGGGGTCAAGTTTGTTAACTTTGCCTCAAGTTTACTCTCACTATTCAAGTTAAATCTTAAACATTTGTATATTTGCGTAATCTGAATAATCTTAATCGACTTTTCATCTACTTGGTCCATGGACCAATTAGTTGAAGAGTTGATGGCAATGGAAATTCTCAGAAAACATCTAATCAATAGAACTGACTAAATAACCACAGACTCTCAGTGAGATTTAATAATTTGATCTAGTAATTAAAATTGCTCATATCGATTATTACAATAAATTCAAATGCAGGAAACCTTGTGAGAGAGACCAAAACTTTATTAACATAATAACCATACTGTCACTTCAAATATACGTTGCAAAAGAGTGGACAGATGAAGAGACATCAGATACAGGCAAAATATATCATTATACTGTCAATTCGGAGGGATAGCTGAAGAGACAAAAGGAACAGAAACAAGAAATATGACTGCAAAATGGTTTCTGCAATGCTAAATTTAGATCTGTAAGGGAAAACTACCACCCATGCCTAGGTAGTAGTGGAGACCCCGGGACCAATAGTCAGGGATCAAAGACTCAGAAATCAGGACAGGACAGGAACAGCTAGTTCTCACTGCCACCCGACGATCAGCGGCGCACCCCTCACTCAGACACCTTCAGCCTATGTGACCTGCAGTAGGTTCTAACCACACCCCCAATATATTCTTATATCCAAAAACTACATGCCCATTCCACAGTAGTTGCTATATCCGTACTTTCTATCTAAGGGATTGGTTAAGTTCTGGGGGTGGGATGTCACACCATGGTAAAATCATTCTACTCTTGACTACACTATTGGTCTAAACAATTTTTTATACAGTCATCGATTTCAGCTTCTCTCTCACGGGTACATATGCAACATTTTATTTTACAGTTAATATTTTCAACAACTTGATTTCCGTTCATATGAAGACACTGGCTTTGGCCACTTGACAAATGTTCCGTCTTTCACCAGGTCACGCTGTCTCAGCTTGTTCAGCAGCTCAGCTATGTGGTCACATGGTTCCCTCGCGCACATAATTCCACCCGCCCATTATGTAGTCAACTTAGTAAAATGGAGGATTTGTCCATTAATGAAAGAACTGAAAACAGACATTTATTAATTATGTGATAATGTGTTTTTCACTGTTTACAACCCACCTTAGCTGTACTTCATGTTATCGGTTTTCCTAGCATAGCTTAAGCAGGAAAGCAGCATTATTTATTAGGATAAGGCAGCACACGTCATGCCTTTTTACTACATATACATGCGGCCTTGCCATGGAAAACCTTCTTAATTCATACTATACACAAGATTATTACATTTCCGGTTATTTACGCATTAATTCTGGTTAGTTCATGCATTTTGCAAAGCATAGCTTTCCTCGTGTAGAGTAAATGTGCAAGTTAGTTGTTCTAACACTACTTACTGTTAGTCCTTATTATAGGGGTGTTCGCTTTAGCAGGTTTCTTTTGCGAAATCCTGCTCCATCATCTCCTTAGCCTTTCTGAGACCGGCATGTCCTATTATTGTTTTGGAACCGGCATTTTCCCTTAACTTTAATTTATTCCTACTTTCATCAGAAGGCTAGGTACTTTCCTTTTATGTCCCCTCTGATCTGCTCCAGAGGGACCAGACTGGTCTGAATCCTGATCAACTACTGACTTGTAACACTCCTTATCTTTACCTTATCTCCTTATCCGTGGTACCCTCAGCAACACCTGCTGTTTCGGCTGTAGACACATCACTCTAGATCACCCTGCTGACAATTAGACACATCACTCCAGCTCACAATGCTATGGACTCAGACTGTAGAGAAGTGAGGATGAAAATGTGCTACTTGGTTAAGTTAAGATTATAAATTCACTACATAGTTGATTACCAGTGAAAGAGAATTTAAAATCCCTGGACATCTCCTCTGCCAACTCCTTAACTTTCCAAGGTCAAAAGACCAACCATGGTTTGGAAAGATCAATTTAGGATGCCAGGAAGCATGGCCCAGACGACTGAATAGTTACAGTTTCAGGAAATGAGTTGACCAGATATTATCCAGAACTTTATCAAATATATTTAGTGTGCTGGTCAGTGGTTCATTCTAGAACACTGTGCCAGCACATTGGGTTCCTGGTTTGGATTCCAGATGTGCTGACATTCTGTAGAATGTTGGCGAGGTTTGATTATTAAGAGAGTGGTGACAGTTGGTGAGAAGGTGCCTGCGAGCAGCTTGGGGTGGCTCAACCTCTCATGTTCTTGACCAAATAAACTATGTGTTCTCGCCACATTACTTATTCTCTCATATCTGGAATCTTACAAGGAACTTGTACAGTTCTCAGAGAGAAATGGTTATGTGTTCAAAACATCTTTGACCATTCAAGCAACCTTGTCCAGCACTTGCTGAAACTGCTTCATCACAAGCAGAAGGTCGAAAAATAAGGTACGTATATATGATGTTCTGATTAACACAAAGGTGTAGAGCAGTGATTCCAACTATATGGACAGACAAGAACAAGTACATGAGTAAAATATCATCTCTGATGTAAAAAATCATCACTCATTCTTGACGTAACCTGTTTCTTCACGTCAAGAGTGCTGCCAAATACGAAGCCTAGTTAGCACAACCCCGACACAATACTGGGTTAACTCTATTATGGAGTGATGGCTAAATCAATCAAAGTTCATTACAGTTTGATATCCAAACAGCTTCATTTATTTTTTTATATTTGTATTATTTTTCTCAAACACAACAAATACACTTTATAGCAATTGACAGTTGTACACTCAGCAGCAAGGTATGAAAATAAATTATTCTCTGGAGAATATCTCCTACATCCAGTTATGCATTGTTAGATCTTAAGACATCATAATAACAATCAAATTCTCTGCAGATAATTATCCTCGCCATTGTCGTACATCTGCAACTATCCACTCATCGTGAAATCAAATATCATGAAATGTAATCACTGTCCTTCCCACTTATCCCTCCCCCTCCCTCTTGGCGTAACAAACATTTGTAAGCAATGGTAATGACAAAACATAGCTGTGTCAACAGTAAATATGCATAATGCAGTAAACCAGAAGGCCAAATTGTGGTGTCAGAGGCAGTTGCATGTGTGAGAGCATTGCAGCCGTCCTCTTAAGGAGGTGTAATCCCTCGAGGCGGAGTCTCCAACCCTGATGTGCTCGAGTCCTCGTCAGAGTCAGTATGCAGCATTTTCAATAATTGTATTAGTGTCTCCCAGGCCTTTGCCAGCTCCAATGCCCTATAGCTTTTAGTGCGGGCAGCCAACTGTAGCCTCATGAGTCCCTCGCATTCTGCCCATTTAATAAATTCAGTACGCCATCGCTGAAAACTAGGACCATTCTTGGCCTTCCAGTGGGCTGTTATATCCCTCTTCACTAGCAGTAGGCCCAAGTCTATAAACTTACTTGTTATCTTATTCCGAGAGGTATGAGGGAACCAGTGCAGCAAGCAGAGACCTATAGTGGGTTCTATGTCCCTGTCCATAACAGTATGTAAAAGAGCGACCACCTCTTCCCAAAACATACCAAGTTGAGGACAATGCCACAGCATGTGACAAAAAGCCGCACCTACCAAGCCGCAGCGCGGGCACATTGCTGAAGTCACATTAAAATATTTATTAATTTTTTCAGGCGTAACGTACGCTCGATGAAGAATAAAGAAATGTACTAGCTGAAAGCGTGCGTTTCTAGTACTTTTCCATGCACGTTCCACCAGCTCCGCCCATACCCTCTCAGGAATTTCGTCACCTAGATCTCCTTCCCATCGCTGCCGGAGCATCACTAGTGGGGTCAATAATTCATTTGTCATTCTACGATATAAGCAGGTAACTGCCTTGATGGTGCCAGCAGCTAAGACTACATACTGACAAACCATGGAGGTGGGCGGTTCCCTAAGTCCTAGTTTCCAGTGTACCTGAATGGCCGTTACAAGCGCTAAGTGTAACAAGTAGTCGCCTCGAGCCAGTTCATATCTGTCCTGTAATACATCATATGGAATCACGGAGCCATCTTCATACAGATCCCCTATGGTGGTCAGCCCCCTCTCCACCCAGTCCATCAGCACCGCCCAGCTACCACCATGTGGCAGAGCATTACATATCACCAACAGGATCTCAGGGGCATATGGACGCACTATTTGCGTGAGTCTTTGACTTCGGTTCCAGCAGAGCTTAAAAGTCCCCATCTCTCGAGTTAGAGAGGAGGCTGGGAGTGGCAGTTGCAATAGCAGTCTGGAAACGCTAGCTTATGTAGGTGATTCCTCTCCCCTTCATCAGTGCTGCGGAACGTACATGCCACCGCCTGAGTAAGCCACTGTAGTTGCGCCTCTAAATAATATGATTCAAAATCAGGGACCGCTAGTCCACCATCCGATCGCGGTCTCATGAATGTATTAAGAGCCACTCTCCGTCGTCCCCTAGCCCAGAGGAGCCCAACCACCATCGACTGGAGTTGCTTAAAAACAGATGCTGGGATCCAGATCGGCAACGTCCTGAAATAATACAACAGCCTGGGGAGCGCTACCATCTTGAGAATGGCCACTTGCCCAGCCACCAAAAGCGGGAGCGTACTCCAGAACGCAATATAACCCTTAAGTGCTCTGATGGCCCTGCCCACGTTACCCTCCAATAGATCAGTTTGGGTGTGATAAATGCGAGTGTCAAGATACGTCAGACATTGTCGCTCCCATCGTACCCCCTGTGTATATACTTGACCCTCAGCCTGCGGCACCGCGGGGAACAGGCAAATCTTTGTCCAATTTACCTTTTGACCGGCAACTTTGCCAAGGTCCTCCAATAAAACCTTCGCACCATGAAGAGCACTGCCCGCATCAGCCAAGAACAGAAGGAGATCATCGGCATATAATGCGATATGATGGATTTGCTCTTGCACCCTCAATCCTGCATAGTGCAAGCCCGTCCTAGCCCGTGCTGCTAGCGGGTCCATGGCCAGGGCAAACAATAGAGGAGAGATGGGACAACCCAGCCTCGTCCCTCGACCCTCCACCCACAGAGCAAGTGTCTGATATCATCCCTCCCGTCTTCACCCGTGCTGTGGCCTGTCTATACAAAAGAGATGTCCAATTAACAAAGCCAGCTCCCAATCCAAAGTGTCGCATGACTTGGAACAGATATGGCCATTCCAAGCTATCAAAAGCCTTCTCGATATCTATGGCCAAAATGGCAGCAGACTCTTTGTGGTAGGAGTCAGCCTCCAAAATAGCAATGAGGCGTCGTACATTCTCAGCCTTTTTCCGAGTCGGTATAAACCCAGCTTGATCCCTGTGTATTAATTGGACCATTTATCGGAGCAGGTGGGTCGCCAAAATCCGACTCAAGATTTTATAATCCGTGGTCAGCATTGATAATGGGGTTAGGCAGTCCTGTCATGGGGAGGCATACCCGGTTTTAGCAACAGTATAATTAATGCCTCCCGAGTTGTGGCAGGGAGGAGACTTTCCTTCCTCGCAGTATTATACAGTGTCACCAATCTAGGGGCCAACAGGTCGACATACGTACTATAAAATTCCACTGGGTGGCCACCCACACCAGGGGTCTTTTTTCGAGCCATATGCTTAATTGTGCCACGGACTTCTCCCAGGGTAATGTCCTGACCCAGTAACTCCACCCTCTCACTATCTAGTGCTGGGAGATCTGCCACCTCTAGAAACTCTTGAATGACCTCTTCGCCAGGGGCCACTTTGCTTTGATATAGATCACTATAATAAGCAAAGAAAAGGTCATTTATCCCCTGCTGTGTATAGTGGGTCTCTCCATCCGGGGCACAGAGTTCTAAAATGACCATCCCTCTACCTGCTGGATTAGCTAGCCATGCCATGAGCGCCCCAGATTTATCGCGTTCTGCATGCGCCCGCGCAGCATATTTTTTATAGTCAAAGCAGCGTAATCGCTCCACCTGCACTGTGACCTCTTCCCTTGCTATTAGTAGGTCCTGGTGGCATTCTGGGTGCTCAGGCCTCTCCCTCTCAGCGTCCCGCAACTTTTGATCCGCCCTCTCTAAATCTTGCAATAACACTTTACGCACTCCCAGCTTATACACTATGCAACGTTCCCTTATTACACTGTTGAAAGCGTCCCACTCCACCATCAGCGATGAGGCAGTACCAGTGTTAGTCTGAAAATATTCAATAATGCTCGTCCCCACCTCTTCACGAAATTCTTGGTCTTCCAACCAATTAAGCGCCAAGTCGGAATTTTGGGGCGATCAGGCAATAAGTTCACACGTAATAATAAAGGGTTGTGGTCAGATAGTGTTCTATTTAGGTATTCGCTGTACTGTACTGCAACGTGTATGTCAGGAGAGCAAAGCATCGCATCAAGCCGAACATGGAGGTCATGCAAGGCAGAAAAAAATTAGTAATCCCGGGTGGTCGGGTGGTGTGCCCTCCAGGTGTCTATCAGTCCCCAGCTATGCTGCCATTCCCACCTAACCTTTGAAAGAGCATGGGTAGGTGCATCCTGGAGGGGGGGATGTGATCTATCCAAATGGACATCCGCGACAGAGTTGAAATCCCCAACCATAAGCACTGACCTAGTTAAGAATGGAGCGAACTTCCCAGACAAGTGTGTAAAAAATGCAGATTGTTCTGTGTTTGGTGCATATATGCTGCCCAGCACTACACCCCTACCATTTATCCGACCTGCAACCAATACGTACCAACCCTCAGGATCCTTCAGTTGTCGAGTGGGTTGAAAAGGGACACTCGCCCTAACCCATATCAGGATCCCTCGTGCAAAAGCGGAGTACGTCGTGGAAAAAATCTGCCCCTCCACCTAAGCTGCAATGCCTGATCTTCTTTTGGAGCTTTATGTGTTTCCTGAAGAAAAGCCAATTGGACTTCCCTACGGACTAAGTACGCATGTATTTTGTGCCTCCGTAACATAGTGTGCATACCCCTGACATTCCAAGATAATCATTTCAAATCAGATATCGAACCCATGGTGTTGATCCGCACTGGTTCTACACAGCTAATTTTAAAAAGTTACGCCATGCTCCCTGTAACATTCCCTAACAGCAAAAGAAACAACCCCAACAACCCCACTCCAGGACAGGTACTAAAGAACTAGGCCCCATCCAAACTACACTAAACTGACTTCCCTCTGGTAACTACAGAGGAACAGTGGGGTTGCAGTCAAATACCAGCAATAAAATTATGAAGAAAAGACCAGGCCTAAGCCCCACTTAGTGCAATCCGCACCCATCCCCGGAAGGGGCCGCATCAGCAGAAATGCACATCTCCCGCCCAGCCCTAGCCCTCAATCAATATCACAAGAAAAACAAAATATGGATAATACCAATACCAAGAAGGCACACATCTCATCCAGCAGGCCTGCCAGGTAAGCAAATCAACAAGACATGATTAACAGTTTCAAACAATATCATCAGCAGTGCCTGGTGTGACATGGGGCATCTGCAGGCCACTAGCCTGGGACTCGTCCGTGCCCATAGCTGGTTTATCCGTCTCTGTACCAGTCTCCGAACCCTTCTCAGGAACCACTTAATAGTTCCGACACTGCTCGCAGCGCTTCATTCCTCTCCTTTTCTGTCTGTGAAGAGCTGGGTGTCTTCAGGGTGACATGGCGCCACCGTGGCCTTCACCGGCGCTGTGGCAATTGTCCCGGGGCCATGCGAGCCTCAGTTTTCCCAGCCGGCCCCTTGCCTGTCTTATAGGTTTCCAGCCAGTCCCATGCCTCCGATGGATCCTCACAAAAGTGCGTCGTACCATCCAGGATAATCCGCAGTCGGGCCGGAAACATTAGCGAATATTGAAGTCCCTCATCGCGCAGAGCTCGTTTAACAGCTAGAAAAGATGCATGGTGGCGCTGGACGTCCAGAGTTTAATCCGGAAAAATGGAGACCTTGCTGTTATCCACTATATACGGCCCAGCCATGCACGCCGTCAGCAGAAGGTGGTTCCTATCCTTGTAGTGGAGAAGCCTGGACACCACTGGACGCGGAGGGTGACCCGGCACCAGCGAGCGTGCCGGAACTCGATGGGCCCTTTCCAGCGTGTAGAACTGAGTCAGCCCCTCCGGTGCTACCTTGTCACGGAGCCAGTCCTCCCGATACTGGATCATGTTTAATCCCTCGATTCCCTCCGGAAGGCCCAAAATTCGGATGTTGTTCCTCCGATTTCTCCCATCGGCGTCTTGAGCTCTCTTCTCCAGCACCGAAAGTCTACGTGTGACGTCTCCCACCTGGTCAGTGATGGCCTTCTGGTCAGCAATGGCCTTCTGTGCCGGCTCCAGGGCCGCCAGAGAGGTTTCGGCCTGCTCCACTCTATCCGCCAACTTGGTGTGCTCGGCCCGCAGCGGCCCCAGGCCCACCGACACTGTATCAATATCCTGGTGTAGGGCCTCTCTTGTATTAGCGATTGCCTGGAGTATACGGGCCAATTGCTGTTGCACCCCTGCATCACCTGCCACTTCAGGAGAGGCCGAGCATTTCTCCTCCTGCCCCGCATCTTCCTGATCCAGGGGGGCGTCAGTTGCTCTAGGCTTCCCCATAGCGTGAGTCAGATTTGTCTCTTCAGGCCAGGGCACACCCCAATTGCAGCGTGAATCTCTGCACAGCAGCTCCCACCAACGCCCTACCAGTGTCTAATTAGGCGCTATGAGGCCAACATCAACTGATCCGCAGGAGTTTCCAGGTCATCCACTCCACTAGAAAGTCAGTGGCAACCTCAGCTCGCGGGCTAATTCAGGCAAATAGACAGACAGTGGCCCAGATCTAAATTCTGATGTCCCGGGGGCCGCCGATCCCTCCGCGATACTCCTAGGCAGTGCGGAGCTTGCGCACAATAATCCAACGCAGGGTTGTGCAGTCCGCAAACATTTAATTACAGCCATTAGCCCCCAAGGCCCCCAGAACGACCCAAGCCCAGCCCACGACCCGTGGAATTGTTTGAATATGGCCCCCCTTCAGGCCGGGGTTAGCTCGCCCGCCGTGGCCCACAGTGATTTAAGGCATCTGACAAATCCACGCACCTCCATACAACCAAGCAGGGGCCTCGATGACTTCCGCAGGGCACCACACTACGGCAAGAGCAGTCCGCGACACACAGTTCTGCCGTGTCCCAAACGGGGGGCCCCTCTATATATCAAGCTGGCCGGGCAGGCCCAAACCAGGAAGCACTGCCGCCCGGCGGCAACAACCGGCATCACCCGGCCCAATCACCTTCGCCCTTCTCCGCCGATCTCGCTAGGGGTCCTCCACAGAGAACTGCGGTCTCGGATCATAGGTCGCCCCAATCCACGTCGCTGCCGCCAAAGGGGTAGCCTCAGTCACTCACTTCACAGCCGCCGGTCACCAGTGCCCTTCGTGCTCCCCAGGCCACGCTTGCTCTCCGCTCAGGTCGGCGCCATCTTGCCTTCCCCGATCTGTAGTCCCTCGAGGCCCTCACCGTCCTCACACACCGCAATTCAGCCAGGAAAGGGCTGCTCGGGACCACACGTGGTAGCTTTCTGTGCCAACCTCCCGGGGGCAGGGCGGTCATTAATTCGGATAGTTTACGGGGCCGGCGCGGAGCTCGGAGCTCACACGTCTGCCTCCATCAGCCTGCAAGCCACGCCCCGATATCCAAACAGCTTCATGCCACACATTCGGCTGCTCCTTATAGCCAACACCAGGATATCATAGGAAGGACATCTAGAAGTGTGACATAAGGCAACGGGCCAATTGCTGACATCCTCTAGTAATGATATGGATTCAGCCTATTGATAATATAGGCAGATAGACTTGTGCAGATGATAAAAGAAAATCTTGAATTAAAAATTAAACATCTGCCTGTGGACGCATTTCCGATTTTGTCAAATAATATAGTTGACAAAAATCCTTGTTAGTGGCAGGCACTGGCTAGTGTGTGTTTATTGTAGTTCGAGTACTTTCTCACTTTACACATTGTTTCCATTGGAAATGGATATTTATGATGTTTGTTTTCTTTATAAATTTGCACTCTAGCATTCTATCCGCTATTTTGTCCAGCATCAGTTGAACCCTGTGCACATCACTTGTTACACATTCAATTAATTACAAAGGAACTTCATTAAATTTTGTAAAGCCAGTTTAGACATGTGTTCCAGAATTGTGAAAACCTTCAAATCTGGATTTCCAAATGATCGAAGTCCACCTCATATTCTTCATCTGATAGCAGACACAGTGGCCCCCACAATCTGTGCTCCAGTCAGTTGGTCCTCTGAAGAAGGCATGCTTTTGACTAGCTGGAAAAGTATTGCATTATCCATCTGCTGAAGAATCCATTGTTGGACTACACGGTGTTAAGCATTTATAGGCCAACATCTCTTCTGCTCTTCTGCACCAAGCTCACAGAAAAAGAGATCCATTTAGACATCTCTGAGTTTACCTTTAACAACTTGCTGCATCATAATGCTTGGGCAGGCTTTTGATCATTACACAGAATAGAGGTAACTCTATTGGCTGTCCAATATTGATTACGCACAATTTTGGGCCAAGGTGGTGTTCCTGTTCTTATTCTTCTGGACTTCTTTGCCACCTTTGACACTGTGTCTGCGGATACTTTGGCGGCAAAGCTAGGGGAGGCAGGAATCAGGGGCAAGGCCTTAGATTGGATTGAGACATTTCTATTGGACTGTAGCCAAACATGCTGATCCGGTGCCGGCGAGGAGGGTAGGTAACTCAACCTCGTTCCCCGTTGGAATGGACACCATGCTTCCAGGTTTCTACTAGAACTGCCGCACACCAACTGAGGTGATATACTGATATTCCCTATACATGGAGGTCACAGAACCACACTACTGAGGATTTGTACCGTAGTGTTTACATGTGCTAGGTAGCAAATAGCCCCACCACATAGTGTAGATAGTTTCATTGTTCACAGATTAGGTCCTGAAGAATTGCCACGGATTGATATAACCATGAGGCAAGAAACATGTTGACCTTAAAGAGATGAGCATAGCTGTAACCGAATATTGACGTCAGGAAAGCTGCCACTCGTGTTGTTTTTATTGAGGTGGATAGCCAGCCAGAATAAAAGTGATATTTGGACTTTCCCACCTATTTTAAAATCACTTCACTTCACTTTATCTACACACCACCGGCCACACACCCCCACTTCATCATACGGCGAGGAACAAAAGATCTCCGAGAAAGAGCCCCTTTACGGGTGCCCGTTAGGTATTGCAGCGCCGACCCAACGCGGAGCAGGTCCAGATGATGAAGCATGACACCTAGCTTGCTGGGTGTGTGATGACCCTAGTTCCAAAAGAGTGGGATCCCCTCCAATCCCTCTCCTACATCAGGTTCCACCTTAACTATCATTACTAATGACGGTGGTTGGTCCTCTGAGTTTTATTGACTAGGCACCACTTTATGAGGAACAGCATACAGCTAGCAGGACTGTAGCCAAACAGACATTAATCATGCCTCCTATAAGATTTAGGGTTCTTTCTGTCTCATGTGGTGTTCCCCAAGTATCTTCACAGAGACTCACTCAAAGCAGCACATATCACTTGACATGCATGCGTTATACAGATGGCACTCAAGTGATCATTAGGCTTAATGGTAAAACCAAAGGCTCGCCAACATTTCCTTTGGATCTTAGGGCAGTGGGAAAAAGGATGGCTGCAAACTGTCTTAAGCTTAACTCAGCCAAAACCAAGGTCATGGTGCTATGTGGCTCTCTATCTATATGTGTAAATGCGACAATATCTCAGCAGGATATATTGGAATTATTTAAACTGGTATGTACAAGACATTACAGCAAGCAAAAAAGGAGAGGAGACTAAGGGTTGTTCTTTCAAAGCGCCCATAGGCGTCATATATTTTAGGAAAACAAATGAATTTAAACAGTGGTGGTAAGAGCACAACAGGGTATGAATACTCAGGCAACCCTAGTGTGGAAGGTGTACAAAGTGCTCGTGCTTGTGAAACAACGGCGCAAGTGACAACGTGAACAAACCACAGCAGACGGCGCAGAAGGATATGCAATATGTACAATTAAAAGGTTCACATAACAATTTACTCAATGGTATAATTGGTACATTTCATCATTTCAATGAACCAGGTTGGCATGCGCCTAAGGCGTTTGAGCTGGTGGATAGTGGTCGACGGCGTTTCGATCCTGTCAATTTAGGATCATCTTCAGGACCTGGGTCGCCTGTTTTGGGAGTGCTCTGCCACACGCAGAAGGCGTGAAGGAGGAGGAGTTTTCTGCTGGAAACTAATTGTGCAGTGAAGGGCGAGGGGGGGAAAACAAAATCCTCCCCTTGAAATCGATGTATGGTAAAATTACCGGGACTTCGCAGGAGATTGCAACAAGTGCGGGGGAGGAACGGTACGCCGCCCGATATTTAGAAGAGCGGGAGTGTGGGCTGTAATCCAGTTGGAGTTAGTCAAACAGCAGCGAGTCTGGATTGAATCCGGAACAAGATTGAATCATGCGGTAGCGAGACGAGCCACGGACGTGTGCAGCCTACAGACGATCAGCGCCGTTGTTTCACAAGCACGAGCACTTTGTACACCTTCCACACTAGGGTTGCTTGAGTATTCATACCCTGTTGTGCTCTTACCACCACTGTTTAAATTCATTTGATTTCCTAAAATATATGACGCTTATGGGTGCTTTGAAAGAACAACCCTTAGACTCCTCTCCTTTTTTGCTTGCTGTAATGTCTTGTACATACCAGTTTAAATAATTCCAATATATCCTGCTGAGATATTGTCGCATTTACACAGTATTCACCCAAATCTCAGTTGGGTCTACGGGTATAACTCCTGTGATTGTTCTACTCTCTATCTATATGGGCATCCAGTTTGTGGCTCGACACTTGGTTCAATGCCCACTTTTCTCCAAAGCCATGAAAAATATAAGAGTCCTGTTTGAGGACATGTTTTCCTTCAACCTCAGATATCCAATATCTCAGCATGTTGCTGCTGCCTTTTTAAAGCATTGAGGAACATCCTGTCCTTCCTTCCAAAAGAGAAAACTAAACTGTTAATGAATCAATCGTGGGGTCCAGAATTGATTATGCAAATGCCCTTCCTCAGGGTCTCTCCACACATATCACTCACCAATTTCAAGTTGTGCAGAACGCAGTAGTCAACTTGCTCTCAATCTGCCTCATCTCTCTTTTGTCTCAGGCCATCTCCCAGCCTTAGTTGTAAATGTGCTGGAGCTTTCTAATGAGTTTTATGTTGGGGATCGTTGCACTGGTCATGTTTTCCACTCTTCAGGACTTAGTTGATGGTGATGTTGTCACAAGTTCTGCTTCTTCATCATCCTGTTTTTATCAGCTGAGGGTATACTGTATACTGTAACATGTTTGTGATACTTTGCTTAAGGAACATTTTCAACAGTCACATTTCATTTATTTCTATGCGCGTGGTAAAGCTTGCGCAATGCGACACCCAAGAGTTACTTACTATTCTAAAGGCCTGGCTGCACAGTGCTAAATTGCAATGTGTCACAGAAGAACAAATGATTAAGGTCCTTCTTCCATGAGATGCACAGTGCAAATGGCTGCCACTGCACAGTCAACCCAGAACTGATTCTGAGTCCTACTGTTCATCACCTACACCAAACCCTACGAACCTGTTTCATCTACACCAAGCACTGACCTTGACAAGCGGATGTTTTGGTCATTTTTTTCCTTTTGTTTTATGGCATACGCTTGCAATAAAAAAACATTCATGAGACCTAAATGCTTGTGATAAATATTTTATATATTTTTTTTAATTGAGCATCACACAATTTTAATAATATTGTATGCATGCTTTCAAGCAGGCAGGTGTACTTAGAACAGGTATACAACTCTTTTCAGTGTTAATGAACACCACAGAAAAAACAATTTTCTCATTGGCACAAAGAAACTGAACTTGTATTTGGGGTCGTACTGTGAGCAAAAATAGCCCTGGGCACCAAAAAGAAAGCGGTCCCAATTAGTAAATTAGATAGCTAGAAATGTGACCCATGTTTGCAAATGTTGGCAGTTTTTAACTTGTAAAGACACCCAGAGTGTTTTGTGAGGTGTGGAATGCTGCAGGGATTTGAGCTTGCTACAGGCAAGGTTTGTTTTAATATCAGGGAAATGTGAAGCTACAAACAACTAGAAACACAGGCATGATTAAAACAACTAACTCCTGTAAATAATATGTACTGTGTAACAAGTCAAGTAAAGGGGCCAGTAACCATAGAAGGTTACAAATGAAGACAATGCTGTACTAAGGAGGGACTAACAATCCAATTACTGAATCAGAAGCCAGTATTTACAAAGGACAAAGACACAAGCCAATGAAAAATATGGGCAGAGAGTGGGCGGGGATTTTCTTCCATACTCTACTACAGCAGGTCTTGCAGAGCAGCGCATCCGCGCTGACTCAGGCTCAACCTAAAAAAGGACTTTGTTGCGAAAGTGTGGGTTAAAAAACAATACTTTAACTGTTTAATCAATGCGGATGCTTTATTTCTGTTGGGCATGGGATGAACGTATTTTATTCTAAACTCTCTGCACAGACAATAAGTAGATAATAGAATACATAGGCAGCATCTATATCCTTCCACAGCACCTGTGTTCCACATTAGGCCCACTCTTTTTCTCATTTAAATATTTAGATGGTGTTATTACATGTATACAGAATAACAACTGAACTTGGGAGACATTGATCTAATTTCATTAGCGTAGTTTAATCAGGGTGGAGGGAAGGAGAAGCTATGGTCCATTCGGCTTCCATACGTCAGTACAAAAAAATCAAAAGAGGGGAATGGATCACTTGTCCTGTGTAATATAAACTTCAGAGGGTCCCTGTACTGCAAATGCGGGGTAAGTAAGCAGGGATTAAACAGTTCAAAATACAGGAAATTGACCCCTATTAAAAGGATAACATCTCCAGGACCACAGAAGAAAACAGAAAAAAGGTTTTGTTAATATAGCTTTTTCTTGCATTTTTATTTATTATAAAAATATAGAATTATTAATCAATTTTTTGTTAACACATACATGATTTAAAATCTTTTTTGTTTTTCAAAGATGTTGATAAATAGCCAGCTGTTCGTCAGGCTATAATAAACGAGGCAATGTGATATACAGATAAATAAACAACAAAACATGAAAGATAACAATCAATACACAAAATCAAACAGAATATCATAAACCATACAAAAAATATACAAAAAAGAAAAGAAAAGAAAAGGCAAGCAGACAATTTGGCCTATCAACAGGTACGCCGACGCGCGTTTCGGAGCCTTCCTTCTTCAGGGCGTTGATGGCATTTCAAAGGACAAAAAAAAAAAAGGGAAACTAATCATAACACATAAACAATCAATAATAATTGACAAACAAGAAATTAACTTTCTGAGCCTCGAAAGTGTTATTTCTGAATGCCAAAGAACAGATCGCGACCAGGAAATAGAGTAGACGCTGGGTAATTGGAAACCACAGTGAACTCGAAAAAATACTCAACATCAAGGTGGTCGGCCAGTTCGACCGTATATGTCCGGGAATAGAATAATAAAAAAGTTCAGGGAAACTTATAAGGTGTCAGCTCAGTTCAGATACAGCTGGCAGAGATAGGGGCCGTCTTGCTCAAATGGAAATCCTTAGTAAGCCTTAAGTCAGGGTAACATAAAGCAGATAAATGGTTCTGGCGAAGATAAGAAATTCAACAGATCAGGTCCAAATTAAATGACAACGATTGAAGCCGTCTAATTCTAGTGAGAATCACAGGTACGCCTTAAATCAGGGAAATCTTTGGCATTTATATTTAGAGAAAATAGATCGTATAGGACGGAACCACGGGCGATACCCGGTCGAAATCAGCAATGGCGGATCATTGCTGATTTCGACCGGTTATCGCCAGACCTGATCTGTTGAATTTCTTATCTTCACCAGAACCATTTATCTGCTTTATGTTACCCTGACTTAAGGCTTACTAAGGATTTCCATTTGAGCAAGACGGCCCCTATCTCTGCCAGCTGTATCTGCACTGAGCTGACACCTTATAAGTTTCCCTGAACTTTTTTATTATTCTATTCCCGGACATATACCGTCGAACTGGCCGACTACCTTGATGTTGAGTATTTTTTCGAGTTCACTGTGGTTTCCAATTACCCAGCATCTACTCTATTTCCTGGTCGCGATCTGTTCTTTGGCATTCAGAAATAACACTTTCGAGGCTCAGAAAGTTAAATTCTTGTTTGTCAATTATTATTGATTGTTTATGTGTTATGATTAGTTTCCCTTCTTTTTTTTAATTTTTTGTCCTTTGAAATGCCATCAACGCCCTGAAGAAGGAAGGCTCCGAAACGCGCGTCGGCGTACCTGTTGATAGGCCACATTGTCTGCTTGCCTTTTCTTTTCTTTTCTTTTTTGTATATTTTTTGTATGGTTTATGATATTCTGTTTGATTTTGTGTATTGATTGTTATCTTTCATGTTTTGTTGTTTATTTGTCTGTATATCACATTGCCTCGTTTATTATAGCCTGACGAACAGCTGGCTATTTATCAACATCTTTGAAAAACAAAAAAGATTTTAAATCATGTATGTGTTAACAAAAAATTGATTAATAATTCTATATTTTTATAATAAATAAAAATGCAAGAAAAAGCTATATAAAAAAAAACTTTTTTCTGTTTTCTTCTGTGGTCCTGGAGATGTTATCCTTTTAATAGGGGTCAATTTCCTGTATTTTGAACCACTTGTCCTGTGTGCCAGGGTCAAATTTTTTATTTTTACCTTTCCACACCACCAAATTCATTAAAGTACCTGCCTACATGGTGGCGTAGGGAATTTTAACCCACTTCACAAGGGCACCCCACTTGCTTCCCTTTTTTATCTCTGGACGTTACTGCAATACCAGTTGGTCTTCCTCCAGGTGGAGGTAAGCATATTCTCCAACTAAACCCCATGATGATGCTGTCACGCTACAGAACGGCAGAGAATCAAGATATACCACACAAATCATGTGTTGTTTTAGACGAATCGATAACGAATTTGACTCTGATACACAGGACAAGTGGTCCATTCCCTCTCTTTTGATTTTTGCTAATTTCATTAGCAACACCTCCTGAAGGCCCAGTTTGTGGACTAGAAACCAAACCCTACTTGGAAGTCACTGATTCCCATTTCACCAAAAATATCGCTAGCATGCTGTGTTTTTAAAAAAAATTGTAAACATGAAAAAGTCGTTAAACACACTTTAAATGTATGAATAGGAAAATAACCCAATTATGACTTCGATCAGATTTGCTTTATCTCTTGCTTTTACTGAAATATTTTTTTTTTTTAAGGTTTACAAGTGCTGTGGTTTATCAAGGGCTGGTTATGCGCCTGGGAATCGTATCAGGAAGCCTGTACACCGACTTCTTCATCTCCGCAGTGGTGGAAGTGCCTGCCGCTATCCTCATCTTACTAAGCATCGACCGCATTGGAAGGCGCCTTCCCTTCGCACTGAGCAATCTAGTTGCCGGAGCGGCTTGTCTGGTCACAGCAGTCTTACCAGAAGGTAGGAGCATGCATTTGACTGCGGGTGCCCCTGCTAAAAATGGACCCTGATATACGCACTTTTTGTGGTAGCACATAACATTGCACATCCAAATAGACTATAAAATAACTGCAAGATTTTCATATCTAGGGTAAAGCTGTGGGGTTCACAGAAAGAGAGTGGGTGGGAAATATAAAGAATAACGTAGGAGTGAACCATACTGGAGTGTTAACCCACAAGTCCATAAATATTCTAGCCTCAAGATTTTCTCATGTTTCAATTCACAGTGTTAGTTCAAATAATTTTAATTAGTTTCATTAGTTAGACCTTAGAGCAATAGAGACAGGCATATAATATCCTATAAGATCATAAATGATGTGCACTACATATACAGTAATTTGCTTTAAAAAGGTACATAGATAATTATAATAAATAGATTCAAGTATAGGTTAAAAACAAGAAATACCCAGATAACTATAATTTACAGATTAAAAGTAATAATCAATATATCTCATATGAAATGCATCCACAAGCATGTTCCAACTACTATGTCATGCATATCTTAGGTCTAATACAATTAGTACAAGAAAACATCAGTTCCCCCTACCCACAGTTACCCCTAATCAAGAAATCAGTCATAAATAAAGTGTCAAAATATTCCACGGTGTTGTTTGACACTGTAAGCATTACAATAATTGGCCATTCCATACCATATCACCACCACCCCCATTTAACAACCTCCACAACTTCAGTCAAACACTTCACATCCATATTCAATATCCACAACCAACTGCTGTGTAACTTTAGCATACAGTCCGCATCCACATTTAAATTGCACCAAACCACATCACCTTACATCACTCTCCACCCCATACCACCACATTTCATCAAACATCTGAAAACAAACATACTGCATATCACCACTGATCATTCGCACAATACCAAAAAGATATCTAGCAGGAAAATAAACTGCAAAACACTCTGTTATTAGCAGCACTGACGATTTCAGGATCTCCAATCATTTTTCTGCAGCTGACATATTGCAAATCAATTTGACTGTACCGGTCAAACCATGCACAAGAAGACTTTCTGGGATAGGGTGCTAGTGAGGAAATCCGGATCTGCAGACACAGGCCTGAATCGTCTAGCTACTTGTTGACTGATAGCACAAAAGAACCCGATTTCAACCACATAACCATCAAGGAATATGTGATGTTACAACGCGATCAGTTACATCGCGGTACGTTGCATCGCAGTTATTACAACGCAAGTCGTTACAACGACTTTTGCTAGAGGCGCTGGACTTAAAAATAGTGGGCCCGATTCACAGAACTAACTTAAGACAAAATCCTAAACTTACTACCATTTTGGTATTCACAGAAGGCACTTACTCATTTTGGTATTCACAGAAGTTAGGAGTCCTAACTTTAGGACTCCTAAATGCCTTCTGTGAATACCGAAAGTCTTAAAATTAGGATTTTTCTCAGTTTAGTAGTAGTATAGTTAGGACTCCTAACTTTAGGACTCCTAAATGCCTTCTGTGAATACCGAAAGTCTTAAAATTAGGATTTTTCTCAATTTAGTAGTCCTAAATTTAGGACTCCTAACTTTAGGACTCCTAAATGTCTCCTGTGAATACCGAAAGCCTTAAAATTAGGATTTTTCTCAGTTTAGTAGTAGTATAGTTAGGACTCCTAACTTTAGGACTCCTAAATGCCTTCTGTGAATACCGAAAGTCTTAAAATTAGGATTTTTCTCAATTTAGTAGTCCTAAATTTAGACTTAGGACTACTAAATTGAGAAAAATCCTAATTTTAAGACTTTCGGTATTCACAGAAGGCATTTAGGAGTCCTAAAGTTAGGAGTCCTAACTATACTACTACTAAACTGAGAAAAATCCTAATTTTAAGACTTTCGGTATTCACAGAAGGCATTTAGGAGTCCTAAAGTTAGGACTCCTAACTTCTGTGAATACCGAAATGAGTAAGTGCCTTCTGTGAATACCAAAATGAGTAAGTGCCTTCTGTGAATACCAAAATGGTAGTAAGTTTAGGATTTTGTCGTAAGTTAGTTCTGGGAATCGGGCCCATTATGATTTACTATTCCAACTCCAGCCTACGTAACAGTAGGGAAGGTGTTGGAATAGTAAATCATACTATTCCTTAGTATATAGCGCCATCCAGCACAAGTCGATGTAAATGTATCGTGGTGTAACGACCGCATTGTAAAGGTCGTTCGCCCCACCAAGGTATCAATGATGGGGTCTTTTAATGGGCTTCAAAACAGTACAAAATCCTGGGGTCTATTCAAAAAAGGATAATCAAAGTGTGTGGCAAGCCACTACTAAATAATTATAAAGATATCAACGCAGAACCAATGGCTATACACCACAGCGCTAACTGTGGGCACTTCCCTTTTTAGGACGAAATCCCTCACTCACCAAAGGTGACATGCTTCATCATATGGGATTCTCCTCTGAAAGGAAAACCCTAGTTCCTTTGAGGGCTACAACCCCCTCTCTGAGAGGGAGGAGCTCAGGGATGTTTTGGATGTTTAGTAGGATATTCTAAATCTGCATATGAATGGAAAACACTGTGGGGGAGGTCGCAGCGCAAATCAAAAACTATTGTGAGGATGGTGAGACTAAAACTAGCTAGGGAGCGTACAGTAGTATTATTTATTCAGATACACCCACTGCCAGCATGAAAAAACAGTGCACCAGCGGTATGGAGCTGTGACGGGAGCCCGAGCACCAAAGCCACACCTCTGTGTATGACTGACATCTGCTTGAAGCTGCCGTGGCACGAGTCAAAGTCTGGTATCAGAGGGGGCAATGTCCCCTAGCACAGTGTCTTGAGAATCTTGAAACAGCAAAAATACTGATAAAGTTGGGAGTAGAGCTCTGGTTCCACACCGGAAGGCACAGAAGGAAAGGAACTGACATCAGTGTTCAGGGTTAGTGGTTATATGTGGCTTCACTCCATTAGTTCAGTGGCGGTACAGAGCCAACACACTATACTACTGATCTGTGCACAGGAGCACTGCTAAAAAGTTATACTGATCTAGTCTGGTGCCTGGGGATAGTCAAAAGGTGAGAAATCTGAAGGTAAAAACAGCCATCATAAGACGCTTTTTGCATCCTCGCAAGGGGCCACTTTAGCTCTTGCAGACCGCATTGTAATAAATATGGAGATGTTATTGCAAAAGGATCTTGCCTCCAAGTCGTCATTTGTAATGTAAAAAATGTATCATATTGGCACACAATAAAAAACGAGCTTGGGGCAGTGTTAAAGTGTAGCAATCATTGTAATGTACAAGGGAAAATTACACATTCTTAGTAAAAACTAATGGTGTGCGTGTGCGAAATTTGCACAATTTGTAATCGCACAAAAGGTTCTGATATATTACCTGAAACTATGCTAAATCGAAATCTGGCATGTATCACTTTAATTTAGTGTGAATTGCTAAAATATGTATGTTTTAGTTTAATAGCATGCATTTTTTGGTCACTCAAGAAATGTTTGTTTTACGTCATGCACGTAATACACAGCAAAATTGGGCACAGTGAGGGATGCTTGGTGTACATTCATGTTATGGACTGCATGTTTCTCTTGATTTAATGGAACAGTTTAGGTTTCTGTTTACTGAGATTTTCTATGATTTTAATGGGTGAGTCCCAAGACCTTGGTCACAGGACGTCCCAGGACGTCACTCTCCCCGGCAGCTCTGTGGTGGTCTGCTTCACCTGGAAGCCTGCCAGCACCCCCTTGCAGGGTTCGAGGCCTCCCTTGATCCTGTTTTTTGGCGTAGCGGCTTGAGACCCTAACGGGTGAGTAGCGCGCTCTACAAATGGATTGATTGATTGATGGGTTTATTTTTACATTTTGGTTACCCCTAAAGAAGGGCTTCATGCCCGAAATGCATTGGGTGGATATCTACATGGTTACCCAGGACTCCCTGTGAATTCTATTGTGCTGTAAGATAAAGCCTGGCTAGGCATGTCGTTAGAATTGGAATCTTGGTATCACGTCACCTCTGTTGTGAATTTGAGAATTATTGATCGTTATGGAATAAAAATGGATTATTTGGACTAAAATCAGTTTTGTGTTTGTTGACCTGTGTGACTTATGTCTGTGTGGCTGTGCAGCTTAAGATTGGTGCGTGATGATGAGCTAGCCAGTTTTAGAATTTCATTTGTGCCACTGGGACAGAGCATGTGTCAAGCTTGCACACAGAACTTTTGCCTTTGAGCACCTTTTAATCTGTTGAAATTGAGAAAAATTGGAGTAGCAACCCCTGCCCTTAACTGCCTCCATGCTTGTGCACAAAGTGCACTTGCTACTAGCTAAAGGCACCAAACAGTGAGTCCCAAGCAAATGAAGTCTGTACAAAAACAGGTGGGACAAGAGGGTGTAGGGTTCAGTGTGAAGGAGAGGGCATAACCTTGTTGAATGATCAACAGCAACCAGCTTGCCAGCCAGGCAGGAAATACATTATTCTGCCCTCTACCAGTTGTACATACCATGGCAGGATAAGAGGAAGAAGATGACTACTTTCCCGTGTGGTACCCATGGCCTCTGCTACCACCACTACACCCTCTTGAGCCACAAAATGGTTGTATTGGCTGTT
Source organism: Triturus cristatus (assembly GCF_964204655.1). Lineage (NCBI taxonomy): Eukaryota > Metazoa > Chordata > Amphibia > Caudata > Salamandridae > Triturus > Triturus cristatus. Next base: position 898,313,747 of record NC_140589.1, on the reverse strand, counting down.
GTAAGGAGTTTAAGGACTGCGTCTGGTGATAACGAGACGCAGACAGTTGCCTGTGAATTTCTGGTATTTGTAATGGAATGAATGGGTTATGGATAGCCAACCCAAGGAGCGGGTCTTACAGCAGCTGGCTGTCTTTAAAGTGCTGCAACACACAATGAGGTTTCTCTCCAAAATGCTTGGAACGATCACATGGCATTTCCACAAGAAATACCTGCACATGCTCAGAAACTTCTGTGGATAACCAATTCATAATGACTGATCACAAAACTGGTGCCCATAGCGGGACCCACAAAGTACGAGATACCTATGATGTCCCTCAAACAAGACACAGTAAAGTATGTTCTTTCTTGAATTATCTGAGTGAAAGCACTCCTGAATTTGTCCGGGATGGCCCGTAAGCTTTCATTGGCCATATCCTAAAAGGCATGAGTGTAACAGAAAGCAGACAGTGTTCAGTGTTCGCAGTGCCAAATTGATGATATAAGAAATTGGATTATTATTAGGGGTGGGGGGTCCTGCCCACTTCATGGAATGATAACGTGTCTTGTCAAAGTAAACCTCCAATGTCACTCAACTAACCTGAGGAAACCACTTGTAGCTCATGCAAAATATGTTAAGTATGTATATACTATCAAAACAGTAATAGACAAAACATCAAGCAATTAAAATCCCAAATCGAATTAGAAAAATAGAATAATATTTAATATATAAAATTACACCAAAATAACAAAAATCTAATAAAGAGAACCAGAGATGTGAATTTTGACAGTGTTAAGTAGAACTTACCACACAAAGCACAAAGAACCAAGGATAGCCAATGCTCGCAATAGACCAGGAGTTAGGCACTATTTGAGGCTGATCACGACAGAGCACGGATCAGATACGCCAACCCGGTTCTACCCAAGTGGGAGAAACTTTTTTCTTCAGCCCAGCATAGTCAAACCTTGAGTGGATCGGCTGCGACAGTTCGTCTTGGTCCTCCAGAATTCTGAAATTGCAAACTAATTCGAAGTCCCAGTTCTTCAGAAGCAATGGGAGAAGTCCCATAGACACAGCCAAGGGTCCCATGATTTCAAGAACTGCACTTGGGGGGTAAAGACTCACTCCAGCAGAGGCTGCCAGCAGAGTCCAGGTGAGGTCCAGTTGGTACTGGTCATCTGGGCACTTCAGGGAAAAGGCCTCTTGCATCTTTTTGTGGCCTAGTAGCAACACAGGATGTCAGCCAACTGACCCTTGGAGTCCACTTATTTGTCCTGGGTACAATTCAGAGCAGTTCCAGCCCGTTAGGCCCTCTCATGAGTCTCAAACAGCAGGTGCAGTTCTTCTGTTCTTCCACAGGTTAAAAAAGCATTCTAAGCAGAGTGCCTGGGGGTGCCACATTTACGCCTGCCACCAGTTACTGAGTGGGGGTGGCACAATAGGTGCTGTAGTCCACAAGCAGCATTTAATTTCCAGGCCCTGGACGCACTTTCTAGAGACTTACAGGCAAGTTAAACGAGGCAATCAGGCATAGGAAAATTAAACATGTTTAAAGGGGAAGCACAGGCACTTTTACTCCGGGTTAGCAGGGGTAAAGTGCACATAGTTCAAAAGTCAGTAAAGACGATAGTACAAAGAGCAGGGTTGACATCGTGCAAGCAATGAGCATTTCTTACAGACAAATTCATAGAAACAATATTTTCCTCTGACAATGTTGCTCGACACTGTTGTTCAACGGTACAGTAGAGAATGCATTGGGATGTATCTTGCTGGTAGAAGCTTCAAATACCAAGCTCTACAGAGTCAGGTGCCAAGACAAAAAATCCAGGTCTGCAGGGGCAGGTTGTGATGGCTGGCTACTGGGTGACTACCTGAAGTTATTAAAAATATATATTTTCTTAACAATAGTTTTGGAATTATGTTTTGTCTTTGCACAAAAAAAAATTCGTATGTAAATTTGAAACACTGCAACATAGATTGTGTATTTGTCAGTGTACATTGCTTCGGGGTAAGAGGTTTACTAGTTTTTGTCTTGCTTGAAAGTGAGGACTTTTTTACAGCTTCCTAACACCCTGTAATTTTGCTGGTTCAAATATATTATATATTTGCTTACTCTTGTAATGTACTGGTGTGTGTGTGTGTGTGTGTGTGTTACCCTTTGGTTGAATTGTGCACTGTTGGTTGAAAGTTGTATATGTTGGTCTGCATTTAAAATGGACTGATTGGCATGCATACCTGTTGGTTCAGATACATACTATATTGGCTCACTCTTGTAAAGTGCTGGTTTATGTCGGTAATCATTTGGTTGTAATGTACAACCTATTGGTTTGAAAGCAGTACATGCTGGTTTACAAACATAATGCACTGGTTCACAGGCATATCCTGCTGGTTTGCATGAATACCACATTCATTTGAATACATACTGTACCGTTAAGATACATAATAGTATGGTTTATATACAATGTATTGCTTAATGCATGTAATATACTGGTGTGTATGTGCAATATATTGAGAACACATTGGTTTGAAAAGATTGCTTGCACAGTGTTTTGCTTCTTATGTTTAATCTGCTAGCTTGCAGGTTTCCCAAACTGGTTTGCATGCATACAGTGCTGGTAGACGTGCACAACTGTGTGGTTCCCATGAATAACATATTGAATTAAAAGAACACTTTATGTGGTTGTATGCATAGTATTCTGTTATCTAAATACCACTTACTGATATGTGTGCTCAATAAACAGGTACATATTTTTAGTATTGCCATTGCATATTATTTATTATGTCCTATATGTCAGTGGTTAATGAACACCTTGATTTGAATGGGTTTTACATTGAAGCCTGTGCTTCAGTCATTGGTTTGCTCGCAATCCACCAACATTTGACATATTCAAGGAGGCGGAGACGATGGTGGGCGTCACCAGATCTCTGGAAGCTGGAGACTCAGTTTTCTCAAATTCTGGGAGAAGCCACTTTCTGTGAAGCTAAGAGGCACTTGCTCTTAGCCTCCAGAGGGAAATACCTTGCATCTATCGTTCTTGTTTTCTATTCACAACTGGAAGGTGGCATTTTGCATTTTAAACTGTTTTAGTTTGCCCATCTGAAGTGTGATTTTGCAGACAGTAAAATAGCGTTTAAATACGAGTTTAAAGAGCTTGTCATATTTTGGATGTGTAAGCTATATGAAGTTGCTTGTTAAGCAACATCTGTCTGTCAGAATTAAACACGGTTTATGTTTAAGACTTTCAGGAAAGTTGACGTTGTGCCAAGCTCTGCTCAATCCCAAAGCCTCGTTCTCCTGGCCCATTGAGCTACTGCACCAACATCAAAGTGGCATAGGGCTGCCCTGGAGTGAGGACAGGTTAATGCTGTACTGGGAGGCAGCAATTTACCCCACAGGGACCATGACTGCTTGACTCATTGAGCGCCACCAACACGATGGCAGCTGCGTCTCTGCGGGTTGCATGGCTGAGCTGTGCCATGGCCAAGATATGCCCCTGTGGGGCCAGACTGTGAGATATATTCCCATCCACTGCCCTTGTTCTTGAGGGGTTTGGCTGGAAGGGGGCCGCACCTTCCCACATTCTGCTGCTAGAGTCTGCCGCTTGGGCTCCCAACCCCCAAATGAGCCTGAGGCTGGGCCTTCTGGGACAGACACTGGAGCAACAGGCCGCTGAAGCCTGGGAGAATCACACCACGGTTGTCGCGAGATACATTGTCTCGCGATGATTCAGCACTGTAAAGGGACTATGGCACTCTGGCCCTCCCCTCCTCATTACACCAGGGGACAGAATAAATTAATATGTATCTTAACTAAGCAGAAACCCCAGCCACCACTAACAGAAGCTGCCTGGGTCCTGCATCATAGAGCCAGGTGTTCCACTAATCGGATACTGAGCGCGGGGCAATTTTGTACCCGCCTGCGCTTGAGAGTCCACAAGATAGCATGATGCATCCTGTCACGGGTGACAGCATGACAGCCCTGTGCACATGGCTCCTGTAAATTTGAGAAGAGCTTAAAATATACGGACCAAATGGTATACCACGAATTTTGCACATCCCAAGATCAAGTAAATCTGGCGCGTGGAGCACACTGGATTGCTACCTGCAGATCCGCAACACCAGCAGTTCTCAAGCTGCAGCCAGAATGGCAAAGGCCTGTTCCTTTCTTCATGAAAGAGGACCTAAAAACAAATTCTTGTAGACCTTCTAGACAATTGTGGGAAATCCCTTATGAAGGGCCTGTATAGCTTGACAGAGGAACAAAAGCAAAGAATGAAGGAATTTCAAAGCAACATGAGATCAATGAACCAGATACTTGAGACATGGCAGTGCAGGCGGAACTCCAGGGATGCCACCGACCAAACACTCCATACGACAGTGGCCTCACTGGAAATAAAAACTCAAGTACTGACAGGTAAGTGCAGCACAGTTAATGGAGGGAGACCATTCGTATTCACCATCTGAGAGAAGAAGCAGAAGGCAAGGATGTCAGTTCCTATTCTGACAGCCCTGTTTCGCTCAATTTCACCAGAAGCGGGACCACCAACCATGCCAATAGACAGAGCTCAAAGAGTTGGGTGAAAAACAGGGGAAACTGGAGTCGAACCTAGAGAAAATGTCGCAAAAATGACAGACTAGACTACGAAAGAAGTCATCATCACCCAGGCTCGAAAGACAACCTCGAGAAGAGGAGGCAAAATGGCACTGTACCAAAATTTGGCGCCAAACATGCTGCAAAAGAAAAAATAATTCAGACAGTTGACGGAGCAGTTATTTACAAAGCTAATCACCAATGCCTGGTTGCTCCAAACAGGCATACTGTTTCTGTGGAACTGCTATCAAAGAGCCCTGGAAAAGCTTGGGACAACTACAGGATGACTTCAGGCGTGAACAGGGAGATAACAGCAGAGCAGGGAACACAACTTGATAGGGACGAGCTGAGACTCTGCAGCCCAATACTGACAAACTCCAAAGAGGCAAATCGGCGAGTAAGGAAGCATAAAACTGCAGAAAATGTCATTATGCATAAAATATTCAGAAGTACTGAGATCTGATGCCCTACATTGTCCTTCACTCTAACCAATATATAGCCATGGAGGATGAAAGGCGTGACCTTGATTACTTTGAATATATCTGAAGCTGAGTGGTAGGCAAGGATGAATAACCAAGAAGTTCGAACCATGTCTTTGATTGGAATTGCCTTTTCCAGCAATCCATATCCAGTTAAATACACTCATGACAGCACAGGAGATGAGTTCCAATTTGTTAAATACAAGGGGAAAGAGGGGAGAAGAGTAGATCCTGGGGAAAGTAGTCCACAAATTGACTATCAAAAGGTCCGACACACAGAGCGTCATAGTACAAACATACAGTAAGGCAAATTTTAAACTCCATTAGCACACATGATTGTTCAAGCTACTATCAATTAATTTTAAGGGGCTTAATAATCCCTAACAAAAGAAGCAAAAGATGACACTATATTATGCAGTATGATCCACGTCATACTATTACAAGAAATCCACCTGCTCACGCCCGACCAGTTCAGGATGCATCATAAGGCAAACCCTAAACAATCATGGGCTTCAGCTGACTCAAAAATTGCAGGGGTGGCAATCATTTCAAGCATACATTCAAAGAAGAGACTGTGGTTAAAGACAAAAAAGGAAGATATTTATGAATCCAGGCATGAATAAACAGAGTAATTTTAACACTTTTAGTATATACGCACCAAATATACAGCAGGATATATTCCTCGGTGTAACGTTAACAGGAACGAGAGCCACATACCGGGAAAAGCAATTGTAGCTGGAGACTTGAACGCGGGATAGGATCCATAGATAGACAGCAGCAAGTTCAACCTTATAAGAACGAATTGGGACCACCTGAAAATCCTCGAACAAAACCAGTTCTAGGAGAGGAGAGACAAGATAGGAACTCTCTTAACTAAACACCTAAGATCCTAGAGTGCAAAAACCCACATGAATAAAGTTCGGAACCCGGATTTGTCATGGGCAGCCACAGAAAAAGATAAAAAAAGAAGTGTACAAAGACTTTTATTGGAACCTTTATGCTAGTGAAGCAGTAGATTTTAACATAATCTAGACACAATGAAGTCAGGGACGGATAGTATTCCAGTATTATTTTACAAACCTTTTATACTTTAACTCAAGGTACGTATGTCAAATCCTGTTAATAGCTTTACAGTGAGTGGAACAATCACCGACTATCTAGATTCAATGAAGTTGGGAACCAGATGGTATTCATCTAGAAAGTCATGTCCATACCTCACGCAGGGTGAAATTTAGACAGGAAAATGGATTGTCACTGGCACTGATTCTGAGGCATTGGAAGAAAAAAGATAACTTGATTGTCTCAGTGGTTTCACAACTTAGGGCATTTCCAGTCCTAGAAAAACTGGCATTAGACAGCAATTAAAAATTAAATTCAAATTAATTTGAATTAAAATGTTGAATTTGAATCTGGGATTAAACTAATTAAATGATTCATTATACATAAAGAATAAAATTCATAACATACAATAACAGGTTCCATAAAAAGTACGTCTTAAAAATTATTAGAAATTACTCCAAGACTCCAATCAAAAATGTTGAAACTTAAAAGTGTCATACAAAAGTATTAAAATATAACTTTTAGTAAAATGCAGAAATTGTTTGGATGAAAAAAGACCTTGCATACTCTTTGAGGTTTTGATCTACTCATTAAAAATTCGGTGAATCAGCAGTTCAAGATCATGTCCGGAGAGTTAAAGCAAGTGATGACAAATGGTGTGCAAGATCGAATCACCCAATCATTAAAGGGCACTCTTAAGAGGACTTTCTTTTCCCTTAGGAGTTCAGTGCAAATTCACAGTAAATGAACAATGTCCTCTGCAGCCGACCTACATAGCCAACAGGAGATTGACTCTTTCTTCCGAAGCCAAGGCAAGGTGTGCAGAAGAGCAGGAAAATGACCAAAACTAAACTGCATCCATTTTTTCTTTAGGTACAATGACCATCCTGTCTCCAGATAATACTGTAGTTTGAGGTTTTGTTTTGTAATCATTTAGTAGTACTCAGCCATGAGATCTATTTGCCAGAGCCGCCTTGACCTCTGCTGTCTTGAGTTTTTTCATTGTGTTTGATTGATTTTTTGGAGAAAACCTGTGAGAGGCTAAGAGCTCCAGAAAGAAAGAAACAATGTTTTGAAAAAGGAGTCCTTTTAACAAAGCTATTTTAAGAGGATTATACTGCTAAATTATGTGCTAACAAGACTAAAAACACTCCATCTATTTGAAGATTAGAACCCAAAATCAAGACATATTATCTGGCAATATCCTGTATAAAAGATAGATAGTTTGAACAAACTGTGATACAACATGCCTTGCAATGTTTTTTTTGTATGTTGTCCATTAAAGTGCGACAACAGGCACTCAGGATGGCAGCTCGGCGGGAAATGGTGGTGGTTTTATCATTATAATGAAGCCATGTTCTTCAAAATACGTTTCTCCACTATTGAAAATTCAGAAAAAAGTGATTTATCCCAGCACTAGAAAAAACTGACAGGGCTCACAAGGGGCCTCATGTAGGTAGCCAAATACCGGTCGGTAACGGCCGATTTTCGGTAATTATACCGTTACCGACCGGTATTTTGGCTATTGGTATGTAGGGGGTCAATTTCTGGAATCGGAATTTACCGATTCGGTAAAACTACCGAATCGGTAAAATTACCGAATCGGTAACGTTACCGATGTGGTAATTTTACCGATTCTGTAATTTTACCGAATCGGTAAATTCCGATTCCAGAAATGATATGTAGGGGGAGTGTGTGGGTGTGTTTATGAGTCGGTATTTACCACCAACTTATAGTTGGTGGTAAATAATTAATGTATGTGTGTATGCATTTTGGAGCGCGTAGCAGTGTGCAATGTGGCATACATACATGCCCTAAGGGCATGTATGTATGCCACATGTGCACACATGGCCGAATCAGGGGTGCAACAGGGTGTCAATGTGACACCCTGCCACCCTTGCATGTTCTCCACCATTACCGAATCGGTATTTACCGATTCGGTAATGAGGCATACCTTCCCCTCAATGGGAAGGTATGCCTCATTACCGAATCGGTAAATACCGATTCGGTAATTACAGAATTGTAACGAATCGGTAAAAAATACCGACTCATTACCTACATACGAGTTACCACTTCTAAAATACCGATTCGGTAACGTTCGGTATTTTAGAAGTGGTAACTGGTATGCTACCTACATGAGGCCCAAGGACTCTGGAATGTGGAGACTCATTGTCTGAGCAGATTTGAGGGGGTGGAGAGAAACCATTGTAACATAGTAAACTATGTACAAATCAATGCAAGAAGCACAAGCTTCAATGTAAAACCCATTCAAACTAAGTTGTTTGTTCTTTCGCTGGTTAACGATCACCAAATACAATGCACTGGGCGTACTAAAATTAAATACCTGCATATACAGATCAGTAAGTGATGGTTAGAAACACAATATTATGTATATAAACATATAAGCTGTGCTTGTGCTGTGGTAAACATGGAAACCAGAACATTTGTCTGAGAACCATGACTTCATGCATGCAAATCAGCAATTGCTTTCAAACCAACCATTCCACATACAAATCAGTACATTACACAAATGAATCAATTTATTATATTTATAAACCATACAATTATGCATGTACACCACTACAAAAAGCATGCAAATCACTGTGGTATTCGTGCACACCAGTAGCACATACATGCAAATCAGTGTATCACACATGCAAACCATCATGTAGAGCTTTGAAACTTGTGGGTTGTACATTGCAACTAATATATTACACATACAAATCATTACATTACAAGAGTGAGCTAATATAGCATGTATTTGAACTAGTACATTAAACATCTGCACCCATGTATTCCTCTTGTAAACCAGTACAAAATGCATGTGAATTACTGTGCTGTACATACAACCAGGATGTAACATTGCAGAGTACAAAAATGTGATGGATGGCAATCTCAGCCACTGGTAATTACTTAGGCCGGATCACAATCCTTTGTTTTTTGGCTACCATTTAACCTCAGATTGGCCCCAGCCATATGCAAATCAGCCTTGGTCCTGCTCCTCCAGTTGGAACAGTCAAGCCTGAACTGTCAAAGCATGCCCTCTCTGATTCAAACACAGGCAACTTAAGACCGGTTTCAGCCTAATTGGGCTTCTTCATTCGGGTGCAGCTTGGTTCGAGTGGAACAGTGAGTACAAGGCCCCGTTCTGGGTATACCCATCGCACTTAGGGCTTTACACTTAGGAATGCAAACAAGTAATGGATTAAATGCTTGATTTCATCTCAGATACTGGGGTAATTACTAGGGTGCATTCCAATCCATTGTCCCTCCCCCCCAGGTCACCTCAGAAAAGACCCAATCATGTGCAAATAAACTATGGTCCTACTCCTAAATGAACTGCCCAGTCAGAACTGCCAAGCCAGGTCATCTCTGAGCCCGAATACAAGCAACCAAAGGCCGGTTCCGAACAAATTTGACCTCTTCAGTCTTCATACTGTGAGGAAACCAATGCATGAAGCACAGGTTTAAATGTAACACCCATTCAAACCAAGGTGTTTGTTATTGTGCTAATCACACCAGTTAACAAACACCAAATAATATGCACTCAGCGAATCAAAATTATGTACCTGAATAGTGTGTACACAAATTAGTAAGTGATGTTTAGAAAACAGAATATTATCCATACAAACATATAATCAGTGCTTGAAAACCAACATGTAAATCATAGGAACCATATAATTGTGCATGTCCACTAGTACTTTGTGCATGCAAATCATTGTGACAAACAGAAACCAGCAGGTTATCCAAGAGAACTAGTGCACCAGGCAGCGAAATCCGCAATGAATGCTTTCAAAACAATGAGCTATACATTCAAAGCAATATATTACACAAGCTAACCAGTACAGCACAAGGATGAAGCAATTTATTCAATATAAGAACCATACAATTCTGCAAGTTAACCAGTACAGTGTGCATGCAAATTCAATGTAGTATTCAAGCAAACCAGTAGGAAATGCATGTGAACCAGTGCATCACACATGCAAATCAGCATGTAAGGGGTTGTACACTACAACCAATCTACTACACATACAAACCAGTACATTAAAAGAGTGAACCAATACATTATGTATAGGAACCTAGTAATTATGAATGTCTACTAGTACATTAAGAATGCAGACCAGCATATAATTAAACCAATAGTTTGCACGTTTCAACCAATATATTAGGCACACAAACCAGTACATTACAAGAGTGAGCCAATATAGTATACATATGAACTAGTACACTAAACATCTGCAGCTATATGTTACTCTTGTTATTCAGTACAATACACATGTGAATCAGTGTGATTTGCATACCACCGGTACATTATGAGGGCAAACAAATATATTATGCATCTCATCTTATGCATGTTAGACGTTTGGACCAGTTTATTATGCATGGAAAGCAGCAGGATATGCTTGAGAACCATTATGTTATGCACATAAACCAATTCATTATGAGAGCAAAAAGATCACGTATGCCTACAAACCAATACACTGTGCAAGTATGCCATTGCTGTTCTACATACACCAGTATTTATTGTGCATACACCAATGCACTAAATAGATAAATAGACACAGCTGTGTCTAGTGTATTGGGACATAAACTGGTATGTTGTGTTTAAAAATCGCACACTTTAAAATGAATGCTTATTTCACATAAACCAGTGTACCTTATTGGTGATCCAGTAGTTTACCTTTGCATTAACCAATGTATTAATATCTCAAATCAATATTACTCAAGTCAAGTCAAAGTATTACTATATACCAGCTAGTATAAGGCAAGCAAACAAATACAACTAATGTGAACTAGTACATTAGGCACTAAGACACATCCAACATGTTTCATATTTAAAAGAATATCTTTGCTGTACGAACCACTCCAATTATTATTAAACCATCCTGTGTCACATACGCATTAGTTGAATTTTGGCCTGTTTGGCACTTCATACCTGAGCGTCCAGAGACCCTGTATAAAGCAGACACCAACTGACAGCCTCTAAAACAGAGTAGTGTAAAATTGGGTGTAAGAGCTGGTGTGCTGTGGTTTATCTTCCCTCCTGTTCAGGTAGAAACTCACCACTATGTTTTCAATGCTTTGAAATTCATAACGGTTTGGGATGCTAGAGCAGACTGAAAGTTATGAGGCTCCTACTTTACAGAATACTTAGGTGTGTCCCAAGCAAAAAAGAAGAAATTCATGTGTTGTTTAGTGAATCACAGTTACCACCTCCATTATGCTGTTTGATTTGCAAAATGCAGACTTGGTGTGCGGTGAATCCCAGCTGTTTTCACGACTGCTGTAAACAACTATTTGATGATCTGTTTGATTTGGCTCACGCTGGATACACCGGAAGCCATTCTATTGTCCCACAGTGGATATTTACAGGTTGTACAGCTGTTTGCCCACTAGATTGTTCCTGCAAACCTCTTGCTGATTTACAGCACTTGAGCTCATTTGCTCGTGTATAATTTGGAACGGAAATGCTTGACTTGGAAGTCAGAAATGCTACTGGAAAGGTCGGAGGACAAGATGGAAACCATTCTTAGCACCATTACAGAAGCAGGCAGAGATGGAAAGCCTTGAATTGAATTGAATTGAAAAGACTCTGATATAGCGCATGGCTACTCGAAAGCATCCCAGCGCTCAGGGAAGATAACCAGGGGATAATAAAGGAACCATTAGCTAATCTGCGATCTCTACTTTATCGAAAAGAGCCATGTTTTTAGCTTCTTCCGGAACACAAGGAGACTGGGCTCTTGGCGAAAGGATGAAGGAAGAGAATTCCACAATTTGGATACATTCAGTGAAAAAAGACGGCCACCAGAGCGGGATCTGTTGATTCTTGGAATCACTGCAAGATTCTGGTCGTTAGAACGCAGGTTTAGAGAGGACTTGTAGGGCATTACCATGTTTTCTAAAATGGGAGGGCTTTTCCCCATGGATGATTTTATGTGCCATACACAATGACTTAAAATGGACCCGCTCTTTCACCGGAAGCCAGTGGAGGGTTTTTAATGCGGGTCTGGCTGATAAGCAGTGACTGGTGCCCGTAAGTAGCCTTGCCGCCGAATCTGAACAACCTGAAGTTGTTTAATCGCGGAGACCGGGGCTCCTAAATAGATTGCATTCCCATAATCTATCCTGGATAGAATCAATGACTGTATTAAGATTTTTCTTGCTTTTTCCGTCAATTGTGGAAGGATTTTACGCATAGATTTCAGGAGCCCAAAGCAGGTGGCAGCTGTTTTTCTAGCCTGAGTTCTAAACGACAGTTCTACATCGAGCCAGAACCCCAGGCTTTTAATTTCAGACTTAGGGATGGGGCCAGGACCCATGCAAGAGGGCCAGGAAGTAGAGTTATCAAATATGGCCTGTCGTCCCAACAACATCAACTCTATCTTTCCGCCATTCAGCCTAAGATGGGACTGATCCATCCAGCTTGCGACGGCTTCTAGGCAGTTACACACTGCGAAGTTTTAGAAAATTGCTTTAGGAGGGTGTTCAATGTAGGATGAGAGGGAATCTCAATAAGCAGACCTGAAAATGAAGAGAAGCATCAGGTTTATTCCATACACCTCAGCCACAGCATACCAACTGCCAATTCCAGAGCATGCAGGCTCCTCACTCTACATTCTAGAACTTTGTGATTGCAGGGTTCCACTGTTCTAGTCTATTCTACAATGTTCTGAAATCATAAAATATATTTTCCTAAGATTTCCATCCCAGAAAGCATGGAAACACATAATAGTTAGTAACACATTTGAAACATACAACCAAAATATTAATTCAAGGCTTCACAGAGTTAAAATAAGACATGAGAATCACGTTACATTTCCAACGATAAGGGGAAGTTAGCAATGTAAAAACTGCCCCTGCATTACTTGACTATTTAAACTTTTTCAAAACTCGGGGGGCAGTCACCCATGCATTTGATCTGACTCAAACCACAGTGTTTTCCCCCTTCTATATCACAGGACAGTCATTCTTATGTCCACTTTCTGACATTCCTGCACTGTTGTTTTCATGTGTCTCCCCATTGTGTCCAGGCCAGAAATGCTTCACCACCCTACCCAGTTTCCATATTCTACTGTCCTGTGTCTTGACCGCATCGCAAAAGAGTTTTATGACTTTCAACGGTTCCGTAAACTTTGACCATTTTTTTTGCCAGCCGGAGCTTTCATTCTTACCCAATCAGCCATTTTAAACTTGATAACCTTGGTCTTATGCAATTTGTCAAACCTCTCCTTGGTGGGCTGCTTGCAACTGTAACTAATGTTTCCTCCACTGCAGGCCTACGTCAACCCTCACCCACCCTTTGTGCCATTTTATCCACCCAGGTACCAGTCTAGAATTGGGCTTTCTACTCTTTATAAACTCAGAGTCATGCCTGTTGAATGATGCGGACTTTGCCTCCGATCTTCCTCTTTCCAGCTCAGCCCATTACCTTTTGCCAGCTGAATGCCCTATTTGAGTGCTTTGTTAAATCTTTCAACGAACCCATTGGCTTCTGGGTGATACAGGGTACTACGTTTGTGTGTTGTTCCATTACATTGGATGAATTCCGTAATTTCTCGGGAGCAAAACTGAACACCATTGTCAGTTAAATGGGTGTTGGGTAGTCCCTATTGTAAGAGGACCCCTACCAGGAAGTTTATAACTGAGGTCGAGCTGGTATCAGAGACAAATTTAATTTCTGTCCATCTTGAATACAAGTACTACCAGTAATTCAAATTCAAATTCAAATTAGCTTTATTCTATTTAAACACTTAAATCATAAAAGCACAATAAATAAAAAGAAATTAAAAAAAATTACATATATTACATGTCCATTAATTTACCAGAGTAAAAAGGTATTAAACACATAGATGAATTAAAAGCATTTGTGGCTTGATAAGATTTAAGACCATGAATACATAAAAATAAAACCGGGTCCAATAGCGATAGAACGAACAAGATAACATTGATTTTCTAGTTCTAATCACACCCTTCAAGTATTTCGCTGTGCAATCAATGTAAGTTTCTTCGTCCTTAAGTTGAAGTTTAAAAAAGGCTGGACGACATTGTCTAAGACCCATCCTCTTCAATATTGGCAGAATCCATCTTTTACGAAAAAACTCATAAAATTTACAGAAGAACAGAACACATATAGTGGACTGGGAGGAAATGTCATCACAAGGATACAGGTCTAGAATTCTGGACCAATCATTCATGTTTGGAAATGCAATCATTCTGTCAACATTACCCATGCGGAAGCGAGTTAACAACAACATCCTCATTGTGTTGAAAGCAATTGATTATCTCTAACAGACAGTTTAGTGTTTTCTTGGGATAGTCTGTTATTGCCAAAGTACTCCATACAGGTAGGCTTCAAGACTTTCCTAGAGACTGTAGCAATGCTAGTCAGATTTTAAAAGTATTCTGGGGACCCCAGATCGGCCACAAACTTTTTAACGTAATTAAGCCATGGTATGCATAACGCCCCTTGCAATTTAAGACAATCATTTATCACATCACGATTAAGTTGTGTAGAGGGACTAGACCAGATCAAATGCCTTAATAATACCAGCTGTATTTTGATTGTATTTGATATGTACGGCATTCCAAGTTCTGAATGGCAATTATACGTTGCCGTACTGTGTGGGACCGCTAGAAGATATCTTAGAAATACATTCTCTACTAAGACTGTACATCAGCATAGCCCCAAATCCCAGATCCATAAACAGCTGTTGAGATACATTTAGCATTATAAGATTTTATCAAATCAACAGCAGGTCTCTTTCCAACTTCCTGGCAAAGTTCACCAAAGCGGACGTGGATTTGGCAAATAGTAATTTCCTCGCTGATAAGGCATTTGCCCATGAACCGCTTTTCTCACAAACAATTCCAAGGTATGAAAAGTGATTCGTAAATTCCCATTTTTTGTTGTTAATAAAAAATGTCTCTGCATTTTACGCTATTCTTACTGCATTTCATCGCATATATCTTGATGATATTTACCTGGAGATCCAGATTTGACATAAAAGTAGTAAAGCTAGTAACAATTTTTTGCAGGCCTAATTGTGTACGTGAAAACAAAACGGCGTCGTCCTCGTATAATGGAATTGGACGATTTCCGATTCAAGGAATATCCTGACAATCCTTAATTAATACTGTACCCAGGCTGTTTATGTACAGGGTAAACAGAAAGGGGGCTAGAACAGTCCCCTGCCTGACCCCTTTTCTGACAGGAATTTTTTAAGTACATTCCCCGGCAGTACCGTAACGTACACTGGCCTGTGCATCTTGGTACAGTTGCCTTAAAAAATGTGTACGTTGGGAATCCACACACATGCCATCTAAAATACACCGAAGCTTTGGGTGGTTAACGCAATCAAAACCGAACTCAAGTCGACAAAAGTCAGAAAAAGATTCCCACGTTTGGCTTGTATATATTTGCCCCGTAGTAGGTTTAAATTTAGACCTTGTTCAATGATACTTAGGCTCTTTCAGAAGCCATGCTGCAGTTCCATTATTATACCCATCTCCTCGTCCCATGTCTGTAATCTATTCAAAATAATTTGGCCTGCCACTTCCACAAAAGCATCCAGAAGTGAAATGGGTCAGTAAATTCATCCCAGGCCACCAAAAGTCTAACCTCAACCTTTGCTTTGTTTTGGTGATCCCTCGATGGCCTTAGTGTGCTATGTCAATCAGGTTTCTCCTGAGGGTTTCAGGAGGTAGCAATTTTGTGTCTCTGAAAAGGCATCCATCTACATCTGATCATTCTTTTCCGACCATCCAATATGGCCTCAGCTGCTCTTCATTCTTTTCTACACCATAGTTCCCCTGGATTAATAAATAGTGTACTTTACTTAGAATGGTATCTGTTTCTAACGCTTTTTTCCAATTTTCCTCCTCAACCACCACTTTGGTGATCACACACACATTTTCTTTGTGAAATTCTATATCCTCCCTTTGGTTGTTACAGACTATCTTTCCCTTTCCATGTCATCAACCAACTGGGACAAGCAATCTGCTGCAAAGTTGCGTGTACTAGGGATATATTCAACATCAAATGTGTATTCTTGTAGATTAATAGCATATCTTTTAATTCAACTGGAGAGTGTCGCCAGCCCGTTTTTGTATGAACACCTACTTGAATGGCTTGTGGTCTGTCCTTAACTTGAACACAGTCCCCCATATAAAGTTCTTGAAATTTTTTAGTGCCCAGTACACTTTCAGCCCTCATCAGCCAGGATAGCTTGACTCCAGCTTGGAGAGCACAGGACCCACGTCTGGGCATCCCCGTTCCACTCCGGGTGACAAATGCAAAAAGAACAATTGATGGACAGAATGCAGAACAATGTCATTCTCATGTTCAGCACGAACCTCCAACAAGCGAGGACTGTTAACGGTGGTGATTTCTTGTGCTCAGCGAGCACCCCTCACACTCACAACAGTTTGTTGCTGCATGTACGCGGCATCAAATACACTCCCAAAAGTTCGTAGCTACTTAAGTGTGGTGGTACAACAGGAAAGGATTCCTCATGTACAGTGCGCCCCCTCATCAGAAAGCTGCAGGCCCATTCACGCAGACATTGGGATTTGAGAGAAAGGTCAGAGAGTTATAACGCTCACAAAATGTCAACACTCAACAGAGGTTAAAATCTCCACATCCCACCGGCACATAGTTTTCTCCCAAGTCAATACCTCAAGTGATGAACAGGGGTAAGGTCTGGATGACCGTTAAGTTACCACAGCGACCACCACCATTAGCCACTTACTCGCTGCTCAGGCTCACAGCCAGCGACCATTTGCAAATGTACTCACTGCGTACCAGAATCTATTGGACATAACGATCCTATACTCAGTTGTGTGACCAGGTTACTTCCCTGAATAATAATAATAATAATAAGAGGCATTTATAGAGCGCACTTCTACCTCCGGCAGAGATGTCCCGGCGCTAAATGCAGATTCCCAGTGAGGAAAGAGGGGAGAAAGCTATGGGAGGCTAAAGAGCCAGGTTTTTAGTGCTTTCCTAAATGCCTGTTCTGACTCTATCAACCAAAGATGGTAGGCAAGGAGTTCCAGAGTGAAGCCTTTCTCACTGAGAAAGCTAAGCCGCCCATTCTGGCCTTAGAGGTGGTTGGATCTCGGAAACCTGTCTTGATGATAGTTTTGGAGTCGTAGTATTAGGTAGTGCGTGCCCCGATCTCTAGAGGCTCTGTAGGCGAAGGTGAGTGCCTTAAAGTCAATACTCATTTTGACCGGCAGTCTGTTGAGGCTCCGTAGATGAGGGGATATGTGGTGGCAGAACGTCACCTTCCCTATAAGTCTGGCTGCAGCATTTTTAACTGTTTGCAACCGGTGGATCAAATATGCTGGTAGTCCGATATAAAGGCTATTGGAATAGTCCAGCTGGGACGTGACCAATGCATGGTCCAGAAGCAGACTGAAAAGACCTGGCAGATCTGGGCCTTGCAGGAGAGGTCAGAGTCAAATTTAAATCCCATTGACTTTGTTTGAAGTTGGCAAAGGCAGCTGAGTATCATCAGCGTAGGAGACCACTTTCACTCCCCATTGCTCGTGAACAGTCGCAAGGGGGGTTAGATAGACATTGAATAGTAATGGGCTCAAAGCCGAGCCCTGGGGAACACCACAAACAAGGGGTTTCTGTGAGGACATGAGGGGGCGGTGAAATACCTGCTGATAGTGGTCTTCTTGAAACAAGGATAACCAGGCGAGCGTGGTTCCCCCCCACTCCAAGTACTTAACTCTCTCCAAGAGAATTCAATGTGACACTGTGTTGAATGCTGCGGAGAGATCCAATAGCACCAGCATTGCAGAGTTGCCCTGGTCTAACGCTTCTCGAACAGTTTCAGCCACTTCCAGAAGAGCTGTCTCGGTGCTGTAGCCTGATCTGAAACCAGATCTAGCGACAGCTGTTAGATTCAAGGAAATTGGACAGTTGTTTCTGAACTTCCTTTTCATGAATTTTTGCAGGTGCTGGTAAAAGGGAGATAGGCCAAAAGTTGTTGTGCTCTGCTGGACCAGAGTCTGGTTTATTAAGAAAAGGCAGTAGATAGGCCTGTTTCCAGGCAGCAGAGTAGATCGCTGTGGTCGAAGATGAATTCCAAATCGGGTTCAACACCGTAGTAAGCCATGGGGCTAATAATTTGAAGAACTGGGCCAGGCAGAGGTCGCCAGGAGACCTTGATTTACAGTTGTTCAGATCTCTGAGAGATGCATCCGGCATACCCTTCAGTTCCTGAGAATGGCCCCAATCAATTTTCCTGCTGCATCGCGTGCGTGTGGAGGTATATGTGGATAAGTCTCATCCTCGTTGCCAGTGTCTAATGCAAGATAAGAAGGTTACTCGATAAGCAGACCAGAAAGTGAAGAGAAGCAGGTTTATTCCATACGCCACAGCCACAGCATACCAACTGCCAATTCCAGAGGACTCAGGCTCCACACTTTACATTCAAGAACTTCGTGACTGCAAGGTTCCACTGTTCTAGTCTGCGACATTGGTGATGGACAGATACCACAGAGGGATAACATTCAATCCAAGGCCTGAATAATGGAGTAGAAGTAACTAATCTAGAAGCATTTAAGGTGGGCCTATTCTCCATGCTTTTGGAGGATGGCCATCCCGAGATCCTACTGGAGAGGGCAAACTGAGTAGCCCGCTGAGAATTGGGTGGAGAGGAAACCCACAGACATATGCTACATAGAAAAGGAGAAAGTACTACAGGCAGGAGAAGTCACAGAAATGGTCTTCTTTCACAATTCTGGGCATACTGCTAAAGTCTTGCGAGGGTTGTTTGGGCTATATCTTGATTAAATGTACATTCGCTCACTGATAAGCTGTAATAGGCTGCATTAGGTACCAATGAGCATTTCCATTTGGCACCTTGTATTCAGAATAACCAATGGCATTTCATAGAAAAAACAGAATAACACACCTACTCAACATCTCTCTCACAGATGACATCTGAGACCACCCCCAATTATGAAATAACTGTAACTCAGAGCCCTTAGATTAAATGTACAGCACAGAAAAGAGGTGCCACATCAGGTCAACAAGACAGTAACTTATTTAACAGCAGTGAAGAGTGAGTCTCCACCTTGTGCCACCTCCTAAATCTATGTGGCGTCTGTGGTCAGGCTGTATTGAGAGGGGGCTATGCCACATAACGGAAGCAATGGTCATACGCCCTTCTGAAGTTGGACAGTTACTTTTCAAGATTGCCATCACTAAGAGGGACAAGGAGATGGAGGTTGGGGAAGGTTCCTTCGTCAGACAGGGGAGGTTCCCTTTGTGTTGTGTGGCCCTTCTCACTATATGGGATTATTATCCACCAATGCTCAGGGGAAGACCCACAATTTCTCTCTTTGTCCAATGGGGTTCACATGAGCAATTAGTTGCAGGAGGCTTGGCGCTGGGACTGGAGTCCATTCTGGTACAATTGGTTGAGCCCCTTTACACTTTCAAGACTTTGCACACTTGTGATTTCCTCTAGCCACTTTCCCTGAACTATGTTTAGGCTTCAGGATGAGGTTGCCCATACTTGGAAACCATATTATGGAGGTTAACCCTATTTAGTTTCAAAGGCACATTTGTGAGACTATCAAATGGCATGCATACATCATTAGGGTGGGGTGAGGTGGTAATAACCTTTTATACATGGTTTGCACGAAGTAGAGTACCTTCACGAGGGAGCCCTTCACAAACGTTTCCTATATATACACACATTTTATTAATTTAGCACTGACACAAAACATATTGTTAGGAAGCATTTCACTGCCAACCATAATCTTGTCGTGGGTGTTCGGGCATTAATTTTCTATTTATTTCATACTTCAGTGAGAGTGGACTACAATGGATCCCTCTCTCCCTTTGCTTCCTGTCCACTGGGGATCCCAACTTGAGATCGAGTTTAGAAAATAGACTTTCTTCCCTCCTTACAGTAACCTTTATAACTTGATGTTTAGGGTCTTTATTTGGCCCTCAACTGCTAAATACATATGAGTGAGCTATCCTGCAACAATACTTTCAATATCTTATGATATTTTTACTTAAAGTGGAAGGGTTGTTTTTATACAATTTTTATTGTTTTTCCTGAAAACAATACAGGCATGTCAATTTCAGTTTCCAAAAGACTTTGGAGCATATTATCAAGACAGGCGATAAAATTATCGCCGCTTTAGCGGCAGAAAACTGCTGCTAAAACGGCGATAATGGGCTTGATAATATGCTCTATGGAATTCCAATTGAAGCTCAGGTTAGACGTCCTTCACATCTAACATGGGCTTCAATTGGAATTCCATAGAGCATATTATCAAGCCCATTATCGCCGTTTTAGCGGCAGTTTTCTGCCGCTAAAGCGGCGATAATTTTATCGCCTGTCTTGATAATATGCCCCTCAATTTGGTATGTGTAAACAACCATAAAAGACATAACAAAAGTCAAACAATTGCATACAATCATAATTTAATATAAACAGTGCATAATTAAAATTAGCTAAAAGCTTTCCACCATGTTCCATAAAAACAATTATTACAGAACAGTGGTTTTATGGTAGCATCATTTAAAAGGTAATACTTTTGCGTACATTTGATTGCTTTTAGGATAAAAGGTGCAACATTAAAACAAACCACGATATCATTTAACTCAAGCATAAATTTCAGTGCAACAATGTGCGATTTGATATTTTGTGCTAACAGGAGGGGTTTTAAACAGTGATGCCAAAAGTTGAGTAAAACTGGCAAAATACCATAAAGTGAATTGTATCTGAAGTACAAGATTTTATGGAGGGGACGGCAACTAAGTGATGGACAATTTCAAGTCTGAATCTAATTAATACAAAACAGTGGGTTTTCGATCCTGGTTAAATAACTTTGACAACCCTCCTCCAACACAAGTGATTGGTACAATGTAAGAGTAGGCTTCCCCCTTCAGATCTCATGCGAGCTGCCCTTCTATGAGTCATAAAATTATCTTTAATAGACAGTTTAATGAGTGCAGTTACCAAAGGGGGTTCAGACCCAATTGGCATCTTAAATAGACAGCTGTAGATGGAACTAATATAGCCTAGCCAGGGAATACACAATGCTTTATCCAAGGTCAAGCAGTCTAAGATGATTGACTTGGTGAAACTAGTCTTGTCTTAGACCCAAATGGAGTGCCAGAGCAGCAAGGGGCAAAGTGTGAATAAGCCTGCTAAATGCTGTAACCCTGCCTCCTGTAAGTTATCTATTTGGAGGCAGAGGTGGGAAAGCATAATGGGCACTTGAGGATTTCCTCAGTCTGCTCTGGAAATCCCTCATTTACCCATATGCTCCACAGTTACCTTAACTTCGAGTGGATTGAATTCTGGTATCACTAGCAATCTGTCTTTATATGATTCCAGTGCATGCCTAAATTATAATCCTTTAAAAACAATTGTGTGGACCCTCCTTAGAGTACGGAACGTCACTGGTAGAGTGCAGCACCGCTCACTGCGGCACGGCGCATGCAAGACCGCAGCCATCGCACAGAACCAGGGCAGGAGGAGAGAAGACACAAGCTGCAGGCACTGAAGAGAGGCGAGGGCCGCTGTGGCGGTGAAAGGCCCCACACAACATTGAGATTTAGAGCCACACGACCTCAGAGCCCGCCGTGAGGGGAACGGCCATCGCTGGGGGAATTGAATCCTTCACCGCTACTCACCATCATCAGCGCCGCCGTGAGGGGAACGGCCAGCAGCAAAAACTACACTTCCCAGCAGTCTTTGCCCCAGGCGCTCGCCGCTGAAGTCATCAGGCAGCGCCTGGGACCTATTTGAACACCGCTGTTGCCCCGCGGCGCAGGACGCGCCTTGCAGATTTGGAGCCACACGACCTCAGAGCCCGCCGTGAGGGGAACGGCCATCGCTGGGGGAATTGAATCCTTCACCGCTACTCACCGTCACCAGCGCCGCCGTGAGGGGAACGGCCAGCAGCAAAAACTACACTTCCCAGCAGCCTTTGCTCCAGGCGCTCGCCGCTGAAGTCATCAGGCAGCGCCTGGGACCTATTTGAACACCCCTGTTGCCCCGCAGTGCGGGCCGCGCGCGGGCGGCGCCCGGGCGCAGCCCGTGCCAAGGGCGGGCCCGTCCTTGCCCGTCGTAGGCCGAAGGAGGCCGGGCTGGGCAACCCCTCTGTCACCTGAAGCAGGAGCACAGAACTGTAAGTACCTCAGTGGTTACAGACGAGCAAATTGGTTAAACCAGTCCGCGGTGTATTGTGCTACTTTTTGACTGTGAACCACTCTGTCATGCCATCGAAGGAGGCTAGAGGTAGACTGGTCAATGCTAACCTCACTGGAACTATAGACCAGTTTATTACCAGGGTAAATAGTGTTATAGATCAGGAGATTACGATAATGGAACGTCGAGTTTCCCAGGACCTTGCGATGGCCAGGTGGTCTTCAATGGGGCACATTGCTAATGTGCGGTCTCCTGCCCAGCAAGGCCAAAATAGTGGTACTGTTGTATTACCAATTTTAGAATCCCCGATCACACATTTATTACCCTGGTATAACTAATGTCTCCTCGGGAGAACAGTCCACGGCTTCCGACTCGTTACTGACATCTCCCCATATGTTGCCACCTGTCCCCAGTTTAGTAATAGAGAATAACACCAGGCAACTGCGGGAGAGACACCCAGGGGCTATTCCTAAGTATAAGCAAGGGCTGTCTAATAAAAATGGTGGGAAGAATAACAACGGCGGGAAGAAAAAGAAAGCCACGAGACACATTAGAAACCCTAGACCAATCCCTGCTATATCAGAGCAGCCTGATATGGATGCTACAGCAAATATAGTTGCACCTTTAGTTCACCCATCACCCATCAGAACGGTATATCAGGCTGCAAGCGGGGGGACTAGCCAAGCCGACAGGGCAGAGGGGATGGCTCCCGAGCTGACCAATTTATGTGATATACTTAGACTTCTCCTTCGTCCAGTGGAGGATAGATTAAGTAAGATTGAACAGCACCTAATAAGGATTGAGCATGACTTTGCGGGAATCATTGACTCCTTGAAGAAGGATGCTCATTCCAGGGTTTCCTAACCACTGGATAAAGTTAAAGTCAGAGGAGAAAAAGTCCCGGTTGTCCTGAAAGACCCCTCAGCACTGACTACAGATCATCAGGTCCTAGTTGAAGCCAATAAGGGCATAGCTGCGGCTGCTGTCAGTAAATCTTGCCAGTATAATACACCTCAGTTTAGTGAGGGTGGTGGGGTCTCCATAGCCCAGGTTCCTAGGGGGGAAAATATTCTAAATTTACCCCCGGAAGCCTGTCCGTTTGTGGTAATTCTAGCAGGGGTCCCTGAATTAGGCAAGACTGAAGTTGAATCTCCCATAACTCTGATGAACAGGGTTGTCCATTGGTTAAATAAAAATAGACCATTGCCACTACACATAGTGTGTAAAATACTTATGGTTAGGAGGGTGCCATGGGTAGGACACCTGGCCAAGAACATAAGGGGGGATTGCATTCTGATCAACTTCAACGACCCCAAAATAGTTGAGCATATTTGTAACTGGAGACACCCTAGCTCAGGAGTAACTATTCGCTCTCATCCATTGACCTACATTTATCCTCCAGGTCACTTTACATCTTTAGCGGATGGGTGGACATTAGTACAGCGGAATGGGAGGGGGCTGTCGCAAGGGGGTTGGCATAGGCCTCTATCATCCTTAGATCGTACCCCCATTGAAAATCGTTTCAGCAGTCTGGAGGCTGTCGATTGACTCCAGGATAGAGTATGAGTACCGACTAGTCCCTTGTTCCCCTTAGGCAGTAGTACTTCTAGTCCTCTTGTACCACTCCAGTTTCTGGCTCCTAAATTACCAACTCCTGCCTGTGCACCACAGAGGGTTATTAACATTGCTGGTCGACACTCGGATCATTCTCCATGTGCCTTAACCTCCTGTGATGGTCTTTCCAGTCATTTTAAGATTGTTTCGTGGAATGTGGCGGGCCTACGAAATAAGCTTTCTTTACCGGACTGGAGTGATTTTATTGATGGGTATGACCTGTGTTTATTTCAGGAAACCTGGAGCCTCGAACCGCTGTATAAGCCTGGTTACTCCTGTTTCTATGTACCAGCTACTTCGGTAGGTCGAGGTCGTCCATCTGGAGGGCTTATGGTATGGGTTAGGGTAGAGCTCAATCTTAAGATTACCCACCATTCTTGTCCTACACTAGATGTAATGAGACTTTCTCTTAAGGCTACGAAGAGTAATAATACCTGGGAACTCTTTAACATATATGCTAGAGGCACCCAAGGGGGGGCAAAATCTTCTACCATTTCTGCTTTCTCTGATATGCTCCTTTCCTGTCCTTCTGACTCCTTTATTCTGGTCGCCGGCGACCTCAATTGCTCATTTGAGCCTCTAGCAGCAGATGACATCCTGGGAATTTATGATGAGGATGCCAGATGGGGCATCCCCTCTCTGTCGCTTAAGCCAGTGAAGAGATGGTCACCGGTTGTCATCCAATTGAATGCTCTAATGCTAGAATTTGGGCTAAGAGCTGTAAAGGGGCGCACGATTTCTGATGTAATGGGAGCAACTACATACAACAGGGTCCCCTGTCAAAGTCGAATCGACGATATACTGGTTGACAGGAGGGCATGGAAGTTTGTGGATGATATGGTCATTATACCATCAGTAAATAGTGATCATAACCCCCTGTCTCTTACAATGTTGGAAATGTGGCATAGAAAGGAGCACACCTCTATCATTGGATTGAGAATGCTAACTAAGACAGTCTTACCATCTAATTGTAATAGGTTCCTCAAATGGCCTAAGTTCATTTTGAATGAACTAAGATTAAGTAACCTAGATGAAATTCTTAGTGATCAGACTCTTGGGCTTTCTGCAGCATGTAAGGATAGGGCTGCCCCCGTTGCTGCAGTAACAATTTATGCGGATACTATAGATCTGATTGGTAGCCTGTTTTTAGACCCCAGCAAAAAGCGCCCGATGAGTGCTAAGTTAGCACAGAAGTGGTTCAATAGAAACTGTAGACTGAAAAAAGCCAGTTTGGTCCTTGCTATTAAATCTAATAACCAGGGTGATGTCCGGTTGGCAAGACTACAATACAGGCAGGCCATTGTAGATGCAAAGAGGGAATGGGAAGAATCGCATTGGGACAGCCAAAAAACTGCGAGCCAGTCTAAGAACGGCGAGCTCTTTTGGACTTTAGTGAGAAGATCCAATGGTCGTGATTTGGATCAAATTCCTAATCATATAATGGATAGGGAGTGGTTTGAGCATTTTAGGCAACTGTATGCAGGGGATGAGCAATTAGGCGGCCTAGGACCTCCAAGTGACACCACAGCCACCGATCCTGTTCAGGTTTTATTTGATAGGATAGAGAAGAAAAAGGTGGAGGCCGCTATAAATAAGATTGTACCCGCTAAGGCCCCGGGACAAGATGGAATTCCGGGTGACCTATTTAAAGCAAACACTGAGGGATGGGCCGCTTACTTTGTGATTTTTATTAATGCTCTGCTGCAAGGCTCACCGGTCCCGGATTCTTGGAAGGGGGCCGAAGTAATTCCTATTTATAAGAGGGGTCCCAGGGGGGACCCTGCCAACTACCGTCCAATTAGTCTTATAGACGCTGGACAGAAGTTGGTTGGCAGGCTTCTCCTGGAGAGGGTCCTCTCATGGGCGGATGAAAATAATATTATCTCACAGTTCCAGGCGGGCTTTAGGGCCTGTACAAGCACGATCGATCAGGCATTTAGGCTGGCGTTTTTACATTGGAAGGTGGTTACTATTGCCAGGGGCGGTCTTTACTTGGCATTCATTGACCTGAAGACCGCCTTTGATTTGGTCCCCCGTGACCGCCTTTGGCTGGTCTTGCAGGAGATGGGGATTCCCCCGCCCATTTTGAATCTCTTGGTCCGTATGCATGATGGTAAGTATGCCCGCATCAGATGGGGGTCGCAGGAGGAAAAAACTGATAAAATCCCTGTGAACAGAGGGGTCCGCCAAGGATGTGTATTGGCTCCCACACTCTTCACGCTTTTTGTGAACGGTGTAGTTTCTTTTTTGCTTGAAGTCAATGCCAACGCTCCGGTCCTGGCGGGTGATAAAGTCCCCGTATTACTTTTTGCAGACGATACGTTGTTAGTATCGAAAACTCCGGCTGGACTACAGAAGCTGTTGGATCGCTTCTGTTTGTTTTGTAAACTGAGGGGCCTAGCCATTAATACTTCCAAAACTAAGCTTCTTTACTTTAACCCGAGTAGAGCGTCCAGATCTACTTTGTTTCTTGACGGGATGCCATTAGAGTAGAGCGCGTCAAAGAGTTTGACTATTTGGGGATCAGAACTTCCGACAAGTTTAAATGGCAGCCTCACATTGATAAAATGGCGTTAAATTACAAGCGGGTAGTAGGAGTACTAGGGAGGGAACATCGTGCCTCTACTACTAAGCCCATTGCTCCTGCTTTGGAAATCTACGCTGCAAAAGCTGTAGGTTGTGCCCTATATGGTGCAGAACTCTGGGGCTTTGGCTGTGTAGATGTGCTAGTCTCCTCAGAAAATAAGTTCTTTAGGGAGCTTGTATCCCTCCCGAGGGGCACCCCAACCAAGCCACTCTTGAGCGATCTGGGTCGGCGCTCTATTAAAGATTTAGTTACTTTGCGTCCTCTCTTATATTGGGCGCGGCTATGGCGTACTCCAGAGCTTTCTAGGTACGCTGATGGCTTAAGAGAGGTTATCAATGTTCAAGGAGCTTATAAAATTGGATGGCTAGCTAATATAAAGAAGCTTCTTTTGGCAATGGGCCTTGTAACTGCTTGGGAGTCTGGGGCACTGTTATCTAAGGCAGAAATTAAGAGAGCCTTTTGGGCATGGGTCGACAACCAAGAGCAGAGGGACCCTAACCAAGGCAGGTTGACTGAGGCTTTTCGGCAGCATAAGTCTATGCCCCGCCTGGAGCCCTATCTAGACTTTATCATGAAGCCCAGGGATAGATCCCTCTTTATTCAGTTTAGGATGGGCACTCTTCCTCTTCGTGATCGTACCAGCAAGTGGAAGCCCCCGCATCAAACCCCTGTGGATTGCCCAAACTGCTTATGTGTTACTGAAAACATTCTTCCCCTTCTTGTTGTATGCCCAGCCTATTCGAAACCTAGATTGAAATGGTTAAAACCTGTGTGCCTGCAGCTTGGAACTAGGGACCACTCTGTTGCACTTAGAATACTAAAGGCTGACGTTAGCACAACCTTAGTGTGCGGGGTGGCTAAATTTCTAAGTTGGGCATGGTTGATTAGGCGGAAGGCTATATGATGTTTTGTACTAAATGTTTTTATTATTCACAAAGCTGTTAAATTTTAATACACTGTTTTAAATTAATTATTGTAACAAAAAGTTTTTATATGACCCTTCTCTTAATGTATTTTTTAATAATCGTGTTTTAATGTATAAATGTGCTTTTATGATATCAAATATCGAAATAAAGCTTTGTTGATTGATTGATTGAATTGTGTGGTATTAAGTGCAAATTCGGGAGTCAATTGTTCACACAATTCGATGTGAGTGGTAGACAACACATTGATTGTGGAGACAGCTATGAAGCTTGAAGATTGCAAACCCTTTAGGACACGTGGAAGGCTTGTTCTATGCTACAAGGGGTTTCCTATTTGAGGGGCATATCATCAAGGAGGCGATAAAAAATTATCGCCGCTTTTGCCTCCGTTTTCGGACGAAAAGCGGCGATAATTTTATCGCCTAATCATGAAGGTCACGCTATCGCGTGAATCCTTGCATTAGCGCTTGTTTTCTGAATGCCCAGCTTTGCATCTCTAATGAGATGCAAAGTGGGCGTTCCTGCCCTGACATAACTGGAGAAATGTCGCTAAGCAACATTTCTTCAATTATCAATGGGCACGCTAACCTGCAGAGCGACAAGCAGAGTAGCGAGAACCTCTGTTATCGCTACTTTCCTTACTCCTACTTCAAGACTGACTTAGCCATGATATCCTATGTCAGGTGGATATCATGGCTAAGTATGCCTTGCCCTATCATCACGCTATCGCCCAACTTTGAGAGATTATCGCTGGATTTCCAGCAATAATCTCACATTTGGCAGTTAGCGCTTGGAATTTTATCGCTTTTGAGATAAGCGTTGCTAATAGCACGCTATCTCAACGATAAAATTCCACGTAACTCGGCAATAATTATCCAAGCGCTAAGTGCGCTTAGCGATAATTATCGGCGGTCCTTGATGATATGCCCCTTAGTGTTTTGTGCCATTTAATACTTCTAAGGGCAGTGGACCAAAACAGTGATAGGTAAGAGTGCATGAGGAATGGGTGAGCCATATTGTATTGAGTTTTAAATTTGTGCCGGTTCAGCAACTCTAATTCCAGCGGAACCTTTGAATCTGCTCCACCACAGAAAATCCAGTTGCTAACAATACCAATTGTGCGGCCCAGAACTACTTCTTTATATCCGATACTCCTGTTCCACCTTCAAGGACTTCGAATGGAGCAATTACTTTACGCTTCCAATCCCCCAACCAATCAGTTGCTCATGCTGAAGTGGTGGCATATAGCACCAGCTCACATGCATGTGGTCCCTGACCTCTGTGCACAGAGGTGCAGGGAAGAGCAGCGCAGCAGTTAGAGGCACACCGACTGTTTACAGCATCCTCTCAGGTGAGAGTGCGCGGCCTAAGACCCTGAGACTGTACTGGCAGCCTCCGCTGGAGACATGCCACCTACAGGGCCAGAAAGGCTGCTTCTGCAAAAGAGTGGATGCAGCGCCACCTGGTGGCAGCTCTGTGAACTACATCCAGATGAGCAGATGATTTGAATGTGCCCGATAGGAGATGAGCTGCACACATGAGCCCTTGCGATCTCGCTTTACAGTGAGCACGCTGCTGCAACGTTCAACATGAGCCTACCTCTCAGCCAAATGCCCCATGTGGACTATTTGTCAGTCGAGGAGAAATAATGCTAAACCCCAGCCCCCCAGAAAAGCACCCAAAGACACTGCCAGCAGTTGTAGAATCAAGGCAGAGCCACAGAGGAATAGAAGGTGTTCGGCGGCCAGGACACAAAGAGCATACAGAGAGGATGTGCCTGTGAGGAGCAGACCAACCCACAGCGTCAGGAAGGCTGTCCCGGCACACAGTGGGCCAAGAGTGAATGCACAGACTGTCCACCCAAACATGCAGTGTTGACCAGAGAACCAGAAAGCAACTGCCTACTTCCCTGGAGAGGGAGGAGAGCATTGTAAGCAGAGCATCGCATGCTCCTAGTGACAAGAGGCCACCACAGCAAGAAGAGCAACCAGACAGCAAAGTGTTGAAGTAGCAATCCCCACCTAAAGCACAATAAAGGGGGTGCAGAGCCCGCTAGTGGCTGTCTGACACCACCGCAAGCTAGAATAAGGGAACGCCAACCGTCAAAAGAGGGTGCCCACAAACAGAACCTAGCGCACGAGGTCAGAGGTGTGCAGAAGGCTGTACCAGCGAAACTGACAGCGCAGGCAGGCACCTAGGAGAGTAAAATCTCTCCACAGAAAAGAAGCAATGCTGAAGGCAACAGGCAGAACCTCCACATCACCAGCAAAGCCCCAAAGTGGACCAAAGACAGCACAAAGTGTCATCCCTCACACTACCTCAAAATAGAGTCGCCAGTGGCCCAAGACAGGCAAGAGGAGAGCCGCACACTCCCCATGGCAAGCTGCCACCACAACATGTGCTCCAAAGACATGCGACACGTGGCCGAGCTCCACATCGCACCGCAAGCAAGGGGCATGTCACACAAAGTGACCAACCCCACCAAGCATGCCTGAACAGTGGCAGGAGTAACGCCACAACAGCGCAGGCTTGAGGCACAAGCATGGTGCCCTCGAGCACAGAAGGTGACCTGCCGCCCTGGCAGAGGAGCACCACAAAAATCCCTTAGGAGGGTATAGGGCCCTTGAGAGGTCCATGAGGAGTAGAAGCAAGTCCTACTGACAGGACAGACCGGCGTCAGGTCCACAACAAAGATAAGACACAGTCCTAAGAACAGGACGTGACCAGTGAGATGTCCATGTGCCACGAACATGAGACATGTGGCAGGACGCCACATCAGAGTGAGGAACCTGGTTGAAAGTAAGGAAGAGCGTGGCATGATGCCCCATCAGGAAGGAGGAGAAGAGAGTGGCATGATGCCACAGGGCGAACAACCACCACAGGTGCACAAGAGAAAAGGGAGAAGAGCGATAAGACAGAGGACTCGTGCCAGCACTGGAGAAGATGTTCATCAACACAAGCCAGCCACCGGGGTGCAGGGATGTCACTGGAGACAGCTTCGTCGGAGGACCAACCATAAGCCTCTAGCAAGCGCAGTCTGCGTCCAGGCACCACGCTTCACTATGCGACCCTCTAGTCACCTGTCAACGGCTGGTTGGCATTGATGGCATCACGTCTGACATGTGCACCTGCTAAAAGTAAGTGGCCACGAAGTGCCTCCAGCCCTCCTCACTCC
The DNA here is from genome assembly GCF_964204655.1 of Triturus cristatus. NCBI lineage: Eukaryota > Metazoa > Chordata > Amphibia > Caudata > Salamandridae > Triturus > Triturus cristatus. The sequence goes on along the minus strand of NC_140589.1, from coordinate 898,283,144 downwards.
AAGATATCGCCTCAAGCAACATATCGCCACCTGTCGCCCAAGTGCAAGAAGATTATCGTACTCGTTACCCAGGTATATCACCAGAAACACCCAAGGAGCATCGCACCACCAGAGTGGATCCAAGAGCCTGAGACATCCGGAGACCAATGAGACATTCCTGGTGCCGTGGGAGGCTAGCCACCCAGAAACCTTCAGTATGCCCCCATGAACCTGAGGCCTGCCGAAGAGAGCATACTCGACCATTGGACTATTTACCCTTGGGGTTGCACGAGGCTTGGCTGTGGCTCTATTGGGAGTTCCGCAGCGACCCCTCAGCGTGGCCCACGAAAGGCCCTGCACAGCCTATGCAGTCATGTGGCAATCCAGGTCCAAGGGCCTCAAGGGAATTCCGGTGAGAGGAGAATCCCAACAAGAGAGATGCGTCTGCAGCAGCTCCACGACAGGCACTGGGAAGCATGGTGTTTGCGGATAGAGACTGGCCACCCAAAGACCATCGGTTGAAGGCATGTGCACCTGAGGCCCGACGGCCCAAGCACACAGACCTTGAGACAACACCCTTGCAGCTGCAGGAGCGACTTGGTTGTGGTCCTGTTGGCAGTTCCTCAGCGATGCCTTCGCGTGGCTTACTAGAGAGCCCGCACAGTCCACAAGGTCCCATAGCGGCCAGGCAGAAAGGACCTCAAGGAGACTCCGTGAGAGGGGAGTCCAGGCAGGAGAGGAAAGTCTGAAGTTGCACTGCCAGCGGGCAGTGGGAAGCATCATCGCCTTCAAAGATGGGTCTCATCCACCAAGGTAACCCCCCCCACAGTGTTTGCAGAAGTGCCATCAAGAAGATCTCCTTAGAGGACTCCACCACTGCTCCAGGTGCACCTATGTTTGAACTGTGTAAATAGTCTCCAACACAGTGAGACCAGGCCGGTCTGAATTATATCGCTCGTACGGTCCAGATATACAGCACTGCCAGCAGATGGCCTGAAGAGACTCAATGATGCTGTGTTTTGTTATTAGTTTTTCCCATAGGTTGGACTTTTGTTTGTTTTCTTTCCAATAAATTTGGGAAGGGAGAAAGTGTTCTGCTGTACACTTTCTAGTGTTCGGCCTTGTGCTGCAACCCTACTTTACACCCACCCATCACAGGCGTCACCGGTCAGGTGACCCTGCTAATAAAAGTTAAAAAAAAACAATTGATGGACAGAATGCAGAACAGTGTTATACATTCAGCCCTGTACAGAGATCTGGGACTAAATCCATTGTTTTTTTGCTCACCATGCCATTCCAGTTTGGACCCAGCCATATGCAAATCAGTCTTGACCCTGCACCCAATGGGAACAGTCCAGCCCGAACTGCTAGGCCAGGTCCTTCCTGGACTGGAAACAAGCATCCTAGGACCGGTTTCGGGCTTTCAGCCCTCATCAGCCAGGATAGCTTGACTCCAGTGACATGGAGAGCACAGGACCCACGTCTGGGCATACCCGTCCCACTCGGGGTGATAAATGCAAAAAAAACAATTGATGGACAGAATACAGAACAGTGTCATATATTCAGCCCTGTACAGAGATCTGGGCCTAAATCCATCGTGTTTTTGCTCACCATGCAATTCCAGGGTGCCGGGCGCACGTGCCCTGGGCCAGCTACACTACCCTACTCACTGTGTCTGTGCAGTCATTTATCCAGCATGTGGGCCTAGCGCCCAAGACACCACACAGAGTAGTGCCAATAGAGAGCAGTAGAATCAAGAGCGGGTATCTGTCGAAAACATGGAAGGAAGGCCTTTCAAATATATGGTATGGGGTGCCGACTTTGGACCTGGGGAACCAGGTTTGAGTCCAGGAGCCAGCTCAACGGCCTGTGATTCTGAGCAAATCATATAATAACCCTGTGCATAAACATGCATCTGACCTTGTGTAATGTAGCCAGTGTTTGTGTAACTCGGGACTCAAATGCCCATGGCCCTAAGTCCTGCTATGCAAACCTGCAAAAATAAACACTAAAATATGCAGCATTACATAATCCTTGAGATGAAAGTGATTTTAAATACGGTTTTCTAATTTTTATGTACCATCACGGTGCTCGCACTCATTTCAGGAATGTCGTCCTTGCACTGGCGATTTCTGGAGCATTGTATCATTGTAATAATATTAATAATAAACCTTATTGCTTAGTTAATAAAAACCATTGCAATCAGCTACATAGAACGACACATATAAGAATGCTTAATTGATAAGTCAGCTGCATGGTAGGTTACATGTAAAAAGTGCCTAAAACAACAAGTAGAGTTAGTTAAAATAAGTTTGAGACATTACAATGATTCCAAAAATTTACAAGAGGAGTATAAACATTGGCATTTGGTGCGTGCAGTAAAGTGCAAAAGGAGTCGTAATAAAGTGCAAAATGTCGAATTTGGAGTCCATTCACCTACAAGTTCCTAGGGCAGTGCAAGTTTCTATAAAGTGGGCTTTGAGAAACATGGCCGGGCTAGCGTGGCAGTCAAAAGGTGGTCCTCGGGAAGAATGTGTTGACTAGTTGCAATCAGCGACATCAATTTTGTGACATAGTAGCCAATCCACAGTAGCACACTGTTTGTAATAAAAAATTATAGTAGCTATTGTAGCATGGTTACTTAAAAACATTGCCTCCATAAAGTCCATGTGACAACAGAAGAAACAGTTTCGAATGTGCAAACATGTCTGAAAAGGATATGGAGTATTATAATAAAATGGGCACTGCCGGGTTTAACATTGCCTCCATAAAGTCCATGTAACGACGGAAGAAAGACAGTTTCAGAAGTGCAAACATGTCTAAAAAGAATGTGGGGTATTGTGATAAAAATGGGCACAGCCGGGTTATCTGAGGTCAGCACTTAGTTTGTGGAGTAACGTGTATCATTTCATGAGCCTCCTTCAAAACAAAATAGAAGAGGGAAGAGTCCGAAGTTTTGCATTTGTATGTTTTAACATAGAGGTAATTATTCCTTATTTGTTGCCAAAAGACAATAAAACTTAAGTACGACATGAGATGTCTTCGTCTAATCGCTCCCTACTAGAGTTCAGCTTTTTTTCCGCTTTATTCAGAAATTTAACAAGGTGACACGCTAGTTGAATGTTTTTGCCGTCAAAGCATGCTTTAACCACCTGCCTGCATGTTCTTATTCCTATTCCCTTTAAGGCAGGTTTTAAATGGGATCTGCACTCCTTGTCCAGTTCCTTGCAGATGCATATTAGATGAAGGATGTCCTCTTTTGAGTCCCCACATAGGCGACAGTTATCGTTTGAGGGCGTTTCCACAGGGGCAAATGATATTGTGATGGGAGGATGCCCAGCGGTAGTTGTAGGAACTTCTCCTTCATAATCCGTGTGAAGCCGACGCTTAGGTAGCTTTGATGGAAGCTGCTGGTATACCTTTGAATGACAGTCCAGCCATGGGCCCTGTTGGTTAGTGTTGCTTTGTCCTCTGCTTGCGAGATGATCCTTACTGATTTATTTACCAGTTGTTTGAATGTGTTGTGCGATCCAGTGCTTTCCCACAGATCTTGTAGTTCCAGGGTGTCTATTGAATGTTTTAGATAGCTTGCAGCTGCGCACCCATTTTTCCTTTCTAGCTCCTTCCAGAGATAGTGATCCAATGTTGTTACTTCGGCTCTCTGTAGTTTATGCCAACATTTGACATAAGCACCCATTCTTGCTGTTCTTTGGTTCCTCAGGCCAAATTCAAGCCTTATTTGTGCCCGGGATGTGTACTTAGGAAGGTTAAATATCATTCGCATGGCCCTGGCTACTATGTTGTCCAGTGTCCGCGCATCACTGCCTCGTAAGCATTCACTTCCGTAGGTGATGGCTGGTATAAGTTTAGCTTGGCTCACCTGTAGTAGAGGGGTGAAGCTATGACCAGCCGTTTTCATTTTAAGATTCCTCAGTGTGACCACTGTTGTAATTCCTCTCCTTACTGCTGCTTCTTTCTGTGGTTGGAATGTCCCTTTGCTATCAACTATTATGCCCAAATATCTGTATTTGTCCACAATTCAGTGATGATCCTTCCAGTTGCCAGAGGAACCTGGGCGTAGATCTCTTAGCATTTATTCTCATTGCTTTTGTTTTGGAGAGGTTTATGCCTAGGCCATTTGTTGCCGAGTACTAATATGTTGTATCGATTAGATGTTGCAACCCTATCGGCTAATGGCTGATTAGCACAATGTCAGTGCAATATATTTTTTGTGTACATTTGACAAAGGTGACCCCTGTGTAGCTCAGCCCAAAGAAAGCTAGTAAGCATTGAGTGAAATAACCAGAAGAATTGTGTACTGAGTGTATATGGGTAATTCTGCTCAATTTAGAGAATGTGGGTAAGTACTATCATCTTGAATAATGTGCCTTGGCCCATTATAGATAGTGGGGGGGTATTCTAGTTTGTCATGTCTCATGTCAATGGAGCAGCGCTTAGTTCCTAACTTCTTGTTTCACTTTTTGTGATCATTATACTAAGGTATCTGAATTGATCAATGGCTGCACGGAGACCAGTCTTTGTCATTCTTTTGTAAGATTTCACCAGTCACTGGAAAATAGGTGGTTTTCCCAACTTGTTTACAGAGCCCAGAGGAAAAGCCAAATACCTGGTGCGTGTGCATTTTACGCAGAATGGACATGACCAGTCACCAAGTGTAAACTAAAAGATCATCTGCATACTATGACACTCTGTCCTAAACACCATTTGGCCCCTGAAAACCACTATCTGTGCCTCAGGCCTCATCCACTCAGCCAAAGGATCTATTACTGTCACGAAAAGTAGCAGTGACTGTTGGCAACCCTGTCTCATGCCACAAGCAAGGGCTCTGACAGTACTCCATTTCACAGACTTGGGCCCACAGATCTGTGTACTGTAGTGTCAGTTATCGTGGGAAGCGGGGGCCAAAAGCTCTTTTTGCCTACGTTTGAAACATGAAGGGCCAATGAACCATGTGAAAGGCTTTTTCAGAGTCGATTGACACAAGTGCCACAGTATCCATATGTTTATGAAAACGCACCAGAATCACCTGCAGCTACGGCGGGCAGCATCTGGTGCCCATCCCTGGCATAAATCCATTCTAGTCTATGGGGATTACATTGGTGTTATTTTGGCTAGCTGAAAAGTGAGAATTTTATCAAGAAGGTTTGTTTTGACATTAATCAATGATATAGGATGATATGACGAGCAGTGCATATGAGGTTTTCCTCGTTTTGGGAGTACTGTAGTCAGCGCACCTCGCAAATCTTGAGGGAGCTGACCAGTGGTGTATGTCTCTTCATAAAGTGTGTGTAGGTTGGGCAGGATTAGGGACACACATTTCTTATAGAATCCTAGGGGAATTTAATTTGTGCCAGCAACCCTCTGAGAGGCTTTGCCTACAATGGCACAATAAATATCATCAGCTATTATCGGGAATCCAGGCTCAGTGGGGTCCTCATCAGGAAATTTTTCCATGGGTCGATCGGCGGCAATGGGGCACTCCCTCTCTATCTTATGGGTCTTTTATGCTATGTATAAGGTCTTCAGTACAGCACAAAAACATTGGCAATTTCCTTACTGCATGTGTCTAATTGACCTGTTTCATTAAGAGTTAGTGGAACCAGTCTTGTCTAAGTCTCCTGAGTGGTGAGACAATATATAAGCTTGCCTGTCTTGTCTACTCAGCCATATATTCCATGATAAGTATGTAACCAGGCAAATGTAGCCAAGTCAAGCATCAACTCCCTGAAGCTGTGTTTAAGCCTTTCTAACCATCCAAGATGTTCTTCTCTGAGGTCATGTATAGTGAGCGCCTTAAACATTTTAATCTGTGCCTCACGATCTACTCCCCAGAGGCGCACATCTGCTGGGAAGTGATCCGAGAGGCACACCTCTCCTGGACAGTGATCAAAGAGCCCACGCAGGAGGATGAGTGCCTGTGATTTTGTAGGCATCTAACCCCAATAATCCATGTACCCCAATAATTTCAGACACCCCAGAATTTACCTTGATGATTCAGTGGGTCGCTGATTAGTAAGGGAATTGAGCAGGAGCAGGTTAATGAGAAAGCAAAAATCAGCATTTATTTTTAATAAAATGGCATCTCACTTAAAAAATATGATGCGTCTAAATTAGGCTTTAAAACACTTCTGAACCAAATTTCTTTGCCATTTAAAGTGCAACATCATTAGTTCACTTGATACGACTACGTGCAACTTAAAAAATAAGAATTCACAAAAATTATTTGTCATGTAATATTTGCACATTAAAAAAAATGTTCACAGCCTCAAATGAACCTCTGGCACTGGGATGAATACAAAGTCAATGCATGAGTGGGAATGACGCAGATTGGAATAATAAGTAAATTGTGTATATATGCCATGCTAGAATCTCCATGTGTCAACAAAAACCAGTGAATCGACCCACGGACTCAGAGTTAATGGCCCATCGTGACAGCAGTGCTATGGATATCTACAGTGGGGTTCATCACCAGGTTGAAGTTTCTACCTATAAGCGTCATTCCCGGTGGTGCATCAAGTAGATGTCTAGTCATAATCATCATGGTACTTTCCTATAGATGTGGAAGGTAGAGTTCATAAGCATCATTCCAGCCACCCGAGTATGATGTATGTGTGCAATGAGTCCATCTGTTCTTCAGTTACTACAAGCGTGAATTTCTTACGCAGGACAACAGCTACCCCTCAGCTGCGGACAAATCCCGAACGAAAAACAAATGTGTAACCATGACTGCTAAGACAGCTGCAGTTAGTGCCCAATAGATGTGTTTCTTGAAGCAAAAGGGTATCCAAAGCATGATTTTTTACATAAACCATTACTGACCCCAGTGGCGTAAAATAGGCCCCTGCAGTGTGGGGGGGGGCTGAGCTCCAGGGGGCCTCCTCAGCACAGTAAGCAGTGTGGGGGGGCGAGCTCCAGGGGGCCCCCTCAGCACAGTACTCTGGCCTGAGACCTCCTGACTGACTCCGGAGGGGGGCCATCCATGTACTTTACAGGGGGACCCCATAAAGTTTAATTAAGCCACTGACTGACCCCCTCTTGAGTTTATCATGTAACCGTATTACATTCCAGGACAGGCTGCAAAATTAGCCATTGGGTGTGCCTTACACAATTAGTTAAAGTGAAAGTTTTTTTGTTTTTTTTTTAACAACAAATTTTATTTGGTAATTTTTTGATACAATGAGCCGCGGCCCCTCGGTGGCACAATGAATCAGTTGAACAATGTGAGCATCAATAACCATTTCTATGAAAGGAAACAAACCCTGCAAAACATGCAGGTAAAATAATAATCTAAACAATGTGCAGACAGTGGACCGGTATCTAAATACAATACATTTTTCAGCAGATTCACAGTATACAACCCAGTGAAATAATAAAGCAGTCCGTCAATACCACCTTGGGGGACACATGGCAGAGAGAGCAACTCAGGGGTCATCCTCAGGGAGGGGGGGCAAGTCGATTCCACAATAAGCTGCCCATCGCGCCCATACCTTGCGATGTTTCCGTGGGCAGCCCCTAGCCTCAAATACAGCAATCTCAGCTCCCATACACCTATCCAATTCGGACTTCCATTTAGAAACAAGAAGAAACAACACATCCGGATGGATATCCCCCACCCCCCACCCGACACTACCAGAAACAAGCAGCATCTGTCGCGGTGTAAAGAGCAGCAGACCCCCAACGGGGAGCCCCCAGAATTCACACCAAGGGATCCCACCCCACCCTATGAACCTAGGAAAACAGGAACTATAAGGCGTCCGTGGCCCAACATCCCGTGGTCAAGACCCACGCCCACCCAGAAAACGACATTACTAATATACATTCGCCCAATGCAGAGTCATTCAAATCACCTCATGAAGTGTGAAGCAATCTGGAGATTTCACGGCGGTCGCTCGGGGCTCGGTGACCCCCTGTCTGACCCAGGCCCCCGACGCTTCTGGGACTTGTTGCGGTGTGGCCGCTGAGTGCGAGAGCTGCGAGAGGAGTCCGAGTCTATGGCAGGTGGAGAGTTCGCTCGGAGCTGAGGGCGCTCGTCTGACGATGCGAAGACCGCCTCAGGGGTATCGAAAAGTATGACTTGGAGTTGTAAATTACTTGCATCCGAGCCGGATACAGCAGCATGTATTGAACATTCAGTTCCCTAAGTCTGCGCTTCGCGTTCATGCAGGATTGGAATTGTTGCTGGACCAGGCGCGTGTAGTCCGGAAATATCAAAATTGAACGGGAGTCGTGCATAAAACAGTCTTTGTGCATCCTGGCGAATCACAGAATATCATCCCGGTCGGCATAGTTCATGATCTTGGCGATGACAGGCCTTGGGGCCGCACCTGGGGGGGCCTCTGCGTCAGGGCCCTATGTGCCCTCTCGAAAACGAAGGCGGAGGATAAGAGGTCTTTAGGCATGATATCTTTGAGCCACATGGTGATGAAGTTTGTCATAGATGCGACCCACCGCATCCTCCACCCTAGAAGCAAGTTCCTGCATAACTACAGATAGCTTGTTTACTTTCTTTTGAAGGGAGGTCACTGAATCTTCCACTGTGGACACTCTTGTTTCAGCCTCTGTTATCCAGTCCACTGCCTTACGAAGATCCTGTCGCAGAAAGGAGACTTCGGAACCCATCGCACTAATCTTGGTGTCTAACATGTCCCGGGCGCCGTTGATCGCCGCCAGGAGGGCGGCATTATCAGGGGCCGAGCCACTCACATCACCGCCGACCGCGCCACCAGAAGCCGCGGCGTACTGGTCTAGGGTGCCCTGTTTGGGGCCGGCCCCACTCGGCCCTCCCTTGCCCATGAGGATGATGATCGGTCTGGGCAATGAGGGAAAAAAGGGGGGCGGTGGGCCACTACCCCCGGGCAGGCAGTCGTCCCACCAGGCAGACCTCAGATGGCGGAGGCCAGGATGGTACAGTCACAGAGGGAGCACCAGGCGTGTATGAAGGATCCAGCCGCGCCACCTAATACGCCAAGCAGAGTCCCCAAGCCCAGGGAGGACCCACACAGGGGGGCACCGGAAAGGGGCGGCGGGCTGCGACAACTCGTGGGCACTGCGCAGCTCCAGCGTATCCCCCACCGCCTCCTCAGGCTAGCGCACCAGTGTCCTTGGGCAGTGCAGACCAATATTGGAGACCCCTGTGGACCTGCCCCCAGTTGCAAGAAGTATGACCCCAAGGTGACCAGCAAGCCAGATCAGAACCACAGCAACAGCAATCACCGCAAAGAAGTGGAGGATCATCACCAGGTGCCACTACTCGATGCTGTCTCTACCCCCTAGTCCCGGGCCGGGCCCGCCCCATGCCGGGTGCGGGGGGGAGGATGAAAGTCAGTGGCACTCACCGTCCGGGTCGCGACCTGACCCTAAGTGTTAAGCCAGCACCTCGCTCAGCCCGCCCCGTCTATGGGCCCAAGGGGCCACGAGATCACCACGACCCCTGGGTGGAATGCCGGGTGGTGCCGATGGGCCAGCAACACCGCCCCTGCAGCTTGACTCGAGAAGAATGGCGGCCGCCGGGCGAAGGAGGAAAGGCCGGGCTCCCGAGCGCCGAACTGCGCCCTGCACTGCAGCGCCACACTGCAGTCCCCGGGAATATCGCCGCAGCGCGATCTGCAAACAGCGCGCCGATCAGAGGTCCCGGGGCGTTCTCGGCGACTACTTCACCAATCCTCAAATGGGCGACAGCTCCGCACTACCAAGTTGACGTGGCAACCGGCAGAGCTGGGAAAGTCGTCTCACGGCAGGATCTTGTAGGATAATCAGCAGGATTACGGCGTGGGTGGACGGAGCTTAGTTAAGCTGCGTCCGCCATGATGGTTTGCCAAGCCACGCCCCCTAAAGTGAAAGTTTTAATTAAAAATACAGCAAGCCAGAAATCAGTCAGCCCTGTTCCATGGTCCAGGGAGCTTGTTCGTGTGTCAAACCCAGCTGGACACCATCATGAGATCTTAGTTAGTTCTTTCATAGAGTAAAACAGTTATAAAGGTGTTCCAAGATTGCTTTTCTTTTTGCAAACATAACACGCCTAACCCTAAATGCTGCGATCATGGATTCAAGCAAACATTACATTCAAACGATGGCCATGAAACATAACTATTAGAGAATGGTTAAGTTCTTCCGAATGGACCAGACCTGTTCTCATTTTAATTTACTCAGTCTCCACTATAGAGTAAATGTGATATAATAGGGATAGCCAAACGTGGCTGTATCCCTCACACATCATCCTGCTTCACCTCATTCTTGAATAAGCTACATGTCTCTTGCAACAAGTTTGAAGCACACTTCCAATCCTCATGCATACCTTGAAAATTCCTCCCACATACACCATTCTAAACTTAATTCTCTACCACACATGCACAAAGATTGTAGTAACCTCTTCAGCTACAACATGAAAGTCCTGTGAGATCCCGAAAGTGAGAGGAAACTGTAGACAAATGCTACAATACAAATTGTGCATGGTTGTCTCATGAAATGAGAACATGGATTTTGTTGACAAACAAAAAATAAATCAGATATTTTCCTTGTACGAAAAATCCAGAGCAAAATTTGACGAGAATGTGAATTAGTTGAAATATATTGGCCAAATGGAAACTGTAACCATTGTTTAACTATTGTTCAACTTTGCTAACTATTAAACTGTTTTTAAAAGTTTTGGAGAATTCATGATTTTTTTACACCATATTATTATGATTGGGTGCACACATACATACATTTGTCATACATATGTGTATCACCTTCATCTGCTCTTTGTTTGGTAGGGTTATTTACAACACAAAGTGCCATCTTTAAAGACCTTGGGATTTAGTTACCTGAATGACCAATTATGTGATATGTATTTAATATACTGAAGAACGCTGTGAGGATCTCCTTCGAGAACACTGTGGAGGAATAAGCTTCAGGGTGCCTTCCTCTGCAACTGTACAAGTCCAACACGACTTAATACTGAAATGTTTCGTTATTTCAAAGAGATTGCCCTCTTGGAAAATTTGTGAGGCTTCTTAGAACTTTGTGGAACTAACAAACTTGCAAAAGCTGAGGAAAATTTTAAAATACAACATTTGGTGCAGAGTTTTCATGTGAAAAGTTTTAATTTCTATATTTTTAGCCTGCAAAGTAATTTGCAACAATGCACTAAATGGTATATTTAAAAAGGAAAATTATGACTAAACTATTCTCCAGAGTATAACGTTACTCTCAACCACACTCTTTTGTTTAGTATTACAAATGTGCCCTCTTATTGTAAAATACATTTTTAATATATCTCAGTCCCTCATTAACATCTGCTTTCCAACCAACCACCCACAAAGCCCTACAGTTAATAGCAAACTGTAAACTATCCAATGGCACATTCTCAACATCAGAAAGTTCAAACTCTTGAGAGGGCCAGGCCCATAAGTTCTGGACTTGTTCGAGAATCACAACTCGATGGTTCTTTTTAGGAGCATGAAAGCGTAGAGGGATGAAAGTCGTTATTAATGGCAATCAATTTAACAGGATTTTCTCTTAACACATAGTAACCACAGACAACTACATAAGATTTGATAGTTTATTACAAAGCCAAAAATAACTGACCCTAAAGACACCTCAAAACGAGAGATTAAAAATACATGGGAATCAGCATAAAGCCAAATCTGCGAATAAAATAGAAGCGATGCAACATGCACAAAACAATTAACTCAAGAAGCAGGATGCAGAGGATCAGAAAGCATGAGTCCAAATGAACCTGCATCGAGGGTTGATGAAACGAAAGCATCAATCTATCCCTACACTAACATGACATCCATACTTAAGCATTCTCAGGAAAAGGAATAAGAAGGTGTCTGCATGTGGAGTCTTCCTAAGAAGTCTCTCCATCATTGATGGGTCGGATATCATAAAGGTATCAAGACAAAGCTTGTTCTAAGATGCTCTCTATCTAAAGGCAGAGAAGAAGTCGGCACTTTCCCATCTCTAGCATCTTATTATTATAGGTATTTTTCCCAAGAGTCCTTGCAGGTCACGCCATTTGCTCTGAACACGAGCTCATAGGTAACTTTCCATGGGATAGCGGTGTTCCTGAACTGCAACATGTTGACCTTGATGCCCCGGCCTTCTCTGGTGTTAAAACACAACAATTTACGTTATCGGCTTAAGCTTACGATGTATCTCCTTCTCTCCTAGCCTGACTAATAAATCAAAGCCATTATTCTACATAAAAAGGGCGCTTCTTCGACTAGCAACACAAAACGTGAAAAAGAACAAAATCCACAGCACACATGAAATTCAAACTGTTAATTGTAAAGCGAGAGCTTCCAGAGAAATTGCATCTCAGGCCGACAATATTTTGCTAATATAAGAAAATGGCATATGAGCTTTACGGAATTGCATAAGAGATTAAGACACCCTCAGTTAATACTCCTACTTATATGAAAAATGACACATAATAAACTCATTCAATAAATGAAGGATTGTCAGTTGCACAACATGAGTTCTTCACGTTAATGTTTTCAGCTAATTACATTTACATTCTACGTTAATTCTTCAGGTTACTATTCAATGGTCTAAATACCTCACATTTCACGTTATTACATTTAAAAATTCTAACACTTCATGTTAACACGACAAATGATTATATGCGGGTGCGCTGTACATGTGTTATTATAATACACCCCTACAAATAAAATGCAGTTTCCGTTACATCAATCTTATAGTCCATTAAAGGTAAAGGCTTTGAAATCTAAGCCACATCACTGTCAGGCATATGTGCACTAGGATTTCACTGTGTTCTAAAATATTTCATGCATTGTTTCCTGACTGGCCTTAATTTACTTTCTTACAGACATAATATGGTTAAAGATAACCATTGCTACGTTAGGACGTTTGGGGATCACCATGGCATTTGAAATTGTGTATTTTGTAAATACTGAAATATATCCAACATCGTTAAGGTAATTAAATTTCTCCTCTATGCGACTTTAATTTGTATTGCATACTGACTGAGATTTATCTCCTCCTTTCCAGCTGCAGTGCTGCCTGACATTTCTCAGCAATAATTTCACTTACTTTGACATAATTGGAAGATTTCATTATGTACACCTTGAAAAACTTTGGAATTTTAGTCCGTGTGCCAGGCCTCTCCAAGAAAGCCTCGATGCAAACGGGCATTTTAGCACAATTTGCCTTAAAATCAGCTAAAATTCATATGTTTAATAGGCATTTCAAGGTACAGTGTATGCAGTACACAGGTCCTACCCCTATGCCCCAAAAAGATTCTGATTTATATGTTAAGACTTTCCATGAGAAAGGCATTTGGGTTCAATTTCGAGGAAGACACTTGGAACACTAGACATTTTGGTGAAGAGTGCACTGGAAAAATCCTCAGGTTACCCAGAGCAGATCTGTGTAATCTGGCTATTTCTCCCTCACAGTAAGAACACTTTCCAGGCCAATGCCATTGAAGAAAAGCCAGAGCTCCAACTGATCAAGATGGCTGAAGGACTTCAAAATAAAAATTTGATTTGGGCTCTGCCAATGGTAGAATCAAGTCCAAGGCTTCTGCTGCCTTTTTGTACCACCATGATGAACAAAGAGACTTCTTCTGAATAAGGGCCAGATGGGAAAGAATAGAGGTGGCATGGATAGGTCTTCATGAGGAGATATCCTGATTTACAAACCACAAACCAGCATCAGTATTGTAAGGGGTAGAAGGAAGACTACTTCTGAGCAACTGTAAACTCTTACCAGGAATGCCCATGGCCTCAGACTTGGGAATTTCCTTCTTGTATTTTTCCTTCAACACTAAGATGATTTCTTCTGACTTCTGTGCTGGCTTGGAGCTGGTGGTGCCTTAGGAGGCATTGATTTCTTCCTAGAAGCTGGAATCTGTGGAGGCATCTGGGTTTGAGGCCTTAGGGGGTCAGAGCCATTGGGGTTAGAGCCACTTATGTCCCCAGATATGTAGGAGAGGCTTACCATCGTGGGGAGTGGCTCAGAGGGTACTGGAGACCTTCTGAATAAACGTAGCGTAGCCAGCTGGACTCGGGCTGCATAAAGACTGATGGAGAAGGGAACTCTGGCTTTATGGCTTCATCTTCTTTAATGTCAGGAATTTCTCTGACAAAAAGAGGCAAAATCTTATATAAAGGCTCCTGCATTAGACTCTTCATCTGTTATGGCATGTGCTTCCATCTGATGTGAATTTTACTGCAAACCAACTTCAGGTTCGGGTCTTTGCTGCAAGTCCTACATCAGTTTTGGGTACTTTAGTTCCCTCTTAACAGAGTGGTTCTTGGACAACCGCTCTAATGAAGTATCCATCAGTCCATTCATAAGCCAGCAGACAACAATGGTCTTGGTTGCATAACTTTGTCAAACAAGTGGCCAATGTACTCGCCCTTGTTGAAAAAATAAGACCTCCATGCCAGTTCTCCGGTTCTATACCTGAATATCTAAAGTTAAATGAAAACAAGGCCTTCTATTTCATCTAGACTACTAAGTACACCTATGTAAGTGTGTGAGCACTCTCTTATAAAGTCATAATCACAGTAGTCAATGCTACAACAAAATTATTCTCAACAAGCCAATATTGGGTAGAAGCTACATTTAATATCCTTTCTATATTTCTAGATGTGTGTTGTTATTATGGAAAAGTCATACGTGTTTCGGCCCTGTGCCTCATAGGCTGGGGCTTTTTCAATTCTGAAAATATGTCACAAACAAATAATAAGTCAAAAAATGTATGAACAAGTGTGGAAAATAAAATGAAAAACGGATGGAGAATTCAGTGCTGCATATACTTAGCCTCACTTTCTCTCTCTTGGTTTGCATTATGAGTACCATGCCTCACGAGTGTGATGCACATTCAGAATTTGTATCACAATATGTTGTGCTTTCTTCTGAGTCAAACTACGTAAAGACATAATTGTCAAACAAAGAAAAAGGAATCCGGTTCCAAATACTACTGAACCTCGTCATTCCGCTATTTGCGTAGATTCCAGTATCTCGCAGCAGACCATATGTTTTCCATGGCGGTGCGGACTCCACGACCTGGGCTGGCCGTTTTAATAATCAAACAAAGAGTTGCCCCTTGCTTGGAGACGCACTCAATGACCAAAGCAGGACCCCGTCATTTGTAACAAAGTCCCTTTATTTCAATTACGAACCAGCATTCATTTTCAAAGCTTGTAAGAAAAGCCCTACGCGTTTCGGAGCTGCTTGCTCCTTGTAAATGTCTCGTACAAACTGCCAGAAACCGGAAGTGCCAGCCCGTGAACAAGGAGCAAGCAGCTCCGAAACGCGTAGGGCTTTTCTTACAAGCTTTGAAAATGAATGCTGGTTCGTAATTGTAATAAAGGGACTTTGTTACAAATGACGGGGTCCTGCTTTGGTCATTGAGTGCGTCTCCAAGCAAGGGGCAACTCTTTGTTTGATTATTAAAACGGCCAGCCCAGGTCGTGGAGTCCGCACCGCCATGGAAAACATATGGTCTGCTGCGAGATACTGGAATCTACGCAAATAGCGGAATGACGAGGTTCAGTAGTATTTGGAACCGGATTCCTTTTTGAAGACCCACTGGAGGGTAAAAACAATTGCGCACCAATTAACTGGGGATGGCAGAGCCCAACGAAGGGTGCAGGAGTATGGCGAGCACTACAAGTCCCAGGATGCCTGGTTATGATGCACTGGAGCCAGCCCACCAGGGGGCGGTTAATTGGTATTTAAATGCGGACTTTTAAATGTCTCGTACAAACTGCCAGAAACCGGAAGTGCCAGCCCGTGAACAAGGAGCAAGCAGCTCCGAAACGCGTAGGGCTTTTCTTACAAGCTTTGAAAATGAATGCTGGTTCGTAATTGAAATAAAGGGACTTTGTTACAAATGACGGGGTCCTGCTTTGGTCATTGAGTGCGTCTCCAAGCAAGGGGCAACTCTTTGTTTGAAAGACATAATTGTATAAACATTAACATATGCCAAGTTAGGTTAAGAGCCATTCTTCAAGAATCTCTGAGAGAATATATACTTGTCATCATCTTAGAACTGGCCTATTACATGCGCAGGTTCAAAGATGTTTCAGAGGAAGGCCAAACTACTATTCATATCTTGTTTACAGAAGACATAAGACCAACTGCAGCACGTGCTAGCACATTTTAACCAGCAGAAAGAGATGAGGAGTCCTATCTGGCCCGGCAGCTTACCGTGCAGTCTGTATTAATGTGTCCTGAAGAAAGGTCCATTGAGTTTGTAGAGGCTGTATCGAAAGTAGCGTCGGTCTCTGGTTAACCTTAGAAATGTAGGTGTGCAATCAGGGAACTGGGGCTCTAGTATTTTCCACAAATGCTCACTCTCAATCCTTAGTTCTACATAGCCTCCACATACTATATCCTATTAGCAGCATCATTTTTCATTAAAAGTTATAAGAGAATATCATAATACCCATGAACAAAAATAGACTGACTACAAGGGGTTCTTAAACTGCTGGCCTTGGTACAGAGAAGAGATTGAAATCTAATTCCTAATCAGCGTTGAACCCATTTCAAGCACTAGAAAAGGCACTCAAAAGAGAAACCGGCAAGTGGTGAGGAGCTACAACCTTGAAGAAAATATCCTGGGGGAAGACAGGATCGCAGATCTGAGAATCACTATCTTTTTACCTGGAGAAACAACAGACCTGGCAAAAAACTGAAAAATGGGAAACAGATCTACGCATAGCTTCAAAGAAACCCAACTGCTTATACAGATCACCGACGAGCAATTTGTGTTAGATTGTCCCATTCAATTAATATTTTTCAAAGCACTGAATACAACAACTGGAGGAGATTAGTATTTCAAAGATCTTTCTGATAAAGTCATTCATTAATTCAAATAGGCTATCATCAGATGTAAATTCAGTTGATCCTTCCTCAATTTCAGTTTTTACCAGGCAGTACAGGCTTATACATTCTTTAAAAAATATGAAAACATACTTAAAATCACAAGCACTTGACCTGTTATCCCCCATCTCAGCCTGAGAAACTGATTCGCTTAGAAATATTGCAAATGAAGCTACCACCACTTGACTGGAAAACAATTTTTAATCAAGAGGTGAGAAGACACAGATTGAGGTGACTCTTTGTTCGGTGCATTTCTTGTTTTTTCTGTTTTTTGTTTCTTAAGTGTTTGGGAGCAACAATCAGATGCTTCCATGAGGAAAAGTTCTTACTAAGTTAGTCTGCGGTGTGTCTCATTTCCCTGGTTAGTTGAATTCCACTTGAAATGATCAATATTGCTGTTTTATTATGCCCCCATGGCACACTGCGCAATCCGAAATGGGCTTATTCAAATTCAAAATAAAACTAAAGTTACACTTAGGCTTCCAATACAAACCACCAAGAAGTGCTTCTACATGTAGACTCACCACCACTGGCACAAGGACCTTGATGAAGACTTTGGGGATGATTTCAAGCTCAAGGAGATATCAGTAAAATGGTAGTAAATATCTGCAACAGCAAGCCTAAGGTACTTTTGGTAGAATTGTCTGATGGGCATTTGAAAGGAGACAACTTTCAGGTCTACAGAGGACATGAAATCTACTGGCCGGACAGCTGGAACCCTGTCTTGGAGAGTCTCCATTTGGTAACGTAAAGTACTTCCGTACGCATTGACATTTCTTAAATCCATGGTGAATCAATAATCCCCTGAAAGTTTGGAGATAAAAGATGGGAATTACACAAAACCCTGTCCTTTCTCCTTTAAAGAAACAGGACATAGAGGAAGGAGAGTTATATAAAGGTTAGGAAGAAGAGTTTCCCAAAAAACTCAATTGAGTAGTCCTTTTCAACCACCTCCATTACTCATTTTTTCCAATATGCATTTTTTCCCAGATTTTGTAGAACTCTTTTAAACATTCCCCACCTGATTCGTAAGAGGAACTGCTTAGGCAGAAAGTGGGACATCTTGGCGTAATTCAGCAGGACATCCCTTTGAATCAGATACAGGATTTTTTTCTCTGACTGGTTTGGCTCTACCATCAGCAGTTTTTTTAATGGAATGTACTTTTGGGATGGTAGGAAGAAAATGATTGTCAAAAATAAAAGGAAGATAATAACTTTGTGTCTTAGGAAACGTGTTTTACATATTTTTCTAAGCAAGGAACAAAAGTTTGACCCTCAAAACGTAATTGAAGAGTTTTTAGTGTCTGTCTTCCACGAGCTTAGCTAGTAATTTTGTTATACCCTGCTAAGTTGTATTTGCATGTACTCCAGCCCTGCTGCCTCTAGCTGCTCAGCCAGAGTGAGAGATGGTAATAGAATGTTGGTGTGACTGTGATGCGTGGAATGCCTGGGTGCCTGTGTGGATGAGTGGTGACAGTTGGAGATGGGCTGCGCAGCTAGGCAGACTGCTCCTGGTGGGGCTGGTACCACACCAGTGCTGGCTGGACTCAAGACTGATGTAACTTGGACTTAAGACTAAATAAAGAAGACTTGAAAATACATTCTGGCTCCTGGTGTCTACATTTACAGGACACAACATATTTTGGCGACGAGTGGACTTAGACCCTAGCGTCTTCAAGGAGAGTTCAGAAATCAAAAGAGATTACAAAGAAACTACATGAGAAACTAAAGGATTTCATAGGCAAATACATGAACCAAGAAAGTACAGATAAATGTCGGAAAGCAATTTAGATCCTTCTCAATTGCGTAGAAGAATAGGAGTAATTTGATCACTCTTCCAAGGCTGAAATTAGGCTTTAAAAATCTTTCAAAGAATGATTCAAATAGGCTGAGTAAGATTGAGCTCTGAAAGTAAAACAAGAACAGCTTGTTGGTGCTTCAATGCTAATTCAGCTGTCTTGTCAACATTATCTGAAAGAGCTGAACCCTCAGTAGCAGCAAATGAACGACCCGGCAAGGCAAAGTTTAGAGAAACCAGGCACTACTGGTGAAAAATCTGAAGAGGCTAGAGTGTAGGCCAAACCCTAGAAATTGAGGCCTTTCAAATATTACTGTAGGAATCTCCGTTCTACCAATATAAACAAAGGATCAGAGACTCGGCAAGAATCTCTCTCGAGAAGATGGACTGCTGTGATGTTGAGGGCTCAGAAGCGTCAACAAAACACATATTAGCCAGGAGGTGAATAATAATTTCCTCAATCACCTCCTTTTTAGGCAAGCATACCATATATTCAATATCAGGAGTATCAACACTGTCCTGAATAGGTTCCAGAATCTCATCCTTTGCCTCCCTTTGGCTTGCCATAGGAGGATTATTAAGTGAAGGCAAGGTTGGAAGACTCCTTTCCATAGCGGAAGCAACAGCTTCATCGATCATGGGTCTGAATAAAGCCACATCTACGCCTGGTTCAGAAGCCTTAGGAGAAGACTGGTGTCTGATGAACCTTTTTGGTCAGGGCTGCAATATTAATTAATAGTGCATTTTTGAGAAAGAAGTGCTCAGAGTCCAACATATTTGAAAAAAAAATGTACAAAATTACATACTTAACAAGTGTAGTCCGCATGCTGTTTTTACTCAACTCCAAATGTGGAGCAAATGTGAAATAACCTCATTAACATTCTACAGAATCATATCGAACATAATATCAAGGAGGGGAGAAGTTGAACAATCTTTAAGAATATAACTTTGCTTTAAGAGCAAACTGTTGTAAAGGTTGAAACCTCTCAAGATTTAAGGAAGGGAAAATCTATTCCGCTAGACAAATGGATTAGTGCATAGGTTCATTATCAGAGCGCTGTGGCATATATCTAACCCCTGCACTTAGTGCACCTCAATCATAGACATCTATTGTCTACTAGAAACACAGTGAACTTGTTATGGTAAATTCTGAACTCCTGCATGTTGCTTACTATTTCACCAGTATACATATGTAAGGGCCCCACATAACCATGTTAATATTAATAATTATCATTGTTAAATTAGCTTTGAAACTATATACCATCTGCTTTTGATGAATATTGATGTTTCTGTGAAATGGGCCCTGAAATATGAGCAAATGATCTGTGTTATAACAAGTATTGTCCATTTTTAGAGCGTGATTTTGTTCTATCTTTATGAAAATTAATAATTAAAGCTTCTGCAATGGCGGATACGTAGAGCTTCTGCTATGCTCAATGGCGGAGACTGCTTCCGGGTGAACAAGGGCAAGATGGCGCTTGCGTGAAGCCAATCACATCACAGAGCTGCTTCTCTAATACTACAGTGACACAATAATGCCGAGGCCTTAGGCACCACCAGTTTTCATCATCCGTATAAAAAGCCCTTTGGACATGTTCTCTGGTTGCCCTGAATCTCACACTGACTCCGCGCCGAGTATAGTTCACACCACCGCTTATGTTCAGTGTGGTAGCCGCATACAACACATTTCGGCATTATTCTGATCCCGATCCTGCCCCGATTGGCACTACAAGGGAAGCTGAAGATGGCAGAAGAGTGCAGGACCTTACAAGCAGCCATTGGTATCATGGTGAGTGATGCTGCAAGGGAAGACGAAGACGGCGGAGGAGTGCAGGGCTTCATGACCTCATGAGCAGCCATTGGTATTGGGGTGAATTATCTATTAGTTGAAGTTGAAGTATGGAGCACAAGTCATAGTTTTTCATCAGGGGATGGTCTGGTTTACACTCTGACAGATGGAGCGGGTCTCACGTAACGAATGGTAGACTTTATGCTAAGCAGAAGTGGCAGCAGCATCAAGCGAAGCGGGTAGAGGTGGGGAAAGGCACATACGGTATCTAGGTCATCAAGGCACCAAGGAACCTTCAACCCAACTGGTCCGGAACCTTGCAACTCAGCAAACTGCCCTGTAGCCTTTCACTATACTCGGGGTCCTAGAGTGTTTTGTCTTTTTTCTTTTTCTAAAATTAAAGAGTGACCTGTTAGAACTCATTAGGAACCCTTTCAGGAGTCGTGGGGAACCCCGGTTGTGTTGTGGAGGCGGTCAATGCAGCAACGGATGCAGCTTGTGACCTCCTGGGCTTCCCTTGCATACTCTTCAATCCAGTCTCTCACATACTTGATCTCCCTGGTTACTCAGTGAAGCTCCCTCTAAGACATCTGCACACAATTTGTTTCCATTGCACCAAGTAATCTCAGAATTTCTTATTATATCTGCCGACAAGTGGACTACTCACTTTCTTGGCACCAATGAAGTGTCTCTCCAGGAAATTTCCATAAAAGCTTATGCGCTAAGCTAAGCCGCATGGGGAGCTAGGCCACTCTCCTGCACAACTTCTATCTCTATGCAGGGACCCAATAGTTTCGAAGATGAATGGCAGGCCATTTGCCAGAATAAATCGCTTCAAGAAGCAAACGCCAAAGACCTATTGGGCGCGGGTCTCTGGCGGCTTCCAAGGCCAGTCACAACTTAATCAGTCCGATTAGTCCATCAACACCTGAACTGTCTCTGGATATTCTTGGCATAAATGGGGGCAGACAGGTAAAGGACCCATACAAGTTCTCTATAACACGTTTTCTAAATGTTGTTCTTCAGCTGTATTCTGGATCTGGTCCTTTTGACCTTGCAGGTGTTCCATGCACACCCTCATTCACCACTGCCACTATGCCAAAAAAGCTGCCTTATGTTTACTGTCCTGGGTCCCAAGGGAGCATTGAGGGTGTCACCTTGTGACTGATTGGAATTTGATGGAGGATGTAGGTGGAACTATGGAGAACCCCATCGACTCATGCCCAGAACTAACTGCAACAGTCTTAGTAAACCTTTTGGAGGATGCAGTCCCTCATAAGGCAGCGGAAACTCTTCATGCCACTAGAGATAATTTAGCCTTGGACTTCACCTCCCTGCAGGCTTAGCCTACTGCCCCTGACCAAATGCTTTTGCCACATCTGGCCCAATCCCCTCCAATCTAAACAATTCTACTGCAAACAATAGGCGAAATTAAAGAGATCTAAATCGCACAGGAAAAGGCACATCAACAGACAAACGACCAACCAGGCCAGATTAACATCAACATTCAGTTCCTCACCTCACAGGTCACGCAGGTGGAAAACAGTGTCTGATCTAGAAGACTACAAGAACAACGAAGACCCTATAACTTTAAAACTTCGATCAGAACTAACAGAATTACAGTTGAAAGATGTCGATCACAGGTCCCGCCATTCCAACTTGTGATTTGTTAGGATCCCAAGGGCCAAGAAAATGGCGAGACTGTTACTAAACTAATCTCAGATCTAATCAACAAGTATGTGACACCAGGGACAGCAGTTAAGGACATGGACCTGGAACTCACCATTACATGGGCACACCATGTTCCGGTGTTCCAGTCCCCCAACTCTAAGTATCCACAAACTATTCTAGTGAACTTTGGTGACTTTCATATGAAAGAACTGGACTTGGTCAACGTAATAAGGGATAAAACATATCGAACCTCAAACAAGTACTCTTTCTAAATCTTTTAGGATATGTCTTTTTCCACAGCACGGTGCCACAAACAGTTCAAATTAATGATACAAAGTTGCAAGGGACAAGGGGTGCCAGCAGGGATTGTTTAACAATCAAAATTGAAAGTCCTCAACAAGGGCATATCGCAAATTTTCCAAGGTGTTTTCACAATGTATTAAAAAGCCTGACATGAGAGGAGGGGAATGGGAAGAAGTAATCCTGACAGTAGTAAAGGTGCAGCTCTTTTTCATGCCATTCTGATATTTCATCAGGGTGGCATAGCAGACAGGATTGCCTCCGATCATCTGCAGTTTCAGTCACCTGAGTTCTATGTCAGGGCACTCATGTAGGGGAAGTATGATTAACGGGAGGTGAGGTTGGCACCCATGGGTGTGTGGAGAACTGCTCCAGAGGGAGGCTGTGGCAGATGGGGCTCCTGGGGTAGAGAGAATTGGGCGGTGGGAACTAGCATCATTGGCGGTCATAAAAATTCAGGTGGAAGTATTTTCTTTCTCAACGAAATCACCATCAAAGTGCTGATGTAGCCAGTTTTTTTGCCATTTGGGGCAATGGAAGTTTGGGGAAAGATAGACCAAGCTTTAGATGAGTTCAGCAACTATGAACTCTAGGTGTTTGAGGATTGTATCTTGCAACACTACTGGCATTAATAAGCGAAACATATTGAGGTCATTTAAGGCGTGGCTCAAGATTTTGAAAGCTCAGATTATTTTTCTTCAAGAGACCCATCTCAAGCCTCGGCAAAACAATCAAGTGTCCCTTGATTAATCTCATGCGCTTATTATTCATCCACTAGAACAGCAGTCAGGAAGTTGGAAGTGCTGGTCGCACAAGATCTTTCGTGTGAGGTGCAAAAGGTGCAAATAGATCCTAGGGCAAGGTTTATTGTGTTGAGCCTGAGGATCCATGATCAGCTCATTAGTTATTATGGTCCCTTCGAAGATGATGCTTCCTCTCAAAGTGAAGTTTACAATCTCATGCTATCACTCGAGGGACTCGTAGTTTTAGGGGGGGTTTCATATATCATCCAGGAAGTCAGACTGCACTGCTCATGCATTAACAAGTAGCAAAATAGGCTGACGTCACTACATTTGTTAACTAAACTGTGTAGAAATTTTGCTTTAATGGTTCCTTGGTGAGAGAATATTCTTGTTTCCGAAAAGCTACAACTCACCTCTAGAACTGATTTCTTTTTGCTCTCCCATAAGTGGCACAGATTAGGTATATTATAGAATCCATTTTCTGACCATTCAGTTTGGTTTTTAGAGGTATCATTGAAGGACCAGAAGGCTGCACTGGTAAATTGACAAATCATTACTAACAGATGAAAGCTGGGTTAAGACTATGCGATCAGCTGTAGATTAATTTTTTGAAAGAAATGTAGACTTAGCTTCATCTATTTAAGTCTGGGGGGCTTTTAAAGCATTCATACGGGGAGAGGCAATTTCTTTCAGGACACAAATTAAACTTAGGAGGGAGCAGGCTGTGGCATTACAGCACAAACTCGATCTGGTTACACACACACACTTCACCACACAACCATAGACCACTAAAACCAAGATCTTACAAGCGCGTCAAAACTAAAAGATTTTTATATGTCCAGCGAAATTCTCAATCAAAATACTTGTTTTCAAATTTAGTATGAGGAGAGTGAGCATGCAGGGTGCTTTCTTACATGGCCAGTAAAAAAAAGAAAAGAAGGAACAACGAGGTTGTCAAAGCAATTCCTGTTTTTCTTTTTAAATGTTTTTATTAACTTTTGCATCATACAGCATGTACGGGTGATAAATACATTTTGAATTCAACACAAAACAAAGTGACAAACATGAGGCAACAGTAAGTAAAGCATTTTGCAATGTGTTAAAATATCACATTCACCTCCCACGGAATCAACTTAAACTAAACAATCACATGCCCCACACTATGTCCCTGGTAACCCCCTCTCCTCTCTGGTCTTCAAAATCCCCTAAACTCACTCCAATCCCCCCATATTTTTCCAATGTTTTGGGCATCCCCTCCCCTGGTACACCACCTGCTCTGCTCTCTGACACCAGTCCATATCATAAATTCATTACCTTATGGTCGGGTAACTCTTGCGTCAAAGCAATCTTTGACAAAGGGGAGAGCTGAATGGTAACCCAACCCGATTTGATAGGCAAAGTTTTTCTTGACCACTATACAAAGCTATACGCGCCAACTAATAGTACTACACTGTATCATATTAATGAATTTCTGCATTCCATTCAGCTATTAGCACTATCTAGTGAGCTGCAAGACACTGCCACAGATCCCATTTCATTGGCAGAAGCTCAAGATGCAATAAAATCTTCTCCCATTATTAAAGCTTGTGAGAGTGATGGCCTACCAGCCAAAACATATAATGCATTCAAAGCTCAAGTGGCAACATTTTTCAGTAATCGTCTTCAATGAGTTTCTAGAACGGTGTGATTTACCCAGTTATTTCACGGAAACAGTGTGTATTAGCTTCCTGAAAGAAAGATAAGCTTCCTGATCAACCAGGCTCTTATCACCCAATTAGCCTGCTGAACAGCGACTACAAAATCTTTACCAAAATTATCAAACCCATGTTAGCCCCTCTTCTACAAACTCTGGTCCATCCAGACCAAATTGTTTTTTTGCCCATTAGGTTGATTTTATCCAACACTAATGTCTTGCTCCAGACCATTGACTATTACGCAAGTAATACTACAAAGGCGGCTATTTTCATGCACAAAGCCGGAAAGGCATTTGACCTTGTACAATCGGAGGTTCTGTTCACCATTTACTGAACTAGTTTTGACCTTTATTTGACTTTTTGACACAATGGACCATAAACACAGTATTTAGACAGATCAGATAATGAAGCCTACGGGTCATGAAAACCCTGAGATCAATCATTAACCTCGGTTTAGGTAAAGAAGAAAGTCTAGCTAGACTGCAACTATTACACCAATATGGCGGCATGACTACCTGTTGATGTCACCATGCCTATCAAGTTACATATTCCTCTGCGGCTTCTTGTTAAAATTGCCACTTCCAATACCATCTCCACAGAAAGTACACAGCTTTATTGCCTTTCCTTGAAGGCTTTAGGAGATTAAAACACTTTTTGCAGGATAAGCTACCTAAACACAACAGACTTCTCTCCTCTGGTTCGGCCTGTTGCTTACCATTGCACAGTATTTACCATGATCCTATCTGTCTCCTAGGGATAACGGAATTGCTATTCTTCGTATCAAGTTTCTTGTAAACATGAGCCACAAAGAGCTCCACCTTTGAGTTGAACTCCACTCACCTGACTTTTTCTTACACAGTAAATATTTCTTTAATTTCCCTTAACTACAAACGTTCACTTAGGGCCAGCCGCAATACACACTGGTACATTTTAATTTTATCATGCTCCTCGGCCTATCAAGATTTCCTCACTTTTGACAATGTTCATTCTAAACAAGATGTGTATAGTATTTTTGCCCCCCACTGAAGTATCTTTGCATCTATAGTGATTACATACTGTAGACCGGGCATAAAATCAGAACATGGATGCATCATGTCACAGATTGAAGTCTGGGATGCCCTTGGTTTGGGCACTAAAAGGACCAATGGCCCATGCACAGTGTGCACAAATGCCAACTGGATATGCGTTCTTGGCCAAAGCGCTACATGTATTAATAGATAGAGTGACCCAATGAGAAATAGTCCACTATTACTGCTTTGTTGGCTTGCTAGGACCAACAAGGGAAAACAGCTTGTTGTCCAGTCATTGTGATCTTGCCCAATTTACGTGATAGGAAACAGTGTGTCTCAGATTCAGCCTGCAGAACTCGTCCTCCTCTTTGGAAGCATGAGAAGGGGGTAAGAAAAATGCATGAGTGATAGACTAGCCCATATGGAAGGGGGACAGCACTTCTGCAACAGTGAGGGGCAAGTATGCAAGACCGGTTTGCCTGGATAGAGCACAGTAAATGGTGGCAGGATCCACTGACAGGAAGAAATGAAAGTTGAAGTTTTTAAGTAATAACCACCAGAAGGATTTGTGGGTCAAACAATGAACAGAACTGTGCATCGTTTCAAATGTCAATGCTCTGGAGGAAATCAGGAACAAGTTCAAATCCCACTATTTGATAACAAAACATATCGGTTGATGAAAATGTAAGAAACCTTTTTTTTTGTTGTAACTTTCTCTGGTAATCTGCACATGGAAAGCTGATCAGGGATACAACAGAAGGCTGACAATCTTACCAGATAGCCTTTCACACTACACATAAACAAACCTTGTTGGGCAAGGGCGGGTGCACAACATCTGCCAGCCATCCACAAAAGGGTTCAAGCTGTAATAAATGTCATCCATTTTGTTGAAGTAAAATACATTTGCCCGGGTTTCCTGTACAAAACAATTACCTTATTTTTAAATGGATATCAGATCTTTTTTCCACAAATGTAATCAGTATCAGGAAGAGTCAGTTTGAGTCTTATATTATTAACCTTCAAGTGGATTGTTCAAGCTATTGATTGCCAGGCAGGCTTTTGCAACTGTAGATACATTGTTAAACAGAAATCCCTTTTCTTTTGTGGTTATGAAAGACTGTAGCATTTTTGGTACCTTAAAACACATGTATTGATGGAACTTGATTCTTCTTTGGATACTCATTGACGTTTGGGATCTGGCACGCGTACAGAATTCTATTTTCTTCTGACTGGTGGAGATTTGAATGCCAAGCATGGACCCTTAGTTGGAAGGGCTGAACTCTTTTGAGTAACTCTTACTTGGTATCACTAAAATGATGGCTAGTCATATCAGAATTGATTGTCAATGAATGTATGTAATGTAGCTCCTAGTCTATCAGAATGTATGAGCCGACAACAGAGCCTGTTTCACAAAGGTTAACTTACACCTGTGTAAGTTTACAATTTTAAGGGATTCCCAAAGAGTTTACTTTTACTAATATTAATTTTACAATTGTGGAAATTCCACAATCATTGTGGAGAACCTGGCATATAAACAGATAGGACAGGCTGATCTTTTTATGAGTGCAGTATCTGACAGGAGTGCGGGGTCTTCACAGTCGTAAAATTACTAGTGGTGAAATAAAACTCGCAGTTTTTGAATACCAAAAAATAGTAAACTTACACAATTGTAAGTTTTCTTTTGTGAAGCAGGCCCTCCATGTTCCCATAAGGAGCAGGGTCAAGACTGATTTGCATATGGCTGGGTTTAAACTGGGATGGCATGGTGAGCAAAAGAACAATGCATTTTAACCCAAATCTCTTGATTGGGGATGAATGTTTGATTTGTTGAGCATTCCGTCCATCCTTTGTTTGTACAGCGATCTTCCAATTTAGATCATGGATTTTAAGGGCATGGATTGGATGTGGAGAAGCTCTAGATCTATTCTAGAGTCATATAACTCCCCACACTTCAGTGACAAACCATGCTCTGCTTCATGGAGCAGAGATCCTTGTTTTTTTAAACTATTTTTATTGATTTTTCATCATCAGAAATCAATCTTACAATTAATACCAGCATGTGTAAAGTGCACAGCTACCTCAGGTGAGGTGTCTTGGCACTGGGGGCCGTCAGGAAGATTAAGCGAGTTATTGCCCAGAGTCACAAGTTGCTGGGCTAACCTGCTGCTGGCAATCAAAACGTGAGCCCCCGTGTTCCACAGTCAGCCGCCCTGGCCGCTGCACCGCACCTCTTACCACATACTTTACATCATTATGTTTACACGTGTGTTTAAATCTTTAAAACATTCCCCCTTTTTCTTACCCTCCCCCCTCCCTCCTGTGTGGAAAGTTCAGTGGTTGAGAAGTAACAGAAGCATTTTGATAGGGATTTGAGGCATAGCTGAACGTGTAGCAATGAATTCCTCATACATTATGGTACAGCAACAATCGATTGTCTTATTTCAGCTACGACATTTCCCCGACCCCTCCATAGTCATATGGAATGAAAATGTATGTGTCAATTTATCTTAATCAGGTGTATGCTCTTGGACGTACGTGTTTCCCTGGTGTTTTATCTCCAATAACATCTGCCACGAAGCTCTCAGGTCGTCTTCTAATGTTTTATCTCTTCTAACCTATTTCATTCTAACTTCTTTAGCAGTGGCCCATTCCATCATACCCCGTAACCGTTCACCATGACTCGGTGGGACTGCATTTAACCATTTAATGGCAATATAGCGCTTAGCCAGTACTAGTCCTAAACTCATGAATTTACGACTACGTTTTTTATTGGCTGGGTTCAATGGTATCTCGCAAGGAGTACCCTCAATTTCCTATTCGGTTGCTTGCTTGAGTAGTCTAAGTACCTCTTTCCAGTACGGTTTTATATGTGCACAACCCTATATCACATGCAAGAAGTCTGCCTCAGTGGCCCTGCACTGTGTGCATTCATCTGATCTGGTAGGGTAGATGTTATGTAGAGTTTTGGGGTTAAGGCACAGTTGATGAACAACATTGAATTGAATTAATTTAAATCGGGCGATTGAATTAATTTAAATCGGACGTTTGAGCTAACTGTACGTGTCTCCTCATGAATTTTCTGCCAGTCTAGCAGAGTGATGTTCTCCCCAAGATATTCCTCCCATCTGGAGTGCGCCTTTGGAATACTCCCTGGAGCATCCTCCTGTATAGCCCTGTACACATGGGTAATAAGCCTCCGATCCCCTGTCATATCTAGCAGCCTAGTTAATGTCTGAGAAGGGATGGGCTCTTCCGAGAGGTTTGGCCAAAGTTCGCATACTGTGGCTGACATTTTATTGTATTGTAGGTATTGCCCTGTGCCCAGAGTAAATGAGTCAATAGCATCATGGAGCAGAGATCCTTGTATCTCAATCCTTTCATAAAGTCATCAAACAGAACTCTCCTCTGGTTGCTTGGACCATTCATAGTCAACTTGAAGTGTAAGAAAGGAGCTAAGATTAGTAATACATTTAAATTTCAGTGAAGCCAATGTGGTTCCACAGAAACAACAGAAAGGATATTGTCCAAACCTTAAGATTTTTTAAAACAAATTAATCAGCATTACAAGTTTTAATCAATTACCAAACTTATATGCAATTTATTGTCAGACCATATATATTAATATGATCATGCAATCTGAATTTGTATAATATGAGGAAAAAGATGCTAAATATGACTACGTAGATCAGGCAAAGTATCGGATACACAGGTTCCATAGAGGCACTTCCCTACTCTGTTGAACCATCATGAGTAGCAAGGGGATTTCAGCTATGAAGGTGTCAGCATCAGATGAACCAAATTTATGGCTCAGGGGAAAAGTATAACAGTTCAAGCATGAAGCCTAACACTTTGGCTGGGGAAATCAGCAGAGTTGAGAAAAGGTATTCTCTCATTGAAGTCAGGATAGGATCTGCTGAAGCTATACTAAGGAACACATAGTTAATACATGAAAGAAATTGATAGAAGGGTCTTCATATCAGTCCTTACCAAATGAACCAATCATGAACAACCTTTCTCCAGGAGCAGGTAAACTCAATTTCAACAACAAATTTCCTAACTCTGTATAAAGGGATACACGTGTGTGCGACTTTGGATGTGTCATCAGTCCTGTCTGCCTGGTATCGAAGGCTCTGTCGCACCATCACTGTCTTCATGTCCGCAGCTAAATTCTAATTACGTTTCAACTATGTATCAGTTTGGTACAATAACAATAAGCCTATGCTAGCTAACGAGTATGTAGATAAGGCACCACCAGAGAAGAGAAAAGAACAAGAAACTTGCAAACATTTATGAACATGAAAGTCATGTTACTCGGGCCTGGCTGCAAGTTAGGCTAATTTTAAATCAATATGGCTTCCAAGCAAATACAATTAAAATGAGTAAACTGAATTGGTTACATTTCAGGAACGTTATTCTCTTTAATATAAATACATTGATTATAATCCAGCGTAATATGTGGGTGGCTCTCATTAAAGTAAATATAGCCATTCACTGCATCTGGTTAATATCAAGTTTCAAGTTTAATTTTATTTTGCATAGTTTCTAAAAACCATTGCAACATTTTTTTAAAAAGATGCAGTAGAATTAATATTATACACCAATAAAATCAATAAAACACATGCTAAAAAATACTGTACAGTAGAAAACAATTAACAGTGCGGGCGATGGCGAGATTCATTGGCTCGCAAGATAAAGTGCAGTGCGGTTGCTATGCTTTGCTGATGCCATCTGGTTAATATGATGCACACGGGTTAAAATGTTAAATACACATTGTATCATTTGCATTTAAATGTATAGAGCACTAAATTATGCTGCTCCATTCTTTAGCCTTTCGCTTGTACAAATGCAACACTGTATAGATTTGGAGTTTCGCCATTAAATCCTTTGTGTGATGCAGGCATAAAAATACAAAAGGGCAAACTTGTAAATGGGGGGGGGGGTACCACACATTTCTCCCCTTTTGAAAAGTCCTAAATGAGAATGCAAAACTGTAACTCAGACCAATCAATGTGATTTGTAAGCATTCCAATCAAAACACTAACGGTGGGAGGGCCTAATGAGCTAAGGGAAAATAACTCGGTCCAACAAGGTTAGGAATGATTCCTGGGCTCCAGAGTGTCACTTCTAGCTTTGAGCACAATGGAGTGTATGGATGGCTCATTATTGTATCCCGTATTTATAAAGACAGAGTAATGTACTGTAATAAACATAAAAAGCAAGTATCTCAATGTGTGAAAAATAATGCTGACTGAATGCCCAGTACTAATATACCTTAATCAAACTAACAACAGAACTTTAATTTTCCCTTGCAGAAACTTTGGTGTTTCAATGTGCTCAGGTATGTGCGATTTAGGAGGAATCATAGCACCGTTCCTACTATATCGACTTGCAGCAGTATGGTTAGAACTACCGCTTATTATATTTGGTAAGGATTTGTTTTGCTCTGTATTTTTCTTTAAAATTTAGATAATGCATCTAACAATGAAAAAGTGTTTTCAGGAAAAGATACATATCTTCTAGATAGTCAAATATCTGAGACGTCAAGGAAATTATGTTAGTAGGATAACTTGGCTTCAAAAGAATTGCAGTGATAGTTGTGCTGGAAGAGATGGAATAAATGATTAGTTGGAATAAACTCACAGAGAAGCCAGTAAAAGCAACATTATTCCACTCTACAGCACTCCACTCTATGCCACTTCAAAGTACACCACTACTCCAGTGTACGTCACTCCATTCTATTCTAGTCCAGCCTACGCCACTCAACTCTACCCATTCCAGTGTACGCTATTCAACTGTATTCCACTCCACTGTACCTCACTCCACGCTACACCAGTCCATTCTACACCACTACACTCTACGCCATTCCACTCTATGCCATTCCACTCCACGCTGTTCCACTGCATGCCGGTCCTTCTACCACACTCCATTGCACTATACACCACTCTACTGTACCCTATTCCACTGTGTGCCGCTCCACTGTATGACACTCCAGTCTATTCCACTAAACTGAACGCCACTGCACTCTACGCTATTTCACTGTTCATAACTCCACTGTACGACATTCCACTTTATGCCATCCAACTCTATTCCACTCCACGGTATGCCACCCCCTCTGTACGCCACTCTACTCTACAACACTCCACTATATGGTATTCCATTGTACACCACTCCACTGTTCGCCAACCCATTCTACACCTCTCTCCAGTGCCACACTCCACTGCACTATACAGTACTCCACTCTATGCAACTACACTCTATGCCACTCAACACTACCCTATTTGACTCCATGCAGTCCATTCTACCCCACTCCACTGTCTGCCACTCCACTGTACACTATTACACTGTACACTACTCCACCGTACCCTAGTGGACTCTATGCCACTCCACTGAACACTATTCCAATCTATGCCACTTCAGTGTACAACACTCAGCTGTATGCTATTTCAATGTATGGGAGTCTACTGTATGCTATTTCACTGTAAACCACTCCACTCTACACCACTCCCCTGTAGCCTCTACACTTTACAACCCTCCACACTATGCCACTCCACAATACGCTATTATACTGTACACCACTACAGTCTACCCCACTAAACTCTACCCCGCTCCACTCTACGGTATTCCACTCTACAGTACTCCACTATGCACCTCCACTGTACGTCACTCCATTCAAAGCTATTCCACTGTATGCCACTACACTGCAACTCACTCCACTTTATGCTACTCCACTCTACGCCACTCCATTTTATGCAAATCAACTCGAAGCCACTCCACTCTGCCCCATTCCAGTGTCCAGTATTCCACTGTATGCCACTCCACTGTACGTTATTAAACTTCATGCCACTGCACTCTATGCTATTCCACTGTACGCCACTACACTGTACCTCACTCCACTCTACACCACTACCCTCAACACCTCTACACTATTTCACTGTATGCCAGTCCATTCTACAGTACTCCACTCTATGCCACTGCACTGTACACCACTTCACTCTATGCTATTCCACTATATGCCCATCCACTCTATGATATAAAGTCTACACAACTAAATAATACGTCAATCAAATTTACACTGTTCCACTGCACGGACGTTCACTGTATGACACTGCACTCTATGCTAACTCACTGTACGCCACTCCACTGTACGCCACTCCACTGTATGCAACTACACTCTATGCCACTCAGCACTATGCTAATTGACTCTATGTGAATCCACTATACCCCACTCCACTGCCCGCTGCTCCACTGTATGCTAGTCTACTTTATGCTGCTCCTCTGTACCCCACTGCACTCTATGCCACCACACTGTACGCTATTCCAATCTACGACACTCCAGTGTACACCACTCCACTTTATGCACTCCACTGTATGCTATTTCAGTGTATGGTAGTCTACTGTATGCTAGTCTACTGTATACCACTCCCCTACACACCACTCCAGTGTACGCTATTTCACTATATGCCACTCCACTCTATGTAACTCCACTCTGCTCCACCCCACATTGTGTTATTCCAGTGTTTGCCAATCTACACCACTCCACAGTACCTTATCCACTGTACAACACTTCAGTCTATGAACCTCAACTGTACACTACTCCACACCAATCTGCTTGACGCTATTCTACTGTATGCAACTCCACTCTATGCCACTACACTCTATGCTATTTCACTCTAACCTCCTCTCTTGTATGCCACTCCAATGTATGCCACTGTAGTTTACGCCACTTGACTGTATGTTACTCAACTCTACAGCAGTACACTGCTTCCGTTGTATTTCACTCCACTCTATGCCATTGTACTTTATGGGACTCCACTGTACGCTAGTCCACTGTACCCCACTCCACTCTTTACTATTTCACTCTACCCCACTCCACTATATGCCAATCTGGTCAATGACACTCGACTATACTCAACTACACTGTACGCTACTCCTCTCTGTGCCACTCCAGCGTATGCCACTCCACTCTATGCCACTCCACTCTACACTATTCAAATGCATGCCACTCCACTTTGACACTTCACTCTACAGTGTTCCACTGCATGCCACGTCACTGTATGCCACTCCACTCAACGGCACTGTATGTCACTATAGTCTACAACACTATATACCACTCCACTGTAGCACACTGTGCCACAATCTAGGCTGCTTTACCTCACTCCATTGTACAACAATGTACTCCACTCTATGCCACTACATTGTACTCCACTCTGACATCTTCACACACTCTACAGCATGGCATACAACTCCACTGTACAATGCACCACTTTACTCTTTAACACTTTACTCCACTGTATGATACGCCACTACAGGCCACTACACTCCACAGCACTGTCCAACTCCATTATGTCACTTTAGGCCACTCTACACTATGCCACTCCACTCGACTACACTGTATGACAGTTTATCCCACTGTACTCTACTGTATGTATGCTGTTCCACTCTATAACACTAAACTGTACTTTATAAAACTGCAGTGAACTACGCTTCATGTCAATGTATGGCACCCTATTACACTGTATTCTGCTACACCGCACTGTATTCTACTCCAATATATGCCATTCCACGACACTCTACTCAACACTATCTGATTCGACATCACTACACTCCAGTCCACGACACTCAATTTCATGACCCTACAGTTGATGATACTCCACTGTACGACACTCAGCTGTACTGTACGACAGGCCACTTCATTGTACAACACGCAACTACACTCTACAATACTCCACTCCACTATACGATACACCACGCCACTTCACTATATAACTCTTTACTCCACTATGCGCCTTCATTTAAACACAATGCTATCTATTTAAGCTTTTGACTTTTTTAGTTCATATCTGTGCAGGTACATTCTTTTGACTTTTCTGTCCTTAACATCTTCCTAAATGTTCTTTAGCTAAAACATTGTAACCAAAAAATGCTCCAGTTAGTGCAGAGTATCGTTTAAATGTATTTCCAATATAAGGCCGAAAGTGGGTCCTGTTAAACATGGAATAAGAAAGGCCAATGCCAATGACACCATTCTCAGGACATAAATTCACTAACAAGAGACTCAGCATTATGAGTGTTACTTTTTCTTTTCCTTAAAAGAAAATCAAACCCAGAGTTCTGGGAATAGCAACATAAATGAGCGTTTAATTTTTGTCTTCTTGCATATTTGATTTCGTATTTCTTTACATATATTATCCTTTATAAGACTTGTTTATTTTAATTTCCTAGAGCTGTGTAACCATGAGATCAACATGGCATTGATAATTACATGAAAGTAGTAAAATGTTGCTTAGTGCCAAAATAATAAAAATGGCATCTACCGGTTTTGCAATTCATTTACATGTCTGGCAAGTATTATCTATGAGAAGCCTGTGCAATCTCACACCATCTTGTGTATAGTTTAGTGAAATCCTCCTCTCTTTCTCAATGCACTTTGTTTTTCCATAGGTGTACTTGCCTTGGTATGTGGGTGTCTCGTCTTTCTGTTACCGGAGACCATGGGAATTCCTTTACCAGAAACAATCCAGGATGTTGAAAACCTTTCACGGTATTGTCTATCTTATAGTCCTTTAATTTATTTTATGAAATGTATGGAATATTCCCAAAGTCAAATAGTTTGCCATACTAAGAATGAACGTGACGAAATCAGAGAATTGCAGGTGCCATCCAGTATGCTGGTGTCATGTCCTGGTGCTTTGGTTGAGCCTTATCGAAGAGTGCAGAGAGAGAACAAGAAACATCAACAGCAGCATTCACTGCCAGTGATATGTTTGGTAATTACCCAATGAGGCTTTCCCTACAGCCCAATCAGAGCAACACCTTCCAGGGAAGTGTGCTTGAGCAGTAACAATCATAAGTTGAGGTCTGGGTGACAATGCATCCATCAGAAATAAAAGATCATTACCGAAGGTGAGTAAATTTCCTGTGGATACATAATTTTCCTAAATATCCCACACATCCTCCCCCCTCCCTTAAAGCATTAGTGTCATGATTAATAAGAACCCACGGTATGCAAAGTATCAGTCACAGCGTGTTTGGGTTGTGATGCAGTAATGCTTAGCAAAGAACCATAGACGACTACTTGATTGCCTGGCTGATATCAACCATCGGAACCCATCTAGTGAGGACAGCGGAAATAGCCATGGTCCAAGCAGAGTGAGCTGGAATGGACTTTGGAGGATCTTTCTAACGAATAGCAGATTACAGAGAGGAAGAACCAATGTAAAATGGTGTATTTTGTCACTCTTGTAGATTTATTCAGCTCCAGCAAGGCTATAAAGATTTGAGGAAGACAAGACTGTTCAATAGGCCTGCTGTTAGAACATGTCATGTGCAGGAGAGGAATAGATGAGTGAATTCTGAGTGCCAACAAATCCTCCTACCCCTAGTTGGGGCTATCAGGATCAGTTGCACTAGATCCTCCTTAAACACCATAGACATATATGGAATTGGTGGAAATGTGTAGAGCGTGCCTCAAGTCCTAATGAAACTGAAGGTTCACCCTTCCATGTCAGAGAGAAGTGTATGGCACAAAACTGAGGACACTTCAAGTTTCAAGTTTTTTATTATGATAAGGAACTCTTTATGAGGTCCACATAAAACAACATATACATACAAAACCAAAAAATACATAATATATTATTCCATCACAATTACTCAAGCTTAATACAGGTCCAAAAAACATTTTAAAAAGTTGTACAGTTTAAAAACAAACATTTCATTAGGTGGATTAATCAAGGCTGCCTTAAATGAAGAAGCAGATAATATGTTGAGTTGTAAGCAAATTGGTCTCAACCATCTACGCCTGCAAGACATCAGTGCAGGACAAACAAACATGACATGTTCTAAGTCCTGATCATACAATTGACAAAGATCACAGCATGCCGAATGACCATACCAGCTGGCATGTAGAGCTTTCAGGGGAAGCAAATTATGTCTTACTAAGTACACAAGGCGTCTGACGCCATGAGAGATGTTCCAAGACATATACAATTGAGCTTTTCGCAGGGTATAAGATTCAATAACAGGCGAACCACCTTTTTTCGCTAAACAGAAGTCTCTATCCTGACGAAACCCCAATTCCCAAGAGGCTGACTTCAGAACAGTTTTTAATTGATGAGAGGATAATAAAAATAAAGTCCCCTCATCCAATTTTAATTGCAGCACGGCAAATCTGAAGTTTTTTACAATCAGGGAGAAATCATTAAAAGATCCTAATAATTCATTTTTTATAAGATCTCTTAGGGTATTAGGTTCACCTTTAGATAAAGCTACTACCCAACGTATTATACTTGCCAGACCTTGAACCCAACTGCTACGTAAGCCCAATTCCTGTCTCAAGGAAGCAGTCGAATTTGCTGTACCTACAGACATTAAACTGCGTAAAATTTTCCCTTCCGCAGAGTTTAAAAAATTCCACTTTTTTACATCAATTAACTCAATTCCGTACAACAGGGAGGCCGGAACTTTCGCTCTGAAAACATCTAAAAGAATAGAAAAATGCCTTCTACCTGTGGCTTTATACAGGGAAATTAAACTCTTTCCCTGAGAAATAGCCTTCCGGGAGTGATTATCAATGTGTAATTTGTCACTTAAATTATAAGTGACAATTTTACCTAGGAAGGTGTAAGATTTCACACATTCCAATTTTTTCCCCCCCACAACCCATGGATAATTAAGGCATTTAGGCTTCTTTCTACCGGAAAAACAAATCACCTTGCTTTTTGCCGTATTTATTGATAAGAAATGACTTTCCGCAAATTCAAAGAGTGCTTGCAACCGATTGTTCAGGCCCCTTGGGGTGAGATCCAAAATCAGGATGTCATCTGCATACATAAGGCATGCAATTGGAACACCACCCAAGGAAGGGGCAATACCGGCGCAAGCAGAAAGTGTGACGGGTAAATCAACTGTATATAAAGAAAATAACAATGGAGCCAAAAGGCAACCTTGCTTCAACCCATTGGAAGTGGGAATTAATTTAGATACACCACGTTCACCTCCAAGTAGAACTCTGCACCAGGTGTCAGAGTAAAGGGCGCGAATTAACTTGATCAGGAATGGGGGCATACCTAAGTTAAATAACTTTCTCCACAGCAAAATTCTATCTACTTTATCAAAGGCGGTGGAGAAGTCAATAAAGGCGCCATATACCTGACCACCACGGATTTTCACATATTTTTCAGTAATAACTTGCAATGCAGTCAGGTTATCTAAAGTTCCATGATTTTGTCTGAAACCTGTTTGCTCCATGGGAAGAATTTCATGTTCAGATACCCATTGATTCATTAAAGTAAGCACACATTTTGCGAAAACCTTACCAATGGCATCAAGCAAGGCGATTTGACGGTAATTTTGTGGTAGATCTCTTGGCCCTTTCTTATATAAAGGGACAATAATACTTCCTTTCCAGGAGGGGGGGACTGTTCCACTAGAAAAACAAAATTTAAACACTGGAAAGAGTATTTTACTCCAAAGTTCACTCTGGTGTTTTAATACTGAAATAGGGATTTTATCAGGACCCATCGCACCAGAGGAACGCATATTCTTAATTGCATATTCAATTTCCCTTTCCGTTGGACAGTCAAGTATATGTGAGACATTTTCCGATTCAGCATTAAAAACTTGAGAATTATTGTTACTGTACAACTTCTCGATATAATGAACCCACACCTGTTCCTCAATGGCAATAGGCGTAGGACTGGCTCTGGTTCCACAACCTTTGCCAATTAAGGACCAGAAAGTCTTGGGTTGGCCATTATAAGAAGCTTCCCTCAGTTGAATCCAGAGGGCATCTTCCTTAAAACGTTTTAAACGGGCCTTAAGTCTAACTCTTCTTCTCTTTAAGATAAACAACTTAGACTTAGCTTCTTGGGTAAAGGATAAAAATTGTCCCCTTACCACTTTGTTTATTTCTCTATTTATAGCCCGTAGAGGATGAGGGACTACGAAGGATTGTTTCACACCTGGTTTCTTTTTTGCGCTAGCAGTTACAGAATCTAAAAACTTAATAAAACTCAACAACTCTCTCCCTTCCCAGTGGGGTAAATTCTCAACAGCAAAATACAAAAGAGGCACCACATTTTCAACAGTACAAGTGTTCCAAAAACATTTCCCAGAACTGGAATCAAAATTCACAAAATCTGTATCCAGACTCCACGGATCCACTTTCTGAAGATTAACGGAGACAGAAAGCATCAATGCATTATGGTCACTAAGAATAGACTCAATGACCTTCATATCCTTTAGTAGGTGAAAACCGGCATAGTCTACCATGATAAAATCAATAATAGATTTTCCCTTATTAGATTTATGAGTATAAGCTGCCGGGGTGTCAGACGGAAGCCTCCCGTTTACTATTAAGCATCCAACTTTAAGTAAACCATCTAAAATAAGTTTACCTCTTTTGTTAGTTTTAATTTTAGAGGGAAACTGGGCAGATGGTATATTCAAAGACTCTTCCAATTGAATATTTCTAAACAACTCCGACCCACAGTTAGATATATTACAATTTAAGTCCCCAAACATTAACACATGCGGAGTTGGGGAGACATCCAACACTTTAGTTAAAAAAGTGAACAAAGTTTTTAAACCAGCATTAAAACTACAATTGGGGGGAATATAAATATTAACCACAATCAACAATCTATTAGGGCAATCCTCAAAAACCTCTTTTAGGGTTATTGCTTGAAACAGTTTCCCTGGATCTAGATAGTGTGAATAGTTCCATTGCAATCTATTAGATAACAAGCATGCTAACCCTCCCTTAGCATGGCCTCTTCTAGTGCTGGTTGCGCTGTATTCCAAAACACTTCCTGTTCTATGCTATGGCAAAGAGATCCATATAAAAACACCCCAGTTTAGAGAAGTTGACCTCCACCACTTTGGGGTGTAGTTCCCACTTGTGTGTCTCAAGCGATACGTGACTTAGTGAGTCTCTACAGGGAAGATTCCAAGTCACTGCCCCCACTACAAGAGGTGAATCCCCTCCCATCACAAGGCTGTGTGGGGTCATGGACCCTGTGATTATATAATGAATGGTGAGGATATTTTAAGACAGAATGAATGGTGGTCCCTGGGATAGAGGGGAAGGAGGTCTTAAAGGCAAGGTGGACCACCTGCAACTCCAGCATGTTTATCTGCTCCACTAAGGACCCCTGTCATGTCGCCCAGATTGGCAGCCTAGCAGTGAGGTATCCATACCCACAGTACCGACTGCCTATTGAGGTCTGGAGGAACAACCCACCAAAAAGTTGGATGGGTCCAACCACTAATGCAGATACGGATGAACTGACTCCAGATTCTGTCACTGAGCAAATCTAAACTAGCCAGTGGGAATTGGTTCTCCTCTGTGTACCTCCAGGATGACCATTTCTACCTACCAACCCTACCCACCCACTGGAGCTATCTAAGATTCAGAGTGGAGTCCAGTTCCATCAGTTCACACTCCTAGGTGTGGCGCCACGGCCAGGGCGACCGACTCCGGAATCTGGGGATCACGGTTCGATCCCCGGCGGCAGATTAGCCCAGCACCATGTGACTCTGGGCAGTAGCTTGCTTAATCTTCCTGAGGGCCCCCAGCGCCTAGAAATCCTTACGGGTGATTGTTCGCGCTTTACAAATGTGGATTACTATTTGTATTGATGACCACAAATGCATTTTATGTATTTTATTTTTAGACAGAAGTGCTGTCAGTTGTGGCAGCTTTACTATGATGGGCAGGAGTTCACGTTTTTTCCAAACGTTATGATTATTTGGTGAAAGGTGTGCCTACGGCATGGGTTGAAGCATACCTTCAGCAACAAAATGAGTCTCCTCCACTACTTGGGCTTTCCAATT
Organism: Triturus cristatus; assembly: GCF_964204655.1. Taxonomy (NCBI): domain Eukaryota; kingdom Metazoa; phylum Chordata; class Amphibia; order Caudata; family Salamandridae; genus Triturus; species Triturus cristatus. The sequence goes on along the minus strand of NC_140589.1, from coordinate 898,242,468 downwards.
AACATACAGAAATCACCTCCAACTCCCTTGCAGAGCTAATATTACTGAGGGCTGTGACTAGCACTGCTCCTATGAAGGCTTTTCCTCCTCCTAAGAGGAGAGATATTTTAGGTGTTTCTAACTCCAACACTCTCTGTTCTGAACGTCATATGCCTTCTAGGCACAATGGATTTTATCTGCCATGTGGCACCTACAGGATGCCTGCGGGCCCTCAGTGGTGCCTGAAAAAACAGGGGTTCAAAAATCAAGAGAGGCTTTCAGCTCGGGTACTTATATGGAACTAGTCCTGCCACATGCACAGCTTTGAGAGCCAAAGGTTGAAGATGGTTGTCAGACCAGTCTCCTTTTTGGGGGCCCAAAGTAAAGGGGATAAAATCCTTTGCCTCTTTCTTCCACATGAAATAAAAAAGCAGTGGACAGGGCTGCAGTCTGAGTAATTACAGGTAGCTGAGATTAAAATTCGAGCATTCCTTTCAGAACTTTGTTTATCTTTCTTCCAAAGGAACAACCTCTATAGCCTCTTTGTTCAGTAGAATACTAACTTTTCCCTCTAATATCTTATTGTGTACAGGAGAGCATGTCCTAGTGGAGAAAACAGTCTAAAAAGGAGGAAAGAAAGGATAGGTCATAGCCCTTGTACAGTAGCTGGGTGACCCAGAGATTGATAATGATAGTTTACCAATTGGTGTAAAAAATGGGTAACACACCACAGTCTTCCAGTGAGGTGGTAGAGGGGTGGACAGGCTAAGGCAGAAGAGCCAGAAGAGGATTGGGAAGAATGGATCTGCTGCTCTAGTTGATAACACCCCCTAGATAAGCCGTTCTTAACCTGTGGTCCAGGGACGCCAAATCAGATGGTCTGAGACTGCTTAGGAAATTAAATAATATGAAGAGCCTAATGAAAAGTATATAACAAAAGCGCAAAATGTTAAACCAAATATTTTAAAATGTTCAGCAAATGTGACGGAATATGAAATCGAAGGATATAACTTAAGTTGGTATCCTCAGATTGATTTGTGAAACAGTGCAAGTACATCAAACAGACTAAAGTATGGGCAATGGGTGACCTCAGTTGAATTTAGAAAATCCCCAACCTTCCCATTAAAATTAAAATAGATTTTTCTAATATTTGTGAGCTAAATAAAATGTCATCATTTCTATATGTGTTTGATGAATGCATGTTTCTATATTTTTCAATATTGCTTTGTAGTTCAAATCATTGAAATTGCATAGGCTTGGGGTACCTAGATTTCAATAGTTACTCAGTGAGGGGGTCCCCAGATTACAATAATGGTTCAGTGTGGGTCCCTGGATTCCAGTAAGGATTCAGTGGGGTCCACAGAAGTCACAAGATTAATAATTACTGACCTAGCTCCACCAATCCCAAAAGAAGTTCATCTTTTGAGTTGTTTTGTAAGGTTGACACTGCTGTAAGGCTGTGATCTGTGGCAGCTTCAAAAATACCTATATTGTGATGGAGCTGCCTCACTGGGGAGGCTAGGCCCAGAGAGTGAGCTGTAGCTGTGATGTTTTTAAGTCATTTCAAGAAGGCGTTAGTCTTTTCTCAAAACAGCTGCTCACCATAGAACTTCATGTTCATGGAGCTTGCTTCAACATCTCCAGACAGTGGATCCCATCCAAGCATGGCAGCAAAAAGTGATGGCAGTGTTCCTGCTTTGGAACACATTGTTTGTGGAATCCAGGCCACACTTCAGGATCAGTATGAATGCTCCAAAACCATTTCTGATAAAGTCATACATTGATTTTGTGTGTGGTCTGGAAGCAGATACGTTTTGCCAATTCACACAGGGCTTGCACATAGCAGCCCAAAGGGCATGTGGCATTCACCTTTGGCAGACTTACTATTTCTATGGTGAAGAAGTTGAGTAAAGACTTCAGTTCAGCACATCATTACATGCCATACCATATCACAGGCAGACCTGTCAAATCAACGCAGTCTATTTTGAGTTCCACACCTGCAAGAGTCCAGGGGGGGGTCTCAGGCATGCAGCAGTTGGTATGAGGTGCAGGTGTCATGACTTAAAGATATGGCATTGTACGCAGAATATCAAACGTTTGCTTCTTTGTGGTAACAGCCGCAATTAGTTCCCAGTTGAGGTAGAATTTGGCTTTAAACATTGACAGATTCAAGATGGTGGTCACTCTACTGGAAGCTATGGCAACTTCCCAATACAAGTCGCCGCCAAGTCTATTCCTAAGAGATCAGTTCCCGCTCAGGCACTTGCAAGGCAATGTTAGTAGGGGCATTCAGTCCACTATTTTTCAGCTGGCTTTTTGTCCCTTTTGCTATACTTTTATCCACAATATTTTGCAATGTAGATTGGATCATTATGGGAGAAAAAGTACAACAAAACTAGCACACTTTCCGAAGCAGATTTAGATCCACACAAGTTCATAATTTGTTTGTGAATTTCCAATTCTGCTTGGATTTTTTATCCTCCCTGTGTAGGGAAATGGACCACCTCAACAGCGTTGGATTCTCACCCCTCATCTGCATCAGCCATCTGAGGGGCCTGTGGTCTATCTGAACCCGGAAGTGAGTCCCAAACAAGTATGGCCTCAGCTTCTTCAGCGCCCAGACCACAGCAAATGCCTCATGCTCAATCGCACTCCACTTCTGTTCCAGTGGAAGTAACTTTCTACTAATGAAGGCCACAGGTTTGTCTGGGCCCTCTTCATTCAGCTGTGAGAGCACAGCTCCCACACCATGCTCTGAAGCATCTGTCTGCACAATTAATTCCCTTGCGAAGGTGGGCGCCTGAAGCACTGGCGCCATGTGCATGGCAAATTTCAGGGCATCAAAAGCCTTCTGGCAGGCGTCAGTCCAATTCACCTTCTTGTGCTGCCTCCTGGAAGTCAGCTCTGTCAAGGGGTCAGCAATGGTGCCATACCGCTTGACATATCTCCTGTAATACCCTGTGAGTCCTAAAAAGGCCCTCACCAATGTCTGGGTCTTGGGGGGTTCCCAAGCCGTAATGGTATCAATCTTGGGCTGTAGGGGCGCCAACTGGCCACTCCCTACCTAGTGCCCCAAGTACACCACAGAACCCTGCCCAATCTGGCACTTACTCACCTTGATCGTGAGGCCTGCCCTCATGCAGAGTCTTCAACACTTCCCAGAGGTGGTGCAGATGTTCCTCTCAAGTGGCTCTGAACACTGCGATGTCATCCAGGTAGGCGGCACTGAAATCCTCCAGTTAACACCTGGTTGACCAACCTCTGAAAGGTCGCAGGGGCATTCTTCAACCCAAAGGGTATCTCCGGTAATTGGCAATGCCCCTCTGGTGTGGAGAATGCTGACCTCTCCTTTGCCCCATCAGTTAAGGCAATTTGAGAGTACCCAGACTTTAATTCAAACATTCTGAGGTACCGGGAAGCTCCCAACCGATCGAAGAGCTCATCGGCTCTGGGGATGGGGTAAGCATCAGTCCTGGTGACCAAATTAAGCCCTCGGTGGTCCACACAGAACCGGAGTTCTGGTGTGGCACCTGGTGTGGCAGCCTTTGGGACCAAGACCACTGGGCTGGCCCAAAGGCTGTTTGAGGCATCAATCACCCCTAGCTCTAGCATCTTGGGGACCTCCTCCTTGATGCAAGTCTTGACTCTGTTAATATAGATATGCCTATTGTTTTAACTTGTAATGTGATTTTCATGCTTTTATGATTAATGATTTTAATCGAATAAAGCTGTACTTGACTTGACTTGACTCTGTCAGTCACTCTGTAAATGTTGTGCTTTACAGGAGGACTGTCCCCAGTGTCAACATCATTGACACACCACTGAGTGACACCAGGGGTCAGGGAGAACAGAGCAGCAAACTGTCCCAACAGTTGGCGACAGTCACTCTGCTGTTCAGGAGTGAGGGCGAGGGAGAGTGAAACACCGTCCACTGATCCATCATGCTCTTTTGCAGACAGGAGGTCTGGAAGAGACTCAGTCTCCTCTTAAATTCCAGCATCTGTTGCTAGCAGCATGCCCACTTCAGACCTCTCCAAGTGGGGCTTCAGGCGGTTCACATGCAGGACCCGCAAAGGGTTCCTAGGAGACTGCAAGTCCACCAAGTAGGTGACGTTGTTCTTGCGTTCCACCACCTCCAATGGTCCGGTCCACTTATCCTGGAGCACACAAGGCTCCACTGGGGCAATGAACCATACTTTATGTCCAGGCTGAAACGCGATCAGAGTGGCATTTCGATCATACCAATGTTTTATCTCCTACTGGCGCCTGAGTGAGTTGCCTGCAGCGCTTAGTCTGGTTTCTGAAGGCCAGCATGTAGCTATATACATCCTGGGGAGGTTTACTGGGAGCTGTCTCCAAGCCTTCTTTCACCAGACTCAGAGGTCCTCTTACAGGATGGCCATACAGCAGCTCAAAGGGACTGGACCCTAAGGATTTGTGGCACCTCTCTGTGAGCAAACAGAAGGCATGGTAAGAGGATGTCCCACTTACATCTCATAGGTTCACCAAGACCCATAATCATGCCCTTCAGGGTCCGGTTGAATCTCTCAACAAGCCCATTGCCTTGGGGGTGGTAAGGAGTGGTGAACTTGTATGTAACACCACACACCTGCCACAGGGACTTCACATACTTGGATATGAAGTTTGTATCACAGTCAGACACCACCTCTCTGGGGAACCCCAAACAGGAGAAAATCCCCATCAATGCACGACCCACCAGTCACAGTCTGGAGAGGGATGGATTCAGGGTACCGGGTGGCATGGTCCACAAAGACCAGAATGAACCTGTTACCCATGGCTTTCTTGGGATACAGAGGCCCCCCAATGGCAATGCCCTCCCTCTCAAAGGGGGTGCTGACCACAGGGAAAGGTTGGAGAGGAGCCTTACAATTCCTCCCACTCTTGCAATTTGCCTGGCGAGTCTGGCAAGATCTACAATGAGTATCAGAGTGCTTGCGCATCTGGGGCCAGTAAAAGTGGGTGACAAGCCTTTCAAAGGTCTTGTCTTGACACAAATGTCCTGCCAAAGGCACATCATGAGCCAGACCCAGTAGGAAGGCTCTGAAGCGCTGGGGTACCACCAGCACATGGGCTGACCCAGGCTCAGCAACCTTAGGCTCGCTATACGGAAGATAGATAATCAACAAAGGAGTGTATCAGTATAGTAACAAGATGTATGAGCAAGCATGCTAGTCATTGCAATAATATTATTACTTTTTGTAAAAAAACATTTGTTTTTTTATTTATGAAAGCCCTCACTCACCAACCTGGTTGGTGACATGCTTCATCATTGGGCCCCACCAGGAGTGGCCGAATGCCACCCTAGTGTGCTGCAACGCCAGTTTACTGCGGAGCTGGTATTACAAGTTCATATATTATCCCTAAAGGTTAGGGATAATATATGAACGGATAATATATGAACTTGTAATTCCAGTTCGTTATCCCACACATAATCATTTTATTCATGTCTGACTGGCAAAATTAATAAAAGTTCTTTTTTTGACACAATTGGGCATTTTCAAATCTCACCAAAATCACTTTCACTTTACACGTTTTTTACCAGCTCCGCAGTAAACTGGCGTTGCAGCACACTAGGGTGGCATTCAAGGCTTTCAAGGTACCTGAGACCCCGCCCCACCTCAAAGGGAACCGGTGCCACTTTGCAGAAGAACTCTGAATTGTCAGTGGCAACTACTGGGTAGAATGCATTGGGGGCCACAAGCTCTTCAGACACCAGCCGACAACTGACAGCTGTCACAATGGCTCTAGTGTCTCTCAGAGCCTCCACACTATGGCCATTGATGGTCACCCACTTCCTGTACTTCTTAGTGCTATCAGGCATATGAGCTCTTGGGACCATTTCACTGTCTCCTAAAGAGACATGGGACATCTCTGCGGGACCCCACCCATCTTGGGCACCCAACTCCTCCCCCAAGGCTACACTAGCCATCTGCTGGGGCGGTGCACCAGTGGGTGCGGTGGTAACCGGTTTGGGACACTTTGGCTTCCCCTGGAAGTGGCCCACCTGAACACAACAAAACAGGTCTTGGGACCGCTCTGAACAGGCTACCTGTCAGGACCCATGGTTTCTTCTCAGTGAGAGGCTGGGAACTCTTACCTTGGTTCCCTTGAGGAGTACTTTGGGGCCCTTTTTGGAACTCCTTCGCTTTAGCCTTGTCTCCCCCCACTCTTCTGCTGGGCTGGGGACCCTGCCCACCTTTGGCGGAGTCTCCTACACAACCTTTTTGAATTCTGGTGCTGATCCAGCGGTCTGCCTGCACAGCAAGCTTCCTGGGATCAGTCAGCTTACTGTCAATCAGGTGCTGGCATAGCTCTGGAAAACAATTATCTGACAAGTGCTCCCATGCAACCAAATCATGGAGCCCCTGCAAATCATTCACCTTGCTGCTCTTCACCCAACCATCCAGTGCTCTGCAAAAATAGGACACATATTCCACCCAGGTACTTGACTCCAGCTTCCTACAGTTTCTAAATTTCTGCCTGTAAAGCTCTGGGGTCAACCCATACATGGCTATCAAGGCTTCCTTCATGGGGGCATAGGACATCTGATCCTCAGTGGGCAAGTCCAGCAAGGTTGCCCTCCCTTCGCTGAAAAAGCGGCCCCACAACCCCGCTCCCCAATCTTTCTCAGGGACCCGGTGGGACCTCTTTGCCACTTCATAGGCCTTGAACCACTAACCAATGTCCTCACGCGTCATAAAATCCTTAATAACATCTTTGGGAATGTATACCTTTCCTTCCTTAGGCACTGGCTTTGTGCTGCCACCAGAGGGATTGATCTCTTAACTCTTTGCATTCAGATCCAACTCCCTCAACCCTCTCTCATGCTCTAAAAACATCCTCTTCCTCCATGGCCATTTTCTGCTTTTCCAACTCCAACTTCTTATTTTCTATGTCACCCCCCTTCCCCAGCCTGAGCTTAGCAAGCTCCCTCTCATGCACCCTATCTCTCTCTCTGTCCTCCAACTCCTCTGGAGACAGACCCCTTTGAGAAACACTGCTGCCATCCACAGAAGGTACCCTCCCTCCTGGCTGATTTAATTGCCCCTCCTGTTGCTCATCCACATTCTCTGCCTCCACCACAGGCTCCTCATCCTAACCACTGGCATTTCTGGATTCCAACCAGGCCCTCAGAGTATTTTGGTATTTATCCTTCCTGGCGAGGCTTTCACAGAAACTTTTAATTTTTTTGCAGATAGCTTTCAGTTGAGACACAGTGTAGGTTTCCACCCTATCTTTCTCAAATTCGACATCAAGGAATGCAATGGAGGCTAGCATGGTCATGATGACAAAATTGGCAGTTCTTTACTTTGCAGAAAAAACAATCCGGGCAAAAAGGTTCAGTAAAGGTATGTGGTCATGTAATGGTCTGCACTATGCTAGTAGTGTACACCAATCACTGTATGTAAATCACAAATGCAAGTCCAGATCCTCACCGCTGACCACCAATGTTAGAAATGGGGGTCTGTAGTTGGCAGGGGTAGGTACCTTTGTCCAAATAGGGACCCTTGCTTCTAGTCAGTGTAAGGGAGATACATTCCGAAAGAAAAAACCTGCTCACCTCCTTGGTAGCTTAGCATGAGCGGACAGGCTTATCTCAGAGGCAGTGTGTAAAGCATTTGTGAACACATACAGTAATACAGTGAAAACACTGCAAATTGGCACTGAACAGCAGTGGCAAAGTGCTCAAAGCATCTAGATCAGCAAAACGAAGTCCAACACACAGCAAAAACACAGGAGCAAAAGTAAAAAATGCAGAGGAGATCCACGCCAATGGTGCGAGGTCTAATACTGATCAAGTGAATTGTGGTTTTCTGTGGATCCAGTTAAGTTTCAATATGTTTTAGATTATTATGGGACATTTTGCTTTGTGCCCTTAACAGTTTAACCCAAAATCTGACCAAGGTAGGTGATTGGATTAACTGCCTCCTGGTCCTGCCTTGGCTTTCGCAACGTTAACAAGTTTACCGTATGACACGAGCAACCTCTTTCGACTAGTAGCTATCCTGGTACCTTAGGACCACAAGATAGCACCTCTGTTTTTACCTAGTCCTTGGGCCCATCTCTAATTAAATTGATAGGTTTCAGGTTCCAGAGCCTATTTCAAGTCACCTTTCACATATTAGACTCACCATTTAACTGCCCAATTGCATTCATCATTACGGCATCTTCAGATCAAAAGATCTCCGAAAAATCAGCCCCAAGGCCCATCAGGCATTGCAGCGCCGGCCAGTCAAGGAGTGCACAATGATGAAACATGACACCCTAACAGGTGTGTGAGGGCATTAAGATCTGAAATACAGATCTCCTAGCGACAGGTACCCTAGCCACATACCGCAACTACTTACGTCGATTTGGCAGAGGAACTACTCCCACCTTTTGATTATTATTATATTGGCTTGCACAAATCCATTAGTAACCAAGAACTGTTGTCTATTTGCAGTCTTATGATGGTTTTATGTCTTTTTTTCGATGATGTTTGAACATCCCGTTCTTGAATATTCCATTGAGGTGTGTGATATTCGTCAAATATGAATGAATGTTTTGACATATCTGACTGTTTTGCACCAATTGGCTTCTGAAACAATCAGTTGAAAGAACTCACATGGCTCTTTCGTAGGGGGATAAGAGATGAGATAAAGGACAAGTTACTTTGATCCAGGCATCAAACTTATTTCCCTTTGTGGGTTGAAAATCAATTAAAAGACTGTTAAATCAGTGTTAAATCAATTAAATAAACTTTTGAGTACGTTACTTAAAGGCACTATGGAAATTTCAGATTTTCCAGATAACAAACAGGGCGTAGCTTGGCCAGTAAGATTAGGGGGGGTGAGCTTCAGGTTTTCCAACAACCATGCTGGCATATCATGTGAAAGTACATTATAATAGAAGCAGTGCAAAAGGGAAGTTTAAGTGATGGTGTAAAGGAAGCAGAGTACAGACTGTAGGGGGCAATTAAAACACAATATATTTGTTTAAATAACCAATAAATATAAAACATAGACGAGAGACAGTGAGTGTGTGTGTGTATTTTTTTGTTTGTGTGTATGTAAAAAGCCCTGGTGAATTCTGACAGACTCCTCAGCATACCTGACTGAAAACACCTGTACCCAACTATCTTACTAGAGAATAGAATTATTAGGGTGTGTGTAGCACCCCCTCTGAAGCTGCACCTCTGATAACACAGCCTTTGATAAAGGTTGCCTCGTAAAAACGCCTACACAAGTGAGGACTGTGAGCAGCCCTGTATGAAGAAGGACTATTATATGGTGATGTTGGTTAGACTTCACCATGCAATACTATCACAAACTCCAAAGATGGTCCTTGGATTCACACTAATAAATCCTTAGCTCATTCCTGGTAGAGTGGCAAATAGCAGTCAGGCTTTACGAGAGGAACATGTAGTAAGCATTTCCGAGTACCAACATGGACGATAAGTAATTGACACAACTCAATAGAAATCCAACACCAATTTATTAAAATAATGTTTATTTTTATCTTAATTTAGACACCAAAATAAACAAATTAGCATACATATAACCAGAGTTATGGATTTTAGAAGAAAACATAAATCACAGCAGCAATTCAATACTGCAATACTTTGGCATTGCGGTCACTTATAACAAGCTTTTCAAAGCAATAGGTCTCGCAGTTTAGAAACTTTGACCTATTGATATTGTAAATGACAATGCCTTTTATTATTGCAGGTTTTTTAAACACAAATAAAAGACATTGTCATTTACAATGCCAAGAGCTCAAATTCTAGCAATCGCGATCCATTGCAAATGCTTCTTGATTGTACCGTAGGTACAGATAATGTAGTGTGAGAGGGGAGGGCAGAAGGCTTTATTGATTTCTTTCACATCTTCTAAGTTGGTAGATCTGCTCACTGCACAGCAGGTTAAAACCCACTGCCATGTTGTAGTTGGGTTTGTGGCCCTGAGGTATATTAGATTTGGGCGCAGTGTTGTAAATAGTGTGTTCTTTATGTTTTGCGTTATGGGTGTCACACCACCTTAATGCCTCACAAACTCCATCACTAATAACCCACTGTGATTACAAGGCACTGGAAATAAGGGGTAGTCCTAAAGCATAGTTAGATATGTGAGTGCACGCCTCGGAACCCTCCGGCAGGCTACATTAATTAGTTGTCTAACTATTGCTTATTCGTTTTCTGTTTTCACAGACTCTAGATTTTATGTCTTGCTCCTGTACATTCCTTTACTCTACTTTTCAACTGCTGAGTGAACTCTTGCATTTCCTGCCCCTCTGAATTTGAAGTAGTTTGGGTAAAGGCTGCTCCAAGCCCTCTTCCCGCTGGCTGAGAGGTAATTGTTGGCATTCCGTTTTCACCGAGCTCGTCGCTCTGGCTCACATGCTTTCAGGGTCAGATAACCATGTTAACAGAAGCCAGGGTGATTTGTTTCCAGCTTGAGAGCAAATGTGCAATGATTTTACATTTCGTTACTAAGTAACAGGGCGCCTTACGTCCAATTACAAGATAACACGGTTGAAGCTGGCAGTCAATGAGGGCTGATATATAGATGTGACTACAAGGACGCTGGACTTATGAAAAGCCAGGAAAAGAGTGCTAGGTGCATGGGTGCAGAGATACTGGGAAGAAAAAAAAGGTAAACGAATGGAAGGTGGAAAATAATATAATGTAAAAGCAAAAATATGATAGGAAAGAATTCAGAAGGTCGAAAGATAAGAGACGAAAGAAAAGACGAGGGTGAAGGCAAACAAGATCATGTGATGGTGATGAAAGTAAATCACATTATAAGAAAGTGAAGACACAATTCAAGAAAGGGCAAACAGGAACCAGTGAAATAAGATACGAAAAAGGACAAGTGGCGGGAGGAGGCTGCAGGCAGCCGCCGCCATTGGTGATTCTATGCCCATGTAAAAACTCATTAAAGAAAGTAGTGCCCACAGACTTAAGAACACATACCATGTAACAAACGAAGTAAAGGGGCCAGTCGCCATGGGAGGTAACAGATGAAGACAAGGCGGTACTAAGGAGGGACTAACAAGCCTATTAAGGAATCAGAAGCCAGCATTTACGAAGGACAAAGACACAAGCCAATGAAAAATATGGGTGGAGAGTGGGCAGGGCTTTCATTCCAAACTCCACTACAACAAGTATCGTAGCGCATGCGCACTTACTTAGGCTCGACCTATAAAGTGGTAGTGACAATCGGTCACTTGCAGTTAGAGTTGCGTAGAACCCACTGGAGATAAAGAAGATGCAGACGAGGCCATGGCAGACCCTTGAATTTTTCCTGGCACGTAGCACCTGGGTGCAGAGTTGTCCTTGCTGTCCTTGGTGCTGAACAGGAGCTGCAGGGGTGCTACTTTTACCACTTAGACGGTGCAGGGAAAATGGATGCAAAATCTTGACAAAAGAGCCACATCTGGGGTCAGTTGAAGGTGTTTCGGAGTTCCCTCTTGATGCAGCATCGAGTGCAGAGGTCGGTTGCTGAACTGGCAAACAACAAGCCTTGGCAACGGTAAACACAGCAGACGAATACTTCGACATCCAGCGGTCCCGGGGAACACAGTAGCGGCTTGAAACTTTGTAGAAGGCAGGACTACAGATCCCACAATGCCTAAACCATCTGGATTTTGGCAATCTCTCAGAGGGCCCGATGGTCAGCATTGTTTAACCTGCAGTTTGCAAGGGACTAGTATCACTAGTCAAGGCGAGTCTGAGGGTGCTTCAGGCTCTCACAGGGGTCACTCTGTCTGGGGGAACTGAGAGTTGGCCTAGGATGAGACATGATCTGGCAGTTCAAGGATCATTACCACAGGGACAGAGTATCCCTCTTTTGGTTTGTGCAAGTCCTGGTGCCGCAGACACAGGTCCCTCTTTATCCTCTTCGATGCAAGTTGATTCGGAACTGAGGTTCTGGTGTCACAATTTGCCCTTTAATCCTAGATTTAAGAGGTTTAGGGATGTGTGTCCAAGTAGCCAATGGGCTACTTACCCCAGCGGCTAATCCGCCCATGAGGTGAATTCATCTGGGGGTGTAGGTCATCTTTTCTGCCAAAAACCCACTATTTCTATGACTTTCAAAAATGGCAGAAGTCTTCTTTAGCAGTACAGACCAGGCTGCCACCCGAGAGATGTGGCTAGGCATTTGATGGTGTACACCTCCTGCATACCTAATTTACCGCCTGTCTGGGGACAAATGTTCCCGGGGCAGGGGGAGGGTTGTTTTCCTTCAGAGTTATGTCTTGTCTATTAGTTCACTAATGGCACTGTCACCGGGGTGGGAGGGGGCAGAATGGTTTTTAGATCATGTTTAAAACTATGGGGCAGATTTACCCGCCCCTTGCGACACATTTTCGCTGCCGTTGCGTCACTTCTGTGACGCAGCGGCGACGTAAACCATGCGCCACATTGCGACTTATTTACAACGTGACGCATCTAGGGAGATGCGTCACGTTGTAAAGCCCTGCGCACACATTAAACCTGCATCAGGTTTAATGTATGCAGGGTGGGCGTTCCGTCGCAAGGAAGCCCCGTAAAAGTGACGCAGATTTCATTGAGTCACTTTTACGTCCATGCTGCGTCAAAACCCTGCGCCTGCTTGAAGCAGGCGTAAGGAGTGATGCAGCATGTTAGGCATAGGGCGCCCCTGAGCATTGCTGGAGTTGCGTCGCGCTTGCAGCATGACTCCAGCAATGTGCAGCCCTTACGCCATCAGATGCGACACGCATCTGTCTATCCCTGCGCCACGGTGCGCCACATTGTAAATGCAACGCATCCATGGTGGCGCAAGGGTAGAATTCAGCTGCAGTCTGTGAAGGGAGTTCCGTGGGGTGGAAAGGAGGGGCGGGGGAGGGGCAGGGAGGGGGGTACTAAACACCGGAATATGGATAATTGGAGGTAAGTAAACAATTAAATCAATAGAAAGAATTTCGTAGCGCGCGCTGCATCACAAAATGCGATGCAGCGCGCGCTACGAAATTTGTTTACTTACAGTACCAGTGCACTGAAGACTAGCAGTCTTCAGTGCACTGTCAGAGTAAATGAACAGCATCTAGTAGTCCAAATGGGTAAAAGATTAGGGAACATCTGCAAAAAACCCTGTTTTTTACAAGACCCTTATCCGAAAATGGAAAGGAGCACCAGCCAAAGGCTAATTTGTGCTTATGGTTTTGGAGGACGCCTTTTAACTGCCTCTCCAAAAAGATCTTTGAAGCACCTTCTTGATCCCTACTGCATTGTGTGGCTGATTTAAATGGCTGAAATGAAGATGGGAGAGTATTGGCTTCCTATTCAATGAATAGTACAGATGATAATCTGCTCCTTTTACCAATTGTAATAAGAACCGAAGGGAGAAGGGTAATTAATACATCTGCCTTGCTGGCTAATGGGACAACTGGAATGTGCAATTACTTTAGAATGTCATTCCTCAAGGCCCAATTCTGATCAATAAAGAAGTTTTCTGACGTGATTAGAACTGTTGAAAGTTCATCTTTGTTGTGTGGACCAATATATGAATGTGCTTAGTTTTTACATGTGTGGAGACCATATTGAGGAGAAAATCTTTATGCCAAATGGTTGTTGCCTGTCAAGAGTTAACTGGGGGAAGAGAGGGACCATTTAAAAGTCTCTTTATAGGCCAGAGCCAACAATAATGTTGCCTCCATGCATCCAAAGGCCATTCAGTAATTGTAAACCTTAGTAGGCGTATATCTACAGACCTTGATCAAGCCCCTGACACCATGCATATGTAATGGGGCATCGGAATTAGAGGTCTGTTTGCAATAACATTAGCAAAAGGAAACCCAATTCCTTATGGCCTTAAATTTGAATTAATCTCCTGCCAAGGTTTATTATTATATTTTAAAGAATTTGGTGAAAACAGAAGGTGAGCTTCTGGCAAGCATCAATTAAGGTTCATAAAAACAATTACACCATCATGCCAGGCAACACATTATAGAGGCAAGTATCATGCCTAATTAAGACGATGGAGTTTTGTGGCATCACCTACTGACCCTGGAGTGATATTGCTAGAAGATGTTTCCTGATCCAGTCTGGTGCCTAGGTATGTTCATAAGAATCTGCATGAATATGTATTAGAAAGTGGCTCAGCCTTTGAAAGGTAGGTTAGCTTTGTAACTGGCTTGTTCTATGTACCATGAATGCTAAACCTTAGAAGTCACCACAGCTGTAGTCTGTAAGAAGGGGACAAACCTCCAACTACACATCATATAGGGGTTATTGCTTAGTTTCCCCCATGCCTTAGAATTAACTAGCACTATGTGCCAATGATAGCCTATGGAAGCAGTAGACTGAGACCTAAGCACGACTTGAGGCTCAGCGCGATGTAGCAAGGGTTTGATACACCACGCAGGTTTGTCCTATTAAAAGATTTTACCTTCTGACTTAGACTTATAGAGCTCAATATTTTCCAGCGGGGTAAGCCTGCTACTGTATTTGAGGAAGATACATTGAAATTCGACACCTTTCCTGCAACGTCCCCCTGAATGACACTGGAGGTCTTGGAAGTTCAAAACATTTCTAAGTTCACAGTTTCTAGGAGCAGCTCCTCTGGGACACTTCTATGGATTCTTTCAGCAGCACTTAGAGTAGAGGACTCACTCCAGCAGAGGCCACCAGCAAGGTTCATTCTGAGTCCAGTTAGCACTGGTCAACCAGTCAGTTAAGGAAAAATGCTTCTTGCAACTTGGTGTGTCACCGTACCCACATAGGAGGTCAGCCAACTGTCCACTTCTATGTCCTGATTACAGAGGGAGCTAGTCCAGCCCTTCAGGACTCGTCTTAGCCCACAGGCAGAAAGTACAGTCCTCTTCTGATCTTTCACGGGCCCAGAAAGTTTCCTGATGAGTGTTCCTTGGGGTGCCATACATGTGGTTGGCACTAGCCAGTGAGTGGGGGTATCTCCTGGACACTCCTTAGCCAATGGGGTAAAGGTTTCAGGGCCAACCTTACCCACTTTACAGAGCTTTTGTGTCCACCCTCTGGTGTGGCAAGGGAAATGAGCAGTCCCTCTCCCATGTCCACTAGAAAGCAGTTCTGAGAACAACTTCCCTCTTACTGGGTTTGGTGCCAGCTTGGCTGCTGTGGTTCTTAGGGACAAAGGCTTTCCATTTTTCAGGTCTCCTCTAAAACTAAACTATAGATGGGTACACTTCACCTCAATCCCTTTCAAGTTAATGGAGGCCCTGGGCCCACCGACCTGTACTTCCTGACCTAATAGGGATAAAATGGCCACACCCAGTCCATTCTGTTACCAGGCCTAAGCCATTATTATGCTCTGGAGCAGTTTTCACATCTCATTAAGGTCATACATGACTGTGCAAGTGCTAACAGGCAAATTAGTCTCTGGGAGCTTCAGGGCAGGAAGGGGTAGCTTTCGAAAAGCTACTGTCCCCAAATATTTCTTAAAATCACAACTTCACCAAGGATTTGGACTTTTAATAAATATGAAATATAATCCTTGAATTACAATTTTAGCCATGTCCTGTTAAAAGCTTCAGATTCAAGTTTATCTGTACTTTATTTTTTCCAGCATCATGTTATCGCCCTGACAGTGAAAGTAGCTTTAGTGGTTGAGTCATTGGAGGAAGAGGCCAACTTTGATTTTGCACATTTTCACTTGTTTATATCAGGCACGCTACCCTGTAGGCGCCACGGTGTGCTTAGAGGTGACTTCATATTTAAAAGAAGGTTCTCCCACCTGTAAAAAGGGTTATATGGACAGGTTTGACTGCAGGATTTCTACTGCTGCAGTCAAGCTACACATGGTAGGCTTGAAGACGTGTTACAGGCCAACCCTGTGGATGGCACCATGGGTTCTGCAGTCCACAGGTGGCATTTACTTTCAGGCCCTGAGTGCATTTCCTACATCATATACTTGAGACTTATTGGCAAATTAAAATGGTCAATCAGGGGTAAGACAATTTAACCATGCTTAAAGGGGAGCATAGGCACTTTACTCCTGTTTAGCAGAGGTAAATTGCACCAAGTTAAAAAACAAACATTAAAAATAGGGTCTAAATTACGCTAATCCACAGTCAATGTAGTCAACTTGGAACATGAAAAACCAACAAGTGATAATGGTGGACAATTGGACTACTGGTAATTACTGTGGCCAGTATTCTTCAGTACAGTGTAAATAACAAGGGGACCCGATCGGGTAGCTTTGGACCTCGGGTGATTACTTATTTTTAATGAACAAAGGTCCTTAGCTTAAGGATAAATAAATCAAACATAACGACATAGACTTCAATGAGAGCTATGGACAGTCTTCCAATGTCCAGCCGGACAGAGGAACATTTATTTAGAGCAATGCAAAAAAGATTTAGACAAAGTAATAGACAACAAGAAAGGTGAAACAAGGGCACAGTCCTGTACCGAGCTTTACAAGAGGAAGAGTGAGAGGGAAACGAAATAGCAGGCAAAAATTTCAGGAGCAAGTGGTGACTTACAGTACAGTACAATCTAAGTGTAAGCTCTGACCAGCAGTAACCACAATAAAATGTACACAATGGAGAAATTGTGGTACTGTTAGAAAAGTCGACGTTTCGATCCCTAGCTCCTAATGCAATGGGATCATCCTCAGGACTAAATAATAAACAATTGCCTGATTTGAGTTGGACGCCTGTGGGATTGAAACAGGAGAAAAAGAGGGAAAGAAAAACATAATAGGGTCCACCATTAATTTCTAAGGTAGCGTGTCAGCATCATTACAAGTTGTGAAGAGCATATGTATGGTATGTGACTGAGAAAGTGATTTCATAGGCAAAAAGTGAAATGACTGGGGCACAGTGAAACATGCAGTAGCGATCGAGTGCACGAATTGCATCAGTTGCCAAGCAAGGTGAAGAGCCTCAAGAACGAAGGTGAAATTTCTTACATAGGGCTATAACAAGATTTCTCATAGGCGGCAGGCGAAATTAAGGTTGGCAAGATAGTACTACCACGTATCGTGTGCAATTTTAAAGACTGATCAGATAATGGGAGAGCGATGTGTATTTAGGTCGTCATGCCCTGTTAGAACATGTCGACTGAGGCTTACGGGGAGGACACGGAGTTAAGAAACTGATCAATTAAGCAAGTGAGGGTGGCGGCGCAATTGTGGGATATAAACGGATCGAGGTGGTGTGTTTGGGGGGATATGGAGCCTTTGATTGCGAACGGCACAATGAAGGTATTGCCGGCGCAAGTGTGGGATATAGAGTGATTGAGGGATGTGAAGCGATTAGTTACGAGCGGCGCAGTGAAAGTGTAGTCAGCTTACTGATTGCGGGAAAAGGCTGACCTTATGATGTGGCTCGTGGTGTGCCAAACACGGGAATAGTGGCACTTGGTGATGTATTGCAACACCTGGGAAAAACGGAAACTTGTTAGGGTGAGCGGAAACATTCATGAGCCAATTCCTATGGGGTAAAGGATAACGGAGGCAAGGGGTGGGTTACCTTATATTAGGGTTAGATGATCGTGATCTGGGAGGTAGAGATCATGTTTGGGTGCCCGGATGGGCAGGCCGTCTTCTAGAATAACGCAGGATAAAAGGCAGCAGGCGATGGCTGCTGGTGTATGACGAGCTGTGGGATTCAGAGAGGGCGTTAGTTTGGGGTTACCGATGGCAAGGGTTATGCCTGGTGTATAGCAATCCGTCTCGATGGCTTACCTCATTAGAGTCTCATCAAGACGAGGGGAGGCGTACGGTCTTACGTTCCTTAAAGCATGATAGCTGGAATGGGTTAGGGAACCGTGCATGTTGTATATGTAGGAACGACCGCCTCTAACATGTATGGAAATAGAGGAGGGACTACGCAAGCAGTATCTGTGTAGGCGCCGATGTAGGGGCCATTTTGGAATGGGGCGCTTGAATGGCAGACATCTTGGAGTGGTGAAAAGAATTGTCGCCGGGTGCTTAGTTGAAGGGGATTCGTCGTGAGTGCAATAGTACCTATGTGCTTAATTCATTGGGTGTCAAGAAAACATTTCTATATATAATCTTATTATGTACATATTTACAGGTTGGTTATGCGAGAGCAGTTCATACAGTAAAAATAACAATTAATTTATATTTTATCAGTATCAGTACCGGTAGAAACTGAATTAACTTTTGGTCTGATTTCAATAATTAGGTGCTTAAAGTAGGGTTGTACAGTCATCTGATCTCTTGATCTTATTTTGTGCATATTTACAATTTGGTTAATACAAAGACAATTTATACCATGGAAATGAGTAGCATTACATTAATATTTTACAGTGTCAGTGAAAGTGGAAACTGAATTAACTTGTGTCCGATTTCTGTAAAGAGCCTAGAGTAGGGTTGTCCAGTCCTCTGTTCTATTGAGCCCGTTACGGATTGAGTCAAAGAGGATAATTGATTTTGATTCCTCTCTGTTGAGTAATTGGGCTATGTTGCCACCTCTTTGGGGCAATTTCAGGACTTTGAGAACTGTGACTGTGCCATACCGTTGTGACCCACTGAGTTCTTT
Organism: Triturus cristatus; assembly: GCF_964204655.1. Classification (NCBI taxonomy): domain Eukaryota; kingdom Metazoa; phylum Chordata; class Amphibia; order Caudata; family Salamandridae; genus Triturus; species Triturus cristatus. Next base: position 898,223,979 of record NC_140589.1, on the reverse strand, counting down.
CCAACAGAAAGCATGTTGCAGTATCAGGAATATTCATAACTCATGTGGCTTACTTTTCCCTCCAGGTGGACTGCTACTTTTGGGCCAGGGGACAGGCTGATTTGAAACAATCTAATCAATACATTTAGCAATATTACATGCTAGTATATCTATTCCAATCCATTACAGATGAGCACCAAACAGAATGGCACATGAGGGTAATGGGCCTGGCTTGTAAGTGCAGCAAACGTGCAAAGCGATCAGAGGGAATGGCATGCTCACTGTCCGGAAGTAGCATTCCAGGAGAGTGTAATATCATGGATGTAGTGAATTGTTGAGTGCATGTATTACCCCCACCACCACATTATGTGTACTTCACTGAATAACACAGAGGGGCATAGTTACAAGAAAAGTGACAGAGTGCGGCGTTAGCCTTCTTGGTTTAAAGCCGCGCTCCGCCACTTTTGAAACTCAGGGCTGCACTGTATTTACAACAATATGGTGCAGCCCCGCGTGTCCACCTGCGCAATGCAGCACATATAGAAACAGCAAAAATGAGGAGAAATAAAGCATTTCTCCTCGTTGCGCCATGTTCAGACCATGTGTTTTTTTGGTCTTAATATTGGCACTGCCCCATATTTATGCCATCCTTGTAAATATTGGGCAGCGTCCAAATCAATGGATGTTGCGGCAGAATGCCCACCGAAACACCTGCTGCACCCCCCTTTCACGCGAAATATAGCACTCCGCTGGTCTGCGGGGTGGCAAAGTTTTTAGGCCGTGCATGGAATAAGCACCAAAAAATACTAAAGGAAACTTTTCTGGAGTGATATTGCCATATTGCCAAATTGGAATTATCAGGATGTTCTGTTTTACTGTTTTATCCCTATGAATTTTTACCTATTTTGTGACACAATGTTTCTAGATGGATACATTTATCTAATAATTTTAAATCTATAATCAATTTTTTTTATAGTTTTTGTGTTTTGTATGTACAGATGTAGAATGCTTTCATGGTATTTTTTTTTATCGAATAAAGCAACTTTTAACTTAACTAGCCTTATTTACAAGAAGGTGTCAAGTAGCTTAACAATGCCTTGTAAATAAGGCAAAGTCCCTTTCACCACAGGATTGTCTAAAAAAGGGAGGTTCCTGTGGCGATAAGGGCTTGTAAATATGCCCCAGGGTCTTAACTGCTCTGAGTAACACAGCCCTAACTTCACAGCAAGCCACCATGATTCTGATGTGAGGCTCTTAGCAGGATCCACACTCGAGTATTAGAGTATACTGGAATATGGATGCTCTTGGTCATACTTAGCTCCTTCTCTTCTTTCGTCAATATTTGTGTATTTACTAGCTCGTATTTGTGAAAAACTGACGAACATTATGCAATACAAATCTCACGAAAAAAGAACATATGGCTAACTATTTTTTCTTGTTTCAGACCACTGAATTGGCAACAACTGAAGAAGACAAAAACAGTTTCCACAGACCCTTGATTTCTTAGGCAGAAAACTAAGGAGGGACATTCAGTTGCTGTCTATCCGGGGCTCCACTATGCGCATTGTGTTGCCACTGAAAGAGCCATTGAAACATTCACACAATTAAGAAAAAAACATATTAATGGAAGAATATGTCATAAGGACCCACATAAATACAGTCAATACATTTTGGACTTTTTAAAATTATATGGGGAACATGGAGCATCATTCAGATATAAGAATATTGTACAAAATATGTTATTACAGCAAGAATGAGTGAGAGTCTGGAGTAACCTGGTAACTGTGCTGCACCAGTGGAAGTCATCTTCAAGAAAGGAATGGCTGACATTGTATTGGTTTGAAAGTCAGAAGTATTATACACAAGTCAACTTCTTTGGCATCTGTAGAGTGAAAAGGTTTTCACCAACACTGCTACCATACAGAGCAGGTACAGTAATCACCTTTGACAGCATGCAGGCGGGTGCAGCAGTCAGCAGCAGGTGCAATGTAGAAACACACAGAGCCGGCACAGGTAAAAGAAATGAAATGTTCCTTTGCGACAAAATGTGTTCCTCCCAGAAGTTGGGTCTAATCTAAGAAGAAGCCCTTCAGGTTCAATGAACTGCCACTACCTAGGATGGACTTACTTTGTACAGTAAAAACAACGCATTTTAAGACATGCTATGGGGTGAGCAAAAAAAACCCTGTAAACTGTATGCATATTTTATTTGAAAATATATTTGTAAGGTATTATGCACGTCCTCCTGTTCAATGTATTTTCTTTAAAGCTTTTAAAGCCATGTGGTGTCTGTATATTGCTAGGGCAACGCCGGCGGCTTCTTTTTCGGTCTTCTGTGGGTGCATTTAGATGAAAAAGCTTACGTGGAATTTAAGATGCGAAATATGCAAATCCTAATAATTGACAGTTGTAGAAGATCAAACTTCTGCCTTTCACTCATGCACAGTGCACAGAACAGTGCGACGCTCCCTCACGCACAATACATGCGTGGCATCAGTGTTGTTCCCTCAGGCAAAATTCACAGCATGAGCATCAATGCCCTATTACTTACCGGTCCATTACTCCATGTCCCGTTGTCCTTGTCCCATTCCTCACTAAATGGAGATGACCATCTCCACAACAGAAAAAAAGAACAGGAGAATGCTTGGACACCTAACCCCACCCCCTCCCACTGGGAATACATAAGCAGTACCTACCCAACATTCCGCCTAAATTACTAAGCCACCGACAGGAAGGCCGGCTTCCAGGAGGGAGGGAGGTCCCTCCAGGACTGGTCCCATTCCTTACGAAACGGAGCATTCCAAAGCCAGAAACCCAGCCTTCCGAACTCTCAAGAACACCAGGGTCACCACACCGAAAGCAGCATCCCAAATTAAGCAAATGGGAGGACCACAGTAAAAAAACATAGGCAGGAGCACACAACCCGCAATGCCCCCAACCAAACAACAGGGCCAAATCCCCCAAAACAAGCAGGAGACGACCAAGAAGAACAAAACAAGGATCCAAACCACGGAGCCGCCACCCTAAAGGGCAGACAACCCACACCAGGAACACCCCCGAACCAACCACAGAGGAGGAAAACCCAACAACAATGGACAAGAGACCGTCCCCACTAGAAGGACAGCAGGGAAGTCACCCACAGAAGAAGACCCAGGGAGACCAGACATATCAAGAAGCCAGGGCCATACCACCAGGGACACAAGACCGCCCAGCCAAGGCTAAAAACGAGGCAAAACACATCGACCCAAGCCCAAAGGGAACCCCAGAGGGGCCGAAGCAACCAGGCCCCCCAAAAATAACCAGCATAAGGGGCCCCAGAAGAAGCAAAAGCGCTCACATGGCCCAAAAAGCCAGGAAGGGCACCCGCCCCATGAGAAAACCACAAAGGCCAGGAATACCTCACAGTCCCACAGAACCAGCAGCAGAAATGACAGAGAGAGACCCCCAGCAGACAAGGGAAAAACGCCCAACACCGCCAAAAAAAGTCCACAACGACCCCACCAGAAAGCCGAGGGGAAGCAAGGAGAGACCCAACATGCCCTGCCCAAAGCAGGAGACAAAGGATCGACACAATCAGCCACAGGGCCAACACACCGGGGGATGCCCCCAGCAGACCAGCTCAGACAAAAGAGGACAGAAGGCACCGACCCAGAGGACCAACCAAGGGCAGGTCTATACAGAGCAAACCACGGAGGGAGCAGCTTCCAAGAGCAAGCCCCCCACCTGACAGACCCAGCCACCAGAGAGCCCAGAGGACACCGCCACCGAAAACCCCCAGAGGAGGACCAAGCCCCAGGGCAGCACCATCCAGCACCAACCACCAGCGTAGACACCGGACCTCAACCCAAACCATCCATACCCGCACATGGACAGGTCAACAGGCCAGGACCGAGGCAACCTCCCCGAATGCAGGAAACACTGGGACACGAACCCGGCCCTTCGCCCAACAAAGGCAAGGGAGAGGCCAGAAGCCCAACACACCCCCCCACCAAAAAGAGGCCAACAACAGGACCTCGCCCAAGAAAAATGCAAGGAATGACACACAACACCGTCATTCCCCACCAGCCAGCCCAGACACAGTCCATCAAAGCAGCACTGGGCAACAGGCAGACAAGAAAAACCCCTGAAAGAGGGAGCCACAAAGAGCAGGCAGACAGAAAACATAGTCCAAGCAACAAGGGAGGCTGGGGCCTCAAAAAGGCCAAAGCCAGAGAGCCAGAACAGGAGATAAAAAAACTATGCTGTGACCCCTGGGGCAGGCAGACACCAGAACACAACGCCTGCCTCCACCAGCCATCCCAGGAATCGACAACCAACTCAGAGCCAAGCAGAAGGCCATTGGATAAACACCCCCTGAAAGAGAGAGACAAGAGAGACCCAAACAAAGCCCTAGCTCTCAAAAGGCCAGAGAGTAGCCAACAGCATATGGCAATCTCAGACGGCTCCCATGGAAGGCACTAGCCAGACCTAATCGTCTTAATTGCAATCTCTAAAGATTAAATCCTACAGCAGCTGGCATACTCAGTCGGCCTTCCATCCAGGCACCAACCAGGCTTGACCCCGCTCAGTGTCAGAGATCAGGCAAGATCAGATGCTATCAGGATGGTATGGTCTGAGGCAAACCTGTATAACAACTGAGAGCAGACCAGAACAGTACCAATGAGGGTGATATGGCTGTAGGCAGTACCAGGACCGGAAAAAGAAAAAACACTATGCTGTACCCACCCCCAGGGCAGGCAGACACCAACACACACTGTCTGCCCCCACCAGCCAGCCCAGGTGCCCTCCACCAGACCAGCGCCGGGCAAATAGAAAAGCCTTCAGTGCCTGGCAGTCACAGGAGGTCTCCCATCCAGGTAACAACCAGGCCCTACCCAGCTCAACTACTGAGACCAGATGAGAACAGGTGCATTCAGGGTGGAATGGCCGCATCACAGGAAACTACCATATCGGCCAGCCAGGAACTCCATGGGCACCACCAACACTGGCCCGAGTCACCCCACAGCAGGAGCAGCGCATCTTCCAGACCGGTCCAGCCACATGAAAACGCTCCCTTCAACCCGGAACAGGCCTGGAGGACCGGTGCCCCAGCCACAAAGGGGCGGCTGCCAACAATCGGAGCTCCCGGCAACCACAGCAGGCCGGGAGACTGTGCAGCAGCATGTTAAGGACAGCCCAGCAACCCAACGAGATCAAGAGCAGACTGCAGCACGAAGCAGCAGTAGCTAAGTACAACCAGCAACCACGTCCCATTCTGTCGACAGACAGAAAAATAGAACAGGCGGAATGCTGGACAAGTACTGATTACGTATTCCCAGTGGGAGAGGGTGGGATTAGGTGTCCCAGCATTCTCCTGGTTTTTTTCTGTCGTGGAGATGGTCATCTCCATTTAGAAAGGAATGGGATGAGGACTGAAGGGACCAGAGGGTAATGCAAGTGCACTTCACACAAAACGCAGGCACTGTGTACACAACACCAAGGAAAGCTTCCCTCAAAGACATCATAGACAGCAAGCTGCCAGTGCATAGACTGCTGCCTCCCTGCCCTAAACCGCCTTATGCTCCCCTGAAGCCATTCCTGCCGCATCCTGGCAACCTACATGCTGCTGCTGAACTCCTGCGTTGTGCACCGACACACTGCTCTGCACTCACCCCTCATCCCTGTGCCTTCTACCTACTCCTGCCCACTGACGAGCTCCAGAGGTGTTGCACCTGACAGCTGCTAGTGCTTTCGTTCTGTTGCAGCAGTTTGACCCAGAATGGAGGACCACACCTTGTCACTGACACACTGAGCAACAACACCTTCTCTGAAGACAGAGTTTACAAATATGCAGGATTTCCACTGACAGTCCCGGTTTTCAAAGAACTGTTCCTGTTTTCCCGACGCTTTCCTTAATTTTAATCTTATGTCTCAGTTTTGGGACAACGCTCAAGTCATCCTGAAAGGAGAATTGAAAGGTGTGCTCTCCTTAAGTAACATGTTTGTTTCTTTCAGGCAGCGCAGCAGGTCGGCTGCAGCTCATGGGGGGACAGAGTTGGGATGGAGGTCTGGGGGGCTCAGGGTATAGGTTGTGGCACAGCAAATTTTATGTGTGTATGTGTGTTTGTGTGTGTATATATATATATATAAATATATACTCATATATGTATATACATATATGTGTGTGGATACACATTTACAAGGCCACGCAAAATCGGGACAGGCCAAAGGCTTTAGTACTACTTTGATGTCTGGCCTGCCCCGGTTTCCCCTTCTCAAAATCTGGTCACCATAAGCTTGGGTTGATGGTCGCCGTACAGCTTACTGAGTACTCCTCTGGCAGTCTTTTATGTGGGCCACAATGGTGTTTTTTTTTAAGCAAATGGTGGATAATCACAGGAATTTTTCGGCAATGCAACCACCAGTCCAAATCTATTTCCATCCCTTAGTCTACCATTGTCTCTTCCTTATATAATTTATTTCAGTAACTGAAAGCAATGGAGAAGCAGTCTTCCACCAGGAACCACCACATAAGCCTCGCATTTGGGTACCTTCTTCCTCCTTCAGGAGGAGCAGTTAGTCTGGACAGCGCCCCCTGCCGTGCACGCTCCACCGAGTATTGCCGACAATAGTCCTTCCAGATTGAAGGAGATGCACGTGCATCAATAAATCAATTAAGGAATTGTGACGCGCCTACTAACTCCTGAGGGTCTCAAGGCGCTACATAAGATTAATCATTGTTGTGCAATGACATTGATGGCGGCACTCTTTTGCAGTGATCAAAGTTCTTTCGTTCTTAATCAATTGGAACACTTAATGTTTGGCCTGTTGGCAAGGGTTAGGGTCAGACGAAAGTTTCGGGTTATATTAAAGCAAGGGTTAAATTTAAGGTAAAAATGTGTTGAAGTTTAGTAAACGGTTAATGTTGTGGTTAGGTTTAGGGACAGGATTAAGATTTATACATTCAGCTAGAGAGAGTTTAAATAAATGTTATGTTTAAATTTGGGGTTAATTTCACGGTAAGGTATTAGGATAGCATGGGTAAGTGACAGTGCTTAATTTGCAAAATATTAAGTCCAGGTGCTGAATTTTGTTTAGGAGGCCACACCCACTTCCCCTGGCTCCACCCACTTCCTCCACTGGCTCCACTCACTTACTGTATTGTATCCACCCACATCCTCAACTGGCACTGCAGAAAGCCAGATGTAATACCCGATCTAAATTTCCTCAAGGGAGCCTTACTCAAGTAAGGTTTTGATAAAAGGTGCCCCCACCCGCCGTCCCTGAGAAAATGTTGAAAAAATTGAATGCAAAAGTATATTTAAAGCACTATTTTGGAATAAATTGGCTTAAAAGACTAATACAACTTCTGCAACGTAACATAGTGGTTAGGGTTGACTTTACTCATAACAATTTCAGCAGGCATAATATATATAACACCTCAGAATGAACCTTACCTGTAGGGATTAAAAGGTGTTAGTAACAAACAAGCATGTCTCTTGTACTCGGATCCGTTATTTATCACATGCCTTGAAGCAACATTTACCTGATTTCTATCCACTCTTTTGGCAAGCACCAGTTAGAAGCACAGGTATGGTACTTTCAGATTTAGTGAGGTGGGAATTGTCTAAGGTATAATACGCACTCACTATAGCCTCATGTCTACATGTCAGTGGTGCACATCTCAATCTCCAATACTCGTGCATTCACTACCAATGCGATAAACAAAAGCGCTCTGTCACCACCATTGCTCTTTAAAACAATCAAGGAGTCTTTTGGCTAGCGCTGCTCAAAGGCGCTCCTCGTGAATACTGTCAACTCTTGCTTGGAAGAAATCCTTTTGCCAAGACATGCACATTGGCAGTCATGCAGTTCTAATCATCACTACCGAAAGGAAGATGAGAACCGAAGCACACTTCCTACCTTGGTTCAGCCAGGAGTCAGTCTCTGCACTGCTTCAGAGCCAGAATTGCGCTAATAAAAAGCGCGTGACTCAGGGCATAACCTGTATTCAAACGGCGGCCGTAACTCCTGAAGTCTCATGAGATGTTGCGGGGCGTGACCTGCAACTTGAAAACAATGATGTTGATGGCTCCCTGCATTGGAGTGCATTAGTGTCAGGTACATCCTGTATATTAAGGCTCATGAATTACGAACATAGGTACTTAAAGTTTAAGGCTCATACAAGCATTTGCCAAGGCTATTTATTAATGCCATAATAGTGTCCCTGTGCAGGAAGAGCAGCACACTTGCTGCATTACTGGGATTAGCATTCCTGACATTATTCAAATGTGTGGTGCAGAGTAGCGTCGTGTCACAGAGTGCAAGCATGCAGGTTCTTTAGCTCGCACACTTAGAGGCTCACATAAATTCATAGTCCTTCTAGGCATAAGTTTAGCGCATATATTGCCATGGCATACAGTACAGTGCACGTTGGTCTGAGGACGTTCTATCGTGGGTTGGCCTGACGGACCGTGACACCGAATGAAGACAAAGCTCAGCTGTAGTACCAGCCCTATAAAATAAGTGCCGGTGCTTAGCACCGGAAAGCCCCGGCACAAATTAAGCACTGGTAAGTGATAGGGTTTGGCAAAGGGTTAGTGCTAAGCAAAGAGTAAAGTTGGTGTGAGGGTTATGTTTATAGTTAGTTTTATTGTCATGGTTGCGGTTGATGCTAGGGATAAAATTAGGGTTGATTTCTAGATTGGTGATTGTTTAGGAATAAGGAGCACACTGATTATATGGGTAGAATAAAATAAGAATAATTGCGGAACTTCTCCGCTGGAAGTATGAAACAGTACCTTAGAGATTTGTGAAATGATTAAAGTGTGTCCGATAGCGTAGCAAGGATTGCCAATGAACATTTTAGTCTCTTCATCGAGATGAAGCAGATGTCCATTTCGCTGTTTCTTTATATATATGCCCAGTAATTTAGAAGCGATAGAGTGGGGAAAAAACGAATTAACTCATTATGAAAATTAGTTTGAAAGATTAATAATTACATTTAAATCAATTAAATGTATACTTTTTTGATGATTACCTTTGGTACGGAATGTTAACCTCTTAACTATTGGGGCTGTTCCACTCCGGTGCTAAGTCTGTTTTTGGCTATTTGAGGGTACTTGGCACGTACTACACCATAACTTTTTTCCACTTAAAGTATCCACGCAAAATTTGCGTCTTTTTGTACCCAACATCATGGGGATTCTAATGGTTCCCAGAACTTGGGATATCACCTGAAAAGGACCAAGAAAAAGCCAAAATATAGCAAATATATTATTTTTTTGTGTGCAAAAAATGGGGAAAAAGTGCTGCTCAAGAAAGCATTTTTTTTTCTAACAATGACATCAACATATGGTTTGCTGTGCTTGGACCCCCCATTTTCCAGCTTTCAGTAACAAGCACAGTTCTATCAAAACGCATTTTTTTAACCATAGTTTCAGCCTACTTGCACGTTGTTGTGAAAACAGAAGCAGAACCCATGTGTGATAATAGAGAGCTATTCAATTTTTTAAAAGAGAGAACATTCTGAAGTCAGCAAAAGATCATTTGTGTAAATACCACAAGGTTTTCCCAAAGAAACTAACTGTTGAAATAAACAGAAACATGAAAATGAGTAGGAAAAAACATCCATTTGTGACAACATTTTCATCTGTAAGTTCTTGTAAAGATGGCAAATTTACAATAGCAATATACAATTACGTCTTTCAGACCCTTCGAGTCGCAGTGATATAAATGTTTTTTAGGTTCTCGAAAAAAGTTGCCATACCCAAACCCAACTACGGAGCTGAACCTGACAATACATTTTCATTCTGTTCCAACTATAAAGCAACTCATATGGTAAAATGTAAAGAATGAAAAATGAGTATGAAGGAAACCTATGTTTGTCTGAAATGTAAAAAAGACACTGATTTTAGGAAAAGTGGTTATTTATTCACCTCTAAATTTGTGGTGGCCTATACTGTCATGTGATTCAGAGGATATTTTGCTAAATGTCTTCTACCTTCAAAACTGGCTTATATTCGGAAGGCACAAATGCAGAGAAATTGGATTGGTAATAACAAATGTTCTACTATTCTGTGTTCCAACACATTTCCAGAGAAAATGGCTAGATTTTAGAAATTGGGTTAATGGGTAATTAGGGTGTGAGCCCTGGCCAAGCAGCAATTACAATCCTAGTCAGGGTAAGGCAGAAGCAAATCTCACATAAACCTATGCTCAACCCCTTGGTAGCTATGCACAGAGCAGTCAGGCTTAACTTAGAGGCAATGTGTAGAGTATTTGTGCAACAGTTCAAACAGTAAACCAGACAAAACATCCCACACCAGGGTAAAAAATACAGAGCTTAATTTAATAAATAAAACAAGACCAAAATGACAAATAACCAACCAGTAGAAAAGAATATATTGAATTTATATATTTTTAGATAAAATAGCGCCAAAAAAGCAAAAAGCACCAACTGTGGCTATCTGGTCGGCCCAGACAAGGACAAAGTCACAAGTTCAAGCTGACCTCTGGGCTATCCAGGACCTACCCTAGGGGTGACTTCTATGTATTAAAAAGGAAGGTTTGGCTTGGCAAAAGGTTTACTTTGCGATAAGCCAGTTCGACTGTAGGTGAACTAGACCTCAAAAGCACTGTGTGCCCTAGGGCTTCAAAATCAAGTAATGCTTATTTACATTTTAAAATTATTCAAAAACTTCTAAACAAAGTACTGATGGTGATGTCATACACCGTTTATTCAAAACAAGTTGACTTGAGACTTTCAACATAGATACAAATGTTGCTCCACAGTTGTAGAGAAGTTTAGTGGGGTATCTTGCTCAAAGATTGTAGATAAACATGTTTGGTGTAGAGACCCAATGTATTTTGTGTGGAACACCCTTCGTCAGGGGTAACCATGAATCAAGATAAATATTTAAAGTAAACGACATGAAGGTCAGGTAAGCAACTGTATTCAATGAGAACTTCAGTAGATGGCAAAAAAGAAGTAAAAACAGAAAAATCAGAAAGAGAAAAAGAAAAACAAGAAAGTTCATGCAATAAGCGCTCAAAATCACATCCAGCAACTGTTATCTGCGTCAATATATTGCCAAAAAACAAGTCGTTAACACAGGTACCCATAGAAAACATCACCAGTGAACCACGCGATGGTCCTCACATTATAATGTCTACATATTGTACCATTTGCACGAAACGTGCAAGCATTATGATGCCACACACAATGTGAAACACGGGGTTTATAGCAAGAGGTGAGTGTGTCAACAGATACCTAGTACTCAGTGAAACTACATTGCCCAGCATGCATCTCAATGAAGCTAAGTATGTGACCGTGGTCCTACTTACTATCAACACCTAAACTAGGTTCATGACCTCCTTCAATGCGCAGTACAATAGTTAAACTCTGGGCAGCTGGCCTGAAATAATATGATAGTGTCTTTCAAAACTATGTGATACTCATGATCTCATAAAACATACAGTCTTGCAGGTGGGCAGGAGAATTGGTACCTATAGGAGCGACTTGTAGCATGTAATACGCTACACCCAGATCTGCATGACAGTCGAGACTACTTGTAACAATAGAACAGCTCGCAAATCGATCAACGCTCACAACCACATCTTCGAATTTTAACATGAAATGATGGGTACAAATTGTAGACGAATATAGGAAGATTTGTGTTTGAACATTGATGGTAATTCATTAACAGTGGTATTTAAAATGTGCATGTAATGCACCTCCAAACATAGCAACATAGTAATACAATAGCTGTACCATACTGTGGCAATGACACTTTATAGAATTGATGTCATGTTAAAAAAAATTGCAGTAATCATAACAGCATTGGAAGTTAAAAAACATGTGTGCTTTGTTAGAAAACGTGGGCATGTGATACACCTGTAACCATGCTTCGGTATTTTTACATGTCGTACACCTGTAAACATAACAACAAGGTAGTATAATGAATGTGCAGCACTACATTAATAGCTCTTTATTGGATTAGTGTCATGTTACAGAAGGTTGCTATAATCATGTCAGCATTGAACAAGGAAAAATCTTCCAGCATGTACATTGCTTAGAGAAATGCGCATATAATGTACCTAGAATTGTACTTAAATGATACAATAATTATGCAAAACTTAAACAATCCTACATTATAAAATTAGTATGATGTGACAAAAATTTCAGTGATCATAACAACAGTAAAAAAATGGGAAAAACCGCCATCATGTACGTGTCATGAGACTACAAGAGAAGAACAACAAGAAACAGTGCTGACTCCATAACCGTTAGTAGGATACTGTCAAAATGTCTTATCCAGAATGTCTCCTTTTTGGACAAAACGTTACTATTATTTTTTTTTTTACTCCTTCGCCACCAGACTTCAGTACACCCACCCTTCACCCTTAAACCAAGGAGAGAAGGTCAAAAAGTAAAGCGACCATCCCATTTTCAGGTGAAGTATAGGGTAGCCACTGCCTCCAAGGGGTAAGTTGCTCTCAACTTAATCCGGATAACAGAAGGCTGCGTATAACGGAGACGGAAAAGGAGGGTAACCTAGGCAGCTCTAAGAGATTTTTAGGTGTAATCATAGGACCCTAGAGTGCGGCGACCAATTCAATAAGAACCTCCAGACATTCTCCTTGTTTTTGCTTACTCGATTCCTTAATATATCCATTTTAAATACATGGAACAGGGAGTCAAGCCACTCAAGGTGTGAGGGGGTGATATCCCCCACCCACTTATGGCAGATTTCCCTTCTAGCAAGTAAGATAGCATTAAACAGGAACTTTCTTGCCCGACCCTTCATGGCTTCTTCCACTCCAAATATAACCAAAAAGAGGCTTACCTTAATATGGGCCCCCAACATGGTTGAGATTTTCTTACCCACTTACTCCCAAAAGTTTGTTAAGGCTGGACACTGGTAAAACATGTGGATATTGGAGGCACATTCTAAACCCCACTTCTTGCATTTGACATTGTCTCTCGCCATTTTAGACAACTTATCCGGGGTTATGTAGGCTCTATGGAGTGAAACAAAATGGTTCCTTCTTATCCAAGCAGGTTTAACTGTTGAAAATAAAGTGTGCATTGATAGTTGCCATGTATACTGCAGTTTCTCCCTCGGCAAGTACTCGCCCCACAAATCCTCAGCCAGGGTAAACTCTCCACTGATAGCATCCTGAACAGCCCAGTACCACATGGAAACCTCTTTATTCCCAGGAGGTTTTCCCAGCAATTGATGTTACAAGGTATGTCCATTACGAAACTGCAACTATGCTCCCAACTTTTCAACTGAATGTATTTAAATCTTGACAATTTCCCTCCCGTTCGTTGGGTCAGTTCTGGCCAGGGTAAAAATTCGCCATTGTAGGTGAGCTCTACCCAGCTACAGACTCCAGCTTCTCTTATAGGAAGAGCTAACTTTTCCTTAAGGCAGTCCAGGGTCCCTGGGAAATCCCATACTGGAGCCAATTTGGAATAGTAGCTTAAGCCTATAAGTCGCCTGATTCTAAACCATTTTTTAGTAAGGGCCTGTAGTTCTTACAGCTTGATCTTTTTAAAGTACTTCGGGTCAACAAACTTAAACAAGAAATGAGCAGTGCCTAAATGGCTCACTTTAACATCACCTTACACAGAACCCCCAGATCTAGCCATCCGGGAGATTAAGCAACATTCTAGAATGTGAGAGCTGGAAGGCCCACTCGTAATATTGGATGACTGGCAAGGCTAGTCCCCCATTCTCTTTTTTTTGCTGAAGATTCTTCCAGGAGATTCTCACCCTTTTAGAAGACCATATGAACGAGTTGATGGCCTGCTGAATACTGTCTAACCAAGATTGATCAAAGTGCAGGGGAATTGTACTAAATAAAAAAGGTTATTTTGGGCAAAATTATCATTTTTATTAGTCACCCTCCCAAAGATTGTTTTTTTATTTTATTTTTTATATTTTTATTGAAAATTCACAATATCAAACATTATCTACATACTCAAAAAGTCGTAATTACAAAGCCAATATTAGATACATACAAATAAGTTCATTCCATACCATACATGTCACATCAGAAAATCAAAGAGTCAAATGATCATAGATAGGACCCAAGATTTGCATACCCAGCGCACGCTTCCGTGCACCTTTGAGTGAATACAAACTGCATTCTAAATTAAAGATGTTGTAAAACCTAGGGCGCCACATTTCAAAAGAAGGTGCCTCTGGTTGAAGCCATGTAGATGCTATACATAACCTTGCTACCCCCATAGCAACAAAGATAAGATACCTATATTAATACATCAGTGTACCTTGACACAAATCCTCCCCGGTAACTAATAGCATGATCGAAGCAGAGATATTTATGACCACACCCGTAATTGGGACAAAAACCTCTCAATATGCTGTATTTATAAAGCTAATTTATTGCAAGAAAAGAAGATGTGCAAAATATCAGCATCGTCAATGCCACAGCGAAAACATTTCCCATCATACTGGCTTTTCCATTTCTTCATCTTTGCGGGGGTAAAATAAAGATTGAATATTGTTTTGTAGTGCTGCGTTTTCAGATTTGCAGCCATAAAAATGTTACCTGCTAGATCAATCGAATCCTCTAAAGACACAGCTTGTAGGCCCAAAGTACTCCCCCACTTAAGAATATGTTTCTCAAGATTATCAGTTTTGGCCGATTGTTAACGGTAAATGCGCCCAGCCCTTCATTATTCGAACACACTCTCTTTCAACAATATCCAGATTCACTCCTGTTATTCTATCAACCTCTTGTACAATTTTTACACCCAAGTATCTCATTTCTTTTTTAATTAGTGGGCTCTCATCTTTGCAGTTCCATGCCATCACTTCCGTTTCCCCTGTGTTAACTTCATAACCTGACACCCTTCCGAAACTCTGAGGCAATTTGGAAAATGGCCGGGATAGCAGTAGAAATGTCAGATGTATAAATCATTAAATCATCTGCATAAAGCACTGTCTTTTTCTCCCAGTCCTCATAAGAAAAGCTAGGGTTTGTCCACTGCATCCCTGATTTTTTGTGCCAAGGGCTCTATATGTAAATTGAACAGGAGAGGAGACAGGGGAAAACTGTGACTAGTACCCCAGGATATCTGGAAAGACTCCGTCAGATTACCATTGACAAGTATCTTAGCTGTTGGGTTCTGATACATTAACTGCACAGCATTATAAAAGTTTTCCCCCACGTTATACTTTTTCAATATGGTCGCTAAATATGACCAATTAACTCTATCGAACGTCTTTTAAGGTCACAACTGCTAATGGTATAGACTAGTTCGAGGCCAAATCAATCACACCTATCAGACTGTGTGTTAACTCATGAATCTGCCTGCCCTTCATAAAACCCTTTTGGTCAACATGTACCACCCCCCCTATAACTTTACTTAGCCTCTTTGCAAAGATTTTATAATCTGCAATGAGCAGAGATATCAGCCTGTACGACTCACACCAAGCTGGATTTTTTCCTGGATTTTGTATCATTGTTCGCCCCAAGAATTAGGAGTCTGTAGGGAGTCCCCAAGAATACCGTTAAACATGGAAGTCATATAGGGAATGAGGTTCTCTCCCAGGATTCTATATATTTCTATTGGGAACCCATCCGGGCTGGCCGCCTTCCCACTTTTAGTTGTCTTTATGGCTCGCTCTACCTCATCCTGAGTGATTTCCTGGTTCAACATTTCTTGTCCCTCCAAATCTAATGGATGAATTATATCTGGGCCCAACCACTGATTGACCTCGTCCTCCGACACTATCTGATCTTCCGTATAGAGTTTCTGGAAGTTTTTGTTAAAGGCATCTTCAATTTCTGACTTGTTCGTTAAGAGCACCCTATTCACTTTTGGGACAAAACTTTGTGTGTGTTCATTTCAGGGTTCACCATGGTAGTTTCCAAAATTGTGCATTATACCAACAATTTCAGAAGGTTTACTTTGCCAGGTCGAAATGGCAGTTTAAAATTGCAAACACTGGATCTGGAATGGCAGGCCCGAGACATGTTTAACAAGCATTGGCAAAGCCAAAGGATCTCGCTTTTTTGAGAGTCACAGCTATTGGCATTGTAAATGATGATGTCTTTTACCCATGCGTTATGGAGTGGAGTTGATGTATGTGGTGTGGGGTGGAATTATGTGGGTTGGATTGGAATTGTTAGTTGTGGAACTGTGTGGCATGGAATTTGTGGTATGGAGTGGATTTGTGTAGTGAAATTATGTGGCATGGTGTGCAGTAGAATTATGTGGATAGCAATTATGTGGTATTGAGTGTACTGGAATTATGTGTCATGGATGATAATTATGTGGAATGGTGTTTTCTGCTGTGAAGTGGTATATAGTGGGGTTTAATTATGTGGTGTACTGTTGAATTTCATGGCATGATGTGGAATTCTGTGGTGTGGATTGGATGTATTTGGTGTGTTGTCTAATTTTGTTTTTGTGTTGAATTATAAGATTTGGTGTTGAATTATCTGGTGTGTAACAGAAATGTGTGAAGTTTAATTGTGTGGCATGGAACTGTGTGGTATTGAGTGAAATTATGCTGATTGGAATTATGTGGCATGGTGTGGAGTGTATTTATGTGGATTGCTGCTATTTGAGTGCTTTTATGTGCGGTGTATTTATGATATATTGAGTAAAGTGTAATGATGTGGAGTTAAATCATGTTGCATTGAGTGGTGTAATGTGGAGTGTAATTATGTAGAGTGGTGTTGAATTGTGTGGCAGTGAATTGTGTGGTGTGGAATTATGTGGTGTTGTGTATCACACTAAACATCCAGGTGTGCTACACAGAATTGGAAGCTCTTGATTAACCTACGGAAAAATAGATAATAAGCAATCACCGAGAATTAAAAAGTAAAGATCTGGCTGTCCCCTAAAACAAACATTTCAATGGGCCTCAGCTGAAAATAAGTAATGGTCTGTTGATACAGAGAGCGAGCCCATCTCACACACTCTTTTGAGCCTCACCTCATGCAATAAAGCGCTGCTACATGCCTGTGGCAGCATAAACAGCGCACTCATCCAAAACTCATACTGCCTAACGTGGTCACTTATAGGTCACATGTGACACAACATTCTTCCAATTATGCATGACACAGTAGCTATTTACTTGTCAAATCCGAAAGCACTTAGGTGCTTAGAAAAGGTATGAAAGTGCAGTATAAATGTCAATACAATACTGCTTGCACTCCAATGCTGACCCATCAGTGTGTGCCTCTTGCTGTAAATATTTGGCCACCATCTGTGCGTGGGGCCCACTGAACACTAAAAATTTTATAATAACATTTAGACAGGTTAAAAAAAAGGTAATAGAATTTTTCCATATAGATGCACATTCAAAGATTCCCCTTTCAAACACTAAAACATTTAATGGTTATTCACATTGTTATCAATGATGGTTTCAAATATTAACATTTGTTTGAGATTTTCCCTGTAAGTAAACAACTGTGCAAAAGCCACAGTAAACTGTGAAATATACCATAACTGGGGACACGAAATGAGATGCAATAAGGAGGCAACCCATACAGGTGAAAGTCACAACTAAAAGATCAGGAACAATGTTGTAATAGGATATGATTGATAATAACAATGCAATTGGAAAGCTTTTGATATTGCAAATTTAGATCGTCTTCAAGCAGATAACGCAATGGAAGGAGTTAACCCTGATAAATTGGTACATTCATATTTTGCACAAGCACTGCAAGTTATATTGGGCAAGTGAGGGCGTCCCCCGAATATTGTCAGTGAGTGGAGGACATGGTGTATTTGAATGCGGCCGATCGAGAATCCAAAACAACCTCTCTCTGGGTGGTGTATGCAGCCCCAGAACTACATATCCTATGATGCCGCGGCAAGTGACGTCATCACACACATCACATGTAGTAAGCTGGAGGAGCCATGGTTAATTCAATTTACCGTACAATACACTTTTTCTGTTTAGCAGTCTAACTGTAGCAGATAAAAAGCGAGAAGCATGAGTTGCGAACTACAATGCCGAATGGAAATGCTTCATCAGCGACACTCTTATCACGCTGAGTGGCTCTGTTGACATCATGGCGCTAGCGCAAAGATCAAGGGATTCGTATTACCAGGAGAATCATGAGACGGGCGTTAAACCTTCTGTGATCAGTATAGTCCATGGCATAAGAGCTTCCCCCAGAGAGTCAAGCCTGCCAGGGACAAGGTGATCCAGGCAAGCATTCTCAGCAGAGGGGCAGCGGTGAGCAATGATTTAACAGAGGCACCAAGCAGCTATGATGGAAGGGGTTGGGGCACGGAACAGGCGCACAGGGAAAACAGCATCTGACATTTGATCTTGGTTTTACAGCCCTGTTTACAAAGGTGCTGTAGCAAGTGAAAACACATGCGCTCCTAACGAGGAACGCACCAAAAAGGAAGCTTTGCCAAACACGAGCAGGAAATAAAGACAAAAATAGTGCAGAAAATGAACAGATAAGCACCAAAGTGTAATGATACCAGTGTTTGGGCGGTGCTCCATGGGAGGAAACAAAACACAAAAAGGAGGGACAACGAGCAAAGATTAGCCACTAGCAGGCAAGCCTTTTTAAAGGACAATCGAACAAATGAAAAAAAAAAGGATATGGGTGAGTTGTTAGCCCACGAAGTGTATAGAAAATTTCTTGAGGAAACAGTGCAAGTGCTGCCTAGGTTCGACCTAAAAGAGGGCTACTTGAGTGGGTGACACAACCAGTGTTTCAGGCCCACTAACAGCATGTAATTTACAGTCCCTGGTTACATGTAGTGAACTTTACTAGGGGCTTATAAGTAAATTAAATATGCCTATTGGCTATATAAGCCAATTCTATCATGTTTAGAGGAGGGAACACAAGCACTTTAGCACTGGTTAGCAGTGGCAAAGTGCACAGCGTCCTAAGGCCAACAAAAACAAATTTCAGCTAAAAAGTGGAGGGTGAAGGCAAAATGTTCGGGGATGAGCAAGCAGAAACAGCCAGGTCAAGTACTGGGCCTACCACCAGTGACAAAAAACACCCTCAAACGCTACCAGGAGCCATCATATATTTACCCAGCAAAAACTGTTTTAAAAAATGGCAGGTAGCTGCAGAATTTGGGCCTTATCTCTGCGCTACCGAGGAAAACTTACCATCCCCAAACATTTTTGAAACCTAGACACCCAGAGGGTGTCTAAGGTGGTGTTACTTGTGATGTTTTAACTAAGCATTCTTACCCAGAACCCCTTGCAAACCTCCAACTTTGGCTAAAAGCATATATTTTCCTCACATTTCGCCTATAAAAATGGTACCTCACTTGTGTGGGTGGACCTAAAGCCCTTGACAACAAATTTGCCCAAAATGCAACATAGGTCTAATTTTTCCATCCAAAACAGAACCTTCTTTTACAATTTGGGTAGCTGTGGATATTGGATCCCAGCTCAGCCAGAACCAGGACAACCTACCAAACCCACACAAAACTAGAGACCTGAGAGAGTCCAGGATGGCATGATTTGTGTGGCTCTCACGAGTGTTGATACCCAGAAGCCTTTGGAAACCTCAACCTTTGGCTGAAAAAACAAATTTTCCTCACATAACTGCATTGGAAAGTTCTGGAATTTGCTGGGAGCCACAAATTTCCTACCACTTCGTGTTCCCAAAATTTTCCAACTAAAAATGGTATCTCACTTGTGTGGGTGGCCCAAGTGCCCACAACAGGAAACGGCCCTAAAGGCAACATGGACAGGTCAAATCTTTCCACTAAAAACCATCCCTTTATTTCATAATTTGGAGAACTGTAAATTTTGGGCCATAGCTCAGCCAGTACCCAGGGAACCCTGGCAAACCCACAAATTTCTGAGAATTAGAAACCCTGGAGAGCCCAAGGTGGTGTGACTTGTGTGGCTCTTTCGAGGTGCTGCTACCCAGAAGCCCTTGCAAACCTCAAACATTGGCTAAAAAAACACATTTGCGTCAAATTCCTGTGAGGGAAAGTTGTAGAAACTACCAGGAGCCACAAATTTCATACCACCCAGAATGCCCCTTTGTCTCCCGATAAAAGTTGCACCCCACTTGTGTGGGTGGTCCTAGTGCCTGCAACAGGAAACAGCCAAAAACGCAACACCATCCCTTTTTTGCAATTTGGGTAAGGGAATTTTGGGCCCAAGCTCAGTCGGTACCAAGAAAAACCTACCAAACAAATGCATTTCTGAAAACTAGACACCTGGAGGAGTCCAGGGCGGCATGACTTGTGTGGCTTTCATCAGGTGTTGTTACCCAGAAGCCCTTGCAAACTGCCAACATTGGCTAAAAAACATATTTTTCTCACAATTCTTTAAGGGTAAGTACTAGAAACTGCAGGTACCACAATTTTTGAACTACCCTCACGTCTCCCGATAAAAATGGTACCACACTTTTGTGACTGGTGCCTAGTGCCCGTGGCAGGAATGGATCAAACCAAGTGGCAGAATGCTAGATAGTAGGGATTTTTGTGGCTCCCTGCCAATTACGGAAGTATATGTCACAGAATTGCAAGAATAATGCACATTTTTAAGCAAAGTTTACAGTTTGCAGGGCATTGTGGGTAAGAAAGCATTGTGGCATCCACACAAGACACTCCTTCGGGAACCTAGTTTTCAGAAGTGCCCCTGTTTGGTAGGTTTACCTAGGTGGCCGCCAAACTTGGGCCCAAATACCACACCTACCCTTATTGCTGATTTCTCCATGTTGTGTTTTGGAGTCTTTTGTGTTGTGAGTACTAGGCCCACCCATACCAGTGGGGTAGCATTTTCATTGGGCCAAGAGGCGACACACTAGGTGGTATGAATTTTGTGGATCCCTGTGGATTTCAGAGGTTTGCGTCACAGATATTAAAGGAAACTGTTTTAAGATCCATCCAAGGGACACCACCCTGGACTCTCCTCAGTGTCTAGTTTTGAGAAATGTCTTGATTTGGTAGGTTTTTATGGGTGGCTGCCAACCCACGCCCGAAGGGTGTGACATTCACCTTGGAAAGTGGGACCATATTCGGATTTACCTACTCTCTGCTGGCCCATATGCAAAACAATGCCCAAAAAAACATCAAAATGTCCCCTCTCCTCTCTTGCTATAGAGATGGGGATGCTTTAGTTCCCAGAGCAGCAGAAATATTGTTGAGGCTTCAGAGATGCTGGTGGGGCCAGAACTCGCTCCATTATTTTATAAAAAATATTCCCGATGAGCTTTGTGCCTCCCCCTATTGGGGCAAACAACATCTTTGCAGACGGGAAAAGGAATAGGGGCAGAAAAAACTGGTTTGTCCTGCATAGAGTAGGGTAAGGCCCAACCCACGGTGGGACACCTGCAACCTTTTGGTTTATCCAAATGTGAACTCCCTGGTGTACAGTGGGTGGGCTTTAAACCTCCCCGGTTGAGCAATAGACTTTTCTGCCCCTTTTGCGGTAGGGGTATGGCTCGATGCCAAGGTAGGTCTCATTGATCCTTTTGTTTGTTTTGGCACCATGTTGAAATCCCTGGTGCATTTTGTCCCCCGGGGGCAGACTATGGGTAAGCATCCAATTCCACCCCCAGTGAGGCAAAAAGACTGATGCATCCTTTCAGGGGTGAAGGCACATCGCAATGACTGGATGACTAGCCCCAACCCCTTTTTTGTAGGGACCATTTTTCCCTTTGTGACTATTGACCTTCTGTCCATCGGGTCCGATTCTGATTAAATACCCCCAATCCACTCCAGGGTGGCAACTTGGGTTGAAAGACCACCCAGCGTCTCCACAGATGTGGGGGGGGGGCAGAAAGTCTATTGCACCCTGGAGGAGGGTGAGTACTAGTCCATTGACTTGGGGGAGGGGCTTCTCCACCCATTTATCTGGCACATACATTTTACTGGTGTCTAGTGGCTTTTGTGCTCAGATTGGAGTTAAAAAGACCCATGGGGGCAGAAAAAACTGGGCTGGTTTGGGGGGGTCAGCAGATGCCTGGGCAGGCAGCCCCCACCACTTTTTATAAGTTAACAAACTCCCTGGTGTCTTCTAGGCTTTCTGTCTGCCAGTGGGCAGATTGGAAGTAAAACTCTCCCATTGGCACCCCAGGTGGGCAGAAAGACTGTTGGAGTGTTTGATGGGGTGGGGGCTCAGCCCATTACCTGGGTGGGCCACGACCACCCCTTTATATAAGAAAAGGGGCAGAAAGACTGTTAGGTGTTTGTTGGGGGTGGGGCTTGGCGAGATGGTTGGCCGAGCCACCCCCAACTCTCTTTTATTTTTTAAAACACATCCCTCGTGTCTAGTGGGTGTCTGGTAATAACCTCCTATCTGCCCCCAGGGGAGGGGTGGAGTGGTAGGCCATTGCAATCCCCCTCCCCCCAATAAGTAATCCCTAATGCCTAGTGGGTGGATCCCTGCTTGGGAAACCTTCTCCTGGAGTTATCCCCAAGCAGGGATCCACTATGGATTCCACTGGAAAGGGGAGATTCTCTCCTTTCCAATGGTACTTCCCCCATGAAAATCAGTGCTCGGAAGGCTGAGATATCCCCCAGAGCACCGATGCAGTGAAAGTAACACCGCTCTTGGCCCATCTAGCATTTCTCTAGCAACCTTGCTAAAGGCTGCATAATAATCTATGAAAAATATTGTCTTTACCGAGGTATAATGGTGAATAAGAGTACATGCCATGATACTGTTTGAGGTTGCAGAGGAAGAGGAAACCCACGTGAAAAAAATGCCTTTCTTTTTTATTTGGCACCCAGCTTTTTTTCAACAAGGGCGTAGGCATAGAATTTTACCTCAACATTAAAAAAAGTGGTCATATGTTAATTGACTTGAAGGGATGGATTCTTTTTTTAAAAGGGGATGAAGTATTGAAGCTATTCATTATGAAGAAATTACTCTGGTGTGAATATATGATCTATATAAAATATTTACTAAACAGTTCAGAACCTCGTAGGCAGCACTCCTGGTCGAAACAATCTTGAGTATTCTCATAGAGGAGATATAAAAATCTTCAGATAGTTAGGTCAAGTTAACTTCATATGAGGTTACAATATGTCTTTCCAAATTCAAACCAATCCATGTGTTAATAAACTTCCAAAAAACAGTCACCTTGCTTGTAAATCACATATGTTTAAGAAATGCACCCAAAAGCATGTAGCTATTAGAATGAACCATTACAAACCAAACACCTCATGTTGCAGGAGAAACCTGATTAACCCACAGACGAAGGGCTTCACAAATCAACTACTTACCAAGGAACTAGAATAGACTTTTAATATGAAACATTTGAATGATTTCAAAATGCCAAGTTGTATTCATTTTTAAGTCCTTATTCTAGACACCAGATAAGTGTTTCATGAATAAATGAACCTATACAGCACATTTGTTCAATTTAGATTTCTAAATGTGCACAATGACAAACTTCTTGAAGTCACTTTTCTGAGCAGTGATAATTATTGTCATTTATTTATATCATATACGTAGAATTCTGTTCAAACCGGGTGCCGCTATTCTGCATAATTCAAATTGATAGCTTCAATTCCCTCAGTGGTTTCCTAGTAACACAACCACTGCTTTGCCTTAGTTGAGGCCTTCAGTTCCCTTAATGGAAGAACAATTTGATTGCCATCGGTATTGTTCTTTCTGGTGGCTACTCTTTTTAAATGGAGATTCCTCACCTTTGGAATATCCACAGGTGCCTGAATGGCGCCAGAGATTTTTTTTTTCATGCTCCAGTGCAAAGATTGGTGGCGCCATGTGGCCCCATGGTGACTTTATTCAACCCCGGAAGTCAAACCGCACACAAGTGCCACCCCTGTATGTCATCCGTTGCCTAATATTTCTCCTTTTGCATCCTCCTATATGGTGGTGGAAGGACTGAGGAGGTGACTCAGACTAGAAAGTCCTGGAGAACCAAGACGGTAAAAATGGCCCTCCCACTAGACCTGACTTTCAAGGCAGTAGTTTTTGGGAAACATGTACAGCATCATCAACGTTGCAGCCCGGTAGAAGTACCGAACTGGCACCCCCCTTGCCAATGCCAATGTAGTGGCTTTGGCCATCCCATAGCAGATTTTGATGCAGAGGACTATCCATCTTGACGGGTCCTTTTCTGCACCACCTTTTCTTTCTTCACTCCAGATAAACTCACAAAGAGCTAATCATTCATACTATGGTCTTTTTGCAGTCAATGTGGAAACACACTGGTTGAGCTGATGGAGCCTCTCCTCCTCTTTTGAAGGATGTGGTGGCACAAAAACACTGGTAGAGTGATAGATTGGCAAATGTGAAAAGGTGTCACAACTTTGGGTAGGAAAGCTGCCTGAGTAACTAATTTATCCATGAAGAAAGTGCTGTAGTGTGGTTGCACCAAGAGTGCTTGTCGTTCAGTGGTGGAGTGCAAAGAGATGATGGCAATCAGGAAAACTGTTTCAAACCTCAGGAGTCTCAATGAACAACTGTGCATCGGCTCAAAAAGCATGCATATAAGAAATATCAGCACTAATTTCAAAACCCATCGTGTCATGACAAAGTGAGTCAGGGGAAAACATGCAAGTCAGACTTTTCATTAAAACTCAGCACAACAGGTGACGTAAATAAAAAGGGTTGAACAGATTAACCTATAAAGGCTGAAATAGAGGATATATACCCCCTCAACTTCAAGCCCTTGCGAGGTCAATAACAGAGCAAACAACAAAACAGCCGGACATTTGCCCTGCTGAGGGTCAGTGTGAAGAACATCACACAAGGCAACAAATTTCTCCCATTGTCCAGTATAGACAAACTTTGTCGTATGACGTCATGTTGCAAGAATGACATGGACTACTGTGGGTGGCAAATCAAACACATTTAAACATCACAGCTTAATCTCCATGCATGGAGGTGTAGGCTGAGGAGACTCAGGTGCAGAACC
Source organism: Triturus cristatus (assembly GCF_964204655.1). Lineage (NCBI taxonomy): Eukaryota > Metazoa > Chordata > Amphibia > Caudata > Salamandridae > Triturus > Triturus cristatus. The sequence continues at coordinate 898,199,142 of NC_140589.1, read as the reverse complement.
TTTCTCTGTTGCTAAGGCAGGAGGTCTCTTCTAAAGTGGTAGCTGGATCGAAGGGCAAATCCTCATGCTCAAAAGCACTGAGTACCATACTTGCCTGGCTAAGTATGGGGCAGTAAGATAATTCAAGCCCAGTCTATCCTAATGTCCCCCATAATTCAGGGCAGAAGAGGTAGCGGCAGAAACACGTATAGGAGACCCATTTTTCATTGCAGTAGGAAGACATCTCCCTGTGACTTTCCAGGAAAAATCGTCAGTGCCCAGTAATTGGGATACTGCATTATCTCAGCCATAGTGAACACATCTAATTAGGGCATTCTCCACTGATTGAAGAGGTATTTTGCCCCTGAGATGGAAATACCACTCGAGGTCCACCAGCCAACATCTGCTCACCTTATCTGCTCAGGCATTCAGAGAGCTTGCAAGATAGTTGGCTACCAGACAGACGTTCTGTTCAGCTGCTTCCAGAGATGTATGGCTTCCTGGCACAGGATCCACTACTTTACTCTGCCATGCTTATTGCAGTACCACATGGACATTGTGTTGTCTTTGAGGACCCACACCAGCCATAGCATTGATAGATGGCTGGAAGGCTTCCAGGGCTAAATGAATCACTTTAACCTTTCAAAGACTGATATCTGGCTCAGTGCCAGCTTCATATCAGAGACCTCTCATCACATCCACCAGATGACGCCGGCTAACCCAGCAATGATGCATCTGTCACAACACTTAAGTATGGGTGGGGTAAGGAGAGCAGCCTTCTGGAGGTCAGGTTGGCACATGACTGTCACAGAAAATCCTCAGCTGCCTGCAGATCTGGATGGGGTCTTCAAGGTAGCCCTGAAGGTGGGCACACTGAGATTTGAGTTTCCACTGCAAAGCCCAGTATTCAGGATGAGGAGGATGCCTGAGGTTAGGTGTCCAAGATACTTCAGAGCTGTTCTCATTAAGACCCAGGATTGAGCCTGAAACATCAGGATCATAACCTTAATGTCCAAACTTGCAGTGGTGAAGGAAAGGCCTTGAGCGCCACTGTGTCTATGACAGCCCTAATGAAGGGAATCCTCTGTGAGGGGCTCAGATGGAACTTCAGTTCATTGATAGAAAAACTGAGAGAAGAAATCACGAGTCCAACTATCTTCTGGAGGGGGTCCACGGCTGACTGCGTGAGTCCACTTTCTGCCAGTCGTTGAAGTTCAGGAACACATGTATCCTCAACATCCAAAAATGGGCAGCAACGACCGCCATCACTCTTATGAACACCCAAGGGGCAGAGGCAAGGTTAAAGGGGAGCACAGCAAACTGTAAGTGCTATTAACCCATCTTTAAACACAAATAGCCCCTGTGGTACTGCAGGACAGGGTTATGAAAACTCACGCCCTGCAAGTTCAGGATATGAAAATACACATCCTGCAAATCAAGGGACACCATCCCATCTCCTGGGTCCAGAGTACAAAGAATAAAGGGCAAGGTGAGCAGTCTGAATTTGTCTTTCCTCAGTCTCAGGAAGATATTCAATGAGCAAAGGTCCAGCATAAGCCAAAAGCCTTGTCCTTTTCGGTACAAGTAAGTAGTGCAAATAGCAACCCTCACCTCTCTCCGAATTCGGCACTTGCTCAATGGCACCTTTGACTAGAAGAATCTTCACTTCCTACAGTAATATTATGAAATCGTTCTGATGCAGGGGGAGAAGAAGATAACTGGAAAGAAGCGTATGAAAAGCAGAATATAGCCCTTTTTAATGATTTGCAAAACTCATCTGTCCAACGTAATAAATCCCTAACGTGGGAGAAAATGTCACATACTGTCTACTACTGGCTGAGTAAGGGTCTGTTAGGGGAAGTTAAAGTGGTTTAGCAGCTGCTTCTGCAGGGAAGAAACAGTTAGAAGAGAGCCATCCCTGTTGGTGCGAACAACCTTGGCCATCACCAGAACTAGTTCAACATATTCTTCTGGTATTTCTAGTGTAGATATGGTCTTGTTTTTGTCAAACTTCCACTGAATGACTTCACAAGTTCATGATGAATGTGACAAATTGCATTACTGGTTGTGGTGGTGAAATCCTGCTCAAGCAGAAACCACAATCCTTGTCAGAGTGAGGCACAAGCAGACAACAAATTAACCTCTGCTCAACCCTCTAGTATCTGTGCACCGAGCAGTCAAGCGTAACTTAAACGTAATGGGTAAAGTATTTATGCAGCACTTCAAAGGGTAATAAAGTCAAAACACAACACAAGTAAAATCCCACACAATTTAGAAGAATAGAGCAAAATTGAATAACTAAATCAAGACCAAAATGACAAAAATCCAATCAGTATAACCAGAGAAATGCAATTTTAAAGAGTTAAGTGAAAATAACATGGCTGGTCATGCAAGTCCAGGAGAAAGTCACAAGTTCAGGCCTAATGTGATGGTGCGTGTGTTGAACACAGGGAAAAGGTTTGTCCTGCTGAAAAGTTACCTTCTCAGTCCAGCGCAGAGTCCTGAGCAGGGAAGTGTTGCGGACTGTCTTTAATGTAGCACAAAGAGCAGGCCTGACGTTGTGGACAATAGACGCTATAGCACAAAAATCCTGTAGTCATAATGAACGGCCATGCCAGAGCTTCACGGTGGTGCTCTTCGCTAGCAGTCAGTGCTGTAGCACAAAGGATCGGATTACCAGTACTTCGCTTTGTTGGGCAGTGCGAGTGACAAGGTTTCAGCACTAGCTGGCCCATATGGGGTCGTAAAGAGCCCAAAAACGTCCATTCAACTCCACTGAGTCCAGGACCTGAGGGACACCACTTCTGGGACAGAGGCTTTCATCAGCTGGATCTTGCTGCTGATTCAGGCGGTTGTGAGCCTGTTATGTTCCTGTGGCTCTGAACAAGGAGACAAGCAGACCTGCCCTTAGAATCACAATGGGAGTCCTGGGTTCAGGTGAAGGTCCTATTCCTCTGTCTCAGGCAGGAAGGCAGCAGGGCAACAATTTAGCAAGGTAGCAGACCAGGTGGTATAGCAGGGCAGCAGTCCACTAGGGTGGCAGCCCTTTCAGCAGTTCAGCAATCCCTCTTCCTGGCAGAACCATCACAGGTCCATAAGTGTACTGAAGAGTTGGTGTCTGAAGTCCAATATTTATAGCAGGTGCCTTCTTTGAAGTGGAAAAAGCTTCTAGAGGTTTCCTGTTTAAGTGCACAGGTTTCCTATTCAAGTGTAAGTTGGGCTGTGCCCAGCTCCATCCTCACATCCTACCAGTGTTGGCCCATCCAGGCACATTTAAGCTCTCCATTGTGGGTGGCTGTCTAGGAGGAATAAACAAAGCCCAACTTTCAGCTACATCTAGTCGTGTGAGTCAGAGACAGACTGCAGGCACTAAATGGCTAAGGCAGGAACATTCCAGCTTTTAAAAGAAGCATTTTCAACACTGTAAATTGAAATTGGCCTTTATCATGGGAGATTTGCCATTACAATTCTAAACAAAACAAACATGAACTGGTTAACTGTTCGCACTAGGAAGCTATAGCTTTTTAAATGTAAATAGGGTAACTCAAGTGTTATCCAATAGAAGAGTTAGGCCTTGCAGTGACGAAAAACAAATGTAAGAGTTTTTCACTACTAGGACATGTACACGTCCAATTTGTTAAGAACACTGCGCCCTGCCCTACCCTGCAATTTCACTTCACTAGGGACATACGTGTAAATTAAATGTGCCAATTGGGTGTAAGCTAGTTCTGCCATATTTTAAGGAGAGAGCACGCGTACTTAAGCACAGGTTAGCAGTGGTAAAATGCACAGAGTCCTAAAGCAAGCAAAAGTGAAGTTAGCAAAACAGGAGAGTGAAGACAAAAGGTTAGGGGGAGAGCCACACGAAGGATGCCAGGTCTAACAATAAGTGATGCAAGAGCAGAGCTACAATAACCGGCGCAATACTGTTTTTCTTTCAACTAAACCTGTCCAGTCTATGCTCTTGTGTTACACAATGTATTGTTGAATGTCATACATTCTTGGTGTATCTAGTCTCCCGAGCTGCTTTGAAGACCAGTTCTCTTCCTCAACAAATAGGTTAACTTCACTAGTCCCTTCGCTAATCTCACGTTAAGTGGCTTCATTGCTTGCAGAAATAAATCATGTGTGCATACTCCTTTGTGCACATTTGAAATAAGCCCCAATAAGAGTACATATTAATTTGTATATTCAGTCTTCAGAGTATAATTTTCACTAATTCCCCTCCTTCTCATGGACTATTAATAAAACAATTATGTTTAGACATCCTTGATTTTGGTAGTAAGTCTTTTCTAGGCACTCTGCTTTCATTAATAGGATCATCATGCACGTTTTATTTCTATCGTACTAGGTTACCAAAGGAGGTGGTTTTTAGCAGTTCAATTCTAGATTTCAATTACATTTCTTGACCAATTTAGCTCCATAGACTATCTCAGAAGGGTATTCAAAAGCTCCTCCAATAAAATAATTAGATCGTTGATTGCCAAGCTATCATATAGTGCAATTAATAATCTGTACAATTCCAGTCTGTATAAGCAGACAGTAGTAACCCACATACTTTAAGTCACTGTATAAATTAAGGCTTGTATAAAAAAAAACATATTACACATTTCCATGAGGGCGTCGTTCAATGAATTAAGATTCAAGTAGCACACAGTAAGTTTGCTCATTCTCAATAGAGCGTTGTGTGCAGAGCTATACATACCAGTGCTCCATACATTGTGTATGTAATCGTAGGCCTTGCACATAACGCTAGTTCTATTTATGCTCGTGTCAGGCATCCCCTAGCTACAACACAGCTATGAATGTCCCCTTGCAGACTGTGTGCCAATAGAAAATGTTATTTCTCGAATCAATCAATCAGGGGTTGGTAAAGCACAACTACTCATCTGTAAGGGTCTCAAGGCGCTGGAATCGCATTATCAAATTCATCCATAACTGAGCTTAGTGATTCTAGTCATTAATACTGTACTGTTAACACCCCATATTTTGTACAATAATTATGCTCTTCCTTTTAAAATGTCTTCTCTTGTACATGCTGCAAACTGAAGGGTACAGGGTCACACCAGTGTCCACACGGTGCTCTGTACTACTGATCAGTATGGAATGTCAAACAGTACTACAAGTCCTCGGCCATTGATTAAGCTTCAGCTCCTCCAGTTCCATCATTACCGTCAGTGTTTGCAGCATGTGTGCATACTCAAGTTTTTTTTTAGTTTTTTTTTTTAAATGTAATTTTATTAGTTTTTTATACATAAGCAACATTCACAGTGTTGCACTGAATGGAGTTTGCAACCTAAAGGTGGCACAATCATATCTGAAGTCAATATGTGTCCCTACTTACTATGCTAAAGTAGATTTTTTTTGCATTGTAGAGCAGGCTCTTCAGTTCAGAGTCTGAAAAAGTAATTGCCTATTACTATTTCCTCCGAGAAATGTACGAATATCTGTATGAACTAAAGGTTTACATGAAAAATCACCCATTACAAGTGAGCGAACACACAGCAGACAGTTGAAGGCAACTTTGTAACACAAGGATCTGGTAGCAGTGATTGTCAGTATTAACCGCATCTCTCATTGGGGTCATTACTAATCACAGCACTGGCAATAATAAATGATAATAAAGCAACATTGTTGCATTATCTAGGCCTGGGCGGAGTTCATGGAGTTCTGCTGCGAAGTGCCAAGAAACCTTGGCCATGCTCGGCAAAGTCCCGCAAGCAGCAAAGTGAGGTAAGTCGCGCTGCTAGCGCTGATTTTTAGTGCCAGGAGTTTGTACCACGCTCTAGAATCAGTGCGAACGCACCAGGTGCAACGCAAGAGGGCGCAGGTTCTTACTGCTGCTCGAGTAGATGTTCTACTCGAGCAGAAGCTTCCTCAACACAAGCAGGTTTCTCAACATGAGCAGTAGCAACCAGCAGCAACCGCCTGCGTTGAGAAATCTCTCTGGGAGGTGATCTAGCGTACGATTTTATTTGTTCGCGCTCTCCAACTTAACACTGGCGAGTCGCAAGAGAGGAAATACTTTGCGCCGCTACGTAGAGTTTTTCGGAACTTCGCACTCTACGCGGAGCACGGAGTGGGAAAATCTCTGCAAACTCTGTGAGCAGATCGGAATTTTACGCCTAAGCCTAGTATTATCATAATAGTGGTGGTTAAAGGGAATGACTAAATGAGCACCCACTCAGCCAAGACAGAAAAACCCACATAAGCAAACAAGTTACACTAAGATAGCGTTGGCTTTCCTTAGGTAGTCCTCAGAAATAATGCACTCCCCAGAAAAACAGCAGTTTTTGTGCAAAAAAACCAAACAACATGATAGTTAAAAAAATAAATAGCTTAAAGGTATAACCCAAGTTTAATTAAAAATAAAAAGTAAAGATAATTTTTCTTCAAATATGTGAATTTTTGTGTGAAATATTTATCAACAAGTAAAAATCACTTCCCACGCATCAATGGAAAGAGGCTTTCTATTCTAGTCTATGGAACGATCAAGAAATTGTGAAAAGTGTGAATGTTCCTTTCTGGAAGCCGCACCGGAAGTGGAGACTCTTTGACACCAATGTATGATTGTATGCAGGTGGGTGATTGACACTGATTGGAATTTTCCAGTTTGGAATGAGAAATGTTCTTGGATTAAAAATAAATCTAGCAAAGGTGAAGGATTGGCCAATATGGCCTCCAAAGGCATTCCTCAGGTGTTAAAAACTCCTCCTTTACTACATCAAATAGAGCAAAGGTGACACGGAGAATACGTTTCCCACGCCTAACGGCAGTGGCCTACCATAAGGGGCCAGTTACTATCCAAAACGTTTGGTCCTGCTGCCTGCTAAGGAGATGCAGATGATAATGACGGTGATGACCATATTGGTGCTTGTTCTCATTGTTACAGAGGTCTGTGAGTGGCTACTGTTAATATGAGAGCCAGTGGTACCGATCACCCACATGCGATACCTTGCTATCTTTTTGTAACCATGGGGGCATATCATCAAGGCCAGGCGATAATTATCGCTCAGCGCTCTTAGCGCGAGGATAATTATCGACGGCCAATGCTGAATTTTATCACGGAGATAGCGTGCTATCAGCAACGCTTATCTCCAAAGCAATAAGATTAAACGCGCAAGCTGCCAACTGTGCGCTTATCGCTGGAAATCCAGCGATAATCGCACAACGATTGGCGAAAGCTTGTTGATAGGGCAAGGCAGAGTTAGCCATGATATCCACCTTCCATAGGATATCATGGCTAAGTCAGTTGAAAAGCAGGCGTAAGGAAAGTAGCGATAACCGAGGTTATCGCTACTTTTCTTGTCGCTCTGCAGGTTAGCGTGTGGCTAGATAATAGGAGAAATGTCGCTTAGCGACATTTCTCCCGTTATCTTGGGGTGGAACACCCACTTTGCATCTCATTAGAGATGCGAAGATGGGCGTTGGGGGAAAGGGCGATAAGGCAAGGATTCATGCGATAGTGTGACCTTGCTTATAAGGCGATAAAATTATCGCCGCTTTCTGTCCGAAAACAGACGCTAAAGCGGCGATAATTTTATCACCTGGCCTTGATGATATGCCCCCATATTCTGATGTAAAGCGCTTTGATACCCTCGGTTCCTGCTAGCGCTATATAAAACTGTTAAAAAAATAAATGAGACGAGTGGTGGTTGGGATTCTACTGATCCACCTACATCTGGTTGTGGCCACTTGGAATGAGATAAATAACCAATACTTCAAATGGATATTTCTAAGCTGTAAGGTGATGGTGTTACGCAGTAGGAACATGTGGCTGTTAGGGTTGGACATAGTGCTGCTGATTGCCCCAGAGCGTGCTTTCGACCACTGGTTATTGGTAGCCACTGGTTATTGGTAGCAATGCAAACACGTCCATCACCTCCCGATTGCCCTTAATGTAAAACTGAGGAACATCTTAGTACTGGGCTCTAAACGTGCTGGTTTTCCCCCCTCAATCTGTAACTGAATACTCCTGCCATTTCCCTCGATTTAGAGATGCAAGATAAACGAAGCAGAGTCAGGGATCAGCGGACGAAATACAGATACTTAAAAAACAAGAAAGTGGCAGAGCGTGTTTGCGTCACTTTTCCCATGTTAAAAGTGACGCAAAAGTGGCGCAAGGGGCTTGTAAATCTGCCCCCATATTATGTGAATATGGTGCAGCTCTGCGTTTCCCCCTGCGCTGGCACAAAATTTAGCTGCCTAACGCAAACGCAGTCACCCTTGCACTATGGTGCCTGCATTGAGGGGAGTGATTTTTTATGTGCAGGAAGGTGTTCCTTCCTGCATATAAACAATCTTTAAATGGTGTTTTGAAACTTCTATGTGTGCCGATTAACGCAGCACACATAGAAGTTGCAAAACGTCATTTTTTTAAATGATTGTTTATGTGGAGTAAGGAACACCTTCCTGCACATAAACAATCATTGGCGTTTTGCTGATTCTATGTGTGCTGCACAACGCAATACCCATGAAAACAGCAAACACTAGGAGAAATTAAACATTCCTTCTTGTTGTGTAAGGGTAAGATCAGGTTTTCCCTGGTCTTAATTTTGGCGCTGCCTCCTATGTTCGCCAACCTTTAAATAGGGGCAGTGTCAAAATCAATGGGTGTTACTTTGGAACTCCCACAGCAAAACCCATTGCCCTCCCCTATCACACTAAGTACAGCGTGAAAGGGTGCCTTCTTTACAGGGCAGCGTTAAGCCACGTTAAGTCGCTTAACGCTGCCTTGTAAATAAGGTGAAGTCCCTATCACCATCCAACGTCACTGATGGGATAGGGGCTTGTAAATATGCCCCAATGATTGAGCAATATGTACAGAGGCCTGAAGACTAATAGGAAGAGTGACTATGTCAGAACTTGGGGGAACTCAGCACCCAAAGGAAGAGAACAAAATTGAGGGGAACACACATCTCTCAAGTTTCCTAGGTCAATGTGCGAGTAGCGTATCACATGTTTTTTGCAGTCAATTCTGGGCCTTGTGTAGTCCTGCTTATCCCATGCTAAAACCAGATGACAGGTCTAATAATGCGAAGGAAACATTGTGATATGGAATAGATACGCACACAACACGAATGCTCTGGAAACAATTGCAGAGAAAGACAAAAAAAAGCTTGAAGGAGAAAATCAACAATAAAGGGGCTAAGAGAAAAGGTTGAGGTAAGAAAATGAGAAAGAAAGAAAGAAAGAAAGAAAGAAAGAAAGAAAGAAAGAAAGAAAGAAAGAAAAGGTTTGGCTTTTCTACAGTGGAATGCTTAAAATATTAATTTGCAGACACCAGATAGATAAAGCATAGCAGTAGTGCAAGCTCTGCCTAGATTCATAGAACAGGTGTGTAACTGGTGGAAATGTCACACATGAGATGAAGTTAACACCGCTAGTACTCCCATTATAGCACACCTGTTTTCATCCATTACCTATTTAATAAATGTTGGTTCTTATGTTTTTTGCGTGCGCCTGTGGGACACTTCTAGCCAAAACCTCGTGTAAATTGTGCAAGCTAAATTTCTAGGGATTTCCAGGAAAAAAATCCTCAATGCACCACCCTGTCGCTCAATGAAAGCCATTTTAAATGTGATGTTAATTTTGAAAATTAAAATTAAAAAAATGCTGATCCTAAAATTGCTCTTGAGGTTCGTCACCGGGCTGCTGATGTAATAGACTGCCTGAAGCACGAGTTGTTGGCAGATAGTCTGGTGCCACCCATGGCTACAGCACAGGCAGCAAGAAAGCAAGCTTCCCTTGCCCTAGTGGATTTTTTGTTCCTCATAGGTGCTGCCTTGGACCTAACCCCATATTCACCTTAAGTCCAGGAGATTAGACTCGTAAGCCGCTGTACTATACCTAAGTGTCGTAGTTGTTTTTCCTCCCATTGGATAACATTGCAGCTTCCGAAAAATGCACTTTTCGACTTTTAAATGCAAAAGTATTTCTCTTGAAAAACGTACTTACCTGATCGTAATTATTCTGGTGCCTAAACATATATAAAGATATTTGTTATTTTTATAAATTGGTGTGGATATCCTTATTTGTTTGTGTGCATTATTTATTGACTATTGTGTGTATTTGCAGATGTCTAACACCACTCTCTGATAGGACTAAGGCTGCTTGAACACCCCTCCACCCTAAAAGAGCACATTGGGGTTGTTAGAGCAAGCCCCTGTCCACTAGTAAGGGAATATCTGGACTCTTTCCATGGTATACCTCTTTTTGATATACCATAGAAAGAATCGTCTTCCTACAGATGGTTAACGGGATCACACAGATGGTGAAGAGGATTGGTGAAAGAGTTGACCTTTGTGGGCAAAGCAAGGTCAATTTTAGTTATTGTTTAAAGGTGGGAACAAAGCTTGGTTAGGTTGGAGTGTTTGACTAAAAAGGATGTGAACGATGGTCGGATTTTGGTTTCTCCGTGTAAGGAGAGTTGTTTGGGCACTGCTGTTTTCAATGCTTTTCCATACAAGGATGATCTGAGATGGAGTGATAGTTGGACTTGATTGTTCTATCAGATGTCATTTATTGTCTTAAGTGGCGTAATGATGATGTGTTTGAGACTGCGCTCCACATCATTAACGTGAAGGAAGGTATCTCTAAGTTTGGTGATGAGGGGGCCAACTTCTGGCACGTGAAGTCATACATTGCTGCAGGTCCTCGTTATGGCCTTTATACTGCAGTGAAATTAGCATCTTACTGTTCAACCGTTGGATGTGCAGTCAGTCTGGCTGCTGGTTGTAAGTTGTTCTCCTGCTTCTGTTTTAGGCTTTGGTGGAAGCGGAGGACAGATGCTGCAGCTCTGACTATATGTGGCCATTTTGTAAAGGTCAAGTTATAGGTGTCCAGGAGGTGGAATGGACACCCTCAGGCAAAAAGGTTGGGACATAAATTGAAGTCAGGGATCGATGGCCTGGCACGCTGGGCTTGGTGAGAGTCAGGCTGCGGGACCCAAACCTGGGAAGCCCTGGCACAGTCACTCGACATTGGAGCTGCAGTATACTGGGTCGCACTACTGGAGGAGACCCACCACACACTGATATGGACAGATGAGTCTGCCCTCCATTTGGCACAGTCACTCGACATTGGAGCTGCAGAATACTGTGGACGCACTGCTGGAGGAGACCTACCACACACTGAGGTGGACAGCTGAGTCTGCCCTCCATTTGGCAGTCACTCGACATTGGAGCTGCAGAATATTGCAGATTGCCTTGGTGAGGTGGAGGGATGCGAACTAGCTATTGTGGGGCCGGGCTTTCGGTCCGTGCCCCTCATGTGTCGCTTCTTGGGTGAGCAGTGGCACCCGGCGAGGATCCGGGGTGGTGGGGGACTTGCTGGGTGTAAATAAAGAAAGGAAGAATAAACGTACTTTCTTACCGTTTCCTTGCAGCGTCTCTCCTCCCTAGTCTTTTGCTCCAGGCCAGAACAAGAAGCACACCTAGGATCCCCATAGCCACCAATCACAATGCTGCAGTACAGAGTAGTGATTGGTCTGAGGGTCGTGGTTCGGTGCTCAGACAAGCAGTGTGAGCTTGGGCATGTTCTCCACCCAGGCTCAATACAGCCTGCGTGGAGAACATGCAAAGTGCGCATGAATGTTTGACCAGCCCGAGACAGCCAGCCAAATATTCATGCGCACTTACAAAGTGTGCTCACCACTCCTGTCGTCAGAGTAGCCTGACCCGCCCTGCAAAGCTGCTGCAGCAGGACAAAATAAAATGATAATAATGTTGAGTTTTATTTTTTCTTTAATTCACTGCTAAAAAGCAGTGGGGCTACACTCCTCGGCCTTAGCGGAGGCGCCGCCACTAAAAATGACCACAGAAACATAGAATAGTGGAGTCAGTTGAACTGTATTATACGGTTATAAGATGAGGTACACTACATCCACTATACTTGAAAAAAGGACCAATAATTTGGACAACCTTTTACCCTTGCTTTTTAAAGATCGAGGAGAAGGAAGACAACAGTAGCAAAAAGAGTGTGCTTAAGTCATATATATTCTAATTCATATATTTATACATGATAGCATGATGTACATGGTAATCAACTAATTTATGAATACTATTTTTGAAAAACACATTCATCTTCTATTGGTGTCAATCTAGGCTGCATTGGTACTTCTCTTGTGCTTTGTTGATACATAATGATATTTCTCATCTAGGTCTCAGTCAATCTTAGTCTTGGGTATCTTGAAGGGAAAAGAAGAGGGATGTGAGACGATTAATGGAACACATAGAGACTTTGACAGGGAAGTAGAGCAATATGACAAATATCCCCAAAACAATTTCTAATATATCTACATCTCCAGTCCTCCAAATATGCATTTCAACAAAGACCAAATTCTCCATCTGTCAAGGTTAAAGTTGTCATTAATTCATGTAGCTCCTTAACAGAGTCAGTGATATGATAATGTGTCCGTGTGTGCTTAAATTAACTTTTGGTATAAATGAACAACATTCTGATTCTACAATCACACTGACTCTAATCGTGATAGCCAGGACAAAATCAAGAGCCAATCAGTTTCAGTTCTTTGTGCTTCAAGTTTGTCACATATCAACTCTAACTGGAAAGCAGTAGTATATGTGAGGTCATCTAGGGGCATATTAGCAAGGAGTAGCGATATTTATCGCAAAATGCGCTTAGCGCATTCATTTTTATCGCTGCCTATTGCTGGTTACGTTAGCGGAGAAAACATGCTATTAGCAATCTCCATAGTGCTAAAATAACCAGCGATAGCGGCGAAATGCGTGAATATCGCTGGAAATCCAGCGATATTCACGCATTAACACCAATGGGGACTTAACCTGAAGATCCACCTCCCATTGGATAAACAGGTAAGTCATGTTTTTAGCAGGCGTTAGAATCTAGCGGTAATCGCGCTTAGCGCGATTTCTTTTATCGATTCGCATGCCTTGCTAATAGGCGATAGCTGTGTTAGCGACTGCTTTCAGTCGCTAACAGTTTGGGTACGCCCACTTTGCATGTCATTAGCGATAAATATCGCTGACATGCAAAGTGGGCCCCAAACCGGTCGCAATTGCCTAAAAGCTGTCGCTAACTGCTGTTAGCGACAGCTTGCTGATAGGGTGATAGAAATATCGCCGCTTTAGCGGCAAAAAGTGCTGCTAAAGCGGCGATATGGCCCTTGCTAATATGCCCCCTAGAACCTTACCTGCAACACGATCTCCTGCTTTGATTGTCCTATTTCATGGATGGGAAACAAAATAACAAAAAATGGTGTGTTGAATTGTTGGCACAATATAGTTAGGGTAACTTGTTCCAGACCAGAGCTTGGGTAACCAGGGATATGCCCGGGTACCGCAAACAAAGTAGGTACTAGCTTGCTCACATGAGTGGCTGCAGGAATACACACCAACCAATGATAGCTCGAAATAGTAGGGGCTGGGTTCAGGGTCAAGCAGGGCAGAGGGGGAGAAATCAGATTCACAATAGCCCACAAAGATACTGCTGTTTCAAATTTCATAGGCCATTCTACAGTTTGGGTTGACAAAGAGACCATCAGAGGGCACAATATGGTTGTTAGGGAAACAGAAACCTCCAGTCAACAGCGGTAATAGGAGGGAGATATGGTGTGACCAGGCCAGCCAAGATGGAATACGCGTCTCGATAACGCTCCCCCCACCAGCCCACAAAATCTGTTAATGTTAGAATCAGAGACACCAGCAAAATGGCTTAGAATAGTGCCCCATGACACCCTCACTTGCCTGTACGACGACCCGGACCCCCGTTGTGGCCACTGAGCCACATAACTGGGCCCTGCTGTTCAGGCGTCCGGGTGCTTTCCCACACCTATGGCTGATCTGACTGAGACCATGGAACCCCACAAAGGCCATTGGGTATGTCCCACCCCACTGGAGCTGCAAACAAAGAGCCTGAAAACCAGTTCACACATGGTAGGTCATAAACAGAGCTTGCAAGTGACAAAGCCAGCACCGGGGAACTGCTGCCTTAACCGCAACAAGTGCCAGCCTGTGCTTTTACACTCCTACCTGCCGCTCCCTTGCCAGCACTACTCACGAGGCACAGAGGGAGCTGAGTGGGCCACGGCATTCCTCAGTGCTGGCCCAGCGGCCTAGACACATGACTGGGAAAGCCGGGCCAGGGGGACTACCGCCTGCACAGATCCGAGCGCTTGCCACTGCTCCTACACCCTCACTTGTTGCCCCCCCTTATTGAGACTACCTTCAAGATGTGGGGGGAACGGGGTGGACAGCGGTGTTCCCTGGTGCTGGACCGGAAGCCTGCATCTTACGCAACTGGAGTCCCCAAGCCGACTGCCTTACAACTGAAGGTCCTGATAATTTCACAGTGGACACCGGGGTGGATACTGGTACGCACCTGCATACTCTTGGCCTCCATGTAGCCCCTACTATGATTGGAGCTGAGGGGCATCATGGGGACCTCCCCCTTGTGAGAACCGGGTCACCCAAGGTACTGAAGTGCCCCATACAGTGTCTCAGCCTCACGTAAGGGGGGTCGGCCGATGATAACCAGGTGCTGTTCTCATCCTCACATTCTTGGGTACTACTCCCCGGTTTCGGCACCCAAATCTGGGTGTGCGAAGAACTGCACTACATGCCATCAACCAGTGCCAACCCCATCCTGGGGACCAACTAGTGCCTGAGGAGATGCTGGAGGTCGAGTGATTGGACCCATACTGGTTCCCACACAAGGCCACCGGTAGGCCTTGGTGAACGCTGCCACTCCCTAACCCTTCACTCCCCAGCACCTACCAGTGATGAGGAGCCCATTCAGCCAATCAAACACACCAGGACCCCTAGGAGGACAGAAGGGACCAGCAACGAGCAGCCCACTCCAATTGTGCAGAGATCGATCCCGGGAAACACCTTATACCCTACTCTACCGCTCGACAACGATCTGGTGCTGTTGATCCCAAATCAACATCTAGATGTCAGATTGAGGCAAATAAAATGGGGGATCCTCACGGCGAGGTCTGGAGACCCATGGTCAATTAATTGCTGCCCTTCCCTGCATCTCGGCCAGCTGCTTGGACGACTCCCCAGAGTTTCACATTTATTTGGCTCAACACCCACAGTGAGTTACTTCTTTTTCCCCCTTGCCCCCCAAAAGATCTTCCCTGCAGGATCCCTGATCTGGACAACCCCAGTTGATTAACAGTGCAAACCCATTCCCCTGCTTTGCAGAGCCAGCACCTGCGTCAGAGTGTAGGGAAGCCACCTCAATGCTGCAGACAACTCTGGAACCCAGTCTGGGGATACAGAATTACCAGAGAGATTCCAGTTCTTCCCCCCGTAAGCCTAGATAACCTCCCATGAATTACTGGATGAATCACATGGCATCGGTCCTGGGTTCACTCTTTTGCCCCACTGCAACATAGACAATGTGTAGGCTGTGGTCCGTTACGCCTGCACCACCTGCGGCCACAGCAGTCCCACCCTCCCTCATCACAGACTACCCACATCTGGGTGCAACCCCATTGCTGTCCATGTCAGACAAGTTAGATCAGGTGTTGGCAGCCATCGAACACTCCAGAGTCTCCATGGAATACAGATTCGGATCCTTGGCCAGTGAACTGAGCTTCTTGCGTGCCGATCAACGCAAGCTTGCAGACAAGGTTTCAGTTGGAGAGAAAAGCTCCTAACTACCTTACAACCTTTGGTGATCAACAATCGGATGGTGATCTGTGATCTGCAAGACCATGTCCGACATCTTGAAGCCCAGGCGGAAGACGCGGAAGGTTGATCTCGGAGAAGTAACTTGCGAATCTTGAGACTGCCGAAAGGCATCGAAGGACAAGACCCCTCTCCTACCTAGAGTTTTGGTTCAAGTAATTCACCTCATACTCTTATCTCACCCCTTCTTTTCCCTTGATAGAGTGCATCAGATGCCTGCTTGTCGACACCCCCCCGGATCCTCCTGGATGCTAACCTGTGGGCAGCCATACAAGCAGGTCCACTACGTGTTTAGGACAAGACCATCATGCTGTTCTCTGACTACATGTGCACTGTTCAGCGCCAGTGCTCCTCCTTCTTAGAGGTCAAATGCTGCCTCTGCCAGTTGGGGGTCAAGTACTCATTGCTATTCCCAGCCAACCATAAGGTAATTTCGAATGGGACCTCCACATTCTTCACGGACCCTAAAGATGCCTGGGACTTGGGGGACCGACACAATGGAGACCTCCTGCCGAAGTGAACCATGCTCCCCGGACCTGCCCAGGTCGTGCCATCGGCAGAGGGGCAGAGCATACGTGGGGATCACCCCCGTTCCTCCTCAATCACATCCCCCACTTTCAAACAGATCATTAAAGACCGAAGATGAGCCTTACAGGCTCCGGCCAACCTGGGAACCACAGCAGGGGTCACAGAAGATGAGAAAGGCCTGCACATCTTTACATCCAAGGATGACTCCCTCTCCTCTGATGACTCTTGCCAGGACTCCCAGACTTTCCCACTGGTGACCACACAAACTTCAGATAACCTCTTTTGACTGTACCCCATTCCTCAGACACTGTTTGGCTGTAACCTGCACTACACACCCTTGCATCATTGATACACATCTGCACCAGTTTGTATGTCATGCCTAACAGGGTGTATGAGTCACTGAGCACAAAGTCATCAACACAATCCCTGGTGCTTTCTCACCACGACACAGCCGAATCCTCCGGTGTTTTCCTCCACACCTGCAACACCCGGACAAGACATGCTTATCTGGACCCACTGTCCAATCTACCCATACTTACTCAAGCCACTCATAGAGCAGGGACCGGGGTGGCCCACTGGCCCCACTGGGTCTAACATGCCTCAGCCCTTGATAAACAGGGCACACTGGACACCATGCTACATCTTTGGATTAGGCCACACACCCACGTTACACTACAGTTTGCCTTTTGATTATGCTCAGTTTGGGTGTACTACCAGTTGTGGTACGCTCCACATATTGCTCCCCCCATATTTTTTCAAGTTTACTTTCCCCTCAACCCTCCCCCACGTTTAACAGCTGCAGGCAGACCTTACACACCTTGCATGTCTTGGGCTGGGTGAACCGTGGGGCAGGGGTTTCTCCCAAGTGATTTCCTAGTACACATCCTAGATGCAGCTTACTACAAATGCTATGGCCCCTCATATCGGCCATTCAATTACTCACCCTGAATATGCGTGGAATGCATATGGCTAGGAAATGGTAAGCAGTCTACTCCTATGACACAAGCCAACAGGCACACATAGTCCTTCTACAGGAATCACATACGATGACCGAGGATGGAGAAGCACCTTACACGCCACCACCTACTCGGTCCATGCGAGAGGTGCCCTGACATGGATCAGATCCAGTGTCCCCCTTTTAAGAAACTGGTGCTGTCATAGAAAAAGATGACCTGGACGGCTGACCCATACAAATAGGGAGAATCAATGCTCCCAACGTAGAGCAAGATACCTTCTGGGATGTTCTCTCTACCGAACTGCCCCATAAAACCCAGTACTATGGATCCTCGAGGTGACTATAACTGTGTATTAGACCCAGACTTGGACAAGTCCCACCCCCGTTGCCGCTCTCCCTGGCTGTGCACAGGCCAACAGCCTCCGGAACTGGGCACTCCATTCCCCATGATCTCTATTTCTTGATTGCTTCCTCTGCTCCACATCCTTGGTACCCCTCAAACGCCACTCACACTATCTAGGATGCTTTGTCTCAGACCTTGAAGCCCACGTGGTGGACATGAGATGGCAACCACCGCTGCCTCTGACGCCAGCATGGCGACTACCCCATGGCTATCTGGAACATCCTTCCTTCCGTGCGATGCAGGAGACTCATATCTGGCAATATTTTGCCACAAACCATAATACAGCCACCACCAGTACCTTGAAGTGGGACGCCTTCAAGGTGATAATGAGGAGTACCTGTATACAGGAAATAGTAGGAGTAATAGGACACGCGACAGAAAAATAGTGGAGTCCGAACAACGTCTCGCTACCCTAGGAAAGATAGCAGACTGTGACCCCGCGGTTGCCGCGACCTACATAGAAGCGAAAACTAACTATGCCGCCCTTTCTGAGCGCTTGCGGAGGTTTAACTCTACGGCCCATGTGACCAAAGTGCACAGAGAAAGGGATACATCAGAACAGCTTCTAGCCCCTGCCTAATCATACAGGAAACCACTGCTAACCCCATCACAACAATTAACTCATGCTCAGGCACCATGATAGGCTCCCACGGTGAAATACTGCAGGAATTCCACACCTTTTATTCATCTATTTACTAATTCCCATCAGACAACTCAGCAGGAGCAAAGTGTGCCTTTTTTGCAGGTGTCACCCTCCGGCGCATACCCACCACCACTAAATCTACCCTGGAAGCCCCAATCACAACAACCGGGTTGGTGCAAGCAATCCTTGATCTAGCTTATAACAAAACCCCCAGCCTAGATGAACTCCCACTGGAGTATAATGCCACTTTCTCATCTCTCTTAGCACCCCATATTACGGAGATGACTGAAGCAGCCCTCCATGTCGGCGAGCTTCCACAACCTCTTCGAGAGTCCCTCCTTGTTTCTATCCCCAAACCAGACCTGGATCCCACACACCTGGGGACCTGCAGACTCATTGCCATTCTTGGCCCTGACTATAAAATCCTAGGAAAGATCCTTGCCAGAAGATACTCCCAGGCCGTTCCGAAGTTAATACACATGTGCAGGAACTGGTTTGTCCCGGGCTGGAGCACCTCTCAGAAGATACAGCGTTTCTTTCGCATGCAAGGTCGGGTCCAAGGCTGTTTTCCAAATGCTGCCTGCCTTATATTGGACTTGGAGAAGGTATTTGATACGGGAAAGGGGTATACCCCTCGAGGACAAATTGCATGCTGTTTCGTAATATGTGGACTCCTGTACCTCCCAGATGTAACATCTTAACATCTGACCTCTCTCAACTCCATGATTCTTTGTCTAACTTTGCTGAGGCTACAGGAATATGGATCAACTGGACCAAATCGGTGATTTACGCTGTCCCAACCAACCACCGTGTACCATACACCTTGGTGAGGCTCAGCACCACAGGTGCGGAGAGGCGATTCACTATCTGGGGATTCATCTATACCATACCCCTCTTGATATGTATGAAGGGAATCTCCGCAAAGCCCTGGCGGACATTAGGTCACAGGTGTAGTTCAGGGAGTTCCTACCCCTAGCCTCAATTGGCAAGACTGCATTGGCAAAGATGGTCATATTGCCTCGGCTCCTGTAATATTTCGTTACCCTCCATGTCATCCTGCCGAAGTCATTCTTCACTGAACTCGACTCCCTCTTACGCACACTTATTTGGGGTAACAAACGCCACTATGTAACCCTTAAAAACTACAACTCCTGGTGGGCAAGGGGAGACTAAGTGTCCTCTCCTTCGAAGCGTGTTATCTGGCTGCACAGCTGCAGTGGTTATCACGGTGGACTGCAGGACGATATATGGGTGAAATAAGTCACGACGGAGGGATCATGCTGAAAGCCACAGCACAGAATTTCCTCCTCCCAAAGGTTCTGCCCTCGTCTCCTTGGCCTCTGCAGGTTGCAGTTGCCCTCACCTGTATGCTCCGCATACACCGCCTCAAATATGGGATACCGGCATACGTCCCTGCTCTCCCCCTGGTCGGCCTCCCCCACTTCCCTGGTTTCTTTGTATCAAAAGACATGAGTAGGGGGCGCTAGAGAGCGCGCGGCCAAGATGGCTGTGCCTGCGTGAAGCTCCCGAGCAACTGAGCCGTTCTCCTCTGGTTCTCCTGCCCGGAGTGTGCTACGGGGCTGCCAGGGCTGCCTGCTCCTGCCCGTGAGGCCCCGGCGCCCCTGTGGGACTTGAAGTGACGGCGGGGGCGGCCTCGGCCTGCGTGCCGCCCCCTTGGGGACCTACCCGGCGAGCGGTGCGGGGAGCGCTGGAGGCGGCATCCGGCCGCGAACATCACCCCACGCCGCGGCCTGCCACGAGGCGGCTGGGCCGCGCGGCGAGGTGCGGACCATCAGCGGGAGGACTGGGGACTCGCGAGGGACTCCCCTGCAGCGACGGTACACCGGGTGTCTGATGATCGACTGTGCCGTGCTGACGATCGTCTACGCTGTGACCCTGCCTGTCCCAGCACCCCGAGCCTGCAGGAGCCTGCCGCGGTGGACGGTGGTGGCGGCCATGGCGGCCGGAGGCAATGGAGGCGGACATGGAGCCTGCGGCACCCGGCGGCCCGGTGAGTGACCTGGTGTGGCGGACCCCCCTCTGGGTGTGAGGCTGTGGACGGGCACCTGGTGAGCGCCTGACTGCTGCCCCTTGGGGGCGAAGCGGATTACTGTGGTGGCGGAGGCGACCCTGGCGGCCGTGCTGTGGCCCTACAAATTGCACCGATCAGCCGGGATCAGGGTGAGGAACCTGGGGAGCTGACCGCTTGCCTGCTGCTGGACGTGGTGGGGTGGCCGCTGCGGACTCGGCGGAGTGCAGCCTGGAGGACCTTGGCTACTGGTTGCCCACGGCTCGCGGCGCACCTCCCCCGCCGGCGGCGCTGCCCTGCGCCCTGACACCCCTGGCGTTGGCCCGACTCGTGGCAGTGGGACTGGGCCCCCTTGATAACGGCGTCTGGTAGTAACTGGAGCCCCGGTCGGCCTCGTGCACCACTGAGCCCTCTGAATGCCATCGGCGCAGCAGCTGGCCATGGGGCGGCTTCGGAACAAGCAGGCCGAGACCAGGCTGAGGGCGGACGGCCCTGACGCGACGCCGGGGCGCTCTGCTGGGACTGTGGCACCGCCTGCATCGACCCTGGAGGCCAAAATGGACGCCATGCTGGCAGCGGTCGACCGGCTGGGCAACACGCTGGAACATACTCGAACCTCTCTGGAGTTCCGGATTGACAAAGTCACGGTTGACTTCACCTTGCTCCACGCCGACCATCGCAAGCTGGCGGACACCGTTGCCGGTCACAGCCAGGCGCTACAGGACGTGCAGCCGATAGTGCGCAATCATTCTGCCACCTTGCAGGACCTGATCGACCGCGTTAACACCCTCGAGGACCGTGCGGAGGATGCGGAGGGCCGCTCTCGGCGCCAGAACATACGAGTCGTGGGCCTGGTGGAGGGCGAGGAAGGGCGGCGACCAGAGCAGTTTGTTGAAGATTGGTTACGGGACATCCTGCCCCCAGGAGTGCTCTCCCCACAGTTTGTGGTGGAACGGGCGTACAGAGTACCGATGCGAAGGCCTGTCCCTGGAGCCCGGCCGCGTCCTTTCCTGTTTCGCCTCCTCAACTACCGGGACCGGGACGTGATCCTCCGGGAAACAAGGAAGATGGGTGCCCTGACAATAGGGGGTGGCACGGTGATGTTGTTCCCGGACTACACTGCGACCGTTCAGAAGCGGAGGAGCAACTACCTGGAGGTGAAACGCCGGCTCCGTGAACTGCACATCCAATACTCGCTGCTGTTCCCCTCGCGCCTCAGGGTGGTCACGAAAGATGAGACACGTTTTTTCGATGCCCCGTCCGATGTCTGGGACTGGCTGGAGGAAACGGGCCAACATGGTGGCCCGCGGACCCGGGGCCTGTGGTGCGTAGGGAGAAAAGGCTGAGACGGCGGAGACAGAGGGACCGACGTGGTGGGATGGGGCCGAGTCCCCCGGTGGCACCGAGTCCGGAGAGGATGCGTGTGGAGCGGTTGGAGGCTCTGGAAGCGGTGGCCACTCTGGGGTCTGTGAGCAGCCAGGGGGACGTGGCGGCTCGCATTCACAGTGACACTGAGACTGACCTGTCTTCCTCCCCGTCCATCCTGATTCCGGAAGACCAGGTGTTGCCAGAGGTGACCCCCCAGACAGCCGACCTTCTGGGGTGAACTCTTGTTTGATTGCACTGTGTCCACTGCAGGTACCCCGGGGTGATGGGTGGGTTGCTGCGGACTACTCTTGGGGGGGGGGGAGCTTTCTGCCTCTGTTGCCTCCTGGACTGTGATTTCTGGGGCCCTGTATGCTTCCATGATTGAGCAGGTTGGGGTGCTGCGGGGGTCGCGGGGCTGGAAGGGCAGTGCGGGTCCCCTTGCACACGAGCCGGGGTTGAGGGTCCGGGCTTGTTTTGGTCACGGGGGAGCGGGGTGGTGGCGATTTCCACACACACTCCTCTGGGGAGCGGTTGAGCGATTGGCAGCCCTACAGGCACACGAGGCCCTGACGGGGGTGACATGGGGCTCTTGCAGGCCAGGACCAACGGTATTGCTCTTTAGCCCCTCACAACCCCATCTTTGATCTGGTAGTTCACAGGCGATTGAGCCTTACGAATGCCCGGTTTTGGGGTTCGCCCTTGCGGTTATGGAGTTCCTTTTGTTAATATTATTTTTACTTTTGCCTCTTTGCATTCTGCAGTGTTCTGCAGTTCTCTCAAACATCATGTTCTTGCAGCAGGCGGTCTGGGTAGCGGTCCTCCTGGTCTTCCCCCCCTTCCCCCGGCCGGCCCGCTTCGGCCTGTGGGCCTAGTGTTGTCCGCACTCTACACCGATGGCTGACACTGCAATAGTCACATGGAACATTAGAGGCATGCACACACCGGCCCGCCGATACTCTGTTTTTGCCTACCTACAGAGGCACAGGATAGGGGTGGCCCTTCTCCAAGAGACGCACATGACACGGCCAGAGCTGGACAGGCTGCGCGCCCGGTGGAGGTGACACCGACACACTGGATCTAGAACTACCACGTTTCGCATTTAAAAGAACAGCTAACCTACGTGACAGACTGGTCAACACACGACCACTACAACGTAGACAGGACCCACACAACACCACATTGTGGAACCTGGCCCCTGTGTCAGGCCACTATCCATGTGGGAACTGCCACGCTTGTTCTACGACTACGCACAGTAAGCAACTCACTCTGGAGAACTTTATATGGGAACAACGAGGACACTCTAATTGCAACACCAAGAACTGCGTCTACCTTATCACATGCCCTTGTGGTCTAAGGTATGTCGGCATGACCTCACGTCCCATTAAAGTACGCATTAGCGAACACAAGAGTACCATCCGTCGGGGACGGACAGCCACGAAGCTCACCAACCACTTTCTTGACCGTGGGCATAGCAGCGAACAACTAACATGGACCATATTAGAGTCCAGACCCTTCTGGAATGCCCAAGCCTTATTGCGCCAGGAACAACGTTGGGTGTTCCGTCTCCGCACTAACACGCAAGGACTCAATGATGAGATACCCTGGGTGGAACTGTAACTAACAATTTACACAGACCATCGCTCCGGTGGGCACATTTCTTAACACTTGAGTAAGTGATGAGATACCCTGGGTGGAACTGTAACTAACAACTTATACATACTTTTGCCCCGGTGAGCACATTTCCCAACACTTGTGTATCTAGATAATCTCTCTGGCTCTTTATTAAGGAGCGTTCCAGGAGGAGGAGCCCGTGCTCTCCCCTTATTGTTTGTATACATTTTTCTCCCCCGCCCCTCACCCTTCTCTTTTATCTGCGACATAGACCAGTTTTTATGTGGGTATCAAGTTTGTATTGTGCACCACACCCCAGGACACGTCCTGTCCAGTTAATCCGAACACGCCATTCTATCAATCTGTGGCTAAACCCGGGGCACCACTAGGGCTCACGAGCCCTTTAAAGTCACACTTGCGCAGACCACCTATGAGCAGGGCACTATGTGGAATTAGTATCGCATGCGCACTCCGCTTGTTCCTAGTTTTCACTTTGCGCATGCGCACACCCCAGGACACATTCGACCACGCATGCGCCAGAAACTACACGCGCACTTCCCCCGGCCCTCGAGCAGGAAGTGGTTCACTCCCTTTTCCTACGCCTTAAATGGAAACCTGCTTGCTACCGGCACTATCTCCAGGCAGCCGCTGGCAGAGGGTAGGTGCTGACTGAGCCGGCCCCCGACGCAACCGTAAGTACTCTCAGGCAGGATCCACTAGGGAGATGCTTGATTATCCTGTGTGCGCAGCCCACCCTCACGTAGGGTCCCCTCCCTTAATCTATCTATACTCTGTTTGGTTCCTTCAGCAAATAGGGCGCTGGCAGCCTCGGCAAAACCTAGGAAACCCCGTTCAGATACACGAGGGTAAGGATGGGGGCACCTTGCTCTTCGTAATACCGGTTGAATGTGTTTTTATGTTTTTTCGCATGCCCACTTTACATTTATCATTTGATACTTAAACAGAGTGTTCGCTTGTAGTCTGAGTTGTCAGGATTTTTCCTGACCCATTCCCCTTGAGTTCAGTGGGTCCGTAACCTTGCTCTGTGGTGTGTTTGCACTGTTCGATCATTGTAATAAGATCTTTTGTATAGATTATCAATGTCCGGGTTTTGTTCACGCACTACGTGCCGCTCATTCCGGCGTTACTACTGCCATTTCACTAATGTTCTCTTCGATTCCAGCATGTATGTTGAGATATATATATATTTTTCTAAAAATGTTTGGTATCCGCCCTGCACCGCCCTTCAACCCATGGGCAACACTCTACCATTGAATTAGTTAAGTGTGTCTGACACCGATGTTGGACGTCTGACACGTCACCTGTGTATGTTCCTGTTGACATGGTCACCGGGGTGACCTCACAATCACTATGCGAATGGTATTCGGGGTCACAGATAGTCCCTCGCTGTGTTCTATCGTGAAACTGTGACTGATTATATGTACCAGTCCTGTCTAAACCATTCATGTGTGTTTGTCACCCCTCCCTCCTCCCTCTACTCCCCTCCTTTCCCAATCCCTACCTTCCCCATCTCCTCCCTTTTCCCCTCCCGTTTATTTCCCCTACAGATTACACTAGCTTGGTACGCTCTTTTTTTCCTTGCTGACTAGGTCACTGTACCCCGCAGCCCCGTACCACTTTTAACCTCCTTTAAGACGTGGGTTACCCCTCCAATCTCTGGCACCCCCGTCTTCACCGTGCACAACCTTTCACTCTTCTTTGGTCCTGATGAAACGCCGCTGACCCGTTCGGGCATTTTAGGCGTGAAACATGTCGACCTTTTATTAAAGTCACATTAGCACCTTGCGCTTATTAGTGACCCTGCGACCTTTTGGTCTTTTTACTTTGCCAGAGGCTCCATTATATTAAAATTCACTTTTTGGACACCCCTAGGCATTTTTATTTCACACACCTCGCACGCACGCAATCACTTACCTCTCGGATCCTCCTTACTGTTTTTTGGCCCACATACCCGCATTCACCTTACGGCTTTTCTCTTTAAAAGACCTCCGATAAAGAGACCCTTCGGGGGACCGTCGGGCATTGCAGCGCCGGCCCGACGAGGAGCAACAACAAGCCCAATGATGAAGCAAGACATCCCTCGGGGTGTGTGAGGGCTAACTAGAGGCTACATAGAGTCCTCCCCTTCGGGATTGGATCCTCGAGACTGGGGAAATCTCTCTCTGCCTCTTTTCATCTCCCCTCTACCCCTCTCTCCTCCCCCCTCTACACTCTTTCTTCTATCTCTACCTATGTTGAGCAGGTGATCGTTATTTTTGTTTCACCGCCAACAGGGAACAATGTCCTCATTGATTTAACTGTCATGAGTGGAGCACGGACATTGGACCATAACCAGCTCCTGGTCCCCCTCTTCTTTTTTTGACTAAGACAGCTTTTTGGGACCACATATTCTGCGCATGCTCGGGGTACACTGGTTTAGGTACGGGCAGGCACACCCTTCACATGCTCCGAGGTAGTGCTTGACCCTGCTGGCCGATACACCTTGGTGCGGGGGAGGCTCAACGGGCAATGTGTGCTCCTAGGATCTATCTATGCCCCGAACGTTGAACAGCCGTCGTTCCTTGACCGCCTCTCGGTGGCCTTGACCCCGTTATGTGGGTCTTCCCTGGTTGCTGGGTGGGGACTTTAACGCCGTGCTGGACACGAGCCTTGACAGATCCTATCCGCCACTCCGTAGCACACAGGCAGTCTCGAACGCGAGGAACCTTACTGATTGGTTGTCACGGTGGGCCCTTCATGACGTCTGGCGCACCTTACATCCCACTGACCGGCTCTATTCATATTATTCTACGGTGCATGATCTTCACGTCCGCCTCGACAGGGTGGTGAGCTCTCCGTCGCTGGACCCTTTGATAATCCAGGCGGACTACCTGGGCCGGACTCACTCTGACCACAATCCTCTTAGACTGCGTCTCTGCTGGGACCCGGGGAGACCCCCCATTCCCACATGGCGCTTGCAACCGGCTGCTCTTGAGGACTCGGAGTTTCGGGCCTCGCTCGGCACAGCGGTCGAACAGTTCTTTGACCTCAATGAGGGCACGGCGGGGAGCACGTTGACGGAGTGGGACGCGCACAAATCGGCCATGCGGGGACATTGCCTGGGGGCGACAGGGAATATCCGTAAGCAGCTTACGTTGCTACTCACCGCTCTGGAAACTCAGCTACTGGCATGCGAACGTCATGGCGAGGGTGGTGGGCATGACTCGACCAGGCTGGCCCGGCTCCGGGCACGCCATGCTGAACTGTTGGAGAGGTTGCGTTGCCACAACTACGCTGCCCATTCGGCACGGGTCCACGCCACGTCGGACAGGGCGGGCCGGTTGCTGGCCTGGTTGATCCGACAGGAATCGGGCTATGCGCCAATAGCCTCCATCCGTGGATCGGACGGGACGCTGGTGCACACGCAGCGGGAGATCCACCTGATACTCACGGCACACTACAAAGACCTGTACACTTCAGTGGGGCGCCGGCAGGCACAGGATCTCGATCTGTTTCTGGGGGCATCCGGCCTCCCCACAATTCCGGATGCCCACCAGGAAACATTAGAGGGTCCCCTCACTCTGGAGGAGATAGGGGATGCGGTGGCCTCACTGGCTTCTGGCAAGGCGCCTGGGCCGGATGGTCTCCCGGCAGAATACTACAAAGCATATCGGGAATCTCTGGTGCCCCGACTGCACGCGTTATATCTCACAGCCCTTGAGGAGGCCACACTGCCCGCCTCCATGAGGGAGGCCTACCTGATCTCTTTACCCAAGCCGGGGCGTGATCCTACTAATCTAGGGTCCTATTGCCCCCTTGCCCTCCTCAACACCGATTACAAAATCCTGGCCAAGGTTCTAGCGGAGCGGCTGGCCCCCACTGTGCCTGCACTAGTGCACAGGGACCAGAATGGGTTCGTGCCGAAGCGCAGCACTTCGCTTAATCTCCGCCGGTTCTTCCGTGTTGCCGCACACGGTGCACAGCATTGGCCGCGGGCGGTCTGTCTAGTGTTAGACCTTGAAAAAGCCTTCGATTGCCTAGAGTGGGGCTATCTGGTGGCAGCATTATCGCACTATGGACTAGGCCTCGGGTTCCTGCAAATGGCGGCGCTCCTCTACAAGAACCCCGTGGTCCGGGTAAGAACTGGCCCATACATTTCCGAGGCCAGCTCGGTTGGCCGAGGTACCAGGCAGGGGTGCCCCCTCTCGCCCCTCCTTTTTGCGCTTGCCATAGAGCCCTTAGCGGCCACCCTGCGGAGGGTGTTGACGGACGGCATTCCAATGGGCGACACCACCCACCAGGTCTCCTTATACGCGGATTACCTTTTGATCTTCGTACGGGACGTGGCGAATATTTCAGGGGACCTTGAGCGGGTTCTCACGGAATTTGCAACGCTTTCCGGGTTAAGGTTGAACGCGGCCAAATCGTGCCTTTACCCGTTCTGTGCTGATGCTCTGGATCCCCGGTTTCAGTTAGGGGGTGTGCCTGTCAGGTGGCAGCCGGACACCTTCCGTTACCTGGGCATCCAGGTGTATCGGCGGCCAGCTGACTTGGTGGAGGGTAACTTGGGCAGGGCGGTGACGGCGATCAGGGCCCAGATGCGCTTCTGGGGCACCCTCCCCCTCGAGGTCACGGGCCGCATTGCACTGGTCAAAATGGTGGCCCTGCCCAGACTCCTCTACTATTTTGCTAATCTGCCGACCTACGTTCCAGCGTCCTTCTTCGCCGCCTTGGATCGCTCCCTCCGGGATTTTGTATGGGGCAACGCAAGCCACAGAGTGGCGCTCTCTAAGTTGTACCTCCCCACGGGTCAAGGGGGACACGCGATGCCATGCTTTGCGCACTATTACCTAGCAGCACAGCTGCAATGGGTGGCCAGGTGGTTGGCCGACAGGGAGAGAGATGACACGGCATCCATGGAGCCGCCACTCCCCCTGACGGATATTATAGCGTCGTTCCACCCGACGGCCAGAATGGTCAAGCCGGGCCCCCTTCTTGTGGCAGTGGCCTACAAGTGCTATCGGCGTGCCCTCTACTTGACCCGGTCGCATACCCCATACGCTCCTGCCATGCCAATTGAGGGTTCGCCTAGCGGTCGAGGGATACTACGCTCGACGGAGCTTGCGGAATGGCACGCGGCGGACATCTGTATGCTAGGGGACCTCTACCGCGATGGTGCACTTATACCGTTCGCTCAACTGGCGGAGGAGACGGGGTTACCAGCCGGTCAGTTCCTCCGCCACCGCTCACTAATCGCGACGCTGACGAACCGGTGGGGTGCTCTTCAGGAGGAACCGGCACAACACCTCATGATGCAGTACCTCCATGTCATGGGACGGGGCAGTCACATGATTCGTTGGTTCGCAGCCTCCCTGCGCACGCAGGTGGCGACGGACCTGTCTCCGTTGCGGGGTAAATGGGAAATGGATCTGGATCGCCCCATGACCGACAAGGAGTGGAGGGATACGCTACGGGGACCCACACGGGTCCCCAGGAACCTGCGGTTTCGCCAAATCCAGTACTTTATACTGCACAGAGCATATCTCACTCCCGACTCCATCAATCGCTATTTCCACCGTGCGGACGCTGAATGCCCACGCTGCAAGGCTCTGGATGCTGGACTGGTGCACATGTTATGGAGCTGTCCAGCGCTCGACTCATATTGGCGGACGGTGCACGGAGCGTTAGGTACTTGTGCCGGTCCGCTCGCGCGGCGGGAATGGCCGGCCTGTCTGTTACACTTGTTTCGTAGAACTCCCCCATGAATGTTGCCTGTCGCTTCCTCGACCTGGGCCTGATCGTGGCGAAGCGGTTAATTACTAAGCGCTGGAAGGCGGCTGAGCCCCCCCGGGCGCAGGCATGGCGGAGTTCCCTGCTGGTGTGGGCGGGGGCGGAGGGTACGGCTCTCTTGCGGGAGGAAACGTTAG
Organism: Triturus cristatus; assembly: GCF_964204655.1. NCBI lineage: Eukaryota > Metazoa > Chordata > Amphibia > Caudata > Salamandridae > Triturus > Triturus cristatus. Next base: position 898,170,025 of record NC_140589.1, on the reverse strand, counting down.
GCCTCAGACGCACACCCATAGCGAATCAATGGGACGTACACTTACAAGCCCTGATGCAACTGGATGGGGATGCCCTGGGACTCTGTGGGACACATACTGTGGAGACACTCCCTGGGGGGGAGGGGAACGGAGGCGAGACTGGGGGACCCACTTTGGGGATTGGCGGGGAGGTCTTAGCTGAGCCGGGCGGATGTGCGGACAATGACAATTGCCTTTAATGGAACGATATGTAACAGGGGATGGGGGCCGGGCTGCGGGGGGGTGGACTGGGGGAGGTATCTTGAGGGTCACGTGGTCGAAGACCGAACCTGCTGCTGCTGTTCTGCTGGGCTTCTGTTGTTTAACCTGTTTCCTTTTGTTGTTCCATGAATCTGTTTAAATGCGGGCGGTGGTCCTGACACCTATCAGTTTGCCTTGCTCCACACATGGTGGTGGCGATAGATCCTGTGGTTCACCGCATTCACAATTGGCGGAGACTCCTCCGAGTACCTGACTCATTGCCTGTGAGATGTTCCATTTATGATTTATGCTGTGTCTATATTAACAAAATGCCAATAAACAGATTTCATAATAATCAAAAGACATGAGTACCTGGACAACATGGTAACTGCACACAGTGGGTAACCTGTTCTACAAGTGCCAACCCCTCTCCTATGACCAGCTGGCCACAGAGCACACCCTCCTACCATGTTAGTTTCTTATTCACCATCAACTCCGCAACACCTATCATACCCTGTGGGGTGCACTGGAGGTGGTCCTCCAAGCTGTATTCACGATTGATGAAGGTCGCTATCTTATTAAGTGGCTGTATAAGGAAATACACAAACTCATTTATATTCCTCTCACAACACTGAGGATTAGAGGGGATGATGCCTTTGGGAGGGTACTTCATGACAAGGAATGGCAGCAGGCCTTAGAATCCCCCCAGCAGGTCTCCCGGAACTCCCGGTTCAAAAATATTCAGGGGCATATTTACAAGGGAAGGTTAGAGCGTGTGTTACGCACAAAATGCTAACGCCATGCTCCGCCATTCGCAAAATGCAGGGATGAGCCTTATTTACACAGACACAGCACATCTCTGTGTTTTCGCTAGCTCTGGCGCTAAATGAAGCTGTCTAGCACCAATGTAGGCACCTTTGCACCATAATGCAAAGGTGCCTGCATTGAGGGAATAATTGTTTATGTGCAGGAAGGTGTCCCTTCCTGCACATGAACAATCACAGTGATGATTTGAAACTTCTATGTTTGTTGCTTTGTTCAGCATACATAGAAGTAGCAAAGTGTCATTTGTTTTATGATTGTTTATGTGCAGGCAGGGACACCTTTCTACTCATAAACAATCATTCATGGGGTTTTGCTTCTTCTATGTGTGCTACACAATGCAGCACACATAGAAACTGCAAAATCAAGGAGAAATAAAGCATTTCGCCTCGTTTCACCATGTTAAGACCAGGTTTTCCATGGGTTCTAATTTTGGCGCTGCCTCCTATTTACGCCAACCTTGTAAATATAGGGCAGGGTCAAAATCAATGGGTGTTGTGGCGGAACACTCATCGCAAAACCCATTGCCCACCCTTTTCACGCTAAGTATTGCGTGAAAGGGTGCCTTATTTACAAGGCAATGTTAAGCCACGTTTAACGCCACCTTGTAAATAAGGCAAGCCCCTATCTCCACAGGAACGTCATTAAAAGTGACGTTGCTGTGGCGATAGGGGCTTGTAAATATGCCCCTCAGTACTTTATGTTATACAGGGCATACCTTACACCCGCCAAATTGAACCTGACCAGGCACACTTACTTAATTTGCCTGTTTGTAGACAGCACTTTTTATGTTTTGAATTGGATTATCATGTGTGTTAATTGTCCTGTCTCCACAGGTGATGCTTGCACCCTGTGATATAGAGGATTAGGACTACGTGAGGTTGTATTTATTACTAATTCTCAGGTTTTGTTTAGTTTCACATTTTTCTATAAGTGGGGGCACATTGCACCATTTGAATCGTATCAATTGAATGCAGTAGCATAAATTTGAAGTATATAGGTCCTGAAGAAAGCCGCGGGCCACAATCCCTTGAAGGCTGAAACATGTTGACCCTCATTTAGCAGCGACTAGTCAGCACTGCTGTTTACTTTGTCACACTTTTTTAATTAAGGTGTGTGGAGTGGGTTGAATTACATCGTACTCTTCACACAATCCCTTTTTTAGAATTCACAGTCCTCTTTTTGCACTGCACTTCTACTTTGTTTGGTGGTCACAGTTTTTCACGTGTCTTCTTGACGCATCTCCATCAACCCAAGGGAGCAATAGAGGCTCTAACTAGTGAGGCAGTCTCTACGATCGAGAGACACACCTCTGTTCTAGTTGGATACCATGTGATATAAACCGATCATGAGAGGTGTCTTTGCTCTCACTATTTGTCTCATTGGTTGAGTAAGGTTGATGGTTATCCATGCTCTGCTCTGATAACGCATGGGTTTGATTGATTCTACACACCTTATTCCTTTCTTAATCTTTGTGCTGTCTGCCATTAGACCCCCTATTCTCTTATGTGTGTATAGTCTAGTTATGGGGATTAGAATTTGGGCAGTTCTTTAAAAATATTTTCCCTTAGACCCTTCTTTCAGGTGGTAGTGTTGATGAAATGAGAGCTGGACAGGAAAATAATTTTGTGCTGTGACAGCATTTCCATGGATAGGTGTTGACTTTCAGTAGTAAACAACAAGTCAACTACAGCATGGGGCATTGCAACTGTAAGGGAGGAGCTAAGAATTATGGGGCATATTAGCAACGCTTAGCGCACATTTTTTTATCGCTAGCTATCGCTGAATTTTATCGCAGAGATAGCGTGTTATTAGCAACGCGTAGCTCCAATGCGATAATTAATCCAGCGATAGCGGCTAAATGCATGTTCATCGCATGGAATCCACCGCAAATAGGCCAGCAATAGGGGAATGCGTGCTGATATGCCCGGGTGGATTCAGCCCCACAATCTACCTCCCATTGTGTAGATAGGTAAGAAGTGTTCTGAGCAGGTGTAAAAATTCCAGCGATGAATGCGGTTAGCGCACCTTTTGTCATCGCAAACCGGGTCCGGGGCCTCATTGCTAATAGGGGGTAGGTCTGTTAGCGGCCGTTTTTGTAGACTTTTGGTTGGGAACGCCTAGTTTGCATGTCATTAGCGATAAATATTGCTAACATGCAAAGCGGCACCCAAAACGGTCGCTTTCGCCATGAAGCTGTCGCTAACAGCTGTTAGCGACAGCTTCCTGATAGGGCGATAATAATATCGCCGCTTTAGCGGCAAAAAGTGCCGCTAAAGCGCCGATACTGCCCTTGCTAATATGCCCCTATATTCCCTGAAGACTCCATGAGGTGGGAAGCTGCTAGCCCAGCTCCTAGATTGGCAGAAGTCTTACTACTACAATTACATCAAAGGCAAAAGAATAGTAAGCTTTGCTACCTTGTACCAATGCAACGGTTTAGGGGCGTCTTTCTTTACAAAACCTTAGACAGGTTGTACAATGCTCACTTATCTTAATATCCACTGTCTGGAGTAAACTGGCATTCCCAAATATATATGTACCTATGAGACATTGGTCGGTCTACACAAATTATAAATTGCTTGTAAACAGTCTGTAGAAAGGTGTCTCTCACCCGCTAAGATGGCATGCCCTGAATAAGTGAAGATCAGGATGACAGAATGTAAGAAATTGGCTCTATATATACTACACCAAAATGAGGTATTGTGTGTATAGAGTCCAAGTGACCCCAGAGGTAGGCAGAGGTTAAAGTTTGATAGAACCTTATCTCTAATTGTGGTAGAGTGGTCGAGCAGCAAGGCAGTATCAGAGGACAGTGTCAAGCATTTGATGGACACACTCAGTCAGCAAATGAATTCACACACTCAATAACTGAACTCTAGGACAATTGTGTTTGAATAAAAATATATACTGTTGTTTTATTTTTAGAACCAAGCAAGCCTGGCACAGTCAAGCATTACATACTTTTTAGTAATAAGTTACTGGATATAGAACAGTTTGAAAATGCAATAGCAATTGTACTTTGTCTGATTTACAGAGAATGCAGTAGGTTGCAACACTTAGCAAATACAGTACATTGAAATGAATAGGCTTTTTCAGTAAATTACAGGTAACTCAGTGCTGGATACCTAGATTCAGCACTGTGACATTTCCTGGAAACAGGTAAGTAATTACATTTTGGTTATTCGCATGATTTTTAAAGAATATTTTTAGATTTCAAAACTCCACATTTAGTCGTTTTTTGGAAGAAAAAGATTGCATTGAAATGAATAGATTTTTTCAATAAATTACAGGTAAGTTACTTTGTATGTTGGGGGCGTGGCCAAGCAAGCCAAGATGGCGGACGCACCTTCTTAGTGCTCCGCTGCCCGTGTAAATCTGAAATCACACATCTACAATGCCTGAATCGCACTGAAATCCCGCATCGGAGCTGCCACAGACCGCAGGTGCTCCCGCTGCGACTTGAAACGCGGTCCAGAAAGTGTACGTAGCACGAAATAAGACCAGTTTGGCGGCCTTGGGACACACTTAAAATGGCAGCGCCCACAAGCCACTAACGGCCAGCTGCGGCACAGCCCGGGAATGCACTGCCCAGAGACCGGGCCAAGATCCACTACAACGACGCGAGATGGGCATCTGAACAAGCAATGTTGGATGCCTGACGGAGCCTGCGAGCACCGGGTGAGCACGCGCCCCATGACCGGCGGGAGCCCAGGGGGCGGCATCTGAACAGCCGAGACCCTGCCGCAGCCGGCCCCCGGAGTAGAGGACCCCCTGCCCCACACATGGGGCGCTCCACCCTGGATCCTGGGCTACGCAGATGAGGTGAGCTTTTCCCACCCCACTCGGCGCCGGGACCCGAGGCGCGCAAGAAGGAGTCCTGGGAGGAAGCATAACCACCACTGAAGAGCTGGCGGCGCCGGTGGGCCGGTGAGGCGGGAACTCCGCTGGGTGCTACCGGGGGGGCCTTCACCGCTTGCGGAGGGAAGCAGGAGCTACTGGCTCCCCCCCCCCCTCCAGATGAACCACATAGAGAAGGAGACACAGCAACCCCTGGATTACAGATATCCCGACCAGGAGTTTGTCTGGGGGAGGACGGAGTGAACACCCCACCAACAAGAAGGGAGAGGAGCCCAAGACAGCGCCGGGCCCCTTAATTCTCCCCCCTCCAGAAGTGGACCCAAGCAGCGGCACATTAAGAGGTGAGCAGCGGAAACCCACATCAGGCGACAAAGGGCTCTTCCTTCCTACCCACCTGCATGACTTTGGGGCCCCGGTTGGGCCGGATAGCACCGAGAAAGACCATTGGCCACGGGGGTCAGTGAGGCTGGAGCATGAGAGGGGCCCCTCGGAGGCCCAAACCCCAGTCCAGACGTTCCCAGACACACAAAATTTCGAACCCGGAGGGGCGGCGGGGGCGGATGTAGCACCGAGCACCCATTGGAGGGGGGCCCCGCCGGCTAGTGCATAGCGAGACATCACTTCTAACCAGCATTGGGAAGTCCAGAGACCACAAAGTATTAGCGGTCTGCGACGGAGAGGCAGGAGTAGGCCTCATCACCACTAGTCATCAGGGCTGAACCGCAATACAGGACCCCCGGTACCCCCCCTTAGACACCTGGGACAATGGGAACCTTTGATGCTATCGGTGACAACACCACAGTTCAGAACTGGGCAACCCAGGCCATAGCCAGAGACTGTTACCACCATAGACCGAGCCATTCGCGTGGTGTCTATACCACACAGGGAGAGAATAATCCTACCACTTAGGCAGAAAGAATACAGAACTCGCCGGCAGCCAACTGTGAGCCCCAAAGGAGCCCTACTAAAGCTTGCAGACACATGAAAGCACGAACCAGGGACAACATGGGTCGGCTACGGATAACCGGTGCAACATCAGCCCTGACAATAGTGCGACAACCCTCCCCAGACCCCACAACCGCGCAACCTGTGGGGGAACCCTCCAATACAGAATCCATGTCAACCAAATTGGACAAAGTCCTAGCGGCAATTGAGCACTCTCAAGTGACCATGGAGAGTAAATTCGGAGAACTAGCCACAGACCTCAACTGATTGTGGGATGACCACAGAAAATTGGCAGATAAAGTCAAGCAAGGGGAGAGAACGCTCCAAACTGTGGAACCACAAATTCAGTCACATCAGGAAGCCATCAAAGAACTACAAACCAAAGTGAAGGCCCTAGAAAACAAAACTGACGACTTGGAGGGGCGCTCCCGCCGGCGCAATATTCACGTCTTGAATCTGCCGGAAGGTGCCCATCCTATTCGCTACGTGGAAGCATGGATCAAAACATTCACCCAGGTGCAGGGCTTGACTCAGTACTTCTCAGTGGAGAGGGCGCATAGGGTCCTGGCCCGCAAACCACCTCCGGGCTCATCACCCAGACCGTTCCTGCTGAAAATGCTCCATTATCAAGATAGAGACACTATACTCTGAGCAGCTAGACAGGCGGGACCACTCCGAGTGGAAGACAAACAGGTCATACTGTTCCTGGATTACTCTCAAGCAGTCCAACGGCAACGAGCTACATTTCTAACGGTGAAACGCACCCAGCGCCAAAAAAACATACAATATGCACTGTTATTTCCAGCCCACCTTAAGATCATCCACGACGGGACCACACATTTCTTTATGGACCCTACAGAAGCGACCAACTGGGTGGAGCAGCATCTGGGGGAATTAGCCAGAAGCAGAAACACTCAAATTCAGCGGCCCTCTGGCCAGCGACGACAGCAGCACAAGCAGATCACGCTAACGCAACTGAGCCAACGATCAGACCCCCTCACCAAAAACTCCCCCGATCTCGAACAAATCATAGCGGAGCGCAGGAGAGCCCTCCAGGCAGCAGCAGTGACACAATTGACGGGGGAAGTTTGGACGGAGACAGAGGTCCACACCTATTCACCTCAGAGGAGGAAGTCAGTGACGCACACACCTCCCAAGACGGCTCGGTCACACCACCAATAGTGACCCCTCAGACGGCAGACACACTGATCTGATGGCTATGTCGGGGACTGACAGAGGAAGAGAGGGGGAAGTCCTCCCCCGAGTTCACACTAACCGACCAGACAACATCTTCATGACGTGGTGAGATACACCGCAACGGTATCCAGAACATTCTACAGCAGCATATGAGACCAGTACACCGTGCGTACAAAGGGATGTAAGGACATCTCCAGGCATCTCCAATCCAGTGTACCGAAGCGGGCGGCCACGGCGTAGGCAGCCAACAAAGATGCACAGTCACCCCCCTTACACAACGAACTAAAGACAGTACGAGATGTACAGGTTGGACGTGTTACCTTGAGCGATAGGTCCTTTCAGTTGGAAACGTTTCCCGATGTTCAGTTTAAATTCCCCCTTCCTGAAAATTTACCTTATACCCACACAGAAGCAAATGGACGGAATAGTACAAGATGTGCGAAAGGTGGCCACTCTGACGGAGGGGAACCCGAAAGCCCTACAGTGCATCACATATAGGCGACTTTGGTTCAGGCGACTAACAGCCCTAACACCGACATAATACTTATCACACTAAATGTCCGAGGCTTGCACACAGCGAGCAAACGCTATGCAGTCTTTGCCTATATAAAGAGACAGCAAGCACACATAGCCCTCCTGCAGGAGACACACCTGACAACGGCCGACGTGGAACGTTTGCGTAAGAAATGGCGGGGTATTATAACATACTCACCTTTCGCTACGGGGGCCCTAATCTGGATCCGCCCTGGGATTCCCTTCAAGGAGCAGACACATATAGTAGATAAGGAGGGGCGATTAGCAGTGTTAGAGGGACTATTAGAAGGACAGTCCATACTGATCAGGAGTATATACGCCCCCAATGTAGAACAAACCCCTTTCTGGAGTCACCTTACAGGGATGCTAATCCATCACACGCTTGCCTCGTGGTTGTTAGGCGACGACTACAACTGTGTACCGGACACTAGCCTAGATAGCTCCCACCCCCCACCAGCACATTCCTCAGCGCACAGGCAGACAGAACTTTTTAATACATGGGTGAAGCACTGGGCACCAACAGACGCATGACGAGCGTGGAACCCGACCGCCAAGCTATATTCCTTCCACTCCATTCCGCATAACCTGCGAGTACGCCTAGATAGATTCCTCTGCTCCACCATACTACTCCCAAGAGTACAGCACACTGATTATTTGGGACGGGAGCTATCAGATCATGATGCACACATATTGAAACTCAGATGGAAACCGCCGCACCCCCCCATACCCACCTGGAAATTACCGTGAGACTGCTTAACAGACCAGGCGTTCAGTCACGATCACGGGGAACGCATCCAAGAGCACTTCACACTAAATGAGGGCACAGCGTCATCCCGACTGATCGAATGGGACACATTTAAAGGGGTAGCGAGGGGGCATTGCCTACAACAAATAGTAGGGGTACGCAGGACACTAGAGAAGACATTGCAACAGGCGTAACAAACACTAGCGGATCTAACGAAAAAAGCTGATGCGGACGAGGCTACCGCAGATCAAGTAGCCATCGCCAAAACAACCCACGCGGAGACACTGAAGGACCTTCGCAAATATAACTTTAGGGTCTATGCTTCCAAGGTTCACCGGGAAGGCAATAGGGTGGGGACACTCCTAGCCTGGCTCGCCAAGCAAGACTCGGATGTAAAATCAATTACCGAAATAGTGGACAAGGCTGGTATCCTCCGACATTCACAACTAGACATTCTGCGCATCTTCCACGATTATTATTCAGATATTCACCGGGCCCCGGAGCAGCACGATCACCAATCGACTACTAGATTCCTTCACCCAATACCCTTGCCCCAAATCCCACCTGCGGACAAAAAACCGCTGGAGTTGAAGCTCAAGTCCACGGACGTCTCCCAGGTAATTAGAGCGTTAGCGCGTAATAAAGCGCCAAGGGCGGATGGCTTCCCACTCGAATATTATAGCACCTTCTCAGCCCGATTGACCCCCCGCATGGCGACCATGTATAACGACGCACTAGACAAAGGTGAACTCCCGGGCTCCCTTAGGGAATCGATCATAGTTACATTCCCAAAACCGAACAGAGATCCAACGCCCCACTCCTCATTATTATGAAATCTGTTTATTAGCATTTGTTAATATAGACATAGCATACATCATAAATGTAATGTCCCACAGGCAATGAGTCTGGTACTCGGAGGAGTATCCGCCAATTGTGAGTGCGGTGAGCCGCAGGATCCATCGCCACTACGAGGCGTGGAGTAATGCAAACTGATAAGTGTCAGGGCCACCGCCCGCATTTGAACAGATTCATGGAACAACCGAAATGGGGTAAAAGAAAACAGGTTAAACAACAGAAGCCCAACAGAACAACAGCAGCAGGTTCGATCTTAGACCATACGACCCTCAGGATACCCCCCCCCCAATCCATCCCCCCCCCCCAGACCCGGCCCCCCCCTCCCCCGTGACATATCGTTCTATGAAAGGCAATTGTCATTGTCCGCACATCCGCCCGGTTCGGCTAGGACCTCCCCGCCAATCCCCAGAGTGGGTCTCCCAGTCTCACCTCCATTCCCCTCCCCTCCAGGAAGTGGCTCCGCAGGATGTGTCCCACAGAATCCCAGGGCATCCCCATCCAGCTGCATCAGGACCTGCAAGTGTACGTCCCATTGATTCGCTATGGGTGTGCGTCTGAGGCCTAACGTTTCCTCTCGCAAGAGAGCCGTACCCTCCGCCCCCGCCCACACCAGCAGGGAACGCCGCCACGCCTGCGCCCGAGGGGGCTCAGCCGCCTTCCAGCGCTTAGTAATTAACCGCTTTGCCACAATCAGGCCCAGGTCGAGGAAACGACAGGCAACCTTCGTGGGGGGAGTTCTGCGAAACAAGTGCAACAGACAGGCTGGCCAGTCCCGCCGCGCCAGCGGACCGACGCAAGTGCGTAACGCTCCATGCACCGTCCGCCAGTATGAGTCGAGCGCTGGACAGCTCCATAACATGTGCACCAGTCCAGCATCCAGAGCCTTGCAGCGTGGGCATTCAGCGTCCGCCCGGTGGAAATAGCGATTGATGGAGTCGGGAGTGAGATATGCTCTGTGCAGTATGCAGTACTGGATTTGGCGAAACCGTAGGTTCCTGGGGACCCGTGTGGGCCCCCGTAGCGTATCCCTCCATTCCTTGTCGGTCATGGGGCGGTCCAGATCCACTTCCCATTTACCCCGCAATGGGCAACGCCCCACTCCTCATACAGGCCAATCACCCTACTCAACGCAGACTGTAAGATACTGGGTAAACTACTAGCAGACCGGTATGCCCAAATCCTGAGGCCTTTGATCCACCCAGATCAATGTGGGTTTATCCCACGTCAAAACACCTCGCAAAACCTACGTAGGTTATTCCATATTCAAGACAGAGCGGGTGGCGCGGTTTCCTAATGCAGCGTGTCTAATACTAGACTTTGAAAAAGCCTTTGATACGCTGCTATGGCCATACTTATTTGAGGTTCTCCGTAAAATAAACATAGGACCCACACTGATGGCGTACACAAAGCTCCTTTACACAGGCCTTAACTCACAAGTCAGAATAGGGAAATATATCTCACCATCGTTCACGATAGGAAGGGGAACCAGGCAGGGGTGCCCACTATCACCCCTTCTGTTCGCCGTAGCGGTGGAACCCCTAGCGATATGCCTACGACAGGAGGGCGAGACCTGGGGCATTCCACTAGCAGACACAGTGCATTGCTTATCCCTATACGCAGATGGCCTTTTAATTTACGTTCGCGACGCTACCTAAGACTTAACACCTCTCTGGTCGACACTAAGGGAATTCGCGGAGGCCTCAGGCCTTAAAGTTAACTGGGAAAAATCCACCTTGTACCCGCTGAGTCCCCACTTAGCCCCTTTCGAAATTCAGGTTGGAACTCAGACACTTGCATGGAGCGCCGAGGCGCCCAGATATCTAGGAGTGAGATCATATCACTCCCCGGAGGACCTGTACGAAGGGAATCACCGTAAGGCATTGGCAGGAATATGATTGGCAGTAGGGTTCTGGAAAACATTGCCCCTAGCCCCCATCGGGCGAGTAGTGCTAGCAAAAATGATTATGGTCCCCAGGCTACTCTACCACTTTGTCAATCTTCCAGTTATACCACCACGCCCGTTCTTTGAAGAAATAGATACCCTACTCACCGAGCTGATCTGGGGAGGGAATTGACACAGGGTGGCATTATTTATGTTATATTTACCCACGAATCGGGGGGACTGGGAGCGCCATCTTTTGAGGCATACTTCCTCGCGGCCCAGTTACAGTGGTTGTCACACTGGACAGCAGAGCGGCATACCGGGGAGGCCACTACTGAGGAGGGTCGCATTCCACTACCAGCAATCCACAGGATGCTACTGCCAGGCACCAAACCCATGCCTATGATCCTTTTGCTTATCAAAAATAGGCATTACGGGTCCTATTGTTACAGGAACAGTTACAGCTTCCATGTTTTTAGTCAATTCCCTAATCTTTTCAGTTAACTCTAAAGTAGTTCTGGCTAATTCAGCTGAATTTTCATTTATCATTTTACCAGGTTGTGTGTTTTCTGTTTCTCTAAAGGGATTATTTCTTCCTACCTCAGGTGATATTGACTCAAACTTTATATTTTGTGGTGATTCTTTTACTGGGGCACTTGGTGTTAACAATGTAGAATTTGATTGGTATGGGGGTGGATTTTTTTAGAACATGTCCTCAAGAACATCATCCTTTGATTCATGCACACCATACTTATAACCTTCTGATCCTGTATTATTTCTCTTCTCTGTACATTTTCTACTACTAGTCTCTTCAGCACTTCTCATAGGGAACATACCATCAGTCATATTTGCACTTCGCCATCTCCTCATTCTATCATCATGATTCTCCTGTCCACACGGTCTACCAAACATGTATTTGTACCTTCCGCCACTCTGCTGTCATTCTCTGTCATACATCTCATCTTCCCATTCTGTCAATGCTTCAAACTGAGTATGTCTAGGTCTCGGTTCTAATCTCATCATTCTTTCTCTTAAATTTCTCAATATCACTAAATTGAATGAACCATGTTCCGGATATGCTAAAACTCCATCATCTTTTGTATACTTTGCCCAATTGTCTAGCCAAATACATATATGATATCCATATTTCGCAACCATAAAGGATGCAGGTGATTTTGGTGGAGGAAGCAACTGTCCCTCTCTAGTCACAATCGGTTTGTCCTTTTTAAATAAACTCTTGATCTTTCCGAACCAGGACTTTTTCTCTTTTTCTGGTGGATCGTAATACATAATTTTCTTTTCTTAGTATCGCTAGGTTTCTCCTATGACTATTCTGTTGTCTTATTCAATCGTAGCGCGACTCACATTAACGCACCAATCCGGAGTGTCTACGTCACCCTGTAATTCTCCAATCCTAGCGCGGCGTACACCCACGCACCAATCAGGAGCGTCTTCGTCTCTTACTGACTGGCCAATCCTAGCGCGGTCTTTTCTGACGTCAGCTTTTCTCGCTACTCCTGCTTCAGGTGACCCCTCCTTTACAAAATTTATCGGCAAACTTTTCTTACGTTCTCTTTTACTCAAATTCTGTTAGTAACGACATAAAAATGCCACCATTATCTGTTTCGCTAACAAAAGAGATAGTCTTGACCTTTTTCACAAGAATTCCATCTTTTCCGAGAGCAGCGCTTACCTCTGCCCTAGTACGGAATCTATTACATTCGCCGAAAAAGTAGCACTTCCCTCTACCTTACCCTTCTTGCAAGCATTAACTAACCGTTTCTCTGGAAATAAGACACCTGTTGGAGACGCGTTTCACAATTAAGTCGAATGCTATTTCATTTGCACACATTCATACAGAAAATGTAGTTCATTCACACAGAATCCTGTCTTTCCCGAGAGCAGCGCTTACCTCTGCCCTACTACAGAATTATTACATTCGTTAATAAAGTAGCATCTACTTTACCCTTCTATCAAGCTTAGGGAATACCTATTACCTTTCCAGTGATAAGCGTAATCAGAGTTCACGTGGACTCCTGTTACTTAAGACCAAAATTCCACAGGTGGCCTTCGCTACCCATACACCACTTTCATACAGAAATGTCCCTAACGATAACACACGGCGATGTTACCAAATCGAACCCAGACAATGCACCGTGCAACTTCAATCGTCACACGTTTTCCCCGTGTACCTACAGGGCAACAAACAATTCACCATGTGACTTCACTTGCCACAGGCCTTCCTACATCCCAGAAGTCTTCAAAAACAACATAGAACGCAACGCGACTCAACATAGAATGTTAGTACATAAATCAATACTCATCCAAACATCCGCAACCAATAATCAATATTCAAAATCCATAAGCAATAATCACCAAACCAATGCAATAAAACCATCAATCTGCTACCAGAAAAACTGATCCAGCACGAAACCAAGGGGGGAAAAATTTACAAAATCCTCCCTGCGTCACAGACCCATCGTCACACTAACTCATTCACATACGCATTCATTGGTGGGGCCCATAACACCAACAGTCGCACGTATCTCTCACAGGTCTGCACACAGGAGGAGGGATGCGATGGACATGTGGGGGAGTACCTTATTACCTATAGGAAAGAAAAGTTATTTTACAGAATATACATTAGCATCACCCCTTTTCGGGATCCTAACCTTAAACATCAAGGCACTCCACCACTTGGTTGACGGACCAATTAGTTGGACTGGTTGATGGTGATTTAGAACCAGCTAAAACACATTTAAGACTCAGAATCCTCTACTCTCCTCATTAAAAAACCACAAACTCGCAATTTCTGTTAATCAAATATTGGTTTATCTAAATATTGTTTGCAATTAATATTAGCATTTTGGTCAATCAAAGTTTAGAATTTTGTTTAATCAGCACAAATCGCATGACATTTATATTTACCTATTCTTGCTATCTGGATTTCTCCTAATTCATTTGCCTCTGCATAACCAAATTTAGCTGTTAAATTGTCCAAATAAAGCAGGCCAAAGCTCAAAGTCCGAAAGTTCTCTGCTCAGCACGTTACAGTCCCAAAGATCTCCAAAGGACCAGGAATCGTGCAAGCATCTGTCATCGTTTGTGGGGTCGATAGGGGTGTGCAGTCATCGAGAACCGCAGGATGCCTCTCAATCTCATCTCTCAATTGCCCCTCCCTATTCTACTACCCTTTTATAATAAAATTCGGGATAACATGAAACATTCTTAGGCTAAAAAGACAGATGATTGGCTAATTGGAAACGTCCGATTTTTGCATTACTTGAGGTTCTCATGGATTTTGCTGGTTCACTTCCTCTGTCCATGTTGCCCTTATGCAACAATGTAAAAGTTTTGCTTGTTCAATTGTTCTTTTAGACCAGATTTTACTGACTGAAGTTTGGTAGTCCTCCATGTGCCTATCCTTGACCAGGAACACTGTGCCTTGAGGTCGCCTGGAGGTCCACGGAGCCATCCGAGTCTGCGCAGTAGGCATCGCGCTCACGAGACGGTGGCCACTTCTGAACTCCATTTTGGACGCCATATTTTGGTAGGCCCAAAGGCCAACTTAAGCGAAACAAACACAAAAGAGTAATTAATACAAAGAAATGAAGATTCTAATGTTAAACCCTCACTAATCCCTTTATGTATTAGTATTTTCCTAGCTTTTAGCGACATTTAAAGCAAAACGGGAACGCAAACATCACAAAAGCAACATAAATCATGCGATATCCTATTATCACATGTACTACTATTAATATGCGTACATAATTTAGTTATTAGAGTTATTCTGAAATGCAAATAGCAATAAGTCCCAAGTGTAATTGATGTTTAATAAAGGTGCAAATAGTTGGTTAATATAACACAGAAAACCGTTAGTCAAATTATATTATAAGTAGGTTATATAATTAGTATTTTCATGCAAAATAGAGGAGGTATACAAAATGTTGCTTTACCTGCTCCATCACCTACACGACCGCTTCGGATATCCATAGCCCGCACGTGCATGATGAGAATTCACCGCATGTCCAAAGGAAGATCTCCATACTCACCCCTACTTTCGCTGGTAGGTTTCCCCAGAGAAGAGAAATACTATACCGCTGGCACTCTCCAGATCTGGACCGACCTTGCAGTCACAGAGGTGGAGTCCCTGTTTGAGGAAGGCAGACTCAGGACATACGCCCAGTTGGCCGAACAATACGGCCTCCCTCCAGGCCAATTTTTAACACACAGACAACTCATAGACAGTAGTCGCCGTTACTGGGACCCAAACGAGGGGGAACCTCCGACACACCCAGTGATACACACCATTTTGCACATGGGAGCGGACCGACATCTGGTCACATGGTTGTACAAGGCAGTTCGGGAACTGATACTCCCTTCGTTACAGTCTTTGCGTCAGATATGGG
This sequence comes from Triturus cristatus, assembly GCF_964204655.1. Lineage (NCBI taxonomy): Eukaryota > Metazoa > Chordata > Amphibia > Caudata > Salamandridae > Triturus > Triturus cristatus. The sequence goes on along the minus strand of NC_140589.1, from coordinate 898,154,556 downwards.
AAACAGAAATGGGGAGGGTGTTTAATGACAGAGAATGGGATACAGCCTTAGAATACCCCAAGAAGGTCTCCAGGAACGCACATTTCAGGAACATTCAATTCAACGTTCTCCACAGAGCTTACCTCATGCCACACCGCCTCCACCGTTTTTATCCAGACACACACTTCGCATGCCCCTGATGTCAAACCCCCGAGGCAGACTAAGCACATGTTCTGGGATTGCCCCACCATTCAAAACTACTGGGATCGGATCCCCCAGACGCTTAGGGTGACGACCAACATCCAGTCTATGTCCACATGGGAGGCGTGCGCTCTCGGGATCTTCCGCAGGCGGAAGACTGAAAAAGTGTAGTACCGCTTTATGTCTCTTGCTATTCTATTAGCAAAAAGGGGAATAGCTATGCACTGGCGGGCCCCTGCGGGACCTCCGGAAGCAGCCTGGGTAAGCGCCAAGGAAAAATGGGGTAAGGCGGAAGAAGAGGTGCTGAGAGAAGAGGAGGTAAAGGGAATCCGTAAGCATCCCATTTCCTTAGAATGGGCACAATTATTATACACATTCACACACGAAACAACCCTGACGGAAGCACCAGTAGACTCTCAATCCCAGACACCGCCCCCTTCCCCTGTAGGGTCAATAGCAGAAGCCCCACAACAGGGCCCACCGGCCTAACTCCAACGCTCTGCAAATGTTATACTAGGAGTTTCCATCTTCTACACTAGGATGTCCCATTATGAGGGCTCCAAAACTCCCCCTCCCCTCACACAAGTACCACCACATCCCCACATCACTATAGCGCACAATGGCAACAGCACCGTTCACACTATCAATTTTCTCGACACCCAGTCTGACAGCTCCTCCACATCCCCTTCAGTTTCACCCCCATAGTTGACAGTTCGTTGTTCCACATCGGCAGTTACAGCTCCGATGACAGTTCGATGGGAATACATTCCGACAGGATTTGACATGATAACACTGGGAAAGATAATGTAAGAGTGGACTTTGCATGCATACCCATCGGAAGTATGCCCAGCTAGATTGTATGACGCTACCGGTGAAAAGCACAAACCAACAGGGGGACTCCTCCTGACCAGTTTCTCCAGCGTCTGAGTTTTTACAGTGGCTGTGATGCAGGAAAACTATGATTGATATTACTTACAATCACTCCGCTCCCAATTGCAGTTATGAGTTAATGCATAATAACAATGTAAGAAGTCAATATGTAACTTATAATGTAAAATCCCAATAAACAAATTTTAAACAAAAAAAAGTTACTTTGTACGTTACTTTTCTTACTCAGTGCTGGATACCTGGATTCAGCACTGGGACATTTCCTGTAAACAGGTAAGTGAATACGTTTTGGTTATTTGTGCGATTTTTAAAGAATATTTTTAGATTTCAAAACTCCACACTTGGAAACTTTTTGGAAGAAATTTGTCAATGTTATCCCATGGAGGAAAAACAAGTTAACGGTTCACGGGTAAGTAATCGACTGGGGTAGTTAAGGTTCTTGGGTTAGACTCAGGGGTCCCCCAGGGTCAGTGATGCACTGTTGTTGCACCCTCAGTGGCACTAGGGTGGCCGGGTGCAGTGTGTTGAGGCCCAATGTTATCCAATGGGGATAGGGGGCCTCCGGTTGGTGGCTGCTGGCAAGCAGGACACTGGGTTGTGGGAGCAAAGCTCCTAGGGGTTAAAGTCAGGGCAAATGGGGAAACAAAGTAGCACAAAATGTGCACCCTCAGGGGCACTGGGGCGGCCAGGTGCAGAGTGCTGTTTCGACGTCGGGTGCCCTGTTGTTTTCTATGTAGAACCTCCGGTTTGCAAAAGCACTGCAGGCAGAGAGACAAAGGACTTCTGGGTGCGACCACCACTTGGAGAGGTAAGTTTGGAAGTTAAGGGTTGGTTAGGCACCATCGGTTTGGGCACACAAGGCCGTGGGGCGTTGGGTGCAGGGGTGCCTTTTGGGGTCGGATCGTCTTACCAGTTCCTGGTCGCCGTTAGGGGACCTTCTGGATTTAGGCTGCAGGCATCGGCTGGAGGCTTGAGGTAGGTCAGGGGTTGCCAGATCTCGGGTCAGGATCGCTGGGGTGACCTCCTCATGGTGTTTTTCCACTCGAGCTCGGGCCTGGTTCAGCGGGTGCAGAGTGGGCTGGATTTGCGGTCTCTGGTTGGTGCCAGAAGCTGCCGTTTGAACAAATCCAGTGTTCACGGGAGATGCAGTCTTTAGAAGTGAAGGCAGGCAGGTCCTCCGGGTTTTTTGAGGTTGCTGGCTGCAGGACACACCGGGATTTCGCAGGAGCAGGTTCGAGGGGGAGACAGGCCAGTAGGGCTAGGGCCAAGTCAGTGGGCGTCGTCCTCTTGTTAGCTCTGCACGGCTCTTCAGTCCTTCTTCTTATCTTCTTTCTTGTTTCTTGTCTGGATCTGCGTTCTTGGTTCAGGGCTTCCCCCTAAATACTGTATTGAGGGGGCGTTTTAGGGGTTTTGAGGTCAGTAGCCAATGGGCTACTGACCTTAGGGTGACTACACCCTGGGTGCACTCACCCCACGTGGGGGTGTGAGCACAATCCCTAGTCCTGATTGGGGCGTGCCTGCCATCTGCAAGATGGCGGGCACTGGCGAGTGGGCTACACCTTGCCTCCCCCACCTGAGGGGTGGAGTTGGCAGAGGTGGGCACACCTCCTAGGCTGGCTAGTTTTTCCCGCCTGTCTTCCCGCCGAAAAGGAGGGGAGACAGGAAGGGGGCCTGCTCCTGATAGCAGGAGAGGCTGGGGTCGCATTACAAAGGCTGCCAGGCCTTTGAAGCTCCACTGCCACAGATGGCTCTTCCTGGCCTGGAGGAGGTGTGAACACCTCCGCCCAGGAAAGGCTTTGTTTCTGGGCTCAGGGAGCGTAGGCTTCCACCCTAGGGGTCCAGAAACATGTCTCGTGGTAGCAGGCTGGTGTGTACCAGTTAGGGAACCCACCAGAGGCTGGTCGTTTTTCAGGGGGCATCTCAAAGATGCCCCCCTCTGTGTGCATTTTTCATTAAATCCCACACTGGCATCAGTATGGGTTTAATGTGCTGAGAAGTTTGATACCAAACTTCCTAGTTTTCAGTGTAGCCATTATGGTGCTGTGGAGTTCATAATGACAAGCTCCCAGCACCATATACTCTTAATGGCAGCACTGCACTTACAATCTTTAAGAATGGACTTAGAAACTGTAGGGGTACAGGGCTCATGCACCTGTAACCTCACCACTTGCATAGGGCACCCAGCTAGAGGGGCGACTGATCTATGCCAGGGCAGTGGGTTGTAGGCATGGCACACAGGGCTGTGTGCCATATTGACTCTTCACTTTGTTCTGCACCAAGACACGCAGCCTGCCAAGGCACTGTGTGTGTGAAAAGGTACAGGGCCTCTAAGGGTGGCACAATAAGTGCTGCAGCCTTAGAGGTCTTCCCTGGCCACAGTGCCCCGGGTATCCTTTACTAGGGGCTGACCTGTGGCTAGAGATGCCAATTGGGTACGTTTTGGGTAAAGAACACAGGTCCTGGGAACCTGATTGGCAGGGACCCAGGGCACATCAAGTCAGAGTGCATCAGTAGTCTGGCAAAAAGTGGGGGGTTACTGCAACAGAAACCCACTTTCCTATAGAGAATTGCAGTTTTTCTTAAGAAGCTTTATGCCTTTATCTTCTAGCTCAGTGAAGAGATATAGGAAGTCAAGCTTACACTGGTCCAAAGAGTCAGAAACAGCCCCAGGTCATCTATATATTGAACTAAAATTGAGCCACCGGGGAACACAAGGGTGTCCTGATCTTACTTGAGTTTTATCACATAGGTCTTGCACAAACCTATACATTTCTTTACCAGGATTTTTGATCTGCAAAATGAGGGTGCTACATGCACCCAAGGACCCCTTGTTTAATCACTGTACTAACATCAGGCCGGGTTCCTGCTTCCACCTCAGGACATAACAGGTACTGAGGGGATTCAAGGAAGTGTCCTTGGTCTCTACCGATTCAGCAGCTAAGACACAACTCACGTCATATGCATGTTCACACCATAAAGGAGAAGGTACTTAAATATATCAGAGACGGATTTTAGCATTTCATTTTCTTCAGTCAACATCATCAGTACAGTCTTCTGTGTCATATTGCTTAATTTTCAATGTATTTGGTGCATTCCAATGCACACTATCTTTAGTACAGAATTCAGTAGAGTTCAGTTTAAACATAGGTTCTGTCCACAATAGGTTGGCAGGGAATTTGCAGATTCCTAAAAGGCAAGCTGCTATGTATTAGGACAGCGGGTTTTGGATAAGGGATCGGTGATACAGTTAGGGATGCAGTGTGTTTGAAATGCCAACTGCAGTAACAGACATGCCTGAGAGAGGCAAGGATGAAACTGTGTCAATAAGGCATAAGGTGGGTTTTCTGTTAATAACACATCGTACATACAGTCAATTTGGTTCTACGGGTATTGCATTGTTTATAGAGCAGTCAGCTCCCCTTGAGCTGCCCTAAAAGGTGGGGTCTCGGTTTTAAGAAACTTGGTTAAATTCAGGTTGTTCAGGTTGATGGTAAGCTCTTGAGAGTAAATTAGGACTATCCTGTTTCTAATGTTCCAGCTGCAGACAATTGAAACATGAGGAACCAGCAGGTGCAGCTGATTCTCCACAGCCCTTCCCAGACTCTGCCAGACCTCCAACATCTCTGCCCACTGTGATCATTCTGTCTACCATCCCTCTCTGCGTGACTTTTCATGGCCTTGTAAATATGGAGTAAGGGAATGTCTTACTCTGCATGGAAGGGGTATTCCATGGGCGTTGCTGTGGGTGTTGTCATTCAACACCCATGGTTTTTTACACTGCCCCAGATTTACAACATAACGTAAATCTGGGGCAGCCCAAAACTAATGTCTTCCCAAAGCAGGGGTAATGAGAAGAAATGTTTACATTTTTCCTTGTTGTATCCTCCTTCCACGTGTGCTGCATTCTGCAGAGGTTTAAAAGCGGCAGCATCAGCTTGCCTCTTTTCTTTGCACATTCATCAACTCTGAACTGTGCTAGGGGTTCTAAACAGTGGTTTCCTCTGCTCCCTGTCTGTACCCTTTCTAAAGCTTCCTGCTGTATTCTGTGGATTCCACTAACACTTCCACCTCCTTGTAACTTGGGTTTTTCCAGTACCTACCTAAATTATGTCTGGTAGTTGCTTGCCCAGGTGGCAGTTTCCAAAATTGTTAGCATCAATAAACACAATCAGACTTCACATTCCATAAATTTTCAAAGCACGCTGGTGCTGTCTGATCTGATCGGTGGATGAACATCGGGCCATCCCCGACCCAAGTTCCCCCTCAAAAAGATCCTCTGTCTTACCTTCGATGCCTGATGTCATTGTGTGGACTCTGGCCCAGCTCTGCTCCCCCTTTCTGGCCAAGCATAGGCACTCCTGGCCAAAGCACCAGGTTTATTAAAGAACATCTGCCCACATGTCATTTCAAACTCTGAAAATAGTTATTAACAAAAAAAAATCAAACTGTGAATCACAGAACCAGGAGACAAAGGCATGTCCCAGCACCCCAAATTAGCATTAACTGCATGAGCAGAGACAAATAACAATTGTATATATTTTAATTTGTAGTGTTCCAATGAAAATCATAGGATGAGACCGAAAGAAAGGAGTTACACACGTGTAGGATTCTGTAGTCATGAGAAAGCGCTCAAACGATCTATCGTAGATAAAGAAACGTAAATTATCACTGCTGAGCAAGCTAATCAGAAATTTCTCACTTTCAAGGCCAGTCATGGAATTAAAACTTTACACATCATAGATAGATACAACTTGAAGGCATGGTTAGCACTGAGAACAAAGATGGCTGCCTCATGGCTCAGAGGAAGTGATGTCATATATTGAAGAACACTGTGAACTTAATCACTGTAACAGTGATTACACTCCTGCTATCATCTAACAGCACTGATGAGTAGTCGGCGTGGCTATCTTTTCTGGGTCTTTAGCAAGTTTGAGGCTGTTATAATGTATGTAAAAAAATGTACAAGCATACTGTGGAAAAATTTAAGATGGTGGGTGCAGAACCTGTGCTGAAAAATAAAGTTGGTACCACTGCAGCTCTACTGGATGACACAACAGGGAACTGCCCTGCTGGTGCTATTGAGGTCTGGCAGAATCCAGCTACTGTAGTTAAATTGGTCCCTATATTCCAGTACATTGAAGAAATTGATATCACTATTGAAAAGAAGATTGATTTTATAGCGGATGAAGTCACTCTCACAAGAGCAGATCATCGCAAGCTGACTGACAGATTGGTGACATCTGAACCCACCCTGAAGACCTTGGAAGCTGGAGTTAGTGTCTTGCATCAACAGGTTGAGGATCTCAAGGAGAGAGATTATATCATTTGGAGAACAGAGCACAGCATGCTCAGGTCACTCCAAGCAAAATATAATTCTTATTGTAGGTATTTCTGAATAGCCAGGGGCCCAATCACAGAGGTTTCCCTGAGAAGTGGTTTATCAAACATGTGATTCCCAAGGTTGTCCTAAGATTTTCTGAATGAACACAAGGCTGGACTTTCTGTGGTCACTGCTAAACTTTTTAATTATAGAGACCAGGATCATATCCTTAAACGTGCACGCTTCTTTTCTCCCATTCTGTTTGAGGACTCTTCGGTCTTAATTTTCCCAGATAATAATTTGGCAGTACAGCAGAAACTGAACTTTTTCGGAAAGCAAAAAGGGAATTTATGGCTGTGAACTCAAATATATGTTGTTCTTCTGGACAAAACGTTAGGTCCTAAAGAATGATAAAGCTAATTTCTTCTTGAGGCCAAGGCATTCATAGACTGGCTTGAGGCAAGGAAGGACCCTGTTGATGAACTTGACAAGCACTGAAACACAGAGACCTGTTACAGACTGAGATACAGCAGCCTGTTTCCAAGGCAGCAGGCTCCCCAGTTTTTCACAGGCAGGACTGAAGATATTACATAAGCAGAAAAACTCCAAGGGTGCCTCCCTGCACACAGAGAGATGTGGATGCCTCGCTAACTGGTGCAAACTCAGTCTCAGAGGAAGTTTGTGTCCAGTGAGATGCTGGGAGGGTCAGTCACACCAATAACAGTGATGACGTTGTCTGAAAGTATAGGATGCCCCCCTCTTTTGGAGTATTGCCACCATTGGAGTTTCTTGGTGCATCACATCAACTAGCACATGGAGTATTAGCCTGTCCCCCTGTAAATATGGTGCTTTCTGAGGATGGTTCCCTGTTTTTATCCAGCCGATATTGTGTATCTCATATGGGTAACAGATAGAAGTATTAATTTGTAACTTGATGGACTCAAATATTAGTGCAATACATGCTCCCCTGGAGAGGCATACATTTTTGGAGTTGCCTCTGAGTTACGATTTCTCGTAAATCTGGGACAGTGTCAAAAAGCTATGGGTGTTGCTGGGAATGCCCCCAAAAACACCCATGACATGCCCCAGTAACGCATAAAACTGCATGAAAGAGAGCGATATTTACAAGGCTGCATTAAGTCATGCAAAGTGGCTTAGTGCTGCCTGGTAAATATGGAGCAGGCCCCTGTGCCACCGGAGTGTCGCAAAATGTGGCGCTCCGGTGGCGCAGCCTCATTGTAAATGAGGCTCCATGTTTTTATGATGCCAGAAAGTGGGCAGAGTTATCTATGATCAGGTCATGGATGTTACAGAAATACTTTATGACAGACCTTGTACCCGGAGAGTGATCCTATCAGATTTACTACATTTTCAAGCAACAAAATGTATCAACTACATTTACTGTGCTGTGTTGCGCAAGGTAGAATCCAGTGAGCAGAGCCTTCTCTACCAAGAATGGCCTGATCCTGCTGTCAACCCCTGCGCTGGGTCTCTAACAAGCTCACCTTGCACAGCACAGAGCCTTGCACCATGCTGCAGAGGTGAGCGTGTGCTGTCTAGCCCTGGATTGTCACTGGAAGCATACCATCTCAATAGAACTCCTGTGTCTAAACAGATTCAGACGGATCCCACAAATTGGTTGCATGCTTCCCACTGCAATACACAAGCAGGGGCATATTTATGAGCCCCTTGCACGTTTCGTGATGCTACTCTCATTGTAGATCAGGCTTTGTGTCAAAAACTTTAGGTTTAGGTGTTTGTTCAAATCTGCGGTAATGATGACACAAAATAATGCAAAATAGGACAATGCATTTTTTGCACTGTGAAAATGTCCGCTTTCCAGCACTAAACCCCTTTTGCAGTAAATAGTAAACACCATATGCTGCTCTGCGTCACTTTGCATTGGAACAAAGCTTTGGTAATACTGGGCCAAAGCTTGCATTTACTATAGTGCAGTTGTTCATATGTTGCAACATATAGTGTCAATACACTCACTATTTAAAAGACCGTGGACACAGAGCAAAAAATGTCTGTGTCATACAAGCGCAAACTTTAGTAAATGTGAGCCTAAATACTATGGGGCCTATTTACAAGCCCATTTGTAATGCTCTTGCATCATGCAACGTAGTACAAGAGTGATGCAACACTTTACATGTGATTTATGAAGCCAAGCAAGCAGTGCTTAATTTGTAAAATATGAAGTCCAGGTGCTCAATCTTTTTTAGGATGCCACACCCACTCCCCCCGGCTCCACCCCCTTCCTACACTGGCTCCACCCACTTGCTCTAGTGGCTCCACCCGCATCCTCAACTGGTACCACATAAAGCCCAATGAAATACCCGACCTGAATTTCAGCAAGGGAGGTTTCCTCAAGTAAGGTTTTCATAGGACGTTCCCACCGCCCCTTGAGGAAAAGTTTTAAAAAATGAAATCAAAAGTGCATTTAAAGCACAATTTTGGAATAGATTGGCTAAAGTTATTAATGCATTGAAAAGGGAACAAGGTCGAACATGTACGCCAGGGTGTATGTCTTTAGCCCATATAATACATGGCCACACCACCACCTTTTGTACAAACCACTTAAAACCTTGGTGCGTAGCACTTTTATATTATAGAGTGAGCATGCTTGCAATCATGAAGAATACAAATAAAATCTCTAGTACTGCAAAATTAGACACACCAAAAACCTGCTGGATGTGTGCTGCAACAAACAAATGATGGACGGAATGCTGACAATGCATACATTCTCCCCCAGTCAAGAGATCTGGGTTAAATCCATCGTTCTTTTGCCCACTACACCACCCCAGTTTAGACATGGCCATATGCAAATCAGTCTTGACCCTGTGCCTCATGGGAACAGTCCAGCCCGAACTGCCAAGCCATGTCTTCCCTGGACCGGAATCAAGCATCCTAGGACCGGTTTCTGGCTATCAGCCGTCATCAGCCAGGATAGCTTGACTCCAGTGGCGTAGTGAGCACGGGTCCCACGTCTGGGAATACCCATCCCACTTAGGGCGAAAAGCGTTACAACAAACAAATGATGGACGGAATGCTGACAATACATACATTCTCCCCCAGTCAAGAGATCTGGGTTAAATCCATCGTTCTTTTGCCCACTACACCACCCCAGTTTAGACATGGCCATATGCAAATCAGTCTTGACCCTGTGCCTCATGGGAACAGTCCAGCCCGAACTGCCAAGCCATGTCTTCCCTGGACCGGAATCAAGCATCCTAGGACCGGTTTCTGGCTATCAGCCGTCATCAGCCAGGATAGCTTGACTCCAGTGGCGTAGTGAGCACGGGTCCCACGTCTGGGAATACCCATCCCACTTAGGGCGAAAAGCGTTACAACAAACAAATGATGGACGGAATGCTGACAATGAATACATTCTCCCCCAGTCAAGAGATCTGGGTTAAATCCATCGTTCTTTTGCCCACTACACCACCCCAGTTTAGACATGGCCATATGTGCTGCATACAGATATTAGAAACACTTCAATACAAGTCAGTTTAAAAAAAAAGCTTGAGTAGTTTTGAACGTGTAGAAAGTGGAAACATGCAGAAAGAGATTGTAGCGTTTCTCTATGTAGGGGGTGCAAAAAAAACATTTTCTCTGCTTGTTCATGTAAACTATTAAAATAAAGCAGAAGAAAGAGATAGCAAAAGCTGTATTCTGCTGCTCTAGATGGACCTGTTGCAGCTAAGCAACAATAAGTTCATGTCACAACTTCGTTTTTGCCTGGGAGAGGTGTGAAGAGGTCTGAATAGAACACACATCTGAGACTATCTCAGGAAAATAGAAGTCCTCAGCTTTAGCCCTCTCCTTGTTTACACCAATGAATAAAACAGATTCAATTAAAGAAAATATCAGCCTAGGATCACACAAATTGGCCAAGTAGGGAAGCCGGCAGTGATCCCAAGTTTTCAATTTTCACTGCAACTCAGACACCAACTGGGGATGTTTTTCTGTCATCAAAGGGTGATGTTTTGTCCTGAAAGACGATGTTATAGCCAAGGTGACAGGCAGAATAAATTTTATTTTTGACGGGCATACAAGCTCTTCATTAAGGGGAGAAACTGAAAACTATGTTACCTTCTTGTAGCATACGGTACAGCTAGGTAGGTGAGCTGTCCTGAATAGCGGCCAATTGGCCCCATAATGTGTGCCACTAGCCACTGTTACCTTTAGCCAGTACAAGGTTTTCAAGAGTAAAGCACATTACCATGTGGAACTACTAGTTTCACTTTATAAGATTTCAAGAATGTGTGCTGATGGCAGAAAAACAAGACTACCTGAACGTTCCACTTAGGGGCGGCTCCTCCTGTGTCCTCCTCCCACATGCCCTTTCCTGGCCAGTACCCTCAGTGTGACCTATGCCCCCACGATCACCCCACACTGCAATCAGGCCCTTGCCACACATTTCCCTCAGATGTGCATTTGCCTCCATTACTCTTCTGTTTGGCCTGCGACCCCCTTGCACAGCTGTCTGGCTTCTGCTCAGTCACCCGCCAGTCTTGCTCGTACCATCCCTTTCAGTCCCAGTTCGCTTGTATCTCCTTGGGCCCCAGTCTAGTTTGTGGTCCCTTACGATCCAGTCTGGCATGTGCCCCCTCCCTGTCTTTATGCCCCAGTCTGACTTGTAGCCTCCAGACACTTAAGTCTGGCTGGTCATTGCTCATTAAAGCTTCCCTTTCTTTGTCAGCTTTCTAAAAATGCTGGTCCCTAAACATCTGACTGACTGACTGACAAATACACCACTGAACACTGGTACATAGCTAATTGCAGAAAAATAAGACTACCTGAACGTGAATTTTGCCAGGACTGGCACGTTCAGGTAGTCTTATTTTTCTGCCATTAGCTATGTACCAGTGTTCAGTGCTGTATTTTGTCTACAAAGCAGTAAAATGGCTCTTTATGCTAAATAACGTTTTATAGTGTGGGGCCCAAGGCTGCAGTTCTTCCTCCACTGCTGCTGGCTTTTAACTTTAAAGAAAGATTTATTTTTCCACAAACGTTAAAAGTCAGCAGCAGTGGAGGAAGAACTGTAACCGTGTGCCCCGCACAATAAAACGTTATTTAGCATAAAGAGCCATTTCAGTACTTGGTAGACAAAGCGCTGAACACTGGTACAAACAAACTACTGTTGGCATCATTTTTCACAGTCATTACTTACCCGGACTGCGGGACAGCATTTTTAGTTTCAAATGATCTGCGAGGCATGTCTGCTGCATGATTGCTGGTTGCTTCCGTCGTCGGATGATTAATGTTGTAGCTGTGGTGTGCTGGGCGGTCCGTCAACGAAGACACTGCTGATTGGTCTGACTCTTGGCACACACTTGACAATTCGCCAAGCAGGGGCCAGGCTAATGTTATATTTTGCAATTGTTCATTGGTAGTGCTCTAGGCTAGCACACTACCAATGAATGATTGCAAAATGAGATGCGACGTGAACTAGGCTACGCCGAGGCAGGGACCTCCCAGGCAGTTTCCCTTTCCTGCGGAAATGTGTGGCACACAATAAGGCAGGCGGCCGGGCTTCCATCATCCCATTTGAAATATTTATGCGCACGCAGTCATGTGGGAACAGTGCGATATTAGCTCTTCACAGGGGAGACTCAGACCCTACTCTCAACATAGTGAGCAGCACACAGCCAATTATTAAATTACCAGTATTGCGTGTAGAGTAGAGTGCATTCTACACGCAATATTTGTAATGCAATAATAACTGGCTGTGTGCTGCTCAGCGTGAGAGTGTAGACCCGGCCCTAAGAAATAAGTGCCGGTGCTTAGCACCGGAAAGCACCGGCACAAATTAAGCACTGCAAGCAAGGCCACTTTGCTTGGCCCCGAGTGGCTTCGTAAATCTGGAGTAAGGCAACGCAGCGCAAATCACCTCATTGCCTTACTCTGCCCTGAGAAAGCTTTCCTTGGACTTGCATGAGTGTTTCATACAACTCTCATGGTTTTTAAGCATTCCCAGATTTACCAGAACTGATACATCCCGAAATGCTCCTTCTCAGGTGAGGTGTAACGAGTACAAATATCTTTATTTCTCCTCATTACTTCCTCTTTCCAGGTCTGCTGCATTCTGTAGCACACATAGTGGAATGAATATGCCTCTCAGGATTGTTTTGGTTCAGGAAGGTGTCACTTTCTGCCCAAAAGCAATCCTGCATGCAACACAGGCATCCTTGCACCATTGTGCAATGGTACCTGTGTTGGCGCTAGGCTGCCAAAAGGGTACCAGCGCAGGGGAAAAGGCAAGAATGTTTTGTATTGACTTAAATACAGCACGTTCCTCCCCTTTTCCTGTCACGCAGTGCAGCACAGCAAGGTGACTTGCGGTGCTGCACTGCATGACATTCTCGCAAATAGGCCCCTATGACTGTAAGATTATGAGGCGGTCAGCTAGAAATTTTAGTTCTCATTTACAAGAGGCCTCTGCCGCCTGAGCATCACTCTTAATGGCAATCCGATGGCTCAGGCCTCACAATCATATCTATGAGGCAAATCACCATGCATGGCTTTGCATGGTTTTATAAATATGGAGTAAAGCACCAAAGTGCTGCCTTGCCTTAATCTACATCAAGGAGGTGTTCCATGGGCATTGCTGTGAGTGTTCCCACTCAACACCCATGAATTTTGACACTGCCCCAGGTTTACAACATCACGTAAACCTGGGACAGCGCAAAATAGTTATACCTCCCCAGAGCAGGTGTAACGAGGCAAAATGGTTGCATTTCTCCTTGTTTTTCCTCTTTCCATGTGTGCTGCATTCTACTGCACACAGAGGGGCATATTTGCAAGGTGATATCACCACCAGAACGTCACTTTCAGTGACTTTCTGGTGGTGATATGCCCTTCTCCATATTTGAAAGTAGCGTTAAGCCACTTTTTGTGGCTTAACGCCTCCTTGTAAATATGGCCCCTGTGTACGCATTACGTAGCATGAAAGGGGCGTGCAATAGATGTTACTGTCGGTGTTCCACCGCAACACCCATTGCTTGTGACCCTGCCCCGGATTTACAAGGAGGTGTAAATCTGAGGCAGTGCCAAAACTAATGCTATGCAAGAGCAGGTGTTAGAATGGCAAAAAGAGGATAAAAACTTTTATTTCTCCTCGTTTTTGCTTTTTCTGTGTGTGCTGCAGAAAGAAAGAGCCAAATGGACACCTTCCTGCACATAAACAATAATTCGCTGCAACACAGGCACCGTTGCACTATGGTGCAAGGGTGCTTGCGTTGGCGTTACACAGCTAAATTTAGCGCCAGCACTAGGGAAACACAGGGGTACGCTGTATTCTTGTGAATACGGCGCATCCATGCATTTTGAAAATGTCAGAGCGCGGCGTTGCCAAATCAGAAATTTTCTCATGAATATGCCCAATAGTATGAGGAAAATGCCTATCATGATTGTTTTTATGCAGGAAGGTGCCCCTTCCTGCACAAAAACAACCATGCCAACAACACAGTGCCTGCGTTGGAGCTCGGCTGCAAATTGTGCACCAGTGCTGGATGAAAAGACAGGAAGGCACCGTATCTTGTAAATACGGGGCATTCCTGACCTCTCGAATTAGTGTAGGGCAGCACAGCAAAAAGATTAGCAGGGCTGCCCTACACCCATTCTTTGTGAATTAGGCCCTTTGTCTGAATTGTTTTCTAAGGCTTTAGTGGTCTTACTCTTGGTCGATGAAAAGACAATTTGGGTTTGCTTTGGTTATGTGGCTAATGGAAGTGATCTGATGATATATATAGGATCATAATTGGAGCGCAAATGTATTCCGATAATGTGGTCACTCCATTCTTGTTTGAAATGGATTATAGACCTTGTTGTTGCAAGTACTGGAAAGTCAACTTGCTATAAAATGTGCTAATCGTCTCTGCAGCGTGTTCCTCCGAAGTTATATCGTGATTTTTTTATTAGTTTTGATTTTTCTTTTTTTTCTAATAATAAAACGAGTACAATATACTGGTTTACATATGGTCTGCACTTTTCATCACGATACTTAGGGAATCGGCCATCGAGATGTACCCCGAATCCTGGATGCACTTTCATTGAAAAAAAAGAAATTCTGTAATAATTAAAAAGTAAATACAAAAATAATCGAATGAAACAATTGGCAAATGATATCGACGGTGAATGACCAAAAGGGAATATGGAAAACAACACAGTAATTTCCGCAGTTCAAACAATTATCCGCTTGATGGCAGTATAACATCATAGAAAGCTGGGGGAGAACTTTGACGAGCTACAACTCAAGATAAAGTATGGAAAGATTAAACATATTTTGGTTCACTTCAGGATAAAGCCATGGTACACTGGAGGAATGTAGAGTGGCTTTTTTTTTTCTTTGAAACCTCAAGCTTGCACTTCTAAATTGAGATCGCTCACGCGCAGCACTTTCTTTTGTATCTATAATCCGCCAGGCCTCAGTGAAAGCTACTCGTTTCCCACTCTATTCCCTCCAAACAGCTGAGTTATTCCACGTGGAAGTACTCCAGTGCAGATAAACACAGCAAGCTATTTCAACTATTTGTATGTACAAGTTCTGTACTTGACAAGCACGTGAGCCAGCGGCGTAGCTATAAGGGATTTTTAATGAGCAAACAATGAGCCACAGGTAAAACAGGTGTGCCCACTTGTATAGATCAATCATGATGAATGTGTGTGTGTCTGCACGTGTGTGTGCGAGTGTATGTCTATGTATGCACGAAATGTTTAAATCAAACACTGTGGGGCATGTTTCCAACAAAATGACGGAGTGCGGTGTTATGCCAAAATTGGTAACACGGGCTCCGACATATTTAAAATGCAGGGGTGCACCATATTTACAAAATACGGCACAGTCCTGTGTTTCCCCTTGTGCTTAAAAAGCTACCTAGTGCCAGCGCAGGCACTCTTGCACCATGTTCCAAGGGTGCATGCGCTGCAGGGGCGACTGTTTATGTGCAGGAAGGGAGCCTTTCCTGCACATAAACAATATTAAAAGGCGGTTTGCTCTTTCTATGTATGCTGCAGAATGCAGCACACATGGAAAGAGCAAAAAACGAGGAATAATTAATAATTTCTTGTCTCGCCAGTCTAAGACTAGGTAATCCCTGGTCTTAGGGCACTGCCACAGCCTTGTAAATAGGGGGCAGTGTCAACAAGCAATGGGTGTTGCGGCGCAGCGTCCACTGCAAAACTCATTGCTGAACCCTGTCACGCTAAGTGAAGCGTGAAAGGGGGCATTATTTACAAGGTGGAGTTAAGCCTCGTTAAGCGGCTTAATGCCGCTTTGTAAATAAGGAGAAGGGGATATCGCCACCTGAGCGTCGCTAAAATTGACGTTCTGGTGGAGATATCCTGTTGTAATGATGCCCCTGTAAGTATGTATGTGTCTTTATATAGCTATATATAGCTATACATGTATAAACCCATGCATAGCAAACACTGGCTCATGTAGAAATGTATCATGACATAAATATGGTACGAAGAGATCCTTGGGTGAGCCCGAGTGAAAAAGCTTAAAAGGATGACTGTGTAGTACTTAATATTAGAACCCCCAGGCTGTTGGAGAAGATATTGTTCTACTTGAATGTCCCCAGGGTGTATCATAGTCAGATTCAATCATTCCCTCTATGATTTTTTAATAAGCCTCAGAATTACATGTGTGTTCCTAGTCACTTATTTAAACACTGTCTCCACATTTGTTCAGTTGCTGGCTGTAACATAGAAAGATCTAAGGATTTTCTTCCACTCGGCACCACAAGGGATATTGAATAACTTGTTCCCAAATGTTTCTCAGGAACTATCTCCGGAAATCCCTGAGCTTGCCTACCCCTCAATATCCCTACCTCTAATTCTACACCCTTTGGAGATGCTCAAACAGGGGATAGTTCTAACTGTTCTAAGGCTGCATATCCCCCTAAGTTCTCTGGGGGCATCCAAGCAGAGGACAGTAATACGGCTTTGAACCCACATTTAGTTAGGCCTGAACTGTTTATAAATTATATCACCTGGAACTCGCCAGTTTAAGAGGGAAATGGATAATCAGGAATGTTTAACCTTTGGAAATGGGTTTGCTGTTCTTTGTTTTCAGTAAACCTGGGTTACTGATAGCCTATATATTAATAGTAATATTACTTATGACACACCTGCAGTCCTGCCTAGGGCAGGAAGAGCCAAAGGAGATCTTTGCACATTTTTGCATCTTTTTCTCAGATATTAGGCCAAAGGAGTTGTTTTTAATGGTTGTTACCTTCTGTAATAATCTCTATGATTCAAGAAGATCAGACATAATTTATTCCTTAGACAAGTACCTAGCCTCAATACGCTAGAAGCAGGGTTCAGTGCCTTATATCTTCTGGATAGGGATCACTGACATAATATCGATGTACACTATATCGAAATACAAAAATGTAGGAAAATAAATATTGTTAACAAACATAATGCATTCATAAACTTAACTAAAAAAACCCACAAATATCATTGTTAAAAATATCTTCCTTTACGTATCATGAAAAAATAAAAATATGAAACAAAAATATTGTTTCTTTTAAATAAATATTTAATATGTCAAAATATTGCCTCAGAATATATCGACTACAATATTATGACCAAAATAATCACATTATCATCAATACGAATATACCGCTTTTAACACATGCTTTTTCCCCGCAGGGAATTACAACGCGGTCGTTACAACGACCGCGTTGTAACCATGCAAACCATCACCCCATAAGTCATAACAACGACTTGCGGATGGTGCTGGATATTGGAATAGTATACTTTACTCTTTCAATTCCAGTATGTGCAACAGTAGGGAAGGTGTTGGATTTCAAATTCAACACCTTCTGCCCCCTCCGCAAGTCGTTGTTCCGACTTGCGGAGTAATGGTATGGGTGGTTACAAAGCGGTCGTTGTAATGACCGCGTTGTAATTCCCTTAGGGGAAACGTTTTCGTGGTAAACAATGTTTACCCATCAATACACATTTAAAAAACTATGTTTTCCATTAAACAAATAATGACACTAAACATTACATAATATATACAAAAGTTTGAATTAAAAAAATTATATTACATCACCAAAATAATTATAATTTACCCCAATATAATATAGAATTAAATACTTAACAATGTAAGCAAAAAAAGAGTTACATAAACTACAAACATTGATAGAATATATATATCTATATATATATATATATATATCAGTCGGTCAGTCAAATAGCTTTATTTCGATATAAATATCATAAAAGCATCACAATTCCATATTATTACAAAAGAGAGAAGCAAGAGATGTAATGTATTACATTCCAAACAGGACAATGAAGTGCAATCTAATATATAAAATATAAAGCTATTTCCTGCCTACAAATGAATTTCATTTTACATAATACAGATTAAAAAGATAAAAACATGATAAAAATGAAGTATAAAAATCCAATTGTCCTATATACATACTCGTAGACTTTCTGAATCAATTATGAGTCGCCCTGCGTATAGCCCTACCCCTAATTGACCGAGCTCGGCTCTGAAACTTGGCAACACCGCAAACGTAACTGGTTCTTGGGTCAGTTCTCAATATACGTAAGGCAACTCGATGGTCTAGAGTACCTAGTTGTTTGCAAATTGGTGTAAGCCAGCAGGTCCTAGTACTTGCATAGGCGGGGCAAGCGAAAGTAAGGTGTGCAATACTTTCTTTTGAGGTCCCGCAAGATGGGCATTCCTCAGTGGTCTGGTGGGGGGACGCCACTTTGCAGTGTATTCATGGACTGGGAGTGAACCAAGTATAAATTGGATATATAGTTTATGTTGGAAGAATTCTTCCGTGAGCCTTCCCTCAGTTGGGTTGCTGAGGTCTCTAGCGTCAATCCACTCCCAGTAAATTCTTTTGAGGTCCGCTTTACTCAGTGGACTTTGAGTATCCCAACACTCTTTGAGACCAAGGATTTTCATTAATGCCTTGACATTTGTGATCCATTTGATCCTCTTACAGGTGTCCAGCCCCATCACTTCTTCAAAGGCCTCTGCATAATTTGCAAGTTCGGGAGTTCTTCTTAGGAGGGCCCAGTAGAGCAGTGGGCGAAGTTTGGCCAGTTCTTTAATATGTCGCCTACCCAGATCATACACCAAGGGGGTTAGGGGGGTACCCTGTGGTACCATGACCAGGCCCTTATAAAACTTATGTTCAGATCTACTAATCTAATCGAGATTATCAAAACCCCATAACTCGGCTCCGTAAAGAGCCGAGTTGACTGCCTTGGCTCCATACACAATGAGTGCCGGGGCAATCGGTCTACTGAACAATGAGCGATGTTCTTTGCTCAGTACCACGGCAACACGTTTGTGGTTCAAAAGCATCTTATCTCGATGTGGTCTCCACTGCGCTCTTTCTGATAGGCGTATCCCGAGATAGACAAAAGTAGTGACTTTCTCGAGATATGTCCCATTTAAAATAATGTTGCTCCTAAATGTTTTGGGGGCATTGAATAATTAAATACTTAACAATATAAGCAAAAAAAGATTTACCTAAACTACAAACATTGATAGAATATATATCTATATCTATATATATATATATATATATTACCTACAGGCAGTCGCCAGTAGGTAGTTATAGTTAGGACCTATTTTCCATAGGAAAACCGCAACATTCTATTCCCAATAAGTCTGGCACCGGTTGATGAATCCTCTCAAAACGTGTTTTTCCCATAGGATCTGTTGTCGCAGTTACAGCCCGAACCGCTGAACGGAATGACACCAAATTTGGCAAAGAGGTAGTCCTCAGTTCGGACTCGTGCCTTTTGCATATATGCTGTGAATCCGTTCAGTAGATCCTGAGAAAATTAGAGTTAAAAGTACATAAATATCTATGGCCGCGGAGGATCCGCGCACCCTACACGCACCGTAAGCGCACCCTCCCCGAACCGAGCGCGCACCCTCCCGATCGCGTGTTGAATGCTAATTGGCTGTCGAGTGTCTCTCTACATTCGAAACCAGGAACTGTTGGCGGCCATTTTCTGCCTCGGTAGAAGCGAGGCTAAAGAAGCAAGGGGAATAAGTGTGTAAAACATATAAAGGGGGTAGAGTGGAAATACTCTGACCCTTTAGAGGTGCTAAGGGGGTCCCAGAAGGACCCCCTGGGGCCCCCTTTTTAAAAAAAAAAGAAAACGTCGAAATGTGCGCATGGTTCGCGCTTCCTATCACGTTGGGTGCACGGATTCTCATGCGTTGGGTGTGCGGATCCACGGCAATGTTTTTTGAAAAAAGACAAGAAATCATTGGTTGTATGACTACTTTCTACACTGAAAGGTTGGGTGTATATTTCTGTTTTTTAAAGGTATGATTCTTATTGGTTAACAAAAACAGATTGTAAGGAACATTATATATGATAAGCTCATATGTTGAAAAGTCAAGCACACTTCCTGTCTTGTTTAGTAACATTGTGTGCTGAACTTGTGACCTGTGAGCTCAGTGCAGTGTTCCATGAGCTGTTTCTATGGTAACAGGCAGAAGGCAGATTGGGGGAAGGTTTGAAATTTATTTCAGTTGGAAAGGGTTGAAATGTTTAACCAATAGAAATATGTGTTTGCTTTTGAGTTTGTGTGTGAAGGATTGTGATTTGATGTTTACATGTATATGTGTGGAAAATGAAAGGGAAACTTTTCCATTCTTTGTTTTTGCTGAGAGGTGCACAGTGCAGAGATTCTGTAAAAGAAAATATGGTGAGTGACTGATATACTTCTTAATCTACAAAAGAACTTGAAAGATGAGTTATTTAATTGTGAGGGGATGTATGTAGACTATTTTGATTTTAATCAGACTAATGTATTTCTCCTGCTAAAGTGTAGGGAGTAGTTTTTTTCTCTACAATCTTATTGACAGTGTGTGTGCATGTAGAAACCATTTTGTGATAAGCATTTGTGTTTTTCATGTGTTTGCAGACAGATAACTGTGTTGTTTTTATATTTTGGTAGAATTAGAAACCAGTCATTGTTTATGAATTTGTGAAATGAGTTATGTTATGTTTCTATACTAAAATGTAGTACTACTTCTAGATGAAGAAATGTGTTTTGGTATAGTGCAAGGGATAGTGTTTGTCTAGAATCACACAGTGAGTCTGTGTGCATTTGGGAACCACTGTGAGAGAAGCATTTGGTAACATCGTGTATTTGCTGACAGATAACTGTTTTAACTTGTCATGTTGTGAAGTTTTAGTAGCATTAGAAGACAGTTATGGCTTATGATGTGATTAAATGAGTCAGGCTTTGACAGAAAAGTGCAGTCCTGAAATATGTAGATTGTGTGCAGTTCCGTTACCAGTTGCACTGTAGTGAATGAGTTTTGGTAAACTCCTAGGGATAGTGGTGCTTGTCTAGAATCACAGTGTGAGTTAGTGTGTATTTGGGATCAGTGTGAGAGAAGCATTTGGTGACATCATGTATTTGCTGACAGATAACTTTTTAAAAACCTGTCATGTTGTGAAGTTTTAGTAGCATTAGAATCCAGTCTTTGCTTATGCGTTGATTAAATGAGTCATGCTTTGACACTGATGTGCTGTACTTAAATATGTATATTGTGTTCAGTGCCATTAAATCTTCTAGACTAGTGAATGAGTTTTGGTAAACTCCTAGGATAGTGTTGATTGTCTAAAATCACACTGTGAGTCTGTGTGCATTTGGGTAAGGATTGTGAGAGAAGCATTTGATAACATCGTGTATTTGCTGACAGATAACTGTTTTAAAACTGGTCATGTTGTCAAGTTTTAGTAGCATTAGAAGCAAGTCTTTGCTTATGCTTTGATTAAATGAGTCAGGCTTTGACACAAAAGTGCAGTCCTGAAATATGAAGATTGTGTGCAGTTCCCTTACCACTTTCACAGTAGTGAATGATTTTTGGTAAACTCCTAGGTATAGTGTTGTTGTCTACAATCACACTGTGAGTCTGTGTGCATTTGGGAACCACTTTGAGAGAAGCATTTGGTAACATCGTGTATTTGCTGAGAGATAACTATTTTAAAACCTGTCATGTTGTCAAGTTTTAGTAGCATTAGAAGCCAGTCATTGCTTATGTGTTGATTAAATGAGTCAGGCATTGACACAAAAGTGCAGTCCTGAAATATGAAGATTGTGTGCAGTTCCCTTACCATTTCCACAGTAGTGAATGATTTTTGGTAAACTCCTAGGGATAGTGGTGCTTGTCTAGAATCACACTGTGAGTTAGTGTGTATTTGGGATCACTGTAAGAGAAGCATTTGGTAACATCGTGTATTTGCTGACAGATAACTGTTTTAAAACCGGTCATTTTGTCAAGTTTTAGTAGCATTAGAAGCCAGTCTTTGCATATGCTTTGATTAAATGAGTCAGGCTTTGACATAAAAGTGCATTCCTGAAATATGAAGATTGTGTGCAGTTCCCTTACCACTTCCACAGTAGTGAATGTTTTTTGGTAAATTCCTAGGTATAGTGGTTGTTGTCTAGAATCACACTGTGAGTCTGTGTGCATTTGGGAAGCACTGTGAGAGAAGCATTTGATAACATTGTGTTTTTTTTAGCAGATAACTCTTTTAAAACCTGTCATGTTGTCAAGTTTTAGTAGCATTAGAAGGTAGTCTTTGCTTATGCATTGATAAAATGAGTCCGGGTTTGACACTAAGGTGCAGTACCATGTACTATTCTGTTCACTGTGGCAGAACTGAAAATTTAAAAGTTTTACCTAAGCACTGTCCTAGAAGTAGTGTGATTATTTAGTCAGTTTCTAAGTACCAAATAGATTGCTTCAAATGTCTATGCAGTATGCATGTAGTGTTCTAACATACTATATACTTGTCTTTTACACCTTCAATTCCCTAGTCAGTATCCATACACTTCCAGGAAACACCCTGTCACTTCCTTTGCAGTCCTCTAGAGACCCATTCAACATCATGTCCTAATCCATTCACTGTGCCAAAACCCAAACACTTATAAATTCACAAAGACACTCTCTTTCCAGTACTCTAATGATTCAGTCACTGCCTAAGTATTCATGCACTGAGCCAGGTCTTAGCACATGGACTTCTTCAAACCCCTATCCACTATGCATGCAGTCTTCTAACCACCTACACACTTGTCTTTCACACCTTCAATTCCCCAGTCAGTATCCATTCACTTCCAGCAAACACCCTCTCACTCCCGTTGCACTCCTCTAGTGACCCATTCAGCATCATGTACTAATCCATTCACTGCGCCAAAACCCAACCACTTATAAATTCACCCAGGCACACTCCTTGCAGTACTCTAATCATTCAGTCAGTACCCAAGTACTCATCCAGTGACACAGGCCTTCGTATATGGACTGCTTCAAACCCCTATCCACTATGCATGCAGTCGTCTAACCACCTACACACATGCCTTTCACACCTTCAATTCCCCAGTCAGTATCCATACACTTCCAGGAAACACCCTGTCACTCCCTTTGCAGTCCTCTAGTGACCCATTCAGCACCATGTACTAATCCATTCACTGTGCTAAAACCCAAACACTTATAAATTCACCAAGATACTATCTTTGCGGTACTCTAATCATTCACTCAGTGCCTAAGCATTCATGCACTGAGCCAGGCCTTAGCACATGGACTGCTTCAAACCCCTATGCACTATGCATGCAGTCTTCTAACCACCTAGACACTTGTCTTTCACACTTTCAATTTCCTACTCATGATCCATACAGTCCAGCACTTGTCACTGCCTTTGCACTACTCTAGTGACCCATTCAGTACCAAGTACTAATCCATTCCCTGTGCGAAAAGCCTAGCACTTATAAATTCACCTAGGTACGCTCCTTGCTGTACTCTAATCATTCAGTAAGTACCCAAGTAGTCATGCAGTGAGCCAAGCCTTAGCACATGGACTGCTTTAAATGCCTATGCAGTATGGATGCAGTCGTCTAATCACCTACACAGTTGTGTTTCACACCTTCAATTCCCTAGTTAGTATTCATACTCTTCTAGCAAACACCCTGTCACTCACCCAGTGTGTCTCCTTATAGTACTGTAATCATTAGTCAGTTAGCATGTAGAGTTTTAGTGAGGTAGGCTTCAGGGCATGAACTGCTTCAAAGTAGTATGCACTATGCATGTAGTGTTTTAACCATCGTCACACTTGTGGTTCAGGGACATAGTTTCTTAGTCAGTATTTATATAAAATGTGTTTGTACAGTAATGGAATAGTATAAT
Organism: Triturus cristatus; assembly: GCF_964204655.1. Lineage (NCBI taxonomy): Eukaryota > Metazoa > Chordata > Amphibia > Caudata > Salamandridae > Triturus > Triturus cristatus. The sequence continues at coordinate 898,130,968 of NC_140589.1, read as the reverse complement.
TTTGAAAGTTATTAATATACATTTATTTGTGATTCTTTTTTACAGATACAGAATAGGAGTGTTTCTCATCTGTTTGCACTCTTCTCGTGCAAGATTGTTCGGATGAAGGGTCCTTAGGTGTTTCATCATACTTGCCATGCCGCATGAGTATTTTTTGTTAGGATCCCCTCGCAACAGAACTCTTTTGAAAATCTTGTGCATGATCAAGGTGGCATTGGTATTTGTTTGCCCCTTGGGAAAAGTAAAACATTTCCTCACCACTGAAGAAAAACGTTGTGGGCGTAGTGCTTTCTGCAAAAAAAATTCCTCAGATTCGGTAAATATTTTAAAGCGGCAACATTTACAGTTTTTGTAAGTTAAACTTCTAAAATTTTGTTAGCTGTATGCATTTTATATATCTGTGATTTGTTTCTTGTGGTATTTTGTTGAGAATACCATGTTGGTTTTTTTTTAACAATCTTTCTGATTTTCCAGGTCTGTCGTCGACATCCATGGTGTCCACAGGAGTGTTCTGCCTTGTTGTTTTGTATTATTGTTGTTACATTTTGTTTATTAGTTTATCGTTCATATATATGTTAATAAAAAAATAAAGTTTGAAAATAGTTTATCGTTTACTTATTTATGATTATAAAAAATAAAGTTTGAAAAAAAAAATAATACCGTTTTTGGTTGTTCTCTTAACTGCTGTGTGACTCTTTCTTGTTCTTATTACTGTTATTTGATGGAGTCCACCATGGTGTTAAATTTTGGGGCACTTATCGCTGGAATACTGGTGATATCTGCTGTTTGCACCAACTTCTGAATAGTGTGTTAGATTTATCTCAACTTTACTTCCGTTAAAGTGCTGATAATGAAATCGAGACTAGCCGTTCTCGTGCAAAAAGACACGAGGTGCACCTTTCCAATTTATTCTAAATACTAAAATCCTGTATTGAATTGCACTGAGGTATTGGCTGCACTTACAGTGTAGACACAAAATCTGTTAATAAATCTCATTGTATTTATATTGATTAGGAATAGTGCGTCAGGTGCTGGATCTTGACGAGATACACTGCTCAGTTCGTATATTGTTCTGCACACGAAAAAAATCACATCACAACTTTCACACCAATTGCAATGCGAAACGAATTCCGGCGATAAGACACGTTAGCACCAGGGATTTTACACCTGCTTTCTGCTGGTGTTAAGCAGGACAACTATCTGCACCATAAAAGGGAACACAGCCAAGAGCCACACCAGAACATCCACAGGTGCCATAGAGTCAATGAGCATGATACAGGGATACCCATGAGGGCCAGAAGACTCATCTCAACAACTCCAGGACCGCCAATGCCCCCCAAACCCACATCTTAGTAAGTGTGTCCCTGTGGTCATTGTCTTAGCATGATAGGCACGAGCCCTGCAACATCACAGTGTGCTGTCACCTCAGCGTTGGCAGTGAGCCTGGACGTGTAGCTACGCACGCATCCTCCTGCATCCACAACTGGCGTGTGCTGGTCTGGGGTTCACAGGTCAGTGCAGGGGTGTGCCTATCCGGCAAGGGGAACGGGGTGTCTCGGACATGTCCGTGTACAGGAAGTGCGGTAAGTGTGTCTCTGTGTTCTGGTGTGGCCTGCTACAAGAGCCGCAGCAGTCGATGTTGTAAAGTGGCATGCACCCCCTCCAAACAGCATTGTGATGGTGTAGTTGGAATGTAGCAGGACATGCGCAAATAGGCATTACAATGGTGTGCCGTACGAGTGCATGAGATACAACAGCGCACCGTACAAAAGTGTGGGGGCTCGTGGGAGGGAGGAGCAGCCGTTTGGCAACATAACACACAGTGAACTCGACCATGTGCCACATGCTGGGCATCTCATCCATGATGACCACGGTCGCAGACATCCCACACCACCGACTGGCCTTTGTACACATCCTGTATGAATGCAGCGCGGTTTTCACTTCTATGCTCGTTTAGTGGTGTGATGTTGGTGGGTTGTGTGACTTGTGCTCCTTGTTGGTGTGTTTCATTTTGGCCATTGTTAATCTATATGTGTGTTGTACTTAATTGTGCATGTGTGCCATTCTGCCCATCTCCCCCCTCCCCCCCTCCCCCCACTCCCTTCTTCTTCCTCTTCCTAGTGCTGTTGTGTCTATAATTTTGTTGCTGCACACAAATACATGTAAAGAATAAATTAGAATAGTTCCTTGATTCTTTTAGGTTTCAAAACTTCTCTATTGGTTTCTTTATAATTTTCCATATGAACCGTTTTTTTAATATTCAACAACACATAGAAGTCAGAAGTGCAACGTATTCTATCAACACACTTTCTAGAACATTCTACAACACGTGCAGGTTAAAAGTTCATCAATTTTTTAAAACTTAACAATATTTTTTTGCAACATTTTATTGAACATTTAACGACACGTGCAGGTTAAAAGTTCACGATTGTTTTAAGTTCCAACAGTGCCTTCCAAATGCAAGTAGCAGGTGTGGTTGAGCTGAGCAAATTTTATCCTATGATATGTACTCCACGTTGAAACTGCTTTTTCTTAACCAATCACAAAGATGCTTTTCCACAAAACTAATGTGCACCGTACTTTTAAAAAAGAATGCTTTTCATGATATCTTTAGAGATAAGTTATAGAAAGGAATTAGCATTTAAAAAACCTTTGAAATTCACTGAAAAAAACATAGGTTTCATGCACGTTATAGTTAGGAATTGGCATTTAAAAAACCTTTGTCCAGCTAACTATAATGCCCCTGAAACCTATGGTTTTTTCAGTGAATTTCTAAGGTTTTTTAAATGCTAATTCCTAACTATAACGTGCCTGAAACCTATGGTTTTTTCAGTGAATCTATATATATATACGACGCAACCCACTTGGTTTTATTATTAATACAGTCAGTGAAGCACGGCGACTCATTCGAGGAGAAACGAAGGCACTACATCTACCAGAGGCCACAGGGGTGGCCACGCCCACCTGGGCGGAAGATAAGAAATTTGAAACAGTGCCTGATTGAACTGTCGGTGCCTGCACTGAGCAAAAGCCCTGAACCCATGATTAAGTGCGCTCTGGCACGAAACGCGTTGGGGAGGACTGAATGAATTTGCGTGGCAATATGCTGTATTCCCTCTACTCGCCCCATTAAAGAAGTGGCTTATACCTACCTTCTTGTTTGGTTACTCCTGTCACAGGCAACTTTTGATGGATATATATATATATATATATATATATATATATATATATATATATATATATATATATATATATATATATATATATATATATATATATATATATATATATATATATATATATATATATATATATATATATATATATATATATATATATATATATATATATATATATCCTCGCCAAGAGGTAGTTCTATTTAGTACCTAGTTTCCATATGGTGAGTGTTTATTATTGTGCTCCAAACTTTCAAAACTAGTTTGACACTCTCTTCAGTTGCTCCCGTGAAAGTTTCATGGTGATCTGTCAAGCAGGGGCCGAGAAAACGGGGGGTCCTAAAATGCATTTCCCTCATGTTAGTTCCCAAAAGAACTTTAGACACGGCTACAGCCCGATTTGCTGAACGGAATTACACCATATTTGGAATAAAGGTAGGCATTGGTGGAGGGAAGGGACTTTTTCTCCTTTGGTGTAAATCCATTCAGTAGTTGCAGAGTTATTAAAATAAATTCTAATTTGTATATATAGTGACGCGGATCCTCCGAGGGTCCGGCAAGTCGCTGTGCTCAAACCTAGTTGGCTGCCAACACTTCAACACGGATTGTGTTGGCAGCCATCTTGGGACGTGGCTTCACCTGAATCCGCAAACACATTTGAAAAAAAAAGGGAAGGGGGTAGGCGCGCCCTGACCCCTAGGCCTCTTACCCCGCCAAGGCAAATAAATGTTTATTAAATAAAAAATCTCAGTGGCCAGAAAATATTTTTAAAAAAAGAAGAGCGGGCTCCTGCGCTCCTCTATTATTAAGCCCCTGGGTGGGTCAGGTCACAGGACAGGTGCATGGGTCAAAAATATTTAAAATTAATGAGGGGTCTCACAGACCCCCATGTGCCCTGGAGACCATCACCTCCCTGGGGCAATTGCAATGTAAATCAGGGGGTTGGGGTGGCCTTGTGGACCCCCTGTGCTCAGGGACCACCACCTCCCCGGGGCTATTTAGTGTGTAATGGAGGGGCCTCAAGGATCCCGCCAGTCCTCGGGGACCACCACCTCCCTGGAGCCAAATGTTATTTTTTTTAAATGGGGAGGGGCCATGTGGCCCCCCTCCCAGGCTGTTCCCGGCCCTTGGGACCATCAGCTCCCGGGGCAGGCCTTACTACAACCAAGGAGGGAGACTGCCAGGTCCCCCTCAAGGAGCCATAGATGGCCCTGGGGACCGCCACCCCCAGGGCTGGCATCCTGCTATGTCCTGGGGTGCCCACCCCAGGGACATAGCTGATTGCTGAGGCTTGGTGGGTGCTTTAATCACTCCCGCCAAACCACAGCAAACACTCCGCTTCCAGCAAGCCAGTGCAGTAAAAATGCTCTCGCTTGCTGGAAGCTGAGCATTCATCTGCTTCCCTGCCCACTGTCAGGTGAGCAGGAGAACAGACAAATTGCTTTCAGACACAGGGAGCTGCATGTTTAGCAGCTCCTGGTTTCTAAAAACAATGCCAGCTGCCACAGGAGGAGGGTAGCTGGCAGGAACCACGAAGGGCCTTGAGGCTCTCATGGGGACCAAAATGGCTGGGCCATAGGGGATGGGGTTCCTGGGGCAAAAATCGGCCTCAGAAGGGAGGCTGCACAGCGCCCTCCCCCATTTCAAACTGGCCAGTTCCTGAGGGATGGGGTCACTGAGGCCAAAATCAGCCTGGGAGGGGGGCAGCATGGCCCCCTCCCATATTATAAATATCATTTTTTAAAAGGTTGACCCCGGGTGATGGGTCCCCGGGGCTGAAATCATCCCAGGGAGGGGGTGTCACGTGAACCCCCCTCCCTCATTGCAAAAAGGCTGGGCCCCGGCAGAAGGGGAACCCCAGGGATTAAATGGATCTGGGCAAGAGGTCATGCAGTCCTCCTCCCCTAATATATATTTTTGAAATGACCAGCCACAGGGGAAGTCTTTGGGGGCCCTGCCCCCTTTCTGAACCACTCTTCAAAGGGGCCTCCTGGTACACAACTTGTTGAGGATGAAATCCCCTTGGATGCTGAGGGTTCTAGGGGCCAACAACCCCTCCTGTTACCTCCAGTAAGTCCCACACAGAGGGATTGCTGAGAGCTCTTTATATGCCCACCCCCTCTCTCCAGCACTCTGCAAACACGCCTCCTGGCGCACTACTGTAGGGGACTTAGGGGCATATTATCAAGCCAGGCGATAAAATTATCACCGCTTTGGCGGCCGAAAACTGTCGCTAAAACGGCGATAATGGGCTTGATAATATGCTCTATGGAATTCCAATTGAAGCCCATGTTAGACGTCCTTCACATTTAACATGGGCTTCAATTGGAATACCATAGAGCATATTATCAAGCCCATTATCGCCGTTTTAGCAGCAGTTTTCTGCCGCTAAAGCGGCGATAATTTTATCGCCTGGCTTGATAATATGCCCCAAAGTTCCCTTGGATGAGGCGTGGCCGTCGTGCTCAGGGAGCATATTGACCAATGGCTTGGAGAAGAAAACCACACCTTGACTCATGTGGCCTCCATCCTGGGCAGCGGGCGATCGCAGGCATGAAGTGAGGCCTGGTGCCGACATGGCGGCCCTGCTGTCGCCCACGCATTGGAGACTCATCAGCCTGGGCGCCACTGCTGCGCCTGGGCAGCTGCGGTAGCCGATTCAGACCTCACTAACCCACGAGGCTCCCCTGCTGCTGCGGACACAAGGTGAGGCCGGCTATTGTTAGTGGCGGGGTGCGAGGCGGTAGCCTGAGGTTTGGCCTGCGCATGCAACCCAGAAGCTTTTTGAATGGCCTCCGTGGACCCCTGAGCGGCATTATTAGAGTGCACTGCGGCGGTATCCCACCTCATCCTCTCCGTTTCCACGTCCTGGGGGCTGGATTGGTGATTGCCGCGGGTTGGAGATAACATCTGTGGCTGGCCACGTGGGTGGAGTTTATGGTGTGATCGGTGAGGCCCATGCAGGACTGAGGCCCTTTTTACTGCTGCAACTTTATGCTTTACTCGCCATTGCTGGATTGGTGGTAGTGACCGGACGCTGGGCCTTCCCACTCCCCTCCTCATTGAGTAGCACCGCAGAGATACTGAGCGCCGCTTAAGCACCTTAGCAGCTCCTACGCAGATTGTTAAAGACAACACGCTCATCCCTGTGCTGCGCTGTAGGTGTTTCGGGGAGGTAGGGTACTGTCACATCATTCACAATGGTGCAACTGCCTGGCCTCACTGTGTCGTGGTGCTCTAGTGAGTGGATGAACTGCTATTGATCACCAGTGCCAGCTACGAATCTGCCAAGATTGAGTCTGCGGTCATCAGCGCAGGAGTGTGGGAACCGTCACTCACCAGGCTGCCCCTTTTTTCCTTCCATACCTCCTCATCAGGCGCACGGAGTAGGTGACACTTGCTCGGAGTGGATCACTAGTTTCCTCTTCACAGCTCTGCACTGTAATCACCTTGTTTGGGACATCTCCACCCTTTCACTATGGGGAAAACTGACAAGACGCAGCCGCGTCTTACCGCTGAACTATGAAAACCTGGCAAATCTGCGCAGGGGCCACTTCTGACTCCGAGCTAGACGCTCCTGCGGAGTCCTTATCCGCACTGGAAAAGACATTGTCAGTAATACAGGCCAGTCTTCAATCTATAGACGGCAAGATTGAGGCCCTCAGTGGTCGCATGGACCACATATCAGCTTATTTAGATAAACAGGCTACAAGAATAGGTGAAGCCGAACAACGTATATCGGATGCAGAGGATGGCCTCCAGCAGGTGGCATCTAAAGCGCTGGATATGGAGAAGGCTCTTGCCATAAAACGAGGACCTTGAAGCTCATTTATGGTGCAATAATCTGTGCATCACAGGCCTGCCGGAATCAACAAACGTGGGTCGGCTGGAGACGTATGTCTAAAACATGCTCCGTGACATCTGTGGCGCTGAGAATCTCTCTCAACTACTAATTATGGAAAGGGCTCATCGCTCCTTATCGGTCCGTCCACCACCTGGGGCCCCACCCCGACCACTAATTGCGAGGTTGCTGAACTTCATGGACAGCGACTTGGTCCTCCGTATCTCTCGTCAGAAGGGCACCATTACCTATCAGGGTAACACGGTGGCATTCTATCCTGGTTTTACAGCTGCTGTTCAAGCAGCAAGAGAGGAGTACCAACCAATAAAAAAGATCTTGATTGCCGGAATTGTCCAATATGCCATGTTGTACCCAGCTCGGCTGCATATTGGGACAGATGATAAGGCTAGGATCTTCACTAACCCTAAACAGGCTTTGCACTATGCAAAATCTCTTCGCCATAAAAAAAAAGACTGCTCCGGACGCTTCTGATGATGACAGTTAAGTTTCCAAACATGCTAACTTGTGCCCTACCTTATTGCCTTTATGGTAACTGTTTTGTTTTGCAGTGCTATCTGAAGAAGTTCCCCTGAGATGACCTCAGGCTGTTTTTGTGGCCCTGTATTAGCTTATTTTCCCTCTTAATTCTGTATATTTGTGGCAGTCCCTCGAAAATGAGGATGCTAGCATGCAAATGTAATGTTGTTTATCCATGGTTGGTCTGGGGGGCAAGCATTATATTAGTCAGCCACCTCCCTTATCACCTAGGGAGCTGGTTGCGCCACAGTGCTCCCCAATGTGTGAACCCCATACCACATTTGTCTCATGTTTCAATCTGTTGGGGTATGTGTTTTCTTAAGGGATGGCTTTGGCAAGTTGTGTATGCTTAAGTGGATGGGGGTGGGGGGGATTGACTGTTGAGCAAGGGGGTTTGTTCAATGTGATTGATTTGATGCTTTGGTCATGGCACATATGTCATAATATGTTTCCACAAAACTGGGTATTCATATTGTTGATATTCACCACTCTCAATGGCGACCATGGGCGATAAAATTGTATGTTTAACATGGAATGTCCGAGGGCTCAATCCCCCCAAGAAAACTAGGCAGGTTTTTGCCTATCTAGACAGGCATGAGGTTCAAGTTGCTCTCCTACAGGAGACACATCTTACTAAAGCGACAGAGACCAAGATTGCTGTTAGATGGGCTGGATATAGGCTTGCCTCGTTTTATTCCTCTTATGCCAGAGGGGTCCTCATTTTGCTTAAGCGTGGTTTCTTGTTCACTCCTATAAAAACCTACATGGACGATGAAGGGCGTTGTGCTGTGGTACATGGCAAATTGGGGGTCTCACTGCTAACTATTGTTAATATGTATAGTCCGATTGCGGACGAACCTGAGGTGTTTGCACAAATGCTTAATGTGTTACGGGAGTGGCCAGAAGCTGAGATATTGTGGGGGGGTGATCTTAATACTAACCTAGACCCAGGATGGGATAAGTCCAGTCAACAAGGTGGACATACCCCTAGAGCTGCCAAGTGCATCAGGCATGCTATGCTGGAGTTAGGGTTGATAGACGCCTGGAGGCTTCGACACTGGGAATACACGGGATGGCACGCATGCCACCCCAGCGCATGGTAGCTGGTCAAGATTGGACTACTGTCTGCTAAACGAGGGTGTGAATGCCTGGGTAACGAGGGTGGAGTCTCTCCCTCACACACTATCCGACCATAATCCCGTTAGGCTTGCTGTCACTATTCCTACTAACACCCACAGACCATTCACCTGGAGGTTTAGATCAGAGGCCTTGCTGGACCCGATCTATGCCTACACTATTAGGAAGGAAATTATCCACTACTTCGATGCCAACGTAGGCACTGTAGACAGCGCGGCTACCTTGTGGGAGGCCTTCAAGGTCACTATAAGGGGCGCTTGTATTAGTACCACAATGGGTATCCTCAAAGATATCAGAGGGCAACTCACAAAAACATAGCAGAAGCTCTCACAGCTTGAGACAGATTATACTTCCAATCCTTGCACAACCACGCTATCCCATATCCACGAGCTAACCCGCAAGTGCAATGAGATGGCTGAGAACGAAATGCGATACCTTTCTAGACGACACAATGCCAGGGCGTGCGGGGAGGGAGGGAGGGCGGCCAGGCCGTAACTGAGTTACTAAACTCAAATTCCGTGCCGAGCACCAACACATCACAAAAATAGTAGATGAGCAGGGAGAGGAACACTTTAAACCACAAGCCATAGTTGAGCAGTTTCGCGGATGCTATGCTGACATGTACACGTCACATACGAGCTCTGTGACCCTAGCGGAATACCTCTCGGATGTTGCGTGCGCATGGCTGGCGAATGGCCATTGGGAATATCTCAGTCAACCGATAGAGGCGGCGGATATTCAAGCAGCAATACGTTCTTTGCAGAATAAAAAAGCACCGGAACCGGATGGCCTCACGGCTAAATTCTATAAAGAATACGCTGAGCTCCTAACTCCCCACTATTAGAAGTTCATGGTGAGGCACATGCAACCGGTTGTTTGCCATCGTCGCTTCAGCAAGCTATGATTATTACCCTCCTTAAAAAAGATAAATCACCTTCTTCCTGCGACTCTTATCATCCCTTATCCCTGATTAATTTGTATGCCAAAATACTAGCTAAAATTCTCGCCACAAGACTCCAGCCCCTAATGCCCTGTCTGGTCCTACCGGACCAATCTGGTTTTGTACCGGAGAGGTCCACATCACAGAATTTACGTACCTTATTTGCGATGTTCCATGTTCAAGATCCCACACTGCATGCAGCGGCTGTAATGTTAGATGCTGCAAAAGCATTTGACTCCATTGAATGGTGCTACATGTTTCAGAACTTACAGTGGATGGGGTTTCCTGAGATTATTATTAACTGGATACGGCTATTATATTTTGACCCTTCAGCACGGGTGTGCGTGGGGGGCCTGACTTCGGAACCATTTCCGATTGAGAGAGGCACCAGGCAAGGTTGCCCCTTATCACCGCTGCTTTTCTCCCTCATGCTGGAGCATCTGGCTTGTATAATACGTCAACGGTACAAAGAAACGGCTTTAAATTGTATTCATCGCCCTGTCGGCATTTCTCTGTACGCCTACAACATGGTACTTTGTATTAGAGAACCTCAACGATATCTGGCCCCAGTACTACGCGAATATATACGATTTGGCCTGTTTTCAGGCTTGTCTATCAACTGGTAGAAATCTGTGATAATTCCTCTGACCTCAATAACCACTCCTCCAACTCTGGATTATCCGTGTATATGGTCTACTGACCCGGTTAAATACTTAGGTATTTGGGTGCACCGAGACCCGAGGTAGTCATCAGAGAAAATTATGGGAGAGCATGCGTGGCCTAGGAAAAGCAAATTGAAAGATGGATAGCATTGCCACTGTCATTAGCAGACAGTGTAGCTATTATAACAAACATTGGCATAGCCAATAGGTCTCGCCTTTGGGACCTTATAAGTGTTTAGCATAACTAAATACTTATAAGGTCCCAAAAGCGAGACCTATTGGCTATGCCAAGCGGCCGTGCGGCCACGAAAGTGATAGCGATCAAACATCAAAGCGCCCGTGCGTCGCTAAAGTGAAAGCAATCACGGTGAAGCGTGGCACGCGCGCCCGTGCACATGCACTGTAGCTCTAGGCTGGCCTGGTAGCACTTTTTGGAGCCCTCTCAAAAAGTCTTGTCAGACCAGTGCATGCGCTGGGTCAGGCGAGACCTAAAAATGATAGTTTTGCCGCGTTTTTTATACCTTTTTTGCAACATCCCTATAAAGCTAACCAAACATTTTTTTAACACGGTTAGGTCTTTACTGCTGTGATTGGTCTGGGGTGGCAAACAAGCTAGGGTGGGTTGGAGCACATTAACAGATTACGCTAAAAGAGGATTTTGCGCGCCAGATTTTTATATATACTATCTATGCGCGCAGGCGCAATACGCGTACTATTGGTACAACCCTCATGCCTTCACTCCCCACGTTGCGGTGGAGGATGGCAATGCGCACCCTATCGCTCTAGCTGGCATTCTCACACACTCAAAGAGAGGCACACCAGATACGAAATTAACTCGCTAGACACCACCATTGCCGCATGGCAGACTATTGGGAAGCTGGCGACCAAACTCCCCATTTATGTGCTGGCACTGCCGCTAGCTCACCAGGTGGTGCTCTCGGTAACGCAGGAGGAGGGCCCGATGAGATCACTGAGAGAAGCTGGTATTGCTATCATGCACGATATCTAGCCAGGGGGAGTTACATCACACCAGAGGAGCTACAATATATTACTCACCAGACGATGCTTTTTCAATTTACTTTGCACAGACTGAAACTAGCTATGAAAGCACATTATCCCACATTTCCTGCCGAACCATTCTCTTTGCATTCCCTACAGCTACTGCTAACCGCACCCACACAACGCAAGCTAGTAACCAAATTGTATAGGGCAGTACGGGATGACAAGGTTGCAGGTATAGCTAAAGGTCTGGCCCTCTGGAATGACAGGTTCGTGCCTCTGCTAACATCAACTTACTGGGAACACAGATGCAAGCTCACCATCCCCCTCACTTAGGCCTACGTGACACAAGTACATGTAAACGATGCAGCCAGATGGATGCAGACTTCTGGCACCTGGCATAGGAATGTGGGATGGTGTTCTAATTTTGGGAAGCTGTAGTCCAACGTACACAGTCCATGGCTGGGATTTCCCTGCAATGTTTGTCACAGATATGTCTATTAGGCTATGTACCTCAGTTGAAAGGGGTCACTGGTAGTTTTGTACGTATTGCACTGCTGATGGCAAAGCGTTGAGTGGCGCTGACCTGGGAAAGCGCGGTGGCTCCTCGTGCAGATCATTGTGTTAAAGATCTAGTGTACTGTAAAGAAAATGTAGAATTATATGCTGAAGAACTTCCATCTTCTTCTAAGCCCAAGGCCATCTGGGAACCTCTTCGCCAATACCTTTGATCACAAACTCAGGATGGTTCGTTGTCTGACACAGAGTGATGCAAATATATGTTTTTATGTCATGCCACAGCACAAGGATGTAAATGTATATTATGTCATGCCCAACTGTACGATAAGAGAAGAGATCAATCAGTCACATATTGTTTGTTGTTTGCCTGTAGTTTGTACTGCCCATTGGGGTAACGAGGATCGTTCTGTTTGCTGAAACTTAATAAAGAGATTTAAAAAAAAGAAAAGTTCCCTTGGATGCTGAGGGTCCTTGGGGACCAAGAACCCCTCCTGTTGCCTTCAGTAAATATTACAAAGCGGTATTACTTAGACAGCATCAGCGGCCCATCCCTTTTCAGACACTCACCGTCACTCTCTATAGATCTGGGTTAAATCCATCATCGTTCTTCTGCACACTTTGCCACCTCAGTTCAGACCCAGCCATATGCCAAACAGTCTTGCATTTGCTTTGTGCACCCTAAGTTGACACGGCAAGCCCAGACTGATCTGCATATGGCTGGGTCTGAACTGGGGTGGTGAAATGAGCTAAAGACCATTGATGGATTCAACCCAGATGTAATAGTGACTGGGGGTGAGTGTCTGAAAAGTTTCAGTGCTCCCTCCATCATCATCTTGTGTTTGCTTTGTTCGCCCTAATTTGACAGGGTATGCCCATACATGGGCCCCTTACTCACTTTGCCACTGGATTCAAGCTAGCCTGGCTGATATGGGGTGTTACACCGAAAGCGGCCCAAGGATACTTGTTTCCAGTCCAGGGAAGACCTGGCTTAGCCGTTCGGGCTGGACTGTTCCCATAAGGAACAGGCTCAAGACTGATTTGCATATGGCTGGGTCTGAACTGGGGTGGCAAAGTGAGCGAAAGAACGATGATGGATTCAAACCAGATCTAATAAAGACAGGTGACGAGAGTCTGAAAGGTTTCAGTGCTCTATCATCTCCTTGTGTTCACTTTTAGAAAGTGGTCATTACTTGCCTTAGCCATTTAGTGCATGCAGCCTGTCTCTGGGTCGCATGACTGGGTGCAGTTGGTATTTTGGCTTTGTGAATTCCTCCTAGACAGTCACACACAATAGGGAGCTTAGGCCATTACTGGTAGGAAGGGAGGGAGGAGCTGGGCACAGTACTACTTACACTTGAATTGGCTGTGTCCTGCCTCCACACAAAGGGCTGCATGCCCCCTGTAGTTAGTCTGAATACAGGGAGAGCAAGGCACTTGTGCACTTCAGAGGTATGCCTCTAGAAGCTTCGCCCCACTTCAAAGGCACAACTGGGTATAAATACTGGACCTCAGACACCAACCCTTCAGTACACATCTGGGCCAGTGGATACTGTGCCAGGAAGAAGGACTACTGTGCTGCTGAAAGGACTTCCACTCTGCTGGACTGCTGCTCTGAAGGACTGCTAGCCTGCTTTGTTGACTTGCTGCCCACTTGCCCGGGTGGGAAGGGCTGGACCTGCAACTCTGAACCCAGGACCTCAGAGTGAATACAAGGGCTAGTTGGATGGCCTCCAGATCAGAAGCTTTGGGGACATAAGAGACTTCCTACAACTTTAAACCCAGCACCTGGAGTCTGTCATATGTGAGTCTTACACTTCCATGTGGTGCCACCTCTGTCCTGGACCCTTGGAAGTGGGCATGAAGGTGCTCTACCAAGCCCAGCTGCGGTCCCCATGGGAGCCAACATGAAGCGAGACAAAGCCTCACACAGCCTTGCCGCACAGCTACAAGCCTCAACGGAATCATCGCAGAGAGACGCAAAGCCTCGCGGCACAGCTGCCAGCTCATTTGAACTGACACGAAATGAATCAAGGTCCCACCAAGCTACACTTCACCACTCCCAGGAACCGACACAAAGGCCCGCGAAACCTCGCCACACTGTCACACTGTTTCATCAGAACCGATTCAGGACGATGTCTCACATTGCAACACCATGCAGACCACGCACCAAGATTTAAGGTACTGTGTTCAGCACACCTAGGTGGGTCCTTGTAGCCGGACTGTACTCCATCGTGATCTGCCTGAACTTGAGACTTTGTCCCGATTCAGTGCTACCAGATATTCACAGTAGCCACTTTGTGCTTGTTGGTACTATTTTCACTAAAATCTTTACAATTACATATCTCCGGTTTTACTGATTGGGGTTTTGTCATTTTAGTCTTGTTTTATTTATTAAAACATACTCATTTTTCTAGCACAAATACTTTGCACATTGCCTCTAAGTTAAGCCTTACCGCTCTGTGCCAAGCTTCCAAAAGGATGAGCACAGGTTAATTTTGGGTTGACTTGTGCCTCACCCTGACAAAGATTGTGGCTGCTGCTTAACCCTTGCTCACACCACAGTCAGTCAACAACCCAATTTCCTACATTGGTGATCAGCAGTGAGTATTAGGACTTCTTTTTGTGCAATGCCATACAGTACTTTTGTGTACACTACCATCCCATATCTGAGACCAATTTGAGTGTTAAATTCTCACAGAATGGCCTTTTTGTTTTCCCAAACTCAGTTACCCTATCTGACTGTTCATGTCTGTGGCTTCACTTGCAAAGATGGAATATGAGATCCTCAACCTGGAGAGGGACACTGTGGCGGAGCTCAAGGAGTTTTGCAAGGAAAGTGGATACCAGTCAAAAGTAGCACCAAGAAAGCAGAGGTCCAAAACGCTTTGAGAGCATGGGCAGAGGCCCACCAGTTGCCAGCCACCACAGAAGACCAGGATGGAGAAGGTGATGTGGAGGACCAAGAGATGCGGCAGTCAGCTATGAGAGATGTCTTGACCCTCAAGTTGGAGCTCTCTACAAGGGCAGAGAGCAGTGTGCCTTCCCAAGGCCTGGGTCCGGAGGAGCCGACGGACAGGAAAGGAACTAGCCATGGAGGAAGAACAAAAGAAGGCTGAGGCTGAGAGGGATTGGCAAAGGGTCTGTTCTGGGTCACATGACTGGGTGTAGTTGGCAGCTGGGCTTTGTGTATTCATCCAGGACAGTCACACACAACAGGGATCTTAGGTATGCCTGGATGGGCCCTCATTGGCAAGGCGGGAGGAAGGAGCTGGGCACAGCCCTACTTACACTTGAGAAGGTTGTGTCCTGCCTCCAAACAAAAGGCTGAATACCCCCTGTAGTTAGTCTGGAACCAGGGCAGGGAAGGCAGGGCACCTGCGCACTTCAAAGGCATGCCTCTAAAAGCTTCTCTCCACTTCAAAGGCACAACTGGGTATAATACTGGACCTCAGACACCAACTCTTCAGTACACTTCTGGACCAATGGATACTCTGCCAGAAAAAAAAGGACTACTGTGCTGCTGAAAGGACTGCCACTCTTCTGGACTGCTGCTCTGAAGGACTGCTGCCCTGATGTGCTTACGTCATGTCTGCTGCCCTCTTGCATTGGTGAGGACTGGACCCTCAGTGCTGAATCGTGGACCCCAGAGTGACTTCAAGATCTTCCAACAACCTTGATCCTAGCACCCGGAGTCTGCCACCTGTCTAACCTGCCCTCCCAAGTTTCCAAGGGTCCTGGATTCTTGAAAGCGGGCCTGACGGAGCTCTGACAACTCCAGCTGTGGTCCCCATTGGAACTGCCATGAAGTAATGCGAAGTCCAGACTAAGCCTCGCCGCACAGCTGCCAACTTCCTCTGAATCAGCACCGAGCGACACAAAGCTCCGCCAACCCTTGCCGAACAGCTGGCAGCTCATTGGAACCAACGCAGAGCGACGCAAAGCCCCACCAAGCTACACCGCACCACTTCCCAGAACTGAAGCTAGGCGACGCAAAAGCTTGCTGCACAGCTTCATCGGAACCAACGCCAGAAGATGGAAAGTATCACAAAGCTAGCCTGTGCACCAGTATTTAGGGTACGGTGTTGAGCAGACATAGACAGACACCTGTAACCAGCCCGTGGTCCATCACGGTCAGCCTGGACTTGTGACTTTGTCCAAGTCTGGTGCAACAAGAAAGATATCCACAGTTGGCACTTTGTGCTTTATGGCGCTATTTAACTAAAATCTTTAAAACTGCATATCTCTGGTTCAACTGACTGGATTTTTGTCACTTTAGTTACGTTTTATTTATTAAAAATACTCTATCTTTCTAACTGTATTAATGTTTGAAGTGTTGCACAAATTCCTTACACATTGCCTCTAGGTTACGCCTTAAGGCTCTGTGTCAAGCTACCAGAGGGTTGAGCACCGTTTAATTTAGGGTTGACTTGTACCTCACCCTGACAAGGATTGTGGTAGCTGCTTGACCAGGACTCACATCCCAGTCAAACAACAACCCAATTTCTTACAACACTGAACTATTGAGAGTGCCTCAGGAGAGGGTACTACAGACTCTTGCTGAAGAGACAGTCACCTTAAAAGTGAAGAGGAAACCAGGTCAAGGGACCACCAGAGATGGACAGGAGGACCGATTCAGGCCCCTACAGTTGGCCTGCTGCCAAGAAGGAGAAAGCAGCAGGGCTAAAAGCTGGTAAAATAAGTAGCAGGAATTCCACACCAAATATTCTAGATGGCAGGTGGCCCGAGAAGAACACCCCTGGTGGTATTCATGCACTGCTTTGTGAGTGCTTCTGATTTTCTGCGGGAGGCGTGAAGCCAGGGCAACCCACAACTACAAGAAAGACCCCATTATGATGGTTTTAGACCACCTGAGAAAGTCCACATGGAACTGGTTCCTCTTGGAACTGAGACACTAGTCCAGGTTATTTTAACAACACCCCTTTAGGCTGTGATGGTCTGTAAACCAAGGTTCATTCTTTGCTCTTGGGAAGCCTCCGAAGCTTGTGCAATGGCTGTCTGAGGAGGAAGCTTCACAGGTACAAGGAGCACCAACTGGGCTCTGTGCCAAGTGGTAGAAGAGCAGGGAAGACTGAGGTAACCTTCGCCATCTGGCAACATATTGCGAACTGCTAGGCAGTAGGGGAAGCCACGAAACCACATGACTTCGGGACAAGGCCATAGTCCCAAAGGTAAGTGTGTAAGTGCACAACTATAATACACTGTAATAAAAAAAGAAAACTCGAAGCTTTTCCATTCGCTGTGTATTTGTAGAGCCTGCAGTTACCACAAGGTATCCTGGAACTGAGAAGACTGTAAAGACAATAACATAGAGCTTGTTAATTTGCAACTAGTCAAGTGGATTTCTAAAATGCAACAGATTGGGTTTAGCTCTCAGTGGAAGAGAATTTCAGATTACGGCTGCCTGCAAAGGACCTGCCTACGTGACAAGATTTCTTCATTTTTGTAACCTGCTGCAGATGATGAAGGAAGAACTGTAGTTGGCAATTACCAAGAAAAAAGATGTCATGAAGTCTGGGCCACACCCATTTGGAAATGTAAAGCAAATGCAAAAGCTTTCAAGAATGATGCATTTCTCAACATCGAGGCAGTGTAGAGAGCAGATGAGACAGGATACAGGAGTATATCATGGAAAGTAGAGAGTCAGTCCAGCAGCACAACTATGGACATGTCGAAGGCCTTTTAGTTGATAAGTTAGGACCCCTAAACACAGGACATTTGTATAGTCCAATTGTGAACCTTTTCGGTTTGAGTCGCAAAGAGTTTGGGTGAGATTTACTATCCAACTCGAACCAGGATTTGCATTGGAAAATTCACCTAATTAACACAAAGTTGTGCTATGCACTACCTTGTTCTACTTTGCATTAATGGGGCGTCCAATGAGTGGTACATGGGTTTTCCCATGCAACCACCCATGGTTGATGCAAATCCCTAGCTACTAACATTCACAGGCAGGGATTTGCACTAAAACCATACGTCTCCTTGAGGCAGGCGTAACAAGGAGATATGTTTTCATTTCTCCTTAATTTTTCCATCTTTGCAAGTGTGCTGAACTATGCAGCACATATACAAAGTGGGAAAAGTCTTAAAGAATCGTTTTTGTAGTGGAAGGGCTCCCTTCTAGTATAAAACCTATGCTTTAGAAAACCCGCACACCTATTGAGCAAGAGTGTTTACATTGCTGAAAGGGAGCCAAAACTGCGCCAGTACTTAGGATGAGAAAAAATGCACTATATCTTAGAAGATATGGTTAATTTTTTCTCTCCCTTTGTCGCAAGGCAGTGCAACAGCTATAGTTGCTGCACTGCGGCGCATCAAATATTACAAAACCTGGGCCTAACTACACAACGACAAGCAGGATTTAAATTGGAAATTTCCCAAAATAATGCAAAGTTGCTCTACATGCTACTTTATGCTACTTTGAAGCAAGGAGGCATTTCATGGGTGGTACATGGGTGCTCCTAAGCAACCACCCATGAGTTTTGTCGCAAATTCCTATCTGCTAGTAACACGGATTAGCACAGAAATTAAATATTTTAATTTCTCCTTACTTTTCCAACTTTGCATGTGTTGTGTTCTACAATGCACAGCACACGTTTAAAGTGGAAACAATCTTAAAGGATAGTTTTTTTTACTGGAAGGGTCATCTTTCATTACAAATCATAAGCTTTAGGGAGCCCATACACCCTTGCACTATAGCACAAGGGTGTGTGCATTGGCGCATGGAAGCCAAAAGTGTCATAAGCAGCTAGTCTGCTAAGAAGCAACCAATGACAAATAAATAGCATCAGGGCCAAGGAGCAACCCATAAACCCTTGCCAGCAAAAATGTGCATAGTTATGTGGTTGCTCATCAGGGGACAAGCGACACCCACATTGTTTCTGTAAGTCCATACGCCCTCTGAAACAGGGAGAAAAAGTGCATATCAAAGACCCAGAAGTCGCTGGGTGCCTGATCTAACAACACCTGGCGATGAGCTTTGTTAAAGATTCTGAGTGCATTGAACCTTGTCTATTGAAGGACCCGGAAGGTTGCTAGGCAACCTGGTATTAAAATTTGAAATGTTCAAAGCAAATAGGTTTGGTTTTTTATCATTGTGTACACCAGTAGTTCTGGCCTTTTAATAGTGCATATCCTTGTACATTTTATAATGGGGAAATTGATATTACTGTTTTGGAGGTTAGGGCTTGCTGGTGTACAAATACTTATACGTTTCTCAAAGCTAAGAGCTCTAGTCTAGATTTAGGGGGTTAGTTACACACTGCGACTTTTCCTTAGGGGACTTGATTTACTCTATGATTAGTTTCCAAGGCCTCCTTTGGAGAGGTTCCCGTTGGTATTTATTGGGAGGTATTTTATATATTGCTGATTTATAGGTGTTTAGCCCAAAACACCTGCTCAAGTCAGCCTTGGAATGCTCTGCCTCTCTACCCTGAGAGCCAAGTGCTAAAAAAGGAGCTTGGTCCTCAGTTTGAGGGTCTATGGTGTGAAGGCCTCAGGCATTAGAGTTGAAAGATGCCATTTGATACAATTGAGGCCCAGTATTTTCTTGTTGCTTGGAACCTCCTGAATCGGATTTCCCATGGAGCAGAATGCTTTGGAAGCTATGGTTGAGAGAGTACTTACAGGAGCTTCACAAACTCCAAACCATAACCGACTAACCCTTTTACGCCAGGTCAACTCTGGACCACTAACATCTTGGACTAACACAGCTTGTCAATGGGATCACAAGTAACAGTATTTTCAGGCATTCACTTTGGGCTACCCTCTGCTTCTGACTTTGTCTCTCATAGAACACAAAGTAATGGATCAATGCCTCTTGCTCCACTTCCTTGCACTCCCAGTCTAACCCTTTCCCTGATTCCTTAGTCACAGGCTAGTGTGTCCCTCTCATTACAAAATCAGAAAGTGGCTTGGGGAGGAGGAGCTACATAAAGATCCAGTGGCTCGTGCTCCTGAAAAGTACACCATAACCCACAAGAGTCACTGTTCCTATAAGAGATAGGCAGAGAAAGAAACAATGGTTGTTCTAATACTGTGATTACTGGGGACAGTGTCCTCACACACCCTGAAGGATGTCATGCTTCATCATTGGGCTATTGTTCCTCGTCGGGCCAGTGCTGCAATGCCCTACAGGTCCCCCGAAGGGTCACTTTTTCGGAGATCTTTACAGGATAAAGCCGTAAGGGTACGTGGGGGTGAGTGCCAGTGGTGTCCTAACATCGAGTTGAAAAATAACTGGAGGGGTGCCTAGAGAATTTAATTTATTGAGAAAGAGAGTCCCTCTGTCAGTAAAAACAAAAAAGGTGGTGCTGCTGTGAGGGAGATAATGGCCCTCTGTAGCTAGGTTTACAACACATCCTTGGTGGGTATGTTTTAGGTTATGTCACTCTCATGGTCAGTGAACAAGAAGAAAGGCCGTGGCGGGTACCATTCACCCCTGAGTAAATGCACCATGATTGTGGTGAAGGGCATACAACTTACTGAGAAACATGCTGAGGCAAAATAATTGGTGAGTGTTGCTGGACCTCAAAGAGGCCTATGTCATTGCTCCTATGTGGGAGCCTCATTGTCAATTTATACATTTTTATTAGGACCAGTCTAAAGTGGGGGCTTACCACTCTGCCATACAGACTCTCTTCAGCCCTCTAGTGCTTCACAAAGGTACTAAAGTAAGTGACCGCTTTTCTGCAGTCCAGGGGGATTCACGCAATACTGTATCTCAAAAACCTGATTTTCAGGACCCAAAAGAAAAGATTAATCATTCAGCAGGTCAATATGGTTGTGACATTGATGCAAGATTTAAGATTTGCCATCAGTTGGAACATGTCTGTTCTGACTCCAGTGCAAACAATCAAAACCCTAGGTTTCACAGTGGACTCAGTGGTGGTAATGTTGAGGCTCCCCACACAGAAGAACATCAAAAAGTAAATTCAGAGAGTCTCAAAAAAGTCAAATATCTGCTTGAGAAATTTAGTCAGAAGAATTGGGCAGCAGCTCTCTTCGACGTAAGTGATATTCCTGGGCAAGCTTGATTGTGGTGTCCTGTAGAGAATAAAAATGGGGGAAGGGTATGCCCAGACGTGGGTCCCGTGCTCACTACGCCACTGGAGTCAAGCTATCCTGGCTGAAGAGGGGTGAAACCCCGAAATCGGTCCTAGGATGCTTGATTCCGGTCCAGCGAAGACATGGCTTGGCAGTTCGGGCTGGACTGTTCCCATGAGGCACAGGGTCAAGACTGATTTGCATATGGCTATGTCTGAACTGGGGTGGCGTGGTGAGCAAAATAACGATTTATTAAACCCAGATCTGTGACTGGGGGTGAATGTTTTGCCAATGTGCAACATTCCGTCCATCTTGTGTGTTTTGCTGTTCGCCCTATGTGGGAAGGGTATACCCAGACGTGGGTCCCGTGCTCACTACGCCACTGGAGTCAAGCTATCCTGGCTGAAGAGAGGTGAAACCCCGAAACCGGTCCTAGGATGCTTTATTCCGGTCCAGGGAAGACATGGCTTGGCAGTTCGGGCCTGACTGTTCCCAATGTGCAACATTCCGTCCATCATCTTGTGTGTTTTGCTGAGAATAAAAATTGAACATTTATATCAGGAGCTACCTTCCAGTTCTGTATTCTGTGATGAGTATAGGCCAGAACTGATTTATAATGGTGATCAACACACATTGATGGCTCTACCAGGAGGTCCATTTTTAGCACAGCACCATATATTGTGATAGAATGCAACATCAGTCAGTTGATTTGGGGTGCTTATTGGAGAAACATTGCAACCAAAGAGTCATATGAAAAACTGCATCTTCACATCAGATGTTGAGAGTTGTTGTGGTATAAATCATTTAGGAGGTTATCAATACTAGCAGATCAGGAGCAAAAATGTTGGCGCTTTTGCCAGTCACATGAGATCTTGATGATAGTAGAACCTGGAAAAGTCCCTTCCACAAAGCAACCCCTGGCAGGTTTTGTTCTGTTTGGGCCTTGTGTTCTCTTCTAGAGGAAGCCATGCCTGGCAGATCAGAATTTGCTGTTTCCTCAAGGAGCAGAGACAGTACTGATTTGCATAAGAACTGTAGCACACATATCGTTGATTCAGCAAAATCACTAGGATTAAAACTAGACAACAACCTCTCCATGCTGATTCACATCAGCTCCCCAACCAGAGGGGCCAATTCCCATCTCCACGTCTTAAGAAAACTAAAGCCTTTACTGCCCAATGCAGATCGCAATATGGCAGTTCAGGCTCTCGTGATCTCCAAACTTGACTATGGGAATGCTACCCTCCACTCTCTGAACTGGCTACTCTACGAATCTAGGATCCACCTAAAAATAGCATGCATGACGTACAAAGCCATCCACCACAACAGTCCTCGCTACATGGCTCAGAAACTTGTTCGGTTTGGAAGGAATAGAGCTTCTCATAGTACATGCTCCCTACTGCTGAAACCCCAAACATTTCACAAAAAGAAAACCTATAAGGGAACTTTCAATGGAATTGCCCCAAGAATTTGGAACTCTCTTCCCCCAGATATCAGGACCATCCCTTCATTCGGTCTTTTAAAAAACGAATAAAAAATTAGACTGCTGAATAATCTCCTTCATATCTGAGGCGACTAGCCATGCCAATTTGATTTCATTGCTGGTGTGTATACTATGTCTCTTTGTCTCTTTGTATCATCTTTTCATGTTGTATATTCTATATTTTGCCCCTTGTATATTTGTTTCTATTTGTTAGGTGTTACAGTGCTCTGGCACCAACATTTTGGTCATGTTCGCGCTTTATAAAACTTCATATATAAAAAAAATAAAGACTGGCTCGGTCTAGAGTGGCATGGTGGGCTAATAATGATGGCCAAAATAAGCTCTCATCAATTGCCAGTGACTGAGATTAAATCAAGTATTGCATTCATCACTTTGCTGTTTGTTGAAGTTAGACAGACAGCACTCTTCTCCCCAGCTGTGATATTCATCACTTTCAGATATTAATAAAATTTTCAGATATTGCATACAACGTGGCATATTTACTCATGGGACACTTTTACAAAGTATAGATGCCAGAATTCTCAACCATTACGCAAATATATTCTGTTACCCTCCCACGTGCTACCCCAAAAAACCAATTGTTTGTCACTCTCCTTTCTCGATGTGACCGTATTCTCAGTGTGGCTTATTTTGATGTTTAATCAACCTGTCATGCAACTCTCTCACTTTCTCTCCCCTCTGCCCTAACACAAACCAAATCCCTTTTAACCCCCAAAAAAACCATCCGCACCCTATCACGTCTCCCTGTATCTATCGCATGCAATCTCCCGAAAAAGTTGACAAAATGAAAAACATGTCACTAAGCCTAGTTTTTTTCAGGAGGGCATGGTTTGAACAGGCCAAATTAATTTAGAGCGAGACCTTTTTTAACAGTGGATTTTCACAGGTGAGGGGATCATTGAATTGATCAATTATCAAGTTGAATATGCGAAAGCCCTACTTATTGATGGTACTAGGACAGTAGCATAGCTAGGCCTTAGGCTGCCAGGGGCAGCCCCAGCATTGGCCGCCTGCAGTGGCCGAATGTAAGGCAGGGGGTTACTGGAGATTTCAGCACCCGCCGCCCCGTGATGGCCGAAGGTAAGTGTGGGGAGGAGGCCGCTGCTCTCAAAACTCGTGCGGCCTGCTGCGGACCCCCTCCCACGCCCCCCTTGATACTCCACTGTAGTAGGGTGCTATTAAGGCAGTCATAAGGAGCAATGTTGTCTTCAATGCAAAAATTATTGCATCTTAAAAAACTCCATACTTACGAGTACAGAATTTATCAGGTGTGATAATTTTTGCCTATTACAAATTTACTATTTTACTGCACCAAAATCTGAATGTCCAGGTATTTACCAGGCATTTTTCCCTCTTTAAATTCCAGCAGATTTGAGCTGCTGAACTTTAATGGTGTTGGGAGGGAAGGGATCAGTATAGGTCTTTTTGATAAACAATGCAACACTTTTATCTCGCACAATGAGGGTCTAATAGCTGAACGTTAGTACCATACCTAAGCACAAGACAAAACAGTGACTTTTTCACTTCCCTTTAACCAAGGACTTAAAGAGAAATATCTCTTAAGGAGGGTTATCTAAGGAATAATAACACATAATAATATATTGATACCAATGTAACCAGCAATATTATCAACACACAAATTCTGAATGAATATTATAAACAAGACAAAACAAGGTCACACATTCGAGGAATTTAATGATGATCAGTCAATGAGGAGCATTTTTGATGTTACCCTTCAGAAGACACTTATCTGCTGTAAAAGCACAACGGAAAGCTACAAGCTCAATATAGAATAATAATATTAATACATGAAGTGAGGGTTAGTATAATTAGTGTGGCTATTACAAGTTGAGTTCTGTTTACTCTTGGCGATGCTGCCGCCTCTTATAAACTCTAGCCAGCTAACCCCATATTACTGGGCACAGAATTACAACCTATAAAAAATGTAGATGGCTCCAATGTTGGCTATCCGCATGTTGTTAGCAAAAAGAAATAGACGTTTAAAGCATAAATATTGGGGCCAGCACAACTTTCCAGTGTTTGCAATCCT
Source organism: Triturus cristatus (assembly GCF_964204655.1). Lineage (NCBI taxonomy): Eukaryota > Metazoa > Chordata > Amphibia > Caudata > Salamandridae > Triturus > Triturus cristatus. The sequence goes on along the minus strand of NC_140589.1, from coordinate 898,106,540 downwards.
GGTTTGGTGGGCAGCCCGACTCCTGCTCAGTTGACCATCCGAAAAGAAGGCCTAACTAAAATCTGGTCTCTGACATAGGTTCACATAAAAAGATGTTAAAAAAACTCCTTGAGTGCGATACTGTCTCTGGGCTAAGCCTCGTTCGTTGCTGCTTTATATTATTGAGTACCCAAAAAAGGACCTGTAATAAGGTCTAGAAGAACATCTTCCATGGAGAGATTGAGTGATGAAATCACTACTTTCAAAGAAGATTCCGATTAAAATTGAGCCATGCCGATCCGGCATGCCAATGTTTTCTGTTAAAGGTCTGTGATAAAGTGTTATCTTATTATATAAGTTATTTCAGCTTTACAATTGCAAATGCAAATGTTCTGCATCACCCTAAGCAATTGGTCCATCAAGTTCTCTAAGATGTGTGAGCATTAAATCCCGTTTGGTTTAAATCTACATGATGGCGTTCCTCCGTCAAATAAGGTTCATGGCTTGAATGTTCATTCTGCAAAGACACCACCAATTGATTGCACACCAACTAGTTTCACAAGTGTTGGGCTTCAGCAAGCAGATCATTGCAGATTTATGATAGATCCAATGGTGTCATCTAAACAAATTGTCACTGGTATCAGGGAGACTGAAGGTTGGAAAAGTAGCGCACAACACGGTTGAATCCCAGCTGAAACAACGCTTCCCTCAAGGTTTGGGCATGCTACCATGTAGGAACATTCAGTAAAGTACCAAGTTCTGGTTGTTATGTATTAATTTCTGTCTGATGATGTGGTCTTGTGTTACTTGGCGCCATGCTACTCCCCTCACAGCAGTCCTGGGGATTTTGTGGCTGGTGGATATCCTGAAACAGCATTATGTTTGTATCTTTCCAATCTCTGTACTTCTTTGCAGTCAGCTTGTGGTCTTCCAGCAGCTGGTTAATCATTGCCAGATCATGTTCTTTGCACTGTTAAGTCAACAACAAAAATACAATGAACATAGTATGAATTGCAGCTAACAATTTAGATTTTGTTCTATAAAGAGAAATCCAGACATTTACATTTGCGAAAGATACTTTGTTATATATGCTATAATGTGTGATTTAAAATGATAGAATTTCACGTTTTTGCCTTAATAAGAGAAATTGTCTATTTGAAAAAGCCTACAAAGAAAAAAACTATAGGACTAAAAACACAAAAATGAAGTCAATGGCAAAGTGCCAATTGCATTCTTTCTTCCATGTCACATTAGGAGACACACATTATTGATCCACCAAGTTCTAACATTGTTATTAAAACTTTGTGCATTGAAGGCCCAGTCCTTCTATGGTGCCTAAGCTCCCCTACTTGAAACAATTGTTGCGGGGATTCTGCACATACACAGAACTATGCGCAGAAAAACAGGACCTCAATGTATAGGGGTTGTACCTTCCTACCACCTTAGTGCCCAAAATCCCAAAACCAACTAGCTATAGTGTCTCATTTGTTCTCCTATATAATCACAAAGCTACAAATGATTAGACAACCCAGAACACAAAACTCCCGACTCTCTCAGGAATCGTAGTAGCAAGACATACCCTTTCGCTCACTCACTCATACTTGTCCACTATAAGAATTGTCAGAGTCACGGTTATAGTTCAAAATGTTTATTTTAACTATCGTGCTCTTATAATACAGTATACGAGCCACTACCAGCAGCAAAATGCATAAACTTAAAACAGTTAGCATGGTTACAATTCCATAGAATATAAAGGGAGATGGCATTCTATACAGACAGTGGAAAAAGGACTATGAAGCCTAACCACCCTCCCCTTGTTGAAGTTTAATACATAAAGGAAGATCTCTGGGCTGTGCCAGCAGACCCCATACGTTGGAGCCTAGATGGAAGGTTTACATCATAGGAACAGCATAGCTCTTCCCCAAGGAAAAGTCTCTCTCCAAGTGTGTGTGAACAACATGCATCACCGTGCTGTCAAAGCATGAGTTTCCAGCAGTGCAGCAGTGTTTAGCATGTTTTGTCTAGGTGCTTGGGACTAACCAGAACAGAATAACAAGAGGCATGTTTATCGACCTTGCACATCATGTTCAGACTAAACTCCAGGAAGAAGCAGAGAATGCTGAAAGCAGACAGTTCTTATGTGAAAGGCACAAACAGAGTCTGGCGAAATAAAGCAATGTAGTAACATGCGCAATAGCAGCATCATGGCAGCAGAGCTCATGCTAACTTAGCAATGTCGATAATGACCCTAACGGCCATATAACACAATGAAAAATGGCTCAGTGACCAGCGTAAGAGTAAGAAGGCAAAAGATGAACAGTGGTAGATAGTACTCTGGGAAAATTTTAAAGGAAAGATAGGGCACAGAAAGAGAAGACAGTGCATGGGCGAGGAGGATACATGGGCAAAAGCATAGGTAATAAAAGGGGAAATGATGACAAAGCAAGGAAAGGAGGAGGGTGAGAAAGGGCATGAAAGGGAGCCAGATGGGCTAAGTGGATCTCTCTTGTTGCAACTTTGGATAAAAAATATAAAAAGGTAAAATAAAATGTAAACTGCTACATTTAAACTAATAAATAAAAGTATTGAAAACTGTAGGTAACAAATAAGATTTAAAAGAGTAAGAATTTAAATAAAGATATTGCAAACTATACATTGTAGGATGATTGAACAAATGGAACTGCTACAATACTATCATCAGAAACCACAAAATGTTTAGGATTAACAGATTGAGCCACGTAGCCAGTTTAATATAAATAATGTGAATCTGTTACTCTCCCCTTTGTTAGCCACATCTGATTGTCTTTTGCAAATGATCAGTTATTATGGTAATTGTTGCATTTATGTATGTAGCGTGAATTGTGGAATGATTTGCCAGTCTATGCAGGTAGGTCTTGCTTGTTAATATTGATAAATGCATCTCTAGGAGAGAGAGTATGAAGTAAGGCATGCAGTGGAGCCTGTCAGAGGGTCATGGGACATTCACTGATTAAGAGACTATATTGTTGTGGGTAATATTCTTCAAAGCTAGTGTCTCCTGACCTCCAGCACTAATGCTCTCCAGTTGCACAACCACGTGCCTCCCTTTCTGCATTTGACTTTCCAATGGTAGCTAGGGCAGGCTTCCTTTAGGATGTAGACTAGAATCCTAACAAAGGTTCAAGTTGAATCTCATATATAGTGTTAAACTACAGAACAAAAATACCAAAGAATCAAACATATTATGGTAAAGTGGAGAGAAAAGGGAGAGAAAAGAAGAATAAAGAAATATGACAAAGTTACAAGAAATTTTCAAACAAGTGAATAAAAAATATATGACAAAGTAGCTAGAAACTTTCAGACAAGGGATACACCTGCACAAATTCGATTATTATATAGATATAGAAGATTTATTAGTAGGTCAATAATAATAGCAACAATACAACAACAATGGTGCTCAACAAGTTACACAACCATAAAGACAATACACTGTGTAAACATAAAACGTGGCTGAGAAAAATTACATACATGTAGTTTGAACAATACATAAACAACACATAGCAAAAGTCTGTCCTCTTCAATCAAGGCCACATGTAGGCGTCGACGGCGTTTCGACCATATTAGAGTTAGATGGTCATCATCCAGAAAAACAATAATGAATACCAAAGCGTCCAATTGAAAATTCGGTAAAAATCTAAAAACGAATATGAACATAGGGGTATCAGAAAAAATATATGTTTGCCGGGATCATATCATAGCGATACCAAAGGGGATGATGGATTGAGCGTTTGAGCACATCAAACACTCACCCCCAGTCAACTAATCTGGGTTTAATCCATCATCATTCTTTAGCTCACTCCACCACCCCAGTTCAGACATGGCCATATGCAAATCAGTCTGACCCTGTGCCTCATGGGAACAGTTCAGCCCGAACTGCCAAGCCATGTCTTCCCTGGACCGGAAACAAGCATCCTGGGACCGGTTTCAGGTTCATAACCCTCATCAGCCAGGCTATCTTGAATCCAGCGGCAAAGTGAGCAAGGGACCCACGTCTGGGCCTACCCTGCCAACTTAGGGCAAACAAAGCGATACCAAAGGGGATGATGGATGGAGCGTTTGAGCAAATCAAACCCTCACCCCCAGTCAACTGATCTGGGTTTAATCCATCATCATTCTTTAGCTCACTCCACCACCCCAGTTCAGACATGGCCATATGCAAATCAGTCTGACCCTGTGCCTCATGGGAACAGTTCAGCCCGAACTGCCAAGCCATGGACCGGAAACAAGCATCCTGGCACCGGTTTCGGGTTCATAACCCTCATCAGCCAGGCTATCTTGAATCCAGTGGAGTGAGCAAGGTACCCACGTCTGGGCATACCCTGCCAACTTAGCACGAACAAAGCAATATCAAAGGGGATGATGGATGGAGCGTTTGAGCAAATCAGGCACTCATCCCCAGTCAACTGATCTGGGTTTAATCCATCATCATTCTTTAGCTCACTCCACCACCCCAGTTCAGACATGGCCATATGCAAATCAGTCTGACCCTGTGCCTCATGGGAACAGTCCAGCCCGAACTGCCAAGCCATGTCTTCCCTGGACCGGAAACAAGCATCCTGGGACCGCTTTCGGGTTCATAACCCTCATCAGCCAGGCTATCTTGAATCCAGTGGCAAAGTGAGCAAGGGACCCACGTCTGGGCATACCCTGCCAACTTAGGACAAACAAAGCGATACCAAAGGGGATGGTGGACGGAGCGTTTGAGCAAATCAAACACTCACCCCCAGTCAACTGATCTGGGTTTAATCCATCATCATTCTTTAGCTCACTCCACCACCCCAGTTCAGACATGGCCATATGCAAATCAGTCTGACCCTGTGCCTCATGGGAACAGTCCAGCCCGAACTGCCAAGCCATGTCTTCCCTGGACCGGAAAAAAGCATCTTGGGACCGGTTTCGGGTTCATAACCCTCATCAGCCAGGCTATCTTGAATCCAGTGGCAAAGTGAGCAAGGGACCCACGTCTGGGCATACCCTGCCAACTTAGGGCGAACAAAGCGATACCAAAGGGGATGGTGGATGGAGCGTTTTTGTGCAAATCAAACACTGGGGATGATTGTGTCTCTTTTGCTTTCTCGCTCTAAGTGCACCAGGTATGCCCAGACGTGGGTCCTGGGCTCACTGTGCCACTGGAATCAAGCTATCCTGGCTGAAGAGGGGTGAAACCCCTAAACCGGTCCTAGGATGCTTGTTTCCGGTCCAGGGAGGACCTGGCTTGGCAGTTCGGGCTGGACTGTTCCCATGAGGCACGGGGTCAAGATTGATTTGCATATGGCCAGGTCTAAGTGGGGTGGCATGGTGAGCAAAAGAATGATGGATTTAACCCAGATCTCTTGACTGGGGGTGAATGTTTTGATTTGTTCTGCATTCCGTCCATCAATTGTGTGTCTTTTGCTTTCTCGCTCTAAGTGCGCCAGGTATGCCCAGACGTGGGTCCTGAGCTCACTGTGCCACTGGAAGCAAGCTATCCTGGCTGAGGAGGGGTGAATCTCTGAAACCAGTCCTAGGATGCTTGTTTCCGATCCAGGGAGGACCTGGCTTGGCAGTTCGGGCTGGACTGTTCCCATGAGGCACAGGGTCAAGACTGATTTGCATATGGCCAGGTCTAAACTGGGGTGGCATGGTGAGCAAAAGAATGATGGATTTAACCCAGATCTCTTTACTGGGGGTGAATGTTTTGATTTGTTCTCCATTCCGTCCATTAATTGTGTGTCTTTTGCTTTCTCACTCTAAGTGCGCCAGGTATGCCCAGACGTGGGTCCTGGGCTCACTGTGCCACTGGAATCAAGCTATCCTGGCTGAAGAGGGGTGAAACCCCGAAACCGGTCTTGGGATGCTTGTTTCCGGTCCAGGGAGGACCTGGCATGGCAGTTCGGGCTGGACTGTTCCCATGAGGCACAGGGTCAAGACTGATTTGCATATGGCCAGGTCTAAACTGGGGTGGCATGGGGAGCAAAAGAATGATGGATTTAACCCAGATCCCTTGACTGGGGGTGAATGTTTTGATTTGTTCTGCATTCCGTCCATCAATTGTGTGTCTTTTGTGATCATATCATAGCACAAGATCAATCATTCCGACTAAATCAGGAGAAGAGGTGAAAAAATTAACTAAGAAAGAGCAATTGCCAATTAGAGAGACGAAAAGACCGAAAGAATTGGTACCGAAAGAGCCAGTGATTGTGATCAGTATTGGATCCAAATGCTGTCAATAAGACCAAAAGAATAAAATAAAAAGTGCTCAACGAGTAAAGCAGAAAGGTGCCAACACCCTGTGAAAGGGAGTGCTAAATGAGAACCAAAATTAGATATAGAAGAAGAATATTTCCTATACCAAATGAGGAAAGTAGCCAGGAAAATCAATCACCTATAAATGGCAAGTCCACAGCATGGAAAAAGAGGGCTCCACTAGCTCCAAGTTAAGTTGCTCCAAAACGAAAATACAGAAGCACTCTCTAAGTACATAAAAGGCCAGGATTAATCACTTATAATGTCTAACCAAGGTCTGTAAAAAATATACTCAGCATATACTCACATCCGCTATAACTTTGTCATATTTCTTTATTCTTCTTTTCTCTCTCTCCCTTTTCTCTCCACTTTACCATTTTTTGTTTGCTTCTTTGGTATTGTTATTGTGTATTTTAACACTATATAAGAGATTCAACTTGAACCTTTGTTAGGATTCTAGTCTTTATTTTGCCCCAGGTTCAGGTCTTAGGGCTGCCCCTGTTGGTGGTAACTTCCTTTAGGATGCAGCATGGCACTCAGATAAAATATTAAAATATGACAAGTAGTAACATACAAGAAACTAAGTGACCAGTCAGTCAGAATCCTTTACAAAGGGGACTAGAGTCTGGTTATGTATGTAGTACATGCAGCTAGCTATGATTAAGTATTTTCTGTAACTGCTACGCAAAGTATGAAGATTGAAATTCAGTCCCGGACCACCAAATAAGCGCCAGTGGGCCCACTGCTTAAATGTTTCACTAAAATTTCTCATATGAAGGATTAGTCATTGACCAGGACAGGCTGATGTGGATTAAAGTTCTTATCATTCAGTATCAGGATGTATATATCTCCTTTACCATCCCTGGTTAAACCATACGTCACTGGCTTGCTGCATTGTTTCCCCCCTTTACTGATGCATCTGTATTAATACGACAACATGAATGAAGCCATCCTCAGTGTGCCATATCAAGGTTGCCATGACAAAGCCACAGTCCAATACTAATAGCTGTCAGTCGTTTCTTTCTATATAAAAACATCTTTACAGTTATCTTAACTTTCCCTATTCACCTTAAATTATTTGTCCTACAGGCTTGTGCTCCTGGAAAGCCATTTAGCCATGCACACAGACTTGAAAGAGGTCTTATCTAGAGAGAGAGGGTGTGTGTGTGTGTGTGTGCGTGCGTGCACGTGTGTGTGTGTGTGTGTGTGTGTGTGTGTGTGTGTGTGCTTGCGTGCGCGTGTGTGTATATATATATATATAAAAAAGAGAAAGTGACAAAGGGAGTGTGTATTTGTCAAGTCAAGTCAAAAGCAATGTTTATTTAGACCATAGTCTTTAAGCAACGATATAACGCAGTTATAAATAATAAAACAATACAGATTCTTCATCAATTCCATTAAAAATTGTTAACCTATAGGCAGCAAAGTAACAACACGAATATCCTGCACGGGGTGGCGCAATAACATGATTAATTGATATATACAATTTATTACAACTCCCTAAAACTGATAAAGATTCATATAGGTTAAAATGTATATTGATTACAATACACATATTAATGAGGTTCAAGTTTTAAAATCACTAAAACACCATCGGTTTTTCCCTGAAGAGACTTTTAATGGCTTTCATGTAATGTCCGATTGCAATTGCTATCTCAAGATTAGGCATCTCTGTAAGTAAGGCTACTGCCTGATCCCATGACCTCGTATCATATTTTTAAAAGATTGGGCATAGGAATTGTTTACGCTGGTCAAAACCTATAACACAATCTACCAATATGTGCAAAATTTCGCTTTTTGTACCCAACATACATTTACAGGTTCCATCAGGCTGGATCATTTCTGCTTTTATTTTCTCATTTACCAGCCAAGGATGAATGCCAATTCTGAATCTTAAAATTTCACATCTAAGCCAATAGTTAGGCTATGTGTCCAGGTAAGGGCACCAGGCTTAATTCAAGGGCATTGTGAGGGTGTTCCCATGCAACTCCCATGGTTTTTTAATTATTCCCAGATTTTCAAAACCTTGTAAACCTAGGAATGCACCAAAAATATACACCTCACCTGGAGAGGCCTAATGAGGGGAAATATATTTTTGATCCTAATTTTTCCTCTTTCTATGCATTCTACAGCACACATAGAAAGTGGAAAAAGCCTCTCAGGATTGTTTTTGTTCAGGAAGGTGCCTCGTCCCGCACCAAAACACTCATGCCTACAATACAGGCACCCTTGTACCATGGTACAAGGGTGCCTGCATTGGTAGCCAGTGGTACCAGCACTAGGGTAAAGTACAGGAATGAGCCATTTTGCATAAATACTGTACATTCCTGCCTTTTCCCTGTGACGCAGGGCAGCATAGCAAGATGACTTGCTGCACTGCCCTGCTCCACAGAAGTCATAAATATGTCCCTCAGGGCATAAAGCGATTTATGTTAAACCGCCAATGTTGGTTCAGGCGCAGTGTACTGATTGAAGGATGCATCATCACATGCTATGAGTGGGGGTCGTCCTTCCATAAATAATAAGGATAAAAGAGAGCTCCATATTTAACAATTTAGCATTTCTGAAATAGTAGAAGGGAGATTGTTTGGTCACTCTCAATTGTGATATTGTGCTATATTTGCACAACTAAGATTGCAGTGACTCTGTAGGTACTGAACTGAGATGAGGACAGTTTAACCAGACTTCAACCACAGTCTACAATGCAAATATCTTCAACTGAAAACTGTGCATTATGCTGCATATGAAGATTGTACTGCTTCTAAGTATTGTGGGTCAGCAAAGTACAAGTGAAACATTAGCATTGTCCAGACAGCAGTTGTTCAGGTGAGTTGAGAAACAGGTGTTGGAACAAAAGTATTTGCTGATAAACAGGCACTGACATGTCCCATTGCAGTTAATGATTGATTGAGACTAAACAAGCACACAATGTCAGCAATATACCACCCTGAAGCTAATGGCCAGTGTGAAAGGTTCACCTGTATCTTAGCAGAGTGTTTACCAGTGGGGTCAGTCTTCATTCTAGTGCTCAGGATTTAAAGGGGGTGTAAATCTCCTCAAGTAAGGTGGGCATTAGTTCCCAATAGTTCTACCTACTATATAATTCTTATTTCCCTCCAGGCCACTTTTATACTTTAACCTGGTCGAGGAAGAAGAAGATATCATCTTTAATATAGCTTCACAATACATGGAGGAGCATTTATCTCTACATTGGGATATGAACTGCAGGTGTAGTGAGCCAATTTGCACCAGGAAGAAGAATGGCATATTTAATTCATCCTGGTCAATCCTGTACCCAGTTTTAGGCCAGAGAAAAGAAAAGAAATTATAAAACTGTTAAAAAAATATGAGATGCATCGCTGGAGGTCCTAAACACATTTGACGAGAGCCAAAGTTGAATCTACTTTCTTAAATTACTATTTCATTATTGGAGAACATTGTTGGAGGTCACTGTATTCCCCATCATACAAAAAGTTGTAAAGTGACAATGAGGTAATCGAAAGATGGAGATATCAGATCATGGCCTGCACTACCCTGAAGGACGGTCCACCAAGTTATAAATTGTGCCATACACTTGACGGACCAGGCTGAAAGAAAATAACACATGCTTTGTAGTTTGCTAAAAACATAAATGAGAGATCAACAGGTATTACGGCATTTGTGTTTTGTACATTATGTTGGAAAGAAAATGGGTTATTTACTAATGTATATTCTCATGCTCTATCTTTCCTCGTGAGTGGACTTTGGTTGAGGGGACAGAAGGGAGGTGGTTTCTATCACCGAAAGCAGTGGGTGGCAATAGTGAAAGAAGTAGGCGGCGGTGGAAGTGGGCAGCAGCAGACGTGGAAAGAGCCTCCCAAAACTTCAGGCCCTAGTACATATTTTATCAGAAATTAAGCAATGTAAAATTTATGAAAAGTGAACAAGTATATAACACAAAAAATTCTACTTGTTTACTGGGAGGGGATCATCACCAAACTGAAGGAGGTGGGTGGGAAAGATATCACCAATTCTCCACGACTTTGTCTACTCAACATATGGGAGGCCACCCACTTAACTCACTCTGAACAAGCCTGGGTCTCACTGGGGCTCACCCTAGCAAAAAGGAATATTGCTCAGAAATGGGGAACAGGGGACTTGCCAACGTTACGGGGATGGGAAAAAGACATGGATGGTGCTATGATTGCGGAGAAGGTGGTATTTAAGAATAGAGGTTGCCCGAAGAAATGGGACCATAAATGGGACAAATGGAATGTCTCGAGGGGTGGCATATGTATCTCACCCGAGGAGGAATTACGGAGAGGGAGGTTGGAAACTGATTTTCCACAAACGTGATTTGGGAAATATGCATGATCAAAATTGTAAGTTGGGACTAATAACTCTTAAATTTCCTTGTACTGTCTTGATACAACCTGTTTTTGAACTCTTCACCTGTTGTAATGTTACAATTGTTCAATAAAAAGAGTTTGGGAAAAAAAAAAATTTGACTTGTTGTATGTCCAAAGTTCACTACTTCAGTGCTAAAATACGAATTGTTCAGTTAGTTGTTCTCCCACATTATGATATATCGGGAACATTTCCCTATTTTATTTTACATTTTTTTTGATACCTCACACAGAACCACACTCTTACCTTCAGCGTGCTGTTGAGCGTTCTTATTTTATGTAACTTATCATTTATTGAGGGGTTTTTGCTGCGTTTGATGAATGATTTTCTCAGCTCCCGCTTTGTAGATGGTCTTCGGTCACCAATGGGGGATAGACTTGCTTGTTCCAGAGACTTGAAAAGTCTCTGCATCTCATCGTACTCTGGGCCCATACTTTGTGCTTGGAAAATAAAAACAAAAGCATTAAATATGGTTGAAATCACAAACAGAACAGCAGACCTTTAAGTTTCCCCTCCTTTGGTTCTCAAATCTGATGTAAGAAGAGTTCAATGTGAAAACATAGCCTGCAAAATCATCTTGGGGGTTATTTACAAGTCCCTTGCTCCGCCGGTGTGTCACTTTTAATATGCGAAAAAGAGATGTACCGGTGGCGCAAGGAACTTGTAAATAAGCCCCTTATATTCCAAAACATAAGCAGCCAAAATCTCATGTTTGCATTAATATCTCCCTGCAAAAATTGACCTATTTTTAATTCCTAAATCCAGCCAAAGCCAATTTCCAAATATTTTAGGACTGCTTTAATTTATTATTGTAGCCGAAATGTTTACTGTTTATGTAAGGTCGGGGTTTTTGTAGTCTAGGTTTTGGAGCATTTGCTTTTGAGAAAATATGTTTTTGAAAGTTCATGTTTCAACCTGCTAATGCTAGAATGATTCACATTGCATCATTACAAATCTGTCTGCCTCGAGTAGCTCTCAGTTGTTGTTTTGTCTGAGTGACCTCATAGTTCATATGAGTTTTTAACATGTGGTTTTATAATTCAATTTTTTAACATGACTATGATTGATCTTCTTGGAGCTGTTTGATCTATTTCTGGATTATAGGTGAACACGTAGTTCTTCGTCCCCATTCAATCCGTATGGTTGTTTGGTACGTAAACTAATTATCAATCTGGATTCCAGGCGTCAACTGAGAGCTACTCATTGCAAATTGGAGACGATGCTTCCCATGAAATCTCCAAAATTCCATAATGAAAATGTATGGCACTCATTTAAGTTTCACCAGTATAATTTATGGAACCTATGGAATTTTTTAACAAAAATCGCTGATTGAGCAATAGAATTCAACTTGGGGCATTCAGCTGCAAGAGGGAGATCACAGCGACGAGGAAATCAAATAATCTTGAACCATAAGTTAACCTTATTGTGATTTAACTTGGTTAAGAAATTCCATTAAAAGGAGTTATGGGAACATGAGTAACATTGTATAAACTTTCAATAATGAACAGTGTGGACTTATTTTATATACTTTTTTTTACACAAGGCACTACATCTCTCACAATGCCTCATTATGGGCTTAGTGGGTAGTTATGTATAAATAGAAATGCATTGGTTAACAATTGGTGATGGTGACGACTAAAACTGAATGAAATAAAATAGCCTAAAACATATCTCCTGGAGTGCGAGTACCTTTCTTGTTGGATAAGTATATAAGTATCAGGAGCAACAATATTCCTCCCTAATCAGTAAGTTGAAGAAGAATACTGAAGTTATAATAACCAAAGCAGATAAGGGAGGTAATGTTGTCTTGTGGGCCAAGAGTGATTATCTACAAGAAGCCTATCGCCATCTGAATGATGAACTATGTTATTGAAAGGCGACCTTTAATGATATTAGAAAATTAAAAGAGTCCATCCATGCTGAATTAGGACAATGGAAAAGAGTTGGTTTACTGAATAAGAATGAACATGGTTTTTTGAAAGTTGAGTTTCCCACTACTGCAGTCTTGTACTTTATCCCTAAAGTACCCAAACAACAAGTGCCTATTCCTGGGAGGCCTATTATCTCAGCGCAACGCAGTTTGTGTGAGAACATATCCAAGTATGTTGATTTTTTCTTGCGTGAATTTGTGGAGGAACTGCCATCGTACATAAAGGACACGGGGCATTTTCTCTCTAATGTATTGTCAACTCCTTGGCAAGAAGGATATCTTTTCATTGTCATGGACATCTGTTCTCTCTACACCAGCATAAGACATTGTGATGGTTTACAGGCAGTTACATTTTATCTTGAGAAGAGAAACATCATCTTCCATCAACACAACACCATATTATTGCGTATGATTGAATTATGTTTATGTAATAACTATTTTTTGTTCGATCAAGAAGTGTTCCAGCAATTGCAGGGCGTGGCTATGGGGGCATGTTTCTCCCCCAGCTACGCGTGTTTACACGTGGGCTGGTGGGAGGAACATGTCCTCAGATGCACCCATGGTGAATTGTATTTAACTCATGTCGTACGCTGGTGGAGGTTCATCGACGATGTTTGCATTATTTGGAATGGGTCAATTGATTCAGCCAATGAATTTGGGAAGCTGGTCAACCTGAATGATTTGAATCTAGAGTTCACTGCCCACATTAGTGCAGACCATGTTGAATCCCTCGATGTTAAATTGTATATCCTTGACAATAATATTCAGACCAAAGTACACCGCAAGAGTACAGCTGGGAATGCAGTACTCCATGCTCAGAGTTCCCATCCTTATCATCTTCTTAGGAGTATTCCCTATGGAGAGTTCCTCCGCATCAAGCGAATCTGTAGTACAGACTTGGACTGTAGTAGATGCCAGGAACAATCGTTCCATAGATTCTTAGCTCGTGGGTACAAAAGAAAAGATCTGGAATCTGCACTAGCTAAAGCCAATATCACAAACCGCATTGAATATCTTGAGTCGGTTACCAGGACAACCACCCATAAATCTATGTCCATTACCAATAATGATTGTAGTGAGCCTAATCCTATTCAGTTTATTACCACTTTTAGTAATCAGGACAAGGATTTAAGAAAATTGATTTACAAAAACTGGCCCATAGTGAAAACTGACCTCCCTATGTCTCAGCTAGTACCTGATTTACCTCAGATAACTTTCAGGAGAGCTCCCTCTATGAGGGATGCCTTGGTGAGAACTAGTCCTGAGGCCACTAGCACGCATACTTGGTTGTCTAATCGGAAGGTTTTTTTTAAGTGTAGCTCGTGTCGAGCGTGCACATTTGGTATTAATACATGTGAATTCATGAGTGAATTTGATCAGATCCCTATTACCCTTAAAGGTTTCTTCACGTGTAAAACTGATCATGCAGTATACGTTCTTGAATGCTCTTGCAAATTGAAGTATATTGGCAGTACCAAATTACAGGCATCAGCACGGATTTTACAACATTTACGAGCTATTGTTAATTCTGACTCCAGTTACCCTGTTGCCCGTCATTTTAAATTAGTTCATCAGAATAATCTGAATGATTTAAAGTACTTCGTGATTGATGCAGTACCTTAATTACCAAGAGGGGGCAAAAGGGAAAAACGTCTCCGACAATTAGAAACCCATTACATACTTTTATTAGACACTAAGATGCCAAATGGCCTTAACACAGGGGAAGACATGCATAATTTTCTATGAATAGAGGTTTTAGTTTAATGCGTCTCTGTGCCAACTGTTAACTCAATTTCTGAACACTATTTCTTATTACACTTTTGGTACTAGTCCTCCTGGCTGACCTGATTATACCAATACAGTTTATTCGAATTGTGGTTTTTACCCGACTGTACCCTTTTGGATTGGTTTTAGATTTTCCACCATGGTCTTGGTTTGTTATAAGATTTTTTGGGGAATGATTCTATATGTGCTTCCATTTGTATTCTATCTGGTAACCCTGGTTTTAGTGAGGTCTTAACTCTGGATGTTACCAATTCTACTTAGTTATAAACCCCTCTTTAGTTTCCTTATCATTCTTGCTGCTAGATTGTTATGCTATTTGCACTTGTTAAGTGATATTTGCACAGATGCACTTGCACCTTATCATCTGTACAGTTGCTCTATTAGCTATTATTCGCTGTATGGCTATTCTAATATTTTTTGAATTAGGTCAGAACCCGATATTTGTTGTATTTGCAATATTTTGACCACTGCCATACATGCTTTGCGATATTTGCACATATGCACTTGCACTTTATCTCATACATTGATGAGCAACCGTACTGATTTTATTGTCATAATTGCAAATGTGTATATATGTGTTTATTTATATCTATGTGTAACTATGACCTACTGTGAGAAGGAAACGTATTGAGGGTGTTTTAGCTGATTTTTAACATTGAATCGATTTTCAATTATGCCTTAGGATTTGAAGGTTATATTTCAAGACTGTGATCCGCCATGACCTCTCTGTAATTTTAATATTTTTGTATGTATATCTACTTTTTTCATTGGGGTATCCCTCCCGTTTTTAAAGAAGTTATTCCCAATTTGATTGGTTATACTCTGTGTTACAAAATAAGTTGTTTTATGGAACTGTGTGCATAATATAAAATGGGGTTTATTGTAAAAAGATTCTTTTACCACTATGGTAGTATTGGCTTTAAACATTTATATTGAATCTGAAGTATTGTAGAGATATAGTATCTCTTCTATTTTTACCCTGTTTTATTCTGTAGTTTGTTTTTTTGTATGCCGCATTTTCATTGGTTTACTTGAGAGGGATACCCCCGTTTTGCACTATATCATGAATGATTGGTTCCTTAGGTGTCATGTGATCAAGGCCATGGTAACGCGGCAGAAACGCGTCATGCCGATCGACTCGGAAGAATAAATCTGCACTAATTGAAATGCCGATCGACTCGGAAGAATAAATCTGCACTAATTGAACTTTACAGCGTGCTGTGGTCTGTACCCTTTTCCATTCATTTGTTGGAATTTGGGAACTCTTCATTTGCTTCTTCGATTGTAAAAAATCTTGCTGGCACATGTTTTGGGCTACTGAGGAGTCTGAAGAAGTTTCTTCCCTTGCTGCCATACAGGGACAGAGAGACGGTGGTGCGTGCACTGGTTCTCTCCCGCCTGGATTACGCTAATGCCCTCCTGGTGGGCAGCCCAGGCTACCTTGTAAAGAAATTGCAGGTGGTCCCAAATTCGGCAGCCAGAATTCTAGGCGGCCTCCTCCCCTGGCATAGTGCTCGGGCTCAACTTCGGTCACTTCATTGGCTTCCCGTGGAATCACGCCTCCAATTCAAAATGCGGTCTATCGTGCAACAGGCCCTTTATGGTCTTGGCCCCAAGTATCTGCAGGATAGATTCTCCTTTTATATCCCTAGGAGACAGTTGAGGTCGTCCTCTTTGCTGCTGATGCAGACCCCCAAATTTAAGCGTAAACGGCTGGGTGGTAACTCGTTTGCCCGTAGAGCCTGCCTCGCCTGGAACTCTCTTCCCCTGACTTTGAGGGCTATCTGTGATCCTCGTCTGTTTAGAAAGTCCTTGAAGACTCTGCTGTTTTGAGGGACATCTGTGTTTTTGGCCGTTTTTCTGTCGATAGCGCCGGGACACTTCCGAGTAGCTGCGCGCTGAATAAATCAAATAACATAACATATATATATATATATTCACTGAAAAAAACATAGGTTTCACACGTTATAGTTAGCTGGACATTTTACTGATAAAAAACCAATGAAATTCCCCCGTTATAGTTACTGTAGGCAACTATAACTCACGCGACCGTAATCCTCTGCTGATGCTAATACTGTATTTAGACACTTATTTGCCCATGTCTTCTTCCATTAAATTTTAGCTATACATATATTACAAATATTTTTTTTTTCATAAAGACACATATGTCATCAGCAGAGGATTACGGTCGCGTGAGTTATAGTTGCCTACAGTAACTATAACGGGGGAATTTCATTGGTTTTTTATCAGTAAAATGTCCAGCTAACTATAACATGTGTGAAACCTATGGTTTTTTCAGTGAATTTGCAAGGTTTTTTAAATGCTAATTCCTAACTATAACGTGTGTGAAACCTATGGTTTTTTCAGTGAATTTGTACGGTTTTTTAAATGCTAAGTTACTTTACGCCATTTGTGGCGTGCGCGCCCACTTAACGCAGTTCGTTCCGTGCGCGCACGGTGCGCACCGTGCGCGCACAGTGAGCACGCGGTGCGCTTCGCGCACCGCGTGCCCACGTTACGCTAGATGGGCCATGAACGCACGATGCGCTTCGCGCACCGTGCGCACATGGAGGACATATGATGAGCATCGTTGTGACAGGTAAAATATATGTTTTGTTTAGCTCTATTAAGCCATACAAAAAAGGTGCCCTTCGGGCACCTTTTGCACACGGGGTGGGGAGAATGTGGATATATATTTTTTTTTTATTATTATTTCTTACCGTACGCGTACGGTAAGCGTAATCGGCGAAATTTTCGAAAAAATTAAAATTGCCTTTTTTCACTTGTGGGATCGTTGGGGACTCCCTCAACATGGCTAGGTGCTTGGGAGCTGTGTAAACAGCCCCTTTACATGTTTTTGCACTTGGTTTTTCAACCCCCTGTCAGAGTGCGAGAGAGAAAATGGCGGCCGCCGCTTCCTGGTTTCGACCGATTCGAATGTTTACTAAGATCTAAGGGCCAATCAGAATCGCGCTCGCGCACGCCACCGTACGCGTACGGTAAGCGCACCGTAAGCGCACCGTAAGCTGGCTCAGATATATATATTGATTTAAAGGCTATTTTCTCAGAATCTACTGAACAGATTTACACCAAACCTACAAAAGGCACTTCCTTGACCTGAGGACTACCTCTCTGCCAAATTTCAAGTAATTCTGTTCAGCCGTTCGGGCTGTAGCTGTGTCTAAAGGTCCTATGGAAAAATGCATGGGAAAAACGCGTTTTGGGACCCCCCTTTTAGCTCAGCCCCCGCTTGACGAATCCCCCCCGAGACTTTCAGGGTAGGAGCGGAGCGCCCCACCTATTTTGAAAAATTCGCGAGGATTCGTCAACCGGCGCCAAAGTTATTCAAAATAGAATGTTGCGGATTTCCTATGGAAACGTTGTCCTAACTATAACTACCTACTGGCGACCGCCAGTAGGTAATATATATATATATATATATATATATATATTCACTGAAAAAACCATAGGTTTCAGGGGTGTTATAGTTAGCTGGACTTTTCACTTGTACAAAACCATTGAAATTCCCCCGTTATAGTTAGTTCAGCTAACTATAACTCGCGCGCCCGCAATGCACTGCTGATGACGTCACATATTACATCACTCATGACATGGTCAGTGACATCACTCATGACATCTCAAATGACATCACTCATGACATCACGGATGGCATCATCCAGTGAATGTCTGTTTTTCTGAAAATTAAATATGTTTTATATATGTATATATCAAGGTCGATGGAAGAATAAATGGGTATATAAGTGTCTAAATGGATGATTTGTTTTTGAAAAATTGATTGTGTAACTGACTGATTAAGTGTATCAGTGAATACATGGCTTAGGGAGTAATGTTTAAATATGTAAATATCTGTATCAGTCTCTCACTTTGTGTATAAGTGGCTGCATGGGTTGGTGAGTAGCTACATGGGTGTCTATATAGGTTATTAGTTGGTTTTTTGAGTATCAGTCTGAGTGTCTGCATGGTTCGGTGGGGGGTATTACGTAGTGCATAGGTGCATGAATGAGTGACTCACTGTTTGTATGTGTTGAACACAGAATGTGTGCAGGACTGTATGGGTGGATGAGTGTGTGTATGGGTGTGTTAGTGAGTGAATGACTGTCTCAATAGTGTCTTTATGAGTAACTACATATGTTTTAAACTAGTATATGTGACTATTGGTGTATATAAGTGAGTTTATGTGAGAGTGAGAGATTGAAAGAGTTCCTGTATGAATAAGTATGTGTTTCTATAAGTGATTGTTTAAAAGACTAAGTATGTGTAAGTTTCCGTAGAAGTAAGTGTGGTGGTGTGTGTATAACTGTATATGCAAGTAAATGTATGTTTGATTCTTTATTAGCATGAGTGACTATGTGTGTGAGTAACTCTATGGATAAGTGGCATTGTGTAACAGGATGTATAGGTGTATGAGTACATATGATGAGTGAGTACATGTATGAGTGACTGTATAGGACTGTTGGTGAATGAGTGGATGTGTATGTGGATCTTAGAATTACTGAAGAGGTTGTTGTAACTGGTATTGGCATGTCCATTGTTTTGAAAATTTTAGCCTCTATTTTTGAATGTGTGTATCAAAGGTTATATTAGGGTTAGAGGAGGTCTGCCACTCTATCACAAGGATGATGTCATCAGTGATGTCATCAGGGATGTCATTTGAGATGTCATCCGTGATGTCATGAGTGATGTCACTGACCATGTCATGAGTGATGTAATATGTGACGTCATCAGCAGTGCATTGCGGGCGGGCAAGTTATAGTTAGTTCAGCTAACTATAACGGGGGAATTTCAATGGTTTTGTACAAGTGAAAAGTCCAGCTAACTATAACACCCCTGAAACCTATGGTTTTTTCAGTGAATTTCAAAGGTTTTTTAAATGCTAATTCCTAACTATAACGTGCCTGAAACCTATGGTTTTTTTCTGTGAATTTCAAAGGTTTTTTAAATGCTAATTTCTAACTATGCCTACAGAGATAGGACATGTGAAGAAAGAAGAAAAAATGCACAGAAAGAAAAAAAAGAAGTGCAGAAAGAAGCAACAGAAGTCCTCAAAGACGAAGAAAAGTGCAGGAAGAAGGATAACATGCAGAAAGAAGAAAAAGAAGAGCAGAAAGAATCCTTGTTGCAAAATCATCCTGTACCCTCAACTTTTTCAGACAGATACTGGTGGTAACTGAGTCTGACTAACCAGTCCTAGAGCCAGTGCTATGTTAAAAGACACTTAGAATACAGTGAAAACACCTACATACACTAGGGAACATTATGCGTTGGGGTCCCCCTGTGATTAGCATGACCTCCTCTGTAAGCCCCTAGTATATGTTATGTTATGTTATGTTACTGTTTTTTGTACCGCGCACAGCTGCCCCAGCAAAGGGGCGTCCTGGCGCCAGAAAAGGTAGACACAACAAGACAGAATGCAACAGGTTGCTAGATTTTATTAAAAAGAAACGTTTTAATAACACCTCTGAACCTAGTTAAATCTTCCTCATCACGGATGTCGTAGGGAAGAGCGTTCCAGAGCTTGGCAGCTACTACTCGAAAGGAGCGGCCACCCGTCCTGTTCAACCGAAAACGGGGAACAACAGCTAAGTTCTGGCCCAAGGATCTCAAAGAGCGAGAAGGGGTGTACGGAGAAAGAAGATCCGTGACAATAGGAGGAGCCAAGCCTTTCAAAATTTTAAAGGCCAGGCAAAGCACCTTAAACTCAATGCGCCGCGCCACAGGCAGCCAGTGGAGAGTGTGCAATACACCGGACACTGAGCAACGCTTGGGCAACCCAAATATTGCTCTTGCAGCAGCG
Organism: Triturus cristatus; assembly: GCF_964204655.1. Lineage (NCBI taxonomy): Eukaryota > Metazoa > Chordata > Amphibia > Caudata > Salamandridae > Triturus > Triturus cristatus. Next base: position 898,086,381 of record NC_140589.1, on the reverse strand, counting down.
TTCTGCACTCGTTGAAGCCGCAAAAGTTCGGCCTTGTTCGTGCCTGCAAGCAGAGCACTGGCATAGTCTATCCTAGATAGTACCGAGGCCTGGACCACCAGCTGTCTCGTGCTGGCATCAAAGAATTTGAGCACCGGCCTAATGCTCCTGATAATGCCGAAGCAAGAGGCAGCCACCTTTTTCGTATGGCAGGTGAAACTAAGGGAAGGGTCTAGCCAGACCCCAAGGTTCTTTAACTCCATTACAGGAGAAGGGGTCATACCTAGCTCGGGGGGCCACCAACTATCATTCCAGCATCCAGGAAGCTTACCAAACACCATCACCTCTGTCTTCTTAGTGTTCAATTGGAGACAGTTCTGATTCATCCAATTGGCCACCGAACGCAGCCCCTCACAAAAGTTGAGGGCATCCATAGCTGAGTCCCCACTTAGTGTGACCGCCAGCTGCGTGTCATCCGCATAGGAGACCATTGTCAGGCCCCAGCTTTTGACTACCGCAGCTAGCGGCCTCACATAAAGATTAAAAAGAGTGGGGCTCAGAGATGAACCCTGAGGAACCCCCGACGTGAGCGGGTGTGAGGTGGACTTACCGGGTGGTATCGCAACCTGGAAAGATCTGTTGGAAAGAAAGGAGCGGAACCAGCCTAGTGCCAACCCCCTAACCCCAGCTTCCTCTAACCGCCGCATCAAGATGTCATGGGACACCGTATCAAAAGCGGCGCTCAGGTCTAACAAAAGGAGTGCCGCTGTTTGACCGGTGTCCAGCACGGAGCGCAGATGTTCAGCCATATAAAGCAAGGCAGTCTCCGTGCTGTGGGCTTTACGGAAACCATTTTGCGTGGGGTCCAAGATGTTAGCTTTATCAAGATGGTCCGCCAGGATCCCATTCACATGGGTTTCAATGACTTTGGCAGCCCACGGCAGCAAGGAGATGGGGCGGTAGTTCTCAGGTTTAGTGGGGTCGAGGGTAGGCTTTTTCAGGATGGGAGTGACTACCGCTTGCTTCCACTTGCAAGGTACGGTCCCAGAACCCAGAGACATATTGATGAGGGAAAGTAAGGGAGCACGGCATATATCCCGCATGTTTTTAAATAAGGCCGGTTTAAGGGAGTCTGCCGGGGAGCCAGATTTAATTTTTTGGCTCAAGAGATCAAATCCCTCCTCCGATAGGGGGGCCAGACAGTCCAGGATCCTATCCTTGAACTCAGGACAGACAACAGGGTTCGCACCGTGCACGGCAGCAGGGAAGGAGTGGTAAATAGCTTGCACCTTCTGAACAAAAAACATGGCCAAGCGCTCGCAATGGGAGTCTGTGCATATTTCAGCCGCAGGGGTCCTCTTAGTTATGAGGTCCTTTAGGACCTTAAAAATTAATTTGGAGGGGTTCGGGCTGTTCCGAAACTCCTGCGCATAGAAAGCGGCACGTGTACGACACACCGCTCTGTGATATGCCTTGGATATAGTGAGGTAACAGATCTTAAGCGCGGGATCATAGGCTTTCCTCCATCGCCTTTCCGCTTGCCTACACTCTCTCTTGAGAGACACCAGTGTCTCATCGTACCACGGGCTATGAGCCTTGGTCCGGCACTTGGAACGTACACAGGGAATAAGAGAGTCTAAGGCTGAGCCAATCCAAGTGCAGAATGCATCATACCCACCGTCCACGTCAGAGAGGAGGGGTAGGGGTGATTTACCTAATAAAAGGTAAAAATCATCGAGCTTTAATTTACACCACTGGCGGGACAGAGATGTTTTATTCCGTGCCACGAACAGAGAATCTGCCACAGGGAGAGCAGCTTTCACCAGCAAATGATCTGTCCAGGCCAGCTGGACAGGGTGGCATAAGGTAATCTCCTCTAAGGTGGTAAAGAACGGGTCCAGTATGTGACCACCAGAATGGGAAGGAGACATCACTCTCTGTGTAAGCTGCAAAGCTTCCAAGTCAGCTAAACAGCTCCTAATGGAAGATTGAGAAGGGCAGTCAAAATGCAAATTAAGATCACCGACCACATTAAAATTAGCACAGCCGAGCGCTTCTATACTAATGACGTCCGGGAGAGCAGCCCTAAATGCCGCATCGCAGCCCGGAGGCCGATATATAATAGGGCAGGGGGATTAAAACTACCTCTTAAAAACAGGCCACAGGGCGTTTTTGCACACGTTAACTCAGGCCCCGTCCCCTCCCTTCACCACTGTGTAAACACGCCCTGTGTCCGTTTTTAGTTGGGAGATTAAGTCCAACTAGCCCACTAGGTACCTCCAGTAAGTGCCACAGAGCTGCGTTGCAGAGAGGTGTAAAAAGTGGCACAGCCTGGACCACCTCTCTGCAATGCAGCTCAGTGGCGCTTACTAGAAGCACTCGGTGGGCTAGTTAGCCCCCAGGGGCCCTCAGTATTGAAGGGAAATTATATCCCCAATTTAAAACGTGCCATAGTGCGTGTTTGCACACGTCACCTCCGGCCCCGTCCCCTCCCTTCACCACTGTGTAAACGCGCCCTGTGGCTGTTCTAAGTTGAGAGATTAAGTCCCCTTGAATCCTAAGGGTCCCTAGGGTCAAACTAGACCACTAGGTACCTCCAGTAAGCGCCACAGAGCTGCGTTGCAGAGAGGTGTAAAAAGGGGCTTGGCCTCAGAACACCTGTCTGCAGCGCAGCTCCCTGGCGCATACTGGAGATGCCTGTTGGGCTAGTTGGCCCTCAGGGACCCTCAGTATTGAAGAATAATTAATTCCCCAACTTACAACTCGCCAGAGGGCGCGTTTGCAGAGTGCTGCAAGGAGGGGGCGTGGCCTCCGGCACGATGCCAGTCTTTTCTTTATTTTAATTTTTTAAGAAGGGGGGCTGTGTGGTTCCCCTTCTTATTCTAATTTATTGGCCCTGATGACCCCATCCCCCAGGGCCTGTCTCCTAATTATATTTTTTTGACCCCAATCCCCAGGGCCGGCCACTGTTTTTTATTATTTTTAAAAAATATATATTTATAGAGACACCTAGGGCATGCTGGACAAACCGTACGTACCTATCACCATGGCGATTTGAGTGATATTCATTAAAAGGCGACTATGCATACAATGAATCCACGTGGAATGTATTTACACCACTAGTGAAGCTCTGACATGTCTGATGCGCTACCGTGCCTAATCCCGGTAGACACCCTTGTCGTTTATTTATACAAACATGGGTAGCTATTGACGGGCACATTTAATACACATGCACACCAAGCCATTCAAAGCGGATTCAACAAAAATTAGACCAAGACTATGTAAGAAACCCCCCTCACGGTTAATAAAACACACATCCACTGCCGGATGTGTAATACTTTTTATTTTACTCTCTGGAAAGGGGTCGAACATCACTTGAGAGTCACAGCGCGCTCCTGGCAGAGCCCAATGCTGTGTTACACCCACCATTGCCTGCCGAGTGCCACACCTCTGTGTTGTATTCCACCAGCTAGTGCATATGCTATGACACTCTCTAGCCCATGTGCACTGTAACACCACCCCGTGAATATGTCATGCCACACTTGTCTTCGCACGGGTTATATTGCCCCATCTAACGTACCTTCCTCGATGCCTATGTTATAACGCACAGTGCTATGCCATACATATTACAATGTGGGATCCATATCTTTGTCACAGTGCATATGCAACGTTACACTCCCCAGCACATATTTTATATTACAACTTTAGAGACTAGTTAGGTTACACAACACTGCCCTGTGCATATTACACTCCAAGGCGCACATCGCATAGCACGCGCTAGTGCCTGTGCTATCTCGCGCTCTCCAATGAATCTGTCACTGTGCACAATGTATTGCATATTATATTTCACGCCCGGTTCATCTTATATCACACTTTTTGGTGCATAGTTTATACCATACACTATATCTAGTTTTCATTTTCAATCGTGCTCTCAGGACTATGTTCTATATAACACTGTGTTCACCTACCCTTTTCACGGGCATTACATTTTGCGATAGGGAGTTGAGGGTCAGGGGGTGTTTCTGCCAAGTGAGCCCGGAGTCACAGTCACAAACGTCCTCTTCTTCCTGAATAAAAGTGAGATTATGCTGCATACCTGTTCATATTTTAAGTAGTTCGCACAGACACACGTTTTAAAAACAATAAAGTTCCTAATACCCGCCTTCTCTGAACAGTTAGCTTGCTGCCCCATCCCCCTCCTCCCTATCCTCTGCTGTGTGAATCCATGGACTAGCCTCCTCCCTCCTGCCATGCATGGTCTGATGTGCTGCCACTGCCCTCTCTGCCAAATTTCAAGTAATTCTGTTCAGCCGTTCGGGCTGTACCTTTGACTAAAGGTCCCTATGGAAAATTGCATGGGGAAAACGCGTTTTGGGACCCCCCTTTTTTCTCAGCCCCCGCTTGACAAATCCCCTCAAGACTTTCAGGGTAGGAGCGAAGCGGAGTGCCCCACCTATTTTGAAAATTTCGCGAGGATTCGTCAACCGGCGCCAAAGTTATTCAAAATAGAATGTTGCGGATTTCCTATGGAAACACGGTCCTAACTATAACTATCTACTGGCGACCGCCAGTAGATAAGATATATATATATTATATATATATATATATATATATATCTTATCTACTGGCGGTCGCCAGTAGATAGTTATAGTTAGGACCGTGTTTCCATAGGAAATCCGCAACATTCTATTTTGAATAACTTTGGCGCCGATTGTCGAATCCTCGCAAAATTTTCAAAATAGGTGGGGCGCTCCGCTCCGCTCCTTCCCTGAAAGTCTTGGGGGGATTCGTCAAGCGGGGGCTGAGAAAAAGGGGGGGTCCCAAAACGTGCTTTCCCCATGCATTTTTCTATAGGACCTTTAGTCCAAGCTACAGCCCGAACGGCTGAACAGAATTACTTGAAATTTGGCAGAGAGGTAGTCCTCAGGTCAGGGATGTGCCTTTTGTAGGTCTGGTGTAAATGTGTTCAGTATTTGCTGAGAAAATAGCATTTAAATCAATATATATATCTATAGGCGCGCTCCGAGCGCGTACCGTAAGCTTACCGCACGCGCACGCCGCCGAGCGCGAGCGCGATTCTGATTGGTTGTTAGATCTTAGTAAACATTCGAATCGGTCGAAACCAGGAAGTGTCGGCCGCCATTTTGTCTCTCGCAGTCTGAGGGGGTGAAAAACAAAGGTGGAGAACGTGAAAAGGGGGCAGGGTGGCCAGTTCCTGACCCCCTAGCCTTTGTCAGGGGGTCCCAGAAGGACCCCCAAGGGCAAAAATTAATTTTATTTTTTTTTCGAAAAATCGCGGAATGCGCGCAGCGTACGCGCACGGCGTAAACGGAGAAATTCCGCGCGAAAAATTCTGCGAACTTCGCGTAACTATTCCGCGATTACGCGAACCGTACGCGCACAGCAAAAAAAAAAATTCAAAATGGAAAGCTTAAAAAAAAATAAAAAAAATTGTGAGGTAAGGTTGGCTCTTAAAAGAGCCGTTGGGTTAATACAGGGATAGAGGAAAGAAAGAATGGGAATATTATGAACGTCTACAAACGTGCTGGTCTATCTTATTGTTAATAAGGGAAACACTGGTCTCCCCAAAAACAATAAGACCACAACACGTTGTACACCTCATTGAAACCCTCCGAAATCGAGGGTTAATGTCCAGAGGAGCTGAAGAAGGTGATGCTCCCACCTCAGAGGAAGGGCTCAGCTGAGCTGCCGATGATGTACTCGGCTGAGCTTCTGAGGTTGGGCTCCGGTGACTTACTGAAGAGTTTTCTTCAGTATGTCAAGCAAAGGTCCTGGGATGTTTATCCCTAAGGTGTCTCATCATAGAGTGATTTCCAAAGGAATACTTCTTCCTTGGATCTCCTCTAGATAAAACACGCTCACAAAGTCTGCAAGTGACCAATGGAGCATTGACCTTTTTCTGCCCCTCTGGAAAAGTAAAATACTCCCACACAAAAGAATCCTTTTGTTTCCTCCTTCTCTGTCTGATGATGGTGCTGCTAGGCTCACTCTCAGAAGAGGACTGCTGTTCTGCCATTGTATCTCAATGTCAATTCAGCTCCTTCTCCTAGGGGATCTCAAGCAGTAATGAGGGGAATGGGTGTGGTGTGGGAAGTTTCTGGAACTGAAAGTAGTTTCAACCAATGAAAAGTGTTCTTTGTGGATCACATGACCTACCGTGCGCGCTCCGTAAGCTTACGGTACGCGCTCGTAAACAAGTACGCATGCGCAAACGTGACGTAAATATGCGCTTACGTAGCGCCTACGGAGCGCGTACATAGGACGCACTCGCGCATGCGCATTACACGCACCCGCGTAACCGCGACGTTGGTTCCGCGCAACGCACATGCGTGTACGCATACGTCACATATGACATATGTGTCTTTATGAAAAATAAATATTTGTAATATATGTATAGCTAAAGATTAATGGAAGAAGACATGGGTAAATAGGTGTCTAAATACAGTGATGTAATATCTGACATCATCAGCAGAGGATTGCGGTCGCGTGAGTTATAGTTGCCTGCACTAACTATAACGGGGGAAATTCATTGGTTTTTCACGAGTGAAATGTCCTGCTAACTATAACATGTGTGAAACCTATGGTTTTTTCAGTGAATTTGCAAGGTTTTTTAAATGCTAATTCCTAACTATAACGTGTGTGAAACCTATGATTTTTTCAGTGAATATATATATATATATATATATATATATATATATATATATATATATATATGTATGCCTAATATACTCTGACAGTTACCTCACGTGAGGAGCAGATGTATGAGGCCCAGGATTGCATTCCATACAAGAGTTAATCCAAAAAGCTGCAATGAGGACAGTGGATCAGATGTTTATATAGCAATTTATAGTTTTATAGGCATTGATCTTAATATATTTATTCCTCTATTTTATGGTTATTTATTTGTTATTTATTATGCTATTTATTACAGATAAATTGTACTGTATGCAGGATTTTTGCACATCTGAATTTGTCCCTATGCTTTGAACTACAATTTGGGATAATTTGAGGTAATTTTGACTTCGGGAGCCTTGTAGAAAACTAAACTAAACTCTATATGAGGACTAGTGACTTACTACCAAACTCTGGCTCCGTATAAATTGCATCTATTATTGATTTTATCAATATTCAATTGCACAAAATGAATTTGTTTTTAGCAATATAGTTTTTATGAGATGCACCAACACACAAGAACTACTTGAGGATGCACATTTCTGATATTTTAGTTCTTTCAACCATTATTACAAGCACTAGTACACTTTTAAACCTGCACTGTAACTTGTTTTCATCGAACAGGGGGAGGACTGTTTTTACCACCAATTGATGGTTTTACGTTATGTACATTGCCCTATAGATGGTAGCACTAATAGTCAGCAGCTATCAGTCATTGCATATGCTGTTATTTCATATCTATTTGATGTTGATCGAATTGGCATTTAAGCCATGATTGTACTTCATTATTGTTTATGATGCAATAGGTAAATATGCGCTACTTTGGAATGTTCACGTGATTATGTTGTCCCACTAGGTTGTAGTATTTTTTCAGTGGCAATGAAATCCCCCCCACGTGATGTTAATTGGAATTTGCACTGGCACTATAAAAATCCGTCACATTGTATGAGACGTTGTCATGTGAGCAAGGCTCTGAGGAGCCGAAACGTTATGGCCGTCGCTTTTGGCAAATAAAATCAAACTTGAACATCTATTTTGGTTCGTGTACCAGCTTTGTGAAGGTCCGGAGGATTACCGAGGCTAACAAACGCGGTAATCAGGGTATATATATATATATATATATATATATATATATATATATATATATATATATATATATATATATATATATATATATATATATATATATATATATATATATATATATATATATATATATATATATATATATATATATATATATATATATATATATATATATATATATATATATATATATATATATATATATATATATATATATATATATATATATATATATATATATTCAATGAAAAATCCATAAGTTAGTTGAGCTAATTATAACTCACGCCCCCGCAATGCATTGCTGATGACATCACATGACATGGCCAGTGACATCACTGATGACATCTCAAATGACATCACTGATGACATCATCCAGTGACTGTGTGTTTCTGTAAAGTTTAAATATGTTTCATATATATATATATATATATATATATATATATATATATATATATATATATATATATATATATATATATATGCCAAGGTGTATTAAAGAATGAGTGGTAGCATGAGTGTCTGTATGGATGAATGGATGATTTAGTAGGTGCATGACTGACTATACAAGTAAGTGAATACTGAATGCATGGGTTAGTGACTAAACTGTGTGAATGTCTGTATCAGTCTGTCAGTTGGTGTGCAAGCGGCTGCATGGGTTAGTGAGTAGCTACATGACTGTCTATATGGGTTATTAATTGGTTGTCTGTGTATCTGTATGGGTGCCTGAGTGTTTGTGTGGGTAGGGTGTATGTGACTCTATGCATAGATGTGTGAGTGGGTGATTCTATGGGTGCATGGTTTTAAGAGTGCATCTATGAAGGGCTGTATTGGTGGGTGAGTGTGTGTATAGGTGTGTTGGTGAGTGAATGGATGTAGAGATCAATAAGAGAGCTAGGGAGACGTGGGGTACGTCCGTATCCCCTGTGGTATAGGTCAGTTTTATCAAAGCTGGACGAACCCGAAGGTGTTGGTACAATCACTGAGAAGCAGTGATAGGGAACCCACTAGGTTAGTTAAAAGGCCCCTCACACACCAACCTGGTTGGTGTCATGCTTCATCATAGGGGCCCCAACCGGGTGGCCGAGTGCCTCCCGGTTGTGCTGCGACGCCTGGCTACAGCGGAGCTGGTGTGGTGCAGAAGTGTGATGTCGTGAAGGCTTAAAAATATCTCTGAGAGTCCATGCCGAGGTAAATTTATTATTGGCGGCTCAGGATATATTAAAATTAAACTATGTGGTGCAACTACGAAAGAGATTAGTTTCTAATAGTTGTATGTGTGGTAGGTCTACATGTTTCAGCCCACTTAGGAGTGTCAGGGGCTTTCGTCAGGACCAGTGTGTGAAGTGAGTGGCAAAGTGAGGAGTGCCACGTGATTAGTGAAAAAATAAAAAGGATTTAGTTACCTACACACTCGCTAAGGTGTGTGGAAAAGGTGTCTGCACACTGGCGGACACCGCAGCGAAAAAACCTGTGGGAAAAAAGAACATAGCACAAAGACATATAAAGCAGTGGCATTTTGTGCTGAGTATCGCCGCAACTATAAAATGCAATCTTCCGTGCTGTGATGTATCCAACACTTGCAGTCGGTTGTGCCTGTGGCCACACACATACTATACTGGTGTGGCATGCTGCTATAGTCTCACACTGATCAATAATAACTAATGAGAGGACGCTGTGTGTCCTGTGAACTCTATCGTTAAATTGGTGAACAGCAAGACCGGCAACAAGACAGGCAGGAAGGGTAGTGAACTATTTTCATGGGGTGCCTGGTGGAGGCAGTGGGCACCTTGAAGGGTGGTGCTGTGTGGCCACCGAGTGGTCAGACTTAGTCGTAAATACCCAGTACGCACTGGTTTGGATAGGCTATCCAGGTGACAGTGTGCGATACCTGTGAGGTGCTGGGTACAGGAAGGGGAAGTACCCCTGTGTGACGCGCTGTGGTAACGGGAGGAGGGGATGACAAACAGAAGGAATTAAAAAGGAATTACACTATGGCTGAGTATTGATCGCTGCTCAGGAAAGGGGAGGAGTGCGCTCCTTAAATCACAAATTCTGTGGGGAGGAAGGAACAAATCAGGCATGAAGGTTGGGACATCATCGGCAGATGTAGAACGGCAGAGAAACAGTGCGCGTCACCTTACTTGGTCAAGTAGCAGCACCCGTATTCCACCTACTCAGGGCTCCCGGATCCCGGATGGTGGTGTGTCCAAGGCGGAGGGGGAATAAATAGTGGTAGGGGCCATGGTTTACGTGCTGGGTGTCCAGTAGGCGCTGGTGTAGCAAAGAGGTCTGCGCATGTGTGAGGCAGGGCTGCGAGTTGTGCGCGCATGCGTGGGGCGCGAGCAAGCGTGGAGGTCGCTACTCCAGTGCGCATGCGCAGAGGAGCAGAGAAGCAGCAAAGGGGAGAGCGCGAGCAAGAGTAGCTGAACAGGGACAGGCATGTGGGCACTGGATGCCAAATAAAAAGACTCGGTGCCTGAGGTAAGCCTTACGTGAGATAGGCGTAGGGTGGACCGAACTAACTATAACAGCTGAATTTCTGGTTTTGTATGAGTAAATGTCCAACTAACTATAACGTCCCTGAAACCTGTGTTTTTTCAGTGAATTTCTAAGGTTTTTGAAATGCTAATCCCTAACTATAACGTCCCTGAAACCTCTGGTTTATTTCAGTGAATATCTAAGGTTTTTTAAATGCTAATTTCTAACTATGCCTACATAGGTAGAACATGTGTAAAAAAGAGTAAGAAAGGCGCAGAAAGAAGCAAGAGAAGTGCAGAAAGACGCAAGACAGGTGCAGAAAGAGGAAAAAAGGTGCAGAAAGAAGCAAGAGAAATGCAGAAAGAGGCAACAGAAGTCCAGAAAGAGGAAGAAAGGTGCAGAGAGAAGGAAGAGATGTGCAGAAAGAACCAACCGAGGTGCAGAAAGAGGTCTACTTTGACTGTACCTTACACCAGACTCATACAAAGTACTCTAATCACTGATCCTTCTCCAAAGATGTCTTAAACCTCACTTTTTTCTTGAAGGTTCACTATTAATCAACTGCTCAGAAAGTTAGGCCTACCAAATATAAAGCAACAATCCTAAGCATATCACTGTAGTAAGTCTGACCAAGTTTGTGAAGCTATACATGAGTGTCTATGCTTTTACCTAGTGATATGTTAAATGAAAATAAACATACAAACACTTGAATACATGTGTTTCAAACAGCATACTGTGTAAATGTGTGTAAAAAAAGGTGTATGCATTTCTTTCTGCTCACAATACAAGGTACATGGGTATTCAATAGTGTATTTGAGGGACTCTATAACACATATTGTAGGAGAGTAGGATCTGCACTTATGTTGCCCCCACTTTTTTTCTAATGTACACACTGGTTTCTGGCTATAGTCTGGCTGGGTCCCTGCTAATCAGGGCCCCAGTCTCTCTGTTCTCTCTAAACAACTTGAAGTGCATATTAGATGCACTAGTGATTGGATACTGTGGTACCATATGAGCCCCTAGTATATGGTACCTTAGGTACCAAGGGGATAGGTACTTCACAGGCCTACCAGGGGCTGAAGCATGTATTATGCCACCCCTGGGAGGCAGACTAAATCTGACACCACAGGCCTGCTACTGCAGCCTGGGTGAGGTAGTGTTAGCACTCCTCACTGAGGTATAGGTTCCTATATCTCACCATACACACACATATAAACCTATCAGTCACCCCTAAGGCAGGCCCTATCAATCCTGAGGGCAGGGTGCTTGGTTTACAGTGTGAGGGGGTGCCTCTGCCTGAGCAGGGCCCCTCTGCAGCTGACAGGGTCTATTCCCTGTGGCTGTTTGTGAATGTGGTTAAACCATATACTCTTAAGTGCATTAGAAATGCTAACTTTGGAATGACTGCCTCAAAACATGTTGTGGTTGGTGTCAAACAACTTGGAATCATACCCCCACATCAATCCATGATGTGGGAGCATGATCCCACCCTTCTAGAGGGGATGACATGTGCCTACTGTGGTAACACGGTAGAAATCTGTAAGAGCCCTGGCATCACAAAATGGATGCCACCAACACAGACACTGGGCTGCCCTCCTGCTGCTGACTGAAACTCGCAGTGGAGGAGGCCCAACAATAGGCATCCTGTCACAGGGAGGTGTCACCACCTTCTAGACAGGACTTGGTGTATTGGGGCTGGGTGGGTGCACTCCTAGAGTGCTTTGAAGTCCTGCAGTGGGGGAGCAGTAGGTTCCTCTGTGCATATGCCAGCTCAAACCGGTTCAGGGGCTACCTGTCCCTGCTCTGGCGTGAAACTGGACAAAGGGAAGTGGGTGTAACCACCCCCTACCCTGACCCTCCCAGAGGAGTGGTCATAGAGCTAGTCCCTCCCCTATCATCAGTACAAGAATGGAAACCTTGCCATTGCAAAGTAGATAGCCCTGGACGATGCTTTACAAGAAGAATCCTGGTCCTTCGATGTTCCACTACCTTTGGAAGACAGAAGAATCTCCCTTGGAGTCAAGGAGTCACTCCCCTGCTTGGCAGGCACCAAAACTTGAATCAACTTGAATCAACGGTCGAAAACTTTCCCGCTCCCGGCGGAGTCCAAAGTCCCTGCAGCCCCAGAAGTGGATTTCCTGACTTCTCGATGGCCATTGTGAGTCTCCAGCAGAGCTGAGGCGAGTGGACCCCACGAGTGACGAGGAACCACAATACCTGGGAACAGTGCACTATTGTCAAGTGCAACCCCTTCACGACGTTCAAAAAACTTGTGCTTTGGACCACTTATGGCCCAAGCCTCCAGCAGGTTTTGCAGCGAAAATCAGAGGCCTACCCTGTCCCGAGTGACCGTGGGTTCCTGTGAAGCATTTCCTCAAGAGGCGCATTCACGATCCCTTGCCCATTGGCTTGTGGGTCCCCTGAAGACTTTCTTATCAAACTAAAAGGGCTCCCCTGGTTGCTCCAGGCCTGCCCTCACTCATCCTTGCTGGGTGAGTCCCTAAGACCTTGCTGGTCTGCACCATTGACTAAATTCCCTTTCCACGAGATTTGCTGTTGTCAAGGCTTGTTGGCTCCAATCTGGTTGCCAATACCGCCATCAGCTGCAGATGTCGTGGGACACTCCGAATCCAGCTGCTGGTCATTGTCGATCTCTCCTGGACCTCGTGAGCAAAGAGTCAAAACACCCTTGATCACCTGAAATCACCCGACATCCGTGGGCATCCATTTTCCTGGCCCCGGGTCACCGGCAAGTGACTGTGAACACTGTCCCTTCAATTTTCAGGTTATCTGCATCTAGAATCCAGCCTTGGATTCCACCGAACACTTCTTCAGTCTTCGCAAGCAGCAAATCTTCTGTGGTCTCCATAGAAAACAGCGACGCGACCCCACACCAAAAGACACCTATGCACCCGGCTTCCCTGGGTGAGGTAACTCATGCACTCCGGTGCCCTAGTGTGTGTTGGCCCTCGAATTACTTACCTTGTAAGTGGCTTACTTGTAGACTTCCTCAAAGTACCCTAAAACTTAAAAAATCAAACCGCGACTTGCTCCATTGTAATCAAAAGGGGACCCGCGGCTGTGTTCGCACACTGCATGCGTCTCCCGTGGGTCTGTTACTTACCTGCTTTCACTGCAGTAGTGAAGCCCCAGCAATTCTACAGGCCCTAGGCCTTGCCATTCTGCAAGTCGACTTTCCTAAACCTCTTTTTTAGTATATGGTCTGGTACGCCCCTAGGGCCCCAGCCATATTTGTGCTTAACTTATTGTGAAACGTTGATATTTGAATGTGTTCCTGGCTCCTAATCTCATAAAGAGATTAGTAGAGTGTGTCTAGAAATAAATACATATATATTTGATATATATACCTGTGTGGTGTCCTTTCATTTGGTAATTCAAGAGATTATAAGGTAAAACAAGCTGCTTTACATTCCTCTGAGACTTAGCCTGAAGGCTGCTCTCCACAGCTACCACTAGGATAGCTTTCTTTAAAAGGTTGTCTTAAACCTATCTACCATAAGAGTCGAATTGGACTGGTGCAAGGTGGCCACTATAACTAGTGACCAGCATATGCCAGGCCAACTTCTCACACATATATACATACGATATGTCTGCCTTTGCAACCGAATGACAGAGCAGAACTGAGAAAATGTGTCCACCTATAGAAGAAGTTACCCGCTTTTTAAGCTACCATCTTCAGATGCATAACACATGTAAGAATACATATACAAGTAGACATATACCTCAGTAACGAGAGCACACAGATCTTTAAACTTGACAGCTTGCACTTCCCATTTGAGTACAGAAAGAGGCGAGAGACGTTCAGAAAGGGGGCAAGATGGCGACCGACTGACTCTGCCGCAAAGATGTCCGCTGAGCCTCCCTTAACCCAATGGCACTACGTGCTTTTTTTTTTTAATCGTTTTTAATCATCTTTAGTAGCGGAAGAATGAGGAATTCATAAATCCAGCGATATAACCCCTCATAAAGAAAAAGGAAAAGAATGCGGCTGAAATCTGAGCTCACACAAAACTCACCTCCTCTGTTTATTCTTGCGCTCTGTCACGGTGCTGCTCTGGGCTCGTTGATTGAGTTTGGCCTGCGTGGATCTTTTCCAGCCAGACTGGACAACGGAGGTCGACGTGATCATCGAACGGGACGGAGAAGTCTCTCATTTCGGCGGCGCTGTGGCTGTTACAGGATCGGAGACGGAGTGTGGAGCTGTACCAGCACGGTGAGTCTAGGCTGCATCAAGCACGCTTGCTGTCAACTCACTCAAGTAAGGATGACTAGCAAGGGGGCGAGGGCTGGAAAGACTGTTCTTGTGCCCTCTCAGTCAAATACAGCGCCGGCACCCACACATCAAAAAAAGACTGGAGGTTCTAAGCGCGAAAGGCAGAGGTGGGGGTGAAAAAGTTGATTGTGGAAAAAAGACCTCACATGAGAAAGACCCGACATCGCTGGCCACTGTAAAAAAGAGTACTACTCGTATAGCCAAGGAAACGAATGGCTCGCAACCTTTAATTACCAGCAGTTCTTCTGCAACATGTGGGTCAGAGAGTAATATGTCTGTTAATAGCGTAGAAAGTCAGAGCATAGCAGGCTCAACAGTTTTGTCAGGGCAGCCTTCAGATATTGCTTTATCTGATGGCCCAGGAAAAACCTATGCCCTTCTACCGGCAACCTTGTCAGCAGCGGATAACCTGACTACCTTGCATAACAATTCCACTATTCTGGCGAGTAACACGTGTAACACGACTGCTTTTAACAACACAGCAATCATAGCTAACCGTCCTCCACCAGTGCATTCTGGCGACTGTACACTTATAGACTGGAATTCAATCTGGATAAGTTCTATTCTCTTACAGAGGAATCCGAAATGTCAGATATCAGCATCTCATTGTCCAGTGGAGAGGAAGGAAAGAAATGGTACAGCAGTCCTAACACCGATACCCAGAAAGGTAAACCTGGGACTAAAAAACTACTTAAAAAAAAGAGCAGAGATTGTGTGCAAAGAAATGGCGATTTATCTGACAACGATAACGTGGGTGCAAGAGAGTTGAAATGGGATTACAACAATACCACCCTCACATTAATCTCTAAATCCTCCACAACTTCCGGCATAATACAACAAGCATTGACAGCAGCAAAGGGGAAACTCATGGTGCTTCAAGTAGCGAACCCGCCTTAACCGTTGTTTTGCAGTCCATCAAAAGCTTCCAGGAAGAAGTTAAGGCAGATAGTCGTAGATCACGCATGGCATCTAAAAAACTACAAGGGGCAGTTAGAAAGGTTGGCAAAACATGTGCTGATATTGCGGATCGAATGGCTATGGTGGAGGGGAGGACGGAACAACTCGAAAAGGAGGTTGCCTCACTTCAGACCCAGCATGACGAACATGAGGTGGTGGTGAAAGATTTGATGTGGAAAATGGAGGAGCAAGAAAACTGTCAGAGACGCAACAATCTGCGCTTTCTTGGTATTCCGGAGGGGGTAGAAAAAGATGACTCCAGGAAATTTATGATTACCTTTTTGAAAGGGGCTCTGCCAGAACTGCAATCATGGGATTTAGACAGGGAAATCCAAAGAGCCCACAGAGTCCGTCTACTCCCTGGCAAACATACATCAGCATCGCAACATCCCTGTGTTATGCTTTTATTTTTTGGAATCGTCCCACTCCGCCAAATGCTATTTGACTTGACCAGACCCACAAAGAAATTGACCTTTGATGGAATAACCTTCTTTACTAGACCTGATTTCGCTCACGCCACTGTAGAGCGTAGGTGGAGGCTTCGGCAGCTTCTTGAACCTTTTCAGAAGCAGGGGGCTGAGGTGTACCTACAAAATCCGGCCAACTGCAAATAATATACAAAGCTTTGTTTCTGAAATTCAGGCGAAAAAATACTTAGAGGAACTCTCGGGACACAAATAATGTAGTTTAAAAAAACTCAAAATACACATAATGCACGAAGAATTTGTGGAAACTGAAGGCAGGTTGTAACGCTTGCGGGGTTTTTTCTTCTGCCAAATTTGATTTTTCTGCTCAGGGATTAGTTTAGCCATTTGTTCTTATTTGAGATTAAGGAGTGTGGGGTTGTCTGGGAGTAACTGATACCAGAGGCTGTGGAAATTTTCTTCCTTTCTTTTTTTTTTTCCTCCTTTATTATACAGGGAGTCTCAGCGGGAACACTGGGCTCTTCACGTCGGATGTCAAACTCCTGGCTTTGCCAGGTAACCTCCAAAGGTGGTGGAGGGTGGGGGGGGAGGGAGGAGTCAGTCAGACAGGCTGCATTCATTTATAGAGAAGGGAAGGGAAAGAAGAGAAGGGAAGGGGGAAAAAAGGGGAGAAGGAAAAGGGGGGAAAGGAAAACTATAAAACTGACTCAAACAAATATTAGTATGGCTTTAATATTAAACACGTAGCGTAAAAAGATGAGTTTACTAAGAATTTTATCAATGAATATTTGTGGCCTAACGATCTCAGAAAAAGGCAGGCAGTGGCAGTAGGACTCCAAGCTTGGGGTGCAAATGTTTGTTTGTTTGCAAGAAACACACATCGAGGGGTCACAAACGCATATCTCAAAATCATTAGGATACAGGTTGATTTGTGCAACATCACAAGGCGCTAGGGTAAGGGGGGTTGCTATTTAAGCCAGGGGAAGTGGGCTTGTTTTTAGTTACTCTAGGGCGGATAAATTTGGTCGTTGGGCAATTACCGAATGTCAGTATGGGAGTGGGCAAAAGATGACTATGTGGCATTTATGGCAGTAACAGTGACGAGGCATCAGTCTTTGATGAGATCACAAATGAACTGATGCATTGGCCATTACCCTTAATGATTTGCGGGGATCTCAACATTAACTTGCCAAATAACTGGTCCTTAAAGGATGGGTGGCATTATACTGGTCGTATACCCCAAGTATTTAAGGCATTAAGACAAATATGTTGCATACACAGGTTGGTGGATGGTTGGCAGACTTTAGAACCTGATGATCCAGGGTTTAAGTATTTCTCTAATCCCCATCTCACCCATGCAAGATTGGATTACATCTTAATGTCTAATGCAATAAAAACCAAGTGCCAAATAATGAAACTTCCCCAGATCCTGTCGGATCATAATTCTCTCATTTGTTCCTTAGAAACAGATAATAGAAGCAACACACCTAGTTTATGGACTTTCGAGAAATCCCTGCTCTTAGATGAGAAGTATTGCAGCCATATGTGAGAGTGGATCCCTAATTTTGTAACTGATAATGAAGGGAGCTCCTCAATTGAAGTTATCTGGGACACGTTAAAAGCTGGCATCCGAGGGGAGACCTTGCAATACTCTCTAAAAGCTAATAAACAAGCCAGGGAGATTATGCAGGGGCTACAAGATAACCTGAGGAAGGCTTAATAAGTGTTATTATGGGAAATTTTCCAGTAGGAAAGGAGGAAGTAGCAAACATGCAGAATCAGGTGGCGATTGCTAAGGCTAGTCTAATTATGAATATTTTCACGGAGAAAGCAATTAAAAAAGCACTCTCTCAAAAGGAGATGCTATATGAAATGAATGAGCAAATTGGACATCAGCTAGCCGTTCGCATGAGACAACAGGCCTCCTCAAATTTGATCCGGGAAATTCAGGACCCTCAGGGAGCCTGAGTAATCGACCCCAAATTCATCAGAGAAGCTTTTTTGTGGTACTATCAAGACTTATACACGGAAACGGGGGGGGGGCGACCAGGCAAGCATTAAGGATTACCTAGATAAGTCTCGTATCGAGAAATTTAAAGTTGAGGATGCAAATCTTCTAGAGGAATCCCCCACAGAGGAAGAAATGATAGGTATAATTAAAAATCTGCCAAGACGGATAGCTACGGGGGTAGATTGCATTCCATCGGAGTTCTATGCCTATTTTTTAGATCAAATCAAAAGCATCTTTTTACAACTTATTATACACATCTTTAAAGGAGGCCATCCCCCGGAATCCTGGTCTCGGGCAAAAATAGTCATCTTTCCTAAAAAGAACAAACCGCCGGAACAACTTGGGTCATATTGCCCCATTACTCTCATTAATTCAGACTCTAAAATTTATTCGAAAGTCTTGGCCAACAGAATTGCTCCTATTATACACAAGGTGATCGCCCAGAGTCAACATGGCTTTGTGCCCGGTAGATCCACTATCAACCACATCCAGCGAGTGATCACATTGTTCAATGGCATGGAGGTTTCAGGAGACCCAATGGCGCTGGTTCTGCCTGATGCAGAGAAAGCTTTCGATAGGGTCTCCTGGCAGTTCCTGTGGACGACAATGTCTATGATGGGTATTATGGGAGGTTACATACAGGCAGTCCAAAAACTTTATGTGAACCCAAAGGCTGTCGTGATGGTTAATGGTAGTTTAACCAAAGAATTGATAATATTGCGGGGAACACGGCAGGGTTGTCCTTGCTCGCCGTTGCTTTTCGCAATTTACATAGATCCATTTATTCGCCGATTGGAAAAGGATGGAGAAATTAAACCTATAATTTCACAAGGGTATCCCACCAAATCACTGGCCTATGCGGATGACATCGCTATCGTGACATCCGATCCATGCACGACAATAATTGCTATCGAGAGAGAGGCCATGCAATTCGGAGCTGTGTCTGGCTATGCACTCAATCAGGGGAAAACTCAGATTGTTTTAAATAAAAAAAGTGAGTTTAGGGATGCTGGAGTCGTGGAACTGGCTACTTTTTTAGGAGTCTGTATTACATCCGATCTGGATAATTTGGTTAATGTAAATCTGAGACCAATGATTGCTGTAATGCAGAAAGATGTCCAACGCCTTGACAATTTACACCTCTCTATTATTGGAAGAGTGAATGCAATTAAAATGGTCTTTTTCCCAAACTGTTGTATATGTTTAGAGCTATTTGCCTAGAATTTTTTCCATCCTGGCTTAAATCCATAGAACGGATGTTTTCTAGTTTTATCTGGGCATAGTCACAACCTCGTCGGGCCTATAAGTTTCTTACTCTTTAGAAGGATCGAGGTGGATTAGCTCTTCCAAACGTGAAGGCAACTGTGCTATTGTACAGCGTTGAGCTACTCCGGAATAACCGGGAAGGGATGCAGGGAGAGACCTATACGCCTTCTATTTTTCAATTACTGTTAGGTAGCGAGAGCAGAGGATACTGGTGGAGACAGCTATCACAAAAAAGTTAGTTAAATTTCAAACACTATTTAGCGGATTCAAGGTTTGGAAGACTATCAGGAAAATGCTCGGTATAGGGAGACTGTCTTGTTATACCCCCTTGAAGAATAACCCAGAACTGCCCGAAATTTTTAATGATAGTTATATACATAAGTGGTACAAGACAGGAATTGTTCAGATTGGTTGCCTCTTTTCCTCCGTTGGGATTTGCTCTTTTGAAAAATTAAAATACTAATTTGGATTAGATTGGCGGGACTTCTTCAAATACTTGCAAATTAGACATTTTTTGTCATGGAAGGTAGGCGGGAGGGGGGGTTTTGAAAAAATTAATCTAGTAGAAATACTTTTATCTGGCACTAAAAACACAATTGGGGGTATTGACTCACGCATAAATGTTATGTTTCCAGATGACATGGAGAGAATATCACTGAAATGGTTAGAGAAAGCAGAAATTTCAAATGAGGAGTTTAACTATGCTTATGAAATGTCACAAACAATCTTAATGTCAACTAAACTCCAAGCACAATTTTTCAAAACCTGCTTTTTTCTGTATTACACACCGGATAAAATAGCCAAATAGGGAAGTGGTAAGAGTACATGTTGTCCTAGATGTATGCTTTACAATGCTGATTGTATACACATTTTCTCCACCTGTGAAGGACTAACATCTGTCAAACAAGAGATAGGGAAATTCCTATCCACAGTGGTGCGTGATACGATAGTTTTATCTAGTAGTATTATTCTTTTAGGTGCAACAGATCCTTTAAACGCTAGTATAGGGCATGAACTTATTTTTATAGAAATGGTTGTGTATTGCGTCATCGTGGCTGGATGTTACTGCCCCGAATTTCCAACAATGGTTAGCCAGATTTCCTGCTATTTCAAATATTGAAATTGCCATCTATAAACGAAAGGGCAGTAGGCGACGAAAAAGAGGTTTAAAAATGTGGACCCCTCTAACAGAATGGTGCCAATCCCAAGGCAATACGGAATGAACTTTAGGCTTAATGTGCAACCAGATCTGGATGTACGAATATGCAAATGTATCAATTTCCTTTTTCTTTGTTTCTTTATTATTTTTATGTATACCTGTCTGACCTGGAGAGAGGGGGAGGGCGAAAAATCTGTTAAAAAATCTTGAATAAATATATATTTTTTTAAAAACAGAAAGAAGCAAGGGAGTTGCAGAAACAGGCAAAAGAGGTGAAGAAAGAGGGAACTGGGGTGCAAAAGAGGCAAGAGAGTTACAGAAAGTGGGAAGAGGGGTGCAGAAATTTGCAAGAGAGGTGCAGAAAGAAGCAAGAGCAGTGCAGACAGAACCAACAGAGGTGCAGAAGGAGGCAAGAGGGGTGCAGAAAAAAGCAAAAGCAGTGCAGAAAGAAACAGATGTGCAAGAGGGGTACAGAAAGAGGCAAAAGAAATGCAGAAACAAGGAAAGAGGCAAGAGGGGTGCAAAAAGAGGCAAGCAAGGTACACAAAGAGGGACGAAGGGTGCACAAAGAGTCAAGAGGGATTCAGAAGCAAGAGAAGTGCAGAAATTAGCAACAGAGGTACAGAAAGAGGCCAGAAAAGTTCAGAAAGTGGCAAGAGAGTTGCAGAAAAAGGTAAACATGGTGCAGAAATAGGGAACAGGGGTGCAGACAGAGGCAAGAGAGCTGCAGAAAGAACTAACAGAGGTGTAGAAAGAGGCAAGAGGGGTGCAGAAATGTGCAAGAGTAGCAGACAGAAGCAAGAACAATACAGAAAGAACAAACAGAGGTGCAGAAAGAGACAAGAAGGGTGCAGAAAGAGGTACGAGAACTGTAGACAACCTCCAGAGATTTGCAGAGAGGCAAGAGATGTGCAGAAAAAAGCAAAAGAGGTGTAGAAAGAGGCAAGAGTGGTGCAGAAAGAGCCAAGAGAGGAGCAGAAAGAGGCAAGAGGGTACACACAGAGGCACGAGGGATGCAGAAATTTGCAAGAGAGGTGCAGAAAGAAGCAACAGAGGTGTAGGACGAGGCGAGAGAGGTGCAGACAGAGGAAAGAGAGGTGCAGAAAAAGGGAAGAGGGGTGCAGAAAGAGGCAAGAGGGGTACAGAAAAAGGCAAGACAGGTGCAGAAAGAAACAAGAGCAGTACAGAAACAACCACGAGAGGTGCAGAAAGAGGCAAGAAAGGTGCAGAAAGAGGTATGAGAACTGTAGACAACCTCCAGAGATTTGCAGAAAGAGGCAAGAGAGGTGCAGAGAGAGGGAACATGGGTACAGAAAGAGGCAAGAGAGGTGCAGAAAGAGTGAAAAGAGGTGTAGAAAGAGGGAAGAAGGGTGAAGAAAGAGGCAATAGGGGTGCAGAAAGAAGCAAGAGAGGTGCAGAAAGAAGGCAGAAGGGTGCAGATAGAGGCAAGATGGGTACATAAGTGCAGAAAGAAGCAAGAGAAGTGCAGAGAAGTGCAGAAAGAAGCAACAGAGGTGCAGAAGGAGGCAAGAGAAGTGCACAAAGACGCAATAGAGTTGCAGAAACAGGCAAAAAGGTACAGAAAGAAGCAAAAGCAGTGCAGAAAGAAACAACATAGGTGCAGAAGGAGGCAAGAAGGGTACAGGAAGAAGCAAAAGAAGTACAGTAACAAGCAAAAGAGGTGCGGAAAGAGGCAAGATGGGTGCAGAAAGAGGCAAGAGAGATGCAGAAAGAGGCAAGAGAGGTGCAGAAAGAGGGAAGAAGGGTGCAGAAAGAGGGAAGAAGGGTGCAGAAAGAGGCAAGAGGGGTGCAGAAAGAAGCAAGAGAGGCGTAGAAAGAAGCAAGAGCAGTACAAAAAGAAGCAACAGAGGGGCAGAAAGAGGCAAGAGGGGTGCAGAAAGAGGCAAGAGAAGTACAGAAGGGAGCAACAGAGGTGCAGATAAAGGCAAGAAAAGTACAGAAAGAAGGTTACAGAAACAGGCAAAAGCGGTGCAGAAAGAGTGAACGGGGGTGCAGACAGAGGCAAGAGAGCTGCAGAAAGAACTAACAGAGGTGTAGAAAGAGGCAAGAGGGGTGCATAAATGTGCAAGAGAGTAGCAGACAGAAGCAAGAGCAATACATAAAGAACAGACAGAGGTGCAGAAAGAGGCAGGAGGGGTGCAGAAGGAAGCAAGAGAAGTACAGAAAAAAGCAAAAGAGGTGTAGAAAGAGCCAAGAGTGGTGCTGAAAGAGCCAAGAGAGGAGCAGAAAGAGGCAAGAGGGTACACACAGAGGCACGAGGGATGCAGAAATTTGCAAGAGAGGTGCAGAAAGAATCAACAGAGCTGCAGGATGAGGCGAGAGGGGTGCAGACAGAGGAACGAGAGGTGCAGAAAGAACCAACAGAGGTGCAGAAAGAGGCAAGAGGGGTACAGAAAGAGGCAAGAAGGGTGCAGAAAGAGGTATGAGAACTGTAGACAACCTCCAGAGATTTGCAGAAAGAGGCAAGAGATGTGCAGAAAGAGGGAACATGGGTACAGAAAGAGGCAAGAGAGGTGCAGAAAGAGTGAAAAGAGGTGTAGAAAGAGGGAAGAAGGGTGAAGAAAGAGGCAATAGGGGTGCAGAAAGAAGCAAGAAAAGTATAGAAAGAGGGCAGAAGGGTGCAGATAGAGGCAAGATGGGTACAGAAAGAAGCAAAAGAAGTGCAGAAAGAAGCAAGAGAAGTGCAGAGAAGTGCAGAAAGAAGCAACAGAGGTGCAGAAGGAGGCAAGAGAAGTGCACAAAGACGCAATAGAGTTGCAGAAACAGGCAAAAAGGTACAGAAAAACAAGAGCAGTGCAGAAAGAAACAACATAGGTGCAGAAAGAGGCAAGAGGGGTACAGAAAGAAGCAAAAGAAGTACAGTAACAAGCAAAAGAGGTGCGGAAAGAGGCAAGATGGTTGCAGAAAGAGGCAAGAGAGATGCAGAAAGAGGCAAGAAAGGTGCAGAAAGAGGGAAGAAGAGTGCAGAAAGAAGCAAGAGGCGGTGCAGAAAGAAGCAAGAGAGGTGAAGAAAGAAGCAAGAGAAGTACAGAAAGAAGCAACAGGGGTGCAGAAATAGGCAAGAGGGGTGCAGAAAGAAGCAAGAGAAGTACAGAAGGGAGCAACAGAGGTGCAGAAAAAGGCAAGAAAAGTACAGAAATAGGCAAGAAGGTTACAGAAACAGGCAAAAGCGGTGCAGAAAGAGGGACCAGGGGTGCAGACATGGGCAAGAGAGGTGCAGAAAGAACCACCAGAGGTGCAGGTAGAGGCAAGAGGGGTGCAGAAATGTGCAAGAGAGTAGCACCCACAAGCAAGAGCAGGGTAGAAAGAACCAACAGAGGTGCAGAAAGAGGCAAGAGGAGTCCAGAAAGAAGCAAGAGAGGTCAGAAAGAATCAAGAGCAGTGTAAAAGAACCAACAGAGGTGCAAAAAGAGGCAAGAGGGGTGCAGTAAGAGGTAGGCAAGGTGCACAAAGAGGAAAGAGGGATACAGAAAGAGTCAGGAGTGGTACAGAAAGAAGGAAGAGAACTGCAGAAAGAAGCAACAGAGGTGCTGAATGAGGCACAAAGGGTGCAGAAAGAGGCAAGAGAAGTGCAGAAAGAAGCAACAGAGGTACAGAAAGAGGCAAGAGTGGTGCAGAAAGAGGGAAGAGAGGTGTAGAAAGAGGGAAGAGAGTTACAAATAGGGACGAGAGGTGCAGAAAGAAGCAAGAGAGGTGTAGGAAGAAGCAAGAGAAGTGCAGAGAGAAGCAACAGAGGTGCAGAAAAAGGAAAGAAAGGTACAGAAAGATGCAAGAGAGTTACAGAAACAGGCAAAAGAGGTGCAGAAAGAGGGAACAGGGGTACAGACAGAGGCAAGAGAGGTGTAGAAAGAACCAACAAAGGTGCAGAAAGAGTCAAGAGGGGTGTAGAAAGAGGCAATAGGGTTGCACATAGAGGGAATGGGGTGCAGAAAGAAGCAAGTAGGGTGCAGAAAGAGGCAAGAGATGTGCAGAAATAGGCAAAAGAAGTGTAGAAAGAGGCAAGAGAGGTGCAGAAGGAGGCAAGAGAACTGCAGGGAGAGAAAAGAGTTGCAGAAAGAGGCAAGTGAGGTGCAGAAGGAGGCAGGAGAAATGCAGAAAGAGGCAAGTGAGGTGCAGAAACAGGCATAAGGGGTGTAGAAAGAGGGAATAGGTAGGCAGGCTGGGAAAAGTTGGCCTGGCATATGCTGGTCACTAGTTATAGTGGCCACCTTCCACCAGTCCAATTCGACTCTTATGATAGATAGGTTTAAGACAACCTTTTAAAGAAAGCTATCCTAGTGGTAGCTGTGGAGAGCAGCCTTCAGGCTATGTCTCAGAGGAATGTAAAGCAGCTTGTTTTTACCTTATAATAACTTGAATTACCAAATGAAAGGATACCACACAGGTATATATATCAAATATATATGTATTTCTTTCTAGACACACTCTACTAATCTCTTTATGAGATTAGAAGCCAGGTACACATCCAAAATGCAATGTTTCTCAATAAGTAAAGCACAAATATGGCTGGAGCCCTAGGGGCGTACCAGACCATATACTAAAAAAATAGTATAAGAAGGTCGACTTGCAAAATGACAAGGCCTACGGCCTGTAGAATGTCTGGGGCTTCACCACTGCAGTGAAAGCAGGTAAGTACTAGGCCCACGGGAGACGCGTTCAGTGTGTGAACACAGCCGCGGGTTCCCTATTGGTTATAATGGAGCGAGTCGCGGTTTGAATTTTAAAGTTTTAGGGTAGTTCGAGGAAGTCTACAAGCAAGCCACTTACAAGGTAAGTAATTCGAGGGCCATTCGAGTGCACGAGTTACCTCACCCAGGGAAGCCGGGTGCATAGGTGTCTTTTGGTGTCGGGTCGCGTCGCTGTTTTCTATGAAGAGCAAAGAAGACTTGCTGCTGGCGTCGACTGAAGAAGTGTCCGGTGGAATCCAAGAGTGGATTCAAGATGCTGAAGACCTGAAAATTGAAGGGACAGTGTTCAAAGTCACTTGCCAGTGACCGGTGGCCAGGAAGATGGATGACCACGGATGTCAGGTGATTTTAGGTCGTCGATGGTGTTTTGACTCTTCGCTCACGAGGTCCAGGAGAGTTTGACGATGACCAGCAGCTGGATTCGGAGTGCACCACAAAGTTTTCAGCTGATGGGAGTGTCGGCAACCGGATTGGAGCCAATAAGCCTTGGAAACTGCAAGTCACGTGTAGAGTGAAGAAAGTCGATGGTGCAGACCAGCAAGGTCTGAGGGACCCCCCCTCCAAGGGTAAGTGAGGCGGTCCTGGAGCAACCAGGGGAGCCCTTTGAGTTGATAAGAAAGTCTTCGGGGAACCCGCAAGCCAACAGGCAAGGGATTGCGAAGATGCCGCTTCAGGAAATGCTTCACAGGAGCCCGCGGTCACTCGGGACGGGGTAGGCCTCTGATTTTCGCTGCCAAACCTGCTGGAGGATTGGGCCACAAATGGTCCAAAGTACAAGTTCGTAGAATGTTGTGAAGGGGTTGCACTCAACAATAGTGCACCGTCCCCGGGTATTGCTGTTCCTCATCACTCGTGGGGTCCACTCGCCACAGCTTTGCTGAGGACTCACAATGGCAATCGGGAATTCAGGAAATCCACTTCTGGGGCTGCAGGGACTTCGAACTCTGGCGGGAGCGGGAAAGGTTGCGACCGTTGATTAAGGTTTTTGGTGCCTGCCAAGCAGGGGAGTCACTCCTTGACTCCAAGGGAGATTCTTCTGTCTTCCAAAGGTAGTGGAACGTCGAAGGGCCAGGATTCTACTTTGTAGAGCATCGTCCAGGGTTATCTGATTTGCAATGGCAAAGTTTGCTATCTTATAGTGAAGATAGGGGAGGGACTAGCTCTATGACCACTCCTCTGGGAGGGTAAGGGTAGGGGGTGGTTACACCCACTTCCCTTTGTCCAGTTTCGCGCCAGAGCAGGGACAGATAGCCCCTGAACCGGTTTGAGCTGGCATATGCACAGAGGAGCCTACTGCTCCCCCAGTGCAGGACTTCAAAGCACTCTAGAAGTGCACCCACCCAGCCCCAATACTCTAAATCCTGTCTGGAAGGTGGTAACACCTCCCTGTGACAGGATGCCTTTTGTTGGGCTTCCTCCACTGCAAGTTTCAGTCAGCAGCAGGAGGGCAGCCCAGTGTCTGTGCTGGTGGCATCCATTTTGTGATGCGAGGGCTCTTTCAGATTTCTGTCGTTTTACATGTTGTCCCCCTCTAGAAGGGTGGGATCAAGCTCCCTCATCATGGACTGATGTGGGGGTATGATTCCTAGTTGTTTGACACCAAACACGACATGTTTTGATGCAGTCATTCCAAAGTTAGCATGTTAATGCACTTAAGAGTATATGGTTTAACCGCATCCACAAAAAGCCATAGAGAATAGACTCTGGTAGCTGCAGAGGAGCCCTGCTCATGCAGAGCCACCCCCTCACATTGGAAACCACGCACCCTACCCTCAGGATTGATAGGGCCTGCCATAGGGGTGGTTTATATGTGTGTGTATGGTGAAATATAGAAACCTATATCTCAGTGAGGAGTGCTAACACTACCTCACACAGGCTGCAGTAGCAGGCCTGTGGTGTCAGATTGAGTCTGCTTCCCAGGGGTGGCATAATACATGCTTTAGCCCCTGGTAGGCCTGTGAAATGCCTATGCCCTAGGTACCTAAGGTACCATATACTAGTCGCTCATAAGGTACCACAGTATCCAATCACTAGTGCATCTAATATGCACACCAAGTCGTTTAGAAAGAACAGAGAGACTGGGGCCCTGATTAGCAGGGACCCAGCCAGACTATAGCCAGAAACCAGTGTATAAATCAGAAAAAAAGTGGGGGCAACATAAGTGCAGATCCTACTCTCCTACACAGGCTGAGGTAAGAGAGGTGCGGAAAGAGTAAAGAGTCAAGAGGGGTACAGAAAGAAGCATCAGAGGTGAAGAAAGAAGCATGAGAAGTGCAGAAAGAAGTAACAGATGTGCAGAAAGAGGCAAGAGGGGTGAAGAAAGAGGGAACATGGGTACAGAAAGAGGCAAGAGAGGTGCAGAAAGAGCAGAAGGGTGAAGAAAGAGGCAATAGGCGTGCAGAAAGAATAAGAGAGGTTCAGAAAGAGGGCAGAAGGGTGCAGATAGAGGCACGATGGGTGCAGAAAGAAGCAACAGAGGTGCAGAAGGAGGCAAGAGAAGTGCACAAAGACGCAATAGAGTTGAAGAAACAGGCAAAAGAGGTGCAGAAAGAAGCAAGAGCAGTGCAGAAAGAAACAACATAGGTGCAGAAGGAGGCAAGAGGTGAACAGAAAGAAGCAAAAGAAGTATAGTAACAAGTAAAAGAGGTGCGGAAAGAGGCAAGATGGGTGCAGAAAGAGGCAATAGGGTTGCACATAGAAGGAAGAGGGGTGCAGAATTAGACAGAGTTTAACAGAGGGAAGAGGGGTGCAGAAAGAAGCAAGTGAGGAGCAGAAAGAGGCAAGAGGTGTGCAGAAACAGGCAAAAGAAGTATAGAAAGAGGCAAGAGAGGTGCAGAAGGAGGGAAGAGAACTGCAGAAAGGCAAGTGAGGTGCAGAAACAGGCAAAAGGGGTGTAGAAAGAGGGAACAGGTAGGCAGGCTGAGGCAAGAGAGGTGCAGAAAGAAGCAACAGAGGTGCAGAAGGAGGCAAGACAAGTGCACAAGATGCAATAGAGTTGCAGAAACAGGCAAAAGAGGTGCAGAAAGAAGCAAGAGCAGTGCAGTGCAGAAAGAGACAACATAGGTGCAGAAGGAGGCAAGAGGGGTACAGGAAGAAGCAAAAGAAGTACAGTAACAAGCAAAAGAAGTGCGGAAAGAGGCAAGAGGGGTGCCGAAAGAGGCAAGAGAGATGCAGAAAGAGGCAAGAGAGTTGCAGAAAGAGGGAAGAGAAGTACAGAAGGGAGCAACAGAGGTGCAGAAAGAGGCAAGAAAAGTGCAGAAAGGTTACAGAAACAGGTAAAAGCGGTGCAGAAAGAGGGAAAGGGGTGCATACAGAGGCGAGAAAGGTACAGAAAGAACCAACAGAGGTGCAGGTAGAGGCAAGAGGGGTGCAGAAATGTGAAAGAGAGTAGCAAACACAAGCAAGAGCAGTGCAGAAAGAAACAACTGAGGTGCAGAAAGAGGCAAGAGGGGTGCAGAAAGAAGAGAGGTGCAGAAAGAATCAAGAGCAGTGTAAAAGAACCAACAGAGGTGCAGAAAGAGGCAAGTGGGGTGCAGAAGGAGGTGAGAGAACTGCAGAAACAGGCAAGAGAGTTACAGAACCAGGCAAAAGGGGTGCAGAAAGAGGGAACAGGTGGGCAGACTGAGGCAAGAGAGGTGCAGACAGAGGGAAGAAGGGTGCAGAAAGAGGCAAGAGGGATGGAGAAAGAACCAACAGAGGTGCAGAAAGAGGCAAGAGGGGTACAAAAATTGGGAAGCAAAGTGCAGAACGAAGCAAAAGAGAAGCAGAAAGAACCAACAGAGGTGCAAAAAGAGGCAAGAGCGGTGCAGTAAGGTGTAGGAGAGGTACACAAAGAGGCAAGAGGGATACAGAAAGAGGCAGGAGTGGTGCAGAAAGGAGGAGAACTGCAGAAAGAAGCAACAGAGGTGCTGAATGAGGCACAAAGGGTGCAGAAAGAGGCAAGAGAAGTGCAGAAAGAAGCAACAGAGGTACAGAAAGAGGCAAGAGTGGTGCAGAAAGAGGGAAGAGAGGTGTGGAATGAAGCAAGAGTGTTACAAAGAGGGACGAGATATGCAGAAAGAAGCAAGAGAGGTGTAGAAAGAAGCAAGAGAAGTGGAGAGGGAAGCAACAGAGGTGTAGAAAAAGGCAAGAAAGGTACAGAAAGAGACGAGAGTTACAGAAAGAGGCAAAAGAGGTGTAGAAAGAGGGAGCAGGGGTGCAGACAGAGGCAAGAGAGTTGCAGAAAGCACCAACAGAGGTAAAGAAAGAGGCAATAGGGTTGCCCATAGAGGGAAGAGGGGTGCAGAAAGAGGCAAGAGAGTTGAACATAGAGGGAATGGGGTGCAGAAAGAAGCATGTGGGGTGCAGAAAGAGGCAAGAGTGGTGCAGAAAGAGGGAAGAGAGGTGTAGAAAGAGCCAAGAGAGTTACAAAGAGAGATGAGGGGGTGCAGAAAGAAGCAAGAGATGTGTAGAAAGAAGCAAGAGAAGTGCAGAGAGAAGCAACAGAGGTGCAGAAAAAGGCAAGAAAGGTGCAGAAAGAGGCAAGAGAGTTATAGAAACAGGCAAAAGAGGTGCAGAAAGAGAGAACAGGGGTACAGACAGATGCAAGAGAGGTGAAGAAAGAACCAAAAGAGGTGCAGACAGATGCAAGAGAGGTGAAGAAAGAACCAAAAGAGATGCAGAAAGAGGCAAGAGGGGTGCAGAAAGAGGCAAGAGAGTTGAACATAGAGGGAAGAGGGGTGCAGAAAGAAGCAAGTGAGGTGCAGAAAGAGGCAAGAGGTGTGCAGAAACCGGTAAAAAAGTATAGAAAGAGGCAAGAGAGGTACAGAAGGAGGCAAGAGAACTGCAGGAAGAGGCAAGAGAGTTGCAGAAAGAATCAAGAGCAGTGTAAAAGAACCAGCAGAGGTGCAGAAAGAGGCAAGTGGGGTGCGGAAGGAGGTAAGAGAACTGCAGAAACAGGCAAGAGAGTTGCAGAACCAGGCAAAAGGGGTGCAGAAAGAGGGAACAGATGGGCAGACTGAGGCAAGAGAGGTACAGACAGAGGGAAGAGGGGTGCAGAAAGAGGCAAGAGGGATGCAGAAATTTGGAACAGAGGTGGAGAAAGAAGCCAGAGCAGAAAGAACTAACAGAGGTGCATAAAGAGGCAAGAGGGGTACAGAAAGAGGTAAGTGAAGTGCAGAACGAAGCAAAAGAGAAGCAGAAAGAACCAACAGAGGTGCAAAAAGAGGCAAGAGCGGTGCAGTGAGGCGTAGGAGAGGTGCACAAAGAGGCAAGAGGGATACAGAAAGAGGCAGGAGTGGTACAGAAAGATGCAAGAGAAGTGCAGAAAAATGCAACAGAGGTACAGTAAGAGGCAAGAGTGGTGTAGAAAATTGAAGAGGTATAGAATGAGGCAAGAGAGTTACAAAGAGAGGTGCAGAAGGAGGTAAGAGAACTGCAGAAACAGGCAAAAGAGTTGCAGAAACAGGCAAAAGGGATGCAGAAAGAGGGAACAGGTGGGCAGACTGAGGCAAGAGAGGTGCAGAAATTTGGAACAGAGGTGCAGAAAGAAGCAAGAACAGTGCAGAAAGAACCAACAGAGGTGCAGAAAGAGGCAAGAGGGGTTTAGAAAGAGGTAAGTGAAGTGCAAAACGAAGCAAAAGAGATGCAGAAAGAACCAACAGAGGTGGAAAAAGAGTCAAGAGGGGTACAGTAAGGGGTAGGAGTGGTACACAAAGAGGCAAGAGGGATACAGAAAGAGGCAGGAGTGGTGCAGTAAGAAGGAAGAGAACTGCAGAAAGAAGCAACAGAGGTGGTAAAAGAGGCAAAAAGGGTGCAGAAACGGTCAAGAAAAGTGCAGAAAGAAGAAACAGAGGTACAGAAAGAGGCAAGAGTGGTGCAGAAAGAGGGAAGATAGGTGTAGAAAGAGCCAAGAGAGTTACAAAGAGGGACGAGGGGTACAGAAAGAAGCAAGAGAGGTGTAGAAAGAAGCAAGACAAGTGCAGAGAGAAGTAACAGAGGTGCAGAAAAAGGCAAGAAAGGTACAGAAAGAGGCAAGAGAGTTACAGAAACAGGCAAAAGAGGTGCAGAAAGAACCAACAGAGGTGCAGAAAGAGGCAAGAGAGGTGCACAAAGAGGCAATAGGGTTGCACATAGAGGGAAGAGGGGTGCAGAAAGAGGCAAGAGAGTTGAACATAGAGGGAAGAGGGGTGCAGAAAGAAGCAAGTGAGGTGCAGAAAGAGGCAAGAGGTGTGAAAAAACAGGCAAAAGAAGTGTAGAAAGAGGCAAGAGAAGTGTAGAAAGAGGCAAGAGAGGTGCAGAAGGAGGCAAGAGAACTGCAGGAAGAAGCAAGAGAGTTGCAGAATGAGGCAAGAGAGGTGCAGAAAGAGGGAAGAAGGGTGCAGTAAGGGGTAGGAGAGGTGCACAAAGAGGCAAGAGAGATACAGAAAGCGGCAGGAGTGGTGCAGAAAGAAGGAAGAGAACTGCAGAAAGAAGCAACAGAGGTGCTGAAAGAGGCACAAAGGGTGCAGAAAGGGGCAAGAGAAGTGCAGAAAGAAGCAACAGAGGTACAGAAAGAGGCAAGAGGGGTGCACAAAGAAGCAATAGAGTTTCACATAGAGGGAAGAGGGGTGCAGAAAGAGGCAAGAGAGTTGAACATAGAGGGAAGAGGGGTGCAGAAAGAGGGAAGAGAGGTGTAGAAAGAGGCAAGAGAGTTACAAAGAGGGACGAGGGGTGCAGAAAGAAGAAAGAGGTGTAGAAAGAAGCAAGAGAAGTGCAGAGGGAAGCAACAGAGGTACAGAAAGAGGCAAGAAAAGTGCAGAAAGGTTACAGAAACAGGTAAAAGCGGTGCAAAAAGAGGGAAAGGGGTGCATACAGAGGCGAGAAAGGTACAGAAAGAACCAACAGAGGTGCAGGTAGAGGCAAGAGGGGTGCAGAAATGTGAAAGAGAGTAGCAAACACAAGCAAGAGCAGTGCAGAAAGAAACAACTGAGGTGCAGAAAGAGGCAAGAGGGGTGCAGAAAGAAGAGAGGTGCAGAAAGAATCAAGAGCAGTGTAAAAGAACCAACAGAGGTGCAGAAAGAGGCAAGTGGGGTGCAGAAGGAGGTGAGAGAACTGCAGAAACAGGCAAGAGAGTTACAGAACCAGGCAAAAGGGGTGCAGAAAGAGGGAACAGGTGGGCAGACTGAGGCAAGAGAGGTGCAGACAGAGGGAAGAAGGGTGCAGAAAGAGGCAAGAGGGATGGAGAAATTTGGAAC
Organism: Triturus cristatus; assembly: GCF_964204655.1. Lineage (NCBI taxonomy): Eukaryota > Metazoa > Chordata > Amphibia > Caudata > Salamandridae > Triturus > Triturus cristatus. The sequence goes on along the minus strand of NC_140589.1, from coordinate 898,054,110 downwards.
AGAGGTGCAGAAAGAAGCAAGAGCAGTGCAGAAAGAACCAACAGAGGTGCAGAAAGAGGCAAGAGGGGTACAAAAATTGGGAAGCAAAGTGCAGAACGAAGCAAAAGAGAAGCAGAAAGAACCAACAGAGGTGCAAAAAGAGGCAAGAGCGGTGCAGTAAGGTGTAGGGGAGGTACACAAAGAGGCAAGAGGGATACAGAAAGAGGCAGGAGTGGTGCAGAAAGGAGGAGAACTGCAGAAAGAAGCAACAGAGGTGCTGAATGAGGCACAAAGGGTGCAGAAAGAGGCAAGAGAAGTGCAGAAAGAAGCAACAGAGGTACAGAAAGAGGCAAGAGTGGTGCAGAAAGAGGGAAGAGAGGTGTGGAATGAAGCAAGAGTGTTACAAAGAGGGACGAGATATGCAGAAAGAAGCAAGAGAGGTGTAGAAAGAAGCAAGAGAAGTGGAGAGGGAAGCAACAGAGGTGTAGAAAAAGGCAAGAAAGGTACAGAAAGAGACAAGAGAGTTACAGAAAGAGGCAAAAGAGGTGTAGAAAGAGGGAGCAGGGGTGCAGACAGAGGCAAGAGAGTTGCAGAAAGCACCAACAGAGGTAAAGAAAGAGGCAATAGGGTTGCCCATAGAGGGAAGAGGGGTGCAGAAAGAGGCAAGAGAGTTGAACATAGAGGGAATGGGGTGCAGAAAGAAGCATGTGGGGTGCAGAAAGAGGCAAGAGTGGTGCAGAAAGAGGGAAGAGAGGTGTAGAAAGAGCCAAGAGAGTTACAAAGAGAGATGAGGGGGTGCAGAAAGAAGCAAGAGATGTGTAGAAAGAAGCAAGAGAAGTGCAGAGAGAAGCAACAGAGGTGCAGAAAAAGGCAAGAAAGGTGCAGAAAGAGGCAAGAGAGTTATAGAAACAGGCAAAAGAGGTGCAGAAAGAGAGAACAGGGGTACAGACAGATGCAAGAGAGGTGAAGAAAGAACCAAAAGAGGTGCAGACAGATGCAAGAGAGGTGAAGAAAGAACCAAAAGAGATGCAGAAAGAGGCAAGAGGGGTGCAGAAAGAGGCAAGAGAGTTGAACATAGAGGGAAGAGGGGTGCAGAAAGAAGCAAGTGAGGTGCAGAAAGAGGCAAGAGGTGTGCAGAAACCGGTAAAAAAGTATAGAAAGAGGCAAGAGAGGTACAGAAGGAGGCAAGAGAACTGCAGGAAGAGGCAAGAGAGTTGCAGAAAGAATCAAGAGCAGTGTAAAAGAACCAGCAGAGGTGCAGAAAGAGGCAAGTGGGGTGCGGAAGGAGGTAAGAGAACTGCAGAAACAGGCAAGAGAGTTGCAGAACCAGGCAAAAGGGGTGCAGAAAGAGGGAACAGATGGGCAGACTGAGGCAAGAGAGGTACAGACAGAGGGAAGAGGGGTGCAGAAAGAGGCAAGAGGGATGCAGAAATTTGGAACAGAGGTGGAGAAAGAAGCCAGAGCAGAAAGAACTAACAGAGGTGCATAAAGAGGCAAGAGGGGTACAGAAAGAGGTAAGTGAAGTGCAGAACGAAGCAAAAGAGAAGCAGAAAGAACCAACAGAGGTGCAAAAAGAGGCAAGAGCGGTGCAGTGAGGCGTAGGAGAGGTGCACAAAGAGGCAAGAGGGATACAGAAAGAGGCAGGAGTGGTACAGAAAGATGCAAGAGAAGTGCAGAAAAATGCAACAGAGGTACAGTAAGAGGCAAGAGTGGTGTAGAAAATTGAAGAGGTATAGAATGAGGCAAGAGAGTTACAAAGAGAGGTGCAGAAGGAGGTAAGAGAACTGCAGAAACAGGCAAAAGAGTTGCAGAAACAGGCAAAAGGGATGCAGAAAGAGGGAACAGGTGGGCAGACTGAGGCAAGAGAGGTGCAGAAATTTGGAACAGAGGTGCAGAAAGAAGCAAGAACAGTGCAGAAAGAACCAACAGAGGTGCAGAAAGAGGCAAGAGGGGTTTAGAAAGAGGTAAGTGAAGTGCAAAACGAAGCAAAAGAGATGCAGAAAGAACCAACAGAGGTGGAAAAAGAGTCAAGAGGGGTACAGTAAGGGGTAGGAGTGGTACACAAAGAGGCAAGAGGGATACAGAAAGAGGCAGGAGTGGTGCAGTAAGAAGGAAGAGAACTGCAGAAAGAAGCAACAGAGGTGGTAAAAGAGGCAAAAAGGGTGCAGAAACGGTCAAGAAAAGTGCAGAAAGAAGAAACAGAGGTACAGAAAGAGGCAAGAGTGGTGCAGAAAGAGGGAAGATAGGTGTAGAAAGAGCCAAGAGAGTTACAAAGAGGGACGAGGGGTACAGAAAGAAGCAAGAGAGGTGTAGAAAGAAGCAAGACAAGTGCAGAGAGAAGTAACAGAGGTGCAGAAAAAGGCAAGAAAGGTACAGAAAGAGGCAAGAGAGTTACAGAAACAGGCAAAAGAGGTGCAGAAAGAACCAACAGAGGTGCAGAAAGAGGCAAGAGAGGTGCACAAAGAGGCAATAGGGTTGCACATAGAGGGAAGAGGGGTGCAGAAAGAGGCAAGAGAGTTGAACATAGAGGGAAGAGGGGTGCAGAAAGAAGCAAGTGAGGTGCAGAAAGAGGCAAGAGGTGTGAAAAAACAGGCAAAAGAAGTGTAGAAAGAGGCAAGAGAAGTGTAGAAAGAGGCAAGAGAGGTGCAGAAGGAGGCAAGAGAACTGCAGGAAGAAGCAAGAGAGTTGCAGAATGAGGCAAGAGAGGTGCAGAAAGAGGGAAGAAGGGTGCAGTAAGGGGTAGGAGAGGTGCACAAAGAGGCAAGAGAGATACAGAAAGCGGCAGGAGTGGTGCAGAAAGAAGGAAGAGAACTGCAGAAAGAAGCAACAGAGGTGCTGAAAGAGGCACAAAGGGTGCAGAAAGGGGCAAGAGAAGTGCAGAAAGAAGCAACAGAGGTACAGAAAGAGGCAAGAGGGGTGCACAAAGAAGCAATAGAGTTTCACATAGAGGGAAGAGGGGTGCAGAAAGAGGCAAGAGAGTTGAACATAGAGGGAAGAGGGGTGCAGAAAGAGGGAAGAGAGGTGTAGAAAGAGGCAAGAGAGTTACAAAGAGGGACGAGGGGTGCAGAAAGAAGAAAGAGGTGTAGAAAGAAGCAAGAGAAGTGCAGAGGGAAGCAACAGAGGTACAGAAAGAGGCAAGAAAAGTGCAGAAAGGTTACAGAAACAGGTAAAAGCGGTGCAAAAAGAGGGAAAGGGGTGCATACAGAGGCGAGAAAGGTACAGAAAGAACCAACAGAGGTGCAGGTAGAGGCAAGAGGGGTGCAGAAATGTGAAAGAGAGTAGCAAACACAAGCAAGAGCAGTGCAGAAAGAAACAACTGAGGTGCAGAAAGAGGCAAGAGGGGTGCAGAAAGAAGAGAGGTGCAGAAAGAATCAAGAGCAGTGTAAAAGAACCAACAGAGGTGCAGAAAGAGGCAAGTGGGGTGCAGAAGGAGGTGAGAGAACTGCAGAAACAGGCAAGAGAGTTACAGAACCAGGCAAAAGGGGTGCAGAAAGAGGGAACAGGTGGGCAGACTGAGGCAAGAGAGGTGCAGACAGAGGGAAGAAGGGTGCAGAAAGAGGCAAGAGGGATGGAGAAATTTGGAACAGAGGTGCAGAAAGAAGCAAGAGCAGTGCAGAAAGAACCAACAGAGGTGCAGAAAGAGGCAAGAGGGGTACAAAAATTGGGAAGCAAAGTGCAGAACGAAGCAAAAGAGAAGCAGAAAGAACCAACAGAGGTGCAAAAAGAGGCAAGAGCGGTGCAGTAAGGTGTAGGGGAGGTACACAAAGAGGCAAGAGGGATACAGAAAGAGGCAGGAGTGGTGCAGAAAGGAGGAGAACTGCAGAAAGAAGCAACAGAGGTGCTGAATGAGGCACAAAGGGTGCAGAAAGAGGCAAGAGAAGTGCAGAAAGAAGCAACAGAGGTACAGAAAGAGGCAAGAGTGGTGCAGAAAGAGGGAAGAGAGGTGTGGAATGAAGCAAGAGTGTTACAAAGAGGGACGAGATATGCAGAAAGAAGCAAGAGAGGTGTAGAAAGAAGCAAGAGAAGTGGAGAGGGAAGCAACAGAGGTGTAGAAAAAGGCAAGAAAGGTACAGAAAGAGACAAGAGAGTTACAGAAAGAGGCAAAAGAGGTGTAGAAAGAGGGAGCAGGGGTGCAGACAGAGGCAAGAGAGTTGCAGAAAGCACCAACAGAGGTAAAGAAAGAGGCAATAGGGTTGCCCATAGAGGGAAGAGGGGTGCAGAAAGAGGCAAGAGAGTTGAACATAGAGGGAATGGGGTGCAGAAAGAAGCATGTGGGGTGCAGAAAGAGGCAAGAGTGGTGCAGAAAGAGGGAAGAGAGGTGTAGAAAGAGCCAAGAGAGTTACAAAGAGAGATGAGGGGGTGCAGAAAGAAGCAAGAGATGTGTAGAAAGAAGCAAGAGAAGTGCAGAGAGAAGCAACAGAGGTGCAGAAAAAGGCAAGAAAGGTGCAGAAAGAGGCAAGAGAGTTATAGAAACAGGCAAAAGAGGTGCAGAAAGAGAGAACAGGGGTACAGACAGATGCAAGAGAGGTGAAGAAAGAACCAAAAGAGGTGCAGACAGATGCAAGAGAGGTGAAGAAAGAACCAAAAGAGATGCAGAAAGAGGCAAGAGGGGTGCAGAAAGAGGCAAGAGAGTTGAACATAGAGGGAAGAGGGGTGCAGAAAGAAGCAAGTGAGGTGCAGAAAGAGGCAAGAGGTGTGCAGAAACCGGTAAAAAAGTATAGAAAGAGGCAAGAGAGGTACAGAAGGAGGCAAGAGAACTGCAGGAAGAGGCAAGAGAGTTGCAGAAAGAATCAAGAGCAGTGTAAAAGAACCAGCAGAGGTGCAGAAAGAGGCAAGTGGGGTGCGGAAGGAGGTAAGAGAACTGCAGAAACAGGCAAGAGAGTTGCAGAACCAGGCAAAAGGGGTGCAGAAAGAGGGAACAGATGGGCAGACTGAGGCAAGAGAGGTACAGACAGAGGGAAGAGGGGTGCAGAAAGAGGCAAGAGGGATGCAGAAATTTGGAACAGAGGTGGAGAAAGAAGCCAGAGCAGAAAGAACTAACAGAGGTGCATAAAGAGGCAAGAGGGGTACAGAAAGAGGTAAGTGAAGTGCAGAACGAAGCAAAAGAGAAGCAGAAAGAACCAACAGAGGTGCAAAAAGAGGCAAGAGCGGTGCAGTGAGGCGTAGGAGAGGTGCACAAAGAGGCAAGAGGGATACAGAAAGAGGCAGGAGTGGTACAGAAAGATGCAAGAGAAGTGCAGAAAAATGCAACAGAGGTACAGTAAGAGGCAAGAGTGGTGTAGAAAATTGAAGAGGTATAGAATGAGGCAAGAGAGTTACAAAGAGAGGTGCAGAAGGAGGTAAGAGAACTGCAGAAACAGGCAAAAGAGTTGCAGAAACAGGCAAAAGGGATGCAGAAAGAGGGAACAGGTGGGCAGACTGAGGCAAGAGAGGTGCAGAAATTTGGAACAGAGGTGCAGAAAGAAGCAAGAACAGTGCAGAAAGAACCAACAGAGGTGCAGAAAGAGGCAAGAGGGGTTTAGAAAGAGGTAAGTGAAGTGCAAAACGAAGCAAAAGAGATGCAGAAAGAACCAACAGAGGTGGAAAAAGAGTCAAGAGGGGTACAGTAAGGGGTAGGAGTGGTACACAAAGAGGCAAGAGGGATACAGAAAGAGGCAGGAGTGGTGCAGTAAGAAGGAAGAGAACTGCAGAAAGAAGCAACAGAGGTGGTAAAAGAGGCAAAAAGGGTGCAGAAACGGTCAAGAAAAGTGCAGAAAGAAGAAACAGAGGTACAGAAAGAGGCAAGAGTGGTGCAGAAAGAGGGAAGATAGGTGTAGAAAGAGCCAAGAGAGTTACAAAGAGGGACGAGGGGTACAGAAAGAAGCAAGAGAGGTGTAGAAAGAAGCAAGACAAGTGCAGAGAGAAGTAACAGAGGTGCAGAAAAAGGCAAGAAAGGTACAGAAAGAGGCAAGAGAGTTACAGAAACAGGCAAAAGAGGTGCAGAAAGAACCAACAGAGGTGCAGAAAGAGGCAAGAGAGGTGCACAAAGAGGCAATAGGGTTGCACATAGAGGGAAGAGGGGTGCAGAAAGAGGCAAGAGAGTTGAACATAGAGGGAAGAGGGGTGCAGAAAGAAGCAAGTGAGGTGCAGAAAGAGGCAAGAGGTGTGAAAAAACAGGCAAAAGAAGTGTAGAAAGAGGCAAGAGAGGTGCAGAAGGAGGCAAGAGAACTGCAGGAAGAAGCAAGAGAGTTGCAGAATGAGGCAAGAGAGGTGCAGAAAGAGGGAAGAAGGGTGCAGTAAGGGGTAGGAGAGGTGCACAAAGAGGCAAGAGAGATACAGAAAGCGGCAGGAGTGGTGCAGAAAGAAGGAAGAGAACTGCAGAAAGAAGCAACAGAGGTGCTGAAAGAGGCAAGAGGGGTGCACAAAGAAGCAATAGAGTTTCACATAGAGGGAAGAGGGGTGCAGAAAGAGGCAAGAGAGTTGAACATAGAGGGAAGAGGGGTGCAGAAAGAGGGAAGAGAGGTGTAGAAAGAGGCAAGAGAGTTACAAAGAGGGACGAGGGGTGCAGAAAGAAGAAAGAGGTGTAGAAAGAAGCAAGAGAAGTGCAGAGGGAAGCAACAGAGGTACAGAAAAAGGCAAGAAAGGTGCAGAAAGAGGCAAGAGAGTTACAGAAACAGGCAAAAGAGGTGCAGAAAGAGGAAACGGGTGCAGACAGAGGCAAGAGAGGTGCAGAAAGAACCAACAGAGGTGCAGGAAGAGGCAAGAGGGGTGCAAAAAGAAGCAATAGGGTTGCACATAGAGGGAAGAGGGGTGCAGAAAGAGGCAAGAGAGTTGAACATAGAGGGAAGAGGGGTGCAGAAAGAAGCAAGTGAGGTGCAGAAAGAGGCCAGAGATGTGCAGAAACAGGCAAAAGGAGTATAGAAAGAGGCAAGAGAGGTGCAGAAGGAGGCAAGAGAACTGCAGGAAGAGGCAAGAGAGTTGCAGAAAGACACAAGTGCGGTGCAGAAGGAGGCAGGAGAATTGCAGAAAGAGGCAAGAGAGGTGCAGACGTAGGCAAAAGGGATGTAGAAAGAGGGAAAAGGTAGGCAGGCTGATGCAAGAGAGGTGCAGAAAGAGGAAGGACGGGTGCAGAAAGGACGGGTGCAGAAAGAGTCAAGATGGGTACAGAAAGAACAACAGAGGAGCAGAAGGAAGCAAGAGAAGTACAGAAAGAAGCAACAGATGTGCAGAAAGAGGCAAGAGGGGTCCGGAAAGAGGCAAGAGGAGTGGAAAAAGAACTAACAGATGTGCTAAAAGAGACAAGAGAAGTGTAGAAAGAGGCAAGAGAGGTGCAGAAACAGGCAAAAGAGGTGCAGAAAGAGAGAACAGGGGTGTAGAAAGAGGCAAGAGAGGTACAGAAAGAGGGAAGAAGGGTGCAGAAAGAGGCAAGAGGGGTACAGAAAGAAGCAAGTGAGGTGCAGAAAGAACCAACAGATGTGCAGAAAGAGGCAAGAGTGGTTTGCACACCATTAGTACCAATTTTACAATAAGTAACGTGACCATTCTAGGATTTCAAAGGGCCTTCCACCACACTGTAACACTTGTCACTGCATTTTTAGTAGCGTTTGAGCAGTTTGAGCTAGCAACAAGGTTTTTTGGTTCAAATCTGCAGATTATGCAGTAGTTGATGGATTATGTGGCAAATGTGGAAAATGAATAACTCTGCGAAAGTCAGTGCAGCCAAACAGTCCCATAATTCCAGTGGCCCTGCTCACACTTCTGACTAGGTCCAGAAGTGCTCCTCAGTGGTTCCTTCTGTTTTTGGTCTCATTGAGTTTATAGTTTAGCTTCTATGGAAACAAGAAAGACTAAACCGGAGGTTACCACTCCACAACACTGACTACCATAACACATAATCCCACTCTTCATAATTCCTATACAATAAATTCTACATACCTTCTATCCACATCAAAGTCAGAGGGGTAGTCAGCCCCTAAGGACATCTTTGGGGGCCAACTACCCCTCCTATTTCCTCCAGTAGGTTCCACACAACAGGATTGCTAAATTCTCATAGCAGGCCACGCCCCCTTTGCCCACCACTCTCCAAACACGCCTCCTGGCGCGCTTTTGGATGGGGATGGAAGTCTCCTTAGGGGCCAACTAGCCTACCTGATACCTCCAGTAAGTCTCATACAGTGGTATTCCTGAGAGGTGGTCCGAGGCCACGCCACCTTTCTCCGCCACTTTGCAAACGTCCCTCCTGGCAAGCTCTGGGTTGGGAGATGAAGTTCCCTTTCTTGCCCTCCTGTTACCTCCAGTAAGCCCCACCCAGCTGGATTGCTGAGAGGTACTCAGAGGCCACGCCCGCTTTATACACCAATCTGCAGAACATGCCTCCTGGCACACTGCTGCTCGGAGGATGAAGTCCACTCTACTCCTGAGGTCCTGAGGACACAAGAGGACTTCTTTGCCCCACCTGCAATGTGCCAAGTGGCGCGTTTGCAGAGTGGTGTAAAAAGGGGCATGGTCTTGGACCACCTCTTAGCAATCCCACTGTGTGGGGCTTACTGGAGGTATGTGGTGGGCTAGTTGGCCCCCAAGGACCCTCAGAATTCAAGGGGACTTAATCCCCCAACCCAGAATGCACCAGAAGGCACGTTTGCAGAGTGGTGCAGGGAGGGCGCGGAGCCTCCGGCGAGATGCCGGCTTCTGTTTAATTTTTAGTTTTTTAGAAGGGGGGCTGTGTGGCCCCCCTTCTCTTAGTAATTTTTGGGCCCTGGGGAAACCACCCCCAGAGCCTGACCCATTTAAAAAACCAACAAAAAAAATGGGAACGGGTTCACACGGCCCCCCTCTCAAGGCCTAATTCGGCCCTGGGTCATGGCCTTATTTTTTAATTTTTTTATTTTAATTTTTACAGAGGGAGTACCGTGTGGCTCCCCTTCCCTGGGCCACTTCTGGCCCTATCCCCCAGGGTCTGACCAGCCTTTATTTTTGAAATTTAGAGGGGGCAGTGTGGCCCCCCTCCTGGGGCCAATTATGGCCCCGGGGACCCCAACCTCTGGGGCCAGCCTTCCCTTTTTAAAAAAAATAATAAATTATTTCAAAGGGAGGGGGTTGAGTGGCCCCCCTACTGGGCCACTTCTAGCCCCGGGGCTGGCCCTCACATTGGGGACCGCGGGGTGCCCCAATGCCCCCGCGGTCCCAAATGGCTCCCTGCCTCCTGCGGGAGCCGGCATGGCTTTTGGACAAGGGAAGCTGCTAACATGCAGCTCTCCTTGTCCAAAAGCAATTTGCTTTGCTTCATGGGAGCATAGTTTGCAATGACAGGGCAGGAGCCGTGTTCCCACCCTGTCATTGCAAACTACAATGTACCGCGGGTGGGCACCCCGGGACATTGCCGAAGCCGGCCCTGGGGGGTGGCGGTTACCAGGGCCATGGATGGTTCCAGGAGGGGGGCCGCACGGCCGCCCTCCCAATGTGCACATTGCCCCGGTGAGGTGGTGGTCCCCAGGGCCCGCAACAGAACCCCATATTACCATAAAGTGTGCCCCGGTGAGGTGGTGGTCCCCGGGGTAGTGTGGGGGGGCCAGAGCCCCCCACACTAAGTATATCAAAAAGCCCCAGGGAGGTGGCGGTCTCCGGGGCTTGGGAGGCCTGCAAGGCCCCCTGAGTTAAATTAAATTTAGGCCCAGGGAGGTGGTGGTCCCTGGGGCTGCGGGGGGTGTGGCCTCCACACGCTAATAAAACATTGCCCCCGGAACCTGGCCCACCCGTGGGCTTAAAGAAACGAAGCGCAGGCTCATTTTTTAAAAAACATATTCAGTCGGATTTGAGCACCCAGTGCTAATTCGTCCGAAAATACTTTTAAAAATGCTTTTTTTGAGCAGACCTAGGGGTCAGGGGGTTTCTAGTGCATCAGTTGGGCAATGACAATACATGTATTAGCAGTAGATAAATAGGGTTCATCACAAAGTAGGCAACAGATATATGTCCAGTTCCTGTTCATCCAACTAAATAGCTCAGGCAGGCAAGAATATCACACCAAGACCTACCCTGTCCCACCCACTGCTTCATTAGCAGGGTGAAGCAGCAAGTGCTCTTTCAGTGGCTGCCAATTATCACACAAGGCGGTAGGCTACACGTAAAAGTGTTGCATAGGTATCACTAGTTTATTACAATAAATTATATCACAAATCCAGTCTCTTATAGTTGGTGTTTTTGACGTTTCGCCAAAAGGAGGGCAAAGGCCGAAAATCTCCTGATGCTTCTCTTAAGGGGTCGAACGTATCCCAACAGTGCCGTAAGTGGTGAGGGCTGCAATTTATCTTCGACCATAAGGGATAAATGGTAAAAAATGTCCTCCGTGTATTCCCAAACAGACATGTAATTCCAAGCGAGATATATGAAATCTGCATCCAGTGCTGCACATCTGGCACATGAACTAGGGACAGCGGTACTTATTCTAGCAATTAACTTTTGGGTAATATATGCTCTGTGAAGATATTTAAAATGCAGCAATTTATGTTTATAATTATTCGAGACATAACAGGTTTGTGCACAACAATAGGTCCATATTGCATCTGTCAGGGTCTCGCCCAAATCCAGCTCCCAGCCTCCTCTGGCTTTGAGCACCGCTGGAGGGCGCCTGGATTGCGATAGGTGGTATAGCCTGGAGACAAGATGAGTACTATCTGTGGAGGTGATCAAGAATGTGTGAGGTGGGAAGTCCTCCGGTTCAATGGCAGCAGTAGGTAGAGTGTTTGTCAGTGCACTGCGCACTCTGTGTAGGAGAAACCTGTCCATATAAGAAGTGGTGCCTCATGACGCCAGGTCTGTAACAGTGCATGGCTGAGAAGTTTGGAATAGATCCTCCATTGTGTGGTCTCAGTTTGTCCAGCGTCTTTTTAGTAAGAGTTTCAGTGGCAGGGGGTATCCACGGATTGTCAAGTAATAGTATATGGGCAGAATATAGGAGGTCATATTTCAAGTAACGTTGTAATTTAGTCCACGCCCATCAAGTCATGGACAGTGTCTGTATTTCAGTGGGACAGCGTGGGAGCCCCTGTTGTAGAAGTGACGAAAGTGAGTACAGATACACCTGGGATCTTTCAGGTCTGAGATATTGTATACAATAATACGTGAAATGAACCTGCACTACCAGCAAATAGAGGTAAAGATCCGGAACTCAGAACCCACCCCGTTCATATGGCATAAGCGTGCTCCAACCTATTCAGGGTTGTTTGCACGCCCATACCAATCGTGTCAGTATAGACCGTAGAGTGTCAAAAAACAATGCAGTGAGTGCTGTTGGGCTATTTAAGAATAAATATATAGTTGTGGTAGAACAACCATCTTAATTATGGCGTTTCGGCCCGCTATAGATAGAGGGAGTTTAATCCATCTATCGACTTGAGATGTGAGTTGAGTAATCACTGGGCCGTAGTTAATTTGGATGACTTCTGCAGCGGTACAATGAAGATAGATGCCAAGGTATCTAGGGGGATCAGTACTCCAACACAAAGGGAACTCCACATCAACCCGAGTAGTGGCGGGATTTAACGGAAAAATCTCCGACTTCACCCAATTTATGACCAACCCCAAATGTACCCCAAAGCTAACTATCTCCTCCAGTAAAGGGGGAAGGTTCTCAGCCAGATGTCGGACAAACAAAAGCACGTTGTCCGCATAAAAGGAAGAAGTGAGCGGGCCCATATGTAATTGGAAGCCTCTGTGAAGGTGTTGCTCCTGTATGTGGCTGGCAAGCGGGTCCGTAGCAATAATGAATAAGAGAGGGGACAATGGGCACCCCTGACGGGTGCCTCGTGACAGAGGGAACTGTGTTGTAATTATCCCGTTCACTTTCAGTCGGGCATCTGGATTGAAATATAAAAGGCGAACCAGATTTTAAAAACTCGTTGGTAGACCCAGCTTTTGCATCACTGCATATAAGAAGGGCCATTCCAAAGAATCAAATGCCTTCTCGGCATCCAGCAGTACGGCTGCTGGCTAAAATTGTTTTTTTAAACAAAGCATGCTTCGTTTAATTAAGCCCCTAGGTGGGCTAGGTCCCGGGGGCAATTACGAATAATAATGCAGAGGCCCGCGTGGGCAGGAGCCGGCAGGGACCACAGGGTCCCCAACAAGAGGCCATGCCCTGAGGGCATGAGTTCCCTGGGGCAATATCGGCCTGGGGAAGGGGGGCCGCGTTGTCTCCCCTCCCCATTTAAAAAACAAAGGTGAAGTCCTGGCCCCAGGGGATGGGCTCCCCGAGGCCGAAATTGGCCTGGGGAGGGGGGCAACGCGGCCCCCTCCCTTTTAAAAACAAGCATTGGCATAGCCAATAGGTCTTGCCTTTGGGACCTTATGTGTTTAGCCATGCAACTGTTGATGTTGCACCAAGGATATTGTGCTGCATAATTAAATACTTATAAGGTCCCAAAGGCGAGACCTTATGCCAATGCTTGTTTAGGACTTGTGCCCTGTTTAGGCCCAAGATTCCTCGCGGCTTCAGAGAAAGGGAGACATGAAGCGTCCCAAGTATAAAGATGAGGCAATATCACAGGTGTTACTTCTTGGTGAGTCTGAGTGAACTAGTAAAACAAACTTCACAGAAGCAGCATAATACATTTAACTTTTGTAGGCAAGTCTAAATGTTTTTTTTCCCCCAAAAGTAAAATGACGTGAATTAAGAAGCATGCATATTTCACATTTCTTTGTCTGACTATGGGGAAAATGACGTGAATTAAGAAGCATGCATATTTCACATTTCTTTGTCTGACTGTGGGGAAAATCAATCGGAACCCTCATTTTAAATGCTCTGTCTTGTGTTACTAATATTGTCTAGCTTTATAGCCAATGGCGCTTTACTTTCTCGTACCTGTATGTGCACTTTTCTCACTGGTGAATTGGCTGTAAATCATACCAGGCCAATGCTCGTTTGGGCGGCTGTCTTAAATGCCTCAGGTCCAATTTTATAGTGATTTCATGGGATCACGTTCCTTATCATCAATAAGATAAAGGTGTTTCTAAAGCAGCGGTATGTCTTCCAGGCTGCAACTAATGGCTCCCAAGTAAACAAATGCTAGCTCTACATTTATACACACCTTATGTTCGGGGTCTGTGCACAATGGTGCACGGCACAACTGCTTGTTTTTACTCGCTACCTACAGTATAACTCAAAGCCAAAGAAATGTCACACATGAGCACACCGAAAACACAGAACTGTCATACAAAAGTAATCTGAAACCTTGGAGGTTATGTAAATGTATTGTCTGGATTTGCTAAATAATACGGCCTAATACAGATACTGAACACCAGCGGCGGAGACCAAACGCTAATCACAGTGCACCAATTTAACGTCAGCTGCTACCCCTTTGTGCACCGCGCGCATTGGCACGGCCTCACTACTGCCGAAGCCGCGCAGGCCCGACTACCAGAGGCCGACTTCGCCGACCGCGGCGCAGCGGGCTTGACAGGCTGACAAGCTCACGTAAAACGTGCGCCACATGGACCGACTCACTCACCAGCTCACGGTTAAACTCACACCAGATCCCGATTGACGCAGAAGGTTCACTCGGCGCGCACGATAATCACTGTCGGCGTCACTTGCTGAGTCTGCTTTGCCGTCTGCAACCGCCCTGCAGCTGCAAGAAGCGTAAGGCGTGTACGTCGGAGTCAGAGCTGTGTCAGACCGGCGAATCAGCAGGGCGCGAGCACAGGATGTGAGAATCCATTGAGCTGTAGTAATGTTCAGGGCTGCCCACCATGCCGATTTAGATTTGTGTATTTACACCTTACATATGACTGATTTGTTTTTTACTGATGTAGTAGGTGACAGTCGCATGTAGCATTTGAACTCGTGTGGGGATGCGAAATTGATTTATTTAAGAGCTATACCGCATACACCAAACCGACCTCTCAAGGTCTTCAGCGGAATGTTGAGCTCAGCGGTGCCATAAGCACCAATAGGTTGAGAAGGATCATGGCTGGCTGGTTATCTTTATCAAGGGTGATGTGTTCATCATTTATAGTGCCCTCCAGTCTGTCTCTGTTCGTCCTACAGGTTGTAAATCAGATTGGATCCCATATAAACAAGCATTGGCCGCACGCGCGCTTCGCGCTTGAAGTTTAAAAAAAAAGAAAAACAAGCCCGGCGGAGCGTGGCGCGCGCGCTTGGGGGCGGGGGAGCGGACCCTTTGAAGTGCTCCCAAAAGGCGGATTGCATGGCGGCACGATGCACGTGATTGTGCGCGTGCTAGCCATGCAATCCGCTTTTTGGGAGCACTTTTGAAACCCGTATTCTATAGTCTCGCTTTGCAATCACTTATGCGATAGCAAGGCGAGACCTAAAAAATAATTACAAAGGCCTGGCCCTGGAGAATGGGGCCCCCGGGGCCGAATTCGGCCAGGGAGGGTGGCAGCATGGCCCCCCCCCTTCCATTTTTCCAGACTTTTTTTAAAAGAAGGTCCAGTCCCCGGGGCATGGGTTCGTCGGGGCTCAAAATGGACCAGGGAAGGGGGCCACATGGCCCCCCTTCCTGAAAAAAAAGACACAACCAACGGGATCAGTGATGTCACTGACCAGGTCATGAGTGATGTAATATGTGAAGTCATAAGCAGAACATTGCGGGTGCGTGAGTTATAGTTAACTCAGGTAAGTATAACAGCTGACTTTCTCTGGTTTTCAATGAGCAAAATCTGACCCTAACTATAACGTCTCTGTAGCCTTTGTTTTTTTTTGTGAATATATATATATATATATATGTACTTCATACAATACATGTCATGTGTGACAATCTCTCCTTGTTCAGGATTTTAGCCAACAGCGCTTTGCATGTTGGAATATATGCTAAAAGTAAAGACGCTCCCAGAATGCAATGTGCTCTTGGTTCAAAGTCAACGCCCAGTTGAAGGGGCCAGGGGTAACATACAGGGCCATTAGGCGACTCTCTTTTGCTTATGTACACCAAAACACATTGTCTACGCACATTTGACGCTTTCACAAGCTTGAAACTAAACACTAAACATTGTGGACCTGAATGACAAAGGGCCTCCGCACTTGTGGCAGAGGCCCCACAGTCGTGGGTGAGTGTCTGCAGTCGGGGTGGAATCTCCGCGATGAGAGTTCTCATTGCGGGGATAAGGCCCCGAGTGTGGAGACTCCGCCATGAGTGCGGAGGACCTTTGTGAATCAGGCCCTTATCACAGACCAGCACTTAACAACAGCCCTGCTTCTGACTAACAGAAAGGGTAGAGGCGTACACCGCCAGTGTGGAAACTTTGACGGAAATGTGTGTTGTAATTGTTTCAAAGAGCACAGACGCAGTAGCTTCTTTCACCTTAATCAGGTCTATAATTAGGAGGTTAAACTCGGAGTAGGAAACAGGAAAATAACAAGGCACTGGTGTTTGGGGCTAAAAGAAATCTAGTCACATGTTCGAATTTCCTGTCAGCTAAATGGTCCATCACAAAGTATCTCTTAAAGCCACGACCAGTCTTTGGTTAGCGCCTGACTATTGTTTTCTGAATTGGCTAGAAAAGGAGAAAGCAACATGTTTTTATACAATATTATTTTTCTACTTTTTTGTGGTTGTGGTGCTATTTAGATCAGTGGAATGTCTTAACAGGCTTCCCCAACGAGTAGCTCGTGAGCTACTAGTAACTCTGCAGATGCCTTTGAGTAGCTCTTCCATGTGAGGCCCAGCCTAATAAATTAGAAGCTTTTGCTTGAAATGATTTAATATACCTATGCCAAAATTGAACAGTGTGTATTTGAGACAAAATTGTGTGTATTTTCAGAACTCATGAGCTGTTGTTTGGGGAAGCCTATTACTAATATTAACTTGTTGCCAGAGGTAACTATATGGCCAGGATCCAGACTACAAGCGTTCAGAGGCAGTGACAGATATTGTAGCTAAGGTAGGCGAGTAAAACAAGCATTGGCAAAGCTAATATTTATGGTATCGGCTGTTAGCCTTTGACTGTTAATGCTTGTTTTGTTTTGGTATTCTTTTTACAAAACTTGATTTCAGGGGAAGCTGTGGGGCCCTTGTCAATCTAAAAATGTGTCTAAAAGCAAAAAAAACGTATTAGCTTCAAAAAGCATATATTGACATAGTAGTCCCAGGCACTGAACTAATTTGTTTGTGAATGTGCTCTTTGTGAAAGGGCAGAATGATGTCACTCCAGTGATGTTAGACAATGGCTGAAGTAGGTTGATCCTTTGTCCCATGCAGTATGCTGTAGTGTGTGCAAGAAAAATGTGAGTGATACAATAACAGACCCGTAAATGATGAGGTCTTGGTGAAAGCTTCTATATGTAAGTATAATATAGTATAGTATAGCTATCATTTTGGCAACATCTAAAGGTCTTGTCTAACACCAGCTCTAAAAAGAATCTATTACTGTGGGGTTGGCAAGGTGTTATTTTGTGTTTGTGTGCATGTGTGTCTGTATGCATTTGCACAAATCATATGCATATGTGTGTCCTGTGTGTATGTGTGAATGCATGTATGTGTGAGTGAGTGCCAGAGAGTACATCCATATCTGTGTGACTGTGTCTTGTTCCCCTCAGCCTGGCAGTCTTTTTTATGGGTCACCTATGGTATCTTGAGCCCGGTCCCTAATTTGGGCCATCTCTAGCTCAATGGGGGTCCCCTTGGAATAAGGGCATCCCTGGCATACATTTGATATTATTTCCCGGAGTTATTATGCATCAGGATGCCCACCTCTGGAATAATGCTGGCCTTTTCAATATGGTGGTAATTCCTGGTTTATTGTGGGCACCAATTGCACAGTGGTGCCCATCTCAAGAATAATGATGACCTTGACCTAATGGTGCTAATCATTGACATTGTGCATCCACTCTATCATAGTGCGCAACCCAGAAGTAAATCTAGCTTTAACATAAAGGTGGTAATTCTTGTCACATTTATACATGGAAATTCCTGTTAATTCATGCTTTTTGTTAAAATATCTTTATTGGTATTTTACTTATTTGACATGACTGACAGTGCGAGTCTATACAAAGAAAGTTCTTTTGTTATTTTTTGCTGCGAATTGTAGAGATGCAAATCTCATATGCAGAATAGCATTAACCTTCATAACAGTTTAGAAATAACACATCTATGCTATTCCTTAATGCTGACATGTAGATCATGTTTGAACATACGCACGAGTACCCCTGTATGCTATTGCCCACAATCGAGCTACATCATAGAATACTAATTAATGTCATTGCTATCTACTGCATACTCCAAAAACACATCATTGCGATACAGTCTTAACAGGAGCGTACAAGCGTGCACCAGGTACATCCATTACATAACCGGTTGGATCATACCGGCAAATCACTGTTTAATAGGAGAAAGACCTTAAATGATTGCAAAACGCACATTTCGACCACTAGTGAATTCCAACAAATCATATTTTTCCCAAAATATTCCAAACATAACTAAAACTTAAAACATCTAAAGAAACATCTGCCACCCACTAATCGCAATTGATATTTCTGTTAATTCATGACTTGTGCGTCTGTGTTTCATCATCTATTTGGTTGAAGATTTTTATGACGCAGGTACTACAAAGTGAAAAGCAATCACCATTTTTAGGAAATGGAAATCCACATTTCTCAACATGTTGAAGAGCAACAAATTGTCCACATTCCATACGTTAAGATAGCATATATCTTAATATATTTCCTAATATAACAATAATCCATTTTTATAGGAGATGGAATACTTTGTTCTCAAAACTAACGGTCCACCTGACCTGTTTAGGGATCCACAGCCTCTAAGTGGTCAATGGAGTAGGGGGCCGTCAGAGAAAAGCCACCTATTTAAAATCTACGATCTGTTGGGGGGGGGGGGGTTCTGTCCATCACAGACGGACTGAAAAAAATAATGATCCCACCATAGACCCGGGGAGTAAATTACCAAGGTGTGAGGTCTTTTTTTTTTTTTTTTTTTTTTTGTAATAGTAAACTCCCAATTTGGAAAAAAAACATGCTAAGTGAGACCTGAGAATACAAGTAAGGTGTAAGCTTGCTACCATCTGAAACTAAAACCCTCTTCTCTAAGAACCTATAAAATATGCCCACTTCAGTAGTCTAATGCATGAGATTGTACATTTTATGTAACTTTTACAGTTTCTACTCTGCCCCTTCTCAGTCATAAAATGTGACTTAGAATGTACTTGGAAGTTGGAGGGTAATCTAGAAGATGGGGTGACGGATGCTGCACTACATGTCCTCCAACTCAAGCAAGCGGCTTATAGGGCCCTCGTCACGGAGGCGGCCAGGGGCCTTAGTAGAGAGCAACAGGGGCGACTGTATGATGTGGGTGATAAGGCTGGTAAACTGATAGCGTGGTTGGATAAAAAGGAGAGAGCGAATCGTGTGGTCCCGCTGATTGAGAAAACGAATGGTGTGTGTGTAACTGAGCCAGAAGAAATTGTCTCCTGTTTCGCGGATTATTTCCGCGAGGTGTATTCCCCGGTCTCTTCTTGCTCTGAAGAGGATTCCCGTGCCCTGCTCAGGGATATCGCGCTGCCGTCCCTTTCCGGGGAGGACAGGGTGTCGCTGGACGCCGCTCCCACCTCCGACGAAATCGCCCTCGCCATACGCTCGGTCGCTTCTGGCAAGGCCATGGGCCCGAATGGTATCCCTATCGAGTTGTATAAGTTGCGACCGGATACACTGGCGCCCCAGGTCCGCGCAATGTTCCTGGCGGCCCACTCGCTGGGCTCCCTCCCGCTTGACCAGCGTCTGGCTACAATCGTGGTGATCCACAAGGAGGGGAGACCTCGGGACCGGGTTACTTCCTATCGGCCTATCTCACTACTGAATGCGGAGCCCAAAATTCTCGCCAAGGTACTGGCCAATCGGCTGGTCGGGGTGGTGGGAGATCTGGTTCACCAGGACCAGTCCGGCTTTATTCCCCATCGCAATACAGCCCTTAACCTGCGGCGTTTGCATGGGGTGCTCGCGCGCGTCCCATTTATACGGGAACCGGCCATTTTGGCGTCCTTGGACGCCACCATGGCGTTTGATACGCTTGAGTGGCCATACATCTGGGCGATGCTTGCGAAGTTTGGATTTGGCCCAGGATTCATCAGTTGGGTCAAATTGTTGTATTCGGGCCCATTGGCGCAGGTGGTGGTGAACGGAAGAGTATCGGCCCCGTTTGAGCTGGGCCGGGGCACGCGACAGGGCTGTCCCTTATCGCCGCTTCTTTTTGCGCTTGCCTTGGAGCCCCTGGCAGAGTGGCTGCGGTGGGAGCCTTCCATCCGTGGTCTCCGTTGGACCCCCGAGTATGAGGACCGCGTATCCCTATACGCTGATGACATCCTTCTGTACCTAGCCTCCCCACGTAAATCACTTATAGTGCTGGTTGATGTTTTACATTCATTTGGTCGTAACTCCGGTCTCGTCATCAACTGGGCTAAATCGTGCGTGTATGTTCTCTCTGGGGAGGCTCCTATTCTCCCGCGGGGCTGTCCGATCCAGATCGCCCCGCAGGGATTTCGGTACCTGGGTGTCTTCATTACTCTGGACCCGGAGGCCCGGTATGAACGGAACCTGCTTCCCCCCCTCCAGCGCCTGCAGGTAGATGTCGCACGCTGGCGGCGCCTGCCGCTTTCGCCGCTCGGCCGGGCGGCATTGTTCAAGATGATGTCTCTGCCGCGTTTCCTGTACGCTTTGCAGAACACTATGGACTTAGTCCCGGCGCGCTACTTCCGTGAGGTGGAGAGTCTGCAACGCCGCCTGTTCTGGGACGGGAGGCCGCGTATTGCCCTGGCGAAGTTGACGCTCCCATGGTATGACGGGGGGATTGCCCTCCAGGATATTAAACGGTACTATTGGGCCTCCCAGCTCGCTGCAATTAATCATGGCCTATACGGGCCCGCCTTAAACCCGGCATTCGAAATGGACAAGATGCTCCTGCCAGGTGGCGACTACAATCGAGCGCTCTATTCTAGCGCGCCCGACGCTCGTCTGACGGGCCCCACGCGTGTCATGGTGCAAGTGTGGCACGCGGCCAATGCAGCTATGGGGTGGAAGGACCGTTTGACCCGGGCGTCACCACTATACGCGTCTGAGCGGTTAGGCTCCCTGTGGACCTCTAAGGGCTTTGAGAAGTGGGACATAATAGGTATCAGTAAAGTGGGGGATCTTTGGACGAGGGGAGGATTTAAAACGTTCGATATGCTGCAGACGGAATTTCAGTTGCAGGGCAGTGAATACTTTCGGTATTTGCAGGTCCGTCATGCGCTGGGCTCCGTCTTCTCGGACGTTGCCTCCATCCCGGAATTTTCCCCCCTGGAGGATAGAATGCTGGATGGGCACGTCCCGGACAACACGATCTCACTGATATACAAAAAGCTGATAAATGACCGCTCGGGCCTGTTGACTGCCCTTCGCGCGGCTTGGGTTGCCGACGGGCTGGAGTTGGACGACGAGGACTGGACCTCCGCGGTGGCCTCCCCGAAGGAGGTGGCCATACCGGCTCGCCTTCGCTTCGTCCAGCTCAAGATACTCCACCGGGTCTACATGACGGGGCCAATGCTTCTGCGTATGGGCTATGCTGGAGATGGGTTGTGTAAGCGTGGGTGTGGTGCTTTGGGGACCTTTTTGCATATTTTGTGGGAGTGCCCGGAGGTGGAGGGGTTCTGGCGTGGTGTACATGAGGTGCTGCGACTGGTTACGCATGTGGCGCTGTTGCCTGAAGCGAGGAGATGCCTGTTGAATGTGTGGGAACCGACTGATTACTCGGCGCCGCAGACGTGGTGGGTGACTCTGGGATATATGATTGCCAAGCGTGATATTGCTCAACTGTGGGGATCCCAGAGGCCCCCGACGGTCTCGGCCTGGAAAGAACACATGGACTGGTGCATGTTTCGAGAAAAGGTGGTGTATGTGGCGAGGGGTAAGCCTGGGACATGGGTGAAAGTATGGGGCCCCTGGAACGCCTACCGCGGGGGTATCTGTGCACCACCTTTGCTGCCTGATACCTCGCCAGCCCCATCCCCCTAGCCGACTCATTCCCCCGCTGCCGGGCATTGGGTTCCCCCAGTCCTCGCTCTGTTCTCTTCCCCCTCTTTAGACTTCTGTGGATAGTTGGGATCCCCCCTCTAGGGGAGCACGTGCTGCTATTTCCGATTGTGGGTTGCCTTGTGGGTGTGGTTTTTTTTTTTGTTGTTCTTAATTTAAAATGAAACCGTATAGTGGGGTCTGGATGATGTGGCTTTTGACGTTGTTACCTCCTGAGCATGCTCCTCCGCAACACCACGTGTTCCATAAATGTATGTCGTATGTTCCTGTCATTGCTAGCGGCCGGCCGGAAGGTTGTAGGCCCATACTTGTATACTCTTGAGACTTGTAATAAACGGTTTCAAAAAAAAAAAAAAAAAAAAATAGAATGTACTTGGAGGAGCAGGATGAAAAAATTAAAGTGAAACACTGAAGTGAAGAAAGATATTATATACATTTTACAAAATAACAGACCAAGTGAAATTTCATACTCGTATATCATAAATTGCCGGCAATATCTAAGGCCTTTTTGCAAATTTTATGGAAATTGTGCTGAAAAAATGCACCATTTTGCCACAGTTTCCTGATGTTTTTTTAGTGGGATTGAAGCATGGACCCCTTTCATCCTTTGATAGGAAGAGTCACATTGATTGTACACTATACCAGTGTCATCTTCAGGATTTTAGTGGCCTGGGCAAGCCATATTTTCGAGCCCCTATTCAGACCAACGTTGAATTGTATTACAAATTTTCTTGTAATTCAGAATGCATGATGCAAAACATAATTGGATTATATGCCAAAGGATGATTTAGAGAAATAGAGTCAGGAGAGAGAAAAAAATCAATTTCACAGAGGCTCCTTGGAGAGTAGGGACCCTGGGCAATTGCCAACTATTCCATCTGTCTTCCTTCAGAACCTATGTTTTTAGTCAATTTATGTGAAAATTGTACTGTAAAATGTGTCTATATACCCTATTTTTTCAAACTTTTGTAAAAGGTTGGGACCACTTTGTCCTCTCCTTAAAAAGGTTGTGATTCCTTCATTAGTCTGCCTATTCACCGTATGTATTTACAGCCATGACACACTCTGTTACAACACTAATGGCCTTCTGCTTGGAACCTCTGAATCAAAAATGGGGATTCTCTCCAATGAGATCCTGCATACCTACACCTTCTACCTATGTCACACACCTCCATCTGGAGGAAGTACTTTGTGAAAAGACTAAATGAGACTGTGGTCTGTTAATATTCAGGCAAAATCTTATTTTTTTCTACTGAAGCATTCAAAAGTAATATTCTTTTTAGTTCGGCTACAGAAAGATTTAGCTATTTGGTAAGCTATCATCTCAGCACAGCAACCACACCACACATAACTTATAACATTCAGAAAGTGGGTTTGGGTGGGCCTTCTTCAGCCATTGTTTTATTTAGGTAGGGGTTCTTCAGGCTTTGGTTTGCTAGGCTGGTGTTATGTTTTTGGATGTATACATTTTCTGTTGTTCTTGTAGCTGGAATTGTTGATGCTGAATTGTAGCCCTTCAACCATTGGAGATGGATGTGTAGGGGTGCAACGTCATCAAATTAAACACTAAAAAATTGATTTATCCCCTGGCAACTGGAGTACCCACAGTCAGGGTGGCAGAGGACATAATGTCTGCCACCCTGATGGTCGGTAGTCCATCCTATTTAGAGATAGCCGCTGGCCCAGTGATCATCTTTGTACTTTGAAAGAAAACTACTGTGACTCTCATTCAAGATACAAAAAGTTTGGTGCATGGTCACCATCGGTTTTGACAGCCATCCATCACATTTTTAAAATTGTTGTTTTTCCCTGTGGGAGTTTGCTATTAAAACAACAAAAAAAGAATGATCCTCACACCCTAGGGGTTTTCTCACATGGTCTAGGGGTGGGGGGAGTCATTATTTTCTTTATGTCCCTCAGTGATGTACAAAAAAAAAACAGACAGAATACTTTATTTAGATGGCTTTACTCTGACTGGCCCCTACTCCATTGGGCCACTTAGGTACCGACGGTCCCTAAACAGGACAGGTTTACACAGTTTTGAGAACACAGTATTCCATCTCCATTTACACATGAAAATGGCTTGTTGTAAAATTTGGAAATAGAGATTTTTTTATTTTAACGTTTTTAAAACCTTTATTGAGAATACCGAACATGGGCCACAATTTTTCAATAAAGCTGCAGGGACCCAAAACAGTGAATAGGAAGGTGTGGGTAAAGCTGACTGAAACGAGAAGTGAAATCTAGCGGATAGTACGCACTTGCTTCGGGTAGCTTTACTCTTGTCCCTAAACATTGAGACGTTCAGTTGCCTTACTAGCCCTTCAAATACCTGCCTAAATTGACCATTTGCTAATCGCGCGCTTCCTGTGAGTTTCCAGCCGCCCCCTTTCAGACACCCACGCCCTCGTTTTTCGTCACAATTCTCTTTTGCTCAAGACTTGTCCGGCGCCGTATCAAAAACGGAGCCAACCACGCCATCCGCAAGGTTACGCCATCGGTTTCCTTTTAAAGGCGGAAGAGGGCCATGTCTCATGTGCAAGATATCGATTTTTATCAACGGTGGCCTGCAGGGCTTTACCACAGACACGTGCGCATTTTCATGCAGATGTTCAAACGTGCTTTTATTTCAACCAAACGCTGTTTTGAGGAACATAAAAATATGTAATTCCTTCTCTTTACAGGTGTGCATGTTGGAGAGCGTGGTGGCTCGAAAGAATTCTTGTAAGGAGGGAGGGCACAGAGATCTCTGCCAGGCCCTGTCTGGGAAATGTCCTCGCCAGGCCTGCTTGTGGGGGACAAGTGTCATCTTTCCGAGAAAAGGTGATAAAGTGGTGGAAGGTAACTTGGAAGTGCTCGAGTGGCAGCTTGTCGTTGGAGTGATTTTTGAATGGTCGGTGAAAATGTTTGAAATGCCGGCCGGCCTGTGGATGATTTGGCGTTGATGAAGTACAGAAGGCACCACAGGGTGAACAGCACTATGGGTTCTGAACAAATGCATGGACATTCTAATGAATGTCTAAAAGTTGAACAGAAGTTCACTAGTCATTCTCTTAAATGCCCTGGTTGGACTGTCTGGCCCTACAAAGGTTGTTTGGAGGAGGCCATGTGGCGTAAAAAGGGCTGGCGGCCTGCCCGGGGTGGCACAAATTTTGGGGGCGGCAGCCTCCACCCAGCCCTTACCTGCAGTCTTGTGGCAGCAATCGCCAGCACCTGTCCCCTCCCTCCGTTCTTCAGTGTGGCGGTCGCGGGGCGGCAACATTCCGAGGACTCCGCCAGTACCCCGCCACTTGCTCTTCTATAGGGCTGCCGCGGGCGGCCGCAACGCAGGGACCGCCCAAGCTGTCTAAGGTCTAGCTACGTCACTGGAGGCGGCTAGGAGAAGCCGTAGAGTCTAGTGCTGTATTCACCATTGGCGATCAAGTAGGAACCACCAAGAGCAAAGGGATTCTATGTCAAGCACTCTTAGGTTATTCTAAGTGAGACCCACTAAGTGTGACAAGTATGCTCAGACGATGGTTCTCTAAACACTGCCACTGGAATCAAGCTGTACCTCCTTGACAAGGCCCAAACGGCTGCACCAGACTGTGGTTGTTTGTGTTCCCATCTGGCATGAACCCGACTGGCAGTTTGGGCTGGACCGTTCCTACTGGAGATGGACCAAGACGGATTTACATACAGCTGGTCTCTGTTCAGAGTGGCATAGTGCGCAAAAACAATAGCTTGGAATGCGACCACAGATAATTACCAGTGGCTGATGTTAATTCAAGTATTCAATCCATCACTTCTGTTTGCCATGCCAAGCAAGGTTTTGGTAGTGGTTCTTACAACAGGACCAGGGCAGGACTGGGAACACAAAGCAGCCCTGTCAAATTTTGTCAGACCAGACCCCACACAGTAAAAAGGGATTGGGTGCACTGAGCAAGCCTGACCAATACAAAGTAGGTTTGGGGGCTCTCCCCCCCCCCCAAAAGAAAATGTGGGGAAAATGGCAAAAATGATGCTTTCTACAACACATTTTACATTATATATTCAATTGTATTCGTTTTTAAAGCATAGTAAATGATGACCTTACAGTGCGCCGGATACAGCAATATTTATTGGGGCTCTTCAATTATTCCCTCACTATCTACCTTCAACAATCACGATCACCCTCCAACAGTGCCTCTCATCTCTCTGCAGCCTCTCTCTCTTATGTATATCATTTGTTTTGTAGTGCCTCTCATCGCAGTGTAGGGTGTCGGAGCATTTTAAATCACACACACAATATTAATCATACGTGTAGGATTCACACGTTATCCATACTGGTAGGCATTTTTTAAGAGTGCTTGTTCTGGGGAAGCACAAACTCAGGATTCAGACTGTAAACACAGTGGTTAGGGTTGACTTCACTAATAAGAATTTATTTATACTCAAACAAACCCTGATTGGCAAAATTAGGATAATGAAAGATTGTGAAAAAAACAACTTTCTAACCTAGATTATGATTTTAACTTATGAACAGCAAGGTAACAAAAGGATCTCTGTGACACAAGCAGTAATCCACTGAGCTATGTACATAAAATACTGTTCTGTGATCTGCATAAGTGCACGCTCTTTGCGGCAGACATATTAACCCTCTGCGCTACCTTAGATCAGTCAAAACTGCCAATAGACAAAACTCCTATCAGCATAACTTTAATTACTAGAGTTATCTTGCCACTTTTATTGTAGCCTGAAAAATGTTGGATATACAAGGGACTCTGAAGTGCTGTTATAAATTTGCTGCACTGCTACAAAAGTGGCCCCCAGTAACAAAAGTGGCCCACCACCCTTCCAGCCTCCCAGGGAAACGCCTGATGCCCAGTACGGTGAGTCTAGCCTTAATTAGGACTACAAGATGGCAGCCAGACACTTTGAGTAGAAAAGTCCAATACAATTGAGAATTTACGCAGCACTAAAAAAGGGAGAGACTAAGGAGAAATAGCTCAAATAAAAGTGTTGTTAAAGCCTTCTTGAAAGACATAATCTGTTGTATGTCCTTGAGATATTTTGCTAAGGAATTTAACAGTGAGCCGGTTGAAGTGAAAAAATACTTTCCTCCTTTTTTCTTCCATTCTTATGGGGCACCAGAAGATGTTTAGCTGCTGATATAAATCCTTTGCGGCCGTAGAATATAAGAACTTGCTATAAGTAGGTCAGAGCAGTGCCAAAGAATATTTTACAGGGCAATGTTTGGATCTTAAATTGTATGTGAACAGCAACTGGAAACCAGTGTATATTCGTTCGTTCTTCAGTTTCAGGCAAATTGTGGACTACCCTAACTTCAGAATTTATTTTGTCAAAGCTTGAATTCATATGCAATTTGGTTGGCATGAATGTAATTTGTTTATCCTTTCATAAACTCCACAAAAAAACTTTATAAACTGAACGGAACACCTGTTACTCCACATCATTAATGTAATTTTCAAGTAAAATCAAAAGATACATATTTGTGATGCTGCAATACCAAATGAATAAAGGTCACTGGACAGGAGGAGAGCAATTATCTACATAAACTTGCTTTTAAATGGACCTTTACTACACCACCAAGAACCATTTCAGAAACTCCAAACTTAACATCAAAGTTCACTTCCACACAATAAGACTCCCTATAGTCTAGTCTTGGCAAGTCCAAAGTACATAATGTTCCTTTATTCTGTTCATAATTCTTCCACATGTATCCAAACGATCTTGACTGATTTCAGTAGCCAACACGTGCTTCGTTGCTGTGGTTACAGTCACCACCCACTTCCTCAGGGCTACAAATAAACAGAAAAGACCACCTATGAACAAGTCATTTCATGATAATATGGACACCCATCACCATATCCTTGGTGTTAGAGCAGTGACACCATGCCGTTTTCATTTATCGCTTAATGCCCATACGGCAGGATGAGGCTGTGCACCCTTAGGCAAAACTCAAACATTATGTGTAATGTACTGTGACAAAAGGAAACAATCATGCAAACCAAAATCGAGTTTCTACAAATGTGGCCATTGCAGCATGTGTAGGTTGACTATAGAAGGTACAACCAAGTTTAGCTTCTACAACTCATGTGATAATATTTTTCAAACGATATTGACTGTAGCACTCATTATGTTGTTTATGTACTCATTTGAAAATTTGAGAAAATATATGTAGGGAGTACGATCAGGCCCTTATGGTAAAGAATTATTGAACACTTCAGAGCATTCAAGCAACATGATGTAAGCAACCCCATAGCATTGCATGCAAAAGATTGTAAGGCTCAGTACACAAAACTGAGCTTCAGATTTCATGGAATTGATGTTGTTCAGAGTGATGCTAGAGGGGCAACCGTGAACTAAAATTACAGCAATGTGAAGCAAGATGGATTATGCATTTACCTTCTGTAGAAATGGGTCTCAATATAGACCATGAGATGCAATATTTCCTTGGCACTTGATGCCTTACAATGCTGGCTGAATTTCCCCTTACTGTCATTTATATATTGAGTATCTTTATGTTTTTTCTTTCCCTTTTCATCTATTTTCATTATTCACAAGTGACCTCGCTATACATGTTCTGCCCCAAATGGCGTGGCAAATGTGAGAAATATTAGGGAGTAGAATCACCTGAACGACACTATGGCTTTCCAGTAAGAAACCTTGATGCACACATATATTATATGTGGGACATATAATCAGTTTTTGTGATCTTTGCTAGTGTGTGCTTTTTTGATAGTAGAGCAGATGAATTCAGAAGTAGTATTAGGATCATGAAGTAGATGTGTATATGATTGAGACTTATGTCAAATGGACCGTGAAGGGACTATAACTTGGATCGATGGAAACATAGGTCCTTGATTGATTGAGTTTAGCATTAAAAAATAATAATGTCATACTTTTTTTTTTTTAATTAGTTTTTACAATGAATACAACCAGAACATTGTGGTCACAGTACAACAACATCCATCATCCGGTGTGCATTTGTGATCTAAGGTCCCTCGCACCCTCCGCAGAGCACTCCATTAACAACACACATTTCAGTTCATCTGAGACTGCAACAGGTATTGGGTTAGGTACTGCCAGTAATCTCGAGGTTTCGACCCGGTAGGCAGTTCCTCTTCGTACGTTTTTAGTGTATCCTTACAATACGTTAAATCAGCGAGCTGGTCTGTAACTTTTGGTGCACTCCTGCCATTCCAGCTGAGCGATATTCTCCGCTTTGCCAACAGTAGGGAAATCATACAAAATTTGCGCTTTTGAGCCTTTACCCCAGGCAGCAGACCCAGCAAACAAATACGAGCTGTGCAGCCCAACTCACCTCCCACCATTTCTCCCAGCAACTGCATCACCTGCACCCAGTACTCCATTATCGCCCCACAAGACCACGCCAAATGAATAAAATCCGCCCTTTCTTGATTGCATCGCCCACACCTAGAATCCAAGCGTAACCCATATCTGTGCAATCTGGCGGGTGTGTAATAAGTCTGGTGTAGGTACTTGAAGTGGAGTATGCGTAGGTTGCCATTAGGCGTCAGCATACCAGTCAGTGTGCAAGCAACCGTCCAGTCCTCCTCCGTCAGAGGAACATCGAGGCAGTTATTCCACCTCTCCATGGCTTTATGTGTGTTTGCCGCAATGTCACTTTGTAGTATAGCATAGAGCGTGGACACCAGGCTTTTGGCCGTCGGTGTGGTGATTATCCACTGCAGGGCGGACATCACCGGGGGTTCTTCCGGGTATGTCGGCAACAGCGTTTTAATAGCATTCTGTAGTCTGTGGTAGTTAAATTGAAACAGTAGTGTCTTATTACTAATGAATGTCAGCTTGTCAAGCGTTTTGAATTTACCGTCCTCATAGAGGTCTCCCAAGGGATCTATACCGACCTGTCTCAGCAATCCCACCCCCACCTCTTCTTGGGTTACCGAGATTTCTGGGTGCCAGTGGAGCCGGAGCGCCGGGGCGTATAATGGCAGTTTATTTGCCTTCCTAGCCATTAAATGCCATGCTCTATTAGTGGCATCAATCGTGTTGATGTCATTCTTATGCAGGGGAGGTCTACGGTGCGTGATAATCGTATCTAGTGGGATCGGCAGCGCGTCCCCTTCTTCAATTGCCACATGTGTGAGGTATGGAACTTTGTGATACCAGAAGTGCGCATATTGCGCCTGCGCACAAAGGTAGTATAGCAAAAAGTCAGGAACTCCGAATCCTCCCCAGGAGTATGGTAATGTCTGCGTCTGTAAGTCAACCCTTGCAGTTTTCCCCGCCCAAATCAGCTGGAGTACCAGCGTTGCGATGCGACGAAAAACCTCCTTAGGAGGCTGGATGGGTATGTTGTTGAAAAGGTATAGCAGTTTAGACAGTATCACCATTTTGACAATGGCAATGCGATCAGCCAAGGACAGCGGCAGCTGTATCCACCTTCGCACTTTCCCTTCCAGGGCATCGATCGCCCTCCCATAGTTTGCCCGGATGACAATCTCTGGGTCACGGTGATACCACACACCCAGATACTTCACCGGCTCGGTCTGCCACTCCAAGGGGTACTCCATGGGGTGGGGTTGTGTGCTGTCCGTCAAGGCGATAATCAGAGATTTATCCCAGTTTATAGTTACACCCGAGTGATGAGCGAACTTAATATATTCCCGCAACAAAGGATTCAGATTGTCCCCTGGGTCCCTCACATACAATAACATATTGTCAGCATACAATGATATGTGCAGAGGCCGTTGTGGAAACTGCAAAGCTGAGTAGTGATGCCCCTGTCTAATTTTGCATGCTAGCGGCTCCAGCGCTAGAGCAAACAGCAATGGGGACAGCGGGCACCCCTGTCTAGTGCCCCTGCGGATGTCGATGGGCTCTGAAATGTATTTATTCACCCGGACTCGCGCCACCGGCGCGTCATACAGCAGCTGTATCCACCGGAGAAACATGGGCGGGAAGCCCATCCTCCGTAGCACAGTATTTAAATACGGCCATTCCAGCGAATCAAAAGCCTTGGCTGCGTCCAGGAAGACCGCCGCGGCCTTAGTCGTAGGTGTCAGGTAGTGTGACAGCGCAAAGAGAGTCCGTGTATTGTGTGCGGTGGAACGCGAGGGGATGAACCCTGATTGGTCGGGCAGAATTAGCTTAGACATTAAAGGGTTAAGTCGAGCAGCGAGCAATTTGGCCAGTATCTTATTGTCAACATTTATTAGAGACAAAGGCCTGTATGAGTCACAGAGCTCTGGGTCCTTCTGCGGCTTGAGCAGTGCCAGCAAGATCGCCTCACGTAAAGTCGGAGGCAGGCTCTGTTGTTCATGGGCATTCCCATACAACTCCACCAGACGGGGCGCCAGTTGCTCCACAAAAGCCTTGTAAAATTCGCAGGTAAACCTATCGGGGCCTGGCGCCTTACCATTGGGCAGTGTTTTGATCACTTCTGTGACCTCCTCTACCGTGATTGGCAGAGACAGATATTCCCTATGCGTGTCTGACAGCCACGCTATCGCCACGTCTTCCAGATACTCCATTATTGCGGCTGGCTCCGCCGTCGGCCTAGAGGCGTACGTTTCACCATATGCAGTCACAAACTCGCTCAAAATTTCTTGCGCGCCAAATTTCTGCTCCCCGTGTATTGCGTATCACATGAATGGTCTGCGGTGCACGGCCTTCGCATATTTTAGCTGCCAGGTGCCTTCCCGACCTACCCCCCTCACCATATGCTCTCGCTATCTGTCGCTTCGACGTGTATTTAAGTTCGTCTTCCGCATAGTTTTGATACTCAGACAGAAGTAGTCTGATGTCACCCAATAGTTTAGCATCGCCCGTTCTCTCATATTCCCCTTCTAGTAGTCGCATTTTGTTTTCTCTCACGTCAGCTGATGCCGTATGTCTTTTAGGATACCAGCATTCGTGCTCATACAGATGCAGCGGACCGTTGCCTTAAAAGCATCCCACAGTACACCGGGATATTTCATAGTGGGGGCATTGTGGTCAAAATAGTCCTTTATCGCCTGTCCAATAGTGTCCTCGTACAGTGGATCTAAAAGGGCTTCCGCATTAAATCTCCAGCTGAAAGGGGGAGGAGTGTAGCATGGAAATTCGAGGGACAGGAGCACACTGGATTGTGATCTGACAGCGTCCGCGGCAAGTGTTTAACTTCCCTAGTCCATAAGGCAACGTCACTAGACACTAACCAATAGTCGATGCGGGACCAGCTATTGTGTGCTGTCGATGCGTGTGTGGCCTCCCTCCCCTCAGGATTCCTACACCTCCAGATATCAATAAGTCCCCTTTCCACCATCAGATCCTGCAGGACATGTAGCGCTCGTCTATGAGGCTCGATCGTCGCCCCGATCTATCCAGGTCGTCAGAGAGTGCTACATTGAAGTCTCCACTCCATACCACATGTTCAGCCTGCAGATCCCTCAGCTTACCCCATAGCGAGTTGTAGAATTGCGGGTCGTCTACATTCGGCCCATATGTGCTCACAATTGCCAGTCTCTGTCCACGCAGTAATCCAGTAACAATAACAAAGCGCCCCATGTCATCTGTCACCGTGGTGTCTACCTTGAAATGCAGTCCCCGTCTAACCAATATGAGCACCCCTCTAGCATAGGATGAGTACACAGAGTGAGGT
Source organism: Triturus cristatus (assembly GCF_964204655.1). NCBI lineage: Eukaryota > Metazoa > Chordata > Amphibia > Caudata > Salamandridae > Triturus > Triturus cristatus. Next base: position 898,022,512 of record NC_140589.1, on the reverse strand, counting down.
ACTGACTCAGCCCACCGCCGCCCCATGCCAAGCCCACGCGTTGGCGCACAGTGTGTCTCCTGTATGAGTGCAATATCGATGTGCAGTCTATCCAAGTACGCAAGGGTCTGTCTTATTTTTTTGGGGTTATTAAGCCCCCGTATATTCCAGGTCAGTAATTTGAGGCATCCAGCCTCTACCCTAGCGCCCCCCATTTATCAACAGCATTGTGCAGGCAGGTCCAACACCAGCAGTCAAGTAGTGCGAGACTACGGGGATCCGGGCACCCACAGACCTCGTGATTCCCTAGCGCAATTTTCCGGATTTCAGCAATGCGTCTTATGCACCGTGACCAACAAACCAACTTTTCAACTCCATTCCCCCTCCCCCCGCCTACTTCAGCACCCCAACCATGCCAAAGACATACCCCCTTACAGTAAATCAACATAGAATAACTAGGATTGGGGATCACCCGCTTTGGGGGATCGCCCAGAGCACACATCTCCATCCAACTAAATGGATGTGGACGGGATTACATTAGGAGTTGGGACCTAAACTCAGCATGTCTACACAGGCACCTGACTGTCGCCGGACATAGCGCACAATTATCGGGGAACCGAATGGGGTCAGTCTCTCCAGAACAATACAAAACCCGCCTGGCGGTGGGCAGCATCCCACTGACTTTCCCATAGTCAATTTCAGGACCCCACATAGGACATCGGTCCCCAACCAATGAGCCACCCAGGACCTCCCAAATTTGGGCCAACATTTCCCATTCCCTCAGGCCCCGTAGAGCCACATGCCAGTCAGCAGAGCCCATCAGAACATCAGTCTCGTGTGTGTGGTGCAGTGCCCCCTGATCAATCCTCCACCTGAGCATGAGGCAGTAGGGCCAGTCAGACTGTGCAGGATGTTCGTGAAGACAACCTAGTTCGCCCCACTTGTACTCACGGCTCACAGCAGTTCAGAAGAGTCCCACTGGCAATGTAGGTCAACAATGTACTCCCCTCGAGGCCCAGGGACCCGGCGCAGTTCCACCACCTTACCACATGCTGACAGCGCGGCAGCTGTACACCACCTGCTTTGCCGCTCTCCGAAGTCCGCACGGCAGCTGCCCTCTAGTCCGCATCCGGATTCTGATCCGTTCGCTGCCGCTCCTTACGCTGAATGCCAATGCGCTTGACAAGCTCCTGCGCCGCCTTAGGTGTATGACAGATCGTCGCTCGGCCCTCGTGCGTCACTCGGAGCCTGGCTGGGTAGAGCATCGCATAGTCAATCCCAAAGTCGCGCAACTTTTTCTTAACGGGGTTGAATTCCCTCCGCGCCAGTTGGACCGCGACGGTGAAGTCCGGGTAAAATTCCAGCGTGTTGCCCTGATACGTTATTTGCCGTTTCTCTCTCGCCAGCCTCAATATGACATCCCGGTCTCTGTAATTTAGGACCCGAGCAACTATGGGACGTGGAGGGGCCCCAGGCCTCAGTCTGGGCGCCAACGATCGGTGCGCTCGCTCAATTAGGAACATTGGGGAGAGGTGGTCGGCACCAATGACATTACGGATCAGCTCCTCCACATATGTTTCCATACGCCCAACGTTGGTGGACTCCGGAACCCCCGTGATCCTTACATTGTTGCGCCGGGACCGCGCTTCCAAATCCTCCGCCTTGTTTCTTAACACCTCCAGCAGCTGTTCCACTTCCGCACATTTTTTGGTCGTGGCCTGGGTGACATCCTCCACTACCCCAATGCGAGTTTCCGCCTCCGTCAGTCGCTCCCCATGGCCATCCAGCTTCGCCGCCAAGTTATCCACTCGGATCGTAATGGTGTCCAGCTTGCCATTGATGTCCTGCAGGCTTTGCTGGATAGCCTGCAACACCCCCTCCATACCCGTGGGCAGCACCTCCCCCGCGCTTAGAGCAGTTTCCGTTTGCGACGTGGCGCCCTTCGTCTGCCTTTTGGACTCGAACTGGAGTTTAGGCTGATTCTTGTCAGGTTTCCCCATGGTCCTGTCTGCACACAGCGGCCACCAGAGACGTGATCGACAAGCGGCAGGTCCCCCAAGTGAAGGGGCCACAGGCGGCTTCTCACAGTCACTAAATGTCCCAAAGCAGTCCGCACTGGAGGTATGGGTGGGTATTCAGCCGCAGCGCCCCTCGCCCAGTTCACGCACCCTCCGCCTCCACACGCCCTTCGTGCCTCAGGGCCAAAACAGGCACCCAGCTCTCTTCAATCACAGCCACGATCCCAGGGGGCCCACAGCAGGCGCTAATATCCTCCAGCGCCACGCTCGCTCCAGAGCCGGCGACCCAGCACAGCAGCCTCCTCAGCGCAGGCCCGGTCCCCAGGCGGTGGCGCGACAGGCGCCGTGCAACAGACCTGCACCCTCCTCGGCGCCTCGGCTTCAGCGGCCGCCGAAGCTAGCAGCTCATGGGTCGCCCTCTCGACCGTCGCGCCCCTTCGCAGTCTTTCCAGGCAGCCCTCCGGTCCCCGACAGCGCAGTGATTCGGCGCACCCAGGCAGGCAGGACCCCACGTGCAGACCAGGCAGTGCTCACCGGGCTTCCACACATCTGCCCTCGTCACACGTTATTGTCCGCCATCGCGGGATCCGAAAGTAGGCTCCGCCGCCATTTCGCATCTCTCCTCCGATGCACGCCAGCCTCTCCTGTCGGCAGCCAGAGACACCAGCGCAGCCTCAGTACTCAGATTCCATGGCCCACACACATGTCTCCATACTCCAGGGCATGTCGCACCGTTGATCTCGCCGGTTCTTCGCCACCTTGGTTCCCGGAGACTCCGAGCGGCGCCATCTTGTGCTCTCCGAGTCGCGTCCCGGGCCCAGAGTTCAGCAGCTCGCCCCCGCTCTCACATCACTCGGAATCCGCTCCACACCTCCTCCATGCGTGGACGCCCGCGTCCGACAGTCAGTGCGGCAGTTTTCAGCGATCTCCTGGCCCCTTACATGCTCTTTTACGCCGCTATTCTTGTCCGTCCGGCGGAGCTGTCTCACCAGGCAGCCATTCCGCTGTGCGCCCTCTAGCGCCCCCCACCAATAATGTCATACTTTACATTGTCATGCCTCTTCGGATACACATGGTTCAAGATAGCCATCATGTTTTCATCAGGACTCTAATAAAGTGCTTGGCATGTGGGTTTTGCGTTGGACATTACATAATTGAGAAATTAGAGTTGTTTGAGACTAACTAGTTTGAGGTGGTTTACAGGACTGTTACAAATGCCCCAAGATTAATGTATATGGCTTTTCTGGTGGTATTATGTCAAGGTTTTACCGTTTGATTTTTCCAAGATGGCCATTACTATTATGGCTTCAGCGACTGGATCCGGTTACTATGCACAATATGATTTGGAAACGGTGTGATTGTGAAATGAGGTTCTTTAAATAAAATTAGAGTGGTGACACATACTTAATCAGTTTACAACTAAAATGTTCCCACTACTTTGGTAACAACAAAGTTGTGTCCCTATACTGTTTGTCAGCTTACGAATATTTGTGGCACTGAAAAACAGATTCATTCACACGTATCTTTTAAGATGGCAGCAACATCTTACATGTAACCAGTCACAATGCACCCACCTTACCTTAGCAGGACTAGATTGATCAGTTGACCGGTAGCTTAGTTGAATACAGTGGGTATATATAGAGCATTCAGCATGTTGATGTTGTTAGGTGCTGTTAAACACATATGCAGTTTGGAGTACTCTCCTTTTTTACTTAATTACGGTAAGGAAGTCCTGGACGTTTATCCGTAGATAATAACGACAGAGGCTTTGCATTGTGCAATTTTGTTGAATTTTGCGATATACGATACTGCAGATACGTTTGGACAACTGGGATGGGTTCGATTTATGTTATTGTGTTGGTTATTTTGTTTCTTGTGGGGCACAGAGGGCAATATCCTGGCAGCAGATATACTGCTGATATCTCCACAGTATTCAAGATGGACTATCGGATGAGGTGTACACAGACTATGCATTGGGCTTTCGCTACATCAGGTGGCGCGGAGTTGCTATACGCAAGCGTGCCCCAAGTTTTTAGGTGCTGACCATGCTTCTACACCTACCCTTCTGTATCTGCGCCCCTGAGATTGGGGCCCATCCCAGGCAACTCCGCGCCACCTGATGTAGTGAAATCGATTGAGCTTTAGGTTGGACCTTGAACCACACAGACAGTAGGTTGCACTTTAGGGGCACCATTATTGTGTGTGGGGTAGTTTTTCATTGTAGATACCTTTGTCCTGAGGAAGCACCATGGATCCTTCAGACCAATTTCATAGGCGTGAAACACGTCGATGAATCACTGAGCGAGAGACCAACGTGAGGCCTCCACCTCACGACTGTAGGGTACTTCCCTCACATAGTTGCAATATACTGACTACCAGGGTTCCTTATGAATCCCTAGGGTAGCATTGGCCTTTTATAAGGTTTTTATCTCTGACAGGGCGTTCTACTCAGTAAAAGATAGTTTGTGACCTCCCCTATCAGTTTTAACCCACTACAACATTTCACAATTCCACCACACTAGTCACCTCACCTCACCTGCATGCATCATACGGCATTTCTTAAATCGATCTCCGCCAAAGTGACCCTTCGGGGGACCCGCAGGGCATTGCAGCACCGGTCCAACGAGGAGCACCACCCTACGATGAAGCATGACATCCCTTTGGGGATGTGTGAGGGCAACATGAGACAGTCATGATGACTGTCCTCATGATATAAGTCCAGTTACACCGGTTAAGTAACCCTTATTCTTCTCCTTTAGGAACAGAAGCCCATTTTTTGATTCTTTGATCTACCCGTAGGAGCACGGGCTCTGGACCTTCTAAATTAGCTCCTTCCCCTTTGTCTGACAGAGGAGGAAGTTAGTGAAACGGAATTTGGAATTATAGCAGTATGAAATAAAGTTGAATTATGTGGGATTGAATAAATCATCTGTTAAAGTACACCAGAAATTAATAAGGATCTGTTCACACCCACAAATAGGGCTATCAGTGTGCTGTACACCATGGCACCCTGCCTAGAACTAGTCAGTGCACACTGATATTGGCATGATCACTCCATGGCTGAAGGGAAAACAAGTGGCTGCATGCCTTCAAAATATTTATATGTGTAAATTTAGAGTGTATCAGGCGCTTGCAACAATGGATCACATTTATAGACTGTTGGCGCAGGGCCAGGTCTGATTTGCAATATGGCTGGTCTCTAGAGTGGGGCAGTGGGCAAGAAAACTATGGACCAAAATGTGACCTGAATGATTACTAGTGGTTGAGATTATAGAAGTATTTAACGATTCACTTGTTTGCATTAAAAAAATGGGAATAGCACATGTAATAATATTTGCACTCATACTGTGTGCATTTATTGTATTTTTTTGCCTTCAATGTGTGCTTAGTTTAGAACCTGGCCAACGCTGGTGTCAAAACTAGAGTATGAAGCACTCGCCACAACTCTAAAATGGCACTAATGCAAAAACATGTTTTTTAATTAGCACTATGGTCTATTTAAGGCCCTGGCAGACCTTAGCATGTGCTGTTAACCCCAGTTGTCCTCGTTGATCCATGATTTTTTTGTAGAATTTCCATAACACCAAAGCGGTTTATAAAACTTATACATGGTGGCATAATAATTTTATGAACAAGTGAAAAATGTAATACAAATAACAAGAATGAGAGACCTGAAGAAGGTGAAAAGTTGAAAATAATTCAGTGCCATTTATAACATGAAGCGGTCATTATCTGCAAATACATATTCATGTCTCATTCTCTTCCTCCTCAAAGAAATTAAGAGGGGAGATTAGTCCGCAGCTCAGAAGCAAGGAATAACATGAACAACATCAGACATTCAAGCTATTAAGGGAGTGTTGTTAAAGGTGTTCAGACCTGTCTGCAGTAAAGTTGTTTAGAGTTGCCAGGGCGAGGATGATCCAGGCTAGGGAGTCTAGGTAGCAGACACAAAGTCAAGTCCCTCAAAGCCTTCACCCCAAGCAAACAAATGACCCATGGACCTGGGTATGCAACCAAGCCAAATGCTTAATCTTAAAACAAAAAGTGGAGGTGACAACCATGAGGTGCAGGTAGTAGCGACCTTACCATCAACATAAAAGTCACAGCAGCCATTCGGATCCCAGTACTAGGACCCACAGCAATCTCATGAGATCCAGCAACTCCACTCACCAAAAAAGTTACAAAATACTTATCTGGTCCACAGACTGGCACAGCCTCAAGCCTGTGGGGTGATGAAACCTCTGGATGGCAAATACGCAAGGGACTGTAAGTTCATCAACTCAAATTGCATCCTGCCATCCACCAATACAAAGGGTTAGGACTGCATTGCTGAGTATTTGCAAAAAGCACAGAAGGAGCAGCATGCCACCCGCAACAGCACACCACACGTCCACTCATGCAAGGCGAGGCAACACATAGCTGAGCAAGCTCTGGCGAAGTCAACCGATCTGGCATAGACTGCAGATCTACTGGATTTGCTAATGCTTATTTTCTTTGGTCTAGTTTAGTATAACTTTATCTTTCCAAGAATGATGACACATTTGGAAACAACTTATTGGCCAACATGATATGCAGTAAACAATGATAAAAAAATGTCAAAAGCATTCCTAGGTGGTGAACTGAAGGTGGGCATGCAAGTGCAACCATGCTCATGGAAGGGTGGCCATCTGGGAAGACTTTTTGTTATAAAGTAGAATAAAAACATTCAAGATGTCTGCTTGTGCAGCTGTATGCATGAGCCTGCAGGCACATATGCGGGAAGTTAGCTTTGAATAGTTTATGTAATACTTTAGCTAATAATATAGAATGGCGAACCATATTTTAAGGTTAGCAGCATATTAAAGATCTCGCGGGATACAGGGCACTTCCCGTTTCAGAGAGTGGCCTGGTTGCAGTGCGTGATTAGCTGCATGAACCTCGCAAAAGGTAAAAAAATATGGGGCAGATTTACAATAACTGGTGCATCCCTGCATATCAGCAGGGATGCGCCAGTTATTGTGCGTCACAGCTCCGCCACCATGGATGCGCCGCATTTACACTGAGGCGCACCATGGGGCAAAAACGGACAGATGCGTGATGCATCTGTGCCGTAAAGGCGGCGCATAGCTAGAGTTGCATCGCAAGCGTGACGCAGCTCCAGCAAGGCCCTATCTTTGAAATGCTGCGTCAATCCTTACGCATGCTTCAAGCAGGCACAGGGTTTTGACGCAGCATGGGCTTAAAAGTGACTGAGTGAAATCTTGTAGATTTCACTCAGCCACTTTTAGGAGGCGTTCCTGTGCCGAAACGACCCCCCCCTGCGCCGGAACGCCTACAAAAAAGACGCAACGGCGGCGTAAAAGAGGCGCAAGGGGTTTGTAAATCTGCCCCAAGGGGTTTGTAAATCTGCCCCTATGTTTTTAAAAATAAAAAATGTTTATTGGAATGGGATGACCATTGCCCAATGCGGTTTGCTGTGATGGGTGGTACCTAGACTCTATGATATACCAATGGATGAAGAAGTTTTTTTATCAACAAAATTTCTTGGTTAACAGCAGACCTTAAAAAAAGAGGGGAGTAGGTTCTTCAACACCCTGGTACAAGGGTGAAGCAAAAGCCTTGAATTTGACCAGAAAAAACACAGAGGGAGAACACAACACCACACTAGTCCTGGGCAGAGATCTTGCCCATGCACAGTCTTCACTCCTGATGTTCTCCCTGGAGCTCATCCCACATCAGTACCACCAGGTCTCACACCGGACATCCTCCATCACCTAAAGGACATCTTGTCTGCCATCACGTTGCGTTGTGTTACACCATTAGGGTTAACATTGTAAAGCCTATAGTTTTACGTTACCCAGTCAGTAAAAAAAAGAAAAATTGTCCTCACAGGGTGGACAGTTTGCCTAAATTTACTTTAGCCCAGCGCTGGCACGACTCAAAGCTTTTGTGGATGTTCCATCACCTCAACAGGGGGGTGTGGTTTAATCTTGAGTTTCTATATAGGGAGGCAGGCGCAATGGGGACTGGAAAACTTTAGTCACTGGGGTCATAGTAGCTTGACTAAGGGATGAGAAAGTTTACATCTGCACTAAAGTCTCCAAGTTTCACAGCTCCGTGCTGCACTGTGATAGGCTTGTTACTGCCGCCTCTTTAAACACATTTGGAAAGTTTAAACGCCAATGTCTGCTCCCCCACACAGAAGAAGTGTACGTATGAAACAAAAAAAATTTAGGTGGTAGCTATTTATATCTAATTATCCGGTGGTTGGATATTAAATGTACTCAGTTTACCCCGCTACCGTCTCAAGACCAGAGATTATGTACAATTGGGCCAGCGGACAAGAAAAAAAGCAAGAAACGTCACTATTTACCTGGCTGCTTGCCATAAAGCACAGTTCATATAGTATTGTGCTAGCGACGGACATGCACAACTTTCACTCATCGAGAACACCAGGCACAGGAGCCTGGAGGACCTGCTTTAATTTACACTAAAGCAGCAGCTGTGGCGATTTATGCATAATTATGAATTTGCCACATTTGCCGCATATTAATCTGCTGCATAATTTTCAGATAAAAAAATATTGCTTCAACCTCATACAAATTCAAAGCTACTTAAAACTCAGTGACACGTTGCCCTGCAGTGGAAGTCCCTTTGCAAAGATTGACTGGTCACCTTCCAGTTGCTTATTGCTGTATTTGGGTGGTAAATTGGCACTGACGTGTAAAAACACCAAAATAATTAAGTAATACTATCTATCATAAAATGTGCTGCATCATGCCAAATAATTTGCCCTTCCTTGCTGCTTAATTTAATCAACTCTGCCACATAATTTGGTCGTGTTCGCCGCATTATTCCAGTGACCCTGACTGCTCCTTTTATTTTCACTTCCGTGTTTACTGCTCATGACGTGTCCCTGACAGACCTTTTCGATTAAGCCTATTGGGAACATAAGAGTGGGATTTGGACGAGGGGTGGGCTGGTGTTCCCACAACATGGAACAGGTTAACTGTCAGTGACAGAAACACGACACGAAAAAAGAGAGTTATTATGGGGTTTGTTTTTTGTTCCCATGTCAGACAACATTTGGGCAGCGCTTAAATATCTTTCTGCACTTGACCCTTTAAACCAGACACAGCTGCTTAGCTTCGGGTCGTATAAACATCCATGGAATGTCCCAAGGGTCTCTGAAAACCACTAATACGATTTTCTGGCACGGACTACCAAAATGCCTCCTTCACGCTTGTGACCCAACCCTATTGCGCGCATATTTCTCATTGAACAAAAACAATACGGGTTCAGGCTTCCAGGGAAAAGTGTTCTCTTTCTAATGCATGGTGCTCTGAGAGACTTGAGAAGACGAAGACTGGAGCTGAAAAACGACAATAGAAAAACTAACTTGCAAGCAAATCACAGGGA